>NC_064922.1:317787833-320232833 GCF_023897955.1 Schistocerca gregaria
CGCAATTTTGACTCGATTTCGTAAGCAGTGATATAATATCGAACATCCTCTGAACCAGTGAAGTTTCCCCTCCTCTCCTAAGCGCTCCAGTTTCTTGTCAGGCATGTACAATGACATGGCGAGGCAAGCTGCACCTACTCCTCAGGAGTAGGGAAGACAGCGTTAGCGAGAAAGACAAGAAAAAGCGTGTTAATAGCACAGAGAATCTCTGAAATGTTTTAAGGAAAAAATCTGAAGATAGTCAGCCGCCTCTAAGCACACCATAAAAGCGCGGGTGTCAGGAGAGGAATCGAACGGCAATACGAGATTTCGGAGCATCACTTAGAGTACGGACAACATTGGATCACCATACATATGATTAAATGTTGTGCTACTTTAGTAGCGTCTTCCCTCGTTCGTTACTTACCAAAAATTTGTTTTCGATTCAGAATTTTTAAAATGACGTGCCTGGACATTGTTGTGTGTCATACGAGATGCAGTTGAGCTTCACCTTAACCCGTAGCCCTTTCTGCGTCTTATTCGGCAAATATTGTCTCCTGTATAGATTACAGGATCACACTTAGCCTTTGGACATTAGTGTCGGTAAACCTTCATAATTGAGAGATCATAAAGAATGTGTATTATTAACTGCAATGCCCAACTTAGAGCTGATACGCTCGTTAATAAGTGATATACGCAATCCCTTGTAGTGAATCAGTGTATCTATAACTGAAAACCGTATCAAAGTCCCTACGGTAGCTTCTGAGGTTAGCCTCCACATACGCACAGAGAAACATTGCTGGTGACGTGAATTTAGTAAAGTGTGTAGATTATGGAATATGAAATTTCGGACTGTATAGTTCTGTTTTCAGTTATTTCTTTTCTTCCAGCGTATACATGTGGTTTGCTGTAAGCAGAGGCATTTGCCCCTGGTGGTCGCAGTTTGTTACTGTCTTCCACGTCACCCTTGCAAAATATTATTTGCGGTCATCCACACTTTTAACGTGCCACGGTTACCTACGATTTAAAAAAAATAATAATAATAAAATATTTTAATAGAGTAATAATGTTTATTTATTTACATCAGTAGTTAGTATATTGCTTTAGTGTAATATTCAAGAAACTGGATTTGTCCAAAAATTTTAGACCATGAGTCATGTAATTACTTTAAGAACTATAACAGTAAATAGCAGCTTTGGTAACATCATAATTTACACCATATAATATCACAGGAACGGAACAAACTCTAAGCATTTGATATGTGGTGTTACAGACGAATGTTGAAAATTAGGTGGACTGATAAGGTTAGGAATGACGAGATTCTGCGCTAAATCGGAGAGGAAAGGAATATGAGGAAAACACTGACAAGAAGAAGGGACAGGATAATAGGACGTCTGTTAAGACATTAGGGAATTACTTCCATGATACCACAGCGAGCTATAGAGGGCAAAAGCTGTAGAGGAAGACATAGATTGGAATACATCTAGGAAATAATTGAAGACGTACGTTGATGGTGCTACTCTGGGATGAAGAGGTTGGCACAGGAGAGGAATTCGTGGCGGGCCGCTTCAAACCAGTTCAGAAGACTGAAAGAAATCGAAGTGTGCTCTCATGATTATCAGCATTTCACTTGGCTGTGCGACTGTGAATACAGGTGTGAATATGACGGCTATCTGAGCGTGTGAATGAAGGAATGGAGTTTCTTCTTATCGTTTCCACATAGGGTCGGAATGTCAGATACTCTGTTGTTACCTTTTCTTAGGGAAGGGTTTTTCTCTTCCTTTACTCTACTTCCTGTGGTTTGTCGGTTCTACCTGTGGACTCACAAACCATGTCAGTTTTGTTGTTGATTGTAGGTGCGGTTAGCTTGGGAATGTGTGCCTTTACTAGGCTATAATATTCCGGGTCATGTCTGAAGTTCATTCGCGTGGGCAGACCCTGCACAAGAAAATTAAAAGTTATGTGCTACATGTAACTTGTAATGTGTACAACACTTCGACATTTTTGAAACCCTTAGTGTCCTTGCAACTTTATTCTCTGAAAGTTAGCCTTGAAATTTGGAAAATGACATACACGGTCGTTCATCCTAAATATTTACTGAACCGTAATCACTCAAATGAACTGTGAGAATGTCGTGACTAATGACGTATAGTTTCTTTTACCAGGTATTTTATTAGTGATATCGGTAGCAACAATTCTTTTTCAAATGGAACTATAGTGATTTGTGTGGCTGGTATCGTACCTCTAAAACTGGAAAATCCAACGTCATTTCACTCATCAAAACAGAAATGGCTTTTAGTACACAGGATTTATCTCCTTTGAATATGCAATCCACTGTTGGCTTACGCCGTCGTGTTGTTGTTGTTACAAGGAACTATCGAGTCAGGGTGGTGGGCGCACCACCTCGACGCAGTTAAGAATCTGCGTACAAAAGCGGAACAGTGGAGAGCATTTTAATTTTTGACTGATACCAAGCACGCAAGGCTGCATGTGGCTCCACCGGCACACCAACTGGAAGGTAAAGGGGGTGGCTCCAAGGATGATTCACCAGCACAGTGCGGTAACAGTTCTGCTCTTGTGTCTGCCAGAGTTTTGAAAGAATAGCGCACATCAACAGTTGCATGGATTCGTAAAACATGGAATTGAAGTTTAAACACTGTTAAATAATAACTTGGCGTTATGAGCTGACAAATTACATCAGCGATGGCAGAAAAATAAACGCGCAAAGGAATGTGGTTACAAATACTTATTTAAAACTCCTTTTATTCCAAGAAGTATTCAACATGTCCACCGTATACGGCAACACGCGTTTGCACTCCCTGGTGCAAGAACCTCTGGAAAACTGAAGAGATTACTTCCATATCATTACAACATGCTGCAACATTTCTTACATTCAACTTTCCATGATTTGCAAAGATAGCCTCACCAGTAAATACACTCCTGGAAATTGAAATAAGAACACCGTGAATTCATTGTCCCAGGAAGGGGAAACTTTATTGACAAATTCCTGGGGTCAGATACATCACATGATCACACTGACAGAATCACAGGCACATAGACACAGGCAACAGAGCATGCACAATGTCGACCCTAGTACAGTGTATATCCACCTTTCGCAGCAATGCAGGCTGCTATTCTCCCATGGAGACGATCGTAGAGATGCTGGATGTAGTCCTGTGGAACGGCTGGCCATGCCATTTCCACCTGGCGCCTCAGTTGGACCAGCGTTCGTGCTGGACGTGCAGACCGCGTGAGACGACGCTTCATCCAGTCCCAAACATGCTCAATGGGGGACAGATCCGGAGATCTTGCTGGCCAGGGTAGTTGACTTACACCTTCTAGAGCACGATGGGTGGCACGGGATACATGCGGACGTGCATTGTCCTGTTGGAACAGCAAGTTCCCTTGCCGGTCTAGGAATGGTAGAACGATGGGTTCGATGACGGTTTGGATGTACCGTGCACTATTCAGTGTCCCCTCGACGATCACCAGAGGTGTACGGCCAGTGTAGGAGATCGCTCCCCACACCATGATGCCGGGTGTTGGCCCTGTGTGCCTCGGTCGTATGCAGTCATGATTGTGGCGCTCACCTGCACGGCGCCAAACACGCATACGACCATCATTGGCACCAAGGTAGAAGCGACTCTCATCGCTGAAGACGACACGTCTCCATTCGTCCCTCCATTTACGCCTGTCGCGACACCACTGGAGGCGGGCTACACGATGTTGGGGCGTGAGCGGAAGACGGCCTAACGGTGTGCGGAACCGTAGCCGAGCTTCATGGAGACGGTTGCGAATGGTCCTCGCCGATACCGCATGAGCAACAGTGTCCCTAATTTGCTGGGAAGTGGCGGTGCGGTCCCCTACGGCACTGCGTAGGATCCTACGGTCTTGGCGTGCATCCGTGCGTCGCTGCGGTCCGGTCCCAGGTCGACAGGCACGTGCACCTTCCGCCGACCACTGGCAACAACATCGATGTACTGTGGAGACCTCAGGCCCCACGTGTTGAGCAATTCGGCGGTACGTCCACCCGGCCTCCCGCATGCCCACTATACACCCTCGCTCAAAGTCCGTCAACTGCACATACGGTTCACGTCCACGCTGTCGCGGCATGCTACCAGTGTTAAAGACTGCGATGGAGCTCCGTATGCCACGGCAAACTGGCTGACACTGACGGCGGCGGTGCACAAATGCTGCGCAGCTAGCGCCATTCGACGGCCAACACCGCGGTTCCTGGTGTGTCCGCTGTGCCGTGCGTGTGATTATTGCTTGTACAGCCCTCTCGCAGTGTCCGGAGCAAGTATGGTGGGTCTGACACACCGGTGTCAATGTGTTCTTTTTTCCATTTCCAGGAGTGTAGAATACTTTAAGGAAAGAATCTATCCTCCTCACGTCGCAGCAGAACCGAGAGACAGAATTCCATGCATCTCTTGCAATCTCGCTGGTATATCAGCTGGTTAACTGACACATGAAACGGATAGAATGTGCATAATCCAAACAACACTGGGCAGTCTTATTCCAGAGACACTCGCAGTGTCTCTGGAGCTCATATGGGGATTATGAGCAAAAGCTGCCAAAACATGTTTCGTTCACTCCGCTCGTTCCAGGCTTCCTATTTATCCTCTGCACAGTATTCCAGTGTTCTTCCAATTAGAATTTTTTGCACATTCGCTAACTGCGATTCCTGTTTGACGCCGTTAGTTAGGGTACCTTTGTTCCAACATATCTTTTCTCTTCGTCTTTGTTCTGCATTCTCTGTAAATTATCATACCTAGTTTTTACTGGTTTGCGAAAGACATTTATGCTTTACAAGTAACCAGCATTCGACCCTCGTGGACGATATAGAGACAATGAAAGCTGAAATTTTCTCCGCGCCCTGTTAAATTGCTATCGCGTCGGTCTAACACTCTTCTTCCTCCTATCCGACATGATTTATTTCCTTATTTGCGTATGACACGACGAACTTAGACATAAGACACCAATTAATTTCATGTTCAAAATAGATATATCCTAAGCTGTAAATATTGTTATTACTCTGAAATCATTAATAGGATTTTGAATTCGTCTCATTAAAAACCACAATACTGGCAGCAGATATTACAATGGTTCTGTTTGAAAAGGCGAAGTTGATACCGATATATCTGCGATTGATGTAGCTATGAAAAGAGATTATAGGTCGTTAAATGACGTCATTTTCACAATTTACCTGAGTAAAAACAGAATACCGATACCTTAATCTGTCCCACTAATACATGTGAACAGCTTATCTGAATTACCCTGTATACAAAAACAAAGAGCAGTGAAATGAAAACGAGATAGACGAAAAAAAGGAAATAAACTGTTTAATCAAAATTAATCACCATAACTGTTAAAACATTTAAGCCTCAGTGAGAAAACACGATCAGCGCCTTCATGGAAAATCATTTGACGTTGCCAACGGAACCATAATTGTATCCAGGTGTCCACCTTTCCATCCGAAGCAAATCTATGGCCACATGTTGCCAAGATTGTTTCGAATACACTGTAGATATTTAGCTGGGAAGCCTTTACACATCCTCAATACAGTTCCGATCTCTCCCGATGCTATTTCCATATTTTGTGGGAGTTGCAGAAAGACATTCGTGGCCGTCGATTTGCTTCGGACGAAGAGGTGAATGCCTGGGTACAATCATGATTCCGTAGGCAAGTGCAAACATTGTTTTATGAGGGCATCATTCGTCTTTTCTCACAGTGGGATAAATGCCTTAACAGTTATGGCGATTACTTTTCAAATAATTAACGATTTACTTACTTCTTTCCATCTGTCTCGTTTTTATATGACTACCACTTACATTGAGTGATTCAGCTGTTTCTACCAATGGGCGTTATGCAACCCATGACAGCTTCAAAAACTACGTGTAAGATTTTCATATTCTCTCGTTCGCTACTTGCAAACTGTTGGTCCTAACAGAAAAAATAGCAGAATCTTTTGTAGAAAATTTATTGAGTTGAATTTTGTACTAGATAGGGGCCACAGTTTTCGAGTTACTCAAGAAAAACGCATTCAAAGGTTACTTTTCTATGTTTTTCTTGAATAATTCGGAAACTACAATCTCCAGCGAAAACGTATGCCAGTACAAAATTTAACTACATTAGATTTCCTAGAAAAAGATCCTGTTCAATTTTTTTGTAGGATTAGTAGTTTGCGCGTAGTGAGCGATAGAATATCAAAACCTTGCATGTGGTATTTTAAGGTATTGTACGTTGCATAAAACCCATAGGTAGGGGCAACGGAATCACACTTTACAAACGTTTCAAATGAAATTCGTTTTTCAGAAGGGGACAGGGGGAGGGGCTCATGACCCTCATGATTTCCCTCTTGGATCCACACCTCTCTGTAAGGTTCCTTACATCACTGTAACAATGTTAGCGAGTGGGAATGTGGAGTCCATAGTAAAACGTTTTGGCTATGTGATGGTTTCCTCATGTTGGCTATAAAGCTATTGTTTCAGGCATGTTGTTTACACTGGCCAAAACGTTGGCTTCCTAAGCAACATCACGACGGGGTACCATAACTGGAAGCGTTTTATTTAGAATGTAAAGTAGATCCAAGCGCACAAAAATGTTATATCGCGTAGTAACAGCACAATACTTAATGATGTTATACAACAGTAATAGTTATACACATTCATTTGAATTATCGAAGTCAGTTTTTCCATCCTAATGGATCAGAGCTGATAGGTGCCTCCCGCGTGGACACCACGGCAGTTAATCACAATCCGGTTGTCAACTGCACAGTTAAGCACAGCTCTAATAGGGGCCTCGTCTGTGCCGCGCCTTTACCAACACGGATACGAAAGGCTGCTAAGTGTTTGGCGAAACAGCCAATCACCCTGACAATAGGAGGTGGAGGAGCGAGTCAGCCAGGCGCTCTCTGCTTGTGTGCGCGACTGCTTCGCAGCTGCCGATCCGTTCACAGTGCACGCCGACGGCGACAAACAGCTACGCCCCTGGTCAACAATCGGCGTAAACATCGGACTTCCATGTGTGTCCGGACGTTTTACAAAAGGAAACATCTGCGACGTCGTGAAACTCGAGAAAGTTTTTCGAGTACCACGTGGATGTTTCCCGCAGAGAAAGAAGAATGTACGACCTTTGATACACACGCCACGTGAATTGAAAGAAGGTTTTAATTTAAGCAAAGAAAAAAAAACAAGCTAGCTATAAACTGATAGAGAGCAATTGACTACTTCCAAGTGGTTGACGAAATTATACCACGGAGTTATGAATGAATATGGATTATAGTTTCGCATTGCCTCAGATACTTGAGAAACTTTTTGATTCAATCCCTAGCAAATCTTTTCCTGCAGCCCCTGAGAAGCTGATCACTGGTCCAACCTCTGAACATACTCAAGAGTAAGTACGTCATTAGTGCAGTATTCATTAAGTATTCACTGAACTTCATGGTAATAGTAAAAAATAGAAAACTGAACAGTCAGGCAAGCAGATTCCACATTACGAAAGCAATTCTCAGCTACTCTAGAGCAAGTTTTCGACTCCTTAACGAGGAAAGCGTAGAAGGAATATGGATTATTGAAGGAACATATACGCAGGCCAGTCTCATTAATGTGGCCACCACCTATGTTCAGCCTCAAAGAACAATAAACACTCATAGACGGCGTGTGGCAGCAGTAGCAGTGGAGGGTGTATATATATAAAAGGCCAAACTTTCAGGAAACATTCCTCACACACAAAGAAAGAAAATATGTCATGTGGACATGTGTCCCGAAACGCTTACTTTCCATGTTAGAGCTCTTTTTATTACTTCTCTTCAAATCATATTAATCATGGAATGGAAACACACAGCAACAGAACGTACCAGCGTGACTTCAAACACTTTGTTACACGGAATGTTCAAAATTTCCTCCGTTAGCGAGGATACGTGCATCCTCCCTCCGTCGCATGGAATCTCTGATGCGCTGATGCAGCCCTGGACAATGGCCTATTGTATCACAGCCGTCCCCAATACGAGCACGAAGAGTCTCTACATTTGGTACCGGAGTTGCGTAGACAAGAGCTTTCAAATGCCCCCATAAATGAAAGTCAAGAGGGTTGAGGTCAGGAGAGCGTGGAGGCCATGCAATTGGTCCGCCTCTACCAATTCATTGGTCACCGAATCTGTTGTTGAGAAGCGTACGAACACTTCGACTGAAATGTGCAGGAGCTCCATCGTGCATGAACCACATGCTGTGTAGTACTTGTAAAGGCACATTTTCTAGCAGCACAGGTAGAGTATCCCGTATGAAATCATGATAACGTGCTCCATTGAGCGCGGGTAGAAGAACATGGGGCCCAATCAAGACATCACCAAGAATGCCTGCCCAAACGTTCACAGAAAATCTGTGCTGATGACGTGATTACACAATTGCGTGCGGATTCTTGTCAGCCCACACATGTTGATTGTGAAAATTTACAATTTGATCACGTTGGAATGAGGCCTCGTCCGTAAAGAGAACATTTGCACTGAAATGAGGATTGACACATTGTTGGATGAACCATTCGCAGAAGTGTACTCGTGGAGGCCAATCAGCTGCTGATAGTGCCTGCACACCCTGTACATGGTACAGAAACGACTGGTTCTCCCGTAGCACACTCCATACAGTGGCGTGGTCAACGTTACCTTGTATAACAGCAACTTCTCTCACGCTGACATTAGGGTTCTCGTCAACTGCACGGAGAATTGCCTCGTCCATTGCAGGTGTCCTCGTCGTTCTAGGTCTTCCCCAGTCGCGAGTCATAGGCTGGAATGTCCCGTGCTCCCTAAGACGCCGATCAATTGCTTCGAACGTCTTCCTGTCGGGACACCTTCGTTCTGGAAATCTGTCTGGATACAAACGTACCGCGCCACGGCTATTGCCCCGTGCTAATCCATACATCAAATGGGCATCTGCCAACTCCGCATTTGTAAACATTGCACTGACTGCAAAACCACGTTCGTGATGAACACTAACCTGTTGATGCTACGTACTGATGTGTTTGATGCTAGTACTGTAGAGCAACGAGTCGTATGTCAACACAAGCACGGAAGTCAACATACCCTTCCTTCAATTGGGCCAACTGCCGGTGAATCGAGGAAGTACAGTAGATACTGAAGAAACTGAAATGAGCTCTAACATGGAAATTAAGCGTTTGCGGACACATGTCCACATAACATCTTTTCTTTATTTGTGTGTGAGGAATGTTTCCTGGAAGTTTGGCCGGACCTTTTTGTAACACCCTGTATACCCTCCACTGCTTATATGCGTGTCTGGCGTGCAGTCGTTATCGTAATGAGGAAACGATGCGATTTATCTGACGTCCAGAAGGTCATGACCATTGGCTTTTGGGCCAAGGGCCGAAGCATTTCCGAAACGGCTAAGTCTACAAACTGTTAGCCATGGTTATAGTATACCGTGCATGGCAAAATGGTGCCATCCAGAACCGGCACAGAGGCAACAGTGGTGCACCACAGCCCATTAATAACAGGGCTAAACGACGCCTACGAAAATGTGTACGGGCGAAAATAGACGTGCAGCAGTTGAGCAGTTGACCGCCCAGATGAACCAAGGGGGCTACCAGTGTCATCTCCTCAACGACCGTTCAGCGAACGATGCTGCATACGTGCATCCGCAGCAGGCGTCCGGTTCGTGCACCCATGCTGGCTGCTGTTCATCGGCGACGACGGCTGGAATTTGCCCGCCACTACTGCAACTGGACGTCTACCGAGTGGCGACAGGTGGCATTTTCAGATGCATCACGCTTTTGCTCCAGCGGAAGGATGGTCGTAAGCGTGCATGGGCCCCCAACAATCATAGTAAGAGTCCAGTCCGGACGAGCGAGCGTTACGGTCTGGAGGATGTTTCGGTGCATTCCCTGGGTGATTTCGTCGTTATGGAACGCACAATGGATCAACAAATGTATGCTTCCCTGATTGGGTACCATGGCCACCCCTACATGCAGCTCATTTTTCCTCGGCACGACGGCGTCTACTAGCAAGACAATGCAACTTGTCAGACAGCTCGCAGTGTGCGTTCGTGGCTCAAAGAGCACCAGGATGAGTTTACCGTACCCCCTGGCCACCGAACTCCCCGGATTTAAACCCACCCTGGATCTTCAACCAAGACATCTAGCGCAACTGGTCGCGGCAATGTAGTCGGCATGGATCCACACCCCTGTCGGAACCTTCCAGAACCTCATTGACTATCTTCCTGTGTGTCTACATCTACATCGATACTCTGCAAACCACGTTTAAGTGCCTGGCAGAGGGTTCATCGAACCACCATCACAATTCTCTATTATTCTATTATTCCAATCACGTGCAGCGCGCGGAAAGAATGAACACATATCTTTCCGTAAGAGCTCTGATTTCTCTTATTTTATCGTGGTGATCGTTTCTCCCTATGTAGGTCGGTTTCAACAAAATATTTTCTCATTCGGAGGAGAAAGTTGGTGATTGGAATTTCGTGAGAAGATCCCGTCGCAACGAAAAACGCCTTTCTTTTAACGATGTCCAGCCCAAATCCTGTATCATTTCTGTGACACTCTCTCCCATATTTCGCGATAATACAAAACGTGCTGCCTTTCTTTGAACTTTTTCGATGGACTCCATCAGTCCTATCTGGTAAGGATCCCACATCGCGCAGCAGTATTCTAAAAGAGGACGGACAAGGGTAGTGTAGTCAGTCTCCTTAGTAGGTCTGTTTCATTGTCTAAGTATCCTGCCAATAAAACGCAGTCTTTTGTTAGCCTTCCCCACAACATTTTCTGTGTGTTCCTTCCAATTGTTCGTAATTGTAATACCTAGGAATTTAGTTGAATTTACGGCTTTTAGATTAGGCTGATTTATCGTGTAACCGAAGTCTAACGAGTTCCTTTTAGCACTCATGTGAATGAGCTCACACTTTTCGTTATTTAGGGTGAACTGCCAGTTTTCGCACCATTCAGATATCTTTTCTAAATCGTTTTGCAATTTGCTTTGATCTTCTGGTGACTTTATTAGTCGATAAACGACAACGTCACTTGCAAACAATCGAAGAAGGTTGCTCAGATTGTCTCCCAAATCGTTTATATAGGTAAGGAATAGCAAAGGGCCTGTAACATTACCTTGGGCAACGCCTGAAATCACTTCTGTTTTACTCGATGACCTACCGTCTGCGCTGCAAAAGAAGGTTATTCTGACGTTTTACAGGTGGTAACATTAATTTGATTGGATTCTGTGTTAGTCACATCTGTTTTGCAAATAAACATTGTACGGTTTGCCCCTAGTGCAAATAATGTCCCTGAAATAATGGAGTAATGTAACAGGGCAATTTTTGAAGTAGATCAGAAAATCAACTAGAACATGACCATAATAATGTTCAATGGATAGCTCCAAAAAGGAAATAGAACAAGTTAACATTAAAACTGCAGAACTTATAATGACATTACGCAGTGGGTTTGAAGAGGTATGAAAATTCTAAATTTTTCGTAAAATGTACAGGGTAGCAAACTACAACAAGAATTACACTTAAGTTTTGAGAATTTAATAAGAAAATAATTCTAAAAGAGTGATAATGATACCTAAAACCAGTGAACATTGCTGCCTCGATTACAGGTAACGCAAGCGCACCGGGTATCTGATATGGGTTCTGACGAGCGGAAGAATGGAAGTGGAGTTCGTTGCTCATGGGATGCAGAGTGCAATTCAACGGAACGCAGACTCACCGGAACGACCCGGAATACTTGATATGCAGGAGAGGGCACAAGACTGGGGCGGGACTGGGGTCAACAACTACCATAAAATTATTTAATTTCAGTATACTACACACGACTGGCGAGTCCATGAAAATAACTGCGGTATTGTCCGAATTACCTATTTTCTTCTGACAGCCACGACAGAACGAGCCTCACTTTAGCCTGGCGCAGTGTGTAAGAGAAATGTGTCTTATTTTTAAATCTGATGAGGTGATAATACCGTGTGGCCCTACGTCGAGGTGCAGGTGTTTCAGCTGAACGCCTCTTCGCCGTCTTGTGCGTCCCCAACATAACACAGTTATCCAACGAGGGAAGAGGATCTGCAATGTAACAGAATCCGAACGACGTGTTGTTTGTGATAACCCTCACGTATTTGAAACTAGGTTAGATTATAGGTAGACTGAAAACTTCTGTGTTCCGACCAGGATTCGATTACGCGACCTCTGTTTCCAGGCACGCGCTTTACCACCAGACCCGACAAATCTGCTGTAAGCTGAGAGTGTGCTCAATTATTCTCCCACTTCTCATCAAGACAATATTACCCTCATGAATGAAATAGTATTTAAGGTATATGTGTAGATGGCACATGAAATGAATTCGCAATTGCGAATTGGACAACTTTATAATGAAATGACGATGAAAGTTCATGCCGGACAAGGACTAGAACCCAGATTACCCGCTTATTGCGAGCAGTCACCTTACCATTAGGTTATCCGATCATGACTCATGATCTGACCCAAACTTCCATTTGTTGTCAAACATGTGTCTACAACCTGCACTCGTATGTTCATTATGTATATTCCTGTATGGGGGAGACACATTAACTAAAAGTCGCTTGGCCTGTGTCGGCGGATAAATACGATATTTCAGTGCCTGAATTGTATCAGAGCAACAGACACTGCAATATCGTATATGTATATGAGGATGAACTAAAGCAACGTCGTCCTGTCTATTGGAAGGCCTTTTAGCCCCTGACGCCTACACGTAGAGAGTAAACTCACGGCACGACGAGGAAGTACGGTTGGTTGCATAGATTCCAGTTGTCGCATAGCTCTACTGAGATTCGCTATCGTTACACAGTTCGACATCAAATCCCACTCTTAAAGAGGTTCATAAGGCTCTTTGCCGACTTCTTTGATATAAAAAACTCGTGATCTCCAACGGTAGCTTAAAGAGTAATTATTTTGATTTGTCACTCAATTGTGACTAATGCTGCAGAAAATTTCAGTGATATTCTATTTGTAACTAACAGTAGAATATAATCAAACAAATTAACAGTTTACCTATTAAACAAGTGTAGAATTGTTTCGCAAGGAGAAAACAGTGATTTTTGAAAATAATTTTACGAACGAAGCAGTCTAGGCACATATTTTATTACCAGCTGATGCCAAGTTAACATTCGTTCCGTGTTTTACAACTGAAGATAGTCTTACTCTTATAAAACCCGAATATGACCACTTGTTACAAATTTCACGCAACATATGCAGAGTTACTGAAGAGTAACTCTGGGCTTTCAGGAAAAGACTGCGCGAGAATCACAAGACATACAGAAAGCATGGGGTGGGTGTGAAATCTTATGGGACTTAACTGCTAAGGTTATCAGTCCCTAAGCTTACACACTCCTTAACCTAAATTATCCTAAGGACAAACACACACACCCATGCCCGAGGGAGGATTCGAGCCTCCGCCGGGACCAGCCGCACAGTCCTTGACTGCAGCGCCTCACACCGCTCGGCTAATCCCGCGCGGCATACAGAAAACGTGACCAGGTACGAATAAGGCTCGCGCATTGAGGGTTCCGTGCAAATGTAGTTATGAATGCAGACAGTTTATTCATTCCGAGAATCGAAGATATTGACGATTTTCGCCTGTTATCATCTTTGATTCTGGCAAGACATTGGTCGCAGGGATTCCAAGACTTTTGAGGAAGTTTTAATTTCAAGTTTGAAGTCGGATAACAAATGACCAAACAAACGTTTTCACGTGTGATATAATTACTAGTTAACAAGTTAGAATTTTTCGCTTTACTTGTATTGCGGAACCTTGCTTCTTGCCAAATTTCATGATTCTGGGTCAATGGGAAGTACCCTATAGGTTTTAATGAGTGATTTTAGAAAGCATTGTTGATTGGAGTACAGTGATCGGAATAAAATGCTAATATTCAATTAAAACAGTTTCGATAGCGTTATGCGATTTTTTATTTGTTAGCAACTGGTTTTGACCCTTTTCTCAGATCAAGCTTATCTGGTGGCGGCAGAGGAAGCGAGATCCGTAGAAGAACAGCCGTCACTGCATTACCCTTGAAGTTCGCCGTTAATCGCTTGTTGCTGTTACTCAGTCACGTAAATCCTTTTCACTATAAATACGGTTCTTTTTATCACTCACGTTTGCCGTAACAAAACAGGTTTCAAAAGGTAAGACGGGCAACGAAAGAACGTGCTCAACGTAAACGCCACTTCTCACAATGAAGAAATAAAACTGGACACTGTTTTTCCGGAAATCAATTTCTTCTCAATACTTTGTGTTCTTTCTTCATAGATAAGAATATTTATAAATAATATGCATTAACCTAAGTCTTCTCTTCCAATTATTGGTCTTTGTGTGTGCACGGATCTTTCTAAGTGTCCGCAACTATAGCTCCAACCATTTTCAGTGCTGTATGAAGTTTATCAATAGGATCATCTTCAGTTAAATTAGTTTCATCCTTCACTGAACACTCCCCAAAAAGCAAACACGATTCTGATGGCTGGTTGGTTGATTCGTGGGAGGGGGCTAAAGAGCAAGGTCATCGGTCCCTTCGATTTAGGGAAGGATGGGGATAGAAGTCAGCGTGGTCATTCGAAGGAAACATCCCTGCATTTGCCTGAAGTGATTTAGGGAAATCATGGAAAACCTTAATCAGGATGGCCGAATGCGAGTCCAGTGTGCCAACCACTGCGCCACCTTGCCCCGTCACGATTCTGAATTTGCTTTAGTACAGCACACCATATGTTTGCCGTCTGAGAGGTGATCCGTACCCCTTTTGAGTGTCAGAAGCCTCTTTGCGCAGCGGTCGTCAATTCCGGAAAATACTTGGATTCTGCCAGTCACATAGCGGTATTGGAGGCCTTACTTGCGCAGAGTGTTAACGTATATCTGCGAGGCTTTACTGAAAAGTAATGCCTTCACCTTCGTATCTCTTCAACAGTTGGCAGCAGTGGTATGACGCAGGTACTGGCTTGTTCTGTAGCTCTTCTCTACAGTTCCAGTTGTCGGGAAGCCTTAGAACGGAACGGTTGTGTTGTTACAGTGTAAAGTACGGAACGCTGCACAGACGGTCGGTAAATGCGATTTAAGGAATGTGCAGTCATTGAATCCTTGACAGTAGAAGGTGTCACCCCGAAGGAGATTCATCAGAGAATGAAAGCAGTTTATGGTTATTATATTGATATGAGTACTGTGCGTATTCATTCTCGTAGCGCGAGAGGAGTTCCTGCCAAATTTCAAGTCGGTGTGCTTTCTTTTCAGTCGTCAGCATCCCGCGTACCCATCGTGCACAGATCTTCCGGTAGCCAAGGAAAGCAATAATGTGACCCACACGTTCTTGTGAAACGCTGATTATACTTGCACTTTCTCGCTCAGTGATACGACGGTCGTTCTGAACGAATCTGTCAACATTTTTCTTGTGAAACTCGGTGGTCGCTGACACAGGACGTCCAACTCTGTCACGCAGGTCAGATGTTCACGCCTCAGCATCTTTAAGCCTACTCGCCCAACGGCGTACAGTACTCAAATCAGTAAAATTACCATAAACTGCTTTCATTCTCTGCTGAATTACCTTTGGGGTGAAACCTTCTCCTGTCAATAATTCGATGACTGCACGTTGCTTAACTCGCACTGACCGACGGCCTGCGCAGGGTTCCATACTTTACACTGTAACAGCACAACCGTTCAATGCTAAGGCTTCCCGCCAACTGGAGCTGTAGAGAAGAGGCTACGGAACAAGACAGTACCTGCCGCATACCAATGCTGCAAACTGTTGAAGAGTTAGGAAGGTGGAGGCATTACTTTTCAGTCAACACTCTTAACTAATGTACAACACTGGCTACATCCTGAACTCCGATTCTAAAGACATTTTCGTTCCCTGCTTCTTTTCCTCATCCTCAGTTTCGACGAACGCGTGGATGCTTTCTCCACAGAGTGACCTCAGGAAAGATGATTCTATCTCACCTAAGACGTTCACATCTGCCATGAAAATGGCAGTGTAGAAAGTGAACTGGCAAGATTCAAATCCACGGGAAAATGTCCAAGAACTAGATATTTGCGGAAAATATGGTTCTATTAACTAATGTCAGACGGACAGCGGTCTATGGTTACTAATTTTACCTCCAAACGTAAGGTAGCTGCGCTATTTCTGAATATTTAGAAAACGAAAATCATGTTTAACTCGCGGGTTGCAGATAGAAACTAAATATCTTCAACATTTCGCGTCCCTGTCAGCAACTGTATAAATAGTAATTTTAATAATGAACAGCCTCCGTTGCACCGTTTACGTAGAATTTACATAGGTTTCAGTCGGGATAACCCAACCTTCTTTAGAATTACAATATCTATCATTTGTCCATAGTGGACATCGTCAATCTAAAACTACAAATCCATAAATTATCGTCAGCTTTTAAAAACTTATCTGAAACTGCCTCTGCCCCACTTCGCGACCGCGTGGCTGCGGGATCTTCTGGTCCATCAGACTATTGTTGGAAAACACACAAAAATCATCAGATGCAAGATTACAATAAATATGAAGAAAACAGTTTACGACCTGGGCCTTATAACATTCCTGACTCATCGTTGCGAGATCTGGACTCCGCTTGAATTCACCAAGGAAAGAGCCAGCCCTGAGACCTATGGAAAGGCTCAAGCCAAACTTTTACCGTTACAGGTAGCTTGATTTAGGAGTGCTACTGTCACAATGGCGTCTATGTAGTTGGAAGTGGAATCTGTTTTTGTGTTATCATGAAACGCGGTCGCCTATTACAGTTCAGTTCCGCAGTGGAAAGCATCGAATGATCGTATGAAAAATTTAAAAACAGTGGCAACGTTGGTAAAAAGTCAAGACGCGATAGACCTGGAGTTAGTGACTACACTAGTGGTACCGTGTATGTGGCATTTCAAGGAAGTGTACGGAAATAGACAGGTTGTATATACAGAGAAACAGGCATACTTCAGAGCACTGTAGTGAGCATTTTGCACAAACAGCTGAATTTAAATGCATACTAAATGGATGCATACAAAATGCAACTCCAAGTTTTGCAGTCAGGTGACAGGTCCCGACCTGCTGATTTTGCTACGATACCTTAATAAAGATCGTTTTTCCAAGGAAGCGACTTCTCGTATTTCCGAGAGAGTAGACAGACGCAATGTCCGGATCTGGGTGTCATGAAAATCGGATAGAGCCAAGTCGGGACTGTATGGGGCATGATCGACAACAGTGAATCAAAGGCTTCTAACTGTACGGTAGAGAAGCGACAGGCCGCAACTTAATGTGAGGTGTCGCTTAACGCACGATTACTGAACCGTTCTTTCCCACTCGGCCAACCATTACAGCAATAGTTTACCTGGGCATTTTGGAACTTTACGTTGCATCCCAGTTACTGGAATTTCAACGGTGAGTGGTGCTTCAACAGGATGAAGGGCCACCAAACTGGGGTTATTTGATGGCCTATTCTCGGATACAACCTTTCCGTACAGATGGAACAGTAGACACGGTCCAACATCCTGGCCGCCAGGTTCACCAGACACAGCCCCTATTCACTTTTTGTGGGGTTATGTTAAGGATAATGTGTCCAGTTCACTAGTTTCTGATAAGCAGTCTCTTACAGGAGGAATACGAAATGCTGTAGAGGAGGTGACGGAAGAGATACTGCCAAATACACGGAGAGAAACTGAGAATCTCCTAAACGTTCTACGGGCAACTAACGGAGCACACGTGGAAACGTTTCCATAAAAAATGCTATCGTTTAAGCTACCATTTCCAGCATAGCGGTATATAGTACAGTTTCTTGGAAATAAATTTTTGTAGTCAGGGAAGGGCTTTATGCTCATCTTGTATGTTCTGTAACACTCTTCAACATCCTGCAAACGGTACTTGGCTGTTCACATCGGCAGAATTTAAGTGTAACAGCTGTTACTCTTCCTGAAACAGTATCTTACAGAAACGAACACAGAAGCGGTCAAAACACAGATAAATCCAATAGCTCCCAACATCAGTTACATAGAAGTAGAAATTCTCGAAGGTAGCGAAATAACTTAAATTATTTATTGGAGGTACATCTTCTGGTCCAGACTGTACACCAATTAGGTTATAGTAGAAACTTCTCCGAAAAATGATTGGGTACTAAAACTGAGTAAGTGTGTTTGCTCAAGGCAGAATCACATTTCCCTAGTACATGAAAATGGAATGGGGCCAAGTCGGGACTGTATGGAGGACGATCGCTGACAGTGACCCCAATGTGTCAGATTGTTGCAGTTATGGCTGCTCTCGTGTACGGTCTTGAATTGTCATACTGAATGGCGCGGGGGGGGGGGGGGGGGGGGCCCTCCACATGTGGACAAACTCTTCGAAACACGACTACATCACACTGTTTCTCACGCACAGATATAGCTACGTTACACATCGTCAAGTTACACGCTACAATTCGGAGTCCTCTAGCGCCAGAGGACTGCAGATATGTATGCAAAAAGAAGAAAGATGTAGAACGTTAATAAAATTTGTAGACAGGTTGCATTAAGAGGTTTTACTTTTCAGCATGCCCCCGTAGTAACGTTGTGGCGTTCAGTGCAACTCCTCCTCACACGTTAATGCAATACTTTTAAAGATTTTCTTGCGCGATTCATTGCATCGAATACAGAGATCTACCTTTCACAGTTATAATTTTGCCATCTGAGATTTACCAGTGTCCCACCGAAATCCAAAATTTGTCAATAATGACACTCTCACTGTGTCTTTCCCCAGTGCAGTACTGTTCCTTTCTGGCACTAAGGTCAGTTCTACACAGAGGGCGTGATGTTAGTTCCCAATATTTTGACTGTAAATTCAGAATGTGTCACCGTATAGTTTCACCAAGGCATATTGACCTTAACAGAATACCAGAAGAGATCCTGCAGATCCAGAGTGACACTCGCTCTCGTAACGAAACCAGCAATTATAGCATATTTACTGCTACTTTGGTACTGTCGTTTATTCACATGTAGATTACCCACGTAACGCCAAAATTGTACCAAAACATGATTCATTCTAAATATTTTAATAGCAATTGCTGTGAGAACAATGCTTTCATTTTACATCGATCGAAACTTTTTATACACTTTTCGCCGACTGAGAACATTTTCTGCAAATGTGAACTTGAATGAACTAGTAATTATGTTCAGTATTTATTCACTATTCCGTATTTAAGGATTTGTATTATTCAAAACTCTATATTTCAACAAATGAACTGTAAATAACATTACAACGTCTGTTTTTGTACATTTTGGAAACTGTCAGGAAAAATTATGATCTATACACCAATATAATTAAACTGATTAACTTCACAATTTTCATGCAAAAAAGTTATCTGTACAACTGAAGACAAAGTAGTAGATTCTGCTTGCATTTACCGTTATATTAAAATAATCTGACTAAGAATATATACATAATTAGTTCAGCAGACAACCCTGGCCGGGCGCGGTGGTCTTGCGGTTCTAGGCGCGCAGTCCGGAACCGTGCGACTGCTACGGTCGCAGGTTCGAATCCTGCCTCGGCCATGGATGTGTGTGATGTCCTTAGGTTAGTTAGGTTTAAGTAGTTCTAAGTTCTAGGGGACTGATGACCACAGCAGTTGAGTCCCATAGTGCTCAGCGCCATTTGAACCATTTTTAGACAACCCTGATAAGATAGTAAATAAAGTAAACATTTACATCAAAAACATAATATTGTTATGCTCTCAAATGTGAAAGAATAATATTTGCAAACACTCGATATGGTCTTTTGCGATGAGTAAGGTGTGTAGATGAACCGCTCAGTGCTAAGACGTGTAGAGGTACAGCTCAATGTATTCTGTATGACTGAACTGGTCACTAATGGCAATATTGTATTGTTATTACATGATGGACGGAATCAAGAACTGAAAACTAACTGTCTGCAGCAGGAACCACGATTTTTTTATGATTTGGTATTGAATATCAAAGAGCCTTGGAAATATTTTTGGGAAGTAGTCATCTCCTATACAACAACAAGACAGGTATATTCGAGCAGGATTTTATAATTTTTATCTAAATGTTCCATCCTGTAGGTGAGTTGTAAGTGTGAGAACGAAAATGCTGATATTTCTGTTGCACACTGTGAGTTTGCATTTGTAGGGTGCTAAATATCCAAATTAACCTTCTTGGTATGCATACGAAACAAAGTCGCAGTTATAGAGGCACCTCTTAGACACAGTGCAGTGTGAACCTGTCTCACATGCGAAGGGTCGGGATTCTAATCAGGATCACTGCTGCAGAATTCAGGATTGAAATCCCGGTCCACCACACAGACTAATCACTTGCGGGTGTTGTGATTTCCCGAGGATATTTCCTTAAATAAGTTTCTTACATTCTGGGAAAACCGGAATATAAATCACGCAACGAACTTACTGCTGTTTCCATGATGACAGCTTTTCTGTCCTCTTTCGTTGTATGCTGTCACGTTAGCTACTTTATCTGTAAGAATGAGGCTTTTATCACTCAAATGTTCAACAGCAAAACTGTTCTTAGAAAACAGAGGTGAGGTCAACAAGCTAATATGCCTAACATGTGTCGCAGTTTTTCACAATCAACGGCCAATATCGCCTCAGTTTACTGTAAAACCTACCTCTTCGCAAAACACTCTTAAACTACGTGTTCACCACCTTCATTAAATGTTACTTTCCATTTACGATGGTTAATGGACAATAAGTGGAAAATGCTTTTATAGTTTTTTTGTATTCACTCCTTCCACTACACGGAAGAATAAACTTTATTGACTTATACTATTCTGTGGAAGATTTAGTTCCCAAGAGTGAAAATTATTACATCTACACCTACGTCTACATGATTGCTCTGCAGTTCACATTTAAGTGCTGGAAGAGGGTTCATCGAACCACCTTCAGACTAATCAAAATATCCACGGGTGTACTGTCGGTCTACAGTGTCCAACGGGCACAATATTTCGGCGATCAAACATGTCGCCATCATCAGGTGAATTGACGGACTGAGCTCCTGTGAACGTGATGATGGCGACATGTTTGATCGCCGAAATATTGTGCCCGTTGGACACTATAGACCGGCAGTACACCCGTGCATATTTTGATTATCAAATACGCCGGGAGAAACTCAAGAATCACACCTTCATACTATTTTTCTGCTGTACCACTCTCTAACAGCGTGCGGAAAAATTTTATGGCAATCATTTCAACTTCTGTACGAGGGAGCCAAAAAATATTCTCACACTGAGAGGTGAAAGTTAGTGATTCATGAGAAGATCCTGTTGCAACGAAAAATCGCCTGTTTTTTAATGACTGCCACCTCAAGTCGCGTATCATGTCCGCGACACTCTCCCACGTATTTTGCGATAGTACAAAACGATTTGCTCTTCTTCGAATGTTTTCGATGACCTCCGTCAATCCTACTTGGTAAGGATTCCTTATCTCACAGCAATACTCCAGACGAGGGCGAAAAAGCTTAGTGTAAGCAGTCTCTTTAGTTGACCTATTGCATTTTCTAAGTGGCTTAATTGCACTCTTTGGTTTGCCTTCCCCACAATTCGTTCTAATTTGAGCTATTCGTAACTGTAACCCCTAAGTGTTTAGGAAACTTAGCGGATTTCTGTTAGTACTCATACTCATTGTTTGGAGTCGACTGCTCAGATATCTCCTGTATCATTTATGTATTTATGTATCACAGAACAGGGCCTGTCACAGTTCCTTTGAGGACGCCAGATATTACTGGTGTTTTGCTGTATGACTTCCCGTCAATTACCACGAACTGCGATCTTTCTGAAGTAAAATCACGAATCCTGTCGCACAACATAGACGATACACCACAGACAAACAATTTGATTAGAAGGTGCTTGTGAGAAATGGTATCATAGGCGTTTTGGAAATGCAGAAATACGGAATCAGTTTGACATCCCTTGTCAATAGCAGTCACTGCTTCATGAGACTAAAGAGATAGTTGTGTTTCACAAGAACTACATTTTCTGAATCCGCGCTGACAGTTTCTCAATATAGCGTTTTCTTCGAGGTACCATATTTCAGTGTGTTTGAACACAGCATATGTTACAAAACACTACTGCAAATCGACGTTAGTGATGTGAGTCTGTAATTCATCGGCTTTTGAGTATTGTGTTGTACTGCTGTAGGAAATTGGTGACAGGACACTGACTTCCAGATTCTGTAAGTACGAAGAAAGTAATAGAGAGAGAATTCGTAAAGTACCCTTCTAATAGATCTTAATTGCAAACCAAATTAAGCTTTTCAAAAAGATCTACAGCGATCACCAGAACTTCGACACAAGTACATTTCTTCTTTTATTTTCAAGTTGGCCAGGTACAGTATTTCTCAGTCGTGTGCACGCAATTCAGCGATACGAGCAATTTTAACTAACTGCATCGAGCACGTGTCTGAATTATAAAAGCAGTGTCTGTTGGTCGGTAGCTCAGTGGCAGGACAACAAATCCGTTAAATCTGGTATTCAATACTACATAGGCACGGAATTTAATTGGAAGTCACTTGTGAGGAACAAACGCCTTCTGGAAATGTAGGGGTACGGAATCAATTAGAGAGCCACTGTCGATAGCACTCATTAATTCGCAAGAATACGTATTGTTTATTTCAATAAATCGTTTTCCTTGACGTATCTGTATTGTTCATTCTGTGAAGATGTTATTAATTGACAAACGAATAGCTACTACGAAGGAAGATATTTATTGTGCGTGAATATACTTTCTCCACCACTCTTCATAAAGAGGATGACTGAACACACGTTTTCTGGGAGCTAATGGTATTGCCGTGTTTCCAGAACTATGTATGTATCCCAATATCAGTAATCTACAAGGTTCCTGGTATGAGACGTCGGAAATCTGCTGAAAAATAGACACAAAGGCGTTTTTAAAATATTCCTATTCTTAAAGTATACTTCGGGCTTCAGCGGCACCATGAGACAGCAGCACTGTGTGAAAAAAAAATGTTCAGTCGGAAAGCAAATAGTCTAAGCATGGGTTCTGAACGCCAGAAAATGGAAATCTTTCGTAGCAGATATGTGGATATTGAAATATAAATTATTGTATGTTCGTGTATGACTGCTACGTTGAATGTAAGGAGACTACGGTATTTTACTACGAAATACACCAAAATACTCGATACCAAAGACAGGTGTGGAAATCTGGACAAGGTACGTAGGTGCCAGGGATAATTACTTTAAGAGGACGTTCGGGTAAGATAGAGACTAGCTCGCAGCGTACGTTCAATGGCCACGGCACAAAGCGGCCTCGCATTTTTCCTGCTGTAACAAGAAATTTTAAGGTGAATGATATTTCTTTCGTCATCGTGGCAGTGGCAGTCACATGACAATGCTCTGAACAACACAAAGTTGTCCTATCTTCTTTAAAAGGAGGGTAGAACGTCAGTCGGGCCGATCTGGAGCAGGAGAGGCACCACAACTGTTTTTAATTTCCACTGTTTATACTTTTACAAATAAATTCATAAAACTTTGTCAGCATGATCAGGAAGGATTCAGGATTCACACTCTCAGCAGTGGAAGTTCAAAAACACAACAAAATAAATTCATCATAAATTAACTTTTCTTCATAAGTAGAGATTCTTCGATGAATTTAGCTCGGCATACAAACCATACTTTCAGGTGTATGAAACTCTAGAATTTCTTTCATTTATGAAAAAATGAATGAGCTGTAACATTTTAAACTTCATGTTTAGAAAAGAAACAAATTTTGTAGTTAATCATCTCAATTTTTACTACAGTTTTTAATAGATTTGAAAAATTCTAGAGTTTCATACACCTGTAAGTATGGTTTGTATGCTGTGCAAAATTCATCGAAGAATCTCTCTTACTCATGAAGAAAGTGTACCTATAGGAACCAATGCGGCCAATTGCAAGTGAAAAAATGATGGATGACATCAGTTACAAAAAAATTATTTTGTTATGTTTTTGAACTTCCACTGTTATAAGTGTGAATCCTGAATCCTTCCTGGTCATGCTGACGAAAGTTTTATGAATTTATTTGTAAAAGTATAGACAGCAGAAATTAAAATGTCCTGTGGTGACTCTCCTGCTCCAAGTCGGCCCGTTTGACGTCCTACCCGCCTTAATAGCTTTATAGGTCTGTAATTAGGATTTCAAAGTATCACTGTCACTTAAAGAAGCCTCCATTCGAGATACAGTCACTTCATACAAAAAAAAAAAAGTTTCATGTTGTAGAATATTTTCACTGCTTAGGAAAATTAAGGCACACTGTTCCATGTGTAAACGTTCTCACACTGGTCAAACACCTATAAAACTACTGATTTACGTTTTAGGTACAAATCTCACTTTCTGAGAATTGGTTGAAAATTACTTACAAATGCCCAGTGTTGCTTCTAGAACATACCTGCAAAAAAAAAAAAATGTTATTGAGGTAACTGTTTAACTGTAATTCAAATAGTTCTAATCATTGGTCATATGAATATCAATAAACGACAGAACCATTTAATTAGGTACACTGCATTAAAATTCGTTTAACTATTAAATACGATGATCATGAACTACCGTATTACATTCATTACAGATCAGCTGAGTATATCTTGATTCGTCAAAGTACTAAGACAGTGCTGATGGAAAATAAGCATGTTATCTACTATTCATTCTAACACCAAACCGTAAAAATACTAGGAGACGATTCTTGTTGTACACTGACAGTAAATACTTGAAAATAGTGTTAGTGATAAGTATGAAATATTCATAGTAATATAGTTTGGAAAAAATATTGTCAATAATGATATCTCTAATGAAACACACTTTACAGTTGGTTCTCCACAATTTACTTTTGTTACTGTCTAACATTTAACATACCATAGAATGTACACGTGACAGCAATATTCGACTTTGTAAAGCAAATACCAGTTGGCAAAGAAAAGCCTGTCATGGTTTATACATGTTTAAATTTGCAGCCGAGCTGTAAATTTCCTTTCAATATACTTTGGCCACTTCCGTAGTGGTCTTTGTCCGATGGGGAGAGCGGATTTCGTTGCTCGCTGTTTGCACTGTAACCGAGAAGCCTGTTTGCACGTTGCGAGAAGAGGGGTTTGGGTTAGGTTGGTTGTGGAGCCCAGACAGCGAGGTCATTAGTGTCATCGGATTAGGGAAGAACGGGGAAGGAAGTCTGCCGTGCCCTTTCAAAGGAAGCACCGCGGCATTTTCCTGGAGCGGTTTAGGGAAATCACGCAAATCTAAATCAAGATCGCCGGATGCGGGATTGAACATTCGTCCTCCCGAATGTGAGTCCAGAGTGCTAGCCACTGCGCCACCTCGCTCGGTGCGAGAAGTCAGGCTACCTATTACATAAAAGCACGAAACGATCACGACGAAAAAATCGTAGAAATAAGAGTTCATGCGGAAACGTATCAATCACTGTTCCTCTTCTGCACCATTCGCGGATGGAAAAGCAGAGGCGGAATCGCAATGTTACCTGAAGAATCCTACACCACACTCTGTAAAGTACTTTGTGGACTACAGGCGTAGGTGTAGAAATATTTAAGAAATTGGAATAGACTTGGCGACGCCGGAAATAACAGCAAGAGTAATAAAAACAGAACTTAACAACGCACATTAATAGGAATGTTGGACTGAAACTCAGTCGACAGTACCGGCCACAAGGAAGTGGGCCGGCCAAAAAAGGTGCAGAGAGCAGTACACCAGCTGAAGTGAAACGAAATGTCTAAAGCGAACAATGGGCAGTAAAAGGGAAACATAGACGAAATTTTTGATTAGCACACTGGGCTCGCATTCCGGAGGACGGAGGTTGGAATTATCGTCCAGCCATACAGATTCAGGTATTACACAATTTTCGTAAATCTCTAATTGCGAAAGTCGGGATGGTCTCTTTGGAAGGGCGCGGTCAATTTCATTCTCCATTCTTCCTCAGTTTGGGCATGTGCTCTGTCTCTAATAGCCCTGTATTGACGGGACATTATACTCTAATCTTCACTCCATCCTCTGTTGCAAGTCTCCATGAAAGGGAACCTTTGTTTCGCAGCACGGAGCCTGTAGACTCAGTCATGGTCAACAGATCTAAGCAAACAGGACAAAGAATTAGTCACCGCCATAACACGCCTCCCTAATACAGTATACCAAGAATTGCGCCCAGCAGTGTAGTTCAGCGCCCCTTCCGCGACCGTGTGTCGCTAGTGTCGGCATCGGAGCGAGAGAGAGCTACGGAGCGAGTGAGACCGCACACTAGAGATGGGCAAAATGAAACACGTAACTGTTTCGAAACAAATGAAACAGTACAATGTAATGTTTCGATACGCTGTTTCGAAACAGTGAAACAGTTTGTGTTTTGTAATCTAATAAACCTACACATTTTATCATCTTGAATGTCTACTGTGAATGTCCATATAAACAAAAATGAGGTGCGAGAGCGATAATCATATCGCAGGAAGTATGAAACTAGCACTTAGGTGTCTTGGCAGTTTCGTATTTCCTGCAGCAAATGCCCTGCTTTCGTGTCGTGTGACTTTCATACTTTTCAATTGGCTGACGACAGCCATAGCCGAAGACAGAAGAACCACCACGAACGGAACTGGAGGTGGGAGCAAACTGCAGAAACAACGGATATGCTACTGGGATTCCCACATTCCGTTTGTATGGGTAATATACCCATCCTGCTAATTTCCATGCACGCAATTGGAATCATTGTGGATAATAGGCACAGTGACTATAGACTCACAGATAACTCCAATTAATTCGAATAAATAACAAAATATAACAGAAAAAAATTGTCTTTCAAGGTGTTTCGAACCGTTACTATAAATTCACCATGCTTCGCAGCCCTTCCCGTTCACCATTACTCTATCAGTGATACGTCAAACAGATTGCTTGCAATTATACCTACATCAAATGTATGTCTAATAAATGTCACTCTACGCCTTTTTTATTCAAAATGTTGTAGGTTTACTTGCGTTGCTTAATATGATTACTGTACATGAACAAAGAAGCGTGTGCTATAAAAAAAAGGGTAATTTAACTGAATGATTTTCACATATTTATTATTTTGAATGTGAATAGTATGCGTTGTTTTATTGTTTGGTTAGCTTTTATAAAGGAGATGTTACGCCATTTGGAAATAGGACAGTCAGCTAGAGACGAAGCTTTATTTTCGGATATCTTAACCATCATGCTATTGCTTGTCAAAAAGATTTCGACGTTCTTGAAAGTGTTTTATGAAGTGGTATGTTGTGTTTCAGTACTTGTACCGAGCCCGAATCTCGTCCGACACAGAGCGGAATGAAACATCACTGTTTCGATACAATTAGTCCGTTCCAAGCACAGTTGGACTGAAACAGCCTTATTTTGAAACAACGATACAGTTTCTGTGGCTGGCTCGAGATCGAATCTGGTCCGGTTATCCGAGACAGGGACGGAATGAAACACCACTGTTTCGGAACAGTGAACCACAGCCGTTCCGAAACACTGACACAGTTCCACGTATCGATACACTGTATCGAAACATAGAAACAGTGGCCAAGTCTACCGCACACCACTGCTCTGCGATGGGCTGTCCCGCAGTCAGATCCAACGCAAACAAAATAACAGAGGAAGCGCATCTCTGTAAGAGAGGCCGATGAGCGGTAAAACAAGCAAACCATTTACCGTTTAGGTAGCAACTAGTGTTTGTGTGGCAGAATTACCACGCAAAGCTTTAGAGAACAATACTCAAAACAAGAATCGAAGAACATCTTAGTTGTTTTCCGACCCACAGGTTCGTTCAAATAGTACTGTACATGCACACTCGTCATATGTACAATAGGCGTATTTTGAAAAATATATCAGCTTCTTAAATGAACTAGAGTCATAAACATTCTATTTTAGAAATAATTTCATGTAAGGAATATAGAGTCTCATTCTGTTAGCAGTCACAAGTAAATATTTTTTATATACTTCGGGCTACATCTCTTTGTATCCCTTTTCAGAGTTTAGAAATCGGATCCTTAGTTTGCTGTTTTGTACGTAATAATTTTTAACTGGCCAAGTTCGAAAACTCATTAACAAATAGAATTAATGTTATAAAGCTCTTTAATTCTTACATTCAACATTGTTAAACAAGACAATTAATATTTTACACTTTTTCTCTTTTTCGAGGAAACGGTTTTGTCAATATTTGGTACAAAATTTCCTGATACTGAAAACCTCAAAGAATTAGTCAAATTTTTATCGCCAACTAATGAACGGTTCTTAGTTTTAGCAAGCTTTAAAAGAGGGAAAAAGTGCTCACAGAAAAACGTGGAACCAAACGTTGAGAAAACTTACGCCGCGTGCTTGTGCAAAAGAGGATGTTTCTCTCGTGGAAGACAGCTGTAATAGTCATCCAAAGTTTTACACATGGGAAAGCGGTCCTTCAGGCGGATATCGCACTACAGGTCAATCAGCTCTAGTTGAAGCAGGTGTGAGACGTCCTATGCCGGAAGGAAAACGGGAGAACAAATATATTTAAGGCCGACTGAAGCTCACTTATCTCCAAAAATCTGTTTTCAAAGCGCTCATGTAATTCGCAAATGATAGCAACATAATCTGAAAAATCCACATCTTCTTTAACGCTGTCTAGTGCAGGAAAGTGTCCACAATTCTTCTCGAGCAATTTTTTTTTTAATGCTTGAATCGTCTGCACTAAATCAACGACATAGTGATTTCTGCGTTGGAGTGAAATGTTCAAAGTATTTTAATGACCAGTAAGGTCACTCAAAATAGCCAAATTCGCCACCCACTTAGGATCACAAAGTAATTCTTCTGGACAACCTATATTTCCAAAAAGGTATTTATTTCGCCCCTCAAGGAGAAAAACGGATGAAGCACCTTTCCTCTGCTCAACCACTTCGGTGTGGTAGGGGATGTCTGGGTCTTCTGCTTCGATACCAGACAGAAATTCTTTTAAATTGGCAATGTGTGAGTCCATGCGAGCGAAGATAATTATCCGTTCGAAGAACTGTAACCATAACATCTGTAACCATAACATTTTTTATGTTGACAATCTTCGCACAAAGCACCTCCTGGTGTATCAGACAATGAACTGTCGCCAATAAGGAGCAGCCAACTTAAGTCAATTTTGACCTCACGTAACTCAGAAAGCCAGTACGTATCCCTCGTAGCGCAGGGGCTCCAACCCTTGTTACACTGGTCAGGCATTCCCATTTTCAATCCATTGACTAACACGTTTTCCACGGCTAGAAAAATACCCAAACCTGTGGTTGTGCCTTTTAATGGTGTAAGATCGAGAAATTCTTCGGTGATACGCAGATTGTCGTCGGCACCTGACTAGCTGAGATATGTCCGCAACGTCCGCGGACTCGTCAAGAGCGATAGAAAGTGAAATGAAGTTTGCCGCTCTCTCCATTAATTGCTGCTTTATATCTGAGACCATATGTTCGACTGTGTGAGCAACAGTTTGAGGCGGAAGAGCAATTTTTTCAAATTTTTCCGTGATGTCTAGTGGATAAATACAAGCCGCCGAGTCGACCAAGCAATCCTTGATGAGATTCCCAGCAGCAAAGAGTTTCCCTGCTTTCCCAATTCTCAGCGATCATTTGTAACTTGTGCACAAACTTTTCCCACAAATTTTCATTATCATTCCATTATACAGCCTGAGGTGTGTTGTTATCGCAACCGCAAATACATTTCATCATGTCTTTCCTAGCAGTTGTGGTCGCTGCAGTGCCTGTTCCTTCGAAAATGCAAACAGCAGGAACTGCAATTTCGTTCGTAACTTGAATGAGTGTGCGAAGTCACAGTACGAGAGAGACACCCAAAACATCACAGATTCACCTCCAACCTGATGTGCGGGTTGTATGCCTCATTGCACCTCCCACATTCTCGACTCCTTGCGTCATTTCCAAATAGAGAAAATCACCGCTCGTCGGACAACACTACTCTTACAATTACAAATAACCTAAATTGGAACGATCACATAGATAATATTGTGGGTAGAGCAAACATAAGACTGTGATTCATTGGCAGTACACTTAGAAGGTGCAACAGGTCTACCAATGAGACTGCTTACACTACGCTTGTCCGCCCTATTCTGGAGTATTGCTGTGCGGCGTTGGATTCGCATCAGGTGGGACTGACGGATGACATCGTCAAAGGCAGCTCGTTTTTAACCTAACCTAACCTAAGACATGATATGTGAATTGGAGTGGCAATCATTAAAAGAAAGGCGTTTTTCGTTGCGACGGGATCTTCTCATGAAATTTCAATTCTTCTCCAATTGCAAAAACATTCTGTTGGCACCCAACTACATAGGGAGTAATGATCATCACGATAAGAGAAATCAAGACTCGCACGGAAAAATTTAAGTTCTCGTTTTTCCCGCGTGCCGTTCGAGAGTCTAACGATAGAGAGAAAGCATGAAGGTGGTTCATTGAACCCTCTGCCAGGCACTTGATTGTGAATAGCAGAGTAGTCACGTAGATGTAGGTGTACTCTCATCCAGCATACTGGCATCCAATTTCCTTGTTGTTTAGCCCAGTGAAGACGTTTAGGCTTACGTTCAGCTGTGAGTAATGGCCTTTTGCGAGAAAGGTGACTCCAGATGTCCATTGTAAGCAGTTCCTCTCGTAGTGTTCACTAGGGAAATGGTTGAGACGTGTCTACATTCACTAAGAGCAGTGTTCCTGTTGGGTTTGAAACCGACTGTCACTGACACATCTCCGGTTCCTGCAGGTTACGATCTTTTCACGACTACTATTCTTCCGCCGTGTCATATGACTGCTAGAAATACATCATTCCTTGTAGACACACAAGACTGTCTGCGTTGCTATATCAACAAATGGGACCACTCCATTCACAGCGTGGCTATGGGTACGTCCAAACACGATATCTGACTTCTATAATTCTGTCTGCCCTGCAAGGCGACTCTTCTTAATGTGCCTTTTACCGAGTGGCACATGCACATCATTTCACCTGCATGAATTACATGAGAGGTGGAGGGTAACATGGACTGATTGGTGGCGGTTTTACGCCACCTGAAGCACTCCAAAGTGAGTAGTGTGCTCTTTTAAGGGGTAATTCTATGAAAAGAAATGATACACCAGAGCTTTACCCCTGGTTGTTGGACCGTATGGCGATCAACAGTCAGGTTGGTATCCCACCATTGCCCGGGGCAGGTCCAGACACGTCTTCGGTGGTTATCGAGGCTGAATTCAAAGCGGGACTGATTACTGAAGACGATTCTGCTCCAGTCAGTGAGATTCCAGACCGAAGACGTGTGTGGAGACATGCCTTACGTCGACTTGGTAAGATCTCAACGGATGCACTAGGCAGAGAAGACCGTCGTCTTCAATGATTATCTGCAGGGGATAAAACCATCACGTTCACGGGGAAACGTAGGTGATGAAACTTCCAAATCCTTCGGAGTCGGACAGAGCGTGGTCTACCATAAATGCACTGTCTCTCCCGCACAGTTCACGTATAATCTTCGCGCAGCTTTTGGTGGGTTATAATCAATGGGCGGAGTATCACAATTGCACCCAGAAATTCCAGTTCACGCAGCTGAGTGTTGCATCGGCGTTTGCTTTCTAAAAATCGTGTATTCTGAGCAACATACATTTATAGCTCATACACCCGACAAATTTTGGAATGGGGTTATTTGTTTTGCAGCGAACATTTTGTTCATACGTATTGGGAGCGAAGCTCAGATGTTTTTCTACTGTTTCTACAAAGTCAAGGTCATAACCGATGGAGCGTGGAATAAGTTGTGCGACAAGAAGAGCGGGAGTATCTAGGAGGAAGAATCGTCTGTTGTTTTAACTAAATTACACATTTAAGCACTCACCTGAAACTATTCACTGAGATCACATAAAATATATATCTGGATGGCTATGTCATACAGAATACTTTAAGGTGGCTTAATCACTGTCTTGTCACACTCTGTAATTGGAATAATCTCTATCCTGAATCTTTCGTATTCTGTCATCTTTCATGTACGAACTATGAAGCAGAAATAGGCGCTCTTGTTCCGTTGTTTGTTAAACAGGTCTAGAGAAACCACTGAAAATAACACTCACGCTGTCCGATACACAGCAATGGTGCGTTGACTCCGTGTGTGTCTGACTCACACCGCTATCTAGAAAGCTAACGCTGTAAGTGTTCCATTAGCAGAGTAAATGGTGGCCATTAACTACGTCAGATATGAATTCTGATTAATCCTCCCTCGTACCTCTACTTTCACGTCTATGCATGGGCTATCTATACAAAGGTCTAGATTCTTTTACATTCATCTGATTAATAAAAGATGTAGGAAGCACAGATCTAGCATTACAATTATTACGCAGTTCTTGTTGTACCAGCAATCACTTTCCAGTTAATGGCCTTCTCGTTAGACACAGAATTCCTCTAATGTTATACTCTGTTCTTACTATTGGCCTTTTTCATACAGATTTGTTGAGAAAATTTCGTCTGCTACAGATATCAGATGAAATTTTCTCATGAAATCTGTATGCTGTCATTACACTAGACACAGCAGCTTCATATACTCGTAATCATTATATGTCTTTTACCCTGTGCCTCCAATCAAGTTTTTGGTTTTACGGACTGTTATTTCGTTCACATGTTTGTAAGACTGTTTTCTAGTACAAAAATGTTGAAATTTATAACAGCTCAATATCACGCTTTCTTAAGAAATAAAAGTTATGACGAGGGCTGCGCAATTTTGGACTGCTTCTAGTACAATATTCGCCGTCCAATTTGTCTCAACCTGATGTCTGAGTATTTTCAGAATCGCAGATCTAGAATTCGTGGCAGTTTCTAAACAAAAGCGTTCTTCTTTAATAAATCAGTCTTATTTTTTTAATTGTCACATAGTTTCCTTTATTCTTTTCCAGTGGGATTGTTAATTAACATATATTAACAGTTTTAGGATTGTCTAAAAGTTTCGCCCCGTGGCAGAGATACGAACTGCGAACCTCAGGTCCCCAAGCTACCTGGCTTCGTGGTTAGGACAATGGACTCCAGGGGGATCCGACTACACAGTTTTTGGTTTACAGTGATTTCCTTAAGTCGCTTAAGGCAAATGCTGGGACAGATCCTTTTGAAAGGTCATGACTGATATCCCACTCCTGTTCCCAATTTGAGTTTTTGTTCTGTCTAATGACCTCGTTGTCGACGGATCATTAAACCCTATGCTTTCTTCCCTTGGAGCCCGGAGCTCGAGACGTGGGAAACCGGGTTTGGAGTCATTGACACCAAAGTATTCACTCGTACAAGTTATTAGTGTCCAACTCGTTTTTCCTGGCTTCGATGCCCAACAGATGTGTTCTTGTCATTTCATTGATCTGAGGCCAGTGAAGTCTTAGAACCGTGAGCTGATAGCCCGAATCCGAATTGGTCGGTTCGTTCTTTACACGTTTCTGACTCATTCTTACATAATTGAGCTAACAGGTCGAGGCGATCAAGGGGATATTTCTCTTGTATACTTCCTACTCTGCCCCAAATGATTAACAGTCCTCAACAACGATAGATTTTTCTGTCTAATATATTTTCCGTGACGATTGTGCACGTTGCAGACCCTTTAATGGGGCAATACGTGTGAGCGATGTCCGACTTCCCATATTGGCATGGAATCTCGTATACTCCTGGCCTACGCAGATTGAGATGATCTTCAACGGAACCCAGCAACGTTTGCTCTTGACCTAGAGCACGGAAGACACTTGATTCTGTGTTTCCTGAAAAAAAAAAAAAGTGTGCCAGGCTTAGAAAAGCCTCCAACGTAAGGTGACAAGAGACCCATCCTAGCAGAGTTCTCTTTATCTTGTGGCTACTCATGATGTTTAATGCGCGTGGATCGACATACCCGGCAGATCTGTTTCTCAGAACCCTCTTTCTGAACGAAGACGCTAACAAGTAAGCTCTATGATGAAGTTCTAACATAATGTAGGAGCGAGGACCACCAAATTAGATCATTAAATTTTATTTTTTACAGTTTCTGTCACAGTTGTAGAAAAGAACTTTCATTTGTATTGACTACGTTGTTCACTCTCAAAACATACCCTACGAACAATATATAGCTGTTAACATATTTCTTTAAATATTTTCATTCCATGAATTAAAACAACGCTCATTAGCCTAATTAACATTCCACACTTTCAGGATATCAAACCAAACACATTTCAGCAGTTTCCAAACTTATGTTATTTGGCTACCAGTTTCGGCGATTTACTAGGCCATCTTCGGGCTCCTGACCGACATGTAGGAAGATTCCACCTCAGTTCTGGTCAAAACAGGGGCCAGCAATACTGGCATTAGTAGATTTCTGGTTTGCTATAGCGATCCCTTCAACCATCTCTGCCGACCAAGACTGTTTTGTCTTTGTTCGTCTTAAAGGTTAGCATAAATTTCCACCAGCGTACACATAAGCAATAGCCATAACTGGTAATTACACATGCACTGAATAGGAATGCTAATACAAGATCCACGACTTCACAAAGGCAAGCAGTGAAGGCTCCTTCCAAAAGCAGGTGGTGAACAAAAGGTCCATGTTGGGAGCGTGTAAAAGAGAACATGCGATGTTCTTATGCACTGCGAAGACTTACATACTTCATACTTGCGACATGGTAATCATCCGCTGAATGAAATACCACCAATCCAACTACAAATTTCACGTCAGCTAATGCAATCTAATAAACAGTTAAAGTACCATTAAAACGTTTCAAATTCAGGAAGTATTAAAATTGCAACGCCATAATCACGCAACACGAACCATATTGCCGGATCCATCGAAAGATCTATATTATTAAATATACCTTCTAATTGAAGCTTGATATTCTGAAAGAATTTGAAATTTATAAGAGTAAAGTAAAAGAACCTGATAACATATTAAATGAGTAGTCTAAGTTTAAATATAATGATTACTTTGCCCTTTTCAAAAAATTGATATAACCTACATTCTGTGAGTGCATATTCAATAGTGCATATCAAATAGTGAATACAAATCTGTTATTCCGTGCACAAGATAAATGTACCATTAGTAACAGGCATCCTGAAAGTATCGGTGCTCAGTCTGCTGCTGCACGCAGACGATATGCCAACAAGTTCACATTTTCAATTCGCGCTGTACTTGGACGTACACTCGCAGATTGCATGTCCAAAAGATTGAAGACTAGGGTTTCCTGTCCCATAATGAACAAGGTGATTAGAGACAGGGCACAAGCTGGTATTATGGGTATTTGGGGCAGAAAATTGGCCGTGCCCTTTCAAACGACTGAACCCAGCATTCGCGTTAAGCGCGGAACATATAATTCTGGTTGGCCAGATGGCGATTTGGATTTCGATCCTTCCGAACATAAACTCGTTTTTCTACCTACAGCGCTGTCCTGATCGAACATAAATGTCCCCCTCACGCGGCACAGTATCCAGGCCTTTGAGACGGTCTGGTGTCTGAGTGGCAAAACTGGAACCCCCCTTCAATGCACCGGAGAGCCAAGCACTCTTCAAGACAGACAGATATCCTGGGTGGAGCCTTACAATCGGAAAGCACAGACAATTGTCTGGTGTCGCTGATGAAAGTGGCCTAATTTGGCAACAGCATGACGAAGAACTGAAGTCCAACGCGATGGGAAAGCTACACCATCTCAGGCTGCTGCTGAACCGATGTCAACACCCCACAGGACCTTGAAACAGTTCTGTACGTGACACTGCTGCGCCCAGTTCTGGAATCTGTGGAAATGTTGCTGATAATCTTCTGGATAGTCTATAGAGGATGCAGAATCGAGATCCTCCACGAGAGTCGTAGCCAATCTGCCGGTGACATCTATGATAAACGTAGACGGCCGAAATATCCACAACCTGGGAATAACAGTGCAGCGCACAATGTCTCAAGGTGATCGCTCCTGCAGTCAAGCTAAGCTCGTTCTTGCAACATGCCGACAGTAGACTGTTTATAGACACTATGGAAAATCATCCTGATAAAAGTCTGCATCATTCAACCGTCTGACGGAACAGCCCATCGGGCTAACCATCACGGGCCGGCCGAAGTGGCCGAGCGGTTCTAGGCGCTTCAGTCCGGAACCGCGCTGCTGCTACGGTCGCAGGTTCGCATCCTACCTCGGGCATGCATGTGTGTGATGTCCTTAGGTTAGTTAGGTTTAAGTAGTTCTAAGTTCTAGGGGACTGATAACTTCTGAGGTCAAGTCCCATAGTGCTCAGAGCCATTTGAACCATAACCATCACGGGAGAACTCGGGAACAGAATACATGTAATGATAGCAGTCGAAATTACTACAGTTGCGTCTGCATCTAAATGGGACGAGCAACTGGCTAGTGCCAATATTGTGGGGTTAAGGCAAGATATGAAGCTACACTCGAGAACTGTTTAAGCACTTATTAAATTGGAAAATCTTAAACAGCACTGTTTCATGACTTGGAAAACAATAAAAAATATATATTACAAAAATTACATCAACACTCAGTTTTTACAGGTAACAACTATGCCTGAAAAAAGAGACATCATCCTGAGAATATGTTTATTGAAAATACTTTTATCTATGTGTTTGGATATAAGACGATAATGAACTATGTAAGACGTATTTCTTTTATTCTTAAACCATATAAAAACTTTACAAGTGATGGGTGCGCCTGTTTTTCAGAACAGTTTACAAAACGTGGTGTGACACTCGGAATAGTATAATGTGGTCATCTCTGATGTCACAGTTCGTTGAAACAAAAGAAGAAAAATCATGTCCTTGCCTGATAATGTTGGAAGAATTAATATTTGTTTCTTAAAACAGTTTTGTTTAGAGTATTCGTTGTATGGTCTGGCAGTTGAGATTCAAAGAAATGTAGCGTACTGTGCATCTAGAGGGTGTTCCAGGAGGTATGGTCAATAGCCAGGGATATGGCAGGAACTGTCAGTCGAAGCAAAAATGTCTAGTAAATATGGGCTCTAAAAAGCATACCATCAGAACTATTAGCACTTCTTTACCTTCGAAATTGTGAAAAAATCTTTTCCCCTGGAACCTCTTTGCCTTCCATATTTTGAGATAAGTTAATATGGACCGGAACAAGAAAAAATCGTATGATAAGAACTGGCTCTAAAATGCGCATATTAAGAGCTTTGAGCACTTGTTCAGTAGATTAGATGTGTTTCACAATAGCGAAGATGAAGAAGTACTTTTAGTTCTCAAGGCGTGAATTTCAGAGTTAATTTTTACTAGACCTTTTTGCTTGGAATCATCATTCCTGTCATACTGACCATTCTCCCCTGTGACACTCTATACAGGCGGAGGGACCCTTTACTGGTTAATAACAGATTGTTGAACAATCACTGGGGACAGTTGTACCCATTAAATATCTGTATGCGAACCGAGCTTTTTAATGTGGAACAACCTCATAAAACTAACCGTAAGAAAGGTAGATCGCAGGCTGAGATTCACTGGAATAATCTTCACGAAGTGTAGCCTACCCAAGAAGGAGCTGTCTTGCAAAACCGATTGTGCTTCTGTCTGTAAGACTTGCCTGTAACATTGCCAGAAGAAACGGATAAGCTCCAAAGAAGAGCAGCACGTTTCGTCGCAGCCCGTTCAGCAAGAAAGAAATCTTCATGGAGATGCTCGTCCAATTCCAATGATAGATATTACAAGAAAGACAATGTGCATCACGGGGTGATTTATTGTTTAAATTCCGAGAGCGTATTTCCTGAAAGAATCAATCAATATATTGATTCCTCCCACATATATCACACAAAATATTCCTAACGCAAAACGAGAGAGATTCTAGTGACACGCAGTCTTAACTGTCATACTCTCTGCATACCATTTGTGACTGAAACAGGAGTGTTGAAAAATAAAACTGGTACACGATAGGCTCCCTACATCGCAGCTTGCAGAGTACAAATTTACTCGCTTAAATACACTTTATAGATAAATCAAACAGAAACGTCATTTTGATTTTTGAGTGTTAGCAGCTCATGACTGCTCAACTCTTCCTCTCACCTTCTGGAAGCCCAATACGCGCCCCTGAGGAGGGCAGGAAGGCGTACAGTTCTTTGAATCTAATATATTTGCAATAACAGCAACGAATACAGAAACAAAGTGTGCATCGACAACTTTACCTGTTTGGAAGTGTGTAAGATCCAACATAACAACAGGTCAACACACCAACACAAAGATTACAGAGGTGTTGGCGACTCAGAAAACCTCTAGGTATGTTATAGCGAGGTCGAAAACAGAATACAATATTGGTAATCTAGACATAATTTAGAAAACGAGCCCCACATATGAGTTAATTCTACAACGATGTTCATATTACTTATTTGAAGGCCAGGATTAACTGGCAAATTTGCTGTGCAAATTCGTGTGAGCACGTGTCAATACAACAGTGCAAAGAAAGGATATCGTAACATCTGCGTACCAGCACATACGACTTCTCGTTTTTGTTACACATTCAGTGTGTATAAAACTGAGGTCGTTCCGCTCCGTTTGTGCGTCGTTGAGATTTAACGTCGCGTCGACGGCCTGATCGTAAGAAGCTTAGGCCTACTTGGCTTGCATCATTCGACACGCTCGGTGACGTATTGGCACAGCTGCTTGACCCGCGAGCTCTTTACGTTTTGTACTCACACATCACACTTGCGGATAAAACCAGACGGCCACGTGACTGCTATCTACCAAGGCACAAGCAGTATGAGCGATGAAATGGCGGTAGAGCGCCGTTCCAAAGACCGCAAATGGATTATCTCGCCGCACCATTTTCCACCTAGGAGCACGAAAGGAACAATACATTTACATGGCTGTTCTCCAATTCACAATTTAGTGCCTGGTAGAGGGTTCATCATATCACCATCAAGCTGTTTCTCTACCGACCCACTCTCGAACACCGCGCGGGAATAACGAGCACTTCAATCTTTCCGAAGAGCTCTAATTTATCTTATTTTATTACAATGATTATTTCTCCCTATGTAGTAGAGCGCCAACAAAGTATGTTCGCATTCGGAGAGTATTGAAATTTCACGAGAATATCTTGCCGCAAGAGAACAGCCCTTTGTTCTATGACAGCCACTCCAACTCGTGTATCATTTCCGTGACACTCTCTTTCCTCTTTCGCAATAATACAAAACGAGGTGCTCCTCTTTGAACGTTTTCGACGTCTTCCGGCAATCCTATCTGATGAAGATCCAACATCGCGCAGCAGTACTCCAGAAGAAGACGGACAAGCGTGGTGCAGGCAATCTCTTTAGTTGACCTGTATCGTCTTCTAAGTATTCTGCCAATAAATCGCAGTCTTTGGATACCTTTCCCGACAATATTACATGTGTAATAGTTCGAGTTTAAGTAATTCGCCAATGTAATCCCTAACCATTTAGTTGAATTTACAGCATTTAAATTTGGCGGTTTATAGTGTAATCGACTCCTCTTAGTAAGCATGTGGATGACATCACACTTTTCATTATTTTGAGTCCACTGCCACTTTTCCCAACAGACAGATACCTCCAAATCATTTTGCAATTAGTTTTGACCATCTGATGACGGTGCAAGACGGTAAATGACAGCGTCATCTTCAAACAATCTAAGAGGGTTGCTCAGATGGTCTTCTATATCGTATATGTAGATCAGAAACAGCGAAGGGCCTATAACACTTCCTTGGAGAACGCCACATATTACTTCCGTTTTAATCGATGGCTTTCTGTCAATTACTACGAACTGTGACCTCTCTGACAGGAGCTCACAGGTTCAGTCGCACATCTCCATAAGCATGTAATCTGATTAGAAGCCGCTTGGAAGGAACGGTGTCTAAAGTCTTCTGGAAATCTAGAAATAGGGAATCAAGTTAATATCCCCTGCCAATAGCACTCATTACTTTGTGTGAATAAAGAGCTAGTTGTGTTTCACAAAAACGACATTTTCTGAATCTTTCATTATTGTGTGTCAATACATCGTTTTCTTCGAGGTATTTCATAACGTTCGAACACAGTATATGTTCCAAAATTCTACGGAAAATTGACGTTGCTGATACACGTCTGTAATTCAGCGGATTGTTCCTATTTCCTTTCTTGAGCACTGATGACTTTTGCAACTTTCCAGTCTTTAGGTACAGATCTTCGGTCGAGCGAGCGGTTGTATATGATGGCTAAGTATGGAGCTAAATCAGCATACCGTGAAATGAACCTAATTGGTGTACAGTGGGGACCAGAGGACTTGCCTTTGTTAAGTGACTTAAGCTGCTTCGCTACCCCGAGCTTGTCTGCTTCTGAGTTACTCATGTTGGCAGCTGTTGTCTACTCAAATTCTGGATTATTTAATTCGTCTTCTGTGATGAAGGATTTCGGAAAACAGTGTTTAGTACCTCCATTTTAGTGGCACTGTCATCGGTAACATCAGTGCTATTGCTCAGTGAAGGTATTGATTATAATTTTCCGCTTGTGTTTTTTACGTACCAGCAGAATCTCTTCGGAGATTTGAGACAGAGTTTGGCTGTGGAAACTATTAATAGCATCTCGCACTGAAGTACGCGCTGATTTTCGAGCTTTAGTAAAGCACCCCCAATATTGAAGATTTAGCGTTATTTTAAGTCTGGCGTGGTTTTTTCGCTCCTTCTGCAACAGTGTTCTGACCTGATTCGTGTATCAAGGGGATTAGGATCATCTCTCAATAATTTATTTGGTATGTATGCAACTTGTACACCTCTGTATTTGTATAAGTTGACTGATTCTAAATGTGAATCATTCATATTATAGTCATAGGACACAACGCCTTTTTCTATTTCTGAAGTGCATAATTCTACTTTTCTGTATATTTAAGGCAAGTTCTCAATCTTTGTACCTCTTTGAAATCTCAATCACAACTGACAGAATGTGTCTGATGAGTTTTTCAGACAAGACTTCATTAGTGGCAACTACTTTATCTATTGAAAGTCTGAGATTGCCACTAATATTATCTTGAAGGTCAGTAATATACAACAAGGATCCCAAAGCACTTCCCTGGGGCATACTTGAAATTACTTCTACATCCGTCGATGACTCTCCATCCAAAAAAACATGCTGCATCCTGCCTACCAAGAAACCCTCAACCTAGTCACAATTTTTTGACTGCACCGTTGCTATGCTTCGGTGGCGATGATTCAGTTTCAGTCATCGTTCTCTGCAACAAAACTCTGTAAAAGTGACAAACAAGAACTTCTCCCACTTCCTCTTCGCTTCTATCCCTCCCTCCCTCTCTCTCTCTCTCTCTCTCTCTCTCTCTCTACACCTCCCCACCTCTCTCTACACCTCCCCACCTCTCTCTACACCTCCCCACCTCTCTCTACACCTCCCCACCTCTCTCTACACCTCCCCACCTCTCTCTACACCTCCCCACCTCTCTCTACACCTCCCCACCTCTCTATCTCTATCTCTATATCTATCTCTATATCTATCTCTATATCTATCTCTATATCTATCTCTATATCTATCTCTATATCTATCTCTATATCTATCTCTGCAAACCGCCTTCCAACGTGACGTGCACTATTTTTTTATAGTTTGATTTATAGTGTAAGCGTAAAATTTCGGAGCAATATGACGCAATACCTAACCAGAATACTAGTATTGCTGAAGGCGATTAAATGATATTGCCTTATTTATAAAAGTCTGTAACACTACTGCTAAAGACTCGCTACTAGAGTCCACTGCAGCCCATTCTTGAGTACGGGAGTACTCGATGGAATGGAATGTTCACCAAATTAACCAGAATTAAGGGTTTGAAATATGTGCTGAAGGTATGGAACCGGTCGATTAAGTCCGCGCAGTCATGCCAATAGGAAGTACTCACCGAACACAAAACTTAAAAAGACCGTCCTTCCGTAAAACGCTACGAGGAATTTTATGAAATTACTATTGAACCTATACTATATTGACCGCTAAAAAATCTGAACACCAAGAAAGAGTTATGAGACATAAACGAAAGTTGGAAGGCGTGTTTCTACATCTGAAAGATGATTTCTATTCAAATTTCAGCCAGCCGTTTAAGTGTGGCGCTAGAAGCACCACTATGAGGTTGCAAATCAGAGCCGGCCGAAGTGGCCGAGTGGTTCTAGGCGCTACAGTCTGGAACCGCGTGAACTGCCTCGAGCATGGGTGTGTGTGATGTCCTTTAGGTTAGTTAGGTTTAAGTAGGACTGATGACCTCAGCAGTTAAGTTCCAGTGTGCTCAGAGCCATTTGAACCATTTGCAAATCAGATTTGCTTTGAATACCGTTGTGAATGTTAGTCACTTTTGAGATTGGATATGGTGAGTTGATGTTCGTCAAGAATGCGTTTAAGGTGACAAAGACGCCACTGTCAACGCCTCACTGAGTTTGAACGAGGTTGTGTAATAGGGCTACGAGATGTTCCTTTTTATTTCTGCGATACTGCAGAAAGATTTTGCAGGAATGCAGCCACTGTAGTCGTACATGATAGGTGGCGGCGGTGGTAGGGGAACGTACATTCACAAGAAGACCGGGCTCCGGACGGCCACGTGGCACTACCGAGAGGGAACATCCTGTTCAGTGTAATGCTTAGGCGCATCGTACTGCAGCTGCAGCTGCGATCTGAGCAGCAGTTGGCACGATAGTGACAACGAACTGTGACAAACCGATCACTTTCAAGAACAGCTCCGAGCCAGAAGCCCTGTAGCGTGCATTCCACTGACCCCAAACCACTGCCATTTGTGACTTCAGTGGTGTTAAGAAAGAGCACATTGGAGGGTAGTGTGGAAGCCTGTTGTGTTTTCTGATGGAAGGTGGTTTTGCCCAGGCGCCAGGGATGTCGTGTGTTGGTTAGCTGGAGGACTGGACCTACATCTGGAGTTATGGTTTGGGGTGCGATTTCGTATGATAGAAGGAGCACTCCATTGCAAAATTGTACGACAATCTGGTGATTGGGCCAGTTGCGCTGCCATTCGTGAACATCGTTCCCAGGAGCGTTTTCCAACACGATAACGCTCGTCCACATACCGCTGTTGTAACCCAACGTGCACTACACAGTGTCGACACATTGCCTTGGCCTGGTCGATCACCAGATGCCTCCAATCGAGTACATATGAGACATCAGACAACAACTTCAGCGTCACCTACAAACAGCATTAACCGTCCCTGCATAGACCAACCAAGTGCAACAGGCATGGAACTTCATCCCACACACTAGCATCCGGCACCTCTGCAACACAAATCAAGCACGTGCGCGTGTTTGCATTCAACATTCTGCTCTTACACCGGTTATTAATGCACCGGCATTTCACATTTACAGTGGTTTATCTCGCGCTTACTTAACCTGTGAGCTTGCAATGCTAATCACTTACCTTACATATGTTATCTAAATAAATTTATTCCCGAAATTTCACTACTCTACATTAACTATTTTTTGGTGCTGCGATTTTTTCCGTCAGAATATATACAATTTGCATTATCGTATGTTCGCTGAAGGTCGATAAAATGATTATTGTACTCAAGGAGGCAGGCAAAGACGCATCTTTCCTTGACATCACAAATAGACACAGAGAGGGAGACAATAACTATGGCGCGAAATTCTGTTCGACGTACACTGCACAGTGGTCTGCTTACATGATACGTGACTGAAAATACAGCTGTACGAACACTAATCATTCCCGTTACATCGTACCACTTGAGTGTACTACACGAGTAACAGTGGGCGGACTCTACCTTACAGACCCGGGCGGGCGCACGACTTTTGGGAAGCGCCAAATTTTAGTCGGAAATCAAGAAAACATTTAAGAAATTGTACTGTCCGCACGTTTGCATTGTTAGTGTTTAGCTCCCAGATCAGCATAATATAAAAACTGCCCTTTTGGGGTCAAGCAAGCACCAGCTACGTAAGACGCTATCGCTAGTGTGTAAGTAGAACGTAGAAAATAATTAGATGTGTATTCAAGGAGATCAACAAGAATTGAAAATTATTTTTATTGTTTGTCCATTCTAAGCGTTTACTTTCATTTATATCCCAAAATATGTTCTGTTACTAAAAATTAATTTTAGTTCCGGTTAGCTTACTTAGTAATTACACTACTGGCCATTAAAATTGCTACACCACGAAGATGACGTGCTACAGACGCGAAATTTAACCGACAGGAAGAAGATACTGTGATATGCAAATGATTAGCTTTTCAGAGCATTCAAACAAGGTTGGCGCTGGTGGCGACACCTGCAACGTGCTGACACGAGGAAAGTTTCCAACCGATTTCTCACACACAAAACAGCAGTTGACCGGCGTTGCCTGGTGAAACGTTGTTGTGATGCCTCGTGTAAGGAGGAGAAATGCGTTCCATCACGTTTCCGACTTTGATAAAGGTCGGATAGTAGCCTATGGCGATTGCGATTTATGGTATCGCGACACTGCTGCTCGCGTTGGTCGAAATCCAATGACTGTTAGCAGAATATGGAATCGGTGAGTTCAGGAGGATAATACGGAACGCCGTGCTGGATCCCATCGGCCTCGTATCACTAGCAGTCGAGATGACTGGCATCTTATCCGCATGGCTGTAACGAATCGTGCAGTCACGTCTCGATCCCTGAGTCAACAGATGGGGACGTTTGCAAGACAACAAACATCTGCACGAATAGTTCGACGACGTTTGCAGAAGCATGGACTGTCAGCTCGGAGACCATGGCTGCAGTTACCCTTGACGCTATATCACAGACAGGAGCGTCTGCGATGGTGTATTCGACGACGAACCTGGGTGCACGAATGGCAAAACGTCATTTTTTCGGGTGACTCCAGGTTCTGTTTACAGCACCATGATGGTCGCATCCGTGTTTGGCGACATCGCGGTGAACGCACATTGGAAGCGTGTATTCGTCATCGCCACACTGGCGTATCACACGGCGTGATGGTATGGGGCGCCATTGGTTAACGTATCGGTCACCTCTTGTTCGCATTGGCGGCATTTTGAACAGTGAACGTCACATTTCAGATGTTTTACGACCCGTGGCTCTACCCTTCATTCGATCCCTGAGAAATCCTACATTTCAGCAGGATAATGCACGATCGCATGTTGCAGGTCCTGTACGGGCCTTTCTGGATACAGAAAATGTTCGACTGCTGCCCTGGCCAGCACATTCTCCAGATCTCTCACCAACAGAAAACGTCTGGTCAATGGTGGCGGCGCAACTGGCTCGTCACAATACGCCAGTGACAGCTTGATGAACCACGGTATCGTGTGAAGCTGCATGGGCAGCTGTACCGGTACACACCATCCAAGCTCTTTAACTCAATGCCCAGGCGTATCAAGGCCGTTATAACGGCCAAAGGTGGTTGTTCTGGGTACTGATTTCTCAGGATCTATGCACCCAAATTGCGGGAAAATGTAATCTCGTGTCAGTTCTAGTATAATATATTTGTGCATCTGCATTTCTTCTTGGTGTGGCAATTTTAATGGCCAGTAGTGTATATGATTTCCATGAAACACATTCGCCGGTGCGAATACGAACAACCATCAGCTGTACAAGGGGATGACGACAGTGAAAATTTTGTCGTGGACCGGGACTTTAACTCTGATTCTCGCTTTATGCGAGCCGTCGCCTTAAGGGCTTTGGCTATCCGTGCACGACTCACGGGCACACCCAATCCTCCCTTTGTCCTTGTTCATGCATCACAACCTGTACTCGTACACACATTTTGTAATTCCCCTACGGGAGAGGACATTTTAATTGAAAGTCGCCACCTGGTATGGGCGGATGAATACGATATTATTGTGCTTGTATTTTTAGGAAGTACGATGCCATGTTCCTCCTCTTTATAACCCACCCGTTGCAATCTCGTAATTATATGATTATTATTGTTATTATTACTGCCGGCACCAGGAGATAAGTAGTTAGAGCGTCAGTCACTAAGTCTCAAGTGTACAGGTTCAAATTCACTTAAGGCCAAGATTATTTTCTTCACTCGAACCTAAAACTTTTTGATGTCAGTGATTGTACTTTCCCCTCATGTTGTCACGTCCTCCGCACACCATAGAAACGTCACTTATTTTTACCAAACGAACTTCTGACGCACTATCATTTTAATATCGATATAGAAAAACAATGTGTTATACACTCCTGGAAATTGAAATAAGAACACCGTGAATTCATTGTCCCAGGAAGGGGAAACTTTATTGATACATTCTTGGGGTCAGATACATCACATGATCACAGGCACATAGACACAGGCAAGAGAGCATGCACAATGTCGGCACTAGTACAGTGTATATCCACCTTTCGCAGCAATGCAGGCTGCTATTCTCCCATGGAGACGATCGTAGAGATGCTGGATGTAGTCCTGTGGAACGGCTTGCCATGCCATTTCCACCTGGCGCCTCAGTTGGACCAGCGTTCGTGCTGGTCGTGCAGACCGCGTGAGACGACGCTTCATCCAGTCCCAAACATGCTCAATGGGGGACAGATCCGGAGATCTTGCTGGCCAGGGTAGTTGACTTACACCTTCTAGAGCACGTTGGGTGGCACGGGATACATGCGGACGTGCATTGTCCTGTTGGAACAGCAAGTTCCCTTGCCGGTCTAGGAATGGTAGAACGATGGGTTCGATGACGGTTTGGATGTACCGTGCACTATTCAGTGTCCCCTCGACGATCACCAGAGGTGTACGGCCAGTGTAGGAGATCGCTCCCCACACCATGATGCCGGGTGTTGGCCCTGTGTGCCTCGTCGTATGCAGTCCTGATTGTGGCGCTCACCTGCACGGCGCCAAACACGCATACGACCATCATTGGCACCAAGGCAGAAGCGACTCTCATCGCTGAAGACGACACGTCTCCATTCGTCCCTCCATTCACGCCTGTCGCGACACCACTGGAGGCGGGCTGCACGATGTTGGGGCGTGAGCGGAAGACGGCCTAACGGTGTGCGGGACCGTAACCCAGCTTCATGGAGACGGTTGCGAATGGTCCTCGCCGATACCCCAGGAGCAACAGTGTCCCTAATTTGCTGGGAAGTGGCGGTGCGGTCCCCTACGGCACTGCGTAGGATCCTACGGTCTTGGCGTGCATCCGTGCGTCGCGGCGGTCCGGTCCCAGGTCGACGGGCACGTGCACCCTCCGCCGACCACTGGCGACAACATCGATGTGCTGTGGAGACCTCACGCCCCACGTGTTGAGCAATTCGGCGGTACGTCCACCCGGCCTCCCGCATGCCCACTATACGCTCTCGCTGAAAGTCCGTCAACTGCACGTATGGTTCACGTCCACGCTGTCGCGTCATGCTACCAGTGTTAAAGACTGCGATGGCGCTCCGTATGCCACGGCAAACTGGCTGACACTGACGGCGGCGGTGCACAAATGCTGCGCAGCTAGCGCCATTCGACGGCCAACACCGCGGTTCCTGGTGTGTCCGCTGTGCCGTGCGTGTGATCATTGCTTGTACAGCCCTCTCGCAGTGTCCGGAGCAAATGTGGTGGGTCTGACACACCGGTGTCAATGTGTTCTTTTTTCCATTTCCAGGAGTGTATTAACATATTATATGAAACTTCCTGGCAAATTAAAACTGTGTGCCGGATCGAGACTCGATCTCAGGACCTTTTGCCTTTCGCGGGCAAGTGCTCTAGCAACTGAGCTAACCAAGCATGGCTCACTCCCCATCCTCACAGCTTTTCTTCCGCCAGTACCTTGTCTCCTACCTTCCAAGCTTTACACAAGCCGTCCGGCGAACCTTGCCAGGAAGTTTCATATCAGCACACACTCCGCTGCAGAGTGAAAATCTCATTATGGCAACATCCCCAAGCTGTGGCTAAGACATGTCTCCGCAATATCCTTTCTTTCAGGAGTGATAGTCCTGAAAGTTTCGCAGGAGAGCTTCTGTAAAGTTTGGAAGGTAGGAGACGAGGTACTGACGGAAGTAAAGCTGTGAGGGGGGGGGGGAGTCGTGCTTGGTTAGGTGAGTTGGTAGAGCACTTGACCGCGAAAGGCAAAGGTCCCGAGTTCGAGTCTCGGTCTGGCACACAGTTTTAACCTGCGCCAAGTAGTTTCATATCAGCGCATACTCCGCTGCAGAGGGAAAATCTCATTCTGGAAACATATTATATTGTCTACATTTTCTGCCATTCTCCTTTGGAAACTATTTACATAGTGTTTATCACCATCATATACTCCTTTTTCAAGAGAATTTTTATTATTGCTTTTACGGTACAAGCCTCGTCTCCAGCGATTCTGGTCCTCTTCCTCAAACTGCATTTAAGTGCTTCCCCATTTAAGAGTGAAGTGTTATTAACGCGCGCGTGAGAGGTAAATAAATTACACGTGTTAAGCACCGAGGGTGACTAATAGGAGGAAACAGCGCTACCAGCGTTGAGTTGACCGAACGTAGACATTCATTGCGTCGTACAAATTTGAGCTACCGATGAAGCTGAGGAGGAATCGGTATAACAGAACCACTGTGATACGGCTTAATGCCCATTAAAACTGCCACATTTTCCTTGGAAACGAACACGACTATGACGCAAGATTTTTCACGAATACATAATACAATGGGCGTTCAATAAGTAATGAAAAACATTTTTTTCTCGGCAAATTTAAATTGAAAATATACAGAATTAGTTATGGGACATCCGCAATATCCCTGCTTACTGTGGTTCCTATATACAAATGTATATTACTCATAGTTTTAATTATGTTGTTTCACTTTGTTATTTTTAAATCTGTTGGCTGAAGATTTGAATGTTTGAACCTGTGACAGCTCACCGCCCATGCATGTGGAGCAAAGGGGAAAAATCGTAATAAACTGCCAGTGATCCGCAACTACATAATTAAAAATACGCTGCCGGCCATTAAGATTCAACATCATGAACGTGTTTGTAACGAACATGAAATTGGCATGAAATGTATTGTATTGTTGGGTATGCAAACGATTTTAATTTCAGCGCAACTATACAAAGTACGAGTAATTCTATCTAAATTCATTATTAAAGGAAAGATTATACGCAGCCGTTATCTGACTCAGAAATCTGCATCTGAATTTGGCTCTTTGGAAGAAGATGGCGTTATGCCTGGTGCAAGAAGAAGAAACGCCTAGCCGACCGGATAGCCGTGCGTGTTACAGCGCCGCTTCTGGGATCGAACCCGCCCGGTGGATTAACGACGAGGGTCGATGTCCTGGCCAGGCTGGATTTGGTTTTTAGGCGGTTTCCCCCACACCACTACCTGAATACTGGGCTGATACCTAAGCCCTCCTCAGTTACCTTCTTTGCAGACATTTCGAAACCTTTCGCCCACTAGACACAGAGAGTTGGGGTATACACGTTCTGTCCCAGCGGATAAAGGGGTGGTGATAGGATGGACATCCAGCAACACCTCAGAATAACCATGCCAAATTCCCTAATGACCATGCCGACCCTGCGCCGATGCGAGACAAAGGCGTAAGAAAAAAGAAGGAGAAACTTATACCAGGACGCATCGGAATTCGACAGAGGCAGAATCTTTGCCTGTAGAGAGAGTGGTTTATCGTTCCCCGATACTGCAGCACACACTGGCTGGGATCCTCGAACTGTTCCCTCGGTTGTGCAGGGTCGTACAGCAACACTTCGTAAGTTCAGTCATTAAATAAGCTATTTGTAGCAGGACAGGTACACACTGGGACACCAAAGTCAGTACAGTATAGCCATCATTGTTGGGGTTTCTCTTTCCCTAGCAACTGAGAGGGTCGAGCTGACAATGGTCTCCGCCCAATGACAACACTGGACAGAGATGTCTTTTCAGACAAGTCCCAGTTGTGCGTGCAGCACCGTGGTGAACGTATCAGTGTGTGGAGATCCGGAGGGGAATGAACGTTCCTGGACTGCATTCGTCATCACATGGACCCAGCGCGTGACGTGACGCTATGGTGTGCCATTGGGTACACAACAAGATCACCTATAGTTCGCGAAGCAGGTAATTTGAAGAGCAGGCGTTACTTTCCTGTTGTCTTAAGGACCGTGGCTGCGCCCTATTTCCAAGGTCTCTGAGACATTATCTTTCAAGAAGATAATGCGAGGCCGCATGTTTCCCGTGCTGTCCTGACCTTCCCAATATAGAGGGTGTTCGACTGACTGTTGCCCTGACGAACACGTTCTCCAGATTTCTCACCCACTAAACGCAACGGTCATAAGTTGCCCAAAGACCGGAACGCCAGCATTTGTCAGTCACTGCGATCTCTAGCACAGCGTTGAAGCAGCATGGAAAGACCTACCCTTATTTGTCATAAAAGCTAAGATCCTTGCAGTGGCCAGATGGGCTAGAATCCGCAGTTGCTGCCAGAGGTGGCAGCTTTGCGTACTAAATTTCACCCCCTGTATAACCCCGTGTACCTGTACTCTCCCTGTTATACTATATACGCTCAGCAAGTAAAATTTCGTAATTTTTTTATACATCCCGATGTTGCTGTTTTAATGGCCAGCAGTATGTCTTAACCACTTATGTGAAATAAATATTCACTTCTGCTTCAGAAAAGAGCTATACGCTATCCAATAGCGTCGTGCTACACAATCACAAGAAGAAGCATAAAATACGACGTTTATTCATTTTTTATCCGTCTTCTGGCACGTTTGATGCGGCCCGTCACGAATTCCTCTCCTGCGCAAACTTCTTCATCTCAGAGCAGCACTTGCAACTTACATTACCAGTTAATGCTGTATGTATTGTAATCTCTGTTTTTCCATACAGTTTTTACCCTCTACAGCTCCCTCTAGTACCATGGAAGTTAGTCCCTGATGTCTTTAACACATGTCCTATCACCTGCTCTTTCTTCATGTCGGTGCTTTCCATACATTCCTTTCCTCGTCGATTCTGCGGAGGACCTCCTTATTCGTTACATGATCAGTCCACTTAATTTTAACGTTCTTCCGTAGCACTGCAACTCAAACGCTTCGATTACCTTCCGATTCGACATCTTTCACCACCACACAATACTGTGCTCCAAACGTACATTCTCAGAAATTTCTTCCTCAAATTAAGACCTAAGTTTGATATTAGTGGACTTCTCTTGGCCAGGAATTCAATTCCATCCTCAATATAATGGCATCCAGGGCTGTTCAAACAACAGAAGCAAAATGGACTATAGGTCCAAATGAGTGACAGTGTGTGCAGTAAATCAGATTTCTCTTATATTATTAAAAAAGGAAAGGAAAAGAAATTCACCCCTACCGGAGGAGAATGTTTCGTTTGCTATACAGTCCTTTCACTGTAATATGCAGCTGCACACTTGTAATCCTTCCGAATTCCCGTTTTGAAAGTAATTTCGTTCGTTTCTTCATATCGTACAGATTCGGAAAGATAAGTTATTACACTCTACAGTTCACGAACTGCGCAACACAAAGGAAATGCAAACGAGAGTACCCAGTATGAAGAAGTTATGATATTATTAATACACATTTTGCAGTTCTATGCTCAGGGTGTGACGCGTCTTTTTAGATTATGACTATTTTGACAATAACATACCGACAGCATTCAATACCAAAATTTTGCTTTTCAACGTAAGTCCGATTTCACTGCAGAAAGATGTCCACACGCTGACATGTTGCCTTCCCCTGCAGAATTTGGAGCAAAGAGTTTTTATTAACTATGGAGAGTGCATAACCATCATTTCTCTGGGATATAAGAAGTATCTTCTGTCACCTATAAAATTTACTTCTTGCAAACATGGCACGCCTCGAAACTAACCAACTAGTTTTTTCTTGTAACAAATGGCAATTTTAGACTTTCTCCCCCCGTCCTGTATAAATTTATTGCTATACAGTCCTTTCACTGTAATATGCAGCTGCACACTTGTAATCCTTCCGAATTCCCATTTTGAAAGTAAAATAATATCTCATTGTTTTCTCGTTGTTGAATGAAGGCTATATCTATATGAATTCGTTTCTAACACGCTATTGTTGCAAAAGTAACTGTTCTCTGTTTTCTTTATCCCTACGTGAAGTACTGACGTAGTCACGCTATCAGAACTTAAATGTGCCCCTTGAAACTGAGTTTCAGTTCCAAAACGTGTAGTACATCAACAGAAAAGCAAAATATTTCGGCTGGAAATGGTAAATTATTATATTTATAAACCGAAGAAGTAGCTTGTGCCATCTATTGAGAGCCAGGCAGAAGCGAATCACTACGGCCATCTCTGGATATCACAAGAAGTATCAAGGCGGAGCCATCTCTCGACGGTTGTGAGAACTACCACGCCGGAGGAGCGGAGTAGGTAATTTGTAGTCTCCAGTGACTACGCGGGCTGCATTCCAGGATCCTTGGTCTACTCCAGTGCACACCCAACGTTAAACCAATGTTGCCAATTTGAGGGAAAAGTCACTAAATATGGTGTATCTGACAACGCAACAGCGACTAAAATTCATATTGGGACTGGTGATTTTTTTGGGGTCGGCTTGGATATAATGTGAAAAATTTGAAGACCGTCAATTACCATAACTCTAAAATTATACTCTGTACTTCTTCACCTCTTTTGCAATACAGTAATGTAGAGAGGCGTAGGGAGAAAATGTGTACTCTAAGTACTTCTTATGCGATTGTGGATTCTGTAGTGCGTGAGGGGAAAGAAAGAACTTGTTTTCCATTGTAAGAGATGAGTAAGCCTTATTTCCGCGTATTCCTGACTCTAGCACTCGTCTTACATACCAACAACAATCAGTAAGAGCTTTGCTGAGTAAATGAACATGATTCCTTTCCGCACTGCACCACCTACGAAGGAAGAGCAACTTGCGCTCTGAACTCCCTCGAACAAAACAAGTTAACAACGAATCTCGAATGCAGTGTACTGTTATACAGTTTGCTTCCAATGTTGAGTTACGTTCACTTCAGTGTTTTATTCCAAGTGTGTTCGTGTGCAAAAATTGTGCATTTTGCGATGGGACCTAACCCTAAATACGATCGACTTTACGGACAGGTTTGGGAGCCCCATCCTCAGTTTAAAGAGCGGTTACGTTTTGTTAGAAATTACACAACAAAAGCCCAGTGTACTTTCTGCAAGTGCGAAATTCATTCAAAATTAACTGACATTAAAAAGAATATAAAACTTACAAACGCAGTAAATTTCCGGATCCTTTCGAAAGTTCTCGACAACAGAAGCTTCCGTTTAAAAGGGAGACTAAAACAAATGCCAATAAATTATTGGGATCAGAAATCTGCATGTTCATAGCTGAACACAGTTCATTTCTTTCGTGTGATCACGGAATTACATAAAAGACCATTTCCAGATACCAAATGTGCGAGAGAACTCCATTTACACAGAACTAAGTGCAGAACTCCGCACTTTCCGGAAATGTTGCGTCAAGATATTCGTGAAAATGAATTCAGCTTAATTTTAGATGAATCAATAGATATATGCCTTACAAAATCACTCGGCGTTTGTATGCGCTACTTCAGTGTCTCAAGGGAAATAATAGTGTTCACGTTCTTGGGTTTTGTGGAATTAGAAATTGGCACAGTGGAAGCCATTGTTAATCAATAAAAGCTTTGTTGAAATGTCTTAAATTTTACCCAGAAAACATGATTGGGGTCGGGGTTGACACTGCTCCCGTAAACACAGGAATAAACAAAGGTGTATATGAGAGGCCGAAACGAGATTTAAACTTACCACACCTGATTATGATGCGTTGTGTTTGGCATTCATTGCAGTTAGCAACCTCTCATGCAACAGAAGAGACACTGGGAAGAAATATCGACTTTGTGGTTAGAGAAAACATTCATGAAACAGTAACTGAAGGGGAAGAACCTTTACTAATTCCATCTGTGTGTGAGACGGGATGGCTTTCTGTTGCGCCCGTTGTTACAAGAAAATAATCACATTGGGAAGAAATGAAACTTCACTTTCAGCTTGTCAGATCTAAAGAAAACAGCTACATAGGAGAAAGGCTGTACAACATGAACTGCGAACCTGGTAATAAGTAAAATTTGTGATGCAAATATTCTTCTCGGGTTTACCGCCGGATTGTATTGTGTAACTCGCACAATATTTCGCCGATGCAACTGCTCGACATCATCAGGTGGTGGTAGCTGCTGTTATCACTGCTGCAAGGTGCTACTGATGATAATCGCACGGCGGCGACGGAATTTATCATGCTGGGAGCAGGCAATACGCGTGTGCGGGAAGACGCTCGTAGTTGGAGGGAAGCGGCGCTCCTGGTGCCCCCTGCTGGGAGCCGCAGACAGGCCATCCGCGCGTGCGCTGTGGGCAATGACTGTGCTGCCGGACGCTCCTGTGGTTAAAGTCCGAACTAAACCTCAGTTGCGCGTTTCGTCACTTGACGGATCGGAAGTTCTTGTTTCCCTTTTTTTCCGATTTAATGGCAGCCAGTGCTGGATTCCAGGCGGCGCTTAGCTGGAACCCTGCATCCCTGTTGATAAGATTGTCAGCTGTACGGATATGTATGGCCTCCTTAACAACACAGTCCCAGAAAGATGACGCTGGGGATAAAATTTCCGTCTGTTCGTACAGCATACGATGTCCCGTGTCCAGGCAATGCTCCGCTACCGCTGATTTATCAGGTTGCCCCAGGCGTGTGTGACGATGGTGTTCGACGCAACGTTCTTGCACGGTTCGGCATGTCTGTCCAATGTAAGATTTTCCACATTGGCATGGGATTTTATACACACCACGTTTCCTAAGGCCAAGATCGTCTTTGACCGAGCACAATAAATTACTCAATTTTGCTGGTGGCCGAAATACACACTTGATATCGTGCTTTTTGAGGATTCTTTCTATTCTCGAAGACATGCCGCCAAAATAGGGCAAGAACGCTGTTGCAGTGGGTGCCTCCTCATCTTCATTTACATCCCTGCTTCGAATTTGCTTGGAACGGAATGCATGGCGTACCTGCCTATTGGAATAGCCATTCTGTTGGAATACCGTTCTCAGGTGTTGTAGCTCACCAGGTAGACTGTCGGCATCTGAGACTACATGTGCTCTATGCACCAAAGAGCGTAGGACACTACTGCGTTGCGCAGGGTGATGGCAACTTGTCGCCTGCAAATATAGCTCCGTATGAGTTGATTTGCGGTAGACGCTGTGTCCCAGTGTACCATCCGCTTTTCTCCTGACTAAAACATCGAGGAATGGTAAAGTGCCATCCCTTTCCACTTCCATGGTGAACTGAATATTGGGATGGAGCGAATTCAGATGCCGGAGAAACACAGGTAATGTTTCCATTCCGTGGGGCCACACCACAAAGGTATCGTCGACATACCGCCAGAAACAAGAAGGTTTGAGACTTGCTCACAATTGGCCGAAATGGTGTTCCATCCTTGTGTTGGAGCTCCCACATATTTTCTGGCCAAACATCTTGCTACACTGTTGGGTCCTCTCTTCCATTTTAAATCACTCCTAATGCGTACTCCCAGATAATTTACTGAATTAACTGCTTCCAGTTGCTGACCTTCTACATTGTAGCTAAATAATAAGGGATCTTTCTTTCTATGTATTCGCAGCACATTACACTTGTCTACATTGAGATTCAATTGCCATTCCCTGCACCAGGCGTCAATTCGCTGCAGATCCTCCTGCATTTCAGTACAATTTTCCATTGTGGTGCAACCTCTCGATATACCACAGCATCATCCGCAAAAACGCCTCAGTGAACTTTCGGTGTCATCCACAAGGTAATTTATGTACACTGTAAATAGCAACGGTCCTACGACACTCCCCTGCGGCACACCTGAAATCACTCTTACTTCGGAGGACTTCTCTCCATTGAGAATTACATGCTGCGTTCTGTTATCTAGGAGCTCTTCAATCCAATCACAATATTGAGATCTGGTGACAGTGGCAGCCATGGGAGATGCGACAATTCATCCGCGTGCTCACAAAAGTAGTCCTGGACGATGCGAGTTGTGTGAACATTGACCATGTCGTCTTGGAACACAGAATCACCGTTGGAAAACACACATTGTACCATGATTGGACTTTATCAACCCAAATGGTCATATAATCCTTGGCAATAATATGACGTTGCACAGTACGCATAATGATTTGGCTGCCCAAATCACACCGAATCCCCGCCTTGTTTCACTCTATGGACCTAAACTAGGCCAGAAGTTGAAAACAAGGTGAATGAAGCCTCATACGACCGAATGTCTTTTTTCCATTGCTCCTTGGTGCAGATTCAATAGCTTCTGCACCACACTATCCCGGTAAGGGCATTTGCATCACTGAGTGGTTTTCGAATTCCAGCTCGTCCTGAAATTCCCAGTTTAAGGAGCGCCCTGCGTGTTGCTTTGTGCTGACATGGTTTGCGAGTTTAAAGTTGAGTTCTACTGTGACTTTTGCAGCTGTCCTCTTATTTTTCGTCTAACCGACTTAAGACACACTTCTGTGAGCGTTGCGACTTACAAAATGTTCAAATGTGTGTGAATTCCTAAGGGACCATACTACTGAGGTCATCGGTACCTAGTCTTACAGACTACTTAAACTATCTTATGCTAAGTACGACACATACACCCATGCCCGAGGGAGGACTCGAACCTCCGGCGGGAGGGGCCGCGCGTTGCGACTTAGTGGATGGTATTTTTCCACTTTCCATGTATGCGGTGTAACTATTAGTTATGGCGTCTCTTGAAATACCAGACGCTTCGGCTTCCTTGGTTACAGAAGTACCCACCATACTACCACAAACAAACTGCCCACATTCGAATTCACTTAGCTCCGACATAACGGACTTACAACTTCACACAATACTGTTCGGAGTTCTGAACACGACTGACAGCAACGTATTGCGGAAGTTCCACAAGTGTCGTTTCTGCTCAAATACACACATAAAAAACCTTTGTATCACCCCGGTTCCCAGAACTCTTGAAGATACGCGTTGACTGTGGATATTGTATCACAGACACAGTCCCTCTGGATGTTCACACTAAAACCGCCCAAAAATGTAAACAACCATGCATGAGCAGCGTCTATTAGACGGAGGGGTTCCCGACAGCCGATCAGTTCCAGTCGGGTACAGGGCACGTGATATCTGTAGTTCAACCACGCCTAGACGGTCAATACCGCGGTTCGATCGCGTCCGCATTGTTGCTTTGTGCCAGGGAGGGCTCTCAACTCTTCCCTAGTGTCCAGGCTTCTCGGAGCGAACCAAAGCGTTGTTGTTCGGACATGGAGGAGATACAGAGAGACAGGAACTGTTGACGACATGCCTCGCTCAGGCCGCCCAAGGAACCCTGAGGGCAACGCCACAATGTTGAATAATGCTTTCTGCGCAGCCACAGGACGTCGTGTTACGACTCAAACTGTGCACAATAGGCTGCATGATGCCCAACTTCACTCGCGACGTCCAAGGCGCGGTCCATCTTGCATCCTCCATCGTGCACATGTTGTGAATGACTTCCTTCACGATAACGACATCGCTCGACTAGAGTGGCCAGGATGTTCTCCAGACATGAACCCTATCTAACAGGCCTGGGATATATTGAAAAAAGGCTGTTTATGGACGACGTGACCCTCCAACCACTCAGAGATCTACGCCGAATCGCCGTTCTGGACCAACAGTGCCTTGATGAATTTGTTGTTAGTACGCCAAGACGAATATAGGCATGCATGAATGCAAGAGGACGTGCTACTGGGTATTAGAGGTAGCGGCGTGTACAGAAATCTGGACCACCACCTGGGAAGGTCTCGCTGTATGGTGGTACAACATGCAATTTGCGGTTTTCATGAGCAATAAAAAGGGCGGAAATGATGTTTATGTTTGTCTCTATTCCAATTTTCTGTACAGGTTCCGCAGCTCTCGGAACCGAGGTGATGCAAAACTTTTTTTTTATGGATGTAGAACGGCGCCACCTGCAGGCTTGGCAAGCATCGGCATTCATATCAAGCATCCGTTTCTCGCACTGTTTCTACACTTGTCCAAACCCTGTACGTCCTCGTCGTGACAGTAACGACATCCGTATCTGGAAGTAAATTCGAGCACAGCAAGCTCCTGTTTGTCTGGGTCAATGTGGACCCGAAACTGCACGGTGACTGAAATACATGGGTAATCATATACACACAAGTTTTTACCAGAAACTCGGTAACCTGACGTGTGAAAGCTCGCACCGTTACTCACGCGTTACTCGCCGGAATCGGACTATTTATTCACAAAATTTCACTTAAGACAAACTGTATTTCGTATCACATGCTTTCGGGTCTCTTTCTGGGAATCATCATCCAGTTTTTTTTCTGTTTCCGCTATTCGTTCAGTTTTCTCGTTATGACAGTTCTCATTTTCGGTGACTCAAAACATAGGTACAGTCAAACGTATATTGTTCTGTGAACTTTAATAACAGATGGACCCATTTTAGTACCTCAGTGTCCGTGATGCTGGGTTGTTCGATCGCTTGGTCTTCGTTCTCTTCCGAATACACTTGGCTCACTATATTCGCGTCACACAGCTGGTCAAATCCCATCACTCACAGATGTTTTCGTGTCACCTCTTCACAACGGGAAATTTGTAATCTAAACAAAAATTTTCGGCCGGTCGCTGTGGCCGAGCATTTCTAGGCGCTTCAGTCCGGAACCGCGCTGCTGCTACGGTCGCAGGTTCGAATCCTGTCTCGGGCATGGATGTGTGCGATGTCCTTAGGTTAGTTAGGTTTAAGTAGTTTTAAGTCTAGGGGACTGATGACCTCAGATGTTCAGTCCCATAGTGCTTAAATACATTTCGAAAATATTCGTTCTAATTATAACAAAACAGTTGAGGTCTCTGTTTTTCAAAAATCACTGAGCTACGCACGGATAATCTGCAGGCCGGAAATCGGGAGCCTGTTGCATCTAAATGTATATCTACTTGATTACTCTGCAATTCACAATTAAGTGCCTGGCAGAGGGTTCATCTGAGCGCCATCAAGCTATTTCTTTACCGTTCCACTCTCTAACAGCGCACGGAAAAACGAACACTTAATTTTTTTCCGAGGAAGCTCTGATTTCTCTAATTTTATTAGATGATTATTTCTCCCTATCTAGGTGGGCGCTAACAAAATACTTATCTGATCAGAAGTAGCCGGTCATCCCTACGTAACGCGGAATTGACCACTAGATGTCTCGAGAGGCGGCCCCGCCAGTATAAAAGGAGACGGGGGTATTATGTTGTCAGTACAGCAGCAGTAACAGCCGAATAGATCGATAACGGTAGCTCCGTGCCTTCGAACGGGGACATTACATGTCGCCTGACTAATAGACATCGTGTGGCTGACAGTCACTGTCGAAAGGGCGAGGCAACTTGACAGTGGATGACTATAATGTGTGGCGATTCGATGGAAGGATTTGTTTGGCGAAGGTCTGAAGAATGTTACCTCCCATCATGTGTAGTACCAATAGTGAAGCATGGAAGAGGTGGAGTGATGATATAGAAGTATTTTTCGTGCTTAAGATGCCGTCTCCTTATTGCACCTAAGAAATCGCTAAATGCGAAAGGGTATGAACGCCATTTACAACCTTGTCTACTGTGTAAAGCAGAGGAACAGTTCGGAGACTGATTATTCGTATCAACCTGACAATGCATCCTGTCATAAAGCAACATCTGTGAAGCAGTGGTTTCTGGACAATAACCACCTTGAAATGGACTGCGCTGCCTAGAGTCCCGACCTGAAACAAATGGAACACCTTTGGGATGAGATACGGTCTCCATTTCGCTCCCTACCACAACGTCCAGAATCACTACCTTCTCTTCTTTCGGCTCTTGAGGAAGACTGGACTGCAATTCCTCCACGGACGACAGACAACCTCTTTGAAATTGTTCCCAGGAGAGCTCAAGGCTTCATAAAGGCGACGGGTCGACACACCCCATATTGATGTCCACTAATAGGTATCCGGATACATTCGATCGGATAACGAATGTGGTTCATTTACTGCTAGGTGATAAACTGAAGAGGTGTAACGATAAAAAGAAAGTTAATGTACTTTTTAAACTAGAGTCGTACCTACGAATCGCGTTCTACTAAAACAGGAAAATAAAATATTGTGACTGAGGTAGTGTATTAATAACAAAATATTTCTAGAGTATAAGCTACAGCCACGGACAGCCGCTGACGAAATGTCCGTTAATAACAAATACGTTATCATATTGGTTGTGGAATACGTCAAGACTGCGTTAAATAATGGGTTGGTGCATAAGATCGTAGCGTTTTTGCTTTGCATGTGGGTATTTTGGTTGCTATGGGTTTATTTAACGAGTGTCTTTTTTGTATTTCACTGTTGCTGTTTGAGTTTACATATTGTCATTTTGTCGTTTGGAGGTAGTGAGTGGAGCTGTGGACAGTAGAAAATGGAGTGCCAAATGTAGAAATCTGAACATTTCCAACACATTCTTTTGTTTGAGTTCAGTACAGGCGTGACAGCAAAGTAGGCACATTGCAACGTGTATGGGTATAATGCCACCGGACACAGAGCAGCAAGAAAATGGTTTTCTCGTTTTAAGGCGGATCGTTTCCACATTACTGTCTCTCCACGTTCAGGAAGACCTTTGCAGCTTAATGAATATCGTTCAAAGGCCTTAGTCTACAATGATCCACGTGAGTGTACCCGAGAACTGGCAAATGTGATGAACTGTGATCATTCTACCATCGTGCGAAATTTGGATGCAACGGGGGACGTTGAAAAATCGCGTGTATCGGTACTGCACGCTCTAAGCCAAAATCACAAAAATCGGCGGTTGGTCGTAAGTGCAAGTATGCTGGCTCGTCATCATTAAAATTGCTACACCAAGAAGAAATGCAGATGATACAGGTATTCATTGGACAGATATATTATACTAGAACTGACATGTGATTACATTGTAACATAATTTGGGTGCATAGATCCTGAGAAATCAGTCCCCAGAACAACCAACTCTGGCCGTAATAACGGCCTTGATTCGCCTGGGCATTGAGTCAAACAGAGCTTGGATAGCGTGTACAGGTACAGCTGCCCATGCAGCTTCAACACGATACTACAGTTCATCAAGAGTAGTGACTGGCGTATTGTGACGAGTCAATTGCTCGGCCAACATTGACCAGACGTTTTCAATTAGTGAGAGACCTGGAGAATGTGCTGGCCAGGGCAGCAGTCGAACATTTTCTGTATCCAGAAAGGCGTGTACAGGACCTTCAACATGCGGTAGTGCATTAACTTGCTGAAATGTGGGGTTTTCCAGGGATCGAATGAAGGGTCGTAACACATCTAAAATGTAACGTTCACTGTTCAAAGTGCCGTCAAGGCGAACAAGAGGTGACCGAGACGTGTAACCAATGGCACCCCATACCATCACGCCGGGTGATAGGCCAGTATGGCGATTACGAATACATGCTTCCAATGTACTTTCACCGCGATGTCGCCAAACACGGATGCGATCATCATGATGCTGTAAACAGAACCTGGATTCATCCGAAAAAATGACGTTTTGCCATTCTTGCACCCAGGGTCGTCGTTGAGTACACCATCGCAGGCGCTCCTGTCTGTGATGCAGCGTCAAGGGTAACCGCAGCCGTGCTCTCCGAGCTGATAGTCCATGCTGCTGCAAACGTCGTCGAACTGCTCGTGCAGATGGTTATTGTCTTCAAACGTCCCCATCTGTTGCCTCAGGGATCGAGAGGTGGCTCACGATCCGTTACAGCCATGCGGATAATATGCCTGGGCGTTGGGATCCAGCACGGCGTTCCGTATTACCCTTCTGAAGCCACCGATTCCATATTCTGCTAACAGTCATTTGATCTCGACAAACGCGAGCAGCAATGTCGCGATACGTCAAACCGCAATCGCGATAGGTTGCAATCCGCCATTTATCAAAGTCGGAAACGTGATGGAACGCATTTCTCCTCCTTACACGAGGCATCACAACAACGTTTCACCAGGCAACGCCGGTCAACTGCTGTTTTGTGTGTGAGAAATCGGTTGGAAACTTTCCTCGTGTCAGCACGTTGCAGGTGTCGCCACCAGCGCCAACCTTGTTTGAATGCTCTGAAAAGCTAATCATTTGCATATCATAGCATCTTCTTCCTGTCGGTTAAATTTCGCGTCTGTAGAACGTCATCTTCGTGGTGTAGCAATTGTTCACTTTGTTAAGCATAGTACTGTTCAGACCAACTTTGTGAGTAAAGATTACGTGAAGTTTTGCTCTGTCTTTTTGTATACGAACTTCATTCTAAACTCGTTGTCTTGGAATATCATTTCGTGGGAGTAGTTACTCTCCCCATCCAGCTGTTTATCATTACGCATTGCCACATTGTACCATGTAGTAGATAAGTGTGAGTATAGTTCGGAAATTTTATTTAGAAGTAACCTAGCTTAGCACTGCCTGCTTGCTGTCTGATGTTGTGCTTTCGCGAAATCTGCAACAATGTTGTCAAGGTGCGAAGTAAGTTGAAATTTTGATTAGGGCCAGATAATTGTTTTACTTCAGTTGCACATTTAATATAAAGACAAGTTGCATTCAGATCAGTTACAGTTCAGTTCAGATTAGATTCTGTTTAGTTAAACGTTAGCATACGAGTGAAAGTTGGATAAAAGTTTGTGGGGACATAGTTTGGTAATACGTAGACTTTTATAGAGTGGGAGGTAAATTAGTGTCCAAATTTCAAATGTCCAGATATTCAAATGTATGTGAGGTCTTATGGGACTTAACTGCTAAGGTCATCAATCCCTAAGCTTACACACTACTTAACCTAAATTATCCTACAGAGACACACACGCACACGTACGCACACACACACACACACACACAAGCGCCCCCCCTCCCCCCCCCCCCCCCCCCCACACACACACACGCGCGCGCGCGCCCCCCAGGGAGGACTCGAACCTCCGCCGGGACCAGCCGCACAGTCCATGACTGCAGCTCCCTAGACCGCTCGGCTAATCCCGACTACATTTAATTTCAGACTGAAACAAATTGGGGGGGGGGGGAGGTTACACCTTGTTGTGGTTGGCAGGAGAGCCAACCCGTATAAGTGTGTGCAGAAATGCACGCGTTTCAGCTCACGCAGGCTGGCGTGAGGTCTGGAGCATGACAAGGGAATTAGAATTGAGATAAACGGACGTAGCTGGTGGAATACTTAACTTTAATCCATTAATGACGAACGTCGCTCTTGACGATACATGGTTTACAATATCAATAGTACTGACACTGATGCATTGCTAGGTCGTAGCAAATAACGTAGCTGAAGGCTATGCTAACTATCGTCTCGGCAAATGAGAGCGTAGAAGTCAGTGAACCATCGCTAGCAAAGTCGGCTGTACAACTGGGGCGAGTGCAAGGAAGTCTTTCTAGACCTGCCGTGTGGCGGCGCTCGGTCTGATAGTGGCGACACGCGGGTCCGATGTATACTACCGGACCGCGGCCGATTTAAAAGCTACCACCTAGCAAGTGTGGTGTCTGGCGGTGACACCACACACCTTGAAGCTATTTCCATCACAGTTCCCTGTCAGTTTGTCTCAGGTATAGCACTATTGTGGGTGTGTGTGTGTGTGTGTGTGTGTGTGTGTGTGTGTGTGTGTGTGTGTGTGTGTGTGTACATTTTCCTTTCAAGTAGTCATGGATCCGCCTTGCATCGAAACTGACGATATCAGACAGAACGCAGAAACGTGGGGACCAGTTCAGCGTTCGCCTACACGAATGCGGGAAACCGCCTAAACAGCACACAGAGCGGTGTCCCATCCCACGGTCGTTAATCTGTGGCGCGTATTCGATCCGGATCAGACTGACCTCCATGTCTCCCACGGCTGCGCGTTACGCTATAGCTGTAGGAGCAGGTCCGATATAAACAAACAATTGAGAATACTTCAAGTAAACAAGGCACCAGGTTCCGACGAAATTGCAGTTACGTTTTACGTTGAATACGCCTCACAATCAGGTCCTTTCTAGCATAAAAATATCGAGAACGTCTTGCGCAGTACCGTGTGGCTGGAAAAAAAGAGCAAGGCCTTCCTGTTTGCAAAAATGTTAAAAGATGGGATGTAAGAATGACAGATCATTATCGCTGATTTCTGTTTGTTGCAGGATCCCAGAGTAACCTCTAAGCTCAAATATTATGACCAGAGACCGGAACTTTCTCAGAGTGTCTCTTCAAATGTGTAAATCCATCTTCAGTTTGAACGTGAATATATATGATTGACATCTTTGTGATTGAAACGCCGTATTTTTATGTTGCCTTCTGCCTTTTTCATATGAACGCTAAACTGCCGAAATAAATGCCTTTGTGGTCTTTTTCGTTTTATTTATTGCTTTGTTATTTAAAAAGAAGCCGAAATAAATTCCTTTTGTGGTCTTTTTTGGTTTTATTTATTGCTTTGTTATTGAAACAACAATGAGCGTCACCGCAAAAATAGGCAACAAGTGGTAAAGGATTTCATTATCACCTGTGTTTACTTGGCTTCCTATGAGATTACAAGTCCTTCAAAAGCAGCAATGAGCACCGGAGCTTAAACGTGGTTTAATTATTGTTCTAAATTTCTCTTTCTTTCACTTTTCTTTGCGACTTTGTTGAGCAAGGTACGTAGTAACATTCCGAAATTTGATTTTTCTTTACGCAGAAACTTGTAAAATTAAATTAATACTTTCAGATCCGATGTATTTTCCACTGGCAGTAAAACACTTCGACGCAAAATAATTGAGCAGTCAGTGAACTACGAAAAGAAATATTTCATTTCCGACCAGTCGACTGATCCTACGGGTCGCTTTATTGCCAATCTCATTTTTGGACGATTAGATCCTCAACATGGTGAATCAATAAAAGCACTCTTGCTTACAACAGAGGGTTTGCCAAAAGTTAATAAGTCAACTCTCGCATAGTTATTTACCACTTCATTACAGTTACTATGCCCTTAAGAATTTCAATACGACAGTGTCTTAATTTTCATCTCAGACAGTGTACCAAACGTAAAAACCGCTGGTGCTATTTCCAAACATGTTTCACATAACCAGCGTGGTACATGATTTCGACAGGCTGTTACAAGACATACAAAGCTAGTTCTCAGATGTTGACAAATTTCCAATATTAAAATCTTTCTGAAAGCCCCTTTAAGGATTCTGACATTTAAACACATTTCACCAGACATACCTCTGCTCCCTCAGCATACCATAACGATATGGGGGACATCGGTTTCAGCAGCAGCTTGCTACGCTTCAAATTTCCCGAGGTGGTCATCGCTCTAGAGAATGAAGCACTTCCAATTTTAGCAGCAAAGAAATGTCTCCAATCTTCTGAACTCTAGAAATTAATTAAATTTCATCGCAGCTGAGCTGCCGCAAGTGATCTTCCAGCTACAAGAAACAGGGCAGCCTTTGACGAAGTCAGAGAAAATTATGGCTGATGAAATGCAAAAATTGAAGATTGTGACAGGGAAATGGGGTTCATTAGTTAGGGAAAATTGTAAAACCGTGTTTCCAAAACCTTGTTCTTAAACTTAGAAACTTTTCAAAATTCCCACACGATGACAATTCTATTGCAGGAGAAACGGACCCTAAATGTTCGATGTTTCAGATTTGGTCCAATTAACTCTATTCATATTCAGAGAGCATTTTTTTCAGATGAAGAAAGTATTATCTGACAGGATACTCAGCATGACTCCAGAAAACAAAAAGCATTTGGTTGTCAAGTACACCCAATAAGCTGATAATGTATTAAAGTTCGTAAGCTTTCAAGAAACATTTTTATTTTTTTTAATATCAAGTACAGTTTGCATTTTGTTTAAAACTCTGAAGTTACAGTAAAAATATAAAACAACACAATGTTTACATAGATGTATATACTGATGAATAGTGCAATCTAGTAAAAAATAGACAATGTGAGCACACTGGTTTGTGAGAACACACTGGTTTGTCACATGTCGCTAATCGGCAATATATACATACATAGAAAACAGTTTTGCATCATCCCGGTTCTCAGATCTCCTGAAGAGAAACGTTGACTGTGGATAGTGTATCACAGACACAGTCTCTTTGACTGTTGAGGGATGTCACTAAATCCGCACAAAGATGTAAACAACCATGCATGCGCAGCGCCTATTAGACGGAGGGGCTCCGACAGCCGATCAGTTCCAGTCATTCCACCAGGAAGGAGGTACACAGCTCTTGTCTGTAGTTCAACCATGCCTAGACGGTCAATACCGCGGTTCGATCGCGTCCGCATAGTTACTTTATGCCAGGAAGGGCTCACAACAAGGGAAGTGGCGATGACATACTTCGGTCATGCCGACCAAGGGCTACTACTGCAGTGAATGACCGCTACCTACGGATTATGGCTCGGAGGAACACTGACTGCAATCCCACCATGTTGAATAATGCTTTCCGTGCAGCCACAGGGCGTCGTGTTACGACTCAAACTGTGCACAAAAGGCAGCATGATGCACAACTTCACTCCCGACGTCCATGGTGAGGGCCATCTTCGCAACCACGACACCGTGCAGCGCGGTGCAGATGGGCCCAACAACATGACGAATGGACCGCTCAGGTTTGGCATCACGTTCTCTTCACCGACGATGTCGCGTAAGCTTTCAACCACACAATCGTCGGAGACGTGTTTGGAGGCAACCCTGTCAGGCTGAACGCCTTAGACACACTGTCCAACGAGTGCAGCAACGTTGAGGTCCCCTGATGTTTTGGGGTGGCATTATGTGGGACCGACGTACGCCGCTGGTGGTCATGGAGGGCGCCGCAACGGTTGTACGATACGTGAATGCCATCCTCTGACTGATAGTGCAACCATATTGGCGAGCCATTCGTCTTCGTGGACGACAGTTCGCGCCCCGATCGTTCACATCTCGTGAATGACTTCCTTCAGGATAACGACATCGCTCGACTAAAGGTTGCCAGCATTTTCTTCAGACATGAATCCTATCTAACATGCCAGGGATAGATTGCAAAAGGCTGTTTATGGACGACGTGACCCACCAACCACTCTGAGGGATCTACGCCGAATCGCCGTTGAGGACTGGGACAATCGAACCGACAGTGCCTTGATGATCTTGTGGACAGTATGCCACGTCGAATACAGGCATGCATCAGTGCAAGAGGACGTGCTACTGTACATTAGATGTACCGGTGTGTACAGCAATCTGGACCACCACCTCTGAAAGTCTGGCTGTATGGTGGTACAACATACAGTGTATGGTTTCCGTGAGCAATAAAAAGTGTGGAAATGATGTTTATGTTGATCTCTATTCCAGTTTTCTGTACAGGTTTCGGAACTCTCGGAACCGAGAGGACACAAAACTTTTTTTGATCTGTGTACAATCATTTTAAGTTTTAGTCTCGTAAACTTTCTGAATGGGAAAACAGGACCTGTGAATTCTGACGTTTTAGCTCGTGTTTTTCCCACTTGTTGGAATGTGGCAAGAAAGGACAGCAGCACGCATTAAACGTTTGATGGGCAATAGCGGAAATCCATGAGGTTTCCCACCCTGAAATCCCACGGGCAGTGAGAACGTGAGTAAATCGCTTTGTGTGGCTTTACGCCAGAGTACTTCTAAAGTATTGCAATCACGTGAATTCCCGTGAGAATTACTCAAAATCCCACAGGTTTTCCTACAAGTGAATGCAGAGAAAGAACTATCACTATGTTTCCATAACAACAGTGGAAGCGAACTGCATTTTCACGCCCAGACATCTTTCCGTCAATCACAAGGCCAGGGCCACTACACTGCCAACCTTCAATTCAGTAACAGGGAACACAACAAGCGGCGGAGGAGTTAACTCTGCAGTTTTTCCCTGCATGACGGAAGAGAGGGGACAATTTTCAGTTGTCACTGAGGCAAACTTCGCAATTTGCTCCTCTTCTACGGTAATTTTTTGGGGTATAGGAGAGTCGAGAGTCAGTGCGTAGCTCGCTTTGGGGCAAGTTCCTTAGCTGTTTTGGAGTAAGTGTCGAGTACAGCGTTTGCGTTATCTTTGCACTGCATAGCTGACAATTTGCGAGTCTGCTTTGCAACTTGTGATCGGTATTTATCGATACTTTTCTACCGCTTTGGTAGCAAGAGTCGATGATGTACAGTTCATGCGCCTTTTATGAGTTCCCAGACTTTGGAAAGCGATTTGCACCTCAATTTACAGTCATCCAAAAAGCATTCAGGTGCCTTCTGCACATATATAATGTTCCTGATTTTGAAGATAATATTGCTGGTTACTAAAATAAAACGTTGACATTGTACGGATATTGGTATGTACATATTTGATGAAAGTAACTGTATATTCATACAACTGATTGAGGGCAAATAAATTAGTACTTCAAATATAACTTTTCCTCGCTCCATCTTTTCCTCCAAAACGTTATGATGAGGCGATCTTTCTATTATATTAAAAATCGTCCAAGGATTCTGGCTCATTATGTCGCAATCTTACTGTGATGGTGCTTTCGATGTTACACAGGTTCCATTACGAGAAATACACTGAAGAGTGAAAGAAATTGGTACACCTGCCTAATGTAGTGTAGGGCCCCCTGTGAGCTCGCGGAAGTGCCGCAACACGACGTGGCATGGACTCGACTAATATCCGAAGTAGTGCTGGAGAGAACTGACGCCATGAATAGTGTAGGGCTGTCCATAAATCCGTGGAAGTATGGGGGCTGGAGATCTCTTCTGAACAGCACGTTGCAAGGCATTCCAGATATGCTGAATAATGTTCATGTCTGGGGAGCTTGGTGGCTATCGGAAGTGTTTAAACTCAGAAGAGTGTTCTGTAGCCACTCTGTAGCAATTCTTGACGTGTGGTGCGTCTCATTGTCCTGCTGCAATTGCCCAAGTCCGTCAGAATGCACAACGGATATGAATGTACGCAGGTGATCAGACAGGACGCTTACGTACGTGTCACCTGTCAGAGTCGTATCTTGTATCAGAGGTCCCATATCACTCCAACTGCACACGCCCGACACCGTTATAGAGCCTCTACCAGCTTGTGCCCCATCGCTCGTGCGTCGACTATAACATCACGTTCAAACTCTCGTAAATCTTGATAACGTCCCATTGTAGCACCAATAACCGATCTAACAACTGCGGCAGACACGTGTTGAGTTATCTAGGTGTTGCCTGACCGCAGCGCCGTATTCTGCCTCTTTACATATCTCTGTATTTGAATACGCATGCCTATACCAGTTTCTTTGGGGCTTCAGTGTATATTCCTTTCTTAGCAGCGTGAATAATTATATTTGTAATAATCGTAGGATAGTCTTGTATTCTATCAAAGCACAAAATTGCTTGTTTGGTCATTTGTGTGTTGAGTTCGTGACAGTGGCAGGAAGCTTGCATGAACGAGTGCCGAACTTCAGTCGACTCGCACGCCACACGATACAAAACGTACGGAATAGACAGCGACATTTCAGCCTTTTATTGCCTTTTTTAGCAAATTATAATGCATTTTTGCCTGTCTGTTTTAATGATTTATAAAATCTAAACTTCCGGTGTCTAATTATGCCACAGATAGCAGTTGAATAGTATAATTGGCGGTCGGCAACCCTGTAACAACTACCGTAGCAACTGCAGTCCAGATTGCCAGTTACACCTTCGGGTTTTCGCCAGCAGTAACGTAGTAAACTGTAACGTGCCGCCCTCGTTTGTTAATGTATTTAAGCGATGATCAAAAAATTTCCGTTTGCGGAAGCTACTGCAGCGTATGTGCAACGTAGGGCAACTCCTGTGCGCGTATACAAGCATCGACATGTAGGCAAGGGATTAGTGTGACATTCGTGTCTTTCCGACGTGCGTGCGGTAAAAACGGAAACGTGAACTACGGCTGTGTTGACGTCAAACGAGACCAATTTGCTGTTCTTTTCTTGGTTGAAAAAGTACAAAAAACGGTGGACATTCATCGAATAACGAAGAATGGATACGGGTCAGCGTGTCTGTGGAAAACCATCGTTGTGGAATGGTGTGCCAAGTTCTGTGCTGGTCGCGATGTGACGCCAGTCAGACGGGGAGGCTAGCCTCACCCATTACGGAGAACAAGTGGGAGATACTCGAGCAGTCGTCCTATAATCCTGGTCTCTCGCCATGCGATTATCATACCTTCGGTCCCTTGAAAAAGGCCCTGAAGGGTCGACTATAACAGCCGTACGAGGACGTGTAGCGAATAGCTATGGGCTTCTTCACGCAGCAGAACAGGGTGATTTACCAAACGGCTACCTTCAACATGGTGCGACGATTGCCTCAAAGTGTGGTGTCACCGCCAGACACCACACTTGCTAGGTGGTAGCCCTTAAATCGGCCGCGGTCCGTTAGTATACGTCGGACCCGCGTGTCGCCACTATCAGTGATTGCAGACCGAGCGCCGCCAAACGGCAGGTCTAGTCTACAGAGACGCCCTAGCACTTGCGCAAGTTGTACAGCCGACTTTGCTAGCGATGGTTCACTACCCACATACGCTCTCATTTGCAGAGACGACAGTTTAGCATAGCCTTCAGCTAAGTCATTTGCTACGACCTAGCAAGGCGCCATATTCAGTTACTATGTATTCTGAACAGATAATATTGTGAATCATGTACCGTCACGAGCGACGTTCAACATCAATGGATTAAAGTTAAATATCAAACTAATTACGTCCGTTTTCTGAATTCTAATTCCTTGTCATGTTGCAGACCTCACGTCAGTATAGTTCTTCCCTCCTCACGCCAGCCTGCGTGAGCTAAAACGCGTGCATTTCGGCCCCCTCTAGTAACACGGTGTTGGCTCTTCTGCCAACACAACACAAAGCTCACGTAGATTCTGCCCGATTGGCACACTGATTCTAGACTATACAGCGAACAAACGGAAACTTTTTGATCGTTTCTTATATCTCGATTCCCGTGTCTTGCATTTCTCATTTTTCAAGTTTCAGCTCTCGAGATTCTCTCTCTTAACCCCCCCCCCCCCCCGCCTCCTCCCCTTTCTCTCTATCTCTCTCACTCACCGTGTCTGTCATCCTCTCCGTGCCCCCTCTGTCCCTCTGTCTCTGTCTCACACTCTCATCGTCCCTCTCCCCCCCCCCCCTGACTCTCTTTCTGTCTTGGTTTTCAGTTTTTCAGTATACCTTCTTTCTTCTATAACCGTAATTTCCCTTACTGTACCTTTTCCCTGTCCCTTTCTTTTTATTAATTACATCATCCACTGGACAACCATACTCTGCAAATAGGTGAGGAAGGCGGATGGCTACGCGGTGAAGCGGCAGCAGATCAGCAGGTGAGTGACTCTCTCGCTGTCTGAAAGGGAAAACGTGTTAGGCGACAATTCATTCGTCTTATCTGTGTCGTCACTGACGTGACGGCAGCGACAGTCACTATAACGCTTCGTTACGACCAAGCGATAAACTTCCACTCGCTACCTTATGACGTTTGATTCACTGAACTTTAATTGCGTCGCGATAAAAGTGTGTCATATGCAAGCTGTTAAGAGAAAAGGTGGTAGTGCAGCACTATTTCTTATAAATTCACTTTGGTGCAAGCGAAATATCATACTAGTTGAGACTACATTGTTCTACTCTTTGGTGGAATAGATGTTGCGGTTGAAGTCTGGGATTTGATAAAATTGTGTGCCATAAAAGGTGTACAATTAACGGGCTAAGCGTATGCTATGAGTAACATGTGTGTTCACTTTGCACTGGGAAACATAAGGAAAACATGGTATAAATCTGCATACGGATTGTTTTGCGCAGACATGAATATTAACGGAATATGGCTCAGTTATTTTGCAGGGAATTTCGAACGACATGTTGAGTCTGTGATACGTTGAGTTGCTGCACTATGCCGGACAAAATGAGGTCCGACACGGTATTAAGAGATATCGCAAGACTTTTGTCATCTCAGTGTATGTCACCCTGTTTGCGGAAATTATGCCGATTGCTTGGTAGGTCGCTGGAGGAAGTTAGCACCACATCTGCACTTACAAGTCACCTAACCCCCGTAAATTCCGAGGAGAGGGCGATGAGCTCTGACGCCACGTTCAAACAAATCCCAGATGTGTTCAATCGGGTTCAAATCTGGCGAGTTGCAGGGCCAGCACATCAATTGGAACTCGCCACTGTGTTCCTCGAACCACACCATCACACTTCTGGCCTTGTGACGTGGCGCATTATCCTGTCTGAAAGTGCCACTGCCGTCGGGAAATACAGTCATCATGAAGGCTCTGAGCACTATGGGACTCAACATCTGAGGTCATCAGTCTCCTAGAACTTAGAACTACTTAAACCCAACTAACCTAAGAAAATCACACACATTCATGCCCGAGGCAGACTGAAGCGCCTAGAACCGCTCGGCCAATCCGACCGGCTTCATCATGAAGGGATGTACGTGGCCTGCAACCAGTGTGCGATACTTCTTGGCCGCCATGTTGCCTTGCACGAGCTCCACTGGGCCCATGGATGCCCATTTGAATGTTCCACCGAGAATAACGGAGCCGCCGCCAGCTTTTCTACGTCCCGGAATACAGATGTCAAGGAGCTGTTCCCCTGGAAGACGACGAATTTGCGCCCTCATATCGATATGATGAAGGTATCTGGATTCAACAGACCATGCAACGCTCTGCACTACGCCAAATTTCCAGTGTCAATGGCCTTGAGCCTATTTCCATCGTAGTTTCCGATGTCGCGGTGTTAACACTGGCACATGAATGGGTTCCTCGGCTGCGGAGACCCATCGTTAGGACTGTTCGGTGCACTGTATGTTCAGACACACTCGTAATCTGCCCAGCATTAAAATCTTATTTTAGTTCCGCCGCAGTTCACCGCCTATCCTTATTTTACAGGTCTGATATCTGTAATGAGCGGTTGCCGCCCAGCACCACGACGTCTGGACGTGGTTTCACACAACGCGTTGAATCCAGTCACCACAGCACTCCTCGAACACTCCACAAGTCAGGCAGTTGACGAAATGCTCGTACCGAGCCTCCGGGCCATCACTGATACAACATGTACCGTGCCTGACAAGCAGCCTTTCCTTGCTAGGTGACGCTGCCATCGCCCGGACGTGTTTCTATCGATAGCAGGTCAGTGGTCATAATGTTCTAACTGATCAGTGCATAATATACACTACTGGCCATTGAAGATGCTAAACCAAGAAGAAATGCAGATGATAAACAGGTATTCGCTGGACAAATATATTGTACTAGAACTGACATTAGATTACATTTTCACGCAATTTGGGTGCATAGATCCGGAGAAATCAATACCCAGAACAACCACCTCTGGCCGTAATAACGGGCTTGATACGCCTGAGCATTCAGTCAAACAGCGCTTAGATGGCGTGTACAGGTACAGCTGCCCATGCAGCTTCAACACGATACCACAGTTCATCAAGAGTAGTGACTGGCATATTGTGACGAGCCAGTTGCTCGGCCACCGTTGACCAGACGATTTCAATTGGTGAGAGATGTGGAGAATGTGCTGTCCAGGGTCAGCAGTCGAACATTTTGTGAATCCAGAAATGCCCATACAGGACCTGCAACACGCGGTCGTGTATTATCCTGCTGAAATGTAGGGTTTCGCACGGATCGAATGAAAGGTAGAGCCACGGGTCGTAACACATCTTAAATGTAACGTCCATTGTTCAAAGTGCCGTCAATGCGAACAAGAGGTGACCGAGACGTGTAACCAATGGCACCCCATACCATCACGCCGGGTGATACGCCAGTATGGCGATGACGAACACATGCTTCCAATGTGCGTTCACCGCGATGTCGCCAAACACGGATGCGACCTTCGTGGTGCTTAAAACAGAATCTGGATTCATCCGAAAAAATGACGTTTTGCCATTCGTGCACCCAGGTTCGTCGTTGAGTACACCATCGCAGGAGCTCCTGTCTGTGATGCAGTGTCAAGGGTAACCGCAGCCATGGTTTTCGAGCTGATAGTCCATGCTGCTGCAAACGTCGTCGAACTGTTCGTGCAGATGGTTGTTGTCTTGCAAACGTCCGCATCTGTTGCCTCAGGAATCGAGACGGGCTCACAATCCGTTAGAGCCATGCAGATAAAATGCCTGTCATCTCGACTGCTAGTGAAACGAGGCCGATGGGATCCAGCACGGCGTTCCGTATTACCCTCCTGAAGCCACCGATTCCATATTCTGCTAACAGTCATTTGATCTCGACCAATGCGAGCAGCAATGTCGCGATACGATGAACCGCAATCGCGATAGGCTACAATCCGACGTTTATCAAAGTCGGAAACGTGATGGTACGCATTTCTCCTCCTTACACGAGACATCACAACAACGTTTCACCAGGCAACGCCGGTCAACTGCTGTATGTGTATGAGAAATCGGTTGGAAACTTTCCTCATGTCAGCACGTTGTAGGTGTCGCCACTGGCGCCAACCTTGTGTGAATGCTCTGAAAAGCTAAACATTTGCATATCAGAGTAACTTGTTTCTGTCGGTTAAATTTCGCGTCTGTAGCACGTCATCTTTGTGGTGTAGCAATTTTAATAGCCAGTAGTGTAGCTGAAAATATGCATTACTTAGATTTCTTAGTTTGTCATTACATGCGAGTTCTCGGACAATAAACTGTACTATACGAGCAGCGTAATGCTAAGTGCGTAGTAATTATCTCATTGCAAGTCTTCCGAGAATTGTGCCGGAGCTCGGTGTGCGGTGTTTTGGAAAGCTGAGTGTTGGGTTACATTTGCATGCAATGGCTCTAAGCGAACATGTCCACCTCTGGTGGCATCCGCAGTGCCACCCATAGGAAGACGTCGAGCCTCTGAGTGAGCGTGTCTCGCTGGTAGCCAGTTTAACTATACGAGTATCTTCTTCCGCCGAGATGATAGCGGCGGGCCGTGCGCACGTGCGATCGACAAAGACGCCGTCGATACTGCTTAAGTCCTTCGCCGCCTCTGATTCAATAATAATGTCTTCGTCAGATCTCAAAGTGCAACATGATGGATGACAGCACCGAAGGCAGGGAACACGCGCCTTCACGCTAGCCGGAATGAATGAGACACATTGTTTGCCCGCTTCGGCGCAGCTGGCTGCAGATTGGAGTTGCCTTTGTTGAATACACTAAGAGGATAAAAGTATGGGATACGACGCAGTACTTTGCCAGACCTCCTTTTGCGTGACGTAGTGCAGCACCTCGATGTGGCATGGAATCAAGTCGTTGGAGGTCGCTTTCAGAAATATTTAGCCATACTGCCTCTAAAGCCTTCCATAATTCCGAATGTGTCGGCGGTGCAGGATTTTGTGCACGAACTCACTATCGATTACATCCTATAAATGTACGATAGTATTCATTTTGGCCGATATGGGTAGCCAAATCATTCCCTCGAATTGTCCACAACCTTCTTGAATCCAGTCGCAGCCGGCCGCGGTGGTCTCGCGGTTCTAGGCGCGCAGTCCGGAACCGTGCGACTGCTACGGTCGCAGGTTCGAATCCTGCCTCGGGCATGGATGTGTGTGATGTCCTTAAGTTAGTTAGGTTTAAGTAGTTCTAACTTATAGGGGACTGATGACCACAGTGTTCAGAGCCAATCCAGTCGCAAACAATCGTGACGCACTGACATTACGCATTGTCATCCATAAAAATTCCATCGTTTGGGTGCGTCAAGTCCATGAATGGCTGCAGATGATCTCCGAGTAGCCAAGCACAACCATTTCAGGTCAATCATCGGTTCAGTTGGCCCAGAGAACCCAGTCCATTCCACCTTTTTATGGAAACACCTCCAGCCTGCACAGTGCCTTGTTGACGATTTGGGTCCACGACTTGGTGGGGTCTGAGTCACACTCGCACCCTACCATCAGCTCCTACCAACTGAAATTGGGACTCATTCGGACCAGGCCACGGTTTTCCAGTCGTCTAGGATCCAACCGTTGTGGTCACGAACCCTGGAGAGGTGCTGCAAACGATGTCGTGCTGTTAACAAAGGCATTCCCGTCGGTCGTCTGTTGCCATAGCCCATTAATGTCACGCATACGTTCGTCGTACGGCCCACATTGATTTCTACAGTTATTTCACGGAGTCTGTTACCACGCAAACGCCCCTGCTCTCGGTCGTTAAGTAAAGGCCGTCGGCCACTGCGTTGTCCCTGGTGAGAGGTAAGAGGTAATGTCTGAAATCTGGTGTTCTTGGCGCACTGTTGACACTCTGGATCTCGGAATATTGAATATTCTAAAGATTTCCGAAATGGAATGTCCCATGCGTCTAGCTCCAACTACCATTTCCGCGTTCAATGGCTGTTCATTTCCGTCGAGTTGACATAGTCAGTTATGGAATTTTTTCACAAGAATCGCCTGAGTACAAATGACAGCTCCGCAATTGCACTGTCCTTTTGTACCTAGTGTACGATACGCATCTGTATATGTGTATATCGCAATCGCTTGACTTTTGTGACCTCTGTGTATCAGGCCATACATTGCTGCGTTTAAATGTAGTTAAAGTAATGAATTTTTGTTTTAACATGACAGAAGATCTATATCTACCTCTCATTTTGGGCATACGGATTGTATATGGTGTGTTCACTTCGACTCGAGCGCGCTAACTACAGTGAAATATTTATAACAACTCTCATATCTCACACACAGGTCGACATATCGAAACGATATTTTGGAGTATGGTAACATGCCAAGAAGGGAGTATTTGGCCATATTGTTAACATGACAAACTTTCTTGTCTGCTGCGGTAGACGATTAACAACGGACTTTTTGATGGAATAATGTCATCAACTGCTGGTGAAATGAGTCTGCTCAGTGCGTCAACAGTGACTCATAAGGCGAGCTGCGGAAGGGTCGGTATACCTTTGCGAAACTCTCTGTCGTTGATTTTCGTGACGTAGTAGGGTAGACAGGTTGGGGAATCATCTTCTAGGTCTTCAGTGTGCAGACCTATGGGGGCAGCGCGTGACCAAAATCCGGCGACGTACCTTCAAACGCGCTTCTACCCTCCACCATATTACATCCCCGGGACACAATTTATCCATTAGTACGGCTCTGCTGGACTTAAAGAGGAACATACACTTAATATTTGCTCTTAACCTACTTCATTTGACAGTGAACATTACTTTTATACCATCAAAACACTATTTTTAATAATATGCGATTTTTTCATCCTGTGCGATGGGGAAACTATTAGTCCGAGAGAAAAATAAATAAAATCTTCCTCGAACAGTCCACGGGTATACTGCCGGTTCATAGCGTCCAACGGGCACAATATTTCGGCGATCAGACATGTCGCCATCGTCAGGTGCGCTGACGAACTGAGCTCCTGCCGCTGTTACCTTACGAGCTTTCCTGTGCTCGTGAGGGTGCAGTGTAAACACTTTCGTGTTGTTCCTGCAATACCTGTGTATAATGTTTGTAGAGCCTCAGTTAAGATGCGTCCTGTCGGGATGCTGATGCCTCCTTCCTGTTGAGGGGGGTTATTCCCTCAGCAGGTCAGGCCAACGGGTAGTTGGCCTTCGATGTATATTGTGGCCCAGATCTTTGATGAGCCGGTTTTCAGACTCTTCTGTCTTCCTGTAAAACAGTCTCGCAGACTGTTTGAATCTGTCCCGCAGTCGCAGGATGCCGGTCTGCTCAGAACTGAGCTCCTCGCTCGCTCGCTCGCTCGCAAATTCACAGAGCTCCATGCTCTGGTGTGTTGTAGGGTGAGCGGATCACGCCTTTCCTACTTCTATCTTGGTTTGATTGTTGTTTTCCTCTTTTTCTGGATCTTCGTCTCGGTTGCGTTGTTTCTTTTCTTTCTTCTAGCTCGTGTTGCGGCGTATATTTACGCCAGCAACAGATCTGGCCACCTTGTGGTCGGGAGCCAGTGCACCTGGTTGCCCAGGTTGCGGACGAGGTCGTTCTCCGAAGTCCTCGCGGCCGCATAAAATCGATGCGCCGCTTGCCGGAATCGGTGTTTGAGCAGCGGGACTCCGGCTATTCTGTGGAGTTCTCCCGTGCTGAAATCTCGTGGCAGGTGAAGCGCTAGCCTAAGCGCTTTGTTCTGGACCGTCTGCAACTTGGCGATTGACGAGTCGGCCGCATTGCCCCACACCACAGCAGCGTACTCTAACAATGGCCTGATCAATGTTAGGTACAGTGTAACACCGCAGTGTGGGGGCAGGGTCGTCGCTGGGTTCAGTAAGGGGTATAGCAAGCGCAATCTGCCAAGCGCTTTACCCCTTACTTCCTTGATGTGCGCCTTCCACGTCAGGCGCCGGTCCAGTGTGACGCCTAGGTAGCGTCCGGTGTTCGACCATGGGATGGGGCCTCCCATGATGTTGAGTGGCTGGAGGTCGGCCGGAATTTTCTTCCTGGTGAAGATCACCGCCTGACTTTTGGCTGCGTTGAACTTGAGCCGCCATTTGGTGGCCCAAGCTCCAAGCACATCGCAAGCCGATTGCAGGCGGTGACGCATCATCCTGGCGTTGATGCTCTTGCTATAGAGCGCGGTGTCGTCTGCGTAGAGCGCGACATGCACGCCCTGCCTCTTCGGGACGTCGGCGGTGTAGAGTGAGTAGAGCAAGGGGCCGATGACGGACCCTTGCGGTACTCCGGCTGCAATGGGACGCGCTGTCGATGTCCCGTCGTCGGTGCGCACGTGGAAGGTGCGCCCAGTCAAATAGGATTTGATAAGGCGGGCGTGCGACACCGGTAGGCCCTGTGTAAGCAGTTTATACACAAGGCCGTCGTGCCACACGCTGTCAAAGGCTCTGGAAACGTCCAGGAGTACCGCCCCAAGGTACTCCCGACGCTCCAGCGCCCCCATCGCCTGCTCGACCAGTCGAAGCAGCTGCTGCTGAGTGGAGTGGCCCCTCCTGAACCCGAATTGTTCGTTAGGGAGCAGGCCTTCCTCCCCGATGTGCCGCCACAGCCTCTTGACGTAGAGCCGTTCGAAGACCTTCGAGACTGCGGGCAACAGGCTGATAGGTCTGTGGTTTTGCGGCAGCCGCAGGTCTTTTCCGGCCTTGGGGACCGCTACAACTTCCGCATGTTTCCATGCAGTTGGGAAGCTGCAGGTCCCGAGCACGGAGTTGCAAATCCTCGTGAGTTGCCGCACAGCGGCTGGCGGCAGCATCTTCAGAAGCTCGCTGCTGATGTTGTCGCACCCTCCCGCCTTTCTTGTCTGTAGGTGTGCGAGTTGTTGCGCGACCTCGTCCTCCGTCACCTCCGCGATGGGTTCGCCCTCGTCTCTGTGCGCCAAGTACACAGGAAGGCGCCGCTCTACCAGGCGGACGTGCTCTTCGTCCACGACGTCCTCCACTGGCGTGAAATTGGCGGCGAAGGCGTCGGCTAGCGCGCCAGCTTTGGCGTCAGGCTCTGTGATGGCGATGCCTCCGACTTGGAGCGGTGGGACTCGTTGGCGTTGTTGCAGGAAACTCTTCGTCACCCTCCAGGCCGTTCCGTCCTCTATCCTGAGAGTGGCAATTCTGCCGGCCCAGTCGCGATTGCGGTGGTTTTCAATCGCGTATTTGATCTCGCGAAGCATTCGGTTGATGGTGGCCTTCGTTGCCGGCTGTCGCGTGATCTGCCACTCTCGGAACAGACGGTTCTTCTCCCGGATGGCCTGGAGGATGTCTGGTGGGAGCTGCTTGGAGTGTTCCCGTGGACGTCTGCGTTCACGTGGCGTGGCCGCTGCGGCCGCTTCGTGCGTCAGACGCGTAAATGCTGCAAGGGCGGCATCGGCGCCCTCGGTTTCTGGGTCAGGCACGGCGGCGACTGTCTCTTCTAGGTGGTCCCGGAAGTGGTCCCAGTCGACGTTACGGTACTGCTTGCGGCCCTCTGGTGGTGCGACCCCGTCGGTGGCGAGATCGAATACCACAGGAAGGTGGTCAGACGATAGTGCCACCCGCGTGGTCGCGACAGCGTCGTGTGCGGCACCCTTGATGATGGCGACGTCCAAGACGTCGGCGCGGCCGCGTTGGGGATAGTGTGTGGGGTCAAAAGGCCCCACTACTATCGCGTCGTGTTGCTGGACCGCTCGCAGTAGCCTCCTCCCGCTAGTGGTCGTCACCCGGGAGTTCCACTCCGGGTGTTTGGCGTTGAAGTCGCCGCCGATGAACAGTTGCCACGCATCGACAACAGCGAGTGGAAATCTCGCGGTTGTAGCGGCCGTCCTGGTGGTCGATACGCGGCGACAAACTTCATATGACCCGCCGAGGTGTTGACCACAACACCAGTCGCCTCCACTGTGGTCAGTTCGGGCAGTTGGAACGGGTGGTGCCGCAGCGATGTTTTCACACACACCGCCGTTCCGCCGCCCGCCGTCTCTCGGTCGGTGCGGTAGCACCGGAAGTTCGGCGCCCGCACTTGCACGCCTGGTTTCAGCCAGGTTTCGGTGACGAGGCAGACGTCCACGGCCTCGTCACGTAAAAACTGCCGAAACTCGCCTGCCTGGTCACGGATGCTGTTTGCATTCCAGACGCAAACGGTGAGCCCCAGTATTGGCGTATTAGTCATGATGTGGGGCGGGGGCTGCACGTGTGGTGGCGGCCTGGCTGGCCGTATTCAGGGCAGATACAATCATCTGCGGAAGCTGTAGTATGAGCTGCTTGAATTCACGCAGCATTTCACGCAGCTCTGCAGCTTCGCTGGGCGCAGCTAGCGTCTCTGTCGTCTGCGTCGGTGGAGGCAGGACTTGCTCGGCGGGCGTCGAATCGGTGGGGGCGTTGTTTGGCCGCCCTCCGCGTCTGCCACGCCGGTTTTCTGCCCTGGCTGGCGTGGAATCTGCGGCTGGCGGTGCGCCGGTCAGCGCTGGCTGCGCTCTTCGCCGTCCGCGCCCCTGGACCTCGGATGTTGCGCCCGCAGGCGCTGGCTGCTCTCTCCGCCGTCCGCTCCCATGGACGTCCGCGGGGTGGGCGGGTGGTCTCTGGGCCGGTCTCGTCATCGGAGCCGCAGATGCAGCGGCAGCCGCCGCGAAACTTTTGCCCGCTTGCACAGGCCTGGAAGGCGCAGGTCGCCCCCTGGCCGCTGCTCTCTTGAAGGCCTTGCAGCCTCTGTAGTTGGCGACATGCGCCTCCTTGCAGTTGCAGCATGTCGGGGCGTCCTTCCTGGGGAGCGGACACTCCCTGCTGGCGTGGTTCCCTGCGCATTTCACGCAGCGCGGCATCATCTGACAATATTTAGCAATATGGTCGATGCCTTGGCAGTTGAAGCACTGTGGAGGGCCTCTTCTGCGCCGCAGTTTCTCCACAGTGACTTCAGCACTGCCCACCCTCTTCTCCTGGAAAATCTTCCGATGAACTGGGTTGTCATCCAGGACAGCGAGGAAAAGGGGCATGTCACTGTTGTCCCTCGGTGACTTCATCCGCGATGTGCTGCGGATGACATAACCCTTCTCCTCCAGTAGCTCTCGCAGGTAGCCGGGATCCATGTTGAAGGGCAGCTTCCTGAAAACTACCTTGAGTGTCTTCATGGGTTCCGACGAGTACGTGAAGGAATGGAGTCCCTCACGCCTCGTCAGTTCCATTACACCACGGTAGTCGTCCGCGGTGCGCGTGATGACGCGGTACAGGTCGCGGCCTGCCGTCCGCGTTGTGAAGCTGCCCTTCACCACCTGCTTGATCATCGTTTCAAATTCTTTGAAAGCGCCCTCCCACCGGATGACAACTGGCGGGGGAGGGGGCGCCCTCTTCTGCTGCTCAGCGTCGGTCGCCTCCGCTGCTGCGTCAGGGAGGCCGCTGTATCTGTTGGCAGTTTCCACTCCGTCAACTGAGCTCCTGAGGGCGGGCGGCCTATTTAAATCCTCTCCCCCCGCGGGCCGCTCTCCTTGCTGTCCGCGCCCGCGCGCCGGCGGTCGCGAAGACGTGGGCGTCGGAATCTGTCGTAGCGTCGATGTGCTTGCTACGTCCGCCCTGGTCGCCAGTTCGTACTGCTTGCTGAGAGTCTTGTTTGTAAGGAACTTACTGTTTAATTTTGAAGTGGGAGCAATTTTCGCTAGAAGTCGCGGTTTTCGACTTGTTCAAGAGAAACAAACAAGACCCTATTCATTTTTTCTGTATGACTAATAGTTTCCGTATTGCAGAGGATAAAAAAAATCACGTATTATTAAAATATTGTTTTGATGGAATTAAATTAATGTTTACGCCTCACATCCACGCTCACATCTCAACGTTGGGGATACTTATTATGGTGTTCGTGATATTCCCTCTTATCACTGTTGAAAAATTTGCGACGCCACGACTTTCTTCCATCTACTCGACCTTCTTTCGGTCTTCGTTAACTGGCCTAAGTGGCTTTGCTGCACCTTCATTAGCGGCCTAACCAAAGTTCTGTGTATGCTTGTACCGAGTGAGGTGGCGGAGTGGTTAGCAAACTGGACTAGCATTCGGAAAGACGACAGTTCAATCCCGCGTCCGGCCATCGAGATTTAGGTTTTCCGTGATTTCCCTAAATCGCTCCAGGCAAATGCCGACATGGTTTCTCTGAAAGGGTACTGCCGATTTCCTCCCCCATCATTGACACAATCCAAGCTTGTGCTCCGTCTCTAATGGCCTCGATGTCGACGGGATGTTAAACCCACTCTTACATCCTTCCCTCTGTATGCACCCGTAGGCGCATATAACTGAGCTGGACAGCAGGGAGAGTTGGCACGCACTCTACCAGCTTTCTTTGTGTCCCCACGGATAATTCCCGTGCATCGTTCGCCTCTTAGGTAACATACTATTTCCCTTTGTGAAGATCTATGAGCTGGTCCGTTTTATTGCGACAGCATATCGAGTTCTCTAGTGCATAGATCAGCTGAGAATCACTGTGATTATGAAATCTAGCAAGTATCCTCAAGACGTAGCGTGGGAAGGTTAGCTAGACGGATTGCTTAACCGGCCGGTAGTAGTTCTCGAAGCAACGACTGTTGTGTTTGTGTTCACCAGTCACGAACTTAAATCAGCTGCCAGGTATGCGTATCGGTTGCTTCCCCACGCCAGGAGACGTCGCAACAGCTTGTAGGTGTGTCATCTGGGTCTGGCGCTGCAACCTGAACTGCCAACCTCGCCCCATTTAGCACGCTAACATTGAGACGGATGATGTTTGTCGCTGAGACTTTGTTAATCGTGATGCGGATGCGCACAGCGCACTTTCCTCTTCCGCGCCCCTCGTTACACTAACAGAGTTTATCACAGGCGCAACCATAGTACGAAGCATGGCTGAACGGAACAACAAAGGATCCATTATTGCATGATTATATGGTAGCGGAACAAACACTGGTAGCAGTTACTTCTGTAAAATATCTGGCAGTATGCGTGCGGAACGATTTGAAGTGGAATGATCATATAAAATTAATTGTTAGTACCAGGTTGAGATTCATTGGGAGAGTCCTTAGAAAATGTAGGCCATCAACAAAGGAGGTGGCTTCCAAAACACACGTTCGACCTATGAGTATTACTCATCAGTGTGGGATTCGTACCCGGGTCGGGTTGACGGAGGAGATAGAGAAGATCCAAAGAAAAGCGGCGCGTTTCGTCACAGGGTTATTTCGTAAGCGTGATAGCGTTACGGAGATGTTTAGCAAACTCAAGTGGCAGACTCTGCAAGAGAGGCGCTCTGAATCGCGGTGTAGCTTGCTGTACAGGTTTCGAGAGGGTGCGTTTCTGGATGAGGTATCGAATATATTGCTTCCGCCCACTTATACCTGCCGAGAAGATAACGAATATAAAATTAGAGAGATGCGAGCGCGCACGGAGGCTTTCCGGCAGTCGTTCTTACCGCGAACCATACGCGACTGGAACAGGAAAGGGAGGTAATGACAGTGGCACGTAAAGTGCCCTCCGCCACACACCGTTGGGTGGCTTGCGGAGTATAAATGTAGATGTAGACTTGCGAGCAGGTCTGAAGGAACAGATAGTGTTGATTATCCAGAGCTCTACGAAATTTTTCGAAATTAATTCGCTGACTACTAATTCCTTGAGAGCAGCTGTATTAGGTATAGAATGACTACCAAACAGACACAGGAAAATTTATGCCTCACCGGCACTCGAACCAAGATTTCCCATTAATCGCGAGTGGTCCCATGACCACTTCAGCTTTGTTAAAAATGAAGACATTCCTCCAGCTGTATTTAAGGTGTCGATTTTATTTTGGCAACTAGTTTCAACGTTGTAACAACGTCATCTTCAGGCCCTATAACATATACCATACATACAACAACCAATGTAACATCAGTAATCTATGAGTTATTATGTAAACAAATATACTATAACCATATTACATAATGGACGAATTTAATAAAATTAATTACATTTTGGCTGTTTTCATTAAATGCAATCATTCTGGAAATTACCAATTTATGTGGTACCAATAAGTACAAATTAAATTGTATGTACATGATCGTTTATATTACAGATCAATGTCAAGCAATAAATGAAATGGGAGTATATACAAAAAACTTACGGATCATAAACAGTGCTACAGAGAATATGCATTGCTAATCAGACATGTAGGGTAAGATTCATTATTAAAGAATAGTCTAGTAAAGGGAGGGAAAGGTAGAAACTGAGTTACGTTTGCATAACACTGCATTGTCATCATACTAAAGTTACAGTGTAGCAAGTTACTTAAACAATGTCAGTAATAACGTCGCAAAACGAATAAGAAACCGGAAAACGAATATATAAGCTACTTAAAAAAGGTAGTCTGTGGTGTAAAATACGTACTAATCAATCTAAAACCTACTCGTTCGAATAAAAAATGTAAGTTAACATGTCGCTGAAAAACCCTATTTCAACATCTTTGTCTCATCGACGGCAGTAACCTTGGTCACACGTAGTGTAAGTCTAGTATGCTTACACGGTCAATAGAACGATCAAATTCATAGCGATACACCAAAAGAAGTAACTAGGTATTGACAGTCGAAACAATTCGTCACACCTGTAAAATATTTCGGCGTGGTCGAGCGGTTCTAGGCACTGCAGTCGAACCGCGAGACCGCTACGGTCGCAGGTTCGAATCCTACCTCGGGCATGGATGTGTGTGATGTCCTTAGGTTAGTTAGGGTTAAGTAGTTCTAAGTTCTAGGGGACTGACGACCTCAGATGTTAAGTCCCATAGTTCTCAAAGCCATTTGAATTTTTTGCAAAATATTTGTTGTTCCTCTAATAAACACATATCAGAACGAAGACACAAAGTAAAGTGTACAGCATATAACACTCGTATTGTAAATGTGATCTTGTCAAAGGTAGATTAGGTTAATTGCACTCAATGACATGCATAATCACTACTTATTAGGACGGCGGAAAGTCTAACAACCAATATCACTATTAGGCCATGGGTACTCATTCGTTTCGCTTATCCATATAATTCAGTTCTTGTGTAAAATTAATAGTTAAAATATAAGCTATCCACTGATTACGAGGACAAGCATGAAAGTGGGAAGTAAAATTATTCTGAATACAAGGCCGCTTAAGCAATTAGGATGAAACTGACTTAACAGCGAAAGACGATAATGTGTCCAGTATGGAGACTGACAAAGGAAACAATTCTATATCGAATTGACCACATAGTGAATAGATATAACCGAGCACAAACACATGAACTACTACCTTATAATCTACCAACGGACAAATCTCCATATAGAGGGGTGTCAATCCAAGTACGTGATTCACATAATCTAGAGGCTAATCATCAACCACAATATGGGAAACCATGAGAATCTGTACGGATGATTGGCATCGGGTAATCGTTAACAGGCCGACGTCCCTCGCGATAACGCGTCATCTAATCAAAGGAGTAATATCGGTCCTACTTACACCACAACTTTTGTAAATATTTATACTACTGTTTATCTGCGCTATCGACAAAATTAACTTCAAAGTGAGTGGTTATTTCCAGTTCATACAGAAGTCAGTACTGCTCTATACTGTATGTCAAAGGAAAACGAAAGTAGTATTTAAAACTGTATCGACGTCTACTCATAAAATAGTCTGAAACCCAAATACATAATCGTTATCGTGCAATACTCGAGTAGAGCACATCGACATCATTCTTTCATCGTCAAACTCCGATTACACTCTTCGGCATTACTAAATCAAGGTGAACATACTCTTATTTACACAGATGAACTCCGTTACTACCACTCCCACTAGTGTATTATAACCATATACTAATCCTGTAGCTCCTACTAATATGTAATCATAACATAAAATACAGCTCTATATAAAGACAAATCGTTCTAGACGAAAGATATTCTTTACGATAAAAACATCATGGCAGAACTATGACTAACATAATTAAACTTCATGTTAATGCCTACAGAGGGATAGGAGGCATAGAATAAAATCTATTAAATTGAAAATGCTATTCCTACTTTGCTTAACCCAACGTTCCTTTACTACTAGTTGTATACTCTTGTAAACGCATTGTAATAGGGGAACTAAATACTAAAAAAAAAAAAAAAAAAAAAACATTTTAACTCTGCAAACTGGCGTATTGTTTCATATTTGTTATAACGTCAAAATCTATTATGCTATCATATTTTGTAATACGTCAGCATACGGCTATTTTGTTAATGTAATCCGGTAAAGTTCTGAAATAACGTAACTAGGGGGAAGCGGATTCTCTGTAAACACGTCGTTTATATGCCTATGTTCATATTGAACGTCAAACGCGTGAAATTCCAGCCTACAAAAAACCAAGGCATCCCGAAAAATGTGACAAAATCACATGGTGTACAGTAGAGAAGGGATGTTATTTACCCATACTACTTAAGGGACGTCTCGAATACGTTGTCGACAAACCTTCTAGGAAGCTACGTCGTTCTATGATGTGCCAGTAACGCGTGGTATGCGGATAGAGAAACGGTCGTACTTCATTATTACGATGTATGGGAGTCTGAATAGACATGTTATGTTTACTCACCATACACTTGTTGACGACAATTGCGTGCGGCTGATAGTAGAAGTCAGTGGTGAGACATGGACGTGCTCCTGTGGACGGTGGGTAGTAACTAGTATGAAGTTTAGATCGGTACTTCAAAGATAGTAACCAGGAGAGCTTCTTCGCCAAAGATGCATCATCGAGGAGTAACCAACCTACACTGTCGAGCCGAATATTGAGTGCATACGTATGAAAGTCATGCAAATGTAATGCAAACTACTCCGAAACATCTTTTAACTCTTATCGTACGTAATACTTGTAGTAACTTTATCACTGGCCGATGAACATTAAAAGCCTTTCATACGCACAAAAGTGCAGTTAATAAACCATTTTTTAAAGGTTGTCATATGGAATACTTCGTCATGTCTGATTGCAATGCGTATAGGCTATATATCAAAGTAGTCTCCAATCTACATAAAGAAAATATAATGGAGTCACATATTTGTACTTAAAAAAATAATAACGGCTCACAACTGTAGTTGTCCGTATGTACAGATAAGTAAGCTATATGTGTATATAATTACATCCACAAGTCTAAGATTTCTTGGTTGAATAATGTAAAACAATGACAGACATATAGGTAAAATAAATAAAATAAAACTATAACGTGGATCATGTGGAAATAAAACTATAACGTGGGTCATGTGGGTTCTTAGTTACATAAGAGATTCTGCAAAATATATGCATTCACAATCATCACAGGTAATCCTATAGACCCCAGATTATTGGAGTGGCTCAGGTTGTTCAACCGAATGTGTCAGTAATCTAGAAAGCATGTATTTGTTTCTAAAACTTATATGAATGCCGAATTTGTTAAAGGATCTTGCAACGTTATGAGATATTGGGTCAATGAAGTCCATACTGGCGTAAAATAGCTTTTTCTTCGTGTAACGTTCGAGGGTTATTTCCTTGAAGTAATCGGAATTTTTATTTTATTTTACTTTTATTTAAAATCTGGGAATAGATGTTGTCAACTACTTCGGGTCTGAGGCCATTATTATATGCAATGTCTTTAAGCATGTGTTTTTCATGTTCAATCTCTTCTAATCCTAAGGGAATTTTTACACCTCTGCTGATCGAACTATACAAGAAGGACATCTTATATCTATCGTGGCGTGCAGAATTGTGTGAAATGATTGCATCTGTGGTAGTTGGTTTCCTATAAATGCTTGACATTGACCTGTAATAAAAACGATCATGTATATATAATTTAATTTGTACTTATTGGTACCACATAAATTGTTAATTTCCAGAATGATTGCATTTAATGAAAACGGCCAAAATGTAATTAATTTTGCTGAATTCGTCCATTATCTAATATGGTTATAATATATTTGTTTACATAATAATTCATAGATTACTGATGTAACATCGGTTGTTGTATGTATGGTATATGTTATAGGGCCTGAAGATGTTGATACGACGTTGAAACTAGTTGCCAAAATAAAATCGACAGCTTAAATACAGCTGGAGGAATTTTTTCATTTTTAATATAAATTTATACCAACTGGCGTCCCATTGTCCTCTGTTTCAACTATGGTGTACGAAGACTTCAGCTATGCGTGCACGCTCACTATTGGGTAGTAGATCTACACCTAATACACCTGATGTCAGGCATTTCGCAGTCAGCTAATTACTCTGAAGTATTTCGTAATGCTGCGGATCGTCAACAATGTCCCCTTTCAGACAGGCGTGTATCACAAGCAAAGGCGGGCACGCGACGACAACACTGGTCTCAATTCTACCATTCTCCCTGTTCCGGGAACCCAAGTAAGGTTCCGAGCATTAGGTGATGAATTCAGTAGGCAGATAAAAGAGTGCAGACAGTGTGATATATGAAGTTTGGGTCGGTCTGGGGAGCGTGTACAGATAGCCAAAGTTGTTAAGGCGACTGGAAAAATCAAGTTCGAGTCCCGGTCTGGCAAAAATTTTCATATGTGTCTATAAGCTAGTATATCTATACCTAATACAGTTGATGTCAGCGAATTAATTTCGAAGGCAATTAATGACCTCTATTATCAATATTCTTGATTTGATCAACTTTGCCGGTGCTCATTAACTAATTTAAAAGGGTGTTTCCATATTCGCTGACGGAAAAAAATCGCAACACCAGGAAGAGGTTGTGCGACATAAACGAAAGTTTTTGGACGTGTTTTACATGTCAAAGGTGATGTGGATTCAAATTTTGCGCCAGTCGCACAAGAGCGGCGCTAGTAACACCACTATGAAAATAGTTCAAATGTCTCTGAGCACTATGGGACTTAACAGCGGAGGTCAGCAGTCCCCTAGAACTTAGAACCACTTAAACCTAACTAACCTAAGGATATCACACACACCCATGCCCGAGGCAGGATTCGAACCTGCGACCGTAGCGGTCGTGCGGTTCCAGACTGAAGTGCCTAGAACCGCTCGGCCACTCCGGCCGGCGCCACTGTGAAGATACAAATCAGGTTGTGAGCAGTAGTTACTTTTAGGACTGGACGTAGTGCGCTGATGTTATTAAAAATGCCTTTAAGCTACAAAAACGCCATTATCAACACCTGACTCAGCTCGAACGAGGTTGTGTAATACAACTACGAGAAGCTGAGTGTTCCTTCTGTGATATTGCACAAAGACTTGGCAAGAATGTAGTCACTGTACATAACTGCTGGCAGCGGTGGTCACGAGAATGTAAGGTCACAAGAAGACCGGGCACATCGAGAGGAAATACCGTCGCGTTCGGCGTATGGTTCTGGCGCATCGTACTGCATCTGAAGCAGCAATTCGAGCAGCTGTTGGCACCACGGTGACAAAACGAACTGTTACAAATCGGTTACTTCAGGGACAGCTCCCAGACAGACACTCCGCAGCATGCGTTCCACTGACCCCAAACCACCGCCATTTGCGATTTTAGTGGTGTCAGGTAAGAGTTCATTGGAGGGTAGGGTGGAGATCTGTTGTGTTTTCTGACGAAACCTGGTTGTACCAGTGATGGCCATTTGTGTGTCAGGAGGAGGTCAGTTGCCGGGCGCGGTGGCCGTGCGGTTCTAGGCGCTTCAGTTCGGAACCGCGGGACTGCTACGGTAGCAGGTTCGAATCCTGCCTCGGGCATGGATGTGTGTGATGTCCTTAGGTTAGGTAGGTATAAGTATTTCTAAGTTCTAGGGGACTGATGACCTAAGATGTTAAGTCGCATAGTGCTCAGAGCCATTTGAACCATTTTTGAGGAGGTCAGTTGAGGGCCTACAACGAACCTGCCTGCGTGCTAGATATACTGGAACTACACCTGGAGTGCCTGGGGTGTGATTTCGTGTGACATCCGGAGCGCTCTCGTGGTTATCCCACACACGCTGGCTGCCAATTTGTTCGTTAATCTGCTGATGCGACATGTTGCTCTGCAGTTCATGAACAGGATTTCAGGGGGTGTTTTCCAATAGGATAACGCTCGCCCACCGTTGTTGTAACCAAAAATCTCTAAGGATGGTCGACGTGTTGCCTTGAATCGGGGACATATGGAACATTATCGGACGACAACTTCAGCGCCATGCGCAACCTGCAATAAACGTCCCTATATTGACCGACTAAGTGCAACAGGCACAGAACTCCAATTCCCAAACTGACATCCGGCACCTGGACGACACAATGCATCACGTTTGCATACCTACATTCGACATTTCTGCGGTTACACTGATTATTAATGTACCACGATTTTACATTTGCAATGGCTTATCTCACAGTTACATTAACTTAAGAGCTTGCAATGTTTATCATTTAAATATGTTACCTAGACAAATACAAGGTCATTTTTTCCACCGTGCACAAACTCTAACTATTGATCGGTGAGAGGATACGGAAAAAAAATGTCTAATGAACTTCTGTTCGGAAATGCATGGTTTCCATGCTAGAGACCATTTATTCAATCATACTTTGTTACTGAGACTGCGGTCTAATACGCGCTGTGTCATGCAGCCACAGTTACAGTATGCGTGGTTTCCTCCTAAAGGATGGTAGTGTTCCTCATACGTCATGCCCTAGCCCCCGCTCCTGCCATAGTAATTGGTACCGTTGTGTCCGATTCACTTCTCTTGCTGACTCATCTTGTAGCGGATGTAATACAGCGTTGTACACAACGATTCCGTATTCGAATCGAGAGCTTGCCGAAATGGTCTTTACTTACGGAAAGGAAAGTGACAACGGGGAGCGGGCAGCAAGACTGTATCAAAAGACCAATCCCCGCCGACAACAACTACTACAGCATTCAAAGTTGGCAACAGTGTTTCGCCGTTTGTCTAAGACAGGGTCGTTTCAGGAAGCAGGAAATCATGAAGGACGTACCAGGAATGTTCGGATACCAGACTTGGAGGAAAATGTGATTAACACTGTGGAAGGCGATCGCCGTGCCAGTACGAGACAGTTGCCCTGCCAGTACAGGGTAAGACGGACGGCCGTGTGAAACATTCTCCATGACAACTGTTACTACCTTTGTCACTTACAGCGTGTGGAGGACTTACTAGCGACAGACTTCCCATATCGGGAGCAGTTTTGTCACTGGTTTCTTCACCAGGCAACCTGGATGTGTGTCATCGATGAGGCCACCTTTACAAGGAGTGGTATCTTCAACTTTAATAAGTCATCTGTGGGATAGTATGCAGAACTCCCATTGTATGGTGACAGTTAATCAGCCGGAATTTGTGGGCCAGGACAATTGGTGACCGTATTTTGGAATCAGTCCTTCCACGACACCTAACAGACCGGAACCATCGGCGTTTCTTGCTAGTGACTTTGCCTCCCCTGTTGGAAGAAGTGCCATTGATGATTCGAAGGGTTATGTGGCTGCTACATGATGGTGCCCCAGGCTACTTCGCCGTTAACGTCCGGACGCATCTCAATCGTGTTTTCCCTTGTCGATGGGTCGGACGAGGGCGTCCAGTTGCATGGCCCGCTCGTTCACCGGATCTTAACCCGTGCAATTTCTGGTTATAGGACGATCTCAAAAGTATCGTGTATGCAGAGCCCATTCCAGATGTGGAACACTGGAGCAGCGTATTCGTGCTGCCTTTGACACAGTTCGGATGTAGCCTGGCCGATGCGAAAGTACGAAAGAGTACATGCTACGGCGCTTATACGCAAGTTTGAGCCACATGGAAACAGTGTTCAATAGATACTGTAACTGCGCCTGCATGGTACAGCGCGAATTAGACTGCAGTCTCTGTAACAATATATGATTGAATAAATGATCTCTATCATGGCAACCATACGTTTCCGTACATGAGTTCATTAGACCTTTTTTGTTCCGTGTCCTCTCATCGAGCAATCCTTAGTGTTTGTACACCGTGGAAAAAATCATCCTGTGTATTTCCTAAATTTCATTACTCTGCCTTAATTATTTTTAGTGTAACGAGTTTTTTCCGTCATTATATTTGTACCTACTGTGCGAGGCGTTTCCAAATCGATATGCAGCAGATTACAAACAGGTCACGTGGAAACACAGTATTTCACAGAGAAACATTATTGGCCTTTTCTTAGTACAAGTATTTACTACAAAGGCACTATAATCACAAAGATTCTTAGTTTCTCACATATTTTTAGACAAGGTTATATTAATGTTGTTGCTAAGAATAGTCGAAATATTGCTGCAGGGCACAGAGTAGATTTTAGCAGTCCATCCACACGAAAAATTTGTGACAGCATTATGCAGGCTGATTCGTGATGACGTCACAAACATTCAGGACTAATGGAGAAGCGTAACTGTTTCAATTTGAGGTAAGGAACCCTGGTCTGGACACGACCGAGTCGAAAGCTACAAGCGAAAATTGTTCCGATACCTCTGACAATTGAATACATGTATCAGTACTGTTGTTGCTAAGATTAAACTGTAGGTAACTTTCAGAAGTGGTAGTATGGACCAAAACAAGAGACAAATGTCCGGTAAAGATAGGCTCTAAAATGCATGTCTTAAGAGCCATGGACACTTGTTCAGTAGAAGAGACGTTTTTCACAGTTGTGAAGATGAAGAACCGCTCATAGCTCTTGAGGTATGCATTTTAGAGCCCTGATTTAGTAGACTTTTTTTCCTGTTTTGGTACATACGAGCACCTCTGAAAGTTGCCTACCCTACGTTGTTAGCAGCAACACTACTCTTACATTATCAGAAGTATCAGAACGATTTTCGGTTATACTTTCGAATCGGTCGTATCCGGACCAGTGTCGCTTACGTCACATTGATACTTTGCCCTTCTCCGTCATACCTGAGAATATGTAACATCATTACAGAATCACTCAGTATAGTCAACACAGACTCGACACTTCAAACCGCAAGGTATCGACACATGCGGCACTGCTCAGAAGTCCATGTGCCCTGCAAGGTGTGTTTATGATGTCACATTGGCACCAAATTTCACCACAATTCTGCCCAACGCCACCGTGGACGTTTCACACCGTGGGAACGTCATCATAGCCCCTCTTACAAACATTTCAATCCTTCTTTTGACGCCTTTGCAATGGAGGTCAGAACAGCGAAGCCCAGCGTTGAAATCACGCTGTTTTCTCACGAGTGACAGAGGAAAACGTTTCAAACACACCGCCGCTCAGAATCGACAGGAAAAGCCCTCACGGGGTAGCATAAAGGGCATCGACTGAACCGCCCATTTACTTCGGACGTCGATTCCCACACATTTCGCGGACAGTTCACCGTGCGATGAGCAACGGGAAGACGTTTTTGACGACCTTTGACTGTACTAACCACCCTCGGATGTTGCAACCAAGAATTTTGGGGGGCTGTATCCCCTTGCCGCAGTGGTAACACTGGTTCCCGTCAGATCACCGAAGTTAAGCGCTGTCGGGCTGGGCTAGCAGCTGGATGGGTGACCATCCGGCCTGCCGAGCGCTGTTGGCAAGCGGGGTGCACTCAGCCCTTGTGAGGCAAACTGAGGAGCTACTTGATTGGGAAGTAGCGGCTCCGGTCTCATAAACTGACATACGGCCGGGAAAACGCTGTGCTGACCACACGCCCCTCCATATCCGCATCCAGTGACGCCTATGGGCTGAGGATGACACGGCGGCCGGTCGGTACCGTTGGGTCTTCATGGCCTGTTCGGGAGGAGTTTTTAGTTTAGTATCCCAATTAAACGTGAACGCATCCGTTTGGAGTGTAGCGTGACCGCAATTTTTGCTTTGTTTTACAGGTTGAAACTACTAGGGCCCGTTGAAAACCATTCGCCGAAATTTGAACGTGATCCGGAGCAGGAAAGGGTGCTTATGGTTTTCCAGCCCTCCTGTTTTGCGTCCTCCTCTGTCGTGGTCACAGAGAGGTGCGATATTTGTACAAGCGTGAATAAAACGGCAAGGGCTCCATCTCAGAACGCCCATTTCTTCTAAACCTACGGCGTCACTCGCCCACCTTTGCTGAGAATATTAAAAATGAACCTGTGCATAGAGAACATGTATAGTAGTTCGAGGCGCCTGGAGGTAGGCAACTCCTTGACATCTCTGCGATTCCAGTTACCTGCAAGCAAGTGTCTCGTACTGCTTTACAGGTTGTCTGTATGCACGTTCATTTTTAAAATTCTCACTAATGGTGGACGGGTGCTGCCGAGAATTTTTCCAAACTGGGTATTCTGAGAGGGACCCTTTTCCGCTTCATTCACGCATGTGTCGATGTCGCATCCCTCAGTGATCACAACACAGGAGAACGCAAAACACAGGAGGGCTAGGAAACCATAAAAAAGTTTTGAACGGGCCCTACTGGCTCCAATCGGTACGCGAGAGCTAAAATTGCAGTCGCGGTGCACTCCAAAGGGGTGCGATCAGCTTTGATGCGGATGGAGTACCACAATGTCCGTGTAAAAGGGCTGAAACTTACGAAGGTGTCAGCAGTGTCAAAGTTTGTCAAAAAGGTCTTCGTGTTGCTCATCACATTGCGAAATGTCGCTTTAGACCGCGAACTGTGTGGAAATTAACGCAAAAGGGATAGGGGCGGTTTCATTGACGCCCTTTATGCCACCCCGTTGATCATTTTCGTGTTGATTGAGTGGTGGTGTGTTTGGAATGTTTTCCTCGGCCACTCAAAAGAAAACCGCGTGATTTCAACGCTGGGCTTCGCGTCTCTGACCACTCAACGCAGAGGCTTCAAAAGAAGGGATGAAAAGTGTGCAAGAGCGACTGCGATGACCTTCCAACGGTCTACGGTGGCGTTGGGTATAATTGTGGTGAAATTTGGTGCCAACGTGATATCATGAACTTCTGAGCCGTGGCCTTCTTCTCGCATATGTGGACCCCTAGCTGTTTGAAGCTTCGTCGATCCCGAGGGTGACATCACAGGGCGCTTTTGCACCATTACAGAGGAAGGTTGTACCCACCTTTGAGCCAAACTTTAAATCTATGTGTCGCCAGTGGGAGGCAGTTACGAGGTTTCGAAAAAGTTATCCTCCAATTCTGTTGCGCAGTGTAACTGGCGATTTGAGAATTGCTCCTGGGAGAGGCTGACGGCCAGCTTGCCACGGCTGAGAATTCTGAACGTAATGTGCGATCTTCTAGCAACGCACGAGGTGTATCACGACAGCTGAACATCGAATGGTCCACCGTTTGAAATGTGCTGCGAAGACTGTGAAATGGTATCCATAAGAACTGCACACTACTCACCAACTTTTGCCACGGGAAATGGACATTCGAGTAGGCTTTGCTCTTACTTTCCTTGGAAGGGTTGAACTTGACGATATGTGGCATTGTAACATTTTGTGCGTTGATGAAGCACACATTACACTCACTGGAGCAGTGCACTAGGGAACCGTCAACGAACGTTAATGAAGTTCCCTTGCTTAGTGGACGCGTCACAGTGTGGTGTGCGTTCTCCATACAGTTTATGATTGGTCCATTTTTCTCTGAGGAACTCGTACCCAATGGACCAAGGATTTGCAGGGGGAACAATACATGTTACTGTGATCTGCTTCGCCAACACGTGATACTTGCTCTACGGAACACAGGTGCTTTGGACTCAATCGTTTTGAAGCACGACTTAGCTCATCCTCACATTGCCTGTGAGGTCTCTCGCTTACTCCATAACACTTTTGGAGAAAACCCAATCAATTGGCCGATCATTCTGTGTGACCACCAAGATCACTAGATTTGAACCCTTGTGATATTTGTCTGTAGGGTTACCTGAAGGTAGGGCTTATCAATGGTACACTAATACACGTCGGAGGTAAAAGATGAGTATAGCTAGGGAGGCACCCAACATCATCACCTAAAACGCTTCGGGCAGAAGTAGAGATACCTTCTAGTGCACTTCCAGTCTGTCGTGGACGCAGATATTCGTAAACTGAGCAACGTTTTTAATCTAAAACGTAAATAAATGGTTCGAATGGTTCTGAGCACTATGGGACTTAACATCTGAGGTCATCAGTCCCCTAGAACGTAGAAATATTTAAACCTAACTAACCTAAGGACATCACACACATACATGCCCAAGGCAAGATTCGAACCTGCGGTCGCGCGGTTCCGGACTGAAGCGCGTAGAACGTAAATATGGGTTTCAGTTAAAAATGTTACTTTCTCATGTGAAAATTAAAATGTGTTTCTTTCAATGGTTTATTTGTTACCGGCTGCTACTTCCACACTTGAGTGTGCTGTTCATAATAATAATTTCTCTTTCGCATGACGATCAGCCACAGTCACTGCTGATGAACGTAGAGCGTAGTCGGATCGTAGCTTCGCGGAAGGAGCACTCTCCACCTGTAAATTCTGACGTCCATCAACACCTCACTACCTTGTGATGAAGGGCAGTAATGGATCTGACTTGAAGTCGGTCCTCCAATGTCCCTAGTAACTAAAACCCAGTAGAGAAAAGCGATCTTGATATTTTTTATTGATATAATGGGTGTATTATTGCATCATTTTTAATCTAATTTCGCAATGGAAATACGATATTTGTCCCAGATAGAGTTATTAATTGTGTAGAGAGTAACTACCATCAATTTAGGCATGGTGGATGCAAAAGAAAATACAGAACATATTGATTTGTTACAAGGTGCAAATTCCATACTTTATAATAATAATAATAAACGTTACTACTGCAGACCCATTTTCTTGAGCTGGATAGTATAAAAATGCTGCACCACCAAAACCAGCTTCCCAGAGTGGGCTTAGAAAGTTAACTATATAAATTAGTTTCATTGCGTGGGTCAGTGGGTCAGTCACCGTATTACACAATGCAATACTTACGAAAATCCAGAAATATATACAACGAAATAAGTGGGCCACCAGAAGCAAATGCTCTTCGATAATCGTAAGAAGAAATTGAGGCCACACAGATACTGTATTTTTCGTATGTTACTGACAACGGCATGCCGGCAGCAGTAATGGGTAGCCTGCGACGTCATGGTACGCCTCCCCTACCCCCTCCCTCTCCCTACTCCCTTTTGCCTTCTCTCTCTCTCTCTCCCCCCCCCCCCTTCTCTCTCTCTCTGTATGCGCCTGCCACGGCGTTGGCGTCACGGTGAAAACGCCGCCCAGGCGCAGCCTTGGACAGTTCCGGTTCCGATGAAGGCGAGACGCTCCATGCGCTCACCGGCAGGTCGCGAATTGGCGCAACGGTTGACTGCAGCCTTCTCCGCTGAATGATCCGTTCGACCTGCGCGCAGCCGCGAAACCACAGACAAACGATATTTTCTGCGCAGAGGAGACTTCTGTGTCCTGGGCACGAATTAATGGCGCGTTGTCGCGATGGAAACAGCATCCCCCCCCCCCCCCCCCTCTTCACCACTCATCCAGCCCCTTTGCGCTCTGCAACCTGTTAAACATCGGCCGTAGTAGCGTACCGTCAGTGTCTCGTGAAAGAAATGTCGGATTCGACTTCAACCTTGAGCATTTGTGTGTTGTTACTCTGTATGTTCTGTGTACTATTAAGAATTCGAGCTTCTTTCCTGTGTTCGGTTACAATAACCGTGCCACTACATTTCAGCAAGACCGTTAAAACATTATCTTTCTTCCTTCGAACAAGACAACGCCTAAGAAAATGAAGCCCACCGTGTACGCGTCACTTTCGCAGAACACCAACAGCAACAGACTTTCATTGACCTTAATTTGTCCGGCGTGTCACACACCGTGAGCAACGGCCGCTCGGCATAGCTCCCATAAGACTGTCCTTCCAGTCAGCGAACTTAACTCAAGTTAGTCTAACATTCAACGGCTGAGATACACAGCCAGCGGTTCTCTGATTCGCTGTGGTGCGCCTTGAAGCTGCTATAGTAATTCACCGTAGCAAAAAAAAAATCATTATTGCACTGATTTGCTAGTATTGACTTATCTGTCTGACATTAACACTTAGTTTAGCTACAATTAGTTATTTGAGTCGTCAGTTTCGCACATACAACTTCGTTACAGTAAGTACACGCTATGTTCATCCTCTCTCTAGCAACACAAAGGATACTTTCAAGATGAAAAAGTTACACTACTCTCTGGACGTAAGAGAACTAGTTTGTTAATTTCATGTTGTAACATGAAATATTCACGGCAACTAGGTTTGATGAGAAAGTGTCAAGTGTTTTAATAACTGTTTATTTACGTCTGCTCTATTCATACATGATATCTTACAAATAACAGATACCGGCGTGAACACTTAGAATCTGTCTTTTTAGAATTTTCTAAAAACGTTCGAGTCTGCTCCACATCTTCGACTAATAAACAAGACACGATAATACGGGTTATCTACATATATTTCAGATTGGTTGAGGATTTATTTTCACTAATAGAACCTACGTTGAAACGCCAATGAAACTGGTATAGGCATTGTCATATTCACTATTTTTGACTTCATTAAAACAGCAAATAGTTAATACTTTCAGCCAGAAGGCAAATACTTGTTTATAAAGAATGATTAATGTATAATAAGGCGATGCATAGCGACGGTGGAATTTCCTAAATAATGTAATTCGTCGTCTTTGGGCGGCAACATAAACAGAAGAATACGGATAGATATGCGATCCTTCACTATTTCGTTCGCTAGAGAACAAATGAAGACTTGAGCGCTAAACACTTGTACTGTTTTTCTCAAGTAAGACGGACGCAGATTCTGGTGGTCTGACCTAATTTTTATTAAATGTATAAAAACGTGTTCCATTTAAGTTTGAGTGAAGTGTAAGAAGAAGAACTGTTATAACTTATCGTGACGACGCACTGGCGACTCAAGACGACAATGACTATATAAAAGAGCGCTAAATGGACATGAAACGGACATAAAAATCTACCGTCACTGTAGTACTAAGCATAAGGTACGATATATGTTTTAGTTATAATAAATATTTGTTCTCGAAATATTGAATCATTTAGCAGTGCTCATTCCTGTCATCTCCTCAGTATTATTTTCATTTTAATTATGCATTTTGCTAAGATTACAGACACCAACATCAGCAGTCCAATGCGCGTGTTACATTGACATAAAAGGAAACTGTTTTATCGTCTTCTTGCATAAGCTTTAATATTGAATTTCCCTTTTGTGCGATGTTACAGTTGTTTTTGCGCGCTTAAGAACTTTCTGGTCCCTTAGGAAACTGTTTTGTCATAACAATAACTTCACAACGGGGTATGATCGTATCTACGATCCTGAAGTAATTAGAAAGACAATAATGCAATTTCTTAATCAATAGCACGCTAGCTGTGACTGCTGCAACCAGCGCGATACTGCAAGTAAAGACTATTCTCATTTCATAATGCAATATTTTATGACAATGGTCAGTCCATGATTCTTACGCCAATTGTGACTGATAAAACAGTAAGCGAAATCTCAATTTCCAACTTTTCCACTGAATACCAACATCACTTTTATTTTGTTACATCACAGCATGCATATTCAAATACAGGCAGAATATGCTGCTGCGATCGGCAACACCTATATAAGAGAGAAGTGTCTGGCGCAGTTGTTAGATCGGTTACTGCTGCTACAGTGGCAGGTTATCAAGATTTAAGTGAGTTTCAACGTGACGTTATAGTTGGCGCACGAGCCACGGGACACAGTATCTCAGAGGTAGCGATGAAGTGGAGATTTTCCCGTACGACCATTTCACGAGTGTATCGTGATTATCAGGAATCAGGTAGAACATCAAATCTCCGATATCGCTGCGATCGGAAAAATATACTGCAAGAACGGGACCAACGATGACTGCAGAGAATCGTTCATCGTGACAGAAGTGCAACCCTTCAGCAAATTGCTGCAGATTTCAGTGCTGGGCCATCAAAAAGTGTCAGGGTGTGGAGCATTCAACGAAACATCATCGACGTGGGCTTTCGGAGCCGAAGGCCCACTCGTATACCCTTGATGACTACACGACACAAAGCTTTACACCTCGCCTGGGCCCATTAACACCAGCATTGGACTATTGATGACCGGAAACATGTCTGGTTGGACGAGTCTCGTTTCAGATTCTATCGAGCGGATGGACGTGTGCGGGCATGGAGATAACCTGATGAATCCATGTTTCCTGCATGTCAGCAGGAGGTTGTTCAAGTTGGTGGAGGCTCTGTAATGGTGTGGGGCGTGTGCAGTTGGAGAGATACAGGACCCCTGATACGTCAAGATACGACTCTGACAGGTGACACGTAAGTAAGCATCCTGTCTGATCACCTGCAACCGTTGATGTCCACTGTGCATTCCGACGGAGATGGGCAATTTCAGCAGGACGATGCGACACCCGACACGTCTAGAATTGATGCAGACTAGCTACATGAACACTCTTGTGAGTGCCAACAAATTCTCCAGACGTGAACATTATCGAGCATATCTGGGATGCCTTGCAACATGTTTTGCAGAAGATATCTCCAACCCCTCGTATTCTTACGGATCTATGGACAGTCCTGCAGGATTCACGGTGTCGCATGTACGGACGGGCAGAGACCGTCGAACATTGCGGAGTGTGGTTGTAAGAAATCGCATGAAATCGGGGGAAGAATGGTTCAGATGGCTCTGAGCACTATGCGACTTAATTTCTGATGTCATCAGTCCCCTAGAACTTAGAACTACTTAAACCTAACTAACCTAAGGACATCACACACATCAATGTCGGAGGCAGGATTCGAACCTGCGACCGTAGCAGTCGCGCGGTTCCAGACTGAAGCGCCTAGAACCGCTCGGCCACGACGGCCGGCATATCAGGGGAAGAAATAACTCATGATTTACAAAGTGCTACCAGCAGTCCATCTAGGCGAATGACTGTGCATAAGGAGTTAGGAATAACGTGATACAATGGCCGAGCAGCCCCTCATAAGCCATACATTTCTGGAGTCAAGGCTAAGCGGCGTAAAGAGCGACGCCACTGGGCAGTGGATGACTGGAAACAAATGATATGGAGATGAATCGCACTATGATCTGGATCCAATGGAAGTGTCTGGGTTTGGCGAATGCCTGGAGAACGTCACCTGCCGTCATGCGTAGCGGCAATAGGTGAAGGAGGTGGTGTTACGGTACACGGATGTTATCACGGTTAGGATGTGGTTCCCGGAGTACATTTGATAAAGCGCTAAATGTGGAAGCATACGAACACGTTTTTGTAGCACTGTCAACTAGGTACAGTAGAGGAACGGTTCGGAGTCTATGATTTTGTTTGTATTACCATCGCAATTCCCCCCCCTCATGAACCATGGACCTTGCCGTGGTGGGGAGGCTTGCGTACCTCAGCGATACAGATAGCCGTACCGTAGGTACAACCACAACGGAGGGGTATTTGTTGAGAGGCCAGACAAACGTGTGGCTCCTGAAGAGGGGCAGCAGCCTTTTCAGTAGTTGCAAGGGCAACAGTCTAGATGATTGACTGATCTGGCCTTGTAACATCAACCAAAACGGCCTTGCTGTGCTGGTACTGCGAACGGCTGAAAGCAAGGGGAAACTACGGCCGTAATTTTTCCCGAGGGCATGCAGCTTTACTGTATGATTAAATGATGATGGCGTCCTCTTGGGTAAAATATTAGGGATGTAAAATAGTCTCCCATTCGGATCTCCGGGCGGGGACTACTCAAGAGGATGTCGTTATCAGGAGAAAGAAAACTGGCGTTCTACGGATCGGAGCGTGGAATGTCAGATCCCTTAATCGGGCAGGTAGGTTAGAAAATATAAAAAGGGAAATGGATAGGTTAAAGTTAGATATAGCGGGAATTAGTGAAGTTCGGTGGCAGGAGGAACAAGACCTCTGGTCGGGTGACTACAGGGTTATAAACACAAAATCAAATAGGGGTAATGCAGGAGTAGGTTTAATAATGAATAGGAAAATAGGAAGGAAAGTAGTAAAGGAGTTTTGCTATTTGGGGAGCAAAATAACTGATGATGGTCGAAGTAGAGAGGATATAAAATGTAGACTGGCAATGGCAAGGAAATCGTTTCTGAAGAAGAGAAATTTGTTAACATCAAGTACAGATTTAAGTGTCAGGAAGTCTTTTCTAAAAGTATTTGTATGGAGTGTAGCCATGTATGGAAGTGAAAGATGGACGATAAATAGTTTGGACAAGAAGAGAATAGAAGATTTCGAAATGTGGTGCTACAGAAGAATGCTGAAGATTAGATGGATAGATCACATAACTAATGAGGAAGTATTGAATAGGATTGGGGAGAAGTTTGTGGCACAACTTGACAAGAAGAAGGGATCGGTTGGTAGGACATGTTCTGAGGCATCAAGGGATCACCAATTTAGTACTGGAGGGCAGCGTGGAGGGTAAAAATCGTAGAGGGAGACCAAGAGATGAATACCCCAAGCAGATTCAGAAGGATGTAGGTTGCGGTAGGTACTGGGAGATGAAGAAGCTTGCACAGGATAGAGTAGCATGGAGAGCTGCATCAAACCAGTTTCAGGACTGAAGACCACAACAACAACAACAACAACAACAACAACAACAACAACAACAACAACAACAACCATCGCAAAGCACCGAGTCTTCGGGTGATATCTGTGAGGCACTGGGTTGTGGACAACAACATTCCTTAAATGGTCTGGCCTGCGCAGAGTCCCGATCCGAACTAAAAGGAACACATGCAGGATGAGTTCCAGATCCCAGCGTCCAACATAACTACCTTCTCTGGCTTCGGCTCTTGGGCTGCCATTCCTCCACAGACATTCAAAGACGACATTGAAAGTGTCAGAGACTGCAAGAGGAGTTCAAGCCGTCGTAAAGGCGAAGGGTGGGTACACGCAATACTAACGTGCCCTAATAGGAGGCCGTGTACTTTTGATCAGATAGTGTAGTGCAAAAAAGGATTACGTGGTAGGCTCTGGAGCATTATCAGACTGATCGCTGACGATGTTGTTGCCTATAGCAAAGTATCATCATTGCACGATCGTAAAGAAATCCACCGAGACGTACGTAGCATAATGAATGGCAGCTCTCTTTAAATGTGGATAAATGTAAAGTAACGTGTATAATAACGAGAATGAAGCTGATCTTTATAGTAAACAACACGAGTACGTCACATCGTTTAAATATTTAGGGCTAATAGTAGGAAGCGACGTGAAATGGGACGAATACATAAAATATGGAGCCACTGTGATCTTTATGTCTGTTCCTGGTCACGTCGGTCTGACGGGAAACGAGACCGCTGAAGCTGATGAGAAGGCTGCAGTTCTCGCACCTCGGCCCGCTATTTCTTCCATTCCCTCTTATGATCTCGATGTTGCCGTCTGTCAGCAAGTGGTGTCTTTTTGACATTACCACTGGTCTTCCCTTCATGCAAACAAGCTCCTGGGAATTAAACTCTCCCAGCGGCTTAGACGACCTCCTCTCGGCCCTCTCCCAGCAAGATCATTTTAGCTAGGTTGCGAATCAGCAAGAAGATCATTTTAGCTAGATTGCGAATCAGGCACTGTCTTTTTAGCCATCGCCATTTGTTAAGTGGTGCTCCCCCACCACTTCGTGCTCATTGCACTTAACCTTTGACGGTTCGCCATTTCCTGACGGAATGCGCTTTTTTTTAAGCATTTACGTTCTCATTTATGTTCGGCGTCTGAGTTAATGGCCGGTTTAGCGAACGACGCGCGGGCTGTCGACCGCGTTTCACTTTTTATCCGTCGTAGTAATATGGCGAAGCACATTTAACCTTTAGTTCAGGTCCTCCGTTTCTCTATGCCGTATTTTATGGACCTTTCTCCAAGTCCCTGTTGGCCGGCCGCTGTGGCCGAGCGGTTCTAGGCGCTTCAGTCCGGAACCACGCGGCTGCTACGGTCGCAGGTTCGAATCCTGCCTCGGGCATGGATGTGTGTAGTGTTCTTAGGTTAGTCAGGTTTAAGTAGTTCTAAGTCTAGGGGCCTGATGACCTCAGATGTTAAGTCCCATAGTGCTTAGAGCCATTTGAACCAAGTCCCTGTTTTTAGCTTTCCTTCCGTCGATTGGGCTTAACATGTAGTCACTTTTAACTCATTTTTCTTTTTCTTCGTGTTCACGGTTCTGACATGGGCGCGTATGGCCCTAGTTGTTGTTGTGGCCTAAAACAAAAACAAAAACAAAAAAATATGCAGTAGGTAGAGGGAAGGGAAGACAGGTTTCTTAGAAGAGGTGAGGGAAAGTGAAATGCAGTTGTAAAGAAAATCACGTACAAGACATTAGGGTGGCCATTTCCAGAGAAATGTTCCAGAGTTTGAAGTCCTTGCCAAGTAGACATGGCAGCAGACGTAACAGCTATTCATAGACGCGCTGCTATGATAAGGACGGTCCAGCACAAACAGAAGTGTAACAGAGACGTTCGGGAACTTCAGTGGGAATCTTTGGAAAACGGCGACCCTGTTCTCTCTGAGACACAACGACCGGACACGGGTTTGAACCTCATATCTGACGATGATTAATCTAGCATCTTAACTACTACCTCACCTACTGTGGTAACAATTTCATGCAATTCTTACGAGAGTTACTACTTCGAATTCCATGCCGATGGTATTTTCTGGTACTCTTCTCCTTTCCCCCATTTTTCATTCTGTGTGGTAGAACTAGAATGTAGGCTTAACTTCAAATACGCACTAAAATACAGCCCAAACTGAAATTAATCTCTCATTATGGTGATTACAGGATTCGAGAGAAATAATCCGCGGAGACTGTAACAACACAAACCTCTGTTAGACCACTTGTCCACTCGTCATTACTATGTTTACTCCACGCTCAAACATGTTTTGACATACACTTTGATGATATCACGGACACTGAGATTACAAAAACGTTAGTGTTGCATGCTGCTGCAGAATTTATTGTACAGGTTTGTCAGATATCCCACATTTATCCTATCTAGATAGAACAGCGAGGTTTTGCTAATGCCAGTTGCCTGTTAAACACTGGTTTGCTCAGCTCCTGATAACATGATGATACTGTACGTCTGTAAGTTGTCGCGAGACATCATCTTGCACCTTCGAGTTTTTCTTGTACTTTGATCTTGACATTAGGAATTGTGATAGATATTTTCCTCCAGCGATAAACGCTTGGGTAAAACTTACCTGTCTTTCCGGCTGACGGTCTTAACACAAGTCCTCATATGAATATTTCTGTTACACATTAATTTTTCATTTCGATATTTTAGAAAATAGAAACTTTGTTAGGTGTTACCCTAAAACACACTTCAAGCAAATTCTTCAGTTACTTTTTCCCCTAATCTGGAATTTCTGTTTTCGATGTAGAAGTCCTTTTCGGTAACAACTTAAATTTCATTAGCACTTTCCAACAGGCGAAACTCACATCTGAATTGCATAAAATGAAAATTAAAATATAGGAAAAGTAGTACAATAGCTTTCTTGCGTCCACATGTGTAACATTAGCGTTAGCTTCGCGTCATGTAACTGAAAAGTGGAAGGTCCTTCCCTAGATCACGTTAATTACGGTCTTACATTTATGCCATACTAAGCGAGAGAAGTTGTCATTTTTCAGTAGTTTTTCTTATTTCATGTGCATTTTAGGTATAGTATAACTGGTATGGTTTTATCTGACGGGAGTATAGTACTAAAAGGTACGATAGACAGTACCGAAAACACACTGTGGGTTGGAGACAGCACTGCTAACTTTGTATCAGCTTACAGTACCATGAAGGATTACTGTTCTTTGTCCTCGTTCCTGCAATACGGTGCATGCATATCCGCGAGCAGTTCGCTTGAAATGTTTGGTTCTTGGCAGCACCCAATTTCATTAGCCTCTTGAACTGCATCATTTTTAAGGCTACCATCAACATTTCATATTTGTTAAGTATTGCATTAAGTGTAGTAGCGTACTTCCGACTGTCGCTTGACTGTTCCGTTACACGTAACGGAAAGCTGTTGCGGCAAATGACAAGCTTGGATTAGACAATGATGGAAAAAAACAGCATTTCCTTTTCCAAGGCACATTCACCAAAATCAGAAAGGGAAGCTACAGGAAACCAAAAGTGACTGGTCCTAGTGGAATTTGAACTACACTTTTTTTTCAAATAGCAGGTCAATGTCTGAACATTCGCTCGACATGTACGCATTATTTTACATATGCTGTTGTAATTTTTATGCATTAATTTGTTCTGAAAGCGGTGCTGATATTCAAGACAATAAAAGCGGGTTAAAAGCTGTGAGCTATCTGAGGAAGTTAACCTTGCATTACTGAGCAACTGTTTCACCAGGTATCCAGTCTACCTTACCAAATTCTCAACCAGACTAACATTAATTATAATCCTTTAGTAGTCAGCTTACGATAACCGGTGATTATATATATATATATATATATATATATATATATATATATACAATTTAAATAAAAAGAAATAAACCAGTTTATATTTGGACATTTATTTTAACATTGATCATTGTTCCGTTAAAATTTCAGCATATTAAACTTGATTCATAACTAAACTGGTGCCTTATTTAGGATTGTGAAAATGTGAGTTTGTAATCTTACGGAAAACATCAAATATGGAGCCCAGATTGGGAGACTGCATACAACACTGCATTCATAAAATAACACACGAAGAATGTTGAAACATATGCAAGAGGAAATTAACCACAACCAACCGATTCAATTTTCACCCAAAGAAGTTACGTTCGTAGCGCAATCCTGTCCGTCATGAAATTACCACACACTGGTATACTAAATTCATACTAACTCTCTGTGAAATCTTCCCGAAAAGAATAGCGAGGGCTACTTTGATGATTACACTACAATCTTCACGTGGTCAACTTGGTTTACACAAAGAGTGTAACTCCACAATAATTTTGATAATTAAAATAAATTACACCGAAACACAAATTACAAAAGAAAAACCTCGAACTGGTTACTATCGTCTTACTATTAACCTGATGGGTCAAACAATTGTATAAGCACGTGGTACTGGTCTCACAAAGTACACCCCACGTGGGTTGAACATAAAGAGAAGTTGCTATATTCGAAAATATTGTGAAGACGAGACGTTACAATCTCACGCACATTCGCATTTAAGATTGATAATCTTAGTTAGAGTTACGGATCATCCACACGTGGTTCCACTTTACTCACAAAGTAGTGACAAAGCAACTATTGGAAGATATTCTGAACTTCACACTCGAATTACACTGCGTTGCAATTTAAGATAACATTAGATATTTTTGATCTAAACCTGCAATAAAGGTGATTAAATTTTCAGTTAGCCTGAACTTAAGAAATCCATTGTCCTACGGACTTAGCAGAGACGCGCTTAGCCGGAGATCTTACCACTTCAGTCGCTCGCCGCGAACAGACTGCCGTGGGCCCCTACCAAGGGTGCTTCCAGATACAAAACGGAAGTGACCAGAGAGGCAGCTTCCTATACCAACATGACAAGGGACGGACATGACCATACTAAAAAATAGAAACCTCTTTGCTTTTAGAAAGCGTAGCTACCTGTTCCGACGTTGGTCCTACTGTTCTCTAGCAGACAGGCTTGTCTGCTACCATCAAGCATGCAACTAGAAATACATTTGCTCATTCATCCTTTCACACAGAAGGGAAGGGGGATGACAGTATCTTATCATATACAGTATATAAAAGAAAGCGGACGTAGGATCCGTATGAGACTGTGTGACATGAATTACATATAAACTGTGTTTTAAAGTGTAGTAGTGTGACAGATCGTTCTTGATTATGTGTGAAAGTAACACGTTCCACTGCTCAGTCTCCTCCCAGATAGTCAGAAACATCACAGTAAATTTAGAAGTGGAATGTATGCAGTAAATGACAACAGATTTAAGAAATTAACATGAAAGGAATCCAACAGAGAGCTTTCACTGTTCAAGTGACATTCTCACAATAAACGCATTAAGCCACAGTTGTGTCTTTTATTACCGTTTTCAGCGTTTTCATTCCCAAACATCTTACTTCGTCTCGTTTTCACTAAAATGCAATTCCTTATATTCATCTTCTGGTCCCTACACCAGTATGAAACGGGAAACGGAAAAAGGAGTATTCGGATTACACGTCCTGTTGACGACGGTGTCATTAGAGGCGGACTCTGGGAAGCGTGAGGAGGAAAATCAGCCAGGTCCCGATCGAAGGAAACACACCATCAGTTGCCTTAGGCGATTTATGCAAACCACGACGCTTAAAAGTAGACGGCCGGATGGTGAATGAAATAGTCTTCCCGATTGCGAGTCAAGTGTGTTAACCCACTGCACCACCTCACACTGTCAACGAGTCATGCCAAAACGCAACCGGCATAAATTGCACGGCAATTCCTTAATCTTGCACCCAAACTGACAATTTTGGTAGACGGAAAATGCAATAACTGGGCAGTCATAAGACAAGCAATGCCAGTTATCCATATTCACCGAACATATCGATGTGAATGTTTCCTATTTTCAAATGAACGCTTTTTTACCTCGTAAATAATGGCTGGACGCTTTACGAAAGAAGCAAACCAAGGTCAGAGATTATATTTCTTTGACATGTATTCATTAGAGAAGAAGAGTAATTCAATTAGGAAAAAAACATCTGAGAGTCTTCGACCACGACAGTATTAAAGGAACCAGGACATATTTCGTCTGAAATGATTTAAGCAAACTATTTAAAACCTAAATGAGGTATCTCGACAGGTAATTGTTGCCCGAACCTTGCGAATAGCGAGCCACTGCCGAACCCACTGTGCTATCTCACTCGATTAGTCGCCCCAAACCCGTGGGAGATTTAAGAGTACTCCAACAGGAAGTTCGTAGTCACATAATGAGGAGTCCGCCAATGGACTGCTCAGGAAATTATGTCATATCCGGTCTGAATCACATTCTGAAAATTTTTCACACGTCAGGAATTCAATAACAGCAGACTGTTGTATACTAAAGTCATGATATAGTATTAGGAGGCGTGTTTCCGAATCCGGGTCCGCGAAATGCCTCTATGAAATTTGTGGATAAGGCAGATAGTGCCTTGGCGTACTGTTCTCAGTATACTCTGCACCTAATGCCTGTTTCTGTTTACCAGACTTTGGTGTGTGACATTGGTCAACGGCGACAGTTTCTCTTCTTTTTTCCTGTATCCAGAAATTACTATTATTGACATTTTCTTCATTCCTCACCGGCAGAAGGACCAAGAGAGCATTATTCTCTCTTATATTAGCTCGAGTTCAACACTTCATTCCGACGTAACCAACGATACAAAAATTTACCAAAACAATAAAGGGAGAAAATTAATATTTAAGGGGACCCGGAACATCCTATACCTCCAATTTTAAACGTAAGGAACATTTTCTTATGAACTATTAACACCAGAACAATGAAACTTTTACAGTATAATATTACATATATTTAATACAATGTACCATATGGATTTTAATTTATTGGTGTTTTTTGGGAAGATATTAATTATTTTGTTGTTGTTGTTGTGGTCTTCAGGCCTGAGAAGGGTTTGATGCAGCTCTCCATGCTACTCTATCCTGTGCAAGCTTCTTCATCTCCCAGAACCCACTGCAATCCACATCCTTCTGAATCTGCTTAGTGTAGTCATCTCTTGGTCTCCCTCTACGATTTTTACCCTCTACGCTGCCCTCCAATACTAAATTGGTGATCCCTTGATGCCTCAGAACATGTCCTACCAACCGATCCCTTCTTCTGGTCAAGTTGTGCCACAAACTTCTCTTCTCCCCAATCCTATTCAATACTTCCTCATTAGTTATGTGATCCACCCATCTAATCTTCAGCATTCTTCTGTAGCACCACATTTCGAAAGCTTCTATTCTCTTCTTGTCCAAACTATTTATCGTCCATGTTTCACTTCCATACAAATACTTTCAGAAATGACCTCCTGACACTTAAATCTATACGTGATGTTAACAAATTTCTCTTCTTCAGAAACGCTTTCCTTGCCATTGCCAGTCTACATTTCATATCCTCTCTACTTCGACCATCATCAGTTATTTTGCTCCCCAAATAGCAAAACTCCTTTACTACTTTAAATGTCTCATTTCCTAATCTAATTCCCTCAGCACCACCAGACTTAATTCGACTACATTCCATTATCCTGGTTTTGCTCTTGTTGATGTTCATCTTATATCCTCCTTTCAAGACACTATCTATTCCGTTCAACTGCTCTTCCAAGTCCTTTGCTATCTCTGACAGAATTACAATGTCATCGGCGAACCTCAAAGTTTTTATTTCTTCTCCATGGATTTTAATACCTACTCCAAACTTTTCTTTTGTTTCCTTTACTGCTTGCTCAATATACAGATAGAATAACGTCGGGGAGAGACTACAATCCTGTCTCACTCCCTTCCCAACCACTGCTTCCCTTTCATGTCCCTCGACTCTTATAACTGCCATCTGGTTTCTGTACAAATTGTAAATAGCCTTTCGCTCCCTGTATTTTATCCCTGCCACCTTCAGAATTTGAAAGAGAGTATTCCAGTCAACATTGTCAAAAGCTTTCTCTAAGTCTACAAATGCTAGAAACGTAGGTTTGCCCTTCCTTAATCTAGCTTCTAAGATAAGTCGTAGGGTCAGTATTGCCTCACGTGTTCCAACATTTCGACGGAATCCAAACCGATCTTCCCCGAGGTCGGCTTCTACTAGTTTTTCCATTCGTCTGTAAAGAATTCGCGTTAGTATTTTGCAGCTGTGACTTAAACTGATAGATCGGTAATTTTCACATCTTTGGGATTGGAATTACTATATTCTTCTTCAAGTCTGAGGGTATTTTGTCTGTCGCATGCATTTTGCTCACCAGATGGTAGAGTTTTGTCAGGACTGGCTCTCCCAAGGCCGTCAGTAGTTCCAATGGAATGTTGTCTACTCCGGGGGCCTTGTTTCGACTCAGGTCTTTCAGTGCTCTGTCAAACTCTACACGCAGCATGGTATCTCCCATTTCATCTTCATCTACATCCTCCTCCATTTCCATAATATTGTCCTCAAGTACATCGCCCTTGTATAGACCCTCTATATACTCTTTCCACCTTTCTGCTTTCCCTTCTTTGCTTAGAACTAGGTTTCCATCTAAGCTCTTGATGTTCATACAAGTGGTTCTCTTATCTCCAAAGGTCTCTTTAATTTTCGTGCAGGCAGTATCTATCCTACCCCTAGTGAGATAAGCCTCTACATCCTTACATTTGTCCTCTAGCCATCCCTGCTTAGCCATTTTTCACTTCCTGACGATCTCATTTTTGAGACGTCTCTATTCCTTTTTGCCTGCTTCATTTACTGCATTTTTATATTTTCTCCTTTCCTCAATTAAATTCAATGTTTCTTCTGTTACCCAAGGATTTCTACTTGCCCTCGTCTTTTTACCTACTTGATCCTCTGCTGCCTTCACTACTTCATCCCTCAAAGCTACCCATTCTTCTTCTACTGTATTTCTTCCCCCCATTCCTGTCAATTGCTCCCTTATGCTCTCCCTGAAACTCTGTAAAACCTCTGATTCTTTTAGTTTATCCATGTCCCATCTCCTAAAATTCCCACCTTTTTGCAGTTTCTTCAGTTTTAATCTACAGGTCTACAGGTCTGCCCCTGGAAATGTCTTACAATTTAAAACCTGGTTCCTAAATCTCTTTCTTACCATTATATTATCTATCTGATACCTTTTAGTATCTCCGGGCATCTTCCATATATACAGCCTTCTTTTATGATTCTTGAACCAAGTGTTACCTATGATTAAGTTGTGCTCTGTGCAAAATTCTACCAGGCGGCATCCTCTTTCATTTCTTTGCCCCAGTCCATAATCACCTACTACGTTTCCTTCTCTCCCTTTTCCTACTACCGAATTCCAGTCACCCATGACTATTAAATTTTCATCTCCCTTCACTATCTGAATAATTTCTTTTATTTGATCATACATTTCTTCAATTTCTTCGTCGTCTGCAGAGCTAGTTGGCATATAAACTTTTACTGCTGTAGTAGGTGTGGGCTTCGTATTTATCTTGGCCACAATAATGCGGTTCACTATGCTGTTTATAGTAGCTTACCCGCATTCCTATTTTCCTATTCATTATTAAACCTACTCCTGCATTACCCCTATTTGATTTACTGTTTATAACCCTGTAGTCACCTGACCAGAAGTCTTGTTCCTCCTGCCACCGAACGTCACTAATTCCCACTATATCTAACTTTAACCTAACCATTTCCCTTTTTAAATTTTCTAACCTACCTGCCCGATTAAGGGATCTGACATTCCACGCTCCGATCCGTAGAATCCCAGTTTTCTTTCTCCTGATAACGACGTCCTCTTGAGTAGTCCCCGCCCGGAGATTCGAATGGGGGACTATTTTACCTCCGGAATATTTTACCGAAGAGGACGCCATCATCATTTAACCTTACAGTAAAGCTGTATCCCCTCGGGAAAAATTACGGCCGTAGTTTCCCCTTGCTTTCAGCCGTTCGCAGTACCAGCACAGCAAGCCCGTTTTGGTTAATGTTACAAGGCCAGATCAGTCAGTCATCCAGACTGTTGCCTCTGCAACTACTGAAAAGGCTGCTGCCCCTCTTCAGGAACCACACGTTTGTCTGGCCTCTCAACAGATACCCCTCCTTTGTGGTTGCACCTACGATACGGCTATCTGTATCGCTGAGGCGCGCAAGCCTCCCCACCAACGCCAAGGTCCATGGTTCATGGGGGGAGGAATTATTTTGTTACTGAAAATAATTGATACATTTTTTGGCATAGAATCTTTGAAATAAAATCTGTTATCAATTATGTATCTCAAAAAGGCTATGATACAAGGTGTATATTGGCACTGTTTACATTTCTTTAAAATTTCAAGTCTTTATCTCTAACAGTTTAGCAGAAAATTTTCCTTATATGGCAAAAAAGTGAACTTGTGGAAAACGAGTTTCAAAGTTTCACTAACCTTTTAGTGGAGTCCAGCACCATAAGAGGGATTTTCACTGTCACTAGACATCTCCCCATCTAGCCTTCTTTTAACACCTTTCATTCTTTGTCTGGCTTGCCTCTCACACTCCTTTTCTTTCCTTTTAGCATCCCGTTTCCTCTCATTGTCTATCGACATCATTGCACTCACCATGTACTTTCCGGGCATCATATCCAACTTCTGCAGCACATTGCACTTTATAATGTTACCTTTGCTGTACGTAGCAATGGCATCATCTACTCCAAAATGAAGAGTATGAATTTCCACAAACACATTTTTTGGGATTCTGGTCCAAATTACATTATTCACACTCTCATTTTGATTTTGTGTACGTCCATTGAGACATTTCTTCAAAAGTTCAGTTGCAGAAAGATCTCTGAAAATTGGTTTTATAGCCTTTATGACAGTTTCTGGTAGGCTGTGATGATGCTTGTATACACGTTCAGATCCCTGATATTTGTTGTACTTGCACCAGGAACTGGGTCCCTGTGGGCATAGTCCACGTAGTGGTTCCTCGTTAGTCGGTAAGGTGTCGTAGTAAAGTTCCATTACAGCCTTTCCCATTGCATCAACACTGTGAGTATTTTGTCTTATTGCCAGTCCATAGTATCTCTGCAATCTGTTGATTACCTTGTCTGTCAATCTTTTAGCTCCACTCAAAGGTTTTCCATCACTGAGTACTTGGCCTTTCATTGTGGTCTTCAGTCGACGCAGCCTTGTTCCCATACGTTTCTGAACGTGACCTATGGACACCTGTTTAGTAATGGTGACATCATTTAAGGTTTCAGCTCAGATACAGCAGCAAAAGACTTCCAATCACCGTCACCCAGGAACTGTAGGTATCTGACCTTGTACCACAGAAGAGAGCGACTGAAAATATCTTTCACACCGGAAACTTCCATGGCCCCACTAGACCCACTGTAATTCCTTCGACAGTTTTCTGCGTGCTCATCCTTCACTCTTTTAGGACACCTACAGTGCTTGGATTTAATTACAACATCTACAACTTTTGTAGTATCAGCACATGTTGCCGTTATTACCCCATTATGTGAAGCGTGCCCGCGCTTCTGCCACGTAGCATCTAGTGCGACAGTCAGGTCCGGAGGATTCTGAACAGCTGGAATTTCTTCATTCACCGCCACAGCCTCCTCCACTGCTTCTTTCATGGATTCTTGGGCAATATCGTCAACACAGGATCCAACAACCGAGTTATATTTTGGGAATTTCGTTGGTGGTGGTGGTAGATTCATTACACCACGAAACATTTGACCAGCAGAGTATCTCTTACCGATTGACCTTAGAGCATAAACACATCTAATATTTACATTATAGTACTTGCTTTTCTCATTATCAGTTTCACCTTGGCTTATTTCGACATATTCTGAGTTCCAAAATGAAACACTGTAACGACAACTGGTACAATGGAGACAGATTTCTGCTGCAAGTCCTATGTGTCGCTTGACATTTACTGACATACTCAATTTGCAACATTCCTTACACAGTACTGAACTCTCAATCACCTTTGAGAGCAATGAAATGTTAATTATTTCGTTCTCATTATCCTCACTACACTTCTCCAATAAACTGCCGTATTTTTCAGTCCATCCGTGCATCTTCTTGCTTGTGCTAGAGACAGGAGTAGATTTCACTTCATGAATAACTTCACTATTTTCAGAATCATTTCCCAAGGTAAAGAAATTGTCACAGTTCCAGTAGTGTACCTCGGAGGAGGCTTCTTCCTCTTGTAAACTCTGTTACTAAATCGCAGCATATTTGATAAGTTCCAGTTACGCAATAGAAATACAACACAAATCGTGCAATAACCACCAAATGCTCAATGTAAACAACAGTATCCAAAGACTACTACAATACGTAGACAAAACAATTGCCTATCAAATCGTGTTGCCAACATAATATAAAGTCTTTGGAAAGAGCGGAAGTTCTGAAAAACGATCTTTTCAATGAACATGTGTCCATGGAAATTCAATGTCGCGACATGCCCTCTACAGCACATTACTGAAAATAAGATTTTCAATATTTGGAGTTGAGCTACAGGTAAGATTAATATCTCATTTTAAAGAGGAAGATCTGTAGTATTTTATTTCACAATAAACTGAAAATCTAAAATTTGATCATTTTTAGATTCCGGGTTCCCTTAAATGGTCACTTAAAAAATCCAATGAACGTCGCGCGATCATTGTCTGAAACCTGCAGCCTTCATTGAGTATGAGAATCATTATGTTAAGTATTATTAAAACTGTTCTCTAGAGATCTTTACTTTTATGACGTTTTCATTAACAAGGTGACAGATAGTTCACTTGGTTAGGTAAATCCTATGCCTTGTTTATTAATGTAGTTAGTTCCAGCCCGAAAGAATTTTGCGTTGATGAATCTCCGCCATGGAATATATCATTATACATCGCTGGTTATTAAAATTACAACACCAGGAAGAGTAGCAATAACAGAATTTTAGATGTTGTGCGTATGCAGTATAGTAGGAAGAATACCTGACTAAATTTAGGGGTGTACAGACTGCGTAATTTTGTACATAGAGCTGCCACATCTGGCAGAAACAACGATTTTTACCCAGCTGGCCATAAAGTAGAAGTAATGACCAGTGAAGGTACGTAATTCCATGCTACTTCAGTTTTGTGTCACGGTTCATCAATCGTAGCAGCTGGCAACAGGGGCATTCCAGTCTCTCGACAAAGCGTGACTGGTCTGTATAATGTGCTGGCCAGGGTAACAGACAAACACCTTCTCTATCAAGGTAACATATTGCAGTCTTTCGTTATCTTGTTGAAAGATAACGACTCAGCTATACTAAAGATACGAGGGGCGTTCTATAAGTAATGCAACACATTTTTTTTCTGAAAGCAGGTTGATTTTATTCAGGATTCCAATACATCACACTATTTGTCAGTCTTTTGGCTACAAAACGCTGTTTCTCAACATAATCTCCATTCGAAACGATAGCCTTTCTCCACCTTATTGGGAGGGCCTCTATGCCCTCATTGTCCCACTTCACTGGTCGACGTCCGAGCCAACATCTTGCTGTATTAATTGCCTACCCATTATCCACGTACTGCTTTCCGAGGAGTGCATCCTTCATTGGGCCAAACAGATGGAAGTCGGAAGGTGTGAGATCTTCAATGTAGGGAGGATGAAGAAAAACAGTCCAAGAGTTTGTGAGCTTCTTTCGGGTGCATAGAGTTGAGTGAGGCCTTGAGTTGTCATGGAAAAGGGGAAGCTCGTTTGCATTTTTGTGGCGATGAACACGCTGAAGTCGTTTCTTCAATTTCCTGAGAGTAGCACAGTATGTTTCAGAGTTGACCGTTGCACCGTGAGGGGGTGCATCAAACAGAATAACACATTCAGAGGCACAGAAAACGTCGCCATGACTTTACCGGATGAGTGTGAAACTTTGAACTTTTTCATCGGAAGAGAGCTGGTGTGGCGCCATTCCGAGGGTTGCCTTTTTATTTTCGGTCCGAAGTGATATACCCACGTTTTATCGCCTTTGACGATGTTTGACAAAAAATCAGCTTCTTAACCCGAAAGCAATTCCGCACAGATAGTCCTTCGTTATTTTTTATGGTCTTCTGTTCGGCAGTGAGGAACCTAGCGAGCACACATTTTTAAGTACCCCAACAGGTGAACGAGTGTGTCTGCACTACCAACAGAAATGTCCAGGTGTGCGGCAAGGTATTTGATTGTTATCCATCGATCACCTCAAGTGAGTGTGTCCGTACGTTCCAACATTGCAGGAGTCACAGCTGTGTGTGACCGCCTGGCACGTGAGAGATCGGACAGATTTCCGTGACCTTGTTGCGATTATGAAAGACGCCTCGTCCAACGATTCACCTTGCTATTGTTGACTGCTAGGTCTCTGTAGACATTTTGCAACCGCCAATGCATATTTGCGGTGTTCTGGTTTTCCGCCAAGAGAAACTCACTGACAGGTCTGCACTTGTAACGCACCTCCGTTTTGACGCCATTTTGAAGGCTACGTTTAGCGCCGCCAGCTATCAGAACTTGATGAAACTGTAGAGGCTGAAACAGGTATAGTCCGCGTCCCACAACAAGTTCCGCATCTTTTCAATCGAAACTTGTCGAAAAAAATAATTGCATTGCGTTAACTTAATAAACGCTCCTGGTTGCTCACAAGCACCTGCCTTAACATGACACGTGTTACGCCTACTGACCACACGACCGGCTATGTGAACCAGAAGTGATCGTATTATGTATCCGCTGGCGTCCCATATCATCACGGCAGGGGGTGGGCTCGTGTGACAATTCCACGTGGCCTCCACATATCATGCTACTGTACGCAGAATCGAAACTCGTCTTAAAAGACGATGTGGTGCCACACCTGTCCCTGATTTATCGTTGGCGCACGTTTCCGCTGCGCCTCAAGGGAACATGAAACAATGGTTGTCGTACTGGCACTCTGCGGTGCTCCAGACGTCATCATACTCTCCGTGTGGATACTTTCCTTGCTGCAAACAACAAACGCCGTGACTCAACGTTTCTGACGAGGGTGTACGATCCAGCACGCTCGAGCGAGTTCTGAGCGTGTCATCAAAAATGTTCAAATGTGTGTGAAATCTTATGGTACTTAACTGCTAAGGTCATCAGTCCCTAAGCTTACACACTACTGAACCTAAATTATCCTAAGGACAAACACACACACCTACGCCCGAAGGAGGACTCGAACCTTCGCTGGGACCAGCCACACAGTCCATGACTGCAGCTGAGCATGTACTCTCGAGCATGGCGTTCAGTATAGTCCTCTTGATTTCATCAAATCCATTTTCGCATGAGAATCGTGGGGTCGCGACCAAAGCGATCAGAAATATCGCTGAAAGATAAATCGCAATCACGATAGGATACGATCCTGCCGCTGTCGAATTTCGTCAGGCGCTGGTAGAAATTTCTCCTTCTTATGCAATCAATAATACGAGCTTCTCACAACCAACCAAAATTGAAATGCGACTTCTGGATGAAAAACCCGCTGCTTATTCCTTCTTTACACGCAGAATGTAGATTGGTTTCAGTCTTACCCAATTTGTGCTGTTGCACTGAAATACTAACGTTTGCGTACCCAAGTACGTAGTATATACTTCATACCATTTTGACATTAGTTCCGTGCTGCCTTCATGCTGTGGCAGCTTTAATGGTCTGCAGTGTACAGTGAGGTGAGAGAAAGCTATATGGTAGCGATATACCTATGTGCAGGTAGCGGTAGTATTGCGAACACAAGTATAAAAGGGCAGTGCATTGGCGCAGCTGCATTTGTACTCATCTGCTTCATATGAAAAGGTTCCCCTAGTGGTTATGGCCGCAGGACGGGAATTAACAGACTTTGAACGCGGATTTCTAGTTGAAGCTTGACGCATAGAACATTCTACTAGGGTTATCATTGGGAATTCAGAAATCCGAGATCCACAGTGTCAAGAATGTGCCGAGAATGCCAAATTTAGGGTATTACGTCTCTCCACGGACAACACAGCTGCCGACTGTCTTCACTTAATGACGGAGAGCATTGGCATTTGCATAGACTCGACAGTGTTAACAGACAAGCAACACTGTGTGAAATAACCGCTGAAATCAGTACGGTACGTACCACGGAGATATCCGTTAGGTCAGAGCGACGAAATTTGGCGTTAATGGGCTATGGCAACAGACGGCCGACGCGAGTGCCTTTGCTAACAGCACGACGTCGCCTGCAGCGCGTCTCCTTGGCTCGTGACCATATCAGTTGGAAAATCGTGGTCTGGTCAGATGAATCCAGATTTCAGTTGGTAGGAGTTGGTGGTACCGTTCGAGTGTGGTGCAGACCCCACGAAGCCATGGACCCAAGTTGTCAAAAAGTCGCTGTGCAAATTGGTGGTGGCTCCATAATGATGTGAACTGTGTTTACGTGAAACTGAACCTATAACTGACTGCAAATGGTTATGTTCGACTGCTTGGAGACCGTTTGCAGCTCTTCGTGGACTTCATGTTCCCAAACAACGATGGAATTGTTGTGGATGATAATGCGCAATGCCACCGAGCCAGAGCTGTTCGTGATTGGTCAGAAGAACGTCCTGGACAATTCGAGAGAATGATTTGGCCACCCGCATCGACTGGCACGAATAGCATCGAACATTTACGGCACATAATCAAGAAGTCTGTCCGTGGACAAACTCCTGCACCGGCAACACTTTCGCAATTATGGACGGCTATACAGGCAGCATGGCTCAGTATTTCTGTAGAGGACTTCCATCGACTTGTCGAGTCACGCCACATCGAGTTGCTGCATTACACCGGGGAAAAGGAGGTTCAAATGGCTCTGAGCACTATGGGACTTAACATCTGAGGTCATCAGTCCCCTAGAACTTAGAACTACTTAAACCTAACTAACCTAAGGACATCACACACATCCATGCCCGAGGCAGGATTCGAACCTGTGACCGTAGCGGTCGCGCAGTTCCAGACTGTAGCGCCTAGAACTGCTAGGCCACAGCGGCCGGCGATTGTATGATAGCTTTCCTTCTAGTGCTGTACCACAAGAGGGACAAAATATCTGAAAACAAAAAGTTATTCCAATTTTAGAATAACCAGACAAAGCCAAAACCTACTCTGTGCATAAATAGTAATGTAAACATATAAACGTTTTTAACGAAGAAGGTCAGGTCTACTGAACGAGAAAAATAATTTTCCGTGTTATTTGGCGGTTGTAAGATACGAAGATAAAGTAAGCAGCCGCTGTTCATTGCCTTCTAAATATTGTTTGATGTGTCTCTAAGCACATTTTTTCTCGAGCAAATAAATGTTGATGTTTTGAAATATCCGACGCGATATTAGAGGGTATCCCACGACTTTTGTCACCTTCGTGTACATCCACAACGTTAACGAAGAGAAAATTCTGTCTAGATTTCTATTTAAGAGATACGAAAACTTAATGTGGAAATACGGCATTCCTGAGCAATGGCTACAGATTCTGTAGGTGCTGCACACACCTTAAACACGATTCTGTCGTTTCTAGTTTTGCCAGTAACAACTTCAACCTACAGAACGGTGTGCAGAAGCGTAAGAATCGTTGTCTGTATGTAGAAGACAGTAAGAAACAGAGCTGGAATGAAAAGCATGAAACTAAAGTCTCCGGAGAACTGATCTCTGTAGCTCTTAGAAAACTGCTTACAAACCTTCCATTGAGCGTTTGGAACGTGAATATTACAGAAACATTAAGTTCAAATTAATTTGTTAATGGAGCAAGTGATTTATGGGGCGGTCTTCTAAAGCGAAAAGTCAACTACAAGGACTTGTAAGACTGCACCTTCCACAGCTAATGGATTCTGATGAGACGACGTAGTTCAAAAGCAGCGCACTACTAAATGCCTCCGTTAGCCTGCGCGACAGCTGCGTCATTAACGGTCTTTAGGAGGTGACAAATACCAACAGCGCGAAGCTGATGTCGCTGGTAGCTGTCATCAACTTTTTTCCAGTACCACATACACAGTGTTACAGGTTAGAGCCGAGCACACACTGACGAGGAAATGTACTGTAAGGGTAGTCATATTGTCTGTGGAGAAATTCAGTAAGTGTTCGACAGTTACAAGTGATTATTTGTTACGGTCACAGTTGCTATAAGTGTTTACCCGTTTCGGTCATTATGTGCTATCTCCGCATCAAAAATGGTTCAAATGGTTCTGAGCACTATGGGACTTAACATCTGACGTCATCAGTCCCCTAGAACTTAGAACTACTTAAACCTGACTAACCTAAGAACACTACACACATCCATGCCCAAGGCAGGATTCGAACCTATGACCGTAGCAGTCTCGCGGTTCCGGACTGAAGCGCCTAGAACCGCTCGGCCACCGCGGCCGGCTATCTTCGCATACTTTCAGCTTGGTTTCATTGTAATACGTCAAGTTCGTTACACCGTATAGTTGTCTCCTATTCACTGCTTAGCAGAAATCGCCGACCAATAGATTGTTCACCCTCTAGTAGGGCACTTTTGTAGGAATTAGGCCATCGTCAGTTATTGAAGTTTTACCCTGGACTGACAGTAACGACCAAAACTGGTTGTCACCTATTTTTTTATATCGCAGCTGTGACTGGCACAAAACTCAGTTATGAATCTGGTGTAGATCGTCTGCCTTTCATAAAATCTATTAGCGGGTACACATCTTGTCAACTTGCTTCTCTACGCCAATCGGCATAACTACTACATCGATCCACGAAGAATGTAGTAACGTAATAGACCTTTTGTTTTTAATCGCTAGCTGTGGAAATTTGTTTATTCACTAGTCCATTCAAATGCTGGGGAATATAGTTTTAGTTAAAAGTATCGTTACAGGCTCGTTTGTAAGCCGTAAAGCAACAGGGAAGTGCTCATCCAACTCCAGTAACAAACACTACAAAAGGGGAATTATGCATCACGCTTTTTTTTTTCCTGTTTAAATTCCGATAGCATTTGTTCTTAGAAGACTCAACCAATAAATTTCTTCCTCGTGTGTACAAAATTAGAGAGATTCCAGCTCACACAGAAGCTTACCAACAGTTGTTCTTGCGGCACAGCATTCGTTATTGGAATAAGAAAAGGCGACGGGGGATAATACAGTGATAAAGTAGACATTGTTGGTTGCCACCATACTATTTATTAGTATCGAACCATCTGAAACTGTTTCTCCCGTCACTCAGTTTGTAACTGGCAAAACTATCCAGAACTACCTGGCACTGCCGAGTGTCCACCTCATCTGGGACGGCTTCTTTTATTATGGTAGCTTGTGATGTCATTCTCATGGTGTCAGCTAAGTCCTATATTAGAATTACCGAGTGTTTGGAATCAAACGGTCGTTTGTACAATTACCAGTGACACTGAAGGCTGATTTTCAGTACGTTTCAGTTGATCAAACTAAAATTAGAGTACCACACAAACTACTCCGTCTGTTCGCATGAAAATAATTTACATAATATAACGCGTAAGTGACACGGGAACAGAAGTGCTAAAAACGTACAGACAGGAGGTGGAGATGTAGATGTAGTCTGTTTCAGTCGCAAGCACGAGAAAAAAGTTATGCATAAAATGAGAGTTGTTTATCTTTAAACGTCATTCTTGCCATTTGCAGAGGTAGTAGACACGGGAGAGTATTTGGGGGACTGAATAGCGTTCTTCACTGAGGTCCACGAACCCATATGTCAAGTGTATCTGTTCATGCAGATATCTTCCTCCATTAATGTTCACCAAGTTCCGCAGAACCTCCATCTTGTGCAGAGTCGTCGTGCAGCTCAGTTCAAATCGTCGGATGACTCTATTTAGCCGTTGTTATTTCTTCCGTCGTCCATCCCACCGGCTCGCCGGCTTCATCCACGTCCTATGTCTTCGGCTCTCAAAATGCTTCACGCATCCCTATCTCTTCGTTTCGTGGAAAACCTCACAAGCTGTGTTGGTGAGGTAATGAATATTATGACGTAAAAAGCTCCTGTAGTAGCTAGGCGAAGATGGCATCCAAAGGGCGGAAAAGGCAAAGTGATAGCACTGGCTCCTGATATGTTCTTCGATAAGGAATGGAAGTTTCAGGAGGAATTAAAAATACATTTCAAGTGATAAACACTTTCAGACGAGCGCTTCCGGACGAAAGGTTGCGTTTTCGTAATGATCATTCCACAACATACTAAATTGATGCGACTTCGATTCATGCAGGCATTTCAAACAAACTCCTTGCCCTTGTATGGGGAAGGGGGAGATGGGTAGAGAGGGGGGGAGGAGGCTACCAACGTCACAGGTCCACCTTCTGCAGTCTTTAAGTCGCATTCTCAATAATTTAACTCACCAGCTTTAGTTGGTCACAAAAGTTGAGTGAAAAACCTAGTCAGAAGCTTTTGTTTCAATAGAGTGGATCATCTTTTTAATGGATCAAGAAATGTTTGACCACATCACACTTTATCTTTCAAGTGATGAGTCCTCTTTGAGCTGAACCAAGTACTGATGCGTGTGAACCCTCCAGATCGCTCAATTAGCCTTCAAAGCCATTGTAACAGTGAAATCGTTTGATAGATTTAAGTTGAAATGAATGAGCCAAAACTGATCCAAGTTGCTTTCAACTTTTGCTGATCAACTAAAATCGACCATCTAAAGTTCACTCGTGAGAACATGCCTTTCGAAAACAGGACATGGGCTCGTGAGTGCCGAAGGTGGCATTTCAACACAATGCTACACGAGGGGAAGGACGCCACAGGGATCGGTTCTCGGCCTTCTACTGTACAACACCTGCAGTGCCGATGTCCCTGAGACCACTCGCCTGCATCCGGGGCTATACGCGAATGATAATAATTTCTTTAAACGGAGACTGAGCTATCAACTGCTCTTCATTTCAAGAATCGTGGGTAATCTGGGTAGCAGGAAGAATGACTAGTTATGCGCACTGGTCTCATGGGCTTATACTTGAAACATTGCGTAATATAATACACTACTGGCCATTAAAATTGCTACACCAAGAAGAAATACAGATGATAAACGGGTATTCATTGGACAAATATATTATACTAGAACTGACATGTGATACATTTTCACGCAATTTAGGTGCATAGATCCTGAGAAATCAGTACCCCGAACCACCACCTCTGGCCGTAATAACGGGCTTGATACGCCTGAGCATTGAGTCAAACAGAGCTTGGATGGCGTGTACAGGTACAGTTCCCCATGAAGCTTCAACACGATAACACAGTTCATTAAGAGTAGTGACTGGAGTATTGTGACGAGTCACTTCCTCGACCACCATTGACCAAACACTTTCCATTGCTGAGAGATCTCGAGAACGTGCTGGCGAGAGCAGCAGTCGAATATTTTCTGTACCCAGAAAGGCCCGTACAGAACCTGCAACATGCGGTCGTGCATTATGCTGTTGAAATGTATTGTTTCGCAGGGATCAAATGAAGGGTAGAGCCACGGGTCGTAACACATCTGAAATTAACGTCCACTGCTCAAATTGCCGTCAGTGTGAACAAGAGGTGACCGAGGCGTGTAACCAATGGCATCCCATACCATCACGCCGGGTGATACGCCAGTATGGCCATGACGAATACACGCTTCCAATGTGCGTTCACCGTGATGTCGCTAAACACGGATGCGACCATCATCATGCTGTAAACAGAACCTGGATTCATCCTAAAAAAAATGACGTTTTGCCATTGTGCACTCAGGTTCGTCGTTGAGCACAGCATCGCAGGAGCTCATGTCAGTGATGCAGCGTCAAGGGCAACCGCAGCCATGGTCTCCGAGCTGATAGTCCATGCTGCTGCAAACGTTGTCGAACTGTTCGTGCAGATGGTTGTCGTCTTGCAAAACGTCCACATCTGTTGACTCAGGGATCGAGACGTGGCTGCACGATCCGTTACAGCCATGCGGATAAGATGCCAGTCATCTCGACTGCTAGTGATACGAGGCCGTTGGGATCCAGCACGGCGTTCCGTACTACCCTCCTGAATCCACAGATTCCATATTCTGCTAACAGTCACTGGATTTCGACCAACGCGAGCAGCAATGTCGCGATAGGATAAATCGCAATCGCGATAGGCTACAATCCGACCTTTATCAAAGTAGGAAACGTGATGGTACGCATTTCTCCTCCTTACGCGAGGCATCACAACAACGTTTCACCAGGCAACGCCGGTCAACTGCTGTTTGTGTATGAGAAATCGGTTGGAAACTTTCCTCGTGTCAGAACGTTGTAGTTGTCGCCACCGGCGCCAACCTTGTGTGAATGCTCTGAAAAGCTAATCATTTGCACATCACAGCATCTTCTTCCTGTCGGTTAAATTTCGCGTATGTAGCATGTCAGCTTCGTGGTGTAGCTATTTTAATGGCCAGTATACACAAATTCTATTGTGTTATCCACTCCTTTCGTAAATCAAAGATCGACTGCGAGCATCCTATCTGTACCTAATCTGTTGCTTCATAAGGAGTGTATTTTGTTCATCATAACCTCATGTAACGAAAGTTGGTCCTTATGTAACATGACAGACACTTCCGAATATAATGTAAATTTTCTTGACACTCTCCATCACTTTCCATATCGAACTTTTTACTTGTATTCACTTTACACGCTTTTTAGGATTCCGTGCCTCAGCCAGTGACAACGGAACCCTTTGGGATCGCTTTGTTGTCCGTCTGTCTGTCTGTCTCTACGTCCGTCTGTATCGGGTTGAATTTTATGTCGCATAATAAGGTCTGTTATCCCTTACCGGTGTCAAAAATTGAAGCTTCTGTGTCAATTCAGTCAAAATATACGGTCAAATACGGCCATTTATGGCACATATTTTGATACTCGCAAACTCACTCATCAAAACCTGTAGGGTGCTTCCCGTTTCCCTAGAATAATGAAATTTGGCAAAAGCAAGGTTTCACAGTACAATCAAAGGAAAAAATCCGAAAACTGCAGATTTGTAATTATAAAACACGAAAAAAATACTTTCTTGTCGTTTGTTAACAGACGGAGGGACTGTCTAACAAATGACAAGGAAATATTTTTTTCGTCAGACTCACTGTCCGTCCGTCTGTTAACATCTCTTTTTTTTTTCTCAGGAAGAGGTGAACATATCAAGCTGAAATTTATGTCACATACTAAGGTCTATGGTCCCTTGGCGGTGTAATGAACGATAGCATCTAAATGAATGTAACCAAAAGCTACGGCCATTTAGGTCGCAATTTTGATACTCGCAAAGTCAGTCATGAAAACCTACAGAGCGCTTCCCGTTGTCCTCGAATCATGAAATTTGGGGAAAAGGAAGGGTTCACTCTACAAGTGAAAGAAAAAGTTAGATAATTGTTAATTTGTAATAAAAGCGTGCGAAAGATGTTTCTTTTGTCATTTGTCATCCGACTTTAAACTTGAAATTAAAACATCCTCGAATGTCTTCGAATCCCTGGGGCCTACAGGGTGATTTTTTTCACCGTGCACAATCTCTAGGGATTGGTTACAAATATAATGACGGAAAAACTCGCGACACAAAATAATTAATTCAGAGTAATGAAATTTAGGGAATGCACAGATTATTTTTCCTACGGTGTACAAACTCTAGAGACTACTCGATGAGAGGACATGGAACAGAAAAGGTCTAATGAACTCATGTCCGGAAACGAATGGTTGCTATGCTAGAGACCATTTATTCAACCATACATTGTTACAGAGACTGCGGTCTAATAAGCGCTGTATCATGTAAAGTTACACTATGTGTTGCAAATGGTTTCCATTTTCGTGTACGCGCAGTAGCACGTTCTGTCTCGCACGTTCACTTCAGCCAGGCTGCATCCGAAAAGTGTCAAAGGCAACATGAGTGCGCTGCTCCAGTGTCTCCACATCTGCAATGATCTCTGTATACAAGATACTTTTGAGATGGCCCCATAACCAGAACTCGTACGGATTGAGATCCAGTGAATGGGCAGGCCATGCAACTGGACGTCCTCGTCCAATCCATCGACCAGGAAAGACACGATCGAAATGCGTACGCACGTTAATGGTGAAGTGGCTGTAGCAGCCACATAATCCTTAGAATCATCAATGGCACTTCCTCGAGCAGGGGAGGCAAAGTCAACCGTGAAAAAACGCATATTCATGGGTTGTTAGGCAACGTCGAGGGAAGACTGGTCCCAAAATACTGTCGCCAGTTATCCCGGTCCACACATTCCGGCTGTACCAATGCTGATGATTCGCTGTCGCCATATCACATGGTTTCTGCGTACTATCCCACGGATGACTATTATGAAACTTGAAGATATCACTCCGCGTAAATGTGGTCTCATCTGTGAATAGGATTGATGACACAAATCCCGGAATCTTGGTTGCCTGGTGAAAAAGCCAGTGACAAAACTGCTCCCGATGTGGAGAGTCTGTCGGTAGTAAGCCCTCCGCAAGCCGCAAGTGATAACAATTGTTATGCAGAATGTGTCACACGGTCGTCTGCCTTACCCTGTACTGGCGGGTCATCCGCTTGGTACTGACACGTTGGTAGCCTTCGACAGTGTTAATCACATTTTCCTCCAGATCTGGTTTCTGAACATTTCGAGTACGTTCGTCATGATTTCGTGCTTCGTGAAACGACCCTGTCTCAGACAAACGGCGAAACACTGTTGCAAATATTGAATGCTTTGGTTGTTGTCGGCGGGGATAGGTCTCCTGATACAACCTTGCTGCCTGGCGCCCGTTGCCATTTGCCTTTCCGTAAGTAAACACCATGTCGGCAATCTCTCGATTCGAATACGAATTCATTATGTACAACGCTACATCATATCAACTACTAGGTGAGTCAACAAGAGAAGTGAATCGGACACAACATTACCAATTACTGTGGCAGGAGAGGGCCTAGGGCATGACGCATGAGGAGCCGGCCGGAGTGGCCGTGCAGTTCTAGGCGCTACTGTCTGGAACCGAGCGACCGCTACAGTCGCAGGTTCGAATCCTGCCTCGGGCATGGATGTGTGTGATGTCCTTAGGCTAGTTAACTTTAATTAGTTCTAAGTTCTAGGCGACTGATGACCTCAGAAGTTAAGTCGCATAGTGCTCAGAGCCATTTGAACCATTTGAAAGTATGAGGAACAGCACCAACCTCTTGGAAGAAACCATACATAATGTAACTGTGGCTGCGTGGTACATTGCGTATTAGTTCGCAGTCTCTGTCACAATCTACGGTTGAATAAATGGTCTCTGCCGTGGAAACCACGCGTTTCCGGACGTAAGTTCATTCGACCTTTTTTGTTCCGTATCCTCTGATTGAGAGATCCTTAGAGTTTGTACACGCTGGAAAAAATCACGCTGTATATCTTGTCAGTATCATATAGATAACAGGCAAAAAGGTCGATGGATGAACTGTCTATATACATAACTAAATTCATAGGGATGTTGGAGTCCTACTCGCACCTGGGCAATTTTTTTATGAATCAAGTTTTCGACCGATGGCCTTTGTAGTCTGGTTCCTTCAACCCCCACTAACCAACCAATCAAGTTTTCGTATTTCTTTTCTCTTGTAGAAATGATTTTCAGCATTACTAACATTTGTTGCACCTCAGCATTATCTTCTATTCGCTCTGACATGACTTCCACTCTCTAATCCCGCGAAGACTGATACGAGAGCACTGCTCATCCCACTTTTCGACACTTCATATCAAAAGCACTTCACCCAGAAGACATGATCGGATGTCAATGTAAATTCGTACATGTATGTAAATTATTAAAGTTGCAATCCTCTGTGACAGTAGAAGGGTTGCCAGAGTTCATTAGTGTCTTTCGTGTTTGGTGTTGCTACCGAGCCTACTATGGCACACAAAGGGCGTGAACAGGGTCAGGTGTTTCACGATTTCTGTGAGGGACACATGTGTGAGACAGCGTTATCAGCACCTGACTATGTTTAAAACGGACCTCATTATGGGTCTCCATGTAGCCAGCTGATCGAATCGTGCAACAGCCAGATTTACAGGGTATTTGGATGTGACAGTGGTCAGATGTTGGACTGCATGGGAACGTGAAGTCAGGCAAATATGCCATCAAAATTCCAGTCGCTCATGTCTGACCACCACGAAGGAGAATCGCGATCCCTTCACAACCGCGCCTTTCATCCGGGATCAGGTAAGGGACTCGCTGCAGTATTCTGTGTCATCCCTCACCACTGGTCGGAGTTCAGCAGTAGCCGGACTAGGGTATTACCGTCCCACGCGTAGACTGTCGTTAACACAACAATACAAGCGGCTGCGTTTGCAGTGATGCCGTGACCAGAAAGAATGTACTAGTGCTGATGAATGGCGTCGCGTTCTGTTTAATGATGAAACGCCGTTCTGGGGGAGAGGTCCAATTCTTCCAGTGTTCAGAGAGAGGTACTCCTGGCCTAATGGTGTGGGGAGCCACTGAGTCGAACTTCAAATTAGGGCTGGTAGTGATTGAGGGACCTCTGACAGCACGACGGTACGTCACGGACATCCTGCGTCATCACGTGTAACCTCTCATGTAACAAGGTAGTGGTCCCATTTTCCAACAGGACAATGCTCGTCCACAGATGGCACGTTTCTCTAGAACTGTCTGTGTGATGTTGAGGTATTTCCGTAGCCAGCAAGATTCCCAGACCCGTCTGTAGGACCAGCTCAGACGTCAATTCCGTTTTAGTGCCAGTTGCCATGATTAATAAAAAGTTTATTTAGTTTTAGATGACATCTCAAAACTACAACGAATCTGAAACTATGAGAAGACATAATATTCGCATCAGATATCGAGGACCAGTTACAACAGTTGTGGGCCAGCTTGCCTGACGAGACGATACAACGGCTTTGTGACAGTGTTGCCAACCGAATCAGAGGATCAAAGCCAGAGGGGATGCAACGTCAAACAGATAAGTGCTGCTCATACTGCCAAGTTTTTTATAAATTCGACTCGATTTTGTAATCACAGAAATAACATCACATCTCTTCTCAATCAATGAACATTCAATTCGTTTCCTCTTCTCCTTCTGTGTGCTTCACTTTTTTTCAGAAATTAATTTTTATATTTTTGTAGTGATTTTTGCTTTTGTACGTTTTCAGCCATTCTATGTCACTCCAATTCAATTAACACATTATACACTGAAGAGCCAAACAAACTGGTACACCTGCCTAATATCGTCTAGGGCACCAATGAGCACACAACACGACGTCGCATGGACTCGAAAAATGGTTCAAATGACTCTAAGCACTATGGGACATAACATCAGTCCCCTAGACGTAGAACTACTTAAATCTAACAAAACTAAGGACATGACACACATCCATGCCCGAGGCAGGATTCGAACATGCGGCCGTAGCAGCAGCGCGGTTCCGGACTGAAGCGCCTAGAACCGCTCGGCCACAACGACTGGTCTATAGACTCGACTAATGTCTGAAGTAGTGCAGGAGGGAACTGACACCATGAATCTTGCAGGGCTGTCCACAAATCCGTAAGATTACAAGGACGTGGAGACCTTTTCTGAACAGCACGTTGCAAGGCATTCCAGACACGCTCAATAATGTTCATGTCTGGGGAGTTTGGTGGCCAGGGGAAGTGTTTAAACTCAGAAGAGTACTTCTGATGCCACCCTGTAGTAATTCTGGACGTGTGGGCTGTCGCATTGTCCTGGTGGAATTTCCCAAGTCCGCCGGAATTCACTATAGATATGAATGGATGGATGTGATCAGACAGAACGCTTACGTACTTGTCACCTCTCAGAGTAGTATCTAGACGTATCAGGGCTTCCAATCATGCCAACTGCACGCGCCCCACACCACTACAGAGCCTCCACCAGCTTGAACAGTCTCCTGCTGACACGCAGGGTCCATGGATTCATGTGGTTGTCTCCATAACCGGACACTTCCATCCGCTCGAAACGATTTGAAACGAGACTCGTCCGACCAGGCAACATGTTTCCAGTCATCAACAGTCAATGCCGGTGTTGACGGGCCCAGGCAAGCCGTAAAGCTTTGTGTCGTGCGGTCATCAAGGGTACACGAGTTTCAGTTGTCGTTGGTCCCGTTCTTCCTGGATGTTTTTCTGGCCGCAGCGATGTCGGAGATTTGATGGTTTACCGGATTCCTGATATTCAGGTACAGTCGAGAAAAGGTCGCACGGGAAAATCCCCACTTCATCGCTACCTCGGAGATACTGTGTCCCATCGCTCGTGCGCCGACTATTACACTACGTTCAGACTCACTTAAATCTTGATAAACTGACATCGTAGCAACAGTAACCGATCTCAAAAAATGGTTCAAATGGCTCTGCGCACTATGCGACTTAACTTCTGAGGTCATCAGTCGCTTAGAACTTAGAACAAATTAAACCTAACTAACCTAATGACATCACACACATCCATGCCCGAGGCAGGATTCGAACCTGAGACCGTAGCGGTCGCTCGGTTCCAGACTGTAGCGCCTAGAACCGCACGGCCACTCCGGCCGGCAACCGATCTCACAACTGCGCCAGACACATTTTGTCTTATATAGGCGTTGCCGACCTCAGCGCCGTATTCTGCCTGTTTACACATCACCGTGTTTGATACGCGTGCCTATACCAGTTTCTTTGGCGCTTCACTGTATTATAAATATGATTTTCATGCGAAAAGCCGCTGTAGTCTGTGAAGGATTTTATTTTGATCAACTGAATCGTACTGAAAATCGGCCTTAGGTGTCACTGGTAATTGCACAAACGATCGTTTGGTACACAAGACTCTCCGTAACTCTGATAGAGGACTTGGTTCACTCCATGAGAATGATGTCGCAAGCTACCATAACAAAAGGAGCCGTCTCAGATTAAGTTAGTTCTGGAGAGTGTTCAGTGAGTAAGGCCAGTTACCAGGAGAGTGACGGAAGAAGCAGTTTCAGATGATTCGAATCTAATAAATAGGATAGTCGCAACAGTGAGGCGGCACTGTATTAAAGTGGAGTGTTACGTTTTTGTTTTGTGCCTTTTGCGCGTATCTGGTCGTATGACTGTTCTGACACAATCTGATGAAAAGACTTCCAGCAACTGTGTCCCATACCCTATAGTTCCACGAGACCATGCGGAGAGATTGGTATGTAGATCCAAATACTTACAGGCGGTAGATACTCGGAAAACGTACGTCATTCTGTCTTCTTATTTTGGCGGACAAATTTCTTCTACCATCAGCGGTAGTGTACCTTAATGGCATGCGTTACGGAGGCGAGTACAGCACAGTATCACACCGCGCAGAAGTGAAAGTTTCATTCTTGGCTCGAAGTAGAAAGTCACCTAGTACACAGCGCGTCCTTGCACACACAGAAATATTTCTTGCTGTTCGAACGAAGTCGTAGAGGATAGCTGAAGGAAAGAAATGGTACTCGAGATGACCATTTCGTAATACAAACTATGTGACGTGGGCGTAGGATTCAGCACCCCGAGTATCCTTACTGTAAAGAGCAATGTACTTCTGTCGAAAAGGCGTTCTTGGACTAAAGAAATACATTGGTCAGACGTGCCAAGTATTGAGTAATGGGTGGAAAGTAGGAGACAGGTACTGGCAGAAGCTGCTAGCGCTACTCTTAATTCGTGGCTGGACAGGTCAGCTTTACCCGACAAACGCTAAGTCCAGGTCCGGCACAAAGTTTTAATCTGTCAGGGAGGTTCATTAAGGAAAAAAGATTAGGATAAAACGGAATATCGACATACTGCGCATTCCCGCATTAAAATTTTTCAGTACAATTTAAAATACTGCCCAAGAATACGGCCATGTTAAAGAGCACGTTCACTGCCGCTGGGAAGGTTGATACTGATGACGGAGTTGGAGGTCAATAACAGTCGCCAAGGCAAACAGCTGCTTAGAAGCGGGAGCAGCGTCGTTCCTTCTAAGACGAAAGTACCCCTGGCATTGAGAGACTGCACGCGCTCATCTTGCAAGGTAAATCTCTTTTTAGGACAAAACAATTTCTCTAAGTTTTTTTCCAGTTAGCAGAGTCCATCCCTGTAGTGCGATTGTGATCTGTGGGTAAATCCCAGACTACAAATCAGACCTATAGGTCGATACCCAGTCGATTCTAGTACTTTTTTCTGTCACTTGTCGCTCCTTTTACAGCTACATATACGTACTTCGCAAGCCACGTACGATGCATGGTAGACGGAACTTTTTACCACTCCCAGTCATTCCCTTTCCTGTTCCATTCTCAAGTGAAGCAAGGGTAAAACGCCTGTCTATACGCCACCGTACGAGCCATAATTTTTCTTTTCTTCGTGGTTTTTACGCGAAACGTACGCTGGCGCTTGTAGAATCATTCTGCTGCAGCCGCAAATTGTGGTTCTCTAAATTTTATCAATATGGTTTCGCGGAAAGATTGTTGTCTTCTCTCTGGCGATTCCCATTCCAGTTCATGGAACATCTCTGCGATACTTGCGTGTTGTTGGGATCTACCAGTAACAAATCTAGCAGACTCCTTTGATTTGCTTCGATGTCTTCCTTCAGTCAGATCTGGTGAGGAATCCAAACAATCGAAGAATAACCGAGAATGGGTCGCACAAGTGTTTTATGCACAATGCCCTTTATAAATTAACTACTCTGTCCTACAAATCGCCCAACGAACCGAAATCGACCATTCGGCTTCCCTGCTACCGACATTACGTGCTGGTGACATGTCACATCGCACTGCAGTGTTACGTCTACGTATGTCACCGTCGCTACTGCGTCTAATAGCACATTACTAAGACTGCATTCGGACATTATTGTACTATTTTTCCTAATTATCCGGATTAAGTTACATATGATTACATTTACAGGGAGCTGACATTCATCACACAATTAGAATTCCGTCTAAGCCATCCTGTGTGCGCCTACAGTTACTCAACGACGACACCGGCCCGTATGCTGCAGCCTTATCAACAAACAGTAGCAGACTCTCATGCTATCCATATGGTCGTTTATGTATATAGGGAACCAGAGAAGTCCTATCACGCTTCCGTGGGCCACACCCGGTGACACGCTAGTCTGTGATGAAAACTCGCTGCTCAGGGCAACGTACTTGATTCTATTACTTATGAAGTCGTCGGGTCGGCCACATATCTTGGAACATTTGCCGTATGCTCGGAACTTTATAAACAGTATGCGGTGTCAAACGGTACCTTTGTCTATCAACTGTCAATGGAAAGAACAAGAAGCTGCACCGAGGATCGGAGTCCACGGTAAACTGTCATTCCCTGTGTAAGTGGCTTGGTAAATCAGTTCAAGGTTGTTGGAAGAAAAAGGCATACCACCTCCAACAGCAAAATGCCCAAAACAACATTCGGGTTGAAATTTATTTACTTAGAAATAACTCATATCGGACGGTGGCAACCGTGTACAAATGACCTTCAAAATACAGACATGCGTCTCTTCTGCCTCCTATTACGTTCATGTGCCTATCGTATACAGCGTTTGTGTACAGTCTGTGTTTGAAGATTAACGAATCCTAAAGGCTATATAGAAGCTCAAGTCGTTGAACAATGGCGCCTAACAGACATTTATGACCAACATTTCAGGACTTATTAATGAGGTTTTATTTGGCAAAAGGTAAACATTTGTTTCAAACAATATATGTCAACACAGGCATTTCTTATAGTCATATTTCTCAAAATAGTTCTCGTATTGCCGTACGTTCTTCGCTTAGTGGAAATGTTGAATTTTAATGAGATGCTTCAAACAGATCTGAATAGAACAGTACGCACTTTAGCAAAGGCAGCATCTGGGCGTCCTACACTATTTTCTTTGTATCTGCTCTGCATTAGTCCAACATATAATAGCAATGGTTTTAACATTATCCAGATCTTTGCCACGAACTGTTCCATTCCACTGTGTTTCAATCACTTAACTGAAACTCCACACCTACATTGCGATGAAGAATACAGGAAGAACATCTTCTATTTCGGAAATATGCGTCTTTAACTACTGCATCTGTTACCATGTATTGTTGAGCAAATTAAAAGCTTTCACATACTCTCGTTCTAGATCGAGTGTCTCTTTCTCAGACGTAATCATGCGAACATCAGATATTACCTTGTCAGGTACTAATGGTATAATACCTACAACTAGAAATTCGATACTATTATTCAGTGGCCTACACGAAATTAATGAACGGACACAGGAGATCTTTCTGACAGGCGTTTTCTGGGATAAGAATATCCTCTGCGACTGTGCAAGATACTACGAAATACTAAACCTTAGAACAGAGTGAAAAGAAGCAAACTAAACAAGTTGAGTAACTAATCCAACCTACATCTGTTTAACTTACGTGCTACACACAAGTCTTGATTCCCTCAACAGCTTTTTACTATATTCCGTTCCACACGTGCGCACGCGCACACACACACACACACACACACACACACACACACACAACATATCCGCGATTCCTTTTTGCCGCAGAACGAAGTGTCCTGTAGTCATTTTTTTTTACTCAAGTGTTAACAGGCGTCAAATAAGTTATCAAATGCACATTTAATCAATCATAAGTTGTTTTTTTGATTTTTTTAGCTAGTTTCAATCTTAGACCACCACAACCAATGTCTATCCTAAGGTACAAACATAGGTAAATATAGTGCACAGAAATATGTTAAGCAATTAAAAAACAGGTACAGGTACTAAAAGGTATCAGATAGATTATATAATGGTAAGACAGAGATTTAGGAACCAGGTTTTAAATTGTAAGACATTTCCAGGGGCAGATGTGGACTCTGGCCACAATCTATTGGTTATGAACTGTAGATTAAAACTGAAGAAACTGCAAAAAGGTGGGAATTTAAGGAGGTGGGACCTGTATAAACTGAAAGAACCAGAGGTTGTACAGAGTTTCAGGGAGAGCATAAGGGAGAAATTGACAGGAATGGGGGAAAGAAATACAGTAGAAGAAGAATGAGTAGCTTTGAGGGATGAAGTAGTGAAAGCAGCAGAGGATCAAGTAGGTAAAAAGACGAGGGCTAGTAGAAATCCTTGGGTAACAGAAGAAATATTGAATTTAATTGATGAAAGGAGGAAATATAAAAATGCAGTAAATGAAGCAGGCAAAAAGGAATACAAACGTCTCAAAAATGATATCAACAGGAAGTGCAAAATGGCTAAGCAGGGATGGCTAGAGGACAAATGTTGGGATGTAGAGGCTCATCTCACAAGGGGGTAAGATAGATACTGCCTACAGGAAAATTAAAGAGACCTTTGGGGAAAAGAGAAACACTTGTATGAATATCAAGAGCTCAGATGGAAACCCAGTTCTAAGCACCGAGCGAGGTGGCGCAGTGGTTAGCACACTGGACTCGCATTCGGGAGGACGACGGTTCAGTCCCGTCTCCAGCCGTCCTGATTTAGGTTTTCCGTGATTTCCCTAAATCGTTTCAGGCAAATGCCGGGATGGTTCCTTTGAAAGGGCACGGCCGATTTCCTTCCCCATCCTTCCCTAACCCGAGCTTGCCCTCCGTCTCTAATGACCTAGTTGTCGACGGGACGTTAAACAACACTAATCTAACCTAACCAGTTCTAAGAAAAGAAGGGAAAGCAGAAAGGTGGAAGGAGTATATAGAGGGTCTATACAAGGGCGATGTACATGAGGACAATATTATGGAAATGGAAGAGGATGTAGGTGAAGATGAAATGGGAGATATAATACTGCGTGAACGGTTTGACAGAGCACTGAAAGACCTCAGTCGAAACAAGGCCCCCGGAGTAGACAACATTCCTTTGGAACTACTGACGGCCTTGGGAGAGCCAGTCCTGACAAAACTCTACCATCTGGTGAGCAAAATGCATGCGACAGACAAAATACCCTCAGACTTGAAGAAGAATATAGTAATTCCAATCCCAAAGAAAGCAGCTGTTGAAAGGCGTGAAAATTACCGAACTATCAGCTGTTGAAAGACGTGAAAATTACCGAACTATCAGTTTAATAAGCCACAGCTGCAAAATACTAACACGAATTCTTTACAGACTAATGGAAAAACTGATTGAAGCCGACCTCGGGGAAGATCAGTTTGGATTCCGTAGAAATGTTGGAACACGTGAGGCAATACTGACCCTACAACTGATCTTAGAAGCTAGATTAAGGAAAGGAAAAACTTACGTTTCTAGCATTTGTAGACTTAGAGAAATCTTTTGTCAATGTTGACTGGAATACTCTCTTTCAAATTCTGAAAGTGGCAGGGGTAAAATACAGGGAGCGAAAGGCTATTTACAATTTGTACAGAAACCAGATGGCAGTTAAAGAGTCGAAGGGTATGAAAGGGAAGCAGTGGTTGGGAAGGGAGTGAGACAGGGTTGTAGCCTATCCCCGATGTTATTCAATCTGTATATATAGCAAACAATAAAGGAGACAAAAGAAAAGTTCGGAGTAGTTATTAAAATCCAGGAAGAAGAAATAAAAACTTTGAGGTTCGCCGATGACAATGTAATTCTGTCAGAGACACCAAAGGACTTGGAAGAGTAGTTGAACGGAATGGCCAGTGTCTTGAAAGGAGGGTATAAGATGATCATCAAAAAAAGCAAAACGAGGATAACAGAAAGTAGTCGAATTAAGTCGGTTTATGCTGAGGGAATTAGAGTAGGAAATGAGACACTTAAAGTAGTAAAGGAGTTTTGCTATTTGGGGAGCAAAATAATTCATGATGGTCGAAGTAGAGAGTATATAAAATGTAGACTGGCAATGGCAAGGAAAGCGTTTCTGGAGAAGAGAAATTTGTTAATATCGAGTATAGATTTAAATGTCAGGAAGTCGTATGGAGTGTAGCCATGTCTGGAAGTGAAATGTGGCGGATAAATAGTTTAGACAAAAAGAGAGTAGAAGCTTTCGAAATGTGGTGTTACAGAAGAATGCTGAAAATTTGATGGGTAGATCACACAACTGATGAGGAGGTATTGAACAGAATTGGGGAGAAGAGGAGCTTGTGGCACAGCTTGACTTGAAGCAGGGATCGGTTGGTAGGACATGCTCTGAGACATCGAGGGATCACCAATTTAATATTGGAGGGCAGCGTGGAGGGTAAAAATCGTAGAGGGAGACCAAGAGATGAATACACTAAGCAGATTCAGAAGGACGTAGGCTGCAGTAGGTACCGCCTTAAATTCACTAATTCTCGCTATATCTAACTTCAATCTATCTATTTTCTTTCTTGATACAGACGAAAGTTATGAGAAGTAGCAGAAACGAGAACAATGAGAAACTTAACGTCGGGAGATCACGAAGCAGATGAAGTTAAGGAATTCTTCTACCTAAGCAGCAAAATAACGCATGAAGGACGGGGCAAGGAGGACATAAAAATCAGACTAGTACTCGCAAAAAGGGCATTCCTAACCAAGAGAAGTCTACTGATAACAAACATAGATCTTAACATGTGGAAAAAATTTCTGAGAATGTACGTTTGGAGCACTGTAGTGTATGATAATAGGCGTGGACTGTGGGAAAACAGGAACAGAGGAGAGTCGAAGCCTTTGAAACGTGGTGCTACAGAACGTTGAAAATTAGGTGGACTGATAAGATAAGGAATGAGAAAGATCTGCGCAGAATCGCCCCTCTTCAGGAACCACATGTTCGTCTGGCCTCTCCACAGATACATCTCCTAAGGGGAATTATTCTGGTATTGAAGCCGAAAGAATCTGATTTACCTGATTTCACCGATGAGGGAATGTTAACTGTGGTTGTCAGTTGTCGATTTATCTGCTGCACCAAATGTATTTTCCTCTTAGCTGTGAAATTTATCCCCAAGTAATCGACAAAAGCCTCGACTTTAATATCATCTCAAGAAACCAGGAATAGTGAAAACATCGGCGGAGTCTGGATTAAATACTGACAGGTATCATCATCACAACCATGTCGCAACTACTGACCACTTTGAGCCCATTTCCACCACAAATATTACATTTGTTAAAGGGACCTACGATTTATGAAGAGTTTTTAAGACGCCGCTCTCGCTGTATTACAACTTTGCCTCACACCACTTGCTCCGAAAGCGCAAATGTTTTGCAGTAAACGTGTATAGGTAAGTAGCATAAAAACGTGAAAGTGACGTGTGAATTTTATGGAAAACAAGAAGAGAAGGAATAGCAAGCATTTGGAACAAAGTGGGTGTATGGGAGGAATTTAATGATTGTGATGGAATGTGAAATGACGTGGTTCCATATAGAATAAGCAAAATCACCAATTTTCTAGTGATCTATATCGGAATGATCATCAGGGTAATATGCTAATACAGTCAGTTCCAGATAACTTAATACGTAGGAAGCTACATAGGCTCCAAAGTTTTAAAACAATGCAGTGTGAGTGCCGGGGTACTACTGAGCGCCACGTAAGCGCATACTTCCTGCAAAAACAGTCCTGCAACGCACACTTAACTCCGTGGTTACAAAGCGCTGTCAGTGCAGTGGCATTGTGTCAAGTTGCGTAAGGAGGCGACGTGAATCACCTTAGTGTCCCACAGCTCAGCACCCAGCTTTTTAACGAGCAGTTCGCTGCTCCACTAGAGAAGTGGTTCCAACTTTTCTGAGACAAACATCTCTGAACGGGAACAGTAAATACCGGTAACAAAGTTTAGTACCCAACTAAAATTTACTGTTAATAGCTCCTATTTTTAAAGTGATGAAAGGTAATTAAAATGTACTTAATGTTAAATAAAATGTATTTTTGCAGGTTTTTATTAAACCAACCATTAATGAGCCGTCGAGGCATGCGGTACTTTATTCATTTCCCTTTGTCTTCTTTGTTACCACAGTTGAAAATCTACTGTCACACCTGGTGTCGGTATTCTTAGAAATTTTTTCGATAATAATGAATACTCACCGCCAACTTTGTTGCGAGTTCTGTTTCATCAAATCTGTTTCCATTTTGTGTTGTCATCACTGAGTCCAAGAAAACGGTGCGGAAAGTCTGCAAAATATCCCTCTATACCTGCCGTACCTTCATCATAAACATTTTTCTACTATAATAGTTTGAGACATACTAACAGGTCAAATAACTTTTGGGTCCCTGTATTTGATCCCTGATTCTTTCATAAGTTCCAGTCAATACTGTCAAAATCTTTTTCTGAAAATTAAACACGGTTCAAAACAGCAACTGTGTAAATGTGAAGAGGTTAAAATAATCAGCCAGTCAGTTGCAAAACAAAGGCTTTTAGCCCCTGACCTAGTTTTCGATATTTCTAAAAATATCTTCTTCAGAAGGATTAGGCCCTACAATGCATCTAACCAGTTACAAAATTATTTTTACAAACATAACAAAATATTAACAGAAAAATGTTTGTGAGGTAAGCGTATTCACTTGTTACATCACATGGTCGTACATTAGATTAGCTGAAGCCGAGAGGCTGTTGTCATACATAAAATTGCCCAAACGAGAATTATTCCAAGCCATGGCTTTAGATAGCAGCCAGATTACATTTAGGTACTTAAGAATGAATTCTCACTGTTAAATGCCCACAGGTAGAGGCTCTTGTCAACATAAAACTGTAACAGCAGTCACAGAATAAAATATTTGCATAAGTTACGTTTACATCGTGCCAGAGAGTAAGGCCAGCTGTTACGAATATACAAGCTCAAGCGACCAGGAAAAATTGGGCTGCAGAGGGAGCTAAATACATGCGCGTAAGAACTGCGCCTTGTTCGTGTTGAATAACTGCATTTTACATAAAAGCATGGATGAGGTTTCCTCTACAAGGCTGCTAAAAATGTAATAGGTTTACTGGTATACATTACGTATAAAATTACTAATACATCTGCTGAAGAAGTAATACTGTACACAAATTCAGCGTGCAGAAGGTAGAATTCTGTTTACAAAAGATCCCTGTTACAAATGCGTGGGGAAAGAAGAGCAAATATACGCTAAATCAACGTCACTATAAAAAAAACTTCCGCTTAACACTACGCAAACTTAAGCAGCGATAAGTAAAATAAAAAAAGCAGTGGGCGCTACATACATGCGCGTAAGCACTGCGTCTTGCTTGTGTTATGTAGCATAATTTTACAATAAAGCAATAAGACAATTTCTTATAGAAGGTCACTAATAAATGCAATAATTTTAGAGGTATACATCGAATATAAAATTACCTGTAAAATATTTATGTAGCAAAGTGGTACTGCACGTAGCTTTAGTGTGTAGAAGATAACAGTTACAAAAAATTACTTCTGTTACCAAAAGGAGGTGGAGGACATAATTAAATGGATAAAGTTACATCACAACATAAAAAAGACAGACTTCTGCTTAACTGTACCAATATCACGTCTGGAATATCAACTCTAGGAACATGTGTTGATAAGGCCACGAAAAATGAAACCTAGTGGTATGAAATGTCAGTAGCTCAACTGTAGAGAAAAAAGTAATTTGAGGAAAACGGCACATTCACCAATATTAACGGAGATCGGTAGACAAGTATTATATGACCGTAAACAGCGGTTTAAATCCATCAAGAAAGTGCTTACTCGCGAGCTGTAACTGATCGTTCAGAATGTTACCATCTCTCTTAGCAAGACGTTTATAAATTTCCAGTTCTTCTAGTAAATCCGATTACCAGCCTTTTATCGGCTATTAATGTAAGTTTGGATTTCTTTCTGAGATAAACCATAGGGTCAATATGGCTTAGCCTATAACAACACATCTGCAGAGCAGGCTGACATGGGAAGATTCTCACGTGTAAATAAACGATTGGTTGGTAGGGAGGGAGGGAACCACACAGTGAGGTCATCGGTTCCATCAGATAAGGGACCGATGGGGAAGGAAGTCGGCCGTGCTCTATCAAGGGAACTATCGCGGCATTTGCCTGAAGAGATTTAGGGAAACCACGGAAAACCTAAACAGGGTGGCCGGACGCGGGTTTGAACTGTCGTTCTCCCGAATGCGAGTCCAGTGTGCTAACCTCTGCGTCACCTGGCTCGGTAATAAACGAACTTGAGGAAACTTGGCTGGTTTGTAGAGGGGGCAAAATAACAAAATACGTATCTTTTTGTTTGTGCCCAATTTCACATTTAAAGAGTAAACACGCCCCGGGAGGTAATTTGGCATTTTGGGTTTAGACGGCATATCTTCGAAACAATGACACATAAAAAATGCTTTCCATGTAGAAGTTGGTATGTAATTAACGTTCTTGAAAATTATATAATCAATTTTTATAATAATTTGAAATTTTGCAAAAGCCCCACCGCCAATAATTAATTTTTAAAGATGAAAACTTTTGGTGCAAGACAAATCAAAGAACCTTTCAAGCTATATACACTGACCAGTCAGGAGATTACGACTGTCGACCTACTATCAATATAAACCCGTCCAGGCGATAGTAGCGCCACCTGGCGAAGAATGACTACCAGTCAGACACACGCACGGAACATATATTGTCAGTGAGCGTGCTGTCCCTGCTTAGAATGGAGAAGGCCCACAGTCCGAGGGCGGATTGTGATGGCCCGGAGGCTCGGCACGATCTTTTCGGAAACTGCTCGACTTGTCGAGTGATCGTGAAGTCCTGCGGTGAATGTCTTTAACACGTCGAGACGTCGCTGGGTTGGGCGACCACAAATCCTTACAGATTTTGGACGCTGTAGGCTGAGCAGAGTGGTGAAACAGGAGAGATCGCGAACTGTGACAGAGCTACCATTAGACTTTAATGCTGGGCAGAGACAAGTGTGTCTGAACACACAGCGCACAGAACACTCCTAACGATCGGAATCCGCAGCCGGCGACCCATGCATGTGCCAATACTAACGACACGACATCGGGAACTACGAGTGAATTGATCACGTGACCACCGGCATTGGACGTTGGTCCAGTGGCAGAACGTTGTATGGTCTGATGAATCCCAATATCTTCTTCATCATGCCGATGAGAGGTAGCGAATCTGTAGTCTTTCAGGGAAAGAGCTCCTTGACGTTTGTACTGCGGGACGGAGACAAGCTGGCGGCGGCTCCATTATGCTCTGGGGAACATTAACTTGGGCATACGTGGTTCCGGTGGAGATCATGTAAGGCACCATGACGGCCATGGAATATTGTACAGCAGAGCACGTACTCCCCTTCATGACGATCATGTTTCCCAGCGGCGGTGGCATTTTTCAACAAGATAATGTCCCATGGCACAAGGCCACGAGTGTGATGGAGTGGTTCGAGGAACACAGTGGCGAGTTCCAGTTGGTGTGTTGCGCCACGAACTCGCCAGATCACGATCGAACATATCTGGGATGTAACTGAACTTGGCGTCGGAGCTCATAACCCCCTTCCTCGGAATTTACGGGAATTATGTGACTTGTGTGAGCAGAGATAACTCCCTCCAGTGTTCTGGTTGATCAGTGTACATTCCTGTATACTGAAGCTGGATCCTGAAATATCATTTCTGTAAAATAAACTGTACGCAATGTGCCGTCGTAGTATTTCCGAGACAACTAAATAAAATATCTGAACATTCATTTTATCTTAATTATTTATTATACTTGCACTTTGTGATCAAAAGTATCCGGACACCCCCAAAAACATATGTTTTACATATTAGGTGCAATGTGCTGCCATCTACTGTCAGGGACACGCATAGCACAAAAGCGTACAGATCGATCTCGCCTGGTGACTGACACCGACCATTGGCAGTTGAAGAGTAATGTCTAATAGGCAGACATCATTCCAGACCATGACACAGGAATTCCAAACTGCATCAGAATCCACTGCAGTACTATGACAGTTAGGCGCGAGGTGAGAAAACTTGGATTTCATGGTCGAGCGGCTGCTCATAACCCACACATCAAGCTGGTAAATGCCAAACGACGCCTCAATTGGTGTAAAGAGCGTAAACAATGGACGATTGAACTGTGGAAAAACGATGTGTGAAGTGGCGAATCACGGTACACAATGTGGCGAGCCAATGGCAGGGTGTGGGTATGGCGAATGCTCGGTGCACGTCATCTGCCAGCGTGTGTAGTGCCAACAGTAAAATTAGGAGGCGGTGGTGGTATGGTGTGGTCATGTTTTTCTTGGAAGGGGCTTGCATCCACTGTCGTTTTGCGTGGCACTATCACAGCACAGGCCTACATTGATGTTTTAAGGACCTTTTTGCTTCCCACTGTTGAAGAGCAATTCGGGGATGGCGATTGCATCTTTCAACACTATCGAGCACCTGTTCATAACGCACGGCCTGTGGCGGAGTAGTTACACAACAATACCATTCCTGTAATGGACCTGTCTGCACAGAGTCCTGACCTTAATCGTATAGGAAATCTGTGGGATGTTTTGGAACGCCAACTTCGTGCCAGGCCTCACCGACCAACATCGATACCTCTCCTCAGTGCAGCACTCCGTGAAGAATGGGCTGCCATTCCCCAAGAAAACCTACAGCGCCTGATTGAGCGTATTCCTGCGATAGTGGAAGCTGTCATCAAGGCTAAGGGTGGGCCAACACCATATTGAATTCCAGCACTACCGATGGAGGGCGCCACGATCTTGTAAGTCATTTTCAGCCAGGTGTCCGGATACTTTTGATCACGTAGTGTATATCCGTTTTATGCTTTAAATTATTATTTTACGTTTCAAACTAACTTTTTTGTTTTTTAGTCTTCCGTTTCACATACGTATACTTAGTTAATTGAAAATAATATGTAACTGATAATTATTATAGAAAACAATTAAATAATCATAATTTGTAAAGAAATGCTTAAAACAAAACGTTTTTTACACCATGCACATAAACGAACAAGTTCTCTTAACATAATATACACGATGGAGGAGACAATATGAAACAAAATTCAGTAGGATTTCTGACTGTCACGTGTAATTCTCTAAATTTCTTGTACTGTATTAGGCATATTTCAGTTCATTGACAAGCCTTGGCGAAGAGAACTGATTATATACTAATGACTGCAGCTTGATTATATTGTTTCTCAAGTGGAGATTGACATCATAATCATTCAACTGTCTAGATTTGGAAGTCTTCTCACAAAGTTCTTCTAACAACGAAAGCTGTATACGTCGCACGGCTGCATCTGTGCCATCGAGCTCTTTGGGATCACCGGATGAACGAATTCCTTGTCCTCAGCGACGATGCTCTAAATGATTTTTTTAACTCTGAGCGCCACAAGAGACCAACGATAATACAGATACTTCTCTCTCACTGGGAAAGAAAATTTTTTTTAATGTCTTTTGACCTAGTCAGACATTCGTTTCCCAGATTTCGATGCTGCCACAATAACACTTAGAGCTTCAAAAAGAGATTCTCGGTGTGGTGTCACCGCCAGACACCACACTTGCTAGGTGGTAGCCTTTAAATCGGCCGCGGTCCGTTAGTATACGTCGGACCCGCGTGTCGCCACTATCAGTGATAGCAGACCGAGCGCCGCCACACGACAGGTCTAGTCTAGAGAGACTCCCTAGCACTCGTCCCAGTTGTACAGCCGACTTTGCTAGCGATGTTTCATTGTCTACGTACGCTCTCATTTGCAGAGACGACAGTTTAGCATAGCCTTCAGCTACGTCATTTGCTACAACCTAGCAAGCCGCCATATTCAGTTACTATGTCTTCTGAACAGATAATATTGTGACTCATGTACCGTCAAGAGCGACATTCATCATTAATGGATTAAAGTTAAGTATCAAACTAATTACTTCCGCTTTCTGAATACTCACTCCTTGTCATGTTCCAGACCTCACGTCAGTACTGTTCTTCCCTCCTCACGCCAGCCAGCGTGAGCTAAGACGCGTGCATTTCGGCCTTCTCTCGTAACACGGTGTTGGCTCTTCAGCCAACACAACAGTCGGTCCAAAGGCACCATTAGTTTCTAAAACTGTGAAAAGGCAGGTGTTCAGCGTGAAAAAAAAGGTTTTGAACGTCTTACCCGAGGACAAGGAAGATCTGGTGACTGTAAAGGGTTCGATGGCACAGGTAGAGCCTTGGAGTGTGTACGGTTTTCGATGCTGCAAGATCTTTGTGAGAAGATTTTCAAATCTAGATCTGTTGAATGATTATGATATCAATGTCCACTTGAGAAACAATATAAACAAGCTGCAGTCATTGGTAAGTAATGGATTATTCTCTTCGTTCAGGCTTATCAGTATACTGAAATATGCCTGATACGAGTCAGGATATTCAGAGGATCACCTGTGACAGTTTGAAATCCTGTTGAATTTTGTTTTACATTGTTTTCTCCATCGTGTATATTACGTGAAGAAATTTCGTTCCTTTTATGTGCATGCTGCAAGAAATGCTATGTTTTAAGCGTTTCCTTAAAGATTATCATTATCGTTATTATTTTCTATTATTATAATGAGTTACTTATTATTTTCAACTAACAAAATACACACGTGAAACGGTTAACTAAAAAAACAACAACATAAAATAGAAATTTAAAACGTAAAACAAATATAATTGAAATACGTAATTAGAATTGTATTGAATGTTTAGATATTTTAATTAGGTATGTTGAAAATATTCCGACAACACAAAGTGAACATCTTATTTCCAAAAATGGCATTCAGAAATCAGCTTTATTAAACAGGATGTGTGTGGCTTGCACTCCTCTTTATCTTTCAACAAAAGTTTTCATTCATCAAAATTAATTAATGGTGGTGTTTATCGAAAAAAAATCAAATTATTACAAGAGTTGATTACATAGTTTTGAAGAACATTAATTACATATCAACTTTTATAGCAAAATATTATTTATGTATCATCGTTTCGAAGATATCCCCTTTGAACCTAAAACGCCAAACTGCATTCCGGGGCGCGTTTTACCACTCAAAGGGGGAACACTCATAGCAGCACTTCATGCCGGGTTTGAAATCGACTGTCATTGACTAGGCTTGACAATAAAAAAAATGGTTCAAATCGCTCTAAGCACTAAGGGACTTAACATCTGAGGTCATCAGTCCCCTAGACGTGGAACTACTTACACCTAACTAACCTAAGGGCATCACACATATCCATGCCCGAGGCAGGATTCGAAAATGGCTCTGAGCACTATGGGACTTAACATCTATGGTCATCAGTCCCCTAGAACTTAGAACTACTTAAACCTAACTAACCTAAGGACATCACACAACACCCAGCCATCACGAGGCAGAGAAAATCCCTGACCCTGCCGGGAATCGAACCCGGGAACCCGGGCGTGGGAAGCGAGAACGCTACCGCACGACCACGAGATGCGGGCGAGGCAGGATTCGAACCTGCGATGAAAGCAGCTACGTGGTTCCGAACTGAAGCGCCTAGAACCGCTCGACCACAGCGGCCGCCTGCTTGACAATCGTCTCCAGCGCCTTTCGATTTGGATATTTTTCCGTCCAATGTACTTAAGCTGTGTTACATTCTTTGTGGACACGATGGAAAATTCGCGTTGATTCATCAACAAAACGGGTAACTTCTTCCACATTGTGATGACTGGCATGTCCAAACATGATAGCTCCTTTTAACCAATCTTCCCCTTCTCCACATTTCTCGATCTTACTACTGTAACTCCTCACAACCTACTGGCACATACACATGACATTGCTGTGACTCACGTCAGCTGTGTAGGGTCGCACACTTCCAGCTCTACAACAGTTGCAGCGTTCCAAATCGAGCAGCGTCCTCTTTTAGGAGGTGACTAATAAATTGTCCGTTGAACTTAAGGCGAAATTTAAAATTATGTTTATTGTGAAATTTAGTGTTAAAAGGAATTCACTTTTATGAATCAAAATATGATGATAAATTATAGTAAGAGTGGCTAATAATGCGCTCTTTTTCTTTGATATTAGTGAATGATGTTTTCCCATTTCCTGTTTGATATCTACCGGAAACCTATTATAGCTTAATCGATGTTTATGGAGGGCTTGGAACTGTGCCACTCACGATTTAAATAATGAAACATTGCACCAGTTGCGTAGTTTTTAATGCTCAGTACTACGCGTTTCGAGAATTTATTCTCATTGTTAAGAGCAAATATTTTTGTGAGTACTATGTGCGACATCTGCATGTGTGTTTTACTGCCTCTCATGTACTGTAGTCGTCTTTTTGAGGTTATACTGCAGTCGGAAGCAAGTCCGTCCGGCAGGCATTGGAAGGCCCAACGGTACTGACCGACCGCTGCGTCATCCTCGCTAATGACATCATCGGACGCGGATACGGGGGTTTGTCAGTTTTCGTGACCTGGAGCGGCTAGTACTCGGTCAAGTAGCTCATCACGAATCTGTGTGCTTTCTGCTCAACAAAGCACGGCGGCGCGGAGGGTCACCCATGCCCGACGGTGCTTAACTTCGGTGATCTGAAGGGGATCTGTGTATTCACCGCCACACGGCCGTTGACGCAATCTGAAAACGGACGAAATAAATGTTGGTTTTCGTTACGTTTTGATGTTAGAAACAGCATTTTTATCTGTTTACTTACAGGTAATCTGTCTCTTCCGTTACGCAGAATCCACGTAAATTCTCGAAATGCGTTGTGTTAAGCATAAAAAATTACGTAACCGGGGTAGTGATTCGTTATTTAAATCACCCTGTTCTGAACACTAAACAGGGATATATAGTTTATATGAAAATTGCTTTTAGTTCTAGTATTGTGGGATTCACAACTCATCCCACATTCACTCTTATTATTACCCTCAAATTCATTTGCAGAGTAAATCTACTGATACATGAGTGTAAGAATCCCAAGATCCCAGAAGAGACTTCTGCAAGACATTCAGTTTACAGTTTTACGTAACATTCTCATTAGATTAAATGTGCTATAGAATAAATACATAGAAGAGACTTCTGCAAGAATTTCAGTTTACAGTTTTACGTAACGTTCTCATTAGATTATATGTGCTATAGAATAAATACATATTTCACCTTAATTACATTGTCCCAGGAGATGATGCCACACGACAGCATTCAGTGAAAGTATGTACAGTAGGCTAAACTGAGCTGAATTTACTGGTACTGCAATTTTTACTGTAAAAGGAAGGGAAGTAGTATCTACGTTTCTTCAAGCATTCCACCAGTGGAGATGATAGTTCAAATGGATAAGAGGACAGAAGGAAAACGACGGTGATCTTGTTTTAAGGAACCAGCCTGTTCTTTTTACCTGAAGTGTTTCAGAGAAATTACAGAAACCCTATATCAGAATTATACGCTCAGGATCTGAACATGACTATTCTATTTACAGGATTCTAATGCTGCCACCACTGTGTCCCCTCACTCTACCTACTTTACAGTGAAACACAGAGGAATGAAAGCGGGCACTCTGTATTTCCCCAGACACCAGGGAAGAACGGACATCAACGTGTTTTCTATCACTTCAACTATGAACTAGATTAAGGCTATGCTTGATTGCCCTCCTTAACTAAAGCAGCTGGCATAGTGCTGTGTGCCAGGACAGTAGAAATGACTATATCAAAACCGTAAATGACTGAACAGCATTTCATGTATGGATTTCCCGAAATTAACGCAATAGAAGTCCAATGGACGTTTTCCAGGAAATATGATATTCAAACGACTGAATCAGCGAGTGTCAGACAGAGAGACGTTAAAAATCAAAGTGATTAACAGATTCAACAATTTAGAACCCCAAATCTTCGTCTCGAAAGTCGGATTTCGAGCAGCTTGAATATAATGCATACAAGAAGAATAGTGCCAGCGGCCTTGGTGCAGTGGTAACACCGGTTCCCGTCAATCAGCCAAGTTAAGCGATGTCGAGCTGATCTAGCACTTGGATAGGTGACCATCCTGTCTGCCGAGCGCTGTTGACAATCTGGGTGCACTCAGCCCTTGTGAGGCAAAACTAAGGAGCTACTGCATTGAGAAGTAGCGGCTCCGGTCTCGTAAACTGACATACGGCCGGGAGAGCGGTGTGCTGACCACATACCCAACCATATTACCCTCCCATATCCACATCCAATGACGCCTGTGGGCTGAGGATGACACGGCGGCCGGTCGGTAGCGTTGGGCATTCATGGCCTGTTCGGACGGATTTTAGTTTTACAAGAAGAATAGCATTAACGAATAAAACAACACAAAGAACGTCGTTAAAAATATTTACCGCAACTACTATTACACCTGTATCAGTTTTATTTACTACTGCCTCTGACGAACAAAGACCTATTTCCAAGAGTGAAGTTATGTTCTTCGTTTCTGCAAATGTCTATCGTGTATTTGAACTTTAACGTCAAGTTCTTATTTTCCGGTAATACTGACTGACAAGACATGAAATCTTCGAATGCCATTCTACTTATGACTGAGCTGAAGAAAATCATATACCTTTCTTGTAATGGAAAGTTATAAAATTCTGAACATCTCCGAAATTACTGAGCTTAGGTAAGTACTGGCAAGCCCCTCTATCTCTTTGTTAGTATTTGTTTTACATCTTTATATGAGATTTTCCATTAATCATTTTAATTATATAATTTCGGTGTCATATTTGGGATCCTGAGAAAATTTCGAAATATTTGATACTGGACTCAAAACGGTCAGTTGGTTGGTTAAAAGTCGCCAAATTTAATTAGCTTTTTTTATAATATCGAGTTAAGTTTCCGAGGCCAGCACACAGCGCCGATGTTTTGTCTATGCAGAGGACCATCGGTTGGAGAGGACAGGGTAATTTTTACATTCCGAGTTTAATTAATGTAGAACACACGAAGACGGCGAGGTCCACTAAGTTCCTTGGCCATTATTTCAAATTTAAGTTGAAGCCATGACGTGGCGGAGTCATAATTACATCCCTCGTTCTGAGAATTCGGGTCCAAACAGATGTCCCATCCTGGGTGTCAAGAGAACGGTACAAAAGCCCCCAGGCCGAGTCTGTGGGAACAGTACCACCTCCAATCCTTGCTATTTTGGCTACGGGAAACTATTTATTAATCGCGGACACACTCGACTGTGTGGGACCCGAGGTTACAAACAGCGCAGAGAACTTCTCCTCTGCCCCATTCGGTTGCAGTTCCCGAACGAGGCCACATCGCGAGAGGCATACTGCGGAAATTACCGCCATTTTGCTGCCAGTGTTACCTTCATACTGTTTGGGAGCTGTCTTGTGTTCAGCCATCCACATCGTGATAAGAACGCCTGTCACGCAGAGTCTGCCACAGAGTCGACTGATGCTTTCGTGGTTGCTAATGGAACCCGTAACAAAACGCGCTGCTTTTCGTCGGAACTTCCCTGTGGACTCCTAAAACATCGACTGCACACTGACCAGCACAGCGCCTCGAAACAACGTCAAGAAGGCGCTGACCCGCGCGCCAACGGAAAGAGCGGGCAGCGCCACACCTCCAGCGCCCCGTGTCAACATTGACTTTACCAACCGCCCACCGCTGGTCAGCCCCAGTTCTGTCGCAGACTTCCAGAGCATCAGTACTGAGTAATAGCAAGACGGTACTTAGCCTGCGTTCTGCGAGTAGTCGTAGAGAAAAGTAATCACATGTAAGAGGCACAGGAAGCCACTTCATGTCGAGAAGTTAGGTTTCTTTCCTTTTTAGAAGTAGTGTTCCATTAATTTGAATGTGTATGTACAGATCATTTTGGATTCCTACCGCCGGCCATCGCAATTTCTCTGCTTCCTTGTTTGCGACGGTACTGACTCCCGCAGTAGCCGACACAATATTTCCCATCCGCGACCTGTTCTTCTCGATTTTCATACAGGTGTGTTTACACCTGTGTGTTTTCGACACGCACGAGATGCAAGCAGCCGTTGCATCGGCGCAAAGTCACGCTTGCCTCTGATTTGTGCGCACGAGGATGTAGGAGTCTCTCCATAGTATACTCCGTTCACAATAAGAATAAACCTTATGCAAACAAACACAGATGCAATGACTGGCCAGCAGCCTTAGCTCCCGTACACTGGTGTTGCTCCGCTCTCGGAAGTAGGTCCAAATTACGTATTAGATACCTTATTGCTATGCCACTGTAAATGAAACTTTAACACATTCTGATGTATTAACAGCCGTCAAATTTTTCTTAATCCTACTTTAACTGCCGGCCGGGGTGGCCGAGCGTTTCTAGGACCTACAGTCTGGAACCGCGCGACCTCTACGGTCGCAGGTTCGAATCCTGCCTCGGGCATGGATGTGTGTGATGTCCTTAGGTCAATTAGGTTTAAGTAGTTCTAAGTTGTAGGGGACTGATGACCGAAGAAGTTAAGTCCCATAGTGCTCAGAGCCATTTTAACCTACTTTAACTGCGTAATTTTTATTTAAAAAATCCTGTACAGTCACAATCACTGTAAGCGCTACTCCTGCTCTGATTGTCTCGCTGTTCATATGTAACGCGAATGTGAATGACACTGCTTCCTGCTCCATTGTGAAAAGCGCGCACGGAACACCGTTACTGGCTAGAAACAAATTGTAGCTTAATATTTTTCACAACGTTGCAGAGAAAAATCAGCTTTGACGTTTTTCAGGAAAGATTATGTGATAAATCTTAGGGATAGTGTCTTGGATATATTCGTGGCGTAACCGGAAGCGTCGGAGATTGATAATGCGTCGGTGGTTCGCGAGATTCACAACCCGATATGATCTACAATTTTTGTTCTGTTTGAATACCTAAATCATTTGAATATGAAATTTATCAAATACGTGTTAATTATCTCATACGTAACCATCATTATTTCAAGAAAAAAATGATCGATTTATTATAAAAATTGTTAAAGGTTTTGAAGTTAAGAAAACATTACAGAATTAAATTTTTTGGAGAAAAATGAAAAGTCAAATACTCTTTGTTTGAATATGCCCATTGCTATAAAGGAAAGATATGGTCTTACACGAGGCAGAGTGATACGCGTCGTAGGAAAACGGGAAGCAATAATTTCCACGGTGTGGAGCACACTGATGCATTTTTACATTTGTCACCTCAACACTGCAATCTGAATCCAATAGAATTGATCTGGAACCAATGTCAGGGGTTTGTCGCGAGAAATAACACGACATATAAGCTACCAAATTAACTGGAACTAATGCAATAAGTTTGTGACACGTCACTGCCGAATGACGGCAAAATGAAGCACAGCACGTCGTAAAAGAGGAAGAGGAAATGTGGACTTTTTGGTGACTTGCGATTCTACCGCTGGTCGCCTCTTTATCAACGTAGCAGTATTGAAATGTACCGCATTCCTCCGAGTCCGATATGAAGTTCAGAGATTACCAGACGACTAACGATCATGCCTTCAGTGGCTTCAATATTTAACTACATGGTGAAATCCCAGCAGAAAACTCATGCAGAAAATTACCCTTGTTAAAGCCAGGAATTTTCGTCGCTCTCGTTTTTAATTACAATACTATGTTAGCTAAGATCGAGAGTATGTCATGTTTTCCATCGGATCACCTAAGAATGGTATCGCCTGAGTTTTACCATTATTTCCTTCTGTTCAAAAATTATATGACATTCAAGGCTATATTGTTCACTACTCGTCTCTTTTTACGTTTTTACTACACCTGTTCACATCACTGCAGGTTAACTGAACCAGGTGGCTTGCCAGTGCTGTCCACGTGAAATGAGACGGTAAGCTGTTGTCCAATGTTATTGCGGAGTCGATGTACGAATAACGCACAGCACTAAACGTATCCTCATTATCGCACTTGACTGTAGTCGATGAAGCTTGGCTTCTGCTCCACGTGAACCGAAATCCAATGAGGTTCCGGCAAACGCGGAAGAATACGTACTGTAATGTTTACATGAGGTTTACTCTTACGATGAATGACGTACAGACGGGGAGCAAGAACAGCCGCACGGAGACTAGCTGCAAGACGCACACAAGTATAAACACAACTTCAGGGTGAGCGCCGCAACTTCGATGATTGCGACTGTGCTATCGCGACATTTACACCGCGAGTTACCGGCACTGAAAATCCACATGACGTAGCGTGGCAAGTTTTATCGTCTGTTTTCTGGGGTAGTATTGTTTACCCGTGGCTGACCTCTTTCATTGTCCTGTATCAGTTTGATTCACTTTCAGCACTCTCTCTAGGGATCGGAGTTTACTCTGTTACTGTATCCATTTACGGGTCTTTTTGTAACTTCTGACTTGTCTTACAGCAAGTCAACTGCCTGCCAAGAGATTATTAATTGTGAGAGATGCCTTAAGGAAGATTTGTAATAAGGCTCCCCTGCAGGTGTGAGCTAATTCTGAACAGAAGATTTCATTACCAGCATCTACTAACTTTCATCGGCCTGGAGCTTGCCTGCTGTCCCTCTTTACTTAGTTAATTCCTATTAGCCAGCCAGAGTGACCGAGCGGTTCTAGGCGCTGCAGTCTGGAACCGCGAGACCGCTACGGTCGCAGTTTCGAATCCTGCCTCGGGTATGGATGTGTGTGTTGTCCTTAGGTTCGTTAGGTTTAAGTAGTTCTAAGTTCTAGGGGACTGATGACCTAAGAAGTTAAGTCCCATAGTGCTCATACCCATTTTAATTCCTATTAGACGGCTGTAACAAGTAGTAGGAGACGAAATTCATGACAGAAGATCAACAGGTGAGAGAATTCCATTAAGGAACGATGAACGTTACGACATTTATTCTACACTCCTGGAAATGGAAAAAAGAACACATTGACACCGGTGTGTCAGACCCACCGTACTTGCTCCGGATACTGCGAGAGGGCTGTACAAGCAATGATCACACGCACGGCACAGCGGACACACCAGGAACCGCGGTGTTGGCCGTCGAATGGCGCTAGCTGCGCAGCATTTGTGCACCGCCGCCGTCAGTGGCAGCCAGTTTGCCGTGGCATACGGAGCTCCATCGCAGTCTTTAACACTGGTAGCATGCCGCGACAGCGTGGACGTGAACCGTATGTGCAGTTGACGGACTTTGAGCGAGGGCGTATAGTGGGCATGCGCGAGACCGGGTGGACGTACCGCCGAATTGCTCAACACGTGGGGCGTGAGGTCTCCACAGTACATCGATGTTGTCGCCAGTGGTCGGCGGAAGGTGCACGTGCCCGTCGACCTGGGACCGGACCGCAGCGACGCATGGATGCACGCCAAGACCGTAGGATCTTACGCAGTGCCGTAGGGGACCGCACCGCCACTTCCCAGCAAATTAGGGACACTGTTGCTCCTGGGGTATCGGCGAGGACCATTCGCAACCGTCTCCATGAAGCTGGGCTACGGTCCCGCACACCGTTAGGCCGTCTTCCGCTCACGCCCCAACATCGTGCAGCCCGCCTCCAGTGGTGTCGCGACAGGCGTGAATGGAGGGACGAATGGAGACGTGTTGTCTTCAGCGATGAGAGTCGCTTCTGCCTTGGTGCCATTGATGGTCGTATGCGTGTTTGGCGCCGTGCAGGTGAGCGCCACAATCAGGACTGCATACGACCGAGACACACAGGGCCAACACCCGGCATCATGGTGTGGGGAGCGATCTCCTACACTGGCCGTACACCTCTGGTGATCGTCGAGGGGACACTGAATAGTGCACGGTACATCCAAACCGTCATCGAACCCATCGTTCTACCATTCCTAGACCGGCAAGGGAACTTGCTGTTCCAACAGGACAATGCACGTCCGCATGTATCCCGTGCCACCCAACGTGCTCTAGAAGGTGTAAGTCAACTACCCTGGTCAGCAACATCTCCGGATCTGTCCCCCATTCAGCATGTTTGGGATTGGATGAAGCGTCGTCTCACGCGGTCTGCACGTCCAGCACGAACGCTGGTCCAACTGAGGCGCCAGGTGGAAATGGCATGGCAAGCCGTTCCACAGGACTGCATCCAGCATCTCTACGATCGTCTCCATGGGAGAATAGCGGCCTGCATTGCTGCGAAAGGTGGATATACACTGTACTAGTGCTGACATTGTGCATGCTCTGTTGCCTGTGTCTATGTGCCTGTGGTTCTGTCAGTGTGATCATGTGATGTATTTGACGCCAGGAATGTGTCAATAAAGTTTCCCCTTCCTGGGACAATGAATTCACGGTGTTCTTATTTCAATTTCCAGGAGTGTATTTTTTTCCTTGTCTGCGAATAATAGATGAGTTACAGAACCCAGGGCCACGTGATATTTTCAGTTAGAAGAGCGGACGGCGAAATAATTTTTGAGATTTCACGACAAATAGCTCTGGGGGACTTGTTACTGTCTGGCTTTTTTTTAACTGACACATCTACATCTATATATGGCAAGCCCCTTTACAGTGTGTGGCGGAGGGTACTTTGTCTACCAGTGCCGTATTCCCCTTTTCCTGTTCCAGTCGCGAATGGTTCGCGGTAGGTACGATTGCTGGAAAGCCTCCGTGCGAGTCCGCATATCCAATGTGTTACCTTCATTGTCTTTTCGCGAAATGTACGTAGAAGGAAGCAACATATTAAGTGACTCTACTAGGAACGTACGCTCTCGGAAATTTACCTATAAACCGCATCGTAATGGGTCTGCCACTTGAGCTGACTGAGCATCTCGATGAAGTTGCTTGCTTACTAAGTGAACCGTAACGAAACGCGCCGCTCTTCTTTGCATCTTCTCTACGTTCTCTATGAATCCTTTCTGGTATCGATCCCATTCTGAAGAGTAATATTAAAATCTTAGTGGAACAAGGGTTTTGTAAGCTACCTACTTTGTGCGGGGAATTACATTTCCCGAGGATTCTTCCAGTGGATCTCGGTGTGGCATCTGCCGTACCAGCGACAAGTTTTATATGGTCGTTTTAGTTTGAGTAGGTCCGTACGCACACTCGTAATATTTATGGATGGAACTGCTCCCACTGATTACATTTGTTTATGTTAAGGGTCCATTGTCATTTACCAAGTGACGATCCTCCGCATTCGGTATGGCGAGAAACAGTGCGAACTCCGCTGGCGAGTTGTCCGTTCTGCCAAGTTGTCAGTATCGACCAAGGGAAGCTCGTTTCCAGAATGAGATTTTCACTCTGCAGCGGAGTGTGCGCTGATATGAAACTTCCTGGCAGATTAAAAATGTGCCGGACCGAGACTCGAACTCGGGACCTTTGCCTTTCGCGGGCAAGTGCTCTACCATATGCTTGGGTAGCTCAGATGGTAGAGCACTTGCCCGTGAAAGTTCGTTTGTTACATTTCGACTGTCTACTTTGAGAAACCAGTAGTCTTTAAAAAAAAAAAAAGTGGTTCAAATGGCTCTGAGCGCTATGGGACTTAACATCTGAGGTCATAAGTCCCCTAGACTTCGAGCTGCTTAAACCTAACTAACTTAAAGACATCACACACATCCTTGCCTGAGGCAGGATTCGAAGCTGCGGCCGTAGCAGTAGCGCTTCCGGACTGAAGTGCCTAGAACCGCTCGGCCACGTGGATCTCCATATCACGCTTTTCTACACGGCTCCAGGATATACAGGTAGGTTAAGAATTGTGTGGGTCAACAACACTAACACGCAGTGAAAAGCAACGTCGCCACTTGTACCGGGTGGCAGGTGGCAGTAGCCGCCGTTATCTTAATATCTGTTTGTGTGTGTGTGTGTGTGTGTGTGTGTGTGTGTGTGTGTGTGTCTGTGTGTGTGTTTGTGTGTGTGTACTGACTCATCTGGTGGCTCAACTCATTCACAGGTGTCAGGGCTCAAGAACTTGTTTTTTCCTAACTGTAACTCCCTTCAGGTAGAGTAGGTGACAGAATTTCTGTCGCACTGTAGAACTCTAAGCATCCACATCTACTCCGCAATCCACCATACGGTGCATGGCGGAGGGTACCTCGTACCACAACTAGCATCTTCTTTCCCTGTTCCGCTCTCAAACAGAACGAGGGAAAAATGACTGCCTATATGCCTCTGTACGAGCCCTAATGTCTCTTATCTTACCTTTGTGTGTTTCCGCGAAATGTAAGTTGGCGGCAGTAAAATTGTACTGCAGTCAGCGTCAAATGCTGGTTCCTCAGTAGCGATTCACGAAAAGAACGCCTCCTTTCCTCTAGAGACTCCCACTCGAGTTCCTGAAGCATTTCCCTAACACTCGCGTGATGGTCAAACCTACCAGTAACAAATCTAGCAGCCCGCCTCTGAATTTCTTCTATGTCCTCTCTCAAGACGACCTGATAGGCATCCAAACGCTCGACCAGTACTCAAGAATAGGTCGTATTAGTGTTTTATAAGCGGTCTCCTTTACAGATGAACCACATCTTCCGAAAATTCTACCAATGAACCGAAGACGACTATTCGCCTTCCCCACAACTGCCATTACATACTTGTCCCACATCATATCGCTCTGCAATGTTATGCCCAAATATTTAATCGACGTGATTGTGTCAAGCGCTACACTATTAATGGAGTATTCAGATATTACAGGATTATTTTTCCTATTCATCTGCATTAATTTACATTTATCTATATTTAGAGTTAGCTGCCATTCTTTACACCAATCACAAATCCTGTCCAAGTCATCTTGTATCCCTTACAGTCACTCAACGACGACACCTTCCCGTACACCACAGCATCAGCAGCAAGCAGCCGTTCATTGCTATCCACCCTATCCAAAAGATAATTCATGTAGACAGAAAACAACAGCGGACCCACCAGCGAGCATCGTACTGAAGGCTCTCATTAGATGAATATTCTAAACAGATGACGCCGATGAATCGTATGGTGACGATTAGGAGTCCTTTGAGTTTTAGAGGCCGGCCGGAGTGGCCGTGCGGCTCTAGGCGCTACAGTTTGGAGCCGAGCGACCGCTACTGTCGCAGGTTCGAATCCTGTCTCGGGCATGGATGTGTGTGATGTCCTTAGGTTACTTAGGTTTCATTAGTTCTAAGTTCTAGGCGACTGATGACCTCAGAAGTTAAGTAGCATAGTGCTCAGAGCCATTTTTTGAGTTTTAGTGCACTGTGAGGTACAGCAGGCACCTTGAAATACAGAAGTTCTTTTATTATTTTTTCTTATGAGCTCATATATTCTGTCGAAAGCATACGAAATTAAAATAACGTAAGTCAGTCATTCTATTCTCCGAGACAGCAAGTAATTTTTTCTCAAAACACGGAGATAAAATACGTCTGTCTCGCACTGTGTTGCAGAAACAGTCAGGAACATCAAAAGATCGTTTGAATCTGACGCAATAAGAGAACTACGTACTAACAATTCTAGTCCAATGATGCAAAGGTCGCTTGATAAGGCAGCAGCTACCACACACACACACACACCACACACGTTATATACGTAGGAAAATCTGGGGTAGAATAGGGTATGGGAGTGAAACCGGGAACCCTCATATTTCTCGTTACGAGTTGGTAACAATTTTTTTTCCGTTAGAGCATGAAGACAGCCAGCAACTTCAGTACCGCCACAAGGTTTGATAGTGTCAGATGTGTTGTTATTAAACAAAATAATTTGCTAGGTTTTTGTGGTCGTATATCTTAATCTGCAATATTTTGCCCTCATAGGGAATTTACAGTGTCGTATTACAACTTCAAACTAATAATACAATGAATATTCATGAACATGTGTTCATGAATATTCATTGTATTATTAGTTCTACCCATATGATAATACTAAATTGATGCCGGCCGCGGTGGTCTCGCGGTTAAGGCGCTCAGTCCGGAACCGCGTGACTGCTACGGTCGCAGGTTCGAATCCTGCCTCGGGCGTGGATGTGTGTGATGTCCTTAGGTTAGTTAGGTTTAAGTAGTTCTAAGTTCTAGGGGACTGATGACCACAGACGTTAAGTCCCATAGTGCTCACAGCCATTTGAACCATTTTTTCACTAAATTGATGCAAACATCAACATGGATGATTATTAAGCCTTCCAGTTCAGAACTTACTAAAGTTGCTCGAAATGACCACAACTACTTGAGCAACGCCCAGCAGATTGTTAATAAAAATGGTTCAAATGGCCCTGAGCACTATAGGACTTAACCTCTGAGGTCATCAGTCCCCTAGAACTTGAAGTACTTAAACCTAACTAACCTAAGGACATCACACACATCCATGCCCGAGGCAGGATTCAAACCTGCGACTGTATCAGCCGTATGGTTCCGGACTGAAGCGCCTACAACCGCTCGGCCAGAGCGGCCGGCGCGGATTGTTCACTGAGGTTGTTCAAACACATGAGCGCCAAAGAAACTGGTATAGACATGAGTATTCAAATAGAGAGACATGAAGACAGACAGAATACGGCGTTGCAGTCGACAGTGCCTATATAAGTCAACAAGCGTCTGGCGCAGTTGTTAGATCGGTTACTGCTGCTTCAATGGCAGGCTATCAATATTTAAGTGAGCTTGAACGTGGTGTTATAGCCGAAGCACGAGCGATGGGACACAGCATCTCCTAGGTAGCGGTGAAGTGGGGATTTTCCCGTACGACCATTTAACGAGTGTCCGTCAGTATCAGGAATCCGGTAAAATATTAAATCTCCGACATTGTTGCGACCGGAACAGGATCCTGAAAGAACGGGACCAACGACGATTGAAGAGAATCAACATGACATAAGTGCAACCCTTCTCCAAATTGCTGCAGATTTCATTGCTTGGACATCAAGTGTCAGCGTGCGAACCATTCAAGGAAACATCATCTATATGCGCTTTCGGAGGTGAAGGCCCATTCGTGTACCCTTGATGACTGCACGACACAAAGCTTTACGCCTCGCCTGGGCCCGTCAACACCGCCATTGGACTGTTGATGACTGGAAGTAGATTGCCTGGTCGGACGAGTCTCGTTTCAAATTGTATCGAGCAGATGGACGTGTACGGGCATGGAGACAACCTCATGAACCCTTAGACCCTGCACGTCAGCAAGGGGTTTTTCAAGCTGGTGGAGGCTTTGTAATGTTGTGAGGTGTGTGCAGATGGAGTGATATGGGACCCATGATACGTCTAGATACGACTCTGACAGGTGACACGCACATAAGCATCCTGTCTGATCACCTGCATACAGACGTGCATTGTGTATTCCGATGGACTTATAGCAGGGCAATGCGATGCCCCACACGTCCAGAATTGCTTTAGAGTGGCTCCAGGGTCGCTCTTCTGAGTTAAAACAGTTCCGTTGGCCACCAACTTCCCAGACATGAACATTATTGAGCATATCTAGGATGTCTTGCAACGTGCTGTTCAGAAGAGATCTCCACCTCCTCGTACTCTTACGGATTTATGGAGAGCCCTGTAGGGTTCATAGTGTCAGTTACTGTGCTGTTCAGAAGAGATCTCCATCTCTTCGTACTCTTACGGATTTATGGAAAGCCCTGCAGGATTCATAGTGTCAGTTCCCTCGAGCAGTGCTTCAGACATTAGTCGAGTCCATGCCACGTCGTGTTGCGGCACTTCTGCGTGCTCGCGAGAGCCCTACAAGGTATTAAGCAGGTGTACCAGTTTCTTTGGCTCTTCAGTGTAGGAACTCAATTTATTGCCCAATGTTATGCCTATGTAGCTTCATTTCTGTGGTCGGCAACGTCCTGTATGCCAGCTGTTAGAGAGAAGTGAAGGCGTGCTAGTGTTGCAGAATGTGGGGAAAGCTTATTTATATGTCCTCATTAAACGCATTGTCCGAGGAGGTTTTTATTGAGGTAGTACTAATAAACCTAAACTGAAGTCCAAGAAGGTAGAGAGAAAACAGTTATAACGGTAAAACCTAAGCAAGTTGAAGCTGTCAGAAATCAAGACTGCCTTAAAAGAAATAAAAATACATAACAATAGCAAAAATTCTGCTTAGAGTAGTTACTAATGTGGAAAATCAATGGAATAGCCTTAAAGATGTGTAGTTAATACAATATAAAATGTACTAGGTTTGAAAAAATTAGAAAAGAGCCAGTCTTTAACAACAGATGCGCTACTGGGACAGTTCTGAAATGCGAAAACTTTGAAAATGCAGAGCAACAGTGTACACCGACTGAGAAAAAAATAAATACCCACAAAAAATGGTCGGATTTGAGTCAAACTTCGTAAACATACTGGCCATAAGCGGCTATGCAAATGATTTAAGTTGCAATTTTCTGCGTCTTGTAGAACGGCCACCAGAACGCATGAGTGTTGTTCATGTTTATTGTTTTTACCAGGACTGGTAGAGTAGCAAAACAGCGTGAACGACGTCAGATGTTAAGTGATCGCTGTGAAGGACGAGGAGACGCTGCATACTCATGTGAGACAGCGTTATCATCACTTGACAGAGTTTGAAAGGGGTCTCATTGTGGGTCTCCATTAGGCCGGCTCGTCGAGTCGTGCAATAGCCAGATTTGTGGTGCACTCGGATGTGGCAGTAGCCTTGTGTCGAAGGATAGAAGATTAGGGTTTAACGTCCCGTCGACATCAAGGTCATTAGAGACGGACCATTAAGTCAGAATGTTTTCAGGATGAGGAAGGAAACAGACCGTGTCCTTTCAAAGGAACCATCCCGGCGTAAGGCTGGAGCGATTTCGGGAAATCACGGGAAATCTAAATCTGGGTGACCGGACGCAGATTTGAACCATCGTCCTCCCGAATGTGAGTCTAGTCTGCTAGCTCGATGTTGGACTACAAGGGAGTGTGAGGACAGCCATGCTCGTTGTCTGGGTTGCAGTCGACTATGTCTGATTGCCACAAGCGAGAACCGCCGTGTCGTGCACCAAGCACAGTGTAACCGCTTCACATCTGCGCCTGCCATCCGAGAACTAGAAATGGACAGCCTGCAATATTCTGTGTCATCCCAGAACACTGGTTGGAGACTAGCAGCAGGTGGAGAGGGAATTATCTACTCAGATAGTCGAGGCTAAAGTAGTGGCTTCAGTGATGGGGGAGGGCACACCGACCCCAGCTGCAAACCGCCAGGTGGATTAATGACGAGGCTGGTATGCCGGCCAGCCTATATGTGGATTTTAGGCGATTTTCCACATACTACCAGGTGAATACTGGGCCGGTATCCACGCCCCACCTCACACATACGTTACGCAAACATTTAGAAAACTTTCTGAAACTCGCATACTGGATTTACTCTAGGTGCAGACGCTGCACATAGAGTATTAACTATTTAAGACAGAATGCACTGACCCGAGATGAAAAAGGTAACTGAGTGGTGGCAGCAAAAAATAAGAGGAAAAGTTGGAAAAAAAATAGTTGAAGAAACTTCGTAGTTGCGCAGAAGAAATTAGCCCATTTGAAAATGAGGACAAGTACAAGAAGATAGGAGAGATTACAAATGAATCTCTAAATTTCAAAACACTCAGCAATGACTCATATGGAGCAAATAAACAAGTATTGCTGAAATACCAGCAGAACACTTGTGTGCACCAGGCTGAATGGCGATGGGAGAAACGTAATTATTACGGCACCCGAGAACAACTGCGCGGATGAAAGGGTAAATTATCGTACACTCTTGTACCACGTTACAGATATTCACACGAGCAGTTCATAGAAGAAGAAGAAGAAAAGGAAAAACACAGTAGCGGGGTACGATTTGGTTTTAGGAGAAGCAGGGCACTCGAGAAGCAATTTCAGCACTGCAGCTAGTAACAAAGGGCAGATTTTGGAAAAGGAATGAAACGTACATTGCACTGGTATATCTGTAGGTGGCTTTTGATCACCTCAAACGAATAAAATGTTCTTCCTTTTAGTCAGGGTGGTCTCAACTTATTTATGCGAAGCAGGCCATCGGCACTGACGAAATGATGCAAGAGGCCAAGATCACGATAGGTGCAAGACTTCTCTTTTACCCATGATTCCATTTGTCTGTTGAAGAGACAATGAAGGAAGTAAAGAACTATCCTGATCCTGAAATGGTTTCTCAGAAAATAAGTATGATACAGTTCGATAATGACACAGCCGTGGTCGCCGAAAGTGAACAGGTATTAAGTGGACGCTTTATAAGATGGCCACAATATGCAAATAAAGAAAAAGAAAGCTACAGCAATAGTTTGCACATCAGATGGATATGGGATACATCCAGATGTTAAAGTAAATCAAGAGACTACTGAAGAGGGGGATAAACTGCTCTCAGAAGTAGAAACAGAAGAAAAATTCAGGGAAGACAGATGTCGGAAACGGCGAGGCTGGGCGACTATTCACGAGCTACTGTCCTGAGCAGCTATGGAAAATGGTCTGAAGGACGGTGAAAACACGATTAGGCGACACGTCATCACAGAATCTGGAAGCTTAAGGTACCCCTTCTGGTCAAGCCACATGTCATTTCCTTACTTTCCAGCTTCACGTTTTTTTTTTTTTTTTTTTTTTTTTTTTTTTTTTTTTTGTCACGCCTGCAGGTATCATTTAGCATTCAGCAAGGAAAGCGGTACTGCAGAACGCATGCAGTCGGGAGTAAGGTTTCAGTTCCCATGTGGCTGAAGGAGCCGGTGGACCATATGGGTTGAAGTGGACTGTGGTGTGAGGCGCTGTGGCTAAATATGAGAAAGCCTGTTACTTCAGCAGCGAGGTATATAGGGAAAGTACAATTATTCTGGTGCAAAGCAAGTAATCTTACTTAATAAATATTTGCTTATTAAAGTCGCTTTTCCAATACAGATATTAGGAGACGGCTACGAGTCATAAGTATCTTCTTACAACAATATTACAACGCTAGATATCGATCATCTTAATAAATAAATGAGTTATGTTCAAGCTAACGAATATGTACGAACGGTTACGAAACCTCACGAATGTAAGTACGAGGTACAGGCTGCGCGCCATAGTCGCCAGTCGCCGACAGGATGCCTTTCTATCTACACTCATGCTCATAAATTAAGGATAATTGCAGATTATGGTGCCACACAACGTGGCACTACACAAAACTGGTGCCAATAGCATAGGCACAAAGGGAACACACGCGACACAGATCTGTAAATCCACGGTATTGGCGATAAGTTGAGAAAATCGTCCCGAATCATATTTGCTACAAAACGCCACTGTTTCCTGCGCATGTGCCCCGACCTCAATGTGGGATATGATCACCATGCACGCGTACACAGGCCGCACAACGGGTTGGCACACTCTGGATGAGGTGGTCGAGCAGCTGCTGGGGTATAGGCTCCCATGCTTGAACCAGTGCCTGTCGGAGCTTCTGAAGTGTCGTAGGGGTTTGAAGACATCTACATCTACACTCCTGGAAATTGAAATAAGAACACCGTGAATTCATTGTCCCAGGAAGGGGAAACTTTATTGACACATTCCTGGGGTCAGATACATCACATGATCACACTGACAGAACCACAGGCACATAGACACAGGCAACAGAGCGTGCACAATGTCGGCACTAGTACAGTGTATATCCACCTTTCGCAGTAATGCAGGCTGCTATTCTCCCATGGAGACGATCGTAGAGATGCTGGATGCAGTCCTGTGGAATGGCTTGCCATGCTATTTCCACCTGGCGCCTCAGTTGGACCAGCGTTCGTGCTGGACGTGCAGACCACGTGAGACGACGCTTCATCCAGTCCCAAACATGCTCAATGGGGGACAGATCCGGAGATCTTGCTGGCCAGGCTAGTTGACTTACACCTTCTAGAGCACGTTGGGTGGCACGGGATACATGCGGACGTGCATTGTCCTGTTGGAACAGCAAGTTCCCTTGCCGGTCTAGGAATGGTAGAACGATGGGTTCGATGACGGTTTGGATGTACCGTGAACTATTTAGTGTCCCCTCGACGTTCACCAGAGGTGTACGGCCAGTGTAGGAGATCGCTCCCCACACCATGATTCCGGGTGTTGGCCCAGTGTGCCTCGGTCGTATGCAGTCCTGATTGTGGCGCTCACCTGCACGGCGCCAAACACGCATACGACCATCATTGGCACCAAGGCAGAAGCGACTCTCATCGCTGAAGACGACACGTATCCATTCGTCCCTCCATTCACCCCCGTCGCGACACCACTGGAGGCGGGCTGCACGATGTTGGTGCATGAGCGGAAGACGGCCTAACGGTGTGCGGGACCGTAGCCCAGCTTCATAGAGACGGTTGCGAATGATCATCGCCGATACCCCAGGAGCAACAGTGTCCCTAATTTGCTGGGAAGTGGCGGTGCGGTCTCCTACGGCACTGCGTAGAATCCTACGGTCTTGGCGTGTATCCGTGCGTCGCTGCGGTCCTGTCCCAGGTCGACGGGCACGTGCACCTTCCGCCGACCACTGGCGACAACATCGATGTACTGTGGAGACCTCACACCCCACGTGTTGAGCAATTCGGCGGTACGTCCACCCGGCCTCCCGCATGCCCACTATACGCCCTCGCTCAAAGTCCGTCAACTGCACATACGGTTCACGTCCACGCTGTCGCGGCATGCTACCAGTGTTAAAGACTGCGATGGAGCTCCGTATGCCACAGAAAACTGGCTGACACTTACGGCGGCGGTGCACAAATGCTGCGCAGCTAGCGCCATTCGACGGCCAACACCGCGGTTCCTGGTGTGTCCGCTGTGCCGTGCGTGTGATCATTGCTTGTACAGCCCTCTCGCAGTGTCCGGAGCAAGTATGGTGGGTCTGACACACCGGTGTCAATGTGTTCTTTTTTCCATTTCCAGGAGTGTACATCCATACTCCGCAAGCCACCTGACGGTGTGTGGCGGAGGGTACCCTGAGTACCTCTATCGGTTCTCCCTTCTATTCCAGTCTCGTATTGTACGTGGAAAGAAGGATTGTCGGTATGCTTCTGTGTAGGCTCTAATCTCTCTGATTTTATCCTCATGGTCTCTTCGCGAGATATACGTAGGAGGGAGCAATATACTGCTTGACTCTTCGGTGAAGGTATGTTCTCGAAACTTTAACAAAAGCCCGTACCGAGCTACTGAGCGTCTCTCCTGCAGAGTCTCCCACTGGAGTTTATCTATCATCTCCGTAACGTTTTCGCAATTACCAAATGATCCTGTAACGAAGCGCGCTGCTCTCCGTTGGATCTTCTCTATCTCTTCTATCAACCCTACCTGGTGCGGATCCCACACTGCTGAGCAGTATTCAAGCATTGGGCGAACAAGCGTACTGTAACCTACTTCCTTTGTTGTCGGATTGCATTTCCTTAGGATTCTTCCAATGAATCTCAGTCTGGCATCTGCTTTACCGACGATCAACTTTATATGATCATTCCATTTTAAATCACTCCTAATGAGTACTCCCAGATAATTTATGGAATTAACTGCTTCCAGTTGCTGACCTGCTATTTTGTAGCTAAATGATAAGGGACCTATCTTTCTATGTATTCTCATCACATTACACTTGTCTACATTGAGATTCAATTGCCATTCCGTGCACCATGCGTCAATTCGCTGCAGATCCTCCTGCATTTCAGTACAATTTTCCATTGTTGCAACCTCTCGATACACCACAGCATCATCTGCAAAAAGCCTCAGTGAACTTCCGATGTCATCCACCAGACGTGCAGCGATACGTCAACCGAGAGCATCCCAGACTTTCTTGATGGGGTTTAGGTCTGGAGAACAGGCAGGCCACTCCATTCGCCTGATATCTTCTGTTTCAAGGTACTCCTCCACGATGGCAGCTCGGTGGAGCCGTGCGTTATCATCCATCAGGAGGAAGGTGGGACCCACTGCACCCCTGAAAAGGCGGACATACTGGTGCAAAATGACGTCCCGATACACTTGACCTGTTATAGTTCCTCTGTCAAAAACATGCAGGGGTGTACATGCACCAATCATAATCCCACCCTACACCATCTAACCACGACCTCCATACAGGTCCCTTTCAAAGACATTAAGGGGTTGGTATGTGATTCCTGGTTCACGCCAGATGAAAACCCGGCGAGAATCACTGTTCAGACTATACCAGAACTTGCCCGTGAACATAACCTGGGACTACTGTTCCAATGACCATGTACTGTGTTCTTGACACCAGGTTTTACGGGCTCTCCTGTGACCAGGCGTCAGTGGAATGCACCTTGCAGGTCTGCGGGCGAGTAAACCATGTCTGTTCAGTCGTCTGTAGACCGTGTGTCTGGAGACAACTGTTCCAGTGGCTACGGTAAGGTCCCGAGCAAAGCTACCTGCAGTACTCCGTGGCCGTCTGCGGGCACTGATGGTGAGATATCGGTCTTCTTGTGGTGTTGTACATTGTGGACGTCCCGTACTGTAGCGCCTGGACACGTTCCCTGTCTGGTGGAATCATTGCTATAATCTTGAGATCACACTTTGTGGCACACGGAGGGCCCGTGCTACGACCTGCTGTCTTTGACCAGCCTCCAGTCGCCCTAGTATTCCACCCCTCATAACGCCATCAATATGTGTTCTGTTAGCTATTTTGAGGACACAATCGCCATTAGCACGTCTGAAAATGTCTGCACACATACTCGCTGCACCGTACTCTGACATGCACCAACAGACCTCTGCGTATGTGGACTGCTGCCAGCGCCACCGTGCGACGACCGCAGATCAAATGCACCGCATGGTCATACCCCGAGGTGATTTAAACCCGCAAACCGGCCACTAGAACGATATTTCACCATGCACCAGCATTATCCTTAATTTATGAGCATGAGTGTAGTTCTGTCGTAAGATCATCCTCTCAGGAAATTGTTAGTTTTCAGTTAACCATTATTAACCGTGTCCATATTATCAGTTTATGGTATTTAGTACATAAATACATCATAATGGCATCCCTTATGAACGTTATTCCGAATAACATGGCTTCCCGCTTCCATCACTTAGAATCATAGGAAGCAGAACTGCACTTTACAGGGATCCAGACGGCGCTGATACTTTTTCTGTGAGGGACATAAACTTCGAGAGCTTCTCGACAAAACAGGTGGAAAGAATCCTACACGACGACTCACTAAGATAGTCCAAGGACGGATTGTCTTCTTCTCCACAAAACTCGAATGGATAAGCACGGCCAGTCATGCTGTATGCCTCTTAAACCATCATCTATGGCCTCACTGGCTAAACTGAGATATTTCTGGAGGTTTCGCACAACTGGGGGGTTTTTGCAAGGTCTGTGGCTTGTTTCGCTCTGTATACGAGGATAGGTGACGATCTGTGCAAGACTACTGTGCTGGTGCATCCACAAGTGCTTCGGAGCACACTGTTCAGTGCCGACTGTTGAACACGGGGCTTCGCAGCAGATCAGCCAAGGTTCAAAAATGGTTCAAATGTCTCTGAACACTATGGAACTTAACTTCTGAGTTTATCAGTCCCCTAGAACTTATAACTACTTAAACCTAACTAACCTAAGGACAACACACAATTATCCATGCCCGAGGCAGGTTTCGAACCTGCGGCCGTAGCGGTCGCGTGGTACCAGACGGTAGCGCCTAGAACCGCACGGCCACTCCGGCCGGCCATCAGCCAAGGATATCGTCAGCTACGGTTGTAGTAGGCACAGGATCATCGAGATTGGCCTGTGGAACAATGGGAACGTGTCGCCTGATCGCATTAATCACGTTTCTGATCTGACCCCGATGGAAAACATCTGGAACGCTGTTGGCCGCTAGCTCTGCGCGCACAATTTACTAGCCCGTAATTTATGGAAATTGGTGACCTGTATTCCGACATTTAATGTTAGATACCGCCGCAAACCTAACAAAGACTTGTCGAATCCATGCCACAAAGAAATGCTGCTGCATTGCGTTCCCAAGGTGGACCAAAAAGCATTAAGCAAGTGGTCAGAATGTTTTCGCCCATCGTTGCATGTTTGGTGCACAGGTTTATAGGCATGTAAAACATGAACAATGGGGAAGACAGAAATGGAACGATTAGAAGCCTTTCAAATGTGACATTGAAGATCGGATGATCCTACCGAGTAAGACCAACATGTAAACAGTCAAGGATAAAAAGTTTCTAATAAAGAACTTAATTAATCAGAGAAGGGGAATTGTTGGACGCGTTCAAAACTACAGTTAAGGAGGGATGTACATAAAATTGATAAAAAGTGTTGTTCTCTTTTTCTTTTTTTCTACCAGGTAGTTCTGTAGCATTTTAGACATTTTGTCTACAGTTCGAGTTACAAATGTTGTAAAAGCCAACTTATTTTCGACAATAGTGCCTCGTCCCCTTTTCTTAAGGCTCTGTCCTTGTCTGCCATATTTTATTATTTCCTGCCACTAGAGAAGATATCTGTAGAGTATAGAAGGTTGTGAGCCAGTTTACTATGCGATTTATCAAAGAAATGCAGCCATGGTGGAACAAAAAACTCGAACGAAAGCTTAAACAACCTCATTTAAAAGAAACGTCCAAAGAAAACATTTTGCCCATCTACTATTGTCAAAATTAACTCATATGATGCTTGTGTCGCGTTCAAGAACTGGAAGCATCACGAACTTATGTAACTAGGAGTTGATGCAGGTTGCTTTACTGAAAACCTGTTGAAGAAGACTGATGTGGGCGCATTGCTAGTTCTGAAATGTCAGTCAGGGATATTGCCACAAGGTCACGCCGAAATGATCAGACTAGAAGAAAAGAGCTGCATGCAGACCAAGAAGACCAAATGTATGGTTATGGCCAACATTAAAAGTTGTTTTTCGTATAAGTGCTAATAAAATCTTTTTCCTGCAGCTTTCATTTTTCAGAGAATAAGGATCATTTTCTTCTGATCCACTGCAGATAAAAAGATGAAATTTCCAACATACTTTTTATGTTCGATAATAAAAAACTCCCCCCCCCCCCCCCCCATGAACCATGGACCTTGCCGTTGGTGGGGAGGCTTGCGTGCCTCAGCGATACAGATAGCCGTACCGTAGGTGCAACCACAACGGAGGGGTATCTGTTGAGAGGCCAGACAAATGTGTGGTTCCTGAAGAGGGGCAGCAGCCTTTTCAGTAGTTGCAGGGGCAACAGTCTGGATGATTGACTGATCTGGCCTTGCAACATCAACCAAAACGGCCTTGCTGTGCTGCTTTCAACGGCTGAAAGCAAGGGGAAACTACAGCCGTAATTTTTCCCGAGGGGCTGCAGCTTTACTGTATGATTAAATGATGATGGCGTCCTCTTGGGTAAAATATTCCGGAGGTAAAATAGTCCCCCATTCGGATCTCCGGGCGGGGACTACTCAAGAGGTCGTCGTTATTAGGAGAAAGAAAACTGGCATTCTGCGGATCGGAGCGTGGAATGTCAGATCCCTTAATCGGGCAGGTAGGTTAGAAAATTTAAAAAGGGAAATAAATAGGTTAAAGTTAGATATAGTGGGAATTAGTGAAGTTCGGTGGCAGGAGGAACAAGACTTCTGGTCAGGTGATTACAGGGTTATAAACACAAAATCAAATAGGGGTAATGCAGGAGTAGGTTTAATAATAATAGGAAAATAGGAATGCGGGTAAGCTACTACAAACAACATACTGAACGCATTATTGTGGCCAAGATAGATACGAAGCCCACGCCTACTACAGTAGTACAAGTTTATATGCCAACTAGCTCTGCAGATGACGAAGAAATTGAAGAAATGTATGATGAAATAAAAGAAATTATTCAGATAGTGAAGGGAGACGAAAATTTAATAGTCATGGGTGACTGGAATTCGAGTGTAGGAAAAGGCTGTATATATGGAAGAAGCCTGGAGATACTGACAGGTTTCAGATAGATTATATAAAGGTAAGACAGAGATTTAGGAACCAGGTTTCAAATTGTAAGACATTTCCAGGGGCAGATGTGGACTCTGACCACAATCTATTGGTTATGACCTGTAGATTAAAACTAAAGAAACTGCAAAAAGGTGGGAATTTAAGGAGATGGGACCTGGATAAACTGAAAGAACCAGAGGTTGTACAGAGTTTCAGGGAGAGCATAAGGGAACAATTGACAGGAATAGGGGAAAGAAATACAGTAGAAGAAGAATGGGTAGCTCTGAGGGATGAAGTAATGAAGGCAGCAGAGGATAAAGTAGGTAAAAAGACGAGGGCTGCTAGAAATCCTTGGGTAACAGAAGAAATATTGAATTTAATTGATGAAAGGAGGAAATATAAAAGTGCAGTAAATGAAGCAGGCAAAAAGGAATACAAACGTCTCAAAAATGAGATCGACAGGAAGTGCAAAATGGCTAAGCAGGGATGGCTAGAGGACAAGTGTAAGGATGTAGAAGCTTATCTCACTAGGGGTAAGATAGATACTGTCTAGAGGAAAATTAGAGAGACCTTTGGAGAGACGAGAACCACGTGTATGAATATCAAGAGCTCAGATGGCAACCCAGTTCTAAGCAAAGAAGGGAAGGCAGAAAGGCCGAAGGAGTATATAGAAGGTTTAAAAAAGGGGCGATGTACTTGAGGACAATATTATGGAAATGGAAGAGGGTGTAGATGAAGACGAAATGGGAGATACGATACTGCGCGAAGAGTTTGACAGAGCACTGAATGACCTGAGTCGAAACAGGGCCCCCGGAGTAGACAACATTCCATTAGAACTACTGACGGCCTTGGGAGAGCCAGTCATGACAAAACTCTACCAGCTGGTGAGCAAGATGTATGAGACAGGCGAAATACCCTCAGTCTTCAAGAAGAAAATAATAATTCCAATCCCAAAGAAAGCAGGTGCTGACAGATGTGAAAATTACCGAACTATCAGTTTAATAAGTCACAGCTGCAAAATACTAAGGCGAATTCTTTACAGACGAATGGAAAAACTGGTAGATGCGGACCTCGGGGAGCATCAGTTTGGATTCCGTAGAGATGTTGGAACACGTGAGGCAATACTGACCTTACGACTTATCTTAGAAGAAAGATTAAGAAAAGGCACACCTACGTTTCTAGCACTTGTAGACTTAGAGAAACTTTTGACAATGTTGACTGGAATACTCTCTTTCAAATTCTAAAGGTGGCAGGGGTAAAATACAGGGAGCGAAAGGCTATTTACAATTTGTACAGAAACCAGATGGCAGTCATAAGAGTCGAGGGGCATGAAAGGGAAGCAGTGGTTGGGAAAGGAGTGAGACAGGGTTGTAGCCTCTCCCCGGTGTTATTCAATCTGTATATTGAGGAAGCAGTAAAGGAAACAAAAGAAAAACTCGGATGTAGGTGTTAAAATTCATGGAGAAGAAGTAAAAACTTTGAGGTTTGCCGATGACATTGTAATTCTGTCAGAGACAGCAAAGGACCTGGAAGAGCAGTTGAACGGAATGGACAGCGTCTTGAAAGGAGGATATAAGATGAACATCAACAAAAGCAAAACGAGGATAATGGAATATAGTCAAATTAAATCGGGTGATGCTGAGAGAATTAGATTAGGAAATGAGACACTTAAAGTAGTAAAGGAGTTTTGCTATTTAGGAAGTAAAATAACTGATGATGGTCGAAGTAGAGAGGATATAAAATGTAGACTGGCAATGGCAAGGAAAGCGTTTCTGAAGAAGAGAAATTTGTTAACATCGAATATAGATTTATGTATCAGGAAGTCGTTTCTGAAAGTATTTGTTTGGAGTGTAGCCATGTATGGAAGTGAAACATGGACGATAACTATTTTGGACAAGAAGAGAATAGAAGCTTTCGAAATGTGGTGCTACAGAAGAATACTGAAGATAAGGTGGATAGATCACATAACTAATGAGGAGGTATTGAATAGGATTGGGGAGAAGAGAAGTTTGTGGCACAACTTGACTAGAAGTGATCGGTTGGTAGTACATGTTTTGAGGCATCAAGGGATCACAAATTTAGCATTGGAGGGCAGCGTGGAAGGTAAAAATCGTAGAAGGAGACCAAGAGATGAATACACTAAGCAGATTCAGAAGGATGTAGGTTGCAGTAGGTACTGGGAGGTGAAGAAGCTTGCACAGGATAGAGTAGCATGGAGAGCTGCATCAAACCAGTCTCAGGACTGAAGACAACAACAACAATAAAACTTCATGCGATACAAATTTTTCAAACCGTATTACTGTCAAATTTATTTAAATTTTTGTGAAGCAAAATTTACTACGTAAACATTAAAAGTGGCAGTAGCTTATAAGTATATAAGTAGCCATGTATATTCTCTTACGTCCACCCTGCCCCCCCCCCCCCCCCCCCCAATCTTAAAGAGGTGGTGGAAGGAAAGAATCGCAGGGGAAGCCTTATAGATGAACATACAGAGTATTAGAAGAAATTATTCCACATTATGAGAGGTGGTAGTGTCGATCAAAACAAGACAAAAATATCCAGTCAACATAGGCTGTGAAATGCAGACCTCAAGAGCTATGGCACTTGCTCATTTTCGCTTCTGTGAAATACATCTCTTACACTTCCATCTCCCAAAATTTGGGATACTTTTTGTAACACGCCGTATGATGTGGACTGTTGATCATGTGGGATGTAGCATTTATACCGATAGATTAGGGTGGTGCATGGGTTCTCAGCGTTTTACGTAAGATTAATAAGCACAACAGAAACATAAGGCAGAGACTTTAGTCATCAATTCTCCTTCTACAAGTCTGTCAAAGCTGGGCTAACTTTTCGATTCCGCGATTGTAGAAATTACTTGGTTTTGAGACGAAGAACTTGTGGAGCCTTGTTCGGAGCTCATTTTCAGCCGGAAAGGAAGTTCCTTGAAGGTTGCTCGATAGCGAGCGGAAAAGGTAAAAATCTGAGAGAGCAAGATCAGGTGAATAAGGTCGGTTCGGAATGACTTCCCAACCAAACCCCTACATAGCATTTTTGGTCAAAGCAGCACAATGTGGGCGGGCGTTAACGTGGAGTAGCGTCACATCAATCAGTCTTCTCGGTCGTTGTACTTGGACTGCGTCTGCAAGACGAGACGTATCAGTTGTTGGCTGCACCCCGCGGAAGCAATTCGTGTACACTACACAGTACACAGTCGCTGTTCCACCAGACGTGGATGTGCGCAGGTCTTTGTACGGAGACTTGCCGCTTTGCTTGGGCTTAACCATATCTTTCGTTTCCTTACGTTAGCATAAAGAAACCATTTCTCGTCACATTAACGATACGGGATAGGAATGATCGGCGTTGTTCCCGAACCAATTGATGGTGAGCAAGCTGACATGCACATGTGGCCACCCGCTGATTTTTGTGATTTTGGCTTAGAATATGTGGTACCCACACACTTGATTTTTGACCCTTCCCCATTGCGTGCAAACGTTTGCATGCAGATGTCGAGCACGATGGTGGAACGGCCACAGTTCACCACATTTCCCAGTTCTCAAGTACATTGACGTGGATCATTGTGGATTAATGCCATTAAACGATCTGCATCAAACTCTGAAGATCTTCCTGCTGAACGTGAAGTGTCACTAATGTCACAACGATTCTCCTTAATTCGAGAAAACCATTTTCTTCTCGTGCTGCGTCCAATTTCATTATCCCCATACACGGCGCAAATGTTCCTGGCTGCCTCCGCTGGTATAACCCCGCACTGAACTCAAACAGAAGAATGTGTCGGAAATGTTCCAATTTCTCTACGTGGCACTCCATTTTCTGCGCCGACAGCTCCACTCATTATCTCAAAATAACAAAATGACAACAAGTAAACTCAAATCCTGTAGCAACAGTCAAATACAAATAAAAAATGTCAATCGATAAATGAACCTACAGCAACCCGAATATCATCATGCCTAACGAAAACGCTACGAACTTATTAAAAAAATAAAATGGATCAGCCTAATACCTGCACTCTCTCCACCTTGTTGAAAATTTTATTTATTTAACCTGACAAAATTAGGACCACGAGGCCCACTTTTTCGTCTAATCTCACATTCCATGTGTTTTGCATAACACAGGGTGGTCCATTGATCGTGACCAGGCCAAATATCTCACGAACTAAGCCTCAAACGAAAAAACTACAAAGAACGAAACTTGTCTAACTTGAAGAGAGAAACCAGACGACGCTATGATTGGCCCGCTAGATGGTGCTGCCATAGGTCAAACCTGTATCAACTGTGTTTTTTTTAAATAGGATTCCCCATTTTTTATCACATATCCGTGTGGTACGTAAGATATATTATTGTTTTAGTTGGACCACTTTTTTCGCTTTGTGATAGAGGGGTTGTAATAGTCACAAACATAAGGCTCACAATTTAGGCGAACAGTTGGTAACAGGTAGGTTTTTTAAATTAAACTAAAGAACGTAGGTACGTTTGAACATTCTATTTCGGTTGTTCCAATGTGATACATGCACCTTTGTAAATTTATCATTTCTGAGAACGCATGCTGTTACAGCGTGATTACCTGTAAATACCACATTAATGCAATAAATGCTCAAAATGATGTCCGTCAACCTCAATGCATTTGGCAATACGTGTAACGACATTCCTCTCAACAGCGAGTAGTTCGCCTTCCGTAATGTTCGCACATGCACTCACAATGCGCTGGCGCATGTTCTCAGGCGTTGTCGTTGGATCACGATACCAAATATCCTTCAATTTTACCCACAGAAAGCAATCCGGGGGCGTCAGATCCGGTGGACGTGCGGGCCATGGTATGGTGCTTCGACGACCAATCCACCTGTCATGAAATATGCTATTCAATACCGCTTCAACCGCACGCGAGCTATGGTTCAAATGGCTCTGAGTACTATGGGACTTAACTTCAGAGGTCATCAGTCCCCTAGAACTTAGAATTACTTAAACCTAACTAATCTCAGGACATCACACACGTACATGCCCGAGGCATGCGACTGTAGCGCTCGCGCAGTTCCAGACTGTAGCCCCTAGAACCGCTCGGCCAGCTCGGCCGGCGCGAGCTATGTGCCGGACATCCATCATGTTGGAAGTACATCGCCATTCTGTCATGCAGCGAAACATCTTGTAGTAACATCGGTAGAACATTACGTAGGAAAACAACATGCATTGCACCATTTAGATTGCCATCTATAAAATGGGGGCCAATTATCCTTCCTCTCATACTGCTGCACCATACATTAACCCGCCAAGGTCGCTGATGTTCCACTTGTCGCAACCTTCGTGGATTTTCCGTTGCCCAATAGTGCATATTATGCCGATTTACGTTACAGCTGTTGGTGAACGACGCTTCGTCGCTAAATAGAACTCGTGCAAAAAATCTGTCATCGTCCCGTAATTTGTCTTGTACCCAGTGGCAGAACTGAACACGACGTTAAAAGTCGTCGCCATGCAATTCCTGGTGCATAGAAAATATGGTACGGGTGCAATCGATGTTGATGTAGCTTTCTCAACACCGACTTTTTTAGATTTCCGATTCTCGTGCAATTTGTCTGCTACTGATGTGTGGATTAGCCGCGACAGCAGCTAAAACACCTACTTGGGTATCATCGTTTGTTGCAGGTCGTGGTTGAAGTTTCACATGTGGCTGAACACATCCTGTTTCCTTAAATAACGTAACTATCCGCCTAACGTCCGGACACTTGGATGATGTCGTCCAGGATACCGAGCAGCATACATAGCACACGCCCGTTGGGTATTTTGATCACAATAGCCATACATCAACACGATATCGACCTTTTCCGCAATTGGTAAACGGTCCATTTTAACACGGGTAATGTAACACGAAGCAAATACCTTCCGCACTGGCGGAATGTTACGTGATACCACGTGTGACTATTACAGCGACAACTATTGAAAGGTGGCTACACTGAGTGACAGCGCCAGAGATTGCGCCAAAGATTATTATTCCACCCCCTCCACTGGTGCAGTAGTAGTTCAGACGATGTTGAGGGCAGTTGTTGTTCTGTTGGGCGAGAGAGTAGATGATGTTTGGTTCGTGTAATGTATAGATGGAAGAAGTTGCAATTGTCAGAGTGTATTTGAGGAGATGGGCTTTTGATTTATGATGCTGGTGTAATAGAAAATTATCGTCAATATGTAATGACGTAAAAAGGTATTATAGTTTTCTTTAATGACAATGCCTCTTCCTCACAGGTACAGTCAACAAGGCATCTGGCTCGTGTTAATTTATTAGACTTGTAAATCTGGTTTCTATGTGCAATTATAGTATTTCTGGTTTTTCAATTAGTTCATTGTAAATGGTGTTCAAAATATTTTGTCGTATTGAGAAAGAACCGAGCCAGATACATAAACGTTGAGTCACACTACCACACACAGAACAGTTGCACTTGTGCTTTGTTGTTTCGTGGGCTAGCAGCAGCAATAGACACAAGAAAAGTAGGAGAAGAGATGGAGCAGGAGAATGTGATGAAACAGAGTATTATGAAGACAGGGGAAAAGGCTGATTGCGAAATGAAAAGAGGAAGAAGCGTAACTGGCAGACCGTGAGAGATTTGCTTTAGTGTTTGACAAAGGGAAAACTGGCTATGCGCGTTAATACAGGGGGGAGCACGAAAACCAGCCCCGATTAGACTGCTCGCCAGTTACACCCGAATTGTTGCCCGCCACGTGCAGATCCAACAATAAATAGATAATCACGTAATAATTATATAATAAAGAAATAACAAGCAACAGCTTCGAAACAATTGATGACAACTGGCGGGCGACAATAAGCAGTCTAGTACTCGGAGCCGGTTTTTCGTGCGTCACCTTGTGTTTGGTGAAGCGTTATGAGGTTGACAGGAGGAACTATTTCAGCTTCTTAAAACCAACAGGGCATTTAACTAGCAGAGTGCTGGACAGCTTGTTCCAGAAGCGGAGGGTAGAAACAGAGAAGGAGTCTGCGAATGTTTTTGTTTCATGAATGGCCACAATTGGGGTACAACCACCTGCTTCTCGATGGAATGCACGAAATACAATGAATGATGAGGATTACAGAGATAGGTAGAAAGTGGACTGGAGAACTGCATCAAATCAACCAATCTTAGGAATGGTGACAAACGACATATTCGTACGTCTCGATGGCAATCTGGTAATTCATCATTCTACTGAAAATAAATTTCTTTATTGCCCTATATTCGACGAATAGTAGCAAGACGGATGTACTCACCATGCCTAATACTTTCAGTGTCTTAATGTTTCTCGAAAAAGAACGGAGCAGTTAGAGCTCCATACACACGGTAACATTTTTTCCACAAAAACAAGTGTATTGACTTAATTCTTCATGCTTTCCCGGCGATCTGTTGACAGCTTGGATATTCGGGAATCCAGCCGGATGTTCGCGTCGTTCTCGCAGTCTCAGGTAGCACCTGAAGAAGACAGCGAGGCACGCGTTGAAATATGGTGCGAGAACGACGCGAACATCCGGCTGGATTCCCGAATATCCAAGCTGTCAAGTGTATTGACTGCTGACCGGTGCGCACAAGCTTGCTTGCAGTTCTGTTCAACAACAACCGGTATTCGTCGGAAAAGGCTAATTTTCCCCGTGAATTTTATGCCTATTGCGTAATATTACCTAACTGCTTACTGGATCGTCTTCATTGAATACGGGCAAAAGCCGCTGGATTTATGCTTTAAACAATCCCGTCTTAACAGTGCTCCATCCACTGGTTCCACCAACCTCAATCTTAAAAGAAAATTGTTAGATTTCTGCAGTGAGCTCGTAAAATGTTCCAACGCTATGCCTAGAAAGCACAACTTGTACAGGGTATACCAGAGCTCTGGTACACGCCACAAAATACTACCAATTTCAAAATTAGCAAGGAAGTGAGAATTTCTTACTCGCTTGTTGCGTAATTTTTATAGACAAATTGGCACTGATTTGACTTCTTCCTTTTAAAAACTGCATTGCATTGATGAAGTGACCAAACTAAGGACTGTTAATAGCACGTGTAGAAGACTGTTCTGTCGACTTTTTATAGATATCGAAGTGTGATATCTCTCGGCGTTTTACGAGTGCTATTGCACTGAAGACGCCTGCGTTCATCTGTCGAATGGTTCGGATAACAGCCGCAGAAAGGAGTTGCACAGGAGGTAAACGATGTCCTCGCATAGGCGGTTTCAACTTCGAGAACAGTTCGAACTCTGCAGGAATCATATCCGGACTGTTGGGGGCGTGAAGCAAGTTGTGTGCAGCTTTTCGGTTACGACATTTCCGTTGTGCGAGTAAGGGTCGTAACGGAGAATAAGTGGTCCAGTACTGTGTAACTGAAACGTGGTTTTACGGATTCTCTAGGCATTGTTTAGCGTAGAACTTGCCTGTCATGGAAGTATGTGGATGACAGTAAGTTAGATATCGTGATTTAATTCAGTGACTGAGCTCGTCTAGTTACTTCAGTAACGAAATTCAACTACAAAAAAATGCTTCACCGTCAACGTTGAAGCATTGTTTCAGCAACATTCAATGTACACACTTTCCGCTTCCGTTCAGCCGTGAGGCCTTCATTGCACACAAAGTTTTCTTTCATCACATCATTTGTCAGGATTATGGTTTTTGTGCACCTCTGGTGTCCTCATATGTAGCACAACGAACTTCTTCAAAAGCTTATATATTACAGTTTCGTATATTGTTTATTTGTTGATATTTTCGGCCTTCTTGATCCTGGATCATCACTTATGCTTGTACGATAACCAAGAAGAGAAACAGACCGACGATAAACTGTTTTACCATGCACTGTCCGCTGTTAATTCACCTCAACCTTCACTCAAAGCATAGTGGATTTCTGTCAGGGTTTCGTCACAAAGCTTGATTTGTAGATTTCTTGGGTGTCCGCCTTGGTCACATCGTAAGTTCTCCACGACAGTTCGGCAAACAGACTCGTTGCCATCTTCAGCTCTATTCGGGTCGGCTTCGTAATATGTGTTGGCTGTTACCCCATCAAATTTCGTCCACGTAAAGATACTTGATATGCGGTATGATGTTTTCTGGCTTATTTTAACTTGTGGAACTGTCGGGTTGCCGTCTAAGTCAAGTAATAAGTTCTTCAAGTTCTAATCATCTTGATGTTGAAGCTCTTTTGTCTGTGTTTGCTTTAACAATAAGATATGTTTTTGAGTGGGGTCTACCTTTAGCAAAACACGAGTTTTATTTTTGTCCCAGACATGTTTCACTGCAGTTGCAGTATCATCAGTGGGTTTTTTCATTGTTATAGCTGACATAAGGAATGTTCTTTACTGTTTAAATACATACAAATATTAGTTTCTAAATCGTAATTACAGGTTTATGACGAGCACATACAATTGTGTATTGATACCATCTTATCACATTGTGTGGTTTTCCTGCTGTATTACGTTTACATAATATCTGTTTTTCTTTACAGTTTGTCAGCAACAGCTATATACAACTTAATGCAGGCAAAATATTTACGCAAAAAATTATGATTTCCAAACTGTTGTGGCTATGCCTGAGGTTAATAATTTATGTGAAAGGCTGTGTGTGTGTGTGTCTATTTACATTATGTTTCACTTACAGTTTCGTTTTTCGTCATCACACACACACAACCTTTCACATAAATTATTAATCTGAGGCATAGGCACAACAGTTTGGATATCGTAATTTTTGCGTAAATATTTTGCCTGCATTACGTTGTATATATTGTAGGTGACAAACTGTAAAGAAAAACAGACACTATATAAATGTAATGCAGCAGGAAAAACACACCATGTGGTAAGAAGGTATGAATACACAATTTTATGTGCGCCTCAAAAACCTGTAATTACGATTTAGCAACTAATATTTGTATGTATTTAAACAGTAAAGAACATTCCTTATTTTTAGCAGCCACAAGAATAAAAAAAAACACTGATGATGCTGCAACTGCAGTGAAACAAGTCTGGGACAAAAAACAAAATCGTGTTTTCCTGAAGGCGGACCCCACTCAAAAACATATCTTCAAGTTCTCCACGAATCACGTGAACATGACAACACATCTGTTTGCCAAAATATCGTGAAGAACTTACTATGTAAACAAGGCGGACACCCAAGAATTCTAAAAGTAAGAAATACACCGGGAAACCATCAGATCGCACCAAATTTTGATCTTAACGTACGACCAGTGCCCGACATCTACAACGTTCCACTTCAATCTCGCATTACTTGAATATTGGGTATGAAGCAAAACAGTTTTCTTCCTCAAGCCCTCCACTTGTGAAAATTTCACTGTTGTTGAGTCATCCATTCCTCTGTATCGCCAATGTGTGCACGATTTATAACACTACCCTGTTATTAGCTGTACGAAGCCTCCTAGGATGGACATCTCCAGTATTTCGGCCAGAGCTTTTTGTATGGACAAAAACAGCTTTCGCACTACATGAGTTTACTGGTCGTTTATGTATACTAGGCCACTGCTGCAGATGTTAGGCAAGTCATGCTCGTCGAATTTCGCATAAAATTTATGTCTATAATATTTTAAACATATAAATATCTTAAAATTCAAATGTAAATTTTAACTTACATCCACACACATTATAAAGATGTATGTATGTATGTTCCACGTCTCCTCCTAAATGATCGGAGTGATTTCACTCAAACTTGATACACATATTAAATACTGTCCGAAAAGAACCGCTGCGGGGTAAGTACCACCTACCTCTCAAAGGGGTGGGAGAGGTGAGAGAAAGGAGCGTAGCTCACGACGCGTCTATAGTCTGACCACATGTATCCAGTATTTGAGAATGAGAGTAGTTAATGACTTGCAAAAAACTTTATACACAATTTCAACCCTCCATGAAACTTTTTCTCGCTGTCACCCCCTCCCCCCTCGCCCTCCACCCAAAATGAGGAAAGAAAAACGTCTATCACTCACTATATTTTTACTGTACATGCAGTAAGGTTGCCGCATCAGGCATGACATTTTAATTTAATACTTCTTTACTACTAATTCTATTCACAATAAATTTTGCAGACAGCATTCACTAATACCACTGAAACTACCTGCAAAATAATAATATTGATGCGATAAACATTGAACTTCGTGAAAACGTAATTGCAAGGTCAAGTTTGCTAGAGATATAGGTGAAATATGTGTAGAAGTATGTGTGAAATATGTTAAATAAAAGGGTAATACGTATAATATGTGTGCACCTTGTCGTGAATCTCGGGATCTATTTCGCTCAGACATGGTGTACATATTACTCAGTATCTGGAAAGAAACACTTTGGGGGTAAGAACCACCAACCTCCGATTTGCTTGGGGGTGATAACATGGTGATGGACAGAGAAAAGGGGGTAGAAGGAAACGAGGGGAGAAGAGGAGTGGACAGAGGGAGGTGGGAGTAGGACAGAATGAGGAGAGGAGGAGGAGGAGACGGAAAGAGATGGGGGAGAGGAGGATATGGACAGGGAAAGGGAAGAGGAAGAGAGTGACAGAGAAAGTGAGGAAGGAGAAGGTGTGAAACAGACTGGAGAGGTGGAGATGGGCAGAGACGGTGGACACAAGGAGATGGACACAACGTGTGGAGGGGGAGGGGTGTGTGGAGGAGGTGCATAGAGAGAGGCGTAGGAGGAGGTGGACTAATAGAAGACTAGAATAAATACATAACTGGGCAACTGCGAGTCCTCTGCTAGTATTGAAATAAATTTTATGTATGTAATGAACTCTTCATAAAGCAAAACTTAAATCATCAGAATTCTTTGGCGGAGGAGAGGCAATGGCACAGTAAACATAACTACTGAAAAAATGAATATTCCACGTCCATAATTAATTGCAGGTATTCCACAATGGGCTTTGTTGAGAAGCTTCAGGAGCATGTGGGAGTGGTTTTGTGGCACATCCCATTATTAACGTGGATAACGTTTACTTGAAAGAGTTCCATTAACGTACATACGTATGATAAAGGTTGTGAAACTAGGATCACATCAATCCATTTTGCTGTGATTTGGCATTCAAATAGCCATATTACTGAATTCGAATCGAGAACAGCTGCTAAGATGAGAAACATAGAAGTAGATATCCTCGGTGTTACAAAGCACCTTAAATCGCCTCCGGTCCAGATTGTATACCAGTCAGGTTCCTCTCAGAGTATGCTTATAAAATAGCTCCATATTTAGCAGTTATATACAACCACTCGCTCACAGAAAGATCTGTACCTAAGGCCTGCAAAATTGTTCAAGTCACACCAATATCAAACAAGGGCAGTAGGAGTAATCCGCTGAATTACAGGCCTATATCACTAACGTCGTTTTGGAGTAGGGTTTTAGAACATATACTGTATTCAAACATAATGAAGTACCTCGAAGAAAACGATTTATTGACTTATAGTCAGCACGGATTCAGAAAATACCGTTCTTGTGAAACACAACTAGCTCTTTATACTCATGAAGTAATAAGTGCTATCGACAGGGGATGTCAAATTGATCCCTTATTTTTATATTTCCAGAAAACTTTCGACACCGTTCCTCACAAGCGTCTTCTAACCAAATTGCGTGCCTACGGAGTATCTCCTCAATTGTGCGACTGGATCCGCGATTTCCTGTCTGAAAGGTCACAGTTCGTAGTAATAGACGGAAAGTCATCGAGTAAAACAAAACTAATATCCGGCGTTCCCCAAGGAAGTGTTATAAGCCCTTATTGTTCCTGATCTATATTAACGACATAGGAGACAATCTGAGTAGCCGTCTTAGATTGTTTGCAGATGATGCTGTCATTTACCGTCTTGTAAAGTCATCAGATGATCAAAACTACTTGCAAAACGATTTAGATAAGATATCTGTATGGTGCGAAAAGTGGCAATTGAGCCTGATTAAGAAAAAGCGTGAAGTTATTCCCATGAGTACTAAAAGAAATGAGCTAAATTCCGATTACGCGATAAGTCACACAAATCTGAGGACTGTAAATTCAACTAAATATTTAGGGATGACAATTACAAATAACCGAAATTGGAACGATCACATAGACAATATTGTGGGTGGAGCAAACCAAAGACTGCAATTCATTGGCAGAACACTTAGAAGGCGCAACAGGTCTACCAAAGAGACTGCTTACACCACGCTTGTCCGCCCTATTCTGGAGTATTGCTGTGCCGTGTGGGATCTGCACCAGGTGGGACGGACGGATGACATCGAAAAAGTACAAAGAAGGGCAGCTCGTTTTGTACTATCGCGAAATAGGGCAGATAGTGTCACAGACATGATACGTGAATCTGGCGTGGCAATCATTAAAACAAAGGCGTTTCTCGTTGCGACGGGATCTTCTCATGAAATTTCAATCACCTGTTTTCTACTCCGATTGCGAAAACATTCTGTTGGCACCCACCTACATAGGGAGAAATGACCATCACGATAAAATAAGTGAAATCAGGGCTCGCACAGAAAAATTTAAGTTCTCGTTTTTCCCGCGTGCCGTTCGAGAGTGGAACGGTAGAGAGACAGCATGAAGGAGGTTCATTGAATCCTCTGCTAGGCACTTTATTGTGAATAGCAGAGTAATCACGTAGATGATGTAGATGAATTTTCTGACTTAACACAAGTAACTTTTAACGTGTATAGCTATTGACTTATGATAAAGATTTCTTTTCAAATGAAGCTGTATACCTATTTTCTTCCTCATTGGAAATAGCCTTCGAAAAAAACTACATTTGCATAACACGTCTAACTTCATTAAACAGTTACAAACTTCCTTGCAGATTAAAACTGTGTGCCGGAGTGGGACTCGAACCCGGAGCCTTTGCGTTTTACTACCGACAACACCTCATTCCTACCTTCCAAACTTCACAGAAGTTCTCCTGTGTAACTTGCAGGGTTAGCACTCATGGAAGAACGGATATTGTTAGTCTCGGTTCGGCACTCTGTTTCAGTTCGCTATGAATCTTGTATCGGCGCACATTCCAGTCCTTCAGTAACTGCGTCAAGAATTAGTATTCGGGTAACAATCATTTGACTAACCCCACTCGCACTTCCAAGCAGCCTCGTAGTGACGTGTAAATTATATCTCGCCGCTGCTAAAATTGTTGGTTGCATTTCGTTCATCCACTGCAGTTCTTTTTCTTTGGCGTGTGTAACTCTTCACACTTCCAGTCTCTTGAAATATTTTTATAGTCTTTGCTAAGACATATCACGAGGTCTTGGTACTCCTGGCGTACCTTTCATCATACCATCGCGACATACGACGTGAACGAGAACCAAATCTCCTTTTTACGCTGTCATATGCGTTTCGAACAGGTTCACAAACATTCTGTCTGATAGCTACAACAGTAGAGCACAATCTGATGAGCTTTGTGTGTACACGTAAATACACGAACGGTAGCCGAGCTACGTATTTGCTTACATTTGGTGCAGGACAAACGTTTGTAGGAACTTTTCCCCTGCCAGAGGGACAGTGATTAGCAGCGGTGTTATCTCGTTACTATTTGAAGTTCCACACGTGTTGTGCCGCTAAAGTCCTCTTTGAAGGCTATTACCGTGTCACAAAAATAAGTACACTGGCAGAAAAAGTTGCAACACTCAAGGACAAGGTTATTTTATTAACAAGTGATATGACAGGTAGTCCATCATTTTAGGAGTATACGATAACAAATTCAGACACAGTAAAGGGTGTCCAAACACTAGCGTCAATACACAGTGTACCCTCCTCTGGCGTCAACGCAGGCGTGTATTGTCACATGCAACTTATCATAAAAGCGCCGAACAGTATCCTGCGATAGATTGTCCCAAGCATCGTCCGCCTTTTGTTGCAAATTGGCGCCGGCTGCTGTGGCCGAGCGGTTCTAGGCGCTTCAGTCCGGAATCGCGCTGCTGCTACGTCGCAGGTTCGTATCCTGTTCCGGGCATGGATGTGTGTGATGTCCTTAGGTTACTTAAGTTTAAGTAGTTCTAAGTCTAGGGGGACTGATGACCTCTAAGTCCCACAGTGCTTGGAGCCATTTGAATTTGCAAATCGGCGATGGCTCTTGCAGGCTTTGGAGATGGAGTAAATTCCCGTTCCATCATGTCTCATACGTGTCCACTTGGCGAGAGATCTGGTGATCTTGCTGACCGGGGCAGTTGACTTAGGTCACGAAGAGCACGTTGTGTTGCAGCAGACGCATGTGGACGTGCGGTATCCTGCTGAAAGAGCACTTCGCCCTTCTCTTGCAAAAATGGCAATGCCACGGGTATAACAACGTACAATGTAGCGGATGCTGACTACTTTTCCCTGTAGGTATACCAAATGTGAGCGCGAGATGCAACTGATGGCCCCACAAACTATGAAGCATGGGACAGGGCCTGCGTGTAGTGGGCGACTGTACTCGGGGACAGACAGCTCACCAGGTCTACGCCTACAGCTGAAACCTATGCTCATCATTGATGGCAGCAAAGCTCCATTCCACACTCCAGTCGACTCTTTCACGATACCAGAGTAGCCAAGCTTGGTGGTGTCGCGGTGTCAATGGTAGCCTGCCAGAGGCAACGTGATCTTAGTCTAGTGCAAGCAGACGGTTCCAAATGGACCCTGCTGACAGCAGCTGCAACTTGTGACAGGATATCATCCCTGGATGATATTTGGTCAGCCATCGCAGCTCGCATGATGCGTCGATCTTGACGCTCGCGTGTATAATACTACGCGGACGCCTGGAATCTCGTCTACAGGTGTGGCAATGTTCCAGAGACCATTGCTGAAAGCAGCAACACACCGCTGATACACTGTGCCCAACACGTGCAGCAATCCGTCGATACCTCCGCCCATCTTTCAGCAGGCCCACAATGACACCCCATTCAAACGGTTGAAGCTTTTCAATTTGAGTACGTACTCGCTGGTGGAGCATTGTCTTCCCCTAGAATGAATGCTCCATAGACTGTTCACCTCTAAACATGGTGCAGTAGAGAAACAGAGGGTGCACAGGTAGGCCTCCTGAGAGCCATCTGATCGCAGATGACGGTGTCATATGAATCACTAACACTACAGCCCCACAGTATGTGCATTTTACACCCACGGCCACTGTACATAGTGCTTGATAGCGTTGTATTTTCTTCCGGGAGAGCATATTGTTCTCGTACTGCCAAGTTGTTGGTAAATTGCATGCGATTTTGTAATCACTGAAATAACATCACACACACTCTCACCCCGTGAAGTTTCATTTCGTTTGCTCCTCTCCTGTTTGGTGCTCCACTGTTTTCGTCAATCAATGTAATTCGCGGTTTGCTGTAAACATTCCTGTACCTCCGCGAACTTCCTCGAAGAGCAGAAGTGTGAGTACTGACGCAGAGAACGAACCCATTATCAAGCTCTCAAATACTTTTTCAGTCTTCTAGTTTACTATGATTGATTGTAAGAGCAAGGAGAAAATTTCTCAACCTGCAGGGTTTTGTAGACCAAAAATGTACGTATTTCTCGATGTAGTCCATGTGACCAAGAGGCTTTGAAGAGCACCACTGCAAAGATTGTCGAAACATCGGTTTTAACAGTGGTTTTAATCACAAAATAAAGTGACCTAATGCCCAAAAGGTTTTTCTTCAATTTGACATTGGTTGTGCAAATCTTCGCACATACATGAAAAGATGTCGCCGACGTACACATTATGTTTGGTAGTAAAAGAACGACTAATTTAGCAGTTGTCTCTTAATATGAAGCCAGTGTTATGATTGTGAATTTTATCAATGGGAGTGAGGGCCTGAATTAAGAGCTTAATTATGCTCATCAAATAGTTAAAATGCAAGTGCAGCATATACATCAAATTATAAATGGGTCTGAAATGGCAGCAAAGAGTGTATAGAAACATTGTAGCATTGATAAAATATCTACTAACAATGTCGTCCATTTACAAATAAAGCTGCAGTTAAGTATCCCTTCAAAAATTCATTCAAGATTGAAAAGAGGAATAGAAAAAATAAGCTATATGTGAAAGAGCACATAACACCAGTAGAAACGACGACAGACAACCTGGGCAGGTAAACTTGTCGTTCCATGGTTTCGGTGCAAGACATTATTCTGGGCGTGTATTCTGATTCTCGTAATCAGTGAACTCAGAATATTACTTATGTGTGGGTACTCAGTAAAAACTTCATCCGTCGTGGAACCTACCTGTAGGTTCACCATGAGAGACCTCTAACGAACCAAGCCTGGTGGAAGGAATAAACATAAAGAGTTTAACGTCCCGTCGCCAGCGAGGTCATAAGAGAAGCAGCACAAGTTCGGTATAGGAAAGGATGGGGAAGGAAATCGACTGTGACATTTCAAAAAATCCATCCCGGTATTTGCCTTAAGCGATTTAAGGAAATCACGGAAAACCTAAATTCGGATGTCCATACGGGGATTCGAAGCGTCGTCCTTGCTAACGCGCGTTAACCACGCGTTAACTGGTAAACAAGCCTGGTAGATGCGTGTCGTCACATCCATACGAAATGACCAGAGAGAAGATGAATCCTCTTGTTGTGTTGTATTAATATCTCCGCGTTCAGCAAATAAACACGAAAAAACGAAGTTGACTGTATTTCTCGAAGGCTCTGAAAAACAAGTTAACAGTCCGCTGCGGACGAAGAGAGCGGAATGTATGCGTGAGGTGTGCTTTCTTGTGTGAATGTACTTATGTTTTCTTTTCTTTTCTGAAGAAGCCTTTGGTCGAAAGTTCAGTGTGTAACTCGCAGGTTCGAATCCTGCCTCGGGCATGGATGTGTGTGATGTCCTTAGGTTAGTTAGGTTTAAGTAGTTCTAAGTTCTAGGGGACTGATGACCACAACAGTTGAGTCCCATAGTGCTCAGAGCCATTTGAACCATTTTTTCAGTGTGTAACAGTGTTTTCGTTGTGCCTGTCTGCAACTCAATAAATCGTCAATTTAATTATACCGCAAACACTGTTTTCCTCATTTGTCACTTTTCCTCTGTCATTGAACGTCATTGTGAGCAGTGGTTCTCTTTCTACACCATTTTAAAACATAAACTTTAACTATGTGTTTCAAATAATAAATACGTCTTTTGGGTGTAAAACTACAAGCGCAATGAGTTAGCTACGTATTTGCGTCGAGAAGAGCAGGAAAACCAATCCCGTAGTGTTCGAATGCAGCATCAATAGCGTGCTGTTTGACAGGGTCACGTAGATTAAATATCGGCGTGTAAAGTTGCAAAGTGATCAGGAATGGAATGTCCATATAACGATTGTAGTAGAGAAGACGAATGGTCGACTTCAGTTTATTGAGAGAATTTTAGGAAAATGTGGTTCATCTGTAAAAAAGACCGCATATAGGACAATAGTGCGACCCATTATTAAGTACTGCTCGGGTTAGATTAAAGGAAGTCATCGAAATAATTCAGAGGCGGGGTGCTAGATTTAACCGAGCTAGGTGGCGCAGTGGATGGCATTGTATTGTATTGCATGTGAACCGGAGACCTAGAAACGACGGAGAGGCTCCGTCCCCGCCGCAGCCACAGTGGTCCACAACCCCATAACGATTACCGCAGTCCACTTCACCCCTCCGCCGCCCCACACCGAACCCAGGGTTATTGTGCGGTTCGGACCTCGGTGGACCTTCCAGAGAACGTCTCACACCAGACGAGTGTAACCCCTATGTTTGCATGGTAGAGTAACGGTGGAGAACTTGTTTGCGCAGCAGTCGCCGACATAGTGTAACTGAGGCGGTATAAGGGGAAGCAGCCCGCATTCGCCGAGGCAGATGGAAAACCGCCTAAAACCATCCACAGACTGGCCGGTTCACCGCACCTCGACACAAATCCGCCGGGTGGATTCGTGCCGGGGACCAGGCGCTCGTGGATGGCAGACTGGATTCGAATTCTGTAGGACGACGGTACAAAGCCGCGTCCAGCCATCCAGACTTAAGTTTTCCGTGATTTCCCTAAAACGCTTTTCCGCGATTTCCCTAAACCGCTCCAGGCAAATGCCGGGATGGTTCCTTTGTAAGGGCACTGTCGATTTCCTTCGCCATCCTCGAATTCTTGACACAATCCGAGCTTGTGCGCCGTCTCTAGTAACCTCGACGTCGACGGGACTTTAAACCAAACCTCCTTCCCTTACTAGATTTGTTAACGGTAGGTTCGAAAAACACGCAAGTATTACGGAGAAGGTTCGAGAACTCAAATGGTAATCCCTGGAGGAAAGACGACGTTCTTTTGGAGGAACGGTATTTAGAAAATTTGGAGAACCACCATTTGAAGTTGAGTGCCGGACAGTTCTACTGCCACCAGCGTACATTTCGCGTAAGAGTCACGAAGATAAGATACGAGAAACTAGGGCTCGTGCGGAGGCATTTACGCAATCGTTTTTCCCTCACTCTATTTGCGAGCAGAACAAGGAAGGAAATGACTAGTAGTGCTACAGTATACTCTCTGACAGTACCGTACGGTGGTCTGCGCAGTACGTGTGCAGATGTACAGTTCTTGTGCAGTGTTTTTTATTGCACTGTGTCGTTACCGATGGTTACCAAGGAGTAACCATGCAGAGCGAAAGGGTATGGGACTCTTGCCAGGTTGAATTAATAGAAGAGATTCAGAAGATCCAATGACGAGTGACACGTTTCTTCAGGATATCATTTAACAGAAAGATCGTTACTAAGCGCACGGTATTTCGGAGGCGTTGTGCTGCGCGAAGAGGTTTAATACCGACAGCTCACGTTCCAAGAAGAGTCGGGAAACATTTTTACTCTACCCCCCCCCCCCCCCCCCCCCCCCACACACACGCACACAGTTCGCCAAATGACAAGGAGAAAATCATATTAACTAGAGCTTATCAGAAGTTTACAGACAGTCGCCCTTCTCAAGCACTACTGTGTAGACGTAGGTCGAGACACGGTCACAATAACTATCCCCTCACCGGAAGAACACTTTAATGATTTATATTTCATATTTACTGATTTTCCAATTTTTCAACCAATTGCCGGTGAACAGAGCTGCAGAAAAAGTAGACGCAGACGTCATGCCGACACTAGTGATAAAATATCTGAATCTCTCCTTTAGCTCACCGACAAGTGTACTTATATTGTTTTAAAATTTTGGATCTGCTACCAGTGAATACAACAACAGCAGAATGCACATTCTCAGATTTTCGTCACCTGAAGATTTGGCTTATAGGAGAACACGAACTAATGAACTTGCCGTTCTGCATTTCTATTGGGATATTGTCACAGTTATTACTGCGCATCAAATGAAAACCATATGGCCGCGCGGTTAGAGGCGCCATGTCACTGACTGCGCAGCCCCTTCCGCCGGATGTTCGAGTCCTTCCTTGGGCATGGGTGTGTGTGTTCTTCTTAGCATAAGTTAGTTTAAGTAGTGTATATGTCTAGGGACCGATGACCTCTGCATTTTGGTCCCTTAAGAACTCACACACATTTGAAAATTTTGAAAACCTTAAAAGTGAAATAATATTCCTAACCGTTGTACTCTCGATATGCCAGTTGGGAGCAGTTATCCTTCTATTTCGACAAATGATAGACAGTTGGCAGCCTGTTGTTGCACCACAGGAAAGGAAGCTATCAGAACAAAGAAGGCTGTCCCATTGTCTGTTTGCACCGCGTCGGAGCAGCGATCTGTGACAAGCTTTTTGTGTAGTGAAGCTGTTACATCTGTTGAAATGCATCGCAGAATACAAACGCAGCAAGATGATTCGTGTGTGTCCATGCAGCAGGCATACGAGACTTGCAGAAGGGTTTGGAAGACGATCCGCACCGGTCCAGGCACATCTCGTATTGACTAACGAAAACACTGCCGCAGTGGAAGAGCTCGTGAAGGAAAACAGGTTCAGAAAATGGCTCTGAGCACTATGCGACTTAACTTCTGAGGTCATCAGTCGTCTAGAACTTAGAACTAATTAAACCTAACTAACCTAAGGACATCACACACATCCATGTCCGAGGCAGGGTTCGAACCTGCCACCGTAGCTGTCGGTCGAGGAAAACAGGTGTAGTACAGTAAACGAAATAGCCACTGTTTAGGATACTGGTGTTGGTCCAGCACATAACATTGTGCATAATGTGCTTCTATTCAATAAAGTTTCTAGAAGGTGGGTGCCACGTGGGCTGGCTGCCGAACTAAGGGATCGTCCGGTCGGTGTCTGTGAGAAACGTTTGTGTCATTTCAGGTGGAAAATAGTGGATTTATGGATATAACTCTTACAGAAGATGCAAACTGGGTGCACTATCACCAACCTGAAACGAAAGTATGGTGCAGAGAATTACGCCATAGCTCTTCACCACAACCAAACATTTTTGCACAGCCATCTGCAGGATAAGTCATGCTTATAATCTTTTGGACTGCAGAATGAGTAATTTTGGAACATTTCTCGGAAAGGAGATGAGTTAGCGTCATCGTCAGCAGTGGAGTCAACCAATTGGCTAAGGAATCCACAACAACAAACCCGCACAGTTGCTCTTTCTGGGAGATGTACGTAAGTCACTTGTAAATTTTCATTCATTCTGCTGGTTCTACCGTAGCTGCCACGTTGTTCGTCACAGGTCGTCTGCTCCCGGCGGTGGTCTTGCGGTTCTAGGCACTCAGTCCGGAACCGCGAGACTGCTACGGTCGCAGGTTCGAATCCTGCCTCGGGCATGGATGTGTGTGATGTCCTTAGGTTAGTTAGGTTTAAGTAGTTCTAAGTTCTAGGGGACTGATGACCACAGCAGTTGAGTCCCATAGTGCTCAGAGCCACTTGAACCATTTGACTGCTCCCGGTCGTTTTCTGTGTAGGAGTTAATTTCGGCGTCGGTGAATGTTCGCTGATATTCACTGCACTCACAGTATTCACTTCAGCATTATCACGTACAATCGAGTGTTTTATTACAGTGCCCCTGTTTTCTAAACCAGGGAACCCGTGCGAAACTTCCACAGTTTCATAGTTTTGAATAATGAGCGTATCTGCAATAAGTGTAGCCGCCGACATAAGGGTAGTCATTGGTGTAAAAGCCCTACCGCACTGGTGTGCTGCAGAGAGGCCAGACGGAAGCCTGGGACACACTGGAACCTCCCGCATCTGACTGTAGCAGCTCTCCCAGCAGAGTGGCGCAGAGAGAACACAACGGCGGCATACCGTCACTCCCGCACCAGGACGCAAGTAGATCTGCCAAGTGCTACCTGCCTCTAACCAGCGCCCCCTATAAAAGAAAGCCTGTCCACGTAGTGCGTGACGTCACAGCATGGCTACACATGCAGTCTAGCTAGTCTTCAACAGTTTTATGGGACAACCGTGCAGCGCGTTCCGCATCCGTTTACGATTATAGTGAATGGTGTTCCTGCTTTAGTGTACGTGATTTGGTTGTTTACTTTCTGTGCACTAAACGCGATCTGTTTTTCCTTTCCAGTGCAAATGTCGTTGCCTGCCAAATGCCGTTTCGATGCTCTGCGCCGAATTGTAGAGGTAATTACGACGGTGGACCGAAAGTAACTGTGTTTAAATTTCCGGAGGATGAAGCAACGGGGAAGAAACAGTTGTCAAGTATTCGCAGAGATAACTTTACTCCTTCTTCAAGTTCAAGAGTGAGCATTTGTTTTGTTTTTTCTTAAAAGAGGTTAAGTGCGGTAACAAAGAATAGGCACTTACGCAGTGTGGAAGATCAGCGACATTTTGACTAACATATAAGATCTTAACTGCATAAGTGCCGAAGAAAACGGTGTTTCGTTTTCTTGTCCTGGCAATTCTACAGTTTAGCTGGTTTAGGTTGTATGAATTCTTTATTTTGCAGGTTCAAGCAGTATAGCCTAAGCACATTCATACTTAAGTAGTTAAATATCTCAGTATATCTTTATACTTACTGTTTGTTGTTAGGGATAAAAGTCGGTTTATGATTAAGAACATGCACATAAGACACAGACGAGTTTCGATGTATTCTGGTTTAGTATTTAGTTCTATTTTTTTCTGCTGTAAAAGTCTTCAGGAAGTTGCTTGTCCAAAATCAAAGGAATGTGGTATACCCAAAAATTGAAAATTAAGTAAAAACTGTGTCTCAGTCGCTTGTTTTTAATAAATTATTGATAGGAATTTGAAGTTCAATGCAAGGAATGTTACTGTTCCTGCTTATAGTAAGCTTCCGACTTTATAATGCGCGAATAAATATTTTGCTTTAAAACCATAGAAAAGAGAAATGAATGAGTACATGAACGGATCAATAGGCTATCAGAAAATGCAAAGGGAGAAACTGTGAAAACATGCACAAAAAAAATACTTGTGTATTTTACAAATTCTTACTTTCTGGGTCTGGAATTTCAGATAAATGCCAGTGGCCTACACTGCTGTCTTATAGATACACAACTAAAGTATTGTGTGCTCATGTTTAGCCTAATGGGTAGCACATAACTGGCACTGTATTAGCTTCATTATATTGTCAGTTTTTATGTCAGTTATGAACTGATATATCGGCTAGGGAATAGCAGCTGAAATACAAAAGCAAGTGTCTATCTCATAAAAAGCACTACCATTAAGTATTTCATAGTTGTACAGGATAACAGTCTGAGAATTACTTTGAATTATTCTTTTACTCTGTTTCACAGTTGCTTCTATGGACCGCACCTGTGTGAGTTTGGTGTCGTCATGCTTTTGTGTATCCGAGGGTTTTGTTTACGAATTTTCGTCGTCCGGATCCCTTTACAGTCTACTGCTGTAGCCAAACGGACTGCGAGCGCCGGCACCAGACTATGTGCGTGACGTCACTGAGCGGGCGCGCAGGCTTTCCTCTATAGGGGGTGCTGCTATAACCCGTAACCAGTTTTATCCGCCCACGTGAGCGCTATGGATAGTTTTGACAACGAAACTTCTACGTGTGAGATTCAGACGAGATCAGCAACTTGGGACACTCCATCGCAGAATTATTCAAAACGCAAAGTGGAAAAAAAAGTGTTGGGAATTACGAGGGTCATAAGTGAAGCACGGTTCGAATAACAAACCTATCCACATTACAGTCGCGTTCAAACTACTTACAATAACGCACTTTCTGGACTCTGGCTGGCTGGAGATCGTGGAAATTATCGATCCTTAATTTCCACGCACCCTGTTACTGATGCTCCACTCTAACCACAAGAACTTTACACCACAGACAAAGCATGTTCACTATCTGAGCTATATAAGTTTACTCTGAGATGAAGTGGTTTTGGCGCAGGAGAGGAATTCATGGTGGGCCGCATCAAAACAATCAGAAGACTGTTGACTCAAAGAAACAAAAAAAAACGAAAAAAACGAAAAAACAGTTTTCCTCGAAACCTACTTCCAGACCGAAACAGCACAACTACGTCTCTTGCTGCAGCAAGTGATGCTAATGGGCCACATGCATCAGACATGCTAGAATTATTTTAAGAAAAAAAGATGTGTAAACAAAGGAGGCAACCTTCCGTTTTCTTGTCTAAAACATTTCTCAACATAATTTAAGTTTATTATAAAATACACTACTCGTCATTAAAATTGCTACACCACGAGGATGACGTGCTACAGACGCAAAATTTAACCGACATGAAGAAGATGTTGTAATATGCCAATGACTAGCTTTTCAGAGCATTCATACAAGGTTGGCGCCGCCGATGGCGACACCTACGACGTGCTGACATGAGGAAAGTTTCCAACCGATTTCTCATAGACAAACAGCAGTTGACTGGCGTTGCCAGGTGGAACGTTGTTGTGATGGCTCGTGTAAGGAGGAGAACGTGGTGTTATAGTCGACGCACGAGGGACGGGACACAGCATCTCCGAGGTAGCTTACGACCATTTCACGAGTGTACCGTAAATATCAGGAATCCGGTAAAACATCACATCTCCGACATCGCTGCGGCGGAAGAAGATCCTGCAAGAATGGCACAAACGATGACTGAAGAAAATCGTCCAACGTGATAGAAGTGCAATCCTTCCGAAAATTGCTCCACATTTCAATGCTGGGCCACTAACAAATGTCATCGTTCTAACCATACGACGAAACATCATCGATATGGGCTTATAAATACAAAGGACCAGTCGTGTACCCTTGATGACCCCACGACACAAAGCTTTACGCTTCGCTTGGGTCCGTCAACACCGACATTGGATTGTTGATCACTAGAAACATGTTGCCTGGCCGGACGAGTCCTGTTTGAAATTGTATCGAACGGATGGAATGGACCCTGTATGTCAGCAGGGGACTATTCAAGCTGGTGAAGACTCTGTAATTGCGTGTGGGGCTTACGCAGTTGGAGTGGATATGGGACCCCTGATACGCCTAGATACAAACTCTGACAGGTGACACGTACTTAAGAAACCTGTCTGATTACCTGTATCCATTCATGTCCATTGTGCACTCCGACGGACTTCAGAAATTCCTGCAGCGCTATGCGACACCCCACATGTCCAGAATTGCTACAGAGTGGTCCCAGGAACACTCTTCTGAGTTTAAACACTTCCGCTAGTCACCAAACTTCCCAGGCTTGAATATTTTTGAGCATATCTGTGATGCCTTGTAACGTGCTGTCCAGAAGAGATCTTCACTCCCTCGTACTCTTATGGATTTATGGACAACCCTGCAGGATTCATGGTGTCACCTCCACCACTTCTTCAGACATTAATCGAGTCCATGCCACGTCGTGTTGCGGCACTTCTGTGTGCTCGCAGGGGCCCTACACGATATTAGGCAGGTATACTGGTTTCTTTGGCTCTTCAGTGTATTTCGATGCACGCAGATTTGAACAAAATTCCTTACGAAGCATTACAATACCTCAGTGTAAATGATATTTGCCGTAAGAATGTAAGCTTCGCGTACTTTTTTTCATTTACTTTAAGGGATACAAAAACGTTGGTTGATTTAGTTACCCTGAAAAGGCATCATACACTTGTTCGTGAGTAAAGACGGGATTTCCTAAACACAATCCTGCTCTATGAAGCGTTTGTGGTGGTGGTGGTGGTGGTTAGTGTTTAACGTCCCGTCGACAACGAGGTCATTAGAGACGGAGCGCAAGCTCGGGGTAGGGAAGGACTGGGAAGGAAATCGGCAGTGCCCTTTCAAGGGAACCATCCCGGCATTTGCCTGAAACGATTTAGGGAAATCACGGAAAACCTAAATCAGGATGGCCGGAGACGGGATTGAACCGTCGTCCTCCCGAATGCGAGTCCAGTGTGCTAACCACTGCGCCACCTCGGTCGGTGAAGCGTTTGTCCCTACGATTTGTTAATAGTGATCACAAATGCAATTTCAGTGGGTGACTATCTTCCCGACAATTGAAAAGCATGTTTGGATCAGATGTGTGTAAGTTCATTCGTGGTGTTACCGCAGTTTTCCCAGTATCATTTATCCGAGAATTAATTGTGAATTCAATGAGTTTTGTTCTTATAAGTACGTTAAGCGGCAGTAGCAATAGGGGAATCACAATTCAAGGCGAAAATGTCGTTTCGGAAAGTATATTCGTTGATGAAAGTCAGCTTGTACGACGGGCAGAGATAATGGACTACCGCAGTGGTCACAGTTATTATCTATGAGTATGCTGATTACACATTATCCATGTAATAAGTACTATAAAACAAATAGAACTGTATTTCTAATAAGACAATACGTAAAGGGAATCTCTTATTCGTGATTAATAAGTTAGCTTCGTAAAATATTGGTATGAAGCTGGGCATCCATGACTCAAATTTGCCCGTGATAGTTAATAGTCTCTTCAGTGAAAAAATTTGCCACAAATAGTAAGAGTTACCGCGGAATCGGTATGTAATGTCAGAATCCGGTTCAAAAACCTCTCTAATGATATCTCATTCATCCCTGTGCGATAAGTATATGTTGATAAAAATGAATGTTGACTTTAAAAAAATATGTTTACCTTATTTGCCACTTCGTTCACCAGTTGCCATTTGTCTTTGACTCTAACAATGTTACTTAGCGCACCAATATCCGTTATTTGATTCTGCAAGTATTCGTAGGCGAGGAACTCTAGTACGATATGGTCTGCTGTAGCAACGTCCCCACATGCACACATATTTGTCGGACATTTCTCTATATTATATAAATATTCTAGGTATGCTCCATGGCCAGTCAGGCAGCGAATCACGCCTCTAGATGGATTTACATGCAGTATAAGCACCCTCTGCTGACTATTTGGAAATATACCATACACTTTGCGACCTGTTGTGGCGCTGTCCCGTCTCTTTGCCACACAAGCGCTTTCTATAATTTTAGATCTAGTCTGATTCTTAATTCCTTGCCCATAATATCTCTCACCTGCGAAAGGTTCCCTTTACGGAGTCAGCAGAGAGAGCCTCTGTACCTTACAGTAGTATCTGTTGGGCACATGCCTACTATGGCTAATAGTCCCTCCACCTATGTTGTCCTAAAGGATCTTCTGTGAGATTGAACAACATACACTTCTGTGTATGCCATTGGATTTAACGAATGTACAGTGAGAAAAATGATTACGGGTGTCATTATAATCTGAAGGAATTTATCGCCGTGGATAAAATTGTAAGAAAAACTGTTTAATCTTGAAAGGATTTATAATTACAGTTATACACAACTGGCCATTAAAATTGCTACACCACGAAGATGACGTGCTACAGACGCGAAATTTAACCGACAGGAAGAAGATGCTGTGATATACAAATGATTCGCTTTTCAGAGCAATCACACTAGGTTGGCGCCGATGGCGACACTTACAACGTGCTGACATGAGGAAAGTTTCCAACCGATTTCTCATACACAAACACCAGTTGACCTGCGTTGCCTGATGAAACGTTGTTGTGATGCCTCGTGTAAGGAGGAGAAATGCGTGCCACCACGTTTCTAACTTTGATAAAGGTCGGATTGTAGCCTATCGACATTGCTGCTCGCGTTGGTCGAGATCCAATCACTTAGCAGGATATGAAATCTGTGGGTTCAGGAGGGTAATACGGAACGCCGTGCTGGATCCCAATGGCCTCGTATCACTAGCAGTCGAGATGACAGGCATCTTATCCGCATGGCTGTAACGCATCGTGCAGCCACGTCTCGATCCCCGAGTCAACAGATGGAGACGTTTGCAAGACAACAACCGTCTGCACGAACAGTTCGACGACGTTTGCAGCAGCATGGACTATCAGCTCGGAGACCATGGCTGCGGTTACCCTTGACACTGCATCACAGACAGGAGCGCCTGCGATGGTGTATTCAACGACGAACCTGGGTGCACGAATGGCAAAGCGTCATTTTTTCGGATGAATACAGGTTCTGTTTACAGTATCATTATGGACGCATCCGTGTTTGGCGACATCGCGGTGAACGCACATTGGAAGCGTGTATTCGCCATGGCCATACTGGCGTATCACCCGACCTGATGGTATGGGGTGTCATTGGTTACACGTCTCGGTCACCTCTTGTTCGCATTGAAGGCACTTTCAACAGTGGACGTTACATTTCAGATGTGTTACGACCCGTGGCTCTACCCTCAATTCGATCCCTGAGAAACCCTACATTTCATCAGGATAATGTACAACCGCATGTTGCAGGTCCTGTACGGGCCTTTCTGGATACAGGAAATGTTCGACTGATGCCCTGGCCAGCACATTCTCCAGATTGCTCACCAACTGAAAACGTCTGGTCAATGGTGGCCGAGCAACTGGCTCGTCACAATACGCCAGTCACTACTCTTGATGAACTGTGGTATCGTGTTGAAGCTGCATGGGCAGCTGTTCCTGTGCATGCCATCCAAGTTCTGTTTGACTCAATGCCCAGGCATATCAAGGCCGTTATTACGGCCAGAGGTGGTTGTTCTGGGTACTGATTTCTCAGGATCTATCCATACAAATTGCATGAAAATGTAATCACATGTCAGTTCTAGCATAATATATTTGTCCAATGAATACCCGATTATTATCTGCAGTTCTTCTTGATGTAGCAATTTTAATGGCCAGTAGTGTATATAACGTCCTGTAGCTACGAAAAAATACAACGCACACTACATTCTAGGTGACAGGTATCGAAATTTTAAATAATAATAGATAGATAAATGTATGCACATTCTCTCGGCTTCCTTGGCACTACTTCCATACTGCATTATACACTAGATGCATGTCTGGAAGTTCCTGTAACGAGTGGCTCCTCACTTTCGGTAACGAGGCGTAAACTGCAAACAGTGTGAAATATAGCGTGGACGCATCGAGTATTATTTTCCAAGTAGCACTACCGTCGTAAATCCAGCGTGTACAGTTGACCAAGATGTGCCTTGCACGCATGGCTCATTCAAGACTTAATACCGCCGAAAATAATCACTTCCGACCAATGTTTTCTTACGTCAAAATATTCCATTTGGCATCCTCTTCAGTCACAACGTTTACGTGATCTCCCAAACTCAATTTTCCATTCACCAATATCTTAACTCCGCTTGTGACCTGTCATGTACATACTTCAATTTACATTCTGCAAAGGCAGTTTTGGGTCCCGGATCCCAACTTTCACAATCTGTTTTCAGCTCTATGCACACACACTACTAAATTTGTGTCGCTAATGGGTTATCAAGTTGCTTCTTGCTTTTAAAAATCTTATTTAATGTGGACGAAGTGATTTACTGTGGAGTGGAGGAAATGTAGTATCGTTAGACTTACCAGCGAATTTATTAACTGACAAAACAAATAAAAATATTTTTTTTTCTTTATGGGGCGGAACGCATTTAATGGCACATGTTCTGTCAGCGGTCGGGGACAAAATATTCGTTAATTCTGTGTATATGATCAAGAATTTGTGTACTCACGAAGGAGTTTCTCTAGTCATTTAAAGTCTCGAAAATCGCTGAGTGTAATAATATTTAAGCAGTTAACGCTTCGCACTTTAACCAAAATGCAAGTAGTCTAGGTGGGTGTAATAAAACGGTTTCTCATACATTAACTGCCGTAAATAAGGTTTTGAAACATGTTTCTCTTGAAGACGCCTCTCACGTCGTCCTCAAGAGTTCACTGACGTTAATAATAAAATCATACTCTCTCTTTATTAAAAAAAATTACGAAAAGTATTGATAACACTTTGTCGTGTTGACGAAATGGAAGTACCTGGTTTACAGGCACCATTCAAGTAAAATAACTGACGCGCAGAAAAACTGTTTTGATCGGGCTAGCGAAACAAGCCCTCGCTTTACATATAAGCAAGACAGCGAGATAAGGTTTCCGAAATCGGTTTCCGTCTTCCACAAATTGAGCTGCGTGCGAACGTGGCCTTGCGCGGATATAAGAATGATATCATACGGATTATGAGAGCCCACCTACCGAAACGATATTTTACTGGAAGTGTTTGTATTTTTACATATATTAACATCCAAACATTTCAGCTATCTTTCGGAGAAAAAATGAGCATGAAACTAGGAGTGTAGAAAATAGCAAAAACTACTAACAAATTTGAAACAGGACACTTTTCAATTGCTTTCCTGAGGTCTAGTTCATGTGAACAGGTTTGTGGCCTGGCTTTCTGTAGGAACATTTCAGACAGGAAAAGATGCCCACTGGCAGACTAACCACATCTGCTGACAATAAAAACCCGACACGTTCATGAGTCGGCAGGTGGAACCGGAAAACCAAAAGAAGTTGACTAAGGTAAGAGAGAAGGGGAAAAACGCTCGACTAGGAAAATAATAACAGAATGACTAACTTTTCTGAATGTAGGCGAACACTACTGAAAAAAAGAGTATTCCGTCTGTTTGCATGTTGGTAAAGCCATAAACTGCACATTTGTGTTCATAATCTTAGTGTTAAGTAAAACGCTGATCTGGCGAGCGCACATGTCAATATCATACCGTATAAATTATGTTGTCAAAGTTGTGAAAGTTTGTTGCTATTATAGTTCTTAAATCATTTTCATGATACGGGTATTTCCCAAATTTTTGCACGAATGTTATTCAGGTGATGTGCTTCTATGAACTGCAGTTTCTTGAAAATTATGCTAAATCGAAGAACTAACACTGCTGTAGAAGGCCTAAGTCGAAAAAAGGCCCAGGAAGTAGACGACATTCCTTCAGAAATACTGATAGCCTTGGGAGAGCCCAAAACTCTTCAATCTAGTGCGCAAGATGTATGATACAGGCGAAATGCCTTCAGACGTCAAGAAGAATGTAATAATTCCAGTCCCAAAGAATTCACCTGCTGACAGTGTGAACATTATCAAACTGTTAGTTTAATAAGTTAGGGTTACAAAATTCTAACACGAATTCTTTACAGAAGAACGGAAAAACTAGTAGAAGCAGACCTCGGGGAAGATTAGTTTGGATTCCGGAGAAATATTGGAACACGCGAGACAATACTGACCGACGACTTACCTCAGAAGATAGTTTAAGCAAAGGCAAACCTACGCTTATAGCTTTTGTGGACTTGGAGAAAGCTTATCACAATGTTCGCCGGGACACTCTCTTTGAACTTCTGAAGGTGGTAGGGCTAAAATACAGGGAGCGAAAGGCTATTTAAACTTGTACAGAAACCAGACAGCAGTTATAAGAATCGAGGAGCATGAAAAGTAAGCTGTGGTTGAGAGGGGAGTGAGACAGGGTTGTAGCCTACCCCGATGTTATTCAATCTGTGCTCTGAGCAAGCGGTGAAGGAAACCAAAGAAAAATTTGGTGTAGGAATTAAAGTCCAGCAGCCGCGTGGTTCCGGACTGAAGCGCCTAGAATCGCTCGGCCACCACGGCCGGCCACTGGGGAAGGGGGAAGGGGGAGGCGGCGGCAGGAGGGGGGGGGGGGGCGGGGACAAACCGTGGTATCTGCCCCTGGCGACAATTTCAGGGGGCGCCAAATTCATATTCTTGAAGGAAAAAAAAAACCTGGTTTCACTAGCATCCACTGCAAGCTGGCCTATCCAGTCGCAGTTGGTTTCTGAACATTTTTGAATGTATGCATAGTGTACTTGACGTCTCTGCCAGGGGAATACCCGTCGCATCTAGAAATATAAACTTTTCCCGCAGACAAAAGGGGACTGGCTATACGAGCTGTGCCGAATAAACCCGAACGGGTGAATGTCAATCGCTGTTTGTTTATGTGGTTGATTGAGTGTGCGAATGATCAGCGTTGTAATAATTATTAGCGAAATCCATAGATTCAGACTGCCAGAGTCGAAATAAATGACTAACAGGAATATCAGGTAAGAAAGATTACATAGTATTTTCTCTGTGTATCCAAGAGAAAGAAATTTTGACAGGAAGTTTTGCCAAAACGCTACGCTACTAGGGACCAGTTGTACAGTCCCCGGTTAGCAGTCGCTTAAGTTCTATTCTCGGAATTCCGCGAAAACGCGTTTTACAAACACGTAATGATGCCTAACCGGCGAAAATACGCGGGATTACTGAACCGTGTTTCTGACAGGGTTAGTGAAGTTATCCGGTGAATAGGTTTTGTTACTGGGAGGAATAATTACAGCATTAGTGATGACAAGTTTGGTTGCTAGAACGAGGAAGGAGATGGAAAGAGGGGACATCACACAAATTATTTGGAAGAATATGAAGATTCCAAATTTATACAAAAATTTCGCACTTCAATTTTTCGGTATCATGCTTGAGAAACTGGAGCGTATGAATGAAATGTAAAACTGTTTCCTAACATAAAAATGTTTGCTTCTACTAGGCCTCATAGGAATTTCATATTGGTACTTCGTGAATCATATCCTGTCATATTGTTTATATAAACAAGGTAGATAAAAATGATCATGTGTACCGAAACAGCATCGCTTATTTGACGCGTTTTACAAATGCAGCAATACTAGAAAGGCCTATTTCGTTTTATCTAGCAGACAGTGACAAAATAGACGTAATTATATCGAGAAACCACACAAATCTTGGGTACTATTCGTATTAACAGCTTTTTGAGTATTAGACGACACTTTGATTTTTTAATGTAGCAGAACATTTGACGAATTTTGATGAGGTAAAAGATTCTTTCGTAGAAAGGAAAGCACTCCGTATAAGGCTGTAGCAAGATTGGAGAGAAAAAAATGCTGGGACCTAAGGATTGAGAAATTTGTACTGACTTGATTGTTTCTTTTCTTAACTGTTTTATGTTTCCTGTATTTAGTTTTATATAATTTTACCTCCCCCCATGAACCATGGACCTTGCCGTTGGAGGGGAGGCTTGCGTGCCTCAACGATACAGATGACCGTACTGCAGGTGCAACGACACGGAGGGGTATCTGTTGAGAGGCCAGACAAACGTGTGGTTCCTGAAGAGGGGCAGCAGCCTATTCAGTAGTTGCAGGGGCAACAGTCTGGATGATTGACTGATCTGGCCTTGTAACATTAACCAAAACGGCCTTGCTGTTGTGGTACTGCGAACGGCTGAAAGCAAGGAGAAACTACAGCCGTAATTTTTCCCGAGGGGATACAGCTTTACTGTAAGGTTAAATGATGATGGTGTCCACTTCGGTAAAATATTCCGGAGGTAAAATAGTCCCCCATTCGAATCTCCGGGCGGGGACTACTCAAGAGGACGTCGTTATCAGGAGAAAGAAAACTGGGATTCTACGGATTGGAGCGTGGAATGTCAGATCCCTTAATCGGGCAGGTAAGTTAGAAAATTTAAAAAGGGAAATGGATAGGTTAAAGTTAGATATAGTGGGAATTAGTGAAGTTCGATGGCAGGACGAACAAGACTTTTGGTCAGGTGAATACAGGGTTATAAATTCAAAATCAAATAGTGGTAATGCAGGAGTAGGTTTAATAATGAATAGGAAATTAGGAATGCGGGTAAGCTACTACAAACAGCATAGTGAACACATTATTGTGGCCAAAATAGATACGAAGCCCACGCCTACCACAGTAGTACAAGTTTATATGCTAACTAGCTCTGCAGATGATGAAGAAATTGAAGAAATGTATGATGAGATAAAAGAAATTATTCAGGTAGTGAAGGGAGACGAAAATTTAATCGTCGTGGGTGACTGGAATTTGACAGTAGGGAAAGGAAGAGAAGGAAACATAGTAGGTGAATGTGGATTGGACCTAAGAAATGAAAGAGGAAGCCATCTGTTAGAATTTTGCACAGAGCATAACTTAATCATAGCTAACACTTGGTTCAAGAATCATAAAAGAAGGTTGTATACATGGAAAAATCCTGGAGATACTAAAAGGTATCAGATAGATTATATAATGGTAAGACACAGATTCAGGAACCAGGTTTTAAATTGTAGGACATTTCCAGGGGCAGATGTGAACTCTGACCACAATCTATTGGTTATGAACTTTAGATTGAAACTGAAGAAGTTGCAAAAAGATGGGAATTTAAGGAGATGGGACCTGGATAAACTGACTTAACCAGAGGTTGTACAGAGTTTCAGGGAGAGCATAAGGGAGCAATTGACAGGAATGGGAGAAAGAAATACAGAATGGTGGAAAGAAATACAGTAGAAGACGAATGGGTAGCTCTGAGGGATGAAGTAGTGAAGGCAGCAGAGGATCAAGTAGGTAAAAAGACGAGGGCTAGTAGAAATCCTTGGGTAACAGAAGAAATATTGGATTTAATTGATGAAAGGAGAAAATATAAAAATGCAGTAAATGAAGCAGGCAAAAAGGAACACAAACGTCTCAAAAATGAGATCGACAGGAAGTGCAAAATGGCTAAGCAGGCATGGCTAGAGGACAAATGTTAGGATGTAGAGGCTTATCTCGCTAGGGGTAAGATAGATACTGCCTACAGGAAAATTAAAAAGACCTTTGGAGAAAAGAGTGCCACTTGTATGAATATCAAGAACTCAGATGGAAACCCAGTTCTAACCAAAGGGCGGAAAGCAGAAAGGTGGAAGGGTTATATAGAGGGTCTATACAAGGGCGATGTATTTGAGGACAATATTATGGAAATGGAAGAGGATGTAGATGAAGATGCGATACAGCGTGAAGAGTTTGACACAGCACTGAATGACCTGAGTCGAAACAAGGCCTTGGGAGAGCCAGTCCTAACAAAACTCTACCATCTGGTGAGCAAGATACACGAGACAGGCGAAATACCCTCAGACTTCAAGAAGAATATAATAATTCCAATCCCAAAGAAAGCAGATGCTGACAGATGTGAAAATTACCGAACAATCAGTTTAATAAGCCACAGCTGCAAAATACTAACACGAATTCTTTACAGACGAATGGAAAAACTAGTAGAAGCCGACCTCGGGGAAGATCAGTTTGGATTCCGTAGAAATACTGGAACACATGAGGCAATACTGACCTTACGACTTATCTTAGAAGAAAGATTAAGGAAAGGCAAACCTATGTTTCCAGCATTTGTAGACTTAGAGAAAGCTTTTGACAATGTTGACTGGAATACTCTCTTTCAAATTCTAAAGGTGGCAGGGGTAAAATACAGGGAGCGAAAGGCTATTTACAATTTCTACAGAAACCAGAGGGCAGTTATAAGAGTCGAGGGACATGAAAGGGAAGCAGTGGTTGCGAAGGGAGTAAGACAGGGTTGTAGCCTCTCCCCGATGTTATTCAATCTGTATATTGAGGAAGCAGTAAAGGAAACGAAAAATTCGGAGTAGGTATTAAAATTCATGGAGAAGAAATAAAAACTTTGAGGTACGTCGATGACATGGTAATTGTCAGAGACAACAAAGGACTTGGAAAAGCAGTTGAATGGAATGTACTGTGTCTTGAAAGGAGGATATAAGATGAAAATCAACAAAAGCAAAACGAGGTTAATGGAATGTAGTCGAATTAAGTCTGGTGATGCTGACGGAATTAGATTAGGAAATGAGACACTTAAAGTAGTAAAGGAGTTTTGCTATTTGGGGAGCAAAATAACTGATGATGGTCGAAGTAGAGAGGATATAAAATGTAAACTGGCAATGGCAAGGAAAGCGTTTCTGAAGAAGAGAAATTTGTTAACATCGAGTATAGATTTAAATGTCAGGAAGTCGTTTCTGAAAGTATTTATATGGAGTGTAGCCATGTATGGAAGTGAAACATGGACAACAAATAGTTTGGACAAGAAGAGAATAGAAGCTTTCGAAATGTGGTGTTACAGAAGAATACTGAAGATTAGACGGGTAGATCACGTAACTAATGAGGAGGTATTGAATAGGATTGGGGAGAAGAGGAGTTTGTGGCACATCTTGACTAGAAGAAGGGATCGGTTGGTGGGACATGTCCTGAGGCATTCAAGGGATCACAAATTTAGCATTGGAGGGCAGTGAGGAGAGTAAAAATCGTAGAGGGAGACCAAGAAACGAATACACTAAGCAGATTCAGAAGGATGTAGGTTGCAGTAGGTACTGGGAGATGAAGTAGCTTGCACAGGATAGATTAGCATGGAGAGCTGCATCAAACCAGTCTCAGGACTGAAGACCACAACAACATATTTAATTTTATGTCATGCGGAATAGAAAGTTGTTAGCTAATAGGCAATAAAGAGCGCAAATTTTCTGAAGGTTCTTATTCTCTCAGTCACAAATAATTCCACTCAGTTTTAATTGTGAGATTTTTTAAGGAACGTAGGATGTCAAACTGGCCGACTGGTGCAGGAGAGGCTCCATAGGAGGTATTAATTTCCAATGTCCTGAATATAGGTTCGATGGCTTCCATTACAAAATACAAAGTTTTAATCCCACACAGCGAAATACAGTGACATGCGATAGAAGAATACTGTGGGAAGAGATATGGCGCTGCACTATGGCACACGTAAGACCAAATAACATGTCTTAAATTTCCTCGAACGTATATGTTTTATATGACAAACTTTTCAGGAAGATGTGGGCTACCAAATGAAAATATTATTGAAAAATCGATTTTTTGGTAATTTTTGACGTCCTATCTGAAACGCTTGCTACTGTCAAGTTTTCGCCCCGGTTCGGAAATATCGTAGGCGCGAGGCTGCCCTGGACACGCGCTGTATTGTTTTGAATCCAAAGTTTTGGGACGGCCTGTGTAACTGTCCCCTGCGGGCGAAAGCGATGTCAGGGCTCGGCGCGCAGTGACGCGCCTGTTTTGTTTGGCATGCGGGCACGCGGAATGAGCGCAGTGGAGTAACTCTCTCTCGGTCTGCACAGCTGGCGCGCGCGTCGTGAGGCAGCAACAGCTGTGCCGTTACCTGAAGGACGTCGGTCGAGCCGTACGGCGAGCCGGCCTCCTCGGCGGGGCGCGACACGGTGAAGACTCGCTGCAGCCTCATGGCGGCGCTGCGGACAGGCAGGTGTTGACTGGGGACCGGCTCCGGCACGGACTGGCTGCGCTGGCTCCGTGTTGTGGCGCGGCCGCGGCCCTACGTGACTCAACGCGGAACTGCGCGCGGCGCACCGCCACACACGCCTGCGGAACTCGCCGACCACGTGGTGCGCCACCGAGTCTGCACTGCCCACCCCTGAAGCCCTCTTCATACGGCAAGTGAACGCGAACGTGGAGCTGGACGAGTTTTGTGACGTCACAACGTTGTCATGGAATGGCTAAGGCCCGTATTAACACAGTCTAACATAACAGTCGCGACACTCACTGCTGTAAAAATTGTTACCATTTGACAGATGGAGCGACAATAGCGCTCCAAGCGGCGAGTAGTGTGAACATCAGACGCGTCGTAAGAATAATGCTTGTTTTGCATCCATTTCCTACGTAATTTACGAAATATTTGAGCTATTTTCTTACCTCCAAGGCTTTGTGTAGTATCAGAAGGCATCTATGTTTCTAAAAATGATTGTAAAATAAGCGCACTTAAGGACAAAAACCACGAATCGAGTGGCAAGCTACAACACATTCGTGAAGAAATACTTGTGACGTTGGAGAGAATTGCACCTTACCTCGTTGATATCAAAAGAATGTAAACGCACAGATTCACACGTAAGAAGCACACACATATACTTGTACATGCAAAAGCGATCGACAGCTCATTTATCGTTCTGTAGGCCTACTGTGTTTGCCATTGTCGCCTGTTGCACAAGTACGACGTTCATCTCTATATTATTCTAAGTGGGACAAGCAACTGCCAAATAGTGGGTGAAATATGTTAAAAACATTATAAAGAGCTGATTACATTACATTTCACGCAACATCAAATATTTGAGTAATTTTCAAACAACTGTCAGTGAATAAGGTGCTAACAAAATAATGTCATCACACGAAGGAAGCAAGGAAAATTAAGTGACTAACAACCGAAGTGAATGAAATACATACCAAACATTACGCTTTTGTAAGACATGAATAACTGCACTTAATCCAACCACTTAATCGTCAAAGTAGGTCTGTGTTGACGATTCACACGAAGTGTGGCAGTGATACATGGAGAGCTGAACTGGCTGCTTCTGTGTCATAGGACTGTTTTACAGCTTTAGATGGATTGTCGAATCTTTATGGCAGTTTCTCCTTCATCGTCAGTTGAGGTGGCTTATTTGGGATGTCAAACAGTTTGGGTACGGCATTCCAAACGAGTTTATTATTGTCTGCGTTCATGAACTGGTTTTGTTCGAAATGTAGCGAACAAAACCTAATATTATTATACAGCTAAACTGGGTCTTTTTTTCATAACGTCTTGTCGTCTGCTATTAACTAGCCATTTTCTGCTCCTAAAACGAAACATTAATACTTAATACACATGTAGTTTTCAAGTGAATCATGACGATACAGTTTAGTAACAAGATGGTATACACGTCTCAGAATCCTTAGGAAACCTAAAAAAAAAAAAGACAGCTGTGGTGTCTTCTTCCTGTTGTTGCTGCAATTTATTGCGCTGAAAATGCTCCCGCTTGTAGAAAACCATAGTAGAAATCAAAATAAACAAACACTATTCGCTTTCACGACCCCGCCGAACTCAAAGTTTAAATTACTGGCCGCTTGGGGCGCTGCTGGCGTGTTAGGCAACAAAATCGAGGCGAAGTGTCGTGACTGTTATGTTAGACTGTGGTATTACACGATCATATTTCCTTGACAAAGATTTGAACAAAGAAATAACCAAATATTCGTCAAATTTCTTCCACAAAGATCTTTGACGTGGCGCTAAAAAGGGGCAGTACACTGTCATCATTTTTTCGTCAAAGTTCAAGATGGCTGACAAAAACAACTTTTTATTTTGCGCAGCAATTGCATGTACCACAATTGTACTGTGTAGAGCAGCGGAGAAACAAAAGGAAACGTGCCTGCGTGAAGGCGTAGATTTTACGACGAGACGATAAAAGAATTCAACAAAATTTGTTACATGAGCTTGGAGTGGAGGACGTCAAGTCGTACATAAATTACTTAAGAATGGACGAGCATACGTCTCAGTATTTGCTCAGTGAAGTGTCTCCTCATATCACAAAGCGCAATACTCAGTTAAGAACGGCTACATCTGCAGAAGACAGGCTGATTTCTTGCTACAGGAGAGAGTTACTCTAGTGTACAGTACAGCACTCGAATACCACAGTGTACATTAAGTAAAATAATATCCGAAACGTGTGAATCAAACCACAGTGAACATTAAGTAAAATAATATCTGAAACCTGTGAATCAATCTATAAAGCGCTGAAGGACCAATATCTGAAGGTAAATAAATGTGCAATACACTTTATGTAAATTAAGAACTATTTTTATTGCAGATCAAAGTAATAATTACATTTTGTGCCCCACAACTACAAATTTAATAGAAATGTATGAAGCTGATGAGGCATCCTGAGTATAAAAATAGATTAAGAAGACTGGAGAGCTCATATATATATAAAATATTGTGTTCTCCTCCTTCCAGCTTGCTGGAAGCATGCCTGGATGTATCCGGAGGTCCAGAGGTGGATGGTTGTGGCTGTGGAACTGTCGCTTGCAGCAAATCACACCCGTCCATCAAAAAACCATTTTAACCCTTCATAGTGCCCGTTGCGAATACTTTACCACCCACATTTTCCATGTCAGCAGCGATGTGGGTGGCAGAGGCACTAAACCAATCTTCCCCGGCAGGCTGGCGCTGAGCTTTCCTCATATCAGCCACAGCTTTCAACGTTTTGGTGGCCTCCACAAGAACGTGTGTTGTCATTTCTCTTCTCTCTGTGGGAGCCCGGTCATAATGCTGGGACTGTTGCTGTGGCTCACTGAAGGCGACATCAGTCTCATCTTGAGACGAGTACTGAGTCTGTACTTCATGCTACAAATATAGAAATGAAAGCCAATAGTTACAGACTATCTTACACATACATAAATTTTATTTACAGGTACCCACAACCTGAGAAGAGCGGGAGCAAATTGCAAATGATTTCGAGGAGAAGTGGAACTATCATTACACAGTAGGAGCAATGGACGGAAAGCATATTCGCATTAAATGCCCACAAGATAGTGGATCTCACCTTTTCATTTATAAATCCTTTAACAGCATAATTTTATTTGCCATGATAGATGCTACCTACAAATTCTTGTACGTTGATGCATGAACTAATGGGCTTGTTGGTGATGCTGGAGTGTTCTCAAAAAGCAAACTTCTATTTTGAACATTCCTGAAGGCAAAAAGCTTTGGAACACAAACATTACAACTCCAATGGTTGTACTGGCAGATGAAGCTGTGCCCCTTAAAGGGAATCAGTAAGGAAGAAAAGGTTTTCAATTACAGACTGTCACGAGGAAGAAGATTAGTGGAAAGCAGTTTTGGCATTCTTGCCAGTCGCTCCAGGATTTTTCTTACCACCATTAATCCGCCTCCAAAGACAGTTACTACAATCACACTGGCTGACTGCGTAACTTGTTAACTGAGAGAAGAAAACTCGCGTACACTCGTCTGGAAACAGTGTCTTCAGTAGTAGGAAACTGCACTTATCTTGAGTCTCAGAGCAATGAGGACCTACAACGAATGGAACCAATAGTTTGTCAAGCTACTTCTGGACGTTCGGTACATGGGAGAGCAGTTACAGAATGGTTTAAAGCATTTTACAACCGCTGCTAGGAAAGTACATTTCGTAATGTACAATGCAAACAAGTGCCTATCTCAAAAATTTCTTCGAACGTGTGTGTTCCACGTTATTGCAAGTACCTGCAGTGAACAAATTTATGTAAATCATTTGTATCTCATGTAAACATTACTTCCATAAATAAAATGAAATAAGTAAGTCGATACGTACTTTTACTTTCTCGTATGAGCACCTTGAACGGCGCCATTAATTTTCTTTTTTATGTCGTCAGCGGTGCACTCGGGCCGTATGTCACGGCTAATGACCTCTGCAATTTTTTGTAGCTCTCCAGTCTTCTTAATCTATTTTTGAACTCAAGGTGCCTCGCGCTGTAAAGCGCCTCATGAGCTTCATACATTTCTATTCATTTTGCAGTTGACGACACACGCCAATTAAACTTCGCAGCCATGTTTACAAACACACTATTGGCGACAGAATGCTGCAGCGATGCTGGCGCTCCAAGTGGCGTTGCAGTCAACAGAAAACAATCTACTTTTATGATCAAATATACAACGAGGCCCTAGATTTGATCATATGATATTTGATGTTGTAATAGGGAGCTTCGTCAAATTTCGCCCATCGTCAAATAATTGACTACGGGCGAGATTTTACGAAGTTCCCTACTACACCATCAAATTTCTTTGACATAAATATTTGACATATCAACTTTGACAAAGAAATACGATAGTGTTGTACGGCCTAAGACTCCTATAACCTGAGCTGAATTCTCCGCCATGTTTTCTCCAAAATGTAGGATATTCATTCTTTCTTACATATGAGTCACCATTCGGGTGGTGATTCCTAATGAATTGAAGGATTCGTCATAATACGAGTGGTCGCTCGGCTGTGAACTGCACTAACTATTTGCAATAATGGTTTTCGCATGTTTAGATTTCCAGGAGATTCCGAATGAAGAAAAAAATAGGCCTAAATTGCAGGAGAGACAACTGGGAACCAGGACCTGGTGCTCAACTTCATATTGTAAAAATACGTTGCATTTCTTCCCCTAGTCGAAAACTGTACTCAAGCAGCTTGTCTCAAATTTTTTTGAGTCATGAGATATTTTCGCAGTAGGCAAAGTGGAGAGGAATATTTGCGAAGTATTTTTACGTCGTTATCGTAAACATAACCAAACGCAAACTGAATAATTCTTAATCCATTACTTATATAGATACGGTAGGACGAGTGATAATTAAGATATTTTTCTACCGGATTGGTTTTTTTGTGAGGGAACCTGCACATAACATTCAAAGAATAAAGATTTACAACTTAAGAAGCAACAAACCTATCCTGAAGTACACAAAATGAATGCTGGTTAAATAACAGGTGAAACTATTAGTAAAAATTTGTTTCATAGTAACATGAAACTATGCCGCCCTCCCCCCTTGTACAACAACAAAGCCGCATTTCTTAAAGTACCTACCAATGATTAAAAAATAAACACCGCACTTACAAGTGTCTTGCCGAAAAACTAATAAAAAGGAATGGGTTGTTACTGCAAAAACATCCATATTTGAAGTCATTGGTACCGACTACTTAACTCATTACATTTAATATTTACAAACTACCTCGCAAGTTCCGAACCTACATTAATATTGGTGCGTAATATTACATTTCAACCTTTCTGTTTTATGAAAAGAATATTTTAAATATTTCTATACATAATAATTACTCTTCGGTACACTTGCAATATCTGATATTTTAAAAGTTATCCACCTAAGCCGGCCGGTTTGGCCGAGCGGTTCTAGGCGCTTCAGTCTGGAACCGCGCGAACGCTCCGGTCGCAGGTTCGAATCCTGCCTCGGGCATGAATGTGTGTGATGTCCTTAGGTTAGTTAGGTTTAAGTAGTTCTAAGTTCTAGGGGACTGATTACCTCAGATGTTAAGTCTCATAGTGCTCAGAGCCATTTGAACCATTTTATCCACCTAAAATGTAAACATAGCCGAATCCTTAGAGTTGTGGAAAACATGGCAGATGATTCAGCCTATTATATACGATGAAGAGCTGAAGAAACTGGTACATCTGCCTAATATCGTGTAGGCCCTCGCGAATACGCAGAAGCGCCGCATCACGACGTGGCATGGATTCACCTAATCCATGAAGTAGTGCTGGAGGGAATTGGCACCATGAATCCTGCAGGGCTGTCCATAAATCCGTAAGAGTACGAGGGGGTGGAGATCTCTTCTGAACAGCACGTTGCAAAGCATTCCAGATATGCTGAATAATGTTCATGACTGGGGAGGTTGGAGGCCAGCGGAAGTGTTTAAATTCAGAAGAGTGTTCCTGGAGCCACTCTGGATATCTGGGTTATCTCATTGTCTAACTGGAATTGTCCAATTCCATCGGAACGCACAATGGACATGGGATGCAGTTGTTCAGACAGGGTTCTTACGTATGTGTCATCTGTCAGAGTCGTATCTAGACGTATCAGGGGTCCCATATCATTTCACTGCACACGCCCCACACCATTACAGACCCTCCACCAGTTTGAACCGTCCTCTGCTAACATACAGGGTCCATGAATTCATGAAGTTTTCTCCGTACCCGTACACGTCATCCGCTGTATACAACTTGAAACGCGACTTGTCCGACCAGGCAACATGTTTCCAATTATGAACAGTCCAATCTCGGTGTTGACGGTCTCAGGTGAGGCGTAAAGGTTTGTGTCGTACTGTCATCAAGGGCACGCGAGTGAGCCTTCGGCTCCAAAAGCCCATAGCGACGATGTTTCGTTGAATGGTTCGCATGCTGATATTTGCTGACGGCCCAGCATTGCAATGCGCAGCAAATTGCGAAAGGGTTGCACTTCTGTCACGATGAAGGATTTTCTTCAGTAATCGGTGGTTCCGTTCTTACAGGATCCTTTTCCGGCCGCAGCGGTGTCGGAGATTTGATGTTTTTATCGGATTTCTTATATTCTCTGTACACTAGTGAAATGGTCGTACGGGAAAATCCCAATTTCATCGCTACATCAGAGATGCTGTGCCCCATCGCTTGTGGGTCTACTATTACACCACGTTCAAACTCACTTAAATCTTGGTAACCTGCCACTGTAGTAGCAGTAGCCGATCTAACTGCGCCAGACAGTTGTATTATATAGGCATTGCCGACCGCAGTACGGTATTCTGCCTGTTTACATATCTCTGTATTTGAATACACGCGCCTCTACCAAGTTCTTTGGCGCTTCAGAAAGGGTCTAGAAAATAGGGAAAATAAAGCCGAAGTTTTAAATTTCGCATTTAATATGTCATTCACGCAAGAGAATCGTACAGACACACCGCACCAACGCACAGACTGCTGTATGGAGGACATAGTAATAAAAATCGCTGGCGGGGAAAAACAACTGAAAGAGTTGAAAGCAAATAAATCGCCAGGTCCTGATAGAATGGCAGTTCGGTTTTACAAATAGTACTTCACAATATTGACTCTTTATATAGATTGCATTTATCGCGAATCTCTCACGAAGAGCAAAATCCCAAGCGACAGGAAAAAAGCGCAGGTGACCCCTGTACGTAAGAAAGGTAAAAGAACGGACACGCAAATTTGCAGACCAATATCCGTAACGTCAGTTTGGTATAGAACCCTTGAACATATTCTCAGTTCGAATATCATAGGTATCCTTGAGAGGGAAAAGCTTCTGTCCTCAAACCAGCACGGCTTTAGAAAGCATCGGTCATGCGAAACTGAGTTTGACTTTTCTCGCATCGTGCGAACCATGGATGAATGGCAACAGGTGGATTCCATACTCCTAGATTCCCATAAAGCATTTGGATGGTGCCACACTGCCGACTTGTATCGGGGGTACAAGTGTATGGAATAGGTTCCCATGTATGTTGAGTGGCTCAAAGACTTCTTAAGTAACAGAACCCAGTATATTATCTTCGACGGCGAGTGTTCATCAGAGACAAGCGCATCGTCAGCAGTGACTCAGGGAAGCGTGGTAGGACCGCTGTTATTTTCTATATACGTAGATGATCAGGCGGAAAGGGAAAGCAGCAGTCTGCATCTCTTGCTGATGATGCTGTGGTCTGTGGGAATCTGTCGTCGTTGAGTGGCTGTAGCAGTATAGAAGATGACTTAGACAAGATTTGCAATTGGCGTGATGAATTGCAAAAAAGCAATATGATATCGAATGAGCATGAAAGGAGGAAAGTGTGGTTCATCTGTAAAGGGGACCGCATATAGGGCGCTAGTGTGGTTTAGTACCGCTCGAGTGTTTTGGGTCTGCACCAGGTCGGATTACAGGAAGACATCGCAGCAATTCAGAGGCGTGCTTTTAGATTTCTTACCGACACGTTCTAACAACGCCCATGTATTATGGAGATGCTTCAGAACAACGCCCATGTATTATGAAGATGCTTCAGGAACTCAAATTGGGATCACTGGAGGGAGAGCGATGTTCTTTTCGAAGAATATTATTGAGAAAATTTAGAGAACCGGCATTTGAGGCTGAGTGCAGGACGATTCTACTGCCACCAACGTACATTTCGCGTAAAGACCGTGAAGAGAAGATTAGAGAGGTTAGGGCTCGTAAGCAGGCATATAGACAGTCTCATTTCCCTTGCTCTATTTGCGAGTGGGACAGAAAAGGAAATGACTAGTGGTGGTACGGAGTACTCTCCGCCACGCACTATACGGCTGCTTGCGATATATATATATATATATATATATATATATATATATATATATATATATATATATATATATATATATATAGCTGCAGATGTAGAATTTCATTTTGCGAAGCATCCCCGAGCTTGCCAGACAGAAACAGAAGCGTCAAATTTTTGCAGTGTGGCAAGGAACATGGGTAATTAGATGAAAAATACACTCAGGCTCATAAATTAAGGATAATGTTGATACACGGTGAAATAACGCTCGGGTTTAAATCACCTAGGGGTATGACCATGCGGTGCTTTTAGATTTCTTACCGACACGTTCTAACAACGCCCATGTATTATGGAGATGCTTCAGAACAACGCCCATGTATTATGGAGATGCTTCAGGAACTCAAATTGGGATTACTGGCCATCGTCGCACGGCGGCGTTGCCAGCAGTCCACATACGCAGAGGTGTATTGGTGCATGTCACAGTACGGTGCTAATGGTGACTGCGTGTTGAAAATGGCACAAAGAACACATATTGATGACGTTATGAGGGAGGGAATACTAGAGCGACCGGAGGTTGGTCAAACAAAGCAGGTCGTAACACGTGCCCTCCGTGTGCCACAAAGTGTGATTTCAAGATTATGCCAACGATTCCAGCAGACTGGAAACGTGTCCAGGCGCTACAGTACGGGACGTCCACAATGTACAACACCACAAGAAGACCGATATCTCACCATCAGTGCCCGCAGACGGCCACGAAGTACTGCAGATAGCCTTGCTCCGGACCGTACTGCAGCCACTGGAACAGTTGTCTCCAGACACACAGTCTACAGACGACTGAACAGACATGGTTTATTCGCCTGCAGACCTGCAAGGTGCATTCCACTGACCACTGGTCACAGGAGAGCTCGTAAAGCCTGGTGTCAAGAACACAGTACATGGTCATTGGAACAGTGGTCCCAGGTTATGTTCACGGACGAGTCCAGATATAGTCTGAACAGTGATTCTCGCCGGGTTTTCATCTGACGTGAAGCAGGAACCAGATTCCAACCCCTTAATGTCCCTGAAAGGGACCTGTATGGACGTCGTGGTTAGATGGTGTAGGGTGGGATTATGATTGGTGCACGTACACCCCTGCGTGTCTTTGACAGAGGAACTGTAACAGGTCAGGTGTATCGGGACGTCATTTTGCACCAGTATGTCCGCCTTTTCAGGGGTGCAGTGGGTTCCACCTTCCTCCTGATGGATGATAACGCACGGCCCCACCGAGCTGCCATCGTGGAGGAGTACCTTGAAACAGAAGATATCAGGCGAATGGAGTGGCCTGCCTGTTCTCCAGACCTAAGCTCAATCGAGCACGTCTGGAATGCTCTCGGTCGACGTATCGCTGCATGTCTTCAAACCCCTACGACACTTCAGGAGCTCCGACAGGCACTGGTGCAAGAATAGGAGGCTATACCCCAGCAGCTGTTCGACCACCTGATCCAGAGTATGTCAACCCGTTGTGCGGCCTGTGTACGTGTGCGTGGTGATCATATCCCATTTGGACGTTGGGGCACATGTGCCGGAAACAATGGCGTCTTGTAGCACGTGTGTTTCGGGACGGTTTTCTCAACTTATCAGCAATACCGTGGACTTACAGATCTGTGTCGTGTGTGTTCCCTATTGCCAATGCTATCAGCGCCAGTTTTGTGTAGTGCCACATTCTGCAATTATCCTTAATTTATGAGCATAAGTGTAGTTATTACGTCACAAGCACATCTTAGGATATGCCGTACTGGATGAATCGTTCTTCATCGAAGCCCGTATTAGGGTTTTTTAAGTTATAACGCACATGCTATGGCTGTGTTCTGTTTCAAAACATTGGTACACTGAATATTTCTCTAAAACGCATTGTTTTTGGTATGACATGTTATAATAAAGTGGCAGGGGACATGAGCATCTGCAGAAATTTATCCAGTAGGTGGCAACACTCTCTGAGGGGTCTTCAATAAGTAATGCATACTTTTTTCTGAAAGCAAGTTTGTTTTATTCAGGATTCCAATAGAACCAATTTTTACCCACTCATTTGGCAACAAAAAGCTATTCTCAACGTAATCTCCGTTCATTGAGACGGCCTTACGCTGCCTTACTGTGAAGGCAGTACGCCCACGTTGCACCACTCTCCTGGTCGACGTCGGAGCCAACGTCATACTGCTTCAATAACCTCCCTATCATCCACGCACTGCTTCCCCCGGAGTACTTCATTGGGCCAAACAGACGGAAGTCTTGTATGATCTCCTGTTAGGCGGCGAGGAGCCCACCGGGCACACATTTTTGAGTCCCCCAACTGGTGAACAGGTGTATCAACAACACCAACAGCAGCGAGGTGTTTGATGGTGATGCATCGATCTCCTCGAATGAGAGTGTCCCAAGGTTCCAGCATTGCAGGAGTCACAGCTCTGTGCGGCAGGGCGGCAGGGCGGCATGCTGGAGATCGGACAGGTTTGCGCGACCTTGTTGCGATGATGAGACACCTCGCCCAACAACTCACAGTGGTTTTGTTCATTGCCAGATCTCGGTAGATATCCTGCAAGCGCCTATGAATATCTGCGATGCTCTGGTTTCCCGCAAAGAAAAGTCAGTGACAGTTCTCTGCTTAGAACGCACCTCCATTACAGACGCCATTTTGGAGGCTACCATAGCACAGCCATCTATCGGAACTTCGTGAAACTGTATGCACTGAAGCGGGACTATTCCATGGATGTTCCACAACAAATTCCGCATTTTTTCAACCGAAACTGGCCGAGAAAGTAAATGCGCTGCATTAGTTATTGAATGCCTCTTGTAAAATTGCCATTCTTTATATAAACGTTTCAGTTAGTTTGAAAGTGTGTTGCTCCCCAAACTCTAATATCGACAGGCAGTTTACGAAACTAGCTGTACCTGAAAGGATTGCTAATTATCAACTTAGAACATTTACACTGGATTGCGTGTACTGTGGACTGAACTGCGGACCTAGAAACGACGGAGAGGCTTCGTCCTACCGTAGCCCTCGGTGGTTCACAACCCCACAACAGGCCACTGCAGTCCACCTGCCCCACCGCCGCCCCACAACGAACCTAGAGTTATTATGCGGTTCGGCCCCCCAGTGGACACCCCTCCTCCCCCCCCCCCCCCCCCCCCTCTCCCGCCTCGCTTCACCGGGAACGTCCCGTACGAGACGAGTGTAACCCCAAATGTTTGAGTGGTCGGAGTAATTACGGTGTGCGCGTTCGTGGAGACAGTGTTTGCACAGCTATCGCCGACATGGTGTAACTGAGGCGGAAGAAAGAGAACCAGCCCGCATTTGCCGAGGCAGATGGAAAACCGCCTTAAAAACTATCCACAGGCTGGCCGGCACACTGGACGTAGACACTAATCCGCAGGGCTATTTCGTGCCGGGAACCGGCATGCCTTCCCGTTCGGGAAGCAGCGCGTTAGACCGCGCGTCTAGACGGGCGGGCTTAACAATGGATTACATACATATGTAAACCAAAAAAAGTGGTTCAAATGGCTCTGAGCACTACGGGACTTAACATCGGAGGTCATCAATCCCCTAGAACTTAGAACTACTTAAACCTAACTAACCTAAGGACATCACACACATCCATGCCCGAGGCAGGATTCGAACCTGCGACCGTAGCGGTCGTGCTGTTCCATATTGAAGCGCCTAGAACCGCTCGGCCACTCCGACCGGCTGAACTTTGCAATGAGTGAAGGGCACTTAGTGAATCGGAACAAACAAGAAATTTAGGACGGGAAGTTCGTCTCATCTGCTCCAGTGCCCGCAAAATCGCAGACAATCCATGGAGAAGACATCTTTTCGACATTGACTTTTCACACCTTATTGTATTTCTTCTATTTCAAAAAACGGTGTTATCTTTTTTCGTCTGTTTAGCTGTCAAGATTACGTATAAATGTACATACCGAAACAATAGGAATGAAGTGTTCTTCAGAGAACTGTGCAGTTTGTCGAGTCCGTTGTACAACAAAGGGAGGGCGTGTCCTCATGCGAAATGGGGGGACAGATGTCGGACACGTATCCTGTTACCATGTTTATCTTGTTCTGCGAAATGGCGTCGAAATCCGCGCACCAGGTGACCTGCAGGATAGTGGCTGTATGAGGAGGGGACAGACAAAAGACTGAAGACACTATTTGGTACGGTTCGAAGGTTCGCATTCCTATTGACCGCAGAAGAGCGCCGAAATCGCCGACACACCTACAAATCGACACAATTCTCGTGAAATTCCCTCGAGTGCTCATTATTGCCCTCCCCCCTTGTGGATGCATGTGGCGGGAAATGATATAGGGTGAGTCAGGAAGAAAGGTACATGCTTTGAAATGTGATCTATTAGTGATTCTGAACAACAAATTTCATAAGGGTGTATGCCCTATTCCGAATGGTTTCCGACATTGTGCACATTTAATATTACTTTTGTATGTTTTCCTCCCATAACTCGAAAACCGCGCCATCCAGTGAAAACGTCTCTCGGTACAAAATTAAACTACTTTAAACTTCCTACAAAAAAAGTCCCATTCATCTTTTTTTTCTGAGACTGATAGTGGAACCAAGGGAGCGTGAGAATATTGAAAATCTCGCGCTGCAGCTTACGTAAATTTTGTAGGCCAACTTGAGGTTGTTTCCCGACTGATGTTCCACAAGTGTCCCGTGACAAATTTTCGTCTCGACTTCCTCTACACTTCTGTGGTACGTTGAAAGCAGTGAAAATGTTTCAATAATACAGAAAATAAGTAACAGTGTACATTAAATGCCTTCCATCTCTGAAAGCATTCGGAATACGGAATACGTCCATGTGAAGTTTTTTTGCTTCAGAATCACTAATATCATCACCCCTCAAAGCATGTACCTTCCCTCCTAACTCAGTCTGTGTATCTGTGGTTAACAGACCTGTGTATTACAACATGCATGCTGCGAAAGTTCGTTGTTCCAAGGTACCGCCTCATTAGAGATTTATATTAAAAAATTGCATCGCTTTTGATACGATTTGGTGCAATAAAGTGCCAGGTAATGACATATTGGCAACGGCCTTCCAATAGTGGGTACACCGGTTCCCGTGAGATCACCGAAGTCGCGCTGTCGGGCGTGGCAGGCACCTGGATGGGTGACCATCCAGGCCACCATGCGCTGTTGCCATTTTTCGGGGTGCAGTCAGCCTCGTGATGCCAATTGAGGAGCTACTGGACCGAATAGTAGCGGCTCCGGTCAAGAATACCATAATAACGACCGGGAGAGTGGTGTGTTGACCACACATCCCTCCTGTCCGCATCATAAATGAGGATGACACGGCGGTCGGATGGTCCCGTTGGGCCACTTGTGGCCTGAAGACGGAGTGGTTTAATGGCATACTGACAGTTAAAGCCGTCAGGGCATCGTAAAAGTAAAGACACAGACTTACGTAATAGCATCTGTCAACCATTGTGCAGTGAATAACAAAGCGGAATCTGAACTGGAAGGTTGTTGATTTGTGTACTCCTTTTCGAAAAATTTTCTTAAATTTTTATTCACTTTCATTTTTCCTAAAAGATTCCAAGACCTTTTTTAATTTAATAGAAGTATGTTCCATGTTTTGTATAAATAAGAGTGCTCTCCATTCAGGAGTGAGTACTGCGAATCTTGTGAATATTCTAAGAAACATGGAACACTGCACTGAAGATTGCTGTCTGATTCATTGGCTGATTCCCTCGCAGGTCAGCACAATCAGTAATACAGACAGACCAAAACGATTAGCTCGTGGACAAGGGAGTAAGTGCGCGTTCTGAAACAGAGCTATTTTACGGGCGTCCATTTTCGTAAACAAATTCTGTGGTTTGCGCACCAAACATAATCGACAGCAGTGGAGATTGCTGCGATTGCAGATCACGATGAACAGTACGTTCCGTGTAGTGTACCAGCTCGTTTCTGAGCTTGCACCAACCGAGAGAGAAACCATGTTTGGATTAATTTACATTGAGAAACGCGACCCGTGTGATGTCACCATTACTATTCACAAGCTTCACCAGTGGCTCCAAACTTGCCTTGTCTACGCCCAGTGCGCGTGTTCTCTTTTTATATTCTACAGTCAGACTACACTCCAGTAGACAACTACATCCAAAAACTAAAAGAGAGAATATATCGCATCATACCTACGAAGAAACCGGCACACCTGACCTTCATAGAATCTCCACGCCCGGTGACTCACAGTTCCTGCGGCAAATTCCGAGAATAACAGGCCACGCAATGAGTCGGTCACTTCGTCTTCAGTCTGTCTGAAACGAACTGACTACCAGTGGTGGGCGCGTGCCATAATCTAGGGTCTAAATCACCACCAACCACGTCACGAGTGAGTCGATAACGTCAATGATTGTGCCGAGTTTAGAGTTGCGGAATAATGAGTATGCTGCAGACCGCACATCCTCAGGAACAGAGGATTGTGACGTCGTCTGCTAACATTTGAAGTAAGCATATTCTCGCAGCAGCTCAATCATGTTATTGTAATTCACTTTATGCTCTTGTATCTTCTTAATCTTTATTCTTTTATTCTTTTTTTTTTGCTTTGTTTTCGTGACACAATGCAAAGGCTGTAAATTCAATTAAATACTTAGGGATTAGAATTACAAATAAGCTAAATTGGAACGATCGCATAGATAATATTGTGGGTAGAGAAAACCAAGGACTGTGATTCATTAGCAGAACACTTAGAAGGTGCAACAGGTCTACTGAAGAGACCGCTTACACCACGCTTGTCCGCCCTATTCTGGAATATTGCTGTGCGGTGTGGGATCCGCATCAGGTGGGACTGACGGATGACATTGAAAAAGTACAAAGAAGGGCAGCTCGTTTTGTATTATCGCGAAATAGGGGAAATAGTATCACAGACATGATACGTGAATTGGAGTGGCAATCATTAAAACAAAGGCGTTTTTCATTGCGACGGTATATTCTCATGAAATTTCAACCACCTGTTTTCTCCTCCGATTGCGAAAACATTCTGTTGGCACCCACTTAGATAGGGATAAATTATCATTACGATAAAATAAGAGAACTCAGTAATCGCACAAAAAATTTAAGTGCTCGTTTTGTGCCCTTCGAGAGTGGAACGTTAGAGTGACAGCTTGAAGGTGGTTCATTGAACCGTCTGCCAGGCACTTCATTGTGAATAGCAGAGTAATCACGTAGATGTAGATGTAGATTGTATGATAGCTTGATATCTTTCCTTCTACTGTTTTCCCACAAGAGGGACGAGCTATCTGAAAACAAAAAGTTATTCAATTTTTACAATAACCAGACAAAGACAAAGCCTACATTGTGCGTAAATAATAATGTAAATAGATAAACATTTTTACGAAAACTGCATCAATATTGAAAAAGGTCAGATCTATTCAACGAGAAAAATAATTTTCCGCGTTATTTGGCGGTTATAAGGAAAATATGATACGAAGGACGAAGTAAACAGGTGCTGTTTATTGTCTTCTAAATATTGTTACATGTGTCTCTATGCACTTATTTTCTCGAGCAAATAAATAGTGATGTTTTGAAATGTTTGGACGCGCAGCAGTGTGGAAAATTTACCATACGGTCTTCGTTAAGTCAATCAGCCATGAAGTGACTTCGTAGGCTTTCCCGGCGTAGTAAGATTTCAAAATGTCTTCGGGTTTCCTGCATGATCCTAAAATCAACTTTATTCAACATTTCGGCGATCCAACTGTTCGCCGTCGTCAGGAGAACGCTGCTGCTGCTGCTTAGTCCCGCTGAAAACTGATACCATGGGTGCAGATCGTCATCCCATACAGGCGTCCGTACCGTACACGCCGCGTGTGTCGCCCATCACAGCTGCTGCCCTCCAGGAGTCGGAGAGGTAGAAAACCGGCGGCAACTATATATCGCTCTCAGAGACTATTTTCACTCTCGGACTGGCCACATAAAAGGACGTTCTGTTTTGATGTGGACTAGTGCAGGGTTCCAAGTCCTGCTAATCGAAAGCCGTCGTCTGTGTTAATCAAGTTGTCTGACAACCTGATTTCGATTACCTCTGTACAAAAACTGTCCCAAAAACAAGAAGTGTTGGCAACTATCACCGTCCCGTCAAACTGACGGCTGTTCGGCGATTTTTCTTTGGTAAATATCTGACAGGCCGCTGTCCCGTATCAACAGTGGATCAACAGAGATCTTGAATTAGATTTTCCATGGTTTTCCTAAATCGCTTAAGGTGACTGCTGGGATGGTTCATCTGAAAGGCCAGGATCGACTTTCTTGCCAATTTGATCTTGTACTTAGTCTCTAATGACTTCATTGTCAACAGTGCTTTAAATTCTAATCTTCCTTTCTTATTCTTCTCTATCTATTATTCTCCACGCAACTCAACCTTGCACCTGCATATTTAGATACCCGTCTTTTAATTGTTTGTTGCTGCGCAGGAGACATCTTTTATATCACATTTACGTGTTTACATGGCATACTAAGACTACTTCTACATCTACATCTACATCCATACTCCGCAAGCCACCTGACGGTGTGTGGCGGAGGGTACCCTGAGTACCTCTATCGGTTCTCCCTTCTATTCCAGTCTCGTATTGTACGTGGAAAGAAGGATTGTCGGTATGCTTCTGTGTGGGCTCTAATCTCTCTGATTTTATCCTCATGGTCTCTTCGCGAGATATACGTAGGAGGGAGCAATATACTGCTTGACTCTTCGGTGAAGGTATGTTCTCGAAACTTTAACAAAAGCCCGTACCGAGCTACTGAGCGTCTCTCCTGCAGAGTCTCCCACTGGAGTTTATCTATCATCTCCGTAACGTTTTCGCAATTACCAAATGATCCTGTAACGAAGCGCGCTGCTCTCCGTTGGATCTTCTCTATCTCTTCTATCAACCCTACCTGGTGCGGATCCCACACTGCTGAGCAGTATTCAAGCATTGGGCGAACAAGCGTACTGTAACCTACTTCCTTTGTTGTCGGATTGCATTTCCTTAGGATTCTTCCAATGAATCTCAGTCTGGCATCTGCTTTACCGACGATCAACTTTATATGATCATTCCATTTTAAATCACTCCTAATGAGTACTCCCAGATAATTTATGGAATTAACTGCTTCCAGTTGCTGACCTGCTATTTTGTAGCTAAATGATAAGGGACCTATCTTTCTATGTATTCGCATCACATTACACTTGTCTACATTGAGATTCAATTGCCATTCCGTGCACCATGCGTCAATTCGCTGCAGATCCTCCTGCATTTCAGTACAATTTTCCATTGTTGCAACCTCTCGATACACCACAGCATCATCTGCAAAAAGCCTCAGTGAACTTCCGATGTCATCCACCAGGTCATTTATGTATATTGTGAATAGCAACGGTCCTACGACACTCCCCTGCGGCACACCTGAAATCACTCTTACTTCGGAAGACTTCTCTCCATTGAGAATGACATGCTGCGTTCTGTTATCTAGGAACTCCTCAATCCAATCACACAATTGATCTGATAGTCCGTATGCTCTTACTTTGTTCATTAAACGACTGTGGGGAACTGTGTCAAACGCCTTACGGAAGTCAAGAAACACGGCATCTACCTGTGAACCCGTGTCTAAGGCCCTCTGAGTCTCGTGGACGAATAGCGCGAGCTGGGTTTCACACGACCGTCTTTTTCGAAACCCATGCTGATTTCTACAGAGTAGATTTCTAGTCTCCAGAAAAGACATTATACTCGAACATAATACGTGTTCCAAAATTCTACAACTGATCGACGTTAGAGATATAGGTCTATAGTTCTGCACATCTGTTCGACTTCCCTTCTTGAAAACGGGGATGACCTGTGCCCTTTTCCAATCCTTTGGAACGCTTCGCTTTTCTAGAGACCTACGGTACACCGCTGCAAGAAGGGGGTGAAGTTCCTTCGCGTACTCTGTGTAAAATCGAACTGGTATTCCATCAGGACCAGCGGCCTTTCCTCTTTTGAGTGATTTTAATTGTTTCTCTATCCCTCTGTCGTCTACTTCGATATCTACCATTTTGTCAACTGTGCGACAATCTAGAGAAGGAAGCACAGTGCAGTCTTCCTCTGTGAAACAGCTTTGGAAGAAGACATTTAGTAATTCGGCCTTTAGTCTGTCATCCTCTGTTTCAGTACCATTTTGGTCACAGAGTGTCTGGACATTTTGTTTTGATCCACCTACCGCTTTGACATAGGACCAAAATTTCTTAGGATTTTCTGCCAAGTCAGTACATAGAACTTTACTTTCGAATTCATTGAAAGCCTCTTGCATAGCCCTCCTCACACTGCATTTCGCTTCGCGTAATTTTTAATTCGTGGTACTGTTAAGAATGGGGCGCGTGAAGACATTGTCATTAATATCTGTATGCAGTTAAACAAAATGTGACTCAACAGCATTTAAATAATTTTCTTTTTATAGTAAAATGTGACAGTAACATTAAAAATTAAATGTGTGTCAGCATCATCATCACACATTTTATGTCCAATTGCCTTTCAAAATTTTCTATTCGAATGGCACAGGAAAAATGTGCAGAGGGCGAGTGCGGGTTGGTATCCCACAGTTGTCCAGAGCATTTCCAGTCGCGTCTTCGCTGTTCATCAGGAGTTAGCTGGAAGCGTGTCTCTTCGCTGAAGACAACTGTACCCAAGTCAATGCCATTTCAGGCTGAAGACGTGTCTGGAGACGCCCCAGACTGTGATGCGATAATAATCTGGCTGTTGCTCACTGTATAGCCCACCAAACAGGAGCGATTGTCTGGGGTGCAATTTCTTTCCCTAGCAGGACACCTCTGGGTGTCATCCGCGGCATCCTTACAGCACAGCACGTCCGTCGACGACTTTGTTGCCCTTCGTGGCAGGCCATCCTCGACTTACATTTCAGTGTGAGAGTTTCTGTTTGTCTTTTTTGTGCTTGCTAAACCCAGTGCCGGTCAAGAGGGTCGCTGGATCTCTCCCCAATTGAGAATATCTGGAGTATTTTGGGCAGAGCTCTCCAACCTTCTAGGGGTTTTTTACGATATAACGCGCCAATTGGACAGAATTTGGCACGATACCCCTCAAGAGGCCTCGTACATATCTATTAATCAATGCCAACCGAGTAACTGCTTGCGTAAGGGCCAGAGGAAAACAAGCACTTTTGTATCCCGCCTGGAAGGCGGAGCGTGGGTCTGCTCCTGAAAACTTAAAGGCTGGCCGAATGAAGGAGCAGGTGAGGTAAAACACGTCGGTACTGCAAATAAGTAAAATGGGTTTACTGGTGCATGAATGTATACACAGGCATACATAATTTCGTACAGATGAGCACTTAGGTGCGAAGCCTTAGACCCGTCGTAAGTGGTGAAAAGTCTCTATACGAAGCGAAGTGTCGCGGCAGTCTGCTCTTGATCAAATGGGCTGAATGTGGAGCGGCGCTCGTCGAGCTCCACGGCGTCGGCTAGAGGGCGCTGTGGTCGGCGTTCTTCGTCTGCTCTCGTAGTGCCAACCTGACAGAACCACAGGCACATAGACACAGGCAACAGAGCATGCACAATGTCGGCACTAGTACAGTGTATATCCACCTTTCGCAGCAATGCAGGCTGCTATTCTCCCATGGAGACGATCGTAGAGATGCTGGATGTAGTCCTGTGGAACGGCTTGCCATGCCATTTCCACCTGGCGCCTCAGTTGGACCAGCGTTCGTGCTGGACGTGCAGACCGCGTGAGACGACGCTTCAGCCAGTCCCAAACATGCTCAATGGGGGACAGATCCGGAGATTTTGCTGGCCAGGGTAGTTGACTTACACCTTCTAGAGCACGTAGGGTGGCACGGGATACATGCGGACGTGCATTGTCCTGTTGGAACAGCAAGTTCCCTTGCCGGTCTAGGAAGGGTAGAACGATGGGTTCGATGACGGTTTGGATGTACCGTGCACTATTCAGTGCCCCCTCGACGATCACCAGAGGTGTACGGCCAGTGTAGGAGATCGCTCCCCACACCATGATGCCGGGTGTCGGCCCTGTGTGCCTCGGTTGTATGCAGTCCTGATTGTGGCGCTCACCTGCACGGCGACAAACACGCATACGACCATCATTGGCACCAAGGCAGAAGCGACTCTCATCGCTGAAGACGACACGTCTCAATTCCTCCCTCCATTCACGCCTGTCGCGACACCACTGGAGGCGGGCTGCACGATGTTGGGACGTGAGCGGAAGACGGCCTAACGGTGTGCGGGACCGTAGCCCAGCTTCATGGAGACGGTTGCGAATGGTCCTCGCCGATACCCCAGGAGCAACAGTGTCCCTAATTTGCTGGGAAGTGGCGGTGCGGTCCCCTACGGCACTGTGTAGGATCCTACGGTCTTGGCGTGCATCCGTGCGTCGCTGTGGTCCGGTCCCAGGTCGACGGGCACGTGCACCTTCCGCCGACCACTGGCGACAACATCGATGTACTGTGGAGACCTCACGCCCCACGTGTTGAGCAATTCGGCGGTACGTCCACCCGGCCTCCCGCATGCCCACTATACGCACTCGCTCAAAGTCCGTCAACTGCACATACGGTTCACGTCCACGCTGTCGCGGCATGCTACCAGTGTTAAAGACTGCAATGGAGCTCCGTATGCCACGGCAAACTGGCTGACACTGACGGCGGCGGTGCACAAATGCTGCGCAGCTAGCGCCATTCGACGGCCAACACCGCGGTTCCTGGTGTGTCCGCTGTGCCGTGCGTGTGATCATTGCTTGTACAGCCCTCTCGCAGTGTCCGGAGCAAGTATGGTGGGTCTGACACACCGGTGTCAATGTGTTCTTTTTTCCATTTCCAGGAGTGTAGCAGGAGTTGATGTCGGGGCTGCGTGATGACCAAATTTGAACACATTAAAGGTGCTGAGGAAAGCAATAAGACAACATTCTTTCACCAAAAGTTTCTTGAAAACAGTCGAGAACAACAATGGCTGTGTATGGGCGGATACCATTCTGACTTTAATCACCCAGGCGAGCATGTAAGTATCCTCATACATCCACATTTTTGTCGTATTTACTTTAGTTTTACATAATTTCCATCAATTTTCATAATTTTTCTAGGTTTTCCTTAATGTAACAGCATTTTACACAATTTCTCGAGTTCCAGACCACCACTCTCGACGACCTGTCACGTCAACAAAATGTCTCATTGCGTCGATGAAACTGCAGCATGATTCTCAATTTTGGTATCAAAGTTAAACCCCCCCCCCCCCCCCCCCCTCCACTACTTTGAAAGTGCTATAAACATGTGCATATATCGTGAACCCTGTTACACTACCTACATCACATAACACAAATACTGTTTCTTAGTGAAAGAAATAGCTATCAACAGAGATGAGGTGCATAAACTTTGTTCCGCAGCCGAAACAATTTATAATCTCAGTAATGTTTTGTTATAATTACCCGTCTCTCGTTACGTAGTCAGGTATTACAAAGCATTCTCGCATTCGCGGATCCTGAGCAGAACTCTAGATGGCCTCTCTGTACGTATTGTAACTGCTCCTCTGTCTTTAACCAGCCCTTCCTGCAACATTGTCTCCGATTTAATTTGGAACTGACCAGAAGTAGGAGGGCAGTATACAAACCGCATTCGACGTCTCGTGAACGAACGGAACGAGCTGAGTTCCACGTAATCAATGAATTTCGATATTTTGCTTCTGGAAAGAGCATAACACCTGTTCAAAACTGGCACAAACAACTAACTTTAGTAATACAGACTGTTATTATCATTCCAATGCCGTAATGCCATTCTGCGAAGACTGTTCCATACCAGTCTTGCTCACGTCAACCATCCAAGTACCCACGATACTCTAGATGCATGCATTCTAAGGAGGTTAGCACTCCTTAGTGGTGTATGGTTAGACTGAGCCTGATACATTTGAAAGTATTGTGGCGACATAACAGACGGTTAACAAGAAGAAGAAACGTACTGTTTTCTGTATGATGGAGCTTCAGACAGGAGGACTTTGAAACATTTTACGTAAATCACTTGGCTGCCAATTCTGTAGTATTGTTGTAACGTTTGGATTCCATACCAAGAACGCTCTGGAAAGAGAGAAACGATCATAGAACGTAAACACACGCTCCTAAGGTTAAACGGCTCTGTACTTAAACATGCTATAATGTTAAAGCAATGTTGTTTCCGATGTAGTAGTCGTGTGGAATTCAACACTGTTAATACAACAATGCAGGAAGTAATTTCCAACACCTGACATGCATTCACCCTAAAAGTTTTCTATCTCATTCACTATGTTGAGAAACTTTAAGATGATGAGACTACTACCTTCTACACCAAAGGAAAAAAAGTAGATTCTTTGTGATAGAAGCACTATATTGCTTTTTAGAGGCTATGACACTCACTATCCACATCCGATTGCCGTTCGGAAATTATGCTACGCTCGCATCAGCCCTATAAAATGATCTTCAGGAAAGGAAAAAGCATGATACAACGACATCTAATGAGGAAATACGCAAATGCATAGCAGTGGTGTTGACATGTGAAATTACACGCCATGCTGTACTAATTCCATGAACAGAATAGACATACATCTCTTCCTCACACAACATCTGTGAAGCAATTGTATACACACGGATTTCAGTACCTCACAAACCTCTGTCACTGACTTACAATCACTGCAGTTATGAAAATGGACACTATTTATGCCCATGATGTGGCAGCGAGCTGGAGTACTTCGCATACATCATCGTTCGTGTAGAGGAGGATGCAGAAATAGGTTTCCCATCAGTTTGGTGGACATGACTCATCACACACGCGTTGGAAGTCCTCCGCTGGTTGTGGTATAGGGGGTGGGAGGAGGGTTTTCTGTTAATGACACTGGGTAGATACCGTTCTAAGTCACACACAGAAAATACACTTGTATATGAGTGGAGGACAAGTTATCCCACACAACTGATACAGCCCTAGAGAACAATGGAAAAAATGGTTCAGTGTGCAATAAATTACCTACCACATCTCCCTCTCTTTAGAATGCATCATCAGTCTATCATTAAATCCTACCTCGTTACAACCCCTATTAACTGATTACTCCATCTACTTTCTAACATCCTTCAACGAAGATTCATGTCAGACAGATGGTTCTCTTTTCTACGAAAGCATCCAAGATAGCAGTCAACTTGCAAGTATTCCTATTACCTCAGTAGACGTACTGCAGAATTTTGTTAAAAACCATTCAGCAATTGTTCTATAAGATACCTGTTAGGTGACATCGCAGATGGTTGTTAGAGTGTACACAAAACCACACTGTAAATATTAATTGTTAGAGTTTAAAACGCACAGTCTTGTACAGGGCCAAACATGCGATCGATTCGGTAGTTTTATGTTGTAGCCCCAAATTGGTAATACAATGCTCTTTAGCTAAAGAGAACGTAAAGTTTATCGTAGTCACATGTTTGATCACTTTATACAAATCTGTAAAGTGGTTGCTGATAACGTCGGTCACACCTGAGCATGTGGTCCTACATATATAATTTTACTACTCTACATTTGGTGGTCATCCGTGTTAAACAATCTATTCCAGCCATCTTATCGCTGTCGACGAAAAATGATTCTCTGCTTGATCCCCAGCGCTCCCATGTCGACTTTTCTTCATATTCCTCTTGCTGTCACAGACTCGTTTCCGTGTACAAGAGTTTTCCTGTACCAAGGCACCAAGCACACATGTAAGCACGCTTTCATTCTCCCTCAATTTTCCCATATTTTGTCGTACTTTACCTCAATTTATACGTATTTTCCATCAATTTTCGTAATTTTACCGATTTTATGTTACTTCTGCTCATGTGATCATGACCTCACTTCCAGGCGTGTATTCTAAAATTGCTTGTGAATGTAGTACAATTGCGGGCCCCCAGAGCCTACCCTGGGCCTACCGCTGGTGAATCCACCTTAGGACACCGCCTCAGACATATCGCGGGTGGATTCGCCTTAGAACCCTATAATTGCGGTGGGGCATGGTGGATCCACCTCTGAACCCCGTCTCAGTCATAACTCGTTGTGGATACACATTCGAACACTCTCCTGGCCATAATGCTTGGTGGATTCACCTCCGAACATTATCCTGGCCATAGCGAACGGTGGATCCACCTTTGGCCCCTATCCCAGCTGTATTGCATGCCTTCGAACGCTATTCCCGACGTAACGCGTGGTGGATCCTCCTACGAGCTCTACCTCAGGCCCGTCCAAAACCTATCCTATGCCACTGAGGACCCCCCACATGAAACCAATACACACGCATAAGCATAAAAATAACAGTTGCGCTAGATGTTGACAACAGTACTACAAACAATTTTACAATACATGACCGGAAGTCGCTCCAGCTGTCAAATGCTAACAACTTTTGCACCGGAGAATGTCATGACTATGTATTAGACTGTGCTCTAGATCCTAAGAATTCCAATATAAATTTCTTCTGTGATCCTTCACTCCAGTATTTAACTTGAAATTCTGATTTAAATTCCTTGTAAGTATGAAGTTCATATAATTTTAATATGCCACATTGTGCAGCATTTCCTTAAGATTACTTAGTTTAGTTTGCTTTATTAGCATTCTTTGCATCACTTATGTGATATAGGTTTTGTGATAATACCATAGAGCATACGCTAAGTACAATTGTACATATTAATATAGTAAATATACACTGAAGAGCAAAAGAAGCTGATACGCTTGTAGGGCCCCGCGAGCACGCAGAAGTGCAGCAACACGACGTGGCATGGACTTGTCTAATGTCTGAAGTAGTGCTGGAGGGAACTGACACCATAAATTCTGCAGAGCTGTCCATAAATCCATAAGAGTATGAGGGATTGGACATCTCTTCTGAACAGCATGTTGCATGGCATCCCAGACATGCTCAATAGTGTTCATGTCTGGGAAGTTTGGCGGCCAGCGTAAGTGTTCAAACTTAGAAGATTGTTCCTGGAGATTTACTCAGCTCCAGAACTGGGTGTTTGTGTCGTCTTCATCATCATCTTTCGTCCTCATCGACATGCAAATCGCCGAAGTGGCGTCACCTCAAAAGACTTGCACCAGGCGATCAGGTCTACCCGCCGGCAGGCCCTCGCCACACGACATTCATTTCTTCCCCCCTATTAGATAATAACTTCACTGTTCAGGCCTAACCTCAAGCGCCGGCACGAAGACCAATGCAAGAGCAGAGAAGGCTGTGAGATGACGTCAGCCAATAGTTTGCTGACTAGGATCGCACCACTACAGGAGCGGCCTCTAGCGGAAGAGAACGTAAGCGCCGCTCCTGCCAGCTCGGCCGCATAGGAATAGACCGGCACTAGCATACCAGGACAGTAGCATTAGCACTGCAAGAGCCGTCTGCCTAACTGTTATACTGAGACTTGTGCCTTATATCAGTTGCTTACATGAACTTGGTCTATAGCGAAGGACATTGATTATTTGCATGTCGCCCATCGCTTGCGACACGTTGCGACTCGTTGTAAATACAAAATTAAGTATTGTCAATCTGCTTTATTGTAATAAAAAAATATTAATGTGATGTACTTGAATTGCTGTATAGCTACCGGAGAAAGCAGCAAAAAAAAAAAAAAAAAAAAAAATGTGAAATCTTATGGAACTTTGGAACTTAACTGCTAAGGTCATCAGTCCCTAAGCTTACACACTACTTAACCTAAATTATTCTAAGGACAAACATACACACCCATGCCCGAGGGAGGACTCGAACCTCCGCCGGGACCAGCCGCACAGTCTATGACTGCAGCGCCCTAGACCTCTTGCTAATCCCGCGCGAGAGAGCAGCATCCATTAAGCACCCTGTAAGAGTCGAGTGGGCAGGACCCGACATTCACAAATATGAAAAATGGTGTCACTGAGGCACTAAATTTAAACTTAGGTCTTTCAGATCACATGACATGTATAAGTTCTTCTACACCCAAAGTGATAAATATAATTGGGAATATGAAAGGCACTTCTGCTCAGAAAAAGTGAACATTTGTATTCAGGTGTTAGCAAAAGAAACCTATGAAAATGTATTTGCAAAAACAGCAACGAATGAATTATTCAATGCACTTTCAAGTACTTTCATGTCCCTATATGAGATGCGTTTTCCAAAGAAAGCTTACAAAAAGAAATGTCAGCCAAGGAACAACAGCAAGTGAATATCAGCTGCTACCAGAGTATCTAGGCAAACTCTAAAACATATCAGTCAACTCAGAAAGGGCAACAAAGATAAATACTTCAGAGACTAAGCTAAGACAGGGTGGCTTATTTTATAAAAAGCGTTTAATTAGATCATCAGAATTTCTTTTTTGTTTACTTTCAGCTTGCAAACTTTAGAGAAGGGTGGTTGGATGTCGTGCAGGATTTTGAAATGATGTGGAATTCCCTACACTGGGGTCCTTGGACGCCAAACATGTGGTTCTACATTGCCTACACAACAGTGGAAGCAGCTGTTTCAACTATAACAAAAATGTCAGTCTTGTTTTTTTGGCTGTCGTCAATGCAAACTATTTATTTCGCTACTCAAACGTAGGTATTTCAGGCTGGGCATCTGATGGTGCGACATTTCTCCAAGTGTGATTATACTGAACATGGAAACTTAAATGTCCCTTGAAAGAGCCGCTTCCAGGAAGTACTAACTCAACACTATGTGCGTTCATTACACATGATGTCTTTTCATTATCATTCTGCGTAATGTAACCATTGCCAAGTGAACTGCACTCTGGATCTCCGTGGCGTGTGTACAGTTACAGACAGTCAAGAGCACGGTATCTAGTAGAGAATGCGTTTGTGATTTAGCATCTGTATGGGGAATTTTTAGAAAGTCAGTGAATATGAGAACTGATACAGTCGAGTTTATTGTTCTCACATGTGTTTCCCTATACAACATCCTTCGAAGAAGTGCAGCTTCATCACATCTATACTATCCTCCTGGATACATTGATACCGGTAGTGAAAATACTAGAGAAGGAAGAGTAATATCAGGGAGATGGGGAACCGATATTGGGAGTAACATAGCACTTATGGATCTTCAAGGAACTTCATGAAACGCCAGATCTTTCCGAGAAAACTTTATGAATTACTTTACTTCTGATTACGGTCGTGTCACCTGGCAAGACAAATATGTGTAGGGTAATTTTACTTGTAAATAAAACTAGTCTTTTACGCATTGCAGTGCTTCGTTGACTACGGTAAACTGGTACAAGTTTGCCACATTTTTTCCCTTCAGTCTGGTTTCTTACCTAATAATGCAAAGAAAAACGTTTTTGAAATCATCCTAAAACATGAGTCTTAATCTCTAACTTCATAACCCGTGGACAGATGACAACTTACTTATGTATTTATATATAAAAAAATGAAAAACGCGTTTAGCAAGTTACCTGAAAACTTTGCCAACTGTATTAAAATCAATGGAAATCACAAAAAATTACGGAAAAATAAGTTCAAAGCATTGAAAACCATTTACACATTAGTATTAAACACTTTAATGCAAAGATAGATATAAAGAAAGTAATACAGGAAGGTACACACAAAATTCAAAGTTAAAACAAAAGGTTAACATTTTCACTAGAAAAGAAAAATTTGCCTCGTTTTTGACTGCAAGGATTATTAATTACGTACACAATGTCTTCTACATTCAGGGATGTTTCATATGGCACATCTGGGAAGTAAAAACTTTCACCCTTGTCTGTCTATCCAGTCTCGACTGGTAAATGATGCAGACCTAGTAATAAAACTAATTATAAAAGTTGTATGAAGTTACGACACCTCGAACTGCCCGTCTCCGCAGAACTGAATAAGTTTGGCAACAAAATGTTTGAAACTATTTTGTCAGGAATTTTACTAAAACGAACATTCCAAGCCTTACATTTGTAAGATCCTGGGTCATTCTGGCATTAATTTCATTATGTTCACGGGCTGAATTACGATCCTCTTCACAGGAAAAAGCGAGATCAATAGGATCAACTAATTCCTGACTTCCAATTCCTTCCGCAGGTTCTGCACCTTGTTCACAATCGGTGTCAGATGTGTCATGTAAAGAAAAAGCACAGTCAGATTCATCGCTTCTGTGATGGCTGTTCCTCTGAGTTTCCTTCCTTCTACCAATCCCCACAATCTGTTTCGTTACATAGGTACTCGGAAGAGATTGGCGGTTCATCAAGTGTGATTCATCAGCAGCTTTTCCTGATGTCACATAATTTTTCCTTTTCTCCTCGACAGTGGACTCCATTATTTGCGCGACAGACTTGAAGGTAATTCACAAGCGAATCACTAATTCTTCTAGGTGTGCCGTTACCATCAGCTCTCTCTGCATTTGGGATTCCAGGCTAAACGTCTTCGGGATTTAGTGGCACTGTCACGTTTCCTGAACCCTGGTAGGATGTTCGATTTGATTTTCTCCCCTTCGTCCAAAGCAATGAGAACTTTTGCCACCAGTTTGAGAAATGCTCTTTTCTCGAGCGTCTTGGAGCTAGATGAGTTTCTCATCTTATAATCTGTCAGTACGGCTCTCCATTTTCTTTTACGGGGATCAAAGACTGAAAAATCCAGAGGTTGACACAGATGAGTGGATGCTGGGGGCAGGAACACAAAGCGAACGTCGTGAGTTCTGCATGCATTGATAACTTCTATGTTCAGATGGCTACTAAGACTATCAGCTATCGAACATTTGGGGCCAGATAGGTTTCTTGGCTATGGCACAACAACATGGAAAGACCACTTTTCAAAATGCGGAGTGTGAAAGCATCCACTTGCTGTATTACCATATGTTGTTCCTTTCAGTCCTTCTAAAATCCATGTGTCGCATAACGGCTTTGAATGATAAACCACGAAAGGAGAAAGCAGTTCTCCTGATGCCGAAGCTGCAAAAATTAAAGTAACACTTGCATTGGTAAAATTTATAACTCTTTCTGGATATTTGCGTCACCTACCAAATAACATTTTTTTACCCTGGATCATCAGTCAGATTTGTTTTGTCACAGTTTAATCTGTGAGACGAAGGAATTCCTTCTAACGAGTCTTTCAAGTGAGTAAGGTATGCTTTAAGCTGTTCCAATGCTAGTTACTTTTAAATTGTGAAATCGGCTTTCTCATCGAATCCAAGAAATTTTTCAAGATGAACTGTAGATCAAGGGCATCAAGAGGCGTTCCCCAATCTGCACACACGACGACTTGTTTGAGAATCTCTTCTTCTTCTGCACTGCACAGTGCAGTCTCACGCCATGGTTTCTCTCTATGGAGACTCTTCACTTTGTTTTCAGTTGTTCTTTGAGGAATATTGAACTCTTTTGCTGCTTTTCCACTGCTCATTCGCTTATAGATCACTGCAGAGACAGCTAGCTGTAGCGTAGTGTCATCGTAATTTTGATACCAGCGTGCTCCCAGTTTGGTTCTAATGAGCCTAGGGATTTTAACGTCCTATACAGAGACCCAAAAATGTTCGATTAAAAGAAAAAACCGTGAAAGAGGTAAGAAAACGGCAAAATTCTAGATCGGCAAAGTTGTCCCATTTTTACCAAGCTTCCTGATGCAACACTGCAAAGTTACGTTATTGTATTAAATAAAACATACAATTTTATTTCTGAAAGTGATTCTCAAACGTAATTATATACTGCATTGAACAAAAGAAATACTTTTAACTTACGTTAGAACGAGTGTGCAGGACGAGACACTTCAGTAGACCACCAGAAAACGCGTGTTTCACAAGCCGGAAGGAAAAGCACTGTCAAAGACCAGGAAACAATCAGTAAATGTAAAATGCGTGACATCTGTCGTTCATTGTCGCATTGTGCAGAGCACTGGCGCCTCTATTTGATGATGCAGGATCTTCGCAGGACGCCAGAGATATTCTTATTCAAAAAGTGGCAAAGTCATTCTGCTTGGCAAAGTTGCCCCAGTTTACTTTAATTTGTTTTATTGTGAGAATAGACGTGCGTATTTAAGCGAAACAGAACTGCTCCAACAATTACATTTCACTTAAGAAAATTTGCTCCGCCGCTCTCAGCATTTGATATACAAATTCTGAAACTCCTGAAAGTCTCTGTAGATTTTAGTTATTACAAACTGAAATGTCTCCTTAGAAAAATTATTGAATTACTGTGCTGATAAACCTCTTACGTTATTTTATTTTCAAACAGCTGAGCAGCTGAACGTATTCAGACATTTCGCTCTTTCCCTATTCTGATCAACACTTAACTGACACACAATATTTTTAGCGCAACGCAATCTGACTTTCAATAATCCCTACAAAAGAATGGCCCTGACTCACGTTAACCTATACCTTTCACAATTCACTTACCTCACAAAAATCTTCGTTACTCGAACTACTGCAATACGGCGAGCGCCACTACCGCCAGCTAAATAAAAGATTCCAACTACTGAAGGCACTAATTACTGATAGGCATAGTTAGCAAATGAAAGATTCTGATAAAGAACAAACAATGTATTTACCTTAATAGTGTTCAAAAGTCATAATATATATAGCAGTTCATGACATCCATTCTTACAAATATAATGTTTCTGGTGGACACACGTCCAGATCATCCGCTCTCAAAAATCCGCCATCTCACTTCCCACATCCACCACTGCTGGCGGCTCACCTCTAACTGCGCAACGCTACGCGCTGTTAACAGCCAACAGCCCATCACTACAATAGAGAATTTTTCAATAATGTCAACCAGCCACAGACTGCACACAGCACAGCCAGTGATTTTCATACAGAGCGCTACATGCCGTTACCATCATAAAAATCTAAACAGCCTACTTACAAAACATTTAACAAAAAAGACGAATTTTAATGCACAAAGATCTGTATAATCTCTGGGGCTACGATGAAATCCACGCAAGACTGATATAAGGGTATGTTTATGCTGCAGGCTCAGGCTGCGCTAACGAGCGTAATCGCTGAACGCGCGGGTGCAGCTACACTGCAGGTCAAACGCTGCATCTTGAACGTGTCCGCTAATGGCAGGCTGAGTGACGATCACCTGACACTTCTTATAAAGCTTACTGTGACGAACAGCAGTTGGTAGATTCAGAACTATTACAACAAACAGGCCAAGAATATACGAGAAAGTATATTTTATTTCGTACATCACAACACTTGCATTCATGGTGACAAATTATAAACAAGAGACAGCTTTATATTAAGAAAAAATCAAAAATCAACAAGGTTGTTAAGTTTATCAGTTTTTGGAAGCACAGGAGGGAACAGTTTCTGCACTGTTTGGAGCTGCACCATAAATGGACTTCTTCGCGGGTGGTGAAGTAACGCTAGTTGGGAATGCAAGGACACCGGACGTTACATCTTGAGTTTCTGATTCCATTTTCAAATCGAAACGTACTTTCTACTAGAGGCTGGAGACCTCTGCTACTAAGATTTCTAATTTTTTCACAGATACATTCTCCAAAAGAAGTTAGGTGAAATTTTGGTTCACTGAGCGCAGGAGGGTAAGTGCCCCGTCATTTGCATGGTCTACGTCGCCAGTTACTCTGCGTTTGCGTTTTGCAGTATTTTTTCCTCATATATATCTTTCAGTAGAAACACTACAACTATCATTGTCCAAAATTCGAGGCCTGATAGCTCCATTTCCTTGTTCTGCTCCCTCCATTATGATACTTCATCTGTAATTTACAAGCCGGCCGGTGTGGCCGAGCGGTCCTAGGCGCTTCAGTCTGGAACCGCGCGACCGCTACGGCGCAGGTTCGAATCCTGCCTCGGGCATGGATGTGTGTGATGTCTTTAGGTTGGTTAGGTTTAAGTAGTTCTAAGTTCTAGGGGACTGATGGCCTCAGATGTTAAGTCCCATAGTGCTCAAAGCCATTTGAACCAATTTTTATTTTTATTATTATTTTTTTTAATTTACACTCAGTGGCACGATCATTCATGGAGCCGCCAGTCTTCTCGCTGCTCTCGCCGCCATGCGTACTTCACAATGAATAAATTTATGAAAGTAACACTACGTATGCATCTTATACCACCTCCAAACATTAAAAAAATGGTTCGAATGGCTCTGAGCACTATGGGACTTAACATCTTAGGTCATCAGTTCCCTAGAACCTAGAAGTACTTAAACCTAACTAACCTAAGGACGTCACACACATCCATGCCCGAGGCAGGATTCGAACCTGCGACCATAGCAGTCCCGCGGTTCCGGACTGCAGCGCCTAGAACGGCACGGCCGGCAAAAAATTTAAAATACGCAGTGATATGAAAATATTGGCGGTTGTTTAAACACACACACAGCTGTTGAAAGATATAATGTTATTTCCTTATACGTTTGTGAAACGGCATCTTATTTCTGTGTGTGTGTGTGTGTGTGTGTGTGTGTGTGTGACAGACACACACACCGCAACACACACACACACACACACACACACACACACACACACACAGAATGGGAGAGAGAAAGAGATCGAGTTTTTTGTTTCTACTTAGCTTTCAAACTCTAGAGAAGAATGGTTGTTAAGTTAAACTTGATTTTGAAATGATGAGGGAGTATCGACAATGGTGGCGTTAGAAGAAGCATGTAGTTTTGAAATGATGAAAACTGAGCTCTCTCTCCGATGTAATCGTTAAACTTTCTCTGCCAAGTTTTCTCCCTCCCAGAACGAGAATTAAACACTTGGCTCGTGGAGGAACCAGGATGGCTTTGGCACCTCAAGGGCTCCAGAACCACTATTCTTCTTCGACATGGTTCAAATGGCTCTGAACACTATGGGACTTAACTGCTGTGGTCATCAGTCCCCTAGAACTTAGAACTACTTAAACCTAACTAACCTAAGGACATCACACACATCCATGCCCGAGGCAGGATTCGAACCTGCGACCGTAGCAGTCCCACGGTTCCGGACTGAGCGCCTAGAACCGCGAGACCACCGCGGCCGGCTCTTCGACATGTAGTCGTTATGTACGAAGGTTTGTTTTTAACTTTTTCAGTGCTGCTTACGTAATATGTGTGTTGCACTTATATGCCAAAAACTGTATACAATTATTTCTCTTAATTCTGTCCTTATAACTGGAAGAATTGACGAGACACAAACAAGGAAAGTGACGATAATTCTCCACTAATTCTGCTTGTTTCTCCTTAGCCCAAGTAGTCGTTGTGCTAATGCCAACACAGGGCAAAAACTGAATCTTTCAGTTGTCGATGGCAGTCAAAGAAACGAACAAACGGAGAGAACCGCGGGCGCGACCACGACTGCTGCGCGTCTCTCCTGACTGAAGGAGAGATTCTTGCGTCTGCGCACGCATCAGAGGCATGCGCAACTGCGCACCGCCGTTGCGCGCCCTTGTCACTGCGTACAACGGCCGCATGCGCCTATCGGGCTCGAAGAGTCACACCGATTGTTGTTGTGGTCTTCAGTCCGAAGGATGTTTTTATACAGCTCTCCATGCTGCTCTACCTCGTGCGAGCCTCTTCATCTCTAAATAACCACTGCAATCTCCATATTTCTGAATCTGCTTACTGTATTAATCTCTTGGTCTCCCTCTACAATTTTTACCACCCGCACTTTCCTCCAGTACTAAATTGGTGATCCTTTGATGTCTCAGAATCTGTCCTTTCAATCTATCCCTTCTTTTTGCCAAGTTGTGCCGTAAATTCCTTTTTCCCCAACTCTATTCAGTACCTCATCATTAGCTACGTGATAGACCCACCTAATCTTCGGCATTCTTCAGTAGCACCACATTTCGAAAGCTTCTATTCTCTTGTTGTCTAAATTGTTTATTGTCCATGTTTCACTTCCATACATGGCTACACTCTGGACAAATATCCTCTCTACTTTGGCCCTCATCACTTATTTTGCTGCCTAAATAGCAAAACTCATCTACTACTTTAATTGCCTCATTTCCTAATCGAATTCCCATAGCATCACCTGATTTAATTCGACTGCATTCCATTACCCTTGTTTTGCCCTTGCTGATGTTCATCTTATATCTTCCCTTCAAGACACTGTCCATTCTGGTCGACTGCTGTTCCAAGTCCTTTGCTGCCTCGGACAGAATTACAATGTCATTGGCAAACCTCAAAGTTTTTATTTCTTCTTGCTGAAATTTAATTTTTACTCCAAATTTTTCTTTGCTTTCCTTTAATGCTTGTTCAATATACATATTAAATAACATGGGGACAGGCCACAACCCTATCTCACTCCCTTCTCAACAACTGCTTTCGTTTCATGCACCTCGACTCCTATAGCTGCTGTCTGGTTTCTGTACAAGTTGTAAATACTGTTTCACTCCCTGTATTTTACCCCTGCTACCTTCAGACTTTCAGTCAACATTGTCAAAAGCTTTCTCCATGTCCACAAATGCTATAAATGTAGGTTTTCCTGTCCTTAACCTGTCTTCTAAGAGAAGTCGTAGGGTCAGTATTGCATCATGTATTCCTATATTTCTCTGGAATGCACACTGATCTTCCCCAAGTTCTGCTTCTGGCAGTTTTTTCATTCTTCTGTAGAGAATTCGTGTTAGTATTTTGCAACCATGACTTATTAAACTGATTGTTAGGTAATTTTCACACCTGTCAGCAACCGTTTTCTTTGGAATTGAAATTACTACATTCTTCTTGAAGTCTGAGAGTATTTCGCCTGTCTCACACATCCCATGGATCAGATGAAGAGTTTTGTCATGGCTGGCTCTCCCAAGGCTATTAGTAGTTCTGACGGAATATCGTCTTCTTCCGAGGTATTGTCTCGAGTTACATCTTTCAGAGCTTTGTCAAATTCTTCTCGCATTATCTTATCTCCTACCTCATCTTCATCTACATCCACTTCCCTTTCTATAATGTTGCTTACAAGTACAAACATATACTCCTTCCAATTTTCAGCTTTCCCTTTTTTGCATAGGACTGGTTTACCACTTGAGCTATAGATATTCATACAGTTGGTTTTCTTGCCCAAAGGCCTCTTTAATTTTCCTGTAGGTGGTATCTATGTTCGCCACGTGAAATATGCTTCTAAGTCCTTACATTTGTTCTCTAGCCATTATTGCTTAGCAATTATGCACTTCCTGTGATTCTCATTTTTTAAACATTTGTATTCCTTTTCACCTGCTTCAGTTTTAAATTTTCTCCTTTCATTAATTAGATTTAATCTCTCTTGTGATATCCAAGGTATCCTGCTACGCCTTCTCTTTTTACGTCTCTGATCCTCTGCAGCCTCCACTAGTTCATCTCTTAAAGCTACCCATATAGCTTCTAGTATATACCTTTCCCCTGTTCTAGTCAACCATTGTATAATGATCTCTCTGAAGCTCCCAATAACCTCTGGTTCTTTCAATTTATTCAAGTCACATCTCCTTAATTTCCTACCCTTTTCCAATTTCTTCAAGTTTAATCTATAATTCATAACCACTAAATTGTGGTCAGAATCCACATCTGCCCCTGGAAATGTCTTACAATTTAAAATCTAGTTTCTAAAACTCTGTCTAACCATTATATGATCAATCTCAAGCCTTCAGGTGTCTCCAGGTCTGTTCCATGTATAAAACCTTCTTTTATGACTCTTAAACCAAATATTAAATTACGCACTGTGCAAAATTCTACCAAGCAGCTTCCTCTTTCATTCCTTTTGCCTAGTCCACATTCACCAACTAGTTTTCCTTCTCTCCTTTTCCCTACAATTGAATTCCAATCCCCCATCATGATTAAATTTTTGTCTTCTTTAACTATTTGAATAATTCCTTTTATCTCTCATCTCTTCAATCTCCTCATCATCTACAGAGTTAGCTGGCATGTAAACTTGTACTTCTGTGGTAGGTGTGAGCTTGGTGTCTATCTTGGTTACAATAATGCATTCACTATGCTGTTCATAGTAGCTTACCTGCATTCCTATTTTCTTATTCATCATTAAACCTACTCCTGCACTATCTCTATTTGATTTTGTATATATAACTATGTATTCATCAAACCAGAAGACCTGTTCCTCCTGCCATTGAACTTCACTAATTCCCACTATATCTAACTTCAACCTATCCATTTCCCTTTTTAGATTTTCTAATCTACCTGCTCGAATAAGAGACTTAACACTCCACACTCCAGTCCGTAGGATGCCAGTTTTGTTTCTGTTGATGATGACACTCTCCTGAGTAGTCCCCCCTTGGAGATCTGAATGGGGGCTATTTTACCTCTGGAATATTTTACCCAAGAGGATTCCATCATCATTTAACCATACAGTAGAGCTGCATGTTCTCAGGCAAAATTATGGTTGCAGTTTCCAAGATCAGATCAGTCAATCATCCAGACTGTTGGCCCTGCAAGTACTAAAAGGCTGCAGCCCCTCTTCAGGAATGACATGTTTGTGTGGCCCCTTGACAGATATCCTTCTGTTTAGTTGTACTTACAGTACGGCTTTCTGTATCACTGATGGTAAGGTCCGCAGCTCCTGGGGTTTAGTTTATGAGGGACAATTCCTTCTTTCAGTGATGTACTGAATATGTTGCATCAGATAGCACTTACATATTTATAAAAATATTACAATATTTTACTAGAAATTTGCACACCAATGACTTTTTATTTTTTAATGACTTAATTATTATTTCAATCTCATTTAATGTAACAGGAGGTAGAGATATCAGTGAGTTTCTGTTGCTGGTAGCTTTCTATAAGAGAGCCATAGCTTTGTCCACAGATCTGTTACAGCTTTCCTTTTCCACTGCTGTCAAAACATGTTTGTTTAATATTCCTGAAACCATTTCAGGTTTCTTTATAATATTGTCATCTTGCATAATTTCTATCAGTGTCACGTCTCCTGTTTTTCTGCCAGTTTCTCTCCTTATCACAATCCAGATTGTTTTTGTTTTGTTTTATGACTTTTCAGTTTCAGACTTTATGCACGTACTCATAGATGTAGGTCTTATTTATATTTATATTTATCAACCAGAATATTACAATAGCAACAAGAGTTCACTTAGGCAGTGCTTTGAAAAATACATCGACAAGACTCAGTATTGGAGCAGCACTACAGTAAAGTTTGTAGTGCTGCTTCAATACCGAGTCTTGTCGTTGTATTTTTCAAGGTACTGCTTAAGCGAACTCTTGTTGCTATTGTAATATTCCGGCTGATAAACTTCCTTTCACAATCGTTCCTGTTTATTCTTAGACCAATATTTTGATAGAAAACATTGCTCAAACTCCACACGTGTTACAATTTTCGCTGGCCTCTGCCGCCCAAAGTGCAGCTTCACCAGTGAGTTTGGACACGATGAATTGCAGCTTGTCCTGCTTTGACCAGGTACGTGGAAAAACACATTTAAATGGTAAATAGGTAAAATGTAAATAGGTTTTATGATATCCATGACTGTGTTTGTGTTTGTGTGTTTTGTTCATTGTGCCTGTCTGCCAGCGCTTTCCTGCTTGGTAAGTCTTGGAATCTTTGTTTGAAAAACACATTTAAACTAATTGATAAAAATTCTGGGATGAATGTTGTCCTTTTCTGATGAGAAAGTTGGAAACTGCCAGCTTTTAAAGATGCTGGTTTTCACTTTCAATCATGACATACACCTTCTCTGTACAAAGGGATCTTGTTCCTGCTCACAACATTCACAAGATGTGTCACGTATTATTCCATCACAATTGGACTTACTTTCACTTTTCAGTTTGTTGACTGACTGATGATCAACAGTCAACATAGTATTTGATGACTTCTGGCCCAAATCGGACATTTTAACACTACTGGTTGGTTGCTCCTTCAATATTCCTTCCATATATATGTTTAATTATTTTAAAATTTTTAGTCACTGAGAAGCACCCTGCACCATACTGTATATCATCCTCTTGATCTTTTCCCAAGTTCTTTCTTCTTTTCTTCTTTCTGGACTCCTAAGTGGCCAACTGTGCTGTATACTCTGCTTTATCAATGTGAACCTTGTCTATCCATTCAAGTTCTCTGATACAGTTTGCTCCAAGGTTAATTCCCATATGCTGTAGCACTTTCACCCTACCAATGTTGCCATCATTAAAAGCAATAACAGCATCACTGACCCCACACTTCAGTGTCTTCATCCCAACAAAAACATTGTTTGGTAAGCGAGTCCATATAATATACTGAACGATTCATTGGGATTTTGAGTCTGACCATGCAGACATTTCTTCAGTAATTCAGGATTTTCCAGGTCTCTGTAAATAGGTTTTATGATATCCATGACTGCTGCTGGGATGGAATGTTTATGGCTGTATGAACTGTTTGAGTGTTGAGCATTGCAGTAACTGCACTATGAATCAGGTCCAGGAGGGCAAAGGTGGTATACTGGTTTTTCATCAGTTGACAGTTGGGAAGAAGGTAGCCCATACTGCCTGCTCCACTTTCAGCAAATCCTCAGTATTATATTTAATGGACATCCCATAATGCTGCTGTAGTTCGTCAATCATTTTGTCTGTCAGCCTGCCTCTTATGGTTTTACCATCAGAAAGTTTCTTGTCTCTCAAACTTTGCTTCAACTTCCTCAACCTGGTGCCCATCCTCTTCTGGACATGGCCAACACATTCAAGTTTTGTGATAATCTTCTCACCATAAGGCTGAGCAGCTGCTACACGGTTATATATTTTTTAGTCTCCATCACCTAAGAACGTAATGTAACACACTCCCCTTTCATTCACAGATCAACTAAAAATTTCAATAGCTGCAGAGGCCTCCATACCACCACTTGTTCCTTCATAGTTTCTGTCACAGATATGCTCTTCTTCATTTACACTTATAACATTGTTTAGTTAAAATCTGGAAATCTATTACCGTTCCAGTATCCACACTGGTCACCATAGCAACAGAATTCTTAGAACTGTAGCCACACTTCTGCCAAGTGCCATCAAACACTGCAGGTATGTCAGTCATACCATCATTTATTTCAACAGCTTTGTTTGCAGCATCCTTCATTGACTCACATAGCAACAGATTCCACAACAGCTCTAATAAATCCTGCATACTTGTTGATTATACAAAGTGAGAGTGGCATATCCATCACGGCATGCATTGTTTCTGCTGCAGTGGGTCCTTTGTCAATAGCTCCCAATCCATAAAACCACCTAATGTTTACTTCAAAATAATTATCTTTACACTTACCAGAATTCCAAAATGAATGAGTATATTTACAACTAGCACAATTAATGATAAGTTTCCTGGCTAGTTCATTTGATACCTCACTGTCTTCATGTAAACTAACAGGCCTTCCACATATTTTACAACACATACATTAACCTAAGACCCTTGTTAGGATGTGTAAATCTATCTGAATATAACCTAACCTACCATTTACATCACTTTCCTTTTGAGAAAACTGTGAACCACAACGTTTTATTTAAATCTTCGAAGCACTGATGTGTGTTTCTCTAGATACAGTCAAGTTTGCCTGTATTTCATTGTCTGTAACATCACATGCCGCACGTTGAACACAATGTTTCCCTTCATTCGAAAATCTATTACCATGAAACCCACATTTCTTAAAAACACTTCATTTTGGCACTGTACTTTACTTTTGAGAGATTTAGGTACCTAATCCATAATTTAACCTTTATAACACTGCACTCCATAGACTTCTATATAAAAAAAATTATCAATTTTATTAGATCTTGAAGTAAAGCATGTAAAAATTTTAACATTTTCAACTGGTGTAGTTTATATTCAAAAAAATAAAATAAAATACTTCTCAAGTGATATACATACATACAATTTTATTTGGAAAATTGCAAATTTTATAATGAGATAAAAACCTGAAAATCCGAAAAAAAATTTCCATTCTAACTCCCCTTAAGCATCTGCTTCTGTCTATTAATACATAGTAACTTCACTCATTCCACAATCTTGAGGGTTCTGCTTCTTGACGGAGTGTATGTAACAAAATGAGTGAATGCATAGTCATTTCATTTAACCTGTACTGAACCGCTTCTATCTAAGCTTCATGCAGTATTTCGTTTCAGTTATCTTGCTTTCTGTATCTGAACTGACTACAAGCCTTCTTTGTTACATTACTACTGCTTCTTCATTATATCCTGTTGGCATATACATCTCATGAAGAGGTAATGAATTATAATCACACAGGGATAATGTATTCAATTTTATTTGCTTTTTGTGAACTGGGAAAAATTGGTATATGAGCCTCCCTTTTGTGTCTCAGCCTTTGGGTCATAGATGTTTCTTTTAGGGATTCAGCTTTGCCTCACCACTTCTTTTCTCAATTTTGGTCAATCTTTATGTAACTACTGGTGTCTTGCTTTCTTTCTGATTAAGATGTTCCATAAGGAAAGGTTCCGTGAAAGTGCCAATGTGTGCAACAGTTAATCTCAGAACTAAGGTCCACTACACAGTGACGTCTAGTTCTGACTAGTTGTGTAAAGTGCAGCCATACAGTTATTCAGCTGGTTGACAGTGGCTAGAGGGAAACATGGTCTGGCTGAATGTTGAAATCCATGGTATGATGAGGTGAGGACTTGGAGAATAAAACTCATTGGAGTTTATTTATTTATATATTAAGTTAGCACCCATTTTTCACATTTGTGACACTGTACTTTTCAAAGTACAAATCAGCATTAAGTGTTACCTATTTAAATTCATGCACAAAATAAAGTCACATATAACTAGAAATATTTCGCTAGGGTTAGATGCTCTCTTATCAACACATCTTCATGACTGTAGTAACATAAGTAGTTTTCTACTTAACTAGGCATAAGAAAATAAAATTTTGTACATACATATAGAGAAAATGGACATATTGCTGAGAAGTTAATGAAACATCTTGGTCAATTTTACTAAAGTATAATAGTGAAATAGGCATAATAACATGTAGAATTTCATATCCACATATAATGCTCAACAAAAGTTTGGAATACTATAGTAAAATACAGTCTACAATACTCACTGACCTAGGCATTTCATGCCAGTTAGAACCTATATATTGCATGGTGTTTACAATTGGCATGCTTTGTGGCCATTTCTTAGTCGTGCTAACATACCACTGCCACAGTGGCACAGCAGTCCAGTATCAACAACAACTTCATTCAGTTTGTGTTCTGCTCTGCAGTAACATGTAATGTAGAGGCATACAACACTTTGATAGAGTCAGGATAGTGACTTTACTTTCAGCAGATTATACACAGCAAGATGTTGTTGATTGGTTTCAAGTTACTCCAAGCGGTGTGTTTAAAGTGTGGAGAAAATACAGAAAAATGGGAAATATGAACGATGGACCTCGCAATGATCGTGCTCATACAACAACACCAATGCAGGATCACTTCCTCCAACTGTCAGTTAGCAGGCCCCCAACACCAGCTGCTATAAATATTGGAAACGACATCTCCTGGACAACAGGGATTTGTATCTCAGGCCAGATAGTGCATAAAAGATTGCATCAGGATGGTCGTCATTCCAGAAGACCAATGAGAACATCTGCACTGAACCAATGGAACCAAAGCAATTGAAGGACCTGAACTCTTGCACATCAACATTGGACAGTTGCAGAAAGGAGTAATATCGTGTTTGCTGATGAGAGCACGATTGGTCCGCGACCAGACACTAGACATGTTAGGTTTGGAGAAGTGCTACGAAATACTAGGAATGCCAATACATTCGGAAAGTTCATCCATTTTCTGGTGCAAGTGTAATGTTCTGGGTGGAAATAACAATCTACATCTACATGTATACTCCGTTAGCCACCAAGCAGTGTGTGGCAGAGGGCGGCAGAGGGCACAGTTTGCACCAGAGTCATATATCCCCCACTCTGTTCCACTCGCGGATGGCACAAGGGTAAAATGACTGTCTGAATGCCTCAGTATGAGCTCTAATTTCCCTTATCTTTGAATGGTGATAATTGTGTGATTTGAAAGTTGGTGGTAATAATAGATGCTCTACATCCTCGGGGAAGATCGGATTTCAGAATTTAGTGAGCAGTCCCTCCCATTTAGCACACTGTCTATCTGTAAGTGTGTCCCACTTCAAACTTCCTATGAGATTTGTTACACTCTCACAATGGCTAAATGTACCAGTCACAAATGTTGCCACTCTTCTTTGGGCCTTCTCAATCTCTTGAATCAGACCCAACTGGTAAGGGTCCCATACAGATGAACAGTGCTCTAAGACTGGGTAAACGAATGTATTGTAAGCTACTTCCTTTGTTCAACGACTGTATCACTTCAGGATTCTACCAATAAACTGTGATCTAGAGTTCACCTTACCCGTTAATCGTATAATCTGATCATTCCATTTGAGATCATTTTGAATAGTCACACCCAAATACTTGACGGATGTTACTGCTTCCAAAGACTGGACATTTATTTTGTGCTCATACATTAAGGGGATTATTGCCTTGTTATATGCGGTAGGTTACTCTTACTAATATTGAGAGATAACTGACAGTCATTACACCATGCATTTATTTTCTGCAAATCCTCATTGATTAGTTCACAACTTTCATGTGATACTACTTTCCTGTAGACTACAGTATCAGTGGCAAACAGTCTAATGCCACTGTCAATACCATCAGCCAGATCGTTTATGTAAATTGTAAAAAGCAGCGTACCTATTATGCAGCCCAGGGGCACACCTGAAGTTAAACTTGTTTCTGTTAAAGTCACCCCGTCCAGGATTACATACTGCTCCCTGTCTGTTAGAAAACTTTCTATCCAACCACATATGTCATCAGATAGACCATACGTGCACACTTTTTGGAGCAAGTGACAGTGCAGAACTGAGTCGAATGCCTTTCAAAAGTTGAGGAATATGGCATCAGCTTGGGAGCCGGTATCTAGAGCCTGTTGTATATCACGCACAAATAGAGCCAGCTGTGTCTCGCATGACCGCTGTTTCCTAAAACCATTCTGGTTTCTGCAGATGAGCTTCTCAGATTCTAGGAAGGTCATTATGTCTGAACACAAAAGTATGTTCCATGATTCTACAACAAGTCGATGTCAGTGAAATTGGCCGGTAATTATGTGCATCTGATTTTCTACCCTTTTCATAGATTGCTATGACCTGGGCCTTTTTCCAGTCCCGTGGAATTTTCTGCTCTTCCAATTATCTCAGATGGATGATGGATAAGAATGGTGATATATTTGTAGCATAGTCAACATATAATCTTATGGGGATACCATCTGGGCCAGATGCTTTCCTGGCATCTAAGGATCTTAACTGTTTTACAATACCAGATACACTAAACACTATGTCAGCCATCCTTGCGTTTGTTTGATAACTGAAAGGGGGAATGGTGCTGCAGTCCTCTACCATAAATGAGTTTTTGAAATCTAGGTTTAGAATTTCGGCCTTTTGTTTCTCATCATCAGTTACATTAGCCATACTGTCAGTAAGAGAAAGTATTGAATTTTTTGTAGCATTCATAGATTTTACGTACGATCAAAATTTTTTGGGGTTATTTTTAGAATCTGCAGATAAAATATTGCTTTCAAATTTGTTAAAAGACTCCCTCATTGTCCTTTCATTTTGCATAATTTCTGTTTGTCAGTGGGGCAGTGACTACATTTAAAACAACTGTGAAAAACTCTCTGCTTTCTCAGCAACTTCCTAATATGTTTGTTGTACCAAGGTGGATCTTTTCCCTCCCCTATATCTTTGCTAAGCACATACTTCTCTAGCACATGGTGGACAATACCTTTGAATTCCAACCAAAGATGCTGATGAGATATTGATCTCTGTGTCCTGCAGTGAATGCTTGGAGCTGACTACGAAGATATTCATTAATGACACTTTTATTTGCTTTCCCAAACAAGAAAACTCTTTGCTGTTTCTTCGATTTTTTTTGCAACTTCCGCTGACATAGAAGCCACAACAACATTATGGTTGCTAATACCTTCTAGATTAACTTCCTCAACATGATCAGGTCTGTTTGTCGCCAAGATATCTAATATGTTCCCATCTCAAGTTGGTTTTCTAACCAATTGCTCAAGGTTGTATGTTGAGAGTGCTCCTAGAATAACTTCAGACGAATCTTTGCTTCTGCACCTTGTGATAAACGTGTAATTTTCCCAGTCAATGGATGCCAGATTAAAGCCTCCACCTATAACTAATGGATAATTTGGATATTTACTTCCTATGTACTCAAGACTTTCCCTGAAACATTCTGCGACGTTTGCTGCGGATCCTGGTGGTCTATAAAAACATCCTAATACATGTCAGGTCCCTCTAACTCCCATGTACAGCAATTTTACTGGTCCACGATACCTCCAAGATGTCCTACAAATGATTGTAAGGCCCTACAGATTTATAGTCAGTGACAACTTCATCTTAGTCAATGACAATGCAAGACCGCATTGTACTTTAGTAATGTCTTGGTATCTTCAAAAGTGCAACATCAACTGAATGCATTGGCCAGCACAGTCCACAAGCATGAATGCAACTGAGCAGCCATGGGATTGTTGAAGGTGGCCATTTCACAGTGTTGAATCTACCTTTTGATCTTCAGGACCTCACTGAAGTTACCATTAAGGAGTGGGATCTCATACCCCAAGATAAAAATGATGGTCTCATCCAGAGCATGCTTTGCTGAGTGGAAGAACTCATCCATGTATGAGGAGGACATACTACTAAAGACTGAGAATCATCATTATAAAATATTTTCACTGCATTTGTTTTTAAGATGTACACTTAGGAGAGAGGCTGCTTTGCTTTGTAATGATTTTTTTGTAACTAACCAAATTCGTTTTTGTTTTCAGAAGTAATTATGTTAACAAGTTACTGTAAAAACCTCAAAGGGTGTATATACTATAAGAAGTCATTGTAGTAAACTCTATGATGCACAAAACTTTTGTTGAGATGTGTATATGGCACAAAAGATAGGTACAGAATGAGACACTTGAGTACATTAGTGAAAAGAATTTAGTTCTACATAGGAATATATTGGTAATTATGATTTTTTTCTTTAGTGAGATGAGACCATTGGTCCCTATCAATGACGAACTAGTTAGTAACAGTACTGAAACTAAATTCCGAGGACGTTGGCTACAGAGCAATGTTAAACTGAATAAGCATATCGAATACCTTAATATAGAACTGAGCAAGGCATGTTACCTTCCTTGTTCACTAAAATCATGCTGCAGTGAGAAAACAGTTATGAATGCCTACTTCCATTCTCACCTTAAATATGGAGTCATTTTCTGAGAAAACTCTAAACAGCTAATAGCACTTTCAATCTAAAAAAACAGGGCCATTAGAATCATGTTTGGATGCAAAACTAGAGACTCTCGCAAACCTCTGTTTAAGATGTCTGATATTATTCCCTTAACATGTGTATACATTATGGGAAACCCTATATGCATTAAAATAATTGTAATAGGTAAGGACTGAAGACTGCAAAAAACTGTGATATACATGATCATTTTACAATAATAATAATAATAATAATAATAATTTACATATAAAACAAATCTACATATATCTGTGCCTAAAGGTACTTTCCACATAGGAATTAAACTTTATAACAAAATTCCCAAAAACATAAAAGCTATTACTGAGGTCAAAAACCTTTGGATAATCTCTAAAGACATATTTACAGAATCATTGCCTTCACCACATTGAAGAATATATAAATTTTTGAAGTGTGCTATACTAATACTTAATGCATATAGTGTTTTATTGTAATCCTTAAATAAGTATGCCTAGAAATCACTTTCAGAAGTGTACTTGTAACTTGACTTCTCCAATGTCTTATGCAAAAGATGCTTTGTAGACAACTGGACAAATAAATACAATACAATACAAATACAGACTTGAGCACCATTCCAGATATTCATTAATACTGTAGAAGCTGTTGTTTATTGATGGATTTTTAGTTCTTTTTTAAATTTATTAATGATTTTTTGATGTTATGTGGCAATGCACAGTAAAGTATTTTTGGTTTGCAAAATACATATTCTGATATATTGATTTTCTTTGTACATCCTTGCCATGGTCAACCCTATTCCTTGTTTGATAATTGTGGATCTGATGGTCAGTAAAATTCTTCTGGGTTTGTGACCACATTGTCACAAACCCAGAAGAATTTTATTGGCTGTGACAATGGCCACAGAAGCCTATGTTTACATTTAATGTGGATCTCACTGTTCAATGCTGAAAACTCTGTGGTTCTTATTGAAGCCTATACTTCCAAATCTAAACATAGATGGTAGGGTCATAATTTTTAATTCCTTAAAAACACCTCTACATGGTTGTCGGTAAGCAGCATCCTTTATTAATTTAACAGCTTTCTGTTGAAGTTCAAAAGACTGCTTTGCAAAAGAGATATTCCTCAGAATAATATGCCATACCTTAGCAGACTATACATATAGGTCTAATAAGCACTTAACACTGTTTCATCATTGCAACAATCTTTACGCATTCTTAATATGTAATAGCATTTGCTTAATTTTTTGTTAAACATTTCTGTGTACTTTTTCCATGTTGGATGTTCATCCAGCCATAGTCCTAAAATTTTTATGTGGTTCTTTAGCTGAATTTGACTATTCTATAATGTAAACTTCATATTGGTCCTATTTTGTTTCTTATATGCTTGAAGTTAACCCATACTGTTTTTTTGTCATTAACAATCACACAGTTATCTTTAAACCATTTTCCACCACTTCTATTGTTTTATCAATTTTTGTTGCAGCTCATAACCATTCTTTCCTTTCACAAGGAAGCTGGTATCATCAGTAAATAATATAGTATCAGCTATTGAAAATTGATGTGGTATGTCATTAATATAAACAAAGAACAACAAGGAGCCCAATAATGAGCCCCAGGGCACCCCATAATTAACCTTTTTATATTCAGACTAGTACACGTTACCATCCTGAAAAATTCGCTCTCTTTGCTTCCTATCTGATAAATATGACTTGAACCACTCATCGGAAACACCTCAGACACCATAACTATATAGTTTAAAAAGTGGTAGATTATGATATATATGGTCAATAGCTTTGAAAAGTCCAAAAACAATCCACAAATTAGTTCACTGCCCTCAACAGCTCTGTAAACAAGTTTTAGGAAATTGAAGAGGGCTGTCTGTGTTGATTTGCCTTTCCTGAAACCATTCTGTGTATTTGCAAAGAACTTTGTTTTTGTTTAGAGAGTCTAGCAATCTATCATACATTATTCTTTCAGTTATTTTTGAAAATACAGATAATAATGATAATGGCCTAAAATGTCTAATTATTTACTCCTCAGTTTATTCTGAAATGTCAGATACAATGTCAGTTGCCATGGCTGCTATGTACTCACAAAGTGGCCTAGTCGTAACACAGTGGTGATGACAGTCTTTCACTATTCTTTCAACTCTCAGTAAAATCTGTCAATGGCTCCCACAGGAATACAGGGACCGCTGTTTTCTCTTAGTCCCCATGAACTGACTAATATTGGCTCCAGCTGCCAATCAGTTAGCAACTCTGTCAAATGCTAACTTCAGCTTCAACCTTAACTCTCCATCTGCAACTCCTGCTTGGTGTGTCCAAGCTGCAATTTTTGTTTGCTTTTCCTCTCACACTTCCCCTGCCTTAGCAGTGACGTAAGATGAAATGCTTCTCTCTTCTTCATTAGCTACAAAGAAGTAATGCTGTACCTTCCACTTTTGGCTATGTCCAAGGGCTATATAGAGGTAGGAGGTGCTCTTTTTAGTATGGGCTATGGATGAAGTAACACTGCTTCTCAGTTCTTTCCGAGTTCATCAATGGTGTGATGGATTCCCACCGTGAGCCTTCTCTCTTTGTCTCTCACCTCCCACACCCTCTGTATCACCAAGAATGCTAGCTTCAGCATTATTGTGTCGTAATAGTAGTTGGTTGTGATAATCTTTTTCACAGTAAACATTAATGCATTGACTTCCAGAGCCCACTGCCCCAGTAAAGATGTGGCCCTCCACTGTTAGACACTGTGTTTGTGTCTTTTATTGTGTGCAAATTGTCCAGCAGCCTGGGATCTCTGCACTGTCATGGCTTGACTAAAAAATGCTCCGTGGCTTAGCTTGTCTTGCTGCTCAGACACTTGTCTTTCATTTCTAGCTGTTACTATGTCTAAGAATTGGCTTTTTTCCTGTCGACTTGGCACTATGTTACAACATACAAAGTACAGTGTGCCATAGGTTTATCATTATCATCATCTGATCAGCACAATACAAAATAAATACTAACAACAAATAAAAAATACATTCATTCTCCTACACACACATTCTCACATTAAAATGAAGTTTTCAGAAACTTCTTACAATAAAGTCGTGTTTTGCAATATTTACATCAGTCTTACAGTATTGTTTATAATAGAGGGAAACATTCCACGTGGGAAAAACATATATAAAAAACAAAGATGCTGGGACTTACCAAACGAGAAAGCGCTGGTAGATAGACACAATAAAAAACACACAAACACACACACAAATTTCAAGCTTTCGCAACCCAAGGTTGCTTCATCAGGAAAGAGGGAAGGAGGGGGAAAGAAGGGAGAGGGTAAGGAGTCGTTCCAATCCTGGGAGCGGAAAGACTTACCTTGGGGGGAAAAAGGACAGGTATACACTTGCACACACACACATCCATCCGCACATATACAGGCACAGGCAGACATATGTAAATGCAAAGAGGTTGGGCAGAGATGTCAGTCGAGGCAGAATTACAGGAGCAAAGATGTTGTTGAATGACAGGTGATGTACGAGGGGTGGCAACTTGAAATTAGTGGAGGTTGAGGCCTGGTGGGTAACGGGAAGAGAGAATATATTGAAGGGCAAGTTCCCATCTCCGGAGTTCGGGATGGCCACAAACTGTGCCCACTGATAAGACTGCTCGAGTTTACCAAATGGTGCTGGGGAGAAATGCCAAAAAATATTACAGTATCATACTAAGTGACATTACTTGACAAGCTGAAACTGAGGAAAAATTGGCCCCATTTACAAATGAAAAAAAAAAAATTATTTCACCAAGATAACATGTTGTCTCGTACCTCAGCAGGTGACATGGCAAAAATTCACGAATTGTGATTTAAGCTTCTTGACTGCTGCCCTTAATCATCACATCTAGCCCCACAACTTCATATTTGTTTCCTTTGCTAAAAGATGAGTTCGGAGGGCAGAAATTTTCATCGAATGAAGAGTCCATCACCTTTGTACGCAACAATTTTGCAGAGAAAGACACTAATTATTATTTAGATGGGTTAAAGAGATGGGAGAATCACTGGGAGAATCAGATAGACTCACATGAAGATTATGTTGAAGAATAAAAATAAATCTGAAGAAAATATGTCTTTTTTTAGGTTGGAAACTTTTCAAACCATCCTAATGTATCTAACTTCAGCCTATCCATTTCCCTTGATAAATTTTCTAGCCTACCAACGCAATTAAAGGATCTAACATCTGACACACTGCCCAACAGGGTGCCAGCTTTGTTTTTCCTTATGAAAAGATCCTCCTGAGTAGTCTCTGCCTCTAGATCTGAATGGGGAACTATTTAACATCTAGAATATTCTACGATACCGTCGTAACTACTGAAAAGATTGCTGCCCCTCTTCAGAAACCATAGGTTAGTATGATCTCTCCACACTTACCCCAACAATATAGTTGTACCTGTCATATGGTTCTCTGCATCACTGAAGCATGAAAGCAACCATACATCTGCAAGTTTCATGATTCATGGGAGTATCATGTGTGGTACCAAACATTATTTGTCACTGGACTGAGGAAATATTGGTATGTAGCACACAGTATGTTATCTCGGATGGAGGGTCATCTACAGATGTAGAACTCATCGACAGATGTAGAAGTAACATCAGGAAGTGTGTTGGGACCCTTGCTGACTGTTGCATACTAATGACATGGCTGGCAGTTTTAATATTAATCCCAGACTTCTCGCAGATGATGCAATTATCTATAAAGGGGTTGTTCATGGATATTGTCTGAGTATTTTGGTGTAAGGAACCAGCAGTCTCCAATGGCTACTTGTAGAGTAATTTCATTTTGCGGATTTCTTACTCCCATTTATCCTTTTATCTGTACTGCACTGTAAATATCTGTTCAACAGTGGACATGTTGACAGTATGTGTTGTATGTCTTGTTTGGAAACAAACATGTTCCATTTGCTCACAGTTCTTGCTGTTGATACCAGTAATACCACTTTACTCTTCGCACTGAAGCTTGCATTCAGTGCTACTCAACTCTTGTTTCACATTTGTCTTTCTGGCAGTTTTAGCTGTTGATTAACAGTGATACACAACAGTACAATTAATATTACTCTTGAATTGTTGGCTAACTCATGGGTCCAATGAATGCAATTGAAAAGCAGCACAACAATACTATATTGAGCTGTTTCTGCAGCAACAGAAATCACATTCAAGTACTTTTGCATCTATCTCAGGGTTACTGTCTTGTGTGTTCTACATTTTTGTGATTCCATATTAAGGCTCTTTTTACTGTTGTGAAGGTAAAAAAAAAGTTAACTGGATAACAAACCAAATAAATTATGATTACATTATTGCTCTATAATAAGCCAGCAGAGATCTTACACAAAAAGTCAGAGAATATCGCTAAACTACCCCCAAGATTTTGTCACTTGAGTTTGGGTTCACCTCATATATACTTGCTCCTTGTGGTTTCAAAAAATTATCAATAATTCCTGATGCAGGACAAATTGCATAACTAACTTCTGCATTTCTCCCCCCAGGGGACTTCATCTAGAAGTAACGTGGGTGGCATCTGCGGGGCCCTGAGGTGAGTCTGACATTGCTTCCACTTATTTTTGTCTGGCTCCTTGTTTCTCCTTCCCTGTTGGCCTCCCTTGGCCAACTCTTGCTTTTTTGAGCCCATCAATATTAGGTTTCGAGGCTAGATGGCGTCTTTCCAATTTTCTTATTCCTATCTCTAACCCAACTCCTGAGAGGAGCCCACCCCTTAAGGAAAGTCAGCAATCCTGTATGCTGTGAGGGTAACACTGCAGGTTGAACAAGAGGCTAGCACCCTCTCTTCATAATAATAATAAAAAAAAAATAATAAAAAAACATGCTTTCAAGACTACAACTAAGCCTTGGAACATTACTGATAAAACTAGATGACGTCAATGGCAAAGAAACGGTATACGATTTGGAACGTGGAATGTAAGGAGTCAGTACAAGACAAGAGCTGTAATCAGTGTTGTCAAAGAAATTCAGAGGTACAAACTAGACCTAGTTGCACTGCAAGAAATCCGGTGAGAGGATGCTGGCAGCATAGATGTTGAAAGCTGTACTATTTTGTATGGAGTCTGCAAATAAGTTCATCTGTTAGACACTGGTTTCTGGGTCAGTAAGACTTTGGCCACTAATGTTTCAGAGTTTGTGTCAGTCAACCCAAGAATATCTGTTTCCAACAGTGGACGTAAAGCATGTTAAGGCAGCTTTTGTGAACTATCATGCTCCTACAGAAGACAGCAAAAGTGAAGTAAAAGACGCATTCTATGCACAGATAGAGGCAGTGATGGACGCTATACCAAATGGGCACCCGAGGATCCTCCTTGGTGATATGAATGCCAAGGTGGGAAAGAACAAATATTCCAAGACATACCAGGAAGGCACAGTCTACACGACCTAAGCAATGACAATGGGGTGAGGTTCATCAGCTTCACTACATCATCAGGGTTGTTCATCTCCATCACTAACTTCAGTGGAAAAACATACATAAGGGAAACTGGGTGTCACCAGATGGGATAACTATAAATCAAATAGACCATGCTATCATTGATCTACGAGCCAAGAGATGGGTGTTAGATGTTGAGACAGCACAGGGTGCCAAAGTTGGGAGTGGTCATTTCCTCGTCAGAGGCCTTTTAAATGTGCAGTGTAAAGGAAGAACAAGGCCTAAGTTAAAAAGACTTGAATGGTACCATGTGGAGAAACTAAAAGAGGAAGCAATGACGACCGAATACCAGGTACAACTTAATAACCACTTTGAAGCACTCACTGAAATGGATACGAATCAGGACCTTGAATTAATGTGGGGAAACATACAGAGCTCAGTTAGGGATACAGCAAAGGAAACACAGTGCGCAAGAAGATCTGGTTTGGAAAGGAATGTGCACATGCTCTGGAAAGGAGGAAGGAAGCCAGGAACAAGTTGCTGAAGCGGAGAAATCTGGCACAGGGCAAAGCTCAATTTGAGGTGGTCTGAAAGACTACACAAGCAACTCAGAGAAGAGCAAAGAGGAAATATAAGGGGTATCATCATTGAAGCAGAAACAGGCTTCAGAGGACAAAAGGCTAGGAAAATGTGTCCGAAGGTGAAGTACCTATGCAAAGGTCAACAGGCCAAGCAGAAATTTGTCAAACATTCCCACGATAAGATCCTGACGAAAGATAGCATTATAGCTGAGAGATGAAAAGAGTATTTTCGACAGCTGCTAAATTGTTATGAACCTGAACTGCAGTTTCATTCCCAGTACCCAACTACAGCCGATGCAGATTATCCTCCACCTACCCTGGATAAGATAAAAACCAGAATCACACACTTAAGCAGAATAAGAGTCCAGGTGAAGATGGAATACAGGCTGAAATGATCCTGGCAGGGGGAGAGAAACCTGCAGAAAGAATACACTGACTGATGCAGGTAAAATGGACCAAAGAAGAACTACCAGCAGAATGGAAAACAGCTCCAATTTGTCCAATACATAAGAAGGGCGACAAACTGAAATGGGACAACTATTGAGGAATCACCCTGCTTAATGTCTGCTATAAGATCCTGCCTAATTGACTCATAAATAGAATTCAGTCAGTGGCAGAATCGGTGATTTTGGAGTACCAGGGAGGTTTCCAGCCACGGCGGTCAACAGTAAATCACTTTTTCAATCTGTGGCAGCTCACTGAGAAATTGGGTGAATATGGTAAAGATGTGCATATTTTTCATTGATTTTAAGAAGGCCTATGATTTATACATTGCAAGAGCCTCCTCAGCTGTTTAAGGGAGTTTGGCATGGCAGAGAAACTCATCAATCTGATAAAGATCTGTCTGAGTGAAACATGTGCAAAGGTGAAGATGGGAAATCGCGTTAAGTGAGGAATTTGAAATTGTGGCAGCACTCAGGCAAGGAGATCGTTTGTCTCCTATCCTGTTCAACTTTGCCCTTGAGAAGATCGTACGTGAGACCTTCCAAGGGAATAAAGGGATTGAAATCAAAGGAAAGAGACTGACATACTTAGCCTATGCAGACAACATCTGTTTACCCTCTAGGTCTGGAGAGGAGTTGGAGCAAATGACCAGAGCACTAAAGGAGGCTGCAAGCAAATTTGGGCTAATCATAAACAAAGTACAAAAAATAAAGAGTACCTCATTATGACACGTGGTCAAAGCCAGACTTCTGGTCATCTACAATCACTGCTGGTGGGAGACCAGTCGTACAAGGGAGTGCATGAATTTAAATACCTAAAGGCACTTTTCACTGAGAAATCGTCATTTGTAGTGGAGATCAATGCGAGAATATAAGCAGGAAACCAATCTTGCCACGTCCTAGCACAACTGCTTCGGTCCAGATATATCTCCAGGCAGTCCAAGATTCGACTATACAAAACCCTGATCCAGCCTGTTGTTCTATATGAGACATGAAGTATCCAGAACCAGGACTTCCACAAGCTCCTCTATCCAGAAACAGGACTTCCACAAGCTCCTCATTTTTAAGATAAAAGTGCTTTGGAAAATCTTTGGTCTGGTTCTGGGTGCAGGCACAGGGGAATGGAGGATCAGACACAACCAAGAGCTTGAGGAACTATACCAGCAGCCCAACATAGCAGGAACTGTCAAAGCCAAACAAATGCAGTGGGCCGGCCATGTGGCCGGGATGGAAGATCACAGATCGCCTCGGAAGCTGCTGGATTTCACACCTACAGGAAAGGGATCCCCAGGGAGACCCAAGAGGTGTTGGAGGGATAGCCTTCATGATGATTTAAACCAAGCACGTGGGCAGATAGCAGGTAGCAGAATACAGTGGAGGAGGAAACTTGTAGCAGCATGCGGTCCACTGGACCTGATCATGTAGAAGAACTACTCCTGTATTTCAGGTCCATCTGCATGCCACTTTAGATCTGCTTCTATAAATCTGTGTAAACTTTGACCATTTACTTGCTATGTAATCCATAAATTCATGTTAGCCAGGGGGGACCTTGACTGCTTTAGATGATCTGGTGAGTAAAATACAATCAGGCTGAAAGACAAGACTTCATACAGGCTGCTAAAGACACTTAACAAGTTGAATCTTCACTAGCGTTTTTTTTTTTTTTTCTTTCTTTCACGATTAAAATAATATTTTTACTTCTAAAAGCTGTTTTAGCTTTTCAACAAGCTGATGTGTAATAGCAGAGTCTCTTTGCAGCAGGAATTCTAGAAATTCACATTTTATAGCAAACAGAATTTCTCTGTCTTCCACTAAAACAGTATTTGTCACTAATTATTTGATGGATCCTAAAAGGTCTTGGGACTTAATATCAAGCTTCATTATGCTTTGATTAAAATTACTTTGTGACTGATGTTTCAATAAGCCAAGCAGCGCGAGCCAGCTGCCATCCAATTGTAGCAATGCTTTGAGCACCACATGCTCACCATGTTGCAGTTAAGTGCAGCACCTTGAGAAGTGTGGCCGGCTGCACACCAACAACACTGCATGTGTCAGTACATATTGTGGGGCATTTCTTTAGATAAAACATCCATAGATAAGGAGAGACTGTATGACAACATTCAGCAATCATAACATTTCATTCCATGCCCCACTGTACATGACTAACATGCTTTCTCAAACTTGGAGCAAGGGTACTTTATTTGTCATTGTCAACTAAGCCTGCTGTCCAGGCAGAGTCCCACTAATTTCATCAAAATTTTCACATTAAACAGAAAAGGGCCAGGATAAAGTCTGCATGAGCCACACATCAAGCATTGTCTGGTAAAGATAAAAAATGATTCTTAAATTACTTGGGTTAGAGTGTTTGCAGTAGTTAATGGCAACTTCGATTTTTGCTGCAATGTTCCTTTTTTAGATTTCTACATCCAGTCTATAGATGCCGTTCACAGTCAGGCTAAACTGCTGATCTAAATCAGTAACGAACACGATGTATAGGTGGCGGCTCAAGATTTCGCCTTTCGAGGTCCTCTTACTATAAATCAGGGTTCATATAATTCATTATGTGCTCACTTTACAAGACAGAGCACTGGTGTGAAATCTGCTAAAGCACTCAAAGATAAATATTTTAGCCAAAGTAGACTTAGAAACAGTGATGCATCTGCTTTGTCATATGCACTTCCTACATCCAGGACGATAGTAGTAGTAAACCTTGAATAGCAAAGGCAATTTTGACATCCAATGTGAAAATGTTCCCTTTTCAAAAACAAAATTCTGTAGTTGTTGACAACATAATATAATTGGATGGAAAAAATCTACTCACCAAGCAGTGGCAGGAAAATACACACATGGGGGGGGGGGGGGGGGGGGGCAAAAAAAAAAAAAAAAAAGGGAGAAAGAAGGTTTTATGAGTGCAAGCTTTCAGAGCCAGTGGCTCCTCCTTCCAGCATAAGGGCTGAAGGGGAAGGAAGAAGATGAAGGAAAAGGACTGGAAAAGCTTTGTATAGTTGGTAACGGATCTTGTGTTCTACCCCTCACTTGAGGCAGTTTTATTACGCATCCAAATGTCTAAATCACAGACAAAGGCAATGTTAATGGTTGATATAATTAAGCAAGGCTTTGGTCTTTACCCAGATTGGATATCAGAGTAATTACATATGTGGTCCATTCAAATAGTGTGTTGTCTTATAACTAAATTTCATTGAAATGTTCTAACAGAATTCTCTGGTCATGGGCAATTTGCTTAACTGCTTAGCACAGTTTAATGACACTCAGAGTTATTTCAGGCTTCACCCAATTCTTTTGTAAAAGGTTCCAAACAGACACATTTTTGATGACCTGTTTGTTGATCCTTTGTGACATTGCCAACTAAGAGAGGTGGTGTGGAGGAGGGGGGGGGGGGCAGAGAGGTGGGACATGCCCCCCCCCCCCCCCCCCCCCACACACACACAAACTGAAGCACAGAGTGTTTATTCTCACACAGTTGTAGGAGTGAGTGGATAACCACCCTATCTCTGGGGTAAAAGTGATTTTTGTATGATCTAAAACATTTAAGTTTTTGTGGCATGACTTGTTTAAAAACTGACAAACTCATTTGTATCAAAATTGTCAATTTTAGAATCTTGCCTCCCACCCCCTGGATACATTTCTGGGGCATCCATGTATGGAGGTACACACAGTCCATTTAAAAATTAGTTTTACAAAACAAACCTTTAGTAATTGTGGAAAAAGTAAACAACTTATAGGAATGAAACTTCCTGGCAGATTAAAACTGCTCGACCGAGACTCGAACTCGGGACCTTTGCCTTTCGCGGGCAAGTGCTCTACCATCTGAGCTACCGAAGCAGGACTCACGCCCGGTACTCACAGCTTTACTTCTGCCAGTATCCATCCCCTACCTTCCAAACTTTACAGAAGCTCCCCTGCGAACCTTGCAGAACTAGTACTCCTGAAAGAAAGGATACTGCGGAGACATGGCTTAGCCATGTGTGAGTACTGGGCGTGAGTCGTGCTTCGGTATCTCAGTTGGTAGAGCAATTGCCCGCGAAAGGCAAAGGTCCCGAGTTCGAGTCTGGGTCGGGCACACAGTTTTAATCTGCCAGTAAGTTTCATATCAGCACACACTCCGCTGCAGAGTGAAAATCTCATTCTGGAAACTTAGAGGAATGTTTGATACAACATTGTCTTATCTGTAATCAGTTTCCCGCCAAATCCTAAAAGGGAAATCTTGATGTATAGCTTGTCTTATCTGCTGTGGCAGTTCGTTTCCCTGATCTGGAGGAACAGACACACTTGTCTTTAACATAATCCCTTACACAGAAGACCACTGGGGTTAAATCAGATGATTGTGGTGACCAAGATACTGCTCCACCCCCATTCAATCCAAGTCAGCATATTCCTACGGAGATACACAACAACGTCAATGACAGGCATTTCATAATACCTTCCACACTGCAGCATTAGACATATTTAATTATAATCTGGCACATCTCGCTGACTTACCCGTGCTACGAATATAAGACTAGTTCAATTGCTGCATCAGACAACTGGCTTACCTTGACACGGCATCTTATGTTACACACAGACAGTTCTGGTGAAATGACTGTGTCAATTAATAAATACCCTGTATGTTTGACTTCCTCTTTATACTGCTGTTGGAGAAATCTTATTAGAAAAATCTTCTAACCATTTGCTCATGCCAATTCTAAGGGCACATATATCTTGCGTTTCACTGAATATATGAGATACTGTCATGCATCTTGATATCTTTTTACAGTACTCTCTCCAACTGGGTTTTTTAGGTACCTAAAAGGAACACTCATACATTTTTGCCATTTTCCTAATTGAAATATTTTTCACATGTATTGTTTCATTCATATTTTGTATAAGCTAATCTTCATTGCGCTATCACACGCGAATATTCTGAACTGCTATAGGATGATGCTGGTTCTTACAGATTTTGAACAGTTGCCTGCAGGAAGAAGCTTCATTTAAAATGTTTATAATTTTTTCTTTCAGAACATGGTGTAATGAGATTTTACTACTAATTGAAATAAAACTGCACATCATATTTCTTTCAAACAGGCAAAACATTTTATTGTGTAACAACATAGTCTTAAATTCATAACAGTCACATGATTGACAATAAACAAATGCATGACAAATACATCATGAAACAATGTATTCAAATAATATAAATACAATAACTGAAAAATTAAACTTGTGTACTTTTTCTCATAAGGGCTACACATTTACCTAAGTTAAAGCCCATGAATGATACATTTGAACTTTGTTCTTAACACCAAACAAACATCACACTAACCAAAGAGCACCATGAAGAGTAAAACAAAATTTATTATTATTGCTAAGTAAGAGAATCTACTACTTCCTGGTGCGCAAAAAAAAAAAAATCTCAGCACACATTACAAGAACTCTTTAACAATTTTGAACAAAGCGCACAAATTTTTGAAGGGTTAATTATCATTTCTTATAAATAACTGGAAGACAAGGCACTGGCAAAAACTGTTCACTATATTATGCTCAAAATGCAGTAAAATAGCTGTGCAACATCTCTTGGAATAACTAAAATAACATTTTAAATACATATAAATTGTGTACAAAATATAAAATAGAATCATTACATACCACTATAAGGTGTTGACAAACAAAAAATTCTCTGCTTTATGGGCTCCCAGATTCATACATTTCAGATGAAGGCATTTCAATTCCTTCCTAAATTTCAGCCTAAGCCTTAACATCCCAAAGCTTACATGTTTTCAGGCATAATGCAATTGTCAACCTAAATGGATGATCAATAATATATGAAAATGTAATTTACATAATTTTTACACTATTTACACATAAATACCATATTTAGAGGAAAGTTATATGTACAATTCTTACACTGTACACATGAATCTATAACATGCACAGAAAGTGAGGGAAGCTTTCAGTGCATTGAGCATTTATATTTGAGGCGATCTCTTTTTGGACACACACACACACACACACACACACACACACACAGAAGGGCAGGGTACAGAAAAGTGAATTCATGAATTAAGAGGTTAACACTGTAAGGCAAATTAATTGAACGCACTTTCAAGCTTACTCTGTCAACGAACTCACTTCAGAAAACACACTTACACAGACAATGTGTAAACAGAATGCACAGGCAAGGATTAATAGTTTATGTATATTGCTGAGTCACACAAAGAAACACACATTATTTATGTAATTTGTGTAACTTGGATGCTTTTACTCGGATGAAAACAACCAACCCTAAAGATAACAACAGAAACAATGCACATACTATGTAACAATTCTTTTGTCCAGGACACATAGATACTGACACTAATTCAATGAACAAAGTTAAACTGTTCTTGAAAGTTAAGTGTAGAAACACTGTGGTAGTCCTGATATTAATTATAAGGCAGTCAGTATTAATTCTATCATTAAAACAATTATTTTAAAATATCTCTTAAATTCTTACATTTAACTGTAATACCACCACTACAGTAGCAGTGTCTTACACCTAACTGACATTAGAAAGTTAAAACTTTACATACACAATGGTAGCTTAATATTAACTTTATACCTAAAATCAGTCTTATTATTTGTGAAGTGTAAGAATGCATCAGATTTCAACAGCATGTCATATTACTTTATGAATGCAACATTCCACTTAAGACCCATGTGCATCACAAATGGACACAAATTGATGCAGCACATTCAGAAATTTGAATGAAAATATACTGAAAAGTAACAACCATGGGAATAATTCATATTTTCCAAAATTATTGGTCATAAATCTTCATTTATGGCAGTAATGTACTGTATTTTCACAATTATTGTACAATGATTAAAAAATCCTAACAGAAGATGAAGGGCTTTATATGTACTCCATCAATACACTGATTGACAGCAAAAAAATCCTTGTAAATTTTGAATTCTGGATGAATGCTATATGTCTGATCAGTAAGATACACCGGCAAGTGGAAGACATAATTATCAGTAAATTTTTATGCATGCTGCCATTATCTACATTTTCAGCAATAATACTTTTAACACAGGAAGACATCATTTGTAAACGTGCAATGGAATTAATGGGTCTCTGTCCTTAACTTTCTGGTTCCAAATTATAAAGCACCTGAAACCCTATAAATAACTATGTAGGTAAGTAATCAACAACATTTATGTTTAACTGCAATACAGTCATTACAAAATTATGTTATTCTTCATTACGATGACATTATGAATGGTTTTAGAATACAATATTTGTAACTGTTTCAGAAGAAAAATATGCACAGTGGAACATAAAGGCGGTACAACAAAAGTGATATAACATTAAGTTTAATTACTTGTATCTCAGTACATATATTTCCATTTCTAGAGTACTATATTAGACACATTCACAAAGCCCCTCCCCTATACACAAACAGCATCTCTTGGAATCTGGGAATTAACAACTTCATTTAAAACATCGGTAAGTCACTTCAACCTGAATATCAAATGTATAAATTATTTTAACAAATGCATGTAAAAATACAATTTATCTTAAAAGCAAATGAGAAGTATTCAATGATTTGAGAATGGATCAAAAAATACTACATATCATAAATGATGCTCTCAAGAAAGTGACATATGGTAATGAAATGTATAAGCAGCATTACCAAAAGTGCCTACGTTATTAATTGGTATGTACTGACCTTGACTAAGTCATCTGATGAAATGTGGATTAAATTTAAAAAAAAATTGAAAATCAATTATAACGAAACAATGTCAGCGTTCTATTATAAATTTCAAAGATTAATTACTCTCTTACTTGGGTACATAATTACCAATGGCATGTTATATGTACTGAAAATGGTGTTTCATTATGGTGTTTCATTATTGCCAAAAAGCAGCTTACCATAAATGTCTGACATCACAATGGGCTCAGATGTGACTTACTTCAAAAGTGGGCATATGTCTATGGTGGACAAGATGACAGTTTCGAGTGTTCTATGAATTAAACAGGTGAAAAACTCAGTCACCTGCTTTTATCTGCCACTCATTTAAGGCACAATTTAGTACCACGACAGGGATGCACAATTAGGTATATTTACTAATCTGAATCGCCATTATTTAAATTTCTTGAGGCTTAAATAGTTTATTCAGTGTTGTGCAAATAAACCAATCTGTTTCTACATTTGCTCCAGTCATAAATTACAACAATGTGTAAAAGTTACCATCCCAACAAAGTGGAAAATATTTCTTACACATTCATTACGGAATGTCCAAGTAAATGCATTGAACATGGAATGTTTTCCTCAATGTCAGTTCAGTTTATTCCGGGGATGGTTTATGATGAATGTGGAAGAAAAAATTTTTAATTGATTTGAACTATAAGCTTTTGCTGAGTCGTAATGTTTCTTGAAAGTGACCAGAGGGATCTGATAACTAACCAAAACAAGGATAGTCCAGCTGGATTTCTAGTCTGAAACAAATTATCAGAGGAATTAAATGCACACTGAATAAAGATGAATGGTTTTTAGTTTTTCATTTGCTTCAATCCTATACTAGACATTACTTTCAGATTTCCTAACAATGCTTATCTATCTTCTTGATCTTTACTTGTCAATTTTCACAGTTTTCCCTTTCACTATGTTGTAAAACATTTTGGTACCGCAGTACAACTACTGTTACATTCAGCAGGAACTATCTACAAAAATATCTTACAAATAATAATAATAATAATAATATTAATAATAATGTAGTCATAAAAATGACAAGAGGTGGCATTTAAACCACCTGCTATCAAAAATAGATTGTATGAAACTAAAAAATAAATGCCAACAATTGTAAAATTTAGAAACAAGACATTTCAAGTAGCAAATTACTATCCCGTGATACAGTATTAAAATTCATTTTTTTAGGATACAATTTAACTGAGTGAAACAAAAACAATTTCAATATTAAGTTTCAAATGTGGAATAAATTCAGCCATTTAGTTCAATTCTTTTAATTTAGTATGTATATCTGAATTCTAATTTAGCACAGAGGAGTAAAACTACTTGAAAACTAGCTCAGATAAAAATCAATATTATCTCTTAGAAACCAGATCTTTGAACACATTTCTTTGAGCTGATCTCCATAAAACACACTTAATATTACAAAAATAATAAAATTTAATTGACACAACTGACAAAGAGATGACAACCTAGATTATAATGGTTACATTTAATTCTAGTGCTGAAAAGTAAGGCATCTCATGAGTACATGTGAACAGTTCACAGTCTCTAAAGGCACTAATTAAGACCATTTTGTAAATAAGTTAAATGCTATTTCCTGTCAAGTAGTCATATTAAAAGGCATCACAACAGAACTGGTTATCGATACAGATGTTAGTTCTGATAATTTACACTAGCCATTTAATGTTTACAATTTTTGGCTTAAGCTTTGGTCTTTGAAAGTTATCGTTGAGCTCACAAAATAAGTTATTCATGAGCTAAACGAAGATTCTTACATACTCCAGTAAGGAGATTCTCAAAAATAGTATGTTGTAAGCTTAAAAATATTACAAAACATATTATGAAAACCTTCTACAAAAATTCAGTACAGAAATGTTCTTTTATGACAGCACTTAGTAAGGCACTTCATTTTTAAAGTATGTAACAACACTTGCTTACACGGTTTCTTTCCAACATAAAAAAATGAACATTTTTAATGCTTCAATATACAATATAAAGTAGTCCCATAATGAATATACAGTGCAGAAACTCGTATTATGCTCCCTGATAAAAACTAAGTTTCAGTGGAGCATAAGAGATTCCAAATTTCTATGTAGGATTGTATCCTTTACGGCATTAAACACAACCTTGATGTTTTCAGTGTCAACAGCTGTTGTAAAATGATGAAAAAGTGGCTTCCTTGGATCACGTTTCACATTAGAAAACATGTTTAGAATAAATGTCTGTACACTAACCAAATTATGTGGGTCTCCTACATACTGTGGAAAATGTTTTCTAATGTCCGTTTTTCTGGACTTCAGTTTTTCAATTAACAAATCTGTTTTATTCATGAATAAAATGATTGAGACACCACGAAATACAACATTGTTAACAATTGTATCAAAAATGTTTCGAGATTCTTCCAACCTATTTGTTTTCCTGCAAAAGAAGAAAAATTAAATCTGAATTAGTGACCAACATTCACTGAAGAGCTATATTTAAGTGTAGCAAAAATATAAATGAATCGTGTATAAATTAACACTGACAAGAAACATCACACAACAAATTCAAGTCATGTCATTACAAAAATTTAACAGATTATACTAGTTAAGATTTTTACTCAAAACTGAAATAGCAATAACAGTACAGATGTTGTCACAAAAAAGAATTTTTGTTACAACTATCTTTTACTCTAAGGCCAGACAAAGGTTCTTGCAATATTTCCTTCAGGACATTTTGTCACAGCATCACCCAACTGCATGTCAAAGAATGATGTATGTTACACATGATATTGGTATGAGCAGCAACACTATGTATTTCCTAAATCTATATGTAGAAGGGAAAACTGATAATACTTATGCAGTCACTTATTTTGAAGTCTACTTGACCCAGTAAAATCAGAGCCAAGAGGCTCATCTCTTGTATACAAACCGTCATTCTGCAATAAGTTACTTTAAAACAGTATTCAACTAAAAACAAAAGTTCAAGTTAGGTGTTACTAATTTTGTAATGATGATTAGAAACATAACATTGGCATTATTTGAAATATAAAATCTATTTTGGATGAGTAAAATTTATGCTGAGTAGTAATAACTGAAAATGAAGGAAGCAAATCTGTTTGGAACTAGTGAATTTTGCTTTTTATGATCCAATTCGAAGTATTTACACATCCATCATCAAACGGTTAATTTCATACATTACATAAGTTGTCAACTTAAACAATTTCTTTAGACAACATGAGGGGTTTAATTCTCAAAATCCATTCTCAAAATTATGCACAATTAAACGTTTCAGTTTCTGGGTGATACTGTTTTTGCATTGCGCATTGTGCCATGGCTACAACTAAAGGTAAATTAATAGTGGTATAACAAAAAAAAAAAAAGCATTCAATTTTTAGCATATCTGTAAAATGTGGCTACATTAGATGATAAGTGAATCACAAATACACAACATAGATTCCAGATCAGACTTGTGGTAAACTTCATGAAAGAGAAGGTGGAGATGAAATTGTGATGACTTAATTTACAGAACGATAAGAAATTAAAAAAGAAAGAAACATGCCGAAAAACAAATAGAACAATGGTCTGATTTATATACTGGACAATAAGGACGGGTTAGCCACTGAAAGGAAAATTTCCACAGGTAACATAAGATGTTCCACACTCCTCTTGGAAAGCAATGTTGTCCTGGATAACATGGAAATCACTGAGAAATTGTTTCAGGGATGGGTAGCTGTAGCAGCGGGGTAGTTAAAGAATGTTCTACAGTTTTCATAGGTACCAGTAAACACCCCCCCCCCTCTTAAAAAAATCGGTGTATAAAAATCATATCACTTTCATGACACCACATCTCCTGAATACAATGATATAATTTTGCAAGTACATTCAGTGACATGCGTGGATGCTGTATGCAAAATGAGCTGAAAATAGATTCAGTTGTATAGAAATAACAAATTAAAACATCATTTCTAATGCTGAAGTTTTACTGCATGGACAGGGAAAATGCATTACACACTTTTCCTTTCATTATTCTGTGTGGGTTGTCAGGGAAAACAAGTTTTGAAAAGGTTTGGTATTATACATGAAGTTTGTTGGAAGTCACCGAATGCTCTCATTCTCAAATACAGGATGAATATAGTCTGCCTCAAGACACGTACATGGTTTCTAACCCTAATACTTGAATTGCTGTGTTGAAAGTTTAACGTAAGATTATACTCCTAACGAGCTCATTATGATAGCATTAAATTTTTTTAAATTCAGTCAATTATACAAAATACTAAAAATTATGGTTTTGTTTACCCTGGAAAACATTACAGGGAACTGGGGAACATGAACTGGGATAGCAGTTTATTAATTTAGATTGCCAAGAAATTAGCTAAATCAGGTACTGTGCTACACTCATTACAAGTTTTAGTTAGCTGGGTAATATTATTGTAAAATAATCTGTGGATGTGTCAATTTAATATACAAACAAACACAACAAAAAGTAAAACAACATTAAAAGTTAATAAAACCATTCCTGTAGGCAATTACTAATACTAAATAGGTCTAACTTCACAGTGATTTACACACTGTGACAATGCTCTTTTCTAAACAGCCCAGTCACATTAATGTGACCACCACCTACGTTTGACATCAACGTGCAATAACCACTTACAGATGGCAGTACTAACAGTGGAGGGTATAAAACATGTCGGGAGGATGCAGAAAACAGTGCAGTCGTCATCACAATACAGAAACGCAGTGACTTACATGGTTTGGATAAAAACTGATGGCAACACTGTCATCACACAAATGATGTGTGTCACATGGCATGCCTGCTGTCTGTGGCTGATAGTAGAAGGTCCGTTGAAGTAATGCAGTGAGTGCTGGCAGCTGTTTAAATGGCTCTGAGCACTATGGGACTTAACATCTGAGGCCATCAGTCCCCTAGAACTTAGAACTACTTAAACCTAACTAACCTAAGGACATCAAACACATCCATGCCTGAGGCAGGATTCGAACGTGCAACCGTAGCGGTCGCACGGTTGCTGGCAGCTGTATTTGAGTCAGTTACTGTGTGTACTGTCTGAAAGCATGGAAGACCAGTTCAAAGACCTTAACAATATGTTTAGGAAATGCGAACTATATGCGTGGTTCATGATTGATGTGGCAGGTGCTCGAAGTGCAAAACGTTGCCTTCCGGCACTGTTTTCCATCATCCTTTAAGACAGTGCATGATGCCACATGACAAATCCTATGCAGAAGCTTCTGCATTAGTAGAGGTGGGAGATTATGGAACATCCAGCATATTCACCCAATATGAGTCTGTACAGTTATGGAATGTTTGCCAAAATGAAGGAACCTCTACGTGGCACACACTATAACACAAAAAAAAGACATCATCCCTGCCATTGGGCGACCGTGCAAGATGTCGTCAGAGATGGATGTGCCAAAGATGTACGATGCCTTCCATTTGTGTGGAAGGAGGTGATTGAGATGCAGTGTGATTATACTGAAGGCATGTAACAGTGAACGCCTGACAAAATGTGATTTGAATTATAACCGTGTTCCCATTATTTTTTATCCAACCATGTAACTGACATCCAAGAGGGCACAATCAGTGGCTTTTGGGCCAAAGGTGAAAGCATTTCCAAAATGGCTAAGTTTGCAAAGTGTTCATGAGCCACTGTGGTTAAAGTATACTGATGGCCTATCCCGAACCAGCACAGAGGCAACTGTGGTGTACCGCAAGCTATAGATGACAGGTGAACGATGGCTGCAGAGGTGTGTATGAGACAAAAGATGCAACTGCCAAGTAACTGATTCTCCAAGTGAACGAAATAGTACCAACAGTGTCTCCTCAAAAACTATATAGGGTAAGGGCCCCTGCAGAAGGCATCTGGTTAAGGCAGTCTTGTTGACTGCTGTTCATCAACAACAAAAGCAGGAATTTGCATTCCAATCTGCGACTGGACGTCCACTGAGTGGTGACAGTAGGCCTTTTCAGATGAATCACGTTTTATGCGCCATTGGAAAGGTGGTCATTGGTTTTGTTTTTGTTTTAAGTGCCCACATATCAACCTTAAAACACTAATACAAAAAGGAAGTTAAAAAGAGACAAAGTTAAGCCCAACTGACAGAAGAAAATAAGAGCTAAGAACAAGAACTTCCTCTTGGTGAAAGGTTCACAAAATACACTGTAGAGACAACAGAGGTCCCAAACCAAAGATTAAATGTCCTTTACCATATCACTTTGATGGATAACAAGTAAAATACGATCAGCAGCCCACATGTTGTTCACTGTAACGGCCAATAGCTCACACAGCAAACATACACTAGAAAGTAAACAGTTAAGAAACAGCATTCAGTCAGGAAATGGCAAATGACAATGAGCACAAACTAGTGTGGATCACCATTTAATAAATGGCAATGGCTACAAAGACTGTGTACAATACACAATGAAGCTAAATTGGTCTCCTTGTGGCGAGAGGAGGTCGGCTAAGTCGCTGGGAAAGGTTTAATTCCCCGAAGCTTTTTCCCATGAAGAGGAGACTAGTGGTGATGCCAAAGTGACACCACCTGCTGACAGACGGCAACATGGGGATCATCCGAAGGAATGGAAGAGCTAGCAGGCCAAGGGGGCAAGGACTGCAACTTTGGCAGCAACCTCATTTCCCATCAGATCAATGTGACCAGGAACCCAGGTGAACATCAGAGCAGCTCCCTCAACAGCGAGCAAGTGGAAGCTTTCTTGAACCTTTTGCACTAAGGGATGGACTGTGTACAGCACACACAGGATCTGAAGGGCACTGAGCAGAGTATACAACACAATTAAAAAGCCTGTGTCATTGGATATACTGGGCGGCGTGATAGAGGATGAAGAGCTCTATTGCATATATTGAGCAGCTTTCTGGAAGCCAGAAAATGGGTCAGTGCCAGTGACGAAGGCACACCCGACACCAGTCAGTCAGTCTTAGAGCCATCAGTATACACAAAGGAGCTATTGCTAAGTTGCGTGTGAAGGTTGAGACACTTACAGCAATAGACTGGATCCAGCGTAGAGTCCTTAGGAAGCAAATAATGTCCAAGATGGATACAGGCCACCGTATGAAGCCAAGGTGGTGAAGGGTTCACACCCTTTGGGAATGTGGCCGGTATCATGCAGTTAAGCTGCAGGAGCAGGAGCCGAAAGCTAACTGTGGGAAGTGAAAGAGAAGAAGGGCGCAGCCCATACTGAGGCGGTCAAGTGAGTTATTGAAAAATGAGGCGTAGCATGGGTGGTTGGGCATGGCAGACAAAAGGCATGTATGTTGGCTGAAGAGAACATCGCTCCGGTATGACAGTGGTAGTTCAGCAGCTTCTGCATACAGCCTTTCAATTGGGCTAGTGAAGAAAGGGCCATTGGCCAAGCGGCTTCCACAATGGTGGATTGTATAAAGACGGTGTAAGATGGATGGCCATATGGACGAATGAACAAAACACTCAGTTTAGTTTGGAAAAGACATGGAGTTAATACAAACGGAACAGGGTGGTCCAATGAACTCGCTAGAAAGTAGTGCTTAGGAGACGGTCACTAAGGGACCACCTATAGTATGCAGCCAGATAAGACATGTAGGAGGACCAACACAGAATGGGTGCTCCACAGAACTCACGGACTTCGAACGTGGTCAGGTGACTGCGTGTCACGTCTGTGCGCGAGATTTCCACACTCCTAAACATCCCTACGTCCACCATTTCCAACGTGATAGTGATGTGGAAACACGAAGGAACATGTACAGCACAAAAGCTTACAGACCAATCTCATCTGTTGACTGACAGACTGCCTACAGTTGAAGAGGGTCATAAAGTCTATTAGGCAGACATCTATCTAGACCATCACACAGGAATTCCAAACTGCATCAGGATCCACTGCAAGTACTATGTCAGTTAGGCAGAAAGTGAGAAAACTTCGATTTTATGGTCGAGCAGCTGCTCATAAGCCACACATCAAACCGGCAAATGCCAAACGAGGCCTTGTTTGGTGTAAGGAGCATAAACATTGGATGATTGAACAGTGAAAAAACCTTGCGTGGGGGTGATGAATCACGGTACACAATGTGACGATCTGGTGGCAGGGTGTGGGTATGACGAATGCCCGGTGAACGTCATCTGCCACTGTGTGTAGTGCCAACAGTAAAATTCGGACATGGTGGTGTTATGGAGTGGTGGTTTTCATGGAAGGGGCTTGCACCCCTTGTTGTTTTGCATGGCACTATCACAGCAATGCACAGCCTGTGGCAGAGTGGTTACGTGACAATAACATTCCTGTAATGACTGGCCCGCACATAGCCCTGACCTGAATCCTATTGAACACCTTTGGAATGTTTTGGAATGAGGACTTCATGCCAGGCCTCACCGACAGACATCGATTCCTATCCTCAGTGCAGCACTCCATGAAGAATGGGCTGCCATTCCCCAATAAACCTTCCAGCACCTGATTGAACATATGCTTGAGGGAGTGGAAGCTGTCATCAAGGCTAAGGGTGGGCCAACACCATTTTGAATTCCAGCATTACCAATGGAGGGTGCCACGAACTTTTAAGTCATATTCAGCCATTTGTTCGGATACTTTTGATCACATAGTGTAGCTTATGGGAGAAATGGTGCAGTAGCTAGAAGGAAGGTTTTCGTCCTTACCGAGCTTAAGTATAGGTGTGGCAGTGGCTTCACGCCAGTGTCTGGGACACATGCCACCTGCCTAAATGAGATTGTATGTATGAATCAGAAATTGCTTGCCTGAACAACATATGTGTTGCAACATCTGAATGTGAACATCAACCAGCCCTGCGGCCGGCAGAAGATCGAGATGAAGTGAGAGCATGATCTAGCTTGCTCATAATAAAGATGATGTTATAGGATTCATGATTCTGAGAGGATAAGGGTATCGCCCGAGCTGTCTCCACTCGCTTTCGAGGGAGGGAGATGGGGAGATAGTGGGTATAGTTCATAATCTCTACAGAATAGTGGCATGAGGTGTTGGAAATAGCAATAGGGTCCACAATGACATCATCTGCTAAGGTTAGGACGGGTATCAGGGAATGGACCTTGGTCCCAGAGAGCTGACTGGAGATTGCCCTAAACAACGGAAATGGGAGTGAAACTGTTAAAGGAATTAGTGAATTAAGCTAGATATTTTGCTATCCCAAAGAATGCGAAGACACTGCACATGAAAGTGTTGATGATGAATACAGTTTGCCATTGTAGGATGATGGTTAGAAATGCGGAGAGCACGTCTCTGTGTGCATGCCCGAGTCCACCGGGTGAACAAGATACAGAGCGGCAAGGATGAAGTGCGAAGTATGGAATGTTCTGTGGCAGTAAGGATAATGTTCATAAGGTACTCTACATGGTCATCACAAGTGGGGAAATGTTGTTTGTCAAAGATCACCAAGGAGGCGTGAAGCCTCCAGTTGGCCTTAGAAAACTAACAGCTGGGTGTACACGTAGGTGGGGTAGGAGTCATCAAGCGGGTAGCACGCAAGAAATGGTCACTTGAGCACATGTCACAGACAGAGAACAGACCACTCGAGATGATTTGGGCAAGCTGGGCACTGCAGAATGAGAGGTCCAGATGGGGACAGGTGTGTGTGTGTGTGTGTGTGTGTGTGTGTGTGTGTGTGTGTGTGTGTGTGTGTGTGTGTGTGTGTGTGTGTGTGTGTGTGTGGAGTCTTAAAGAAATGTGGGTGCTCCAGTGTTAAGGCAGATGAGTTTGAGTTGACTGAGGTCAGCCAAAAGGAAACCTCTTGGAAACATGCTGGAAGAGCACATTAAAGTCACTGAACAGAAAAAGGGGTGATGGAGTTGACCAACAAGCTGGAGGAAGTCTGCCTTGGTGACACTGAAGGATGGAGGGATGTAGACATTGCAAAGAGAAAAGGTGAAGCAAGGAAGGATAATGCTGACTGTAACAGCTTGCAGCCGAGTGTTCATTGAAATGATATGGCTATGACTCCCCCACAAGGTCAAAGTGTGCTGGAAGGAAACGCGAGAGGTCAAAGTGGTCGTGAAGACATAATTTTGTTTCTTGGAGGCAGAAACAAGTGGATGCTGCGATTTCATGAGCAGCTGTAATTTCTCCTTGTTGGATCTAATGCCGCAAATGTTCCATTGCAGAAGAGTCAGAAAGGGGAATGGGAAGGAAAGAACAAATGAAGAGAGTTTACCTTGGCAGCTGCCAAGTGCCAGCCTTTAAAGACTCACTACTACAGGGCACAGAGGCTGGAGGATGCTGTTCCATGAGATCTACCGAGGCATTGGCATACTACCTGAGTCACTCTGGGGATTCCAGAGCAGAAAAATGGTAGGCAGTACAGACTAGTGATACTGAGGTTGGTTGGGTAAAGAGTATCATGTGGCGACACCTTTGAAGATGATCTCCTAGCCTGTGAAAGAGAAGACCGTTTGCCTTTGATTGATTTCTTAGAGCCTCTGCAGTTGGACGGATGAAGACTCAGATGTCTGTCAGCTGGAAGGATGCAAAAAGTCTTCACTGGAGTAGCCTTTCTGTCCTTTCCGGCCTGCTAGTTGTGTAGCAGGTAATTTCGCCACCAGGGGCGAACATTTGGTAGCTTGTAAAATTTGAAATTTTCCCGGTGAATCAATTGTTCAAATAGATTTCGGGCTTGCAGCCGGTCGTCGTAAACTTCTTCGCACGATATTTCGGCTGGACAACTGCCAGCCATCTTCAGGTGAGCCGAACGAGGACTGACGAAGACGTTCTCCGTTCAGTCTTATATAGTACGCTGATAGTACTGCCGCGCATGCGTTGCAGTCGCGGAGACAGAAGAACCACACCGCCCAGCAACAGCGCCCTCGCTGGTGTAACTGCGAAACTCAGGTGCCGTCGGTATTGTCGCTGGCCGCAGGTATCGATGTCTTCTGGCGTCTTCGTCTCGAGAAAATTTCTGTGATGACGAGATTCCATTCATTATTCAATTGGTAACCACTGTCCCGGTTCAATAAATTTCCAGCACTGCGTATTTCAACGGATTCTTTAATAATGGAGTCCCAAAAAGTTGTTGCTGTGGCCAAAATCGAAGTTTTGTCGTACTCCATTGAATGGACGTTAGAAATACAATGTTCCGCAACTGCAGATTTACTGGGTTGCAGTAGACGGGTGCAACGTTGATGTTCTATACAACGCTCTTCCAAAGTACGTGTTGTCTGTCCTATATAGGTCATACCACATTGACACGGTATTTTGTAAATTCCCGCCTTCCGCAGCAACAGATCATCCTTCACCGAACCCAGCAAATCTGAAATCTTAGAAGGCGGACGAAAAACAACTTTCACATGAAAAGTATTTAGAATCCTTGCTATTTTAAAAGAGAGATTACCAACGAAGGGAAGAAACGCTAGAGACTTGGCTGGCGCACTCTCTTCTTTATCCACTTCCCGGTTCCTGGCTCTAGTTGCGAAGGCCCTGTTAATTTGCCGGGTCGAGTAACCATTGTCCCTGAACACCGTTCTTATATGTGCAAGTTCCTTAGGCAAATTTTCTGCATTCGACACCGTGTGTGCCCTGTGCACAAGGGTTTTAAGTACACTCATGGTTTGGGATGGGTGATGGCAACTGGAAGAATGCAGGTACAAATCAGTGTGAGTCGGCTTACGGTAAACAGAGTGTTCCAACGAGCCGTCACTCTTCCGTTTAACCAGAACATCCAGGAATGGAAGGACACCATCTTTCTCTAGTTCCATGGTAAATCGAATATTCTGATGAATGGAGTTAAGATGATGAAAAAACTTCATTAACTTTTCTTCTTCTTAAAGTGCATCCCCAACGCAATAATATAACCGCTCAAGAAAGGGCTGCACTACGGAACCTTCGAGAAGATCCAAAACTAGTGGTGCTGAACGCTGATAAAGGTAATTCTACCGTTTTGTTACCTCGTGGGTTGTATTTAGAGAAGATGTATAGTCTACTGAGTGATACCATGTACAGGAAGATTGATCATGACCCAACAGCACGTGTGCAACGGAAGACGTGTGCACTTTTAAACTCTTCATCGTTAGCTCCAGAGACCATCAAGCGGTTAAGACCACATGGCAACGTACCACCGAGACTGTATGGTCTTCCTAAAGTGCATAAAGAAGGTCTGCCTTTACGACCTATAGTGAGTAATATTGATGCACCCACATATGATTTAGCCAAACATCTAGCTTCCTTGCTGAGACCATTTGTGGGCAAATGTTCACATCATATACGGAACTCTGCTGATTTTATCGATAGACTGGGGTCTCTCCACTTAAGTAGTTCGGATCTTCTAGTGAGTTTTGATGTAGTTTCCCTTTTCACAAAAGTACCTCTTAGGGATTCCTTGTTTCTAATTGGTCAACAGTTTGAATCGTACATCACTGCATTGTTTCGACATGCTCTTTCCTCAACTTATTTTATGTTTAACCAGGAATTTTTTGAACAGTCTGACGGTGTCCCCATGGGCAGCCCTCTGTCCCCTCTGGTGGCTAACCTTTTCATGGAGGATTTTGAAGAGAGAGCACTTGAATCAGCGGTTTGTACACCAACTGTTTTCTGGAGGTACGTCGATGATACTTTCATAGTCTAGCCCCACGGAGAAGAAAAGTTAATGGAGTTTTTTCATCACCTTAACTCCATTCATCAGAATATTCGATTTACCATGGAACTAGAGAAAGATTGTGTCCTTCCATTCCTGGATGTTCTGGTTAAACGGAAGAGAGACGGCTCATTGGGACACACTGTTTACCGTAAGCCGACTCACACTGATTTGTACCTGCATTCTTCCAGTTGCCATCACCCATCCCAAACCATGAGTGTACTTAAAACCCTTGTGCACAGGGCACACACGGTGTCGGATGCAGAAAATTTGCCTAAGGAACTTGCACATATAAGAACGGTGTTCAGGGACAATGGTTACTCGACCCGGCAAATTAACAGGGCCTTCGCAACTAGAGCCAGGAACCGGGAAGTGGATAAAGAAGAGAGTGCGCCAGCCAAGTCTCTAGCGTTTCTTCCCTTCGTTGGTAATCTCTCTTTTAAAATAGCAAGGATTCTAAATACTTTTCATGTGAAAGTTGTTTTTCGTCCGCCTTCTAAGATTTCAGATTTGCTGGGTTCGGTGAAGGATGATCTGTTACTGCGGAAGGCGGGAATTTACAAAATACCGTGTCAATGTGGTATGACCTATATAGGACAGACAACACGTACAACATTAACGTTGCACCCGTCTACTGCAACCCAGTAAATCTGCAGTTGCGGAACATTGTATTTCTAACGGACATTCAATGGAGTACGACAAAACTTCGATTTTGGCCACAGCAACAACTTTTTGGGACTCCATTATTAAAGAATCCGTTGAAATACGCAGTGCTGGAAATTTATTGAACCGGGACAGTGGTTACCAATTGAATAATGCATGGAATCCCGTCATCACAGAAATTTTCTCGAGACGAAGACGCCAGAAGACATTGATACCTGCGGCCAGCGACAATACCGACGGCACCTGAGTTTCGCAGTTACACCAGCGAGGGCGCTGTTGCTGGGCGGTGTGGTTCTTCTGTCTCTGCGACTGCAACGCATGCGCAAGCCCGAAATCTATTTGAACATTTGGTAGCTTCTTGTGCAGAAGTAGGAGTAGGAAGAGGAGGACATGGGGATGCTATCGAGATACTGGGTGATTTTACAACTGCAATGCTGAACTGGAGGTCACAAGTACAAGTATGCATGACCATATCCTTCATGGGCTGAGTCATACCAGGAACTATACTGTAAGTGCCAGATGGTAAGATGAAAGGCTTTCGATTAGCCAATAACTTGCGAGTGACAGGGTAATATACTTTTTTTCTTCAACCCGTTCTGGACTGCCTGCTCATTTAGATACAATGGACATTCACAGGATGAGGTGGAAGGGTCGCTATTACAATTCATACAGCGGTGAGGAGGCGGTGGGCAATTGCCCCCTTAAGCATCCCTACCACGACAACACATTTGGCCATTTTGAGAGGACATGTGAGTGGGTTTGGGATATATGGTTGGACCATAATGACTTCATAGCCTGCTTTGATCGTTGGTTGAAGAATTAATCAAATGTGAGAAAACGAGTGAGTGTGGGCACATCTCTGATGGTGTGATCCTAACTAGCCCCTCCCTCCCCCCACTCAGAGGGAGGCTCACCTGCCTTAAGTGATTTTTCACACCTGAGGTCATAACTCCCATACTCCTGACAAAAGGGACCAATTGGCAGTTACCCCTCCCTGGGCCTGGACTGTACCGGGGGATACATGCAAACCCTACCCGTCGATCCAGTGCTGTGAATTATGCATTACGCAGTCACCTGTTACATGTGTAACATGTGGGCCGGTCTTCAGGAGTGCACAGGGAGGAGGAAGAAGAGGAGGAGGAGGAAGGAGGAGGAAGGAGGAGGAAGGAGAAGAAGAAGAAGAAGAAGAAGAAGAAACCTCAAATGCTGAAGTGGAGGAAGGGTAGGAGATGAAGAACGAAGGAAGAAAGAAAGAAAAATCAGATGAGGGACTGTTCTGAAGGCAAGCTGGAAGGGTCTCGAAACTTCAGAACACATTCCTCAAAATATCCCAGACATGCTCCCCAAGGGAGAAGATACATCTACATCTACATTTATACTCCACAAGCCACCCAACGATGTGTGGCGGAGGGCACTTTATACGCCACTGTCATTACCTCCCTTTCCTGTTCCAGTTTCGTATGGTTCGCAGGAAGAACGACTGCCGGAAAGCCTCCGTGCGCACTCAAATCTCTCTAATTTTACATTCGTGATCTCCTTGGGAGTAAGTAGGGGGAAACAATATATTTGATACCTCATCCAGAAACACACTCTCTCGAAACCTGGACAGCAAGCAACACCGTGACGAGAAGCGCCTCTCTTGCAGAGTCTGCCACTTGAGTTTGCTAAACATCTCCGTAACGCTATCACGATTACCAAATAACGCTGTCACAAAACACTCTGCCCTTCTTTGGATCTTCTCTATCTTGTCTGTCAACCCGACGTGGTACAGATCCCACACTGATGAGCAATACTCAATAGCAGGAAGATAGACATGAAGCATGGCAAGGGAAGAGGTGCTGCAAAGGCTGGGACACTTTGGCAGCCATGTACGAACTCACCAAAGAGTAGCGAGACCCCTGGAGGGATATGGCCATTGGCATGTACAATGTTGAAAGTCTGAAATCATACACACAGCAACAATTGCTGGAAGTGATCATGCCAGAGGAGGGATCGTTATGGTCTGGGGAATGTTTTCGTGGCATTCAATGGGTGATTGTCATTCTGGAAGGCACAATGGATCAAAACATGTATGCACATATCCATGGGGACTATGTCTGCCCTTATATGCAGTGTGTTCATCGACATGTCGATGTTGGCATATACCAGCAGAACAATGCTCTACATATGCAGATCGCTTCATGAGTGTGTGGTTAGAGAAGCACCTCAATAAGTTTACCTTACTCGACTGATCACCAAACTCCCTGCATTTAAACCCAATCAAGAATCTGTAGGACCATGTCAATCGGACCATTCGAACTTTGGATCCTCAACTGAGAAACCTAGCACAGATGGCCACGGCACTAGTCACCATGGCTCCACATGCCTGTCGGTACCTGCCAAATACTCAATGACACTCTTCCTGCACATTTCGCAGGCAGTTATTCGGGCTTCTGACGGGTGGCCACATTAATGTGACTGGGCGGTGTGTGTATAAACTTCCAAACACACTAGCTGATAATGCTAAAAATAATGTTTCAATCCTAATTTCCATCTCATAAGTTGCCACTGCAGTTACTTCACACACCCCTTTTAGCTAACATCAGTGCCAAACAAAGGACACACATGATCTTGTACACGTTTTGTTGATTGGTTTCAGGATGTCTGAACTTTATACTTGTCATGCTGCATCAAATAATGTAACTATTGTAAGGATCTGTATAATATGTGACTGGAGAAGTTTGTAGTAAATTGTTAAGACCACAGTATGAGAAAGAGCTTTTCCTATATGATATGATCGCCAAACACTCTTCTTAGTACTTCAAGAATGAGGTGTGGATTACAAAACACACACCCTCATCAGACAGACACTGACAGATACAGCCTCTACAGTGAAGTTCAGAGGAGAACTATCTCAGAGTTACAACATCAAAATTGGAGCACAACTCCCATTCTGTTTAATCTAGAGCCTGAGAAAGTCATCAAAACCTGGGAATGTACACTAAGGGATCAAACCAGTTACCATTGGAGTTGAGACCTAAAGAATCGAGATAATGTGCCTTGCTTTCACAGATGACATTGCAGTCTTAATCAACAGCTCTAAGGATGCTGTCACTGCTGTCCAAGCCTTGCATGAGACAGCGGTGAATTCAGGGTTACAAATATCGTTTGACAAGACCAAATACTTTGAGAACCGGCACTCCACTAACATACCTTTGATGATCATACATGGAACGAATGGGAGCATCAATCACATTCTTTACCTTGGTGAAAGGGTCCATCCCAATGGTAGAGAAAGCTCAACACAGCATACCATCTGTCCCACAATCTCTACAGTAAGAAGTGCATTTCTTTGATGAACATAAGAGGCACAATGAATGACCTGGAGAAGACGTATTCTCAGAAAAATTCATGGCCCAAGATTGCTCCCACATCAAACCTATCGACTGAAGCCTAATCCTGAACTGTATCAACAGTTAGAATTAGCCAACACCAGTATGCGACATAGGAGGCTCAACTTCTACGGCCACCCACAATGAATGAACAACAATAGGCTTACCAAGAAAATCTTCTCATTGGTTAAAAGCTAGAAGACTGGAAGCTTGTGGCTTAATGAAGTACTAAAAGACTTGGATTCAGCTGAGATCTCTGATCTTGAGGTAGAAGGTCATTCCAAATTTTGTGCTATGGTAGAGTCTTGGACCCATCGCCTAGAGTCCCTAAACATCGGAAGCCCTTTTCATGGGAGAGGAAGGAGAAATTATCGGCACGGCTCAAGACATATTGGGAACGGAAGGGAGCATCGAAGATTAACAAGTCATAAGCACTCCTTAGTGGGCTTAAATCAATAATAATAATAACCATTTATACTCCATTTAAAATTATTTTGTGATTGACAGATTGCAGTACTGGGGGACAGTGCTGCTGGTGCACAGCCAGCCACGCTTCCCAAGGTGCTGAATGTGTCTACAAAACAGTCAACACAGTGAGCACATGGTACACTGAATGATGGATGGCCCTTACTACTCAACTCACTGAAACATCAATCTAAGTATTTTTAATTGGTGTACATTACACCTACGTGATCTCTTATAATGATTATTAATTTATCTTTCATTTCTTTTTGGAGAGTAATGGGTTATCAGTGGCAACCTGCGGTAAAGTTAATCACCATAATGTTCGGATATGAGGCAAACAGAAACCATGTCACATAATTGAACACGCACGGGATTTGCCTAAGATAAATGTTTTTGCACTTTAAATTGTAACAAGATTTATAGTCCTTTCTTTTCTATCAAGTCAACTGTGACTGGCACATCGTACCGGGACATACCTGAACATTATCCGATTCCTCAGTCCCAACAGGACATGGGCAAAGAATTTATTTTCCAGCAGAATGGCACACCACTACATTATCATATGGAAGATGTCACATATTTCCATAGGAATGCGTGGACTTAAGACTGGATGTGATGGAACAATATCCTGGCCACAATGATCACCAGATTTAACCCAATGGTCTTCTGTGTATGGGATTACACTAAATACAGAATGCTTGTTCCTCTGCTTCTGGGAAACAGCAATTATCTGTGGCAACAGAAACAGTTGCCACAATACATCAATACCTACTTCACAAGATTTGGCAGGAAACTAATTAGAGGTGGGGCATTTGTCATGTAACAAAAAATAGCCACAGCGTACATTTTCCAATAAAACTTGATGATATATTGCATTCGGTGGTGTATCAAACAGTTTTGGAAGCTGTTTATCTTTTTCACAATTAAAAGATACTTTTGTACAACTAATTTATAAGTGTTCTGTATGTATGGATGCAGCAACTCAAGAAACTTCTTTTCCCCCACAGTGACTTACAATAACATGGCTGCCAGACCAACAGAAATGGCATTTTACATGACGGAGTACTGCAAGAGTGAGTCCCCAACTGCGGCGCACCGGAAATACAGGTCCACATAAAACAAGGCTCTATCTACCAGATGATTCAGTTATCAGTGGATGCAGAAGTTTAAGGAAACATGATGTCTTTGTAAACACACACGTATCAGGGCACAGCATATGAAGTGCAAAGCTGTGAGTACTTCATATGGTGCACGACAGAGTTTCTTTCCATGTGTATTGAGCTTAAATTGAAATTGGTTTATTGTAACTGAAAAATGAATGATTAATAAAAGAAGTACACAGAGTACTAGCCTGTCAATGTTCATTTCTTAGTTTAGGGTCATTCCATGTAAAGTCATCCAGTTCATCTCTCCCACCACCTCAGATTTGGATGAAACTTAACTCATTTATTCTCACTATGGAGATAAACAACCACAACAATTTTCAGCATTTTTATTTCTGTTTCTATTTCATGACACTTAAAAGTTTGGATACTTTGTCCTTTACAACACTGTTATGACATAAAATGACTTGTTAATATTTTGAAAGTGAATTACCATTTTATTTAATTTTCATCCAAACACATACAATTTCAGGTTTCACACACTATAATACAAGGATTGTATGAAAACCCCTCATCTATTTAAGTATAAGCATAAAGAAAGGCACAAATAAGGCAATAATATTTTATTTTCCAAAAAACATGGTTTGCCATTACATTGAATATCCCATAAATGAAGAGAGAGAACCTGTAAAAAAACTTTTATAAAATAATCATCAATGGTCAATCAAATGAAAAATAAAATTAATGGTTTTTCCTTTGTTAGTTTTTTGTTATGTAATAAATGATAGCTTTTAATTTTTCTTAAAATGCTAAAATAAACAATTGAAATTTCAAATGTCTTGAATAATGTACTTTGACCCAACTGAAATTTTAAGTTTTAAACTTATAGAAATATAGATGCAACCAACATCTTTTTAGAAACAGCTCAAGTTAATTCAACTTTCTGAGCAATACTAGACACAGTAAACTCTTTTTTCCTGAATGAAGCAGATACAGTAATCTAAAAATTGGAAAATACTTTCAGTTGATGTTTTAGGACATTCAATACCGAACACACTAGGAATGAAACCTGGGCAGATATTCTCCCATTTCAGACAACGGAATTATGGCTAATCTTCTGAAGGATACAGAAATTTTACAGTAACATCATGTTCTATTTCATTTAATTAAATGATTGTGTTAAAGTACCAAAGATTGGAAATATTTACAAGCTATATGTCTTGATGGAATATGGACTTGCTGACTGGTAACATAACCATAACAAGTTGCACTTAGGTACAAAGAAGAAACAAATTCAGTTGCTGACTATCCCCAGGTAAATGAATTGCTCTCACCAAAAATTTCAAAATACTTCCAATGTTTCTGAATACCAGCACATCAAGCGCAAAATATATTTAACAAAAAGAGTTCTAGCAGAACCAAGCCTGAATAACAGAAGAAACTAAAAACTGAAGTGCTAAATATTGTTTGTTACGCTGCTCATGCTGTACTGGTAGCGAATAGTGAGGGCAATTTACAAGGTTACTTCACCAATTTAATAACACAAAAGGAGTACAACAAGGAAATCTCATCTAAAAAAAACTAAAATTAATATCAAAAGCACCTGTAAAATGTAAATTAAAATTAGATAGTGTTGGTTGGTTGATTGATTGATTTGGGAGAGGGGACCAAACAGCGAGATCAGCGCTCCCATCGGATTAGGGAAGGAAGTGAGCCGTGCCCTTTCACAGGAAACATCCCAGCATTTACCTGATGCGATTTAGTGAAATGACATAAAAACTAAATCAGATAATGTGAAGAGGGTTTGAACCACAGTCCTCCCGAACGTGAGTCCAGTGTGCTAACCACTGTGCCACCCTGCTCAGTAGCAGATAGTGTGCCAATTGAACAAGTGATGAGCTTTAATTAACAAAGGACTGTTATCACTTGCTAAGAAGACTCAACCATGGAAATGGAAAATCAAGTGACAAAGGCAGTAAGGCTGGCCGGATGCCGGCAAAATACTGTATGGAGAAACAAATTTATGACAACTGAGGTGAAAATAAAAATACATATAAGCATGGTACGTCCTGATTTATCATACGCAGCAGGAACTACAGCAGAAACAATAAAGATAAAACAAAAGTTAACGGCAGTGGAAATTAAGGTGCTGAGACAGATCCAAGAAGTAATCATGTGCGGCAATAGGACAAATGTGTTGATAAGGGAATTGCGTGGGATACAAAATAAAAATAAATGTAATTGGAATCAAACAATGGAAAATCCACAATGGAATGTAACAATATTAGAGAAGGAAAGTTACTACTCACCATATAGTGGAGATGCTGAGTCGCAATAGGCTTTTGGCCATTAAGGCCTTTGTCAGCAATAAATACACACACACACACACACACACACACACACACACACACACACACTCGTCTTGCACACGTCTGCAGTCTCAGACAACTGAAACCGCAATTACTGAAAGTAATTGGAAGGATGATATGGAAATGATGGACCCTTCAAGACTAGCTACAATTTGTAAACATGGACGACCACAAGGGAAACAACTATCCTCATGACCACAAATGGGACAGCAGTTTGTCCAGTACATGGAGTAACACAGACAAACATGGCAAACTTAGTCAGAAGAAAAAGGAGAAAAGAAGAAGAAGAAGAAGAAAAAGAAGAAGAGGAAGAAGAAACTGCAAGAGGTTGGTTTTAGACAATTTATACAAATCTTACTCAAATTTTAAAAGTGAATATCTAAAACGTAAAGTAGATTTTTCTACATTTGGTTCACTTTGCCGAAAATGATGTGTTTTGCCAGGGGCTAACAGTATCCTCTCAGTATGTGCCTGCACCATTTATCACAACATAAATGTATCATTATTTCAAGAAAGCTGTAAACATCTCACAAAAATGGCAGTATATGAAAGCACAACCTCTGCATGTATCTACTGTGCTATAACATGAGTCCAAAACAAATGTGCTGAAGATGAAATCATCGATTTTCATTAACAGATTTTAACAGGCAAAACACAAACAATTACATACACAGAAACTTTACTGACTTTCTCATCTAAATTGGAAAAGGTTGCTCCACATTATATATTACCAATTCTCAATCAAAATATTGTACGACACTTGAAGACTCATCTGATGCAAAAGTCGCTGTACAGTATCAGTGGACTTTAGTGAAAATTACCCTTGTACTACCCAGGATGAAGCCCAATGATACCAATGAACATTCTTGCACTGCACCTGTCTCTACGGTCCACAAATCCAAGAAACTGTGTCTGAATTTGCCAAAGAAATATCCAAATGTTAAAATATCCAACATTTTGGAATGGATGTGCAGGCTAATAAAAGAATAAATTTAATTTTATAAAATTTAGGTCTTCATTAAAACAATTTTAATACCAGTGCTGAGTGGTCATTCTTCACAACTAGCCATGGAAGAACTGAATGTGAAGATGTAGAGACAGTTACCAGATTAGCACAAAAGGGGAATTTTACAAAGATCTCTAGGAAATCAAATACTATCTGCGTCAGACTTGTTCCAGTTTTGTAATATTAACATCATCAAAATTAAGTTTTATTTTATTTCTGAAGATTATGTAAATCTGAAACATTCTGAAGTTGCAGAACACTTTGCAGAATTTCAAACACTTCCCAGAACCAAAAGTTTCCTAACTTTCAGCCATAAGTGTAATTGGGCAATTTGGAAGCACGGAGGATCAGTAGTAATGTGAAGCCCACCTTGAAATAAAACTTAAGCATAAATTGGCATTCTTTGCAAAAGAAGAGAATTTGACCCCATCAAGATATATATTCCAATCTGTGGTACTTTAGGATAAACATTTAACCAAACCCAACATAATGTGTTGTTACTGTACAATTTATGCATCCTTCAAAATCTTCACCTGCATTGGCCCATTCCATTGGCCCAAATGAGATCGTATATGGCCCAGTTTCCATTCTTGATGTGCTTGCTGATGAACATCCTGAAACATCAAGAAAGAACTTGAAACAGTTTCCAGATGAGTGTACGTGCTTTATTTAGAAAACAATTAATGTTATTTAATTATGCTACTGTATCTAACATTGTTTGAAAAGTTCAATTAACTTGAGCTGTTTTTAAATACTGTTGGTTGCACCTGTGTCTTAGTTTACCCACTTAAAAATTTTTAGTTAGGTGGAAGTATACAAAAAAAACCTTGAAACTTCAATGCTCTATTTTAAGTTCTCAAGAAAAAAATCAAAAAGTAGTACCATATTTGTTATGAAAACATAAGCAGCCATTTCATAACTTAAAATGGTCGACTACCGAATGAAGTTGAAGTCGAGAATACTCTGAGCCTACTCAATTACATCAGAGGCACAGTTAGAAACAATCACCTCCCCTTTTGAAGGGGATGCTCAAACGGCTGAAAAGTGAAGTTCCTTTGTGATATTACCATGACATACAAAACATAAAATGTGATCTACATCTTGTGCTTTATCTGCTAAAATATCCGATAATTCAAATGGCAAACATACATTAAAACGTAAACAGTTATAAAATCGGCAATGGATCAGAAAACAGCGCACAGTCAGTGGATGCTTGCAGTAAGCACAGAGTGGTGTGGGGTCTCCACTTAACCAATGATGGTGACTGATACGACAGTGCCCAGCAAACAGGTGAGCCAAATGTATCTCCTCACAATGAAAAGAAGTCATCCAAGCTGTTAGGAAATGTTTTAATTTCCTGGAATTTGTTCCCTTATAGAGAAGACCAGTCATCACGCCAGAGAGACACAATGGTCCTACATGCATCAACACAGAGATCATCTGAAGAGACAGAATAGCTAAAAGGTCAAGGTAGGTTGACTGTAGCCTTGGCAGCAGCATTGACAGCTTCACTCCCCAACTCTCCGACGTGACCAAGGACACACAAACATCACTCTGCCTCCATCATCAGCAAGGGAGTGGAGGCATTCATGGATTCGTTGTACTAAGGGATGGTACATGTATAGCGCAAAAATGTTCTGGAGGCTACTAAGTGAATTGGAACATAATACACAATTGAGAAGCCTGTGTCATCAGATGCACTGGGTGGCCTGATAGATGGTGGAAATCTCTGCAGTAAAAATCAAGCACTCTTCTAGTAACTGGTATCTAAAATGCTTGTTGTCAATGACAAAGGTGTATCCAACACCACAGTCAGTCTTTACAGCCACTTTTGTACACGAAGGTGCAACTCCAAGTTGCACGCAATGTTCGAAAAACTACAGCAATGGACTAATCTAGAGCGCTGTTCTTGGGAAGCAAACTAAGTACAAGATGAATGCGAACCTCTGCATGGTGAAGGGGTCTCACTCATCAGGAATGTGGCAGGTATTGTAAGGTTAAGCATCTGAAGCAATATACGAAAGTGAACTGCGAGAAGCAACAAAGAAGTTACTCTTACCCTGTATTGGCAGTCAAGGGACTCATAAAAAAGGACACACAGGATGGATGATTGAGCATGGAGGACAGATGGCACATGTATCTGCTGACAACAACATCATGCTGGTATGACAGAGGTAGTTCAGCAGCATCTGCATAGACTCAATGACACATACATAGTCCACTTTTGATCATAGAAGGGATTTGTCCGATCTGTTCCCCATGAAGTACTGCTTAAAACACACAGTATATTTAGGTATTGTGTACAGAATGCTGCCAGATAAGATATGTGAGAGGACCAATGGAGTTTCCTAACAAGTGTGGTTTCAGCAAACAGAAGTGCAACTGGACCAATATGTTTAGACAATAGAAGACACATCTACTCCTTACGTTGTCAGAAGTTCAAGCAGACAGATTTTTCAGTGGAGAAGTGGAAGCTGTTGTCAACGCTCCACGAGTAAAGACGGTCAAGACATCACTGAAGTCATTGCTCAAGTAAACAGGTCGATTGAGAGCTGCAGTAGATAGCAAACTCGTTGACAAAAAGAGCCCGAGATGTCTGATGGGACAGTCCACTTTAGTGTTTATTACTAAGGCAAATACGGATCACAGAACCCTGAGGCATCCCATCCTCCTGAATGAAAGAATTTAACAAAACTGAACCCACACGTACATTGAAAATCCGGTCCTCTAAAAACTCCCGAGTACAATGAGGCAGGCAGCTTCGGAAGCTCCATGTGTGCATTGTACGGAGGATGCCTGTCCTCCAGCAGGTATCTTAAGCCTTCTCCAAATCAAAAAACTAACTAGTCTGGCATTTCTGCAAAAATTGTTAACAGGATGATGGGATGATCAACCAGAAAGCAGTGCTTATGAAACTGACATTGCTCATTTGTTAGCAAATTCCAGGGCTCATGCTACTATACCATGTGACAACTGATCATCATTTCATGACTTTGCAGACACTATTGTTGAGGGAAATTTAATGGTAGCTAGATGGAAGGCATTTATCCTTACCAGGCTTGGATATGGAGATCATAGTAATGAATCGTATGTTGAGATGCGATTATACGTACAAAGGAGAAAATGCTTGCCATCAACAGAGAGGTGCTGTAACATCTGAACATGAATATTGTCTGGTCCTGGAGTGGAGGATCACAATGAGGTGGGAGCATGTTGAAGCTCCCTCATAGTAAAAATGGTATTTGTGATTCTGAGAGGGGAAAGATATCTCCCAATCCTTCTCTGCTCGTTTCTGAGGTAGGGAGACGGGATGGTAATGGGCAGGGTTCAAGATTTCTGCAAAGTACAAATCCAAGGTGTCGGAAATATCAATAGGGTCCACAATGACATAATTTGCTACAGTCTGGCCACAACATTTGCTACAGTCTGGCCACAAATCGAGAGATGTACCTTGTTTCCAGAAATCCAACTTAGGTTACCCACAACAGAAGAGAGAGTAAAATGGTTAGAAGAATAAGCCAACAAGCTTTTTTGCTATCTCTGACAAAGTGACAACACTCTGCATACAATTGTTCATAATGAATACAGTTCTCCTCTGTGTGATGGCGTTCAAAGATGCGTGTGTGTGTGTGTGTGTGTGTGTGTGTGTGTGTGTGTGTGTGCAAAGCCCATCGCGGCATTCCTCAGTCCACCAGGGGATTGTGATATGTTGAGGTAGAGAATAGGATCAAGAGAGCGAACATTCTGAGGCAGTAAGGACAATATTCGTACGTGATCGTCCCTGCCGCGGAAATGTCATTTATCGAAGGTTGCCAGTGAAGAGCAGAGCCTCCAGCCAGCTCTAGCATGCTGACAGCTGGTCTTGCACACAAATGGGACACACTTTAGCAGATGGATTATGCACAGATAATGGTCACTGACATATGGGTTTGAGAGGATGGACCACTCTAGATTGTGGGCAAGTTGTGCATTTCAGAATGAGAGATCCACGTGTGTGAAAGTTTGTGTGGAATCTGAAAGAAATGTGGATTCACCAGTGTTGAGAAAATGAGAGTACACTGGTTGAGAGTATCTGACAGGAAAGAGCTTCTCATACAGGTTCTCAGAGAGCCCCAAATGGTATGGTGGGCAATAAAATTGCCGAGTAGAAGAAAGTGTTGAGAGAGCTGAGTGATAAGCAGCAGTGTGTGTAGTGTGGTGAGATCGGATGACGAGTGTATGTAGATATTACAAAGGGAAAAGGTATAACTGGGGAGATAAAGACAAAATGGCAACAGCTTGTAACTGGGTGTTCAAAGAAATGGTTTGACTATGGATGTCATCCAGAATGAACATCATGACTCTCCCATGAACTGCAGTTCCTTCCTCTGAAGGAAACTCAGAACATAACTGGAGTGAAGTGTAAGAGGACAAAGTGGTCTTGAGGGTGTAATTTCGTTTCTTAGAAGCACAAATCAACTGGGCACTGCGATTGTAAAAGGAGTTGTAAGTCTGCTATGTGTGATCTGATGCCACAAATGTTCCATTGGAAAACAGCCAAGTTAGATGATAGGAGATATTTCTCTCCTAAGGGACAATTAGTTCGGTCATTGCAAGGTGCCAGATTTTGGCTGCATACTTCTACAGGGTCCTGAGGCTGGAGAATCCTGTTCCATTATTTTTTCAGAGGAACTAGTAACCTTCTAGGTGGAGAATCTGTTGGTGATTCACACGTGTGAAATGGAGGTGTGGCGGATGGATATGTTGTGCGGTGTCAACATTAGAGAGGATCTCTGATTTGGAGACGGGGAAGAACATTTTATCTTTGTTCAACTTCTTAGTACCTTTGCGTTTGTCAGATGTGGACCCAGATGTTTGCTCACTTGAGGTGCGCAAAAATTATCTCAAGATTATTTCTTTTTCAATTTTGGTTGTTCTGGTCGCACCACACCACAGGTGACTTCACTTGTGTGGGCAAAGGTTCTTTCGTGTGTTGAGCAGCTTTAGTGGATGGAGATGAGAATGCACCTTAGCACCAGGCAATTTCACAACTGTAGCACGAACTGGAGTTGAAGGGTACCTTATTGTTCCCCTGAATCTCCTGAATGGCTTGCTCATTGAGGTACAAAGGGCATTCGCAGGATAAAGTGGCACAATTGCCAGGGCAGTTGATGCAGCAGGGAAAAGGTGGTGGGCAGTCTCCCTCGTGGACATCCTTGCTAAAGTTAAACATTTGGCTGTGTTTTTACAGGACATGCAAGATTGGTTATAAGCTGACATTGTAGGGTCAGATGATGATGATGATGACTTCATAGCCCACCTTGATCTTCGATGGGAGCTCTAAGAAAGAGTGCTGGTAGGCACTAATTCTGCATCAACCCTATTCATAACCTTGTGGACTGTTGTTGTTATGCCCTGATCAGAGAGATAATGTTATGTATCTCCCTCAGTCACACCATCAAGCAGCCAGTGTCTATAACACCATGTGAAAAATTCAGTGTTCGATAGACCTTTACATGAATAGATTATCCATGAAGGAGCGCTGCTTTAAGCAGTTTTTGAGCTTGAAAGGCATTGTCTGTCTAGAAGCAAAGATAGATTGTGTACGCAAGTGCAGGACTTTGGTGGGTCTGCAATTGTATCCACACCTTGCTGAATGATGAACAGGTTCACTGCAGCAAAGTTCTGACCTCCTTCTGAGCTTGACACCATGAGGTGGTGGGGTGCAACTAGAAAATTCATAGGGTCTTCGACCTCATTCCATTTCCATTTAATAGACAGAAGCATGGGTGAATCCCCCATGACTATCAGTGCCTCTGATGGTGCGCTCCTTTCTTCTGGGAGGGTCCCACAGAGGGAGAACATACTCATCTCAAGTTTACTGTTGCCATCTCCGGTCACACCTCCTGAACTCCAGACAGGGAGAAAAGTATGCATGAGCTGTACCTCTTGATCTGCATGCTGGGAGTTACGCATTACCCAGTTGCCCTTTATGTATCAAAGTCATGAGCCAGTCTTCAGGCGTACACACAGGGAGCAAAAAAGGCAAACAGGGAGCTCACAAACACCAATGCGGAGGAAGAACAGGAGAGGTTGGAAAAAGAAAAGAGAGAGACAAAAATGAAATCCACCTAAGTCTTCCGATACTTTCACAAGTTTCAGTTTCCTTACTGTACACTAGACATGGTCCCTACGGGAGGGGAGAAAGAATAGGAGGAGGATGGACATGCAACATGGAAAAAGGTAGGTATATTGCAATGACAGAGGCCCAATGTGTGCCACACACATACAAGAGAGTTGTGAGTTTCCTAGTGTATTTAGCTGGGGAAGGCAGATGAGAGGAAGGAGAGACTTGGACAGGGGAGAAGAGGGTTTGGGTGCAGGATAAGTGGAGTTAGGGTCTTGGGAAAGGGGAGATGTAGGTGCAGGGTGGGGTAAGTGGAGACTGAAGCCAAGAGGATTACAAGAACAAAGGATGTGTTGCACGGGTGATTCCAATCTACGTAGCTCAGCAAAAATCGTGCTTTGGGAAAGGGAGAGATCCAGATCGCATAGGTAACGAAGCAGCTATTAAAATCGAAACATGCTGAGCACTGTGTTCAGTGACTGAGTGGCCGACTCTGCTTTGTTCACAGTTTGGTCATGGCCATTCATTCGGGTGGAAATTCTCATAACTGCAGCAGATCTACTAAATGATGTGGCTGCTTTCACAGGTGGCACTGCCTCTGATGGAATACAATAAGCCCATGCTGGAACTGGGGTAGGTTGTGCTGGGTAGGTGTATTCTACAGGTCCTGCACCTGGGCCTTCCACATGGATATAGCACATGTGAAAGGGGCTGGGAGAGTGTGTGATGGACTAGGATATTGTATAGATTGGGTGGGCAGCAGACTACCACTTTAAGAGGATTGGAAAAGCATTATAACATTCCTTATTTCCTGGCAGAGGACATGGTCAGTTGTCAGGAGTTGCTCCTTTGCAGCTCGTTCTTGGGGACAACAGAAGGATTAAGGATGCCTGAGGCAGGAGATGGGAATCAGATTGCAGATTAGGTTTCGGGGATAGAGTGTCTGGGATGAGCTTAGTGAAACCTTAAGCATACTGGGCAAGGAATTTCTCATCACTGCAGATATGCCATCCACAGGTTGAAAGACTATATGAGAGCAGTTTTCTGGGGAGGAAAGGGATGACAGCTATCAAAATGCAAGTATCATTGATGGTTAGTGGCCTTGCTATGAATAGAAGTATGTATGGAGTCATCACAGAAGTAGAGGTCAACATCAGAAAGATGACATGTTGGACTGAGGAGGATTAGCTGCAGCGAATGGATGAGAAGTTGTTGAGGCTGGGAGGAATGAGGACAGTGTGTCTTTGACTGGCTAAAGATCATCATGATATCATCAATGAACCTCAACCACACAGGGCTTTGTCAGCACATTCTGCCCGAACTTTCCATACCATATTTATAAAATATAACTAAAGGAACTGCTGACCTGTCATTAACAACATGGTTCTCTATTTCAAGAAGTAATTTAATTATTTATGCATCAGGCTGCCACAGTGAGTCAACAATTTGTACAGCACATGAATAATAGACGGGGTCTTTGTTTTAATTAACTTTAAACAACTAAATATCTCGAAAATGGCACATTATACAAAAGAAATGTTTGAGGTTAAAAGTTGATATTAGTAAAGAGGACATCTGCCTGTGCTGCAACTAGCCTACCTCCTAACTAACCCGGAGTTGGTGCGATCAACTTTGTATTTTCAAATTGAACCCCCCCCCCTTTTCCCCATTTTATTGCATATTTTGATTATACGCCAAAAATTATGTTAATTTAACTTATACAATTGTTTCCCATTCATGATAGATGGTACTGTAATCAACAGGCATCAAGTGTGCCTGTTTTTGGAACCAATGCATTTGAGTCTACATTTCATTTATGATGTAAATGTAAACCTATGTTCACTTTAGTGATGCAAAGTTGATTGTACACTACAATATGGTCAGCTGTTTTAATGCCTGGTTAGAAACTACATTTAGTGTGATCCTGTCACAATGACATAGATGTCCTGGTTTTCTGTGCCAATTGGGAGTCCGACCCCAAACAGTAGGGGTAGTTAAGAGGTGGCCAATTGTAGCATAGACAGATGTCCCCTTTGCTGATACTAACTTTTCACCTAGGACATTTTTCTCCCCCCGTAGGATCATCATTTTTGAGATATACAGTTGTTTCACATTAAAACAAACACCTTCATAATTCTAATGATAAAAATGTTATGTGGATTTATGAAATGTCTTTCTTCTTAACATTAAGAAATTTCCTCAGTTCATACTCACTGAATGTGAGTAGTAAAATCCAACAGAAATGACAAGTATGGTGTTAAAAGAAAAAAAAATTAAAACAAAAGATAAGTTGTTGACTGGCCAGATAAAGGGTGAGAAACAAAGCAATAATACCAAAAAGAAGACGAGATGGAAGGAGGGATGAGAAAAGCATAAATTGTTTACAACACGGCAGAGATACTTGTTCCCTGTTGGACAGCTGAGATATGCTGGGAGGGAAGTTACAATGATGGCAACAATTGAAGCTTTGGGTAAGTTGCAGATTAATTTGTTCCCTAGTTGTATGGCTTAAATGGAAATTGAGATGAAGAAAGACTTAATTTTACGCAAAAGTATGGCCAAGGTACTGGGTATATCTGATCTGGAACTGCAGTTACGGAATGATGATAAATCTGATGTGTGTGAAGGAGAGGTACTGAGGATACCAGAGACTACGAAATGAAAGAAGCGAACAAAGTGTGTGAAAACTGAACCGCATATCAAGTCGCACACAACATCAGAATAGGAAAGACTGATTTCATTTAACACTTGAATGTTGCAGGCATCTTTGGCAAGTATTCATAGTTTGCTCGAGTCATCTACAGTTTTCACTATATTAAAGCAGTAAAGATTTCACAGGACTAAGGACTGGACTACTTTTTGTTTAATCTGAAGAAAAAATATTTTCCTACATTTCTGGATTGTATGTAGGCAGGAAAGAGTTTTCCAGTATACTGCAACAGTTTGTTCTTCACAATTTAGATGCTCATCCAAGATTATGCCGTGGCCTTTTACCGTTTTTTTTTTTAATGTTAACTGGGTGCAGGTGAGGAGTGATGAAGGAACTGTTTCACAAAAAATGTCTGCTGATCAACTTTCTGTGTGATATGAGTATGACCTGTCACCTCCTAGGATTCAGTTGAAAATCCAGATTTTGTGACCTTTGTGATACTGAAGAAAAACCATCACTGTATGTAAGTGGTTGTTAAAAGAGTGAAGAATTGAAGACATTTCACTGATATACAGCAGATATCAGTTTTCTATCCAAACTGACACAATGTTTGAAGCACTAGGATGACATTCTAAAAAAGTGTCAAAGTTTCTGTAGCAGATTTTGATTTCGTGCCTACCCTGTGAATCCCTACAGGTAAATATCAAAATGCTTCCTCCAATCTCAAAAAAGCATTGATAAGATGATGATGATGATGAGTGTGAATACCTATTCTTATTAGTCAACAGATCTGAAAAATTATTTATTCGCCAACTCAAGTCCATTAAGAACACTTAGTAAAGAGCAATAAGAATTGAAATCTCCAAATCTTTTAGTTTGTATTTCTTTTAGGTCTGTACAAAATAATAATACTGCATCCTCCAGCTTCCTGAGAAGCAATATTCATTTCTGTAGTTCCTGATAGTTAAGGACACATTAGGCATCTTTGACTGGTTTTTTAATGTGCTACTCTTTTGTAATGTTATTTCACATTGATTTTAAACAGTTAAAAAAATTATGTAAATAACCTTTTAGCTGGTCACTGTGCTTGACTGTATCTCACTGAACTTTCACACAGTACATGTTATGCCCTGTCATACTCTTCTTAGTTGATCTGAGGGACAATGGTATAAGATTAAAACTAGTGGTATATTGAAATTGTATAACTTGCTTCTTCAACAGTGAAAGAACAAAATGCAATGAACAAATAGTTTATAGTGAGATACAATCAGCAAAATATTACTTGTACAGTATAAAAGAGAGAAACCAAGGAAGTCTGGAATTCAAAAATCAAAATTCAACAGCATAAAAATTTAAAGAGAGATTTGAAAGATAAAATGCATACTTGTGTAGGACTTCATATCACCGGGAGAGCCAAATCCTCCTCATTTATGACTGAAAATTGTACTAGTAGCAGAGCTTGAAGTATTCGATACAAAATGACAAATATAAGAAGTTCATCTAATTCACACTAGCATGTATCCAAAACCATAAGAGTGCTTATCTCTAAGCTCACCTATCTTCCAACAGAACTTGGTCAAATTCTGATGATGATACTAGAAAGAGTATTGATGTGACACAGTCAAAACACTGAAACCATTTTTGTCTTTGAGATCGCTGGCCCCCAACATCAACAAATTGGAATGGAATGTTATTGATCAGAACTACAAACTCTGAGATTCCTTTGGTTGCTTTACGACAATGCAAGATGTCTTGATGTGTGGGTACATAATCCTGAAAAAATAAGAAATAAAAACATATATAAACTAACAGTTGGCTGAAATACAGATGGAACAGAATTTATTTGGTAAAGTAACAGTCAACCAACAATTTTCTAGAGGAACTGACTTTTACACAAATGCTTGTCATTATTAAAGAAACAATACCACATAACTGAATTTTCCGATTTTCCTGGTTTCGGTCAGTTGGAAAACTTGCCTGCTTTTACCACAGAATGATGAAATTTCACTTCTTTACAATAAAAATGAAGCTGGAAGAATACTATGTACACCACACAAGTAGTTTTTTTTTGTAAATTCTGTGAAAATGCAAAAGAATAAAATTTTGCGTAACACCAATGTCAGAAGCATTGAGAGGCTTTTGCCTATAGGGAGGATGCAACATCCGTAGACTATAACAAAATGCCGGAGGAGCTGCAGAGAGTAAAAAGTTCTTGGCTTATTTGCCACATCAAATTCGGATAAAATCACAGGCTTTTGTTGATCGCCTCCATCATTATCATTGTCATCACCAGGGACTAAATTTGACTGGAGTGAAACAGGCAAGGCTCCCACTTTTACAATCTGAGGAAGGCATGAGATTGGCTGGATTATGTCATGACAACAACGTGGAGATAGCACATACGGAAGTGGGCCTCTCTACGTCCATAAATTGCTTGCAGCACCATCCACGACAACAAGTGGTAGACTTCCTCTTTGCTTTTCCTTTATCAACTGCAAGCTTCCATGCATTGCTAAGTGAACAGCAAGTACATCTACCTACGTTGTTTTCACACAGTCTAATTTTAACTGCTGCCCTGACCACAGAGTCCCAGTAGTTCAATTCATGAGCAAGTATTCTTATTTGTTCGAACCAAATTTTGTGTTTATTTAACTGGCTGTGATTGGTCACCACAGATTTTTCCAAATACATGTATTTAAGATGACACAGCAATGGTTAATAGTCCCTACAGAGTGGCACAGTAACTTTTGCCACAACTGGAAAGACTATTACAAATTTCTGGCACTCTCAGGTCGAGATTATCTCCAACGGGTTGCAATATTTCTTTAAGTTTCTTGGCTGTTTAGAACTCTACCTATCTCAGTAGCTGTTGTGCCATTGAATGGAAACTGTGGTACATGCTGGTCTTCTCGGCTTGTTTGAAAGGTGTCATGCCTTAGTTTCCTCGACAGCACTGACCTAATATAACTGGCAGAATACCGTTCCTTCTGAATACTGTTGTCATGTGGTTCATCTTGAGCCGATATGATCCTAGTCTGAAATAATCCTGCCTAAGCTATGCAGCATAGCTAGCTCTCTTTTGAATTGGATGATGGGAGGTACACTCATTGGGATACAGGTCTGTATGCAACAGTTCTCTATGCAGAATGCCAAATTGTCCATCAGCTATTTGTTTGATTAGTACACCTAGGAAAGTAACTTTCCACCCTTTTCCACCTTCAGTGTAAATCTTATGATTTATATCTATCATTCAAATAGTCAATGAACTGCTGCAGCACCTCACTGCCATGTGATCAAATTAAAAATGTTTTATAAACATATCGAAGGAAAAAAAAAAAAGGAAAAAAAAAAAAAGGATGGACAGAAGGGAGCATTTTTTCAATGCTTGTTCTTCAAAATCCTCCAAGAATCCTTGGGATTTTATCCAAATTTGAGGCAACAAGTAAAGCACGAACTTTTTATGCAAGGACACTGTCACAAAAGACATCATAGCCAGGTCTGCTGAGAATTGATGACTGGGTACTGACTGGCAGCTGTCAACAACTTTCAAAACAAATCTTCACTTCCTCATGTCACTGTCAAGTGAGCCACAATTTATTTCCCAGTGTACATATCATATAGTGAAATGCTGTTCATACTTATTAATGAAGGCCTTGACTTTACAACTGCTTTCTAACATGGTATTGTTTCTTAAATAACAAATTCTGCAATTATTTTCCTCTAAGTGACAAAATGCCAATTTCAAAGACTTTATTGTTCTCTGTAAATGGCCAGTTTACTCACCATTCTTGCTATCCTCTCCAAATTATCAAAGAAGTACTGAACAGAATCGCTCTGGAAAGAAGCAGAGGAATATCAGCTAATTACTCCGAAACAGGTAGCACTTCTAAATACAAAAAAGTGGTATTGTATAAGAATCAATCTGATACAGCCAGTGTTGGACAACATACATGCTGACAGTTTCCATGCATCTAAATGCACCTGCAACAGTGTTGTAACAACTAACTACAATTATTTCACAGTGTAAGGAGAGCTTAAACAAGCCAATTGGTAAACATGAACAGCTAATTCTGGGATTTCAGACACTCAGACTCTTCCACAGTGAAAAACCTAGTATTTTGACCAATGTCTCCAACATTTCAACACTTCAATTCAAACCAAGAACTTGTTAGCTGCGGTACATCGCATCATTCTAGATACGAACCATCTTCCCAATATCTATACTCGTTTACATCTGGATCATTCCATGACAATTAACCAATTCTGCCTAATTTTTAGAACTTTTTGTCTTACATTTCTCTAAATTTTTTTTAATGCAACCCATATAGTTAAAAAATACTGCAAATTTGAGAACTTGTTAGCTGCGGTACATCGCATCATTCTAGATACGAACCATCTTCCCAATATCTATACTCGTTTACATCTGGATCATTCCATAACAATTAACCAATCCTGCCTAATTTTTAGAACTTTTTGTCTTACATTTCTCTAAATTTTTTTTTAATGCAACCCATATAGTTAAAAAATACTGCAAATTTGAAGAGCTTTTGATCATGCCAATGTTTCATTTTTGAGAAAAACTGGTCAAATTTTCCAAACATTTTGAAGAATTAATTGGAGTATAGCTCCTAAAATACTACAGCTACAGGTAACTGGTGCCTTTTTAAAGCTGTGCTTCACTTTGACATGCAACAACAATACTGTAAGGTTAATTTTCCAAAAATCTCAAGTTTTTTTAAATCTCAAATCATTCATTTTATTTTTCCCTTAAAAATATGTGTCTGTCACCTGTTTCTGACTGTTAATAATAAAATTTGAAGTGGAGAAAGGATGTATTGAATGGGAAGTTAATTTTTAAGTGCAGTACAACACTACAACAATTTTTCTTAGCAGTTCATACTCCAAGAAACAGTCAACTAACTCTTATTGAGTAGCGTTTTACTGGCGTAGAACTAACTTGAGGAAAAGGAAGAGTTGTCACATATACTGAGACAGAAGAAAAGTTAAAAACCATTGAAACAAGTAGATTTATTATGAATAAGCACACAGAAGTTTGTGCTTGTGAATTAATAATGAAAATAGTCAACTTTTAATTGTAACTGTATACAGATCCATCATACGAAATTTTACACTCTTTTGGAGGCTTACGGATTTCTTACTATTCTCTGCGCCAGACAGCAACATGCTGTTCTTAATCTGTTGTGATTTCAGTACACATTTTGTAAAGAAATCTTATAGGGAAAATGATTTGGAAAATTTATTTAGTCCAACAATTTGACTTCAGTAATTAATTTTCCAACACAGCTTGTAAAGAAACTAGGACTCTGATAATGTTTTCTTTGATGTAGCTCAAAGCATGAAAAGAACCATACATAAAGTAACAAATGTTCTGTCTGATCACAATGCACAGTTAGTTAGGATAAATATGGTACTGCCTTACTGTACAGATATTACTCAGCAGAAATTTAACACTATTTTACAAGAAATGCTACAAGGACAGAAGGGCGTTATCAAGGATATTGAAAATGAACTCCCAACATGGTATGATTACCTTACAAGGAAGTATCACCACTGAACATATTTTAAGGAGAAAAAAGCACTCTCACAATGTATCAGTCCTAGCAATGGATTCTGTGTGAAAATTTGGCCTGTTATGACTTTCGGACTGTGCAGCTTTTAAATTTGATGAATACAGGTTGTTTGTTATTCACTCCATCCCACTGCAGCCTCTTAATTACCCATGTGCGAAGTAATGTACAGCAGAGTGTTAACCAGAGCCCTCCTATTAATGGGATGTTAATGGCAAGGGAAGATGAAGGAAGAGTGGGTCACTTCTGCTGAATGTGTTTTGAAATCTTGTTCACGAACACATAGTTTTACAGGAAAATAATACGTAATATGCGAACTCTCACACATGCACATTCAATATTACTTTGCCTGAAGATCAAAACGAATAAACCTAAGAAACCAAAGAATAATTTTGAAATAGTTGATGATTTTTGATGTACAATTTAATCATGTCAATCACATTGAAGAATATTGCATCTCCTGCAAATGTACTTCTCTTTAACAGTGTCAGATTTCCCATCCAAAGATAATAATTCACAACAGTGATGTTAATAATTTAATAGTACTATGCTACTTCTTTAATGATGCACTCATTCATTTTGTTAATTTGAGCTTCACTTGCAAAACACAACATATAAGTGTTCAAAGTAGAGAGATCTCTGGTACCAACTACACTGAGGTGACGAAAGTCATGGGATAACGATATCCAAATATACATATGGCTGTAGTAACGCATACACAAGGTACAAAATGGCTGTACATTGGAGCACTTGTCATTTGTAATCGGCGATTTCTGTGAAAAGATTATGGCCATACAATGGGAGTTAACAGACTGAAGGCAGAATTGTAGTTGGAGCTAAGTACATGGGACGTTCCATTTTGGAAAGCATTAGAGAATTCAATATGCCAAAATCCAGTGTAAAAAGTGTGTGGAAAATACTAAATTTCAGACATTACTTCTCACCACGGACAATGTAGTGGTCGACAGCCTTGACTTAACAACCAAGAGCAGTGGAGTTTATGTAGAGTTGTAAGTGCTAACAGACAAGGGACACTGTGTGAAATAACTGCAGAAATCAATTTGGTACATCCAACAAATGTACCTGTTTGGGCAGTGTGGCGAAATTTGGCATTAATGGGTTATGGTAGCAGGTGATTGATACAAGTGCCTTTGCTAACTGCACAACATCGCCTGCAGCATCTCTCCTGGGCTCATGACCATACCAGTTGGTACCTACACGACTGGAAAATCGTGGCATGGTCAGATGAGTCCCAATTTCAGTTGGTAACAGCCGATCGCAGGGTCGAGTATTATTCATGGACTTTGTGTTCCCAAGTAATGCTGGAATTCTTATGGATAACAATACACCATGTCACCAGTCCACAATTCTTTATAACTGGTTTGAAAAACATTCTGTATGGTTTGAACATATGATCTGGCCACACATCAAACATTTATGAGACATGATTGAGAGGTCAGTCATACACAAAATCATGCACCAGCAATGCTTTTGCAATTATGGTTAACTATAGAGGCAGCATGCCTCAATATCTCTGCAGAGGATTTTCATCGACTTGTTGAGTCCATGCCACATCAAGTCGCAGCATTATGTTGGGCAAAAGGAGGTCCGAGTCGATATTAGGGTGCATCCCACGACTTATCATCTCAATGTAATTGTTGGAAACCGCACACCACGATGCCTATGAACAAAACACTATCACTTGTTTGTTCACTGACATAGGAACATGAACCTCTTACTCGCTCTGCTGTAGAGCATTTCACACTTGGGCTTTAGGTCGCCGCATTGCGTTTGAGTGAGTGGCAAACTACTGGTGAGTGTGAAATTTAAGAGCTGTATACTCAGTCAGCCATAACTGCATACTTTCAGAATTATTAACCAATTTTTGTGCGAGATTGATTGCTGGGGCTGGTATCTCGACATGTGCGTTTTTCTCCTTAAAATATGAGGTTCAGTTGGTGATGTTTCCTTGTTAGGAGACCACCAGAGGAAATATGACCACCTAAAATTAACACTGGAAATCTCCATGACACAGGAGAAGAGAAAGACCCAAACTAAACTGGGAAACTGGAGTGAGGCATGCAATGCAGAATAGAGCTATGTACGAAGAAGATTGGCAAGATAGGTTATGAAAACCTAGGTGCAAGAGACACCACATGGTGTATGAAACTCGCAAGAAGGAGAAGTTTACAATGATAATCTGGGATGATATTTACTGGTCGACAATTATTAAACTACATGCAATTAAATCATCATAATTTCTGAACAGTTTGTGTTAGGACATCCAAACTTCATGTTTGATCGCGTGGCATGACAGAAACTAGTATGCGCATTCAAGGTTTGGTTTGGAAATGAAGCTCACTATCTTTTGGAAGAGTTCGTCAATAAGCAAAATTGGCTCGTTTGGGGGACTGACAAACAGTATTTTGCAAGCAAGAAGCCTCTTAACCTTCAATGGGTGACTGTGTGATGTGCAATGTCCAGTCATGGAATAATATTCATTGATGGTATGGTGTCTACCAAACTGTACATAAAACTTTTGGAAGATGATTTCATACCAATTGTCCAAAGTGACACTGATTTTGACAAGACGTGGTTCATGCAAGATGGAGCTCAACCCCATCGAAGGAGGAGTGTTGGATGCCCTGGAAGAGCACTTTGGGAACCACATTCTGGTCCTGGGGTACCCAAAGGCCACTGGCATGGGCCTTGATTGGCCGCCATATTCTCCGGTGCTGAAGAACATATGCAACTTCTTTTTGTGGGGCTTTATTAAAGACAAGGTGTACAGCAATAATCCCAAAACCATTGCTGAGCTGAAAACAGCCTGGACAACATTGATGTTCCGACACTTCAGCAGGTCATGCAAAATTTCGCTATCCGCCTGCACCGCATGATCGCCAATGATGGCCAGCATAGTGAACGTGCCATAATCCAAATCCGAATATTTATGACGATGTTTACATGTTGAATAAATTGTGTGGACTCATAGTTTTTAGTAACTTACTTTTTTTCACATAGTTCAATAATTGTGATCCCATATAATGAACCAAATGCCAACATAAAATTTAATTTAGTTTACGATAAATACATATCATTATCTGAAAATAGTTGTTCTCATAAACAAATCGCCAATGTAAAAAAGAACATGGATCAATAGAAGGTCTAAAGTATCTTTTGAAGGGAAAATAGAAATTTGCCTATTGTCAAGAACAAGTAACAATCCCAGTAGTTGCTAAACCACCCCAAATTACTACAAAAAGTTTTTTAAAAACTAAAAGAATGCATATTATGTCAGAAATCAGTATTTCAACAACAAACTTAAATCAATAATGAAAATAGCAAAATGAAAAAGGACGATAGGCCAGAGAATAGGATAACATCACTATTGACTTAAACTGAAGGGCTATAAATGAAAAGTCACAGGTAGCGGCCCTGTTTAATATTCATTTCTTAAAAGTAGTAGGAAATTTAAGAACAAGTAACTCAGGAGAGAAATCAAAGCAGTTTGTTGAAAAAGCAATATTCAATTCTTAAAAGTAGTAGAAAATTTAAGAACAAACAATTCAAGATAGAAATCATATTTATGTCTTGCCCACTTTTCTCATTCTAAAATTAAGAAAATTTCATTTTGAAAAAAAAAAAGCTACCTTCATCTCCCATAAAATAGTGCAGTCTCTTCTAAAATGCATAATCTATAACTAAATCAGGACATTTTTTCAGAGGGATTCAATATAATTTGTAAACAACTCTATAAGGAAGGTAATACAGATATCAATAACTGCCGACAGTTTCATTACTGACATTTTCCAAAATATTTGAGGAGATGTATTCTAGAATAGCATTCCACCTGAGCAATAGTAACATCCTCAGCAAGTCACAGTTTGGATTAAAGAAGAGTTCTCTGCTGAAAATGCTAGCTGGAAGTTCACTCCTCAAATTTTACAGGCATTCAATAACAAAACAGCATTGGTTGGTATTTTCTATGACCTAAGGCATCTGACAGTGTGAATCACAATTTTCTTCTAAATAAATTGAGGTTTTATAGAATTCAGCCAACCAAAAGATAATTATACATAATCAAAAGAAGGCAAAAAGCTATATTTAATGATTCAACCAATGTAAATAGAGGAGATTCATCTGACCAGGGAAAAATCACATAGGGGGTTTCACTAGTCCCAATCTTTAAGTCCATTATTGTATCCCTATTATATCAATTACTACCTGTCTAATATACAAGTAGTTCTTTCTGCAGATAACACTAGCACTGTAACCAATCCAAATACATATGCAACAAGATAACAAGTAAATAATGTTCTTAGAAGTATTATTGAATGGTTTTCTGCAAATGGCCCCACTCTCAATTTGAAAAGGCACAACATAATAAGTTCTGCACATTTAGAGGTACTACACCAATGATAAAAGCAAGGAAATAGTAACTAGGGAGGGAACTTCTAAATTTTTAGGCATCCAGGCTAATGAGAATTTAGACGAAAAAACACATTCTAGAACTCCCAAAGTATAAGGAGTGTTCGAATGAAAAGATACGAGAAGCTGTAACATCCAAACCTACTGAAATTTGTATACACCACTTTGGGACTATAGTGAGGCATCTAGGGACAAGAATGTCACTTTCGGCACGGTTGTGTACATGCTCGGGCACATGGTGCAGGAAAGAACAAGGCAGTTGTATGTTCCATCCATTTGATGCAGCAGTGCGTGTGATGACACCATGGGTCACACTGCAAAATTCAATTTAACGACTGAGGAGCAGCAAGGTGTTATCAGATTTCTGACTGCAGAAGGGGTTAAACCAACCAATATTCATAGCCAGATGGTGGTTGTATACGTGGGAGCCTGTGTGTCCAACATGTCAGTGAGAAAAAGGAGTGCCCATTTTTGTGATGTGTTTGAGTGAGGATGCAACACTACGCCAGGCAAACTATGGCTGAACTCATTGTCAAGGTGCACAACCTGGTAAGAAGTGATCAGCGTGTCACAATACGAAAGCTGATAGAGGTGGTGGGGGCCAGTGTCTGAACAGTGTGGGAAACTGTGCACAAGTTGCATTACCGGAATGTGAAGGCGCAATGGGTTCCAGAACAGTTCAGCGAACCACAAAAGCAACACTTGTTCCAGTATCTTCAAGATACCGCTTTCCTGGAGCGGACTGCTGCTGGACATACGAGCTGGTGCCGTTGTTTCAAGCCAGAGACAAAGCAGGACAGCATACAATGGAAGCATGTGTTGTCACCTCGTCCTAAGAAATTCAGAGCTGTGCCCTCAGCAGGCAAGGTGATGCTCATCATCTTTTTCAATGTTTGAGATACAATACTCATTGAAATCCTTGAACACAGAAAAACCATTAACAGTAATGTGTACTGAGAGACACTCCATAGCCTATGCCAGTCCATCAAGAGCAAACATCCTGAGCTCGTGGAGAGAGTGATTCTGTTCCACAATAATGAGTCTCTACACATCTCCAAGGTCACACAAAGTGTAATGGCCAAGATGAAGCAGTAGGATAATTGTGCTCAAGCCTCTAGTGATTACTTTTGACTAAAGACTTAATTTATACCCACCGTTTCGTGGACGTCTTTTCTTTTGAACACCTGTCATAACTTAGTTCAGCCATATTAGCACTCTGAATTGCTGCAAATTTTTGGGAGAGACAAATCAGTAAGTTACGGTATTCTGCGTATTTTCATATGGATCAATGTTTTGGGTAATTCACCTTTAATCCATGAGTGGGTGCACATATGTATAAAGTGCATGCCAATGACAAGTAACACTTTCTTGTACCATTCCACTGTTTTTTACAACTGCAAGTCTGTACCTATTCCTTCATCATTGCTTCAGCTAACACAGCAATAAATGGTATTGTAATATGTCCAAATGAGCAGCACTAATATAAAATAATAGCGGCGAGAAAAACTTTACTATCCAAGCGAGAAAATGACCCAGATTCTGAGCTAGCAGCACAATCTCACAATGAAGCTGTTGTCTAAGACATAATTACTAAATGTTTGGCAGGGAGCTGATGGAACTAGGCTGTTTAATGCTCCGAAGGGGTCATTGCTGTGGGGTAACACTTGCACATGGGAACTGAGCAAGAAAATGCAAGTTTATTTTATTATTGTTTAACTACACTCTCATAAGTTTATGTTGTTGTTGAATTAAAATATGATTAAATGGAGATTTTGCTCATACATGTTTACCTTGGTCACATAAAGACAGCTAATCTTTAGTGCACACAAAGTACGCCACACGTCAACTCATGTTATGTAAATCAACATAGCCACTCGACGATTATGAAAGTCTTCATTGCTTAAAATAATGCTGTCAAAATAAAGTGGTGCTCCCCATGATCACCTTGCCGACATCTGCCTATGGGGTTATGCACACTGACTTCTTCTACAACACTGTATATTTATTCCCTCATGAAGTCTGTTATAAATAACCCACTACAGTTCAAAAGAAACAATGATGTATGTAATTACAATAACAGATAAAAAATAGTCATTCACTGTTCTGAATTAGGGTTGTGCTTAGCACAAAAAGGTGTTTACAATACTGCCACAAAATTTTTTGTCTCTTACTCAAGGGCACAGAAAGCCTGACCAACAGCAGTGATAAAATCGAAAACAAATGTAAAGAGTTCCTCCTTGAGAACTACTCTTCTGTACAAAAATTCCTGTTTCTGCCATGTGTAGAAGGTGGGTAGGAAATAAATAAAACTTTGTGAATTGTCATTATGTTCAAATATTTACATATGAATGTGTAGCGTGAATGTAAAACAATTTGTTCCATATCATTACAATTAGTAGTACAAACCAGACATGGAATATGGAACTAACTAACAAGAGAAAGTTTATTCCACCTTTTATTCTACTATGAGGCAAAAGTTTTTGTATTATAGTGTTTACAGATATTGCTAATTAATTGGTTTATGCACTTATTGACAATATTAATTTTTAATTACATGCAGCACAGAAATACAAGAAAAATGAAACAGGGCTACTATCACAATTCAGTAATTCAAAAATAATCCCACGAGCTCACAATGTGCTCTCTCATTCCAGCGACTGATTTTTCAGGTTGCAATTAAGTCTTACTTCTTGAATGGTAAATCAAGCACACAAACCAATTTTAAACAACATGCTTTCTTAGATGGTTCAGGCATAATTGAAAATGGATTTGTTACAACTATCTTAAGCAAATTATGCCAGTTGGTGGTACATTGCGTAAAATCTTGGAATGGGCAATAATTCTACAAAATTAAAGTTTCGTGTCATTAGCCCTAAGAGGTCTACACAGTTTTTTTTAATCCTTACCAAAACAATGAAATCTTAGAAGCATTACCTGACTGACACGAGAAGGGTTGAACCCTGTATGTTAACATCAAGAATCTCTACAATGACAGTTGACTAGATACCATATCATGACTTATTTGAGAGACTTCACTTATAGCTCAAGTGAGTACTTTTGATTTCCTTGTGTACCTTCTTTATTTGTTGTTATTCTCCATTTCAGAAAAATATTAAAACTTTTCTAAAAAAGAAAATGGTGTTCATTAAAAATGATTATTACACACGTGATTCTGTTTCAGGTAACTTTTACTGCTTGAATATTTTATCAGGTTTCAACTCAAGGATTATCTAGCACTAAAGCATGTGTCTGGAAGCAAAGATCACAGGACTGAATCCTGGACAGACCAAAGATTTTTCAGTCTGTCTTTAACCTAGAATTCACCTCTCAGTGATATTAAGATTTGTCAGAATCAACTGGCACTTCGTGTTGTGGGTGTCTAAAATGAGGTCTCATGCAAAAGTTTGTATCTCATGATGGCACCATAAGTAAAGACAGTTCCTACAAGACACAGTAACGAATCAGAGAAGTTGGCATAGACACGCCCCAAAATGTTTCCTTATGCTGACACTGCCAAAAGTGGAAGTTATTTATGTCTGAGCAAAGTGCCACTTGGCCCTATCACTACATAATCCGCAATCAATTTACTACACCAGTCTCGCCATCATAGACCTGACTATATGAGAATAGAAAAGTTATTCTGAGCTTATTATCAGTTAAAGACTATTGTACTCTGACATGTAATTATCATTATGTAATTAAGTGCCAAATATTAATAAGTGTCAGTGACAGCACCATTTCATGTCATCTGTATGAACACTAATTGTTTCTAAAGTTAAGTACCATGTTCAAGTTTTAATAAATTACTAATAATTTGCATGGGTGGTGTATTATCTGCTCCCCATTAAACTGTAAGTCCCTCTCACCAGTTAAAGTAGCTTACGAACATGCAAGTCGCTGAAGTGGTGCCCAATTGAAGGATTTGCATCAGGCTACTGAGTCACATGAAATTATTACTATAATAAACATGTAACCCATTTCTCAATAACCTTACTACCACAGCTCAGTTTTGGAGGAAAGTAGTAACTTCATGATTTGATGCAAAAAAGTTTTAGTTCTGAAGTATGTAATATGTTGTTGTTGCTGTGGTCTTCAGTCCTGAGACTGGTTTGATGCAGCTCTCCATGGTACTCTATCCTGTGCAAGCTTCTTCATCTCCCAGTACCTACTGCAACCTACATCCTTCTGAATCTGCTTAGTGTAGTCATCTCTTGGTCTCCCTCTACGATTTTTACCCTCCACGCTGCCCTCCAATACGAAATTGGTGATCCCTTGATGCCTCAGAACATGTCCTACCAACCGATCCCTTCTTCTGGTCAAGTTGTGCCACAAACTTCTCTTCTCCCCAATCCGATTCTATACTTCCTCATTAGTTATGTGATCTACTCATCTAATCTTCAGCATTCTTCTGTAGCACCACATTTCGAAAGCTTCTATTCTCTTCTTGTCCAAACTATTTATCGTCCATGTTTCACATCCATACATGGCCACACTCCATACAAATACTCTCAGAAACGACTTCCTGACGCTTAACAAATTTCTGTTCTTTAGAAATGCTTTCCTTGCCATTGCCAGTCTACATTTTATATCCTCTCTACTTCGACCATCATTAGTTATTTTGCTGCCCAAATAGCAAAACTCCCTTACTACTTTAAGCATTTCATTTCCTAATCTAATTCCCTCAGCATCACCCGACTTAATTCGACTACTTTCTGTTATCCTCGTTTTGCTTTTTTTGATGATCATCTTATACCCTCCTTTCAAGACACTGTCCATTCTGTTCAGCTGCTCTATCAAGTCATTTGCTGTGTCTGATAGAATTACAATGACATCAGCGATCCTCAAAGTTTATTTTTCTTCTCCATGGTTTTAATTCCTACTCCAAATTTTTATTTTGTTTCCTTTACTGATTGCTCAATATACAGATTGAATAACATCGGGGAGAGGCTACAACCCTGTCTCACTCCCTTCCCAACCACTGCTTCCTTTTCATGTCCCTCGACTCTTACAACTGCCCTCTGCCTTCTGTACAAATTGTAAATAGCCTTTCACTCCCTGTATTTTACCCCTGCCACCTTCAAAATTTGAAAGAGAGTATTCCAGTCAACATTGTCAAAAGCTTTCTCTATGTTTACAAATTCTAGAAACATAGGTTTGCCCTTCCTTAATCGAGCTTCTAAGATAAGTCGTAGAGTCAGTATTGCCTCACGTGTTCCAACATTTCTACGGAATCCAAATCGATCTTCCCCGAGGTCGGCTTCTACTAGTTTTTCCATTCGTCTGTAAAAATTCACGTTAGTATTTCGTAGCTGTGACTTATTAAACTGATAGTTCGGTAATTTTCACATTTGTCAACACCTGCTTTCTTTGGGATTGGAATTATTATATTCTTCTTGAAGTCTGAGGGTATTTCGCCTGTCTCATACATCTTGCTCACCAGATGGTAGAGTTTTGTCAGGACTGGCTCTCCCAAGGCCGTCAGTAGTTCCAAAGGAATGTTGTCTACTCCGGTGGCCTTGTTTTGACTCAGGTCTTTCAGTGCTCTGTCAGACTCTTCACGCAGTATCGTATCTCCCATTTCATCTTCATCCACATCCTCTCCATTTCCATAACATTGTCCTCAAGTACATCACCCTTGTATAGACCCTCTATATACTCCTTCCACCTTTCTGCTTTCCCTTCTTTGATTAGAACTGGGTTTCCATCTGAGCTCTTAATATTTATATAAGTGGCCCTCTTGTCTCCAAAGGTCTCTTTAATTTTCCTGTAGGCAGTATCTATCTTACCCCTAGTGAGATAAGCCTCTACATCCTTACATTTGTCCTCTAGCCATCCCTGCTTAGCCATTTTGCACTTCCTGTCGATGTCATTTTTGAGACGTTTGTATTCCTTTTTGCCTGCTTCATTTACTGCATTTTTATATTTTCTCCTTTCCTCAATTAAATTCAATATTTCTTTTGTTACCCAAGGACTTCTACTAGCCCTCGTCTTTTTACCTACTTGATCCTCTACTGCCTTCACTACTTCATCCCTCAAAGCTACCCATTCTTCTTCTACTGTATTTCTTTCCCCCATTCCTGTCAACTGCTCCCTTCTGCTCTCCTTGAAACTCCGTACAACCTCTGGTTCTTTTAGTTTATCCAGGTCCCATCTCCTTAAATTCCCATCTTTTTGCAGTTTCTTCAGTTTTAATCTACAGATCATAACCAATAGATTGTGGTCAGAGTCCACATCTGCCCCTGGAAATGTCTTACAATTTAAAACTTGGTTCCTAAATCTCTGTCGTACCATTATATAATCTATCTGAAACCTGTCAGTATCTCCAGGCTTATTCCATGTATACAGCCTTCTTTTATGATTCTTGAACCAAGTGTAAGCTATGATTAAGTTGTGTTCTGTGCAAAATTCTACAAGGCAGCTTCCTCTTTCATTTCTTTGCCCCTTTCCATATTCACCTACTACGTTTCCTTCTCTCCATTTTCCTACTACCGAATCCCAGTCACCCATGACTATTAAATTTTCGTCACCCTTCACTATCTGAATAACTTCTTTTATTTCATCATACATTTCTTCAATTTCTTCGTCATCTGCAGAGCTAGTTGGCATATAAACTTGTACTACTGTAGTAGGCGTGGGCTTCGTATCTATCTTGGCCACAATAATGCGTTCAGTATGTTGTTTGTAGTAGCTTACCCACATTCCTACTTTCCTATTCATTATTAAACCTACTCCTGCATTACCCCTATTTGATTTTGTGTTTATACCCTGTAGTCACCTGACCAGAAGTCTTGTTCCTCCTGCCACCGAACTTCACTAATTCCCACTATATCTAACCTCAACCTATCCATTTCTCTTTTTAAATTTTCTAACCTACCTGCCCGATTAAGGGATCTGACATTCCACGCTCCGATCCGTAGAACGCCAGTTTTCTTTCTCCTGCTAATGACATCCTCTTGAGTAGTCCCCGCCCGGAGATCCAAATGGGGGACTATTTTACCTCCAGAATATTTTACCCAAGAGGACGCCATCATCATTTAATCATACAGTAAAGCTGCATGCTCTCGGGAAAAATTATGGCTGTAGTTTCCCCTTGCTTTCAGCCGATCGCAATACCAGCACAGCACATTGTCTCCAAAGACCTTGCAATGTACCTGACTGATTTAATTCACATTTTTACACAATACTCTAACTTACATTTGAACAAACAAGTGCTATATATTTCTTTAATCAACAATTTGCAAGTTTTCTATTAAAACTGACTCTGAGAAAGAAAATGTTGGTCTGTGAAAAATTGTGCAGTTTTGTTTTCGTCTTGCAGGAAGTTTCAACAGAAAAACTATATATTAGGAAACTTGTATCTGTGCTTATCAAAAGGTCAACAGGCAAATACATTTGGATTTACTTACAAAAAGAGTGGTCTTACCATGGTCAATTTTATATATACTTTCACTAGTAGTTTAGAAAATAAGTTCATATTCCCACCATACACATTAAAAAAGTGAAAAGTGTATATTCTGAACTTTTGTAGTTTTGTTATTTATAAATAATTAAAGAAAACCTTAAATACAAGAAAAACCAAAATCACAGGACTTTGTTTCATTCATATTATATATGATTTATTATAGTTTCAAGTGATACAATTGAAATGGGCGAAGCTGCGAGGAGGAGCCGAAATTTGCATTCTGACATTTCCCCGGGAGACCACAGTTAGGACATACGACGTCTGATAAAGAATCATGGGATTTTTTTTTTTTGCGAACACGTGATGGATTTGAATCTAGTGCACTTGCACGAGTCATGCATGCATGCATTTTTTCCCGCCTGATGATAGAATCTGCTGCTGGTAAGCAACAGTTGTGTCAGGTAGTATGTAGTGCTCACATTGGTTTATTGTAAAAGAAATGATGTAACAACTGGAGCAGCACTACTGCACCAATTTTTCCAGGAAACTGGGCTACAGCCAAGTGGAAGGTTCAGATGGCTTTTGGTAGTTATGTTATGGGCATCGAACAGATTAAGGAGACGTTCAATAGGTTTAATGATGTCTGCACATTGGTAGATAGTGAGACATGCTTTGGTCAGCCGTCCACATGCCAAAATGACAAGGTCATTGCCAAAGTGAGCACTGTGACGCTATGAGATCATCGTGTGACTATCAGAAAATTGTGAAAGAGGTGGGCATCAGCACTTTTTCGGCACATTTCACTGTGACCAAAGATTTGGCCGTGAGGAGAATGTCAGCAAATTGATGGAGCAAACAACTTCGTATAGAAGTTTCACAGCACATTCTAGTCTCCACAAAAAGTGACGCCGACTTTCTGAACACCATAACCACTGGTGACGAGACCTGGGTGTACAGGCATGGCCCAGAAACCAAATTCCAGTCATCACAATTGAAGCATTCCTTATCACCAACACCAAAGCAGGCCCGTCAAGTGCACAATAATGCCAAATTTTTGCTGACTGCTTCGTTTGACTCCTGCGGTGTGGTGCACCAATAGTACGCACCACAGGGTCAAACTATCACCAAGGAGAAGTACAGGGATGTCCTCCTGTCACTTATGTGATGCTGTGCAGAACAAGAGACCGAACTTGCAGTCAACAGGAAATTGCCGCCTCCATCACGACAATGATCCAGCACGTTTCTCGCACTTGATTCAGACCTTTTTGGCAAAAAGCAAATGCTAGTGCTTCAACAGGCTTCTTACTCTCCTGATACAGCTCCCTGCGACTTCTGGTTGTTCCCCAAACTCAAGAAGCCACTGAAAGGAATGCGATTTTAGACAAGAGAGGGCATTATGCAGCAACAACAGCCAAGCTAAGCTCCATTCTGAAACAGACTTTATTATTTTGCTTCCAACAATGGCAGTGCTGCTGGGGGAAATGCATGGAGTGCCGGAGTCCCAAGGGAACTACTTTAAGGGTGATTAGGTGTCCAATGCTCCAGGTAAGCCTGTCTTCCCCCTCCCCCCGCATCAGTCAAAGGCCAGATACTTTTCTAACAGACCTCTTATACCTAATTACCACACATATTTAGCAATTGTGAAGCACTGCTGGATTCACTGGATGTATTATGTCAGACTAAAACTTAAAACAAGGGCTTTACAATAACTTCTGATTCATCTTCCTAGCATCTCTAGAACAATTTCTTTTGCATTGCACTCACAGAAAAACGAAATATTTTCACTTCTTGAAGTTTACAGGAAGGCAAAGTTCGCATAAAGAGTGTATGAAATTTTGTTTCATTTTTTTGTGTGCAAAAAGCAATGTATGCATCATGAACATATGAAAATTTGTACTTTTTGTCATCTCTATAGACATGTGGAAGGAGTATATAGATGGTCTATACAGGGGCGATGTTCTTGAGGACAATATTATGGAAATGGAAAGGAGGTAGATGAAGATGAAATGGGAGATATAATACTGCGTGAAGAGTTTGACAGAGCACTGAAAGACCTAAGTCAAAACAAGGCCCCGAGAGTAGACAACAAATCCATTAGAACACTGACAGCCTTGGGAGAGCCAGTCCTGACAAAACTCTACTATCTGGTGAGCAAGATGTATCAGACAGGCGAAATTCCCCCAGACTTCAAGAAGAATATAACTCAAATCCCAAAGAAAGCAGGTGCTGACAGATGTGAAAATTACCAAACCATCAGTTTAATAAGTCACAGCTGCAAAAATACTAACGCGAATTCTTTACAGACGAATGGAAGAACTGGTAGAAGTTGACTTGGGGGAAGATCAGTTTGGATTCCGTAGAAATGTTGGAACACTTGAGGCAATACTGACCCTATGACTTATCTTAGAAGAAAGATTAAGGAAGGCAAACCTACGTTTCTAGAATTTGTAAACATAGAGAAAGCTTTTGACAATGTTGACTGGAATACTCTCTTTCAAATTCTGAAGGTGGCAGGGGTAAAATACAGGGAGTGAAAGGCTATTTACAATTTGTACAGAAGGCAGAGGGCAGTTGTAAGAGTCGAGGGACATGAAAAGGAAGCAGTGGTTGGGAAGGGAGTGAGACAGGGTTGTAGCCTCTCCCCGATGTTATTCAATCTGTATATTGAGCAATCAGTAAAGGAAACAAAATAAAAATTTGGAGTAGGAATTAAAACCATGGAGAAGAAAAATAAACTTTGAGGATCGCTGATGTCATTGTAATTCTATCAGACACAGCAAATGACTTGATAGAGCAGCTGAACGGAATGGACAGTGTCTTGAAAGGAGGGTATAAGATGATCATCAAAAAAAGCAAAACGAGGATAACAGAAAGTAGTCGAATTAAGTCGGGTGATGCTGAGGGAATTAGATTAGGAAATGAAATGCTTAAAGTAGTAAAGGAGTTTTGCTATTTGGGGAGCAAAATAACTCATGATGGTCGAAGTAGAGAGGATATAAAATGTAGACTAGCAATGGCAAGGAAAGCATTTCTAAAGAACAGAAATTTGTTAAGCGTCAGGAAGTCGTTTCTGAGAGTATTTGTATGGAGTGTGGCCATGTATGGATGTGAAACATGGACGATAAATAGTTTGGACATGAAGAGAATAGAAGCTTTCGAAATGTGGTGCTACAGATGAATGCTGAAGATAAGATGGGTAGATCACATAACTAATGAGGAGGTATTGAATAGGATTGGGGAGAAGAGAAGTTTGTGGCACAACTTGACCAGAAGAAGGGATCGGTTGGTAGGACATGTTCTGAGGCATCAAGGGATCACCAATTTCGTATTGGAGGGCAGCGTGGAGGGTAAAAATCGTAGAGGGAGACCAAGAGATGACTACACTAAGCAGATTCAGAAGGATGTAGGCTGCAGTAGGTACTGGGAGATGATGAAGCTTGCACAGGATAGAGTAGCATGGAGAGCTGCAACAAACCAGTCTCAGGACTGAAGACCACAACAACAACCACAACCACCACAACAACAACAACAACAACAACAACGTAGACACACAGATCCTAACATCTGCCTGGAGCAATTTAGGGAAAACATGGAAAACCCAATTCAGGACGGCCAGATGAGGGGTGAACTGTCGCCCTCTCGAATGTGACAACACTACATCTACATCCATACTCCTCAAGCCACCTGACGGTGTGTGGCTGAGGGTACCCTGAGTACCTCTATCGGTTCTCCCTTCTATTCCAGTCTCGTATTGTTCGTGGAAAGAAGGATTGTCGGTATGCTTCTGTGTGGGCTCTAATCTCTCCGATTTTATCCTCATGGTCTCTTCGCGAGATATACGTAGGAGGGAGCAATATACTGCTTGACTCTTCGGTGAAGGTATGTTCTCAAAACTTTAACAAAAGCCCGTACCGAGCTACTGAGAGTCTCTCCTGCAGAGTCTTCCACTGGAGTTTATCTACCATCTCAGTAACGCTTTCGTGATTACTAAATGATCCTGTAACGAAGCTCGCAGCTCTCCGTTGGATCTTCTCTATGTCTTCTATCAACCCTATCTGGTACGGATCCCACACTGCTGAGCAGTATACAAGCAATGGGCGACCAAGCGTACTGCAACCTACTTCCTTTGTTTTCGGATTGCATTTCCTTAGGATTCTTCCAATGAATCACAGTCTGGCATCTGCTTTACAGACAATCAACTTTATACGATCATTCCAATTTAAATCACTCCTAATGCATACTCCCAGATAATTTATGGAATTAACTGCTTCCAGTTGCTGACCTGCTATTTTGTAGCTAAATGATAAGGGATCTATCTTTCTATGTACTTGCAGCACATTACACTTGTCTACATTGAGATTCAATTGCCATTCCCTGCACCATGCGTCAATTCGCTGCAGATCTTCCTGCATTTCAGTACAATTTTCCATTGTTACAACCTCTCAATACACCACAGCATCATCTGCAAAAAGGCTCAGTGAACTTCCGATGACATCCACAAAATCATTTATGTATATTGTGAATAGCAACAGTCCTATCACACTCTCCTGCGGCACACCTGAAATCACTCTTACTTCGGAAGTCTTCTCTCCATTGAGAATGACATGCTGCGTTCTATTATCTAGGAACTCTTCAATCCAATCACACAATTGTTCTGATAGTCCATATGCTCTTACTTTGTTCATTAAACGACTGTAGGGAACTGTATCGAACGCCTTGCGGAAGTCTGTGCTGACCACTGAGCTGCCTCATACAGTTCCTTAAAATATATGATGCACTCTTCCAATATGGCGCATACTGACTGGCATGTGTCGTAGCTGCATACTGCAGAGTCCTCTCATTACAGAAGGAATCTTTATGTCCAAGAGAAATGTATAATACATAAGTGTTATGAGGATTGTAACAATATAGCTACACCACAGATAGCTTTTACCAACCAGTTTGTTGTTCCTCAGTTTTAGCAGATTCTCCTCACAAAAAGGCATAAACTTAAGCCTAAAAAATTGCTGCACGAAAGAGGACTCTACTTGCACAACAGGAGGTATTGTGCAAATCCTGTAGCAAATGCCAGTTAGTTGCCCGAAATTCTCACATGCCTACAAAACCAACAAAATATCACCTTCTATCCCAGATATTTAAGGCCAGGCCTGCGTAAAATTTGTGCTCCTGTGCTATTCAGAAGAGATGTGCAAGTAACACAGTTACATGTCTAAGGCTGCGGCAAGCAGAAAAAGGTGCAGGATGTGCTCATAAATCAGAGTAACTACTTCTAGGAGGTAAACGTATCCATTCACACAGTGCATTACAAGCATGCAATGTTGTGATTATTAAACACTAAGCTCAGACTTCAAATAACATGAAAAAATAAATCAACTTACACTTCACAAGAAAATGCTCATAAAAATATACCTCTACTAATCTTCAAAAGCTTCTATTTCTTAAAAGTGGACAAAGATTAAAGGATACCATAAAATTAAATACTTAGTAAAAATCTAAAACGTGCAATAAATACAAAATCGTGATATTAAAACTACTACAAACATCAACTTTATACTTTTTAAAGTACCTCTCATTAATTTTAGAAACAGTCCAACTCAGTTGACATTGTATTATTCAGTATTTGAGTACTGTTAGGATGCTGTAATAGAATGTTACTATTAATTCAGACCAAACAAGCACAGTAGCAAAAAATTTGTTTATTTTTTAGTTCATTAAAATGGGTGGCAAGAAGTAAACTAGTACTATCGCTAATGACACATTTGCTTACACGTCGGCACTAGAACAGAAATGGGGTGGTGCAATAAGAAATAATCAATAATATTTATTTATAATTATGATAAAAACTTTACTTTACTTCTGGTAATTGTGGCACTTGATGCTGTGTATCTAATACAAAGAAATACAAATAATTTTCCAGTCTCTTGCAGTCTACGAAACAGTCAATATGACTGACTGTCATTGTGCACACTCTTGGTTGACTTCATCTAGTTCTCCACAAATAACAAACACTAAGTTGGGATGTAGTCTTCAGAATGCAACTCGTGGAACTGCGCTCTGTAATGTAACTGCAAAAATTGTACTGAGCTGGCTGTCTATGCCTGTAGGCAGAATGATCTGCACTCCAGCAGCACTACGAGGAACCGTAGTAATCCCTCGATCTCAGCTCTGTCTTTGGTGGCTAACAACACTATCAGCGGATGAGTACGAAGTTCTGATGGAAGCGGCAGCACAAGTGAGCCCCATTCGGAGGATGCTGTTTGGAACTGAGAGGCGCCAGGCAAGTGGTTCTTCTTGTGTGGTGGCCACTTCTCATGATATTTGCTGTGTACTTTTGAACTTAGTACACAAGTACAAGGATTGTCCGTAAAATAAGGTTCCCATGGCGCTACAGTCCCGAAAAGTGCTGTTACGGTGGATCCCACGATTCTGTAGTGTATCTTGGTTCCCCCACTCCAAATCTCCTGCCTAGCGAGCTGCCTGCGGAGCTCAGTCTTTGCTTGGCAGCCGTACGTGATGGATCTCCCTCCCGCTTCGCCTGCCAGGTGTGAGCTGCTTTCGGTGATCTGTTTCCTGTCTGCAAAAAACATTTTGCTGGCAGAAATCCACTCTCAGCTATGCGAAATCTATGGAGACAAGTGTATGAGCATACAACACGTGCGCAAATGGTGCAGAGAGTTCAAGAACAGGCGTACTGACATCCATGATGAGGAGCGTTCTGGACGGCCACCCATTTCCGACGAAACAATTGCAAAAGTGGAGGCAGCGGTGCTCTCAAGATCAAAGAGTGATGGTTCATGAGCTCTACGAAATGATCCCTGATATCAGCAAAATCTCTATTGACAAGATTTTGACAAAGCACCTAGGATACGCTAAGGTTTGAGCGAAGTGGTTGCCAAGAATGCTGACTCAAGACCAGAAACATCAACTCGTTGAAGAGGTCCAAGAACTACTTCAAGATCATGGAACTCATGGCGAGGAATACCGCAACTCCATCGTCACTGGAGACAAAACTTGGGTGCACTACCGCACACCCAAAACCAAAGAACAGTCCAAACAATGGAAGCACCTACAGTCGCCGAGATCCCGAAAATTCAAACAAACGTAAAGTGTCGGCAGCAAAGTGATGCCAACAGTGTTTTGGGACAGGAAGGGGGTATTGTTGTGCGAGTTCTTGCCCACCGGTACAACAGTCAGCACTGCCGGGTACTGAAAGACACTGCAAAAATTGCGCCGTGCCATTCAAAACAAGAGGGGTATGCTGTCCAAGAGGGTGTGTTTGCATCAGGATAATGCTCGACCGCACACTGCTACAGGCAACAATGAGCTCATCGCAAAATTTGGATGGGGTATTGTCAAAAACCCACCCTACAGCCCGGACTTAGCCCCCAAGTGACTACCATCTCTTCCCCGACATGAAGAAACACCTGGGTGGCACGCATTTCAATGACAGAGAAGAGCTGGAAGAAGTGGTTCTCAGGTATCTGCGCGGCTTGACGGCAGCTTCTTTCTTTTTTACTGTGGCATTCAATAGTTCATACACCGCATGCAAAAATGTATTGACCTCAGTGGCTACTATGTAGGAAAATAGGTTAAAGTCTTCACTTTCCAAAAATGTACACATTCATGAAATAAACGTGTTTTACACTGTGAAAAAAAAATTGGGAACATTATTTTACAGGCACCTCTCATACATACTGAATATATAAAATAGGGCTGATCCGTGTCAAGTGAAAAAATCTAGAAAGATACTTGCAGCTCAACACTTTTCATTTTTGATTACATATGTGGTGGTGGTGTAGCAGCTAAAGCACTAGACTATGGTCCTGGAGGTCCCGAGTTCCATCTCGGATAGGGATGGGAAGACTTCCTTGCTCCAGTCCCTCCAAAACAGTGCCAGGTCCACTCTGTCTGCTATAAAATAAGTAACAGGTATATTCTGAGTGGATGAAATGCAGCCAGGGAGATGTGTCTGCCAAACTCGCATCGTGGCAAAGAAAAGGCAAGCACCTGTCTCCAGTGGCCCAGGAGAAGGACTGAACAGCTCCACAGTGACACATGAAATAAACATAACTTAGGCTCCTATGAAACTGCAGAAACACTTCAAATCCACTATCTCTCATAAACACAAGTGGTATACTGGTTGGGTATAATGTCTATATAATTACTTTACCAGTCTAATCAATACTGATCACAAATGATACTTTATCATTTGACACACTGTCAAGCCTAAGTCTTGTTTCATCAACTGACAGAAAGTAGCATTTATCCTATGATCAACTTTGGCTTTTTCTTCTTTTTAAAAATATAAATTAAATGCCACACATTTTCTTTGTAATATTTGAATAAATCACTTGGCGTTAAAATTTGGCTTTCTACGGAATGCTGAAGTCTAGGTCAAGATGCTAAACATTTAACTGCAACTACAATTCAAACAGTGCAATTTCAGAGATTAATTCAAATAATTCCATTCTGTACTAACATTAAAATCCATATACTGCTAGCACAGCCAACCAACATTTCTTAATAATGTTTAATAGCAAACCTGTTAATTACATTTAGAAATGGGGAATCCACTGAATTATATCTTTTTAAAATTTTCCACTGTCATATGTAGTGTGCAAATATAATGAAATGTTCAACTATTCATGATCATATGTGATAGTAAGACTAGCTTCAAGACATTTGGATCTTATAAAAAAAAAAAAAAACTGTATCCCAATTCCATGATCATCATTTTTCAATCTATTTTTGTATTTTTTCATATTTACAGCACTGCAGAAAACAGGTGGTTATAAATTATTTCGTAACTTTTAATGCTTCTTTGCTGATGGAGACTTGGTAGCAAACGAAGTAAAAAAGTCTGCAATATTCCATTTCTTTAAAATTCTTTCCACGGCTCCCCCTGTAGACATTTACTGCTAAAGTTTTGAGAACTCACATGTGTTGTGCACCTCTAGTGTACAGGCCAGGTGCTCTGTTACTGAGCACTACTTCTCCACAGGACGTAGCATGAATAATGACTGGACCACAGTGTTCTGACATGCCAATACATACTGGGATTACATCCTAAAGGAATTGGAGATCTCCCTTATTTATAAGGACATCTGTAGTATCCTGCCCACTCATCTACTATAGGATGAATGGGAAGCTGATTTCACAAATTACTAGACAACAATTCTAGAAAATTATATTAATGGAATTTATTACGGTAAGTTAAATTGACAATGCTTAACATTGTGCATTGACAAAGATGTGCCGCAAGCAAATGGTGACATTTAAATAATAAATTTCTTTTGGTATATACAATTTCAATGCAAGCAAAACAAAACAGTTCATAAGTCACTGCTATAGTGTTTGAATGATGGCTCGTCATCCACTCCAGCTGTGGCGCTTATATTCTCTCCGCCCCTGTCTTGGTGTTGTCCTAGTCAGTGTACAATGCCTGACATCGTCTTACAGTCCTCTCTGCTGTAACGTACCAGGCCGATGTGCCAGCACTTGATTTTACACCAGAACACCACCAGTTACTGCTAAGTGAATTCTGAACATGGCAGTGACCTACTGATTGATCGTTACAACCTGTGCTCTGATGCTTCACTTCCTGCTCTAACTTGTCAACTAAGCCACACCCAGCTGCCAAAGGCCTGACCGCAACAGCTGGTGGATGCACATGTGTAACATAGAACACACAAAAAGATATTCAGTCATTAGAAACACTTGCGGATGGCACGAAGTCAATTTTTCAGACTATTGTGTCATACAGGTATGCCAAACGCACACTCGGAAAGCTGATGATCATACACCAGCTTGATAATGCTCATAAACCACCTATTTTTATTCCAATGCCAACTACCTATTCAGTTAATGATGCACCACAAAATACACAATCACATCTATACTCGAGTCACTGTGTCATGCCACTGCAGAAAATAAAAATTAAGATGCGACTACAGAATGTGTGTCATCTGCTAAAACAACTGACAAAGTAGACAGCAAACATAGATGTAAACAGTTAAAAAAATGGACCACGTCAGAAAGTGGTGCACCCTCAAGGGTTGAGAGCAGTAGGTACAGAGTGGGGCACGGTCATCACTTAATAAATGGTGGTGACTAAAATGACAGTGTCCTATACACAGCTGAGCTAAAATGATTTTCTTGTGACGTGAGTGCTGAGAGAAAGTTGGTCACGCTACTGTGAAAGGTTTAATGTCCCGGAGTGTGTTCCTCTAGAAAGAAGACCATTGTGCACTCCAAATCAATACTACATGTCAACAGACAGCAACAAGGAGATCATCCGAGGGAACAGAATGACTAGCAGGCCGAGGGAGGAGAGCTGCAGCCTTTGCAGTAGCATCAGCAGCTTCGTTCCCTGGCAAGCTGAGATGACTAGGAACCCACAGAAACATCACGTTGGCTCCCAGCACAGTGAGTGGAGACATTCTTGGATCCATAATAAAAAAAGGGTGAACTGGGTACGGCGCACGAAGGCTCAGAGAAAATCTGAGCACGACACAATTGAGAAGGCCATGTTGTCGGATGTACTGGGTGGCCAGGTGAAGGGTGTAGAGCTCCACAATAAAAATCGAGCACTGGTCACGAAACCGATAGTGAAAAGGATTATCGGTAAGCACAGAAGCACACCCGACACCACGATTGGTCGGTGTAAACGAAGACAGTGTCCCCAAGCCGCTTGCTAAGTGCAAGAAACTTGCTACAATACACCAGGCCAGTAGTAGTGTCCTTCGGAAGCAAATGAAGTCCTAAGTGAACACATACCTTGGCACGAAGCCAGGAACTCCTGGAGGCAACACAGGTGACAGGCACAGCCCATACTGGCAGTCAAGGGAGTCATCAAAAATGCGAGCATAGGATGGATAACCGGGAATAGAAGACAGATGGCTCGTATAACGACCGAGGAGAATATTCCACAGGTATGGCATTATTATGTCAGCAGTTACAGCATGAAGACTCTCAATGGGGCTATAGCCCACGTCACTTAGGGTAGTGCTTCTTCACACAGAGCCAGAGCATTAAGGAAGAATGTAAGGATGAGGACCGTGCAAGAGGAGCAGCAGAGAGCAGGTAAAAGTCAACATTGCCAAACTGCACTGCTGTGGACAACAGTCAGGCTCATTTGCCTACGGTACATCATATTATACGTTCAAATCTATGGGGGGAACAGTAAATATTAAAAACAAATTCTATCAATTGTCATGAGAGAAATATTAATTCACGTCTTGAAGATGTTGCATCCACTGCCGCCATGGATTTACTGTGTGTGGCGTTGGGAGACAAGAACAGCTGACACAGCTTTGTGAAGACCTGAAGTACAGACTACAGGCCTAGTATAGGAGGCACCAGTGGCTAAAAATCCATAATTCAGTCTCAAATAGAGGGGGGGACTGGTTTAAATGGAGGAGGGTGGTCAATCCACTCCCTACGTGGCACCACATAAAACACCGAGGGAGCGAGTGCAACGAGCTGGCAGGTAAGAAACTTGGGAAGACTACCAGAGGTTCCTATCAAACGCGAGTCCCAAAAATTTCGATGTGTGAAGGAACAAAAGAAGGAATGGGCCGAGATGTAAGGATGGGGGACGAAATTCCCACCACCACAAGTTCATACAAACAGTCTTCTCAGCAGAAAAGCTCCACGAGTAAACATGATCCAAGGCGCTGCTCAAGTAGACAGTTTAAACGAGAGCTGCAATAGATCGAAAAGTCATCAACGAAAAGAGAGCCTGAAATACCTGGTGGGAGACAATCCACAACAGAGTTAATGGCTATAGCAAATGAGATGATGCTGAGCACAGAACCCTGAGGCACCATATTCTCTTGAGTAAAAGTGTCCGACAGAGCTGCCCACATGTGCCTTAAAAATGCAGTCTTTTAAAAATTCCCGGACAAAAAGGGGGAGGCGACCCTGGAAGCACCACTCTTACATAAGCACCACTTGCCATACACCTTCTCCAAATCAAAAAACATGGCACTTTCACAAAAACAATGTTCGTAATGAGTTGACAAGGTGATGATCAACTGCAGAGTGGTGCCTGTGGAATCCACGTTGGGCATTAGGGGGGAGATTCCAAGACTTAAGCCATCACACCGGCCCCCATTAATCATATATTTATCACCTTGCATATGCTACTGGTGACAGAAAATGGGTGTAGCTATGGGTATGTCAATGGCCTCACGCCAGTGACTGGGAAATACGCCACCTGCCGAAATGTTGTTATAACTATGGAGCAGAAAGCATAGGCCCTCAGCAGATAGATGCAACATCAGAATTTGAATGTCGTCCGATCCTGGTGCAGATGGCTGGGACAAAGAAAGTGCATGTTGAAGCTCCCTCATGGAAAAAGTAGTATTGTAAAATTCATGATTCTGGGAGGAGAAAGATATCATACTTGCCACTGCTGCCCATTTCATTTGGTAGTGGACATTTTTGAAATGTTTGCAAAATATCAAACCAAAGTGTTGGAGGTATCAAGATGGTCTACAATAACATTGTTTGCTTTGGTCAAACTAGGAAGCAGGGAATGAACCACTGTTCCTAAACGCCAATGGAGATTACCCCAAACAGCAGAAGAGGGTGTAAAACTCTTAAAAGGGCTCTGGAAAGGAAGCCAACTAGGTTTTTGCCATCCCTGCAAATGTGTTGACACTGCGCACATGACTGTGTACAACGCATACAGTTCGCAATTTTGGGATGGCGTTTATAAATGCGGGCAGCTCATCTCCGCATACATATTGCGTTGTGACATATCTCGGCCCACCTGTGAGGAAGAGGAACGAGGCATGGAAGATTCTGCAGCAATAGGGGTAGCTTTTGTAAGGTATTCTACCTGGTCATCGATGTGGGAATGAGGCATGGAAGATTCTGCAGCAATAGGGGTAGCATTTGTAAGGTATTCTACCTGGTCATCGATGCGGGAATGTTGATCAAACATGGCCTGTGAGGAATAGAGCTGCCAGTAAGCTTCAGAGAATTGCCAGTTGGTTGAAAACACAGATGGGATAGGCGATAGCAAATGAATGACACAGGGGAATTGGTCACTTGAGTGTGTGTCAAAGAGAACAGACCACTAGAAATGACAAACAAGCTGAGCAGTACAGATCGAAGGTCCAAGTGGGAAAAAGAGTGTGGAGTCAGAGAGAAATGTGGGTACCCATGTTCATTGAGTTGGATGAAGATATCCACTAAGAGAGAGCCTCTCAGACGGGTGTGGAGAGCTCCAAAGGGATGGTTGGCACTGAAGTCACTGAGCAGCAACAAAGGAGGAGGAAGTTGTGCAGTAAGTTGCAAAAAGTCTGCCCTGGAGACAGAGGAAGACGAGGGTGAGCAACAGTTTGAAGCTGGGTGTGCAAGGAAATGGCGTGACTATAGACATCATCCTCAATGAGCAACATGACTCTCTCATGAGACAGAGTCCTCACCATAGGGGTGTGACCAAAACTGACTGAAGTGAAGCGTAGGAGATGAAAGCGATTGTGAGGACATAAATTTGTTTCCTGGAGACAAAACAACTGGACAGTAAAGCAGTATGATCACAACAGGAGCTATAATTCAATCATATTGGATCTGATGCCACCAATGTTCTATTGGAGAACAACCATTTTTGACGATAGACAGAAGATGGGTCAAAAAAGGGGACAATCACGGCAGTGGCTTCCAAGTGCCAGAATTTGAACATGCAGAATGACCAGGTTCAGAGGTTGGAGGATCCTGGTCCAACAGTTCCGCAGAGATGTCGGTACTTGCCTTGGGTTGGCCAACGAACTGGCTGTTGGCAAAGTACCCAGGCAAAATAGCGATCGGCCAGGTGAGGGTATTGGGTCGTGACACAGCTGAAGAAGAATGCTGAGATGGAGAAGGGGAAGAATGTCTACCTTTGTTCAACTTCTTAGAGCCTTGGCATCTGTCAGGCACAGACACAGGCATTAGCTGGCTAGATGCACGCAAAAAGTCATTGCAGGAGTACTCCTCTTTGGATTTCCTCACTTCTGTTTGTGAGGCATGTAATTTCACTAGTTCAGGCAGAAGTTTATTGGTACAGTGTGCACCTGGAGGAGGTGAAGATGATCTGCAGAGCCATGTCCACCTTAGGTCGAGGTGTAGCATGAACTGTACTGTAATTGCCAGAGGGTAGTGTACAAAGATTGTGGTAGTCAAAATTTTCCGAGCAATGTGAGTAGGAACCTTTGAAATTTCACCTGGATCTTCTGAATTGGACAGTCACAGAAACAAAAATGCTGCATTTTCATAAGACTCACAGGTGTGGTTGTAGCGCTGACATTTATAGCAACTTATGGGGTTCAGGATATATGGTCTGACATTAAATGCTTCATAGCCAGCTGTAATTTTTGATTGAACTACCACTTATGGTCAAATGTGTGGAATATGGTGTGGGTTGGCACTAATTCTTTATCAACTCTTTTCATGGCATGGTGAATTCAACCACTACCTTGACAGCGAGATAGGCTGTTATTTAAGCCTCAGGTAGGCTATCAAGCAGCTGAGTGTATATAACACCAGGGGCGAAATTCAGAGCACAGTCTACCTCTAATAGGATAGCTGTGGAGAAGCTTTGCATTAACCAGTTTCTGTGCGTGAAGAAGCTCTACCTGTCTCCAGAAGTAAGGTCCCATTATGCAACCAAGAGTAGAATTTCACATGACCGGCTGGAGGATTCACACTCAGCACGGAAAGGAAAGTAGTGCTGCAAAGGCTGGGGCCCCATTGTAGACTAGCACATACCAAAGAGTGGTGAGCCCCATCGGGGGATAACAACTTGGGAGAGTTCATCAGAGATGGCGGTATCATCAGGAGTGCCCCAGGGAAGAGTGATATAGGACCACTGTTATTTCCTATATACACAAACGATCTGGCAGAAAGGAAAAGCAGCAGTCTCCAGCTGTTTGCCAATGATGCTGTTGTGTATGGAAGGATGCCATTGTTGAGTGACTGTACAAGGATACAGGACAACTGATAAAATTTCTAGTTGGTGTGATGAATGGCAGCCACCTCTAAATGTAGAAAAATGTAAGCTAATGCAGATAAGTAGAAGAAACCAACCCATAATGTTCAAATACAGTATTTGTAGTGTACGGCTTAGCACCGTCACATCGATAAAATATCTACAAGTAATGTTGCAAAGCAATGTGAAATGGAATGAGCAAGTAAGGACTGAAGTAGGGAAAATGAATGGCGACTTTGGTTCACCAGGAGAATTTTAGGAATGTGGTTCATCTGTAAAGGAGACAGCATATAAGATACTAATGTGACCCATTCTTGAGTACTGTTCAACTGTTTTGGATCCATACCAACCAGTCTGGCTCACCAACATGTTACAACATATATTTAAATTTGGGAACACTTCTCTAAAATCTACACAGAGTTATACTGAACACTGTTCTCATTCTATACTTCTGTGAAAGAAACGCTGTGTTCCTCAATGGCAAGTTACACCAGAAATTATGCCAGAAGCAAACAGCGAAGGAAAAGTAGATTTTAGTTAATGTTTTTGAGATTTCCATCTCCAAAAACTCATATTATCTGTAATCCAAAAGTTGCACAGCTTTGATGTGTAAGAGGATCTGGAACATGTGACTTCTACTCCAGGTTCTTAATGACATCAAGAATTCAGGCATAAATTTCGACTACTGTTTTTCATTTACTTATTTATTTATGTTTGCGGATTATTCCCAATTAGTTTTTGGCTTGTGCAGTACAGAATTCCTTGTCATTCAGTGAAAATCCATTGAGTCAGCTATTAATTTCCAACAAAATGTATTCACCTTCAAGTATTAAAGTCTCTTCATTATGTTCCATTATAATACTTGCACAATCAAAAAATAAAACTATTTATGTTCTTAGATATTTGATGGTAGCTCATTTACATACAACAAAAATGACCGCGACAAAATGTCTGTAGCACACTTTTTACTTGTTATTCCCGATTCTGAAGATGCTATTTCATTGTGTACACCCCCTGAATTTCTTAATGCGACACTCTGCATGCTTTTAGTTAGATGGGATGGAAACCAGCTACCAGTAAGATATTTGATACCATGATATTTGAGTAGCAGGGTACCGTAAACTGAACAATCAAAAGATTGTGACAATTCACAGGAAACACCAGCTGCCAAAGTTTTGTATAATTTGATTTAAAAAAAAACACATTATGCACAGAAATGCTTTTCAAATTCAAATAAAGACTGAACATCTTTATTTTTGAGGGAGATATGTTACTGTTTCCTGTAAATCAGAGAGAGGTAAGCAATGGGGCGGGTCAGAAACAATTAATGGCTATCTTACTTCATTTCTTGTGAAAGAGTGACAATGGTATTGTCTGGAAATATCCCCCACGATATTGAATTCTTTCTCTTTTTGGGTCATCAGTCTTATACCAAGTGGGCTACTGCGACTTCTCATTTGCCAAGCTCTCACATTAGCCTTTCCATCCAATGTTTTCAATTATTAGTTGAATATATTACAATCTCTATCGACCTCTACTGTGATTTCCCTCTACAGCCCCCTCTAGCACAATGGAAGTTATTCCCTGATGTCCTAACACATGCCTCCTCTTCTCAATTTCTTCCCCGCCAATTCTGTGGATAAGCCCCACATTTCTTATCATATCAATCTGCCTAACCTCCAACATCCTTCTACAGGACCACATCTAATGTGCTTTGATTCTCTTCTTTTCTGGTTTTGCATATGTGACTGAATAAATCAATTACATGAGACGAATAGGATGTCTCAAGTGTAGTACAAAGCCAGCAGCCATTTCAGCTTTTCTACTGCTCACAGGTTGGCAACACATCAGTTTGGGATGATACTACCACATAATCAATGAGGGGGGCGAGGCAATGAATTTCTAGAGCTGAAATAGAAACCATTCTCTTCTTCGCTGTTGTTCTCGAGTATGTCGCGAATTACTTGGTTATGGTTAGACAACAATATTATGAAAAGGTCAGATTGCTACTCACCATATTGCAGAGATGGTGAGCCACAGACAGGCACAACAGAAAGACTACTAAACATGTAAGCTTTTAGCCGGAGAGCCTTCTGAAACACACACACACACACACACAAACACACACACACACACACACACACACACACACAGAGAGAGAGAGAGAGAGAGAGAGAGAGAGAGAGAGAGAGAGAGAGAGAGAGAGAGAGAGAGAGAGAGAGAGAGAGAGAGAGAGAGAGAGAGAGGAGGGGGGGGGGGGGAGAGAACCACTGTCTTTGGCTGCCAGACTGTGTGTATGTTGGTCTATTTTACTACTTCATCCATTAAATTCTCCACATCAATCTTCTGAGATAATGCCAGCAAGCAGTTACTAAACACGTTGACAACCCAAATGCTATAATTTATTAACTGGCCATTTCCTTAAATAATTACTCCTCACATTTGGCTTCACACAGAAATCCTAAAGGTTTTTAGTGCATTAAATACTGACCCAAAATAGTGTATACAAAACAAGAAATCTATTACTAGAACCTTCTCTCAGCTTACTTAACTGAATTTTTACTTTTTGGCAGTTCCATAGTTTGTATAAAAGCCGCAACTTTGGAGTCAAAAGATTCAGCACAAGCGCCCCAGCATTCAATATACGCAAAATAATGGTTCATATTGCAAATATTTCTTATTCGTTATATGTATTATACTGTCTGTGGCAGGAAATATTCAACAACAAATCTGAATACATAATGGTATGTGGTGGTGATGTGTGTAGTTCTTATAGGTGTTGGTATTTGATTTCTCCCGTGGAGAAAAAAAATCTCCTAGAGTTTCTAAAGGTTCATTTTCTCCAAGTGCAACGGAAGAAATAAAAGCTCAGCTACACAATAGTGTCAGCACAAGGATATGCCCTCACCAAGGTGCTGGAGAGCATGTGTTATACAATGCTGAATGCCCATTCTTCTCCTCTATTAAGGACATTGAATTCTTGTGAAAGTTTTTACTTCTTTTATGAGGAACAACATGAGAAAATTGCGTCCAGAGGGAGTTTTAAAACATATTTTAACTTTTCTATGCCAGAAAAATTTCTAAAACTAACATCTACATAGGCCTACTATCTTACAGATAGAATATCAAATAGGAGGTTTTGGTTGCCCACCAACAGCAAGATAATTTACAGTAGCCCAATGTTTTTGGGTTGTGTACTTCAGAGCTTGTCTATTTAGTTTGTATCATCCACATATTCTCCAAACGGGCATGAACAGCAGTGTGGTGAAACTGTTTGTCATGCAGTTCATGAAGGATTTTCTCAGAAAATAAAATTTTTCAGATAATCCTTATTCTTATTCCATTCTCAATGGAACTTCGTCTTTCATAAAGCTAACACTTTAAGAACAGGACTGCTATAGCAACAATCTCAGTCATGTTACCATGGAATGGACCTATAGTTCCAGTGGCGGGCTGGGCGTGGCAGCTTCAAGGGCCTACCACAACCAAAAACATTACACAATTTTGTAAACATCTCTATGGAAACACCTCAGTGTTGTCAAAACTCTGTAGATGGCTGCTGTTTTCGCATACAGCCATTAACACTCGGCAGTTAAAAGCTGGCAACAGTAGTGCGGGCTGTCAGGGTTCTACTTACACTGTCTTGATATAATGTAGGCTATTTCTAATACAGATATCAACAATAAAGTAATAGAGAACATGATGTTCAAGAAAATGAGGCAATTTTATGAAGAACAACTGAAGGGCACAGGTTATTTGCACAGAACACACTTAGATGAACACAAATTGTATATTTGGCAAGCACTGCTACTATCTGAGAGTAAAAATTTATTACTTAATGCAAGTTAGAAATGCAACAGAACCAACGTATAGGAAAGTCATTTTGTCATTCCATGGAGCATGTCTACACATATAATAACAGCAATCTTCTCAGACACTCATAAAGGATTGGATACCATTCTTGAATCGACCTTGTCACAAAGTTACATGTACAACTGATGCCTTACAGCATCACCTTCAACAACATACTATTCGGAGGCTCTATCACATTATATGTTAACTAACCAGTCATACACAATAAACCTCTTATAGTGACTATCTTCTCATCCAACTGTAGGTTATGTTGTACAGAACATGCAAATCCATAAACATTAATCACGAAGAGGTTTCACAAGCTGTATCCTCTCACATATTTCTCTGGTTTTCTGCCACTAAGGGTAATGACCATTTAAGTATCATTAGCATGTACATGGTTACAATTTTTACACAGGATATCAGTGAGTCATATGTCACTCATTTTAATTCATATCACATGTTTGTTGAAAACAAAGAGGGTGAGAAAGACTGTGCCTCTATTAATAGAAAGACCAATTTTGCATCTGTGGCAATTTGTTGGTCATGAATTACTGTCCAAATTATATACAAGGCAATGGGAGGTTTACAAAAAGCCTTCTCAATGACAGTTACATTACAGTGTAAAGTCTCTTAATTATCAAAATTATCAAGTCCCTCTCGCTTCTCTAGTCAGCACGGGTATGAACAATTAGTTTGATGATACACATAATCATTGCTATAATACAAATTAAATAATAGATTGATCATTCTCAGTACCATAACTGAACTGCACACAGCATTTCTATTCTTCATGAAGTATTCAAAGACACTAAGTTCTTTTCTTTAAAAGGAGTAAGGAAAAGTGAGTACAAATACCAATGCCACACCCACTCACGGGCAGTACAATGGGAAAAAATGTTACATGAACTTCAACAAGCTAGATTTTGTTTCTCATTCAATATCAAAATGGACATAAAATTGAATTTACTGATAGCCCCAAGCTAGTAATGCAGGTAAAGATATGAGAAAAATAGTAAGTACACTTTAATATTTATGTCTATGGGAACAAAGTACTTGTCACACAACTGCACAAACATTACGCTGACATTAGCTCCTACCAGTCATTACTTCCACTTCACAATCACCCAATGCTATGACTTTATTATAATGTAAACAATGGAAAAATCTCCTGGGTTAACAAGCTCTCACTACTGGGATGATTAAAACATGCAGTTACCAAATAAAAAAGGTAATAATAATTAGAACACGATATACTTACAAGCTGGAATTCGCTTCTTCTATCGTAGGCATGCCTTATTCCAGCGTCCTTCCACAAGTTACTTAGGGACGATGCGTACTGTAAAAACAATCTAGCATCTAGAATCATGCTGTTTTCGAAACTCAAGACGTGTTTTCCACTTTCACTGTTTTCTGGCTTCTCCCATGGAATTTGTAATTTGTCTCTCGCATCAACTAAAACTTTCATACCTTTCACAATGTTAAGATATATCACTTGTTGATATTCTTTAATAAGTTCAGGTTCGAACTTTACCCCATGGATGATCCGCATTTGTTTAAGAAAAGTTGACTTCCCACTTTCACCAGCACCTAACAGCAGCAGCTTCACTTGCCGTCGGAACGTCTGCTTGTCTTTTTCAATAAGTCTGTCAATTTCTTGGCTCTTGTGTCGCTGTTCTATTTCTTCAGGACTAAATTTAAACTGCAGACAGCAAGCACACGACCGCACACCGGCCGCCATCTTGCCTAACACTGTTACTCAACAGATCACCCAGCATTCACAGAAACTGTTTAGCTTCATGACGTCACAAGACCGACGTACCATTGGACGCCAAAAGTCCAGTGTCAATGAATAGCGAATTGTTGTGGTGAAATTATAATGATTTCACCTAACAACGAAAGCGCTGACGCCCAAACTTCAACATGAATGAAAATAATCAACGCCTATATGTTAATTAATTATAATAGACATAAAAGAATTAAAACACAACGCTTTCTATGGAACATCATCCCCACACGGCAAACTGACATGGTATTTACGCTTATTTTATTGTTCGAAAATGGTATTCATGTTTCATATTTACCATTCGCAACTATTATAAATTCCGACTTTTAGATCAGCGTAAATTTGTAATTGTGACAGCTGAAGCACTAACAGAATGGGGATTATTTCTCCTTAGGAAATAATTTCCTATAACAATTGGAAGAATTTGACTAAACATTTCAAAACGTAAGTCGATAAATTCACGATATGGCTGTTATGGCGCGACAAAAACTTATTATTAGTTACCTCCAGTTACGAGAAACAAATTCTCATAAAGGAATCATGACGACAACACGTAAAAAGTATCCTTCACGTCAACCGCATTGCGTAAAATAATTATCTTCGTATTAGCTCTTTTTATGCAGCATACCATAAAAGATTAATCTTTTAGCTAGAAATAATAATAATAATAATGTTGATGTAGCTGTGTATTTACGCAGGGCATGAGCAAGGTTTTTCTCGTGGATTCAGTGAGCAATACTTAAACTCTTGTTAGCGGTACTGCTGAACTTCTGTCTTTGGATAAAATGTTCCTGCTACAGGAAAACAAATTTTCAAATGAAATAACTGCAATTAATTTTACTCCCGATGGATTAGCAGTAAGTATGGTAAGCTATTGGGTGGAGGTGGGGAAGGAGAGTAGAGCAGATTATTGGTCAAAATTTTCGTTTAATCATTCAATTACATTTCAGTCTTCTACTGCGCAGCTTCGTGTCAGGACTGATTAAACTATGTCGCAGATTAAATTAATACCTCACCGGAGTTTGTGTCAGCTATAGACTAGTGGAATTAAAATCACCCATGATGTTAGCTGATGGATCTTGTCAAAAATCACCCTCTAGGACGATGGCTTAAATGCATCGTTATTGGAATCTATTGAGTACTATGCCCTTGGCAATAGTTTAACCTCTCAGTCTCTGTGTCCCCTGTAGGAGACAAAAAACATATGCTATTAAAAAAATTGTGGTGACAAAATTCAACCAAATTTCAAAGTGTTAGCCATTTCAACGCGTAAACGGAAGGTGGCAGCACATGTTGGAACTGAAACAAGTCACACAGCTTGCCTTCTGTTTGCTCTACAGCAGTGCCAAAATGGCTCACAGAAGAGGAAGGCATTTTGTTGGTGCTCAAGAATGTAAGTAGTTTTTATCAGTCATAGTTCACTAATTAAGACGATACTTTCAATGCAGTTACGATGTTTAATATTCAAACTAAAAACATTACAGTAAAAGAACATAAAAATAAATTTAGCATACACATACCATGCTGCAAATTTTGGATGTCCCCTGTAGGGGACAATTCGACTCAGCACTATAAAAAGTCATGTTTATTTTTCTTAAATTAGAAACGTATTGGTCGAGGTTTCTTGCATTTTCATTCTACTTTGTAACACTTTTTCATCATAAAACGTAGAACAATTCTAGAATTAAAGCAAGCAGTTAAAATTTCTGTAAATTTAGTGTTCTTCTTTCCTTTAAAATTAGAAGTAATTTGAGGCTTTTGTTAGTGAAGTTTTAAATGAAGATGATAGTGAGATAGGAGTCTCTGATGACAATGATGATACAGGTGGAGATTTGGAGATCACTGATACTGCTCTCAGGAATGAAAATATTGATAGCAGGGAAGGAGAGGAAGATGGACAAGAAAAGTATGGTAATTCCACTGCTTCTAAACCATTCTACCAATATCAGAACATTCTGGAAGAAAACTTTAAACTTTGCTCCACTCCCAGCAGCACTTCAATAAATGCAACAAGTAGTAATTCACACGCGTTTCAAACTTCAACAATATGCAAATAAATATCTCCTTGAATATATCTTTGTTACACTGACTGACTGTAGTAACAGAAGATATTTAAAAGAAACTCGTAAACCTCTAAAGTGTGTACTTGTAGAAATGGAAAAAATTATTCTGCAACAATAATGGTGTCATTTCTCAAATATCCCAGGATCAGGATGTATTGAGGCAATAAAGCTAGAGTTAAATGCTACTGCAGAAAACATCTTCCATGGCAGGTATTTCTTCATAAGCAAGCACCTCAAACTTATTTATGACAATGAAGTTGGCACAAACCAACAAAGAAAGGGACAATTTCCGAAAACCCATTTATCAGTATGATCTGAATAAATGTAGATTAAATCAAAGACGTCCAAAAGTTAGAGTGAGTGAGCAGATGATTTCTTTCTGGAGCTGTATATCAGTTTGGCAGGTTATCAAAACAAAAGATACCCCTGTGTTTTAAACAATTTTGTCTTAGCTGCCCCTGAAAAACAACAACTGAATCTCCTTATTCATCTAGGAAAAGGTGACCTGACCTTAGGTCACCATTATGAAAATTTTAAAGTGTGTGGAAAAGCCGTTTTAAAAATTTTGGAATCTACATGTAAAACAATATATATGGATAGATACTTTATGTCTGAACTTCTGTTGAATATGCTACACAGTGAAACTGAGTGTCAGGGTATTCCATAAAAGTAAAATTCTTCAGCTATCAAAAGATGTGTGCAACAAAGAGATTCTGAATATAGAAAGGAGTTCAGTGCATCTGTTGGGCAGAAATGATGGTTTGATAATCGGGGCAATGACATCCAGCAAGGAAGGAGTCAATTATGTTGGCAAGTGCCAGCACTGGTACCAAAAAGAAAAGAAATACAAAGAAGTAAAAGGTACTCATATCATATAAGCATACATCACAAGTATGGGCATTGTTGACTTCTTAGATAGGCTGATTAGTCTGTGTAGAACAACAGCAAGAAGAAGGAAATTGACTCTACAAGTGACTATGCATTTCATCAATTTTGCAATCTGTGCTTCATAGATAGAGTAAACATGTGACCAGAACCCCTAAAAGCCCCCAACCAAGAAATTTTAGACTGTCTAAAGTTGAGAGGAATATATGAAGAATCTCTCTGCCATACTGTCCAAAACGATTTGTCATCCAAGGCTGATCCAAGCTGTGAACCTCCAGCACCAAAAGACTACACAGATGGAAGACCATAGTTCCTCAGTCACTAGATATTCTATGATAAATGTATGGTTTACATCTCTCACAATTCCCCAAACCTGTCATTTTACAGAATGTTCACCACATATATGTTGTTGTATCTGCAAAGTGTTTTTGTGTTTGCAAGATGCACACGACTGTTTCAAACTGTATCAGGAGCTTTGATTATGGTTGGTTAAAAATGTGAAAAAGTTATGTTATATATACTCAGTTCATAATTATGGACTTTGTAAGTAGGCTGTTTAGATTTTTATATTGGTAACGCCATGTAGCGCTCTGTATGAAAATCACTGGCTGTGCTATGTGCAGTCTGTGGCTAGTTTGCATTGTTGTCTGCCAATGTAGTGTTGGGCAGCTGGATATCAACAGTGTGTAGCGTTGCGCAGTTGGAGGTGAGCTGCCAGCAGTGGTGGATGTGGGGAGAGAGATGGCGGAGTTTTGAAATTTGTAAGACTGGGTCTCATGATCTGCTACATATATTATAACTTTTGATGACTATTAAGGTAAATACATTGTTTGTTCTCTATCAAAATCTTTCATTTGCTAACTATGGCTGTCAGTAGTTAGTGCCTTCAGTAGTTTGAATCTTTTATTTAGCTGGCAGTACTGGCGCTCGCTGTATTGCAGTAGTTCGAGTAACGAAGATTTTTGGTGAGGTAAGTGATTTGCGAAAGGTATAGGTTAATGTTAGTCAGGGCCATTCTTTTGTAGGGATTTTTAAAAGTCAGATTGCATTGCGCTAAAAAATATTGTGTGTCAGTTTAAGCACAGTCATGTACAATTTTTCTAAGGGGACGTTTCATAGGAGAACTTATGAGAACTTATTTCAACAGAAATTACGAATGCATTGTTATAGTGAACAGATAACACAGTGTTGTTATTTGTACATTCTTGCTTGTTAGTTGCACGATTACGTAACGACTATAAGGCTCACATACTTAGAACATTTACCAGTACTGCTAATGAGATTTTGATGCAACATTTTGGTTTACTTGAAAATACATTCTGGATGTAAAGTACTTTCTGTGAGATACCAGATGACACAGTGGTTAGTTTATGTGACAGCTACAAGATTTTATCACGACGCTACTAATGAGTGACAATTTACAATGTTGCTTTTGAGGTGTTTCTGTTTTATATCTGCACAGTTTTTCTGATTTATTCTGGAAAGTGAAACATGTTTTAGTAGTAACTTTTGCGGTATTGCTACAATGAGACAGCCTTTTCTGTAGCACAACAATATGTTACAGCATAGTACTTTCTTCATCGCGGCAATAGGCGTAATAACTAAGATATCTATACGTAAAGCATTTCACTTTCGTTTATGATGAGGTAAGTACATTGAGTTAAGCAGAACTTTGCTTACAGAGGACGATGACTACGACACTTCCACAGAATTATCTTACAGCAAGACGCACATTTAGCGCTACAGTACACGTATTTGAGTGATTAATTTTGTACTTAAAACATTTATTTTTAAAGATATTTGAAGTACAATGATACAAAGGTTTTCCGTGATACATTTCATTCCAATGCTGTAATCTGTAACACCTGAGGGTATAATTACATTAATCCTCAGGGGGTACACGCTTACTTTGTGTACCATGTGTTTGGCAAGCACAAGGAGCCCTAGCTAATATGGTATTTGCTTATACAACTTTACACATCGGTACCATATTTCTCTAACACATAAATTACACAGCTATCTGATCATTTAACTGAGAGAGACAAACATTTATTTTACTACATCAGTGACAGATATTTACGTAATTACACCGTTGGATAACTTCACACTTATGAAATTGTATTTTGTCTGTACTTTGTGAATTGTTCATATTTTGTGATACTATGAGAGCTTTGAATGATGTATTTGGTATGGGATCATGATTTTTAAAGTACGTTTGAGGTAGATGACACTTTTAACATGAGCAGAGAATTTTTTTAGGTTTTGAAATTATTGCAGAAAGCTACGACGCTTTTGAGATTTGACTGAGGCGTTATGATGTTATTATTACGACGACAACGTATATTATGCTGTTGAGTAATGTTTATTATGATATGTATTTATTATGATGAAATACTGAAGAAGTGTGGAGGAATATGTATATGTGTAATAAGGTAAGTAATAATGAGTAGTGGTTAGGGACTCTGACTTGTGAAAAAGGATGTTGGAAACCAAGAATAATACTTTAAGAGTTATGAAATATGTGTAAATGCGTGAATGTATCACAATGCCGACGAAAATTTTTTGAACACTGTTATATTTATATGATTTTGTTTCTACACATTTGTAATGCAATTTTTCGACCTGTGAAATTTTTATATGAGTGTGTCACTGTAGCGGAAACTGATGTAAATATTTCGGTAAGGAAGGTAGGTTACCTTGACGTAATGCGTTTTGGGCGCCCAGCTGAGAGATAGTCGTCTGACAAAAGAAAGCCATTAGGTGGAGAAAAAAAAAGAGAGGCCATTATCCTCGCTATTGACATTTCTTTGTCGAAAGCATCGTGAATTCGACACGCTGAAACTTGAAAACATATGATTACACTGTGGAGCTTTTGATTTATGATATTTACTTAAATGCCTATTGAAATGATGAGAAACATTTTACATCTATTTCTTTTCTAGTTGAGAGATTGCTCATTTTGTTTAACATCTGGTTTCCAGCTGTGTTGCAGCATTGGTTTTATAAAATAAAATTAAGTGCATTTGCTAATGTGAACACTTTCTGTCACCAGATCTATTAAATAATAATTTTATGATCCATATTCTTCGAAAAAGGAGCACTTGGAATGGAAAGAACAATAAGAAGGGATTAATAACAGTAACTGTATACATAATTTGCGTTTCAACTACTTGGTAATTTTTTTGGTAGAGTAAGTTATCGCGATGCATCACTCTAGTGTTGAGATGTGACATATTAAACATGGCCATCTTTACTGTAATATTTTTTCTGCTTGAGCTTTGTCATGTTTAGATATAAGTTATTGCATTTGCTGCTGCTGTTTTCCAGGCATAGTGTTACTGAATTTGACTTTGTATTACTCTGTTAAGCCAGTTTTACTACAGATTTATTTTTCTTGTTTGCTGTGTATTGCCTTATATTACTTGTAATATTGCAATTGCTTTGCTAATTTCTATAATACTGCTTGCTTTGCAAATCTGCATTTTTTGTCATTGCTGTTTGTGTTAATTGTTTTGTGCTGCTGCACTGCCTCGTTCCTTAGTTTAGCATCTGAGCTCAGTAGATTTAAGTTAGCTTAAGAGGGGGTAGACTATATGAGAGAACGAGTTGAATTGGATGAAATGCATTGAGAAGCTATAAGATAATAGTTTGTTCAAAAAGGGATTCTGAAAGAGGATATGAACAAAAAAGTAGGATTTAGGGACAACAGGTTTAGGTAGGATTTTCATGGAAAATAAATAATGAGGTACGTAATATGTGAACATATAAATACAGAAAGCAAGCTTTGATTGGATTTTTTTTGGTGGAAACAAATGTTGAAATAAGACAAAAGATCTATGGAATGAAGTTTTGGGTTGGACTGCAGTACCAAATGTTACACTGAAAACAAACCCTGCCCTTTCCTCTTGTGTTATCCCACTATGTGTTTGTGTACCCTTGGGTATTTGTGTTCTTCCTGTCTTTGTGTGTTTATCTGATGAGAGTCACGTTGTAGAATTTTTCTGATAATATGCTATTTACTTTGTAAAGATGTTTAGACATTATTTATCTGTTCTGTTTTGTTGCTCATATGTGAAGTTGATGTTTCAAAACTTATTCTGGTCTTTATCTATTTACGTATGTCATAATTCCTGTAACACTGATGCATATGTTTATTTCTATTCTTTGGTAAAGCCTGTATTACTACAAATGTTATCTGTATTATTATGTTTTAATGATATATTTTGTATCTTTGTTATTGTATTCTCATGTTATAATATTGTAATTGACACCAGTTCAGCAAATTCAGTAACTTGTAAGCATTCATTTCACTGCACACATTTCTGTTGGTCATAGTATATGCACAATACGTAAAAAAAAATTTACTGTGATGAACAATCACAATTGTCTTTATGGACTGTGAGAAAATTTTAGCTTTTGGGCAACATTGTATCAATAAGTGTGTTCATTTGATTTCTTTGTTATTGTAATTATGAATTGTTTTTCAAATCTGTATTGGCCACTGCCCAAAACAATTTGTAAAATTTTTTGTGGGGAGCATGGGGGCTATGTAAGTAGAGTGTTTAGGTTTTTATATTGGTAACGCCATGTAGCGCTCTGTATGAAAATCACTGGCTGTGCTATGTGCAGTCTGTGGCTAGTTTGCATTGTTGTCTGCCATTGTAGTGTTGGGCAGCTGGATGTGAACAGCGTGTAGCGTTGTGCAGTTGGAGGTGAGCTGCCAGCAGTGGTGGATGTGGGGAGAGAGATGGCGGAGTTTTGAAATTTGTAAGACTGGATGTCATGATCTGCTATATTTATTATGACTTTTGATGACTATTAAGGTAAATACATTGTTTGTTCTCTATCAAAATCTTTCATTTGCTAACTATGGCTGTCAGTAGTTAGTGCCTTCAGCAGTTTGAATCTTTTATTTAGCTGGCAGTACTGGCGCTCGCTGTATTGCAGTAGTTCGAGTAACGAAGATTTTTGGTGAGGTAAGTGATTTGCGAAAGGTATAGGTTAATGTTAGTCAGGCCATTCTTTTGTAGGTATTTTTGAAAGTCAGATTGCATTGCGCTAAAAATATTGTGTGTCAGTTTAAGCACAGTCATGTATAATTTTTCTAAAGTCTTTGATTTAAGTAATGCTATTTTTGTTACATGTCAAAATTTTTTGTAACTAGATCTTTATCTCTATGTATGAGTGTAGGAAGGAAACTCCACTCAAATATCCATGGACGCTTTACTTGATGTACAGTCAGTTTATACTATCATTAACACAAATAAATAAAGGGAAATTAACATAAAGTGTAGTACTAAATATATTGCCCATACTGAGTATTGTGGTACCTAATGTCCTGATGTCTCCTATAGGAGACATAAGTTGTTATAAACACTAAAGAGGTAGGATTTATTAAAATCATTTATGGAGCCTTTTTAGAAAATTATTACTCATAAAATGAAACAAAATACAAACACACTGAAAAAAAATTCCCAAGACTGAGGAGGCTAATTGCAAATAGGAAGATAGACTTGATAACGACTGATATTTTGAGATTTTCCACAAGAGATAATTTTAGAGTATTATTCAAAAACATATATAGTGCCATTAATTCTAGCTTCTGCATCATGTACTGAGCTTTTTAGCTGTCTATTGAACTCAGGCACTCCTTATTCACATTTGCTCTATTCCTAACACCATCAGGTAAATTTTAGATATTGCTCTCATGTAAATTGTCTTTCTCTTCTTCATCCTTGTGGTCACTGACAGTAATGTATCGATGGGCACACTAGTGCAGATAATGATCTATGTCAAGGTCACTGCCCCCGACTTGGAAAATTGTGAGTGGTAAATTCAAGGTCACAATTTAACTTGATACCTGTCATGTGACAAGACAACCCCCTACCCGTCTGTCCAAACCAATTGTATTACATGAATTAGTTGAGAAAATGAAGGTCACCTAGCCACAGAAGCTCACTTTCTTGGCCACCCTTTATCCATTGATCTAAGCCCATAGGAGACTTAAAAAGGGCAGGAAAGGAAACCCCTTTTCCTTTCTCTCAATCACTAATTATGCAAGTCTTGTCATTTGAGCTCTCGCTACACTGTAGTGAAAGGATCACCAAGAATTGCCAGTAGCAGAGTTATGCTACTTAAAAAAATCCATCAAATATTATCTTAATTTATGGTCTACAATGAGGTAAGACACTTTGATATTACAGTGTGTGACTAAATATTTCAGGGATGTTATGACATTTTCTCGAAGCACTCTAACATATGATCATGTTCTATTGCTGTTTACAACTTAGGAGCAGTTACTACATTTACTGGTGTGTCCCTCCTCCCTAATATTTTAATATCCACTTTTCAAGGTAGTAAGCCAATGTCACACACAAATACAGAACCTGTAATGTTTAGCAGTTACCACAGAGCATTATTAACAAAATAAACTCTTTGTATGTTTCACTATAAGGAACTCACACTAGAACATTAAAAAATACTGACATCATAGTGCATTAAAAACAATAACGGCACTATAATGCTGCCTTATGGGAGTCAGAGACTGTAGGATTATTGTAGACTCGTAAATAATGATGGAAAATCCAAATATACATACACATGCATGATATTGATACATTACCCTCAAATCCCTGCAACCAAAACCAACATTGGATAGGAATGGTAGAGACATACACTTTATTTAAAATAAACTGAAAGTGTGTGGTGGAGTCCTGGATGTAATCGTTTTTGTGATCATGTGAGACTCTTCAGATAGCCATCTCAGGACCCAATGCTGCAACTGCTTACTGCTGCTGGACACTGACCACCCATGTCAGAAGCTGCAGCATTGATAAGAGTCAGCAGATCACGACCAGCAGATCGCAGACGTCACATGCTGACCATCAACCATCAGAATCACTCACATGCCTGAAAGATAATACTATTGGAGAGTGACAGTGATGGAGACGGTCTCTAGGCCACACTTTGTTGCATCAGCATGTGCCTCAGTGACTGCTAGAGGAGAACCATCCATGAATTACAGGGCCCAAATGAACAGTTGACTAAAGTGAACAGAAAGTCCAAGGGACAACTTCAAAGGAACAAATGTTCCCTTTGTTATGGTTATTGTCAGTATAGTTTTCAGGAGAGGTCATTCGCCATTCTGTTTGGTCAGCTGGTCTCGTTCCTAGGAATAATCTTTCACTGTTCACTATGGCTGGTCTTGTTCCTGCCTTGATCTCGTTCAGGCAGTCTCATGCCTTGATCCAATTCCTCCATTCCTCGTCCCCATTTCAGTCTCATTTGGCCTGCTTTGTTCTTTTTTGTGTAGTGACTAATTTCTTGTTCCATGTTAAATTTCTTATAATTAATTGTTATGTACAATATAAGTTTTATGTAATACATACTGCGTGATTGTAATTAAAGTTCCAGCTTCAAAATGCCATAAGAAAAGAACCACTGCGCAGAATGATGTCACCACTGAACGGAAGAAGAATGGGGAAACGTCGTGGAAACAAAAAAAATAACGAAAGTTTTACCACTAGATGACGCCGTAAACGACAAATATGCAAAATAAAAGACGTGGGGTATACGACTGTCCCTCAGCTTATGTCTGAACTGTTCGGCATGACTATCTCAAGGCATGATTGCAGACTGCTGGTAAAGCTCTCTTACAAGAAGGTGACTTGGCAGCAGTAGCTCTACAGAAGTTCCCGACATACAAAGAAATGAAAATAGACATTTCTCTGTTGTCTGCCATGACTATAGAGTAAATGCTTGCGAAATTCGAAAAGACAGGTTCTTTTCAATTACAGTGTGTCAGAAGACAGAGAACAGTTGAATTGATGTTAGTAGAAGCTTTGATTAAAAGAAAATGTGAGAATATTTTTCACTGTACTTCAGGGACATTGCAGCTTCTTTTCAACATCTCCACAAAGGACAGCAATTCTCGAAGAAATAGTGCGAAAACGACTGCCGCGTTCAGTGACTACTTGATGAAATTTCCCGTTAAGGAGTGCCAGTACAGAGCTGTAATTGTATGTTATTCTAGTTTGGTAGCAGAGAAACTTTGAACAGAACCCTCTGTTATTTATGGAGGAGAAGAGTTCAAAAGTATATGTGGAGCTTTAAGTTTCCTCGATCACGTAATAGATAATAATTTTTGTGATACATTGAGCGAAACTGTGAAACTCTTGAAAGCGGTAATTACAATTACAATGACCAAGTCAAAAGCGTTATTGTTCATCACCAAAACACATCAAAACTTTCTTGCGGAATACCGAGAAATACTATCAGCACTCTCAAAGCCCTCTAGTGAAGGATATCGTTTTAGGTATTCCTGAATTTGCAAGTATAGGCCTATAGGAAAGAATAATTTATCTCTTGTACAAGTGTTCATCACTACATCAAAATGCACAGATATAATCGGACAATGTTAACACCGGCTCTGCTGAGAAAGGTTAGTAAGGCAGGCCTACTGTTTTTTGCTGACAATGAGTAGCAATTCATTTGTCAACCCCTGTCGATAGCACAGGTTCTTGATTTAATTATCATTTCATGCTAGAGCGCTGCATGGTCACCAATGGTATCTGTTCTTTCGAACATGTCTGAAGGAACAGATACCATCTTCATATTGAGAGAGTTAGATCCATCCGCTGATAGTTCCTTCAGTCACCACAGACGGCGCTCATACCGGAACTACTTCTCTGTTTTCGCCAACGAGATTGCAAATGCGAGATTATCTAAACGGTCGCGGATAAATGTTCATCATTTCTTCCGTGTAACACTTTCAGTCTACAATTCCAGCCTACGCTGATCATCCATTGTTGCCTTAATAGCGAGTTGGTTGGTTGGTTGATATGGGGAAGGGGACCAAACGGCGAAGCCATCGGCCCCAACAGATTACCGAGGAATGGAGAAGGAAGTCGGTCGTACCCTTTCAAAGGAACCATACCGGAATTTGTTTGAAGCGATTTAGGGAAATCAGGGAAAACCCAAATCAGCATGGGTGGACGTGGGTTTGAACCGTCGTCCTCCCGAATGAGAGTCTTGTGTGCTATCCATTGCGCCACCTCGCTTGGTATTAACAAGTTACTATTTACGAGTGAGCATCAGATAATTAAACGCCGAATGTCTTGCGAAATGCAGATTCAAATACTAATCTTAATAACTGTCTACAGAACACTGTAGATTAGATAGTTAACTTTTAACGTATTAGGGTAGTTACTGGTCGGAACTAGTGGTGCAAAGCAACGCATCTATCAAAACTTCACACTGCGTGGCGTCCCTCCTACGAGTCGTCAGACGATTTGTCTCTGATGCTTCGGCAGCTATCTGCGGCGTCGTGTTTACAACATGTTGCTGGAGTTAGCGGGAAGAAATATTTCCCATCACATCTCTCATGTGTCACCCAGTGTCGACGGAAAGCGCCAGTTTATTTCCTTTACTTTTCAAAGTGGAATTTTACGTGCCCATTCGACAGATCGGTGACAAATTAGTCTAGTGCGATATTCGTTGTTTCGATGTGTGTTATCAGAGATAACCGATACTCCAGCATCCACTGAGCAGCGCTGCTGCATGGGGGCAGAAATCAGCGCTGATCAGGGCGGTGCTGTCGCTACTGGAATACTGTTTTACTGTCCCTGTTTAAACATATTAATAAAACGAAAATTATACTAGACTAATATGGAACCGCTGTGTAAGCTTAAATATGATTTAGTTTGTAATGAGAAACAAACTGACGCTTTTCGTCGACACTGAGCGTCGCATGAAAGACGTGATGAGCAGTATTTGTCACATACGACGCAGAGCGTGCAAGCCAACTGCGTTGTACAGCAAGGAATATTCTGTAGTAGTAGGTTCGCCACTTGATTCCTTGGATTTTGGCGCTGGACTTGCTTTAGCGAATCTAACAGGTGCTTTATATCTTGACTTTCAAAAATCTTTCGATAGAGTTTGCCACCGACGCCCAGCAAACAAAACACATGCTCAAGGGATGTACATACAGGTCTAAAACTGGACTGAAGACGTCCTAGAAAAACATTTTTCTGTACGTCATTCTTAATGGAAAGCTATCGTTGGCTGACAGATGAAACAGCCTCAGAACCTTAATGAAGTACGATATGGTGATGTATGAAGGATATTAAAGAAACATGTGAAATACTTTTAGAAGGAAGAAAGGAAGATTACACTTTAACAACCCGTTAGAGGCGGAGCACAAGCTCAGATTACGAAAGCATAGGGAAGGAAACCGAGCGTGCCCTTTTCAAAGAATCATCCCTGCATCTGCTTGAAGCGATTTAGGAAAATCACGGAAAAGTTGAATCTTGATGACGGTATGGGATTTGAACCATCGTCCTCGCGAATGCGACTCAGTGCGCTAACCAGTGCTCCATCTCCTTGAGTCGGATACTTTGGGACGTGGTAGTCTAGTCAACAAGGGTCCAGAAACACATACTTTCTGAGATCTATTCACAGGAAGGGCACAATGTGGCGCGGCTACATCACACTTGTTCATAGGAGATGCTCTGCGCAACGTCCATTACAGGGCAATACATCATTCTGCCCTTCAGAGTGAAGAATCTCGTACTCGTTTTGCTGTTGTATCTGCTGACATGCATAATCTTATAATGCATTAGCTTATAATGTCTGCACATTCGGTTCTTTCAAGGTTTCCACAGCGTAAGTTTAGGCAACGATGGCTGGGAAACGGGGAGGCCAAAGACTGGGGTCTCCCCAAGAAATGGAGTGCCTCTGGAATGTCAGTATCAGATATCCACACGCATTACTGAACGGACCATATCTCTAGCCTTTGCTGATATGGCACTTTTCCAACAAGTTCGGCAACACCTGGACGAGAAAGTCCTGATAATGAGTTCCTTTTAATATCTGTGGTAGCACATTTTGTCTTTCTGAACATGTCACCAAGAACGCCTGCCCATACATTAAATGAACTGCCCTCTTTCTGCAATTTGGTGTGTCACAAACTGATTTGCGCCACCTGTTTCCGCAGCAACCGACCACGTGCATCTACACTGACGGAAAAAATCGCAACACAAAAAAATTATTGGTGCAGAGTAATGAAATCGGCCGCGGTCCGTTAGTAAACGTCGGACCCGCGTGTCGCCACTATCAATGATTGCAGACCGAGCGCCGCCACACGGCAGGTCTAGAGAGACTTCCTAGCACTCGCCCCAGTTGTACAGCCGACTTTGCTAGCGATGGTTCACTGACTTCTACGCTCTCATTTGCCGAGACGATAGTTAGCATAGCCTTCAGCTACGTTATTTGCTACGACCTGGCAAGGCGCCAGTATCCGTACTATTGCTGTTGTGAATCATGTACCATAAAGACCGACGTTCTCCATTAATGGATTAAAGTTAAGTATTCCACCAGCTACGTCCGTTTTTCTCAATTCTAATTCCCTTGTCATGTTCCAGACCTCACGCCAGCCTGCGTGAGCTGAGACGCGTGCATTTCGGCCTCCTTTACTAACACGGTTGGGTCTCCTGCCAACCACAACACACCCCACTTGACCATCCACTTGTTGAAAGACACATATAGCTGTCCAAAACATAGTATAAATTCCTTGTCTTTAATGTTCATTTCTTCATATGGAGTGTGGTTTCCAACGGAAATTCATACAAGTATTGAGTTGCAACAAAATACATAACATGATCGCTTATGCCTATCGCTGGTACTCCATCCATCGCTTATGCTACGAACATATATTTCTTAAGTTTTAAAACGTCATAAAATTTTCATTAACTGGATTCTGTTGCTACAGTTTGTTTGTAGCTTCAGCTTATCTTCGTTCAAATCACATATACTAATTAGTTACATATACATTATCATGATACAATGCAAGCATATGGTACACTTACGCTTCATGTTATAGACAGGCTTTTATCATTTAGGGGAGCTCATTTCTTCCTTAGGTAGAGGAGGGAGAAAAACATTGGAAAGATAACTAAAACATTACGCATTGCTGGCATAATTACGCTTGGCGCTGCCTCCTTTGTTTGGGAGGGTAGAAAGGAAATACTCATCTATTGGTTCAAGGATTTATGAGGATATGTTACTCATACAGACATGGACTAGTTGCCAAGAAACTTTTGTTTCACGGAAATAATGTGTACTGACTAATCATTCACGTAGTATCATGTTATCTCGGCATGTGCTAGTGCTATTTACTTCAGTTCACATGTAGCTTAGTATGAAATATGAAGATGTTTTCTCCATAGTAGACTCGTCGTTCTCAAATACCTGGAAATGTCATCATTCAAGCTTTCATGTGATACGACAAAAATTAATTGGTTCTTCTAAAATCTCGTGCTTAAATGTTTACGTGTACTCTAGCGAATAAGTACTGGTAATTGTCACGGAGATACACTGCGACGATGCATATTTCATTTTTCATTTGCGCTATGGCCTTTGTATAAATATCCTTGTTACTAAATTGTACCTGCTACTCTCGACGTAATTCTCTTTTTCTGCGCCATGACGGTGCGCTGGTCGCTGCAAGAAAAAAACTTACAAGTAATTGCATTACGTAGCTCGGTGGCCACTGATACATTAGGTTATTGCATACGTCCGCAGATATTTCCACACTTTATTTAAATTTATAGACATTCCTTTATTCTGTTACCCATTATGATCATTTACTGTGCAAAGAAAGTTATATGACATTTTTATGGTATTTTGTCGTTTGATCTTAGCTTACACGGCTCGTATAATTTTTCATAATACTTCATTTTGCTTGTAAATATGTTGTATATAGCTTAGTATTTAATTGAATCTCTGTGTACATATATCAATAGGTTCCTTAGTTCTTAGGCAGTAGACGTATTTGCGTAGTATTTCCATTTACTTTTGTATTTAAGTTAGGTACTTGTACATATTGCATTCCTATTTGGTTGCGCCTTCTGCCAGACTGTCGCGCATGTCACAGGTCAGTGCCTCCTCTTCTACTACTGACGTCAGCGCGTATTGTTGAGCGCGGACAGCGAGCCATGAGCTAATTTTGTTTATACCATTGCTTCGCATTAAGCGGTGTATTATTTCTCATTGCTGTTAATTTTATGCCTACGTGTACAAATCAAAATAATTACTTATACCTATATGCATTACTTTATCTTGAAATTTTTCGGCCATGTTATATGAATGTGCAAAAAAAATCAAATTTCACAAAAATGTTAAAAATTTCATATGCTAATTATTATACTTAACAACTGTAATTCACGCGATTTCAAAGCCCGTTTTACGTCTATTATGATATGCAAACTATTGTATTGCAAGTCTTTATGTTTAACTGACAATATGCATCACCCTGAAAAATTCCTGTAAATTTTTCACAATAAAATTCAAGCAAGAGAATAATAAAAGGTTTCTATCTACATCAACAGAGGCGCTACCAAGCCTGATCATGCAAGAAAGTTGCGTAGACGTCCTGTCTTTGCTGCTTCGAACAAAACAGCTTACTATCGAAAATTTTACGTAACCTGCGTCCAATTCTTGTTACTTTCCAAAATTTCTCCTCAGTTTTTGCCTTTTTGCTTTAATTGCTCCCTGTCGTGATTCATGTAAACTGAAAATACAGACAATTAGTTTTTTGATTCATAACAAAGTCATAAAATTTCTTACTATAACAACAGTTAACAGTTAACAGGTCGACAGTTGTGTTGTAAATAAAAATAAATAAAAAATGTAATATGAAAACATTTAAAATGGATAATGCAATTGAGTTTATTAGAAATGTTCTGTGCTTATGCGAATTTTTAGGCTATCGGACTTCTTTTCTTACTTTTCAATTGTAGATGCAGGCAGCCGACTCCAAGTACACCAGTGAGTGTCATAATTAAGAACATCCTCCTTACTTGGTTTCACTTCACTTTAATAAAAAATACTTATTATTGGTACAAAACACTTGTAGCCCGTCATCCTCCTCACAGCACTTCTTAACAGAAGTTCTACATGCAAGAGAGTGAGAAACAAAATCATGTACAAAAAAATGAATGATGTTTTTTTTTTCATTTGTATGCGCCTTACCGCGCACTCATAATTAACGCCTTTGCCAATGCTTACGGTCGATCGGTGTTTCATTTTTTGTTTTTAATAAATTTGAACCTTACGATATCCTGGGGGTCTTTCATCATGTACCTACACACTCTCGGAGCTTCGCAGAATGAATTACGACCAGAACAAGGTTCCAAATACTGGGACTGTGTCATTAACGAATCTATCGAGATTCGGGTACGGGGGCTGCTGATCAATCGAGATAGCAGTTACATCCTCAGTAAGGCCTGGGAACCTGCTTTCAATCTGATTAAAAGGAGAAAGAAGACATCCCATCACGAGCTGAGTTCTAGAAGCAGCAGAGATACTAAGAAGACGCCGCCGGCACGCGCCCCATGGCGTGGACCGCGAACGGAACGGATGCTGCACGCTCCCCGCTTGCGGAACACGTGAAAAAGGGGGGGGGGGGGGGGCGAGGATATACAAGCCCGGCGCCGGCGCTTCGTCGGTCGGTTCGTCAGAACATCTGATGATGGCAACGTGGTCGTTGGCGAAATGTTTTGCCCGTTGGACACTAACATCTGGCTCTTCACCCCCATGAATTAAATAATAGTGACCTACCACAATTCCATAGGGATTGTTATCAGCTTCCACTTTCTGATAACGAAAACTCATAGCACTATGTCTTGTAAACGACGTTTCATTAGTAAATAAAATCTTAACGGTAAACAGTGGAGCCTCACCTCACTTTCGCATGAGCTGTTGACAGAAGCACTGTTTGCCACAGTAGTTGAACGGACTTAGGGTCGGGACGCGCTGGAGATAGTATGGATACGGTAACTTTCATGCGGTACCACGCAGACAATAGGATGATTATGTCTTTCGCTGCTATTAATTGTTGGACACAGGTTCTGGGATTTTCATACGCTAAATGTAGCATATCTTTCCCCGTTTCTGGCGCCCAGACTGAACGAGTTGTTTCACTGTTTACGTTTTGCTACCTAGAGACCTATGTCCCTACGACCCTAGAAACATTGGCCGAACAGTTTATCAAATGGTACTCCGCATATTCCTGTGAAGCTAGTGAGAATGGAGCAAGCATGTATGGACGGGTCGAGAGCAGCAGTATTTTTCTGAGGGATCGCATCAGAAACGTTCGAGACTTATACAGGGCGCAGACGGCTGTATTCTCTCATGTGTTGTATCTAATGTCATCACAAAGAAACTGTTAAGGGGACGTAGGCAACAGGAGTGGGCTGGAATACAGATGGATGGTAATTTTAACTGTCTAGCTTACGGAGATATAGTTCTACTAAGTGAATGAAACCATGAGTTGAAAGAAATGTGCCAGAAAATGGACAACTACGCACAGAAGGTTGGGCTAAAGGTGTGTCAAGACAAAATGGAGTTCATGAATTTAGGAGTAAGACAACAGCAGGAAGAATTTCTTGAGATAGATGGCATGAGGTTCAGGAGAGATCACCAGTTCAGATACTTGGGATGTTGGTTTGCCAGTGATAACAACAAAAGAAGGCACAACAAGGAAAGGATAGCAGTAGAGGTGAAATGCAGCTATTCCCTCAGGGGAGAAGCTCAGTTAAAAATCAATATTAGATGACAATATATAAGGCAGTTCTTTGCCCAGCAGTCATGTACGATTCAGAAACCTGGACCATGACTAAACGAGAAAAGAAAGAGCTACTAATATTTCGACGAAGGATCATGGGCAAGATATGGTGACCGATCTTAGGTAAGGGAGAATGGAGGAGGAGGGAAGTAGAACGAGGAAATCCATCTCTTGATGCAAGGACCAACAATCCCACAGAAGCTGTAGAGCAGAAGAATACAGCGGACAGGCGATGTTGGCCGTATGCCAGAAGAAAGACATGTTAATACGGCACTTAAAGAGAAACAGAACTCCAGACACGATACGATATTGCATTGCCTGTGTTATTCTGAATTACGATACAAAGCTCCTTTGGACTTGCATGCATGGCGAAAAAAACAGGCAGTGCGGCAACTACAGTCATTATAAAATACATTAAAGGTGTTCGCAATTGCGAATATCGATAACTACCAGCTGTAGAACAGAATGACAACACTGACAATTTGTGCCGGACCGGGGCTCGAACCTGGATTTCCCGTTTATCGCGGGCGGTCGCCTAACCATTTGGCTATCCGTGCACGACTCACAGCCAGACCCCTGTCGTCAACCATGCGTCTACAACCTGTACTCTTGCATCCATTGTGTATATTTCCCCACAGGTAGACATTTTACTTGAAAGTCGCTGGCATGCATGTATGCATATCCAAAGGAACTTTGCACCGTAATTCAGAACAACATAGGCGCTGCAACATCGTACTTATACGCCGACCCTGGACAAGCGACTTTCAGGTAAAATGTCTCACCTGTACGGGAATACACATAATGGAGGTACGAGTACAGATGCATGACTGACGACATACGGAAGTTTTGGTATGGCCGTCAGTGGTGCACGGATAGCCAAATAGTCAGGCAATCACTCACGATAAGCAGCAAACCCGGGTTCGAGTCCTGGTCTAGCACAAATTTTCACTGTCGTCATTCCATTCCAATTGTGAATACATTTAATGTAAAACACCAGACACGTCATAGGAGCCACTGTCGAAGGACCTGTGGAACCTGTTTGAAGGTCACTTTTGCATGTTTTTCTTGAGTAATTCGAAGACTACGGTCTCTAGCGAAAACAAATCCCAGTACAAAATTTAACTACTTTAAATTTCCCACGTAAAGGTCCTGTTCAATTTTTTTCTGTAGTTCGTAAGCAGCGAACGAGAGAATATGAAAATCTTGCCTGTGATATTTGAAGGTGTTGCGGGTTGCATACAACCCATAGATAGAACAGCTGAATCATCTAGTATGTACTGGCAACAGGAAGCTCTAAATTGAAGAACCTGCTGGGATTCTATGTGCCACGCCGACTTAAAGAAAGAAACCACATCACTAAGTAATCGAATTTTGTTGCTGCTGCAGCTGATGATGATAATTACGATATTTACTCTGCGACGTGGATACTTTTCAATGTGGATCGCAAGCTGCTTTCCTTTGCTAGACCATACCAGAAAATTGCATCCGCTATACCACTCGTGGAGCAGCAGGCTCCAATCGTTAACAAGTGGTTGAAAAGAGAGAAAAATGCACTGAGCCGTTAGTGCGCGCAAATAGCACAATAATGGTCAACACCCTGAGTTGCGACTAATTTCCTGTATAATAACACAACAACACTACTGAAAATGTAGTGCAACAGAACTCGAACCACACAAGTGACTGCAGACTTCCTGATGCTAAGATTCATGAGTACCTAGAGTACTATGATACAGCAGTACATCAAAATACTGCAACCAAGGCTGTTTGCTCTAACGTCACTGAGGAGAAGGCGCATCGGATATAGTCACTGACTGCACTCCAAAAGTAGTAGTAGTTCCGCCTGAGGTCCTGTGATTCAGACTGTCAGTGCTGCTTTTCTAGTGAAAACTGAATTTCTGGTGAAGTACATAACAGCAGGCACAATTGTGCTGTCACTAATTGGAAAAAAATGGTCTATAAAACGAGGTTATTATGTGTCATCGTTTTCAAAAAATACAAAATCCGCTGAGGATTGCGCCACATCAGCAACAGAAAATAAAATAAGGACCTCAGAAGACAATTAGTAACAACAAAGAAAAGGTTAAATGGCTGTGTCATGTCTTAAGAAGTAACAAACTGAAATATAAGACTGTTAGTCAAAGCGTTTCCGATCACTGGAGTTTCGATCTCTGCTAAGAAAGGGAAAGTGTGTTACCTCGAGTACTATCTCCCGCTTTCTGAAAACGTCAGTGGAAGCAGAAACATATCGCTGAATTTTCTTCACAGTGACTATAGCATCATCAGAAGAAATAGCGTTTCCATTACTGGTGAGGAGTATTTTCTATACTAAGATCTAATGTCCCTCGGCGAGGGAAATAAAGTTTCTAAGACCGCTATACTAAGATCTACTGTCCCTTGGCGATGGAAATAATTTAAGTTTCTAAGATATTGCTGTCTAAAAAAAAAACGGTCACACAGGTCACACATTTTGATACTCGCAGACTCACTCATCAAAACCTATAGATGAATTATCTATATACATGTCGGCCCAGTAGGTGAAGCGGGAGGTCGCGGGATCGAATCCTAGTAGGACCACGGATATTTGAGTCTTAGTTTTAACCTAGACTTCACATCTCAACTATTTAAGGAGTCACCACAAACAACACGTGGTTCGGATTCCACGTTTAACTGTAGTTTCCCCTTCCCCAGTTGGATAACTGGGGTAGTTTAGGGACACGCAAGAAGCCGAAGTGGCGTCCTATAGAAAGACTTGCACCAGGCCACTGAGCAACACGAAATTATGATAATTATCTATATACATAAGTTTATGTGGAACCTTCAGAGCGCAAATCCTACTGGCACTTGTCCGTTTTTGTTTTTTTAATCTGAACAAACATCCACAAAAATATTCTTAAAAATTCTCCCATTTTCTGCTGGTCACAGTACTGCCTTATATATTGTCATCTAATATTGACTTTGAGCTGAGCTTCTCCCTGAGGGAATAGCTGCATTTCATCTCTACTGCTATTCTTTCCTTGTTGTGCCTTCTTTTGTTGTTATCACTGGCAAACCAACATCCCAAGTATCTAAACTGGTGATCTCTCCTGAACCTCATGCCATCTATCTCACAAAATATTTGACATTTCCTTTTAGCATCCCGTAAGAAGGACACTTTTAGCTCATTTGGCTGTTCTCAGACAACGCAGATGCACACATGGAGAGCAGGGTCCTTCGAAATTATTGAAAAATGCAGAAATACTTGTAGGCTATCCATACTTGGTGCAAAGAGTGGCAGCTGAGCCTCAACACACAGGGTCGGATAAAAATATGGAAATACCAAAAACACTACAAATTACCATGACTAGAGCGGTGTAGGAAACCCGTTGACATTCCAAACAGCTTCCAGTCGTTTCGGAATGGATACAAACAGGTCCTGTATGGTCTTCAAGGAAATTTTGTACCATTCTTCCTGCAAAACAGTGGCAAGTTGAGCTAACACTGATGTAAATGTATAACGAGGCAGTGTTAATGTCCATGTACTTAGAGTGTTGTCAGATCTGACGTGCGTATTTATTAATTTCGTAATAGTTTATTTAGGATGGTAAATTCACGATTAAATTGTTTTTCTGAAAGTAAGAAGATAAAATAAATCATTTCTTTATGGTCTGAGCTCCTCCTTAACTTGATATTAATTGTTGTTACGAAAAGTATAACATCGTACATAAGGAAGAAGGAAGTTATTAGGTCTGAGAGAGGCCAAGCTTTTGGCCTTGTCGTTTCCGTCTGGTGAGCGCGTTTTCTACAAGGGAAAAACCGAAGAAAGTGGGCCCAGCGGATAGCGCTGAGATAAGGGTAACAGGTGGTCCCGACGCGTTCCGTTTTGGAGAACACCTTTTTCGTGGAAGAAAAGGGTGCTGAGGCAGCCTGGGTAGTGAGGGTAGCCAGTCAGCAGTGATAGCAGGAAGTCGTCTTTTGGTGCGCTCCGCAAGACATAACTATTTGTGCTAATTTAGGCACATGTTATTGGCAGAGAAAGTTTATTAACGCTTCTACATTAAGAACTCGTCTCTGATAACTATTAGCCATGGTTGCAAGATTTACCAGCCTTAATTATGGCGTTCCAACGTTTGTACAATTTGGCTTCAAGCAGGCTTAACAATGGTAGCCATTATAACCATAGTCGTGAAAAATTTGCAGATGTGTTTTTAGGGTCGTGTCCTCAACTGCATTGTTCATAACAAAGCAACTACACTTAAAACTTCCGGGCTGACAGGCCGTGGTCGTTGTATAAAACTCTCAGCTGACGTTTTGTCTCCGACTGCGGGAGACATCCTCCGAGGCTAAGCGGCGAACTGCGAAGAGAAGTCGAGGAAGCGCTGACTATATCGGCATTGCAGAGGGCGCCACTGTCCACCACGTGGCGTCGGCTCTGAGACTGTCTCTGGTAATATCAACATTCTCAATTGGAAGTAATCGATCGTCACGTTTACGGTGCAACGCTGACATCCAAATTTTATCCAGTTTAAACCTTCCTCTTTCCTGTTAAAATTATTACGGTGTTTATCAATCTCGATAGCCTCTTTATACATGCGCGTATAATAATTACCACCGAGCGAGGTGGCGCAGTGGTTAGACACTGGACTCGTATTCGGGAGGACGACGGTTCAATCCCGCGTCCGGCCATCCTGATTTAGGTTTTCCGTGATTTCCCTAAATCACTCCAGGGAAATGCCGGGATGGTTCCTCTGAAAGGGCACGGCCGACTTCCTTCCCCATCCTTCCCTAATCCGACGAGACCGACGACCACGCTGTCTGGTCTCCTTCCCCAAGTAACCAACCAACGTATAATAATTCGAGGTTTTAGATATGACTATCGTCTCGCTGAATTTTATTTCATGATTACTTTCCTGGTAAACATGTTCTGCTACGTCCGATTTATCCGTGTGACCCAAGCAGCAATTCCTCTTATGTTCAACCAGGCGGGTGTTCACACTTCTCTTTGCGGTATCGATATAAACCTGTCCAAAACTACAAGGGCTTTTACATACCCCTGGTGTAGCCAAGGGACTGCGTACATCTTTTGCCGATCGTAAATATTCTTTTATTTTCCTGGTGGGTGCGATCTGTGATCTTACTAATGAACGAAAGAAAAACATTGCAGCTGGGCGACTGTTGTTCGTCGTTGCTCCTAATTCTGCCTAGAGCGAAGTGTTCGATCTATTTCCTTAGTAGAATAGCCATCCTTCACGAAAGTCGACCATAGATGTTCAAATGACTCTGAGCACTATGGGACTTAACTTCAGAGGTCATCAGTGCCCTAGAACTTAGTACTACTTAAACCTAACTAACCTATGGACATCACACACATCCATGCCCGAGGCAGGATTCGAACCTGCGACCGTACCGGTAGCGCGGTTCCGGACTGTAGCGCCTAGAGCCGCTCGGCCACCCTGGCCGGCCGACCATAGATGTTCTATCTCATCTTTTAAATAAACAGGTTCACAAATTTTGTACCCTCTGTCTACCAAGGTTTTTATTACACCTCTATTTTGTCTAGGGCGGTGGTTTGAATCTTTATGCAAATAACGATTAGTATGTGTGGCCTTTCTATACATCTTATGGACCAACTTTCCGTCCCGTCGTTTAATCGCAGACACATCCAGAAAATTCAATTGCCCATTACTCTACGTCTCCATACTAAATTAGATTTTCGGATTAATACTGTTTGGACGCGTCAGGAAGACATCCAACTCCTCTGCTCCGTGTGTCCATACTACGAAAATGTCATCGACATAGCGATACCATCTGACTGGTCTCTTACTGGCAGTCTGCAACGCCCGTTGTTCAAACGTGTCCATAAACAAGTTAGCCACAGTAGTACCAAGAGGACTGCCCACAGCCACCCCGTCAATCTGTTCATAAAAGTCACTAATGTACTGAAAGTAGGTTGTGGTGAGGTAGTGTCGGAATAATGCCAAAATATCGGTAGGAAAAATATCCGCTATGCACGAGACAGCTTCGTTTACCGGAATCATGGTAAATAACATCAAAACTGTGGAGGATATCATCCGGGCCCACGCTCATTTCCTTTAACTTGTCAATGAAACAAGCTGAATTTTTTATATGTCTGTCAGTGCTACCAACATAAGGTGCAGCAATGAGGCAAGATGTCAGTCCAACTCGTGGGTGGGAGCGCCTTATAAGCACTGACAATTGGCCTCGACGGAACCTCAGGTTTATGCACTTTGGCTAATCCACAAAGACTAGGTGGGTGCGCTTCTGTTTTACAAAGCAGCTCCTTATCGTCGGAGGAGAATGAAGACGCTTTCACCAGACGATTGGTCATTTTTAAAATCTTCATAGTCGGATCCATCTGTAGTTTTTTTAATGGGAGGGAACCAAAATATCATTGATCTTTCCTTGATAGTCCTCACTCTTCAATATGGCGGTGGCATTTCCCTTATCTGTAGTAAGAACAATAATGTTTTTACCTGCTTTTATATCCCTCAGCGCTTTCCTTTGTGCCTGTGATAAATTACTATTAGGTTGCTTACATGTACGTAAAATCCTAACTACTTCCATCCTAATTACATCAGCGGATTGCTGTGGAAGCCGACGGATACCTGCTTCTATATTTGCTACAGTATCCTCTGTGGGTAGTTTTTGGGGCGTCACAGCAAAATTGCCTCCTTTGGCTAGTACAGAAATTTCAACTTCCGACAAATTTTTATCGGACAGGTTAATAACCGTTCGACAATTGTCCTCACCTGAACCTCCCGAAATGTTCTTCTGCAAGTTAGCGAACTTCTTCTTCTGTCTTTTTACTGATATTTCTGCATTAACTTCCATAGTTTTTAATGTTAGACCGTCAATCTTATTCCAATCACCACACTGCATAGCTTTACCAATAACCAAGTGGAGATGAAAACGTTTACTGCTGGTTTCCGCCAGTGCTCGTCGCGTTTGATGAATCCTCTACCTTAACATTGTAGATTCCATGCGGTTGTAAATACGATGAGCCTGCACCGTAATAGGAAGCTGTGGCGCGTGGGGTAGCCGCGCGATCTTGGGCGCCTTGTCACTGTTCGCGTGGCTGTCCCCGTCGGAGGTTCGAGTCCTCCCTCGGCCATAGGTGTCTGTGTGTGTGTGTTGTCCTTAGCGTAAGTTAGTTTAAGTTAGATTAATTAGTGTGTAAGCCTAGTTACCGATGACCTCAGTATTTTGGTCCCATAGAACCTTACCAGAAATTTCCAAAATAGGAAGGTGAGGGTACACAATTGTTGTGCTTTCTTCTTGCGCATTCCTTCGAATCGTCGAACCCTGACATATCCTCCCCGTAGAGGCATTTGATCATAGAATATAGGCTTTCATGGCCCGTATTGTCTTCACTTCAAAGTTCCAGGCTGATAGGGCGTGGTCGATATATAAAACTCTCCCCTGACGTTTCGTCTCCGACCGCAGGAGACATCCTCCGAGGTCAGGGGAGAGTTTTATATATAGACCACGGCCTATCAGCCCGGAAGTTTTAAGTGAAGACAATACCGGCAGTGAAAGCCTACATTGTATGTTCATAGCAAGCTACACTCTATTTGCTTCTTGTTCTTGTAAAAGGAGAACTAGGTTTAATTCAACATGTACTGTTAACAAGTGTGTTTTTGGTCAGTACAGACATTTAATTTATATACCTGTGACTGTTTAGTTTCAAATACCCAGTCCATTTCCCTTAAATCTTAAATCCTACATCAAACTTTATCAACACCGAGTGTAAAAGCATTAACAGTAATTTTTGTGTGTTATAGACAGTTCACTGACACGAAGTCTGAGTCGCTTTGTTGCAGCAGCTGAGTAAAATTTGTTCGCATAAAATACACTCCTGGAAATTGAAATAAGAACACCGTGAATTCATTGTCCCAGGAAGGGGAAACTTTATTGACACATTCCTGGGGTCAGATACATCATATGATCACGCTGACAGAACCACAGGCACATAGACACAGGCAACAGAGCATGCACAATGTCGGCACTAGTACAGTGTATATCCACCTTTCGCAGCAATGCAGGCTGCTATTCTCCCATGGAGACGATCAGAGAGATGCTGGATGTAGTCCTGTGGAACGGCTTGCCATGCCATTTCCACCTGGCGCCTCAGTTGGACCAGCGTTCGTGTTGGACGTGCAGACCGCGTGAGACGACGCTTCATCCAGTCCCAAACATGCTCAATGGGGGACAGATCCGGAGATCTTGCTGGCCAGGGTAGTTGACTTACACCTTCCAGAGCACGTTGGGTGGCACGGGATACATGCGGACGTGCATTGTCCTGTTGGAACAGCAAGTTCCCTTGTCGGTCTAGGAATGGTAGAACGATGGGTTCGATGACGGTTTGGATGTACTGTGCACTATTCAGTGTCCCCTCGACGATCACCAGAGGTGTACGGCCAGTGTAGGAGATCGCTCCCCACACCATGATGCCGGGTGTTGGCCCTGTGTGCCTCGGTCGTATGCAGTCCTGATTGTGGCGCTCACCTGCACGGCACCAAACACGCATACGACCATCATTGGCACCAAGGCAGAAGCGACTCTCTTCGCTGAAGACGACACGTCTCCATTCGTCCCTCCATTCACGCCTGTCGCGACACCACTGGAGGCGGGCTGCACGATGTTGGGGCGTGAGCGGAAGACGGCCTAACGGTGTGCGGGACCGTAGCCCAGCTTCATGGAGACGGTTGCGAATGGTCCTCGCCGATACCCCAGGAGCAACAGTGTCCCTAATTTGCTGGGAAGTGGCGGTGCGGTCCCCTACGGCACTGCGTAGGATCCTACGGTCTTGGCGTGCATCAGTTCGTCGCTGCGGTCCGGTCCCAGGTCGACGGGCACGTGCACCTTCCGCCGACCACTGGCGACAACGTCGATGTACTGTGGAGACCTCACGCCCCACGTGTTGAGCAATTCGGCGGTACATTCACCCGGCCTCCCGCATACCCACTATACGCCCTCGCTCAAAGACCGTCAACTGCACATACGGTTCACGTCCACGCTGTCGCGGCATGCTACCAGTGTTAAAGACTGCGATGGAGCTCCGTATGCCACGGCAAACTGGTTGACACTGACGACGGCGGTGCACAAATGCAGCGCAGCTAGCGCCATTCGACGGCCAACACCGCGGTTCCTGGTGTGTCCGCTGTGCCGTGCGTGTGATCATTGCTTGTACAGCCCTCTCGCAGTGTCCGGAGCAAGTATGGTGGGTCTGACACACCGGTGTCAATGTGTTCTTTTTTCCATTTCCAGGAGTGTAGCTTTTTAAAGCTTCACGAGTATATTAACTTTACTCATCTTTATTCAAATGACAAATATTAAGTCTAAATGTATTTTGGACTTAAAGTAACGAAAGGAAGTAAATAGTTATCTTCTCAGTTTCATTCTGGTTCTGAATAGCAAGTTCTAAAGTTATTTAAACATAAATTAAATAACTGTTACAAGTTCAACGAATAGATTTAACTTTCTAAATTTGTTCCGTCAGGTCGTGTTGACCATAAATATCATATTGTAGAGTTAAATTGCAGGAGACTCTGCTGAAGGTGAGTTTAATCACGATTCCTGTTCCAGTGGTGAATTTAGTCAGTAGGTTTAGTGGTAAACATAAATTATCAACGTGATAAATCAAGGTAATCAGTGCAGCGCAATGAATACTTTGTTGCTAAATACAACGTTCCAATAGTTTGTCAACTAAAGAAAGAAATTGTCTAGCCAAATTAAAAACCGAGTGAGGTGGCGCAGTGGCTAGCACACTGGAGTCGCATTCGGGAGGGCGACGGTTCAATCCCGCGTCCGGCCATCCTGATTTACGTTTTCCGTGATTTCCCTAAATCGCTCCAGGCAAATGCCGGGATGGTTCCTTTGAAAGAGCACGGCCGACTTCCTTCCCTGTACTTCCCCAATCCGATGAGACCGGTGACCTCGCTGTCTGGTCTCCTCCCCGAAACAAACCAACCCAAATTAAAATTCAGTCAGGTAAATTCGCAGTCACGATTAGTCAAAGAGTGCGTTAGACTAATATGATGTTCAAACTGTTAACGTTCTTACGTGGATTTTCGAGTCTGGTTTTAGAGACGACAGAAGACAGATAAAGTCGTAACAAGGTCATGCTGCTTCACTCTCGTACAAACAGACGTAAAGAGAATACTATATCTGAGAGTAGGAAAGAGGGCGATAGGATCCTTATAGAGGGATAGAGGTCACGCACCCATGTCTCAAAAATAGACCACAAAGGCTCAATAGTATTGAGACCTGATGAATTTGGTGATCAGGACAGATACGACAATTCACCCTCATGCTCACAAAACTATTCATGGACGACGCGAATTGTGTGAACGGCGACCCTGTCGTTTTGGAATGTAGCATCACCAATCAGGAACAAACATTGTTCCACAGGATGGACTTCATCAGCCAAAATGGCCACATAATCCTTGGTAGTAATGTGACCTTGCAGAGGAAGGATCCCGTGGAATATACGACATGGGTGCCCCAATCATAATGACACATATTTCACTCTTGAGATGTAAACTCGATAAGAAGTTGGAAACAGTGTGAAACCCAATTCATCCGACAAAATGACATCTCCCATTGAAATTTTCACTCTGCAGTGGAGTGTGCGCTGATATGAAACTTCCTGACACATTAAAGCTGATTGCTTGACCGAGATTCGAAGTTGGGACCTTTGCCTTTCGCGGGCAAGTGTTCTACCATCTGAGCTATCCAAGCACGACTCACACCCCGTTCTCACAGCTTTACTTCCGCCAGTACCTCGTCTCCTACCTTCCAACGTTGCCCGCGAAAGGCAAAGGTCCCGAGTTCGAGTCTCGGTGCGACACACAGTTTTAATCTGTCAGGAAGTTTCATATAAGCGTAAACTCCGCTGCAGAGTGAAAATCTTATTCTGGAAACATCCCCCAGGCTGTGGCTAAGCCATGTCTCTGCTGTATCTTTTCTTCCAGGAGTGCAAGTTTCGCAGGAGAGTTTCTGTGAAGTTTGGAAGGTAGGAGACGAGGTACTGGCGGAAGTAAAGCTGTGAGGGCGGGGCGTGAGTCATGCCTCGATAGCTCAGATGGTAGAGCACTTGCCCGCGAAAGACAAAGGTCGTCCCAATTTCGAGTCTTGGTCCGGCACACAGATTTAATCTGCCAGGAAGTTTGACATCTCCCATTGCTGCATAGCCCAGGTTTTATAGTTTCGTACCATGTTTTCTTGTTACAGCCATTGGCATCAATGGATGAGTAGTTTTGGATTATTCCAGCTCGCTCTTCAGTTCCCTGGTCAATTACCTATTGTTATCGTGCTGATAGGGCCGCGAGTGCGATATTCAATTTCTCAGTGACCTTTGCGCCTGTCGTTCTCTTACTTTTCGTCACAACCAACCCTCTTCAATGACTATTCGTCGCAGTCAAAAAATATATACTTTCGCCCGCTTTGTGACTTAGTGGATAATGTTTACCCTGTTTCTCTCTATACGGTATAAATCTCCAATACGTGCCTCTTGAAACACCAAACACTTGGGGTACCTTGGTTACGGAAACACCCACCATACGAGCGCCAACAATTTGCCCACGTTTGAATTCACTTATCTCCGACATCGTGCTCTCACAATTATACGGAACAATGCTCTGATCACGATTGACACTTGCATCGTGTTCAGAAAGCTGCACAGGTGCCGTTCGTGGTCAAATACAACAGCGGAACCTGTATGCTTGCCTAGCACCTGCGTTTATGCCCAAGCATGCATTTCTTGACGTTCTACCATATTTTTGTCCACCTCGTGCAAATAAGTGAAAGCATTGCGTATAAACAGACAGAAAGAACTGAATCACTTCATTACACGATCGTCTGTAAGTCACAGGACTCAATTACAGATATCATGGAAATACTATCTGATCAAAAGTATCCAGACGTATCCAGTTGCCTATTAATGGACATTAATCTGGGATGTATCCACCTTTGGCCTTAATGACTACTTCAACTTTTCTGAGGAAACTCAAAGAAAGGTGTCTGAATGTCCGTGGGGGGATGGCAGCCCATTCTCCCTCAAGAACCGAAACCAGAGGAGGTAATGGTTCTGGACGCTGGCATCTGGAGCGAAGTCAACGTTCTAACTCATCCCACAGGTGGTCCACTGGGTTCAGGTGTGGACTCAAGGCAGGCCAGTCCAATTCAGGTACATTATCGTCAATTAATTATTGCCTCACAGATGCTGCCTTATGACATAGTGCATTGTCAAGCCGTGTTTGCACTACACCTGATGACAGTTAACGTTGTTCAGGCATTCGTCAGCTCTAAACCCTTCGATCTGACTGTCAGACAGTATACCGTAAGTCATTATTCCAACAATTCGTTGCAGTCAACCACTCTCCAGTAGCCACCACCTCAAGTGTGCTGAGAACTGACTACAGAAATGCACTGACAATAGTCATGGGATACTTCATAATATCCTGTCGGACCTGCTTTTGCCCATATTAGTACAGCAATTCGACGTGGCATGCACTCAATAAATACACTCCTGGAAATTGAAATAAGAACACCGTGAATTCATTGTCCCAGGAAGGGGAAACTTTATTGACACATTCCTGGGGTCAGATGCATCACATGATCACACTGACAGAACCACAGGCACATAGACACAGGCAACAGAGCATGCACAATGTCGGCACTAGTACAGTGTATATGCACCTTTCGCAGCAATGCAGGCTGCTATTCTCCCATGGAGACGATCGTAGAGATGCTGGATGTAGTCCTGTGGAACGGCTTGCCATGCCATTTCCACCTGGCGCCTCAGTTGCACCAGCGTTCGTGCTGGACGTGCAGACCGCGTGAGACGACGCTTCATCCAGTCCCAAACATGCTCAATGGGGGACAGATCCGGAGATCTTGCTGGCCAGGGTAGTTGACTTACACCTTCCAGAGCACGTTGGGTGGCACGGGATACATGCGGACGTGCATTGTCCTGTTGGAACAGCAAGTTCCCTTGTCGGTCTAGGAATGGTAGAACGATGGGTTCGATGACGGTTTGGATGTACTGTGCACTATTCAGTGTCCCCTCGACGATCACCAGAGGTGTACGGCCAGTGTAGGAGATCGCTCCCCACACCATGATGCCAGGTGTTGGCCCTGTGTGCCTCGGTCGTATGCAGTCCTGATTGTGGCGCTCACCTGCACGGCACCAAACACGCATACGACCATCATTGGCACCAAGGCAGAAGCGACTCTCTTCGCTGAAGACGACACGTCTCCATTCGTCCCTCCATTCACGCCTGTCGCGACACCACTGGAGGCGGGCTGCACGATGTTGGGGCGTGAGCGGAAGACGGCCTAACGGTGTGCGGGACCGTAGCCCAGCTTCATGGAGACGGTTGCGAATGGTCCTCGCCGATACCCCAGGAGCAACAGTGTCCCTAATTTGCTGGGAAGTGGCGGTGCGGTCCCCTACGGCACTGCGTAGGATCCTACGGTCTTGGCGTGCATCAGTTCGTCGCTGCGGTCCGGTCCCAGGTCGACGGGCACGTGCACCTTCCGCCGACCACTGGCGACAACATCGATGTACTGTGGAGACCTCACGCCCCACGTGTTGAGCAATTCGGCGGTACGTCCACCCGGCCTCCCGCATGCCCACTATACGCCCTCGCTCAAAGTCCGTCAACTGCACATACGGTTCACGTCCACGCTGTCGCGGCATGCTACCAGTGTTAAAGACTGCGATGGAGCTCCGTATACCACGGCAAACTGGCTGACACTGACGGCGGCGGTGTACAAATGCAGCGCAGCTAGCGCCATTCGACGGCCAACACCGTGGTTCCTGGTGTGTCCGCTGTGCCGTGCGTGTGATCATTGCTTGTACAGCCCTCTCGCAGTGTGTGGAGCAAGTATGGTGGGTCTGACACACCGGTGTCAATGTGTTCTTTTTTCCATTTCCAGGAGTGTAGTTGGAAGTCCACTGCAGAAATACAGAGCCACGCTGTCTCAATAGCTGTCCATAACTGTGAAAGTATTGCCAGGGCAGAGTTTTTTGCAAGAACTGATCTCTCGATTATGCCCCATAAATGTTCGATGGGATTCATGTTGGACGATATGAATAGCCAAATTATTCGCCGAACTATCCAGATCATTCATCGAACAAGCCACAGACAACTATGACCCATTGACATGACTGTCATCCATAAAAATACCATCCTTGTTTGGGAACATGAAGTCCATGAATGGCTGCAAATGGTCTTCAAGTCTTCAAGCAGACCAAAATAACCATTTCCAGTCAATGATCCATTCCGTATAAACGCAGCCCACATCATTATGGACCCACCACCAGTTTGCACAGTGCCTTGTTGACAACTTAGGTCCGTGGCTTCGTGGGTCTGCGCCACTCTCGAACTCTACCATTAGCTCTTACCGACTGAAATCGGGTCTCACCTGACCAAGCCACGGTTTTCCAGTCGTCTAGGGCCCAGCCGATATGAACATGAGTCCAGGACAGGCGCTGCAGGCGATGCCGTGTTGTTAGCAAAGGTAGTCACCAGAGCCCATTAACGCCAAATTTCGCCGCACTGTACTAACGGATAAGTTTGTCGTACGTCCCACATTGATTTCTGCGGTTCTTTCGTCCAGTGTTGTTTGTTCGTTACCACTGACAACTCTATGCAAACGCCGCTGCTCTCGATTGCTAAGAGTAGGCCGTCGGCCACTGCGTTACATCTGGTGAGGCGAAATGCCTCAAATGAGGTATTATTGGCACACTCTTGACAGTCTGGATCTCGGAATGTTTACTTCCCTAACGCTTTCCGAAGTGGAATATCCACTGCTTCTATTTCCGACTACCATTCCGCCTTCAGCGTCTGTTAATTCCCGTCGTGGGGCCATAATCATACGGGAAACCTTTTCATATCTATCACATGAATTCATACGGCAGATCCGCCAATGCACTGCCTTTTTATACCTTGTGCAGCGATACTACCGGCATCAGTATATTTGCATATCGCTATCCCTTGACTTGTGGCAACTCAGTTCATGTGGCTAATGAGGAACTGGTTGACCATTGTACGCCATACCTTTTTAACTTCCTAAGCACAGTCACTGTGCTGACTGGGCAGCTGATAGCACATTGGAGGTGATTTCATGTGATTTTTTTACAATTACCTTCCATTATGTTCGGCGATTTCTGTCCGTCAGGACACGAAATCTGCCTAGTATTGGTTTATCTGAGGTTGATCCTTCGCGTTTCCACTTCACAGACACAACATCAACAGTCGTCTTGAGCAACTATACGAGGGTTGAAACGTCCTTGAAGGATCTGTTAGTAAGATGACATCCAATAACCAGTCCACGTTCGAAGCCACTGAGCTATCCTGCCTGACTGACCCATTCTGCTGTTACTACTCCTCTGCTGACGACACAGTACTCCCACGCCTCCTTTGATGCTGACGGGTCCGCCGCTCATGACATTTAGTGGTCAAGTCCCCGTTACAAAGAGTTATCCGGATACTTTTGATAAAATAATGTTTAATACTAACTGACCAGAGTGGTTTAAGGTAAAACGCTCACATAAATCTAGTCGTGTGGAAGACAGAACTCGCAATGAGATTTATCGGAAGAGTCCTACAGATGTACAACTCACAGGGATTTTGCTTATGAAAGTTTGATACGACCAATTCTTGAGTATTGTTATTCGGACTCAGACCCTACCTAAGTTGGATTTTCAGAAGCAAAGGGAAGATTCAGACAAGAGCCACACTTTTATTTGTGGGCTTGTTTAATCAACATTAGAGCACATAAATGGTCAACAAATCACAGTGGTAAGCGCTACAAGCAAAGTACTGGGTTTCACGGAGAGCATTGCTCTCAAAATTCAATGGACACACATTGCAGTGGGAGTCAAGAAGCATATTACAACCACCAACACGTTACTTGCTTAAACATACTACTTTATCACAGTGATACTGTGTCTCGTTGCGAGTACAGTTTCATAGACTCATGACAATGTCGCACCGCTAGGATACTGTACCGAAATGCAGGAGTACCTACAGAGGATTTGCACGTGGTGCAGGGGCTGGAACCTGAGACTCACCGCAAACAAATGTAATATGTTGCACATACATAGCCAGAAATACTTGCCACTGTATGATTACACGAGCAATCACTGGAAGCAGTCACAGTCACTAAATATCTGAGAGTATGCGTACGGATGGATCTGAAGTGGAATGACAACATAAAACTGATTGTAGGAAAGAGACTGGAAGAAGCCTCAGGAAGTGTAATCCACCGACAAATGAAGTAGCTGACAGCAGTCTCGTCAGCCCGATACTTGGGTATTGCTCGTCAGCCTGGTACCCGTCTCACTCAGGATTGATAGAGGAAAAGGGGAGATTCAAAGAAGAGCAACTCTTTTCGTCTCATACGTGTAAACGCGGAGTTGTGCATTAGAGTGCGGTTTACTTTTAAGATTTCGTGAGCATACCATCCCAGAGGACTCACTCAATATATAATGAAGTTGTGCATTAGAGTGCGGCTTACTTTTAAGATTTCGTGAGCATACCATCCCACAGGACTCACTCAATATATAATGAAGAGCCAAAGAAACTGGAACATCTGCATAATATCGTGTAGGGCTCCTGCGAGCACTCAGAAGTTCCCGCGACACGATGTGGCATGGATTCGACTAACGTCTGAAGTAGTGCAGGAGGGAGCTGATACCATGAATCCTGCAGGGTTGCTCATAAACATAAAAGAGCATGAAAAGATGGAGATCTCTTCTGAGCACCACTTTGCAAGGCATCCCAGATATGCTCAATAATGTTCATGGTTGGGGAGTTCGGTGGCAGCGGAAGTGTTTAAACTCAGAAGAGTGTTCCTGGAGCCACACTGTAGCAATTCTGGACGTGTGGGATGTCGCATTGTCCTGCTGGAATTGCCCATGTCCGTCGGAATGCACAATGGACGTGAATAGATGTCGATGATAAGGCAGGATGTTTACGTACGTGTCACCTGTCATAGTCGTGTCTGGACGTTTCAGGGGTTCCATATCACTCCAACTGCACACGCCCCACACCATTACAGGTTCTCCACCAGCTTGAACAGTCCCTAGCTGACATGCAGGGTCCATGGATTCACGAGCTTGTCTCAATACCTGTACACGTCCATCCGCTCGATACAATCTGAAACGAGACTCGTCCGACCAGGCAACATGTTTCCAGTCATCAACAGTGCAATGTCGATGTTGACGGGCCCAGACGAGGCGTAAGGCTTTGTGTCGTGCATTCATCAAGGGTACACGAGTGTGCCTTTGGCTCCGAAAGCCCATATCCATGATTTTTCGTTGAATGGTTCGCACACTGACACTTACTGATGGCCCAGTATTGAAATCTGCAGCAATTTGCGGAAGGATTGCACTTCTGTCACGTTGAACGATTATCTTCAGTCATCGTTGGTTCCGTTCTTGCAGGATCCTTTCCCAGCCGCAGCGATCTTGCTGTTGAGAATTATCTTTTCTTCTCATTTTCACAAAATTCTAAAAAAAGATATACGTTGTACGGCACGAAATTGTGTGACGGTCCAGAACCGTTTATGACTGTAAACGATGTTTGCTTTGAAACAGACACGATCAGAAAACCATGCACATGCAAAAATTCTGCGTTCTTTACTATTGCTGTATGTCGCAATAATCATTGTGTTCCATGTTTTCTGATTCATTCAGTGCTCCATTGGTTACACATTATACTTGTCACAAATGTAGATACGAGTACGATAATATAAGTAAAATGATATTCCCGTTTGACTGAATGTTACTGTGTACCCTTTTTTCATTTCCAAACTTTTTACAGTAATTTCTTCCATCTTTTTCTTGACAAACGTTATTGAAAATAATAAATGAGTAATTAAATATTGGTTTCTTCCACAGTCATAATAAATCTCTTGTCAGAATTATGCGGGAGTAGGAAAATTTAAGCTGCGAGATTCGATCCAATGACTTCGCGCTTTTGAAACGAAGCGCTTACTAGCTCGGCTTCGAACCCTCCAATACAAAAAGCCATAAAAACTATATAAGCACAGGTAGAATTTTCAAACTCGATTTTCTCATATACGGTTGAGTTGCGTCGGAGTCCGAGTCATGCCCTATGCATCCTGTCAGTATGAATCGAGCTGGTTAGGGGAAGTTCGTACGGTACTCTTGTTACAGCTTAACGTGCACACAACGTCATTAGGCGGTACACACTTTCACCATGGACAGTGTTCGTCATTGTATTCGCTTCTTTGTGTATGCTTAACTCAATACGATACACGATTTTGGAAGGTCACTTACCGAAAGAAGTATTTTGATAATCAATGAAAAATATGTATTTGAGTGCGTTCAGTACTTTTCGGGATGTGATGTCGTACGTTTGAGGTTATTTTCCAGACGGGAAAATATCACTTGTATCAAAAAATTATCATAGTTCTGGCCCTGATTAAAGGGCAAATTTTTGACATTCGTAGAGGCTCTTTAGAGATATCATATCTTTTATGTGATTTTTCAGGGAGATAGATATATTAGAGCGGTTTTCTATGATTGCGAAAAGGGGAGCGCTGTGGCGGCTGCCGGGAACAGTACTTTTCGCAACGACATCACATTTTGAACCCTAAACGTTAGATGTCAAACTATACTCATGTTTATTGCTCAACAGGTGATTCACACGCTAAGCGTGCCTTTCGCCACCCGGTTCGCTGCGCCCTACCCTTGCTCTGTTTAACCGCGCCAGATCACGGCGGACAACAGCACTTCCTGCCAGTGCACGCAGTCCGCTCGCTGTCTGAGCCCTTGCTACGTCGCCATCTCACTCGACTGGAAAACAACGTAAGGCATGACGGCAAGCGTGCGCTAGAAAGTGCACCGGGTGTATCGTGAAATGTGACAATTTAATAGGCATACAATCTCTGCTGCGAATCAGCCACAGGTGGCACCTAACGTTTGTAATGTCTTACGTCAGTGCCACACAGAAGTGATGTCGTGTCCATGCATAGAAATACTAAATGCTCAACGACTCCCCATTCTATAGATCACACCATTCAACAACGTTTGTAGTAAGGCCTCCCTTTGCTGGACAAGTGCTCTCTAGAAGTCAGCGATAATTCGTGGTGACGATTTTAGGTTCAAAAATGGCTCTGAGCACTATGGGACTTAACATCGGAGGTCATCAGTCCCCTAGAACTTAGAACTACTTAAACCTAACTAACCTAAGGACATCACACACATTCATGCTCGAGGCATGATTCGAACCTGCGACCGTAGCGGTCGCGCGGTTCCAGACTGTAGCGCCTAGAACCGCTCGGCCACATCGGCCGGCTGACGATTTTAGGACTGCAATCCTTCGTCCTAGAGTATTCCATGCATGTCCAGTCGGAATTGAGACTGGGGTGCGAACTGACTACACACGCAGGGCCGGTTCGAGAACTTTTTCTTTTCGTTCCAAGACACAGGCTGGATACCTGTAAAAGCTTTTGTAAAAACAGCTGCATATGGAGACTTCTTTTCCGGTGAAATTACTTTAGCACTGTCTAGGCATCATTAAACTTTCTTCTAAAAGTATCGCTGTCACGGTGGGTGGCTCCCCAACTATTTATAGGCACTGATATAGGCATGCGTATTAAAAATTTAGAAATATGTAAACAGACGGAATACGGAGCTGCGGTCAGCAACGCCTATAAAGGGTATTACAAAAAGGTACGGCCAAACTTTCAGGAAACATTCCACACAAATAAAGAAAAGATGTTGTGTGGACATGTGTCCGGAAACGCTTGATTTACATGTTAGAGCTCATTTTAGTTTCGTCAGTATGTACTGTACTTCCTCGATTCACCGCCAGTTGGCCCAATTGAAGGAATGTAATGTTGACTTCGGTGCTTGTGTTGGCATGCGACTCATTGCTCTACAGTACTAGCATCAAGCACATCATTACGTAGTATCAACAGGTTAGTGTTCAGCACGAACGTGGTTTTGCAGTCAGTGCAATGTTTACAAATGCGGAGTTGGCAGATGCCCATTTGATGTATGGATTAGCACGGGACACCTGCAATGGACGAGGCAATTCTTCGTGCAGTTGACGATAACCCTCATGTCAGCGTCACAGAAGTTGCTGCTGTACAATGTAAAGTTGACCACGTCACTGTATGGAGAGTGCTACGGGAGAACCAGTTGTTTCCGTACCATGTGCAGCGTGTGCAGTCACTATCAGCAGCTGATTGGCCTCCACGGGCACACTTCTGCGAATGGTCATCCAACAATGTGTCAATCCTCGTTTCAGTGCAAATGTTTTCTTTACGGATGAGGCTTCATTCCAACGTGATCAAATTGTAAATTTTCACAATCAACATGTGTGGGCTGACGAGAACCCGCACGCAATTGTGCAATCACGTCATCAACACAGATTTTCTGTGAATGTTTAGGCAGGCTTTGTTGGTGCTGCCTTGTTTGGGCCCCATGTTCTTCCACCTACGCTCAATGGAGCACGTTATCGTGATTTCATACGGAATACTATACCTGTGCTGCTAGAACATGTGCCTTTACAAGTACGACACAACATGTGGTTCATGCACGATGGAGCTCCTGTACATTTCAGTCCAAGTGTTCATACGCTTGTCAACAACAGATGTGGTGACCGATGGATTGGCAGAGGCGGACCAATTCCATGGCCTCCACGCTCTCCTGACCTCAGCCCTCTTGACTTTCATTTATGGGGGCATTTGAAAGCTCTTGTCTACGCAACCCCGGTACCAAATGTAGAGACTCTTCGTGCTCGTATTGTGGACGGCTGTGATACAATACGCCATTCTCCAGGGCTGCATCAGGAATTCCATGCGACGGAGGGTGGATGCATGTATCCTCGCTAACGGAGGACATTTTGAACATTTCCTGTAACAAAGTGTTCGAAGACACGCTGGTACGTTCTGTTGCTGTGTGTTTCCATTCCATGATTAATGTGATTTGAAGAGAAGTAATAAAATGAGCTCTAACATGGTACGTAAGCGTTTCCGGACAGATGTCCACATAGCATATTTTATTTCTTTGTGTGTGAGGACTGTTTCCTGAAAGTTTGGCCGTACCTTTTTGTAACACCCTGTATAAGACAAGTGCCCGGCGCAGTTGTTAGATCGGTTACTGCTGCTACAATGGCAGGTTATCAAAATTTGAGTTTTAACGTGGTGTTATAGTCGGCCCATGAGCGATGGGACGCAGCATCTCCGAGGTATCAATGAAATGCGGATTCTCCCGTAAGACCACTTCAAGAGTGTAAAACATCAAATCTCCTACGTCGCTGCTGCTGGGAAAAGATCTTGCAAGAACGGAACCAACGACGAATGAAGATAATCGTTCAACGTGACATAAGTGCAATCCTTCCGCAAATTGCTGCAGATTTCATTACTGGACCATCATCGTGCCAACCATTCAACGAAATATAATCGATATGAGCTTTCGGAGCCAAAGGTCCAATTGCGTACACATGATGACTGCATGACACAAAGCTTCACACCTCACCTGGGCCGGCCGCGGTGGTCTAGCGGTTCTAGGCGCGCAGTTTGGAACCGCGCGACTGCTACGGTCGCAGGTTCGAATCCTGCCTCGGGCATGGATGTGTATGATGTCCTTAGGTTAGTTAGGTTTAAGTAGTTCTAAGTTCTAGGGGATTGATGACCACAGTAGTTAAGTCCCATAGTGCTCAGAGCCATTTGAATCATTTTTGAGCCTCACCTGGGCCCGTCAGTATCTACACTGGACTGTTGATGACTGAAAACAAGTTGTCTGGTCGGACGAGTCTCGTTTCAAATCGCATCGAGCAGATGGACGTGTACGGATATGGAGACAATCTCATGACTCCATGGACCTTGCATGTCAGCTGGTGGAGGCACTGCAATGGTGTGGTGCGTCTGCAGTTGGAGTGATATGGGAGTCCTGGTACGTCTAGATACGACTCAGACAGATGACACGAACGTAAGCATCCTGTCTGATCACTTGCATTCATTCTTGTCCATTGTGCACTCCGATGGACTTGGGCAATACCAGCAGGACAATGCGACACCCCACACGTCCAGAATTGCTTAAGTGTGGGTCCACATCTAGGATGTTTTGCAACGTGCTGGAGATCTCCATCCCCTAGTACGCTTACGGATTTATGGACAGCCCTGAAGGGTTCATGATGTCAATTCCTTCCAGGACTACTTCAGAGATTTGTCGAATCCATGCCATGTCGTGTTGCGGCACTTCTGCGTGCTCGCGGGGGCCCTACACTATAATAGGCTGATGTACTAGTTTGGTGGGTCTTCAGTGTACATCCTGTATGCCGACTAGCTTGCCATGCCTCATCACGATAAGCTTGGTCATAGGGCCTGGTTGCCTCATACATTTGATCAGTACGATCAGGAACAGGCGACCTGTCAAGCTGCACGCTAGTAATAGCCGTGACCTCATGGCGCAGGTGAGTGACGTGTACGTTTGCGCCACTTGGCGATATCGTCATCTGGCACTTGCTTTATGTGTTCTGACTCGCCCCGAATAGCTTCTCTTGTGGTACCTGATTCAGGTGATGTCTCAGCTTCATCTCGCTGTATCGCATCTTTCCATTTGGTGTTTAATTTTTTATTGACATGTTTGTCCTTTTCATCTGACCACTTCGCAAATTCATTACAAAATATTTTTCCTTGAGCGTCTAGGCACTATCGTAACACTTTTTTCAGGTTCATGCACTACATTTTGAACCCTCCGAGACAGTTGTTGCACTGTTCTTTTAATTGTATCCTGAGCTGTCTCCAGTGACTGAACAGCACATGTTGATTTCTTTACGGCTTCGAATATGCCTTCATAAGATTTCTTTAGGTCTGAAATTTCAGTGGCAGCATTTAACGAAACCGAATCTAATTGGCTTTGCTAATTGTATTTATTTGCCTGGTACACTCTCTGTCTCGCGCATCCAGTTACGTTGCCCATTCTTTGTCATTTTCTTCCATTGGTGTGGCTAATTCTTCGTCACGCTCCGTAAATGTGGTACTCACATAAGCAGAAATTCATGTGTTTGAGTTTTTGTTCGACTCTGTAGTGTTTATCTGCGTGGCGAACTCCTTATCGCCTTTCTCCATTTGCATTTCTAATTTGATCACGAGCATTTATCACGGGTGCAATTTTCTTAAACAATTCTACAAACGGATCTACATTTTTCTCTGGTTTCTGGAATTTCCTCATTATGTGATGATTGCAAATTTAACTCGAGTTCGGAAATGGCGGCATTCGTGTGCTCTGCTGTAGTATCGGCGTTACTGCTGCCGTCGACAACAGATTCTGGATTTATTTCGTCAACATTGTCCACCTTCACTGTTCTCCAAATCTTAAGCGTGCTACATTAATAAATGTTATAAAACAGAAAATAAATCTTAAAACCAAGCGCAGCAAATTATCTTAACATTAAAGTATGCAAGATGGATATTACTACATAAAACAGCAGAATGACATCATCAATCCATCTTGCGTCTATGCTGCTCAAATGCTGTCATCTTGGTCATGATCACTCGCAACAATGTAACTTCTAGATTTTAGAATTTTTCAAAACTGGATGGTTAATAATTAGACAAATGTCACGATCGGTTCAACGCTATGTTCGAAAAAAATCTTGAGAAGCAAAATGCAAGCAACCAAGCAATAGTATTCCTTATCTCCAATTTTTCTACCTGTGATGTATCGCTGCTTCCTGTTACATTAAAGACTCCTTTTAAATGTAGTAGATTCATTTTTTTAGTATAGCTGCTCTCTCTTAGTAATTCCTCTTCAGCCAACATGGATTTTTGCTCCAGAATTGATTTTGAACATGCAACAGAGAACACAGCTTGTAATTACAAACAGCAATGGAATTTTATATATCAGGGCCCACGCAGGGCACAAAATGTGGGATTGCCTTCTGTCTCGCAGTGAGATTTTCAATTGATAGTTTCTCAAAGGGGCTATTTTAGATAGCAGTTCATGAAAGAAAGTGATTTTATTTAAGTTGACTGTTGCGACATGGAGGCAAGCCACGTTCGTGATAGATAATAATCTCCTTTACCGGTATCATATGGAACCGCTCACTGTAATTTCTGTTACTCTGAATTTTACCTGTTTTATTCCTTCATCTTATTATTTTCCTTATAACAGTGGCCACTTCAGGCCAATCAATAGGTTAGTAAGCGTGAAGAGGCAACCGACCACCCCCCCCCCCCCCCCCGCCCCCCCACACACACACACAAAGCTCTCACGATAAAATGTTAATTATGGCAAGGGAAATGATTGGAAAAATATCTCAGGACGTTTCTAACTTACGATAAAGAAGTAGCTAACGAAAGATCGAGAATATTGTTTGGTCGTTCACCCTCGAATAATAAGCCTCCAACATTCCCTAACTCGCCAGTGAAAAAACATTCAGAACACATTACAGATTGTAAGTATGAAGAAGAAACAGGGCAGCAGGGCTTTTTTAAATAATTAACTCGACTAATTAAAGTGAGATAAGTAATTATGAAGCCAGCAAACTATGACCGAATCGAAATTACATGTTGTTGGTACAAGCTCACAAGGCAAAAAGACAAAATGGTCGTCAGGTGACAAGTGATGTAGCCTCTATCATTTTTTCCTCAGTGACATTACGTTACCATCTTCCTCATATCTAGCGGCTTTGCTAAGCATAAATGTTGATTATAATTACAAAAGTGCTCGCTGTTTTATTGACAAGCAATACATTTTATCAGATACATATACCATATTTATGAATAAATTGCCTTTTCTCTATAATGAATTATTTCGAACATCAGTTATATAAGAGAAAACGCTTTAACGACATTCCCAGTAAAACAACGGAGTATTGCAGAAGCGTGTGCAGAGATGAAGTGCTGCTTGTTAGGCATAGTGAACGGTAGGGGACATAAAGTTTTGGTGCACACAGGCGCTCCTGTGTCAGTCGCTAGTCTGGTCTTCTTATGTAGGATAGACTGAAGTCTCCATTGTGTAGATTACATGGAGTAGGTGACAATGACGTGAACCACTCAGTTTTAGTGTTAGAACTAGAAGTTTTCAGAAGTATTTGGAAGTGTTTCCATGTGTTGCTGAAGGGAACTGAGCGATTCTGGAAGACGACGTCCTAGATAAACATCATGCAGAAACTGACCTTCGCCAGTATACATTTGAAATCGGGGGGACATTGTTTCACTGGGTGCAACGACTACAAGTGGGACAACATTGCAAAGTTTACTAATCGTTGAGATGCTACTAAATGAACTGCGGACATGTACGCTAAAGATCATTTTGCATGATAATACACCTCAAGGTACAGGGAAATTAGTCTTAACCAAAGGAAGCGTTATGTATTGTACAATCATTAGAGTTGGGTAACTCACATTGTTTTCTACTCAAAAGTGTAGTACACATCGAGGAAATAGATGGAGATTTTATGGTTCCTTCTAGTCTTGATAATTTTGGAATGGATAAGGTGAGTCTGCAGTAGATGGTTACCGACTGCTAATGTAGATGTCCTATAGGAGGAGTATATAGATATGTGAAGTGAGAACCTTAGTTGCAGCACACCGTCGATGCATGTGCTTTACATCAGAAGTGATAGGAAAGCAGTAGAAACATTTTTACTGCAATTTAAAGACTTATTTAATACAAAAGGTCCGCTACCAGAAAAACCAGTCACACAGTACAGAATACTAACTGGCAACAATTTGCCAGTATGCAGAAAACTGTACAGTGTCGCAAGATGTCTGCAATCATTGAAGGAAGAGTTCATTGATCAGCATTTGGCTGATGGGATTCTTGAACATAGTGAGAGTCAATGGGAGACAGCCATTGTATTTCTCCTGAAAAAATCACAAGACGACACTTAAAAAACGTAGATTTTGTTGTGCCTATTGATATCTTAACGCGAGAACTTGTATCAATGTATTTCCATAAGGAACATAACATAAATTCTTGAAAAGCTGGGGCAGTCTAAATAGTTTTCAACAATGGATTTGAAAAATGACTATCACCAACTGGAGGTGATGATGGAGGACTGGCCAAAGAGAGCTTTTAGGGTCCAATGGGGCCATTACCAGGACCGCTGAATGCCCTTCAGAATTAAAAATGCACTGACTACTTTTCAGAGACTATAGGATTGGATACTTGGAGGGTTAACACTAAAATCATGAATGGTGCATCTGGCTGACATCATAGTGTTTTCAACAGACATGGAGAAGCATGTATGATGATTGGAGGAGGTATTCAAGAGACTGTGCACAGCACTTTTATTGCAGAGTATTGATAAGTTTCATTTTACAGCAACAGAAGGCATGTGGTCAATTTGTTCCCTTGGCATTTCATGAAATATTGTGTGAGAAATGCGTCCAGTTCAATACTTCTCTGTAATTGTTCAGTGCAGAAACTTCCTACTATTTCATTACCTCCACTGTCATTTAGAATGCACGTTCTCAGATTTGTCTGCTCCATCTGGATACTGTAAGTACACCTGATGACCAGTTTGGTACACATGATTTGTCAAATGCACTTGTGTGTTATGAAAGTGTACCTACCACCTACGTTAAATTTCAATATATATGGATCCATCTTTTTAATATGACTATGTACAATGTTTAGAAGCTCATTATCATGCTTCTAAATTGGTTTCATGGTTATTGTTCCACGTATGGTTCAGTTACACTGCTCGATTATTTGTGGAAGAATATCCATCCATTTGTATTATCCATGAAGATAAAAATGCATCCACATAAGGGGTTTTTACAGTTCTCTTCAAACATTGCATCACATTTCCTTTCATCTAGGAGAATATTGAATAGTGTTGTGTATCATACTGCTCCGATATTGTCTTAAAATGTCTATCCTGTAACTGACCACCATGAACAGTTTGAAGGTTTACTAGACAACAATTCGTCCACATCTGCACCAACTGGATCATCGTCAGTGTAACTGCCTTCCCTGTTTTCGTTTTAATAGATACGTCCAAAGCAACTTTAAATTCTTATCAAAGAGCATAAAAATATATTTGAAGCTTTAGTTTCCTTCATCTCTAGTAGATCAGTCAGCCCTAAGTCATCTAAGGCTTACGCTGTCTATTGCCTATGCAAGAATGTTTTGTGTGCTGCTTTGTGTAGTTATCGAACAACCATCTACATAATCTCTGTGCTCTGAAATCATTGACAAGGCTTCGTTAATATGAGCAGTATTTCCTGCAGTGGCCATTGATGTGAGCAGTATTAATCGTTCTACTAACTGACTGCAGTCACGATATGTTTACTGCAGAGACCAAATGTCTGCTGAATGTCAACAACAGCACCACCACCACTATGTTCACTTAATGTTGGTTTAATAATATTTTTATATAATTTACTGTTTAGGCTTTTTATTGATCGTACTGGGGAATTGTTTTTTCTATCTACATTAGCCATACATAATATTTCTGCACACGTTTTTGATTCTTTCATTAAATAGTCATTATGTTTATAAGATTTGTAGAATATTAGATTCAACAAAGTAGGTATTCTTTCAAATTATCTGTTTCCAATCGATGTTTTGTGCTTGTTTACACTTATAGGTAACCCTACCAACACATGTGCTTTTTTTCCTGCTGACTCCGTATGTTCCATGTACCTCGGTATTGCTATGATGTTAATGAACTCGCCAGTCATATCATCTTGTACACCGTTGCATTACTGGTCATTTTCGAGAGTTATTCAGTAGTTTAAGCGGCAAGCTTACATATTTCTCTGGTCTCTCTCCAAGTGACACGCTCTTAGCAATCGCAATTTCTGTCGAACTGCCTTATGTGACTCAGGACTTTGTGTTTTGTCATTATAGCCGATAGATGTTGTGCACTAAACAGACTTTGTGACAGTGTGCAACTTATATTCTCTCAAACTATCTGATTTTCTTTTTTCATCTCTGTTACTACATTTTCTAGTACCACAACCCTTGCAGCTAACATTTTTGTTATACTCCAAAAATTCCCGAATTTTTTGTTAATTATTTTATGGTTTTTGCCAGGACGTTTATATCCCAGAGGGTTTTGTTGATCATTTCAATTTTCGCAACAATATATAAGTTTCAATATATAAGGATGTTCTACCTGTGAACCCGCTCAGTCTGAATGTGGGACATGTGTGGAAATTTGTCCATAGTGTAATGTATTATGACGTAACGTATTATGGCGTAATTACTAACATGTATTAAGTTCTTCCACAGCTTTTCATAGCTGATTTCATGCTTTGTATCAGTAGTTTAAGATTTTTGTGTACATATTTAAGAATATTCAGTAATAATTGAACTCTGAGGGCCATATACATTCACTTGCAAGGATGCTCCATACAACCATATTTATCCATTGGGTGCTATAATACATGTACATTTAGTTACAAGTATGTGTTGTACAACTGACTTTGTCTGTTACGTGCTATACACTGACATCATAGTTATTGTTACATTACTTTAAAAAAAAACTGAACATATCGTTCTGAATTCCATGAACGTCATGTCAGTTTCTTTGTCTGCTTGATAAATGTCTGAAATCATAATAAAGTTTGTGTCATACCTCACCAGCTGTTTTAGAATTCACAATTACGTTTGGCTGAAATGAAAGACACAAATATTTTTGTATCTGTTTCTGGTTTCCACAGCAAATCATCAAATATAAATGCACTATGTGAGTTTGCCCTTTCTGGTGATGGAGCAGCATCACTTCCTTGGAGTGTCTTGTATGTTACACCATCTGGTGATCTCTCGTAATAGCTGTTAGAGGGGTTGAAATAATGTTTTTGATAGTAACTATTCATATTCAAAGTGAACTCCATTGAGATATGTAAGTAGTGATATGAGAGCTTTCATCTTACCCATATGTTAAGGACTGACAATAATTGTTTGTGTGCTGTCAAGCAGGATTGGACAATTCTTCATTTTTTCTGTAGTATGGAGGACAGGCAGTTATTAAAAGTCCAGTCATCTAGTCGTGGTATTGATTACTTGATTACATTTGGGATCAAGGAATTTTGTAGGAAGAAACAATAGTGAAAACATGACTTACACCTTTTTTTCATTGTGCATAGACACATCATAAATTGATTGTAGGTGAATATATGAACTTGCTTAAATATGATGGTAGTTCTGTGCCAACATCTGGCATGGAGGAGTCATACATATTATTACATACAGATGCACAGCTTGCATCAAAATGCTGGCTAACGAAGAGGTATATTCTGACGTGCTTCTGTAAATGCTTGTATTTTCTGTCTATATATACATCTTCATTTTTCATGGGAAGTCGTCACTGCAGACAATACGATCGTGTACTACCACTAAGGGAGTTTGAGTGCTTCTGCTGAACATGGCTGCAATTAACATTGAATTATTGCATAGATTAGGGATCCTGAATTTTCCTGGCTTAGCTGTACGGGGAAGAGAGAGAAGGGGTAGCTAAGAGGAAGAGGAGAGGGGAGGAGAGAGTGGGTGGGTTGGCCTTGATGGGGAGGCGTCATCGCTCATGACACTGGTACGGAAGCATTCCTATTGTCTCCACCAGAACTATCCTTTCTCCACTACTTATGTGCTGCTGTGAGTAACGGTCTTTTGCGAGGTACCAAAGGCAAAATTTTAGGTACCAAAGGCAAAATTTTCATTGCATGCTGTTCTTTTCGCAATATTAAGTCAGAAAATGGTTGACATGGACCTGCGTTTACTAACAGCACCAGTCCCTGCTGAATATGAAACCGATTATTATTGACTAGGTATGACACCTGTCTCCCATTTCTGTCAGTTAGATCTTTTATACAACTCTGTACTTAAGCCATTATACATGGCTGTAAGTGTTCTGGTAGATACATGCACAGATCATGTCGACACACCAACAAACTCGGCAACTTCATTGAAGATGTTGTTGCGGACATGTCCAAAGACGAAATCTTTTTCTTACTGTTATGTCGCTCTACACGCCGACCCATCTTGCTGAGCTGTTTCCTTGATTTCTGGAGTCGTGGCACTCAGTGTTACTTGGCTGTTAGCACTGACAGCTCTAGGCAAATGCCGCTGCTCTCGATCGTTAAGTGAAGGTCGTCGGCCACAGCGTTGTTCGTCGCGAGAGGTAATGCCTGAAATTTGGTATTCTCGGCACACCCTTCACCCTGTAGAACTCGAAATATTGAATTCCACATATTGATTCCCGAAATGGAATATCCCCTGCTTACAGCTGCAATTAACATTCCGCCTTCAGCGTCTGTTAATTCCCGTCGTGCGGCCATAATTCGTCGATAGCGTTTTCAGATGGCTCACACAAGTACAAATGACACCTCCGCCAATGCACTGCTCTTTTACACCTTGTGTATGCGATGCTATCGCCACCTCTATAGGTGCACATCACTGTCAGTTTCATCTGAGTATAATGTTACCCCTCGCGAGAATATTGGTGCCACCACGGTTTCTTTGCAAAACTGACAGGATAATAAGATGGAAAGAATCACTCTCCAGGCTAAACCCATCTCTTACGTGCAGTTTGTTACTGTTCGCTCCTTCCTCAGATCCACTTTTAACGAACCATAGGTGTTAAGATTTTTGTAACAATAACCATGAAATATATGAAATGTTTAAACATAGCAGTAACAATTTGCTTGCTTCAGTGCTTACCACATTGCTGTAGCACAACTCCCACGAAGTTGGAATTCAGATAAATATAACTTTAAAAAAACATGTCCCCATAATTTGAGACGTACTTTTGTAATGCAGTGTTTTAGAAACTATAATAGCAATAAATGTTTTACAAGTTTAGCAGCTTCATTATTTATACGTCGTAAACTCGAAATGTACAATCACCATTATCAGTATTTCTCATAGCACTAAGATTTTAAACAAATGTCTGCAGACAATGGCTATGTGAACATGTAAATGAATGCTGCATCATTCAGTGATTTTCCACTTCTGTCTTGCCTTACTCAGTTCCATATGGTTTTCCGGCTCCGTCTTTGAACTCACGAACAACGTCAGATTTATTGTTCACAGCAGGTGTGGTCAGTCTGTGAATGGTAGCCTTTTCAGCCTGGAAACGTTTTCTGCTGCCAGTCAGGTAGAAACCAAACCACATGGGAGAGCTTTTGTGAGAAGGGTATGCGTATGTCATCAAGCACACACAGCAGCCTAGAAGCGGGCAATACGCAGTCCAATGGGATGGGAGTTTTGGGGGCCAATACTGCTGAGAGTTCTCCAGAAGATGCATATTCCCGCTGATTGACTCAATATTTGTCTTCTCTTAATGTATTTATGTCAAATGAAGAGAGTATTCCTGAGTTTTAACGAAATTTACGTAATACACTCCTGGAAATGGAAAAAAGAACACATTGACACCGGTGTGTCAGACCCACCATACTTGCTCCAGACACTGCGAGAGGACTGTACAAGCAATGATCACACTCACGGCACAGCGGACACACCAGGAACCGCGGTGTTGGCCGTCGAATGGCGCTAGCTGCGCAGCATTTGTGCACCGCCGCCGTCAGTGTCAGCCAGTTTGCCGTGGCATACGGAGCTCCATCGCAGTCTTTAACACTGGTAGCATGCCGCGACAGCGTGGACGTGAACCGTATGTGCAGTTGACGGACTTTGAGCGAGGGCGTATAGTGGGCATGCGGGAAGCCGGGTGGACGTACCGCCGAATTGCTCAATACGTGGGGCGTGAGGTCTTCACAGTACATCGATGTTGTCGCCAGTGGTCGGCGGAAGGTGCACGTGCCCGTCGACCTGGGACCGGACCGCAGCGACGCACGGATGCACGCCAAGACCGTAGGATCCTACGCAGTGCCGTAGGGGACCGCACCGCCACTTCCCAGCAAATTAGGGACACTGTTGCTCCTGGGGTATCGGCGAGGACCATTCGCAACCGTCTCCATGAAGCTGGGCTACGGTCCCGCACACCGTTAGGCCGTCTTCCGCTCACGCCCCAACATCGTGCAGCCCGCCTCCAGTGGTGTCGCGACAGGCGTGAATGGAGGGACGAATAGAGACGTGTCGTCTTCAGTGATGAGAGTCGCTTCTGCCTTGGTGCCAATGATGGTCGTATGCGTGTTTGGCGCCGTGCAGGTGAGCGCCATAATCAGGACTGCATACGACCGAGGCACACAGGGCCAACACCCGGCATCATGGTGTGAGGAGCGATCTCCTACACTGGCCGTACACCTCTGGTGATCGTCGAGGGGACACTGAATTGTGCACGGTACATCCAAACCGTCATCGAACCCATCGTTCTACCATTCCTAGACCGGCAAGGGAACTTGCTGTTCCAACAGGACAATGCACGTCCTCATGTATCCCGTGCCACCCAACGTGCTCTAGAAGGTGTAAGTCAACTACCCTGGCGAGCAAGATCTCCGGATCTGTCCCCCATTGAGCATGTTTGGGATTGGATGAAGCGTCGTCTCACGCGGTCTGCACGTCCAGCACGAACGCTGGTCCAACTGAGGCGCCAGGTGGAAATGGCATGGCAAGCCGTTCCACAGGACTACATCCAGCATCTCTCTGATCGTCTCCATGGGAGAATAGCAGCCTGCATTGCTGCGAAAGGTGGATATACACTGTACTAGTGCCGACATTGTGCATGCTCTGTTGCCTGTGTCTATGTGCCTGTGGTTCTGTCAGTGTGATCATGTGATGTATCTGACCCCAGGAATGTGTCAATAAAGTTTCCCCTTCCTGGGACAATGAATTCACGGTGTTCTTATTTCAATTTCCAGGAGTGTAGATTTAGCCGGAACGTGCCGCAAAAAATCTCAGCAACCTGAGATAATTCATCTCCCTTATACAATCTTTTGCTTTCTTTCTCATTTTGAATTTCAGGTTCATCGGTTTCGACGATACAGGACGAAGAAGATTTCATAGAAAGAGTAATTAGTAACGTTATAAAAATCGTAGCTATTTAATGTCAAAACAGGTGCCAGTAGTTTCTAAAATAAACTCCGTAACATAATATCTTAAAAATTCAAATTACTCAGTTTACACATATTCCAGTTTGCTCAGTCATATAATGCTAATAAATCAGCTTTCAAATGTTCACGTGTGTGTGAGTTCTTCAGGGACCTAACTGCAGAGGTCATCGGTCCCTAGACTTACACACTAATTTAAACTAAGCTATGCTAAGAACATCACACACAGCCATGCCTGAGGGAGGACTTGAACCTCCGGTGGGAGGGAGTCAGTTTTCAGTTTCGTGAAATGACACCAGCTAATAAACCCAAGTACAAAACAAATGTGAACTCTGTCATTCGACAGACGAACAAAAACAAAGTTTTTTAATTCACATTACAAAGTTTATTTACAATGAATATTTTGATCGTATTTGTACAATTAAGAGCAAAGGATATCTTGACAAGGCAACTGACACCATCTTGTCGCTGGCTGTGAGCTAAAGGATGGCGTTGTCCGCCTCTCCGAAGGTCCATCTCAAATGAAAAAGACAGTACAGAGTTCTCACGATTCCCGTCAACCCCACGTAAAAAAGAAGAAACGAATCTGCAAGAATGTATTGAAATACGAATATCTAGGTATACTGCTGTCCATTAAAATTGCCAGTATCAAGAGGGAGAACAAATAAGAAATTTTACATATTGTATCTATACAGTACAATAGGAAGAGTTCATGATTAAGTCCGTCGGTGTGAAATACGAGTATGCATGCAATACACAGAGCTGCTTGCTCTGGCGGTAACAGTGGCTCAAGTCCGGCTGTGCATTTGTGGGATGTTGGCCGTTTTGCATACGCATCTCTGTTGACCTATAGAGAAGGGAAGCACCCCATATTATCACGCAATTTAATTACAGGAAGTAATAATGTCATGCAAATGGAAACGTCTTAATGAATGACAATTAATAGGGTGGCCCAATGGAACAATATGGCTAACAGGCCATGCACGTAGACATGTTAATGACAGGAGGGATGATCTATTCTATAACAGAAACAACTGGTCATTATAACAATAAGATTTATCATCGCAAAGTAAAACATATGAGTTAATCACTGAGATAAACAACCGAAAGAAATACGCTCTACAGTCTGGAACCCCGCGACCGCTACGGTCGCAGGTTCGAATCCTGCCTCGGGCATGGATGTGTGTGATGTCCTTAGGTTAGTTAGGTTTAAGTAGTTCTAAGTTCTAGGGGACTGATGACCTCAGAAGTAAAGTCTCAGAGTGGTCAGAGCCATTTTTGCCATTTTTGAAATACGCTCATGCACAAAAAAAAAACCGAATACCTTGTATGACGAGAGATAGGACGTTCATATTCACAGGAGATGTACATCAGCATGTTCTGCAAAAATTACCAGTACTTCAGTCCCTCGGTTCAGCATGTGTCCTGTGGCCTAGTAGGCACCGACCCGCCATGGACCCTAATAACTTGTTCCGTGCGTGATGGAATCGACACGTGTAAGGCGCAAATGGCGTCTTGTGGTATAGTCATACACGCTGCGTTCACCTGGTTCCAAAGTTCATCGACGGTGGTTGGCACTGAGTCACAACACTGCAGCAGTCATTTCACCATAACCCACACATTTTCGATTGGCGACAAGTCTGGTGATCAGGCCAAGGGAACAGGCTTACATCCTATGACATCAAGAAGGTACCATGTCCGTGCAGCAAAATATGGTCGTGCATTGTTTTGCTGAAAAATTACGACTGGGGTCTTGTGCACAAAGGGTGTGGCTGCAGGTCGCTGGATGTCATTCACAATGGTCACACTGGTCACAGTGGCCTCGACACGCCCCAAGTGTGATTTGAGATTGTACCTACTAGCACTCTACATCTTAAGACCTTGAGTTGGCGCTGTAAGTCTCGTGTGAATGCAGCCACTATGATGCACTCCCCTTCTCTGCGGCGAACCAAACAGCGGCCATCATTTCCATATAAACAGAACCTGAATTCGTCCGAAAACACTATCTGATGCCATTCATGTCCCCAGTGACGTCAATCCATACACCATTGTCGTCTAGCATGTTTCTGCACATTCGTCAAAGGTAGGCGGAGAAGTGGACAACACGCACGTAACCCATGTCGTAATAAACACAGAAGGACTTTCACCCCCGATAGTTTACGGTGTGTTACACTGTTCCACTGTTGCGCCAGAGCCGAGGAGGAAGAAGATCTGTCCTGCAATGCCATTAGGATGAGATGTCGATCTTCTCAGGGTGTGGTCTAGGTGGTGTCACTTGACCTATCTCGTCGTGTTTTACAATCTTCCGTGAAGCATTCTGCACACACCCTTTGCACTGTCGAAACTATTCATCCCACAAGAGCACCAATTTCCCGGATGGATGCATCACATTCTCTCATGACAATAATGTGCCCTCTTTCAGACTCACTGACTTGACGGTACGGTTCGGTCACACGTCTGCAGGGCATCCTGCACGTCTGCTCAAGTCACAATAATCCATTACATTCTGTCTATAGGAACACCGAGAGAGAAATAGAGCAAATTAAATTATTTACATATTAAATCATGACATGGGCAGTAGCAAACATTTCTTGACTATGAATAAATGACGCAGATAACGAATAACCAGGTAACCAGAAAGTATGGATCCAGGGTATCTCAAGCGTTCCTAAAACATTTTTTTTTAATTATTAGAACAGTCAAGAAATATCAGCCTAACCTAATGCCATGTAAGTTCAACAATGGGCTAGACAGCGAGTCAAAAATAAAAATTTAAAACACCTACCATGAATCTCGAACAGGTGACAGTAAACCAAACATAAATGGTTAATATTTGGATAAAGGGTCACAATCCATTCACAATGCCTAAAAATTAATAAAATTGTGTGGAAAGCATCAACAAGAACCCAATTAGTGCTAAAAACAGTATACAGACGATAATTGATGGGGATATTTGTATGAAAGTGGCATACCATAAATACAGCAGACTGTAATGCATGGAGATGCAGGCGGGAATGTGCTCACATTCGTAAACAAAAAGTATCGGGATCCTCCCCCATATAGCGTAACAGACACTTACAGGTGAGAAAGAATCATGAGCGTAAGTGATCTTCATCGCATTAGGTGGGGCAGATATTTCTTGACGTTTCTTATACACTGAGATGACAGAGGTCATGGGATAGCGATATACCCATATACAGATGGTGGTAATGTCGTACACAAGATATAAAACGAAAATACATTGGCAGACCTGTCATTTTTTTTGTACTCTGATGAATATGTGGAAAACACTGATAAGGAGATGGGACAGGATGATAGGACATCTGCTAAGACATGAGGGAATGACTTCCATGGTACTAGAGGGAGCTGTAGAGGGCAAAAACTGTAGAGGAAGACAGAGATTGGAATACGTCAAGCAAATAATTGAGGACGTAGGTTGCAAGTGCTACTCTGATAAGAAGAGGTTAGCACAGGAAAGGAATTCGTGGCGGGCCGCATCAAACCAGTCAGTAGATTGATGACAAAAAAAAAAAAAAAGATTCATGTCAAAAGGTGTCCAACGTGATTGCAGCCGCACGAAAGGAATGAATAGACTTTGGGTGCTGAATGGTAGTTGGAGCTAGACACTTGGAACATTCCATTTCGGAAATCGTTTGAGAATTTAATATTCCGAGATTCACAGTGTCAAGAGTGTGCTGAGAATACAAAATTTCAGGTATTATCCCTCACCATGGACAACACAGTGGCCGACGACCTTCACTTAATGACAGAGAGCAGCGGCGTTTGCGTACAGGTTGGTACCTAGACGGCTGGAAAATCGTGGAATGGTCAGATGAGTTTCTATTTCAGTTGGTAGTAGCCAACGGCAGGGTCCGAGTGCGTCGTAGACCCCACAAAGCCATGGACCAAAGTTGACAACGAGGCACTGTGCAAGCTGGTGGTTTTTCCATAATGGTGTGGGCTGTGTTTTCATGGAATGGAGTGGGTCCAGTGGTCCATCTGAACCGATCATTGACTGGAAATGGTTATGCTCGGCTACTCGGAGATCATCTGCAGCCGTTCATGGACTTCATGTACCCAAACAATGACGCCATGTCACCGGGCGACAATTGTTCGCGATTGGTTTGAAGAACATTCTGGACAACTTGGGTGAACGATTTGGCTACCCAGATCGCCCGACACGAATCTCATCGAATATTTATGGGAAGTAACTGAGAGGTCAGTTCGTGCACAACATCCTGTACCGGCAACGCTTCCGCAGGTATTAGAGACGGCTATAAAGGCAGGAGGGTTCAGTATTTCTTTAGGGAACTTCCAACGACTTGTTGTGTTCATGCGCACTACACCGGGCAAAAGAAGGTCCGACACGCTGTTTGGAGGTTACCGATGAGTTTTGTTATGTCATTGTAGTTAAAAAAATGGCGTGCTTCAGGGACCGTGGACCCACACTTCCTGCTTACCTGATGGTTCTCTAATTCTGTCATTTACTTGTAAGCAAGGAATGTTCAGACCTATCCATGTTGCAAGTTTAATGTCATGATTTAACGTGTTAGTAACTGACCAGAATCGTAGCTAACCTGAATGATGTGGCTTCTAGGCTATGATAATGGTCGTTAAATAAATTAACTACAAGAGTAGCCAAGAGGTTATTATTGAAGACATTCAGTTGAACTGAGCTAGGATGCTCTTTCTTATCGGAGCAGCGTCCGGCGACATCAGAGTTAAAAGTCAGTCCTCCCAATGTCAACTCTACGCTAGAGTACATCAGTTGTAGTGGCTCGTGACTGATTTGTGCCATTCCTTTGGCAATCTACGGACAAATGTTCTCAATAGGTGGGACACCTGGGGAACGTCCTGACCAAGGGTAGTAGACAAACACCATCCGTATCGAGGTAGGTCAGGAGAGCCCGGGCAACATGGGTCCAGCGTTCATACCATGCCAGGAATGTCACAGCTGCTATCGAAATAATTTGTTATGTGATCCAGAGATGCTGACGAGTGCAGTCTGGTAACAATTGTTATCCTCGGCACCTTCACACACACAGATACAATTAACGTGTTGGTTAACGCCCAACTGGGACTCGTCTGAAAAAGATGACGTAGTGCAGCTCCTCTGACCTAGTTTTGTTATTATGCGCAGCACTGTCGGCGTGCCACTCTCTACCGTCCGGACAACCGAAGCCGTAACAATGGTTGTCATGCTGTTGGTGCAGGACCGTTCCAGACGTCGTTGTTCTGTCTGTGTGGATACTGGTCTTGTTGCTCACAAGCCTATTTCCTGACTGAATGTAATATAACGCGGCTGTGCAGTCAGGCACAACCCATCTGTGATTGCATGTTACATAAATGGAAGGAGGGGACTGCGGCTGGTCGATGACTTGGTGAAAACAGATGTTGTTGCGATGGGTTGTCACACATGAACAGCTGATAATTGAGATGATTACTGTATGAACAAAATGTAAGAATTGCAATACACAGGGTGTAACAAATATGTATGGCCCAAATTGCAGGATACATTTCTCACACATAGACGAAGACATTTATGTCTGGAAACGCTTTGTTTCCACGTTACAGCTCATTTTCTCCAACTTATTAATCATAGGAAACACAAGAACAGAACGTCAGAATCACGGGGAAAGACACTCTAAGTGACGTTTGGTTACGTTGTGTACGGCCAGGATTTTGTTTTCCATGACCCCGGTGCCACGCGACGTATGTCATTGCTTGTTTACAAGAAACATCAACTGTTCCAGATTGAGATTTTCACCCTGCAGCGGAGTGTGCGCTCGGGTACTTTGAGTTTCGCGGGCAGTTGCTCTACAAACTGAGCTACCCAAGCTAGCAAGCTGAGGTCATCAGTCGCCTAGAACTTAGAACTAATTAAACCTAACTAACCTAAGGCATCACACACATCGATGCCCGAGGCAGGATTCGAATCTGCGACCGTAGCGGTCGCTCGGCTCCAGACTGTAGCGCCTAGAACCGCACGGCCACTCCGGCCGGCAGTTTCATATCAGTGCACACTCCGTTGCATAGTGAAAATCTCATTCTGGAAGCATCCCCCAGGCTGTGACTAAGCCATATCTCCGCAATATCCTTCCCTCCAGGAGTGCTAGCTCTGCAAGGTCTGCAGAAGAGCTTCTGTGAAGTTTGGAAGGCACGAGACGAGGTACTGGCAGAATTGAAGCTGTGGGGACGGGTCGTGAGTCGTGCTGGGGTAGCTCAGTTGGTAGACCACTTGCCCGCGACGGGCAAAGGTCCCGAGTCCGAGTCTCGATCCAGCACACAGTTTTAATCTGCTAGGAAGTTTCAACTGTTCCAGATGTTCAGTACGATCGTTGCAAGTACACGGGTTACTACGTCGAGTTAATCACTGACTTGGCCCATGCAATGGCAGTGTACACAAATGCAAAGATGGCAGATGCCCATTTTGATGTATGGGTCAGCTGACGGAAATGGGGCTTTCGCTGAGCGTTTGTACCGGGTGAGATAGCCAGGATGAAGGTGCCGCTCTGACAGGAAAACGTTTGAAGCCATTGATCGTCGACATAGGGAACATGGGGCACTTAAGCCAGAGCCTAGCGACCGGGAAAGGCCAACAATGACGAGGACATCGTAACGGGAGGGGGCAATTCTTCGTGCAGTTGACGACGACCCTAGTGGCACTACAAGACATGTAGCCGCAACACTGAATGTTGACCTTATGGCTGTCTGGCGAGTGTTACACGAGGACCAGCCGTAACCATGCCATTTACAGCGTGTGCATGTACTATCAGCAGCTGATTTTCCTGCACAGGTACTCTTGTATGAATAGTTTATTCAATAAAGCATCAACCCTAATTTTAGTGTATCGATGGTGTTCACAGATAAGGCGTCGTTTCAACGAGATCAGGTAGTAAATTTTCACGATCGGCATGTATGAGCAGACGTCAGTCCTCACGCAACTGTTGAAGCAAGTCATCAACAAAGATTTTCTGTCAGTGTTTGGGCGGCTTTGTTGGTGACAGTTTGATAGGGCCTCACTTTCTTCCAGCCACGCTCGACGGATAAAGTTATCGTAACTTGTAGAGAATGTTCTACCCGATCTGTTAGCAGATGTGCCTTTAGCTGTGCGACAATACATGTACTTCATGCACGATGGAGCACCTTCTTATTTTAGAGTTAATGGCCGTCGGTTTCGAAATATTCGGTGACAGGTGGAAAGGTAGAAATGGATCAACTGTTTAGCCTCCACGCTCTCCGGACTGAAACCCATCGGACTACTATTTGTGAGGTATTTGAGAGCTCTTGCTTGTGGAACCCCAGCACAAGATGTTCAGAATCTCCGTGCCTCTATTATGGTAGGCTGCGAAACCATACGCATTACTCAAGGTATGCATCAACGCATCTGAGATTCACTAGGACTGCAGGTTGATGCAAGTATCAACGCCCACGAAGGGCATATTGAAGGTCTCCTGTGAGAAAGAGTTGCATGTGGTATGTTGGAGCTTTCTGTTCGAGTGTTTCCCATGAGTTATGAGTTGTGACGGGGAAACAAAGAGTTTCCACAATCATGTTCATATAAAAAAGTTTCTCTGCCTACGTGTGAGGAATGTGTCCTGCCATTTGGGCTGTACATTTTTCTTACAGCCTATATTTACAGTCGAAATGAAAACTTATCTTTTATTTTACAACTTCTTCTTTGCTGTGACTATGAGTCAGAGCGTAGGTACAGTTACACATACTGATAGAAGCAGCCTAGCACTTGTGATGAAATGTACTGTCGTTGGTAATACAACTCGGAGTACTGTTCAGTAGAAACTCTTTCTAGTACCACTGTACGTTCGATACAAACTCTCTCTCGTAGCACTGTTCAAAAACAAAGTTCGCAAACATATGCAACGACTGGAGGATTAACTTGAAGAGTCTAACTGGTTGTCTCTGACTCTGTTGTCACCGGACTCTGTACTCATCTCACTGCTCGCTGTGGATCAGGCGTTGACTGGAACGTAGCCTGGCGTAGAACTGACCTTGTGTCAGTGTGTCCATCTGTTTCAAGACAGACCACTGACAGTGGTGTGGAGAAATTCTGTGGGGGTGTCTTGCTACTTCCGTCTCACTGGTGTGGCCAGCGGTGCTATGACAGCAAGGAGCATCTTTGTGGCGTCGACAGTAGGCGCCAGCGCTATGCCTATCGACAACACCATTAATATCTAATAGCCATAAATTTATGGAATAATTTTATCACGCTACCAGTTTCGGTGCCTCATTGGCGTCATCTTCAGACGACAACGTTAGATGTGTCAAGTGTTCACGTGTGATATCTACATAAACCAGTTTGATATAGTGGTTCATTTAGTAGCCACAAGCAACTGGATGGCTTATCTCGTTCCGTGTATAGAGGACTGGAGATAGTGGCAAGCAATTAGGCAGCCTAATAATATTACTCCAAAAATTTACGGCTGTTCGATATCTGTTTCTTGCTAGCAAACGAACACTATATGTTTCCTAACTGGCGCTAGTCGCATGGGGCTGTTGAGATCCTGCATGGTGTTGAGTATGGTCCTGATTGAGACTCACTGCGTACTTTTTCCTTATGTACAGAATGTAGATGGCTTTACTTCTACGTACTTTGTGCGATTCATTGAAATGCATGCTGTGGATAAACTTCGTCTGGCATCTTAAAGGAAGGTAATGATGTTGGATCTGGGTTGTAGCACCTTAGCTGAATGTTTCCTCTGTCCTGCTATCGCGTCCATAGTTTTGAAATGAGACTACAAACAACATTCAATTCCCAGCCCTAGACTTGTTGGTTGTGGCTGATGTATAATCCACCAGTGACTTGGCCATGCGCTATATCTGACGTTCCGTTCTACAGTTGGATTGAACCTACCAGTACCAGACGTCGGCTTTGACCAACGAAGTAATGACGTGATACGGGAGGCCATACGTGAGCAAATACTCTAATCCTAAGGGCCCGGGATCGGTCCCCGGCTGGGTCGGAGACTTTCTCCGCTCAGAGACTGGGTGTTGTGTTGTCCTGATCTTCATCATTTCATCCCCATCGACGCGGAAGTCGCCGAAGTGGCGTCAAATCGAAAGACTTGCACCTGGCGAACGGTCTACCCGACGGGACGCCCTCGTCACACTGCACATGACTTTGGTGATATTTCAATGAGAGGTAGTACAATGTCAGTAGCAACTGATGCAACGCCTCGTTAATAGGAGCAACAATGGAGGATAACATTTTACGTGAAAGTGGGGAAAACGCAAACAAAAATGTTTGAAAGTTCTAAGAAAGTTTACGTAGATGATATTCTGGATCAAAAGTAGTGATAAATGTAAGACAATGGATATAACAGGGAGAAAGAACGCAGCAATATCCGACATCCATACAAGTATTTAGTAGGAATACTAAAATGCTGAAGTGGTACGACATTTAAAATCAGTATCGTGGAAAGCGAATGGAGGACTTTGGTTTGCTTAAAAGGCTCTGGGAAAATGCAACGCATTTTTAAAGGAAATGGATGGGGTTGTTTGGGGGAAGAGACCAAACTACGAGGTCATCAGTCTCATTGGACTAGAGAAGGACGAGAAAGGAAGTCGGCCGTGCCTTTTCTAAGGAACCATCCCAGCATTTGCCTGGAGTGATTTAGGAAAATCACGGAAAACCTAAATCAGGATGGCCGGAGACGGGATTGAACCGTCGTCCCCCCGAATGCGAATCCAGGGTGCTAACCACTGCGCCACCTAGCTTGGTAAAGGAAATGCAATATGAGACGCTAGTGCGAGCAGATTTGTAGTATTGTGGGAAAACCGACATTTCATTCGTTGAGAAGGTGACTGACATATTGTAGGGTATTATTTATTTATTTTTGACTCAACCGGTTACGGCCTTCAAAGGCCATCTTCATATACGTACTACGGGCGGCATTTGGTGATTTGCCCATCAAATGGCGCCCATAGCATCTGAAGATTGCCTTTGGAGGACGAAACGTGTTATGGTTGTGTCACAAAAAAGTGATCGATTCAAAAATAAAGAATAATACCTTACTATAGTCCTTATCAAATGGACATGTTGGCAAGCATAGATCAAATTTAAAGACATGCTGCTAGGAAAGTAAAAGATCGAGGTAGCGCATACGAAATGCTCCGATAAGTCATGTGGGAATCCTTGCAGAAACACATTCGGTTCTCGGAAACCATGTTTGGTAAATTTAGAGCATTTGTATTCGAAGAAAACTACGCGACCAATCTGCTAGTATCATCGTACATCTCGCGTAGGAATCACGAGTATATGATAATAGAGATTAGGGTACGCACAGAGTCATATAGACGGACATTTTTCCGGCACTCAGTACGCGAATGGAGTAGAAAAAAGAATCAATAATTGTGGTCCGACATGCCCTTCACCAACACTGTACAGTGGCTTTCGGGATAGATATCAAAACTAGCCGGACACGTGTTAGCGGATATTAACACGGGGCACGTTTACTCATCGCCTTTATGACGGCTTTAATTCTGCTGGAGCACATTCAGTGAGGTGTCTGAATGTCCGTGGAGGAATGACAACTCCTTCTTTCTCACGCTCCCAAACCACAGAAGGTAGTGACGTTTGACGCTGAGGCATGGAGCGAAGTCGACGTTGTAATTCATTCCAAAGGTGTCCCACTGGGTTCAAGTTGGGGCTGTGGACAGGCCAGTCCGTTTGAGGCCCGTCATTGGTCACAAACCTTTGCCTCAGAGATACTACTTTATGACAGGGTGCATTGTCAAGCAGGTGCAATAACCGTCTCCGAACTGTTATTCTACTGTACACAATGCTGTAAAGTGTGTTAACGATCTTCCAAATTTAGCACTTTCTAAAGCGCAATAAGGGGACCAGGCCGTAACCATGAAACACATCCCCATACCGTAACACCCGCTCCTCCGTACTTCACAGTTGGCACTACACATGATGGCAAGTAACAGTCTCCAGGCTTTCGACAAACCCAAACCCTTCCATACTACTGCAACAATGTGAAGCTGATTCATCGCTCCAAGTCACTTACTTCCAGTCACCCACTGACCAGTCGCGTCGCTATTTACACCAGCTCAAGCACCGCTTAGAAATGACTGCAGAAACGTGTGGCTTATGAGGAACTGCTCCACAATTGTACCCTTTTGTTTTTTAACACCCTACGCACTGTCATTGTACTAGCTGGATTGCTGGTAACATTTTGGGACTCACAACTGATTCTTTCCGCCGATTTCGTGGGATTTTTTTTTACCTTCGCAATTCTCGACAGTCCCTGTACGTCAGTAAAAGAGGTCGGTTTAGCTGTTGTTGTTCCTTCTCCTTTCCGCTTCACAACTGGATCATCAACAGTCGCCTTGGACAGCTTTAGAAGAGTTGAAATGTCCCTCATGGATTTGTTACTCAGATGACGTCCAATGACAAGTCCACGTTAGAAGTCTCCTACCGACGCTCTGCGCTGTTACTGCTTCTCTGCTGACAAAACAATACTCTCCAGCCTTATTTTATATTGACTGGTTCCCCTCTCGTGACATCTAGTGGTCATAGCCGTGCCCAGATACATTCACTGGAAATTGAAAATTTGCGGTAAGTTCCTATGGGACCAAACTGCTGAGGTCGTCGGTCCCTAGGCTTGTATTGTACCGTATTGTATGTTAACCGGGGACCTAGAAACGACGGAGAGGCTCCGTCCCCGCCGCAGCCGCAGTGGTCCACAACCCCACGACGACTTCCGCAGTCCACTTCACCCCTCCGCCGTCCCACACCAAACCCAGGGTTATTGCGCGGTTCGGCCCCCGGTAGACCCCACCAGGGAACGTCTCACACCAGACGAGAGTAACACCTATGTTTGCGTGGTAGAGTAATGGTGCTGTACGCGTACGTGGAAAACTTGTTTGCACAGCAATCGCCGACATAGTGTAACTGAGGCGGAATAAGGGGAACCAGCCCACATTCGCCGAGGTGGATAGAAAACTGCCTAAAAACCATTCACAGACTGGCCGGTTGACCGGACCTCGACACAAGTCCGCCAGGCGGATTCGTGCCGGGGACCAGGCGCTCTTTCCCGCCCTGAAAGCCGTGCGTTAGACCGCATGGCCAAGCGAGCTGGTCTTCCTAGGCTTACATACCACTTAATCTAACTTAAACTAACTTACGCTAAGGGCAACACACACACACACACACACACACACACACACACACACACACACACACATGCCCGAGGGAGTACTCGAACCTCCGACGGAGGTAGCCGCGCGAACCGTGACAAGGTGCCTAGACCGCGCGGCTACCCCGAGCGGCTAGATACTTTCATCAGATAGTGTATGTAGATGTAGGAATAGTTCTTCCGGTTCAAAAGTGATCCTATTTCAAATACAGACTGCATTCGAGAAGAAAAGCTTCAAACCGCTAGTATTTCTCAGATTCAGAAAAATCAAGGTTCTTTTACATGCAGGGCCTGAAAACTTGCAAAGGAAATAAGGATATCAACGGGCTTATTTTGAAAAGGCTACGGGAGAATATTTGCAGGAAGGAGACAGCAGCTTAGGCAACACAACTCACCGCTCTTTCAGTCCGAAAATGGTCTTCTCCAGCGAACGTTTTCAGAAACAAAACTGAGGTGACTGTCATCCCCTATTCCTCTACTCCCAAGACCTCGTTCATTGCGCCTTTTTTGTTTATAATGTTTGTAGTAAGAAACAACCCTATTCACTGCAGAGTTGAGCCAAAACTTTTTCTGATGATGTGAAATATTGTCATCCTAGCCAAAGAGAATAATGATATTTATTTATTTACTTATCTCATGGGTTTTAAGCTCAAATTAAACATAACTCAGACAATAACAAGTGTAATTTACAAACAGACATCTAAAGCTTTAATACAATCAATTGCGTCATTCGTTACCATTGTTTGCCTGGCTACTCCACAATCGCAATTTAGGGATGAAGAGAGTTCATGCTTCTGCTACGATTTGTGTGTATTCTGTTAAACATCGTCCATGTTCTGCGAGACTCGTCAAAGGCAGGGAGTTTCTTTGTTATGCAGAGCAAGTTCTTGCAATGTGGAGCGCAAGCCTCTGTCCAGTCTCGTTACCATGAGTCTGTTAGGTCGAACTGAGACATGTGCAGTTCCATGAGTGTTTTCATTGGTGGTTTTCTTGATGGAAGCAGATTTCTCTCTAGGTTAACTGCGTTTTGATTTGTAGAGAGTTGCGGATTGCCTCGTATGAGTTTAGACTCACGGGGTAGAGCTGCCTCTCGTCGAAGTCCAGGAGATGGAATGTGGCTCAGTATCGACAGCCATTCGATTGGGGTTGATCTTAGTGTACTACCGATAATTCTCATTGTATTGGTCTGCTACGCGTCGAGAGTGTGTGTGTGCACTACTGAGCCGTACAGAATACCACATCCGGCGGCAGAACATACTAGCTCAACTGCTGAAGTGCGCAGTGTTTCACCAGCGGAGTCCAAAGTTGTTCCGCAGAGCTAATGTAGGATGTTGTTGTTCCTAGTTCAGATCTTCGCAGCGGTAGATGCTTCTTGTCGGACAGTGTCCGATACAACGTAACTGCTAGATATTTTGGGTGCTGATTGTGGTGAAGTAGTCTGTCACCAAAATATACCTGGAGCTGTCTATCTGCCGCTTTGTTGCACAAATAAAAGGAAGCCATTTCCGTCTTGGTGGAGTTTAGTTTCAGTTTCCGTCTTCGAAAGTATATTCCGATTATCGCCAGATCAGGTATTAACATGGCTTCCGTTTCTTCACAATTTCGATGTGCGGCTGCCAGCACCCAGTCATCGGCGAAGCCACACTTACGAAGTTTAGTTTTATGCATATCGGAGAAGTACAAATTAAACAGAAGTGAGACGAGGACAGATCCCCTAAGAGCTTATCCTATTGCCCAGTATGATCCGGAATGACCTTCCTTCAAGCATGCTATTAATAAATTGGACTCGTTTTCTGCATGGGATTATTCGAGTGGGTTTGTAGAGAAGACCGTGTCTCCATACTGTGTCATAAGCTGTTGAGATATCTGTAAATGCAGTTGACGTTTTTAAAGTCTTTTGGAAGCTATCTTCTATGTAGATTGTGCGCGACATTATCTGGTCTGTACACCATTTTTCTCGACGAAAGCCATTTTGTTCACTCGGAATTTTCTCATGTACTATAGCCGGGATTCTTTGCAGATGACTCTTTGAGGAAGCTTATGTATTGAGCTAACAAGGCCAATCGTGTGGTAGTTTTTCGGTTCGTTGCGTGGTTTTCCTGACCTAAGGACAGCGGTGTCGTTAGACTTTTTCATTCTGTTCGGGTTTCTCTCTCTCATTATGATATCAGTAAAGAACTCTGCTAACCGTTTTTTGATATGTTTTATACAGTTCAGGAGGAATTCAGGACGAATTCCATCACACCCTGGTGTCTTTTCCACTTTAACGTCTTTGAGTGCCATTGTTATTTTCTCGACACTAAATGGCTGGGAAAATTCTGTGTGGTCGGGGCTGAATGTTTTCAAAGCCGTGAATTCATGTTTGATATGGGTGGTGTGCGCTGTGGGCTCTTGGAGTAGTCACAACGTGATCCAGCTTTACCTTGCTGCGATAAGAGAAAACAGAGTGCTTAACTCATGAATTAAGAACACCGACCTGATTCAAATATTAGAATTCTCAGATTTATCCGTCACTTTTTTATAAGTGCAAGTTTCGTAGTGATTAAGTCGATTCCAAGCGTACGTTACATCTGACAAAGTCAAATCGACGCGGACTTGTCAGTAGACGACCATCGCTGCATCGAATGCCGTGCAACAAACGGCAGAGCGCCGCCTCTCCTTTCTTGTTCTTCGTTTTACTGAATTCTCGAGTGCCGACTGACGAGGATTATCGGCTGGCGCTGACCCCTGTCGGCTTTTAATAGTACGATAATCGTTCCGCCACGGAAACCAAAGTACAGACATTACTGCAACCGCTGTGAGGCGGCCGCTTTTCTGAGTCATCCGACACCGCGCCACCGACTCACGTCTCCATCCATCGCAACTTGGGCGCCAATAACGCCATCGGCTGGAACTTTCCCAACCTTACTCAACCATTATTTTCTTACCTAGGGAGGAGCACTAAATTTCCGGAAGCTTTGAATAGTTTTTTCCACTTTTGTTTCAATTATGGGAACTGGTTTTCTCCTGTTTCCACACACACGCCTGTTTCTTGCTCATACATGTTTCGACAGCTTTGCCTCATCATTAGTATGGTTGCATTTTACTGGAGTCGTAATTAATAGTTTGTTACGTTTTGTAGGTTGTCCTTTCTTCATGTAAATCTTCCTGTGTTACATATGGAGGCAAAAAACACTGCACATGTTATTTTTGCGAGGGCTGATCAGCAAAGACTACCTGGTATTTACCTGTAGTTTCTGTGATGGTTTCCTATCTGCACTGTGAATATTTGAAAAGAGCGCGTTTTTACGTATAATGTCCACAGGTGGCAACACTCTCTTATCGGTAGTAATGCTCCATTTCGTAGACGCTCTTTGCATTTCGCATTCAAAACAATGGAGGCGACGAGGGAGGAGCAGTACGCAATAAAACTCTTAATGATGAGGAAGTCCCATACTTCTTGGACAGAGCGTAGGGGAGCGATGCGGAAGAACCGCACCGCTGTACTAGGCAACGTCCTAGTGGAGGTGGTTTCCCATTGCCTTCCTCCGACCGTAATGATGATGAATGATGATGATAAAGACGACACAACAACACCCAGTCATTTCGAGGCACGAAAAATCCCTGACCCCGCCGGGAATCGTACCCGGGACCCTGTGTTCGGGAAGCGAGAACGCCACCGCCTGACGACGAGCACCGAAACTCGCGAAAAGCGGCAGCAAGCCTGCGGTGATGATGCACTACCTCTGACAGTGAAATAGCAACACCAAGAAAGGCGAATGTTGTTTTATCCACAGGAAATTGATGCTGATCACAAATTTTGATTGTCATGGAATGATTTAGCGGCATGCCCTTCCCCCTCACACCTCTGTTACGGCAGCATACTACAAGTCAGTATTAGCTAAGCTGAGGAATCTCATTGCAAGTAAACGATTACAACTTTCTCGGACTGATGGCGACTTCACGATAATGCCTCACCTCGTGAATCACGTCACCTAGTTTCAGGCTCAGTTCAACATCACCGCATCCACCGTATACCCTCACCGTGCCCGCTGTGATTTTTTTGTTTTTTTATTCCCGTCACTAAAGCCAAAGCTTCGGGCATTAGATTTGGGAAGCATTTCTCAAGAAAAGTGATGCGATTCTTCAAGGGCCGGACAAAGAATGATCTGCATCGTGTTCGAGAACTAACAGAGACACTGTAAATAGTCTTGTAAATAATAGATTTCAGCTATCAGTCGTCCTTTTTAAATTTTATTGGCAGATCTAGATTTCAGCTAGAAACTAGCCATTCTCAATGCACTATAATTTTTGAGTATTCAATGAACTGTGGATGAAGCCCGACCAGAAGGCATTACATACATTGATAAAAAAATGATAGTGCATTGAGAATGGCTAGTTTCTAGCTGAAATCTAGATCTGCCAATAAAATTTAAAAGGGCCGACTGAAAGCTGAAATTTATTATTTACAAGTCAATATAGCAGTCGCTGAGTGCAACAGCCTTCTGAATGGAAGGTAAGATGACTGTAAATAGTGTATTCAAGTAGGAGGCGAGTACTTTCAAAAAGATCATAAACATTGAAATGGATTAATAAACATCAGTGAGAAAATCGGTCTCAGTCTTTGTTGGCCATCCGTCGTAGTGTAAGTAGCATAAAGTTTAACCAATGGACTTCAGAACACAATGAGGGGGAAAAAAACCGAAGATGGAGATACAAGTGTTTCTATCGGAGTACTTGCACTTCCAATCTTGACAGTAAGCCATTTGGTCTGTCTTGATTTAACCATTTTCTCAGCTGAATTTTCCTTGAGAAACAATTTACTGCATTTCTGGCGTTGTTCTTCTGTTTTGCCAGTGTGTACTAACTGTAAACCTTGCCTGTAACTTTTTTTTCTCATTTAGCGATTTCTTTTCTGTGCACAGTGACATGTTTTCCTTGTTCAGCGATAATGTTTTTAGGAAAATAGATTCACAGTTAGATAGCCAGACAGATACTTCACCCGTGTCAGCTCTTGCTGAATTCAGAGAACGGCCCCGTCCGAATGACTCAGAGGTGTAGCAAACAATTGTTTACGTTTCTAGATTCTTCGAAGTACTAATTAGTAATGCATTTATTTAATGTTTATGGCTCACTATCAGTCGCATTTCCTTAAAGTAATCGCTTCTAAATCTACAAATCTGATTGTTGTTGACCCTCCTCCAGTACTCTTGCACCAGCAATAATTGAAAACGGCTTACTGAATAGATGGGTCACTAAAAACTTGGTGTCTAATCCAGCGCTACCAAAGCAGTTCACTGCAAGTTTTTCGAAAGTCAAATGACACCAATTTAGAATATACAATATCTGGAGGACGATTCAGCTGGTTGGTTGTTCGTATGGAAGTCGAGGGACCAAACTTGAGGTCATTAATCCATCGTCTAGAAAACAGGCCTTAAAATAGTAGTGTTGCCAGTTAGTGGTGCAGGCCATCTGATTGGGTTGTCATGATATACAGTAAGGGTAGAATCAACGTATATTGGTCGATAAGAATGGTTAGAATTCGAATCAGTGCTATTTTTATTTCCAAACCAGTTGTCCTGGATAAGGTGTGTTGTTCAACATAGTCCGGCTTTGTATTTATTCAACGATTCTGCAAGAGATTGATATCAGAGTAATAGCACGGGAACTTTATGGACGTTCTGCTGCCCTGTAGTAAAGTTTATGAATTTTGCTCTCACATAACCATCCTATAATTTTGTACTCAAGGGATTTATAGGAAATTTTCGTTGAGATTGAAGGTCATTCAGTTAGAGATTCAGTAAGCCTCAGGGCCCTGTCCAATACTACATGTTTTGCTTCCCAAAACCTCTGTCACTAATATCAGTTTTTAGGCTGGCACGTTAAAGCACAGGCAACGTATGTCTGGGCACAAATTTTTGGGTATTGATAGCTCTAGCATATGACCAAAGTTACCTAGTTTTCTAATAGCGACACTGTACTACGCGTCTGTATCGGTCATCATGGAAAGCATGATGTATTATCCTTCGTGCATCAAGAGCGTGTTAACGTCTTCACTTCAAAACATTGCACCTATTATGCAGGAACCCTAATTTTCTACGAGTAATCTTTTATTGTTTGATTAAAAGGCAAATAATGCCATTATCACTTTCCACTTTACTGTTTCATTCGCGGGTGATTGCCGAAACGAACGACTGGCGGTAAGCCTTAGTAAGAAGTAGAACTTCTTTAATGCTCCCGTCATGGTCATTCAGTGAGATGTAAGTGGGAGGAAGTAACCCTTTTACATGATGCTTTATTGGACTTTTCACCCTTTGAACCCCAACAAGACATCTCTTTGCGATGCACAACGCCTCTCTTGTAGCGTCTGCAACTGGGGTTCGATAAGCATCTCTGTGACGCTCCTCTTCGGAACTACTCTGTTAATCCCACCTGGTAAAGGCTCAGAATGGAAGATCATACAATGCGAATATAAAACTAGTCCCATAATTCTACCACAGATTGACCGTCAGCGATATAGCCCTTTATTATTAGGTGAATCTGCCCGACGAAGCTTCTTGAAAACCTGAATGACCTGCACCATTTTCTAAGATCTTGCAGAGCTTTGTTGCTCCAGCGACGCACAATAAACTGCTGCTAGCAGGAGGAAAAGCTATGTCGCATCATCTAAACTGTTCAAAAAAGTTTTGCACCAGTTATGTATTTTGCGAAAGTGCATGAACCAAGATTCATGAGACTCCAGAATGAAATAACAGGCCTTTAAAGGTAGTCTGTCGGTACGAGCACATATCCGCGTCTCAGTGAAAACAAAATCTGCCGCTGGGTAACATTCAATACCTTGTTACTCCAACCCGTGTCTCATCAACAGCAGTCCTCATTGAATCAACCATTGTGTGAGGACAGCTCCTCTGACGATGAACAGCAAGCTTCAACTGGTCCTGGGTACTTGTCAGGAATTACCATTGGCTGTTCGATTCATTCCTGTAGTTGAAGAGAATCAACATTTATCCTTCAACTGGACTGCCAGGCCTAATGCTATTGGAGGATTTCTGTTGGGGATTTCTCCATTGCCTTTGGCAGTCCCCTACTCTATCAAACCTACAAGGCATAGGCTCCACTCACATGGGTCAGCAGGTGGTCTAAGACCATTGCCCAGGTGACAACTCTTAGAGCTAACGTGTGAGAGTTGAATGTCTTATGTGAACCCGTCTGCCAGGCTGGAAGGTACACAAGTACAAACGATAGACCAGTAGAGATTTATTGAGTGCATAATTTCAAGTGATAACAGGATACAGCATGAGATCAATAACCAGCTCAGTTCTACCATCAAGTTCAGTTTCTACTCTGGAACGAGCAAGTCCCTGTAAGATAAAAGCAGACTCCCCTTCAGACATACTTTACCCTTATAAGAGAGTATGGCCTAGAAACATGCATAACAATTAGACTGGTCGACAGGAAAATGTAAGCTGTAAAAATGAAGTTCTTAGGATTATGGTTCAGGAAACAAGGAAAGACAGGATACGAAATGAAAAATATGGGAAGGAACTGGTGTGTACACACCCTTGAAAGAAAAACTGACAAAGGCCAGTTTGAGATGGTTTGGCCACGTGAACAGAATGGACCAGAAAAGGGTAGCAAAATAACGGCTGCAAAACACAGATGCGATTGGTAGAAGGCCAGTTACAAGACCAAGGAAGAGATGGCAGGGCCAATAGAAATAGGATTAGGAAAACGATACAAGTCGAGAGTTCTCATAAACCATATCAGGGCAACTGGAGTGGGAAACTGCTGACGATGATGGTTTCATTCATTTTATTCCTTTCTGCTGGTGGAAGGTATTTAGATGTGGGCTCACAGCCCGGAAATTACCCATCAGTAAGATAACCTGCATCAGCGTCCGTACGCGATACTGGCCCGAAATATATCTAACTGACAAAGGCCAGTTTGAGATGGTTTGGCCACGTGAACAGAATGGACCAGAAAAGGGTAGCAAAATAACGGCTGCAAAACACAGATGCGATTGGTAGAAGGCCAGTTACAAGACCAAGGAAGAGATGGCAGGGTCAATAGAAATAGGATTAGGAAAACGATACAAGTCGAGAGTTCTCATAAACCATATCAGGGCAACTGGAGTGGGAAACTGCTGACGATGATGGTTTCATTCATTTTATTTCTTTCTGCTGGTGGAAGGTATTTAGATGTGGGCTCAGAGCCCGGAGATTACCCATCAGAACAATAACCTGCATCAGCGTCCGTACGCGATACTGGCCCGAAATATATCTAACTGACCTCCCTGTAAAACTCATGGGACTTCATGGCTGGCACGTGCATTAGTAGCTGGTCGCATCCAAAATCCTTCACTCGTCGGTGAAGAGAATCCGACGCCATTGGTTCAGGTCCCATTCCAGATACATCGCTGCCCATTCTCTTCGATCACTGTTGTTCGAAATGGACATCTGAGGCCAAAGTGAACGTGTGGAGTCGGCTGATTACTCGCTGGATACACACAGTCCTTCCGTTACTTCCAAAAAGGAAGTGAACAGTTCAGTTGCGGTCTCCTTGGCGTACCTACGAGCAGTAACTGGTTGGTAGCGTACACTATCAGGTTTTACTGACCGCGAGATCTTCATTATTTTGTGTCTCACAACATCGCTGTTCTGTACGCCAGTTCAGCGGCCTGCTTTCCTTGCCCACAGCTCTTCTGGCCGTAATGTGACAGTCGAGGCAAGAAATGACTTTTCGCCGCTTGTTGACAGACTGAACAGTTAACACCAGCCTCGATGCCTATTAAGTTCAAATGAACGTCCTATCTCTCGTCATTCAAGGTGTTCTGTTTTTTTTCTGAACATGAGCGTATTTCAAAAATGTTTAAAATGGCTCTGAGCACTATGGGACTTAACTTCTGAGGTCATCAGTCCCCTAGAACTTAGAACTACTTAAACCTAACTAACCTAAAAACATCACACGCACCCATGCCCGAGGCAGAATTCGAACCTGCGACCGTAGCAGTCGCGCGGTTCCAGACTGTAGCGCCTAGAACCACTCGGCCACCCCGGCCGGCGCCTATTAAGTACTTGGACATAGAGCGCGATCCAAAGAATTACGCTGAGAATGCAGATTTACTTGTACTTCATTTACACAAGTGCCTTTGCGTAGCGATTTTCTGTAGTCGAAAGAGTAGGGGAAGATGTACCTTGGAACAATTCTCAGACTTTTGCATCTAGCAAGCTCTACCATAGAAGTTTAATATATTTTCTTATTCCATTTATAGATGATAATATTAACTTTTTAAGTGATCCAGTCATATAAAAATTACTCTGGATAAACAAGGTTTTTCCATATGTGATAAAACGCTCCGAGATACAACACGGTGATGTATCTCGAAACAAATATTCTATTCTAATTTAAAAGTGTTGCAGTCGAGTCAATAAAGTATTTAATATCTATCTACTACACGATAATACTCGGTAGGTCAAATCAAATTAACTGGAAATATTGTCGAAAAACCAGTTGCAATTTAAATATATTTCGATACAGAAGCCATAGGAAACTAACAGAAATTTCCATTTTCACAACAGGTAAAATTGTTAAGACATTAAAGAAACTCAGTTAATTTTCAAATGCCACGTGTTCCATGGTGAAATACGTTCTTCCATTTCAAGTTAGCTCATAATGCACGACCGACGAAATACATCTTAACCGTCCACACAGTACATAACAAGTTTTAAAAACGTGTAGAATTTTACTCATCATAACTGCATCTGAAGAATTAACATTAATCCGGCCGCTGTGACCCAGCAGGTCTAGACGCTTCAGTCCGGAACCGCGCTGCTGCTACGGTCGCAGGTTCGAGTCCTGCCTCGGGCATGGATGTGTGTGATGTCCTTAGATTAGTTAGGTTTAAGTCGTTCTCTAAGTCTAGGGGACTCATGACCTCAGATGTTAAGTCCCATAGTGCTACGATCCATTTCAACCATTTTTTGAATTAACATTATCTTAACGACAGATTTAATACACGGAAGCGACAAAAGTTATGGGACACCTCCTAATTTCGTATTGGACCTCATTTTGCCTGGCGTAGTGCACCAACTCGACATGGCGTGGACTCCACAAGTCACACCAAAAAAGTCCCCTGAAGAAATACCGAGCCATGCTGCATCTATAGCTGTGAAAGTGTTGCTGGTGCAGGATTTTGTACACGAACTAACCTCTCGCTTATGTCTCATAAATGTTCGATGGGAATCATGTCAGGCAATCTGGGTGGCCAATTCATTAACTCGAACTGCGGAGAATGTTCTTCAAACCAATCACGAATAAATGTGGCCCAGTGACATGACATCGTTGTTTGGGGACATAAGGTCCATCAATGTCTGCAAATGGTCTCCAAGTAGCCGAATATAATCATTTCAAAGCAACGATCGGTTCATTTGGACCAGAGGACCCAGTCCATTCCATGTAAACACAGCCCACACCATTAAGGAACCACCACCAGCTTGCACAGTGCCTTGTTGACAATTTTGGTCCATGGCTCCCTGAAGTCTGCACCACATTCGAAACCTACCATCAGCTCTTACCAGCTGAAATCGGGACTCGCCTGACGAGGCCTCGGTTTTTCAGTCTAGGGGCCCAACCGATGTGGTCATGAGCCCATCAGAGGCGCCACAGGCGACGTCGTGCTGCTAGCAAAGACACTTGCGCTGCTCGTCTACTGCCACAGCACCGTCCGTATCGATACTGAACCGTGATTTATTTTCAAAGAATATTCTTAAGAATTTATTTTATTTACTAGCGTTTCATCAAGAACATTAACACATTTAATCACACTATGTAAACATGGAAGTAGTTGCCATGGGGTAACTGATGAAATCATAACCAAATTCCTTTTAACAAATGTGAATTTTATTCACTTTAACAGTGCCTAAGAGCATTTTTAAAAGAAACAGATTTAAAATTATAATCAGAAAGCACCCTCTAAACATCAAAGTTACAATTTATCCACAGGCAGGAAGAAACAAGTTTTGACTGTATGAGCTTTCGGGCAGAGAACCTTGCCGCTCCTTTTTGACACAGCCGTAGTTACGACCGCTCACAACAGCCTCTCTGCAACACACCAGATAACTTAAAACTAAGAGTTTTAACAATTTACACAAGCACACAAACTACGCACCCGCTGTAGGAGGGATGGAAATTGTACAAATCACTAACAATTAAAATATTAACCTTGCTACCGAATGTGCAACTTGATTTTAACTTCTAAGAAAAGTCTTACGGTGAAAGGGTGGCAACTTTATACGCTAAAATGATCATTTAAATAAAAGCCCATAAAATGCAATCTTATATAAAATTCTACAGGGTTGGCCAAACAATAGTTAAGATGCTCTCAAGAACATAAGCAATAATATCAAAGTTTCCAAAGAACAAAATGTATTTCAGGCATTAGGCCGTTACACTCCAAGCAATAAATTCGTTAACACCCCAAATCCGACAAACATGACACAGGCAGCTACTAACGTACGGTAGATTGATAGGGAGATTACCAAACAACCCGAACCGCAAGTTGCTCTTACCCGCCCCTACTACACACGGGAAAACGGACCACCCAATTTATAAACAACCACCTATCCGCGGGTGGGCAAACGGAGAAGAATGGTGGGACGACCTCACCAAGAAAACAAGTATAATTTAACAAGAGTAAAAATTTAAAAAGAGTAAATCAAACAACATATCACCAATCACTTAACTTCTAATAAACTGCGATTTCTCGAGAAGACCTGGTGCAGCACCCCCAAATCGCTCTCCCGAACCGTCCGCTGCCAGTCGCTTCAACGGACGCAGGAAGGCACGCCCATCTCCCGTCTCAAGGCGTCGCAACTCGCGCCGGCCGGACTGGTGTGGATTGATTCCTGTTGCTCTCGTGTCGACCGCGATGTCACTACCCCTCGCTATACGCCGCGGCCCACTGGACTCACGTGGCGACCTCACATGCGCCGACGCTCAACACGGACGAGTCATCTTGTGTCTCAGTGCACGACCGACCAACCGATCGAGCCAACCGCCAATGACCACCGCCTGAGCAAACTCGAGCAGACTGGCGGCCTAATGCGCAGACTCAGATGCAGGAACTAAGCCCCGACCGGGTGACCACTCGCTGAGTTCTCTTACTGGCGGAGTGGAGAGACTCTCATTTTGCCGGCTTTAAAGGTTGATCCAAACGACAGCCATACTAGCACTCCGAACGACAGACAGACACTAACTGCCTAACAAATGCGGACGAGAGACAGACTAGCAAACTGGGGACGAGACTCTGACCCAGACTAACCGACTGGCGAGCTCATAGCGCCCCTTAAATAAACGTGAACAGGCAACCTTTCCCCTTTCTCACCAGAGGGAGACACCAAAGCTGCGATTGCCACAGCGGCGCCAACGCCGATAACGGAGGGCACTTAAAAACAGCAATTTTTACCACGGCTCAGATACGTACCTCGTACGTCCCGCATTGATTTCTGCAGTCATTTCACGCAGTGTTTCTGGCCTCTTAGTAATTAAAACTGTACGCAAACGTCGCTTCTCTCGGTCGTTAAGTGAAGGCCTTCGGTCACTGCGTTGTCCATGGTGAGAGGTAATGCCTAAAATTTGGTATTCTCGGCATCCACTTGACACTGTGGGTCTCGGGATATTTAATTCCCTAGCCATTTCTGAAATGGAATGTCCCATGTGTCTAGCTCCAACTACCAATCCGCGTTCAGTGTCTGTTAATTCCCGTCGTGTGGCCAAAAGCACGTGAATCGCCTGACTACAAATGACAGCTCCGTCAATACACAGCCTTGTTGTACCTTGTGTACGCGATACTGCCACTATCTGTATATGTGCATATCGCTATTTCATGACTTCTGTCACCTTAGTGTAAATTAGACACACGTAAATGCATAGCATTCAAATCATTTATAAATAATACACAAAACTCGCATCTCGCAACAACAAAATCAGTAGAAAACGCTAAAAACTACCTTGCTGGTCTTTGTGTGCATTCCTATATGTGATTCTAAAATTGGTCATTAGATTCAAACAGCGACCAGGAAACAGCATGCCTTTCTAGGTACACTATTGTCCAGGTACTACACTTTTCCTTTCAAGTGATGAGAATGGACAAATTTTTTGGTCAGTTTATATCTACATGGCGAACAAAATTTCGTGCACTTTGGCTTCATGACCGTATTCGTTGCTTACTGCTTATACAAAAATATCTAAAAGCAAATTTCTTACAGCAAATGTCTTCGGCAGAAATAACAGCAATTTGGCAAGTTTGTAATCACTTGTGACACAAGTATCTTCGATCAGTACGATACAACCGCGTTGTCTAGTTAATAAAGTGGTTCGAGTGCTGAGCTAGATGCTAATTTCTAGTGTTCGTGGTAATGTTTTTTCGTCGTTATCCGTTAATTACAAGAGCTCTTTCGTAAAACTCGTAAAACTACTCCGTACTAATACGAGGGGACTTCAAAAAGTAAGTTTCACATTATCAGGTGAGATTAAGTAACTTTTACTGTGCGCTGCTCTACACCTTAAAGCGGCGCAGATACATGACACTAATTTTCACGATAGTCACCAAGTCTCTGTAACGGTCGAAGCGTCCTATCGATTCTCCAGTTCCTCGCCAACAAAACTCCGCTCCTTGGTCGCGAAAGCATTCAAGATCCTCTGCGTGAAGTCCCCATAGTTGGAAAATCTCTTTTCCACCAGACGTTCTTTCGATTTGTCGAAAAGGTACAAATCGAATTGTGCAAGAACCGTACTTTCCGATCAGCATCACCAACGTTTGTGAAGCCTGGACCATATTGCTGGTACCATTTCGCTATTGCTGGACGAGGCATTTCATTTCATAGTGAATCTACATCTACATATAAGTGATTACTCTGCTATTCACAATAAAGTGCCTGGCAGAGGGTTCAATGAACCACCTTCATGCACTCTTTCTACCGTTCCACTCTCGAACGGCACGCGGGAAAAACGAGCACTTAAATTTTTCCGTGCGAGCCCTGATTCCTCTTATTTTATCGTGATGATCATTTCTGCCTATGAAGGTGGGTGCCAACAGAATGTCTTCGCAATCGGAGGAGAAAACTGGTGATTGAAATTTCATAAAGACGTCTTTGTTTTAATGATTGCCACTCCATTTCAGGTATCATGTCTGTGACACTATCTCCCCTATTTCGCGATAATACAAAGAGAGCTGCCCTTCTTTGTAGTTTTTCGAAGTCATCCGTCAGTCCCACCTGATGCGGATCCAACACCGCACAGCAGTACTCCTGAATAGGGCGCACAAGCGTGGTGTAAGCAGTCTCTTTGGTACACCTGTTACACTTAAGTGTTCTGCCAACGAATCGCAGTCTTTGGTTTGCTCTACCCGAAATATTATCTATGTGATCGTTCCAATGTAGGTTATTTGTGATTGTAATCCCTAAGTATTTAGTTGAATTTACAGCCCTCAGATTTGTGTGACTTAACGCGTAATCGAAATTTAGCTGATTTCTTTTCGTACTCATGTGAATAACTTCGCACTTTTCTTTATTCAGGGTCAATTGCCACTTTTCGCACCATACAGATTTCTTATCTAAATCATTTTGCTAGTCGTTTTGATCACTTGATGACTTTACAAGACGGTAAATGACAGCATCATCTGCAAACAATCTAAGACGGCTAGTCATATTGTCTCCTATGTAGTTAATATAAAGCAGGAACAATAGAGGGCCTATAACACTTCCATGGGGAACGCCGAATATTACTTCTGTTTTACTCGATAACTTTCCGTCTGTTACTACGAAGCGAGCACGCAGTTTGATTAGAAGACGCTTGTGAGGAACGGTGTCGAAAGCCTTCTGGAAATCTAAAAATATGGTATCAATTTGACATCCCCTGTAGATAGCACTTATTACTTCATGAGTATAAACAGCTAATTGTGTTTCACAAGAACGATATTTTCTGTATCCGAGCTGACTATATGTCAATAAATCGTTTTCTTCGAGGTATTTCATAATGTTCGAATACAGAATATGTTCTAAAACCCTACTGCAAATCGACGCTAGTGACATAGGCCTATAATTCAGCGGATTACTCCTACTTCCCTTTTTGGGTATTGGTGTGACTTGAGCATTTTCCAGTCTTTAGGTACGTATCTTTCTGTGAACGAGTGGTTGTATATAGTTGCTAAATATGGAACTATTTTATCAGCATACTCTGAGAGAAACCTGACTGTTATACAATATGGACCGGAGGCCTTGCCTTTATTAAGTGATTTAAGCTGCTTTGTCACACCGAGGATATCTGCTTCTATGTTTCTCATCTTGGCAGTTGTTCTTGATTGGAATTCAGGAATATTTACTTCGTCTTCTTTGGTGTAGGAGTTTCGGAAAACAGTGATTAACAATCCTGCTTTAGTGGCACTGTCATCAGTGACTTCACCGTTGTTATCGCGCAGTAAAGGTATTGATTGTGTCTTGCCACTGGTGTGCTTTATGTATGACCAGAATCTCTTTGGGTTTTCTGCCGGATTTCGAGACAGAATTTCGTTGTGGAAATTATTAAAAGCATCTCGCATTGAAGTACGCGTCTTATTTAGAACTTCTGTAAAACTTTGGCAATCTTGGGAATTTTGCGTTCTTTTAAATTTGGAATCTGTGTGTAATTTAGACTCCCACAAGAATCGTACTGTTCTGCTTACTTCAACTTCGGAGCACGAATCCAGTCGCCGCGCCATAAAATTTCTACACTGTGATGCACCTGTTATCTGTAACGCAGAAGAACTGCGTCTGCATGAAACCCGGAACTTGCATTCTGTTCCGACAACGCATCGGTCGTGTTGTCTAATGGTCTCAGTGTAGGACGACATGCTTTTTGTAGTCCCTATGTACATAAATGAGAGCACAATAATGTTCATTATTGCATTTTTGAAGATGTAGTTTGCCTTTAAACGTTCACTCATTTCTCTGACCAAATTACACTCCTCCACGCTTTCCAGTTCACTCACAACATTACCTTCACTTTCCCTCAGTTAGTCCACGCTTTATTCTCTCTCTCTCTCTACCTCCCTCCTTCCCTCCCTCCCTCTGCCTCCGAGCTGTCGATCTTGTCAGGGGGTTGTCCGGGTGGTGCGAACTGAACTATCTCGTCGTGTTCTACGGCGTTCCCTGAACCATTCTGCACACACTCGTTGCACGAGAACACCAATGTCCCGGATGGATGCATCACATTCTCTCATGCCAATAACGCGCTCTCTTTCAAACTCACTGATTTGAAGGCACGTTCGCGCATACGTCTCCGAGGCACCCTGCACGTCTGCTCAAGTCGCACTGTTCCATTACATTCTGTTTATAGCGACAACGAGAGCCGCAGGCCCATTTTACCGGTAAGTGTTCTGTTTTTTTTTTTCTGAACTTGAATGTACTTCGCGAGCCTCTGTTTATTTCATGGAGAAGCGTACTTTGCAATAATGTGAGGGATTTTCTCTCCTATGCTGCTCACGCATGTAGCAAGGAAAAAGCGGCTGTCCGTTTAAAGTCGATCAATACCCTAATTCTCGTGGTGTTTACACGCAATATATGGCGAGCGAAGCAGAACTGTTGCACAGTCTTCTTCGAATACTCGCTCTCTCAATTTATCCGACGCGATTTCACGATAACTATGTTAAGCTTCATCACAAGATTCTTGTTTAATTTCGCTGATCGCATCCTTTACGCTTTTGTATGGGCTCTACTTTTACGATTCTGGCAGCGCGTCTCTGCAATCGTTTCGTGCCTGCTGTCATACCCACTGGACAAGGACGCCACACTACCGTCTTGGGTTCTAGAAATTGCTAGTTCCCTGTTCCAAAACCAGCGTAGGCGGACGTGACATGCAGTCCGGCAGCAGCATCGTCACTCGCGGAAGATCTTTTATGGGGAGCTACGCAATGAGAAGAGGAATGCTGGGGGGACAGAGACTCCGCTTTCAAGGAAACAGCAAAGCGTAAATACGAGCCACAGCTAGCAGAACACTGCGAAGCTTGGACAGCCCGTAACCGACCGGCGTTAAGTGGTACCAGATGGTACACGAGGAGGCGGAAATACGGGAAGTGGAAGGACTGCTAATTCTACGAGTACACGACAACCGGGATGCAGTCGAGAAACAGACTCAAGGAGTAGCAAATCTACACCAGCGACATACTCTGTTCACCCGTTTACAGATCTTGGTAGGCCCTGGGTAAGACCATCGCGGCGTCACTGAAAAACTGGAAGAGGTACGTTATTACCCCTACAGAGTGAAGATTGTAACGGCGGTCGCGTCTTCTTGTACATAAAGCTAACTAAAGGATATTGTATAAGGAGTGATGTAAAGCCATAGAAGATGGTACGCTACAGCCGGCAGCTCAGAAGAATGCCTGAGACGGGTGAAGCGGGATGCGAGGAAACAGTCGTTCACCTCGCTCCCTTTCGCCGTTCCGCCACGTGGCTGCCAATGGTCAGTGGTATTGGCCATATCACCTTACCTGCAGTTCCCATAATTCACGATACTTCGTGTTTTGTTATTCCCATTCTATCAGTGCATGCATAAAAGGAGAGTGCATAACGCACACTCACTGATGTGGATACTTTATTCATACTAGGATAATAATTATCTATGCAACAGATGAGTTTTTTTTATCATATACCTTGCTTCTTGTTGATTTAAAACTTGTCAGTGGAGGCGTTTTGCCTTCTGTTCCTCATTTATGAAGGAATGTGTTGCCTTATTGCACACTCCGCACGTATTTTACACTTGACATTGATTTTCTTCTCCTTTTTTTAGGGTTCCGTGCCTCAACTTGTAACAACGGAACCCTTACAGAATCATTTTGTTGTCGTCTCTCTGTCTCTCTGTCTGTTAAGAACCATTTTTCTCAGGAAGGAGTAGACGTATCAAGTTCAAATTCATGTCACATAAAGGTCTGTGGTCCCTTAGTGGTGTAAAAATTTCATACTTCTAACTCAGTTTAATGAAAAGATACGGCCATCGAGTACACATTTAAATGTCAGGAAGTCATTTCTGAAAGTATTTGTGTGGAGTGTAGCCATGTACGGAAGTGAAACATGGACGATAAATAGTTTGGACAAAAAGAGAATAGAGGCCTTCGAAATGTGGTGCTACAGAAGAATTCTGAAGATTAGATGCGTAGATCTTGTAACTAATGAAGAGGTACTGAACAGAACTGGGGAGAAGAGGAATTTTTTGGCACAACTTGACTAGAAGAAGGGATCGTTTTGTAGGACATGTTCAAAAATGGTTCAAATGGTTCTAAGCACTATGGGACTTAACATCTGAGGTCATCAGTCCCCTAGAACTCAGAACTAGTTAAACCTTATTAACCTAAGGACATCACACACATCCATGCCCGAGGCAGGATTCGAACCTGAGATCGTAGCGGTCGCGCTGTTCCAGACTGAAGGGTCTAGAACCGCTCGCCCACACTGGCCGGCTGTAGGACATGTTCTGAGGCGTCAAGGGATCACAAATTTAGTATTGAATGGCACCGTGCAGGGTAAAAATCGTAGAGGGATACCAAGAGATGAATACACTAAGCGGATTCAGAAGGATGTAGGTTGTAGTAGATACTGGGAGATGAAGAAGCTTGCAGAGGATAGAGTAGCATGGAGAACTGCATCAAACCAGTCTCTGGACTGAAGACCACAACAACAACACTTCCATTTATGTCACATATTTTGATGCTCAAAAACTCGCTCATCAAAACTTGTAGGGTACTTCCCGTTGACCGAGACTCATGAAATTTGGCAAGAAACGAGGTTTCATCGTGCAAGTAAAGGGAAAAAGTCCGAAACTGTTAATTTGCAATTATACTGCACAAAAATATTACTTTTGTCATTTGTTACCCGACTTCAAACTTGAAATTAATACATTCTCCAAAGACATTCCTGTATCAATGTCGATAACAGGTAAAAGTCGTCAGTATACTCGATCACCGGAATGGATAAACTGTCTATATATATAATTAAGTTTATACCGAACCCTCACTGTGCGAGTCGCAATCGCGCCCTGGCCAGTTTTTTTTTTATTTTATTTCTTTTTTTTTTAATTTACAGTGCCAGTGTCAAAGGTGATATTTGTTGTAAAACGAGAATGTTGACATCAAATCGTCATTGCAAGGAAGAAACGCAGAATAGCGTTCCCTGTGCCATGATATTTTAACTGAATAAGACGAGAAGTACGTCGTGACAAAAAAGAAAAAAAAAACACAGTGCAACAGTTTCAAACACAGTACCTATGTATTCGGCAACTACCGACACCATGACCATGTAAATGATGAATTTCACCGATATTATTTCAGAAGTATAAGTATGCTGAATAACTTGTTGGTTAATGTATTTACATACGTCGGATGTAAACAAGTCATTCACGCAATGTCGACCCAAGCGCATTAACTATAACTGGAGAACGGAGCTTACTATTCGTCGATAGACTACGTTACAGTGCTATCCGGACTGGTTACCGCATTCCTCTCATGCTCCTTCTTCTTAGCAGCGGACAGTATGTAAACACTTATGTACCAAAAAGTCATGAACAACTGCTTAATAGCATGCTGGTCCACCTTTGGAACGAAATACAGAAGGCATTCGGTGTGGCATGGGTTCCATGAGTCCTTGGCAGGCTTTCCGGAGCTAAGTGGCACCAGATGTGTACGCAAAGGTCACGCGTTTTCCGTAAATCAGGGGGCCGCTGGTTCGCAGCTGCTGAGCTGCAGCCCGACAGCGTGCCACATGGCTGCCACTGGGTTCAGATCAGATGCACGATTCTGTCCTTGTGATAAGGACAACCGTCCTGCTGGAAGATGCCATCGGCGTCAGAGGAGACATTAAGCAATAAGGGATGCACGTGGTCCAGCAATAACATCATCGTAGTACACAGTTGTCATGGAGCCCTCGATTACACCCGCAAGCCGCACGGAAACCTAGATGTATGTTCCTCATAGTCCGAAGAGAGTTCACTAAGTAACGCAACGCTTTTTTTTTCTGAAAGCAGATTGGTTTTATTCGGGATTCCAATACACCGTATTATTCCCAACTCTCTCGGCTACAAAAGCTCTTTTTGAACTTAATTTCCATTCAATGACACGGCCTTATGCCACTTTACTGTGAGGATCTGTATGCCCGCAGGGTACCACCCTACTGGTTGACGTCGGATCCAACGTCGCGCTACTTGAAGAACTTCCCCATCTACATATTGACTCCCTCCTTCATTGGGCCAAACAGATGTATGTCGGAAGATGCGAGATTTGGACTGTAGGGCGGATGAGGAAGGTCCAATAAAGTTTTGTGAAAGCTGAAGTTGTTTCTTCAATTATCTGTGGGTAGCCCAATACACTTCAGAGTTGATTGTTCCACCATGAAGGAGGACATCAAACAGAACAACCGCTTCAGAGTACCAAAAGACCGTCGCCATAACTTTATCAGCTGAGGGTGTGGCTTCGCTGTCTTAGGAGGAGAGATGATGTAGCTGCACTCCATGAATTGCCTTTTAGTTTCTGATTCAAAGTGATGGACCCATGTTTCATCTCATATTACGATGTTATACAAAAAATTGTCACGATCAGCCTCGCAGTACGCAAGGTATTCCACAAAGATGGTCCTCCGTTGCTCTCTACTGTTCGGTGGCGAGGAACCCAGGAGCACACACCTTTGAGTACACCAACTGGTGGACGAGTGAGTCAGTACTACAAAACAGAGACGTCGAGTTGAGCAGCGAGGTGTCTCATTACGATCTGTCGATCACCCCGAATGGGAGTGTCCGCACGTTCCAACAGTGCACTACTTTCAGCTGTTTGCGACCGGCCGGCACCCGGGAGATAGAGACAGCTTTGTGCAACCTTGTTGGATGATGACAGATGCCTTGCCCTACGACTCACCGTGCTTTTGTTCACTGTCAGACCTCTCTAGACATTCTGCAAGCGCTTATGAATATCTGCGAAGTTCTGCCTTTCCGCCAAAAGAAATTCAATGACAGCTCTATGCTTGGAACGCAACTCCGTTACAGACGCCATTTTGAAGGATACGCATAGCGCCGCCACCTATCGCAACTGAAGCGGGAATAATCCATTATGTGCCACAACAAATTCCGTATTTTTTCAAGCGAAACCGGCCGAGAAAAAATATGTCGTATCAGTTATTGCATATCCCTCGGCCAAGCCAGTCCCCAACGGCCTGCTTCCCTGGCGTAATGCATGCATCCTTAGAGCGGACGTTTGCCTGGATGACGGCATATTCGGACACGACCAGCGACCTACTGTAAAAATAAGTGATTCAGAATGAGATTTTCATTCTGCAGCGGAGTGTGCGCTGATAAGAAACTTTCTGGAGGATTAAAACTGTGTGCCGGACCAAGACTCGAACTCAGAACCTTTACCTTTGGCGGGCAAGTGCTCTACCATCTGAGTTACCCAAGCGCTACTCACGACCCGTCCTCACAGCTTCAATTCTGCCAGTACCTCGTCTAGGAGAGGTTCACAGAAGCTCTTCTGCGAACCTTGCAGAACTCCTGGAAGAAAGGATATAGCGGAGACATGGCTCAGCCATAGCCTGGGGGATGTTTCCAGAATGAGATTATCACTCGGAAAGCAAAGGTTCCGAGTTCGAGTCTCGGTCCGGCACAGAGTTTTAATTCGCCAGGAAGTTTCATATCAGCGCACACTCCGCTGCAGCGTCAAAATCTCATTCTGGAAACATCCCCCAGGCTGTGGCTAAACCATGTCTCCGCAATATCCTTTCTTCCAGGAGTGCTAGTTCTGCAAGGTTCGCAGAAGAGCTTCTGTGCAGTTTGGAAGGAAGGGGACTAGATTCTGGCGGAACTGAAACTGTGAGGACGGGTCGTGAGTCGTGCTTGGGTAGCTCAGATGATAGAGAACTTGCACGCGTAAGGTAAAGGTTCCGAGTTCAAGTCTCGGTCCGCCACACAGTTTTAATCCGCCAGGAAGTTTCAGAAGTGATTCAACCAACCAACTATTGATCAACGGCACAATCTCGCTGGTCGTATGCCCACTGCAGACATAGCTGACGGTGTCTTTGGGTCAACATGGTAACACGTAGGTGTCGTCCACTGAGGAGCCACGTGCTTTACGATGTGCGCAAAACGATGGGCTCTGGAACTTTTACGCCTGCGCGAGAATGGTACTCTTGTTGTCGTATCGGCCACAAAGAACCGCCTCTCCTGCTTTATAGAGCGGGCAAACCCGCGACCTTCACATTATGTGATGTGGCGTGGACATTTAACACCTTGTAGCTCACACTGGTCCTACTGCCCTTCAACCACTATCTACAGATATTCTGGACAGTAGCACGCGAACAGTGGACCATCTTCACCATTTCTGAGATGCTCGGTTCCAGGCTCCGAACCATAACAAACCGTCCTTTGTTAAAGTCGCTTATGCCGGAGGATTTGATCATGTGCGGCCCATGTCGTCGCTAGAATGATACCCTGTTTGTCTCTATTCTGCTGATATACTTTCCTAACCGCGTCACGCTTCAGGCACTCCACTAGGCGGCATTCAGTCGCAGGGTGGACAGTGATCATAATGTTTTGGCTCGTCAGTATTTCCGACACGACTTTTCTTTCATAAAAGTCTGTTATCACAATCTTATTATTTGACCTTATGAAAATGCATTCAATGGGACACCATCTCAGTGGCCAGTGGACTGCCAATTACCAGTACAGAGATTGCTCGAAAGTGTACACCGGCATTGTGGCTGTAAGAAAGAAAGCTCTTACTCCTTCGTTAGGTTACATCTCACCGAGTCGATTCCAGGTGAATTAAGATGAGAGTTCCAACAGAGGAAAAACACGTAACAAATATTAACTTTGGTCTCAGTGCCCCTACTTTCACATGCCATTCCTGGTCCATTGCATCAGCTTATCGGCTGTCAAGCAGCTATGGAAAGCATGATTCGTAAGGAATCGCAAGAGCAGTTTCTCGCGAGTTGGCAGTAAGATCAGCAACTATTACAGGCTCCAGCTACACTCTGCTCCCCTCTCATCTGTATGTGGAGATACATGAAATGTAGAAAATTTGTGTAGAACCGGTACGAATCCGGGTGTCCCCCTTTATGCGAGCGGTCGCCGAATCGTTTTGGTTATCCGTGTACGACCTAAGGCCACACCGAAACTTCCATACGTCGTCGCTCATGCGTCACAACCTGCACTCGTACACAAAATATAATTCCCGTGTAATTGGTGGACATTGTCACTGGAAAATGCATGCGTACCTGAAGAATCATTGCATCTTATTTCTTAACAACAGAGGCGCTATAATATCGTGTATGTTGGGAGCGTGGGACGGCAACAACGAGGTTCAGTGCCATCACACTGGAGATCCCATCTACATCTACACCTATATCTACATTGTTAGTCTGAAATTCACACTGAAGTGGTTGATAGAGCGTACACAGAAGGACTTGGTTTTCCGTGATTTCCCTACAATCGTTTCAGGCAAATGCCGGGATGGTTCCTTTGAAAGGGCACGGCCGATTTCCTTCCCAATCCTTCCCTAACCCGAGTTTGCGCTCCGTCTCTAATGACCTCGTTGTCGACGGGACGTTAAACACTAACCACCACCACCACCACAGAACGACTTTCACACTTCTACAAAGGAATAGCAAGTGGGAAAGGGAAGTTGTTTTATTACGGTGATCATTTCTCACGATGTAGAAAGGAAAAAGGACAGGGAAAGGAAACTCCACGATCAGGTCCTGGAGACTACGGGATAGTCTACCGATTGCCACGTCATCTTCAGTAATTCATCATCCGAAGCGTTATGTAGCGGCATGGAGTCAACATGCCATAACCATCGATTAAGTAGAATAGTTTTTAAAAGTGAACCACCAGTCATCCACTATCAGTTACTAACACAACGAACTGAAAAGACTATCTGTGTCTCCTTTTCACTTAACTGAAATACGCATGACAGTGATCTTTACGTTCAGTATATGTGAACTTTCTGGAATTTGGAAGATTCAAGAAGCTATGCAGGATGTTCCCGAAGAGCTCAGTGCACACATGATGCTCCACTTTTTCGGAACGTAATTTTTTGTTCTGTTATTTTGTTGCAGGTATCAGCGTGTGACTTAAAACATGTATTGCGTAATATCGTAACGGCTCGCAGCGATACGAACTAGCGTTACGGTCGTTAGTATCTTTTTATTTTATTTTATATGCTAAAACACGTGTGGAAGAGCAAAGAAAAGTAACGTCCCAGATATGAGGTTAAATCTAACTTTGGCTCAGAAGGGGGTAAATTATGCTGCCACAAAAGTCTTTGGTCACTTACGTAATAGCATCAAAAGTCTGACAGATAGCCATATGGCATTTAAAATGAAATTAAAATAATTTCTTAATGGCAACTTCCTCAACTCATTAGATGAATTTTTTGATGTAGTAAGTGGGTAATTTCCCCAACCCCCACAAAAAATATCAAGTGTTATGTAATATTTTGTGTAATGTAATATCTTGTAAGACACCTTTTGTTTTACCTGACACGTTCCCCATCATTACGAAGTGTCTCATTCATGATCTATGGAACAAGTACTAACCTAATCTAATCTAATCTAATCTGTAAATAACAATCTCCCAATAGACCCGTTTTAGGGCTGTTTCATTACACTTTCTAGCTTACTAATACTTTTGTCTAATATTGTACCGACGAAATTTCAGTATAATTTGTGCCTTAGGCAACGGCCATCCTGCAAAATTCTAGCTGGAGAGGCCGTGGGGTGGTGAAACAGGTTTACTGAGAGTTTGGTACTTGCATTCCTGGAATTTGTACATTCTTTAGATGTCTCAAACGGTAAGCGACAATTTTGAATTGTTTATTATTCGCGCGCAGTCTTTGGTCAGACTAGCTGTGTCGCTGAATACGACATCACTGCTTGGGAGCGAGGAACGCAGGAGTTTATCGTTAGGGGAGTTGAGAGACAGACGCCGAGAAGAGGTCTTGTGCCAATGTAAACGTAAAGTTAGTACATCAGTGTTTAAGTAAAATGATTTGTGTTTGAATGTTGTGAAATAGAGGAGAAAGATTCGAATAGCAATTTAGAATGAAATGAGAAGTAATGAAATTAAAAGAAGAGCATGAAGATAATATTTTTTATTTATTTGCATTGCAGTCACTCGTAGTATAGTACAATTCCTCAATGATAGACCCATATCAGGGAACTTCAGCTTTTCATTAAAGATTAACTAATTTTCACTGTAAGATATTTTTCATATTTATTAATTATTTGACTAACTTTTGTGAGAGTAAGAGTTTGATTTCAGTGTTGTGTTTTGTCAATGTTAATGACTGTTACAACATGAATTTCATACTTGTAATAATATTCAAAAAATTTAAAAACAGTTTATTGAAGAAATATTTCATCTAAAGCCACTGTCTACATCCTCGACCCAAGCGATGTGTGTAAGATACTGTACTTGTTGTCTGGAGCATTCCACTACGCTCTCAGCAAGCAGTTAGATATTTCCAGCTGGGGCGTAGAGAGCAGCAAGCACCTCGTTTCCAAGCAATTATATTACGATTTAAGGTATTTTATTTGAGGAAAAGTCTCTACGAATATTGTCAATGCACAGGGACCACCTTGGTTAATTAAAGAGAGTATTAGTTAAGTTCAGGATTTAATCAGTTTGCACATTTTTACAAAAATTATAAAACAGGGCCAAATTCATGTTGTATTCTCCACACCTAAACAGCAATAAAACTACAACCAACCAACCGAACCAGTACGAGTTAAAAACCAAATATTTCTAAAGGAAATTTTCACCCCCTCCAAGTCTTGATTTATGGAGGGTCGAAAACTACTGACTTGGAAACTTCACACTTGTGTCTTGGTGGGGCTTCAGATGTGCCTGCCGAACCCATTTGACGTACTGTGCCTCAGAGAGCGTCGAACTTGTCGAACGTCTTTGTGGCCTTGTCTTTCATTTTGTCTTTAAGGTATTTCTCGTCGAGTTCGCTGTGAAGAGCTCGGTTTCTCACCCATCAGAAGGCTCCTGTGGCCCAACGTAAACATTGATTTTGGAGGCTAATCGGTTTGGATATTGATCCGTATTACAAAGCTTGTTCTACCGTGGTGTGCCGAGATGTAGCTTTGTGAGCGGATTCAGATCTGTGCTGCTCAGGAATGGGATCAGTGCGGCCGTCATTATCAGTCCAGTTATCTCCTTCTCTCAGATAAAAGTTGTGTGCATCAGGTGGACGCCTAGGAATTTGACCATGTTGGGCCGTGGAACTGGTTGACCAGAGTCAGCGGTCGCATCGAATTAGGGGATAGGGAAGGTTGTCGGCCATGCCCCTTCCAAGGTACCATCCCAGCATTTACCTGAAGCGATCTAGGCAAATCACGGAAAACGTAAATGAGGATGGCCAGACGCGGGTTTAAAACGTCGCCCTCCCGAACGCCCAGCGGTTGACTATCGTCATTCAGTAGTTTCTGCTCCGTGTACAGCCACTGTCCATCAGTACGGGTAAATCTGTGTTTTGTAATTTTTCAGGTAATTTTAAGTTCTTTTTATGTATCCCTCTAATTAATATCCTGTGTCGTATAACACAGCGCACCGACGGCCCAAAGAGGTGGTTAACCCGCAGTGGGCTGAGAAAATTTCGGACAGTTTATTCTGGATACCGTGAACATGAAACAAGTTGTTCGTTTCAACGTTATAGGTGACCAAGCGTTGCCCTTTCTTCTACATCTTCATGATGAGAGTGCTGTCGACACCCCTGTCCTACAAGAAGTCAGGAGCGGTGTTCACAGGACGACATGCATACGTTCCTGATTTGATGAACACTTAGGCACTCTACCGCTCCTCATCCGATATTAATTCCATAGAAAATGTCAAGGATCGTTTTAAACAGCGATTTAAATTTTGCCATCAACATCCCGAGAAAAAGGCTAGTTCTGCAGGATGTAATCGTCAATGAGTGGCTTCATTTGCATGTGGCACCTGAAGAAACTTGTGGACTCTCTCCCTTGCTGAATTGAGGTCATTGTCATGTTCAGTGATAGTAATACACTTTATTAGCGTGATGTCTCCTGCGAGCTACCAACTTTTTTGTCTCGTGGGCTTATCCAAGCAGACATTAATTATTTATGAAAACATTGCTCGAGAAAGTCAGCAATCAAAACAGAATATTTTACGTTATTTATAAAACAGTCTAGATCACAAAGGCACCTTTATTACGGGGCGACCGGTTTCGATCATCACACGATTACTTTTCCTCATCTCCTCACTTAATAAATACAATAAACCACTGTTTCAAAATTCTCTAGCAACTGTGTCTGTCTAACAAGTAACTGAGGTGACAGTATGTAAACTTCGCTATGTTCTGGCAAAAGAAGCAAATTTTAACATGGCAACAACACGAATGTGTAGGTTTCACTCAATATTCGCCAGTCATGACGCTCCTCTGAAAGCTATAAATGGTAGCAAGCTAGGCGGAAATAAATCGCTGCTTTTGCTGCATTTTCAGCGGAATTATTTTTAGATACTATCCAAAGCAGAAATGAAAGACCTTTTTGGCTGGTCAGCATGCAAATGTGGGCCTGGAGCTGCTCCTCTTAATATTTACAAAAAGGAAACAAAAGAAAAATTTGGACGACGTATTAAAATTCATGGAGAGAAAATAAAAACTTTGACATTGTAATACTGTGTGAGACAGCAAAGGACCTGGAAGAGCAGTCGAACGGAATGGGCAGTGTTTTGAAAGGAGAATATATGATGAACATCCAAAAAAGCAAAAGGAGGGTAATTGAATGTAGTCGCATTAAATCAGGTGATGCTGAGGAAATTAAATGAGGAAATGAGACACTTAAATTAGTAAATGAGTTCTGCTATTTGGGAAGAAAAATAACTGATGATGGTCGAAGAAGACAGGGTATAAAATGTAGACTGCCTCTGGCAAGGAAAGCGTTTTTGAAGAAGAGAAATTTGTTGACATAGAGTATAGACATAAGTGTCAGGAAGTCGTTTCTGAAAGCATTTGTATGGTGTGTAGCCATGTATGGAAGTGAAACATGGACGACAAATAGTTTAGACAAGAAGAGAAAAGAAGCTTTAGAAGCGTGGTGCTACAGAAGAACGCTGAAGATTAGATACATAGATCACGTAACTAATGAGGAGGTCCTGAACAGAATTGGGGAGAAGAGGAATTTGTGGGGCACCTCACTAAAAGGAGGGATCGGTTGGTACGACACGTTCTGAGACATCAAGGATCACCAGAATTGGAGGGAAGCGTGGAGGGTAAAAATCTTAGAGGGAGACCAAGAGATGAATACACTAAGCAGATTCAGAAGGATGTAGGTTGCAGTAGTTACTGGGAGATGAAGAAGCTTGCACAGGATAGAGTTGCATGGAGAGCTGCATCAAACCAGCCTCTGGACTGAAGATCACAACAACAACACGTAAGCAATAATTTTTAATAGATATTCTGTACATCCACAAGCACCCTCCCTATCTCCCTTAGAGCAAGACTTAAAAGGAAAACGACTGATATTCTCGCTTGGCGATTACCACTCTGCCAACAGTGGTAACTGATTGTAAGTGGCACAATAAAAGGTGTCCGATGGGTCCGTCGTTCGGTTTCGTCACGTATCGGATTTGTCACGTGGACTTCCCTGTTTTTTTCATTTCTGCCAATGCCAGCGACCTAGCACTTGCAGTGTCAAAACTGCGTGGTGAAGGTAAACGTTGGAGTTTCTATTGATAGCACCGAGCATCGATCACGTCAGCATTTCCCTTCACCAGTCTCCTCCCACCGCAAAGACAGGTCTCGTGATTTAGATTTTTGTTCATCATTTTCAAGAACTGTTTTCGAAGAATACCAATGAGAAGAAGAATTGTTTTTAACGCAAGTGGTAAGCTATTTCTTCACATCGGAAATTTTGTTATTTCCTTCACATCGACACCACTCCCCTCCGCCCCCCCCCCCCCCCTCCCCTCCCAGTGCCATCGAACTTCTTGTTTTGTGCCACATATGCTTCATATGCTTGCTTTACACAGCCAAAGAGAAAGATTGGACGTGACGAAAGCTCAAAAAGTAGTAAGACTCCTTCGCACAGTGGAAGTAAAATTATGTTTTACTACAGTTTCAAAAGAACAACTTCAAATGTTTGTCAATAATTGTGAAAAAATGTAATAATAAATAAAAATATTGCCATTCAATACTTTATGTAGATATCGATATATCGATAAAAAAGTATCGCTAACATACATCGATATTTTAGGATTTAGGCTCAAGTGAAATATGCGGCCGGCCGGAGTGGGCGAACGGTTCTACGCGCTACAGTCTGGAACCGCGCGACCGCTACGGTCGCAGGTTCGAATCCTGCCTCGAGCATGGATGTGTGTGATATCCTTAGGTTAGTTAGGTTTAAGTAGTTCTAAGTTCTAGGGGACTGATGACCACAGCAGTTGAGTCCCATAGTGCTCAGAACCATTTGAGCCATTTTTTGAAATATGCGGCCGACTGGAGCGCCATTTCAGGGAACATGGTACTCCAAAAGAGCCTTTTGCTATTTAACTGAGAAGTGGCTGCGAATGCACTGCAAGAAAACTACAAGAATTCAGATTTATTTGTTATACAGTGATCTGGCATGAAATTATGTTTAGGATCAACCAGGTCAGCAAAGCCCTCCTAAGAGCTTCCTTTTATATACGATGTGCTGTGGAATTACCTGAAAGTGTTGGCAGTTTTTTTTGAAGAGGAGATCAGAAGAGGGCTTCAAAAGTATGCTAACTGATACAAATATGCTCATTGACAAATTTTGATCTCTTTCAGACTTTGAAAAATAAAAATGGCTCTGAGCACTATGGGACTTAACAGCTGAGGTCATCAGTCCCCTAGAACTTAGAACTACCTAAAACTAACTAACATAAGGACGTCACACACATCCATGCCCGAGGCAGGATTCGAACCTGCGACCGCAGCGGTCGCACGGTTTCAGACTGAAGCGCCTAGAACTGCTCTGCCACGCCGGCCGGCTTGAAAAATAAAATAAAATTCACCACAGGTGGGCAAAGAAGCAATTTACTTGTGAGTCCAGGGACAAAACCTATTAACCAAAGTGAAACACGACGCTCCTTTAAAGTTAATTATTTCTGTCTTATTGTTGATACAGTTATCGTCTCACTAAAACATAGATGTGAGCTTATTGACACTTATAATAAGAACTTCGCTTTCTATTCGTTATTCTTAATCTGCAGACGAAGGATGATGGAAAACTGAAGCCACACGCAAAACACTTGACTGTGACATTAGTGGGAAGGAATTTATATGTACTTTTGATCTTACCGTCCGTTCTTCTTGCTGGAAGTTCTCCACAAAGATCATTATTTCATTTTGCACAAAACAATTTCATTGACATTACCAACCCGCCGGCTCAAATGTAGTGCTGATGAGCGGTGAGAAAGCTAAAACGGTGAAAGAAAGCAGACTCGGCTGGCACAGGCACTTAGACGACACGAAATAAATTCATTTATTTACCGTATGGCAATACAAACCGAAGTGCACCTTACATACGTCAACTGCATAATTTTACAAAAAGAATGGAAGTAAACGACTATATCCAGAGATTAATATATAAATTTACAATCCATTCAAAGGCTGCCTCTGTCACTTCAAAGAAATCTTCTAGATTTCCAGGTAAGCTCGTCTGCTGCAGCTCGTCTCAATGTGTTTGATGGTCTGATGTTCGTTGCAACAGTCACATTGAGAAGATGAAGCGTTTCGCCATCGGTGGAGGCTTTCTACAGAGATGCCATGGTCTGTACGAATCCTGTTAACTGTATTCAAAGAATGTCCGGGTGATTTCATGCCAGCTAGTATTGTGCCAGGCCTTAAGAGGATGTGACATTCCTCATGGGCAATATTATTCCACCATTCTGTGTTGAAACCCACTGCTTGCAGCGATTCTGCCAATATGATAGGTGACTGCGTGGATTTTAATCGGCTCATTTTAAGTGCAGGCATGCCAGAGTGTACTGGGAGCTGATGTATTTTAATAAATTTTTCATATTATTTGAGGGGAGCATTCTGGTTTCGAAGATCTGGTGGCGCAATATGGGTTAGAGTTGGTAACGAGACAAGAGGGTTAGTTCTGATGCAGCCTGTTATTGCCCTCATTGCTGTGTTTAGTTGAACATATATTTTTCTCACGTATGAACTATTAAGTCACGCTGGGGCACTGTATTCGGCAATAGAGTAGGCGAGTATTGGGGAAGGACATCACATTGTTGTAGCTCTTGCACCCTGTGAGACACCACTCAGCATTTGTATTACGTTGTTGAGCGATCTCAGATTTGCTGCAGTTTTTGGTTCAAATGACTCTTAAACACTATGGGTTTTAGCATGAGGGCATCAGTCCCCTAGACTTAGAACTACTTAAACCTAACTAACCTAAGGACATCACAAGCATCCATGCCCGAGCCAGGGTTCGAACCTGCGACCGTAGCAGCAGCAGCGCGGTTCTGAACTGAAGCGCCCAGAACTGCTCTGCCACAGCGGCCGGCGCTACGGTGTTTTCCACGTGTTTCTTGTATAACAAGGTTCTATCAAGAGTTAGCCCTAGATATTTTGGGAAGTCTTGATGGTGGAGGACTTGACCGTTATAGGTGAAATGTTCCTTTGCATTGGCCATTTTACTGTTAAGATGAAAACAGCTAACTTCGGTCTTCGTTGGGTTTGGTGTTAATCTCCACTTTTTGAACCATGCATGCACTATACTTAGATCTGCAGAGAGTATCTCTCCACCAGCTTCAAGATTTCTCTGTTGAGTGGCCGAAACCATATCGCCCACATGTATGAAATTCGTCAGCTCTGTTACGGGGAGATCAGGTGTATATACGTTGGACAGCATTGGTCCAAAACTGAACCCTGTGGAAACAAATGAGGCATAATAAGCGAAACAAATAGTGCGATTACAGGGCTTTATCGCTAATGTAGTACGCTTAGCTAAGTGGGATAGTGTTTGCCTACCCTGCAGCGGGCCCGGGTTCGAGATTTTCTCCGCTCGTGGGCTGGGAGTTGAGTCGTCCTCATCATCATTTCATCCTCATCACCGACGCGCAAGTCGCCCAATGTGGCGTCGACTGCAATAAGACTTCAACTGGACGGCCGAACTTCTCCGGATGGGGCCTTCCGGCCTACAATGCCACACTATTATTTTATTTCATTTATGCTAACGTGGGGAACTAATAGCGGATGTGACCTTTAATAGCGTTGAACGCTATGAGCACAAGTGAGACAGCAGCGCGGAGTGGCCGCGCGGTTTGAGGCGCCATGTCACGGACTGCGCGGCCCCTCCCGCCGGAGGTTCGAGTCCTCCCTCGGGCATGGGTGTGTGTGTATTGTTCTTAGCATTAGTTAGTTTAAGTTCTGTGTAAGCCTAGGGACCGAAGACCTAGCAGTTTGGTCTCTTAGGAATTCACACACATTTGAACAACAGAAGTGAGACAACACATAGCTGTTGCTGCCGCCAGCACTGAGTGTAGTGGGAACCGGAGGCATGCACGTCATCACGGTGCAGCCAGGATCTGCAAGAGACCTTGCGCTGTCACCACTCCGCCCGCCCTCCCCCCCCCCCCCCCTTCTCCCCTCCCCAGACGTCATCCACCACTCCCAGCGCTGCAGCAAGCAGGCGCCACGAGCACCACTCAACTCTGTTAACAACTGCTGCTGCTGGTTTCCTATCGTCGCATTGCGTTGCTTCAAGTTTGCTGTTACACTTTTGTAGAATCACACGTTAAAACATACAGCATAAGTTATATCAAGATTACTTATATTATTTGTTGGCTGCTTTTAATCAATTAGCCAGAATAGAGTTTAGAGAAGAGGGCGGTTTGAACACGAAGGTAGAGCGGGGAGTAGTATCAGATAGTGACATTGAGAATTTTAATTATTCAGGAATACAGTCAAGTCAAATAGTGTAGGGAGGTGTGTTATACGCAGTTCGAATGGAAAGTGTGGATGTGAAACTGCCAAATTGGCAATTACTGTTTTTTCAACATTCAAACTGGAAATGAGTAATTTAAGTGAGACATGGCAATATAAAGGCAGAAATGAGTACTGTAAAATCAAAAGTTGGTAATGTGAAGTGATAAGAGGGTGGAGCGAAATCTGAAATGAGTAGTTTGAGTCAAGACTCGAATAAAAAATTTGATTCAACAACAAGTTGCATTGCTGAATTAAAAACTGAAGCAGGGAAAGAAATGGGTAAAGTCAAGTCAGAAATCGATACTGTTAAGTCTGAAATGAGTAATTTACGTCAAGACTTGAATGAAAAACGTGAATCAGTTATAAGTTGTATTGTTGAACTAAAAACACAAGTATGGGAATATACAGACAACTATGAGAATATATAGTCAACCTAGAAAGAAATTTAAAGGCTGAAATCAGTGAAATTGCTACAGAAAATGGTATGTAGAGGAAGATATTTAGAAGATGATATAATTAGGCGAGAATGAGCTTCGAAGATGAAGAAAATGATATACTGGGGAAAATAGAACTTAAAATACAGTCCATACATCACATTTCAGATAATCAAAGAAAGAAACCGAGAGAAATGTTAACGAAGGCTCATAACGTATTTACAGAAAGGAAGCGTGTGGTAGGAAACTATGGATGCCATTTAAATATAAAACCTGGACAAGATTTTTTCAAGAAACTTTGTCCAGTACCTATTGCTCACCAAGAGGCCAAAAAAGAAATTTGATGGATGTCATATTCAGGGGAGGAGGGTAATGGGACTGTGAAAAAGTATGTTCAATAATCTTCTGGTCATAGTGCCAAGATGTGATTGAAACATAAGGCTGGTACTGACCGTCCACAAAATACAGACAAGTTGTTACAGATATTCAGAGGCTACTGGAATTTTCTTCTAGCAAATCGAGAAAGTATACAGCCTTTTTGTATGATGGAGTTTGCTGTCAGTATTGGGTGGTTACTTTTGGCTTGGATATATCAGTTTGTGCCTTCGCAAGAGATATAGCTCAGATACTGAGGAAGGCCCTATTAGAACATGGGAAGGTTTATGTACAGGGCTCATTTCATGGTTCAGGAAATAACGTTTGTGTAGTTTACACATGAAAGTAAAAAAAAAAAAAAAAACAATAGACCTGAACATAAGACTATACATAGCTATATTGATGTGCCACTTATCAAAGGGACAGGAAGTGTTACAGATGTAACAAAACCTTCACTTTTTATTTAATGACCCTTACGATCTACTGGTAGCGTGTTCCACAGGGAAAGAACACATTAGTTTACTTGATAAAGTGTTAGATGCAGTAGAAAAAGGCGACATGAAACTGAAATTAAGAAAAAGCGAAGGCATGACAAGCCAGTTGGATTTCTTGGCCCACTAAATTAGCAGAGATAGTATATTAGTGGGACCATCAAAGCGTTCTGTTATCGAATAGTCTGAAGTGCCAAATAATAAGAAACAATTTAAATCCATATTTGGCATGGTTGGATTTTTCAGCGAAATTTAAAACTTGGAAATTTGTGGTAAGGTCGAATGAGACCAAACTACTTAGGTCATCGGTCCCTAAGCGTACACACTACTTAATATAACTCAAACCAACTTGCACTATGGACATCACAAACACACCCATGCCCGAGGCAGGACTCGAACCTCGACGAGGGGAGCCGCACGGACCGTGACAAGGCGCCTTAGATCGCGCGGCTTCAGCCATCTGTAAGAGACCAAACACTCAATGCCCCTTCCTTGCAAAAAAGAATACTCTCTGGGTTTGGGCTGCAGAATTTATGGCTCGATTTGAAAAGTTGAAAAATCCCTCGAATTTGCCACTGCTGCATCATCCACATTTTCGTAAACCTTTTCGTACGTCGACTGACTCATGCAGGTACGGAATCAGAGTAGAGGGCTTCAAATAGAAAAAAGAAGGAGATGCAGAAGCGCATAAGACAATAGCTTTTGCAAGTAGATCACTGCAACCAATGGAGCGAATTTATAGTGTACCAGACCAAGAAGAGCTGGTCATTATATATGGAATGCAGAAATTACAGTCTTACTTATTAGGTAATAAGGTAATAAAGTATAGCGATCACAAAGCATTTTTGAAACCCGTAATTTAAAATATCCAAGACGAACTTGATGTAAATGATACCTTTAGCTGTTTGACCTTGAATTTGTCAGAAAAGTATAATTTCGTGGCTAATGGATTATTAAAAAGTGGCAAGTCACTTTAGGTGTTTGGATTTCCGTTGATAGGATACACATTTTTGGCATAAATGAAATCAAGGAGGAAAGTGCATTAAAAAACATGTTGATGTTTCAGAAGAAAGCAGGATGGGGATGATCACATATAATTGTTAAAAAGTCTTTTAGTAGACGCTAAGCATTCTAAGGTTGGCCAATATTATTGTGTGCACCGGGAAATTTTGTTCAGGGGAAATAAATAAGGATTAAATAGACAGGAAGTTATGCTTTCTTTCCCAACATGTGCATTTTGACTGCAGATCTGTGCCGAAATCACAGTAGCACCAGAAATTGGCATAATTTCCTATGCGTGGAGTAACACCTAAGAAAACTTTAGATATATTGTGAATGATAAAGCTGGGGCATTCCTCACTGCAGTCGACAATGTTAAATCAGCAGTTGAGGGTGCTCGCGGGAGTTACTATTATAAATCCAACTAAATTTTGTAATGATTAAAACTGCTGCACCCAAATTAGAGTTGCGTGCAAGTGTCTCACCTCGACTTACGCCTATGAGCGCTAGCCTTGGATGCTGTTTCCGGAAAAAAAATTTAAGTATTTCTGAGAGAGACTATGGTTATAACTGATTCATCTTTCATAAATTTAGACTTACGTGTGAATTTTAATAAAATCTAAATGACTAAATAGTGCTATTGCCTCATCCGCTTCAGTTTCGAAAGTTTCTGTGCGCCACCCGTATCCAAAATGCAGTGATGAATGGAGCATTAAACCTTCTCCTCTTTTGGTCAATACATCGCTGACTAGACCGTCCGATGTTCCACTCAAACAAAAAATGCAATTAATGGAACTCTGATAGGATTTAGAATCTGAATTGTGCCAAGTGCTGAGGAATGAGAGTTTACTGTTTTGATCATGTGAGCCAAAGAAACTATAAATACATGATTTTTCCCTTGGAACTGTGGTTATTTACCTCTTCAGTAACAATTTACTCAATAACTCACATTATTCATACGACTTCTCAGCTAGGGAAAGCTGGAATGTCAGCAAGCAGAATGCAGACTACAGGTAATTCGTTCTCATTACTTTCAGCTTACTTATCTGATGAGTGGTTTACACACCTTTGTTGCGTGAGTGAACTAAGTTGCGATAAAACTAAAAACAAAACATTTACAATCAACCACCACTCCACCAGTGGATAACAATCAAACGTTTGAAATACAATAGATTTTGTGTATGTCCTCTTACATTTAATTATTGGCGTATCACACACTCTCAAAAATTGCAATTTAGGAATGTTCGCATCTTGGTTGCTTTTCCTCAGGACGCCTGCGCTTACGTTGGAATATATATATAGGATTTGTGGCCTGATACTTGACCACTCAACTACCAAGACCCCGTACATAGTGGAATCGGACTTCTGTAACTGTCTGTATCAGGACTCGATTTCGATGTCGGCATCTACATCTACTTGATTACTCTGCTATTCACAATAAAATGCCTGGCAGAGGGTTCAATGAATCATCTTCAAGCTGTCTCTCTACCGTTAACTCTATAACGGCATACAGGACAAACGAGCACTTAAATTTTTCTGTGCGAGCCTTGATTCCTCTTATTTTATCGTGATGATCATTTCTCCCTATGTAGGTGGGTGCCAACAGAATGTTTTCGCAATCGGAGGAGAAAACTGGTGATTGAAATTTCATGAGAAGATCCCGTCGCAACGAAAAACGCCTTTGTTTTAATGATTGCCACTCCAATTCACGTATCATGTCTGTGACACCATCTCCCCTATTTCGCGACAGTACAAAGCGAGCTGTCCTTCTTTGTAGTTTTTCGATGTCATCCGTCAGTCCCACCTGATGCGGATCCCACACCGCACTGCAGTACTCCAGAATAAGGAGGACAGGCGTAGTGTAAGCAGTCTGTTTGGTAGACCTGTTGAACCTTCTACGTGCTCTGCCAATGAATCGCAGTCTTTCGCTCTACCCACAATATTATCTGTGTGATAGTTCCAATTTAGGTTATTTGTAATTGTAATCCCTAAGTATTTAGTTGAATTTACGGGCTTCAGATTTGTGTGACTTATCGCGTAATCGAAATTTAGCTGATTTCTTTTAGTACCCATGTGAATAACTTCTCACTTTTCTTTATTCAGGGTCAATTGCACACTTTTCGCACCATACAGATATCTTATCTAAATCATTTTGCAATTCGTTTTGATCATCTGATGACATTACATGACGGTAAATGACAGCATCATCTGCAAACAATCTAAGACGGTTACTCAGATTGTCTCCTACGTCGTAAATGTAGATCAGGAACAATAGTGGGCCTATAACACTGTAGGAAGTATAGTGCAGTGTTCTATGTATGTACAATATTAATTGGCATTGCGAGAGAGGAATCGACGCTATGCTCCTGGACGGAGTAGCATGTAACATTAAAGTAACAGCAACTGCATAATGATTACTTTTTAGTGTGTCGAAACGTTCAATACCTGGAGTGAACTCTGTGTACAAGAAGACAACGTGATGAATTGGCGGACTTGGGATATCAGTGTCAATCCTGGCTTGGAATCTGTGGCAGTTGAACTGAAGGTTGTTTTCTAATACATTGTAGTGAGTAAACTGTAATTTATTCACATCTTGAGTAAATTCACTTGGGAGGGTAGGGGGTGGTTAGCAGCAGAAGCAAGTTCTACCCACTTGCTCCCAGTACACTGGCTGCTGAAGGGAGAGAGGCAGTGCGGGAGGAACAAACCGTGCTAGCATCATGCAGTCTAGCAATACATACAGTATGTAACGGCACGGCACGGCACGACTTTCTTCGGAAAAGTAGTGGGTAAACTGTAATTTTTTCACAACGCCCTGAACGAATTCACAGCGGGAATGGTTAGCAGAAGAATGAAGCACCGTCTCTGGTTCCCACCACATTGTCTGCCGAGCGGGGAGAGATGGTGGAGGGGGGAAAGGCCGTGCTTGATTCACGCAGTGCTGGCACTACTAACGAGTGCCACAACACAACACGTCAGTCACTTCGTAATGTCTACAGTACACATGAGTACTGTATTATTACATCACCAATGTTGCCACCAGGTGGAGACAAAATATTAGCTGCCCAAAGTCAACCGCTTTCTGCCAATCTAGAACGAGCGAGCCCTGTATCAGGACATTGTTGACAAATAATAGTTGTTACATAGCGCTGATAATTAATTATATATCCGAATCTCATACTAGATAAGAAAAAGTCTGAACTCTGTCTAGAATTTGTTTCAGATTATTTTTACACGTCACCCCCTTCCCCTTGATATTCCCATCTCATCTCTACATGATTCATATATTTATTGATTCCACCTTCACAATAGATCAGCTTCTCAACAATGGAGCCTTCATCTATTACCGACGAAATCGTGTAGAGCCATGCAGAGCAACAGTCGCACCTCTCTTAGTCCCATAAATGATGAATAAAGTCTACAGACGTCAAAATGACCGCATGAACCAAAATTGCCAAAATTTCCCCACCATGGTCCCACTGAAAACGAAACCATCTCCATAAACAGTGCCCCAATTTACAATTCCCTCCTTTCTGTAGCACCTACAACAGGCGCACCTTTCTTAGTCCCATGAATGAAAAGTAAAGCCACTACGCTACAATACGTAAACTCACTGTACAGATCCACGCAATTGAAACACCACTTTACACTGGTGTCCGAAATTAAAGCAACAAACCACTATTTCCCCGTCCTATGCCTAATTCACGATATAATTGTACAAATTGTCTGCAGATGTTCGTACGATCGAGTCCTGCACGGAAGAAGGCATTCTGGTCAGTGGACAACCACTCCAACGATGACATCAGGGCACCTATCAAACGGGATAGTGTTTGCTGGGTGGTCCCACATCCACAGTCGCTGTGTACACTGTTACAGACGGTGCAATGTGGCACAGGGAAGACGCCTACCAGGCTCTCTGCGGTGGAGGACCATGGGAAGAATGGTAGCAGGACAGCCGCAAACTGATGTGGCCGGATGGTTTAATGTGAATCGTTCCGTTGTTTTTCGGATGTGGCGACAGTTTATTGAGATCGAAACTGTATCCTGAAGACCAGTTCGCTGACTACCATTTCTAATATCAGAAAGAGAGAACCGTTATTTGGCTGTGAGGGCACAACGGTACCACCATAGTAGTGCACGGCAGCTGGCGTCTCACCTCGCAGCATACTCTGGAAGTGCTGTAGCGAGGCAACCGGTGTACAGAAGGCTTCGGCAAAGTGGCCTTTATTGATGGAGACCTGTTGTATGTGTACCTCTGCCGCGTCTTCACAGAAGGGAACATCTAGAGTGGAGCCGTCCACATGTCACCTGGACAGTCGAACAGTGGGCCAATATTCTTTTCACAGATGAATCCCAGTTTGGTCTTGACAGTGGTTCTCGACGGATTCGCGTCTGTAGGGAACGTGGAAAACGATTTTGGGACCCCCACCACTGTGGACAGAGACTGGTATGGAGGATGATCCCTAATGGTGTGGGCAGGGATTAAGTTGACCACTCGAATACCTCTTAATGAAATTGTACAGTTAATTAGGCAAGGTTTAACTGCTATCAGGTATCGTAACGGGCGAGGTGCTGTGGTGCTGTGGGCCAGACTTCGTACTACTGGAAGACATTACTCGACCTCATAGAGCACGCGTGGTTGATGTTGTCTTGAAAAAGGAAAATTATGCACGCATGACACGACCTGCTCCCTCTCCTGATTTGAATCCCATAGAGCACATCTGGGGTGCACTAGTGACACCGGTAGCATCAAGTCTCCAAGACTTGCGAGCAGTTCTGCAGGAAGAATGGACATTATTGCTTCAACGCGAAACTGATGATATCATTCACAGAATGCCCCGTTGTTCATCAGGCCTGTATTGCTGACAGCGGTTGTCACACCCTTACAGAGAGCTTTAACCAGTTCTCGGAATGTGTGTGTTCTCGGAATGCGTGTGTAGATTCGTTAAGTTGGAAAAAACTAAGAACACATTCGTCTGCCGTTATGAACGTTGCAGTTGCTTGTGTTCTGTTTTCCTTACATTGTTTCTACTTTACTATCATCTGAGTATACTGTTTCGTGGCAAAATAAAGGCAATATTGCAAAATTTCGGTTTGTTGCTTTAATTTTTGAACGCCAGTGTATTACCAGTGTTCTCCAGAACATCCTTCCCTTTGAATGCCCACATGAGTTCCAAGAAATAAACTTAAGCACTCGATCTGCCTTCCACCTTAATGTCCAGGCTACCTACTCCCAAAACCAGATCTCACTTCCTCTTCAACTGTCCTAATGCTTCCAAACAAATCTCATTTCCTCTTCAACTGTCTCCAAACTCTAGTTTAAAACATTTACCCAAAACCACTACATCACCTAACATATCATGACACGTTAGCGAAACATCCTATTCCATAATATCCATTCCCTCAGCTCCAACAAAACTAACTTCATCTCGACACTATCCTTGCATTTATCCTCAATGAAAATCCCTACAAACTCGCCCTGCAGTCTGTAACGTGGTTCAAGCCAAGAAACACTGGGACTGATGAGAGACACGTACAAAACTCACCACCATTCTATCCATAACCTCAATAAAGCATTAAAAAGTTTTCCATCGCCTCACTGGCGAAAACCTTCCTGTCATTATTCCCTCCTCCTCAACAACTAATCTGCACCAGGCAGCTGTATATAGCCAATGCTTTTGCCTCCCATCTTGAAGGAATCCTCACTATTCATAATGATCCGAACTTCAACCATTCCATGGGCACCTCTTTCCACCAACATATCAATACAACCATCCTACCACTTGCTTCCAGCTTTCAGTACTTTCTCCCAACGGAACAAACCGAATTAAACACTCTAATTACAGGCCAAGATATTAAAACAACGCCGGCCTGGGTGGCCGAGATGTTCTAGGCGCTACAGTCTGGAACCGCGCAACCGCTACGGTCGCAGGTTCGAATCCTGCCTCGGGCATGGACGTGTGTGATGTCGTTAGGTTACTTAGGTTTAAGTAGTTCTAAGTTCTAGGGGACTGATGACTTCAGCAGTTAAGTCCCATAATTCTCAAAGCCATTTGGACCATTAAAACAACACTCTACTTGCAATGAAATACAATACAGTAGCAGGACCTAACTTCATCACGTGCCACCAACTTGAATAAAATCTCTTCTTCTTCCTACGAGACCTGTCAACGCTGTACATGGTTATCATACACACTAAAAGAGCTGTGGATGACATACAAGAAACTTCTGTTTCTTAAATCTAACAACCTACCAGTGAAACCTCATCTTACCTATGAAACCTCATCCTAGTAACACATTAAACTTACTTCCATCATTAGCAGGGTACCAGAATTTATCCTAACCCACAAGCACTTAGAAACCCAGCAAACGCTCTGTAACATGCAGTGTGGCAGCAGTCTCAAATACTCCACAGACACTCAGCTCTTCAACCTCATCCATCTCCTTCTCATAGAACTGAATAAACATAAATCCGCCCTCTCTATCTCCCTCGGCCGTGAGAAAGCCTTTGACAATGGAATTCCAGTCTCCTTTTCAAACTACAAAAATATACATATCCCACCAATTACGTCCGTCTTACAATTTACTCCCTGGCACAATGCCCCTCTTTTATGAGCTCCAGTATCACCTTCTATGCATTTGCACAAGTGCCCCAAGAATCAGCCCTATCCCCTCTCCTGTATCTCCTCTACACAGCTAGTATGTACTAATAACTTGTTTCCATCCATCTACTCCAGTACGACGGTGACACCATGTTCCTTACCCTCCATCTAACCCTCCAGGCTTCACAACGATGCCTCGACATCCATCTCAATAACTATAACTCCTGGGATTTCAAAAACAACCCTCTCCAAGCTCAGCCAGTCAGTCTGTGTACTTCCCGTATCATCTGCCTCTGTGTCTTCCACTTCATAATGCATAGCTTTCCTAGCCATTTTAATAACATACTGAAGTATCTTGACTAACCCTCTATCACAAACTCACAAAGTGCCTCCATCTACGAAGCAATCAAGAAAAAGCCCACAATAGACCCAAATTACTGAAGCTGACAACACTGTGCACAGTGGTGCTTTCAAGTGAGGAGGAAGGAGAAACACGCCTAGTATGTCGTCATTGACTACGCCTGCCCACGCGCTGACTGATAATCAGTGCTGATAGCTCTTCGCAACTGTAGCGCTGGATTCTCATCTGCCCAAATATGACTACTGGAGCTATTTAGCATTCCATCTGTGGCGAAACAAGCTTCATCAGTGAAAGTGCAACGCAGGAAAGTAATTACCGACTGTAAGACACTGCAAAAACCATTGGTTGAGCACAACACGAGGTCCGAAGTCAGCAGGAGTCGAAGAATGCACTTTCTACAGATGGTAGGGGTGTAGCTGCACTTCCTGTAATACTCGCCACACAGCACTCTGCATAACATTCGTTTTACGTGCAATTGATCGAGTGCCGATTGCAAGCGCCTCATTCACTCGAGCAAGCATTGCATCTTCTAAGATGGGAGCCCGTGTAGTTCATCGGTCTGCTCGCTCGTTGTACTGTGGTATCAATTACCATGTTTCACATAATCATTGGAACAGGCTTGGAAACATGGTGTGGGTCGGATGTCTCCTACATGGATATTTAGTTCTGTGCTGCAAACTTTCCGCTTCTCTACTTCTTCCATTTGCATCCCCATAAACGAAAATTATGTCTACAACTTCCATCACCAGGTACAGTTCCACATGGTTAGGGGTGATCGACGTTAGTACTTCAGCTTGTACTCAGTAGAGACTACATAGAGACGCTGTTCACCGGGACTGCTCATGTCAGTGAACAATGCGTCATCTGCATTGAATTAGTTATTATCCCAACTTCTATGCCTAAGTTCTCGTCGGGCTTGCCTACCCCACTATCTTAGCAACAACAGTAGCGGTACATGTATTCCACTGGCAGAGGGGCCAGAACGATTTTCGTTTATAACTTCAAAAATGGTTCAAATGGCTCTGAGCACTATGGGACTTAACTTCTGAGGTCATCAGTCCCCTAGAACTTAGAACTTCCTAAACCTAACTAACCTAAGGACATCACACACATCCATGCCCGAGGCAGTATTCGAACCTGCGACCGTAGCGGCCGCCCGGTTTCAAACTGTAGCGCCTAGAACCGCTCGGTCACCCCGGCCCGCTTTTATAACTTCGTTAAGTCGTTTGCGGACCCAGCCGCTTCCCCCATGTTGATACATTTAGCCTTCTCCATCATCCTTTAAGTTCTGTAACATCATCATGGATGGAATCACCCTATATACACTCCTAGAAATTGAAATAAGAACACCGTGAATTCATTGTCCCAGGAAGGGGAAACTTTATTGACACATTCCTGGGGTGAGATACATCACATGATCACACTGACAGAACCACAGGCACATAGACACAGGCAACAGAGCATGCACAACGTCGGCACTAGTACAGTGTATATCCACCTTTCGCAGCAATGCAGGCTGCTATTCTCCTATGGAGACGATCGTAGAGATGCTGGATGTAGTCCTGTGGAACAGCTTGCCATGCCATTTCCACCTGGTGCCTCAGTTGGACCAGCGTTCGTGCTGGACGTGCAGACCGCGTGAGACGACGCTTCATCCAGTCCCAAACATGCTCAATGGGGGACAGATCCGGAGATGTTGCTGGCCAGGGTAGTTGACTTACACCTTCTAGAGCACGTTGGGTGGTACGGGATACATGCGGACGTGCATTGTCCTGTTGGAACAGCAAGTTCCCTTGCCGGTCTAGGAATGGTAGAACGATGGGTTCGATGACGGTTTGGATGTACCGTGCACTATTTAGTGTCCCCTCGACGATCACCAGAGGTGTACGGCCAGTGTAGGAGATCGCTCCCCACACCATGATGCCGGGTGTTGGCCCTGTGTGCCTCGGTCGTATGCAGTCCTGATTGTGGCGCTCACCTGCACGGCGCCAAACACGCATACGACCATCTTTGGCACCAAGGCAGAAGTGACTCTCATCGCTGAAGACGACACGTCTCCATTCGTCCCTCCATTCACGCCTGTCGCGACACCACTAGAGGCGGGCTGCACGATGTTGAGGCGTGAGCGGAAGACGGCCTAACGGTGTGCGGGACCGTAGCGCAGCTTTATGGAGACGGTTGCGAATGGTCCTCGCCGATACCCCAGGAGCAACAGTGTCCCTAATTTGCTGGGAAGTGGCGGTGCGGTCCCCTACGGCACTGCGTAGGATCCTACGGTCTTGGCGTGCATCCGTGCGTCGCTGCGGTCCGGTCCCAGGTCGACGGGCACGTGCACCTTCCGCCGACCACTGGCGACAACATCGATGTACTGTGGAGACCTCACGCCCCACGTGTTGAGCAATTCGGCGGTACGTCTACTCGGCCTCCCGCATGCCCACTATAAGCCCTCGCCCAAAGTCCGTCAACTGCACATACGGTTCACGTCCACGCTGTCGCGTCATGCTACCAGTGTTAAAGACTGCGATGGAGCTCCGTATGCAACGGCAAACTGGCTGACACTGACGGCGGCGGTGCACAAATGCTGCGCGGCTAGCGCCATTCGACGGCCAACACCGCGGTTCCTGGTGTGTCCGCTGTGCCGTGCGTGTGATCATTGCTTGTAGAGCCCTCTCGCAGTGTCCGTAGCAAGTATGGTGGGTCTGACACACCGGTGTCAATGTGTTCTTTTTTCCATTTCCAGGAGTGTATATCATTCCTCTTTGGTTGAAAAGTGGTTATTTGTGTGATAATAGTTGAGAGGCTACACTTGGCGAGTGGGGAGGGGGGCGAGACGAAGCGAGAGGGATGATAATAAATCGGAAGAGGGGATAATATAAAGGCCTTTCAGCCATGCTCTACTATCCATTTTGTTTTTGCGGCATAACTGTAACCTCTCTGCTAGTTTTATTGTGTCACTGACAGGAGATATAGTCCGATGTATGTGTACAGCTTCACTTTTTTCTGATGAGTGTATTTTAAGTCATGTGTGGCTCTAGATGGAGTCATGGATATCAAAATAAATTTGATTAAGGAAACATCTGCATCTACATGATTGTTCCGCAATTCACACTGGGTGCACAGAACCAATTTGAGACTATTTCTCTATCGTTCACTCTCTAATAGCACGTGGAAAAAATGAAAACATAATCTTCGAGTGTGAGTTCTCGTTTCCCTTATTTTATTACTGTTGTCACTTCTCCCATTGTAGTTGGGAGTCAATAAAGTGTTTTCGTACCCGCAAGAGAAAGCTAGAGATTAATTTTTCCTGGAGAGCTGTCGCCACAACGAAATATGTCTTTTTTTTAATGATTGCTACCCCAACTCGCTTATCATACCTGTGACACTCTCTCCTCTAATTCGCCTGAATGCCAAAGGAGGTGCCCTTCTTTGAGCTTTTCGATGTTCTCGGTCAGTCCTACCTGGTAAGGCTCCCATACCGTGCAGCAATGATCCAAAAGAGGACAGACAAGCATAATGTAGGCAGTCGTTTTAGTAGATTAGTAGCACGTTCTAAATGGTCTACGAACAAAACGCAGTCTTTGCTTCCCAATGCCCACAACATTTTCTATGTGATTTTTATAGTTGTTGTTTGAAATTGTAATCCATGGGTATTTAGCTATGCCGAAAAACTTCAAATTTGTGTGATTTATCGTGTAAATTTAATGGAATCTTTTTAGTACTCATGTGAAGGTCCTCACTGTTTTTATTGTTCAGTGTCAGTTTCCACTTTTGGCACCAAATAAATACCTTATATAGATAATTTTCTTATTCATTTTGATTTTATGATGACTTTACTAGGTAAATGACGACATCACCTGCAAATAATCTAGGGCACATCCTAAATCGTTTATACAGATTTAGAACAGCAAGGTCCTATAACCCTTCCTTGGGGAACACCAGATAATACTTCGGTTTCTGTAGATGTTTAAGTACGATATTGAACTTCATGAATAGCAATATTTTGGAGGCACAGCAACCAGCAGGCAGGCACTCGCTGGAACTAGAAAAACCCAAGAACTCTGGTGCAGCCAAGGGTCACCATTTGTTTTAAGGCACAAACGTAAAAGAGCGGCTGGACTCAATCCCCTGGTAGGGAATCGTTAAATACAACGGGTGGTAACCCCGACGAAGGTCAGAGCGTTAATTCACACCGTGAGGACTTTTTAGTCTGCTGTGGAGGCAGAAAGTCCCTCAAGAGTCTGGAAGTCGGACGTTCATAAGAAGTACGGACTGCGATGATTTTGGAACTGTGGATGGTCTTGTATGAGAGTGTGACTGGGGTAGAGACGGAAACTCACATGAAACACACGGAAAGATGCTGTTTTCACTGCAGGTGAAGGAGCAACCCTTGCAACCATTTCTGCTAGGCACCCCTAATTCTACGGACGTTGTGAACCAAGATATTATACTACTCACAGCTGCCAAATGTTATCAATACAATGACCTCACCTCATGGTCTAGTGGGTATCATGGCTGTCTCTTGATCGCGGGATCCCGGATTTAGTTTTGAGTCGGGTCGCAGGTTTCCTTCGTTGGGGACTGGGTGTTTGTATTGCCTTAAACGTTTCATTCATCTCGTTTTCCTCGATACCCAAGTCGTCCTAAGGGACGTCAAACAAAAAGGCTTGCGCAAGACATCCAAAAAATCAGAGATTGGGGTCCCCTTTTCAATAAAGCCATTCGATCATCATGAGCTCAGAAGGAGAATTATCCTAACCTGGTGGTTAGAATGACACCTATTAATGCACAAAACAGAATCCGCCTCACTCATTACAGAGAAATAAACCTCAGCATTACTGATACAGAACAGTGTATAATATCTGGAAAGTAGGATTTACTTTAATTATAAGCTGAGTTTACTCTTGTTCCACTATTGCGCTCATACTGTACGCTCTTTTACAAATATTGGCGTAGTAGGACCTCAAGGAGCTACCCATTGCACTACGAAAGTGAATGTACATGAGCTGTAATGTAGACGACAATACAGACCTCGGAAAGCAAAGTGGCTAAACAAATTTTTATTGTGCATAGCACGGCTGCAGCATTCATAAAGCAATCGATATACGATACTGAGCAAACAGAATTTGGGAAAAAGCCTGAAAGACGTCTTGTTATAATTAAACACAATTAAAATAAGTATCTACACTTTACATAAAAGAATTTAAGGATCACTTTTTCTAAACCTAGTAATTTTCTCCCATTCTGACTCCCAAGTTTTAAATTTAGCTCGAAGTTGCCTACAAACTTCCTCCGTAACGCTGCAAAAGCCTGGTGCGCTGTACGTCATCCTCGGGCTCGACGGCTCTTCAAACAGCAAACAGTAAAGTGTCGACACAAGCGGAAAAAAGGACAGAGCTCGGAAGTTCACGTCGCGTATAAAGTGAATTAATGACGTCACACTGGCGCCAAATTTCACAACAGTTCTGCCCGACAGCACTGTGGACGTGTCACTCGATAGGAGCGTCGTCACAGCCCCTCTTACCCACATTTCATCCCTTCTTTTGGCGAATCTGCAATGGAAGTCAGGACCGCGACGCTCAGCGTTGAAATCAATTGGTTTTCTTATGAGCGGCCGAATAAAACATTTCAGACACAGCACCGCTCCGAATCGAAACAAAAAGGCCTCGGGGGGTAGCATGAAGGGCGTCAATGATACCGCCCCTTTCTTTGGGATGCTGAAGCCCACAGACTTCGCAGTCGGAAACGACAGTTTGCAATGTGATGAGCAAAAGGACGACGTTCTTGACAACCTTTGGCACTGTTGTTACTTCCTGAGCGATTCAACCCTTCTCGACAGAGATCATGGGGCCGCAACCCCACTGAACGATATCTCACACCTTTGGAGTGCAGTACGGCCACAATTTTCGCTCTGATGTACAATGTGGAAGTACTAGAGGCCGTTCACAACCATTCGATGAATTTTGAACGTGATCTGAAGCAGCAAATGGTCCTTATGCTTTTACAGTGCACCTGTTTCACGTCCTCCTGAGGCGTGATCACAAGTTTCGTCGAATGGTTTTGATTAGTCTGTTGTGTTTCCAACCTGTACACGAGAGCAAACATAGAGGTCGCGATGCACTCCCAAGGGTTGCGATCGCGTTCAAGGGCTATCCAGCCCCATAATGTCCGTAGAAAATGATTGAAACGTCCGACGCCGTCTGCAACGTCCATGGTTGTCAAGAACGTCTTCCTGTTGCTCATTGCTCTGCAAATTGTCGTCTTCTCCTGCGAAATGCGTGGGGCTCAACGTCCCAAGCAAAGGGATGGTTGCATTGCATTATGCCACTCCCTGTGGTCATTTCGTTTAGATTCTGAGCGGTGGTGTGTCTGAAATGTTTTCCTCGACCACCCTAAAAAAGCCTGATAATTTCAGCGCTGGGCGTGGAGGTTCTGATGACTAGTGCAGAGGTGTGAAAATAAGGGGTGAAATGCGAAAAGAGGAATGTGGCAACATTTCTATCGTGTGACACGTCCATTGTGGCGTTAGACAGAATTATGGTGTAGTTTGGTGCCAATGTGACATCATTAACGCACTTTACAAGTCGCAGGAACTTCTGAGCTGTGGCCTTTTTTTCACATGTGACGACAGCTTGCTGTTTGCGGCGTCGTTGAACCAGAAGTTGACGTCGCATGACTCCACGTCTTTGCACCATTACACAGGAAGGTAGTAGGCACCTTTGAATTAAATTTCAAACTTATGCTTATGCAAGGTAGACAATTATGGGCCTTCTCCTTCTGTTTCAAAGTATAGTTAATCTTCAGTTGTTGCGCTTAGCCACCATCAGCATGGTAACATGAAAATTGTCTCGGAGCAACCTCCTGCACTAGTTTGCTGGAGGACTGCGGTTCAAAATCCCATCTGTTCACGGTTGCCACGAGACAAGCTCGGCACCACTGGCCAGGAGCGATGAACTTCGCCACAGACTTGAAGCAGCGTGGAATGCCGTACCCATATGTCGTCCAACCGCAGTTCTGCTTGTTCCTCGGCCTAATCAAGGCCACTGTTTCCACAGAGAAGGAAGCTGAGGGTACTGTGGGGGTATTTCAATAAGGAATACAATGCAATTTTTCTGAAATCAGCTTCGTTTTATTTGCACTCTTTCTGGCTACAAACCCAACACTTTCCTGGTCGATGTCGAAGTCAACGTCTTGCTGCATCAGTAACCGCCCCATCAGCCACGTACTGCTTTCCACGGAGTGCATGGTTCACTGAGCCAAAAAGATGGAAGTTGGAAGGTGCGAGACCCGGACTGTAGGGTGGATGAGGAAGAACAGTCCAATGAAGTTTTGTGAGCTCCCCTCGGGAGCACAGACTTGTGTGAGGCCTTGCGTTGTCAAGGAGGAGAAGTCCGTTTGCATTTTTATGCCAGCGAACACACTGAAGCCGTTTCTTCAACTTCCTGAGGGTAGCACAATACGCTTCAGAGTTGATCGTTGCACTATAAGGGAGGACATCCAAGGGAATAACCCCTTCAGAGACCCAGAAAACCGTGGCCTTACTGTACCAGCTGAGGACACGGCTTCAAACTTTTTCTTCGTAGGAGAGGTGGTGTGGCGCCTCTCCATGGATTGCCGTTCTGTTTCTGATTCGAAGTAAGGCCTCACCAGTAGGCAGAATGAAGGAAATATGTTGGATTAAAAGTTAATATACCATCACAATTTGTACACAATACAAACTACAGGCACACGGTAGGAATAAATTTGCTGTTGTAATTATGGAATAATTAACGATTAAAGCTCCGATATTTCTGGTCATCAAAAGACAGCTATTTTTATGTTTTCAAGCTAAAAGTTGTTTGTATCCCTAATAGAAATACGACATAATAATTTTTCAGTCAGAATTAAGCATACTCATGTTTTAATTGGCGTTAGTTAATGGAATTGTAATTATGACTATATAGAAAATGTAAAATTTTACTCATACAAAATTTAATTAATAGAATCTAGGCCTTTTCTTCAATAAAACTAATCCCTCTGTTCACATGAAAATGATAGGGTACCGTAAATTATCCTTTCAGTAAGTACAGCAATATATACAAATTAACGAAATATATTGTTGCAAAAGTAAAACATGTAATTTATGGGCTTAATAGAAACAGATTGTTTCCTGTCTTCGTATGGAATTATTCAGTTTTATTTCATGTAAATTTCTATGTAATTTTTGAAAGATGTATGTTAAAATTTTAACTGTGCAAATCTAAAAATTTAATATGTAACAATGACAGTAATTGTTTAAAATCATATAAATAGAGGCGATTTGTACGCCGCCATAAGTTAGATGAGCTTAGTCTGAGGTCAGTCGTATATCAGTCATGAGAAAGTGTTAAGTCACATGTAGTTCGCCGCCGAAAACCTAGCGTGCGAAATAAAACTGAACAAGAAATACTGGAGCTTATTTCCCGTGTGGCGGTGTAGTAACATCAAGATGAAGCTACGGCAGTATTAAGAACCAGCACCCCGTATTACACAAGATACGTATTATTTATTTGGTGGAGGATATCCGTGACATGGTATGATATTGTTTTTCTTGTTTTAAGCAACGATACACATCCCAAAGTTCACCATACAAAAACATTTCGCCGCGTTATATTAAACAATACGCAAGCAGAAGCGCACAGATGTTCCTCCATTGCTCTTTATGGTCTTCTGTTAAGCAACGAGGAACCCAGCGGGCACACTCAACTGGTGGACGAGTGTTCCAGCACTACCAACAGAGACGTCCACTTGAGCAACGAGATGTTTGAGTGTGATCCGTCGATTACCTCGCATGAGAACTTCCGCACGTTTCTACACTACTGGCCACTAAAATAGCTACACCACGAAGATGACGTGCTACAGACGCGACATTTAACCGACAGGAAGAAGCATTCACACAAGGTTGGCGCCGGTGGCGACACCTACAACGTGCTGACATGAGGAAAGTTTCCAATCGATTTCTCATACACAAACAGCAGTTGACCGGCGTTGCCTGGTGAAACGTTGTTATGATGCCTCGTGTAAGGAGGAGAAATGCGTACCATCACGTTTCCGACTTTGGTAAAAGTCGGATTGTAGCCTCTCCCGATTGCGGTTTATCGTATCGCGACATTGCTGCTTGATTTGGTCGAGATCCAGTGACTGTTAGCAGAATATGGAATCGGTGGGTTCAGGAGGGTTATACGGAACGCAGTGCTGGATCCCAACGGCCTCGTATCACTAGCAGTCGAGAAGACAGACATCTTATCCGCATGGCTGTAACGGATCGTGCAGCCACGTCTCGATCCCTGAGTCAACAGATGGGGACGATTGCAAGACAACAACCGCCTGCACGAAGAGTTCGACGACGTTTGCAGCAGCATGGACTATCAGCTCGGAGGTCGTGGCTGCGGTTACTCTTGGCGCTGCATCACAGACACGAGAGCCTGCAATGGTGTACTCAACTACGAACCTGGATGCGCGAATGGCAAAACGTCATTTTTTTGGATGAATACAGGTTCTGTTTACAGCATCATGATGGTCGCATCCGTGTTTGGCGACATCCCAGTGCCCACACATTGGAAGCGTGTATTCCTCATCGCCATACTGGCGTATAACCCAGCGTGACAGTATGGGGTGCCATTGGTTACACGTCTCGGTCACCTCCTGTTCGCATTGACGGCACTTTGAACAGTGGACGTTACATTTCAGATGTGTTACGACCCGTGGCTCTACCCTTCATTCGGTCCCTGCGAAGCCCTACATTTCAGCAGGATAATGCACGACCGCAAGTTGCAGGTCCTGTACGGGCCTTTCTGGATACAGAAAATGTTAGATTGCTGCCCTGGCCAGCACATTTTCCAGATCTCTCACCAACTGAAAACGTCTGGTAATGGTGGCCGAGCAACTGGCTAGTCACAATACGCCAGTCACTACTCTAGATGAACTGTGGTATGGTGTTGAAGCTGCATGGGCAGCTGTGCCTATACACGCCATCCAAGCTCTGTTTGACTCAATGTCCAGGCGTATCAAGGCCGTTATTACGGCCAGAGGTGATTGTTCTGGGTACTGATTTCTCAGGATCTATGCACCCAAATTACATGTCAGTTCTAGTATAATATATTTGTCCAATGAATACCCGTTTAACATCTGCGTTTCTTCTTGATGTAGCAATTTTAATAGCCAGTAGTGTACACTGCAGGAGCCACAGCCGTGTGTGGTCGGCGGCACGCGAGAGATCGGACAATTTTGTGCAACCTTGTTGCGTTGGTTGCGTTGGTAACAAACGCTTCCCCCAACGGCTCACTGTGTTTTTGTTCACTGCCAGGTCTCCATAGGCATTATGCAAGCGCCTATGAATGTCTGTGATGCTCTGGTTTTCCGCCAGAAGAAACGTAACGACAGTTCTCTGCTTCGAACGCACCTCCGTCACAGACGTCATTTTGAAGGCTACACGTAGCGTAGCCGCCTATCGCAACCTTATGACAGCAAACAGCTGAAGCGGGAATATTCCACGACATCCCACAACAACTTTGGTTTTTTTTTAACCTAAACTGACCGAGAAATAACAGTGTTGCATTACTTACTGAATGACCCTCGCAAATTTCGCACCCAGTTAACGCCTTCTTCACCTACAAATTTAACCACGTATTCCTCCTACTATCCTGTATAACCAAAACAATAATATTTATTTACTATACTTTCAGATTTTGCCATTTTCATGACCAGCGGTGTATGCAGGGTGTCCCATGAGGAACTGTCAATATTCATGTATATGACAAGAACGCTAAGTGGAAACAAAGAAGTGAAGTAAGCATAATCTCTAAAATGAATGCCTTAATAGCTTTGAGCACTTTATCTTCACTACTGTCAAACAAATCTCTTCTACTGCAAGCTTTTAGCTTTGCGAAGAGGTAGTATGGACCAAAACAAGAAAAAATGTTCAGTAGACATGGGCTCCAGAGCGCATACCTCAAGAGTTACGGGCCCTATTTAATCTTTGCTAGTGTGAAATACATCTCTTCTGATGAGCAAATGCTCATATCTCTTAAGGCACGTTGGTCCATACTACCTACTCCCAGAATATGAAAAGCAAAGAATTTTCAGAAGAGGAGATTTACTTCCTAGCATCGATGATGAAGAAGTCCTCATAGCTCTTCAGGTATGCATTTTGGAACCAAAGTTTACTACATTTTTCCTCAGCCTTGAAGGGTTGCAGTGTGGCAGCAGTCTCAAATACTCCACAGACACTCAGCTCTTCAACCTCATCCATCTCCTTCTCATAGAACTGAATAAACATAAATCCGCCCTCTCTCTCTCCCTCGGCCGTGAGAAAGCCTTTGACAATGGAATTCCAGTCTCCTTTTCAGTCTCAAACAGTTGAAGCAGTGGAAGCGCGGCTGCAGTGTGCCAACGCTGTTGTGTCTCATATCGCAGTGGAGCAAACTTTTTCCTCTCATATCCCCGATGTTGGCCATTCTTCCTGGAACACCCTGTATTTCGTGTCGCCTAAGGGTAGGGTGTTTAGAGAAAACTCAGTCCGCTAATACTTACAGTGGAGGGAGAGTTAAACTTATCGAATAAGACAAGAGTGCTTTAAATAGTGTTGTTTTCTGTATGATGAAGACCACTACTATGAAACTGACTTTCTGACTTCGTAAGTGTTGTAAGCTTGCTTCACCTGCATTGGACCTTATCAGATACTGCACTAAATTACTGATAAATCTAGTTTGAATTTCTTTCCAAAACACAGCTCAACCTTTCAAAGTGGTTGAAGTGACACATACTCGATTTGGAAATCGCAGTTATATCTTTCACGCGAAGTGCTCACTAGACGTGTAAATCTAGTTCTTCGAAAAAAAAAAAAAAAAACGGAAGTTTAGGAGCTAATGTTCCGTCGACTAGGTCACTAGATACGAACCACATACTTGGACAGTAAAAGGACGGGGAAGAAATTTTGCTGTGTCGTTTTCAAAGAAACCATCCTGATATTTCCTTGAAGTGGTTTAGGTAAACGACAGAGAACGTAAAATTATATCTGGATAGATCGACTGGGACACGAGAATACGAGTCCAAATTCTTAACCACTGCGAAAACTCTCCCGATTTGACTGTCCCTTCAGACTAATCGATATAAAGTCCAGTCCTCGAAATAACGCCGTCTCGATCACGAATATCGAACGTAAATGTTCAGATTGTGCCCAGATATTACGTCTATTACGATTACCTTAACACCCCCCGCCTCAAAGCACAGATCTAGCCACCGAGAAAGGACCCTCTGTGCAGATAGCCGTGTCGTGGGCACAGCCCCATCAAAGGAGTATGTGTGCTGAGGACAGCCTGTTATATGGTTCTTGAATAGGGACAGCTGCCTTTTCAGTAGTTGCACGGACAACAGTATGGATAATTAACCAGTCCGATACTACAATAGCTACATTTTCCGAAGACATGCAGCTCTACTTTGTGGTTTAATGATGATGGCATCTATTTGGGCGAAATATTCCGCAGGGGAAATAATTCCCGCTCTAGATATCCTGGCGGCAACTGCTCAGGAGGCTGTGTTGTCTTAAGGAGAAACAAAACTCGCGTTCTGCGAGTCGGCTAGTGACATGTTAGATCTCTTAATAGGATATACGATAGATTTAATTTAGATTTTATGAGAATAAGTGAAATGCGCTGCCAGGAAAAAAAGTATTTCTGCTCAGATAAGTACAAAATCCAGCGGAGGAAGTCCAGAAGTGGGTCTAATACTGAATAAGAAAATAGGACTGCATATAAACCACTACAAGCAGCATAGTAGACAGGTGGTTGTAGCCAAGGAAGACACGGGCCACCAGAGTAGTAAAAGTATACAACGTCCGTCCAAAAAGTTCCAAGACCGATTTTATACCTGACGTATAAACGACGTCAGAGCAGTAGCTACGACAGGAGCTCTAAGTAACAACCGTAAACAACAGATGGCCATTAGATCAGTCAGTTGTGAGCAGCCAGGTTGAAGCAGTGGATGTGCGGCTGCAGTGTGCCAACGCTGTTGTGTCTCATATCGCAGTGGAGCAACATCTGCGAATCAAGTGTTCGAGACATATCAAGAATGTTTTGAAGAAGGGAAAAGTTTGTGCAAAGTTCGTTCCTCACTCCTTGAATCTGGAGCAAAAACGACGCGTGGACGCTTGCCGCGTAATCTCAGCACTACCTACCCCCTAGTTCTCCCCCTGCTCACTGGCCCTGTTGCTTTCCCGCAACTCTACACCATATTCCCCCACCACTGCACCTCCACACCATTCACATCTTCTCCCAACGAAGCTTTAATCTCCTTCCCTTGCCCTACCGTGAAATCCGCCCTGATATATACCCATCCTTCCAGCTCTAGAACATCCCTACCATCCTCCGCTTGTCAGGGCTCCCTTCCCCTTCAACACTCTCTACTCACTTCCTCAGTCTTGGTTCGGAACCGCAACCCTCTCCACTCTCTCTCCATCCATCCCCCGAACATCCACTCACAAAAGCCCCCACCTACGTACTATACTACCTTTAAACACTACGTTCTTTCGATACATCCACTCATTTCTTCAGTCATCTAAGTATCTCTTTTAATCAGCCTTCCCGTTTTACTTTATGCAACTGTCTATCCGTTTTTATAACTTCGTGTGTGACACACTTTGTCCATTCATCTGTGTCTTTATTTTAATTTAATCTGTGGTGTCGCCGCCAGACACCACACTTGCTAGGTGGTAGCCTTTAAATCGGCGGCGGTCCGGTAGTATACGTCGGACCCGCGTGTCGCCACTATCAGTGATTGCACACCGAGCGCCGACACACCGCAGGTCTAGAGAGACTTCCTAGCACTCGCCCCAGTTGTTCAGCCGACTTTGCTAGCGATGGTTCACTGCCTACTTATGTTCTCATTTGCCGAGACGATAGTTTAGCATAGCCTTCAGCTACGTTATTTGCTACGACCTAGCAAAGCGCCATTATCATTTACTATTGATATTGTGAACTATGTACCGTCAAAACCGACGTTCATCATTAATGGATTAAAGTTAAGTATTCCACCAGCTACGTCCGTTGTTTCTAAATTGTAATTTCCTTGTCCTGTTCCAGACCTCACGCCAGCCTGCGTGAGCTAAATCGCGTGCCTTTCGGCCTCCTCTAGTAACACGGTGTTGGCTCTCCTGCCAACCACAAAATAATCACCAATCAACATTTTATATTTTCATTTATACCAATGAAGATCTGTCTTTTTACTATGCAAAACGTTTGTTTTGTCAACCACTATGTCCAACTTCTATATTTTTCAATTTTTTTAAAATTTTCCTCTCATGTATAGAAAAGCGGCAAATCGTATCCGCTGACAGCCCACTCATGGCCCATATGGGTCGGGGAAGAATGGAAAGACAGTAAATAAAAAAGTGATTTCGTTTTGTTTAAATTAGTAAAATGTTCTGGGCTATTATGCCGTGGTCGAATGGACTTCGTCTTAAAACCCAACGTTTCGTTCCTATCTGCGGATGACATTTTCAAGGGAGATCGTAGCTTCTTTGAATGTCCGATTCACACCCTGGGTCGCTACTGACTGCAGTAAAATTCCGCTTCCGCAAGCTTCCCCGACTAGCGTGACGTTACATGATTTGGATGTGTGAGCGCAATTGGCCGTTGTGGACTGCCGTCGTCCGCTGTTGCTATCATCGAATGGTTGAAGAGTGACACATTTCTTCAGCACCGGAATCCAAATGTTATCCAGTTTCACGCCTCCCTCCTTCCTACTAAAATTCCTGGGGTGTTTTACAATCTCTATAGCCCCTCTTTACAGCTTTTCTTGGTATCCGCTTTTGGCCTTCACTACTTGAGTCTTATCAAAATGAATATATCATCATTCTTTTGCAATTGCTATTGTACTCTTCTGGTCGCTTTTAAACCGTTCTTTTTGTAGTAGCCAAGTACATCTCCCTACAGCTACACGGAATCTTACTTACAAATTCCAGCTTTTTCCACTGGTTGACGAGCGTCCTTGGCCGATTTTAGGTGGTCTCTGGGTGTATAGATTACCGCGATCTTCCGTTCTTTCAGGATTTTTCCTGTGCGGTCAATAACGTCCTTAATGAATGGCAGGAAAACTTCCGATTTCATAGGCCGTTGAGCGTCGCTATGATTTCTACGCGGTGATCTTGAAGCTCTTTCCACCTCAGACGAACGAATAACCAATTTTCAGCAATGCATTGGTGAGATGTGCCTCTCTTTTGTTGTGGGTTGTGGTTCGATTCCAGGTGTAGGTAACGGTCTGTGTGCGTGGGTTTTCCATAAACCGTGTGACTTAAGCTACCATCTTCTTTCTTCAAAACTAGAACATCAAGAAAATGTAATCTTCCGCCTGCCTCCTTCTCCACGGTAAACTGAATCTTCAGATTGATCTCGTTCAGATGTTTGTGAATACGATCCAGTTCCTCCTTGTCATACCACCACAAAACATAAGTACCATCCACATACCGGAACCAAATATTCGTTTCTTGTTCACTCCTAGAATTTTTTAGGAGGAAGCTCGCTGTAACTAGACTTACGCGGGTTCTCACAGCGACACCATCCGTCTGGTCATAGAACTCATCGTCCATCTGAAATACATAGTTATGTGGCAATATTTAAACAGTTATGCAACATCGGGAGGAAAAATCCGATTCACCTGTTGTAAAACCTCGTTGCGTGGAACGATAGGGAATAGCGACACCACATCAAATCTAACTAATATGTCCTCGAACTGCACCATTACACCATTTAATTTACTGATAAAATGTGCCGAATTCTTGATATAGAAATCCAATCGGCCCGGATACGGTCGTAATAATATAGTCAAGAACTTGCCAACTGAATAGGTGAATGAACGAATAGCACTCACTATGGACCTTAGAGGAACATGTTCTTTGTGCACATTTGGCAATACATGAGGTCTTGGTGCTAGCGCAGCTGAATTGAACAGACTTTTCTGAACGCTCTGTTCGATAGAGGACTTCTTAATCAATCGCGTAACAGTTCTAAGAACTTTATCGGTGGGGTCTTTACCTAGCTTCCTATGTGTCTGCGGATCTAACTAGTCGTTAATCTCACTATAATAGTCGGTCACATTCAAAAGAACCGTTGCATTTCTATTGCCAGTGGAGAGAATGATAACATTATCGTCCTCATTCAGGCAATTTATGACATTCCTCTCAACTGTTTTGTTTACAAATAAAAATGTCTAGAACATACTCGAGTCTTACTGAGTACATCAGAACGACCAAAAGAATAGGTATATGCAGTCTCAGAAATCCAATCGAGGTTATGAGGTGAGAGCTGCTGCGGTTCGAGAACATTAAGCTTTAACTCACCTTTTGAAAACTCTTTCCAAAAGCGATGTGCGGCATAACTCTGGTGGAGAGAATCATGCTTATCTCATTTCTCAGAATCTTTCACTCACAGAGGCTTAAAATTATTTCTCTCCAACGTAACATCATAAAAGCGAAAATTTTGACAGCAAGTAGCTCAGAGGAGCGAGTTTTTATACTCTAAATCCCACTTATTCCTAAGAATTTATCATTTCAATTTAAACGTGTGTAATTCCTGCTGACCTTTTATTGCGGCGTGACATTAAACAAGCAGAGCGCCATTCGCTTCGCTTTGCAGGCGTGGTGTCGGTTGCTTTTTGCATAGCCAGATCTAAGTGGCTCTGCTCCGAGTTAGTGAAGCAAACAAGCTCTTCGTTCACATCTTCAATTATAGTGCTTAAAACGTTGTGTATAAGAAGCTTTATAACTCAAAAATAAATTCCACGAGTATGAAGTGTCGAACAGAGTCATATAAATGCCCAAGCAACGCCAGGTTTCTCATCCGGTCATCACTTAGTATGGTACATAAAATACAAACATTTACGGTTGTATCACACTTCCACTAGCTGCATCTCCCATACAGAGGGAAATAATGAAAGACTTTAATGCTATGTAACGTTTGCTAGTGATGTCATTAGAGACATACCCGCCGGAGGCTCAAAAAAATGGTTCAAATGGCTCTGAACACTATGGGACTTAACATCTGAGGTCATCAGTCCCCTAGAACTTAGAACTACTTAAACCTAACTAACCTAAGGACATCACACCCATCCATGCCCGAGGCAGGATTCGAACCTGCGACCGTAGCGGTCGCGCGGCTCCAGACTGAAACGCCTAGTACCGCTCGGCTACATCGGCCGGCCGCCGGAGATTCGAGTCCTCCCTCGGACATGGGTGTGTGTTGTTCTTAGCGTAAGTTAGCTTAAGTAGTGTGTAAGTCTAGGGGCCGATGACCTTAGCAGTTTGGTCCCTTAGGAATTCACACATGTTTGAACGTTTTGAGGGACATACCACAATCCAAGATTGGGTAAGATCGCTGGGTAAACGCATTAAGGGGACCGTATTACTCGACTCGAATACTTTAGAAGAATCATAATGGTCAGGCAACAATTTGAACATCGTTCCATTCGAATACAAGGCCTTTACCATTGTACACTTCGCTCGGCTCTGAATTCGAAACTGAGATCTAACACTCTGTATGCCCTAAATACCTGACCCAATTGAACCTGTGAGCAGTCATATTCCTTTGGCCGTTCCATAATTTTCCAAAATAACTTTGGGGGGAATGCCGGATAGGTCATCAGACAAGCCCACCGCCGAGTCTGCCCCTCGTCCTTATTAAAAGGACTCATGGTAGAAATCTCAGCTCCAGTACAAAGAAACTGTTCTTCTCCCTTTTCTCCAAGAGCATCGGACGCTCGATTTGGGGCGAAAGACTGGCGGCGATATACTCAAGAGCCAATGATCCAGGTTTGCGTTCTGATTTGACAGAATATTCCGTCTGACAGTACAACGTCCAACAACCTTTTCAAGAAGTTTGCCTCCATACCCGTGGAGGAAAAGAAGCTTGTTACAACTGTGTAGCGCTGGTTAATGGAAAGACCAGTTGTATGAAAAATAGCCAACTATATTCACACCCGATACCTCGCTAGTAATAAACTGGCGTGCCAAAAGCCGGCCGGAATGGCCGAGCGGTTCTAAGCGCTACAGTCTGCAACCGCGCGACCGCTACGGTCGCAGGTTCGAATGCTGCCTCGGGCATGGATGTGTGTGATGTCTTTAAGTTAGTTAGGTTTAAGTAGTTCTAAGTTCTAGGGGGCTGATGACATCAGAAATTAAGTCCCATTGTACTCAGAGCCATCTGAACCATTGAGTGTGTCTGAACAATACGCCCTCTGCCCACCGCGACACTCAATGTTGCCAGTTGGCGTTGCCATCACGTAACATCGTAAGGAAAGTGTATAAGCGCAGCAGAGGCATATGGGTAATCATTCTATCGACGAAACGAGCCTCAAATGGAGAAATCGTCTGACACAAGCGACTTTAAAAAAGGTCGGATGTTCGCGTGCTACTGTCGTGATCATGTGTGAAAAGTGGCTGAACGGCATTGAAACCAGCATTAGGCGACAAGGCGTTGGACGTCTAGTCTCGTCACAGTACGTGCTGGACGTAAGCTTGCCATCTTTGTAAAGTATGACAAGCGGCGACATGTAACAGATCTGACGACATGCTGATGCTGGTGCAGGCAAAAGTGTTTCGGTGCACAGAGTTCAGCGCACATTGTTGAAAATGTGGTTCCGCAGCAGACGCCCGCTTAGTGTTCCCATGTTGACCCAACGACATCGTCAGTTGTGACTGCAGTGGGCACAGAATCATTGAGGCTGGACCATGGACCAATGGAAACCTGTTGCCTGGTCGGATGAATCACGTGTCTTGTTACACCAGGTCGATGTTCATTTCTGAATACGCCGTCATCCAAGCGGACGCCAGTTCGAAACATGCATTGTGAAACTGACACATTCTTGGGGGCACTAGCACGCTATAGGCGTATGGGAGACACTCGCCGGCCTGTGTGACCGCTCGGTTCTATGTGCTTCAGTCTGAACCATTTAGAGGACATTCAACTGTTTTCCAAGGGATCTTGGAAATAATTGAAGGCACTATGGCACTTGTGGCTTACCTAAACAATATTGCGGAGTGCCTGCAACCCTTCAAGGCTGATTTCTTCCCTGACGGCGATAATATCTTCCAATAGGATAATCGTCCTAGTCACAAGGCCATCATATTACTACAGTGGTTTGAGGAGCATAACAGTGAACGCACGTTGATATCTTGGCCACTAAATTCGAATGAGCTAAACTCGATAGAACAGATGTGGAATACTGTCGGTCTCCTAGCTCCACCGCCACCAAGCACCGACCCGAATTTTTTGGGAACTGCAGGACCTATGTGTAGACATCTGGTGCCAGGCATCGAAATGACCACCAAGGACTTGTCGAATTCGTGCCACGCGGAATCAATGTTGTATTGTGCTACAAAGATGGGCCAACATATTATTGAATAGGTTGCCTTGTCTACACCTGTGTACCTACTCCGCCAGCCACCGTTCGTAGAATGGCGGAGGGTATCTCTTTCCTTTCCTGTTCCATTCGCAAATAGAGTGATGGAAAAACACTGCCTGTAGGGGTACAAAGTAGACTAGCCTCCAAGTGGTGTACCCCGGGCAAAGTAACTAAGTTACGGCTAAATAGTCTACAGATATAGGTTGCTGGACCTCTGGTGGATTGCCTTAGGATATCCCTGCTGTTAGAGCATACATAGCAATGAAGCAAAACAGTTCTGCCAAGAACTACCTGACAAAGGACTTAGGGAATACCCTCCGGCTCTTACAGCTAGACATAGAGGGAACAAGCAAAGCAAAAAGTGAGTATCTCACTCAAATATTGGTTGAAAACAAGGTGGACGTTGTTCTACTACAGGAAACCCACTGCTCAGACGGAACCCAACTTCATTCCAAGTGTAAGCTCCCTGGCTACACGTTAGCTGCTGCGACATACCATGCAAGTTACGGATGTGCAACATACACTCCTGGAAATGGAAAAAAGAACACATTGACACCGGTGTGTCAGACCCACCATACTTGCTCCGGACACTGCGAGAGGGCTGTACAAGCAATGATCACACGCACGGCACAGCGGACACACCAGGAACCGCGGTGTTGGCCGTCGAATGGCGCTAGCTGCGCAGCATTTGTGCACCGCCGCCGTCAGTATCAGTTTGCCGTGGCATACGGAGCTCCATCGCAGTCTTTAACACTGGTAGCATGCCGCGACAGCGTGGGCGTGAACCGTATGTGCAGTTGACGGACTTTGAGCGAGGGCGTATAGTGGGCATGCTGGAGGCCGAGTGGACGTACCGCCGAATTGCTCAACACGTGGGGCGTGAGGTCTCCACAGTACATCGATGTTGTCGCCAGTGGTCGGCGGAAGGTGCACGTGCCCGTCGACCTGGAACCGGACCGCAGCGACGCACGGATGCACGCCAAGACCGTAGGATCCTACGCAGTGCCGTAGGGGACCGCACCGCCACTTCCCAGCAAATTAGGGACACTGTTGCTCCTGGGGTATCGGCGAGGACCATTCGCAACCGTCTCCATAAAGCTGTGCTACGGTCCCGCACACCGTTAGGCCGTCTTCCGCTCACGCCCCAACATCGTGCAGCCCGCCTCCAGTAGTGTCGCGACAGGCGTGAATGGAGGGACGAATGGAGACGTGTCGTCTTCAGCGATGAGAGTCGCTTCTGCCTTGGTGCCAATGATGGTCGTATGCGTGTTTGGCGCCGTGCAGGTGAGCGCCACAATCAGGACTGTATACGACCGAGGCACACAGGGCCAACACCCGGCATCATGGTGTGTGGAGCGATCTCCTACACTGGTCGTACACCTCTGGTGATCGTCGAGGGGACACTGAATAGTGCACGGTACATCCAAACCGTCATCGAACCCATCGTTCTACCATTCCTAGACCGGCAAGGGAACTTGCTGTTCCAACAGGACAATGCACGTCCGCATGTATCCCGTGCCACCCAACGTGCTCTAGAAGGTGTAAGTCAACTACCCTGGCCAGCAAGATCTCCGGATCTGTCCCCCATTGAGCATGTTTGGGACTGGATGAAGCGTCGTCTCACGCGGTCTGCACGTCCAGCACGAACGCTGGTCCAACTGAGGCGCCAGGTGGAAATGGCATGGCAAGCCGTTCCACAGGACTACATCCAGCATCTCTACGATCGTCTCCATGGGAGAATAGCAGCCTGCATTGCTGCGAAAGGTGGATATACACTGTACTAGTGCCGACATTGTGCATGGTCTGTTGCCTATGTCTATGTGCCTGTGGTTCTGTCAGTGTGATCATGTGATGTATCTGACCCCAGGAATGTGTCAATAAAGTTTCCCCTTCCTGGGACAATGAATTCACGGTGTTCTTATTTCAATTTCCAGGAGTGTATATCAAGAATGATGTTGTAGAGGTAACAGATGTCCAAACAAAAACGGAGAATAATATCCATACCATCAGGTTGAAAGTCGCCAACACAGAGATTGTGAACATCTATAAGCCCCCAGCACAACCATGGGTAAATGAAGCTGCCCAAAATATTCCACATCCAGGAATGGCAATTGGAGACTTCAACAGCCATAACACACAATGGAGCTACAGAACCACGAATGAAGATGTTGAGAAAGTATCAGAATGGGCTGAAATGAAACGCCTTTTCTTACTATTTGACGGGGAGGACAAAGGGACATTCCGCTCAGCTATATGGGCTCAGGACTACACTCCCGATCTCTATTTCGTTACCACTAACAACAAAGGATTGCCCTTACAGAGCAGCAGGAAGGTGCTCAGTGATTTCCCTAGAAGGCAACACCGACCTGTACTGGTGAAAATTGGACTCGAAAACCCAGTTGTGAAGTCTATACCAAAGCCACGATGGAACTTCCAAAAAGCCAAATGGGTAAAATTCTCTGAAGAGGTTGATCATATTATTCAGTTCATTCCACCTAAAGTTAGGCAGTACGACCGCTTTGTTAGGCTAATTCATTCCATTGCCAGAAAACATATTCCAAGAGGCTACAGAGAGAACTACATTCCTGGATGGAACCCTAGATGTCAAGAATTGCATGACGAATTTAAAACGACTCGAGACACCAAGGTAGCAGATGAATTGATTTCGGCCCTAGATTCAGCTAGGCAAAAGAAATGGATGGAACTAACTGAAAACATGTCTTTCCAATACTCGAGTAAGCTTGGAATTTATTAAGAAAGCTTGGCAGTGCCACAAAAGTTAATATCTTATCATACAAAATAAATCCTAACAAACTAGCAGCCAGGATTGTTAATATATCAAGAACACCAAGCAACAACAACAAACAGAAAGCCAAAGAAATAAAACATGAGCTAAAGTCTAAAATGTCTGAAGCACAGCCTTCCGAATTTGCACAGAAAATCTCTGCAGCCGAAGTTGTTTCAGACCTAGATACTCTGAAATCTGGTAAAGCGGCTGGTTGTGATGGTATATACCCGGAGTTCCTTAAACATGCAGGCCAAGGTGCAGTGCAGTGGCTAACTACACTGTTTAATGAAATTCTCGCAACAGGAAGACTGCCAAATCTTTTTAAGAAAACTAAAATAATTGCCATCCTGAAACCGTGAAAATCTGGTAACAATCCTGAAGACTATAGACCCATTGAACTTCTAAATGTGTGATATAAACTGCTGGAGAGAGTACTCTATAATAGAATTGCACCAACTATCCCGAAACACATTCCTGGAGATCAGGCTGGCTTCAGACGAGACCGCAGTTGTAGCGATCAAGTGCAAGCGTTGGCAACATACATAGAGAAGGGCTTCGAAGACCTGAAGAAAACAATGGCCGTGTTTATTGACCTAACATCAACGTATGATACAGTGTGGCTGAAAGGCATGCTTCTTAAGTTATTAAAAATAATTCCATGTAAAAGAATTGCACAACTACTCAATAACATGCTGTCCAACAGGAAATTCCAAGTTCACCTAAAAGGTCAAGGAAGCAAGGTATACAATTTAAATGACGGTCTACCACAAGGATCAGTATTGGCCCCCTTACTTTTCAATTTATATGTCGCTGACTTGCCAGAAACGAAAGCAAGAACATTTATCTATGCTGATGACATAGCCTTGGTGACGCAGGCTAACGATTTTGCAACTTCAGAAATGACTCTCACTCAGGATCTGCGAATTCTAGATGAATTTTTTAATGGATGGCGACTCAAAGTAAACAGAAATAAAACTGAATCCTCCACCTTCCATCTGAGTAATAGGCATGCTCGCTATAAACCGCAAATTTCTTTTAGAAATCAGAAATCAGTTGCTGTTATATAACCCATTCCCAAAATATCTCGGCGTGACCTTGGATCGTTCACTAACATATAGAAAACACCTAAAAATGAGAACCAGAAAAAATATATTACACAAACTCTCCGGAACAAGCTGGGGAGCTAGGGCATCAGTACTCAAAACAACTGCCCTCTCACTTGTATACTCTGTTGGGGAATATTGCAGCCCACTATGGCTGAACAGCGCTCATACAGCCATGGTAGACACGCAGCTGAATGTAGCCATGAGAAGCGTATCCGAGACAATAAAATCCACACCCTCAGAATGGCTACCTGTTCTGTCTAATATTGCACCACCGAAGTTATGACGTCAAGCAGCGTTGAAAAGGGAATGGGAGAAACGCTCCAATAATCCCGAGTTACCGCTACACCAGGACTGTGATGCCACAAAGGCAACGTCTTAAGTCCAGGAAGCCCTCCTGGAGACTTGGAAAAAGGCTTACTTCGGAAGGATTCCAACCAGAAACAACATGGCGGGAAGAATGGTTCGCAGCCAATCCCGATTCTGCAGGTCTCATTGCTGATCCTACACGAGTCCCTCCTGGATTCCACTTACCTAGGATGTCGTGGACCACCCTAAATCGCATACGCACCAAGCACGGAAGATGCCAGGACCTGAAGCATAAGTGGGGAATCGCTGAAAGTGCCAAGTGTGACTGCAGACACCAACGATAAACAATACACCACATAGTCGCAGAATGTCCCCTACGGAAATATGCTGGAACTCTGACCAGCATACATGAGGTCTCTGAGGAAGCAATCTCCTGGCTGGATACTTTAGATATTAACCTATAGTTTTTATTACAACTTGAAGCTCTGTTTGTCAATATTACTGTTTATAAAAACCACATTTTCTCTTTTACATGTAACTCATCCTAGTGTTTTTATCCATATGTATATTATTGATTTATCGATCTAATATAAGACTTTTATTACCATAAATGAATGTAATCTATTTTATTTGTAGTATATGCATGTTGTGTTACCAGTAACATCATTGCTGTTCAATTCAAGTAATGTATCCTAATGCCAAACGAAATAATAAAAATAATAATAAAACTGCCTGTAAACCTCTGTATGGGCCCTAATTTTTCTTATCTCATCTTTATGGTCCTTATACGAAATATAGATTGACAGCAGTAGAATGTTTCCGCAGTCAGTTCCACATGACTCTTCTCTAAATTTTCTCTATAGCGTTCATCGGAAAGAACCTCGCCTTCCTTCCAGAGATTCTCATTTGAATTCCCGAATCATCTCCGTAATATCTGCGTGTTGTCCGAACCTACCGGTAACAAATCTCGCAGCCCGCCTCTGAATTGCTTCGACGTCTTCTTTTAATCCGACCTGGTGGGATCCAAAACACTCGAACAGTACTCAAAGATGAATCGTACTTGCGTTCTTTACGCCGTCTCCTTTATAGGTGGGCTACACTTTCCCAAAATTCTCCCAATAAAACGAAGTCGACCATTCGTCTTCCATACCACAAACCGGACGTACCCTTTCCATTTCATTTCGCTTTGCAACGTTACGCCTAGATATATAATCAACGCAACTGTTTGAAGCAGCATGCTACTAACGCTATATTCGAATATTATAGGATTCTTTTTCCTACTCATCTGTATTAACTTACATTTTTCAGCATTTAGAGCAAGCTGTCACTCATCACACCAACTAGAAATTCTAATTCGTCCCGTCCTCCTACAGTCACTCAACAACGACATCTTCCCGTAGACCATAGCGTCATCATCAAACAGCTGTAAATTGCTGCTCACACTCTCCGTCAGATAATTTATGCATATTCGCTGAGGCACTACTGACGATGCCTTTATTTCTGATAGACAGTCGCCGTCAAGGTCAGTGTACTGGATTCTTTTACACAATAAGTCTTCGAGCCACTCACAAACCTAGAAACCTAATCAATATGCTCGGATTTCGTCAACAATCTACAGTAGGGCAACGGTCAAGCACTTTCCGGAAATCTAGAAATAATCATGCTGCCTGTTGCACCTCATCCGTGGTTCGTAGTACAGCAAGTGGGAAAAGCACCAACGCCGGCCGTTGTGGCCGAGCGGTTCTAGGCGCTATAGTCTGAAACCGAGCAACCGCTACTGTTGCGGGTTCGAATCCTGCTTCGGGCAAGAATGAGTGTGATGTCCTTAGGTTAGTTAGGTTTAAGTAGTTCTAAGTTCTAGGGGCTGATGACCTCAGAAGTTAAGTCGCATAGTGCTCAGAGCCATTTGAACCATTTGAAAACCACAAACAATGTTTCACAAGAGCGATTTTTCCTGAATACGTGCTAATTTGTGGACAGATGCTTTTCAGTCTCAAGGAAATTATGAATTACGTTCTAACTCAGAATGTGTTCAAGAATTCTGCTGCAAATCTATGTTCAGATATTGATCTGTGTGTCCGTTCTTTTACCCTTCTTATATACAGGAGCCACCTGCGCTTTTTTTCCAGTTTCTTGGAACTTTGGGCTGGGTGGAAGTTAAGTAAGAGGACAATGCCACAGAGTCTACCTGTCAAACCGAACTGAGACTTCATCTGAACCCGGCGACTTACTAGTTTTCAGCTCTTTCAGTTGCTACTCTACGCCATGGATGCATATTTATATCTCCTCCATGCGGGAGTCTGTGGGAAAGTCAAATGGCGATATGTTTGTATGATGCAGTGATTTCTTGAACACGAAATATAAAACATCAGCTACTCTTTTGCTATCTTGCAGTGACACCTCAGACTGGTCGACGTGTGGCTGAACACCAGCCTTCGACCCAAGAACTGATTTTATACATGGCCAGAATTTTCTCAGTCTCTCCGCAAGATCTTTCCCTAAGGTTGTACGCTTCACGCAACGATCTTCTTAAGTCTGCTCGAACTTTTACTACCTTTCTCCTGTCGGTATACGAGTGTTCTTTTTTTAACTGAGGGTACGACACTCTCTGCATCCTCGGAACTTCAGAGTTTTATTGTTAAACCATGTTGGATCTTTTCCATCCTTAATTCACTTACCTGAAACATACGCCTCCGGGGGTGATTTACAATCAGTTTAAACTTTGACTCTGGAGTCTCTACGTCTGTCACACTAGAACTAAATGATGCGCATTCATTATCTAAGTAGTATGCTAATATCTGCTTATCTACTTTTTCTAGCATAAATGCTTTCCTAGCCTTCTTGATGGATTTTTTAACTTCAGTAACCACCGTCGCTGTAATGACATCATGTTCACTAATATCCGTCTCTATACTGACACTTTAGATAAATTGAGGCCTGTTTATGACTAAAAGGTCTAAAATATTTCCATTACATGTGGATTTTCTAACTAGTTGTTCGTGGCAGTTTTCGGAAGCCGTGTTTGAAGGTCGTTCACAAGATTGACTGTCCGTATCTCCTGTAACGAATCCATAAATGTCCCAGTCTCTACTGGGTGTGATAAAGTTGCCCCATGAGCTGGCTATTTCCGCACTACTGAGAGTGAACTTTCTTTGAATGATTCTACATGTTGGTGATGTTTTAGCTCATCAATGTAAGCTGATGTGAACAGGTGTTACGCTGTATCAAATGGTTCAAATGGCTCTGAGCACTATGGGACTTAACATCTGAGGTCACCAGTCCCCTAGAACTTATAACTACTTAAACCTAACTAACCTAAGGACATCACACACATCAATGCCCGAGGCAGGATTCGAACCTGCGACCGTAGCAGCAGCGTGGTTCCGGACTGAAGCACCTAGAGCCGCTCGGTCACAACGGCCGGCTACGCTGTATCATAAGACCAGTTGATATCCTATATATGGTATCAATTGAGTCACTTATTTACGGCAAACGTAACGTAAAATCTAAAATTCGAACTCAGAGACCGTACAGAGTTGTTAAGGCTTTGTACTCGTACTGAGTGGAGCGAGGTTCTAATTCCTGCCTGATCATCCTCAGGTTTTCGTCATTTCTCTACATTACCTGAGTCGAATAATAGAACAGTTCATTTAAAGCGACTTCCTCGTCAATGCTCCCAAATGTTGGATTATGCTACATTTCTAATGAATTCGTCATCAGCGGGAAATGTCTGTAATGACCTTTTCGACGATGGAAAGGTTAAAAAATCGTTAAATTCTTACCTTTTTTCCTTCTATAAAGAAGGTGTCAGATATGATGTATCTAAGGATGAAAAAAGAGTTAAAACCCCAGGTAAGCCCCTTAGAAATTTATAGGCCGCAAAAGTAGTGAATCACCTGAGTATTTCATAAGCAGTTGACTGCTACACTCTTTCAGTACGCTGAAATTCCTGGAACTATTCTCAAAGGCACGTGATGTGTAACGACCAGCAAGTACAGAAGCAGGAAAACATGTGTCAGCCTATGATTAACTGGATGCTTATCTGTCAAGGAGATCGCTTACAAGCTTCACGGGCTACACATTACTGACCACTGTTCATCTGTACGGGGGTACATACCAAGCAGAAATGACTGAGAAGAGGAAGGAAGCTGATACACAGAGGTGCGCTTAGCAAAAGATTTATCTAGTTGGTCCGAGAACTCTGCCATACTAATCAAGCTCCCAGGAAATAACAGAAAGAAAAGCTTTGTTAAAATCCTCTAAAAACTTCTGGAAACCGCATTTTCTGATGATAATCCTTCATTTCAAGATTATACATGACCTGTTTCTCGATACTGTATTCACATTTTCAGGTGAAAAAATTTACAAAAATGTATGTTTTCGATTACAATATCGCGAAACCTGTCGTGTATAATATTGAAATAAAAGATTATCAACAGTTAACGCGGTTTCCAGAAGTTTTTAGAAGATTTTAACAAAAACTTTAAGGAAATTTTTAACACGTATCAGCTAAGCTGTGGATTTCAGCACCGTAAATCGCATGAAAGGAAAGCTTTCTACAATTACGAAGACGGTCTGCCTTCAAAACCACGAGAAGTGTCTAAGCCATATCCTACTAATAGAATAGGGGTCCACGGATCTAACTCAACTCGGTCCCACTGAAAAATGCGATATGAGTTAGCTCCTTTTGAATCAAGGGATTTTCACGAAATAATGGAAACTCTTGCACGATTTGCTAGGCATCCGCCACTTTTGACTTTCAAAACAGACACACCAAACACATTGGATATCAGTACAAAGTAATCTAATGGTGCTCTGTTGCATGATATAAAAATGGTTCAAATGGCTCTGAGCGCTATGGGACTTAACATCTGAGTTCGTCAGTCCTCCAGAACTTAGAATTACTTACATCTAGCTAACCTAAGGACATCACACACATACATGCCCGAGGCAGGATTCGAACCTGCAACCGTAGCAGTCGCGCGGTTCCGGACTGAAGCGCCTAGAACTGCTCGGTCATAGCGGCCGACTGCATAATATATCTCGAAAGGAAACCCTCCCACTTCTTTGAGAGAACCGAAAGATGAACCACATTCTTTAACTTTTTCCAATGCACGCGTCGACGAGATGATAAAATTAAGTACGTCAGCTTCTGGAAACCAGAGGTGAAATAGTTTCCTCGTACTCGTCAAAGAAATCTTCAATATTAACTGGAATATGAGTAAACTTATTATCATCTTCCAATATGCAGTCTCATCCTAGGAACATTTCCTGAATCACTGATTAAAAGGGGTCCACTCACATGATTTGATACACATCAACAGAAATCAGTCCTTTCAGCAAACCATAAGGGAACAACCGAAACCCATTACATGACCGCCTAAATCTTTACAGAAAGTAGACGATGTTTTGCTCCTGGATGAGGGCTGCTTTGCCTGTATAAGGGAACTCATCTGGGGGAAGGAGACAGCATCTGTACCCCTCCCCTCGCAAATGTCGCCCCGCCCCCCTGCCGATAGACACGTACACACATCAACAGAAAATATTTATGATCTTTTCAAATCGTTCGAACTGCCCCACCACACGGAAATATACACCAGTTACCGTTTTAAAAAACGCAGAACACCATATTGCGTAGAAACAAGTGCAGCCAGAGCTATTTGTCACAAAATCTCAAAACTATGTCTCAGCTCGCTGCTATGACTCTGACTCTGCGATTTAAAAGCTTCCAATAGCGTTGTTCCCTCAGTTGGTGATGTCTTTTCTCAAGTACAAGCCAAGGCCGAAAACTACTAAAACGTTTATGTATGGTATCCCAACGTCACCAACCTGACAGCAAAAATGCACAAATCTCAAAGAAACTATATTCTCTCATCTGCGTAAATTGCAAGTAGTGCAGTAGGTACGTTGTTCTTTTTTGGCACGGTACTGGCAGAGAGCAGAAGCGAGATAATTACTGTTTAACTACAATGTTTATTACAGCGAAATTCACACGTAAATTGTTTAATGGCTAAACTGATTTCTACTGACAAGATATTTTCAATAGTCATAAAAAAGTAATATTTATGGTATATCTCCTGTTTAACTCATGCTACTGCTGCTGCTAATATGTGGCCGCTGTCAGTGATTCATTACCTAAAGGGGTTGACAGTTAATGTGTGATCCGAGGCCTTATACTGAGAACACATGCCCCATTTTGCTTATCCACTTCTGAATAGTGTAACGTTTTGATTCCCAGTGCTATCAGAATTAGATAGTGTCTATTAGAAATGGCTGCAAGGATTGTCCTCTTGACAAGCAGTGGCGACATTGTCTTCCAGCGTGCACCATTTGAGCTTCAGTCCCTGTCATATAAAAGTGCGCCATTCAGAGTTCCATAATTACCGAAGTTCGTACACCTTGTGAATGCCCAATCGCCACACTGGTGACTTTAGTTTTCTTCTACGGCTCGCCCAGTCACTATACTACCTGCGAATTAACCCTGACCTGGTAAGCAACGATTTCCTTCCGGGAGCAGTTCCAAGCAACAAATTTATCGCTGTCGCAAAGTAAGTTTACTGTCGGTTGATACGGAGCCCTTAAGGGCTTCCAGATGCAAACGAACGCCCGCCCACTGTTTTCTGTATCTCTGTAGCTTGGTCGTACTACTTGCATTTCATAATTTTGCAAGGAAAATTTATTGTGATTCCGTCACCCCCATCGAAAGCGCTGTATTAGATAAAATATACAATTCAGAAATTAGTGAAGCTGAAGATAAGCAGTTCACTGCATCTCCTGTAACTGGTGCAATGTGTTCGATGCAGTATAGCACTGTCGCCCAGTGAATAAAATACGAGCCTATTGAATATCAGACCAGATTTGTGAGTCAACTGAGGAGCTTCTAGCAAATGGAACACAGTACATGACACTTGACGGGGAGAAAACTTCAGGCGTAACATTAACTTTGGGAACGCCCCAAACGGAGTGTTACAGGAGCGTTAATACTCACTAAAAAAAAAGAGTTTATATAAGTGATCTAGTGGACAGCGTCGAACACAGCATCAGGGTATTCGCGGATGATGCTATTGTATGTAGAGCGGGTGATACTATTGTATGTAGAGCAGTCTCAACGTAGAAAATTGTATCAAAAAGAAAGAAAGCAGGCAGAAGATGGACGCTTCTTGTAGGGATTGGCAGTTGACCGCAAACATAAATGAATGTAACGTATTGAGCATAAATACGCGAAAAAATCTCTTATTCCATTTGTGCTTCAGTCTCTATTCCGCTCACATAAAAGTCCACCATCCAGAAGTCCACAATCATGGACGTTCGTACATCTTGTGAATGACCAGTCCCAACTCTCGTCACTTGAGCTGGTCGCACAATCGCTATACTATCTGTGAATTAACCCTTTGACCTGGTAGGTAAGCCAACGGCCTTGCTACAGTGGTAACACCAGTACCCATCAGATCATCGAAGTTAAGCGGTGCCGGGCTTGGCCTAGCACTTGGATTGGTGACCGTCTGGATCTGCCGAGCGCTGTTGGCAAGCTGAGTGCACTCACTCAGCCCTTGTGAGGCCAGTTGAGGAGCTGCTTGACTGAGAAGTACCTGCTTTGGTCACGAAATCTGAGAACGGCTGGCAGATCGGTGTACTGACCACATGTAAAGTAAGTCAAATTAGAGAGATTGGAGCCGTCTCTTACCATCAATCGTTTTTACTGCGGGCGATTCCCGACTGGAACATGAAAGGGGGTGTTAGTAATAGTGGTACACACGAAGTACCCTTCGCCATATATCATAGGGTGGATTGCGGATTATAGACATAGACGTACGGTACTTGACAAAAACATGAAAACACCGCCAGAAATGCATGCTTGACCGTAAATGTAGGCGCTAGCCAAGCCTGCAGGTTGCACTCCTGTGTTCGACTACGAACGGCTCCTGTGCAGTGTCCTCAGCACGTTACAAGTATGTCAGTGGTGGTTGTGTAATTGTGAGGGCATTATAACGGCGTTTAGTGCGTTCGAACGTGGACAAATTGTTGATGTTCGTCTGTTAGGTATTGCCTTAACCAAGAGAGTCGAAGTGTTTGGTGTTTCAAGAGGCACCGCATTGAAGATTTATACAGCTATAGGGAAAGCGGAGGCAGATCCTCCACTACATCACAATGCGGACAAAAGTGTGTGTTGAGTGATCGCGGTGGGCGGTCATTGAAGAAGACTGTGAAGCAAAAAAAGAGCACGACAGCTGCAGAAGTACCAGTAGCGAGACAACACGAAGGGAGCTCCACAGCCAGACAGTTGCAGCGTGAGTTGAAATTCCAGAACCATTCATCAGCGATACAAATGTCTGTAACAGGAAAACGTGCTGTCGAAGCCAGAAAACCTGGACTTTGCGGCAAGGGAAGAAAGTCATTTGGTCGAATGAGTTTTGTTTCACGCTATTTCCAACTTCTGATCGAGATTAGGCCCCAAGGCTGAACCATAGCACTGATTCGATGATGATTTGGGCAGCTATATTGTGGTATTCCATGGGCCCCATGGCTACTCTGCAAGGTCGCATTACTCCCAACCATTATGTGACCAGCCTGGCTGATCATGTCCATCCCATGGCACAATGTTTGTTCCCCAACGATGATGCTACGTTCCCAGACGACTGGGCCCCTGTTCACACAGCTCGCGTCATCCGGGACTGGTTTCGTGAACACAAGGAAGAAGTGTCTCATTTCCTCTGGCCACTACAGTAACTACATCTCAATATTATTGAGCCTTTGTGCTCCACTTTGGAGAGAAGTATGCGTGATCGCTACCCAACTCCGTCATCGTTATCTGAACTTGCCTCTATTTTGCAGGACGAATGATATAAGATTCCCTTGAAAACCATACACGACCTGCATTTATACAGTGAGAGACGGATGGAAGTTGTTTTGGAGTAATGGTTTTCTTATACTGTATTAGGCATTGTAATATGTTTCCTCAACGACCGGTTTCGACAGCTGTCCTCTTCCGATCTTCTGGAAATAATGTTACTGTGCATGAATCGCACAACCATAACGAGACCACACTCCATTTACAAAACAAAGGCGTCACGTTGACTTGTAGAGTGTTCTCTCGTTATGGTCATGCAATTCACGCACAGTAATGTTACTTCCAGAAGCTCAGAAGGCAACAGCGAGCTTCTGTCGATACCGGTCATTGAGGAAATAAAAGTTGACTGCAAAAATTCTTATTTATTTCCCAATATCATATCGCTTCCAGGAACATGTGCAACTTACAAAGAGGTGGTACTGGCTGTCCGGAAGATATCACCTTACCAGCAGTTTCCATTTTCAGTCTTGGTTTGTCATGCTTTGTTATTCGCTTTCAGTCAGCAGCCTACATGCATAAAAGTAGAGTGCATAGCGCACACTGATTGATGGTTCAGATGACTCTTAGCACTATGGGCCTTAACATCTGAGGTCATCAGTCCCGTACGCTTAGACCCACTGCCCGAGACAGGATTCGAACCTGCGACCGTAGCAGTCACGAGGTTTCCGGACTGAAGCACCTAGAACCGCTCGGTCACAGGGGGCGGCCACACTGAGTGATATGAATACTTCATTCATACTAGGCTAATACACCGAGGTGACAAAAGCCGTGGGACACCTCCTAATATCGTCTCGTAACTCCTTTTGCTGACATAGTGCAGCAACTCGACGTGGCATGGACTCAACAAGTCGTTGGAAGTCCATTGCAGAAATACTGTGCCATGCTGCCTCTGTAGCCCTCCATAATTCTGAAAGTGTTGCCAGTGCAGCGATTTGTATACGAACGGACCTTTGATTATGTCCCATAGACGTTCGACGAGATTCACGTCGGGTAGTCTGGGTGGCCAAATCTTTCATTAGAACTGTTCGGAATGCTCTTCAAACCAATCGCGAACAATTATGGCCGAGTGACATGGAGTATTGTCATCCATAACAATCAACCGTTGTTTGGAAACATGAAGTCACGAATGGCTGCAAATGGCCTCCAAGCGCCGGCCGATGTGGCCGAGCGGCTCTAGGCGCTTCAGTCCGGAACCGCGCAACTGCTACGGTCGCAGGTTCGAATCCTGTCCTTGGGTTAGTTAGGCTTAAGTAGCTCTGAGTTCTAGGGGACTGATGACCTCAGATGTTAAGTACCATAGTACTCAGAGCCATTTGAACCATTTTTTTGCCTCCAAGTAGCGGAACATAGCCGTTTCCAGTCAATGATCGGTTCAGTTGGACCAGAGTACCCAGTCCATTCCACATAAACACAGCCTACACCATTATGGAGCCACCACCAGCTTGAACGGTGCCCTGCTGACAACTTGGATCCATGGCTTCATTGTGTCTGAGCCACCCTCGACCCCCACCATCAGCTCTCACCAGCTAAAATCGGGAGTCATCCGACCAGGCCACGATTTTCCAGTAATCTAAGGTCCAAACGATAGATCCATCAGATATAGTCACCACTCTAGGAGAGGCTATGCCGTGTTGTTAGCAAACGCACTCTCGTCGGTCATCTGCTGCTATAGTCCAGCACGTTCGTTATATTTCACACATTGATTTATGCAGTTATTTCACGCAATGTTGTTTGCCTGTTAACTACGCAAACGCCGATGCTCTCGGTAAAATGACGGCCGTCGGCCATGGCATTCTCAGCGGTGAGAGGTAATGTCTGAAGTGTGGTATTGTCAGCACACTCTGAAACGTTCCCTTTGAACAATTAACGAATTACTGTGCTTAAACTGACACACAATATTTTTAGCGCAACGCAATCTGACTTTCAAAAATCCCTACAAAAAAATGGCCCTAACCTGCACACAGCACAGCCAGTGATTTTCATACAGAGCGCTACGTGGCGTTACCAATAAAAAAACCTAAACAGCCTACTTACAACTCTTGATACTGTGAATATCAGAATACTGAATTCCCTAATGATTTCCGAAACGGAATATCCCACGCGTCTAGCTGCAACTACCATTCCGCGTTCGAAGTTTGTCACTCCCGTCGTGTGGCCGTAATGACGTCGGTAAAATTTTTCACACGTATCACCTGAGTACAAATGACAGGTCGCCAATGCATCGCCTTTTCATACCGTGTGTGCGCGATATTACAGCCATCTTTCTCTATGCAGATCGCTGTTCCATGACTTTTGTTACATTAGTGTAACAGAAAACCATGGAAACGTGTTGTGGTTTTGGTGTAACCATATTTCAGTTCGTCCCATGTTGGTTTACTTTGGAACAAATAAATTTATCTGACAAGTTACCGTTACGACCTAGAAACAAAATACACACATGAAAAAAAAGGTTTGCATCACCTCGGTTCCGACAGTTCCGGAATAGTGATCAACATAAACAGCATTTCCTCTCTTTTTATTGCTCATGAAAACCACACATTGTATGTTGTACCAACATACAGCGAGAGCTTCAGAGGTGGTGGTCCAGATTGCTTTACACACCGGTACCTCTAATACCCAGTAGCACATCCTCTTGCACTGATGCATGCCTGTGTTCGTCGTGGCATACTATCCACAAGTTCATTAAGGCACTGTTGTCCAGATTGTCCCACTCCTCAACGGCGATTCGACGTAGATCGCTCACAGTTGTTGGTAGGTCACTTCGTCCATAGACAGCCGTTTTCAATTTATCCCAGACATGTTCGATAGGGTTCATGTCTAAAGTACGTGCTGGCCACTCTAGTCGAGAGATGTCGATATCTTGAAGGAAATCATTCACAAGATGTGCACGATGGGGGCGCGAATTATCTTCCATGAAGACGAATGCTTGGCCAATATGCTACCAATTTGGTTGCACTATCGGTCGGAGGATGGCATTCACGTATCGTACAGCTGTAACGGCGCCTTAAGTGATTACAAGCGGCGTACATCGGCCCCACATAATGCCATCCCAAAACAGCAGGGAACTTCCACGTTGCTGCAGTTGCGTTCAGCCTGACCAGGTGACCTCCAAAGACGTCGCCGACGATTGTCTGGTTGAAGGCAAATGCGACACTCATCGGTGAAAAGAACGTGAAGCCAATCCTGAGCGGCCCACTCGGCATGTTGTTGGACCCATCTGAACCGCGCTACATGGTGTCGTGGTTGCAAAGATGGATCTCGCCGTGGAAGTCGGGATGAAGTTGCGTATCATACAGCCTATTGCACACAGTTGAATCGTAACACGACGTCCTGTGGCTGCACGAAAAGCATTATTCAACATGGTGGCGTTGCTGTCAAGGTTGCTCCAAGCAATAATCCGTAGGTAGCAGCCATCCACTGCAGTAGTAGCCCTTGGGCGGGATGAGCGAGGCATGTCATCGACAGTTCCTTTCGCTCTGTATCTCCTCCATGCCCTAACAACATCACTTTGGTTCACTCCGAGACACCTGGACACTTCCCTTGTTGAGAGCCCTTCCTCACACAAAGTAACAATATGGACGCGATCAAACCGCGGTAGTGACCGTCTAGGCATGGTTGAACTACAGGCAACACGAGCCGTGTACCTCCTTCCTGGTGGAATGACATGAACTGATCGGCTGTCGCACCGCCTCCGTCTAATAGACGCCACTCATGCATGATTGTTTACATCTTTGGGAGGGTTTAGTGACATCTCTGAACAGTCAAAGGAACTGTTGTTGTTGTTGTTGTCTTCAGTCCTGAGACTGGTTTGATGCAGCTCTCCACGCTACTCTATCCTGTGCAAGCTTCTTCATCTCCCAGTATCTACTGCAACCTACATCCTTCTGAATCTGCTTAGTGTATTCTTCTCTTGGTCTCCCTCTACAATTTTTACCCTCCACGCTGCCCTCCAATGCTAAATTTGTGATCCCTTGATGCCTCAAAACATGTCCTACCAACCGATCCTTCTTCTAGCCAAGTTGTGCCACAAACTTCTCTTCTTCTCAATCCTATTCAATACCTCCTCATTAGTTACGTGATCTACCCATCTAATCTTCAGCATTCTCCTGTAGCACCACATTTCGAAAGCTTCTATTCTCTTCTTGTCCAAACTAGTTATCGTCCATTTTTCACTTCCATACATGGCTACACTCCATACAAATACTTTCAGAAACGACTTCCTGATACATAAATCTATATTCGATGTTAACAAATTTCTCTTCTTCAGAAACGCTTTCCTTGCCATTGCCAGTCTACATTTTATATCCTCTCTACTTCGACCATCATCAGTTATTTTACTTCCTAAATAGCAAAACTCCTTTACTACTTTAAGTGTCTCATTTCCTAATGTAATTCCCTCAGCATCACCCGATTTAAGTTGACTACATTCCATTATCCTCGTTTTGCTTTTGTTGATGTTCATTTTATATCCTCCTTTCAAGACACTGTCCATTCCGTTCAACTGCTCTTCCAAGTCCTTTGCCGTATCTGACAGAATTACAATGTCACCGGCGAACCTCAAAGTTTTTACTTCTTCTCCATGAATTTTAATACCTACTCCAAATTTTTCTTTTGTTTCCTTTGCTGCTTGCTCAATATACAGATTGAATAACATCGGGGACAGGCTACAACCCTGTTTCACTCCTTTCCCAACCACTGCTTCCCTTTCATGCCCCTCGACTCTTATAATTGCCATCTGGTTTCTGTACAAATTGCTAATACTATTTCGCTCCCTGTATTTTACCCCTGCCACCTTCAGAATTTGAAAGAGAGTATTCCAGTCAACATTGTCAAAAGCTTTCTCTAAGCCTACAAATGCTAGACACGTAGGTTTGCCTTTTCTTAATCTTTCTTGTAAGATAATTCGTAAGGTCAGTATTGCCTCACGTGTTCCAACATTTCTACGGAATCCAAACTGATCCTCCCCGATGTCCGCATCTACCAGTTTTTCCATTCGTCTGTAAAGTATTCGCGTTAGTATTTTGCAGCTGTGACTTGCTAAACTGATAGTTCGGTAATTTTCACATCTGTCAGCACCTGCTTTCTTTGGGATTGGAATTATTGTATTCTTCTTGAAGTTTGAGTGTATTTCACCTGTCTCGTACGTCTTGCTCACCAGCTGGTAGAGTTTTGTCATGACTGGCTCTCCCAAGGCCGTCAGTAGTTCTAATGGAATGTTGTCTAATCTCGGGGCCTTGTTACGACTCAGGTCTTTCAGTGCTCTGTCAAACTCTTCACGCAGTATCTTACCTCCCATTTCGTCTTCATCTACATCCTCTTCCATTTCCATAATATTGTCCTCAAGTACATCGCCCTTGTATAAACCTTCTATACACTCCTTCCATCTTTCTGCCTTCCCTTCTTTGCTTAGAACTGGGTTGCCATCTGAGCTCTTGATATTCATACACGTGGTTCTCTTCTCTCCAAAGGTCTCTTCAATTTTCCTGTAGGCAGTATCTATCTTACCCCTTGTGAGATAAGCTTCTACATCCTTACATTTGTCCTCTAGCCATCCCTGCTTAGCCATTTTGCACTTCCTGTCGATGTCATTTTTGAGTCTTTTGTATTCCTTTTTGCCTGCTTCATTTACTGCATTTTTATATCTTCTCCTTTCATCAATTAAATTCAATATTTCTTCTGTTACCCAAGGATTTCTAGCAGCCCTCGTCTTTTTACCTACTTTATTCTCTGCTGCCTTCACTACTTCATCCCTCAGAGCTACCCATTCTTCTTCTACTGTGTTTCTTTCCCCCATTGCTGTAAATTGTTCTCTTATGCTCTCCTTGAAACTCTGTACAACCTATGGTTCTTTCAGCTTATCCAGATCCCATGTCCTTAAATTCCCATCTTTTTGCAGTTTCTTCAGTTTTAACCTACAGGTCATAACCAATAGATTGTGGTCAGAGTCCACGTCTGCCCCTGGAAATGTCCTACAATTTAAAACCTGATTCCTAAATCTCTGTCTTACCATTATATAATCTATCTGAAATCTGCCAGTATCTCCAGGCTTCTTCCATGTATACAACCTTCTTTTATGATTCTTGAACCAAGTGTTAGCTATGACTAAGTTATGCTCTGTGCAAAATTCTACCAGACGGCTTCCTCTTCCATTTCTTAGCCCCAATCCATAATCTCCTACTATGTTTCCTTCTCTCCCTTTTCCTACTGACGAATTCCAGTCACCCATGACTATTAAATTTTCGTCTCCCTTCACTACCTGAATAATTTCTTTTATCTCATCATACATTTCATCAATTTCTTCATCATCTGCAGAGCTAGTTGGCATATAAACTTGTACTACTGTAGTAGGCATGGGCTTGGTGTCTATCTTGGCCACAATAATGCGTTCACTATGCTGTTTGTAGTAGCTTACCCGCACTCCTATTTTTTATTCATTCAAAGGGACTGTGTCTGTGATACAATATCGACAGTGAACGTCTGTCTCCAGGAGCTGTGGGAACCGGGGTGATGCAAAACTTTTTTCGATGTGTGTAGATCAAGAATGACAGAGACACATTAACGAAATGATCTCTGCCTTTATACAGTCTTTTTATCCGGTTTATTCTCTACGAAAAGGTTTGGGCCACGAGCAGTAAAACTTATATCCGCTTCCCAGCAGCGGAAATTTAAAATAGGCATGTAAAAATTAGAAACATTAAAACAGTGTTAAAATAACATGTGGCTCATAAACAGAAATGTTCGAGGTACATTTTCCTGATGGATTTGTAGATGAAAACAGCTCTCTTCGATTGATCTATTGGTTGCCAATCGTGACGATCAGCGAGTGGGGAAGGATGAGAAACAAAATTTGTTGATTTTGAGGAAGACAATAATATATTGTGTGACTTTAAGTGGGAGTGTGCGTGTGGGAAACGAAGTGAGATCCCAACAATGATGAAGAGGACCCAATGAAACCAAGAAGAAAATTGGAAATGAATTAAAGTTCAAGGAGAAAAAATAAAAACTATGTTTGTCGACAACATTGTAAATCTGTTGGAGACGAAAATAAACTTGGCAGATTCTTTGATCTGAGTGGATGGTGTCTTGAACAGACGTTACAAAATTAAAATAAAAAAAGGTGAAACAATGGTAAAGGAATGTAGTCGAATTAAGTCAGGTGAGACTGAGGGAATGAGATTAGGAAATAAAACACAAAAAGTCGTAGACTAGTTATACTATTTGGGTAGCAATATGTTGACGATGGTAGAAGTAAAAAGGCTATAAAAACAATCGGCATACAGCTAGCGAAGGTTTTCTGCGAAACAGGAACATGTTAATGTCGAATATAAGTTTGAGTGATAGGAAAACTTTTCTTGTAAAAAACGACATTCCGTTTAAAAAGACTTTGATTGAGGTATTATAAATTTTATTTTTATTATATTTGATAAAATCACCTTTTTGTGACACAATCACTGTCATATAAAAGCGACCGTGTTGAAAATAAGAAAAATATATTATTACAAGATTTTTCTGAAATCATTTAACTGAAGCGTAGTCAAACATGGAAGTGGAACGTAGACTGTAAACAGTACAGACGCTAAGAGAATAGAAGTTGCTAAATTGTGGTGTTACGAAAGAATGCCGAAGAGTAAATGGATAAAACGGATAACCAATGAGTTGGTGCTGAATCAAGTCAGCGAGAAAAAATCTTTACGACGCATCTTGCCTCGAAGAAGCGATAAGTTGTTGGATCACATCATGACGGTCTAGAATACTTATTTTGGTTATGGAGGGAAGTGTGTAGGGGAAAATTATAGAGGGAGACCAAGCCATGACTGTAATACGAAGATTCAAATGATGCAGGTTGCCGTGGCTATGCACAGAGAAAGAGACTTGCGTAGGATACACTGTGGTGGAGAGCTGCATCAAACTAATTTTCGGACTGACGACGACGACAACAACAAACCGAACTGAACAGTAATCACTGGACGCATTAAAGTGACACTTTTGGAACAACAATAATTTTTTTAGTACTTTGTGTTCAAACAATCTCGCAGTGTTACCTTGCAGCATCTTCTGGTCCTCTGTTTTCGTGAGGAATTTATCTGACCGATTATTCAAAGGAAGTTTTTCTATTGCTTCCGATCAGTTTCCAACGAACCCAACAATTTCATTCAGTCAGCAGGCAGGTCCCAAATAACATTTACTTCTGAAGTAAGTTTGGTTTATAGTTAGTACATATCAAAAAATCTAATGTTAATTCATCAGACAGTTGCTATATTGCAGTGAGGTAAAATAACTAGCCCAGAACACTAGTAGCAATTCTAACTTCTACTGATGTCAGCATATCTATTATCATCTCTTGCCAGTCAAACGAATCATTCGACCTTTCGGGGTGCATACCCAGTAAACACGATACAGGAGATTTTGAAAAGAAATAACGAATTCCTATAGCAGATAGTATATTGTCAAAATTAGAAGAAAAGTTACTATAATTATCTGTGAGGAAACCAATACCTGATGAAATTTGGGACGTTTTACTTGTGACCAGTAAAGTGTAGTATTTAGTGGTGTAAGCTGGATTCACAAGAGATGCCACGATAAATAACCACAATACGCAGGTGCCGACAGAAACAGATTCTCCAGTTATTGTGCAGGGAAGGCTGTATGAACAGTAATTGTCGGTGACAAGTCTCATAAGGCCATAAAATTTTCCAGACTAATACGTGCTGTTGGAGACGAAAATAAATTTGGCAGATTCTTTGATCTGAGTGGATGGTGTCTTGAACAGACGTTACAAAATTAAAATAAAAAAAGGTGAAACAATGGTAAAGGAATGTAGTCGAATTAAGTCAGGTGAGACTGAGGGAATGAGATTAGGAAATAAAACACAAAAAGTCGTAGACTAGTTATACTATTTGGGTAGCAATACGTCTGACGATGGTAGAAGTAAAAAGGCTATAAAAACAATCGGCATACAGCTAGCGAAGGTTTTCTGCGAAACAGGAACATGTTAATGTCGAATATAAGTTTGAGTGATAGGAAAACTTTTCTTGTAAAAAACGACATTCCGTTTAAAAAGACTTTGATTGAGGTATTATAAATTTTATTTTTATTATATTTGATAAAATCACCTTTTTGTGACACAATCACTGTCATATAAAAGCGACCGTGTTGAAAATAAGAAAAATATATTGTTAGAAGATTTTTCTGAAATCATTTAACTGAAGCGTAGTCAAACATGGAAGTGGAACGTAGACAGTAAACAGTACAGACGCTAAGAGAATAGAAGTTGCTAAATTGTGGTGCTACGAAAGAATGCCGAAGAGTAAATGGATAAAACGGATAACCAATGAGTTGGTGCTGAATCAAGTCAGCGAGAAAAAATCTTTACGACGCATCTTGCCTAGAAGAAGCGATAAGTTGTTGGATCACATCATGACGGTCTAGAATACTTATTTTGGTTATGGAGGGAAGTGTGTAGGGGAAAATTATAGAGGGAGACCAAGCCATGACTGTAATAAGAAGATTCAAATGATGCAGGTTGCCGTGGCTATGCACAGAGAAAGAGACTTGCGTAGGATACACTGTGGTGGAGAGCTGCATCAAACTAATTTTCGGACTGACGACGACGACAACAACAAACCGAACTGAACAGTAATCACTGGACGCATTAAAGTGACACTTTTGGAACAACAATAATTTTTTTAGTACTTTGTGTTCAAACAATCTCGCAGTGTTACCTTGCAGCATCTTCTGGTCCTCTGTTTTCGTGAGGAATTTATCTGACCGATTATTCAAAGGAAGTTTTTCTGTTGCTTCCGATCAGTTTCCAACGAACCCAACAATTTCATTCAGTCAGCAGGCAGGTCCCAAATAACATTTACTTCTGAAGTAAGTTTGGTTTATAGTTAGTACATATCAAAAAATCTAATGTTAATTCATCAGACAATTGCTATATTGCAGTGAGGTAAAATAACTAGCCCAGAACACTAGTAGCAATTCTAACTTCTACTGATGTCAGCATATCTATTATCATCTCTTGCCAGTCAAACGAATCATTCGACCTTTCGGGGTGCATACCCAGTAAACACGATACAGGAGATTTTGAAAAGAAATAACGAATTCCTATAGCAGATAGTATATTGTCAAAATTAGAAGAAAAGTTACTATAATTATCTGTGAGGAAACCAATACCTGATGAAATTTGGGACGTTTTACTTGTGACCAGTAAAGTGTAGTATTTAGTGGTGTAAGCTGGATTCACAAGAGATGCCACGATAAATAACCACAATACGCAGGTGCCGACAGAAACAGATTCTCCAGTTATTGTGCAGGGGAGGCTGTATGAACAGTAATTGTCGGTGACAAGTCTCATAAGGCCATAAAATTTTCCAGACTAATACGTGCTGTGCATCACCACCTACCAAACGAGGTGGCACACTGGACTTGGATTCGGGAAGACAACTAGCGAGGGTTGAAACCCGATTCCAGTCATCCAAATTTAGGTTTTTCGTGATTTCCCTAAATAGCTACAGGCAAATGCCGGGATGGTTGCTTTAAAAGGGCACGGCCATTTCCTTCCCCACCCTTTACACAATCCAAGCTTGTGCTCCGCCTCTAATGACCTCGATATTGATGGGGAGTTAAACCCAGTCTTGCTTCTATAGGTCTTACAATTAAATTTTCCATCCTTCCTTCGTTGTGTATAATGGATTTCCGCGCTGTGAATTACCAGCGCTGTTAGTGAACGTTACCCTTGCAGGAAGACAATGTCTGCCCTCTGTTCACTATGGGGTACCACCCAATTTTGTAAGGATCGCGTGACAATAACTCACCGCAAAAGTTTATCGGCGGCGAGTTGGTTGAAGAGGACCGGCCCTGTCAAAGCAACCACCCCGGTATATGCCTGGAGCGATTTAGGGAAATCACGGATAACCTAAGTATGGATGGCTGAAAGCGGATTTGAACCCTCGCTGGTTGACTTTCCGAATCCGAGTCCAGTGTGCTAACCGCTGTGCCACCTCGTTTGGTAGGTGTTGATACGCAGCACGTATTAGTCTGGAAGATTTTATGGCCTTATGAGACTTGTCACCGACAATTACTGCTTATAGAGCCTGCCCTGCACAATAACTGCAGGATCTGTATCTGTGGGCACTTGCGTATCGTGGTTCACCGGATTTCAGTCCGTTCGATTTCTGACTACAGTAACACCATCGGCAGTGTGTAGAGACACGAGCGTGTGACCAGTTTATGTGGCGCAATTCGAATGGAGCCAGATATATTTAAAAGTGTGCGTGCCGGTGATTTAGTGAGAAGAAGGGTTGAAAAGGAGTTGTCAGGATGCGTGGTCACCACACGCAGCATGCCTACAGTGTCTGTTTCTACGTAACAGACAGTGGGAATGAGAGCACAGATTGTCCCATCTCTCGACAGGTACCGATTTCTGGACGTGTCATTACAGGAACTTTTCTTGTTTTGCCCAGTACTCCCTCCAGTAGGAATATGTGACTCTTTTTTAAACGTCCTAAATGATACCTGGTATTTTTCTCGGAATCCACTGTGGAAAGGACATCCATATGAGTATTTCGCTCCTGTTTATTTTATCTCATTGAAAACTAAAACTAAACGCCGTCAGTACAAGTCTCGAAACGGCCGACGGTTCCGACGGTATCGCCCGACCACCGTGCCATCCTCAGCCAATATGCGTCACTTGATGCGAACATGGAAGGACATGTGGTCCGCACACCGCTCTCCCGTCCGTTGTCAGTTTTCGTGACTGGAGCCGCTACTTCTAACTAGGGTAGCTCCTCAATTGGCCTTACGAGGGCTGAGAGCACCCAGCTTGCCAACAGCGCTCGACAGACCTGAACGGCCACCAATTCAAGTGCTAGCCAGCCCAACAGCGCTTAATTTCGGTTATCTGATGGGAACTGGTGTTACTACTGCGGCAAGGCCGTTGGCACTTTATCTCCTTAATAATTTAAACATTTCCACATACCTGCTTCACAGTTTATTTTTGTGATCAATTCGTGTACAATCGAGTCAACACCATTAGGGAGTCACGATTATGGAGCCACCACCAGCTTTCACAGTGCCTTGTTGAAAACTTGGATTCATTTTTTCGTGGGGTCTCTGCCACCCTCGAACACTGCCATCCACAGTTACCGATTGAAATCGGGACTCATCTGACCAGGCCAAGGCTTTCTAGCGGTGTAGGATCCTATTGATATGATCATGAGCCCAGGAGAGGCGTTGCAGGCGATGACCCGTTGTTGGTAAGGTCGTCTGCTGCCACAGTCATAGCTCCAAATTTCGCTACACTGTCCTAACGTATAAGTTCATAGTACAACTCACAGTGATTACTGCTGTTAATTAAGGCAGTGTTGCTTGTCTGTTAGCACTGACTACGCAAATACCATTACTCTGCGTTGTCCCTAGTGAGACGTAATGCCTGAAATCTGGTATTCTCGGAACATCCTTGAGACTATGAGTCTCGGAATATTGAATTCCCTAACGAATTTCGAAATGGGATGTCCCCTGCATCTAGCTAAAACTACCATTCCACGTTCAAAGTCTGTCAGTCTCTGTCGTGCGGTCATAATCACGTCGGAAACCTTTTCACATGAATCACCTGAGTACAAACGACAACTCCTTGTGTGTACGATATTGCCGCCGTAAATGTGCAAATCACTATCCCATGACTTTTGGCACCTCAGTGAATATTATTTGATAAAAAGTTTGCGGGCACCTATTGGCGGACAGTAACATGGGATGTGTCCATTGGGTCGGCCGGAGTGGCCGAGCGGTTCTAGGCGCTACAGTCTGGAACCGCGCGACCACTACGGTCGCAGGTTCGAATCCTGCCTCGGGCATGGATGTGTGTGATGTCTTTTGGTTAGTTAGGTTTAAGTAGTTCTAAGCTCTAGGGGACTGATGACCTCAGCAGTTAAGTCTCATAGTGTGCAGAGCCGTTTGAACCACTTGTGTCCAATGTTTGACTTTATCATGGCTCGAACATGTGAGATTCCTCTTGTTTCATACTGCATTTTATTTTCTAAATTTTACATTTTACTGAAGCTCTGCAGATCGTGGAATCAATTCGCTGCCTTAAGAAGCGTTGCAGAATACGATAGCACCGAGTTAGAAGCTCATTCTCACGAAGGTATTGGTGACGCCATATAGTTTTATCGTAAGGTAACAGACGAGGCTCATAAATCGAATACCATGGAGAACAGGAGAATCTGGTGATACAGTTGTACGGAACTGAACTGAAAATACTGGAAAGAACTGAACTGGCAGACGCTTGAAGATGACGCAAGCTATTGTATGAGAACCTATTAACAAAGCTGCATCACCTAAAGTTGGTAACTGATAAATATAAGAATATACTACAAACCTCCACGTATCGCTCCTGTAGGAATCGCGACAGTATCAGACTAATTACAGCGCTCACAGAGACGCTTGAGAATTCTTTCCTCGCCCTGTGCGTGAACGGGTGGAAGCCATATTATTTTGTACAGTGGAAAGTAAGCCACGGCGCTCACAGTGTTTTGCAGAGCATAGATATAGTTGTAGATATGGAAATATTAACATTGTCAATTGAGTGGCTGATGTATGACGGCAGTTTCGTGAATGTGTTCTACTTTGTTATTCGCATGCTGATGTGATGTTTGCGTTCTTATAATCGCTGGGGCTTTTCTTTAGTCAACAGATATGCCGTAACATACTAGTAAAGTAAAGTAGTGTGACATTGTTGGCTTGGAGACTCCGAGCGGAAGATTCAGCCGCCTAATTGGAAAGGTTTGTCCGACTTTCGCGCAATTGGCATCTTCTCTTCGCGAAGTGTGAGAGTCTTGTTTTTAAGTACATCTGCTAAGTGTAAGTGTGGTATGGATATGTGTCGTGCGGTGCCATTTTTGTGTTGGATAATGATGAGACAAGGGAGAGGGTGAAACCTGGCGCCTGCACATAGACTACTCCTCAAGAACAGCACATAAATAACTGCCGAGCTTAACGTCACAAGCCTTCTGCCTACACTACGCTCGTCCGTCCTCTTTTAGAATACTGCTGCGCGGTGTGGGATCCTTACCAGATAGGACTGACGGAGTACACCGAAAAAGTTCAAAGAAAGGCAGCACGTTTTGTATTATCGCGAAATATGGGAGAGAGTGTCACAGAAATGATACAGGATTTGGGCTGGAAATCGTTAAAAGAAAGGCGTTTTTCGTTGCGACAGAATCTTCTCACGAAATTCCAATCACTAACTTTCTCCTCCCAATGCGAAAATATTTTGTTCACACTGGCCTACATAGGGAGGAACGATCACCACGATAAAATAAGGGAGATCAGAGCTCGTACGAAAAGATATAGGTGTTAATTATTTCCGCGCGCTATATGAGATTGGAATAATAGAGAATTGTGAAGGTGGTTCGATGAACCCTCTGCCAGGCACTTAAATGTGATTTGTAGAGTATCCATGTAGATGTAGATGTAGATGTAGATCTGATTGACGAATCACATCATCAGAATCACAAGCTTTCACTTCATGAGACTCCGGAGTGGTTTCGAATTCAATCCAGGTAACTGGCGCAAAGTCTAGTGATCAGGAACTTATGCCAACATACCTCTTCCTGTTTGCCGTAATGGAAAAGGGAAATCAGCCAATAACACGTGGCGTACCTGGGCGGTTGCTCATCCAAGAACTGGCCACGCCCGATGTTACTTAACTTCGGTAATGTGACGAGAACCGGTGTATTCAACGAGGCAACGCCGTTGGCACTAGTGCTGATAACTGCAAATGGTTTAAATGGCTCTGAGCACTATTGGGCTAAACATCTGAGGTCAGCAGTCCCCTGGAACTTAGAACTATTTAAACCTAACTAACCTAAGGACATCACACACATCCATACCCGAGGCAGAATTCGAACCTGCGACTGTAGCAGTCGCGCGGTTCCGTACTGAAGCGCCTAGAACCACTCGGTCACCGCGGTCGGCGTGATAACTGCAACACACACCAGCAGCAGTTGGAAGTTCTTACCAGTCGCATAGTAGATCCTCTTAGTCGGCGAAGTTATTTAACGAGAGGCTATAGTACAACCAGTAAGTGGCTTCTTTCTCGCAGATACTCTTTTCTGGATTTGAGACTGTTAAATTGGGTTATGACCCCCCAGTTTTTTAAAACTTCAGAAATTCTGGCCAGAAACTGGTATGTATATTCACTCCATACGAAGTACTAGACTATTTCTGTCAACATATACCATGTTTGTGTTAAAAATGTTGGATAGTAACCCACTGTAAATTTCTCGGTAGAACTTCACCTCTTGATCTCACTGGCATAGACAACAACAAAAACACGATGACTGCAGCGTATGTAGTCCTACAAAACAATTTTTAGTTAATAGAACTGCCTCTGAAAATGGTAGCATGCTGACGAAAAGCGCACTACTAAAGAAAATGTTGCTATTAAACTTGGCTGAAGCGGCAAATTGGGTTGTCTATAAAAGTCATAAAACAGTTTCAGACCCCATCCAGATCCAACTAACTAAAGTTCCTCATATTGAGGAAATGGGAGGAACGATCTATGTTTAACTTGAAGAAACCTTTTACAGCCAAGATCGTATTAATTTATATTTATTATTGGCGGCCGGTTTAGAAAGCTGAAATTCTCATCTCCTGATCTTCAGAAAATTTTTGGTTGTAAATCCTGTTCCGTTATGAGATTATTACTCATGCCATGTCGTCATTTTGGTGGAGAATATACAGCACATTGTGACAAACTTATGTACAATGTACTGTATATTCCTCACTCAGTCTCATAATGCAAGAGGATTTACAACTAAATTTTTTTGAACATCAGAAGATGATAGTTTCAGCTGTCGAAACAGATCGTCAATAAGTAATATTAATTAATGCAGTCTTGGCTATAAAAAGTTTTTTCGGGATCCACGTAACACGATCACATTTAAGTTCGTCGTCTTCTGTGCTGAAACGAAGCTTATTACGGGGGTCAGTGCTTGCTGAATGAGGTGGTCGCTTTCGGAAGGTCGTACGGACATTTCGAAGGCTTCTGGTGGGCCCGCTCGAGAGGCAGCAGACAGGGTTGTGATTAGAGCGGCTCGGTGCGCTTTGTGGCCTAACTGCTCTTAACTCGGCAGCCACTGTCGCTTGCCTCCTAGGGCAGCTGCCGTCAGCTGCCGTCGTTTCTAGCAAGTGCCGATGACGTCAGGGCGGGAGTAGTGCTCTGGCGGCTTAGTCACTGCTTCCGTCCACGCTTCAGTATTACGCATACTGTTATCGCCAGGAACTGTCCCAGCTGTGCCGATGTGCATATCCGGTGTTGCGTGACGGTTTGATATCCACCAGGCACGTATCACTTACGACAGGTTTCACTCGTTCTAGTCTCCGGGCTCTCGTCACCGTTCATTGGGTGGGATGTGAGACGATAACAGTACATCAGCCCAAGCGTTGGATATCTCATGACTGTTACTGTTGTGGTATTCAGGCGGAAGACTGCTTTGATGCAGCTCTGTACACAAGTACCTCCGTTTCCGCGGAATTAATGCAACCTGCATCCAATTGAACACGCAAACTGAATCAACCCTCGGTGTTTTTTCAACTACTTTTATTTTTCACAGTTCCGTTCATTAGCTAATTGTCTATTCCTTAACTCTCACGGAGTGCGCCGTCAACCTACCCTTCTTTTTGTCAACTCGAGTCATTTCTCTTCTATGCAAGACTATGCTTCTCACAAATACTCAAAGAAAAGATTTCCTAGCAGTTAAACTCATACTGGATGTTAACATTCTTCTATTTTTCAGAAAATCTTACCTCGCTATTGCTGGACTGCGTTTTAAATCCTTTGTTTTCTTCTGTCATCTTCAGTTACCACGATGGCAAAATAGCAAAAATTGTCTAACTGCCTTTAGTGTCTTATTTTGTAATCTACTTCACTTATCATCACTTGACTGAACTCGATTAGGCTCCCTTACTTCTTACATTTGTTGGTCTTTTAATTACAAGGTTCTATCCATTCCGTAGCTCTTACCTTTCAATTCCTTTGCCATCTCTAACACAAGCAAAATCTCATCGTCAAATTTCAAATTTTTCATTTCTTCTCCCTGAATTTTAACTCTCTTTAGATATTTTTTTTACTTCCTATACTACTTGCTCTATCTACATACTGAATAACACCAGGAAAAGGGTACAATCCTTTGTCACTCCCTTCTCGAATACTGCCTCCTGATGTTCTATTTCATCGAAGGTCCTGAAGAATCTGAGTCGTCAACTTGATTTACAATTCACAACCGCTGACACTGATCAGTCAGCAAACCACTCGGCAGCTGAAATGAAACTCGGTCCCTTATGTACGTATCTATTACCGTTCACTGCCAGGATTAGTTCGTTACCCAAAATTCACGAGTGCGATACGGAGTTATTACCCTATATTTCTATTTTATTTTCCCTTGACCTGGGGTTTATAGGTACCAGTTTACATGACATATGACTTCTCAACACGAGAGTGTCTTTTTAATAATAATTATTATTATTCTCAGAAATTCTCTTCCTTCTTAAAAAAAAATATTATGCACTACCTACATACCCACGAACTGATGCAGTCTTATATTCAATAGGACCAGGAATAGGGCAAACATTTAAATGATTCTAACTTGATTGTGAAACAAAAACAAAACAGTGCTGGATACTGTACATCGAAACATGGCTGGCTGCCCTCCTTGGCATGACGTCCACAACGTAGACGAGACACCACTGCTCAGGCTCGTCAAGTTTTTCCACAGCGCCCCTTCTAAGGTCAACTGCATAAGGAGAGTTCCTGGGACGACGTGCTAAAATTCTGAGCTGTTACCAAGGACTCTTAATAGGATTCTTGCCATCAGGTTTCAGGAAAATTCTGCACTCGTTAGTGAAGAGAATCCTATTCTATTGATCTATCCCAACCCCGAAGGACAAGATCATTTTATTGAGATGTGGCAGGTAGTTCATCTTCAAAGGAGTGTTTGATAACAAACTCATACCAAACAAAAAAGTACTTTTCACAGTAAAACAGTCGCATCAGCACACAGTCTACCCCCATCTGGTGACAACACAGACGTGTTTTCTCGCATGCAAACGATAACAAAGGTGACGGATGACATCCTGCAATAGATTGTCTCAAGCATATTGCGTCTTTTTTTTTTTGCAATTTTGCAATGATTCTTGCAGGCTCTGAAGCTCCCACCTCAACATGTCCCATACGAGTTCAAATGGCGAGACATCTTGCTGGTCAGGGCAGTTGTTGCACATCACGAATAGCACGTTGCGTCACAGCAGCGGTATGTGAACGTGCATTGTACTGCTAAAAAACCACATAATCTTCCTGTCGAAGAAATGGCAGTAGTAGAGGGATAACAGCCCGTGTAATGTTGCGAACACTGGTTGCTTTACCCTGCAGAAACAATAAACACGATTGCGAATCGTGACTGATGCCACCCCCTCCCCGCACCATGAAGCCTGGAATGGGACTTGTGTGCCATGGAGAATGTACTCTTGGATTAGGCACTTCACCAGGTCTATGCCATATGCGAGTACGTCCATTACTTGCAGGTCGGAACCCACTTTCGTCACTGAAGACAACAGAACGCCACTCTTCAGTCAACGATACCAGAATAGCCACTCTTGGCAATATCGTGGTGTCAGTGGTATCCTGGGCAGAGGCACGTGTGATCTTAATCTTGCTGCAAAGCATACGATTCCCAGTGGTCCTTGACGACATATCAGGTGCAATATGTGTCCAGATTTCGTCCTTCGATGATGTTCAGTTGGTCACCAATGCTAGCTCAATTCGTCGATCTTGACGTGTGTTTGTACTACACGAACATCCAGAACCTGGTCTATAGGTGTAGGAATGTTCCCTAGACCACTGGTGAAAGCAGCGAAAAATCATCGACACATTATGCCCAACACGTGCGGCAGTGCGTCGAACGTCCATCCATCTTCGTGCAGGCCACAGAGTGACCCCTTTCAGTGCTTGAAGTTGTTCAGCATATTACTGTCTACAGCGCCAAAACAGAACATGCACAGACAGGCCGCTTGAGCGCCATCTGGTCGCCGATGAATTTAATAAATGAATCACTAACTCTACAAACGCTCAATGCACATATTACTCCGTGGTGCCACTGAACACACTCTTTGAGTGTGTTGCATTTTTTTCCGGCAGTGTATATTTCATTCCATGTGTTCTCTTACCCACTTCCTTCAGACATAATGCTATTGCAGAGTTTGTACTGATGTGGTTTGGGAATAAGCTCTTCAGTGCCTTGTGTCTCGTGATAGCATCTAGAAATTCAGTTAACTCTGAGTGAGACAACAGTCTTATAACTTCTGTGTCAGCTTAAACATCCGGTGTCAGGTTACACACTTGAGCGATTTATATTCAAGATCATCACCACTTCCCCCCCAGGAAACCACCAGGTATGATCAAGGTTTTCCAGGTGAACGCCCCCTCCCCCCCCCCCCCAGATACACACACAACTTATTCAATTGTATGCACTTGATTCAAGAAAATGACGTAACTTGATTCTGGTCATGTGATACAAAATTGGTGAGAAACCTCCCCTGTCTTCCTAACTCTCCTAGCCAATGAGAGCACTATAAGATTGTAGAAAGCCTAATGGACCAATGAGTTTCAAACTCCTCCTCTTCTCCACTTGTCAGCTGTTATAACTACGTACACACACACATTGGTTTTATTTATAAAGTATTTTTTCTGAAGACTTACGACTGTCATGCAGAAGAAGTTAAATACATTACAATATTTCCCATTTTGGTTCTATATACATTATTTTCATATTTCTCCAATATGTATTATTTACTTTTTCTTTCAATATGTATAGTTTTTACGTTCTGATGATTTGTTTCTAAATACAATATATAGCCTACATGAAAGAAGAGGACTAGAAGCTTTGGAGAAACCACTCAAACACGCACAAATCTATATACAGTATTCACACAAACACACACATACACCCACCCACCCACACACACACACACACACACACACACACATACACACAAACACACACACACGCACAAAGTGTACAATGAGGCGTTTGTACTCAAACACACACAACTGTGTCAAGCAGGTTAACCAGGGGTGTAGACACAGAATGGGGGAGGGGGTGATGAGGGGTTCCAACCCCACCCCACAGAGCCATTAAGTATTTTTTAAGTGAGTTTAAATGTTTTAAAGTCTCTCACATTAAAACATGGCAATTATTAGTTGTAATGAACATGAGATTGAATTTTGAGACCTAACAACTGCAGCACTTTAGTAGTGTGGGGAACTTGTGTTTTGTGTCAGATAGCGTACCAGTATTGAGTGTATTTGAACACGAATAACTCTGCAATTTGCTTTCAGATAACCTTGTTACTTCAGTGTGTAATTTACACCATAGCTGCTGATTATCTGTGTGCGCACATGCCTAAAGTTGCATCATTTTATAGGAGAAGGACGACATTCCCTCTCTTACGTCCATCCTCAACGTGTCAACAAAGTTCTCCTTCCTGCTTTCTCTTTACCTAGTGCTCCACTGAGGTCGAAGCTTAATTTAGCATCTACAACTAATATTATAATTCTGTTGATATCCATAGAGTGGAAATATTGCATCGGAGGTCACTAAAACTTGAAATAAAAGAAAAGAGGTTTAAATAACATAGCGGTTACCAAAAACTTGAAAACTTCTGGTGCTTTACATTTAAGAGTATCTCAGAGTTTCATTCATAGTGCTGCAACAATGATATAACCGCTGTAGCCGAGCGGTTCTAGGCGCTTCAGTCTGGAACCCCGCGACCGCTACGGTCGCAGGTTCGAAATGGTTCAAATGGCTCTGAGGACTATGCGACTTAACTTCTGAGGTCATCAGCCGCCTAGAACTTAGAACTGATTAAACCTAAGGACGCCATACACATCCATGCCCGAGGCAGGATTCGAACCTGCGACCGTAGCGGCCGCTCGGCTCCAGACTGTAGCGCCTAGAACCGCACGGCCACTCAGGCCGGCCTTGTCGCTGGTTCGAATCCTGATTCGGGCATAGATGGGTGTGATGTCCTTGGGTTGGTTAGGTTTAAGTAGTTCTAAGTTCTAGGGGACTGATGACCTCATATGTTGAGTCCCATTGTGCTCAGAGCCATTTGAACCTATTACAAGTGGCGTAATTCAGGGTGACAATTATTGAACTATATAAAAAGGTAAATTAGTTACAAACTACAGCGTGCACACACTTTATTCAACATTTAAACGCCACTACAGATATTAGGGTTTAGCTTATGACATGTTCGATATGCCTGCTATCATTGGTGATTATGTGACGCAGACGAACAGCGAAATTCTGCATGACCCGCTGAAGTGTCAGAACATCGATGTTGTCGATGACCTCGTGAATGGCTGTTTTCAGCTCAGCAATGGGTTTAGGTTTATTGCTGTACACCTTGTCTTTAATACGGCCCCCCAAAAAGAAATCCATGTGTTCAGATCTGGAGAATTTAATGGTCACTCGAGGCCCATGCCAGTAGCCTCGGGGTACCCCAGAGCCAGAATGCGGTCCCCAAAGTGCTTCTCCAGAACATCAAACACTCTCCTGCTTCAATGGGGTCGAGCTCCATCTTGCATGAACCACATACTGACGAAAACGGGGTCGCTTTCGATAATGGGGTTGAAATCATCTTCCTAAATCTTCATTTACCATTCATTAGTTGAGTGGACATTGCGCACCATACCGTCACCTGTTGAGGGTGAAGAGATCCTCGATCGCGAAATATGGATTCTCAGTCCCCCTAATGCGCCAATTTTGCTTGCTGGCGAACCTATCCAAACGTGGGCTTCGTCGCTAAACCAAACCATACATGCGCATACTAATTCCCATGACGCCCGCGGCCAACCGTGAAGTCCGTTCAGAAGTTGTGACCATTTTATTTCATGTAGTTCAATAATTGTAACCCAGTAACACCCACTGGCTGTGTCCTGGGGTCACTGTACAATCACTGAGTGTGTGTTTTTTTTTACAAGAGTGTTAAACGACGAATAGAGTATGTGGAAGTCTTAAAACGCTTCGCCAGGTTGATAGCAAGACGGGAGTTGCAGTACTTAGCGTGACTGAAATTGCGTTGTTTCTCCAGTTCGCGTGAAGTGATGTTTCAGGGTAAAGTTTTTTTTATATTTTGGAAGAATGAAGTGTTATTATGTAACTGTGTAAGTTTAATCTCACAGCCGGCCGCGGTGGTCTCGCGGTTCTAGGCGCGCAGTCCGGAACCGTGCGACTGCTACGGTCGCAGGTTCGAATCCTGCCTCGGGCATGGATGTGTGTGATGTCCTTAGGTCAGTTACGTTTAAGTAGTTCTAAGTTCTAGGGGACTAATGACCACCGCAGTTGAGTTCCATAGTGCTCAGAGCCATTTGAACCATTTTTTAATCACACAAACCTTACGTGACTTTCAGGACCATGTTTAGGCAGGTTCAACATGCGCAGCTGCACAGGGTGGCAAAATTGTGGGAGGCGGCAAACATTACAACAACAAAAAAATTGAATGTAATTTTAATGTTCATTGCATCATCATTCAGGCATTCCGTAATTTATTGACAAAGAGTTGACAAATATGTGTACTTCTCATTAAAAGTCAGGTTTTACTACTTGTCCACCAGTAAGACGTCTTCCATGTGTGAGCACATTAAAGCTCAGTCAAAAATGGAGCGCGCAAATCGCGCGGGCATCCGTCGTGGAGTCTGTTGCACGCTACGCAACGGCGTCATTCCGGACACGGGTACCAGTATACACAGTAGGGGTCGCACACAGGCGAGCTGTCGTCTGTGATGTTACCATGACCCATCCCTCTATGTAACACTGCATTGAAGCATATAGGCACACGGCGCAGACATGTTTAACTCATATGTCGGTACGACTCTAATCGAAATTTTCCATGTTGTAGAGTATTATTATTATTAACCTCTATATTAGCTACACCATTTTTTTCTAAGGCTGATGAAATGTTAGTGTAAAGCCTCCAAAGTACGTCATCCTTTTTTTTCTGGGAGCGAAGAGGATCACACAGTTTAGACCACATGGACCTGTTGTATGGAGAATCTCAATTTAAGCTCTGATTGTGTTAACAGGTTTCCCTTTTTCTATACTAGAAAATTATGATACTACTTTTTTCAGTTTTTGTCTTTGTTCACTCTCAGTTCATTTCTGGATTTTAAATATTTTTTCTTCTTGATAGCTTCCATTTTGATGAAAGTGCTTGCCCCTATGAAACACATTACGACAACGTCCTTCACTCCTAGGTACTTCTCATCTCTAATGTTCTTTAACCTTAAAACACTTTTGGGTTAGGATCAATGAAATTTCCATGGAATTGTTGAAATTTCCTTTCCATTTTCGAAGTAAATTCCACAAAACTTTCCGTTAGCTTTATTAAGATTCTTTTGAAATTGTTTGGATCCAGTTCTTTCCTGAGACATTTATGTGATCAGTTAGTTTAACATGCTGATGTGCTAATTAGGGGTATTTGCGTTTAACTCTTATCATGCAAACATCTCTAACAGCTCGACATTTTCCTTCAAATCTGGAACATATTCCCCTTCGTATTCGGCGCAATTCTCAAAAATTTCTCCCACCTCTGAAGCATTTTCCTTAACTTTCTTGATGTCGCGTTCACTTTCCTGTAGACAATAAGTTTCTCGCTCCTCAAGAGACGATGGTTCCACAGTCGTATCTCAAGTTTCCATCAATATGTTATTGCTTAAAGTATCAATTTCTTTCTCGTTCTTGCATGTATTGCCCGATAGGATTTCACATGCATTACAGTTGACAATCAGGAAAAGACCCTAGAAAAACTTTTTGAACATATTTAAATTTCAGTAACTCAGGGCTACATCAAGAGGGAGACAGTCTTGTAAATCTGCTTTTCCTGTCTAAGGCCTTTTATTTCCGTTTCCGTGATTTCTGACTGTTGGCATAAGCATGCATTATCACATTCACAGCAGTGTTTATCTTCAAGGTTAACATTATCTCTAGTAGTAATTTCTTCATTAGTTGATAATATATATTTACCTTTTAAATGTCTTCTACCTTTACAGTAGCTTCATTTTTGTGCCCAAATATTTCTCTCATTACTAGACTCATTTCTACGCCCAAAATCACCACTTGAGGATGATAGATTTAGAGTTGGAACAGCAAGTCTTCAAATTGCATTTTGAAGGAATATAGAAAAGTTCACTTTTCAAATCCCTTTCATAATCAAAATCAGTAAAATGTATTGAGCAAACATGAGAATTTTCAACTGAAAACGAATATGCACGTTTGCAAGCATTTACACACTTTCGTTTCGTCTCATTGTGTAGTGTAGTAAGCACAGCATCCACCACCACCAGGCAGTACTGCAGGAGTCAATAGGTCAACAACCTACTCCGGAGACGGTGTATAGCTCAGCGATCGCTGCACCAAGAAGTCGCGTATCCAGAGAAGTGACATGCGCTGGCGACACAGCAGAGCGGTCAGTTCTAAGTCAGCTCGGCTGCCGAGAAGATCGCCTTCTACTTGTGTACTTCGTGCCGCATCGTCCGTTTCTAGCGAGTCGACGCCAATCCATCACCAGTAAACATTCTAATTGGACAAGAGGTGTTTACTATCCAGCCTTAGCTTCTGAAATACACTACAGGCCATTAAAATTGCGCACTAAGAAGAAATGCAGATGATAAACGAGTATTCATTGGACAAATATATTATACTAGAACTGACATGTGATTACATTTTCACGCAATTTGGGTGCATAGATTCTGACAAATCAGTACCCAGAACAACCACCTCTGGCCGTAATAACGGCCTTGATACGCCTGGGCATTGAGTCAAACAGAGCTTGGATGGCACAGCTGCCTATGCAGCTTCAACACGATACCACAGTTCATCAAGAGTAGTGACTGGTGTATTGTAACGAGCCAGTTGCTCGGGCACCATTGATCAGACGTTTTCAATTGGTGAGAGATCTGGAGAATGTGCTGGTCAGGGCAGCAGTCGAACGTTTTCTGTATCCAGAAAGGCCCGTACAGGACCTGCGACATGCGGTCGTGCATTATCCTGATGAGATGTAGGGTTTCGCAGGGATCGAATGAAGGGTAGATCCACGCGTCGTAACAAATCTGAAATTTAACGTCCGCTGTTCAAAGCGCCGTCAGTGCGAACAAGAGGTGACCGAGACGTGTAACCAATGGCACCCCATGCCATCACACCGGGTGATACGCCAGTATGGCGATGACGAATACACGCTTCCAATGTGCGTTCACCGCGATGTCGCCAAACACGGATGCGACCATCATGATGCTGTAAACAGAACCTGGATTCATCCGAAAAAAAAATGACGTTTTGCCATTCGTGCACCTAGGTTCGTCGTTGAGAACACCATCGCAGGCGCTCCTGTCTGTGATGTAGCGTCAAAGGCAACCGCAGCCATGGTGTCAGAGCTGATAGTCCATGCTACTGCAAACGTCGTGGAACTGTTCGTGCAGATGGTTGTTGTCTTGCAAACGTCCCCATCTGTTGACTCAGGGATCGAGACGTGGCTGCACGATCCGTTACAGCCATGCGGATAAGATGTCTGTCTTCTCGACTGCTAGTGATCCGAGGCCGTTGGGATCCAGCACGGCGTTCCGTATTACCCTCCTAAACCCACCGATTCCATATTCTGCTAACAGTCATTGGATCTTGACCAACGCGAGGAACAATGTCGTGATACGATAAACCGCAATCGCGATAGGCTACAATCCGACCTTTATCGTAGTCGGAAACGTGATGGTACGCATTTCTCCTCCTTACACGAGGCATGAAACAACGTTTCACCAGGCAACGCCGGTTAACTGCTGTTTGTGTATGAAAAATCGATTGGAAACTTTCCTCATGTCAGCACGTTGTAGGTGTCGCCACTGGATCCAGCCTGGTGTGAATGCTCTGAAAGGCTAATAATTTGCATATCACCGCATCTTCTTACTGTCGGCTAAATTTCGCGTCTGTAGCACGTGTTTCAGTGTCTCCTCGTTCTTCTATCTTAGTGTTTCCCTCACCACATTATTAACAGCTGAGGATAGTGACGAATAAAATCTCCTTCTGTGGTTGCGTCAAAAGTGCGACACAACACATTGTTTTTAGAAAATAAATGTAACCTAATTTCTAACTTTCTTGTTTGCTATAGTTAGTGCAAGTGGTGATCATGGGGCAAACCATTATTTTTCACTTACAAACATACTCTAAATATCCCTCAATACCGGGATAATTACGTCGTAGCTCTGTACTCAATCACCATCCCTTAGTAAAAATCTACTCTGCTGTAAACAATCTTGTTTCGCTCGTCAACGCATCAGCATAAAGCATTATGGCAGTTGCGGGCTACTCAGCGTTCCTTGGGTTCACACCAACGTCAGCAGAGCGGGTCGCTACTGCCCATACATCTCGTGATCCCTTCCATGAATTCTAGTCTGGTCCCCATCGAACAGGAGGCGAGCGCCTGCCCTATAGAGCTCTTGGGTACAGCGTGCAGCTGGGTTAGCACGTTGTGATTTGCTACTAAGTTCGTGACGGGCAACTGTGGCACGATTGTGGCGGAAACAGAAAGACTGACTGAGCTGGTGTGTGCAAACGTATTTTTGTAGTATGTGCGACACTGTGATTATAAAAATGTGGTAGGTAAGGCAGAAACAAGGAAGAAAATTAACGCAAATTTATCTCGAACATGTGTTTTCTTTGCTTATAACTAAATGCGTAGTTTCTTGATATAGCACCAAATGTATATTATAGTGTATACTGCGGTTCAGTTGAAATAATAATGTGCTTGCACAAACTAGTGGTGTCATTGTAGTACAAACAAGAAACAAAAATGCTGCTTTGACAACAGCTTCTGCATTATAGATTATAAGTATAAGCAGTTATAAGTTAACATACACCACATAACGGATACTGCATGTTTGTTCATCAAAAATTGCATCTGAAGAACCTCCAGGGATGTTACAAGTTTCCTCAAGTGAAATTCCCTGATATTTCCCTGATTTCCGGACAAGTTTTAGAAGTTTTTCCTGACAAATTTTGAGATATCAAGGGTAAGTAAAGTCAAAAGTTGACAAATATGTAAGGGCTAATGTATTTCTAAATGTGTGAGCAAAAATCTTAAGTACACACATCAATATCTTTTGTAATGAACTGTTTTTATATGGAGAAAGCAAGCCAAATGGTATATATGTTTCACTAAGAGCAATGATGTTATTTAATTTCAATAAAGCGATGCATATTTGCTGACAAAAACACGCATTCCGTTGAAGTCGCAAGACAGATTTAAAATATCTTCACTGCTTTCAGGAATAACCACAGAAAAAAGTAGGCCTCTTGAAAGAAATGTATAAGGTTGGGAAGAGTTGTGTAAACCAACACTATAAGAAACCACCAATAAAATGTTGGTTCTACTATGTTCGTTATTGTTCGTTATTACCTACTCTTTATGTCAATTATCCTACAGGTATTGTGATTTTTCTTTCAAGAAATACATGAGTACACAGCATACAAACTGCCAGCGACTACCACAATTTTATTCTTCTTATTGTCCATGCTTTCTAATATATAAACTACTTTCAAAGTGCCAAAATATATTATAATAAATTAAATGTCTATAACACGCCACACTATACAATGTACTTGCAGTGAGACAGTCTCAATTCCTGAAATCAATCACCCTTGGCCTCTGAACTGACAAGGAGCACCATAGTCTTGGATCCATGGATAAACCATGAAAATCCGCCACAATATGCTACACACAGACAGACCCAGCAGTAGGGGGACAAGCTATGTTTTGGCACATTTTTGTTAGCGCAGTTTGCCTACATCAGTGGCAGGTATGCACTCAGGTGCAAGCCTATTGTTCTCCTTTGATTGACAGGTACTTAACCTATTGTTCTCCTTCGATCTTCAAAACCAGATACTTAGAAATGCTCACAAGCCCCAATGAACACACCTAGAGAGCACCTCTATTGGTAGACCTGTGTTCTTTGTTTCTTCAGTTGCGTATTAGACGACCGAAGTGCATGTGTTGTTAAATTATTTTGCGAGGTCCTTTGTGTTTTAATTAGAGGGTCCGAAATTGGTGATAAACTAAAACCTTTTAGTGGTTGTGGCAGTCAGAAAACGTTAATAAATTCGGTTTTAGTAAAAAAAAAATGTTTTTAATGGTACTGCTGAGGTCGGAAGAGAGAATTTATGCACCCTGCCCTGTCCTGTTTTTCTATTGTCCTGCTTTACCTCCCGCCACGTTAGCCCAGATAATCAGAAGTCTACTGTATGTTTTCACGAGTTCATGACAGCGGCGTGGATAAACCATCTAGGTTAAGCGGTGTTGCGTATCGAAAGAAAACTGAAGGAAAAAGGGATAGTAAACTTTTACAGAAAATACTGCGACTGGACTCATATTTTAGTCGTAAAAGTGAGCGTGAACCATATAACTCTGAACATTCAGGTGAATTTGCGGTTCAGAACAGCAAAAAATGAACAGTGTAGCTCTCTAAGGCAAAATTACAGTTCTCAACGTAAACAGAATGCAGAAGTTCTAACTTTCGGAGTTCTGGAAGGATGCCAAGAATCTACACGCGCAAAAGCAAAGGATTTCCCTGTTCTCAGTAACGACCCGTGTTATTGGGAAACACTGACCAGATACTAGATTATTAAGCTACAAGTGGTATTAATCAAAACAAAAATACTGATTTTTCTATGTCCTCACGTCGATATGCCGACGGATCTCAACGATTTTGCAGCAAGAAATTGTTTCTGACGGTTTTGGTGAATGGGGAAATTATCAGTCGTGAATACGTTGTAGTTCTAGCCAATGATCGTTGTTCTGTGCCTGTTGTAAATTAGTCGGTGGTGGATCTAAATTTGCAACATCTCGTTTCAGTGACTGGAATTAGAACTGACAAACGGTTGGTCACCCAGCATGAAAATGAGGTTACAAATTGGACAAATGTGATAAAAAGTTTTTTTTCTGTAGTTAAGAAGGTAGTTTCTTGCGGTTTAGCATTCCGTGGAGACAAAGAGGTATTTGTCTCTGCAAAAAAATGGAAATTTCATGATGTTTCTGGAATTAATAGTGGAGTATGATTCTCTTTTGGCTGACCGTGTAGCAAGGTTTGGCAACACCAGAAAAGGATTTACTTTATACGTATCACCAGCAACTTATGAATATTTAATTCTTCTTAAGGGGAAGTCAGCGATCTATGTATGTAATAAAGTTATTTCCTCAAATATTTTTCAGTAAGGATCTATACCAGATATGTCCCATAACGACCAGTTAGTTATAATAATTCGATACCTAAATGAAGATGGCTGTCAGCTGAAAAATTCCAGTGTTTCATAAAAAAAAGCAGGTCATGCTGGAGAGAAACTTTCAGAAGCACTTTTGAATTCTTTAGAACTATATGGACTGAAATTTGACAACTGTACACGTCAGTCATGCGATAACCCAGCCAACATGTGTGGTGCATATTCAGGCTTGGAAGCAAGACTCAAGGACCAAAACTTTCCAATTTTCCTCATTCCGTGTTCAGCTCACTAGCTGAATCTAGTTGGCTCACGGGGTACACAATGCTTCACAGCTGCAACGCGGTTTTTCGAGCTGATTCAAGATTTATACAACTTCTTTGCAGATTCTGCAAGCAGATGGAACATTCTTTTGATTTTGAGAGGATGGCACTGAAGTCACTTCCTACAATGCGATGGTGTGGACATGATGATGCTTGTAAGAGTTTGAATGCGAATTGGAAAGCTGTGTTTTTTACATTAATAATAGTTTCAGAAAATGAGAATGGTAGAGATAGACATGAGGCTAAGGTGTTCTTACAAAGTTAGGTGGTATTGAGGTAGCTTTCATGACACCAGTGTGGAATTGTATTCTGCAACAGTTTGGAAAAGCAATGACAAACTGCAAGCCGAGGGTGTAGGCATTTCTACTTACCTTGAAATGTATAACTCTTGGTATGTTTGTAGTTGTGTTTCAGACACAAGGATTCAGATAAAAGAAACTTGCGGAGATCAGGAATTCGGAATCAGTTACACTTCCTTCAACTGCCGAGAACCAAAAATGGAAACGTCAAATTAAACACATGAGATTCTTTGATGAATCCTCTGACTCAGAAGAAGAACGCAGATGTCCTGGAGAAGAAACAGGATCAGATTAACACAGTTAATAATCTGGAGTAGAATGAAAATTTCTCATTCTAAGATTGTACAAACTCTTCAGTAAGTAATTACAAGTAATGTCTGCATATAATATAACAAGATTTTAATTTCTCTCAAGTATCATCGAACCTGAACCTGTTCATATCAATGATGCTCCAGGGAAACTTAGATCCATCTATAATTCTGACCTACAGAACAACTTTGATGTAGAATGAATACATTTTAAAACATATCTGTTGTATATGAAGAAAGAAGATGGTGACAAGTTGTCATCTCTTCCCTTTCTCTGCAGAATGTTGGTTTAAAAACACGGTGATGTCTATCCAAATTTGTACAGAGCACTTAAGACTTACAACTGTACTCTAGCAACAAACAGTTCAGCCGAAAGGTCCTGTTACGTTTTAAAACAGTTGAAGACCTACCAACCGACAACAGAAAATCAAGAACGACTGGTCAGTCTTGGAATTCGAGCTATAGAATCAGGCCTGACAATCAGTCCGGATTTCCACGAAGTGATGAATGAATTCGCAGTTACAAAAGTGAGAAGGAAGTAATTTCTCTAAGTTCGCGATAGATCGGAAAAGTAAGTTAAATGGTATGGTATCATGCATTTGGGGCTGATTAAATTTCACATTTAAGTGAAGTAAATTTGGCATAGGGTATTTTCTTTGTATTTTTACCTCATGTAGTGTCCAAGTTAGATGCTTCCATGGTAAATTTTCAGTAAAACGGGATGTTGAACTGTAGTAGTTATTTTATTGTTTTTGAATATTTAACTTGCACATGTGCTTTGTGTTACATGTTATTTAGATACTTCAGTAAAGATTTTAATTGAAGTTAATGATTATGCAGCATTGTTGTTTGTAGTCCGTAAACGAATAACAATGCTGGAGTTTGGAGACAGGAGGAGTAAAATAAATTACTGCCCAGAGGCGTCACACACCCTAATTAAGGTCTGGTGACAATAAATATAACTTTTGTACATCAAGTCGATATTAAGGTTAGGAGGTTACTGCTTGATTGAAACATTAATAGTTTGATTCTACTGCTTCTTAGGTGCATTAAAAGTAAAAACAACCCTTTACAGAAAAAAAAAAAACACTGAAGAGTGGAAATATGACTTCAGAAACCAACACTGTTTGATAGAAGCCATGGAAGCAGATGAAGATTCTACAAATTAACTGATATCCTGAGGTCTGCTGCTACAAAGACTTTACGGACTGTTTTTGAGAGGGCAACTGATATTTGTCAAGAGGAGGACATTTCAATCTTCGTTTGCCGGGTCGTTAAGATACAAAAGAACGGACCAAATTACTTGATGCATGAGCCTGAATAGTACTACCAAGGGGCGGTCTTTATCCTATTTTTAGATTTTTTATAAAAGAGTTAAAGTTTACATAACATAAGACAGTGCACTCTGAATTTCCTTCGCTGTTCGCGGTGTCAGCAATAGTGAAGAACGAAAAGAGTTCACGGCCTTAGTTGAATTCTACGCTGAAGAGATCGAATGTAGAGTTGAAGAGATTCTTGCTGAATTACATTTTGCAAAATGAAATCTGTGAAAGGAGATTCCAGAAGCCATGTAAGTACTGCAATAATACAACAAAGACATGTATGCAAACATCAAAAAACTGAAGACACTGGCGACAGCAGAGAGATCGTCTCCACTTGAAATAGAATCAAGACATAACTGCGAAAAACATGAGGACTGCTTCATATAAAGTCATGTAACAATTATTAGATTATAGTTTATTAATATTTAAAAATTCTAAAAATAAATAATGTATGCTTCTGTATAGGTTGAATTAAGTTGAGACTATGTTTTATACTTTCAGAGAAGACTAATGGATTAGCCCCCTTGTCCACTCATCGCTCAGTATCTATTACACCATTGAGGGTGACAAACAACCTCTCCAAGAGAAAGAAGAAAACAGGTCATTCTAAGGAAGCTGATTATCATATCCTCGTATCTTTATTACATTTTTTATTTTTTAAACCAGTGTTTATTCATTCATCTGTAGAACAACGTACTTGGAGTGGAAGTCGTCAATATTTAGCGCAGTGCTTCTTATATTTAGTTCTAAAAAACTTTTCAGGTACACTACTCCTCAGGTTGATTAGTCATTGCGCCTGTTTTCAGACGCTTGCCATGTTTTGTACAATGCTTTCTTTCTAGATCAACTATGCAAAGAAACAAAGCTTTTGAAGTGAACTGTAGCATAACATGTAGTTCCTTGACGCCAAATGCGCGCGATTTATGTCAACATCAATACGCATCGGTATTTTTCTACTGCAGTGCTATCATCTCAACTCATTTTTATATGTGACTGTTCGACTGGGTCACTACAACGAGTCGTTTTGAACACCTGTCGAACGGTTGTGGCGCGTCCTGCCCGCCGCCGCAAAACTACACACGCTGGCCGTTACTACTGAGGGTTCTCTGGGGCCCGTTCCGGCGGCGCAGCTTTCCGAACGGCTCTCCACTGTCGAACAGTCAGCAAGAAAACATTGTCCGTCATCACACCGGCGGCCTGTGAGTTGAGTATGCCATTCTTTTTATTTCTTTCAAAAATGGTGCAAATGGCTCTGAGCACTGTGGACGTAACTTTTGAGGTCATCAGTCCCCTAGAACTTAGAACTACTTAAATCTAACTAACCTAAGGACATCACAAACATCCATGCCCGAGGCAGAATTCATACCTGCGACCGTAGCAGCAGCGCGGTGCCGGACTGAAGCGCCTAGAACCACTCGGTCACAGCGGCCGGCTTGTGGGAGGGTGCCGATCCCTACCCCACAGATCAACCATTTGCCGCCATGACGGGACAGTCCTGCATTCAGGTGCAGTGCAATGTGTACCTCATGACCTCTCAATCGGAAGATTACTTGGTTCACCATATGTGGAGCTGCGCCAACGCCCTCAGGTAGGTAACGATCGTGAGAGCCTGCAGCGCCGCACAATGCACACCCTTGGCCTGCCTCTGGGTGACACCTACGTCTATATGTTAGAAGATGTTATGGACTGCAGTGTGTGTCGGCGATGACGTCATTGGTAAGTCATGGGATTTTTCCCATCCCCCAGACCTCACTTTCTGATAAACGCAATTGCCCTATGTATGAAATGGTGGGAAATTCAAATTTTGGGTGGAAATTCAAAAAACTGCCCAATTACGATAGTCTGTTTCCTGTGTGGAAGGATGATGGTTGACCTAAGTCTAAACTGGCGGAAAACTCAAAATGGTACATTGTCATGCTGGCTGACTTGGAATACTGGCCATGGCTCTATGATACCACCAGCAAAGATTTGGAATACGAGTACCTGCTTAATTATGACATCACAATGCAAGATGGCTGACTTGGAACACAAGATAGCGACTGCTGTATTCTGGCACAGAGATGGAATACTGGCCCTGGTTCCATGACATCACAATCCTTCTCAGACCTGCTGTGCTACTTATAGCAATATGTAATTCCGGTGTACTGGCCCAGACTTGAGATACTGAGATGGGTTCTATGACATCAGAATCCAAGTTCCAGAATACTGACACTACAATGTCTGAGACAAAGGATGTTTGTGCAATTCCAGGCTTGTGACATGTCTTCCTAGCAACTATCCACTCAGAGGCCAGTGTATACCTCTTCTCCTAACTCTAAGTTTCAATCTTTCCAGGGTGCATAGGGGATGAGAGAGGAATGTTTGGATTGAGAAGTTCTACAGAGATGCTCCACCTGAGATTACGCAACAGCGAATGAGAGAAGAATGCTGGGACAGCTACCAAGAAGCACCAATAATCTACAACCCACACAAGCATGCAAGAAACACACCCACATTTATTTACAAGTTAATCATAACTGTCAAAATAAGGCAGATGGATAAGACGCGTAAGTATGATATTTTTCTGAGAGTAATGGTCTACACCATACTTATACATCTCATTTCAAGATGAAAAACTGAACTGGCACCTCCAACAGAATACAGTGCCATCTGGTGGTAGATGACTGTAGATGTTACCAGTGGCAAAACAGCAGGTTGCTAGGTCCATCTGAAGGATGGAATATGAACACACTATCTCGAGAGTGCTGTCAGAAACCTTACAGGGATCATGCAATGAAAGCGGCAGTGCAGCATCAGGACCAACCGACTAATTGTCTCTGCCTAGTTTTCACTTGTGGCTACTCTTGTTGTGGAAAGACTGGCCAAGACCACTCCTCTGTGCTTTGCGTCCATGTTTGTTTATCTACGTAGTTTTGCCTGTGTCGTCGAGACTTTCTTCTGTGTGTGTACGTCATCTCTTTGCATGTCATAGTTTTCTTGTCGCCGTCGCCATTGTGTTCAGCAGTATTCCCATCGTCACAGCCGCCACCGCAGCCGCTGCAGCAGTCGCCTCTCTGCCTCCTTTGTTGCTGTCCCTGTTTCCGTCATCGCCACCACTGCCGCTGCAGTCTACTCGCCACCGCCACCGCCACCTGTCTTCACCACAGCCACCACCCCCGCCGCCGCCGGTATCCACATTAGCTGTCATCACACTGGTAGTCTCTGCCATCATCCCCCGCCATCCCGGCTATGTTGCACTGCCAGTAATTGTCACTTATCTTCTGTCGCCTGCTTCCTTTGACCCACAATGGACACACCAGCCACCTCTGTCATTTACATCACCCCTCCTCCACTCATGCCATCACTACTCAGTGCTTCCTCCAGCCCACTACCATATGTCCACCTTCCTCCCCACAGTTTCTTCCCCATCCACCCCCTACCTCCCCACCCCGCACTTTTTCACTTACCTGTCCTCCATTTCTAAACTTTCCCACATTCACCACTGACCCTGCAGTATCTGCAAGAGTTGCATCTCACTGTGCCACTGTTGCTACACCAGACACCACAGCACCATCCACCAATAGCTGCGCTGCATCCAGCCCTTTTCGAGAATCCTCACCTATTCCTCAAAACCAACTCCATCCCATATCACCAACAAACCCCAAAAAACTCGCAGCCAGTACTAACACCAAGGAACCTCAAACCAACACAGACCCAATGAACACATGAACACTACTTCCTCTCCCAAACCTCCATCTTTTACCACTTTTCTTCTATTGTGCCATGACCTTCAATTTCTAAATGCCAAATCCCTCACTCTCGAAATCAAAAAAAATATGTCCCCCTCATTCCTACCACCCAGATCATCCCCCTCAAAGATTCGTCCCTTGTAAAATCAGTGTATCTGAACTTCGACATAGACCTCATTCTCAACCCCTCTTTCTGGTCCTCTTGCCGCCCTCGCTACCTTCAGGACTCCCAGCCCCCCCCCCCCCCCCCGAGCGTATTCCCACCATCGATTGTCTCCTCACAGAAGGAGCCCTCATTTAAATCACTATCACAAAGTTGAACCCTCCAAATCCCCCCTCCAATACTACAGATGCCAAAAATGCCTCCTATATAATTACCATGTTACTGCTGATTATAAGAATGCTCCCACCTGCCCCCACTGTAAGCAACCACCCTTCCTTAAGCAATGATCCAACCTATGTACTCCCCTGCAACACCTGCAATGGTGCTCACTCTAATTACTTTGCCACTCTAATTACTCTGTCAAACCTGAATTAACTGTGCCTGTTCATCCTATTGGCAATCTCAGACATCCCAATAACGCCGTCCACCCATCTCCCACTGCTGAGGACATCATCAATTTCCTCACCATCATCTTCCAAAATGTTCACCTTTTCCAATCACCACCCCACATTCTTCAGCAAATCTCTCTTGCTGTTTGTCTGTATTCCACCTAAACACCCAAGCCACATACCCTCAAAACAAGGTCAACTTCATTTTCACCTGTCTCGACATCCTCATACAAACCTCTCCATCCTTAACACTCACAGTCCTTTTCCTACCCTCTCATCATGGTACAACAGCACTATAGCATCCTATATAGCAACACATGCTTCCTACCCACCAACAAACCTCTTCTTATGCCCACCTTGTCCCATCACAACATCGATACCTTCATCTTCAACCATGCCCCACAATCTGTGCCTCTCTCAGTAGCCCCCACCACACTGATAACAATATCCCCTGGCCAGAGGTGGAGTAATAATTGACTGTCACAGGACCATCCCCTCTCAGCTACAACCCTTACTCCATAGCCTCACTGAACATCTTTTCCTTAGCCTCTTCTTCATAACCCTCACTGGTATCTGTGCTGCTGTCTAAATCTGACCCAAAAATCCCATTCCCTGTGATTCCCTCACTCACAACGACCATATCTCTTCCACCTATATTTTTGCTTCTGAGCTCTACATCCATAGTAGATCCTCAGCAGTGGTGTCAGTTTACTGAATCCCTCCAACGTGACATTGTCTCCATCTCACTGCCCATCCACCCTGAAATCAATACCACTCCCAACGTTGTCCTAGCATCTCCCAACTTCCTTGGACACCTGACTGCAAAAGTCCTCAGTCCAGCTGCAAGCGATAACATACCTGTCCTCCTCACCTTCTCATCATATCCAACACACTACCCAGTCCTCATGTACCTGGCCCAATCTCTTGCCAAAAATTGTCCACAACTACTCCTATGCCAACTGGAAATCCTACTAGGAATCCATTGACGTACAGATTGGAAGCCACACACTAAGCTGCCAGCAACTATGATATCCCCCAAGCCATAGCCTGCCTTCAACAGACCTCGTCAGATGCTATCACACCTATGTCCCAACTAAAGCCATATATCCTCATCACCTAACCACAAGCCTCTCCATGAATACCATCACTTATATCACTTATATCCCTCCTTCCACTGGACTCATGACCGGGATACACTCACGCACTGCCAGCGAATACAGTGACACATTAGAAATTTATTCAATGCCAAAAAGATAGGACTGGCGCCAGCCATGCTACACCCCAGTTATTTCTTCCAAGTATTGGGAAGCATTCCACTGACTTAATGGCACCAATCCCAGTGCTACACTCCAGTTAACTCTTCCAAGTATTGGAAAGCATTCCACTGACTTAATGGCACCCATCCCATCCCACACTACCAGATGCTTCACAACAACCTTCTCTTTCCTGACGATCTGGGCAAAGTCAATCACTTTGCGTCCTATACCTTCAACATCTTCTCCATCCCTCACGACCTTCAGTTTGACTACTCCCAATGCCCTACTGTCCATGAATACACAGATAGCACAGTCCCACCCCTGACTCCAAGCTTCTGGTACCTGAACAATATACCAGAAACAGAATTAAACACCCTCAATCACGCCACAGGATATAAAACAAGTTCTTCACAGAAAACTCAATACATCCCCTGGTCACGCCCACATTACTTATCTCCAGCTCAAATAATTCCCTATCTCCTTTCTTATCACCTTTGCAACCCTGTATAGCAGTATCCTCTAACAAGCTACTATCCCAACATGTGGAAAACCTTCGAAACCCTACTTTTCCTCAAACCAAACAAACCCTCCCCCCCCTCCCCCACTGATCCGTGCACCACCCCATCTGCCTTACCTCAGTGCTTAGCAATGTTTTTGAATCCATCCTCTTCCAACACATCTGTCGCCATCTGCACCAACAGCATCTGTTTCTGTTACCCATTGTGGCTTTCATCCCTCCTTCCCTGCTGATAATCAACTCCTGAACCTCATCTATCTCATACCATAACAGCTCAACAATCGTAAATCCACCTTCTTCGTCTCCCTTGACATAAATAAAGCATACAACCATGTTTGGCATTCAGGTCTCCTTTTCAAACGCCAGACTTTTACACTTCCAGTCAACTATGTCCACTTATTGCAGCCCTCCTCCCCAATCGTCCATCCTATGTCATTGTTAACAACACCATTTCCCATACCTTCCATCCTACTGCAAGGGCTACTATTGCAGTGGACGACCGCTACCTACAGATTACGGTTCAGAGGAACCCTGACAGCAACGCCACCATGTTGAATAACGATTTTCATGCAGCTACAGGACGTCGTGTTACGACTCAAACTGTGCGCAATAGGCTACATGATGCGCAGCTTCACTCCCGACATCCGTGGCGAGGTCCATCTTTGCAACCACGACACCATGCAGTGCGGTACAGATGGGCCCAACAACATGCTGAATGGACCGCTAGGGTTGGCATCACGTTCTCTTCACTGATAAGTGTCGCATATGCCTTCAACCAGACAATCGTCGGAGACGTGTTTGGAGGCGACCCGGTCAGGCTGAACGACTTAAACACACTGCCCAGAGAGTGCAGCACGTTGGAAGTTCCCTTCTGTTTTGGGATGGCATTGTGTGGGGTCGACGTACGCCACTGGTGGACATGGAAGGCGCCATAGCAGCTGTACGATATGTGAATTCCATCCTCCAACCGATAGTGCAACCATATTGACAGTATGTTAGCCAGACAATTGGCGTCCCCATCGTGCGCATCTTGTGAATGACTTCCTTCAGGACAACGACAGCGCTCCACTAGAGTGGCCAGCACGTTCTCCAGACATGAACTCTATCGAACATACCTGAGATAGATTGAAAAGGGCTGATTATGGACGACGTGCACCCGCCAACCACTCTGAGAGATCTACGCCGAATCGCCGTTGAGGAGTGGGACAATCTGGACCAATAGTGCCTTGATGAACTTGTGGATAGTACGCCACGACGAATACATGCATGGATCAATGCAAGAGGACGTGCTACTGGGTATTAGAGGTACCAGTGTGTATAGCAACCTTGACCACCACCTCTTAAGGTCTCGCTGTATGGTGGTACAATATGCAACATGTGGTTTTCAAGAGGAATAAAAAGGGCGGAAACGATGTTTATGGTAATCTCTATTCCAGTTTTCTGTACAGGTTCGGAACTCTTGGAACGGAGGTCATGCAAAGCTTTTCCTGATGTGTGTATTATTTATTTTCCTCCCCTTCACGTCACATCATCATCATCACCATTTAAGACTGATTATGCCTTTCAGCGTTCAGTCTAGAGCATAGCCCCCTTATCAAATTCCTCCATGATCCCCTATTCAGTGCTAACATTGGTGCCTCTTCTGATGTTAAACCTATTACTTCAAAATCATTCTTAACCGAATCCAGGTACCTTCTCCTTGGTCTGCCCTGACTCCTCCTACCCTCTACTGCTGAACCCATGAGTCTCTTTGGTAACCTTGCTTCTCCCATGCGTGTAACATGACCCCACCATCTAAGCCTGTTCGCCCTGACTGCTACATCTATAGAGTTCATTCCCAGTTTTTCTTTGATTTCCTCATTGTGGACACCCTCCTGCCATTGTTCCCATCTACTAGTACCTGCAATCATCCTAGCTACTTTCATATCCGTAACCTCAACCTTGCTGGTAAGGTAACCTGAGTCCACCCAGCTTTCGCTCCCATACAACTAAGTTGGTCGAAAGATTGAGCGGTGCACAGATAACTTAGTCTTGGTACTTTCTTCTTGCAGAAGAGCGTAGATCGTAGCTGAGCACTCACTGCATTAGCTTTGCTACACCTCGCTTCCAGTTCTTCACTATGTTGCCATCCTGTGAGAATATGCATCCTAAGTACTTGAAACCGTCCACCTGTTCTAACTTTGTTCCTCCTATTTGGCACTCAATCTGTTTATATTTCTTTCCCACTGACAATACTTTCGTTTTGGAGATGCTAATCTTCATACCATAGTCCTTACATTTCTGATCTAGCTCTGAAATATTACTTTGCAAACTTTCAACCGAATCTGCCATCACAACTAAGTCATCCGCATATGCAAGACTGCTTATTTTGTGTTCACATATCTTAATCTCACCCAGCCAGTCTATTGTTTTCAACATATGATCCATAAATAATATGAACAACAGTGGAGACAGGTTGCAGCCTTGTCTTACCCTGAAACTGCTCTGAACCATGAACTCAATTTACTGTCAACTTTAACTGCTCCCTGAATATCCATGTAAAGACCTTTAATTGCTTGCAAAAGTTTGCCTCCTATTCCATAATCTCGTAGAACAGACAATAAATTCCTCCTAGGAACCCGGTCATATGCCTTTTCTAGATCTATAAAACATAGATACAATTCCCTGTTCCACTCATAACACTTCTCCATTATTTGCCGTAAGCTAAAGATCTGGTCATGACAACCTCTAAGAGGCCTAAACCCACACTGATTTTCATCCAATTGGTCCTCAAATAATACTCGCACTTTCCTTTCAACAATACCTGAGAAGATTTTACCCACAACGCTGATTAAGGAGATACCTCTGTAGTTGTTACAATCTTTTCTGTTTCCATGTATAAAGATTGGTGTGATTACTGCTTTTGTCCAATCTGATGAAACCTGTCCTGAATCCCAGGCCATTTCAATTATCCTGTGTTACCATTTAAGACCTGACAGTCCACTGTATTTGATGAGTTCCGACTTAATTTCATCCACCCCAGCTGCTTTATTGCACTGCAATCTATTGACTATTTTCTCCACTCTTCACGTCACATATTAAAATAATTTTAAACTAATAGTACATATGCTCTTTGTATTTTTGTTTTAGCATCTAAGTTAGTGGGAAGTTTTACTGGCTGAAGAACAGGTCATTTGTTTCGCTGACACTGTTTGTAGCGCTGAGCGGCCGACGTCACTCCTGTACCCAAGTCTATCACGTACTGGTAGCTGACCGCAGACTATCTAATATTACATATCGGTACATATTACAGCGTCGATTCTGTGCTACACAAGAAGAGACTGCTACTGGCATCACTGACACAAACATACACGCCTGGAAATTGAAATAAGAACACCGTGAAGTCATTGTCCAAGGAAGGGGAAACTTTATTGACACATTCCTGGGGTCAGATACATCACATGATCACACTGACAGAACCACAGGCACATAGACACAGGCAACAGAGCATGCACAATGTCGGCACTAGTACAGTGTATATCCACCTTTCGCAGCAACGCAGGCTGCTATTCTCCCATGGAGACGATCGTAGAGATGCATGTAGTCCTGTGGAACGGCTTGCCATGCCATTTCCACCTGGCGCCTCAGTTGGACCAGCGTTCGTGCTGGACGTGCAGATCGCGTGAGACGACGCTTCATCCAGTCCCAAACATGCTCAATGGGGGACAGATCCGGAGATCTTGCTGGCCAGGGTAGTTGACTTACACCTTCTAGAGCACGTTGGGTGGCACGGGATACATGCGGACGTGCATTGTCCTGTTGGAACAGCAAGTTACCTTACCGGTCTAGGAATGGTAGAACGATGGATTCGATGACGGTTTGGATGTACCGTGCACTATTCAGTGTCCACTCGACGATCACCAGAGGTGTACGGCCAGTGTAGGAGATCGCTCCCCACACCATGATGCCGGGTGTTGGCACTGTGTGCCTCGGTCGTATGCAGTCCTGATTGTGGCGCTCACCTGCACGGCGCCAAACACGCATACGACCATCATTGGCACCAAGGCAGAAGCGACTCTCATCGCTGAAGACGACACGTCTCCATTCGTCCCTCCATTCACGCCTGTCGCGACACCACTGGAGGCGGGCTGCACGATGTTGGGGCGTGAGCGGAAGACGGCCTAACGGTGCGCGGGACCGTAGCCCAGCTTCATGGAGACGGTTGCGAATGGTCCTCGCCGATACCCCAGGAGCAACAGTGTCCCTAATTTGCTGGGAAGTGGCGGTGCGGTCCCCTACGGCACTGCGTAGGATCCTACGGTCTTGGCGTGCATCTGTGCGTCGCTGCGGTCCGGTCCCAGGTCGACGGGCACGTGCACCTTCCGCCGACCACTGGCGACAATATCGATGTACTGTGGAGACCTCACGCCCCACGTGTTGAGCAATTCGGCGGTACGTCCACCCAGCCTCCCGCATGCCCACTATACGCCCTCACTCAAAGTCCGTCAACTGCACACACGGTTCACGTCCACGCTGTCGCGGCATGCTACCAGTGTTAAAGACTGCGATGGAGCTCCGTATGCCACGGCAAACTGGCTGACACTGACGGCGGCGGTGCACAAATGCTGCGCAGCTAGCGCCATTCGACGGCCAATACCGCGGTTCCTGGTGTGTCCGCTGTGCCGTGCGTGTGATCATTGCTTGTACAGCCCTCTCGCAGTGTCCGGAGCAAGTATGGTGGGTCTGACACACCGGTGTCAATGTGTTCTTTTTTCCATTTCCAGGACTGTAGAATCTGTCCTTTAATGCGTATTATATTACAGTAAGAGCTGTACTTTATGAAATCGAAGAACTTTGCCACTGCAACTGCGAAAGGTTTCCATGATCATAATTGTCTGACAGGAGGTGGGGCCAGACGTTTCCACTGGACCTCGAAATACCGGAAGTATGTAAACAAATGAGATTTACTGCCAGTTCTTCAAAATGAGAGTGGCTGTATAATACAACCAATTTTCCATGTAAACAGAGGAATTTCCACGTCGAAATACTTAACAGACGTCTCCATAGTACTTTTAAACAGTGTCAGGGTACATACATACAGCAAGTCATCGAATTTTCACGTCAACTTGAACGGAGGCAAAATAAGAGCCAAATGTCACAAATTATAGAAGTATCATATTTAATGTTACAACAACATACATAGTTCCTGGGGCTCATAATATAGGAAGAACACCTACAAATCTGAAACGAACACAGCAGATGCAGCCTCAGATATATTGGATCAGGTTGCAGAACTGGCTCCAGACAAAGTCTATGAAACATTTGATTCTGGAGCAGAAACTTAAAGAGGGTGAAAATACTATCCAAGACACCAAATACAACATTGATTGTATCTGACGCAACTCGTTTATAGGTTTCCAGGCGTATATTACGTCAACTGTAAGGTTATTCACATCCGATTATGAAAATTATGGTACATTCACATCATTCCTATAAAATGATTGTCAACGGTGTATGTGAAGGAACAGCGACATCTTAAGGCGGGTACACACTGGGCCAACGAAGGCCGACGAATGACGGCCAACCACTTCGTTGGGCGAGATTTTCTGTGTGTTCGGGCGTCAAATCGGAGCCAATGAAGCGGTCGGCCTTGGTTGCTGTTCGGTCTGCTGGCGGTAACATCAACGCTTTGGCGGTTGATCGGCGGTGGGACGCCTCTCCTAGTGTAGAAACCAGGTCGAATGTTCGTTGCTTCAGTAGCGATCTGTTGTATCTCTAAAACGGGTGTGTATTTACGTTTATCGGGATAGCGACAAGTCGCACTTACATCTTTTATTGACCAATTTCGCTCTTTAATTTAAAAAGAGCATCGTTATAAACTTTGGAATTCACAGTTTAAAGTACAATAGTTGGGTGTTAAATTAAAGAGAGAAACCAGTCCATAAAACACACTGAGTGTATCTCGTGGCTGCCCTGAAAAACTAAATTTCAATAGTCGATGTTTCCCCTTCAGGCAATACCTGCTCTCACTAAGGGTGTGTATTTACTGTGTTTAAAAATAGTGGAATACAGAATGGAATATGGAGAGAGCATTAAAGCTGGAAGATTTGTATAGTGAACGGGAATGTCTATGGACCCCTACTAACAGAGAGTGTAAAAACAAACTGAACAGACTAGACGCTTGGAGGGAAACTCAGCTATCTGAAAGTGATATGCACAATGTGAAAAGCTAAATGGTGTCTTTATTGAGATTTTTTCATTGTGAACGACAAAGAGAAACAAACAAAACTGGGAGTACTAAAAGAGGTGTTCCCTGGAAATTTCAGTGCCTACACATTTCAATAACAATTCTAAATCTATAGCTTTCACTAGGGAAAAATTATGAGATAGCCCATATTCCAATTCTGCTTTAAGACAGAAATTAATTTTGTCCCACCATATTGCTCTCTACTTTTTAAAAGGGTTGTCGTCTACCAGCATAGTTTCTTCTTATTTTACTTCTTCATCTTTTTCAGGCTATCGGCTTCTTCGAGTAAAATAATTGCTGCAAATTGACGAGTGCTAAATCCTCTTCTTCTCTCATAACATCGGCCGGCGAAATTGTAATTAAAACGCTACATTGTAACAATAACAGAACGGGAGAACGTCGGCAAGTTATCGGAGCCAGCTGCGATTCCATATGGCCGAATCCCTTGGCCCTAAGCCCTTCGTTTGGTGTGGATGAGAAACCGAACGACAATGAGTTGGCTACCAACGTTCTGTGGAAATGCCGTCTGTGTCGTTCGTTGTACTCCGTTGGCCTCGTGTGTACGCGCCTTTACGAGAGTAATACCTCCTACACAACCAAAAACGCGACAACTGGGAAACTGAGATTCCCACGCACATTTTCACGAAGACTGGTCTACAGGCCACACATAACTCTATCCCCCTCATATGTAGTTGATACAGCTGTGGTAGGGCACTCCCTGCATTTCACAGAACACACATCGCTATACAGGACTGCAAATGCCTCATCTCAGTATACATAAATAACAGACATCTACATACACGCGTTTTCAGGAGATACGTAAATCATGTTTGATGAATTGTAATGCTGATTGTACAGGAAAATTTGTTGTAGTATAGTTCGTACAGACGCGTGGGTCGCTTTGGTTTAGTTAGTTTAGTACCATACTGGCGATTGTAGTAGATTCATCAGATTGAAAAGCAGGCCCCACGGCGAGTTCTATAAGGTAGATTCATACTCTAGATTGCAATAGGTCCATATAGGGGCGAAAGAACGGTTGCCTTGCTTTCAACTACCTAGTTTCATTAATTGAATTTTCCGTCGGTGCTTGGCAGATCATGATAATAATATTAAAATGTCTTTTCCTCTTTAATATTACCTAGTTTCAACTACTTTCCAATGTTATCTAATTACCACTTCCCATGCACCTAGATCACCATAAATAGGAGAGATTTTTAGGATTTTTGGCAGGGTAGAGAATACAAACATTCTTGTACAAAACCTACTTATGCGTTTACAAACAGAAAATATCTCTCTTTATTTTTGCTTGGCGTATTTTTAATAATATCCAAATTAATTTTTGACTTATAATTTAAATATACATCCGAATCGTGTATTTCTTTCTCCAAACAGTAATTTGACAAACATAGAGAAGATATATTCTCGAATTCTTCAAGCCGACGTACAATGCTTTATATCTTTGTACTCACAGTTTTCATCATCCAGTCCAGAATAGAGCTGTTTTAAATATACTGGTTCCGACGAGAATCACTTGGATTCCGAAATTAATCATCTGAAGTACGTGTCCCGAAAGACCGGCTACGGTTCACGTGATATTAAGTCAGTGTTATCCGAGAAAAGGAAACATGAAAATTTGAAAATTTATGTGATGAGCTACCGACTGTATTCCTCCCTTTCTGCGGCGCTACATACAGCAAAATAGACAGAGTCCTGCGAAGGCTAGGTATAAGACCTGTTTTCCGACTTCGTAAGAAGACAAAGGAGATGCTACGCTATGTTAAAGACAGTCTCGGTCACGTGATCCCTGGGATTTATAACATTCATTGTTAGTGCGTTAGGAATAATACCGGTCAGTCCGTCCACATCGTTTCCGACTGTTGTGCAGAACATCATCGGCATATGAAAAATCGAGAACAGTGGAAATCTGCAGGCTTAGAACAACCTCACAAACAGACACGCTCCTATATACCGGGATTCTGTAACTAAAGAGTCTGTAGGCAATAGAATGTGGGACCTGAACGTCAATCGTGACAGCGGACCGAACCTGCATGGAAGCGAGCTCTCGATGCAGAGATGAGGCAGAGATAGACTAATCGGCCAGAACATCAAAAGACCGCCAACCTACTAGCGATATAAACCCGTCCAGGCTATAGCAGCATCACCTGGCGAGGAATGACTGCAATGACTACTAGTCAGACACACTCACGGTGCACGTAGTGTAAGTGAGCGGGGCTGTCCGTGAGTAGAATGGGGAAGGCGCGCGATCTATCTGAGTTTCACCGAGGGCAGATTGTGATGGCCTAGACCCTAGAGGCTCGACACGGGCATTTCGGCAACTGCACTACTTGCCGGGTGTTCGAGGAGTGCTGTGGTGGGTATCTTCAACACGTGACGAAACCGAGATGAAATCACTTCCGGACATCGTGGGGTTGGGCAACCACCTCTCATTACAGACGTCGGACGTCGTAGGCTGGGCAGACCAGTAGGACAGGACAGGTAGCGGAACTAACATCAGACTTTAATGGTGGGAACAGTACAAGTGTGTCTGAACACACAGTGCACAGAACACTCCTAACGATCGGCCTCCGCAGCCGCTGACCCATGCATGTACCAATACTAACACCGCGACATCAGCAATTGGGACTGAAATGGGGACGTGACCATCGGCACTGGACGTTGGCGCACTAGCAGAGTGTTGCCTGGTCTGATGAATCCCGATACCTTCTTTACCATTCCAGTGGGAGGGCGCAAATCTGACGTCTATCAGGGGATAACTCTTTGGCACCTGTACTGCAGGACGGAGACAATCTGGTGGCGGCTCCATTATCCTCAGCGGAACATTCAAGTGGGCATCCAGGGGTCCAGTCGAGTTCGTGCAAGATAAGGAGTATCTTACACTGGTTGCAGAGAACGTACACTCCTTCAAGGCTATCACGTTCCTGACGGCAGTGGCAGTTTTGACCGAGATAATGCACCATGTCACAAGGCCAGTAGTGTGATGGAGTGGTTCGAGGAACACAGTGGCGAGTTCCAGTTGATCTGCTGTCCCCCCAGCTCTCCAGATCTGAACCCGATCTATCACATCTGGGATGTGATTGACTGTGGCATCAGAGTTCATCGCCTCTCTCCCCAGACTTTATGGGAAATGGATGACTTGTATGTGCAGATACGGTCCAATTCCCTCATTGCTTCCATGCCATGATACGTCGCCAAAAGTGACAAAAAAAAATGGTTCAAATGGCTCTGAGAACTACAGGACTTAACTTCTGAGGTCATCAGTCCTCTAGAACTTAGAACTACTTAAACCTAACTAAACTAAGGACGACACACACATACATGCCTGAGGCAGGATTCGAACCTGCGACCGTAGCGGTCGCTCGGTTCCAGACTGCAGCGCATAGAACCGCTCGGCCATCCCGGCCGGCCAAAAGTGACACATCGGTTACTGTGATTAGCGTATTCGTCGTAACGTTTACACTACTAAGGGAGCGCTGGAACCACCAGCATGGTCGTTGATACCATCAGCGACAGCGCTACGTAATTACCAACTAAACAGAGGCCGTCCATGGACTATATAAGGCCACCACGCCAGCAGTTTTGACGATTAGTTGCTCCTGACGAAGGTGATGGAGGTAATCACCGAAAGCTTGACATTTTACCCTGAATTCACAAGGCAAGAAACACGCGGACGCTTTCTGCTCATATTGCATATTAATGAGCTGGCAGACTATATCAACAACACTCTTAGACCTTTGCGGATGACGCTGCTATCCATAATGAATCCTATCTACAGTGTGATCCATTATTATATCGCTTTTTTTATTTTGCTGCTGTTCTATCACAAACAATGCAAGATCAATCACTCTACCATTTTATTATGCTCTTCTATGGCATTGTGTAATTCTTATGTATTTGTTGTTTGTTGCAGCTCTAACCACAAATTAAGTGAAGATGGCGCAGAGACTACACATTTCTGTCGGTCTTCGAATTGCAGCTAGGATGGAAATATGGCAACAGCGATGGATATGGCAGAGGAGAAGGCACACGACTCTGGACGTGAAAACAATAAAGAGACTGCATCCGAATTTGTTGCGTACTGCTGTGGCCACTCAGCAAAGGGGTGCTGGGCCCCCAAAGAGAACTGTCATAGAAGAGGCTAAAGCCAGCTCTGCTGCAGCGTTTGAGCGAAGTCCCACGACGTCCCTGTGACAATATCAAAGGGAAATTGGTTTATCACATGGCCCAGTCCAATGGATAATGAAGGAGACCATGGAAACCACACTTTGTCCAAGCATTGTCACCGGAAAACTAATGTTACGATGGAGTTTGGTGATTCCTCATTACAACAGGTGGAAGAAGAACCAGATATGAGTGGGTTCGTAAATCGCCATACATCCATTACTGGGCTCCTAGAAACGACAGTTGTGGAGTTACGATGGAAAAATTCCATTCACGTCCTTTATTAACTGTTTGGTGTGGTATGAATGCGCAGAAACTTTTGATTCGTCACCTTGTTTTGAACTGGGACTTAATGCTTGGTGGGACACCTCCCCTTTTTGCATTGATTCCGCAAGAATGGCTTAACAGAGCTTTCGCAGTTCGCTTTATTGGACGCCGCAGAAATGTTGAATCGCTAACAAGAAGTCCAGACCTGGCGCCATTGGATTTTTTCCGTCTGAGGATATTTGAAAGGGTAAACGTATGCCAGAAAACAGCATGGTTTGGACACTTTAGAAGCAGGCAACAGAGAAGAATGTATGTGGGTACCAAACGATATGTTGCAATGGTCTATGAGGAACGTTGCATTCCGGTCACAATGGTGTGTTACTAATGCTGCTGCCTACGTGAAAATATGTATTGGTAAGGACCATAGTACATAAAAGAACTGAACACAACCACGTCACATTGTTAATGAGTGAATAATAGTTAAATAAAAATTGGTACATAGTAGTGGATCACTGTGCATGTACACAAACAGCTGCACAAAATTCCAGTCAGATCGTGATAACATTTCAATGTGGTACACAGATAGGCAACTTGCTTTAAATATACAGAAATATAAAATTTTACAATTCACAAAATGCATGGAAGTAATATCCTATAATTAAGGTACCAGCGAATCACAACTGTAATCAGTCATCACTATTATGAATACCTGGGTATAACAATTTTTTATGAAAAGGACTGTTTACAAAGGCTCAGTCACAGGTAAAGCAATTAGCAGATTTTGGTTCATTGACGGGCTACAAGGGGACAAAAGGGGACTGCTTAAAATTTTTTTGCCTCCCATTTTAGAATATTGACCAATTCTGTGGGATCAATCCAACTACGACTAACAGGAGATGCTGGATGTATTCAGAGAAGGGCAGCATGACTGGTCACAGATTTTTGTGACTCATGAGAGCGTGTCACAGAAATTATGAAAAACCGAAAGTAGAGGACGCTTGAAGACAAGACACCAATCATACAGCGAAACCATACTTTCAGAGTTCCAGTAACCATTACTGAGGCCTCTAGAAGTATACTTTAGCCTTAAAATATTGCTCCCACAAGGACTGCTAACATTAGACTAATTACAACACATACACAGAAACATTTAAGCAGTCATTCTTCATCCTCTCTGCAAGCGATTGGCATGGAAAGAACCATAACGTGTTATATCATGCTAAATACCCTCTAGCATGCAGTGCACAGTAGTCTGCAAAGTATGTATGTAGATGTAGACCTATCCCTAATTTCCAGAAGAAACATTCCCCCTCCCTCCCTGCACAACTTAATCAACACTAATATAGCTTTTGTCTATGCTGCCTTGCTGAGATTACATTCAGCTTACACTGTAGAGCGATTGTAGAAGACACTGAAGACCGAGTAACATGTCCAGTTTAAACGATAATAATGATAGTCTACATCTTATCTATGTACCCAATTACCTTAATTACCACATCTTGCCACAAGGAAATTTGTTTCAATAAAATGGTATAGGAAACTGTCTCTACAGTATGTACTCCATGTAAAATAACTTTTTCATACACTTTTGTAATTAATCAGAGTTCTATATACAGGTTAGAATGAGATCCTGCATACAAGGCTATATTCCTTTGTATTGTCTAGTGTATTATACACCCTCGTAATTTTTTTTTACTCTGTAAATTTTCTGTCGAAATCCTTATAATGTGAACTGTCTTTGAATGAAGAAACTAATACTACTCCGTGTACAAGGGGCGTTTGAAAAGCCCATGCAAAGTCTCAGAGATGGCAGCACTGGCACATATCGAGGTCATGTTTAGTTAGTAGCATCTTTGGAAAGAACGCACACGAAGTTTCAACCATATTGGTCTATTTCTTTGTGTTTGGCATTCGTGTGAGTCAAGGAAGTCGAGTGATTGCCAAAAAATGGAGGAAAAAAATTTTGTGTGGTGAATAAACATTACTTTATGAAAGGCTAAACGCCTCAGGAGACTACAAAGAATCTTGATAAACACTGCAACATCGATTACAACAGTTTATAAGTGGTTTCAAAATTTTCGGAGTAGCCATATGGGCACAAGTGATGCTGAACGTTCTGGACGCCCTGTGGGGGTTATGACTCCAGAAGTCATTGATAAAATCCATGATATGGTGATGGATTACTGAAGAGTTAAGCTGTGTGAGGTTGCTAGTGCTGTGTCCATTTCGAATAAACTGGTACATAATATTTTGCGTGAACATTTGGACATGAGAAAGCTATCCGCAAGATGGGTTCAGTGATTGCTCACGCTTGACCAAAAACAGAATCGTGTGAAAAGTTGCAAAGATGGTTTGCAGCTGTTTAGGAAGAATCCGCAGGACTTAAAGCATCGTTTCGTCACTGTGGATGAAACATGGATACATTACTGTACTCTCAAGACCAAATAACAATCTAAATAAATGGGTTACCAAGGGAGAATCTGCACCAAAAAAGGCGACGACCATTCCTTTGGCCAGAAAGGTTATGGCGACAACTGGGACTTTTGGGATTCGCAGCAGATTATCCTCATCGACTATCTGGAAAAGGGTAAAACTATTACAGGTGAATATTATTCATCGTTATGGACCGTTTGAATACCGAGCTGCAAGAAAAACGCCGGCGATTGGAGCGCAAAAAGTCATTTTCCATCACGACAATGCACCAGCACATATTTCAGCAGCTGTGGTCGCAAAATTAATGGAAACAGGATTCCAAGTCGTTTCACATCCCCCTATTCTCCAGACTTGACTCCTTTGGACTACTATTTGTTCTCTAATTTGAAGAAATGGCTGTCGGGACAAATATTTTATTCAAACAAGGCAATGATTGCAGCAACTAATAGCTATTTTGCAGCATTAGACAATTCCTATTATTTGTAAAGGATTAACACATTAGAACAGCATTGGACAAAGTCTAAAAGGAGGCTATGTCGAAAAGTAAAAATGGTTTACCCAAACACGTAAGTAGTTTTTATATTTGCATGGACTTTTCAAATGCCCCTCATAGGTGGCATTAATTGTTGAGAATCAAGTTTAGGAAGCCTTAATTAGAAGCTGAACTGCATATTACAAATTATGTAAGATTGCTTTTTCATAGGCACAGGAAGACACGATATAATAATATTTAGACATACCTGCCATACATAAAAAGGAAAAATTCACTCTGAGATAACCTGAAAGATTACATCACTCCAGAGGTACAGGAAAATATAAAATGAAATAACTGATACTGATGAACTCACAGATGAAACAGTAAGAATGTTTTTAATAATAAATCAAAAGATATTTCTCGAAAATGTCTCTCTCTCTCTCTCTCTCTCTCTCTCTCTCTCTCTCTCTCACACACACACACACACACACACACACACACACACGCATGCTAGATGAATTTGTTCATAAACATTTATTACAGTTAATAAATAAATGTAAATTACTGTAAAGTACATTAGTGGATGACTCATACAGTCGCAGGGACGAAACTAGAAAAAGACATTTTTATGTAATTTAACATTTGACATAAGACAAAACATGAAGACATATTAACCGAAGTAAGTTTGATCTAAAATACGTTCTTCAGAGGCTAGCAGAGCAGAAAAAAAGAGTGGTAACATACCAAACGAGATTTGTTATAATTTATTAAACAACAAAGGAACTTGCAGGATGTGATTTAGCCATATTGCAACTGAGAATAGTATCCCACCTGAGCAACAATAATATCCTCAGAAAATCACAGTTTGGATTTCAGAAGAGTTGTTCTACTGAGAATGCCACTTACATGTTCACTCACGAAATTATACGAGCACTAAATAATAAAATAGTGCTGGTTGGTATTTTCTGCAATCTTTGTAATGCATTTGTCTGTCTTGATCACAATATTCATTCAGATGAACTGAAGTTTTGTAGAATTGATGGATAGCCATATCCTGACACGTTCCACATCAGTACGAAGTGTCGTATTCATGATCTATGGAATAAGTATTAATCTAATCTAATCTAATCTAACCTTGGATAATGTCACATCTAACCGAAACAATGCAGAAAGTTGTCCTTAGTAATTCAGCCTGTGGAGTCTAGGGCATTATTCTACTAGGGAGAAATCACTTATAGGGTTTCCCAAGGCTCAATCTTAGGTTCCCTATTGTTCCTCATATACGTGAACGATTTTTCATCTAGTATACAAGAAGCACAATTGGTTATTTTTGAATATGATGCTAGTATTATAATCAATGCAAACATACATGAAAACTCAGAAAAAGTAGTAGACAATGTTGTTAAAAGTATCATTGATTTTCTGCATTTCATCTCAACCTTAATTTCAAAAGACACAACATATTCAGTTCTGCACATCTAGGGATACTACACTAATGATGAGTGTAACACATGTTAAGGATATAATAACTAGAATAGAAACTTCAAATTATTTCTTAGGTATATTTAGAATTTGTACTGGAAAAAGCACATTTTGGAGCTCCTGAAACAACTTAATTCAGCCACATTTGCACTTAGTATCATTGCATATCTAGGGGAGTGGCAAACTAGTATATTGACTTATTTTGCGTATTTTCATTCAATAATATCGTATGGAATCATGTTTTGGGTAACTTGTCTTTATGAAAGGAAATCATGCTCCAAGAGTAATATGTGGTGCACATCCACAATCATCTTGTGGAGCTATCTGACAGGATGTGCTTGCCTGACACAGAGCAAAGAGTACCTCAGGTTGTTAAACGAGCATGGGCTGAAAAAATACAATATGAAATTCAGAACTAGTACATTTTTGAGGAAGAGGAAGGATGTTTCTATGATCCTGGGATGGCAAATTAATCATAAGATTGCAACAATTTATTTTTGTTACACCAAATTTCCAAAGCAGTTTTCTTGAAACAAATTTTTCAGCTCGGGATGTGCTCTAGAGGCTCGACACATACTATGTTTTTTTTTAATGAAAGGTAACTAAATTTAGGTAGTCTTACAGATACCTTTTTATTCGAATTAAATTTTTTTTAAACCTTTGAACTTAGTAAAACATGCCAAGAAATTGACATGTTCAACAAATAGCTGCCATTGTTTCGAGGTATTTCTCAAAACCCCATCATGATGATTCCCCAGGTTCATTCTAATTAAGGAATTTTCTATTTTTATGGGTTTCAGAAATAGCCACAAGTCCATTCACTGCTTCACTCAAACGAGAATAGGGCACAACGCTCATACTTTGACAAGGGGTGCAAATGCCATTTTTAATTTTTTAGAAAAAAATCGATCATGCATGGTTGTATAATAAAGTGGAGAAACCCCTATTTTCATAAAAGTAAGCATTCTATTTAAAAAAATATTAATTTCACCCATTTCACATGCCTCTCGATGAGAACCTCCCCTTAACACTATCTCAGTTATCTTGATTCATAAGGCATTTCCATTCCATTAATCAAGCTCACAACAAGGACTTTAATATTACACAAAAGACCTTTGAAGATCCTTTAGAACTGTAATGAGCAATAAGGTGTAGATATAACTGTGTCGCTCATACATTGTGGAAGTAAGTGAATTACCGAAATTCAGCAGATGAAAAAAGAGAAAAGTGAAAAGAGGAGGAAGGTATTTTATGAGTGGAGTGAGGCGGTGTAGCACGAGCCTTTAAACTACTTGCCTCACTTTGTTAATTATTACCACCCTCCTTGTTGACATTGTTTTGTTTCATCACCAATATTATTTAATGATCTGATCAATGAAATTAATTAAGCACAATGGATTGAGACATCACTAGTCGCTCACCAGACATTATATCCTTTGTCAAAATATATTATTGAGTCACTGTAACAAAACAACCGCAAGCTTCGAATAAAACTTAAATCTTGGACTATATTTCCTACATGCAAATAACTATTCAATATTCTTCCAACGCTCTTCAGTACATTAGTTGGCTTTCTGCCTCAAGGAGTTCGGAACCGTCCGTATCTGAAGACACCACATGACGACTACCGCGCTGCCGCGTTCGAAGACTTGCAGCAAAAAAAAACTCATTGTTGAGCCCAGAGATGGCTGCCGCGTCTTGTCACCATCTCCCAGAGGTTGTATTTGCTGTCGTATCGATTGAGGTGCACCAACAGTCACGTCACAAACTTGTTAAGTAACAGAACACTGATTTCAACGTATTTTCACCCTTATTGCTTTAATTTAAGCTATAGTGAATCATCTTATCAGTGACTTTTTGAAGGAGCTGTGATCATACGATGACTAATAGATTTGTTTATCCACAGTCTCCGTAAAAGGAACAACAAGGGCAAAAAAGACGATCACACGTTAGTACTCGGCTGACGTGAAGAAATCTCGGAATCTGATATTGCTTACAAACGTGAGATGTTTGCTGCATGCAGAGACAGGAGTCTTAAAATGCGACGCGGAAATTCATAGATGAAACTCTGAGTGACTGCGGTCTCCGTTGCGCTTTCAAAGATGTTGTAATATCAACTGTCAAAGCAAGTAAACAAATGTTTACGTTTGCGAAACAGTGTTGTTATTGAGTTTTTCTGTGTTGAGTTTTGTGTTTATTATTGCAGTGTTATAGCTTACATAACATTCTTACACGCTAACGAAATGAGTGCTGTTCGCCAGTCTTCATGTGAATGGTGAGGTTATGTGTATAACAGTTTTCCATCCGATAAGCCTGATTCATTTTCCACATTGGCACAACAACACCACCGCTTTATAATATAAATAACAAAGTGCAATTAGTGCTACTGTTGTCAAAAAGTTGTGTGTTATGTTTTTCAAAGCGGCGGTGACATGTGTCATTCGTACTACAAGTACCGGTAAATATATAGCAAATTTTGTCCCCTCTCTCGCATCTAATGACACAAAAAGCTGACAAACATAAAGTAAATATCAACTGGTCTTACCACAATTTATCGATAGTTAATGACGAAATCATTTACAATAGTTATATAAGTGTTCATGAGCAACATGTAATCGGTGGGAAATAAAAAGGCATCAAAACTTTGTTTTTATTATCTTTCTGTTGCGAATATTGCATTGTGCGGTTGTTAGAGTATCTCAACAATTTTACACGAATACAAGCAATGAAAATTTTAAGTTAGACAATAAGAAAAATGTTGATACGCTTATTAACCTATGTTTTGATTAGTTGTCGGCGATGAGGCGCCGTGGTAAGAACACCGGCCTATATAACGTTAGGGAGCTGTGATGATCAAATTCCCGTTTGATCAAAATTATATGGATTTTTCATGATTTCGTTGGTTCATTTGAAGCTTTCGCCGGAAGCCCTTGGCCAGTTTACAGCCTCATCCTTGGCCAGTACATATGCTCTGTCTTAACGATCTCTTCTTCAACTGGGCATTATACCATGTTTTACTGGCCTTCCTAGTTAATTTATATTCGAACAATTAATAAGTCATTTGTATCAGAGTTATTGGTTCAGTATCGTATAAATACTATCCCTTCTAATGCAAGGAAGTATAGTTCAGTGATATACAATGACAGTGATCAGCAGCTGAATACTTTGATATAATTTCAAAGCCTATCTGTTGCTTTTAAATCCAAACATCATGCCCATTACCTGCACACTTTTACATTTCTTAGTCAACTTTTCTTCTAATAATGACTGATATTCAAAACTATTTTGAGAATGGCAAATTAGATGCATACGTCAATGGGATGATGAATGGTGACAGGAAGAGCATCCAGCCACACACTACTACTAACAGCCAAATCCAGATTGACATCCCAATCCCATAATCCCATGGAAACACAGCATAAGGCCAGGAAATAGAAAAGAAGAGGGCAGAATGTCTCATGCCCTTACCAATGGAACCATCTCAGCATTTACCTAACCAACTTAGGGAAACCATAGAAAACCCAAGTCGGGATTGGTGAATGGGCTATGAATCCTGCTCTTCCTCAATGTGAGTCTGGTGCATTACCACTGGCTTAGCCACTTTATTTGCTATATGATTTGAAAAGAAAACAACATGTATCTAATCTGCAAGGATCTTACATCATGCACAAGAAATATAATAATGATATAATAAGAACATGAAACTTTTTTATATTATTATTCTGAAAAATATACACACATGATCACATTATATAACATTTCTGAAAAATATAAACACATGAACACCTACCAACACCATATCCATCACAAATATTCTTGCAGAGATGTATTGCACTGCATTTCAAACAGAGAAAATGGGAAACCGACAAGAGAAACATTTTTGTGCAGTGACAGGCACATCATACATGGTACACCTGGTAACACATTAAAACTTTGGCCTACTTAACAAGAAATTGGGATCTAGTATTTCTGTAAGCTAACATATTCAGTTACACTGTAGAAACATTTTGAATGATAAATGTTTAGTATCTCATGAGCAAAGAATGGCAATTGTGTACATTTTGAATGGATCCACATTATTTCCTGTTCTTGAGAACCTGTCCTTCATATATTCGGTTTATTCAACATATTCAGAAATATTGTTTTTGATATAGAATAACAAACAATAGATGTATAAATTAATAACTTTGTGTCCTCAGAGTTTGATGAAAAGAGACTACTGAGTTCCATATGAACAGCCTTGCAGATTATAAACAACCTTGTTTGTTGTTTTAAAATTCTGAGTGTGTGAAGGGAATATCCTCATAAAAGTAGGCTATTTGAAATATGAAATCAGGGTAGTCAGAAATACATAACTCAAAAATAATCATTGCTTACTCCATCTCCTAGTGTTCACTTGAGGTAAAATACCTGAAATATCTTTTGCTAAACATGTTGGTTTTTCCTTCATGAGTTGCTGGATTCAAATCCTGGTTGACCTTCTATAAGAAACCAAAACAGATTTAATGATTTTGACATCTCTGTAGCCAAATTAATATCATTCATCTGAATACTGTTGGCTGATGGTATATTATGGATGGACTGGAAGGAAAAGATTTAAAATACTTTGGAACTGTAATTGTTAGCATATCACTGTGAATACACTGAGGAAAATGCCTGCAAATCTATGAAGGAGAGTATATGAAGGAGAATAAAAAGGGACTAGGAAAAAATAGTAGGCTAATGTAATGCTCCACATAGATACACTGTTTTTCACTTTCAAGCCTGTCGACATGCTGTGTTGCCAAGAGCAAAGTTTTATCTTAGCTACAGATTAGTTAACATCAATAGATGGCACAGCAGAAGAGTGGCAAGCAGCTTGGAATACAATTTTTCTCAAGGTCTAAATGTTCATTAATTTTTCCAGATGTATGTCCAGTGCTTATAAAATATTGTCAACACTTACTGTTTTCAGTTTGTTAGGAGAGTTACCATAGAGTATTTGGTTGCAGAAAGGATACAAATGTAGAAAAACCTGTACATGTCACACACAGAGATGGAAGAATATTTTAGACTGCTTCCGTCAGCAGAATATCTTAATGCATTAAACAGCCTACAGTTCCGGTGGTAGTCTTGGAGCTCATACTCAAGCTGACCTTGCAGACCTTGTGTTCCATCTTCCTGTTTCAATTGAGCACCCATTTTTCTCATTTAATTTTTTGTCCTTTGATTTTGGTGCTACAGTATTCCAACTGCATCTGACAGATATATTGAGAATGTCCATGTAGTGGAGGATGTGACCTTGTTTTTGACACGAATGCAATCATTCCACTTCATTTTTGTGGGAAATAAAATATGGACTACACTTCTGCCACACTAGCTAATGTGTTGTACTGTGACACAGATTTTTAATATGTACTCTTGGAACTGCGTTAACAGCAGAATGATTCCAGTTTTTGCTGTTGTTGGCAGCTGTTGAAGCAAAGCAAGTTATATTTCATTTACAACAGTTATGAAGAGCAAAAGTACTGCTTTATTCTGCGGAAACAGGATCATGGCTGTGACTCTTCAAGCTTTCATAGTAGATGTGTTCAGTATATGGCTTTTGGGCCTACTGCTAGATCGAAACTTGTAAATCCCACAATATTTCGTTGAAGCAAATGTTCGAGATCATCATGTGGTGGCTGTTGGTTACTGCTGCTGGAATTTGAGATATGTTGGCAGACCTAAGAGCCATGTGTTGGAGCTACATAAATGTATGTAGTCAATTTATTACAGCATTATAAGACAGAAGTTAGCACATTACATAACTACAGTCCCCTTTTTTAATGGATTCTTCCATCACTTTTTGGTAGAACAATTCCATATTTAACAATGAAGAATCCAGGATGGAATGTAACAGTATTATGTAAAGAATAGCTGCTACTCACCATATAGCGGAGATGCTGAGTCACAGGTAGGCACAACAAAAAGACTGTCGGAAAGTGAGCTTTCGGCCAACAAGGCCTTTGTCGGAAACAGACAACATACACACATGCACTCATGCAAATGCAACTCACACACACATGACCAGAGTCTCTGGCAGCTGACGCCAGGCTCAGACTTCACTAAAGATAACTGCATAATCTGCAAAAAGCCTGAGGTTGCATAAATATTGTCCACAAGATCATTGATACACAACACGAACAGCAAGGGTCGCAACACACTTCCCTGGGGCATACCTGAAGTTCTACATCTAAACTCTTCAGACCACCGTGAGGTGCATGGCAGAGGTTACGTCCCATTGTACAAATTATAAGGGTTTCTTCCAGTTCTATTCACATATGAAGTGTGGGAAGACTGATTGTTCGAATGCCTGTGTGCATGCAGTGCTTATTCTGATCTTATTCTTACAATGCCAATGTGAGTAATATGTAGGAGGTTGCAGTATGTTCCATGAGGAATCATTTAAGGCCAGTTTTTGAAACTTTGTCAGTAGACTTTTTTGGGTTAGTTTACAGCTATCTTAAAGAGTTTGCAGTTCAGTTCTTTCAGTATCTCTGATACTGATTAAACAAGCCTGTGACCATCATGCTGCCCTTCTCTGTATACATTTAATATCACGTGTTAGTCCTATCTGGTACAGTCCCACACACTTGAGCAATATTCTGGAACCAGTTGCATGAACGATTTCTAAACAATCTCCTTTGTAGATTTATTGTACATCCCCAATACTCCACCAAAAAACCAAAGTCTACCATCTGCCTTACCCATGGCTGAACCTATGTGATCATTCCATTTCAGATCCCTACAAAGTGTTACACCCAGGTATTTATATGACTTGACCGATTCCAGCAGTGACTCATTGATATTATAGTTACAGGCTACTATGTTTTTTCATTTTGTGAAGTGCAAAATTTTAAATTTCTGAACATTTAAGCAAGTTGCCAATCTGTGCATTACTTTGAAATCTTATCCAGATCTGACTGAATATTAATCCAGTTTCTTTCAGTTACTACTTCATTAATCATAACTGCATCATCTGCAAAAGCCTGATTTTAGTATTAATATTTTCTGCAATGTTGTAAATATACAACATGAATAGCAAGGGCCCCAGCACACTTCCCTGGGACACACCCAAAGTTACTTCTACATCTGATGATGACTGTCCAGCCAAAATAACATGCTGCATCCTCCCTACCAAAAAGTCATCAAGCCAGTCACAAATTTCACTTGATAGCCCATATTATCATACTTTTGACAATAAGCATAGGTGTGGTACTGCATCAGTTGCTTTTTGGAAATCAAGAAATACAGAATCTACCTGATTGCCTTGGTCTAAAGCTTTCAGTATGTTATGTGAGAAAAGTGCAAGTGGGATATCACGTAATGTTTTTGAAGTCCATGCTGGTTGGCATTGAGGAGGCCATTCTGTTCAAGACACCTCATTAAATTTGAGCCCAAAATATGTTTTAAGATTCTACAACAAGTTGATGTCAAGGATATTGGATGGTAGTTTTGTGAATCAATTCTACTACCTTTCTTGTAGACAAGTGTGATGTGCTTTCTTCCAAGAAGTTGGCATGGATTTATTTCACTTTTGCTTTGCTACTCTCAGTTTCAGATCCTGTTTCATTCTCTAGGAAGTGGAACTAACTTTGGTGCCTGTCAATACAACCAGAATTTCTTTGGGTTTTGTGAAAGATCATTTGACTGTATTCTTCTACAGTAGTCACTGTAGGCTACACACATTGTTCTCTTGACAGCCAATTGTATTTCATTCAGCATCAACTTTGTTTTACACCTATTATGCAATAATCTCTGTTTAAAGGTTTCTTTACAGTGACTGTATACCATAGAGGATCCCTCCCATTATGAACTGCTGTGCTGGGTCCATATCTATTCACTGCATTGTCAGCTATCGTTCCTTTACATGCTTCTGCCCAGTGCTAAAAGTTTCAATTTACAGCATTGATTCATCGGCCAACTCCCTTGCTTCTTCATTCCTAGTGTTGAAGTTTTTCACTCAGTCACCCTGAGTATTATTCGGTTGAAAAGATAACAGTGTATTGATTGTTGTTCTGGCCTTGCAGCCTTGGAGCAGAAGAATAGGTGTGAAGCCTGTATCTCACTTCACTGTTTTGTATGCAAATGTCATGACAGGCAGTGTTGTATCTTGATCTCTCTGCTCAACGTCAATGTACATCAAGAATATATCTGCCAATGTCTTATTAAAGCATTGTGCGAGAACCTTCATCTGTGGATGGTAAGCAGTTGTCATACTGTGGGTGATGTCACAATATGAAACTGCCTTTGTTACTAGTCTATTGTGGAAAACTTTCCAACAATCAGAGCATTGAGGGAGCAGGATGGCCCAAATGTTGAACTGATATCTTCTGCAATTAGCCTTGAAATTTCTGGAACTCCAGCAGTTAGCACAGCCTTGGTGACAGCATGGCAAGTGAGGTAATTAGGATAGACTATTGACCATCTATTCCTATTCATGAACTTAAAGAATTTCCGCAAGAGGTTGATTCCAGTTTTGTGGAGTGGCACTGTTGCAGGCGAGTTTGGTACAAAATGCTCCGAAGATAACTCCAGCTGTGCTTTGTTGTTGGAACACTTTGCAGTGCTCACATACTGTCTAAAAGATCCATAAAGACTTAGCCAGTGATACCTGTATCTGTTTCTTTAGTCTTTAAGAACAGATGTCGGAGTGTCTTGTAAAAACTCCAGGATAGCTGGCCATAGCTGAGTTGGAATGACAAGTAACCATTTCTGCCCCATTGGATCATAGTTCCTCATACACAGTGCTCTGTTAATTAATTGGAATTCTCCTTCTGTCAGTTTGTCCACCTTCAAGGCTTCTGTCGTTTCCAGCAGAGCTGGATCATCCCTCTGTTCAGCAGCAGTGTCATTTAATGCAGTGATGATTGAGATTTCATCAATTCCGATGTGTTCTGACAAGGTATGACTTACAATAAAGTTCCCAAATTTACTGCCCTCCAGCAAATTCATCACACTCAGATTATTCTTGTGATCGAGAGCTAATCTCTCTCTCTCTCTCTCTCTCTCTCTCTCTCTCACACACACACACACACACACACACACACACACACACAACACAAAGGAATTATCTGAATGGGACAGAAATCAGTATGTGCGATGTACACATGTACAAACAAATGATGAATACAACAATTTCAGAAAAATATGATGATTTTTTCAAGAGAAAGAGCTTCGCAAACTGAGCAAGTCTGGCCCTTATGCAAGCAGTAATTCGGCTTGCCATTGATCGATAGATGTGTTGGATGTCCTCCAGATGGATATTGTACCCAACTCTGTCCAACTGGCATGTTAGATCATCAATATCCCAAGCTGGTTGGGGATCGGTGCCCATAATGATTCAATCTTTGTCGATTGGGGAGAAATCTGACGACCTCGCTGGCCCAAGTGGGATTTGGTAGTACGAAGATAAGCAATAGAAGCTCTCACCATGTGTAGGTGGGCATTATCTTGCTGAAGAGTAAGTTCATGGTGGCTTTCCATGAAAGGCAACAAAATGGAGTGTAGAATATCACTGACATGCCACTGTGCTGTGTATGATAAATGAAGGGGTCTTGCTATGAAACAAAATAGCACCACAGACCATCACTCATGACTGTCAGGCCATTTGGTGGATGACGATTGGGTTGGTATCCCACTCCTGTCCTGGGCATCTCCAGACTTAGATTTGCTGGCAATTGGGGCTCAATTTAAAGCAGGACTCATCACTGTAGACAATTCTACTCTAGTCAGTGAGATTCCAGACTGACACATTATTGACCTGCTAAATTTGCAAAGCTCTTTCTCTTGAATAAATAATGCAGTGTTTCTGAAATTGTAATAATTTGTTTGTCTGTATGTGTATGTCACATCTACTAGCTTCCATCCCATTCAGATAATTGCTTCATAGTGGTTTTCTTTTATTTTATGTAGAGTGTATTCAGTGTGTCTGAATGTATAACGTATATCGGAAAGACGGATTAGACATCACAGTTGGGGAGTGTTCATTGCAGTTGATGAAAATACTGTCTCCTATGACATCAGTTTTGAGTGTGGCTGTGAAGTTACCTGGACATGTATAATATGTGTAGGTAAAATCAAATTAATTGTTGGATGTTTGTACTGACTGTCCGATTCTGGCATAATAGTTTTAGAGTCTTTCGGAGAAAATCTGTAGCAGATAAATACCCAGATCATGCAGTATTAGTTGGAAGCAACTTTAACCTACTGAGTGTAGACTGGGACATCTATGGATTCATTGTGGGGAGTACAGACAGGCAACCTTGTGAAGTACATTTGGACACATCTTCTGAAATCTGTCTTGAGCAACTAGTTTGACAGCCTGCATGCAATGGAAATATTTTAGACCTTGTTGCTACAAACCTTATCGATGGTGTCACTATAGTGGCAGGGAATAGTGATCATGATGTCATCACAGCAATGGTGGTTATCAAAGTTAATAAATCAATCTGCTAGAAAGAGCAGATAAGCAGTTGTTAGCATCCAACTTAAACAATAAATAGAGATGATCATGAACCATGGACCTTGCCGTTGGTGGGGAGGCTTGCGTGCCTCAGCAATACAGATGGCCGTACCGTAGGTGCAACCACAACTAAGGGGTATCTGTTGAGAGGCCAGACAAACGTGTGGTTCCTGAAGAGGGGCAGCAGCCTTTTCAGTAGTTGCAGGGGCAACAGTCTGGATGATTGACTGATCTGGCCTTGCAACATTAACCAAAACGGCCTTGCTGTGTTGGTACTGCGAACGGCTGAAAGCAAGGGGAAACTACAGCCGTAATTTTTCCCGATGACATGCAGCTTTACTGTACGATTAAATGATGATGGCATCCTCTTGGGTAAAATATTCCGGAGGTAAAATAGTCCCCCATTCGGATCTCCGGGTGGGGACTACTCAGGAGGATGTCGTTATCAGGAGAAAGAAAACTGGCGTTCTACGGATCGGAGCGTGGAATGTCAGATCCCATAATCGGGCAGGTAGGTTAGAAAATTTAAAAAGGGAAACGGGTAGGTTAAAGTTAGATATAGTGGGAATTAGTGAAGTTCGGTGGCTGGAGGAACAAGACTTCTGGTCAGGTGACTACAGGGTTATAAACACAAAATCAAATAGGGGTAATGCAGGAGTAGGTTTAATAATGAATAGGAAAATAGGAATGCGGATAATCTGCTACAAACAGCATAGTGAACGCATTATTGTGGCCAAGATAGATACGAAGCCCACACCTACTACAGTAGTACAAGTTTATATGCCAACTAGCTCTGCAGATGATGAAGAAATTGAAGAAATGTACGATGAAATAAAAGAAATTATTCAGATAGTGAAGGGAGACGAAAATTTAATAGTAATGGGTGACTGGAATTCGAGTGTAGGAAAAGGGAGAGAAGGAAACATAGTAGGTGAATATGGATTGGTGCTAAGAAATGAAAGAGGAAGCCGCCTAGTAGAATTTTGCACAGAGCACAACTTAATCATAGCTAACACTTGGTTTAAGAATCATGAAAGAAGGTTGTATACGTGGAAGAACCCTGGAGATACTAAAAGGTATCAGATAGAGTATATAATGGTAAGACAGAGACTTAGGAACCAGGTTTTAAGTTGTAAGACGTTTCCAGGGGCAGATGTGGACTCTGACCACAATCTATTGGTTATGACCTGTAGATTAAAACTGAAGAAACTGCAAAAATGTGGGAAATTAAGGACATGGGACCTGGATAAACTGAAAGAACCAGAGGTTGTACAGAGTTTCAGGGAGAGCATAAGGGAACAATTGACAGGAATAGGGGAAAGAAATACAGTAGAAGAAGAATGGGTAGCTCTGAGGGATGAAGTAGTGAAGGCAGCAGAGGATAAAGTAGGTACAAAGACGAGGGCTGCTAGAAATCCTTGGGTAACAGAAGAAATATTGAATTTAATTGATGAAAGAAGAAAATATAAAAATGCAGTAAATGAAGCAGGCAAAAAGGAATACAAACGTCTCAAAAATGAGATCGACAGGAAGTGCAAAATGGCTAAACAGGGATGGCTAGAGGACAAATGTAAGGATGTAGAAGCTTATCTCACTAGGGGTAAGCTAGATACTGCCTACAGGAAAATTGAAGAGACCTTTGGAGAGAAGAGAACCACGTGTATGAATATCAAGAGCTCAGATGGCAGCCCAGTTCTAAGCAAAGAAGGGAAGGCAGAAAGGTGGAAGGAGTATATAGAAGGTTTATACAAGGGCGATGTACTTGAGGACAATATTATGGAAATGGAAGAGGATGTAGATGAAGATGAAATGGGAGATAAGATACTGCGTGAAGAGTTTGACAGAGCACTGAAAGACCTGAGTCGAAACAAGGCCCCCGGAGTAGACAACATTCCATTAGAACTACTGACGGCCTTGGGACAAGCAGTCCTGACAAAACTCTACCAGCTGGTGAGCAAGATGTATGAGACAGGCGAAATACCCTCAGACTTCAAGAAGAATATAATAATTCCAATCCCAAAGAAAGCAGGTGCTGACAGATGTGAAAATTACTGAACTATCAGTTTAATAAGCCACAACTGCAAAATACTAACGCGAATTCTTTACAGATGAATGGAAAACTGGTAGATGCAGACCTCGGGGAGGATCAGTTTGGATTCCGTCGAAATGTTGGAACACGTGAGGCAATACTGACCTTACGACTTATCTTAGAAGAAAGATTAAGAAAAGGCAAACCTATGTTTCTAGCATTTGTAGACTTAGAGAAAGCTTTTGACAATGTTGACTGGAATACTCTTTTTCAAATTCTAAAGGTGGCAGGTGTAAAATACAGGAAGCGAAAGGCTATTTATAATTTGTACAGAAACCAGATGGCAGTCATAAGAGTCGAGGGGCATGAAAGGGAAGCAGTGTTTGGGAAAGGAGTGAGGCAGGGTTGTAGCCTCTCCCCGATGTTATTCAATCTGTATATTGAGCAAGCAGTAAAGGAAACAAAAGAAAAATTTGGAGTAGGTATTAAAATTCATGGAGACGAAGTAAAAACTTTGAGGTTCGCCGATGACATTGTAATTCTGTCAGAGACGGCAAAGGACTTGGAAGAGCAGTTGAACGGAATGGACAGTGTCTTGAAAGGAGGATATAAGATGAACATTAACAAAAGCAAAACGAGGATAATGGAATGTAGTCAAATTAAATCGGGTGATACTGAGGGAATTAGATTAGGAAATGAGACACTTAAAGTAGTAAAGGAGTTTTGCTATTTAGGAAGTAAAATAACTGATGATGGTCGAAGTAGAGAGGATATAAAATGTAGACTGGCAATGGCAAGGAAAGCGTTTCTGAAGAAGAGAAATTTGTTAACATCGAATATAGATTTATGTATCAGGAAGTCGTTTCTGAAAGTATTTGTTTGGAGTGTAGCCATGTATGGAAGTGAAACATGGACGATAACTAGTTTGGACAAGAAGAGAAGCTTTCGAAATGTGGTGCTACAGAAAAATACTGAAGATAAGGTGGATAGATCACGTAACTAATGAGGAGGTATTGAATAGGATTGGGGAGAAGAGAAGTTTGTGGCACAACTTGACTAGAAGAAGGGATCGGTTGGTAGGACATGTTTTGAGGCATCAAGGGATCACAAATTTAGCATTGGAGGACAGCGTGGAGGGTAAAAATCGTAGAGGGAGACCGAGAGATGAGTACACTAAGCAGATTCAGAAGGATGTAGGTTGCAGTAGGTACTGGGAGATGAAGCAGCTTGCACAGGATAGAGTAGCATGGAGAGCTGCATCAAACCAGTCTCAGGACTGAAGACAACAACAACAACAACAACAACATGACTGGAAGTAGAGGAATTACGGGTCAGCATCTCGTGGTCATGCGGTAGCGTTCTTGCTTCCCACTCCCGGGTTCCCGGGTTCGATTCCTTGTAGGCTCAGGGATTTTCTCTGCCTCGTGATGGCTGGGTGTTGTGTGACGTCCTTAGGTTAGTTAGGTTTAAGTAGTTCTAAGTTCTAGGGGACTGATGACCGTAGATGTTAAGTCCCATAGTGCTCAGAGCCAATTATGGGTCAAATTAAATGGATTGTAAATCGCACTCTGGAGAAGTGTGTGCTGAGTAAGTAGATTAAGGAGGGGAAAGACCCATTTTGATATAATAACAGACTTCGGTGACATGGACTGTTGCACTAGTCTTTCAGAAGAGATTGCGCAAAAACAACAGGTGTGTAGGTGTAAAAATATCAATGTGCGAAGCATGCAACAACTACTGCTGCCATACCTTAGCGGAAGATCTAACCGAAACTTGTGGTCCTACATTAAATTGCTAAGCATATCAAAGGCTTTTGTCCAGTCACTCATGGACCGTTATGATGTAGCAATAGAAGATAGCAAAAGGAAAGCTGAAGTTTAAAATTTTGTATTTAAGATATCATTCATGCAGGAGGATTGTACAAACATACTGCCATTTGACCACCGCACAGACTCCCATATGGAGGACATAGTGCTAGTCACACCTGGTGCAGAGAAGCAATTGATAAAATTGAAAAAAAGCCACCATATCTCGATGGAATCTCAGTTTAGTTGTGCAAGGGGCACTCCACGGCATTGGGCCCTTAATTAGCTTGCTTTTATTGGCACTCTCTTGCCCAGCACAAAGCCCCAAGTGACTGGAAAAAAGTGCAGATTACACATGCATACAAGAAGGGATGCAAGAACTGATCCACAGAATTACAGACCAATTTCCTTTACAGTGATTTGCACCAGAATTCTTGAACATATTCTCATTTCAAATATAATAAAGTTCCTTGAGACAGGAAAGATCCTGTCCATAAACCAGCACAGTTTTCGAAAGTGTCACTCACGCAACACTCAGCTTGCCCTATTGTCACATGATAACCTGCAAACCATAGCTGAAAGGCAACAGGCAGATTCCATACTCCTAGATTTCAGAAAAGGGTTTGACAGGGTGCCACACTACAGACTGTTAGTGAAGGTACGAATACACACAATAATTTCCAGATATGAGAATGGCTCAAAGAATTCTTAAGTAATAGGATCCAGCACATTGTCCTCGATGGTGAGTGTCCTTTAGAGAAAAGGGTAACAAGTGTAATACTCGAGGGAAGTTTGATGGGACTGCTACTATTCTCTCTCTCTCTCTCTCTCTCTCTCTCTCTCTCTCTTGATGATGATGTAAATAAAATAGAAAGAAACTTCCACATGGGAAATATATATTAAAAACAAAGATTCCAAGACTTACCAAGCGGGAAAGCGCCAGTAGATAGGCACAATAAATAAAACACACAAACACACACACAGAATTTCTAGCTTTTGCAACCGACGGTTGCTTCTTCAGGAAAGAGGGAAGGAGAGGGAAAGACGAAAGGATGTGGGTTTTAAGGGAGAGGGTAAGGAGTCATTCCAATCCCGGGAGCAGAAAGACTTACCTTAGGGGGAAAAAAGGACAGGTGTACACTCGCACACACACACACACACACACACACACACACACACACACACACACACATCCATCCGCACATACACAGACACAAGCAGACATTTGCCTTTACAAATGTTATTGTTGTACTTGGTGACATTCGGCAACTCACGATTCGATACCCTCAGCCAATCAGCCAGCACGTGTGAATTATGTCATATTCTGGTTACTATAAGTCAGCAATGAGGAAAAAGATCAACTTTGTCTTATGGACGTGAAACTCATGCAACCCATGGAGCAGTAACTGGCAGCAGCAAACCAACCTGTTACGTCAGGAAATTCAGGTTTTGTCACAGAGTTGATAACCTGTTCAGGCTGTGATTGCTTCCCAGATAGAGCCCCACCCATCCTCGTTCCCACTGTTTAATGCCAGCAAAGAAGATTAGGATACATATTTGCAGCAGCTGAAGCATCACTTCACCACTTTTAGAGTTTTTGATGATGCTCTTTAATGGTCACTCTTTCTTTCTTGGTCTCCCACAGAGACATTTTTCTTACTAAAGAAGTTGGCTCCCCTCTCAAATCCAGTTGTACTCACATTTGGGGAGATGAGTTCATTGCTGTTGAACTATTATGCAAAATGATTCCATGTGGTCACATTGCGCCCTGAGTTACACAACCAACCTGGTCAGTGTTATTGCTTGTATGTGATGGATTTGCAAGGACTGAATCGACCGTGTGATTTCACATGCACAAACACATTGTGCAAAGCCTTATGCAGATTCCTTGATTTGAGATGGGGTGGTCTAATTGGAACCTGATCTGGAAGCATGCATGGCGCCCTCAAGCTGGACAATGCTTCCTTGGATTATATTTTGAAAATCATGTTCTTTCTCGAGATCACACAGGTACCAAATGAAAGTCTTATGGCTCATCCCCTCCGGCAAGGGGTCGGAATTCTTGTAAGTCCTTTCTCTGATGGTGTTATCCACTTTTGAATACCTCTATGATATTGCACTGCTGAAACCTGCGCGACCATCTTGCCAGTCAACCCAACGGATCCATCTGACTAGTCAGCCAGAAGGGAGAATGGTGGTCTGTCATGACTATAATGGTTTGCCAAATAAAACAGCTGGAACTTGATGGCTCAAACATCTGCAAGGCACTCTTTTCTCTGTTGTGGAGTAATTTATCTTGGGCTTGGAGAGTAGTACTCTGGAAGCATAAGCTAGCACCTTTTTGGCACCTTGTTGATTGTGTACTACTACTACTCTATTCCAAAACCATTAGCATCAGTGTGAAGATCATTCTCAGTATACTTGTACAGTGCTAGATCTGGAGACTATGTTAGGGCCTCATTAAGGACAACGAAAGGTCTTGTATGCTGCTTGTTTCAGGAAAATTTGGGGCCTCCGTGCAGTAGTTCTTGCAGTGGAAGTGCCTCATTAAAGAAGTCCTTTATGAGTCAACGGTAGTATGAGCACATTCTGAGAGTACTTTGCTTATCACAGTTGTGTTGAAAAATTGGAAAATCGGTGACTGCTCATATTTTCTCTAGGTCGAAATGAACTCCATCGCCATTGACTAGGTGCACCAAGATTTTTATTTCTTGGGTGATAAGATGCACTTTTTCAGATTCACGTAGAGGTCTACAGAATGAACACACTTCAGTACCAGTGTCAGGTGGCTAGCTGTTTTTCAGATGTATTTAAAAAAATAACAATTTTGTACAAATGCCAAAGACACATTGTCCATTTAAGGTGTTAAAGCAAGTTATCCATCATATGTTTGATGGTGGCTGGAGCATTGCTCAGTTCAACTTTGAAATCATAGAGACCATCAGGAACTATGAAGGCAGTCTTTTCTCAGCCACACCAACCTCAATTTGCCAGTATCCCGGCTGCATGTCTGTAGTTGATAAATGCTTCGCTCCTTTCAACCAGTCTAAGGTGTCATCAGTGCATGGCAGTGGGTAGACTTTTTCTTTGTGATTTTGTTCAGTCATTGATACACAATGCAGAAACACAATATGCTATTTTTTTTCTTTCTAAGGACCACAGGGGAAGACCAAGGACTCTCTGAACATTCAGTGATTGTCATCTTGCAGCATCTTCTCCATTTACTTCTGGATTATTCGTTATTCAGCCAGTGACACCCTGTATGTGTGCTGGCTAATTGGTGGATGATCCCCATTGTTGACTTGGTGTTTTAACTTGGATGCTTGGCCTGTTTTATCCACTCTTGATTTAAAAGTATCTTAAAATGGATGCAGAACAGCTGTCACTCGTGACATTATTCCTTGGTCAGGCCAGACCCTATCAGCAGTTCATACTACCTTCCTCCACTGCATTGTATTTAATTCTTTGTTAACAACACCAAGCTACCCTCCAAGGACTTGCTGGACTTATTCAGTGTGCATAACTTTAGGGATGAGTAGATGCTTCTTGATGCAATTAATGATTCAAAGTTCTCCGTGTCCACCTACAATGTTTTCAATCATTGCTGGCATGTAGATTTGTTTTGTGAGCCTAAGTAACTTCTTGCAATCGACAAGATCTTCATATTTTAACTGAACATATTGATTTCTGACTGGAACTCAGCTCGTTGATAATTATGGAATAATATCTTCAGTGGCAAACAACTGTTCAAAGGAACCTTTGTTATGTTTGATTGTTGGAAAAGCGTCGTAAGTCTGGAACTCTGATTTTAATTGCTTTTGTACCAAGGAGTATAGTCTTTTTTAGCCGATGATTATAAGATAGGGAAAAGGAAGCCTCCAAGTTGACTTGCACCCAACCATGTCAGCCGTTGATGATGATGTCCGTGATATATCTTGACATTTTTATGACTGTCATCCACGGACAATTTGCATCTATGAGGAGTTCAGTGCAATAGATGTTTGTCGCACTTGGTTTCCTGAAATTAGCGGCTGGACGAGTGGCAGGTACCTCTGTTGGACAACTGGAAACTGCTATGGGATGTTGAGGATTGATTTCATTCAGTGCATGGTGATGGGCTTCATCTCATAGATCAACTGTTGTTGACTGTAGCTGGCTGGCATGAATAGAACTGTTGTGATGGTCGATGTCTGGTGATGTATTAGTTGTCAAAAACTTGCTTTCTTTCTTTACAGTTGCATAGAACATGATCTGGGCATTCACAGTGAACACAGTGGTGTATTGTCCTCTGCCCTGTAAATGTCTCTTCTTCTGCGGGGCATTGTAGTTGACGGAGGAGTCAGTTGTAGCCACATTGGTTGGATGTTGTGTTGTCGTTTGATGGCTCCGGCATAAGTCTGAGTTGTCTAAGTCTGTTCTTCCTGATGCATTCGGCTGGTGGCGGTGATTAGTGCTAAAGACTGATACCTATTTTCTTCAACATTATATTCCAATTGACATTCAAGGCCGTTATCTCTTGTGTACTCAGTCCAACATTTTTGGCTGCCATACACTGCTGCATGTCTTCCCTTACTAGCTGTGTATGAGAGAAGCGAGCTCATGGTGATCTTCCACAACTGCCATAAGAACTACATTTAGCAGTCGGTCATACATCTTTCATCTTATTCTTCTCTCTTTTATTGCCTCAATTCATTAGCACTATTTTATAAAGTCCTCGTTGTCGTGATGCCCTTTACCAGAAGAGTTTGATTTATGTTTTCTGCAACTCTTTTCATCAGGTGTGAGATTTTCTTGGCTTTTGTCATGTTAGAATTCACAATGTGACAAATAGCCAAACATTTTGCCCTGTTGTTTTTGTTGTGTTGTTGTTGTTGTCTTCAGTCCTGAGACTGGTTTGATGCAGCTCTCCATGCTACTCTATCCTGTGCAAGCTGCTTCATCTCCCAGTACCTACTGCAACCTACATCCTTCTGAATCTGCTTAGTGTACTCATCTCTCGGTCTCCTTCTACGATTTTTACCCTCCACGCTGCCCTCCAATGCTAAATTTGTGATCCCTTGATGCCTCAAAACATGTCCTACCAACCGATCCCTTCTTCTAGTCAAGTTCTGCCAGAAGCTCCTCTTCTCCCCAATTCTATTCAATAAATTTTCTCCTGTCCAATCAAAAATACACATTTGCCAAACACATAATGTCATACTATCTGTTGTATTTTGTAACTGTCTCAGATACCTTCAGCTATTTTGATGGGTCCTGACCACTGTCTCTGGAAAATGCTGATTAATGCCTGATGTGCAACTGACCTAATGCTGTTGTGGAATCCATCTGTCTCCTGAATATCCAGGTCTTAGGAATGGTGTACTGCTGGTATTTTGATTTCTATCCACATTCACAATGTTTCTTATGTTACTAATTGGAACGACAGTGATGTAGTTGTTTTGAAGGAACAGGTATCTCTACCAAACAGTGTTGTGCTTAATCACAATAAGTCCAAATCTAAATACAGGGATGTCAGTGAAGTTCAGTGTTTAGTATTAAAAACACATTTATCACTGACATCAATTTACAGCCGTAACAGAACTTACCTCCTAGACTCCGAGTGCAGCTATTTATACAATCATCGAATATTATGGAATATTAAAACAGGAGAAACATAGATATTTAAAGAACCTGCCAGAAACAGTAAATTCCAAACAAAAAATATTTTCCAATGATTAGATTTGAACTGGTGACCAACAGCGCATCAGCTAGCAACAGTAACCAGTACACCACACTGCATGCACCACAGCTTGTAGCAATATTCATTTATTCTATGCTATTACATTCCTCTTTCTGTCCCTCTTAGTTTCTCAGACAAATGTATGCAAAAGAATAGTGTCACTCAAGAAACTTTGATTAGTTACATGCATTGTTATTGTTATTAAGATATAAAGTTCATCAGAGATGAACCACTAATGTCTCATTACTTCTTGATGATTTCCCAAATAACTGCTCATCCTTTACACTGACAACTGTATGCCACAAAGAACTATTGATGCTACAGTTATGTTAATAGGGGAATGGAGGATTAAGTTTCAACTTTCACATCAAATTACATCAACTTTCACAACAAGTCGTAGCTTATTTAAAAGTTTTAACTAACTAGAATTTAAATTATTAAAACTATTATAAGTCTTAGAAATCCAGTGAGTTATGTGAGTTTCATTTCCAGTAAATTGTTTTCCTTGCTACTAAGTAAACTGGAGATTTCCAGAATTCTTAAGAATCATACAACATGGAACTAAGGGAGGGTAGCCATCTATTTCCATTTTCATTCACAAGGAGTTTATTCATGCTAATTGGGGTTAAGATGTGCTGCACTTAGAAGGCTACACTGTGGCTCCTTGCAGCCAAGGGTTTATCAGTCACAAATTAGTTTAAACTATATATTGGAGCACAATGAGTTGCTGTTTCAGATGATCTTTTGGGTGAAGCCTAATTAGTATGCAATATCTGATACACCTACAATATCTCAGTTGTACTGGTCACACTCAGATTTGTGGAACTGTCATTCACATAACTACCATTTTTTGTAGAGCTGAAATGGAGCCTGTGATATTAATCAGAGATTTCCAGTGGGGTATGTGAAATGCTGACTGATTTCAGAAGAAATTTGTTGTAATCAAAAGGAATGCAGACACTTATGAGAAGGGTGAATCAGTAATAAGTATCATATGTGCTCAGGTGATCGGAGGCCAAATCGCGACTCGTTGGTGAACAACACTTGAGCCCATCGTGCTGTCCAGCCAAGATGTTCCCTTGTGAAATGTAGTGAACTGTGCAGTTCTCTCTGGAGAGCTCCGGACCTGTAGCAGGTCTTCTGAGCTGAAAATTGGCTTCTTCCAGTCTTCTTCAAATGGTTCTCTCACCAACATTGACCCCTCAGAACTTGTGGAGTCAATTTCGTGCTTCAGTAGCAGTGGTGTGATGGCTGCGGAAAATTTGAAATTGTAAGACTCAGTCATCTCTATCCAATGTTGTTTTTCTTGGGGCTGTTCCACATCTCTTTGCAAAGCCTCCAGTTTCCCTGTACCTTTATACAGTCCTGGAAATCATGAAAGGTGTAGTCCACAACCTTTCTGCAACATAATGCATGCTGCGGCAATCTTTCACCAAAGCAATAGCTTTCGCAACTTGGTCAGGGCTTTTAACAGCATGTTTACTCCAGAAAGCTGATAACAACTATCACAGAAAGATCCTACAGACATACATGATTGAAAGGGGAAAAATTCAGGGCACAACAGCAAACACTACAAGAGCAGGAAAACATTCGCTCATATTCAATTATGTGTTTTTTCCAAGTTGTGCAGGAAACAATTGAGGCTAATGGAATAAACAATCAACACCTCATTGTTTACTCACAAAGAAATGCTAATAACATACCCTGTCTCAAAAAATTGTTTTAAGTGCTTCACATTGATTAAATAGAAAATTACACAATGATTACTCATCATTTATTGGGTGTTGTGTTTTTCATGCAGTCAGTTTAATATGGACCAAGCGAGGTGGCGCAGTGGCTAGACACTGGACTCGCATTCGGGAGGACGACGCTTCAATCCCGCGTCTGGCCATCCTGATTTAGGTTTTCCGTGATTTCCCTAAATCTCTCCAGGCGAATGCCGGGATGGTTCCTTTCAAAGGGCATGGCCGACTTCCTTCCCTGTCCTTCCCTAATCCGATGAGACCAATGACCTCGCTGTCTGGTCTCCTTCCCCAAACAACCAAGTTTAATATGACTTATTTCTGGTAGCCTGAGGTACTTCATCTAAAAAAGTGACATTCCTCATAAATATCTAGCACATGTAATTCCTTATACAAGCACAAAGACTTAGAGAGGTTAGCTGGCACCCTAAAATCTAAAACTCTCCATAATGGCATCTCATTATGTCTGAGGAGAGAGAAGCAGCTCAGTGGTTACCCGGCTACTTCAGTAATCCAGATCAACTGTAGTTAAAGTAATGTTGTAATATATCAGGATAACATGTTAAGCTTTTGCAGCCTTAGTGGGAGCCTGAGAATGTTACAGAAGTACACAACAACTTGAAGGGAAACACTGGACTGTTAGAGATACTGCCTAAACCCTTAATTTCAACACGTTTCCATTGACAACTAGCTTATTAAGACTAATTTTATTCACTTCTAAGTAAGGATTTACATTTATAGTACAATGTATGTTTCAACCATAAAAAGTGATTGCTCACAATTATTGATACATCAGTATAGTTACAGTACAAGCTACCATATGGTGTGTTCATGCAAAGCCCAAGCTACTTGTTGCACACATGGTAAGGCTGGTTGTAAAGTACACAGCAGTTCATCACTGCAGATGATTCAGGGACCCACTTAGTAGTTTGAAGCTGGTGGAGTACACTGTTTACTGAAGAGAGAAAATAATAAATAAAATTTTGTGGTGACTCAAAATGACCAAAGCTCCAAATCAATAGTGTGAATGTCGTGTATGAACTCTGTGGCAAACACTGTACAGCCTTTGGTGTTGGTATGAGTACCAACCAACCATCTACCAGGATGAATGACCTTGCCTGACTGTTTTCAAGAACGTAGTTGACCACCCAGTGGCACAACAGGCAGCTGAGCACAACACACTCAATTTCAGTGGCTGCTTCACAACATGAGCCTTCTGTATCTTCTCTTCCACCATAAGCTTTTTTGAACTGCAAAGGTGGGAGTTATCCTTATAACACATTCTCCTCTCCTGAAATTATTCCCTCCTCAAACTACAGTAACCTACTGTCCCCACATCCTCCATCCAACAGTTTCTGCCCCCTCTGTCCTATTATGTCCTCTCTATTGACATCTTCTCACCCTCATTGTGTGCTGCCCTCTTCCGATGCAGCTACCTATCTTTGCCCTTCCCTGTTGTCCTTATTTTCCACTACCCGTTCCATACCTCTCCCCTGCTCCCATCCCCCTTCCCCATAGACTCCCAATGCTGTGCCTGGTGGCAGTCTTGTCATGTCTCCATCTAGTACCTGCACGCTCTGCCAGACTGCATTCTTATCTCCCTCCCCCCTCCCCACCTGTACCCTGCTATCATTTCCCCTTGCCCACTCCCTCCACATTGCTGCTTTCATTCAAGGTGACAATTGCATTCTGGTCTGAGCTGCCAGAGATGGCAGTCATACGTGCATTAGGTGTGCTTACTTGTGTGAATGGAAGTGTGCAAGTTTCCTTTTCTGAAGAAGGCTTTCTCCGAGAGCTAATGTGTAACAGTTTTTTCCTTGTGTCCATCTGCAACTCAACGAGTCATCTTTATGATGAGTGACAATATATTCTTTTCCCTATTTTGTTTATATTCTGACCAGGAGTTTCTATTGTGTAAAGCTAAGGTACAGTTGTGCTCAAGCTGTTGGTTGCTTTGAGCACTTCAGTCCTTTACACGGCATTGTCCTGTTGTAGGTGATTTGCCCTTGTCTTCCTCTACCTTTAAACTGATGTTCCTGGTCTGGACATTTATAGGACCACCTTAGTATAATGTGGACTCTGAACTATGGTGCAATGTGACATTTCTCGCAAATCATCACCTGAGATGAAAGAAGTTCTTTGGCTAACTGGGATCACACCTTGGAACTTTAGATCTATCATGCTTCACAGCTGTAAATTGTGTTCATTTTTTAGTTTTATGTATCGTCTTCATCACAGTCACTAAAATGCATGGAAAAATACAAAAACTTTTCATGTGAAGGGGATACAGGTTTACATACTTGCTCCCCATATGCTAATTTGGCGTTTTTCGTGGTTTTCCCAAAATGCATATGTGTTTCCATGTGGTAGCAGCAGCAGCAAATAGTTTTTGTACATTTGTAGTGCTTTTAATTTCTTTACTTGCTTTTTGTATTTGCCAGAGCTCTGACATAGTAGTGTTTCAATTTCACTATTAGTGCCACTGTCAGTGCCATCTGACTATTCTCACTCACAAAATCTCTGCACAGCAGTCAGTTGTCAATGACATTCTGAGGATTGATTGGGGCTCTATGATGTGCTGCCTGGTTAAGAGTCTAAACAAGAAGCTTTGTGAGTTCTGTGAGGAGATAGCTGTAGATTTCTACAGCTACACAATGGAGACTTGTAAAGTCACACTGGATATGTCAGAAACAGCCACTCAAGTCATGGAGTATGTTCAGATTGGATTTGTGGGATTTTTCAATTACACAGAACTCCAAGACCTTTGAGTAGAAATGTAGTGTCATATAAAGCAATTATTCCAACAAGCTGGATCAAATGTCTGAAGGGTTAGACTGTTAAAATATTTTTAACTGCCAGCAAAATTCCGAAGCTCACACTTCACCCAGAAAGTGGTTGCCCTCACATCATATTATGAGCTAATAGTTAATTGAAACCTGAAGTAGAGATTAAGAAAAATTTTGGACACATGAGAGGAGAAGTGTGTATAGCAACAAGCAAAAACAATAAGTCTAGTGAAGTCCAAAATGAATCCCACTGCAAACTAATATGGATGAGAGTAACTGTGGTTGGTTCACTTAGATTAATAACTGAACCTTTTTACCAACCATAAGATTTAAATACATCAGTCAGAGAGAAATTCCAATAGAGCCTAAACTCGATAGCACCAGATCCTAAGGAATTCTATTTAGATTTGACACTGAATACACTGCAGAATTGGCCCCTTTCATAGCTCATATTTGTCAAGAATTCCTTGCCCAGTGAATAGCCTGCATAACTGGATAAGAGTGTAGGTTGTTTCTGTATATAAAAAGTATGTAAGATACAATGCACAGAATTACAGACCACTATCACTGATGTCCATTTGTTGCAAGATCCTAGAGCATATGCTACACTTAAACATCATCACTTTCATGGAAGAGTATGATCTTCTCACAAAGAATCAGTGCAGATTCAGGAAAAAACAGCTCATCTGAACCACAGCTTGCTTTTGTCATTTGCAACATTTTACAGACAGGAGATGCAGCTGGACACTAGATTTATAAAAGATGTCTGATATTATACATCATCATCCACTAATACTATGGGGTATCCCCACAGATATCTGATTGGCTCAACAAATATTTGACTAACAGAATGTACTATGTTATGTTACACAGCGAATGATCTAAAGATATGAAAGTAAATCAGTGGTCCACCAAGGAAATGAATGGGACAGTTAGTGTTCATAGCATACATAAATAGTTTGTCAGATAGAATCAGCAGCACTGTAACATAGTTCATGAAAAATTCTGTTGCCTAAAGGTGAGTATCATTGTTGCGCAGTTATGGTCAGACATAAGAAATGCAGAAATACTTGTAAAAATATCCACTTGACGTAATGAGTGGCAGCTCTCTTTAAATATACATGAACACAAGATAATGCCTGTAACAAAGAGAAGGGGCTCAACATTACCTGATTACAAGATTAATAATTAACATCTTAAGCACGTCACATCACATAAGTATTTAGGGCTAATAATAAGAAGCAATATGAACTGCAACTATGAGTTAAATCACTATTAGGGGAGGCAAATGATATACACAGATTTGTTGGAAGGATTCAAGGAAAATGTAATACATTTGCAGGGTGGGGCAAATAATAGTGGTCAAGAGAACAAAGTTCCAGGGTACAAAGAATGCAGTAGAGGAAAGGAAATATAGTTCTAACCTGACATTAGCATATGTTGAAAGTGGCCATTATTTATCTTTGGGCACTTTTGGGCCTTGGTTAGCAAGTTGCTGAAGACGGATCGAATCTGGACTGTTGAAATTGCTGCAGTCTCATCCGAAATGTTCAGCTGCAGTTCATGAAGACTATGATGGTTGTTGTGATACACCTTGAACTTGAGGGCTCCCCACACAAAGTAATCACACACTGACAGAGCAGGTGACATGATTGGTCAGCTTGGTCTGCAACCAGACTGACTTCCGTTAACATTTCTGTCAGGTATGAAGATTGTGTAACTGCTTCAATTCTGCCAGTACCTCGTCTCCTACCTTCCAAACTTCACAGAAGTGAAGCTGTGAGGATGGGTTGTGAGTTGTGCTTGGGTAGCTCAGACGGTAGAGCACTTGCCTGCGAAAGGCGAAGGTCCCGAGCTCAAGTCTCGGTCCAGCACACCGTTTTAATCTGCCAGGAAGTTTGATGTAGTTCTTATGAAAGCCTGTTGAGTAAATTTTGTAGAACCTGTATAAGAAAAAGTATGTGTGACCACTGCTGTTGTTGTTGTATGTCTTGGATAGGGATCACGAGGATAAGGCAAGAGATAAGAGTACATAAGGATAAACAAACAGTTTTCCATTGATCAGTATGCTAATGGAATAAGAAATGATATTGACAATATTGGTACAAAGCACCGTGCATTGTACAGTGGCTTGCAGAGTGTATATGTAGATGGAGGTTGTTCCAGATGAATGACATGGTGCATTCATACTTATTTTCCATGGAAGACATTTCCCCCTTTGTTTTTCATTATTAAGATTTGGTAAACCAGTAAATTTTTATGCTGTAAGATTTTTTTTTACTATTGTTGTTGTTTTTGGTCTTGTTGTTTCCATTCTGCAATTTCACAGTGCAGTGTTTGTTCTTGTTTTGATTTTTCTTTTCTTTTTATAAGTTGTGGATACCTTAGACTGTAGTATGTGACCTAGCGTCATTGACATAGAGGCCCAGTTGAATAAAAATTAAAATAGTTCATTACTTGTCTTGCAGGTCATCTCGACCACGTGACTATGCATCAGAATATCAAAAACTGCAAAGTAATTGGGAAGAAGTGACAGATCACCCTCTCAAACCTTTGGTTGTTACTGTGAGTGGATCAAGTGTAATTTTTATACTCATGGAAAGCATGTTCTTTATTTCTAGTCATTTGCCTGTTTCTGTTCAAATTGCTAGCTTTTATTCAGTATGCTATTGTATCTCCTAAGCTGCAGTACAAAGCCATGCAGTGTGTCAGACAGCTAATATTAGATACAAAGCATATGCATTAGAGAATATTTATTCAAGTAAATTATAATATAGAAATTGCTACAGTTAACATTCATTGTGTACTGGAACAAAAAGCAACAAATAACACAAATTAGTTAACTTATCATTGTTGGGACTAAACAGCTATCCACTCTTGCAATGAATTAGAAGTACATAACAATATTCTGACTAATTTGCAAAGTAAAAACCCTCATACACAGGCGGATGAGTCCGTCAACCTGTTCACCGAGCAGGACTGCCCCCACCCGTTCACCTGTCTGTGTAGGCAGTGGGTTCTTGGTCGAGTCCATGGTCTGGCTAAATTGTTTGACTGGCAGACCTTTACCTGTTTGCCCATCTGCTACCTGCAAGCCCTCAATACATCAATGCAGCAGGAGGAGTCTGCGAAGCAGTCACCAATATCCACACACAGCTAAACAGGTTGGTGAGCAGATTGACCGACAGGTCAGTGGACCAGTCAGGCTGTGAATGGGTGCCTTAAGTCACTGGTTATTAAGTTAATGCCTTTTCTTATAGAAATTTATTTAATATGGATGTTACTGTAGGCTACTGTTCTTCCAGGTCAAATATAAATGGTAATTCTTTTTCTATGTCTATTTATTAATCATTTACACAACTGAAACCTTCAGTTTTTCTCTACATGGCCCCCTGCATGCTACACACTTTTGCCAAAGATTTGGAAGCTTGAACATTCCTTGTTCATAAAAAGTTTGAGGGCACCACATCAACCAGTTCCACACACGATCCTTGATGTTGTCATTGTTTTTGTATTCTTGCTCCCAAAGTGATTCTTTCATGGATGCAAAGAAAATATAGTTGGGGTCTTGGGGGCAGATCTGGACTCAAAGGAGGAAGGTTGAGCCAGTGCATATCCTCCAATTTTTTCCCTTATTGATTTTTCCCCATTTCAAATTCACAGTGTGAGGCTTAGCATTTTCATGGAGAAGTATGACATCTCTAATGCACATTTCTCATCTTTTGTTTTGGTAGGTGTCTTTTGCTGATGTTAACAACTGACAGTAGTAAGCTGCATTCATCATACATAAATTGGGTAGAAAATCATTAAGGAACATTCCTCTGTAGTCAAAAAAACACACTCACAAGAACTTTCTTGGCTGAGAGGTGGGCTTTGGCCTTCACTGGGCAGGCTTCATCCATTCTTTGATACTCCTTACATGCCATTTTGGATTATGGAGTGTAATGATAGACCCGTGTCTCATCACACATGATAATATACTTCAAAAAATCCTCCCCTTTTGCTGGAATTGATTCAGAAGCTCCTCACAGAGCTATCACCTGACCTGTTTTTGCTGTTCCATTAAGAACTTCGGAACCCATTGACCACTAATTTTTCTAAAGCCAAGCTGTTCACTATGAATGGTATGAACTCTCTCAGTGCTGGAACCCGCCTCTGCTGCGATTTCTTCAACAGTGCACCAGTGACCAGATTCGAAAAGCTCTTGAATGGCTGAGATGTAAAACATGGCCTTGTTTATCAAGCATGACCTTTGTTTTCTACCCTTTCTCAGCCACTCGTAATTGTCTGGCCAAGTAAACAATTGGTTCTGGGACAATGTAGCATCCTCAACACGTGCCTTCAAACAAGTTAAAATAGCAGAGGGGTTGACCCTCTCCCCAATTTCACAGGTTAAAAACTTTATGATAAACTGTTGCACCGCAGACAAAGCAATTTCTTGTTCACTCATGGGCACTGATGACCTCAATGTTGAGTGCCCATAAGCCCCAACACACACACTCTTGTTCACTCATGGCTATAGTGACACCAAAACAGAGACTCGAAGCTGTTGTCCTCTCCCTAACACACCAACCTTCAAATCTCCATGCCACCATCCTGCTCAGACTTGCTCGTGCAGTACATTGCCCCAATTACTCTTTCTATTTGAATCATAATAATTTGAATAATAGCTAACACTTGGTTCAAGAATCATAAAAGAAGGTTGTATACATGGAAGAATCCTGGAAATACTAAAAGGTATCAGATAGATTATATAATGGTAAGACAGAGATTTAGGAATCAGGTTTTAAATTGTAGGACATTTCCAGGGGCAGATGTGGACTCTGACCACAATCTATTGGTTATGACCTGTAGGTTAAAACTGAAGAAACTACAAAAAGGTGGGAATTTAAGGACATGGGATCTGGATAAGCTGAAAGAACCAGAGGTTGTACAGAGTTTCAAGGAGAGCATAAGGGAACAATTGACAGGAATGGGGGAAAGAAACACAGTAGAAGAAGAATGGGTAGCTCTGAGGGATGAAGTAGTGAAGGCAGCAGAGGATAAAGTAGGAAAAAGACGAGCACTGCTAGAAATCCTTGGGTAACAGAAGAAATATTGAATTTAATTGATGAAAGGAGAAGATATAAAAATGCAGTAAATGAAGCAGGCAAAAAGGAATACAAACGTCTCAAAAATGAGATCGACAGGAAGTGCAAAATGGCTAAGCAGGGATGGCTAGAGGACAAATGTAAGGATGTAGAAGCTCATCTCACTAGGGGTAAGATAGATACTGCCTACAGGAAAATTAAAGAGACCTTTGGAGAGAAGAGAACCACGTGTATGAATATCAAGAGCTCAGATGGCAACCCAGTTCTAAGCAAAGAAGGGAAGGCAGAAAGGTGGAAGGAGTATATAGAAGGTTTATACAAGGGCAATGTACTTGAGGACAATATTATGGAAATGGAAGAGGATGTAGATGAAGATGAAATGGGAGGTAAGATACTGCGTGAAGAGTTTGACAGAGCACTGAAAGACCTGAGTCGAAACAAGGCCCCCGGAGTAGACAACATTCCATTAGAACTACTGACGGCCTTGGGAGAGCCAGTCATGACAAAACTCTACCAGCTGGTGAGCAAGATGTATGAGACAGGTGAAATACCCTCAGACTTCAAGAAGAATATAATAATTCCAATCCCAAAGAAAGCAGGTGCTGATAGATGTGAAAATTACCGAACTATCAGTTTAATAAGTCACAGCTGCAAAATACTAACGCGAATTCTTTACAGACGAATGGAAAAACTGGTAGATGCGGTCCTCGGGGAGGATCAGTTTGGATTCCGTAGAAATGTTGCAACACATGAGGCAATACTGACCTTACGACTTATCTTAGAAGAAAGATTAAGAAAAGGCAAACCTATGTTTCTAGCATTTGTAGACTTAGAGAAAGCTTTTGACAATGTTGACTGGAATACTCTCTTTCAAATTCTGAAGGTGGCAGGGGTAAAATACAGGGAGCGAAAGGCTATTTTCAATTTGTACAGAAACCAGATGGCAGTTATTAGAGTCGAGGGACATGAAAGGGAAGCAGTGGTTGGGAAAGGAGTGAGACAGTGTTGTAGCCTCTCCCCGATGTTATTCAATCTGTATATTGAGCAAGCAGTAAAGGAAACAAAAGAAAAATTTGGAGTAGGTATTAAAATTCACGGAGAAGAAGTAAAAACTTTGAGGTTCGCAGATGACATTGTAATTCTGTCAGAGACGGCAAAGGACTTGGAAGAGCAGTTGAACGGAATGGACAGTGTCTTGAAAAGAGGATATAAGATGAACATCAACAAAAGCAAAACGAGGATAATGGAATGTAGTCAAATTAAATCGGGTGATACTGAGGGAATTAGATTAGGAAATGAGACACTTAAAGTAGTAAAGGAGTTTTGCTATTTGGAGAGCAAAATAACTGATGATGGTCGAAGTAGAGAGGATATAATATGTAGACTGGCAATGGCAAGGAAAGCGTTTCTGAAGAAGAGAAATTTGTTAACATCGAATATAGATTTATGTATCAGGAAGTCGTTTCTGAAAGTATTTGTTTGGAGTGTAGCCATGTATGGAAGTGAAACATGGACGATAACTAGTTTGTACAAGTAGAGAATAGAAGCTTTCGAAATGTGGTGCTACAGAAGAATATTGAAGATAAGGTGGATAGATCACGTAACTAATGAGGAGGTATTGAATAGGATTGGGGAGAAGAGAAGTTTGTGGCACAACTTGACTAGAAGAAGGGATCGGTTGGTAGGACATGTTTTGAGGCATCAAGGGATCACAAATTTAGCATTGGAGGGCAGCGTGGAGGGTAAAAATCGTAGAGGGAGACCGAGAGATGAGTACACTAAACAGATTCAGAAGGATGTAGGTTGCAGTAGGTACTGGGAGATGAAGCAGCTTGCACAGGATAGAGTAGCATGGAGAGCTGCATCAAACCAGTCTCAGGACTGGAGACAACAACAGCAACATTTGAATCATCCTCATATATGGAGGTGAGGTTTATCATTTTTCTGCAACAGATGATGTTTATGCCTAGGTTTTATTTTTTGGTACTGGAAAGGCAATATTGTCAGATACCACGTGAATTATGTATGGATCAAGCTTATAATTGAAAGCTTACAGTTAATAATTAAATCCCGTTTATAATTTAAACACAGTGCAAGGAAATGCAGTAAAACTGCCTACATAGTGGAAAAACACACACATAATCCAATTTTCATTAATCATACAAATTTTTACTTAAGCAGAAAACCCTATAATCTTCTAGAACTCATCAATAGTAAGTGATAAATAATGGCAGGAAGTTGCAATCCAACCTGGAATATGTGTATTGCCAGGCAGAGATTCTTAACTACTCATACTAAATAACACAAAGATTGCAGCATTGCTTCTCTGTAACCAAGGACAAGATATTTCAGAGACTTTTCAGAGGCAGCTGTAACTTCCTATCTGTGTTGAAAGAGCAAAGACACTTGAGCATTATTGTGGACTGATCTTGTAATCATGTCCAGACACTGAGACATTCAAATGTAGCTCCTTTCACCAAGGCTTTACAATCACCAAGCAAAATCCTCATTATCAGCTGCTGCTTTGGACTACAATTGAGCTCAATGTCAAGACTGTGCCTTTTGTCTCTCCACTGGCATCTCATTGATGTTGGTTCATAATCCACAACTTTGCTGCATATTGAATCTTGTGCTGTGGGGTGGAATGATAAAGTAGTGTTTTTGGAATTTTTATAAAATCCTGACTTACGGGTCAGTGTTTGGCATTAAAACATGCCTGTCCTTATCCTGGGAGTCCAAAGTCTCTGTAAATCCAGCTATCATTCTTCAATGTTTTATGTTTAATGGTGTTTTATATTATACTTTCTGACTTGATACGAAACTTCCTGGCAGATTAAAACTGTGTGCCCGACCGAGACTCGAACTCGGGACCTTTGCCTTTCGCGGGCAAGTGCTCTACCAACTGAGCTACCAAAGCACGACTCATGACCGGTACTCACAGCTTTACTTCTGCCAGTACCTCGACTCCTACCTTCCAAACTTTACAGAAGCTCTCCTGCGAACCTTGCAGAACTAGCACTCCTGAAAGAAAGGATATTGCGGAGACATGGCTTAGCCACAGCCTGGGGGATGTTTCCAGAATGAGATGTTCACTCTGCAGCGGAGTGTGCGCTGATACGAAACTTCCTGGCAGATTAAAACTGTGTGCCCGACCGAGACTCGAACTCGGGACCTTTGTCTTTCGCGGGCAAGGGCTCTTCCAACTGAGCTACCAAATTGAGTCGTGCTTCGGTAGCTCAGATGGTAGAGCACTTGCCCGCGAAAGGCAAAGGTCCCGAGTTCGAGTCTCGGTCGGGCACACAGTTTTAATCTGCCAGGAAGTTTCGTATCAGCGCACACTCCACTGCAGAGTGAAAATCTCATTCTGGAAACATCCCCCAGGCTGTGGCTAAGCCATGTCTCCGCAATATCCTTTCTTTCAGGAGTGCTAGTACTGCAAGGTTCGCAGGAGAGCTTCTGTAAAGTTTGGAAGGTAGGAGACGAGGTACTGGCCGAAGTAAAGCTGTGAGTACCGGTCGTGAGTCGTGCTTCGGTAGCTCAGATGGTAGAGCACTTGCCCGCGAAAGGCAAAGGTCCCGAGTTCGAGTCTCGGTCGGGCACACAGTTTTAATCTGCCAGGAAGTTTCGTATCAGCGCACACTCCGCTGCAGAGTGAAAATCTCATTCTGGAAACATCCCCCAGGCTGTGGCTAAGCCATGTCTCCGCAATATCCTTTCTTTCAGGAGTGCTAGTTCTGCAAGGTTCGCAGGAGAGCTTCTGTAAAGTTTGGAAGGTAGGAGACGAGGTACTGGCAGAAGTAAAGCTGTGAGTAACGGTCGTGAGTCGTCCTTCGGTAGCTCAGTTGGTAGAGCACTTGCCCGCGAAAGGCAAAGGTCCCGAGTTCGAGTCTCGGTCGGGCACACAGTTTTAATCTGCCAGGAAGTTTTGTATCAGCGCACACTCCACTGCAGAGTGAAAATCTCATTCTGGAAACATCCCCTAGGCTGTGGCTAAGCCATGTCTCCGCAATATCCTTTCTTTCAGGAGTGCTAGTTCTGCAAGGTTCGCAGGAGAGCTTCTGTAAAGTTTGGAAGGTAGGAGACGAGGTACTGGCAGAAGTAAAGCTGTGAGTACCGGTCGTGAGTAGTGCTTTGGTAGCTCAGTTGGTAGAGCACTTGTCCGCGAAAGGCAAAGGTCCCGAGTTCGAGTCTCAGTCTGGCACACAGTTTAATCTGCCAGGAAGTTTCGTATCAGCGCCCACTCCACTGCAGAGTGAAAATCTCATTCTGGAAACATCCCCCAGGCTGTGGCTAAGCCATGTCTCCGCAATATCCTTTCTTTCAGGAGTGCTAGTTCTGCAAGGTTCGCAGGAGAGCTTCTGTAAAGTTTGGAAGGTAGGAGACGAGGTACTGGCAGAAGTAAAGCTGTGAGTACCGGTCGTGAGTAGTGCTTTGGTAGCTCAGTTGGTAGAGCACTTGTCCGCGAAAGGCAAAGGTCCCGAGTTCGAGTCTCAGTCTGGCACACAGTTTAATCTGCCAGGAAGTTTCGTATCAGCGCCCACTCCACTGCAGAGTGAAAATCTCATTCTGGAAACATCCCCCAGGCTGTGGCTAAGCCATGTCTCCGCAATATACTTTCTTTCAGGAGTGCTAGTTCTGCAAGGTTCGCAGGAGAGCTTCTGTAAAGTTTGGAAGGTAGGAGACGTGGAACTGGCAGAAGTAAAGCTGTGAGTACCGGTCGTGAGTCGTGCTTCGGTAGCTCAGTTGGTAGAGCACTTGCCTGCGAAAGGCAAAGGTCCCGAGTTCGAGTCTCGGTTGGGCACACAGTTTTAATCTGCCAGGAAGTTTCGTATCAGCGCACACTCCGCTGCAGAGTGAAAATCTCATTCTGGAAACATCCCCCAGGCTGTGGCTAAGCCATGTCTCCGCAATATCCTTTCTTTCAGGAGTGCTAGGTCTGCAAGGTTCGCAGGAGAGCTTCTGTAAAGTTTGGAAGGTAGGAGACGAGGTACTGGCAGAAGTAAAGCTGTGAGTACCGGTCGGGAGTTGTGCTTCGGTAGCTCAGTTGGTAGAGCACTTGCCCGCGAAAGGCAAAGGTCCCGAGTTCGAGTCTTGGTCGGGCACACAGTTTTAATCTGCCAGGAAGTTTCGTATCAGCGCACACTCCACTGCAGAGTGAAAATCTCATTCTGGAAACTTTCTGACTTGTTCCACACCCACAAGAATCATCTCATTTTTGCATCTATGGAACAAAAATGGAATCTAGTCTAATCTACATTTCAGTGTGATTGTTAAGAGACATTAGATGCTTTTCAAATGTCAAAAATGTCATTGCCATCTGTGTGGTAAATGCATCTAATCCATGTGTAGTGTTGGCAAAGGATGTCAGTAAAAAGTGTGTGGAACATTAAATAGATAACAGCTTTTAAGTTTTAATTCATAGAGACCACCATATGTTAGAAGAGAATCTTTGTCTCTGAATGGTTACATTGTGGCACACTGACTGTAATTGGTTAGATTAAAATATTCCTTTGTTTTGCATTCACTGCTGCATAGTTTCAGCTGTATGGTCATTTTCAAGTAACTGTATAGTAATATAACCCATCAAGCAGACATCAGCTTGCAGTTGCAGCCTTCATGATGTCACATAAAGTTAAGGAACTTAAGGGCAGACTTTGTAGTTAAGTGTTTCTCGAACAGCAGTGACATAGTGTTCTGCTGTCAAATATGTCCATTAGATGGGTTGTACTGTACAGTTGCTAGAGGAGGGCGAGGGAGAAACACTCCCTCTCTATCAGAAAGAAGAATCAAGTTTGATTATTGGATTGTAATTGATAGTTTCTTATGGATCTCTCTGCTACATGTAATTGTTTTTGGCTGTGTGGTGTTTGATTTTCTCAGTAATTATTATCAAAAATAGACCTCTCGTGCACACAAAAGAAACATAACCTTCAAATGACAATGGCATTCATCCCTGCCATGAATATTCCATTGGGACCTCATACGCTGATGTCCATATTTTATACAGAATTTTAATATTCTGAAATCCTTTACATTTTATTTTATGAATTGAGAGGGTATAAATAATGCATTTTATTTCTGTACTTTCATGCCAAGGTGCGTGTTCAGAGCTGTTTCTACATGATATGATTGGAAACCTCATTATAAAAACACCTCCCACCACAGTACTTCTTTTTTTATGCAATTTTTTTGAAAGGACCCGAATGAATGAAAGGAAAGATGTTTGTTGTTATTGCTCCTTCTTGACTGATTCCTTGTTTTTCTGTCTTGTGCATATTACATTTTAACTGTAATTATGACTTGTGTAATATGTACACATCACTGACTGTTTTTTTTTAGCTTTCTGTTACATGTATTGTTTGTTTGTGTCTAGATGACTGAGAGTCGTATAGCCCGTCGGACTCTGGGCGGTAGCACAGCAAGCAGCACAGGATCTTCAACACCAACACCTACACAGGATCCTCTGGGAGTTGCCTTGGATGGCAGTGATCCCCTCAGCCAGTTTGCTAAGCAAGAAATGGATCCCTTATCAAAAATGGCAGCAGACATGGTATGTAAGGGCTGTCCAACAACCCTTCACCTATTGTGCAATAACTGATTTAAATTTTTCTAAGTAACATAATACTTCCTTAAATGGCAACCTGAATCACTCATTAGTTAAGAGTTTCAGACACTATTTAAACTGTTTAAGAAGGATAGATTTTGTAATGCATTTTACTATTTTAATTTTTGTTTTTGTCCCCTGAAGATGTGGGAATCAACCTCAATGAATTCATAAAGAGACTTATCGATACATAAGATGGTCTGTTTTTGAATGAAAAAAGGCTGTAAAATGTGGGCCAGCCACTGTGGCTGAGTGGTTCTAGGTGATTCAGTCCGGAACCACGCTGCAGGTTCAAATCCTGCCTCGGGCATGGATGTGTGTGATGTCCTTAGGGTAGTTAGGTTTAAATAATTCAAAGTCTGGGGGACTGATGACCTCAAATGTTAAGTCTCATAGTGCTTAGAGCCATTTGAACCATTTGTAAAATGTGGTACAGTAGTTAGAACATTTAGAATTACATTGTGGAAGAGAGAGAGATTTAAATCCTGTAATTTTTAGACAGTCACTGCAGGTGAATGCCTTCGACATCACCACATCTGATATTTTTTCTATCCTTGTTCAAGCTGAGCTTGTGGTCCATATCTAATGATCTCGGCAATGAAACATTAAATGCTAAGCTACTTTATTTCCTTTCTAAATAATAGATAATTAACATTATTTCAATGCTGGAGGTAAGATAAACCACTTAATCATCAAAAAGAACCTTATTCGCAAATTTCCCATCATCAAATAGATGACCTCTCAGTAAATTCTGAGATTGTAGGCATATCAGGACATGAAGGAGCAGTAGTTGATTGCACTAGTTCACAGTTCACAGAGCTTCACATACCATTTTAAAAACTATGGACTGCTATTACATGCTTCTTGAGCAAGTGTCAGAACACCAAAATTGAAGCAAATATGGTTGAACTCGTTTTGTTATTAAGGGAATGGTAATGACCAACTCTTTTTCAAATTTTTGTGGTGTAATGTTGATACATAAGAAACTCCGTTAATGAATAAATATTTAAAAAAAGATCTTACTATGTGACATCACAGTGATATGTACACGGAAGAGCTGTCAGAAATGCTAACTTTCAGATTCAGATTCTTTTGATTAGCAAAAGAGAGGGAAGGGCTGATTTCTTGCAGGTGTGCCTTCTTCTCCTTAAAATTAAGGCCAAGTTTGTGATGTTCCCTTGTGAATGGACCAAATATTTCAAGAGCTTCCATAAATCAGTCTCATTTTAGGAGACAAAAAAAGATCAGTGAAGCTATTCAGGAGGCACATGATAAAATGTTGTTATATCCTGTGCTTGCTGAAAGAAATAGTGTGTTTGTAAATAGTAGGTATATGCAAATTGTGGTAGATTAAATTTGAAGTCATTGAGGTACCGGTAATTGTTCTAAGCTAGTTTCACTATGAAAATTTGGTATCGGGGAGATTTTCATATTGTGTGTAAAATAAAAATTCCAGTGGAAGAAGACAAGTCTGTAACATTGTCGATTTAATTAAAAGAAGGTGTGAAGCCTAAGTGAACTCCCATCAGCATAATATAGTTTTGTTATTTTTTATTTTATTTTTGTCAACTTCAACATCTCACTTGATTTGAGTAGTGAGTACTGGTACTAGTACAGCTACATTTACAATTTCACAAAAAATAATATTCAACAATAAATAATTATATTTTAAAATACAGAAGTGAAGGTAAGAAGAGAAAGAATAACTTATCAGCAGTTGCTGAAACTGATGCAGCCAGAGTAGAACCAACAGTAACATGAATAAAAGGAATCATTTAACAGAAGGTAGACATTGAAGATGTTTTTATTTTTCTGTTTTGCTTGTACCCTTACCATCTCTATCACTTCTACATACTCTGTCAACTAGAAACTAGGGATTCTTTTTCAGTTCCGCAATATAATATAATTTAGACTGATTCATGATAACACTTTTACTTGTTTTTAGGAAGGTACTATTTTATAAATTGTTTCTCTCATGTGTAAGAAGAAATGAATTTGCCTCAGATAATTGTAAAGTGATTATTTAATGTTCAGTGGGAAATTAAACCATCAGGACAGAAAAAGGCAAAGGATGCTCCTCAGGATAATATAGAGCCATGGTCTTCTCGGAAATCAGCCATTTTGAGTAAATTTACTACATCAGAAAAACTGTCAATTATGACAAGCTTTTTATCTGGTGGAGAGAAAGGTATTGTAAATCTTAGTCAAACACATTAGTAACGTAGCTCTCAAAAATTAATTTGTAATCAGTGAATTTGACAGCAGTTAATTTTATGTTGCAGTTGTTGTAAAAGCACAAAGTTCTGTTGTGGACAAGGTTAAGAACAGGCTTGAACAGCTTGATGACTTTGAAGAAGGATCTGTTAGGCAAATGCTGGATCTGTCTCAGCATGAGTATACTAATCGCATAGAGCAGCTCAATCAAGAACTGGTACAGGCATGGCACACTGACCAACGTGTAAAGGCACTCAAAATTGCAATTCAGGTAGGTGGGAGAAGCTTATGATTATCTGATGCCTAAATAGTAAAACTGCTGATTATTGCACAGAAGTTGAGAGAATATGTACTTAATTTTGAACTGCATTAGTAGGTTATAAGTACAGCAATATCAGAAAATTATTATGCCATCCGTCTGAATGTCACAGACCAGAAGTTATAACAATATAGAATTGAAAAAGTGAGTAAGGCTGGTCACAAAACACATGGCTAGATTCATTTATGGAAGAACATTATTCACAGGAATAAGAAGCTAATTTGAAACTGATTAATAGTACATTTTGTGTGAATGTAAAGTTGTGGTGTGAAATCTTTTATATAAATTCTTGGTGTCTGTTGTTTTGGACATGTGTGTTTCATTCCTTCTGTATGGTACAGTTCAATTTTGGCAGAGTAACATGTTCATTAAGATTACTTGTTTTAAAAGAGTAAAAAGAGATATCACTCCAAAGATGGATCTGCAACATTCTTCCTCTGCAGAGCATGTTAATAACAATAATTAAAGCTGTGCATTTACTATTCCCTAGTGTACACTTAAAAAGGCTACAACTGGACAATTTATATAATTGGCAGAAGGTTTGCTGCCTTGCTAAAAGCTGATGTCTCTCTCATTGCACTATTGAGCTGCTATTTCTTTGATACCACTTATTTAACAAAAATGTGATCTTACACACTAGTGTTGAAGCATAACAGTTATTATATGACTGGAACAATGAAGACAGCCACTTAACATACATGGACTGCCCCAAGCATGAAGGGTTAACATTATGCAGATGGTAGGGGATTATAAAGTAGTTTAAAATATATAGACCTATTATTTTTATTTACATAAAGAAACACCATACAGTAACAGCTTAAGCTGGTAATGTCTATTCAGACTGATCACTGCTAGTCTCCATGACTGTTACAGTGGTGCACTAAATTTTGCTGTTGTCTGTTGCACAAGGAGACACAGCCCCCTGTTCCCCTCCAGTTTCTGCTGCTTTTTCATACACAAATGACTTTATGAAACCCCAAAGGAAAAATTATAATAATGCAGTCCAGAAGTCATAAGAATATAGAATAAATAGCATGTAAACCATTCACTGAATTTAAAGGTTGAGTAAGGTTGGTCACGAAATACATGGCTAGTTTCATTGATGAGAAAACATTATTGACAGTAACACTAAGCTAATTTAAAGGTGACTTGTTATTTGTTATGATTAAATGTAAAGTTATAGTTTGGAAGGAAAGTGTGTAAAGCTATAAACTGTTTCATTCTTTGTAACCAGTTTAGTTGAGTGTAGGCAGATTGACATTCATTATGACTACTTGTTGACGCCGTTCAGAGGGAAAAGAGTAAAAACATACATGATTGCAACCATGGCTCTGCAACATTCTCCTTCTTCAGAGCATCTTAAGAACAAGATTGAAATTTTGCATTTACCATTCTCTAGAGTATGCTTAAAAAGGCTCCAACTGGAAAATTTATGTAACTGGTAGAATGGTTGCTGGTCTGCAAAAAGCTAATGCCTTTCTCATTACACTACTGAGCTGCTGTTTCTTTGCTACCACTTATTTAATGACAATATGATTTTACGCACCAGTACTGAAGTGTAACAGTTATTATGTGACTAGGACTGTCCCAAGCCTTAAGAGTTAACATTTTGCAGATGATAGAGGATCATAAAATTGTTGAAAACGTATAGGCTAATTATTATTTTTTTAATTTAGTAACAGCTTAAGCTGGTAATGTATATTCAAACTGATGTGCCAGTCTCCATGACAGTGTTACAATGATACACTAATTTTTGCTGTTGTCTGTTGCACAATGAGACACTGCAGAACTGTTGCCCTCCAGTTTCTACTGCAGTATTATACACAAATGACTTCACAAATCCCAAAAGAAAAAGAAAAAAGTCCATGTGAACATGGCCCAATAAAATCTCTTCAAATTCTACTGTACAGATTATTCTTTGTCAACAATCAGTTCTCTGTGTACTGAATAACCCTCATGCATTTACATCTGTGGCGATAAATTAGGAAGATGCCTACAGCAAAAGTTTTCTCTGTACATTCATTCACCTTCCCGCCTCAACACCCTGCTGCATCAAACATTAAATCCATTTCTGTAAGTTCCTGTAATGTGTTATGCTTCACTCAAGATTTCTGTAATTTCAGAATGGCTTTGATCCTGTGAGAACTTTCTGATATAACATTTCATATATGGGGCAATGATTTTCCTAAATTACTCCATCTGAATCTGAGTTTATTCATTTGGTAAAGCCATTGACATCTCCTTCCTTTATACGTGTTGAAACTAAATTAGTATGCAGTCTCTAATGATCATTATCACCATTGTTGGCATCTTGATTTGTAACCATAAACAGGAAAACATTTATAACTTAAAATATCGAGATATGTACATTAATTTAGTGTGCACACTTAAACTTACTTGTTTATGAAAGAGGATCCAATCAGAGGAGTGTTGTCAAGAAAGCAAGCCATATATGTGAATATAGATTTTCCCATTGTATTCTGTTGATGGAATCTTCATGGTCTCCCATTCAGGGGGTTGTGTTTTAATTTCATGGTGTTTCAATGAGTGTCACTCTAATCGTCTTCTGGCAAAGTTCCAAGATTGTACAGGTGCCCTACATATATCCCTGAGTGGTAGCTGTCTCTCCCCACCCCTTCCCCCATGTGCAGGGCACAGAGTGTCATTTGACTCTCAGTCCATTTAGTCTTGCCCAGAGTCATGAAATGTCAACTGCTGGTTGTATTCTTGGTGTGTAGCTGCTAGTACAGGAGTCCATGCCAAACTTAGCTGGTAGCCCTCTTCCCTGTTGACAAGATTGTTATGCATCCTTATCTCAATTGATTCTTTGGTGGTGCCCTCCCAAAAGCCAATAGCTCATCACAACATTTTTGTTTTCTCAAATTTGAACGTATATCCCTTGTTGAGCCTATGTTCTGCCACTGCTGATTCCCATGTAGCATTGTGAGATGCAGCACTGTGTTTGTCCAGTGCACCGGCAGCCACATTCGCAAGGTATGCTGTATACACCGGGTATTTACTGTTGTAATTTGTCCTGTACCTAATCAAGCGTATCATTCATTTTTTGTGGTGGTCAAAAGATGGTCTTGATATTTTTTTCTGACGTTACTTACAATTATCAGTGGGGGTAGGCCTAACACAAGGGGTACAGATGAGTTTCGTTTCTTCATTCTCTACCTAACGACTCTAGTACACAGGGCACATGTCATTAGTGACAAAGATAGCCTCCCAGCTGATTTTTGTGAATGCTTCTCATTGAGAAAATAGTAGTGTAGCTGAAATATTTTAAGCAGCTGAAGTTTGTGGAGTCACAATACCTGCTTCATTTACTGTCATGGTATAAATGGTCTGAAGATATTCATGATGATTACATTCTGACCAAAACTGGTAACCATTCCAAATAAATATTTTATTGTGGTCAAGACTGTTTTTACTCTATTATTAGAAATGTGTTTCACTAAAATGGGTGCAGTGAAGCACAGATTAGATATGCACTGTATAAAGCTACTTGTTCGTCGAGCAGCTTTATATTTATAAACTTAACTTTTGGGGGTTCATTTTTAGATGAAGAAATCGGAGAATTCTTCACATTTCACATTATTTATTTACAGGCGTCACTTGTACAGACTCTCCAGCCGAAAACATCACAAACAACTGACTGACTCTGACCTCGCATCATCTCTGCTTATATAGAATTTTAACAATCACTCACAAAATATTGCATTATTAATTCTGAAGAATTTCAAAGTTACAATTAAAATGTACAAAATGTTTGCGAACAGACATTACACCCGAATAAGGAAAAATTAACAATATTAGTTGACGTAATTTCTGTAGTGTCATCACTAGGTTTAAATATTAAAAATCGATATGGTTCTAATTACAATAATGTCTTTTGTGAATTTTGAGTTATTTAATTAATTACAGTTCGGTTTCAGATACTAACATTTAATGACATCACAAATTCTGCTTTCTATCAGACTGTATACAAGGAAGTTACAAATACGCCCTGAAATACGAAAAATCTGAACATTGTGTGATGCAAACAATTGGAAAGTTAATCAAAATGTGTTTACAAAGTACATTAATTTCAAAATAGGATATAAAATGAATAACAAGTACGAATACATTGCTTGGTAATCACTTAAAAAGCTGTTTCTCAAGATAATGAAGCTTTTTCTATACTAATACATTTCTTGTTCCAAATGATCGTAATTAGTGGCTCTGACCACTTATATCAATACTTCTACAGTATCTTATTATCCGTTACTTTACATTTCTTAGCTCACCCTGCTGATGAATCATTTAATTTGGCATTTATTATGTAATTCCGTTAATGACGACAATAAGTCTTTTCACAACGAATACAGAATATTACTAGTAAATGCGACAGACTGATATATAAATACACATAGGTACACATACAAATCCCTAGGGCACTGTATTGTCCAATAACTACACAGTTACATATCAAAAAACAGTTGGTATCAGTCATTTCAGTTAACCCACGGGTCGGGCTGTATTGTTATACACCCCCCCAGCCACTCTTACAAGTGTAACTTGTATGAATGGCTGCTAAATACCCTCCAAAATAGAATTTCTTTTTTTCTTAGCTGTTACTCCAGTCACTGGTGCATGTTGCATATCTTAATGAATTGGCAGCTCACAATCATCCGTCCCAATGCGCTGTCCATCTTGTGTCTGCAGCCCCTCTGCTTCTGGCAGTCTCTACACTGCAATAGCACAGTCCACTATTAGTTTTTCAGTTTCTTAATTTTTTTTCAGGTCAGGTAAGGATCTTTGATACAGTTCTCTAGGTAGGAACAGGGATGAACTCATTTCGCAAGGTACTCGTGCAGGTTACAATTAAGGTCACATCAGGTATAAATGTATCAAAATCATTAACATACTATCCTACACTATTAGTATATTTATAGACAAAATCACACAAAATTAAGCATCTCTAAACTGTACGGATTTAGCTATATACAACTTAAAGTTAATGAACAAAAATGAATTATTTATGTATCCTTTCTTTTTGATTAATATTTCAGCATAATACACTATACAGCATATTAAATGTCCCAGATATCCTTTAGCTCTTTATCATATCAAACACAAACTCACTGATTGTTCATTAGCACACCACCTTGTAATGACAAACTTACTCATTTTTCACAGTACAACTTGTCCATTTAGTAACACGTGTACATCCTTAACATTGTCCATTTGTATATCTCATTGGCAAACTAACAAAATCATGACCAAGCCTATAATCTTCAAAGAACCACCCACAAATCAAATACATACTCTACAGACCATAACCACAATGACCTCCATTATCTTATATCCCCTTGGATTCTATTCTGTAATGAAAATGCTAACAGTAATTTATTTACAATATTACATAACATAGAGTACACACACACATATGGATCTGGAAAAGTTTTACACCACATATTAATCAGGAATTATAGTAATAACTATTGCCTGAAATGCTTAAAGAATTATTAGTCATTAGTCAAGGGAGGATTCAAATTTTATACACAGTTAAATTTATTTACTTATTTTCAAACAATGTCACTCAATAATCATATGACATACAAAAAAAACTTATACTAAAAGAATGGCTAGTATTTTCAGTGAGAGATAACTTCGTTATAGGTTTATAGATGAGTAAAAGATGTATCATCCGAAAACGAAAAGAAGAAAATAGAATGCTACATAGCTCGGAGACCTAGTGCTCGGCACGCACTTGATACAGGATGTATCCTCCTGAGGGCTTTTACATTATCTTATTTTTTCTTGGTATTTGACACTTGTTTATAAGGTTTCAGTTCAGTTATGTTACGTAAACCAAATAGTCTTCCTGACTTTGGGTACACTAATCTATATGCATTTGGGTGTGGCATAGACTGAATTTTGAATGGGCCAATATAGATGTCAAAGAATTTCTTTAATTCATTGCTTATCGCTTTGGATTTTTCATGTGTTTTCACCAGGACCAGATCATCAATTTTAAAATTTGTAGGTTTCAACTTCTTGTCATGTTTGTTTTTTCTTAGTTTCCCCTGTTGTTCCATTACTTTCTTGACTATTTCTTCTCTTTCCTGTGGACTCATAGCTTTACATGCTGGGAATTCAATTAATTCGTTGATCAGATTTGGCGGTTTCTTATGATACAGTATTTCATATGGGCAGAACCCAGTAGACGAATGTTGTAAGCTGTTCAGTATATCTTCAAAGCTGTCTACGTACTCTATCCAACTCACATGATTTTTGTTGCAATAAGTTCTAAATAATCTCCCTATTTCTCTCATGTAACGTTCAGCCGGATTGCTGGACGGGTGATACGCAGAGATCAGAATATGGTTTATGTTCTCATCCTCCACAAATGTTTTCCAAATTTTAGAAGTAAATTGTGCTCCATTGTCAGAGAGCATGCTCTTTGGTTTTCCCACCTTTGTGAAATAGTCTCTTCTAATTTTCAAAATAATGTTCTTACTTGTTGCTTTCTTCAATGGATATAGTTTAATGAATTTTGAAAAAAGATCCACCATGACAAATATGTAACAAAATCCTCCTTTAGCCTTAGGCAATGATCCATAAAGGTCAACTGCTACAAGTTGTAGTTGTTCCTTTGGCAAGATGTTTTGCATATATCCTCTGCAAGTTTGATTGCTAACTTTTACTCTCTGACACCTGTCACATGTAGATATTTGCTTTCTCACTCTCCTAGCAATGTTGTAGAAGTACACATTTTCTTGAATCTTTTGGATACATTTCAGTGTCCCACAATGCCCGAAACTTTCATGTACATACTTTATCAACACTTCAATATACTGTTCTGGCCAACACAATCTCCAAGTGTCACTGTCTGCACTGTATCTTCTGAATAGTATACCCTTATGCACTTTATAATACTGCTCTACTTTCTCATATCCTCTTTTACCTAGATAACTTTTAACTAACTTCCAGTTGGAATCATGGTTTTGATATCTACGGATGTCATTACAAATTTTCCTGATTTCATTCTCATCTTTCACCCCTTTTAGATACATAATCCGAAACTCCCTTTCACACTCATCACTGTTATTTTCACCTTCTCCTCCCATTGGCAACCTTGATAGAGCATCTGCGATTTGATTTTCTTCACCTTTTATATATTTTACTGTATAGTCGAACTGCTGGAGGAATAGTGCCCACCTGGTTATCCTGCTGTGATGCAAAGTACACTCTTGTATGTAGATCAAAGCCTTATGGTCTGTGTATACTACCACTTGATGTCCTAATAGGTAATTCTTGAACTTGATGAAAGCCCAATAGACTGCTAACAATTCTTTTTCGGTGACAGTGTATGACTTCTCATGTTTCTGTAAAGTTCTACTGGCAAAAGCTATTGACCTGTGCTCCGTCACACCATCTACAATCTTTTCTTGGAACAAATGAGCTCCCAGTCCATAGTCACTGCTGTCGGTCATGATACAAAATGGTTCTGTAAGGTCAGGTCTGTATAACATTTTACTGTTGCACATCTGTTTCTTGATGTTGTCGAATGCTTCCTGACAATCCTTGTCCCATACCCAAATGGTGTTCTTCTTCATCAACAAGTTGTTCAAACACGGTACATTTAAAGCTTGATTGCTGACAAACTTCCGGTAGTAGCCACAAATTCCATAGAATGATTTAAGTTGTTTCTTAGTCTTGGGTGCAGGAAATTTTGCAATGGCTTCAAGTTTTTCTTCATCAGGTAAGATTCCTTCTTCTGATATGGTATGGCCTAAAAATTTGAGCTGTTTAACTCCGAATTTGCACTTCTCTAGTTTTAATGACATGCCTCCCTGTCTTAATTTGTAACACACTTCACCCAACAAATGTATATGTTCTTCCCAACTTTTTCCTGTTACAAGTATGTCATCAACATAAAGGATTAGTTTTCTTAACAGTTCTTTTCCTAGAACAAAATCCAATGCTCGAATAAATTCTGCAATTGATACATTAAGGCCAAATGGTACAACACAATAGCAATAACATCTTCCTCTATATAAAAACGCAGTATATTTTCTAGACTGAATCTCTAATGGTATCTGATGGAAACCAGCTGTTAAGTCTAAGCTAGACATGTACTTCATATGTTCAAACTTATGTAATAACTCATCTATATTTTCAGGGTGATCAGTTTCCCTCTCAAGGTATTTGTTTAAATGTCTTGAATCGAGCACAAGTCTTACTCCACCATCACGTTTGGAAACCACCACCAACGGGTTATTGTATGCACTATTACATCTTTCAATTACTCTCCACTCTTCCATCTTTTGTAGTTCTTCCTCCACAGCTTTTCTTTTTGAAATGGGTACTCCATAGGGTTTGATGAAAAATGGTTCGTGAGGTTTTAGTTTAAGTCTACATTCATAGTTCTTCACTTTCCCAGGTTTCTCACTAAACACATCTTTGTATTCCCACAACAAACTGCCTAGTTGATCTGTCTGTTCTTCATTTAAATTACCAGCTTCTTTTAGTTTGGTGGCCACTAATTCAGCATACTTGTCTTCACTGCAGTCTTCTTCATTGTCTTCCTTGTTAATGTCGATCTTCTCATCTGTACAAATCACTCTTCTAATCTGAAAATTATTCTCTAGGCAATTTTGGATAATTAGTTCAGTCACATGTGTTCCATCTGCCTTTGGCTTGGTGAGCTTTAACTTTTTGTTATTCCAGTCAAAATCTGCATTTACTCCTTGTATCCAATTCATTCCAAACAAAATATTCTCATTGAGATCAGGTACTACAAAGCATCCTTGGTTATACTGTACATCATTAATAGTGAAAGATATTAAGGCTTGCCTGTTTACAACTTTGCTGTGCCTACCAGTTGCTCCCTTAATTTTGATTCCAATAACAGGATATTCTTCAAAGTCATCACTATGTCTTATCTGGTCTCTAAATTTTTCAGAAATAGCACAGACAGGACTACCCGTGTCTAAGAGGCAAAGTCCTTCATAATTTGCAACTTTTATACGTATATACGGGCAACCTAAAACTTTTTCCTTCTTACTGTCCTCATTTTCATCCAACAGATCTTCTTCAATATCTCTAAAGTCCAAGTAATTTGTACCATTTTTGCCTGTACAATTTCTCTTACTTGTCTGAATTTTACTTAATGCTATATCAGATGATTGCTTGATGTCACGTCTGTCCTTAACACACTGTCTGTTTTTCCCGGAACTGATCCCACTGTAAGCCTGTTGATTGGTTCTACCTTGCCAGTTGGAATGCAATTCTTCACAAATAATCTTGATGACCCTTTTCATTCTGTCACTGTCACTATAATCCTTGTAAGTATCCCATAACATTTCTAGCATCTCATCTACATTATGATGGCTCTCTGCATGTTCCTTATCTGATGATACCTTCCCAGTTTTCATTGGCACAATCTGATCTTCATATTCTTCACAAATACTACTGATATCATCTTCTTCACTACTAATTAAATCTTCTTTAACCTCCAAATACACCATGTCATCTAATTCTTCCTCACATTCATCATTACTTCCAACACTTTCACTATCAATATTACTACATATGCTATCATTTCCAACACTGAACACTTCTACAACATCTTTACTATGACCATCAGAATTGTTGACATGTACACTAGTACAGGTATCATCACTTAAGTGCTTAACAGGGATAGGTTCTTCTTTCATTAATTTACTTAATCCAAACTCATCAAGATTACTATCAGAACCAACATTTTCCTTGCAAACTTCATTACCACACTGATTATATAGACTTGAAATAGTTTCTTCCTCTAACGGAACTTCCTCAACATTCTTACAGATGCTATTACTTCTATCTACAACACTTTCATTCATACGTTTCCAGAGTTTACTGTTAAACTGCAATTTGCCAATTTGATGCACTCGTCTTACATTAGTACTGTCACTTCCACTCCAACATCTTCGATTATTCTGTCTTCTGTAATTATTTTCGGTGTCTCTAGACCAGTGGTGTTTAGCCTGATTTCGGTACACATTTCTTGCCCCAAACTGACAGGCTCCCAATGAGGCATCTGTCAGTTTAAATTGCCTCGTCCTGATTGGAGATTATCAAATTGTCTGTTATTATTTTTCCAAGGTCTCTCCCTGCTATTGTGCCCTCTGTTTCCATCCCCATTACTATGGTTGATCCATCTGTTATCACTATTATTACTCCTGCCTTGATTCCTGCTTTGGTTCCACCCCCCAGTTGGTTGATTGCCAAATCTGCCATTGTTTAACCTCTCATTTCTCTCAAAAGCTCTATCCAACTTATCTACATACCTCAAGAACTGATCTACAGAATCATCTGGTCCATAAATCAACTCCCACTGTACTCTTTTTGGTAGTCTTCTTTTTAATGCATCTATTTGTATTAGTTCATCAAAAGGTTTGTCGAGGTGTACTAATTTCCTCAACTGACTTTCACAAAAACACTTCAAGCTACCATCACTTTCCCTATACATTCGACCATTCAAAAACTCACTTTTAATCCTAGCTTGCTCAGAATCTGACCAGAACTTATTTAAAAACTTTCTTTCAAATTCATTATATGACATGGTAGAATTAACATTCTGATTTGCCCACGAGATTGCTTCTCCATCCAAAAATCGTTTAACAAATTTAATTTTTACATTATCTGTCATGTCATTACTAAAATTATCCTGACAATGCTGTAAAAAATCAACTGGATGCAATTTCCCATCTCCTGGAAAGCATTTTAAAGGTATGCCACCCCATACACAATTAAAATTGCTAACAAAATTTCTTTGGGCTACACCTTCTTGTAACTCTACAACTTTCTTACTTAAACCTACAACATTATTTTTACACAAATCTATTTTTTCATCACACTTTAGATCTACATTACTTATTTGATTGGAAATTTCTGCAAATTTTAACTCTGAATTCTTTTTATTGGATTCAAGCTTTTCTTCTAAGATTCTCCTAGTCTGAACAACCTCTACTTTCAGTTTTGAATTTTCTACTTCTACATGCTTATCTAGTTTTTTGAACCTTTCCTCATTTTTGGACAACTCTTGTGTGAAATTAGTTTCTAATACATCAACCCGTTCTTCCACTGCTCCTACACGAGTATTGAGTTCACCCTGCCCTGTCTCGACAGTCATTTTTAGTGCTGCCAAACCATCCTGGATTTCCCTTATCTTACTAGTATCCTGCCTAATCTGTCCCATCTGTTTCTTCGCTTCTTTCATATGTTGCATTAATAACATTAACAGATCGTCTCCGCCTACTCTTCCCTGTGCAATTGGAGTACTTGTGGCGACATTTTCACTGGAACCCTCTCCACCAAAACCTCGATCTACACTTAGTTCACTGATACTCGATCCTAGGTCCGAAGTGTTTTCAATTGATTCACCGCCTACACACTTTTCATCAGCCATAGTAAAATCTTTTCCTCACAAAAACAAAAAAAAAACACAAATTAATTAAAAAAAACTGTTACTCATCTGAATTCCAGCGGTGCAGTCCGAGAATTTGGTCCATTATCATCAGATCAGTTGTTATGATTTACGATCTCCCCATGCAGGTGATGATTTTCTTTGTATTTCTTATCCACACCAACTCTTCTCATGCAGCAACATCCACTCGTTCTGTGCGTCCATAAACACAAAAATTTCTTCACAATTTATGTTTAGTATTCGTCTTGCGGTCACCTGAAACAATTACTTTTTAAAAACAGTTCCGATTTCAATCATCAAATCCCAGCTCACACCACCACTTATAAAGCTACTTGTTCGTCGAGCAGCTTTATATTTATAAACTTAACTTTTGGGGGTTCATTTTTAGATGAAGAAATCGGAGAATTCTTCACACTTCACATTATTTATTTACAGGCGTCACTTGTACAGACTCTCCAGCCGAAAACATCACAAACAACTGACTGACTCTGACCTCGCATCATCTCTGCTTATATAGAATTTTAACAATCACTCACAAAATATTGCATTATTAATTCTGAAGAATTTCAAAGTTACAATTAAAATGTACAAAATGTTTGCGAACAGACATTACACCCGAATAAGGAAAAATTAACAATATTAGTTGACGTAATTTCTGTAGTGTCATCACTAGGTTTAAATATTAAAAATCGATATGGTTCTAATTACAATAATGTCTTTTGTGAATTTTGAGTTATTTAATTAATTACAGTTCGGTTTCAGATACTAACATTTAATGACATCACAAATTCTGCTTTCTATCAGACTGTATACAAGGAAGTTACAAATACGCCCTGAAATACGAAAAATCTGAACATTGTGTGATGCAAACAATTGGAAAGTTAATCAAAATGTGTTTACAAAGTACATTAATTTCAAAATAGGATATAAAATGAATAACAAGTACGAATACATTGCTTGGTAATCACTTAAAAAGCTGTTTCTCAAGATAATGAAGCTTTTTCTATACTAATACATTTCTTGTTCCAAATGATCGTAATTAGTGGCTCTGACCACTTATATCAATACTTCTACAGTATCTTATTATCCGTTACTTTACATTTCTTAGCTCACCCTGCTGATGAATCATTTAATTTGGCATTTATTATGTAATTCCGTTAATGACGACAATAAGTCTTTTCACAACGAATACAGAATATTACTAGTAAATGCGACAGACTGATATATAAATACACATAGGTACACATACAAATCCCTAGGGCACTGTATTGTCCAATAACTACACAGTTACATATCAAAAAACAGTTGGTATCAGTCATTTCAGTTAACCCACGGGTCGGGCTGTATTGTTATAACTGGAGAAAACAAATGACACAACAAGAAGAGTGAGAGAAAGAGGGAGAGAGACTCACTTGTATCCCCTATGTTGGGCCACCACCAGCTAAAATTGTGAGATTCCTCATAAAAAGACAAGATTGGGGCCACCTGTTGACCGCCAGAAAAAAAGAAGATATGCTTGGGTTGGTAAAGGACAAACTACAACTGCAAATACCCAGTACATACAGGTTATTCAGAAATTCTTTATAGATGGGAGTGAGTACATAATACTTTCTGTTCTGTGATGTTTTCAGTTGAGATAAGTAATGCGTCCACGTCTGCTGAGGGAAAGAGAAAGTCTCGGAGTTGCTTGTCCTGGTATTCAATAGGGTAGACAGAATAATGTGTACTATGTCAGATGGTTACCTGATGTCACTTTACATCTGCCTTGCTGTAGGACCTATTCAATGCCTGTATACCTCCAATACGCTAAACACGGTTCGGTACATGTTCTCAGCTATATCAAAAACATTTTCTACAACATAGCATGCCACTGCACAAACTTTTGCTCAAGTTACGCTGTGGCTCTGAGGAACAGGTACCTTCACCATGAGAAGGAAGGACCATGGTGCTCCACAGCAATGCTGCATGCTCGAATTTGAAGTATATGTACTACATTGCGTTGAAGCGAACCCATCAATGAATACACGCACAATTGCACATGCAGTGGGTGTTAGCCATCTGGAACGTTCTGCATGAGCAACAATTACATCTGTATGACTTAAAAAGGTACATGCTCAGGTCAGTCTGATTTTCCACAATGCATTGCCTGCTGCATGTGGTTCCTGCACTGCTGCATTGACACACCCCAGTTTCCACATCAAGTTCTAGTCACAGATGGATGGAAGTCCCCTAGGGACTGTTTTCTAAATTTGTGAAACAGACAGGACAGATGAAAACCCTTGTGCCATGTATTTTCGGGAATTTTATCGCCGATTTGGTATTAACAAATTGAACCCATTCTTGGAAGCTGTGCTATTGATTGTCCATCAGGAAATGTGGTTTCAGCATGGCAGTGGACCACCTCACTTCTCACATGTGGTTTGGAGATATTTCAACAGACGATATGGTGAAGGATGGAAAGGCTGATGTGGTGCAGCCACAATTTTCAGATTAACTCCTACAGGACTACTTCTTGTGGGATTGTATGCAAAGTTAAATTACAAGACACCTGTAGAAACTGAGGAAGATCTGCTGGTATGAGTTCTGGCCACTGCACTAGAAGCTGTAGAATCACCAGATGAAATGGAGAGTGTATATCAGAACATGTGTCATAAATACAGTGTCTATAACAGCGATGGTGGGTGCCACATTTAGCCACTATTGTAATGCATCAGTACTGTTCTCTACATATAGTATGCGGGGTCATTTTTTTGTTTTGGAGTAATGTAAACACGCAACATTTAAATGTTTAAGTAAACAAATCTGCCTGAGTGATAAACGGAAGTTTCATTATGTTTCCTTTCAAATTCTTACCTAACAATTGTACTGTGTCACACCTAATTCAGTTCCTCAATCGGAAGTGGATGAAATAATCATATGAATTGAAACAACTTTAGCAGTATGTTTCCAGATGTGGGTTCCTATTCAAAATATTATTTTCTCACTCCCCAGTATAAGTGCTAGAAGTTGGTAACAGGAATTTCCAAAGACCTGGTGTAGTACCTTGTGAGTGTGGCTACAAGAACATTTGATAAACACAGTGCTGCATGGAACATATTACATGGTTACATGTGGGGCATAAAGATAAATCTCCAGTGGCAGAACTCTTGCTCAATGAGGGATATATGTTTTAATTTGAGAAAACAAAAGCATTGTGCTGAACTCGTGGCTTTTGGTGAAGCATCATCAAAGAATCAGTTGTCTTGAGGTAAGTCTCCATGACAAACTCAACAGGGGCAAGAGGTACCAGATTAGTTTGACATGGAACCTGGCACTAGCAGCTGTGTGCCAAGAACGCACCCAGCAGTCGATGCTTTGCAGCTCTGGGCAAGACTGAATGCACTGAGAATCAAATTACTGTCTGTGCTTCTCACCACACTCTGCTCCAGGGGGGGACGGTTGGGGAGAGACAGCCACTGCTCATATGAGTTGACTGCAAAATCTAAACACTTCACCAGAAGATCATGAGTGGGACACACATTGAAATGTCACAGAATTTCAATGCAACCACCTAGATGGAAGCCTGGGAAGATTTTGTTAAAGCAAGCCCTGCCCAGCGCACTCAACATACTTACGTTTTGCACTTTGTACCATATGACTACGAAGGTGGAAGCCACACTTGGAAGTAACCAATGAAAAGATATGTCATGTAATTGTGCACTACATTGCTTTATAGCTAAGGTTGGTAGCATTCACACACAAAACACAATGGGCCCCAAGTTTTCGTAGTTTTGCCAACTCAAAACTAGGGAATTCAAACATTAAGATGAAATGCACAGATAGTTGGATACAGTGTTGTTACATATTTTTTCCATGTAGTGTTTCGAATATTGAACATCACAATGTTCTCGTTCTTATTGGAAAAGTATCTCATGTAATATGCTGTAAAAATAATGAATTTAAGTGACTGAAATTTGTTTCTCATATGATGTTGAATCTCATACTCAACTGTGCAGTGTCGGAGCAGAAGTATGTCATACCATTATACGTCATCCCCTTTTCTTGTTCTGTTCAAAGATTACGTGAGTGCTGGAGGACTGTAAACGTAATAACCTCTGTTATCTTGTCATCTTAAAATAAAATAAACAGTGGGCTGTAAAATAATTTGATCATGTCTTTGAGGTACAATTTTTAATAATTTATCTGTAGTGTCCCACTAATAAGTTTGCCTTGCTTTCAAAAATTTCTAAACAGCTTTCTAACATTTTCACATGAACAAAACCATCATCTCTCTCCTTTCATCACTACCTAAAAGCTGATTTGAAAACAGTTCCAAATATTTTAGAGATACTCAATACAGATTGCATTATATGGACCATTTTGTAATGTACTTCACTTTTACAGGATTCTACACACACAAAAAATGAAGGCTTCCATTCAGTCTACCTATAATTAATTCCATGTGTTTACTTCCATTCATATTAACGTTGTCCATAGGAATCTACTCCCTGTGGCTGGGTCCAGCAACTGGGTATTTACTTATTAAACATAATTGATTTTTTCTATTATTTGTATCCATTAACTTGCCTTAGCTGCATTTAAGATGAGTTGCTATTCACTTTAGAAAATATAAATTTTCTTTAAGCCTTTGTTGATATCCCAATATCTTATGATAAAAAGCATTTTTGTAGTACTTCCGTATTGTGCACTGAAAATGTAGTTTGCAGGAAAGTGTCATCATAAGGTCTTAGGATATTAAGAAAGGCTTAAAGAACATTAACATTTGCTACTATGAATAGCAGCTTACTTTATATGCAGCTAAAAGTGAGTTAATGCATGTAGATAATAGGAACAACAGTAAAATTGAATAAAGAGTAAATACCCAAATGCTGGTTACCCTACTGCTGTGTTTGTGTACAGATGAGTGAGTTAATCAGCAATCAGGCCATAGTGCACACAGATTAAAGTGGCCCGCCAGGGATGGTGTTAATAAACGTGTTCTTCATTTGGTTTCCTAAAACCGAACAAGAGAGCTATACAAAAGTTGGACATGGGACAGTAGTAAGTATCAAACCCTAGCCAAAGGCTGAACAGTCTCGTGCACTATCGTATACACTATGAGAACAACTGACACTAATTGTATTTGGTGGGTCGCTAAAATCTGTGTGCGCAACAACCTGATTTAATACTAATTAACTTGGAAATGGCGCAGTGTATCAAATTTTTTTCTTAACCATTGTTTCTCTGCACAACCTACCCTGCAATACCTTTACAAGCTTTCTAGGCTGTTTCTGACCACCCTGTATGTATATGAGTGCTAAATGGCTCATGTTAGTTTGTGAAGTAACTACCTCCTACTAGTTGCATCACCATAACTGGAAAAATAGCTAATTCCGTCTTTCTCCTTTGCAGTGCTCAAAGTTGTTGGTGGATACATCTGTTATTCAGTTCTATCCAAGTAAATTTGTTCTAATAACAGATATTTTAGATATATTTGGGAGATTAGTATATGAAAGACTGCGGACCAAAGCAGAATATTATGTGTAAGTATGGAGCTCTGAAAATTTGATCTTATATTTATCCATGTTACATAGTTACACCATTACGTAATACACAGTTAAAAGATCCTTTAAAGCAGACACTTAATTGACTGGGAAATAGAAAAAATTGGGATTTCGTGAGAAATATGCTGATGAGTCAAAACTTTATGACAACCTGCATAATAATGTGTTCTTCCACCTTTGGACTGTCTTTAATGGCCTCACTGTCAATGGGATGTAAAACTCCCTAACCTCCTTTGCTTCCTTCCTTCCAGCTTTGGAAAACAATACTGCATTAGTTCTGCATGCCGCAGATTTGATAAGTCCTTTTCAGGTTTCTGGATGTATGTGGCGCCAGATGTCTACATGTGGGTCACACAGGTCTTGTAAAATTGTAGTCCAGGGACTTGCAGGCATGTAGGTGACACTCAATAACACCACAGATGTGTTCCGTAAGGTTCAGGTAAGGTGAATTTGATGGCCAAGGCATCAGTGTGAGATCACTATCATGTTCTTGAAATCACTGTAGCATGATTCTGGCTGTGTGCACAGACAGTTATCCTTTTGGAAGAGCCATCATTGTCAGGAAAGCCATCTACCACAAAGGGGTGCAGGTGGTCCACAATAATGTCCAAGTAGCCCACAGGTGTTATGGTGCCTTTAATTACTGTATAGAAGTCCAATGAATGTCCCTTATAGCATAACACTGCCCCCACAGCCTGTGTCAGTGTTGTGGTGCACACTCTGAGCAGCTGTTTGCCTGAATGCTGCGGCAGTGGCTGCGTAGGTGAGCAGGGTTAAACCTTCATGGCAGAGTCATCTGCTGACCTATGCACCTGAACCTAAGGCACCATCAAAGGCTGCTCAAGTGTGGCAGGTCTTGAGAACCTAGTGCTGTAAATGAAAATAAATTAGATGAACAGTGTAGGAAAAGACGGATTGCTACTTGCTGTAAAGGTGACACATAAGATTGTAGACAAGCACAGTTAACAGATATGTAGCTTTGTCAGCAAAGAGAGACACACAAACAACATTCACACACACATGTACACACACACAAAGAAGCAAGTACACCTTATGCACATGACCACCAACTCCAGCATCTTGGGCCGGAGTTGACAGTCGTGCTCATGCGCGCTCGCATGTGTGTGTGTGAGTGACTTCACTGACGAAGGCTGTGGCCGAAAGCTACATGTGAGTGTCTTTTATGGTAAGTAGCAATCTATCTGTTCCTATATGTGTTGATATTCCTACCTTGAGTTCCCATTGTTTAATAAATTAGATGAGATAAGGGAGGCCTTGAAAAGAAGTCTGAGAAAATCTCTGCACAGTTTGACATTTCAGCCTGGTGTGTCAAGAGCGTTTGCTTATAGAGCTGTGTATAAACTGAAATTGAAACCATACAAAATAATGGTAGTGCATCAACTGAGGAACTCAGATATTGTTACTTGACGTCATTGTTCCAACTGGCTGTTGCAGTCTGTGAACAATGGGGAAGTTGATCCAGAGATGCTTTTTTTTGTGATGAAGTGTGGCTGCATTTGTCAGGGTACAGAAATTCTCAGGACAGTCGATGTTGGTCCTATGAAAATACTCATGAATTACATCAACAACCTTTGCATCATGTGAAAACAGGAGTGTGATGCACAAGTACTGCGAGACAAACCTTTTTCCACAAAACAATACATTCTGACAGGTATGTGAACAATAGATTGCATTGTTTTTCCTTTGAGAACTAATACCTAACTAAAAGATGTGTGGTTATTTCATGTATGACAATGCGAGGCCACACATTGGCAATGCTTCTGTGACAGCAATACTATTTTTGGTGACAAAAGGGTTGACTGGCCTCCTCATTCTCCAGATGTAAATCTGTGTGATTTTTACCTCTTGGCAATGTTAAAAGACAAGCTGTAAGCAACAAATCCCCAAATGCTTGGAGAGTTGGAAGACAGGGTTCGGCTAGCCATTTCTCAGATTTCGGCATTCGAAGTTCGTCGAGCGTTTGCTAATTTGTTCAGGAGATGTCAGGCTGCTCTTGCCATAGAGGGATATCATTTTAAGCACCTATTGTAAATAAAGGTAAGCTTAAGTTAATCAGATGGCAACATTGTTTATGCTTATCTCAGGGTAAGCGCACAGCAGCCGACTACCAGCAGATTAGTGTCCGAGAGTCAGGTGTGGTGGCGGATGGCGGATGCCGTGGTGGGGGACAGTGGCCATGCCGTGCTACCTGTGGACCCCTCCCGGGTATCTTTTGTGAGACCACCTCTACTTAGGGAACAGATAGTGATCATGTACAAATGAGAGCTTTAGTGAAGCAGTAGCTCATGACTGTCAGGACTTGTATTTTCAGTAGGATCTTCAGAAACACACACACACACACACACACACACACACACACATGCACACACACACACACACACACACACACACACACACACACACACACAAAATTCCTTGTACTTGGAAAGCATTGAAAGTATGCCAATAGGACTGATGGTAGCATAGTGTTTGGTCTGTATATGAGTTCAGTTGGAATGCGATTGTTAATGTCACTGGTTGCGACTGCTTTATAGTTGTGTTTTACATGGATTTGTGTACAAAGTGATATTGCTGTGGTTGTCAGTTGATGAAAAGAAGCCTCAACAAAAAGATTATTGGATGCAATGCTAACTTTCTAGGTTAAGGGTCATATTTGTAGTCTCATGTAAAAATACACATATCACTTTTATTTTCTTTCTGTGAATAACACACATCTACCTGATTTGTTTCACTTGCGTTCTAAGGTTAAAATGGCTATTGTCTCACCTCCTAAGTACCCGCTTCCTATCAAAAATGTGACACAATTTAAGTCAAGCTTGTTCTTTTCCTCACTCCCATATAGTTTTCCCTTTAACAATAGAAAGATCGCTATAAGGAGAAACATAAGTTTTAACTATGAAATCCATCATATAATTCCTTTAAATAAGTCCATTTTAATTATATTTTGATAATATGAAATTTAATTCTGTAAGGCAACAGAAAAATGTATGAAAAGTAAAAACATTGAAAGTAAAAAACAAATAATTTGTGGGTGGGGAGGGTGGGCAGCCAAAAATTCTCTGGCAGAGGGTACCACCACACCACACATGCATGCTTCTAATAAATCTGGACTTTATCTCTACAGCTTTTAATTTTCTAATTGTTATTTCTGTAATAATAGCTATAAAATACATTTTACCGAAGACAATTTTTTTTTCTGGACTTTCTGTTTTCAATCTTCTGAGTATATCACTAGATTTTCTGAATTTTTTTAACTTACTTAGTAAATCATCTGATACTATTTGCTTGTTTCAGACCTGGTAGTAAAACACCAACATCTCTTCCAGAAAAATTTACTCCAGACATGGTACCAGAATCTGCCAAGGAAACATGTAGGAACTGGTTCTACAAAATTGCATCAATCAGAGAACTAGTACCACGGCTTTACGTTGAAATGGCTATTTTAAAGTCATATAGCTTCCTAACATCAAGGTATTGCCCAAATCTTTTATAATTATGATTACTTGTATACCAAAAAGTATTGTTATTAAATACTTGTATGGCATAATTGTTCAATACAGTGAGTTCTCCCAAGCACTTTTGAGGCTGACGAGAATGATCAGAGGCATCGGTGATCCACTTGTGGCTGTTTATGCGAGATGTTATTTGTGTCGAGTAGGCATGGCTGTCTCTCCATTTTCAGACAGGGAATATATAAAGGAGAATTTCTATGACTTTTTGGCATCATATGACCAGGTAAGTACAACAGTCAAAATGTATGTTACCCTCACAGTTTCTTCCTTTGACCATTTTGTGGAACTTCAAAAATTATGTTTGAATTTTAGTAAGTTCTTTTTTCAGATAGTTTCTATGACTATTGTGATTATCACTGACATCTCTGTTGTTCCGACAACTGGTGGAATGTAATGCCTAACATGCTATATGCCCCTGTGGGTCACTGCAATCACCATATGACAAACTGAAATAAAAAAGGTCTAAGTGCTGTAATAAGGAATTTTTAAGTTTTGTGTGAAATGGGATGTATATAACAAGCCCAGTAAGGTATAAAAGGCTCAAATTGTCATGGAGTGAAAATGTAGTAGCAAATGCAATCAGCAGATGGCATGCAGTTTAACAGCCACTGCTGTTATCATAGGTAAGGCTCTGTGTTCCATGCAATTACTCCTCTGCATTAGATAAAATGGTAGTGGCAGCAGATGTTTGTAACAGTTTGAGTGAAAGGAAACAGCAATTTAAAAGAGAAAGTGCTGTGACAACAATGAGGAAAAAGCTGAAAAATGAAGGGAATGAATACAAAAGTTCAAGTAATAAATGTATTCCTGTGAAAGCCCCTCCAGCACAGGAGGTAAATCTTATTGCTGATCACTAACCTACATCATAACTGGACAGACAGTTTATTCTTGAGTTACCAGATGTATTGTTCTAGAAGATGTAAAGGACATGATACAGCAATCAAGGTAAATAAAGTCATTTATCATAAGTTACATGAATGTATCTGACTTCTTTGAGTTCAAGAAAGCAGCAGATTGTAATATAAACACAGCAGATCTAAACATAGTCAAAGTACAGTGATTGTGGTTAGACAATCATAAGCCACATGTAGTTAAGACCAAGAGAATCTTAAATTAAACTGAGGCTTGGGAAGGTATCCCTATTTTGAGAAAAGGTTTGTAGTACAGGACATCATGAAAATGCAACTTCATGCCCTGGGTGTTACAAGCCACATTTGTGAAGAAAAGAAGAAAGATTTGATTGAAGTAGTGCAGTACATGAAAAATAATGATCACGTACAGTTTTACAAAAGTAGAATAAAATTGTACTATTTTTTCTGATTATTGAAGCACAGCACTCAGAGTTTTTCATTACATTTCCCCTTTCAGTAAATTTTTCATACAATTTCAATACAACGTTTGTGATTTTCTTTTGAATGTAGATCTACACTAAGCTTAACTTTAAATAAAGATTAGATTAGGTTAGGTTCTTTTTTCATTCCATAGACCTGAAAAATGATATGATTCTCATGGATGTGGAACAAACACATTAATAGTGCAGTTATGACCATTAATTACCTGTTGTTGTTGTTGTTGTTGTGATCTTCAGTCCAGAGACTGGTTTGATGCAACTCTCCATGCTACTCTATCCTGTGGAAGCTGCTTCATCTCCCAGTACTTACTGCAACCTATGTCCTTCTGAATCTGCTTAGTGTATTCATCTCTTGGTCTCCCTCTACGATTTTACCCTCCACGCTGCCCTCCAATGCTAAATTAATTACCTAGTATACTTAACACATTTTCTTCAAATTCATGACTGTGAAACTTAGAGCTTTTTTATGTTAAGTTCTTCAATTCAGCACATTTTTTTGGTCAAGGTAAAATATAAAAAAACTACATAATGTTGCTTCACAATTTATGAGAGTTTGTCTCCAAGAAACATTGCTTGTACTGAAAAAAGATATTGAATTGCACCTCTTAAACTATCATCAGCCAATTAGCTGATGATATGAGCATCATTGTTACAGATTCAGATATCATGAACCAATTAAGAAAGCAAAGACTGTACTGAATTAACAGGTAATAGGCTGCCTGTCAATTGTAATAAACCCATACTTCCGCATTTTCACATACTAGTGAGGGATACTCTGCACTCTTACAATTGTATGAAGAACATAAAGCAGAAGACAACGTATTCGAGGGAAGAATACATGAATGACACATATTTATCACCATCTTCAGAAGTGGGATTTACCTTAATACTTTCAGAAGATTATTCTTCATCTCTATCCATAGTATACATATGGTAGTTTACTTAGTGTATTTTTTATCATACCAGACCTTACACCAATGTTCATACTCAGAAGAATATTCTTACTCAGCAGAATATTCTAACCTATTCATTATTATATGTATCACATTTATACAAATATAATGCACCATCAAATGTAATACATATACCAATTTTAAACATTAAAATTATAAAGAAAGAGTTTGTTGGTGTGTAACTGGTAGGCTAAGTTTATTTTGCACAACAATGGATGTATACATGAACTATCAAAATAACAACAACAATTTTTAAGTAACACAGCCATTTTTTAAAAAAGAACCCCTAACTAGACTACCTATTTGCCATGAAAACAAACATACCATAATTTACACATGTTACCCATTGTTATTCACTAATCCCATAATTACTGGTATCCTCAGAGGAGTCTGCCTTCCCCATCATCCTTGGTGTTGTTGCAGAGCACATCATCTTCACTGCCTTTCAAGGTATTTGAAATAAAGCATTTCTTGAATGGTTTTACAATCATTGGTACTTCAATGCCGTTCCAAGCTGCCAAAACCCAGTGTGCAATAATGTGGGTGCAGCAGCATGCTTAATTTGTCCTTTCAGAGTCATTTAATACTTTGGTTCACGGAACCATTTTCCATGCTGTTCCTGAATGCAACCTTTGAAATGTAACACAGAAGTCATTCCTCAGGAATAATAACAAGGTCACTGGCAAGGCTGTAGATCTTCTTTTTACGTCATTACTGAGATGACCATGAAATGCAGTTTGAAAAGCCCACCAGGATGGAGTTCCCATATGTTTCGAAGACAGTCAAGCATTAAAGTGGCAATCGTCCATCCCTTCTATTGATTTTGAATAATGACATCATCAGGGAACAGCATTTCATTTTTAGGGGTCTTGGGACTTACTTTATGCATGAAGATTAAGAAAGGGGGAGTATGTGCCCATCTGCTCTGATTGCCTGCATTACAATTATGCTGTTTTTCACATCCTGGCGTTTCTTTTGGCCCTTTCTCCCCTTTCTCATCAATTATGTAATTAAATGGCATATCAAACCAAACTGATATCTCATCAGTGTTGCCTATTTGGCCATCGGGAAATTTGTGAGTACCTAATGCCAACACACTATGCAGTAACAGGCCAACAATAATGTAACAAAGTTGATTGTTACATCTATGCATTGTGATGTAAGGAACAATACCTAAATTTCAATGCTGTTGTTGGTGGATGACAGATTAAAGTTTGTACTCGAATACAATGTGCCTTCACACCTTAAGCACACACTGATTTTGAATACTGTGTTTGGTTCAAAAAAGCCCACATTAGATTTGCATAAATATGATATATTTTTCCTGACCATGTTGGTGGTGAATAGTGCTCTGTCTGTCACACTCCACGTACTTTTCATCACAGACTTTACACTATTCTTCTTGTTCTGTTTCAGGTATTTTCTGATGGAGTCAAGGCAGATCTAAGTCAGCAGAAGGTCGAACTGTCAACATACCTTACACTCTACACTCCTGCACTTGACTGGATTCTTCAGGGGGTAGCTGCAAATGCACCAGAGAGCCTCTTAGTGGAAGTCATTACACGCTGCAAAGAAAAGCGTAACAGGTCATTATTTCAAATGAATTTTTCACTTTCAATCAAAATAAAAGTGTGAGCACTAATAATATTTTAACGAGAAGAAATGTCTATTTACCAGTTTCCAGAACAAAAATAACTAAATCAGAACTGACAGATTCACAAAATAAAAGAGAATACTGAATCTTGGTGGCTGAATGGTTAAATCCAAAGACCTGTGGTTCAGTCCTCTATTGATCTTGTTGTTTCTTGGTGTTGTAGCATCAGCTGATGCTGCTTAATTCAGCAAATTTTCATCTTAATGCACTAATAACAGACAAGGTTTAGCATTCTGCATCACCACTTATGTGTTATAAACTGACACAACTTATCAGGTCATTGCTGCAGTTTCATAATTGAAAACACAATGGAGTGTGAACATTTATGACTACAAGTAATGAGAGCCCAATTCAGTTCCAGTGAATGAAAGCAAGGAACACTCACTCTAACAGTGTTCCAAAATCAAAGCACGGGGCCAGTCAGAGATAGTACATTATGGAAATTAAAAACAAACAGAGTATTTATTTACAACCCTGGACATGGACTGAACAAATAATATCACTGTCCCCATGTCATTGGAGTGGCAGTTTATTAAATAAAATTGCGTAATTTTTTTAATTGCCTCACTCTTTTTCTTGTGCCTCTTTTTTTGACACTTTTTCCTATTGAGTAATTTGAATTTTCACTCCCCAACTTTTATAGTTTATTTCTTATTGTTAATTTCCTGTACTTCCTGGAGCTCCGGTGCTAAATCATTATTATTCTCCTTTCCCTTCCTGTTGACAACATTTCTCCCTTCTCTTTTCCCCATTTGACATAAACAGTGTAGGGTTACTGAATATGTTTCTTTTCTATTTCCTGTGTCTCCTCCTCTGGCAGCCATCATGCTGAAACTCGTGGTGTTCAATTACAGCATGATTTTTGCACAATTATTTAGTCTCCTGGCCTGCCATGAAATCAACTTGATTCAAGGTATATTATTATAATACCATTAACTGCTATCTGGTTCAGCGATGCACTGCGTCTGTGACTTGTATTGCTTGAATTGTAGTTACAAGTTTTTTTTAATTTTCTTGGAAATATATTGGTTTCATGAAAACTTTTATTTCTGAGAGACTTGATAATTTTCAGTAGAGTATGTGGGAAGATGCTGAAGTTCATTAAACTTTTTATGTATTCCTTTCTCAACATAATACCTCAGTTATTCTTGTAAGTTAATGTAACCTATATTTAAAATGTGGGTGCAAATATCTGCTACCTGCAAACATATTATTAAAGTTGGCTGTTATCAATACTGTTGGAAACATTCCATCTTTTCTGCTGTTTTTCTGAACTGTTTGCTTTTGATACTTCCTTTCTGTATTCTACAGTACTTCTAACTGCTTGCGACCTAGATATCTGGGATGTTTTCTTGACCACCGTCCTGGAAGAATTAGCCATCTGTGGTAGTAGTCGCTTTATAAGATGTTTATCTTCCATTTTTGGGCAGTCTATGGCTTTTTTTTTTTACTTGAAAACTATGTTCTTGCTAATAAAGATTTTCTTATATCAGTGTTTTTCTTATGGTAATAAAATGAGACCATTTCCTTGATTACTTTTTCTTTTGTTTTAGGCCGTAATTTTCTGCTTAATATACTATCTCTTGATTTGAGAGACACTATCAGTGGCTAATTCCCCAGTATTAATTGAATGAAAAATTAAAAGTGTGGAAATAAAACAGGGCATAAAATTCAAATCAAGACACACAGAAAAACCATTTTTCCAAAAAAATGGTGATATTTTTGATTAATATACTTGTATGAACTCTTCAATATTACAAACCACTGCTTCCATTCCACAATGCCAGTCTTATACCGTCACTTGTGCTCTCTTTATTTACTGGATTAATCAAACTTTCTATGAAAAATTCCTCAGATGGTAGCTTTACCAAAATACCTTGATACACTATGTTATTGAAATTTACATTTCCTTGAGCTTAATATATATGTCTGTGTTATTCTGTGTATAATAGTGTATCTCTTATTTTGGTATGTATAAGTGGTTCAAGAAGAAATGTAAGTTAGTTATCTAATACATTATCACTTGTAATTACAGTTGCTAGTGTCCTGTTATTAGTCTGTGATTTAGGAGTTTCCAATACAAATGCCATCAAATATAAGGTTTTTCTTTCTTTTTCTTTTCATAGTGCCCTCTTGTTAAATACAGTAATGGCTGCTTTTAAACCTGCATACATAGCCAGCAGAGCGTCAGAGTTTGTCGAGCTGGTTTCAAACTGCAATGAGGAAGGTATGTTCTATCATTTAACATAAATTTAATACTTTCATCCTTTTCCTTATTGCAGAATAATAGTAAATCATTGCTAGTAAGAATTATCACATCCCTTTTAAGTGAAATGTTTATTGCAGGTTTTCCACAGTACATACTCTTCCGAACCCTTGGGTTTTGTCTTGTTCTGGCAGATCCTCCAGCAGAGGATAGGTTACAAATATTGAATGATGTGTGGCGTATTGTTACAAAACTAGAAGATCCCACCCAGTACATCAGCTGTGCAGAAGTCTGGGTTCAGTTTGCTGTCAGACATTTTTCGGTATATTTTAACATTGCACATATTTTTGGAAGTTTTGCCATACTTTTAGGGAAAACATTACTAGATTATTTTCTTTAATTGTTTAGGTTGCTGTCAAATGACCCTTACCTACACTTTATTTACTGTGTATCATATTTATTTGACAGTGTAGGGAAGTAAACACATTCCTTGGAGACATCATACGCCATATGACACCGGACAGAGCATATGAACAACATTACTCACAGCTGCAATCAGTTGTGGACAAAATCTTGCTACATACACAAGATTTTGAGACACTCTTCACAATGGTATGTTTACATAACTTATATTCTGTTCTAAACTATACAGAGCTCAATAAAATATTAAATGAAAGGACAATAAAATATTAAATGAAAGGACTGAATGAAGATAATGACAACTGAAGTTGGATTATTTAATACCAAATAGTTTGAGAAATAATAATATTCTTTTGTGTAGATAGAGATAAATTACAGGTCACTAAGATTATATGTTCAAGAAGCTTAGGGCAATCCAGTTAGATTGTAATTAAAAATAACACAGCAGTATTTATGATAATAGAAATTCCAGAATGGAAAGAAAATTGGAAAAGACAACTGCTCGCTTGTGGCTGATTATTGGGTGACACATATATAAATATACCAATATAGAACTTTAAGGATTCCCCCCATGTTACACACACACACACACACACACACACACACAACACTACACTACACTACACTACACTACACCAATACTGTTTTGTAAGTGTAAAGGACAGTGGCCAGGGGACTAGAAAGTTCAGTGCAAGGAAGGTGTAGGGAAGTTTCAAGAGACAAGAAAGGATGATACAGGTGGCTCATTGCTAATATAAAAGGTAAACAATTATTATGATAACAATCATAAAACAGAGGGATTACAATTTTATTTTGGGAAGTGCAGGGGGGGGGGGGGGGGGGGGGTCCCTAACTCTTACCACTCTGGTATTATGTAAGTGCAGAACTTACTTTACCACCTCTTTTCCTTTTGCCTTAACATCTATCTGTGACCATAATTTCCTGCATGTCATCTCGGAATCGTGCTCCTTGCATTCCAACAATTAAAGTAATATTCTCAAGACCATCTGAGAAAACTAAACTACTCTTATCAATCTTCTTATTTCTGCCTGTGATTAGTACTACCCACCAAAGAATCTGTCATTCACATCCAAATCCATCCCCCTTCCCTGCCAACCTCTCATAGCTTCCTAACCTTGCCAGTCTACTTAGCCTCCAACATACTCCAGAAACTTCCTTCAACCCCTCCCCCCCTCCCTACTACTCCACCCCCAGAGAAAAACTCACACTGCTCTCAACATCCCCAAGACTTTTATCAATCTATCTTTTTAAAAAATATGACCGTAGTAAAAGTCTCAGTCCAAACTGCCCACCCTTCTCCCCCTGTGAACCAAGGAATTTGCTCAGTGGGGTGGCTTGCTTGCCTCAGTGATACAGATAGCCCTACTGTAAATGCAACCACATCAAAGGTATAGATGTGGATATATAAATAACATATGGCCCCTTAAGAGAGGTAGCATACTTTTCAGTATTGCCAGGGGTAACAGTCTGGATGGATAACTAGCTAGCTGGAGCATTAGCTAACGTGGCCATTCTATGATGGTACTGCAGCATCGCTGAAAAATAATGGGGAAACTACAGCTGTTAATCTCTTAAGGACATCCAGCTCTACTACATGGTTTTATGATGATGACATCATTCTGAGTAAAATATTCTAGAGGTAAAATATTGCTCTATCCATATCTGTCTGCAGGAACTATTTATGAGGATGCTGTGATCAGAAGAAAATGATATGGTGCTCTATAGATGTAATGTTATCCTGTAATCATGTTTTGCTTGAGGCTTTCCTGACACACTAATTGTCGGAATGGTTCTCTGGCTTGTTGTTTGTTATTAATAACATACTCCATTACAGTCTTTTGTAATACAGCAGGTGTGTGTGTGTGTGTGTGTGTGTGTGTGTGTGTGTGTGTGAGAGAGAGAGAGAGAGAGAGAGAGAGAGAGAGAGAGAGAGAGGAGTGTAGTGTAGTGCACTTGTTTGTGTTGTATGATGATGATGATGATGATGATGATGATGATGATGAGAATGAGAATGAGAGAAGGGTGGGGGTGAAACCTGGTGCCAGCACATAGTCTCCTCCTCGCAAATAGCAGCAAGGGGGTGCCAAGCTTAACCTTTGAGCTGGTGTATAAAGTGCAACAACCACAAATAATATTGTCTTATATTGTTCCATTGTTGTTTTACAATTGTGAGACTGTACTTATTCCATCATTATTGCTTCAGCTAACTCACAGCTAACTTGTGCTGACATACATCCAAGTGAGGAGCAGTAATATAAAATAAACAGCCAGCTAGGCGAGAAAAAATGTACAATTTGTGCAAAAAAATCGCCCAGATTCTGAGCTAGCAGCACAATCTCACAACTGTCTACGAGATAATTAGAACTCGAATAAGTGGTTGGCTGTGATCTGATGTGACTGTGATATTTATTGTTTTGCGTGTGTTGTTGCAGTTATGTTACTTTTGTACACTTCATCAGAGTGATGTAAGTAAGGTTATTTTATTATTGTTTGATTAAACAATGATTTAACTAAAATAATGTAAGATTATTTTATCTTCATTTCATTAAACTAATACTACACTGTGATTCTTCTCATACATGTTTACCTTGGTAACATAAAGACAGCAATTCTTTATATATGTACAAAGTACACTACACATCGGCTTGTGTTATAAAAAGTGACATACCTGCTCAGGGATTAATGTCCCCATCCGACAGATGGATCACCATCAACAATGTTGCATGCCCTCACTTCAAGAGACACTGTGGAGAGGTTTGATATTTAAACTGAGACACTGACACAAAGACTGGTGAACTTCATGCTACCCCCCCCCCCCCCTCCCCCTATGCCCCCATCCCCCTTCCTGACCAAATACTGGCAGTGAAATTTTTTTCCACCATTAGAACTCCAACCAGCTTACTCTTGGGTCAAGTGCCACTGCAGAAGCAAGTGTCAGCAGCCTCCGACACAGAGGTGGGTATAGTTCTCGGGTGGGACATAAGACTTCATCGTGAAATTCTCACACAAGGGGATTTCACACCCACATTCGATACCTCACTCGACAGCTTTTTGTACAATCCTTTAATCTTGTTTCTATACATGGAATGTTCCATCCCTTAATTATTGGTTAGATTAGCAAATTTCGTAAGTGTTGTGGATGTGTTGAACCTGCATATAGTGCAAACTAGTGGCAGAAAGAGCTAAATTACTGGTCAGGAGAATACAGGAGAAAATTTCATGTCATAGTGTACAACAACCAACATGCAAGAAATACAATGGCAGTGAACAGAACACCAAAATTTCGCAGACATGTGGGAACATTAACAGAAGAGCAGCAGTCCAGACCAAGATTGATAACTTGTAGTATCTGTCATACAAAACCAATGGAAATGTTGCAATTGGTAAGCAAAACCTTCATGGAGCATAGCTGAAGCAAGAGAGGTCAAGACCATGTTGACAACATGCCGCTGGGACTACTCGGCCTGTGATGACGCTGAAAATGAGCAAAGCAGGTGCTCTTGTTTCGACCTCTCACCACTGAACTGAATACAAATTCTGCGTTTGTGGCGATGGCATACATCGGCTACATGCTTCCCCTCTGGGGAGTTGGCACCATATGCATTGACTGAAGAAGATGGAGGGCCAGTTGGGTGGGACTACTGCTGGAGACAGGCTGGCATGGCTGAGCAGACCAAGGGGTGTGCCCAAGTGACCCAATGGTGGTGGCACTAACATGATGGAAGCCATTCATCAACAACAATCACCTCCATCAGGTTGTCAGCATCTAAAGAGGTGTTGCCGAATATTGCTGGGCTGGGTCATCAGGTGTCTCTGGCCTGGTGGGGCGTATGGCTGGAAGTGGCCTGGATGAAATCAAGTCATGCATGGAACCACCCCACATGTGGTGACAGCATGGAAAGCACAACACCGTGGCAGTGACAACTGGGGAGTAGTTGCCAGACGCTCCAGTGGAAGGGCAGTGTCCGGGCAGCTGCTGTCAGACATTGGGTGAGGGCTCAGTGTCTCCGGTAGCTGCATCTTGACATCACTGGCGCCCAACAGCACACCCAGTGGAGGTGGCCCCATGTTGCCTGAATCCTGGAGATTGTGGTTTTACTGGAGAGCTCCCTGCCAGCATCATCTTTGGCCGCAATGGGTCAGTGCTCCATTGATCAGCTAGTTCTGATGGTGGGAGAGTGACACCCCATTGGCATCTGCGGTGAACATTTGCCAACTATGCATCACTCACACCATTATCAGCACCCATACAGCCCACTGACTGAAGGTGCGTACCGGATTGGGTTGCTTGAAGCATATTGTAAAGAATGTGAATGCACCTTGGGCCATCGGCACCCAGGGCTGTCAACTGTGGGGAACCTCCACCAGGCTTTTGCCAGACAGCAGGGTGGTCCTATGGGTGCTGAGAAACAGAGGCAGTCCCAAGTCGTCAGATGAATTTACCAAACACTTTTTAACTGCATCTTAAAAGTGCACATCATACACTCCAGCTCCCCATTTGACTCCAGGGGATATGCTGTGGATGTGAGGTGTATAATGCCATTGCAGGCACAGAAGTCACAGACCCGAAAACCTGATTGAGAGCCTGCAGTCAGACCGTCATGGTGGACTACATGTACCGGGTGATCAAAAAGTCAGTATAAATTTGAAAACTGAATAAATCACGGAATTATGTAGATAGAGAGTTACAAACTGACACATATGCTTGGAGTGACATGGGGTTTTATTAGAACCAAACAAATACAAAAGTTCAAAAAATGTCCGACAGATGGCACTTCATCTGATCAGAATAGCAATAATTAGCATAACAAAGCAAGACAAAGCAAAGATTATGTTCTTTACAGGAAATACTCAATATGTCCACCATCATTCCCCAACAATAGCTGTAGTCGAGGAATAATGTTGTGAACAGCACTGTAAAGCATGTCCGGAATTATGGTGAGGCATTGGTGTCAGATGTTTTCTTTCAGCATCCCTAGAAAGGTTGGTCAATTGTGATACACTTGCGACTTCAGGTAACCCAAAAGCCAATAATCGCATGGACTGAGGTCTGAGGACCTGGGAGGCCAAGCGTGACGAAAGTGGCGGCTGAGCACACGATCATCACCAAACAACACGCGCAAGAGATCTTTCACGCGTCTAGCAATATGGGGTGGAGTGTCATCCTGCATAAATATTGTACGTTCCAGCAAGTGTTTATCAGCCAGGCTGGGGATGATGCGATTCTTAACATATCGGCCTTCCTCTCACCCATCTCGGTAGCAGTTACAAAACCAGCATTTCCTCGAAGAAAAAAGGCCCGATAACGGTAGGTGTGGTAAATCCAACCCATACCGTGACTTTCTTGTCGTGCAGTGGAGTTTCCATGACAGTTCCAGGATTTTCAGTAGCCCAAATTTTGCAGTTGTAGGCGTTGACAGACCCTCGAAGCATGAAATGAATTTCGTCGGTCCACAACATGTTACTCAACCAATCATCATCTTCCGCCCACACCGCAAATGCCCTCCGCTTCACTAAATCGCCAGGTAACAGTTCATGATGCCGATGGATTTTGTACGGATAGCATCGGAGGGTACGCCTCAGTGCCAACCAAATAGTAGTGTATAGAATGCCGGTGTGACATACGACTGCACGAGTGCTGACTTCCCCATGCATAGACGAACCTGCTACAGTCTCCATTTCTTCCTGAACTGTCTCAGCAGCATTACGCCTTGTGCTTCGTTGGCCACTACGGGGTCTATCATCTAAACAACCCATGGCTTCGAACTTCGAAATCATTCTCGCCACAGCTGCATTTGTCAACGGACCTTTACCTGTTCGAATTCCCTTCCTATGGCGATAGGATTGTAATGCTGAACTGGCACATTCCCATTCTGATAATACAGCTTGACTAAGAGCGCCTTTTCAGGTAACATCAACATGCTGTGACTGCTGGCGCATCTGATTCTCTCTCTCTCATTACAGCTCCTTTTATACACAATTGTCGTGCACAGTCACTGACTTTTTGCTGTCCAGCGCCAGCTGTCAGACATTTTGTGAACTTCGGTTTTTTTTTTTTTGTTTTTTTTTTTGTTCTAATAAAACCCCCTGTCATTCCAAGCATGTGTGTCAATTTCTACCTCTCTATCTACATTATTCCGTGGTTTATTAAGTTTTCAAATTTATACTGACTTTTTGATCACTCGGTACATGACATTGAGACAATTTGACAGTGTGTCAACCACTACCAACCACATAGAATTACAGAAGGGGTCTGTGTTGTTGATGCGGACATGGTCTCATGGGAGACTTGGTGTAGATCATAGAGTGAAAAGCCGTGGCAGTGCTGCCTGCTACTGAGCACACTGTTGGCACTCGAGGATGACCTTCTCAACTGCCAATTCAATGCCAGGTCAGTAAACAAAATGCCATGTGAAGACTTGCAAGTGGGTCCGACCCCAGTGGCCATAGTGCAGGAGAGCAAGGATACAAGCCCTTAGGACCATAGGAACAAAAACACAGGTGTTGTTCAAGTAGGTGATAAGGAGGAGTTTACCATCAACTGATGAGGGAGGAAGAAGTAGTTATAGAGTGGACATGGATGGGCCAATTGCCGTAACTGACCAAACAGTGATTTGCAGAGGAAAGAGCAGAGTAACACAAGCAATGATGGAAAAGAGATAGAGGCCCTGATATTACACTGCAAAGAGAAAGGCTATTGCTGAATTTGGAGCTTAATGTAGATCTTGCAAGAAACACTCGTGCTCAGCATGTCGTGAGTGTGATCAAGTTTTTGGCTGTTGAAAGTGCAATGTCAGAAAACATTTATGGCCTCAACACATTTGTGATTTTTAGTTTTCAAATTCTGGATGCTATGCATTTTATTTCTGACTTCATCCTGCTCTAGACATTGTACAACCTCTGCCATGAATTCAAGTCCTTTTTCACCTGGACTGGGTGCTGCAAAGGACTATGAGGCTCTCCTCAGCCTTATACTGATGGCTGTTCCAAAATTTTGTCATGCTTGGCCTATTCCTTTTGCTCTGTGACTGGCAGTCAAGGATGAATTGGACAGATTGTATGGCTCAGCTATCACTGAACTCATTCATTCTAGCCAGTGTGTAACACCTCTGGTCGTTATTTGTCAACCTACGGGCACTTCGTTTGTGCTGCAATTTTAAGTCCAGCATTAATGCCAATTCAATAGTAGATTGCTATACTATTCCTTGCTCTGAAGGAATCTCCATGAAGCAGTGAATGTTTTTTGAAAACTGATTTGGCAGAGGATTACTTGTAGTTTTGTCTGTTTTCTGCTTCTAAACAGATTATGGTCATCAACACTCTTTTTGGGTTATACTGTTAAATCACATTTCTGTTTGGTATCGCAAACACTCCTGCCATCTTCCAGAGATTTTTACAACAGTTAATGCAAAGTGTTCTGTGTTGTGCAAACTATCTTGATGACATTATTATCATGGATTTCTCTCGGAAGTAACATCTTGCTAATCTTCAGATCCTGTTTACTAAACTACAGGAGGCAGGCCTTAAGCATGATTTGCAGAAGCCGAATAAGTTGCAGGGAGAAACAAATTATTCAGACCATCATCTTACGAAGGACATCGTGAAACCTACAAAGCGCCACATTGGAGCAATTGACAACCTTCCTCAACCACAGAACCTAAAGGAACTACAATAGTTAGGATTTGAAATTTCACCATAATGGGGCAGATATCATTCATCTGTTAAATAACTTGCATAAAAAAGATGTTCCTTTTGTCTGGTTGTCGGACTAAGACATAACATCATCGACATTAAATCACTCTTAAATCATTTCCATGTCTCGGTACCTTTATGCCAAGTAAATATCTCATCTGCAATGGATGCCTCACAATGCGGGCTGGGGTGGTTTTGGCTCACAGAAACACTGATAGCTCGAAACAGCCTACCACATGCCTCCAAGATGTGACAGCTGTGCGATGCAATTGTTTCCAGATACAAATGGAAATTTTGGCCATCATGTATGCCATACAGAAGTGGCATATTGTTCTCTATGGCAACAAATTCCATCTCATCATTGACCATAAGACATTTTTGGCACTTTTTGTCCCTCATTCACAGCTTCCTGACAGTACCACATGACTCCAGCATTGGTCTTTGTTTTTGAGTGTGTATCACTATGAAATTCATTTTAGATTGACAATACAGCTTTATAATGCAGACACACTGTCATGCTTGCCCAGACCAAGCCTTCAACATAGCCAGAGTTTTCTGTTTTCAGAATGATGATCACTCGCTGAAAGCATGCAGGAGACAAACTTCTGGTAATGGTCAATTGAGTAGTGCAGATCACCCAGCAAGGTCCCATTCTCCTCAGCTGCTTCATTATGTGTGTACTGGTTGTCAATAGCACCAGCCCACCAACATCACCCAAACCCAAAGTCTTGCTGCAATGAGCATAGCTTTTTCCATCATCCATGCGTCATCCAACCCGTAACATCCTATTTACTTATTTTAGCCAAACTGTTAATAGGCCACTTAGGTAAACCCTTCCCATCCACTTAATACCTTCCACCCATTGTCTGTTTCAGATAGATTTATGACATAATCATAATATGGACCAAATTCGAGAGGAAACTCCGCACTTTCTTCCAGAACCTCAGTACCTATTACTATAGCCACTTCCGATAGCTCCATAAAAAAAGCTCTATTCAAACCAAATGCACCTACCATTACCAGTGTCTCTATTTTGATAGCTGTATTTCGTCCTGCACCTAAAAGTTGCTCTCCTTCAGCCTTTGCACTTCCAGCTTTCTCAAGCCATTTCTTTTCATGACAGTAACAAATATATCGTCAGTTTGAATCAGCCCATGAACCAGTAATCCACTTACCACCCACGTCTTCAAAAAATCAATTACATCATTCACCAGAGCTTTGACTAACCTCTTTACATAGCCTTAGATGCACACTATTCTACCCACAATCTTATTTTCTTCCTCTTAAGAATCCTTCAAATGAGAGTTTTGTAAACTACTTCTTTTCCGGATGAACTGCATTTTTTAGGATTTTCCCAGTCACTTCCCATCTGGCATTTGCTTTTCATTATCAGCCCAAAAAAATAAAGATATGTGATCAGTTTTCTTGTTCGTTTACAGGTATATTTATTGAAATACTCAAACCACAGTACAACTGAATACTTCCTGCATTGCTCTTCTAGCACTCATTTTTGCTTTGTTCGACTTTTTTGTCAGCAAGGCTTTGAGTTTGTTTAGATGTGTGATAAACTTCATTTGCTACAAATCCAGCACCCCATATGCCATTCCCCTGTAAATGATTTATTTGCAAAATTCGTTGTGTACACCCACCCACATCCTACTGCTGTCAAATCATAAGCATTTCCTACCCAATCATAGGTGGGGGCATGCTCATAAAGAGCCATGTGATATATGACCTGTGCAAGAAATAACATCCAGCATTTTTTGTGAGTCACAAAGATAACCAGCTGTCCACCTGTATAATAGGTCACCACCAACCTATGTCTATTCATAAACTGAACACACCATACATCGCAACACTATTGCCTTCAGTAGTGGCTCAAATGTGTTAGCCTTATTTCATATTACTTGTTTCAGATAGTCAATGTCCTTTTCTTTTTTAAAGGAAAAAATATTTTCAGTAATTATGTCATTGTCATGTTACTTGGACTATATCTTATTAATTTTACTTCAACTTTTAAACTTATCCAGAAATTTATGTTAATTTTTGTTATTGACATTCTGTTCATGTTACCTCTTTCATTTTATCTGCATGCTTGTAAACCTGACTCACTCCACATCTTAGTGACTTAACACAGGGTGAATTCACAGAATAAATAAAAAAATAAAAAAGTGTTACTCATCCCATTTATATCCACCCGTCTCTGCGCCAGCTCCTCTTAGCTGTGTAGAGTGGAACTCTCACTATGGCACAGTCTCCACTCTCACACCATTTCACCTCTTAAATTTGAAGATTATTACTGTAATTAACCCTCATTTTGCCATTGCTGTTACTAAGAACCACCTGTCTGCCCCTCTCCTATCTCTTGATACTTTTCTACCCCTTGTTGCCCTGAACATCCTACTTCAACCCAGCTGCCCCAACCTTGAGGCTCCTTAATTGGTAAAGAGAGTGACAGCTGACCTGAAAGTCAGTGAAATGCTTTTGGTGTTTTATGTATCTACACAAATTCGATACAGGTGAAGGGGTTGCCTTTCCTCATGTTAGTTTTCAAGTGGCATTTAAATTATTGGTCATATGAGATAATTTGTTATGTCTCAGATAATATCCAAATCAAGGAGAAAAATACCAGGTGCTCCTTTGCCCTTGTTGCACGCCATTTTAATGGGAGAGATTGTAGATATTAATTTTTTAAAAACTTCATAGTTGGGATATTTGGTTGTCTGTAGTCCCTCTCCTACCTTCCTAAAAACCCTCTCCATTTCCCAATTTTTTTGTGCCATCATAATTACATTCCTGTCCTTATCAGTGTAATGTATTAATATGCTTTGCCTGTTCTGGAATCCCAGCTTTTGATATTAAAAGCCCAATGGAGGGCATGGAAGTGCACTACATGGCACTGCTACACCTGTGAGCACTAGTATCCTTGCTTCACAATGCTGACCTTGCTGTGCCGCAGACCCTCTGCTGCACTCCAGAACACCAGTGGTGGTTCCATGGATGTGCGCTTGGAGGTGGAGATCTCCACACAGTGTTTGCAACATAAGCCAACATCAGCCACATTGCCACACCCTAGCATGCTATTGGGCACTCCAGATTTCCCCTACCAGCCATCTTAAGTGTCAGGACACCAAACACACCACCAGTTCACCTTATCAAGCATCATCCAGGATGCTTCCAGCCACACACACCCATTCAGGGAAGAGGGCTGTGGCATTCCAGCCAGGTGAAAGTCTGCTGGAAGGTGTGGAACTCAGCTTCATCTGCTAGACAGCAGTGCTTCATCTGTGAGCACTAGTATTGTGGCAGTGCAGTGCTGGCATCACTGTGCTGCAGTTCCATGCCCACCTTGCCAGCCAATTAGTCCTAACATTCATGCTATAAAGCTAGCTGCACTGCAGCTCTGCCTGCAGTGGCTGCACTGCAGCTCTGCCTGCAGTGGTGTATTCACCTTCCGCTCATACCAGTAGCCACAATGCACCATTCTCCTTGTTTTTCTACTTCATTATGTTGTGCTAACTTTGTTTGAATTACTCACTGGACTTGTTTTTTCTTGTGCCATCTCCACTTGTCTGCTTTTCATTGTTGTCTTCCATCCACACTTGTTGATGCATTGGCGACAACTCATTGCCAGTCGGCCATCCTCTGCAAGTTCTTTTAGTCATTCACGATCTTGTCAGATTCCGGTCACAATAGCTGTGTAACATTGGAATTTTTAAAATATGGCTGAAATGATTTTCATAAACAGGTTAACTTTAATTCAGTGTTTATTGTTAGTTTATAGAGAGAATTATTTAAGTGTCTATTACTTGAACTGTTTTTATGCATAGATAATTTACATCATTTCTCTTTTATGATCACTGACCTTCATGCCACTGTTTTACCTTTATAAACAATTTAGGACAAGTTCCTGCCATTGCTTGATATGTTCCAAAAAGAGAGTGTGAAAGTGGCTGTATGCAAAAGTATAATGGATTCATTTGCTACAAATCATCAAGAGTCTACCAACGATCCAGTTATAACAAATGCTTTGATGTTTGTTTGCCGTGTTATGCATGACTCTGTGAAGTAAGTGTCCTATGTCAATCATCACTTTTCAGTTTTTATTTTATATATCCATTCAGTAGATTACGATATGAGTGTTCAATTTATTTCTTCTAAAACCTTTAACAATAAATAATTGCAAGATTGACAATAGCTAAATGTGAGGAATGCCTTTTCTGGATTATTTATTAAGTTATGCACCTATACAGAATTGACATTTTTCATGTTGTTTACCAGCAGCTATGATTTGTATGTACGTGGAGGGGATAGTGCAAATTTATCTGCATGAGGTGTTCATGATGTACCTGAATGATGTCAGGAATTGTTTAGTTCCTGAAATGTTCAGTGATCTCACGTTGCCTGGTAGATACTAGCAGTTATACTCATCTTTTATATTTCAAAATTTGCTTCTTCTTTCCAGGTAACTGTTGTGTGTCTTAAGCTGTTTGATAAGACAGCTGATTTTTAAAGCAACTATTTAAGAGTGAACCAAGCACGCCCCATACTGTGAGAATCACCTCATCATGCAATTTCATTTGTAACCATAAATATCATGTCTTAAATACCATTTCTTGCTTATAAGTAACCTCTCTTTTTCATGAATTTCTCAAAAATTGTCAATTTTTATAGGTGCCGAGGCCAGCCAGCAGTCTCGTACAAATTAACAGTAGATGTAATAGATGTAGATGTAATAACCATAAATATCATGTCTTAAATACCATTTCTTTCTTATAAGTAACCCTTTTTCATGTATTTCTTAAAAATTGTGAATTTTTATAGGCTTTGTGGCTAGCCAGCAGCCTCATACAAATTAACAGTAGATGTAATGAGTATATTGTAATTGTCTTAGTAAGGATTTGGAGTAAGTTACACTTAACTTCTGTGAAAGGCCTGAGTTGTTTGAAACATGGCGAAGTAAAGTAAGTTTTGCATTCCAGTCTGTAATTTTGTACAACATTCTGCTATTTAAATAGATACATAAGATTACTGTTCTTATGGAAAATGGTTAAGGCAAGGCTGTCATCTTGCAAAATACATTCTTCAGGTGGGCCATTTAAGATTAAATAATTGTGTCTAATGTTGAACTCTGTGCAATACTGAAGACTGACTTTGTTTGCTAAGATGAATTCTTGATCGATACAAAATCATATTAACATCAAGAATACCATTTTTATCTTCAGATGCAGTCTAAAATGATAATATTATGTTTCATGTAAAGTAACAGTGACATATGTTGTCGGAAGTAAGACATGTACAAAACACTATGTGCCTTATTTTCCAGTCTTCTGAATACCATTAACTTGTTATCTCCTTGACAGGGAGAACAAACAAATGCATAGTAGTTCAACAAAATAAGCTGTCATCAGTAAAAGAGATAACATGTTAGCACTAGACATATTTTCAGCCTCAGTGACACAGTATCTGCTATTTTTACATAACTGCATGTAGAACATTTTCCTTTTAATTAGCAATGAGGATATTGCTCAGGCCAGTAGAGAAATGGATGTAGAATTGAATAACTGACTCCATAGTGGGTGAAGTGTGGACATTGAGCCGCATAGCAGCAGAGGCTGCCAGGAGGTGTGACGTAGATGGGCAAACCTTCCGGTCTTTTGGTTAATTAAAATAAATGCACACCATGGCCAGGAAACCTATTTGCATACTGTATGCGAAACATTGCTCTACATGCCATTGTTGTAGCATGTTACTTGGATTTCAGTCTGAATAAAAATGGACTTTGCATCATTTCTGGAATTTATTGGCTTGCAACTTTGTGGTCAAAGTCAAGCATCACTATCCCCTGACTTGTACTGTTTGGAATATGTTCCGACCAGTCTGAGCTTTACTCCAAGCATCACATAGTGGGACTCCCTTTTGTTCACATAAAAAGTAATTTGTGTGTGTTTGTAGTGAGACATAGAAGTTACAGTAACCATTTCTTTAACAAAATGTGTGCTATGTCGCATCAAAAGAGCAATTTTGTTCAGCCAGTAAATCTATACTTTAACTTATTTTATCAATTTCCCAGTAGCTAAATCCGGCATTGCCCAGGTATATATTTATAACTGTGCTCCACATCTGTACCAAGCAGCATCTGGCCATGCTCTTAAAGTTTATGATGCCATATCTCTTGAACTATGCATTGTACAATAATATAATTTTGTAGGCAGCAGTGTATGTGGATACTGTCTGCAAAATGTGTTGCAAATGGAGTCAGTAGCAACGAAGTGTCATCCATGTTGTGACAGTTCCTCACACATCTCACTGATTATGATGTCATATCTCCTGAATGATGTGTCATACAATAATATAATTTTGTAGGTACATACAACAGCACATGTAGAGTCTGTCCTTGAAATTTATTGTGAATAGAGTTAGTACCAAAGAAGTAATAAATTTAAATGTCACGCATGATGATACAGTTTTTCAAGCATCTCATTGTTTATGATATCGTACCTCTTGAACTATACATCACACAATGATATAATTTTGTGTTTACATTTAGTGATATATGTGCATACTATGTGAAATGTTTTGAGAATATAGTTTGCAGTGAAGAAGTAATAAATTATAACGTTTGCTTCATGCAGTACTTTTACTGTAAGAACAATGGAAAAGTAGTAAGTGATGAACATTTCTCCTTTCATCATTCTGTAGAGATTGTCAGCAATAAAAAGATTCATAAAAGTTTGAAATTATGTGTAAAGTGTGTTGCAAGTTGCTAAGTGCTCTCATTCACAAATATTGGATGGGTAAAATCTAGGAATTCATGTGTCACAGGCTACACTTATTTTTCATTCCCTCTGATAGGCAGATGGTTCTTACCCCCACAGCAATTGTTGCGTGACAGTAAGGTTTATGTGTCACATACACACACACACACACACACACACACACACACACACACACACACACACACACACACATTTTTATATTATGTATAGGTGTAATTTATTATAATTTCTGTTTTAATTTCATCATTATTTTAATTTATTTTATTGATATATATTGTATATCTGTTAGAGATGTCTGCACAACATCTATTTTATTGTAGTGATGCAGTTTTAATATGCAGGAGTTGGCAGTTTACTTCATATTAAGTCACAACAAAAATGGAACCATGAGCTGCTAAATCAGATTTGTGTCTACTTGTGGTGCTGTACCAGTGTGTACTATGAAATCCCTTTTGGTACTACTGAGTATTCAGTGATGAATTTACATTGGTCTCACTGATGAATGTACTGACCTTTGCACTACTGCATTTCTTACAGAGTGCCTTATGCTTATATTATGATGATAATGTTTAGTAACAGTTTCTGTTACTGACATTTCACACACACACACACCTATGCGGTTACATTGTGCTTGTTGGACATACAATAACGGAGCTTAATTCAGCAGGTGGACTGGGGGTTGAGGGTTGTGTTAGATAGGGTGGGTAGGAGGAGAAAGAGACAAGAAGCAAGAGGAGGGGTTTTGGATGTGTAACTAGTAGCTTGGAGAGGGGGGGGGGGGGGGAGGGTGGCAGCAGGTGTGCAAGATAGGAATGCAGCAGAAAAGAGTGGCTGATGCATAGGCTGAGCATGTGACACATGGATACCGAAGCCAGTGAGTGAGGTGCACAATGAAGATGACATGAAGGCACGGATTGGGAGGGGCTGATAGGACAGAGGGAGGGGAATCTGTTGGATAGAGGCTGTCAGGACAGTAGGTTAGTGTATTTTGATGCTCTGGAGATTGTGGGTGTGAAAGAAGTGTTACAAAGATAACTTCCTTCTGTGTAGTTCAAAAAAGCTTGTATAGAGAGGATTGTGAAGCAGCCATTGAACTCAAGCACATTGCATTGACTTTGTTCCTGGCCAAAGTTTGGAAATGGCCACTCATTCTGGTGTACAGCTGGTTGTTGGTGATGTCCACACGAGATACTGTGCACTGATTGCAGAACAGGTGGTATATGACACACCTGCCTATAGGTGCTCTACCTCTAATGGGATAGGATAAGCTTTTGACAAGTGGAATAGGATGTGCTGGGTGAGTGGATCAGGCAGGTCATGCAGCTGTGTTGTCCACAGGGGTAGGACCCCTGTGTACAGGGGTTGAGAGTGAAGGTGACTTTGAGATGGGCCAAGATGTTATGCAGGTTGGGTGGGCAGTGGAATACCACTTTAGGAGACATTGAATTAGGTCTTGGAATGACCTTGGGTAGGATGTCCCTCATTTCTGGGCATGATGATAGATAATAAAAATCATGGCAAAGGATATGGTGCAGTTGTTACAGTCTGAGCTGATACAACAAGAGAAGGGAGGCTCCAGCTGTCTGTCAGATCACAGTTAAAACACTATCCTAGCAAGAAACCAATACAATTCACCTCCAAGCTGACACATCCCTACTCACACATTGTTCCAGCCACTATTTTATATCTTTAATTTTTTTACATTTCTTTTAGTAACTTTCAGATGATTGAAAATCCTCACATCACTGACCTATTCTACTGTCGTCAGCACAATTTCTTCCATCTTTTTCACTCCCCAAGTCCATGCTTTGATATTCATAGTTTCCTTTACAATGACATAATGCTTTTGATGGTCCATTTCCCATGTCACTTCAAACTTTACTAGCAACATCCCATCCAATAAGGACCTCTGCTACATCTGTCTGCATCATGTTAGAAAAGTATCCCTATTCGCAGCTAAAACCCAGGCCTACATCCTGTTCCTTAAATGCTGCCTAAGCTATGGACCCCCCCCCCCCCCCCCCCCCCCCCCCAACGGTCTAACCACAGAAATTCCCTTCTCTGATCTCACCCTCCTTTTATGACATCCATAGTTTTAGGTTCTGCCAGACCCTCTTCCTCGTTTTTCTGGTACTGCAGTGACACATTTCCTTGGCACTTGCATCTCAGAATCACAACCACTCCATCTGCAAGATATTGTTGTTATGCAATCCCCAGTACATACACAGTCTCTCAAAATTGAAACGGTTACTTCTGGAAGAGCATACCAGACACAACCTCAATAAATTATCAAACTTGTTGACACCTTACTTTAGCTTTGGAGCAGCGCTAAGCATCAACACTTATACTTCCCACAGTGAACCCCATCATCTACCACTCATGGCACCCACAACCTGCCTATCTGACCTTTTCTATTTGCCACATCCTCCAACACTCCCCTACGCTAACCAAAATTCAGCACTCAAACAAATCTAGAACACTGACCTTTTCACCAGAAACCTCAATGATACAGAAATTTTAATCCTACCAAAAGGCCTCACCTTCAGCCCCACACCCAAATTTAACTATGTTGGACTTATGAATGACCTATAGTGGAAACACTTCCGTGCTACCAATCCCTCCAACAAAAGCCAACCTGATACCAACATTGCACCTTACCTCTCCCAGTTCATACCATCATCCAAGAATGGCCCTCCTCCCTCCCACACCACAATCCCCTGGGCACCTTCTCTGTCATGATGAATTTGCTGTGGCTACCTAACAGAAGGCTTCTGCCAACTGTCTGACTCCTTCTGCCAACTGTCTGACTCCTCCAGGTATAAGCTCTGCCCGTGGTGTTGTCAACCCATAAGTCCAACATAACCTTCAGTCTTTACCGAAATCCTTAGACCCATCCATTGAGTCCATCTCCTTCCTCATCCCACTAACTCACCATACACCGACCTTCTACTTGCTTCCCAAAATCCACAAATCTAACATTCCTGGACACCTCTTGTAGCTGGTTATTGTGTGCTCTCACTGAAAGAATTTCTGCTCTTACCTACCAACACCTGGAGCAGTTACCTGAAGCCTACCCTCTCACATCAAATATACTAATTATTACCATCACTGACTCGTGGCCATCAGCATCCCTTTACCAGATCCCAACTATACATCGACATCCCTCATGCTATTGGCATTGCCACTATCAAACACCACCTCTGCCAGTGTAGTTCCAGTTCCAAACCCACCACCTCATTCCTGATACACCTTATCAGCTACATTCTCACACATGACTACTTCTCCGTGACAGGAAAGGTATGCAAATGAATCAGCGACACAGCTGTGGACACCCACCTGACACCCTCCTACACCAACCTATTAATGGGCCTTCTAGAGGAAAGCTTCCTGCGCTCATAAGCCCTAAACCCCTTGTTTGGTTCTGGTTGTTTGATGATATCTTCATGATATGGACTCAGGGCCAAGACACGCTATCTTCATCCATCCATGACCTCAACACCTTCTCTCCCATCCACTTCACCAGGTGTTCTTCAACCCAATGTGCCAACTTTCTGGGACAACTGTGAAATTCAGGAAAAACCCAGGAAGTGTTCCAACCGAGATAAATTCAAAAAAAGGTAATTTTTTAGACTTCCAGGAGTTTTTCATTGTTTTAGTTTTCAGTTAAATTTCTGTAATTTTGACTGGCAAGAACAAATAACTCTAAAAATACTACAGAATAATACTGCAGCAGTAAAATATAAATGAGAGAATAACACCAAAATAAAATTTTAGTTGCAAAGAAAATGTGCCATTTACAACAACAAAACACAGTGCACACACAAGTGTCTGCTGACAGCAAAATGTGTCAAAGACTATGCAATACTTTGTAAGAACAAAATGCTTTCAATGCATCTTTCTCAAGGGACTCATTTGAATGAGCATGATGTTACAACTGTTTATGTTTGTAATAGATCGCTGGAAAATGTTGTGTATGGCAGTTTGAGAAGTGTTACTTTCAAAGTAAGTTTCCTTTTAATGCAAGATTAATTATGTTTTATATGAAAAAGTGCAATAAATTTCTTAAATAATGGAGCTTTAGACTCTCATTCAAAACTTAATACTGAGGGCCAGCCACTTAGAAAAATTTTGGGCCCAGAATGCCAGCCATTTATGCCGTTATTTAATATTATTTGAGTTTGATATATCTTAAAGTGTAACACACACTATAAAAGAACAAGTTTCAAGGTTAGTTTTTCATATTTATTTTAGTTCTTTCTTAGATTACAAATTATGCAATAACAATAGCAAAAACTATAAATTATCCTTAAAAATAAAGTGTGAAGCGAGTTATTGAGTGACTGCACATGTAATTAGTTTTTCTGTAGAAAAGTCAAAGTGCTCAACAGAACATGTATTCAGCCAGGTAACTCATGAAATGTTCAATGCACAGCAGTGAAATTTATAATCATGCTTGTATTCATCTGCTGCCATTTATGCTGTTTTCTTAGAACCCTGCCTAATCACACTCTAAGGGGGACAGAGAGAACAGCAAAAAATTTTGGATGACCAATATTATACGTGAAACTTAGTTTTTCTTGTAGCTACACTGTATGTGTATTAATTTAAACCATTAACTTTTCTTATTTGTGTTTTCGTGCTACTTAACAATGCTGTTCTTGATTACAGCTGATTATGTCTTCTGATCTATGCTCTAAATATCTGCTCTCATTTCCTGGTATGATCACGTGACATTAGCTATGATGGGCGGACAAAAGCGGGTCACAGTCTCAATTTCAGTGCTTTGAAAGCTACCGTGCTGTATTTGGTGGAATTCCTGTTACTGTTTATACATTCAAAACGTGAAAACATGAAGTGTAAATGTTGCCTTGTATAAAAGATCTATCCAAAAATTTTTGTTTTTTCTGTGTTTTGTTTCCTAAAGTGCCAGGAAGTTCTATGCCAGTGTATAAGAATCTTCACCATTCAAAGGATTAAGTTTTATAGCTCCAAGGGAAATCAGATTGTTACTTAACTCAGAAAAAATGTACTTTCACCACAGATATAGTGTATTCTCATCCAGGAAAAAAGTATATTTTCAAGTGAGAAATCCAGGAAGAAACCAGGATTCTCCCCACCTTGTCTGCATATACACCTTGTACACAGTTTGGAAGTTATCCTTGCAACGGTTTCTTCAGTTTTGTGATCCTCGTGGCCTAACCTCTGCTAGCCCCATGTCCCTGCAGCCTCTTCCCAAAGTTTCACCTTTCTCTGTCCTGTCATCTTTATCGTCCACTGGACCTCACCGTCTCCAGTACACATGTGTCATATTCCCATCCCATTGACACCTGTCACCCCTCCCTCTCACTTTCCTATCTTGGACACCTGCTGTCTCCCTCTGAGCTGCTAGTTACCCATCCCCAAACCCTCTCCCTGCTTCCTGCCTCTTTCTCCCTGTATCCATCCCACCTGACACAACTCATGGCATTCTCTTTTGTGTGTGCCTCTCGGTGACTCAACACCTCTGCTGTTATGTGAGTGGTTCCCTTTACTCCCAAATACTTACATCTTTACATTCTGTCAGAACTGCCCTAAACATATAAGTGTGCATTACTTTTATAAGCATGTCAGATAAGTTATTTCTGACACTTATAATTTCTCAGATTGGTCATTTAGCCTGGAGTCTGCATATTACAATTAATGCACTGCACATGGTCTACTTTTTTTGCTTTGTACTCAATTTTCTTCCAGTAGTTCAACTTTGCCAAATTCAATTGACATTTTTCTTTCATCTCTTGAGGTTTGGTGGCTCAGAAGCTGTATATTTCTATATTTGCAGCATTAAAATTTTTTCCACATTTCTGTGCTTGTTATCTGAATTTGATGAACACTAGTTAATTTTGTATTCCTTTTTCATTTTTAATAGTGCACTTACAGTGGAAGATGAGAAAAGGCAAATAGGAAACTTAATATCAAGATTTGTTAAGAAAGTTGATTATGGAAGAGATTTTGAGCAGCAGTTAAGTTTTTATGTTGAGGCCAGGTCAGCTTTTACTAATCTGGATTCGGTTCACGCACAACTTGTTCAGGTAATTTATGGTGTTCATGTAAATAGTTTTAAGGTTTTCACATTAGCTGTAAAAAAGTATTTAGAAATTAACATTTTGTAATTACCTCAATTTTTCTTCTAGTGTGTAAACAGACTATCAGTGGAAACACGGCGAATTGTAAAAGGTCACCATACAAGAAAAACGGCAGCATTTGTAAGGGCATGTGCTGCATACTGCTATATCACTATACCATCAATAACTTCAGTTTTTTCGAGGTTGGAACTTTATCTACTCTCCGGTCAAGTTGCACTTCTTAATCAGTGCTTAGGTCAAGGTTTGTTTTTAATTCTTCATATGAATAATGTAATTTATTTACACACATGTGGAGACCTGCATGTCTGCTTCAACATATGAGTAAATCTGGATTTTGGAATATTTATGCATTTAATCAGTAAATCTTATTATATATGAATGTGACAATAATATGAAAGGGAAAGTTGCCACTCACCGAATAGCGGAGATGCTGAGTTGCAGATAGGCACAACAAAAAGACTGTCATAAATAAAGCTTTCGACCAGCAAGGTCTTCATCAGAAACAGATGACACACACACACACACACACACACACACACACACACACACACACACACACACATGCAAACACAGCTAACACACACATGACTGTAGCCTCAGGCAACTGAGGCCACACTGCCTTCAGTTTATGCTTGATATTCCCATCATGTTGAATTTAAAAAATGGTGCATCTAGGCCGCATATAAGTTAATTAACAATCATGACCAGTTTCAGCTTTGCAATCATCTTCAGAGCTAAAAATGAAAAAATTTAATCAAAAAATGTATCAATGAATTTCTAAAACAAGAATTGGACATGTATGGTTTCAGCAGTGGCATGAAGGCACATAGTCAGTACATACAAGAACAAGAGCAGAAAGTGTATATTTAAAGATAAAGTATAACAAAACAATTTCCAGCACCAGTAAAAATTAGAATTTGGTCATAAATGTATTATATGAATAGCATTATACTATGTCGTAACCGGAGAATATAGTGGGATGCAAGACACTGTGTCAAAAGTAAAGACAGTTAAAAATAAGATTGAAAGCAAAAAACATAGGTTAACTTGAATAAAAATGTAGGAAACTGAATAGCAATATAAGATGTGATCCATTTTGTATTTCCATTTACGAGCTTCATTTGCTACATTTTTATATTTTTTTTTCCTTTCATCAATTAAATTGATTGTATCATGTGTTATCCAATGATTTCTATGGAGCTTTGTCTCTCTGTTCCTGTTTTATCTCCATATTTTCTCTCTCAAAGCTACCCATTTATCTCCATAGTATTCCTTTCCTCTGTTTCAGTCACTCATTCCCTAATGCCCTCATTGGAACTCTCAACAACCTATACCACATGGTGTCCCCTTTCATTCCTTTCCCTCAGTCCATACTATTTTCTCTTCTCTTCCTTTTCCTACCACTGAGTCCCAGTCCCTCTCCACAATTAACTTTCATCTCCCTTAACTACCTTACTACTTTTTAATCTAATCACATACTGTTTTAATCTTTCCATCTTCAGCAGTGATAGTGGGCATATAAACATATACAATTGTGGTGGGTGTTTGCTTTGTGACTACAGTAATGCATTCACTCTGCTGCTCATAATAGCTTACCGACATTCCTACTTTCTTCTTTATTATTAAATCTACTGCTGCATTAATACAATTTTATTTTGTATTTATAACCCTTTACTGCCATGACTAGAAGCCCAGTACTGCTTGTAGATATGAAGTGTGATCAAACAATAATGGGAATTTGTTTAACTTTGTAGGTTTTATACTTCTGACTGTTAATTTTTATCTTGCTGGTACACTTGTTCCTGGTGTATGTTTGAATTTTCAGCTGTTTTGAATATTTAGTTTGTTGTTTACAGTTGAAAAGGTTATGCACGTTTTCAAGTGCTCGTCGAACTTTTATTTACTTTTGACTTTTAAAAAAAAAAAAAAAAAAAAAAAAAAAAAAAAAAAAAAAAAAAAAAAAGATAGAAGAATTTGCATTAAATTTTGCTTGAAAAATAGAATAAAGTGCAGCACCACATTTAAAATGTTGACTGTGGCTTTTGTAAAATCTACTATAAGACAAAAGTTTGCAAGTGGCATAAGCATTTCAAAGAGAACCCTGACATCCTGGACGGCAACAGTGTGGCAGAAGTAAAGGAAATGATTCTGGAAAATCACCGAATCACAATCAGAGAGGTTGCTGATGATATCAGAAAATCCCCCCCCCCTTTTTTTCCTGATATGTGTGGCAGCAAAGTTTGTTCTGAAATTGTTGAATTTCAGCCAAAAATGACGTTGCTTAGACGTTACTCAGGAACTGTTAAATGAAGTTGATAACAAGCCAGAACTACCAAAGAAGGTTATAACAAGTGATGAAACATGAGTATACAGGCATGACCTCAAAACTAAGACCCAATCGTCCCAATAGAAACTGCCTGAAGAACTAAGACTGAAAAAATTTTGACAAGTTTGATCACATGTGATGGTTCTTCTCACTGTTTTCTTCCATTATAATTGGATTTTGCATTGTGAGTAGCTGCCTTATGGTCATATGGTCAATAATGAATGCTACCTGGAAGTTATGCATCATTTGAGTGAAGCAGTAATGAAAATGACCAGAATTGTGGCAAAACCGCAAGTGGAAATTGCACCACGATAATGCTCTCACTCACATCTCAATGCTCATTTGTGATTTTTTGGCAAAAACAAAACTGTTATGTTGCCTCAGCCACCGTTTTGCCAGGCGTGGCCCCCTCCAACTTCTTTCTATTACCTAGTCTGAAGAGAACCACCAGTGATGAGGTAAAAACAGAATAGATGAAGAAGCTGAACACCATAACAAAAAGTTATTCCAGGAGTGCTTTCTAGATTGGAAAAAGCTCTGGTACAAGAGTATTACATCTGAAGGGGATTACTTTGAAAGGAACATAGTTAATGTTGATGAATAAATAAAGATTCTTTAAGAAAAACAAAAATTCCTATTACTTTTTGATCACATCTCATAAAGTATGTGAAGTGATGGTGATAATGAGGAATAAGATGAGAGTAGCAACAGATATAAGTATTAGAGGTTAAGTACTAAAGAAAACGGTAAAAATCAAGTACCTGGTGAGCATTATACACTGAAGTGCCAAAGAAACTGGTATAGGCCTGCATATTCAAATACAGAGGTATGTAAACAGGCAGAATACAGCACTGGAGTCGGCAATGCCTAATGACAACAATTGTTAGATTGGTTACTGCTGCTACAATGACAAGTTATCAAGATACAAGTGAGCTTGAACATGGTATTATAGTCACTGCATGAACGATGGGCCACAGCATCTCCGAGGTAGCGATGGAGTGAGGATTTTGCTCTACAACCGTTTCACGAGTGTAGTGTGAATATTAGGAATCCTGAAAAAACATCAAACCTCTAACATCGCTGTGGCCAGAAAATATCCTGCAAGAATGGGATCAATGACAACTAAAGAGAATCATTCAACGTGACAGAAGTGCAACCCTTCCACAAATTGCTGCAGATTTCAGTGCCGGGCCATCAACAACTGTCAGTATGCCACCCATTCAGGGTGTATACGTGAACAAGAAAAAAAAATCCTACATTTTTCCCGTATTTCCCGGTTAAAAATACACTTTCTCCCAGATGAAAATATACTTTTTCTGTGTTGAGTGACAGTATACATTTCTTCAGGACTGTAAAACTTATAAATCCTTTGAATGGTTATGGTTTTACATACCGGCGTAGAATTTCCCAGCCCTTAAAAAACGAAACTTAATAAAAATAATAAAACACGTTTTGGAAATATCTTTGATGTGCAGTAACATGTACACTGCATATTTTCGTGATGTAGTCAGTCAATAGCAATAGCACTGTTAAGTAGCACTTGGACACAAATAGGGAAAGTTAATCGTTTAAAGAAAACAAAGCTTTCACATATAATATTGGTCTTGAAGATTAATAAGCTACTAGAGAAGCTAAGTTTTCACATATAATGTTGATCTTTTTTGCGTGCGTTACATTTTAAGATACATCACACAAACGTGCGAGTAAAATTTGACTATAACGAAATAAATGTCTGGCCGTGCGGGGTAGCTGCACGGTCTTAGGCGCCTTGTCATGGTCTGCGCGGCTCCTCATTTATAGGTTCGAGTCCTCCCTTAGGTGTGGGTGTGTGTGTATTGTCCTTAGCGTAAGTTAGTTTAAGTTGGATTAAGTAATGCGTAATCTTAGAGACCGATGACCTCAGCAGTTTGGTTCCATAAGACCTTACCACAAATTTCCAATAAATGTCTAATCTTCTGAACTTAAAATGTTCGTCCTCAAAGAGTTGATTTTTAAATCACAATCAAATGCTCTGTGATTTAAGAAATTCATTGTACGTTCTCACACATAGTTCATCTTTTGTTAAAGGAAATTTACTTTAAAAGTAATGCTTTAAAAACAACCATTCACAACATTTTCCTGCGACCTTTTAGAAATAGGTTTGTTTCAGCAGTTGTGCAGTTACAATGAGGCAGGAAGTCCATATGTTCGTACGTGTAAAACATTAAAAGATCTCACATTATCTCATAAAAGAAACAAGACATCAGAGGATACTCCAGAAGCATCGGAATTTTGTGAACCATACTAAAATGCATAATTTGGCTTAAAGTGCGGATTTGTATGTTCAAAATGGCTCTGAGCACTATGGGACGTAACATCTTAGGTCATCAGTCCCCTGATTCGTATGTTCAAATTTGGATGTAAATTTTCTTGGAGTAGCATTACTGTTTTCTCATGTTTGGTTTTTTAATATAGCATAATGCCATACATGCTAGAAGGTGAAAACATGCACTTTTGAAATGCAGCAAACAGTTGAAACTAGCCAGTAGTGTGGAATTGAACACTTTCTTTCAAATAAATTGACTGCATCAATGGAAAAAATTTATAAAAGCCAAATATCTTTATGAAACCGACAAAAATAACTTCATTGTTCTGCAGGATGATTAATACTTCACTGTCAGAAAAGTGGAAATATAATAAAATCTGAAACTAATAACATATTTTAATCTACCAAAATTAGGTGAATGTATTTTACTTCACTTGATAGCTCATGGCCACAGAAATCTGTTTTGTTTTCATTTGACGTGACAGCAATAAATGAAGAGGAAACAGCAAACTCACGAAACATTAACACAAGGCACATGGATATGGTCCATGAGTAGTAGGCCAGTAGCCTAATGTCTCTGTGCTTTCTAAAACACAGTAAATATTTGACTGAGAATATTACTAGTTTCCTATTTTTGATCATGTTCATAAAATATTCTGATATCGCTGACACATTACTACCTGAATCTAGAAGTGTATCTACCATTTCTTTGCCAACTTTAATTTAAATAATTGGCTTACATTTACCATTTCCTTTCATTCTAAATATTTCTCCCTTAATAAACCATTTTCTGTCTCGTCCATTCTCTTCCAATTCTAGTATACACACATCCTGTTCTATCCATCCTTCTATCTCATGTTCATCCCAAAATAATTCATTAAATATTTCCTTCACCCCAAATTCATTCCTTCCCTTTTCTAAACCTCTCGCGTTTCCACATATGCGGAAGTAACGACCGTACCATTCTACTGTACCATCGCCAACCGATCACACTAAAATCACACTACTCCTTCATATACCAATTCGTTTGAACTTCATTACACAAACTATCCCCATCCACACTATTTACTTCAGGCCTCTCTGAATTTTCAGTTAATTTATCCACACATTTCAATGATTCACTACCCACAGCATGCGCAACTTTACTGTTTTTCCCCTCCAAAATATTGACACTTGCAGCTTCAACAAAATTACACATCAATTCACTGTTAAACACTTTATATTCCTGATATAATACATCGATGCCTAAGCCATCATCACCATAAATATTCATCTCAACAACTGGATCTGCTGATACACCATTTAAATCACTATATAAATTCACATCAGAAACCTTACTGTCCTCCGTCAACAAATTAACTGTACATGAATTGTACACAACTTTATCCTCCTCTGCTACATTACACAAATCACTGCTACTTTGTTGTACAATTTTTGGACTTCCACACTTGCTACATTCCCCTGTGACCAGACAAAAATCAGCACACACTGCCATTTCTACGCACTTTTCATCCAGATTAATCCCCGATCCTACTTTACAAACATTCTCATATTCACACTGTGACAAACATTTTAGGTCCACACATTTGTCAATAAGTTTTGTTTCGCCTTCATTCGTGACAAGAAACGGGTAGATTCCTTCCTCCGAAGTATCAATACCAGTAGCTTTTACATCATTCCATAATTTACAATTACTCTGTTCCTGTAAACAGAAATCATCTATCTCTACCAAAACATTTTTAACTTCTACTGCTGGCGAGACCAATGCTAAGGAGCTAAGCCTCCCTTAGTAACATTTCTCCTACAACACCTTCCTTACTGCAATTGCTACTATTTGCTAATCTCCAGAACTCGGCGCACAATTTGTTCAGAACTCTCGACAAAATTTGCTTTCACAAAGTTCATCTCTTCTTTAACTTTTTTTTGAATCACTGAATCTTTCCATTCATCAAAATTCACACACTCATTCATTACACATCCATAACTTACATCACTCCCTGCAGATTTATTTCCATTACTTTTACTTAAATCTCTCACAAATCTATGCTTCTGCCATTCGTGCCTGCTTTTATTTCTTTTTCCTCTTTTACATACTCCATATGACATATTTGTTGCCTTTCTCTAAACCTATCAACATTCCTACCATTACCATTATCTCCAGTCCTTTTCATCTCCTGTTCAGATCGCCATCCCTGGACCTGAGATGTGGCAAACATCAGTTTCCTGACCGGTTGTTACGCGGTTGCACATCACACGAATTTCCCTCATCAAATCTGCATTCTTTACTTCGTCCCATTCACAGAAGTTATCACTCCCGTTCATTCTCTGACAATTCTGCTCATTGTAGCTACTATCTCCATGAGAATTCCTTTGATTTCTCTCAAGATTATTATTGTGGTGATGATTATTTGGATTCAAACCAACCGGTTTGCTCTGAGGTCTAATTTTTCTACAAATTCTAGAAATTTGTCCGTGAAATCCCATGGACAATGGACAAGACCCCACTGCAAATTTTTGGGTAATCACCTTTTAACATGGTGATTTCCGTTAAAACCCTTTTGGAACTCTTCCTACAATTTGCATGAACTACATTTAACATTTGCCCAAGACTGTGGGTCACCCTCCAAATGCCGTTTAACGTATTTTATTTTCACTTCGTCCGACATGCCTTGGACAAAAGTGTCCCTACATGAAGCCAAGAAATTCAATGCGTGATATCTTCCGTCATCTGTGTAACATTTCACAGATTCAGTATTTGCCCAAGGAATACTTATAAATGGCATGGCCTGTTGGGAGGCTAACAAATTTAAATCACTTTTTATCTGTTGTATTTGTTTTTTAACTTCATTTTCACTAGTGATAGTGGACTCTATTTTATCTTTAATTTTGCCCATTTCTTTCTCCTCCTCACCTACATGATTGGCAATGTCACTAATTGCTAAACTTATATTGCTTTTATGAGCATCTTGCATCTTTATACAGTCACTTACCTTGCCTCCAAGTTCCATCTGTATCTTATCCATTTTCTCCCCAAGATCTTTTTCCATTGATTTGATTTTAGATTTTACCATTACAACTTCATCTGTAATTTTCCCTATATACCCTTGGACACATTTCAATTTATCATCAATTGCTTTTTCAAGGTTACCCATAATTTTTTCAACTTCCTCTTTTATAGCGGAGCCTATATCAAGCCGAATTGTAATCCGTACCTGTTTGCAATGTGCCCATATCTGTTCCCAATGTACCCATATCTGTTCAAATTGCACTGATGTTATTTGCCATTATATTCATATTATTTACCAATCTGTGGATCATTCGCATTAGCTGAGACATCATATCTCCCCCACATTCATTCCCTTTGCCTGGATTCCCACTAGTTACACTTTCGTACTCTGTTTTTGGACTAATGGGCTCACTTCCGTTTTCAGAACTACACATACTATAGTCCGTGAGACGAGTGATTGGTACTGACAGTTCCGGTGGGCAGACGGCGCTGTTGCCGAACGTGGCTCACAGCACGCGGCGCCCTGTCTTCTACACGCATTCTCTAGCAGCAGAAATAAAAGCGAGACAAAATACAAGTCGTATTGGTATGCGTGAATTTATTTAAAGTTGATGCTTGAAATATATTAACTCAAACTGATAAGAGCTATTTAGTACAAGTATCTAAGATGCTGAAACATAATAAAGTTATTTGTTAAACTTCACAACTGAAAAGAAAACTATTTTCACAAGTTGTTGAACATTAGCAGTTTTGGTTTCCATTGTTAAGTATTAGCATTATTAATTTGTTCTACTGCAAGCTAAAGAATAATTGGTCAGTGTATTAAGAGTTATAATCTGAAGAAAGTACTCACAATATGATGATCTGGTTGTAGATCGATAGCAAACTCCCTCCTTACATTCCTGAATACGTTGTAGTTACTGTAATGGAAAAACACCACTCACATCACTGTTAGAATCTGATTTGTCATTGTCTTCCTCAGCACTACTCGAACTATCACTGCTCTCTCCCAGATGTATAATTAAATTTTCGATGCATTCTTCCACAACCCCTTCGGTTTTGGCTGCCTCTCTGATGGCACTTGCAGTGCTGTTTACAATTTTAGCCCACGTCTCGCTTGTCACTTTATTGATAGCTGCTGGAAGGAGATTGTGAATTTTTTATTGTTTGCAGCAATGTAATTTTTTATCTGCGCCCACAATCCTTCAATTGCATTGAAGTGACAGTGGTATGGAGGAAGCCGAACGATTTCATGCCCGTGCCTTTTAGCAATCTTGTCAATTACATATGTTGGAAATTGGGGTTTCTTTTGTGCCACAATTTCGAGCAGTTCCGCCTTCCTTGAATCTTCTCTGAAATCTACTTTTCGCCGTTTCAACCACTGAATGATATCGTCTTTTTTTGTTGCCAAGGTTGGTGCCTTATCGTGAACAACGGAATGATAAGGCGCATTGTCCATAACAATCACTGATGGACTTGTCAGATTCGTCATAAGCGATGTCTCGAACCATTCTTGAAATACTACACTGTTCATTTCTTCATGGTAATCTCCCATCTTTTTTGACCGAAACGTTTTCAAGCAGTTTGGCACAAAACCTTTTGATGTTCCTGCATGTAAGACAATAATACGCCCTCCTTTGCCAACAGGCACTGCCATTGTCCCCTTGGGCGTTCCATCATTCCAGCCTCTACGTAAAGAATGGCTGGCATTGTTTCATCTAACCACACTATACTTTCGAATTCCACACCTATGATCCTGCGCAGAAATCTGCACCGCCATGCAACTACATCTGTCCTTTCCATTAATATTTTGCGTCCGTTAAACAGTGAATAGCTGAAGCCTATGTCTTTCAACACTGTACGCAATAAAAATTTGCTCCCTTTAAAAAGATCGTCTTTCTGAAGTGGCACCAGTAATTTAGATAGAGTGGGATGTTCTCTTCTCTTATAATAGCTGTATATATGATGACGAATAGCGTCTTTCTGAAAATCGTCCAAAGCTGTCACCTGCTTATTTCTCGGTCGCTTCTTTCCTGGTATGTGCAGCTTTGTTGTGCCACTCTTGTCACAATCTACACTATACTGTTCTTTCCCTATTTTTACAACAGTGTTCTTACTTATTTTCAATGCTACTGCAGTTCTCTTCACAACCTGAACAACAGGAATTAAGGGCCCTCCTTTGTCCTTTTCTTTCTCAAAGTAATCCCTCACAGAGCACACGAATTCACGGGCCTGGGTGTGTAGCACACTTTTCTTCCTTTGTTTCACTTCTTGTTTTGGGCGTGTACTACCCGCCGCACTAGACATTGTTTACAACGAAACATAAACAAAGAAACACTAAAAACAACAAAAACGAAATAAACTGTGAATTCAACTTCAGACAAACGGCGAACGACTGCACTGCCTGCACGCGAGACTCTGGTAAGTTTCATAAGCACGCAATACCGGGTTTCAGAGCGGCAATGTGGCCCTTGCTACCCGCTCAAAGTCAGGCCGTCATTGGCTGCCTACCTGCGGTCGCTAGGCAACGGAAAGACGCTACCGAGCTGCCAATACCAAAGACTCGTCTCCCAGACTCTAGGCGACTATTTCATATTCGCGAGATCTATTAGTGGAGCTTGAACTTTAGAGTTAAACACTATCTCACTATTTGTGCAGGCACTTATCTGATCTGAGATGGTTCCCTCTGCGATGTTGATGCTGTCGGTTGTAGCGGAAGTCAACATTGAAGACTGCCCTGGAGTACTCAAAGGCGCTTCCGTCATACTGCTGTTGAACTGTGTCTGCTACTGGAGAAGTCGCCTGGTGTAACTGTAGTTGCTGCCGGTTACCACGTGTTCCAGTCATCTCCGATACTGCTGCCCGTTAAATGTGCTAACCGCAACCTTTCCCTGCAATCAACTTATTTAGTCTCTTAGCCCCCACGCAAATTGCCTTTAATGTAGATTATAACCTCTATCGATAGCATGTGGTAGTTGTGAAAATTAGTGCATGATTTCACTATTTCCAGAAACCTACTTGTGGAAAAAAAAACCAATCTCACACTGTGCTTGGTGAGAGGTTCACTCTTCTGAAATTTCTACTGGTTTTGCTGAAGTTTTTACACTTCACATAGTACACTGAATAACAGAGAGCAAAGGAATTACCAATTTGCAGGACACAAATCCCAACGAGAAACCTTCAATTGTGGGCTTAAAAAGGTTTGGCTGGTTTTGTTGTCTAGGGGATGGGATACGTAGGATACAATACGAATACACACATGAATCGAATGGTCGAAGGTCCCTATCGCTCAGCAATTGCGAATTTTGAATGTAACATAGAAATTTATAAATGAAAGGTTGCAATTAAATAAAAGTTGCAGATCCTATTTTAATGACTGTAAATGATGAGTATGATAGCAGAAATACTTTTAAGAATGCCATATATTTCTGCACAACACTTATTGGTGTCAATGGCCCAGCAATTAAATAAAATATAAGTTGAGTAACAGGGAAACAATAGATTCCTACTTCACGTAATTAGTTGTGAACAGCAATATAGCTCGCAAGATATTCACTTCTAAATGCATACTCCATCTTCACTGCACAAGCCACAGAAATCTCACAAATGCACAAATCGGCACTACGAAATATTTCTATCTCCTGCGACCACAAGCAAACTTCTTGACACTCTCCAAGTATTTCCTGTGACCGTCCATCGTGCCTTCCCATCCAGCACTCCCCTGTCCCATGCAACCCTATGCTCCTCCCCCACTTCCATCTAGTCTCTCTATTGACTTCAGTAGTCACCTACCATAGTAACAAACACTGTAATTGGTTAGAGTGCTCCCGCCATGTCTCCAAGCCAATGCACACTCTCAAATATCTTGAAACACATATGAAATACTGGATCTACATTATAATAACTTGAAATTAAATAAATATTCCTACAACTGGACCATAAACACACTCTAACATACATTATTATTTACATAAACATATATCAAAGGAATAGAAGCAAAAGTAGGCCAGTAGCCTAATGTCTCTGTGCTTTCTAAAACACAGTAAATATTTGACCAATTTCTTCATGAATAGTATATATGGGATACAAACAAAAGACATAGAGTAATAAATATATTTGTAAGCATGCTGCTACCATTTTTTCGTGTAACTGTAGAGTACTTATGGCCAAATGCGATCAATAGTAATTGGCCACTTTGACCTCCAATAACTTGTGTACTATTCAAGTTGCATGCCTGTAATTCATACCAATTTAGTTTTACAGTAATAGCTAACTAAAGACACACCGATCAACAAAATCGGATGAACCGTTTAGATTTTGAAAATTCATTGCTGGGTGTTACTTGTATAATTTACAGTCAGATACTAAACTTTAAACTAATAAAGATATTGAAAATCTGATTAGACCATCAGAATCACCATGCAAATAAGGGTAATGTACATGTTTCTTTTTAATGTATCATGACTCCTTGGGTTATTATTAATTTCTACATGAACTGTGAGATGTCTGCCATTATGGTTTCACAAAGTCTGCCCGGCATACAAATCTCCTTCATCGACACAAAGTGCAGTCCTCGATGCAGCTTCAACATGGAATTTCCAGGCATGTGGTCAGCCTGCACCACACGCTGGGGCTACTCCTCTTGCTCCGGCTAACGTTCAGCATCCCACGGTTGCTGACAAACCCTGGCTTGCCAAGTGGCCCATGCGGCCATGCCAACTCCAAACTTAGAATATTTTCAGCGCACCACAGCTCACCCGTTACCTCACAAGTTGGAGTGATATGGGACCCCTGATACATCTAGATACGACTCTGACAGGTGACATATATGTTAGCATCCTGTCTGATCACCTACACCTATTTATGTCCATTGTGTATTCCAATGGATTTGGGCAATTCCAGCAGGACAATGTGACAACCAACATGTCCAGAAGTGCTACAGTGTTGCTCCAGGAACATCTTATGAGTTTAAGCACTTCTCCTGGCTACCAAACTCCCCATACATGAACATTATTGAGCATAGGTGGGATGCCTTGCAATGTGCCTAATGGCACTTCTCGATGAGATGAAAAACAATGTACCAGAACTGAAGATCTTCTCTGCACATAGCTCAGTTAGAGGCAAAAGATGGCCAGCCCTGCAAGGCTATGCAACATGGCTTGAAAAGTTGGAGACTATTTTTTATGTGAAAGGCTGTATCGAAGTGTGTGGACTCTGTGAAGAGCTAGTGAGGTCTCTCCCGAATAAAATTTTAATGCAGCCAGAGTGACATGTTCAGTAGACTTTGATAGATGTTCTAAAAGAGCTCTTGTGAATCTTAGGACAGCAGAAGCATTTGATATCCTGTTAGAGGAAGCCAAAGATTACTCTAAGAACCTAAATCTGATACCCTAAATTGGTCAAGAAAACTACAAGCAAGATTGAAACATGCTGAAACATAAAGACTTAAGAAATGTGTTTGAAATTCATGATCTCTTTGTGAATGAGAGTGGTTGGAGGAAGAAGAGGATCTAAAGTGATTATCCTACCTTGAAGAGACAATTTTTGTATCCTACTCAACAAATTATATTAATTTATAGTAATATAAAAGTAATCTTGTAATTTGTTATTTGCTATTACCTTTATTTTACTGACTTCAAGAAATTTATGATTCCTTACTGTAATCATCCATTTGTGATGATAATGCAAGGTCTTTCCGGTGTCTTCATATAATAAATGTGTGATGACAGGCTCACACTCAATTCTGGCGAAAACAATGCTGCTTAAATTACAGAAATTGTGTTTCAATGAGATTAGTACTTGTTATTTATTACATTCATTTTACTTCCTGATTTTCAGCTGATGCTTGTTTCAAGGCAGCATTAAGTCTGATCCCTGAGTTACCAACCACAATGGAAGTGGATGGAAAGCTGAAGAGTTCCGAAGCATATCTTGTTTCCTATTTATGCCACTTTCTGTCAACATTATTGGTAGTGCCAGTAAGTACCAGTTGCTTTTATAGGTACACCTACATCAGAATTCTCAAGTCAGACATTTTACATCATAATTTTATATTGATGCAGATAAAAATATAACATATGAACTGATTAAAGTTGTTTGGTTAGAATTGCCCATGGGAAAAGTGTGTTATTAGTTTAAGAAAAAGAAAGTGGGTTTTGTATCGGCGTGGTGAAACACATTATTGATAATGAATAAAAAAAATTGATTTTTCTCAGCATAGAAACTAAATGTATAGTAATTATGAACGTTCATGTGTGTGTGTACTTTGTTTTGAAAGCAAACTGATTTTAGAAACATATTGTAAATCATTGTTAAAATACTGCAAATGAATTTACTCAGGTTGTTGTTGTTGTTGTTGTTGTTGTGGTGGTGGTGGTCATCCTCATCGTCATTGTTATCATCATCAGTTTCCCCAGTCCAAAGACTGGTATGATGCACCTCTTCACACTAGATAATACTCTTGATTTCTGCATAACTACGGAAATTTACATCTCCTGAACCTTGATTACTGTAATCAAGTCTCGATCTCCCCACCACAGTTGTTATCATGATACTTCCTCCATTAGCAAATAGGTACTTCGCGATGTGTCTTGTCAATGTATCCTTTCTTTTTGTCAAATTGAGCCATTTATTTTTTTCTCCCGAATTCATTTGACTGCTTCCTCAAGAGCTGTATAATCTTTAGCACTACATTTCAAAAGCTTCTGTTCTCTTCATGTTTGTACTACTTATCATCTATGTTTCATTTATTTATAAGACTAAACCCCAAACAAACAGGTACAGAACAACTTTTCAAATACTATAATTTATATTTGACATTTCTCTTAGTAAGCAAAGCTTTTCTTGCTATTGCCAGATTGTATTTTGTCTTCTGTTTGTTTTTACCAGTGTCAGTTGTTTTGCTGCCCAAATAACAAAACCTGTCTATTACATTCAGCACCTCATTTCCTGGTGTAATTCTGTCAGCATCACATGATGCAATCTGACTACACTACATTGAAGTTATTATGCTATGTAGCGATTCATCTTACATTGAAGAGCCAAAGAAACTGGTGCATCTGCCTAATATAGTGTAGAGCCTCTGCAGGCACACAGAAGTGCCACAACACAATATGGCAGGACTTGACTAATGTGTGAATTGACACCATGGAGGGAATTGACACCATGAATCATGCAGCGCTGTCCATAAATACATAAGAGTACAAGAGGTGAGATCTCTCTGAACAGCTCGTTGGAAGGCATCCCAGATGCGCTCAATAATGTTCATGTCTTCGGAGTTTGGTGGCCAGTGGAAGTGTTTAAACTCAGTAGAGTGTTCCTGGAGCCACTCTGTAGCAATTCTGGATGTGTGGGGTTTTGCATTGCCCTGCTGGAATTGTCTAAGTCTGTCGGAATGCACAATGGACATGAATGGACGCAGTTGATCATACAAGATACTTATGTACGTGTCACCTGTCAGAGTCATATCTAGATGTTTCAGAGGTCCCATATCACTCCAAGTGCCCACACCCCACACCATTACAGAGCCTCCACCAGCTTGAACAGTCCCCTGCTGACATGCAGTGTCCATGGGCTCATAAGGCTGTCTCAATTGCTATAGACTTCCGCTGGCCACCAAACTCCCAAGACATAAACATTATTGAGCATATCTGGGATGCCTTCCAACAAGCTGTTCAGAGAGATCTCGCCCCTTGTACTCTTATGTATTTATGGACAGTGCTGCATGATTCATGGTGTCAATTCCCTCCATGGTGTCAATTCAGACATGCTTCCTCTAACAGGATATCAAATGCTTCTGCTGTCCTAAGATTCACAAGAGCTCTTTTAGAACATCTATAGAAGTCTACCTGCACACGTCCATCTGCTTGATACAATTTGAAACGAGACTCGTCTGACCAGGCAACATTTTTCCAGTCATTAACAGTCCAATGATGGTGTGGATTGGACTAGGTGAGAAGTAAAGCTTTGTGTCATGCAGTCACTCAGGGTACACGAGCAGGTCTTCGGCTCCGAAAGCACATATCAATGATGTTTCGTTGAATGGTTCAAACACTTACACTTGTTGATGGCTCGTCACTGAAATCTGCAGATTTTTGTGGAATGGTTGCACTTCTGTCATGTTAAACAATTCTCTTCAGTCATCATTGGTTCTGTTCTTGCAGGATGTTATTCCGGGCGCAGTGATGTCGGAGATTTGAAGTGTTACTATATTCCTGATATGGTCGTATGGGAAAAACTGCCATTTCATCACTACCTTGGAGATTCTTTGTCCCATCACTTGTGCACCAACTATAACACATTATTCAGACTCGCTTAAATTTTGATAATCTGCCATTGTAACAGCAGTAACTGATCTAACAACTGCGCCAGACACTTGCAGTATTCTGCCTGTTTACATATCTCTGTTTTTGAATATGCATGCCTATAGCAGTTTCTTTGGCACTTCAGTGTATAACATCTTTTCAAGAAACTGTCCATACCATTCAGCTTGTTTTTATTTAAGCCCTTTACCATCTTTGATAGAATTATAATGGCATCAGCAAACCTTACAGTTTTTACATCACCAAGAAGAAGATGTGTGATTATAATGAAATTTATTCCACAATTTAGGAACATGACAATACACTAATGATTAGGAATACAGAGATGGATATGCACTCTGACAGTCAGAATTAAGTATGCTTCCACACACAGCATTCAGAGCCTCTAGACATCATAACTGGGCACCAGTGTCCATGGATATGGTGTTGTGAAACACACTGCCATGTGGTTTGTAGGAGCATCCATAAAGTGTCAACAGTTGTTGCAAGAGCTCCAGAACAACAAGTTGCTGAACGACCATATCCCAGATGTATTTGATGGATGACTTGTCAGACATGTGCAGGCCAGGGAGTCAGCTGAACACATTCCTCACCTCACGTGGCTAGGCTTTGTCCTGTTGAAATAGGGCATGTGGAACTGCCTGCAGGAGGAGCAGTGCCTGAGGCTCTAAGACATCTCATGATGGAATGGTTCTATTCAGATTCCCCTCAGTATGTAGGAAGTGTGCATTTACAAGGCCACGGAAGTCTGAGGTGTTGATGGTTTCTTGACAGTGGAAGTCAGTGCAGTGTCATGTGTGCCGCCTGCACAGTCCTAAGCAGAATGTGTCAAGCCATCGATGCAGGTATGTCCACACCCACTGCAGCACTCCAAAGTCGAGTCAATACCGTGGATGAGGCTTTTTGTCAGTTAGGACCACACAGACTGCACCAACTGAGCTTGGCTTGGCCAAACGCTGTTGTGATACGCAAAAGGGAGCACTGCTGGGCCTATGTACATGCCTCCTCGCTGAAGTCTTAATTGCTTATTATGATTCCACTGTTGTACACATCTTCTGATTTTGGAGTGATTTAGACCATTATTTCTTGGTGGTGCAATTTTCACAAACAGTAGTGTATTTCTTCTCCTCAGAGGTTAATCATTTTTCCAAATATCTCCTTGGTTTTCTTTACTGCTTGTTGTGTGTATAGATTGCATAACATGCAGACCAGGCATCAACCCTGTCTTACATCCTTCTCAGCTAATGCCTCAGGCAATTTTTGTACTCAGGTATTTTTCATTAATTCTACACTAGACATATTTATATTTATAGGAAGGTAGGAAATGTGTGATATTATTGTTAAAACCTATATATGACACAGAATGCTTTGTACCCTTAAAAAATAAATTATTTTGTTTTTAGTAACAAAAAGGAGGAAGAGAGAAAATGTAATGCAACTAAAATAAAGGTATACTTCAAGCATAAAATTTGTCAGCAGATGCAAGACCAGTTAAACACTTTGTGAATCAAGTTTTTATGTAATTTTTGGAAACAGATGACACACGTTGAGAAGAAGCTGAAAAACTTTATAGCAGGCTGGTAATAGTCGCCTGCAATGAATACATTTCACTTACAAAGTAGCTACCAGCTGACACTGTTTTTTTGTGCACCAAAATATAGTGAGCAGCAGACTTGGCTTGACCATGAAGTCTCGATAAGCAAGCGTATGAAGAGCCACAATGCCTATCATCACACAGAAACATAAATATACAACATCTTTATGGAGAGATTGCTAGGAAAAGACCAACTTAATTTCACTATCTACACTGAGCAACAGCATTATCTCACTACCTCAAAATACATATTTTTATTTTTGTAGAATGTGTTGTAAATTGTCACTAAACCAAAAATAAGACATGTCATCACAAATTAGTTGCAAGTATATATCAAAATACCCATCAGATATATTTTCAGATTTATTAGCAATTTGATAGTTGCAAACTCTCTTTCTGTTTAACCAGTGCAAAACTGTTTGATTGTTGTTGTAAAGTCATACAATTCAGTGACTGTAAAATGTAAACTTTCATGGCTGAAATTGTCACAATTAATAAAATATCCTGTAAACAGATGGATAGTGTCACTGTGGGAAGCCCCTTAAGCCCAGTTATAGCGAACTTCTTTGTGGAAAAATTCAAGTAGCAGCCATTGGAAACTGCAAATAAGAAACCGAATATTTGGTTCCGTTACTTGGTTGACACGATAGTTTTGTGGCAGCATAGCAGGGAGGAACTGGATTGTTCTCAAGTTTCAGTTTACCAGAGAGGAGGAGGCAGGCAGAAGATTAAATTGTCTTTATGTGCTAGATTTCAAGAAAGAAGATGGTATCTTGGCCCACATAATTTACCAAAACGGCATGCACACAGACCGTTACCTACACTGGGACAAAAGGAAGCCATTATAAAAATATCAGTGGATAGAGCAAGAAAAATCTATGAACCAGAGTTGCATGATGCAGAATTAAAATACCTCACCAATGCATTGCTCCAGAATGTTTATTTGTTCTCTGAGGTGAAAAGAGTATTAAGAGAAATCATTGCGATGCTCAAGCACCAGTGAAATCAAAAGCTTTCCTGCCATTCATTAAGGAAGTGACTGACTGCATAGAAAAAATCTTAAAAAAGCGTGACATTGTGGTAATTTACACACTCACTCGGAAGAATCAGGATTACCTAAAATTGGCCAAGGATGCTCGCCAAGTGGTGGAAAAATCTGGAATTTATAAGATTCTGGGTAGTTGTCAGGAGGTGTATGTGGGTACTACAAAAAGAACTGTCACAAATGACTCAAAGAGCACAGGGGCAATTGCAGAAGAGGGGAGACTGACAGATCAGCTGTTGCGGAACATGCTTTACAGCTGCGAGACCACCACATTCATTTTGATAGAATTCAAATAGTGGCTGCCACAAAAGGGTACCACAGAAGGCTATTCAGAGAGGCCATAGACATTGTGAAACACCCCAGGAATTTCAGTAGGCAGGAAGAGGGCGTGAAATTGAATGAAATTTGGATTCTGGTGCTGAAGATGATGTGTACCAGTCTTCCACCTTGGAATGGTGACAATCGACAACAGCCAATTTCACTTGCTTATCAAAACATGTGACATCATGCCACTGTGTGGGAGCTTATGGAAGTGGAATTTTGCTGTAGTCAGTAGCGAGCCAGGGTGAACCAGCCATTCAACAAAGCTGTAGTCCCCCTTGAAAATGTCCTCCGCAGATGGGGACGAAATGTCGGTTTTTAAAGTGAAATCTCTTTGACCACAGCGTAATAGCCTGGAATATTTTATTAATTGTGAATTGAATGAATTTTGTGTGCTGTTTGGCAAATTCAATAGCCATTAGTCCATGCATGATTATAAAACAGTTTAAAAATTCCATAGCAATACATTGAGCTCCAATACTAAAAGAGAATCATGACAATGAAGTCTAGTTCTATTGTGTTTCTGTGCGGGTAAAATGATATCTTTTAATTTCTGAAATTAGCCAAACTGTGCTCTAATTTCTTCAGTGGTGCACTTCATGCACTTCACAATGGACTGAAACAAAAGTGAATTTGATATAATGAGAATAGTTCTGCACGAATTCTTCCCCCCCCCCCCCCCCCCTCCTCCCCCACCCCACCCCCATATTTTAACTTTACAGTATATACTGTGCATCAGAGTGAGTGTTCTGACATACCCCAAACTTTGAGTCTGACCATTTTGCATTCCTTGAGTGCGTCAGTTGGTAGAGTGTTGGCCACAAAAGTCAAAGGTCTGAGTCTAAATCATAGTGGTTTTATCATTTCATCTCTGCAAGGAAGTTTCATTTCTTCAGTTGTAGTTTCAGTTTGAGGATCATCTAAAATATCTGGATGTTGACACTGAGCTCTAAAACTATACAGCTAATAGACACTTTTACAAACGAATGAAAAGTATATAATTTATGGTTATAAATATCAATTTTTATGTTTCAAGATCAACCAGTCCTTTCCTTCAACTTTGCTGCAGATTGCAGTCCATGGCAGAAATTAAATAGCACTTTTCCATGATTTTTGTGCAGGATAATCCAGAGCAAGGCGTTCTTTATTTGGCGAGAGGTCTGATGAATGTTCTACAGCATTACACATGGGAAGCAAACAGCAGTGCACGGTGTACTGTCTACCTGCATGTACTGGACATGCTGTCAGCTGCAGCACAAGAGTGTTACCCATATCACATTGAGAAAGGTGACTATTTTTTTAACTGTTATGATTCTGTCACTGTTACACTTTTCATGTTAACTGTGACATTTATAGTTATCACCATTTAACATAATTTATTTAAAGTGGATTGAGCTCAGTTGTCAACAGAAATTACAAGATAAATCTGTTTCTCGCGCAGCCCAAGAGCAAAATTACAGCAAGAGACAGAACTACTTTTCTCCACACTTCCTCAGTGAAACTGATGATTTTAAAATTTCTGGGTTTGCATCTGAGTTAATGCTTTCATTTTTCTTTCCACACTATTTTGATAATGTGTCCAAATAGCAGGCAACAACTCTAGGCTCGATACCTACTGGACATAACAGGGGAAAGTTTTCAAACCATCATGGAAAGAAAAATGACTACATTGACTTGGTTACAAAAATCCAGATGATAGTCTTGGTGAAAATCTGCATGATTGAAAATAATGCCTGTGAAAGTATATGCTGTAAGATGACTGTCTATTTGACAGCACTATCCAAAAACAAACGGTATGTGTTGAGTAGTAGGAACAAATGTCAGTCATCATAAATGAAGAGAAAAAAATAGAAATTCTGAAGGAGCCAAATGTCATTCTGTTATTCAGGACCAAGGGAAAGAATTCTGTTAATATCATGGTGTCATCAAAATAAGTAACAAAGGGGAAGAAAACATAGGTTCAAAATTAAAGTTAATATGAACATCATAAATACAGGAAGCTATTAAAAATGTTACAAATTCTTTGATGAAAAATGTAAATCTAGGACAAATCCAAAATAAAAAAGAAAAGCAGTATCTTTTATAGTAGTTCTAAGTTTTAGATGGAATACAAATAGTGATTGAGAGAGAAAAACTAATACATACTTTTCAGGCAAAGTAGTGGCACATAAGCATGTGAAAAATAATGGTTATGACATGCATAGGCTTTCAGGCATTCATTATTTTTCAGATATTGAGATTCATACAAAAATACACATGTACATAAATCTACATGTTAAGATTTTCCTGCTTTTCATGTGAACTATAACAAAACAAATGAGGCACAAAAATGTAATCCTTGCAAAGTGTTAAAAGCAGTGGATGAAAGGAGATATGTAACATCGAAAGGTCTGATAAAAACAGACAAATTATGCTCAGAGGTAACCAGAGGATTATGTGGCAGGCGGTAAATGATATGCATCCTTATTCCCAGATGACAAGAGAACAAACAGACTCTTCAGTAAACTATCCTGTTTCCATCATCACTGTTGTTAAATGAATTCACAGTACATCTACATCTACATACATACTCCGCAATTCACCATACGATGCGTGGCGGAGGGTACCTTGTACTGCAACTAGCATCTTCTCTCCCTGTTCCACTCCCAAACAGAACGAGGCAAAAATGACTACCTATATGCCTCTGTACAAGCCTTAATCTCTCTTGTCTTATCTTTGTGGTCTTTCTGTGAAAAATAAGTTGGCGGCAGTGTAATTTTACTGCAGTCAGCCTCAAATGCTGGTTCTCTAAATTTCCTCAGTAGCAATTCACTAAAAGAACGCCTCCTTTCCTCCAGAGACTCCCACCCAAGTTCCTGAAGCATTTCCGTAACACTCGCGTGATGATCAAACCTACCAGTAACAAATCTAGTAGCCCGCCTCTGAATTGCTTCTATGTCCTCCCTCATTCCAACCTGATAGGGATCCCAAACGCTCGAGCAGTATTCAAGAATAGGTCGTATTAGTGTTTTATAAGCGGTCTCCTTTACAGATGAACCACATCTTCCCAAAATTCTACCAATGAACCGAAGACAACTATCCGCCTTCCCCACAACTGCCATTACATGCTTGTCCCACTTCATATCGCTCTGCAATGTTATGCCCAAATATTTAATCGATGTGACTGTGTCAAGCACTACACTACTAATGGAGTATTCAAACATTACAGGGTTCTTTTTCCTATTCATCTGCATTAATTTATATTTATCTATATTTAGAGTTAGCTGCCATTCTTTACACCAGTCACAAATCCTGTCATTTTGTATCCTCCTACAGCCACACAACGACGACACCTTCCCGTACACCACAGCATAATCAGCAAACAGTCGCATATTGCTATCCACACTATCCAAAAGATCATTTATGAAGATAGAAAACAACAGCAGACCTACCACACTTCCCTGGGACACTCCAGATGATACCCTCACCTCCGATGAACACTCAACGTCGAGGACAACTGGGTTCTATTACACATACTGGGTTTTGCATTCATAGTTGCTCAACATAAGCACTTAATAATGCTGACATTAACTGAAATCGTATGCCAGTGTGTGAGATATGAATAGACATGGACTGGCATGGTGTGCCGTCCAGAAGTTTAATTGTACTTCTGCCAAAGTAAGTACAAGCAATAAATCCATATATAGAGACACCCTGACAAATTTCAAGTGGCATAGTTTACTGTTGAGCATCATCCCACTTAGAGACTAACTTCTTGATATGATGTTACAAGTTAGTGCAGTCATTTATCTCTTATAGTTCTTGCCCAATTTCATGGAACTGTGTTCCAACTAGGCAAACCACAAACTAATACAATTGCTGTTTTGAGGGTATGCAGCATCAAGGACAACATGCAACAACTTTTTTCAATGTATGTGATAAAATTGGGTTGTGTACTAAAAAATAAACCTCCACTGTGAAGTGCTGGAACAGGTAGTACTGTCTGTTTGTTACAATTTTCTTTTAATACACTCGTATTCATGGTCAAAAAGGAGAACAAGGCACTATTAGAAATGGTACTGAGAACAGTTCCAAGTTTCATGGAAGCAGAAAATTAAATTTTCGCTGAATTGAGAAGTTACTGTCAGTTTCAGAGCCACATATCCATGTCCACTGTATGTCGTGATTCAAGTCACCTGGCAGAAATTGATGGAGAATGTTGTCAAACACCTGCCTATACATACAATAAAAACCAAATATCTCGTCCAAATGTGCTATATGACATGAAACTGAATTTTTCATCAGTAAATGAAGGAGACTATTCTGCCACAGTAATGCATGAAGGGCGGAGAGCAGCAAGTTGTTGTAACACAGTCTATGATGGTTCAATCCTATGAGCTATCTGTTTGCAGTATGATGTGCAAGTGTGTGGTTCAACTAAATATTTCTCACATCACATTGACCTTGCCTTTCAAGCAACATTCAAACTGCACACCATTCTCCTGACCTTACACTACCCCATTTCTCATGAAAGTATTTTCTAGATCGAGTATATCTAAAACTGAAATCATAAATTTTGGAGCACACATGCAATTTCTGTAGGTGCATCATTGATGAAATAGCCTAATTGAAATGTCTTCTATTCCAGTGTTAATATTTTCATTCCAGTGACTAATAAAACAATCAGGGCAGTACAGCTTGAAAATGAATGAATGGGACGCTCCTATCACTGAAATTGTCTGATAAGATGAGCTGAAATTCTAGAATATAAAAGTTATAGCTTATAGTATTTAATATGAGCTTGTTCATTTGCTCCTTATGTTTTCTTAGTCTTATTACTCCACAAGACCAGGGATTATATGTGATGAAGATTGTGGCCACATTTTGCTCATTGCCTCTACTGTTACCTGTTTGTGACATTTATGTAATGCAGTCAGAATGATAGTATCTGCTGTTAGGATGCTCTTGCATGTGCAGTCTCTGAATCATCTACAACATGTACGCAGTCAGAATGATAGTATCTGCTGTTAGGATGATCTTGTATGTGCAGTCTCTGAATCATCTACAACATGTACTCCATTTTATTGTGTTAAATAGTTTCAGTATTATTTACAATGGAAGAAATGAGGAATATCAAATATTAACCACTTTCACAATACTTTATGTAATGATGTGCAGTCTACAACATGATAATTAATTTTTTATAAATAATTTATATCTACTTGACATCATCATTTTTCTCGAATCAGTCACAATAGAGCTTGGTTTGACTAATCAGTGATACAAAAGGTATAAATCCATTGATAATGTTCCAGTTTTGAAAAGAGAAAAATTAATTCCTAATGTCTGTTGTGTATATCAGTGTTCAAACAGAAAGCTTTTAGAAGGGCAGCATTTACACTCCTCTTTAAATGCAACTTATCTCTCATATGAGATGTATACCAAAATTTTCAGAATTTGCAAAAAAGTTGATGAAATTAAAGATAAACTATATTATTAATTATAAAAAATGCAGCTGATAATTCTGTACTCTATAGATAAGAAAAAGACCAAGAGAAAATCTGTTTAAAACTATAATACTAATTACTTTTTGATAATATATTTACTTGCTTAGTTACAGTGTTTCACAGATAGGTTACATACACACTAATGTAAAAAATTTGTTCCAGTGGTATCTAATGACACCCTGTATGGCTCTGATCCAAAATTTATAGCAGAAATCAATAAGACCTGCTCAGCTCTCATAGATGAAATTCTTAATCACCTGAAATTTCTTGGTGCCAATGAGCAGTACAAAAAACAGGTAAATATATTTGGAATAACATATGAAACAACTATAATCTCAAATGTTGATGATGAAAGTGCTCTCTGACACAAGTTTATTGCAATAACTGGCATTGTGAATTGTGGTATTGCTGTATATTCTAATGCTGTGTGGCTTGCTGGCTTAGTGGGTAAGAAGCAGAATATTAATCCAAAAGTAGGCCTAGTTGGTTCAAGCATATTTTTCCATTTCACTTTTTTTCACATATGCAATGAATTTTTGCTGCGAAAAATGCCAAGTTGAACTTTGGCTCATGGTCCACAGTAAACAGTGTGTTCCCGTTTTACTGAATGGAATTGTCACTTCATAGGTAGGAAGAAATCATGGGCAGACTACTTCAAATTGATCCATGCCTAGTAGAGCACTGCAATATTCAAAAAACCTTTACATTGAGGATAACTTTACTTACTGGTCACAGTTTGTCACTGCCTTATTCCCACATCAAATATTTATTGATTTTGAAGCAAAAATTTAACTTCAGGTAGCTACAGAATTTTGCAACTAGATGCTAAGCAGTGCTGATGATGTTCTCACTGAAAGTAAGCATATTAATTTACCCAAAGTGACTTTTGAAACCAATAATCACAATAACTGCTTTAGTGAGAAAATGTTTATGTCATTATGTTGCTGTTTTTGTTGTTAAGCACAAGTTATGACATATCTTGACAGTGGCACGTGATCTACATGAATATAGTCTGGATTCATAGTCACAGCTTTCGTCCAGTATATAGCAATACTAGAATCTGACAGTTTGTTGAGAGTGTTAGCACATTTTTAGTGGTATATTAGGTTTTCTTTCTTGCTTTAGAAAAGAATAGTTTAATAGATGTGTATTTGACATCTGTCTGGTAATGTTGAAACTTTGCAGAGATACTTAAATTTCTGTTCCAGTCTTCCTTGGCTCTCGATTTATTCACAAGAATTATTATTAGAGGAAATTTATCAGAGCCCAGCATCACAGCATTGGCATTGAACCTTTGGAATCTAGCTCACAGGCATGGTCAAGCAGATGTTAAATTGGCAGTAAGTTCTTATCTCAGTGAAATATAATTTCTGCATTCAAGAAACTTAAACAGGTGTTCTTAACATTGCCTGTAATACTTCCATGTTTATTTGCTTTTCAGGCCAGAACCATAGAATACATCAAAAGAAAGTCACAGCAAGCTGAAGGAAATGCCTATTCTGAGCTCATGACAAAATTACCTATGAAGGTATAGAATGTAAAAAGATCTGCAACCTAAACTTTTCTCGCATCTTCTTGCTTACAAAGACTGCATGTTATGGAACTGCTGTGATAAATGTATAAGCTGCCAAATCAACGTATATTTAAATATAAATGTATTTCTCAGAATGTAATATTATCATTTGTAATACTGTTATTTGTTGGATATTAAAACCGGAAAAAAGATAACTTGTTTTGCCTTTCTTCTCACTAATCAGATGTGAGTTTGGCCTCACTGTATTAATCAAAAGAAAACAAGTAACACATGTATTCATCCATTATGCATATGGACAGCCATTGCCAGAAGAGGAGAACTGCTGAAAAATTAATATCTGTATCACGAACTGTCAAAAATGCACTTAATTTTCAACCTGGTCACCTTTTGTCACTGAACAAGTCCAGAATAATTTAATTTTTGTTACACTACATTGATCTGTTTGCTAGAAAATTATAGTAGGTTGTTTACCCTTAAGAAACCAATTACACCTGATACACTAAACGTATAGCACAGCCTTTACTAGAGTGAATTTAGAAAACAAAGAAACATGTAAAAATATAACGTGATAGATAACTAAAATACCTGCAACTCTTCCACATCTAGTTAGAACTCTACGAACCTCATGGCTGTTCTAGCATGTGCATCGAATCTTTCCATTTCCAGAGGGTTTGGTCTCCCCCTCCCTCCCCCCTTTAAACCAATCAACCAACCATTTCCATAGGTGCCGACTGTACTACTACTACTACTACTCCCTGTACTACTAGAACCCTTCTGAATCATTTGTCCTGGCAGGACTCGAACCACCACAACATATTTAATGTCCATCTATATGCAACAACTGTTTCTACAATTACTGCATAGGACAATAAGTAATGGAAATTTCCACTGTATGATTTTGGGGACTGTTCTGCTCTACTGAAATGCCTAAATCACTGGTTGTCTCTTCAAGCTTGAAGACTGGATTGGCTTCCTGGAGGATACCAGGGGCTGTGAAATGGGAAATTTCCCTGAGTGAGACACAGAGTAACCTTCTGCAGTTCACGTTGTAATCTACTTGCTCCTTCCTACTTGCAGCTGTTATCCACATTAGTCTTTTATGAAGAGTTGAGAGGAACGAAGATTACAATAAACTTTCTAGTTTACTTATCTTTTTACACAGAGTTGGCTCCAGTACTTCTTGCCCAGGGGCCTGATTCTAGAAGCTGAAATTCTCACATTTTAGGTCCTCATGGTTTTAACATCGTTGTTGCAGAATTTTTGTTCTTACATTAATATATTTTGTCACATTTAAGTATATCATACATATAGAAGCTTTCGAAATGTGGTGCTACAGAAGAATGCTGAAGATTAGACGGGTATATTACATAACTAACGAGGAGGTATTGAATAGGATTGGGGAGAAGAGAACTTTGTGGCACAACTTGACGAGAAGACAGGATCGGTTGGTAGGACATGTTCTGAGGCATCAAGGGATAACCAATTTAGTACTGGAGGGCAGCGTGGAGGGTAAAAAACGTAGAGGGAGACCAAGAAATGAATAGACTAAGCAGATTCAGAAGGATGTAGGTTGCAGTAGGTACTGGGAGATGAAGAGGCTTGCACAGGATAGAGTAGCATGGAGAGCTGCATCAAACCAGTCTCAGGACTGAAGACCACAACAACAACAACATTCTTTTGATTTTTCACATTAACAAAGCTGTACAGTTTTTCTTGACAAATGAATTTCTATTAGTTTCAATTATTATTTCATAAATGAATACAAAAATAAACATAATAAACAGTACTAGATTGCGTAATTAATAATAGAAATTTTAAGTGTGCCAAATAATTCGTAGTTTCATATGTTTCTAAAAAAATTATTTTAACTGTACATTCAGAACTAGTTATTCTTCATAACACCCAAAATAAAGTAAATTCCCTTCATGAATTTTAGCTTGAAAAATAACATACTATGTATAAAATTATATAAAAGTTTTCAGAAAAGCAGCTGAGATAATATTGACCTGTCCAAAATTTGAAAAATAATACTGGTATCGACAAATATTGCTGAGGAAAAGTAGTGCTAGAGGAGGATGACCCATTACAACGACCACTGGCACATGTGGTGTTGGAGCTGCACGAGCCTGTGGAGATGGCTCAGTCCTCCTGGCAGATTTTGTTTTAACAGTATATGGCTCCATTATGTTACCTTCTACATTCTGTGATGATTCCTCCGACACCAGTCCCCCTAAATTCCTATGACTTAAGTCTACTCTTGAACTTCCTGGATTTTGATGGTATATAATCATTCTAATTGCAGATCTCTTGTTTAACAATCTGGCAACTACATTCCTTACTTCTGTTTTTATCACTATTTCTTCCATGTTAGTATTAGGTGTTATTGCATTTGTATCCTAATTACAGTTCGGACTCTGCAGCATTATGTGATCTATAGTTCCCTCATGACCACAATGACAAATGTTTGTTTGCGATTTTGAATTCTTCTTAAGTGATTGGGATATGGGCCATGCCCTGTTAAAAAGTCTGTCTCTTACCGGGGTTGATGTGTTTCAGTTGTAGTCTATCCTTCACGTTTGGAAATGTTCCGTGAACTCTACACCTCACAATGTGTTCCATTCACATTGCCACTTCTGCATCTTCCAGTTCCACAAGCCTGGTGCCCACTCCACTTCCAGTCATACAAAAGATCTTCTCCAGTTTTCCCACTTTCAACCAATTCCTGTTGACTGCACAGTATATGGGATAGTTATGTACACAGGCTTAATTCCCATTATAACCAACAGTGCTTCAACAGGAGTCATACTGAAGGCACCAATCAGCCAAAGAAGACTTTCTTGTCTTAGGATGCTTCTGTAACATTGGTTACAGAGCTACTGTGCGCATACATTTAAAGCAAAGCCTACTATTGCCGAGAAAATTGCACTATGGTAGGTTCTCACAGCAAGCAATGGAAGTTCGTAATGAGCTGCGCTCATAAGTACTAATTTGCGCACAATGTGTTGTACTCTTTGTGTGACCTTTGTTAGACACACCATAAAACTTCTTTCATCCAGTAGCACTCTCAGATATCCAGTTGTGTCACTACAGCAAATTGAAATGCCCTCCAATCTTATTGTGGGAATTCTAATAGATGACAGATTTTTCTACAGTAGTACATATGTTGTGTTATTGTCAGTGATAGTCTGTTTATTGATAGCACACCATGCCTGCATCTCAGAGAGTATACAATTTGCTTTCTTCTCAAGTTTGGCCTTAGAACTTTCAGATGCTACTGCTAAATCGTTATCACCATATGCCACCATATCATCTATGTCTTCATCATTTTTGATTTGTTGCAGGAGAGGCTCAATTGTTAAAATCCCAAAATATGGAGCCACAAACCAACCCCCTTTTTGTAATTTTCTTCAGTATGTTGGTCTTCCCTGGAGTCCTTTGGCAAAAGCATGTGGTAGGACACACAGCCCAACGGAAGTTCTTATACACTCCTGGAAATTGAAATAAGAACACCGTGAATTCATTGTCCCAGGAAGGGGAAACTTTATTGACACATTCCTGGGGTCAGATACATCACATGATCACACTGACAGAACCACAGGCACATAGACATAGGCAACAGAGCATGCACAATGTCGGCACTAGTACAGTGTATATCCACCTTTCGCAGCAATGCAGGCTGCTATTCTCCCATGGAGACAATCGTAGAGATGCTGGATGTAGTCCTGTGGAACGGCTTGCCATGCCATTTCCACCTGGTGCCTCAGTTGGACCAGCGTTCGTACTGGACGTACAGACCGCGTGAGACGACACTTCATCCAGTCCCAAACATGCTCAATGGGGGACACATCTGGAGATCTTGCTGGCCAGGGTAGTTGACTTACACCTTCTAGAGCACGTTGGGTGGCACGGGATACATGCGGAAGTGCATTGTCCTGTTGGAACAGCAAGTTCCCTTGCCGGTCTAGGAATGGTAGAACGATGGGTTCGATGATGGTTTGGATGTACCGTGCACTATTCAGTGTCCCCTCGACGATCACCAGAGGTGTACGGCCAGTGTAGGAGATCGCTCCCCACACCATGATGCCGGGTGTTGGCCCTGTGTGCCTCGGTCGTATGCAGTCCTGATTGTGGCGCTCACCAGCACGGCGCCAAACACGCATACGACCATCATTGGCACCAAGGCAGAAGCGACTCTCATCGCTGAAGACAACACGTCTCCATTCGTCCCTCCATTCACGCCTGTCGCGACACCACTGGAGGCGGGCTGCATGATGTTGGGGCGTGAGCGGAAGACGGCCTAACGGTGTGCGGGACCGTAGCCCAGCTTTATGGAGACGGTTGCGAATGGTCCTCGCCGATATCCCAGGAGCAACAGTGTCCCTAATTTGCTGGGAAGTGGCGGTGCGGTCCCCTACGGCATGCGTAGGATTCTACAGTCTTGGCGTGCATCCGTGCGTCGCTGCGGTCCGGTCCCAGGTCGACGGGCACGTGCACCTTCCGCCGACCACTGGCGACAACATCAATGTACTGTGGAGACCTCACGCCCCACGTGTTGAGCAATTCAGCGGTATGTCCACCCGGCCTCCCGCATGCCCACTATACGCCCTCGCTCAAAGTCCGTCAACTGCACATACGGTTCACGTCCACGCTGTCACGGCATGCTACCAGTGTTAAAGACTGCGATGGAGCTCCGTATGCCACAGCAAACTGGCTGACACTGACGGCGACGGTGCACAAATGCTGCGCAGCTAGGGCAATTCGACGGCCAACACCGCGGTTCCTGGTGTGGCTGCTGTGCCGTGTATGTGATCATTGCTTGTACAGCCCTCTCGCAGTGTCCGGAGCAAGTATGGTGGGTCTGACACACCGGTGTCAATGTGTTCTTTTTTCCATTTCCAGGAGTGTATGTACAGCAGGTGTGTGCAAGGAATGGAAGGAGATTTTGTGTGTGTGTGTGTGTGTGTGTGTGTGTGTGTGTGTGTGTGTGTGAAAACAAAGGCTGCCACAACAGCAAACAGAAAGATCCACTTTTCTGGATCTTAGTAGAAGAGATGTTGGCCTATTGCTCATTAAAGATGTGCATTCATTATATTACTGTCACTTTTCTTCGTTTTTTTTCTCTTTTCTTAATTTTAGATATATCCTTTCAGTTTTATGTATTGAGCAGTAAATGTATTTCAAATCCTTTTGTTGTGTGCCAGCAATTACCAACTTTCTCAGTTTTCTAGTCCTTTAGGCCTACCTCCTTACAAGACTGCATTCTTAGTTGTCCTATACCTTCCTGATGTGTATGTTGTTATTTGAAATATTGCGACTTCTACGTGCTCTTTAATCTCAATGTCGTTCTGCAGCTGTTTACAATAATGTTTGAATGCATCAGCTTGTTTCCTAAATATGCTTCTCATGTTCACAGTTTTCTTATATTCTCACTCCCACCTCACGTTTCTCTGATACATGTTGTCCTGCTCAGCTGTGTCTTATCTCCAATTCTTTTGACTGGAGACATTGTCTGTATCATTTGTCATAAAGACGAAGTTCCATACTCCTCAAACCACCACTTTTCAATATTATATTGTGTAAATGATCATGTTATCAAAGTTGTGAGTTTTTTACTGTTCTGGTTCTTAAATTAATTGTGTGAAACATGTAATTCATCATTTCTCAGATGTATGCTAACTGATACCTATATTCTTATGAATTCTATTTTTGGATGTTATGTTACAGCAGTGTACTGTTCACTGATGTCAAATAATAATAATAATCTGTATAAAATCTACCAGGGGCAACAAAAATTTGATTTTCAGTGTTTCATATGACTATTGAACATGTTTAAAAATTGAAAATACTGTCTTAATATACTCACTAAGAAGTACACCCATACATTAAAGGCTTAACACAATAAGTCAAGTCAGAAACTGTACGTTATATGTCTTGAGCCAACGTAACTCACAGTGTGCAAATTACCCAGACTATATTCATCCAATTTTTGAAAATGAGAACAGTTGGCCATTTTCACCATACTTTTCACACAAATAAAATTTCAAACATTTTCAAATTTTTTTTTTCTGGCTTATAGCCCTCCCTCCCCCCTCCGACTTCACACTAATGAAAAGAAAACATTTATCACTTTCTGCATTTTCCCTATTCATGCAGTAAAATGTCACCATCAGGCGTGACATTTTAATTTATTACTTCTTTACTACTACCTGTAACTCTATTCACAACACATTTTACAGACAGTAATCACATTCACCACCTAATGTACCTGCAAAATTATATCATTGTAGAGCATACATTCATGACGAAATCCATGCAATGTACATTGTCTCTGGATGAATAAACTACTACTACTACAAGATGGCAGCAAGTAGTATGGTTACAAGAGAGATAGCTCCCAAGAAAAGTAGAATTTTGATGAGTATAAAGTGTAGTAAAGTCGTGAAAAACGGAATTCTGTGTGATGAGTGCGACGGTTGGTTACATTTTCGATGTGCAAAGTTAGAAGAAGACAATCTTCCAGACGAAAACAGCGAATGACAATGCAATGTCTGTCTGAAGAGTAAGGACAATATGGTGCTGCTGGAGGAAGATAAACATGAGGTAAACTCTAACTATACTACTTTACAAGCTATCTTATCAGTGGTAATTTAAGAGAACCTAGCTCTGGCGAAAGAAAACGAACAACTGAAGAAGGAATATGCAGCAATTATCGGGAACCCATTAAACAATTTTCCCAAGAAGAGGTTAGTGTCGTGTACACAGAACCAAGCAATCAATGTAGGCCATTAGATCACCTACAAAGACAATGGCAGGCTGTTCCTGTCACAAAATATGGTAGAGTCTGTGTAAACTTTCCACCCTTGGAAAACAGATTTAGTGTTCATTAAAGTAGACTCATAAGTCAATGTGCTTAACACAAGTAAGGTTAATGAAAGTGAAGTGAGTAATAGGTCTAGCAACAATATTACATCAACTGTCAATAAAAGTGAAGTGAATAATGGGCACAGTAAAAATATTATGTTAACTGTCAATAGAAGTAATGAAACTGTCAATAGAAGTTAAGTGAATAATGGGTGCAGTAAAAATATTACGTCAACTGTCAGTAGAAGTAATGAAACTGAAAACCACAAGAAAGCAAGCCGCAATTGCAGACCTAGGCCTGTGAAAATACATTTATATACAGACAGTCAAGGAAGGAATTAAGGGATATTGTTGAGAACAATTCAAGCCACCATATCTCATCCACAATAAAACCTAGTTCAAAATTTAAAGATGTAGCAGGTTCTTCACCAGCAGAAGCCATGGAACTGGCAGTTTTTCTGGCTGGATCAAATGATGTAGCGAGAAATGAAGCATAAGACTTCTTGTTCTTATTAAAGAAGAAACTGCAGGAACTACAAAATACAAAAATCCTCATCTTTTCAATACCATTTCGTCATGATATTCCATCCTGGTCTTGTGTGAATGTTATGTGACAAGAGTAAATGAAGAAATGAAGAAAATTTGTAAATACTTTAAAAATGTCTGTTTTATGAACATAACTTACTTAGGTACAAGATTTCATACTGTTCATGGTCTCCATCTGAATCAACTCAGAAAGAAGTATGTCAGTAATGAAATCATAAAACAAGCCAATGAGTTAGGCATAACAAAAATCGAGAGCTCTAAGTCAATACCACTTAGATTTAAGGAAAACTCTTTTTTAGAGGTAGCAAAGAAGGGCTGAGACTAACAGCTTTGCCCAGATTCACACTGGATGACCAGATTAAAGATAAGAATAATATAATAAATGTCAGTAACACTAGAGAGAAATATAGCAGTAATGATGAATGCCCCAGCAACAAAAATCACTCACCAACTTTGTCTTTCAAGATAGGTTATCTCAATATTGAAAGTATAAGTGGAAAACACATAATTTTAAACGAATTTGCAAATGAGAACTTATTTGATGCATTATGCTTAAGTGAGCACTGGTGTTCAGGAAATGAAATATCTCTTCATGTACTAGATGATTTCCACTTAGCAAACAGTTTTAGCAGAGAGCAGCATATTCATGGGGCTGTATCAATTTACATTAAGAAGGGATTAATAAATTTTAGTAATGAACTAGATCTAGGATTTTTGTGCAGTGAGATGCATTTTGAAGCCACAGGCATATATCTGGATCATTTGAAAATTGCTATTGTATCTCTGTATAGATCACCAGATGGAAGTCCATTAATATTTTTAGAAAAACTTGATACTTTACTAAATTTCTTTCTTAGTCCTCAGTGGAAGAAATATAGTATTGTGATTGGTGGTGGCAACAATGCCGCATTTGAAGTAAACAAAGATGTGCACACTGTAAATGAATTTAAAAACATGTTACGACAATTCAACTTCATTTTTACGAACTGCAAACCCACAAGACAGTCCGCTTGTCTCGACAACATACTTACAAATGTCAATAGAGAGTTACTGTCTTCAGATGTAGCTGTCTTCGATTTCTCGGACCATGACTCAGTTTGGGTAAAAATAGGTACAGATAGGCCTAACATGGAGTATAAGGAGTTTAAAGAGCCTAAAATAGTCATCACAAGACCAATAACGCAAGAAAAATTGTCTAATTTCATGGTCTCACTCAGCAATTATGACTGGTAACACCTGTTTAACAATAATGCTCAGGGCTCTGCCAATACATTGTTTGATAGAGTTTTTCATTATTTCTTAAATATATTCGAGACCAACTGCCCTCAATACAAATGTAAAGTTAACCCTAAAAGTAAGAGTAATAGACATAGAGATAAGAATCCATGGTATACCGCTCAACTAGCGAATATGAAAATAAGGTGGTTGTTGTATAGAGATTCTTACAGACTTCAGAAAACTGATATGGCTAAACAAAGGTACTCAAGAGCACAAAAGGAATATAAGTATGCTTAAAATGAGGCCAAAAAACAACATAACCTAGTCAGCATTGAGTCATCAAAAAATAAATGCAGGAAAGCATGGACTATAATAAATTCAGTGGCCAAAAGCAAGCAGAAAGTTGAGGTAGTAATTTCAGCAAATGAATTTAATAACAACTGTATAAAATCTGTTAACCAAATTAGGGAAAGCATTGTGAGGCCACAAGAGACTGTTGCTGATCTCATTTAATACCATAATGTAGACTACACCCTGAACGATAAATTCCTTTTAACAGAGGTCACACCAGATGTTGTTTTAACTCTTGTAAATAATTTTAGACCCTCTGATAGTGAAGATATATATGGTATTTCCTGTAATATGTTAAAAAAGATAATTGGCTACATAGTATATCTTCTTACTAAATGTATAAATAGATGTCTAATTGAAGGAGTATTCCCAGAAGTATTAAAATTATCTAGGGTAGTGCCCATTTACAAGAAAGGAGACAAAAATTGCCCGTCTAGCTATCGCCAAATATCCCTTACACCTATTTTATCTAAAGTTTTGGAATCCATCATAAACTTCCAGTTGTGTGATTATCTGACATGTAATAACATTATTACTGCGGTACAATTTGGCTTTAGGAAGGGCAAATCCACAGTCCATCCCATTGACTCCCTGATTAAAAAAGTGCTTAATGCTTATGAAGGAAAAAATTTTGCTCAGGCTACCTTTTGTGATCTTAGGAAAGCCTTCGATTCAGTGGAGCATATTTCACTCCTCAACAAACTAGTTTATTACGGAATCACAAACAGTGAAGTTGACAACATTTTTTAATCTTTCCTCAGCAACCGTAGACAAATTGTTTGTATTGGTAAACAGAGATCACAGCTAGTTGAAGTTAAGTGCGGTGTGCCACAAGGCTTAGTATTAGGACCTCTGCTATTTATCCTAATAACAAACTATCTACCATCCTACATAAATACTCGCTCCATTCTCTATGCAGAAGATACCACTCTTTTCAATATCAGCTCAGACATTGATATGCTCCAAACTGTGGCAAACGGCACAATATCACAGGCATCAGTCTGGTTTCGAGCTAATGGGTTCCTGCTTAAAGATCCGCCAGTAGAAGACTTCAAGAATAGTGTTAAGTTCTTATGTATTGTTATAGATAGTAAATTGACTTGGGAGCCACATATTACATACATTAGTGCAAGGCTGTCTAGAGTGGTGTATTTGTTAAAGAATTTAAAAAACCATGTACCTGCGGCGTATGTAAGATCAGCCTACTTTGCTTTTTTTCAAAGTATTATATCTTATGGGCTTTTAATATGGGGCAATAGCTCACGCCTTCAGGATATTTTGGTACTTCAGAAGAAAGTAATTCGAATTATCACAAACAGTGATAAACTGGCCCACTGCAAACCACTGTTTATCAACTTAAAAATATTAACTGTTATAAACATGTATATTTACACTGCCCTACTGCATATAAAGAGCAACTTATCAGAATACCAGCGTAGAAGAGATGTATACTCTCATGGAACCAGAAATAGTAGCAATCTTGACATACCTTACTACAGATTATCCAAGTCATTGAACAGTTACGAAGTGGTGGGTATGAAGATGTTTAATGATTTGCCACTAGAATGGGTAGAAGCTCCATTTGATTTATTTAAAGACAAATTGTTCAGTTGGTTAGCTGCAAATCCATACTACTCACTTCAGGAATTTTACGACTGTAAAATATCATAGTGGTACCGATTTGGAGAGTGCGGCATAATTTCTTTAACTGAATCGGTTATGATGCAATATTTTCATATTATTTCATTTTAAATATTGTATTTTATGTAAACCTATGTCACATATTGATCTTTAACCCATGTATATATGCTGTATAACTTGTATATATGTAACTTGACTTTGTCAATTGCTGTAATAGCTAAACGACAATAAAAATTTCATTCATTCATTCACTACTACTACTACTACTACTGCTACTACTAGGTATGACGTCATCAACTTCGAGATGTGTCAAAAACTAGCTTTTCTTTAAAGAACGGGGTTTGGAGGGATTACTGGTAGATGTCTCTTGGGCTGTAGTCGTTTCTGTATGATGCTGTTTGGTCGAAATGACACAAAGAGGTGGAGCTCCTCACTATGGATCTGCTGGAACGATTGCATGTAATAAAAAAGAAAAATCTGTGACAACTGCGTGCGTTGATAAATGCAAGACGACCGGAAAGCAACTTGTACGCATACAGGCTGGTGCACACTTGGGAAATGAACGACAGCCAATGACTTCGTTGGCCGAGAACTGACGTACTTTCGCCAGTTAATTCTTAAACCGCCTTTCTAACTTTTTACCCGATCTGTTTTTAGGCCTCCTACTACTGTGTCCTTGGCGGAGACCCATCTCGCCACGTATGGCAATTTGTGCTCAGCAGACATCTCACACTATGGAGTATGGAATAGTGTACGCTATGTAGAGTCTACACTATGTTCTGTAGTTTCATTCTGTGATGGGAATTTATTACCTCAACAGTGAGAATATGCCTCGTAGCCAACTTGAGACAAAACTATATCAAAGAAAGCAATAAATGATGTCGGCACGGCATAATAGAGCGACTTTCTTCCCCCGACTTCGCTTAATCTGATCGGACATCTGTAAGGAAAACTGTATGTGAAAAACTACGATTTGCTTTAAAAGTTTCGAAGTGACAAACCCTAAAATTGCTCATAATGTAGCATAATATAAAACTTTTATGTGATGTAGAACTATTAGGGTTCTTTAAGACAGCGAGTCATGGACCCTAATAATTTTTTTTATTTATTTTGTAAGAAAAGCGTAGACCAATATTTATTGATATGAACTTTACCCTGCACTAAAACATTTTTTTTTAGTTCAGTATTCTTGTATTAAAAACTAATATTCGTAGTTCGGCAGTGGAACACAAAACAAATGTAACTTATACAAAAGCACAATATGCATATCGACTAATCAGAGATACGAAATATAGTTCCTGAATAACATCACGAATTGGCAAAGCCGCAGATATGTCAACATTCGTAATTCAGGATCAAATACAAGCAGATATTTGAAGTAGAAGATTTCTGTAATTGCTTACAGTAATGATTAGAACGTCATCCGCGGGAGTGTCAACGTGGGTGATATTGTGGACGATGTTCCTGGTACGTAAAACAGCATATAACAACCTGTAGTTAGAGTTTACTTGAGAGTATACTGCAACTAATATTTACAATTTTCAGTTACTGGAAATGCAGTTTAGCAGAAGACCGTCATTGCACATAACAAAATAAGCTATGTGGACATTTATGTGAAAATTGTATCGGTACAGTATGAACAATCCGGTTATGCGCTGGAGTGTAGTAGTGTGCAACATTTGGTTACCAGAAAAGTGAATCCTTGACATGCCAAATTTCGCTGTTTTCGTTGCCGCTAGAGTTTTTCAATAACACAAGTTAGCCCACGGGGAATAGAGGAAAACGTTTGGAGCTTCGTAGAGAGAAGAAGCAGGAAACACATGAACCGTGTAGACGCTGTTATTAAGCACAGAAAAAGTACAACCAAGTTCGCACATTTTTCTCTTTGTTAACAATCCCAATGTAGCTCACTTTTCTTGATTTAACGACAAGTTGCAACTTCCATATTTCGTAGGAAAATTTAAATTCATTTCGTTGACTGGTATAGATACTTTTACCATATTGTCGTTTAATTTTTCAGGCTACTTTTACCACCATACCAGGGAGTGATCATGGCAGAACATTGTTTAAATCATTAATGAGAAATCCTCCCTGCGGAACGTGCAATGTACCGTAGTACAAGCGATGTGTCACCACCAGTACTTAACACAATCCGCTTTCGCAAGTGGAAGTGCTATGCTTTTTGACCACGAAATTGACGGTAAAATTGTATTTCCACGCGTATCATCAACAAACATTCGCGTTAGAGTAGCTGACAGTGAACAATGAAGAGCTTTCTAGCAACAATTGTAACGTGCAAAATTTAGAGACAAGAAATCAAGATGCTGAGGGTACATAAAAAGAAGTATCTGGAAACAAAGCGTGAATACGCTAAATGTGATGCTGCAGAGAATGAAGAAAGAAAAATGATGTCCGACCAAATTTCAGAATCTATAGGAGTAAATAGGCCTAAGTTTGGCGAAATGAAAATCTAACATTAATGATCTCTTGGATTTTGAGAGATTTTACGAAGAAACAGCATACGGGTAGTGTCAAACAGTACTGCCCAATGAGATGAGAGAAATAATTCTAAATAAAGACTGTGCAGAATCTTCACTTGGACACCTTTATAGAAAACCGTCTCCCGAGAACTCGATTTCAAGGGATGAACGTATGACTGTACTGACCAACCTCTATATTAAAATGAATTCAACTAATGTTTACAGTGGACATCTATTGTAAGGCTCTCACAGGCCTGCATTAACAGTTGTGCCGGGCCTAGCGCGCCGATTACATTGATGGGCACTCGTATTTTCGTCGGTATGCATAAGAAAAGTAATTTGAAAACATGAAGTGCAAGCCAGCAGCACCGTTGCTAGTGTAGCATTTGGTTCAATGTTGATTTCATTTGGTGAACGACTGATAATGTCGCAACCGATATGTAACTGTTTGTCCATTATGACGAATAATGCGAAGAAGCAAGTGTAACGAACTACTGAAAGAAAAAAACTAAGGGTGCCGTTCAGGGTAAAAGATTTGGCGAATATTTTTGTAAGCTTGAAAATGCAAATTTGAACTGCCCAATCGGTAGTAGTGATATTAACATCATGGTGAAATTTTAACGCCATTTCATGAAAGGACTAAACTTTCTGAAGGACCGCCCTTGAGCTACGCTTGTTCGCAGTATAAAGCAGCTATTAACATGACTGCGTGTCGAGTTGGAAGTCTATGGAAACTTTGCTGGCGGTGATAACGTGTGGGGGACAGGATTGGAAACGACGTTATTCATTTTGTTTGTCTGAGGCATCGTCTTGTACAAGTTATTTGTTGACGTTGATGTTGAAGAGGCGTTAAAGACGGGGGAGGGGAGGACTTTTTCTTTTAACATGGCGCAAACATTTGGAAACGAGGAAGTACTGGCGACAAGGAAAGTCGCGAAAAGTGTCATGAAAGCAGGAAACAAATTAGTGAGGAGAAGGGAGATGTCAAAAAATTCTATTCATAAGCAGCGTAAGGTGTAATGTAGTCAATTTGCAAACAACTGCATCGACAGGTAGGAATTTTATGAGATGTAGAATAGAAGGTATTCATACTGAAGTACGAATATATCAGTGTGGTTTCTGCCTCACAATGAGGTAGGGAAAATAGGAAGAAGATTAAGAGCTCACATCATAAAGTAGGAAGAAAACTTGTGGCGAAGAAAGCTGCTGTTATCTTTCATATGTCACAATGCACTAAAATGGGAGAAGCTAAGCCTGCCTAGACTCACTCGAATATTGCGCAGAGTGACGTGCCTCTCGAGTTGATCACGAAAGTCGATACCGTTAGCAGCCACCTCAATAAGCCGCGAATTGACACTACACTAGCTTCTCTCATGTGTGAGTGGACTCGCGGAAAACATGACGGAAGAAGCACATGGTCGTACCCAGCTTTTGACCCGAGTGGAGGGAAGGGCAAATAAAAAATTTCTTAAGCCAGTTCCCCCGCGCTTGTTTTGTCCAACATGCTACACGAAACACTAGGTGTAGACCATGTGTGTGTAGGGGAAACAGCCGCAGGAGAACACCTTTGTAGGTAGTCAAACAAACATAAATATGCGTTTATTTAATTTAAATTGTTTTATTACGCATCTATTTTAGAAGTAATTTCCGAGAATCTTCAGTAAAACGGTTTATGATGCCCCCCGTGAAAAAATTGTCCATACTGTTTACACGTTTTTGTTTTATGTATGCTGAGCATTCGAAGACCATTTAACCTCTCTTCGGTCAATGTTGCTATCAGGTATGTTTTTACTAGTCTGAGGGCACTTTCAGTTGCATGTGGAATGAGGCATTGCCAGTAAAATTACTAGAGCTGTTGTCACCTTTTGATAAAAAAAATCGGCTTGCTAGATTAACTCTGTTATCTAAAAAGTTTCAAAGTCCTCCTGCTTATTTATCCAAAAAGTGCGCCACAATTCGGCTTCTGATGTGATCCCTCCTAATTCATAAAATTTGGATTCTTCCACCATACTTTTTTTTTTAAATCTCGGTGCTGTAATTTTTATGATCTGAGCAGGGCATAACAATGAGAGGGCAAATGCTGGTGGTTGGTGTTTGCTGATCCTCGGCACTAATGACGCTGATAACGAGTGGAAATAGAGCACATATAGCGAGTGACGGAAATGATAGCTTAACGGACCAGCTGGATGCCTTCTTGGCCTATATTTTTGGCGGCTTGCTGTCCTTGGAAAATGCACCTCTGAATTTAAGGCTGTAGCTATTTCATTAGTTAATTATAAGAATTCTTTACTTCCTTCTGTAACTGCAGTGTTATGGTTTGGATTTGTTCTGCACACTTAAAAGTCCAGAGTTTTGCAACTGATTGCAGCGGGGAATTTTACTTTTCTATAACACATAAAACCGATATGAATGTGGTTTGTCCAACTGCGGATAGCAACTAGTAAGCTACCTTTCTTGTCCCAGAATTCTCATCCTGAGAAAGCTTTTCCTAACCTTCCACAATTTCGACAGTATGCTTCTTAAACATCGAAATACTTTCGTATGTAAGAGACCACCCTGTTTCAGACAGCTGTGGTATTTTCAGTGAGTATTTTTGAAACTGATTCACTGAAAAAATTTACCGTATCGTTTTCAGTTTCTATGCATGGCGGATCTCATGAACCGCTGTCTAGAAGGTTTAATTTGTGAGAGACGCAGTGAAAATAAAAGCTCTATTTACATGTTTCTCTCAACATTTTTTGAACACCGCCATCTTTTCCCACCATTGTAGCGCACCCGTCGATGTCCTGTCACGCGCACTTGTTAACATTTATGTTTAATACATTAATGAATCCATTAATTTCATCATCTATCATAGTTGCTCCTTTCCTGGTATATCAGCGGATTCACCAGACAAAATGCTGTAGGCACTCATGGCTTTGACATTATCGACGAATTTTTCTCTGATTGGGATTCCATATATGTTTAAAATTTCATTTCGTATTTTTGGAAACGAAAATTGAGCGTTCTATGGCCTTTTTTGTAGGCGTTTGCTCAAAATTGCATCACCATAATCAATTTTTAGCTCAAATCTTGAAACACGCCGTCATCTTTTTCTTTTGCCCTCACTGGCAAATGACCATTTCCGCAAGAAATAATTGTATTGAGTACAGCTGGTAATGTGTTTCTACAAAAAAAAAAAAAAAAAAAAAAAAAAAAAAAAAAAAAAAAAAAACGGCGGGCGCACAAGGCTCGGAGTGGCATTGACTATTTACATTAGCTTTGCAATAACTGTGTATATCTTACCACCGCGACGTGCATGGCAGATGGTATGTCCCGTTGTACCAGTTATTAGGGTTTTTACCTGTTCCAGTCAAGTATGGAGCGTGGGAAGAATGATTGTTCGAATGCTTCTGTGCGTGCAGTGCAGTAATTATTCTAATCTTATCTTCACGTTCCCCATGGGAGCGATAAGTAGGAGGTTGCAGTATATTCCTAGAATAATCATTTAAAGTCGGTTCTTGAAACATTGTTAACATACTTTCTTCGGATACTTTACGCCTCTCTTCAACAGTCTTCCACTTCAGTTCCTACAGTATCTCTGTGACAATCTCCTTTCTAGACTGATTGTACGTATGAGTTGTCCCGGTTCCAACAGTGGCTCATTGATATTTTGGTCATGGGAGCGGGGGGGGGGGGGGGGTTACTACGTTTTCCGTTCTGTGAAGTGCAAAATTTTACATTTCTGAACATTTAAAGCAAGTTGCCAATCTCTGCACAACATTGAAATCTTATTCAGATCTGAAAAAATTTATGAAGCTTCTTTCAGGTAGCACTTCATTACAGATAACTGCACCATCTGCAAAAAGCATGATTTTACTATTATTATTGTCTGCAAGGTCATTAATATACAACAGCGAGGGACTCGGCACACTTCCCTGGAGCGCACCTAAAATTACTTCTACATTCGATGTTGATTCTCCATCCAAGATAACATGTTGCGTCTTCCCTACAAAAGGTCCTCAATGCAGTCACGAATTTCAATTTATATTCCATATGATCGTACTTTTGACGATAAGTTTAGGTGTAGTACAGAGTCAAACGCTTTTCGGAAATCAAATACTGCATCTGCGTGGTTGTCTTGATGCAAAGCTTTCATCATGTCATGTGAGAACAGTGCGACTTGGGTTTCACATGATCGATGTTTTCAAAATGCATGTTGATCAGCATGGAGAAGGTCTTTCTGTTCAAGATACCTCATTACATTTGAGCTAAAAATATGTCCTAAGATTCTACAACAAGTCGATGTCAAAGGATACGGAATGATAGTTTTGTGAATCACTTTTATTAACTTTCATGTAGACGGTAGTGACCTGTGTTTTCTACAAGAACTAGGAACGATTTTTTGTTGTAGCGATCTACGATAGATTATAGTTAGAAGAGGCGCTAACTCAGCAACAAATTCAGTATAGAATCTGACAGGGATTCCATCGGGCTGTGGAGCTTTGTTCAGTTTTAATGATTTCACCTCTTTTTCAACACCACTGACAATAATACTTACTTCATTCATTTTTTCAGTGGTACGAGGATTAAATTGGAGGAGTGCTCCTGGGTTTTCCTTTGTTAAAGGAGCATTTGGAAATGGAGTTAAGCATTTGAGCTTTTGCTTTGCTACCCTCAATTTCAGTTCCCGTGTCATTCTCAAGGGACTGGACACTAACTTTGGTGCCACTAACAGTTTTTACGTACGATTAGAATTTCTTTGGGTTCTGTGAAAGATCACTTGATGATATTCTGCTACGGTAGTCACCGAAGGCGTCACGCATCTCTTGACAGCCAAACGCGTTTCCTTCACCATTTCACTCTCTATAGCCCTACGCTTTATTTTACACCTATTATGTAGTAATCTCCGTTTCTTTACAGTGACTGAATACCACAGAGTTTTCTTCCCACTAAGAACTGTTCTACTGTGTATATATATAGGGTAAGTCACTACCTGTTGCCAACTAGAATAACTCCGAATGTATGACAGTAGCTGAAAAGTTTGTGGGACAAAAGTTGCATGGGACAACGGGAGTCATAATATGATGTTGGTTTTTTGTTGCTAGTTGGGGTCGCTTCAGAGATATGAAGGTCAACTTCTTCTTCTTCTTTTTTTTTTATATGGGGTGCTATAGTTTGGTACTTATTTTCCGATAGCGGCTTTCGAGATGAATCCAATGATGTGTAATAGTAAGTTCTTTGAAAGTCAATGAAGGTCAGAAAGGTGGCATGAACGTCCATTTACAGAAGTTGTTCGAAATGATGACCATTGGAATCAATGCAGTGCTGCAATCTTCTTGTCATGGATTGAGTGGTATTATTTATCACATCAGCACTTGTCGAAGCACTTCTCTGACAATTCTCTCTCGCATATCTTCAGGTGTAGTTGGAACGTCTTTATAAACAATGTCTTTCACGAATCCCCACAAGAAAAGATCCAGAGGCGTTGAGTCTGGCGAACACATCTCCACGTCCAATCCAACGATCTGGGAATTGTCTCTGGAACTCATTTTTAACCATCAGCGAAAAATCTGCAGAACACCCATCGTGTTGATACCACATTCTGGTCATTGTTCCTAAAGGCATTTCTTCCAATAACAGTCCTAATGTTTCTTGCAGGAATGTGGTGTTCTTCCTAACATTAAGATTTCCTTCGATGAAATAGGGGCCTATAATTCTGACCTCCAGAATACCACACCATACACTCACCGACCACGGTTTTTGGTGTGCAAATTTCCGCAGCCAGCATGGATTTTCAGTTGCCCAATAATGCATGTTATGCAAATTAACATTTCCATGGCTCGTGAATGTAGCCTCGTCAGTAAATAAAATCAAATTAATAAATGTGTCATCCTTCTGAATATGAAGTTGAGCCCATCGGCAGAAATCAATGCTGCGCATACAATCCGTACCAGTTAATTCTTGGTGGAGACCGATATGGTAAGGATGATATTTATGGCGATGTAGAACACGAACAATGCTACTGTGGCTCATGCCAGATTCCCTTGCGATTTGACGTTAACTAACACAAGGATCTCGAACCACAGTGGCAAGAGTACCAATTTACGTTTCCTCATTAGCAATTTTCCTTTTCCAGATATGTTTCCGATGCCTTAAATATCCAGTCGTTCTCAATTTATCATACACATATTAAAATGTATGACGGGTAGGGTGGGTACGTTGAGGATATCTTTCAGCGTATAAGTCTCTGGCTCTCACTGAATTTCGTTTCACCCTCTGTAAATGAGAAGCATATCGACTTGTTCTTCGTAGGAATACCTCATTCACATTCGCTTGATTCGACGATACTAGTCTTACCGTTTCTATTAGTGTTACATTGCGAAACCGTTGAATGGTGTTTACATGTCAATGGAACGTTAGGTGGATACGCCGTATTCAGCGAATATTTACTATTTGCACGATATACGAGAGAGATTTGTCAGAGCATGTGCTTCGATAAGTGCCAAAGTGATAAGGAATACCACTCAGTCCATGATAAGAAGATTGCAGCACTGCATTGATATCCATGGTCATCACTTCGAACACCTTCTGCAAATGGACGTTCATGTCACCTTTTTTACCTTCAAAGACCTTACTGTAACACATAATTGGATTCGTCTCGATAGCCGCTATCAGAAACAGTATCAAACTGTAGCATCCCTATTAGAAAAACAAAGTTGACCTTCATATCTCTGAAGCGATCCCACCTAGCAACAAAGAACCAACGTCATATTATGGCCCCCGTTGTGCCATGCATCATTTGTCCCACAAACTTTTGAGCTATCATACATTCGGAGTTATTCTTGGTGGCAATAGTTAGTGACTCGCCCTGCATATCCAGTGGATGATCAACCATTCTTTTAAACTTGAGCCAGAGTTCCTCTACACACTCCTGCCCTGTGCTGGAAGTTTCAAGTCCCTCACAGAGATTCGTTGGCATTAGATCCAGTATATTTTTCCATCATGAGTGGGGCTCTTAACTATCTGTTCTAAGTAGTTTTCAGAGAAGGTATTTAGTAAAGTTTCTTACACCGGTCCTTAGTGAATGTTCAGACAATTAGGGATCCCTGCATACCACATACATTATAAATTTCGGCGGGAATAAAACACAAAACGCACCTTTCAGTCTCTTTAAGTAAGCAAGCCAAGGCTGGCACCATTTCTAACCAAGTTTTATTAAATCTGCGTTTCAAATACGAAGCATCACCAGCAAAATAACCTTCTGGGTGTACCCAGCAACGCTTTAGCATTACCATTGGCTTTTCGTCAGCCATTAGAAAAGATCGTCCAACCCACCGTCCGATATCATTTTTGTGACAATTATCTCCATCTTCCAGAATGAATGTAGATTCAGATGCTTGAGATTCAGAAACCACCTCATCAGTAATATTACCAGAATTTACGGGTTCGATTCTAATCCTTTTAGTGGGTTCAGTAGTGAGTTACGTTTTTATTACTGCTGTCTCTTGGACAGCCATAACAACGTCGTGTAAATAGCGCTGGACCCACCTCACTACATTTACTGCCACCTGAATCATCCTCATTACCAGTTTTTTCCTTTTTTGGTTTGAAGCTGCAAAAATAAACAAGCCTAAAAATCATGTTTCAGTTATATAGTTTGACCAACGAGAGCTTGCTTAATCAATACATTAATTTGTTTTCAGTTCCTAACTGATCACTATTTTTAACCGGCTTCAAGGAAGATTTTATCCATTCGACCCGTATGTGTGTGTGTGTGTATGTAATTATTATTCCACGATTTTCGTAAAAACCAATAAATCGATTATATTTATGTACCATGCATATTTGTCAGCATCAATGGATCAAACAACAACTGAAACCACGAAATACGTTTGAATACGTACCAAAACCAAAATAATCTTTATTGGAGTCCATATTCAAATATAGAAACCTATATAACGAAAAAAGACAAAAGGACAAAAACGAAATTTTATCAAATCAAGTATCAAGAACATAGAGTCTACTAACTTATACAGTTTGGTGTTAAATGTTGATATTTGAATTGAGTGGTATTGACGTTCGTAAAGACGTCAGGTTCAGCTTTCGTTAGCCAGACTATAAGGAAACTGCGAAGTTTTAAGTAGTTAAAATCAGTTCTGGCTGCGTATGATGATGACCATTCATAACACCAGGTACCTACCTAACCTACACCTAGATAAGAATAACAGTTTGCCTTTTACAAAGAAAATATTATAATTAATAAAAAAAGAAAAAGTAGAATGTCCATTGTAATTACCCTCTTAATTATTGTTCAATAGGATGCACTTATCACAGCTCAGTATCAACCAGATTTTTTAAATTTAGTTTGACATGGGCATTGAATGAATATTTTTCATCTCCTAAATCTGCCTCTTTCAAGACAATAACATATCAAATAACTGCAAGCCACTCGCAACTCCATCCCAGTCCCGCCGTTTCGAATCTCGCAATCGCATATGCAGCCGAGTATACGAGCGCTCGGTCAGATTCGGTAATCTTCGTTCGTTGTCGGCACGGCGGGGGCTAGCTTGTACGGCATTTGTTTGTTGTGCTAGCATATTGCATGAATGCAAGCAACTCTCAACAAAATTTTTATTCATCTTAGGACTTCCTGCAGTCTTTCATTGCTGATGTATCATTAACTGACATTTAATTATAACAAACTGCACGAAGAGTGACGTGTTTATGGTAAATTTTCAATAGCCATCACCTTGGACAGGCATACTGTCACAACACGCAAGTTACAAAGCCCCTTTAGCGATCAAAACGAACGCAAGTATTTATTTATCGCATATAGGACATCACTTTTACAAAATCTGTAAGATTACAATAAAGAGAAAACATAAAGCAATACTATTCATACGGTAGTGAGAGAAGTGAGAATTAAATAAAGTAAAATACAAAAACACAGAAAACAGTGTTCATGTAAAAGAGCTGGTATGATTCTATCTGGGATTACAGTCATTACACCTATGCGAAGTCCAGTACGTTGCGGCTTGTACGGCCTTGTCATTTGCTGTTGGTAGGTTATCGTGCAAGGTTCGTCCAGGTGTTGCGGGTTTTGTAACTCTCCAAAATCGCAGAGCTCGTCTGTACTGATATAGCCCCATTTTGTCAGGTAGACTATGCATCGTGATACACCCATTCTTAATCTATTCATGGCTTTCGAGATCGTGTGAGGGAGTTCGAAGCCAGATGTAAGTCCTTCCCTGGAACTATTTCCTCGTCTTGGTGGTTCCGAGTTTCGCCACAGTTCTTGTCGTGCCTTAGGCGGTAGAGGGGTTGGATCGGTTGTTAGTACAAAACTCTTCCTTGATTTAAGTATTTTAGGTTGGGGTTAGCGTCCAGACATTGGATGCTTGGGATCTGTTTCTTGTTTTCGTTTCTCGACTTCGTGGAGCTGTTCTCCTTCTGATGTCTGGAGGGACTATGCCCATATGTTGGTATAACTGGTTTGTGGAAGTTGGAGTGAATGCACATTCGTGCAGGCAAAGCGCAAGCTTCAATATTTGAACAAGTATTTACACTGGAGAAACGCAGAAAAACACGAGATAATCAAACGCTGACATGATTCCAATATCTGCGAAACTAACATGCCATATTTGGGTGTTTTCGTATTTATACTTGCGAATTACGAAAATACCGGAACTCGGTTTTAGTGATACACTGCATTATACGAATGATTTTTAGATTGGTTTGTTCTGTTTAAGTGTCGAGAAATGTACGTAAAGGTGAAATGCGTGAAGGTAGTTGTCAATTTTGGTACATATTCAGCTTTCCTTACTACTAGTTGGATTGATTTGGAGGAGGATACCAAACTGCAAGGTCATCGGTCTCATTGTATTAGGGAAGGAAGTCGGCCATGCCCTTTCATAGGATCCATCCCGGCATTGGCCCGAAACGATTTAGAGAACTCACAGAAAACCTAAATCAGGATGTCCAGAAGCGGGATTGAACCGTCGTTCTCCCGAATGCAAGTCCAGTGTTAGTACACTGGACCACTGGGCCACCTCGCTCGGTCTTAGAACTTGACCAAGGCGTTGTATACAGCAGGTTGACGGTTTTACAGGCTCCTCTTTACAACTGAGAACGCAGTTTAAATGCAGAACAATAAATAGCGACATTCAACACACCTGAAATATATGTCGTGTGACTAGGGCCTCCCGTCAGGTAGACAGAACGCTGGGTACAAGCCTTTCGGTTTGACGACACTTCGGCGACTTGCGCGTTGGTGGGGATGAAATGATGATGATTAGGACAACACAACACCGAGTCACTGAGCAGAGAAAATTTCCGACCGAGCCAGGAATCGAACCCGGGCCCTTAGGATAGACATTCTGTTTGCTGACCACTCAGCTACTGGGGGGTGGACAACACACCTGAAGAAAGGCTAGCATCAACACTGGATATTTGCAACTGGAGACATTTACATTAGTGATTGTTTCGCATATCAGTAGCTGTTATAGACGGGTTGGAACTTAAATAGTGGCAACTATTTATTCACAACTGATACTGCCTGTTGAACCTCTTGAACAGTTCTGAAGCGAATGCTTCAAAGTGGTTCCTTCATCTTTGGAATCAAATCAAAGTCACAAGGACTTAAGTTCGGGGAGTATGGTGGATGGTACACTACTTCCTTGTCCCATTGACCGAACACAGCAGCCACAGCTTGCGCTGTATGCGCCCGCGCATTGTCGTGTAAAATGATGGATGGGTTGTGCAGAAAGTTCACCACTTCTTTCACAAAGCTGGTCGCAGAAGATACTCCAGAAACGAACAGTTGTACTGAGCATTGACAGTGTGCCGTGGAGGAAAGGAACGTAATGCGGTGGGATAACACATCACAGTCGTACACGAAAATCACCATAACTTTAGACCACTCCATTCGCACCATCAACAGAGTAGGCTCTGCTAACGCTATACTACGCCATCACATCGCTGGCAATGGGTTCTACACAATACTGATGACTACTTTGAAGAACAGTAACAGTTGCAAACATGTAACTCTTTTGTATCGGTTGTGAATAAATAGTTACAATGTTATTTATAAAACGTCTTGACTGCAAAAATGTTTATTCACATGACCGTTTTCAGTTCCTCTAGGACCATCTTGAGATCTGAAATGATAATTGTCGTTTGGGTGCCTCTAAAACCTTCTTTAGATCTGAAGATGGTTCTAGAGGAACCGAAACCGGTCATGTGAATAAAAATTTTTGCAATCAAGACGGATTATAAATAACATTGTATAATGAGTGATTGTGGTATCCCATCAGACATTATGTCTGTTTGTGCAAATAAATAGTTGCAGCTATAGTTCTAACCCTCATATCAGATAGTTTCTGATTTCTAAAGTGACGTATGTGAACCTGTCCAAGGGCTTTATTCAAGTACTTATAAGGAAGATAAGGTAGTATGAAGCAAACAGCTTGGTGGAATGACACAGTCAAGACAGCCTGAAAAAGGAAAAAGGAGGTGTATCAAAAATGGCTACATACTAGAACTCAGGTAGACAGAGAAAGTAATGTTGAAGAAAGAAACAAAGCCAAACCGATCATTGTAGCATCCAAGAAGAAATCTTGGGAAGACTTCGGAAACAGATTGGAGACTTTGGGTCAAACTGCAGGAAAACCATTCTGGAGTGTAATTAGCAGTCTTCAAAAGGGAGGTAAGAAGGAAATGACAAGTATTTTGTACAGGTACAGGAAAACTGCTGGTGAATCCCGTTGATGCCTTGGGCAGATGGAGGGAACATTTTGAATAGTTGCTCAATGCAGATACGATCAGTAATGTTTCAGATTTCGGTGTACAATGGGATAGGAATGATGATGAAAATAGGATCACATTTGTGGAAGTGGAGAAAATTGTCAATAGATTGCAGTGCAATAATGCGGCTGCTGTGGATGAAATTAAGTCGGAACTCATCAAATACAGTGGAATGTCAGGTCTTAAATGGCTACACAGGATTATTGAAATGGCGTGGAAGTCGGGACAGGTTCCATCAGACTGGACGAAAGCAGTAATCACACTAATATTTAAACATGGAAACAGAAAAGATTGTAACAACTACAGAGGTATCTCGTTAATCACCGTTGTGGGTAAACTCTTCTCAGGTATTGTTGAAAGGAAAGTGCGAGTATTAGTTGAGGACAAATTGGATGAAAATCAATGTGGGTTTAGGACTCTTAGAAGTTGTCAGGACCAGATCTTTAGCTTACGGCAAATAATGGAAAGGTGTTACGAGTGGAACAGGGAATTGTATCTATTTTTATAGATCTAGAAAAGGCATATGACTGGGTTCCTAGGAGGAAGTTATTGTCTATTCTACGAGATTATGGAATAGGAGGCAAACTTTTGCAAGCTATTAAAGGTCTTTACATAGATAGTCAGGCAGCAGTTAGAGTTGACGGTAAATTGAGTTCATGGTTCAGAGTAGTTTCAGTGGTAAGACAAGGCTGCAACTTGTCTCCACTGTTGTTCATATTATTTATGTATCACATGTTGAAAACAATAGACTGGCTGGGTGAGATTAAGATATGTGAACACAAAATAAGCAGTCTCATATATGCGGATGACTTAGTTGTGATGACAGATTCAATTGAAAGTTTGCAAAGTAATATTTCAGAGCTAGATCAGAAATGTAAGGACTATGGCATGAAGATTAGAATCTCCAAACGAAAGTAATGTCAGTGGGATAGAGATATAAATGGATTGAGTGCCGATTGGAGGAACAAAGTTAGAAAAGGTGGACAGTTTCAAATACTTAGGATGCATGTTCTCACAGGATGGCAACATAGTGAAAGAACTGGAAGCGAGGTGTAGCAAAGCTAATGCAGTGAGTGCTCAGCTATGGACTACTCTCTTCTGTGAGAAGCGAGCCAGTACCAAGACTAAGTTATCTGTGCACTGTTCAATCTTTCGACCAACTTTGTTGTATGGGAGCGAAAGCTGGGTAGATTCAGGTTACCTTATCAATAAGGTTGAGGTTATGGATATGAAAGTAACTAGGATGATTGCAGGTACTAGTAGATGGGAACAATAGCAGGAAGGTGTCCACAATGAGGAAATCAAAGAAAAACTGGGAATGAACTCTATAAGTGTAGCAGTCAGGGCGAACAGGCTTAGATGGTGGGGTCATGTTGCACGCATGGGAGAAGCAAGGTTACCCAAGAGACTCATGGGTTCAGCAGTAGAGGGTAGGTGGAGTCAGGATAGACCAAGGAGAAGGTACCTGGATTCGGTTAAGAATGATTTTGAAGTAATAGGCTTAATATCAGAAGAGGCACCAATGTTAGCACTGAATAGAGGATCATGGAGGAATTTTATACGGGGGACTATGCTCCAGACTGAATGCTGAAAGGCATAATCAGTCTTAAATGATGATGATGATGATGATAAGGAAGATAATATGAATAAAATATGGTCAATAAAATGTGAAATATATTTATGGCCTGTCACAAAGGTTACTTGATAAAATCTAACATAGGTCTGTAGTTTGTTAGAGGGGAGATAGTGAAATCTTGGGTAAACCGCTTTTAATTCTCATCAAAATTTGCCAACAATGATATACTGTAAATCAGCCATGTAATTACAGATAACATGATCAGAACCTTCGAATAATGTTAATTTTAATCAGCATCATAGATATACAGGGTGTTTCAAAAGAAAGTTTATATTTGTAGAGCCCTCTGAGCATGCGCAACAAATCTATGCAATGGATGGCAGGCAGGTGGGGGGGGGGGGGGGGGGGGGGGAGTGTTCATCGCTTGGTTAGCTTTTAGGAATTTAGTTGATTTGGATTGTTTATCGGGAATGGATCACACATTCTGTATGCTGTATAGGAGACCTTTAGAAACATGCTGCTTCAGCAACTGTAGCACAGAGAAAATTTTGCAGTGATTGTGGATTGCATAATGTAAATGATACTCCAAGTGTTCCACTTATCTCAAAATGCATCAAAACATTTGAGGAGACTAGTTCAACATTCACCATACTGAAATCCAGGAGACCAAGGTCATCAAGAATGGGTGAATGTATGGGGAGTGTAAATTGATGTGTTTGTGACCATCCTAACCCCTCCAGTCGTAAACATGCAGTTTCTTTAAATATGCATAGCTCTCGTCCTCGAAAAGTACCAGCCAATTATTCCTCAAACCGACTTTGCGCCCATACCATGTCTTTGGTGAATGAAGGAGGGGTTTATCCTGCTCCTGTTTAGGATTCGTTGTACTCCAGTAGTGACAGTTTTGCTTTTTGGCGTGATTGTGCAGCCCATACTGGGATCCTGATGCTTTAATTCTTGCGGCAATTGGATTTTGTAAGGGTGTAGTTTAAAGCCTTTTTTTTGCATAGACACACGCACACACACACACACAGTAAACTAAATAAAAAGTCGGTAGTGTCATATCTCAGTGAGGAACTTGAAACTTTCAGCAAAAGGCAGGAACATGCAAAGAAAATATGGCTCAAGTTTAAACAAATAGTTTATCATGCACTGGAAAGATATGTACACAATAGAACAGTTCATATTGGGAGAGAACCTCTATAATATACAGTCACTGTAAAGAAACTTCTAAGGAAACAAAGATTACTGCATAATAAGTGTAAAACAAAGCATAGGGCTATAGATAGAGAGGTTTTGAATGAAACACATTTGGCTGTCAAGAGAACAATGCATGAAGCCTTCAGTGACTACCTTAGAAAAATATTGTCAAATGATCTTTCACAGAATGCAAAGAAATTCTGGTTGTTAGTGGCACCGAAGTCAGTGTCTAGTCCCTAGCAAATCAGACAGGAACTGAAACTGAGGGTAGCAAAGCAAAACCTGAAATACTTAACTCCATTTTCAAACGTTCCTTTAACAAAGGAAAACCTGGAAGAACTGCCCCAATTTAAACCTCATACTATTGGAAAGATGAATGAAATAAGTAATACAGTCAGTGGTGTTGAAAAACAGAAGAAATCATTAAAATTGGACAAAGCTCCAGGGCCTGATTGAATTCCTGTCAGATTCTGTACTGAATTTGTGACTGTACTAGCCGCACTCTGAATAATAATCTATCATAGATCCCAACACAAAAAAAAAACTGTGCCCAGTTCTTGAAAAAAAGCACGGGTCATATACGTCTACAAGAAGGGCCGTAAAAGTGGTCCACAAAACTGCCATCCAATATACTTGACATTGATTTGTTGTAGAATCTTAGAACATATTCCAGGGGTGGCTCATTCGTAAGGGCCAGAGAGGCCTGAATCCACCAGAATTTTATATATAGTTTCATTCTGTGTATTTTTTCAGTATTATATCAAACAGTTTGAATATGACATGATTCTGGTGTAGTACTGCGCTACTCATTCCTTACCCCTACCCTCAGCCCATCATTCTGCAGTGACAGATATATTTTCCTTTCGACGCCCCTTTCAGCCAAGGGCTGATGGTCAGCACCTCGTGGTCTGTACCCCCTGCACACCTCCAGCTCGGTAAACTGCAGTTGTAGTGACGTGGCTGAGCCATTTCCCTTCCTCCACCTCACCCCATCCGTGACACGGCTTGGGAGCATCTTGGTAGGCTCAGCAGCTGGACCGGTTCATGCATTCATTTCCTTCTCTGCACCTCAGTGAACCTTGCTGTCTCTGTCATGTTACAACTCTCCCAGCTGTCCACGCCTGTACAGTGTCTGGACCAGCTTGTTTGGGTCCATAACCTGAATGGGCCCATAACCTGAATTTTTCCATGAAAGCAAACAAGTGTGAGTAAACAGGGTGTCTCAAAAGAAAATTTATATTTGATGTGTCAAAATAAAATAGAGGTTGAAGTCTATCAACAAGATCTTTATTTATTACTGCAATAGACAGTTTAGGACTTTACTTCTGAAAAATAATGCCATTTAAATACAATCCAGCATACCTACAGTCCTCACTTAAATGATGCCAAAATTTTGCATGATGGCTTGGCATGTAGACACTATGATGACTGCCACTTCACTGTGGATAATTTCTTTCAATTGCTCAAAGATTAGATTTGACATATCCCCATAAGAAAACATCATGGGCCTCAAATATGGACTGCATGGGAGGCCAATTTACGTCACACCTCTTAGAGATCAATTTGCCATAGAAAATTTCAGGGACACATAGTGCAAGTGCATTGGACATGATTGCTGTGGTTCCATTTTACTGGAACCCTGTTCTTGGCTTATAACTGGGGAAGTCCTGCAGTTCAGCCACCAAATAGTCATTTAACATCATCATATAATGTTCCGAATCTACTTTAATTGCATGACTGCTCTCCTCCTCGAAAAGTACGAGCTAATTATTCCTCGAGTTGACATCGCAGCCCATACATTATCTTTGGCAAATGAAGGGTTTCTCATTTTCCTGTTAGATAAAAAGTCAGTAGTGTCATATCTCAGTGAGGAATTCGGAACTTTCAGCACAGAGGAGGAGCCTGTAGAGAAACTATGGCTCAAGTTTAAAAGAATAGTTGACCATGTACTGGATAGATACATGTAATTCTGCTGTTTTAGTTATCCTTTGTTGCCACATCAACACACGGTCACCACTACAAGTTTTGATGTGGACATCCTCAAAGAGGTCAAATCTATTTCTTGCCGATAGATCCAACATATTTCCTTCATGAGTTAGGTTCCTACCTATCTGTTCTAGGCACTTATCAGTAGCGGTTCACTGCATTCCTTATCGTGCCCATGACTAATAAAACTGGCTCCATTTCCCATTGCCCATCATTTTGATATACACTTAATTTTTCCCCAAAAATCTCACTGTGATCAGTTTCAGGTTTCAACCAGCTTTCTGTACATAATATTATGTGAGCTTCACTGCTTTTCATGAGCACTTCAAACTCTGGCACTTTATTGTGAATGCTTTGGCAGTTTGCCATTATGATGTTAATACTCTTACCTGTGGAAGGTATTTCTTTTGATCTTATACTGTTACTTCTGGGTTTCCTACAGCTATCATTGTCAATCTAAAAAAATCCTTGTAAATAAAACAGAAAGAAACTTCCACATGGGAAAAATATATTAAAAATAAAGATTCCAAGACTTACCAAGCGGGAAAGCGCCGGCAGACAGGCACATGAACAAAACACACAAACACACACACAGAATTACAAGCTTTCGCAACTGGCAGTTGCTTCGTCAGGAAGGAAGGAAGGAGAGGGAAAAATGAAAGGGTGTGGGTTTTAAGGGAGAGGGTAAGGAGTCATTCCAATCCCGGGAGCGGAAAGACTTCCCTTAGGGGAAAAAAAAGGACAGGTATACACTCGCACACACACACACACACACATATCCATCCGCACATACACAGACACAAGCAGACATATCATATATGTCTGCTTGTGTCTGTGTATGTGCGGATGGATATGTGTGTGTGTGTGTGTGCGAGTGTATACCTGTCCTTTTTTTTTTTTTTTTCCCCTAAGGGAAGTCTTTCCGCTCCCGGGATTGGAATGACTCCTTACCCTCTCCCTTAAAACCCACACCCTTTCATTTTTCCCTCTCCTTCCTTCCTTCCTGACGAAGCAACTGCCAGTTGCGAAAGCTTGTAATTCTGTGTGTGTGTTTGTGTGTTTTGTTCATGTGCCTGTCTGCCGGCGCTTTCCCGCTTGGTAAGTCTTGGAATCTTTATTTTTAATATAAAAAAATCCTTGTGTGCACCCCACACACAGTCAGCTACCTAAGTAGGAGCCTCTTATGTGTAAAACACACCTGACCCATTTAGGGAGAGCCTGCAGTTCTTAGCCCTGTAGTACAAGCCCAGTAAGTTGCAGCCTAGTTTGTCACAGACCTTCAAAGTCTGTGGTTCAGTCCTTCCACTCAACTCAGAACCAAAGGGCCATGATCATTTCTGAGGACAGTGCTGCAAATTGTGAGCTTTGTTGAAACTCGATGTGCAAGACTGGTCTCCTCAACCTTCTCCGCCAGTTGCTGGAATGATCCAAGTATGATCTCAGAGATCCAGATGACAGGCATCATTTGTTCCAATGTGCACCACCATCTTGCACCCTCATTTTGAACGAGGCCCCAGGCATACACAGCATGTGCATCTGGTCTCCTGTCCTGTTCCTTGCTTCTATTTCCCTAATGGGTACCATCATTCATTGTACATTCAAAGAACCAACGATTAATAGAGCCCTACACTTTTGCATTTGCCTCCTCTTGTTACTGGACAAAACAAGTATCCCCAGAAGAGGCAAAGTGAATCCCATTGGCTCAGTTTCAGTGAAAGACAGCACCTCAAACTTGTTGGTTAGAGGAATTGATAAAACACTCTGAGTCCTTCCTGGCCCCCCATCCAACCTGTACAGGTTACCTAGATCTACCATTGACATACCCCTGTCAGTCAAGTGGACAAGTAATGACAAACCCCATCTTTCTGCACAGGGGCAGGATTCACAGGAGAGGATAGTACTTGAGGTACCTCTAGTGCCAGTATCACAGATAGACGTGTTTTGGAGCTCTTCCATCACACTGATTGTTTGACCATATTCAGGGCAATTTCCAACTGCTTATGAAGACAGACCATCTCATCCCGTGTTATGAACAGTATTCAGAGTGGGTCTGCATTTTGACTAGTGCAATGTATTACAAGGCAGCGAACTTTAAATCAAGCCCATTGATTATCTTTTAAACTGTTAAGCTAAGTAGTTGCTAATTCCCTATGAGAATTGAAGCAAATACACAAAACAAGATTTCTATTAAAGTAACACAAAAACTTGTGGTAAAAAATAATAGTTTCGTAAAATGTTTAGAAGTTAATTATAGTTGTCAGATAATTCAAAATAGAGTTAATTTACAATACATTCAGATAATATATAGGGCTACTCCTCTTTAGGGGAAAATAGATGGTACACAATATGTTAGAATATCTGTTAGAGTTACTAAATCACAAATGCTGATTTACTAAAAATTAAATTATGCACAGGGTACTGATAGCTTCCAAAAATGCTCAAACCTCCACATTTATTTGCATTGATATAGAACAAAATTCATGGATGATGTTTTCATTGGCAGAACTGTGAACCACAATTGCTGATTTGCTATGAAATAAAGCACGTATCTAAAACACTTGTGCCAGTAAAATTATAGTTTTGTAAGTGTCTGAGGGTTTATACAAGGGCGATGTACTTGAGGACAATATTATGGAAATGGAAGAGGATGTAGATGAAGACAAAATGGGCGATAAGATACTGCATGAAGAGTCTGACAGAGCACTGAAAGACCTGAGTCGAAACAAGGCCCCAGGAGTAGACAACATTCCATTAGAACTACTGACGGCCTTGGGAGAGCCAGTCATGACAAAACTCTACCATCTGGTGAGCAAGACGTATGAGACAGGTGAAATACCCTCAGACTTCAAGTAGAATATAATAATTCCAATCCCAAAGAAATCCAGTATTGACAGATGTGAAAATTACCAAACTATCAGTTTAATAAGTCACAGTTGCAAAATACTAACACGAATTCTTTACAGACGAATGGAAAAACTGGTAGAAGCGGACCTTGGGGAAGATCAGTTTGGATTCCGCAGAAATGTTGGAACACGTGAGGCAATACTAACCTTACGATTTATTTTAGAAGAAAGGTTAAGAAAAGGCAAACCTACGTTTCTAGCATTTGTAGACTTAGAGAAAGCTTTTGACAATGTTAACTGGTATACTCTCTTTCAAACTCTGAAGGTGGCAGAGGTAAAATACAGGGAGCATAAGGCTATTTACAATTTGTACAGAAACCAGATGGCAGTTATAAGAGTCGAGGGACATGAAAGGGAAGCAGTGGTTGGGAAGGGAGTGAGCCAGTTGTAGACTCTCCCCGATGTTATTCAATCTGTATATTGAGCAAGCAGTAAAGGAAACAAAAGAAAAATTTGGAGTAGGTATTAAAATTCATGGAGAAGAAATAAAAACTTTGACGTTCACCGATGACATTGTAATTCTGTCAGAGACGGCAAAGGACTTGGAAGAGCAGTTGAACGGAATGGACAGTGTCTTGAAAGGAGGATATAGGATCAACATCAAAAAAAGCAAAACGAGGATAATGGAATGTAGTCAAATTAAATCAGGTGATTCTGAGGGAATTAGATTAGGAAATGAGACACTTAAAGTAGTAAAGGAGTTTTGCTATTTAGGGAGTAAAATAACTGATGATGGTCGAAGTAGAGAGGATATAAAATGTCGACTGGCAATGGCAAGGAAAGCGTTTCTGAAGAAGAGAAATTTGTTAATATCGAGTATAGATTTAAGTGTCAGGAAGTCGTTTCTGAAAGTATTTGTATGGAGTGTAGCCATGTATGGAAGTGAAACATGGATGATAAATGGTTTGGACAAGAAGAGAATAGAAGCTTTCAAAATGTGGTGCTACAGAAGAATGCTGAAGATTAGATGGGTAGATCACATAACTAATGAAGAGGTATTGAATAGAATTGGGGAGAAGAGGAGTTTGTGGCACAACTTGACAAAAAGAAGGGACCAGTTGGTAGGACATGTTTTGAGGCATCAAGGGATCACAAATTTAGTATTGGAGGGCAGCATGGAGGGTAAAAATCGTAGAGGGAGACCAAGAGATGAATACACTAAGCAGATTTGGAAGGGTGTAGGTTGCAGTAAGTACTGGGAGATGAAGAAGCTTGCACAGGATAGAGTATCATGGAGAGCTGCATCAAACCAGTCTCAGGACTGAAGACCACAACAAGAAAAGTGTCTGAAAATGCTCAGAAATAACTTATTTCTCATGTAACTGTACAATGAAATTACAGAATGAGTGTTTTGAACAAGAATAAGCCTACTGTTCCCAAAAATTTAAAAAGAGCACTATTAAGTTTAAGTCTATAATTGACAGTATGAGTGTATTGTGGCACTCATGAATGTTCATGGTTTCACCATATATCACAGTACAAACAGGTATTGATACAATCGATGAAAGTTTAAGCAGAAGTGCTGGGAACAGTAAACTATGCAAATCTAGAACTTCAAATTGGCACACAAATCTTATGTACATGGTTTCACACAAAGGAAAATTCCAAAGTTGGCTTTCATACTGGCATGGTGTTGGCGAGGTGCGATGGAAAAGTTTGTGCATCAGTGCTTGAAGTTGTTCAGAGGGGCAATAGGGCTGTGTGATATTCAGAGATAAAGGCTTTTTAGATATTTTCGATGGCTTAGCTAGTAAGCCCCTAGTGGAGAAAGAAGCTGAGGAAAAAATCATGCTTGGAAAGGGACACAAAAGCACAGGTACAGGTACTTATTGAGACATAGACAGAGTTAGTGCCACTCGCTCACCTACTGTCTTGTATGAATTCCACTGGCATGTGGGTAAATTGGAGACCAAGTATGGGAAAGAGTTTGTAGTGAGCATTTACCTACTTCAGAAAAAGTTTTTCTCACTCCGGTTTGGTGATGAGTCAATGGTTATAGTTATGTCCAAAATTGAAGAAATCAAGTGGGTGACTCACTTTAAGAGAAAATGATAATAACAAAGGTGTTGATATGATTGCCAGAAAGATATAGACATTTCTGTTCAGCATAGGACTCCATTACCTGTAAGAAGCAAACTCTTAATTAGTTCCTTTGAAAGGGCACGGCCGACTTCCTTCCCCATCCTTCCCTAATCCGATGAGACCGATGACCTCGCTGTTTGGTCTCTTTCTCCAAACAACCCAACCCAACTTAATGAGCTAACTTCAAGATTACTCTTTGAGGAAGAGAGAAACAATCAGTCAGATCAGCCAGATATAGCTTTGGCCAGTTTAAGCAGGCAGCAAAAAATTTCCTGTTATATTTGTGGTGAAGAGGGCCACTTTGCAAAAGACTGTAAAAATAAAGTGAAGAGAAATGAGAAGTTGCAATTATTGTAAAAAATAAGTAATTGGAAGTCATACTGCATACTGTGTAAGTCCAAAGAAGGCAAAGAGGCTCAGTATGTACATGCCTTAATGTGTACTAATCAAAGAGTTGATCTAGGAGATTATTGGTTCATGGATACAGGTGCTAATGAGTGTATGTGCAATAAGAGAGAATTATTTAAGAAACTATACAGTGTGCGAAGCTCAGTGAAAGTTATTGTGGGTGATGGTAAACTTCTTGGTGTGACTAGGTATGGTACAGTGGAACTCTATCCATGGAACTGGGCTAAGTATAGCAGAGCAGTGCTTAGTGGGGCGCTGTTTGTGCCTAAACTGAAATTCAGTCTGTTTTTGGTAGGAACTGTGTTGGACAAAGGTATGTGTTTAGTGTCAAACAGGAAACAATGTGAATTTTTGAACAGTAACAGTGAAGTTTATGCATTATCTAAAAATGTTAATAAAATGTATTGTAGGCTGTTTTCCTTAAATGGAACATAATCAGAACTGCCAATGATTATTATGACATGTGCAGACAAAATGCACTTTATGGTTGACAGTAATGACACCAGTGACTTTTCATTGCTCATTTTGATAGTGCTAATGAGTTAATGAACTTTGACCTAGTAAATTTGTCTAAATGTATTGAAAAATTGAGTATTTGGCATAAGAAAACTATTCAGTTAGAGCATTATGCATATGAGAGAGTTACTGTTGCATAAATGAGTGGACATTGTTGACAACTTTGTCATTTGGGAAGACAGTTTGGTGGGTAAATAACATTGCATGCCTTTTCCTGTCTGTTTGTCAAGAGCTAATGCCCTACTTGAATCGGTTTGTGTAGATGTCTGTGGACCTATGGAGATGCATTCACTTGAAGAAGTGAGATATTTTTGCTTTTGAAGGATGACTACTCAGTTTGTCAAAAGGTATTCTTTATGAAACAAAAGGATGGAGTTAAAGGTTTGATCAAGAACATTACTGCAAAAGTTGAGAGAGAAACTGGTCTAAAAATTAAAGTTCTAGGGAGTGATAATGGACTGGAGCTTATGAATTCTGATTCAGATGCATTACTGCATGAAAATGTCATAACTCATCAAAGAAGCACTGTGTATACACTGCAACAAATTGGAAGAGCTGAAAGAGAAATGCACGCCTTGTTTGAAGCTGCTTGTTCAGTGATTTCAGGAATTCCCAAACATTTCTTGGATAAAGCAGTTAATATGGTGATTTATGTACTAAATCAAACTAGTCCAAGTCCTGTCAGAGATAAAACTCTGTTTGAAGCCTTTTACGGCAGATTACTGTCCTTAGAGGATATGAAAATATTAGGGGCTTGACCGTGCACCATAAGGAAAAAGAGACTTAAACTAGACCCACAAAACCAAGATAGTTTCACTTATGGATCATGATAATGATGTGAGGGGGTACAAAATATTTATGTCTTTCACAAAGAAAATTGAGGTGGATTGAGACGTAATTTTCTTGCTGCTAGCTGGGTCTGAAAGAAAGAAGAAAACTGGTGTCCCTGTAATAAAATAAGATACTATTTCTTGTGATGAAGATAACATAGCTAAGCATGTTGTCTTCTCTGTTTTTTGGCCTTTTTTCCATGGTTGCCCATATACAATTTGTATAGGGTAATTGTTGTCTTTAGCAACTGTAATGAAAGTCTTAATAAGGTGGAAGTTAACTTATAAAACTCAAACACAGATAAAATTTCAGAATCAGTGGGGCAGAAAGAAGCAGAAATGATGACTGAGGTTGTGGTAGGAAATAGATGTCAGCTTAGAAAAGAACCAGAAATCATTGAAGACAGAGACAGCAGATAAGATTATTTGTAGAAAGCAAACAAAAATGTAGCTGATGAGGATGAGAGGCCATACAATTTGAGACTCATAATAAATATTTGACATCCAGATTATGAGGTGAGCCTGTTGACACAGGGTATATATGACCCGGGACAACTGGGAGATCCGGGAAAAACTGGGAAAATTTTTCATCCGGGAGAAAACCGGGAAAAGCCCGGGAATTGTTTAGAATTCCCGGAATTTTTCATTGTTTTAGTTTTCAGTTAAAATTTTGTGATTTTGATTGGTAAGAACCATAATTCTAACAAAGGGTATTACTGTATCGCGCTAGTGCAGAATAATACAGCAGGGAAATACGGAAGCGTCCGATCCCGCCCGTCTGCTTTGACCCATGACATCACAAATATGGCGGCAATGATCACAAACCACGATTCCAATATGGCACATATAAAGTCATTACGTACACATTATGAGGACAAAAATACATCAAAAAACAAACATACACACTTTCCACAAATAGCCTAATGACACTAATGGGACAAGTGCGGGAAATAGGGGTTTTTCGGTGGGGACAAACTAAATATAAACAAATTTAGACACCCACCCCCATGCAAAACCACGCAAAACAACGAAACAAACTGACATCACAAAACTCCCCAAATACCACTAAACACAATATCATCTGGAATCGGACAATTCCCTTGACCTATATAGCTCAACAGCAGCTCCCGATCCCATAAATTGGGATCGAACACTTCCCTTGACCTATATAGCTCAACAGCAGCTCCTGATCCTATAAATTAGGACCTAACACTTCCCTTGACCTATATAGCTCAAAAACATCTCCCGATACGAATACCAACATTCACAGCCACACATTGGGATCGAACACTTCCCTTGACCTGTTATCCTTACTACATCTCCACATACAGCCGTCCCTGGTCCAAGACGCTGGAACTTTAAGTAAGCCTCATTTCTTCACGACATACTGAACACTTCACGACTTCATCAAAATATCCGAATAGTTGAAGAAATTTTATTAGAGACAATGCACAGTCCCCCATCATAGCCGACGACTGAAAACTGTTGACCCTGTCAGTCATATCCATACCTACCAAAGACATAAAAAAACCAATTTACCAAAAGTTCACACACAATGCCACACTCGCAAGCTAAACCAAAAACATCACCTAACACACCACCAGAGAGCACCACCGATCACATCAAAATGACACCTACAAACACGCCACTCTCACAAACTAAATTCCGCGCTGTCATGATATCACACACCACAACAGCATTATGTCACGAGTCAAAGCCAATGGGTGGGATTAGATGCTTTGGTCAACCCTACAGCAGCAACAAAACATGAAAGAGAGTAAAGAAAACGAAAATGAAACCAAGTTGCAAAGAAAATGTGCTTTATACAACAACAAAACAGTGCTCATACAAGCGTCTGCCAACAGAAAACTGTGTCAAAGGCTTTAGGAAGACTATGTAATGCTTTATTACAACAAATTGCCCCTGATGAGGGTGATGTGGCAACTGTTTAAATTAGATTTGTTTGAGCAGTTGTGGGCGGGCTCTTGCGCATGCGAAGTTGAGTCGAGTGTGAATAGCAGCTTCTCCCCACATCTGGTTGCAGAAGTGTGGCTACTTAATATTGCCCCAGTTTGGAAACATAGTAAATCTGAGGCTGATGCACAGAGCAGTCTGAGTTGAGGTGGGGAGGTGGGTTGTCTCCACTTGACCTGTGTTTACGTTCAGCAATTTTGTTGTTTCCTCTTCGTTTATTGCTCTCGCGTTAAATGATAACAAAACGGGTATTTGTGGCCGGGCGCTATCAAATGAATTAAAATACTTTCACATAATTACAGAAGGCTAAAATATGTTATTAATTTTAGATTTAATTTCCACCTTTCTAACAGTCAAGCATTAATCGCCTTACAGAACAATGAAATTATTTTTGCCGGTTTGCTAAAGGGATTATGCTTTTATTAATCTTTCCTGCTAAGGTAGTCAATTTATTTGAAACGAAGTGTTTTATTTCACACTGTTGGCTAGTTTCAACTGTTCGCTGCATTTCAAGTGCACATATGGCATTATGCCATAAAGAACCAAACATGAGATAATAGAGTACTGGCACTCCTAGAAAATTTACATACGAATGTGCAATTTAAGCCGAATTATGCACTTTAGTATGGTTCATGAAATTCTGACGCTCTTGAAGTATCCTCTTTGTCTTGTTTCTTGTCTTTTAATGTTTTACACGTACGAACATATGGGCTTCCTGCATCATCGTAGCTGCGCAAGTGCGGTGACACCTGTTATCTGGCACTCTCTTGCAACTGCTGAAACGAACCTATTTCTAACAGGTCGCAGGAAAATATTGCGAACGGTGGATTGAAAAGCGTTACATTCAAAGCAGATTTCCTTTTACGCAAGATGAACTATGTGTGAGATGTACGATGAACTTCTTAAATCACAAAGCGTTTGACTATCATTTAAAAATCAACTCTCTGAGGATGACCATTTAGAAGAATTTCAAGCCCAGAAGATCAGACATTTATGTCTTTATTAAAAATTTTACTGGCACATTTGTGTGATGTATAACACCCGCAGAAAAGATCAACATTATGTGTGGAAGCTTAGCTTCTCTTCCAGCGTATTAATATTTAATTTTAGAGACCAATATTATATGTGAATGCTATGTATATTAATTTAAACCATTAACTTTTCTTATTTGTGCAGTCACGCTACTTAAGAGTGATCTTGCTATTGGCTGACTACATCACGTGCCCTATGGTGTCATTAGCTGGCAAGATCACGTGACATGAGCTATGACTGGTTTACAAAAGTGCATCGCAATCCCGATTTCAATGCTTTAGAAAGTGACATGCGGTGTGTGATGGAATTCAAATTTATACCTTCGTAATATGAAAATAAGCAGTGTACTTGTTGCTGCACATCAAAGGTCTTTCAAAGCCTGTTTTTCCCCCCTAAGTTTCATTTTCTAAAGTGCCGGGAAATTCTACATCAGTATATAAAACCATAAACATTGAAAGGATTGATGAGTTTTACAGTGCTGAGGAATTGTATACTGTCACTTAACATGGAAAAAGGTGTATTTTCACCTGGGAGAAGGTGTTTATAACCATGAACTCTGGGAAAAATCTGGGGATTTTTTTTCCTTGTCCACGTGTACACCCTGTGACAGCAGTGAATAATGGTGATCCCAGCACCTATGCTGAAGTGATGAAGTGATGCTGAAAAGTAAGAGTGCTGCAAGCCCTGGAAGAAAATAATGCATGGGTTTATGTATTTAAGCTAAATGATTGTAATGATATTGGGATGATGTGGGTTTTTAGGCACAAAAGAGATGAGAAAAGTAATGTTGTTTCTTATGATGCTCATCTTGTAGCTACAGGTTTCCAACTGAGATTGACTTATCCAGAAAGTACAATTTAATAGCAATTACCTTCAGTTAGACTTTCCCTTTTTTGTAATGAGAGTAACTTTCCCATCTATCAACAGGGTGTTTGTAGTGATTTTCTCTATGGAGAGAGAGTTGGATACTTTTATGTTAAATTACCTTCTGGATGTTGCAGTAAAATGAATGGTCAAGTTAGGTTCTGAAAGGTTTGAAGGTCACACAAAAATTGAAATGTTAAAGTAATAAGTGGCTTAGAATTTATAAGAAGTTACTTTGAGTGTTACTAGTATATAAAGACAGAAAATAGCAATAAAATATACATACTAATTTACATCAATGATCTGCTTGATAGCTTTGACCTCTTGCAGTGAGATTGACAATTTAAAGTTGTTACTAAGTAATAACTATAAAATGGAGGATTTAGGATGAAGGAACTATTTTGGAATAAATATTGTTCAAAATAATTTAAGGGAGGGAACTATTACTGTTTGTCAAGGTATATATCTTTAAAGATATTAAAAGTTTTTAATATTTTTGAATGTAATTCTGTTTCAACTCCCATGGGGGAAAAATCTGAACACAGTGTGTTGAAAAGAGAATAATCTGAAAATGAAGGCATTGAGAAAAGATGTAAAAAATTAGTAAGGTCATTGATGAATGACAGACCAAACTAGATATTTGTGTAGCAATAAGTATTCTAAGCAGGTACCAATCGTGTGCAAGTCTGGACCTATGGATTGCTTTGGAATGTGTACTACCTTATATTAAGGGAACCATAAAACAGAGTCTGTTATATGCTAAGGATAAAAATTATGCCCATACTGTAATTGGTTATGTTGACTCAACTGGGCTGGTGACAGAGTAGATAGAAAGTTTTGCCTTGTAGTGTTTTGTAGTCACCTAAGAAGCAGCCCACAGTGTCTCTGTCATCAACCGAATCAGAATTTGTAGCCTTAAGCATGGCAACTAGTGAAGCCTGTTGGCTCAGTATTCAGTATTCAATTTATTCACCATTGACCACTTACAGCAGAATAGGTCTGAACATTAAATATGCAATTAACAATAACTTAACAGTAAAGTTTTTACAATTTAATTCCACTTCTTTCAGGAATATTCTTATTTACTAATATCAAAGTGTATTTCAAAATATTCTGTTACCTTATAAAATGGGTGTTTGAGTAACCAGTCATAAATCTTACATTTGAAAATATTACTGGTCAGTGACTGAGCAGATGCTGGAAGTTTACTGAAGAGTTTTAAACTCATTATTTTGTGTGAGTCTGCAGTCTTTGTGAGTCTGTGTCTTGGTATGTCGAAGTCCAAATGCCTCTGGTGCTGTGGGGATGTATGTTCTCTCTGGTCTCAAACTCATTTAAGTTGCTTTTAACATAAAGCAGTGCTGTGTAGATGTATAGATTCACAACAGCTAATATCAAGTGCTTGATAAAGAGGGGGCGGCAGTGTTCCTTAGGCTTAAGTTTGATCATTATTCTGATTATTTTTTATTTTTTGAATTTTCAGAGTTTCACTAACAAACAAGAATGTCACCATAACAATATGCCATAGGAAATTTGTGATTGAATCAGGCCAAAATATACCACCTTCAGATACTCATCAGTGACTACATCTGTCAGTCTCCAGATGAGATAACACACTCTTGCTATCTTCTTGCAGATATGGCAAATGTGTTCTTCCCAGTTTAATTTTGAATCAATGTGGAATCTTAACAATTTTACTGATTTGCTTTCAACAGCTGTAGTTAAACCCAGAATTAGTTCTCGTTTTTTATCAGGATTACATAGGAGTTCATTAGAAGAAAACCAATTCATTACTAGTTCTAGTTTTTCCTGTGTTGTCTAATACTTGTGTCATGTGCATAACACACAATTGAATTTGCTCCTGCATGGTAGGGTAAGTGATTAATTGCAATGATGAATAGAAAAGGACCTAGGACCGAGCCCTGAGGCACTCCAGTCCGAACTTCCTTCAGCCAGGAGCATCTATTTTTAATTGATAAAAACTGTCTCCTGTTACTTAAGTATAATTCAGTTACATCTAAAGATGGTTTGTGTATGCCATAAAATTCCAGTTTTGCAAATATGGTGTTAAATGGTATGCAGTCAAAGGCTTTGCTAAAATCACAAAGTACCACTGATACTAGATCCTTATTTTTGAATGCAGTTAACACCTGGTTAACAACTTCATTGACAGCAATAGTGATATTTTTAACATGTTGATATGCAAACGGTCTGTTGGAGATGAGATCATGCTTTTCAAAATAGTTATTTAGTTGGCTGCATATGAGATATTCGAAAACTTTAAAGAAAATTGGCACAATAGAAACTGGTCGATAGTTTTGGGGCAGATGCTTATCTCCCTTTTTACAGACTGGCATCACCTTAGCAATTTTGAGTGCACCTGGGAAAACTCCAGGTTCTAAGCACACATTAAAAATGGAAGACAGAGGTTGACAGACAAAGTGTATAATTTTTTTCATTACATAGTTAGAGAACCAATAACAGTCCATACTTTTGGAACTGGTGAACCTTGTCACAGCTTCTACAATATCCTCTGGGGTGACAACATTTCAGTGAAAAGTATACCTCCTATGGGGCACAGCACCAAGATGATCCAGTGCATAAGTGCCATTTTGCTTGATTTTGTTTTTCAGCTCACTCACTGAGGTTAGGAAGTAATTATTTACTTCTTCTGGGACCATCATTGCATCTTGTGTGTGAGTTTGTGAATTATATTGGTTGATGATGTCACTTGCTGTTTTACATTTGTTGGGAGCACTTCAATGTAATGTTCACATGCATGTTTTTTGGCCAAGGACAGTTTGTCTTTGTAGGTTTTTTTACATTTTAGATAAGCTCTATAAGAGATATTATCTAGCTCAGGTCCTTGTTTACATGAATTTTTATATATTCTGTACAGTCTGAGCATCTCCTCCCTAATGAGAGCTAGCTCATCTCTATACCATTTTAGCTGTTTGTTTTTCTGTTTATGCTTAGGGTTACTTTTGATTATGGTGAGCAGAAGTACCATAACTCTGTGAGTATTTTCAGGAAGTTGTTAAATACCATTTCACCAGCACCCTTCCCAAGTTGTGCAATGTGTACAAAGTCCCATCAGATAATCTGTCAATAAATAAATTAATATGTTCAACTTTCTTCCCTCTTATCCATGTGGTATTAGACTTGATTTTGATTGATGTGTCTGATTTAGGCAACTGATCACAGCAGAATGTTAAAATCAGCAGTTCATGATCAGCTCGGGCTCCACTGGCAAGTCTGATGCCATACATATCTCTAGAAAAATTTACTGTAATATTAATTTGAATAACAGACTTTCTGACAGTCAACAAGCTGTTGTAGGACCGATTTATGAAGATAATATACCAGTAATAAGCCTTTGCAAAAACCCACAGTTCCATCATAAACTTAAGCATATAGAGGTTGAAATTTAATTTGTTAGGGAGAAAGTTTCTGCTAAGAATCTTGTATTAAATCACATTAGCAAAAATGAACAAGCAACTGATGTTCTGACAAAGTCATCGGGTAAAATTAAATTTGAAAAATTTAGAGTCTTTCTAGGGCTTATTTAAATCTTGTAATCTAGTTTTTATAACACTAATAATTGACGTGGAGGGGGGATGTTAGGGGTATGGTGTTAATGTTCTTTTAAGGTGGGAACGCTACTTTTTTTGTTTATGTTAATTTCTGTTTTTGGACACTTAAAAAGAAGGTATTTGTGAATTATTGTTGTTGACCATTGAGTTCTTTGTTATTATGTATTTAAAAAAAACTCTGTAGAAGCAGACTTATAATTGAGCTTCATTTACTGACCCCAATTACAAGATATTTTCATATTTAGTCTAGATTAGTTGTTTGTGACACTACTGATTAGTACTGCTGAAAATCCTATGACTGTGATATTCACTTATGTACTACTCTTTCTGTGTGATGGTTTTGAGCTGACCTGTTAAGATGCATTCCAGTTTCTTATAGTTAACTACTGTACTGACTATGGTAGGTTACCCAACCCCCACCCATCCTGTTTTCTGGGAATATGAGAATTTGTTATGTGATTTCTGTGAAATGTGTTCAGAGGTTGATGTTCCAGCTGAACTTGTGAAACACAGTCCCTCCATGAGCTATAAAGTTAAAGAGAATTTTCTGATGTTAAGTTTAATTTCTTCGTAATTACTATTTTTTCCAACTGCAGCTGCAGATCTCTTTTCATGATACTCAGCTCAGTTTCTTTTGGACAAATAATTAAATTGCTTCTCATCAACACTGTTTCAATTAACTCCTAAGAAGTACATTCATTTGTAACTGTGTATTGCAATTGCCTCTTGAGCTGCGTAGGTAAAGTATATTTTTCAATACTAGCTACCATTTATCTATTAGGCAAAACCTTTTTCTAGTTTGTACTGGATATATTGGTTTGTGCTACAGCTTTTTTATGATTCTCAATTCAGTTTCTTCCTGCCAGGTAGTTACATATATTCGAAGCTACATATTTCAATCTCCACTTGAGCTATACTGGTAAAATTTATTTTCTGTTATTAGTGAAAATTTATTTGCCTATCTCCCCCCCCCCCCCCCCCTCTCTCTCTCTCTCTTTTTATGTTGCCTGTCATGATGTCCATTACAACTGTAGAGCTTGTGTTTGTGGTACTCGATTCACTTTCTTTCGAAGAAGCGTTCCTCTTATTAATACCTGTAATTGATCATAATAGTTGTAAGTCTGTTTTTTCCTGATATAACAAATTCTCATTATCAAAACTGTCTGTATTTTTTACGTCTGAAAATAGCTTCATTGATGAGATGTTACAGCCACCATACTGTATGCAATGTTTTTTGCGTGTCCACTATGCCACTGGTCAAAGCCAATGACTAATATAGCAGTGTCCTCTTAATACAAAGAAGGCAATTCTAATTTTTGATTAATGTCCATTCCAGAGCAAAAACAAGGTGTTGACAAGTACTCTGGCTGACTTTCCAGTTAACTTATACTTTAAATGGAGTAAGATATTGTAGGAAGGTCACACACTGATGAAGGTGGATTGTGTTCACTGAATCCTGTGATATCTTTTCACATCTCCACCAGCACATTAAGTAAAATGGATGAATGAGAGAAGAAATGAAAAAAAAAAAAAAAAAAAAAATACCCACCTAAGGTATACAATCCATCTCATAGGACATACATTTTTCAATAATTATGAGAACATTCCTTCTACTTTTATATCCAGGAAGTAAAACAGTACATTTTACAGTTATGATAATTAGAGTGCTGATGTATCAAAATGAAAAAGTCACTACAAAACAATCCACAGAAAAGGCTGGCAGTGACTTTCATGACCAAGAAAAGTCAATTGCGTGGAACCTAAATCATTGATAATGATTCAAATTGTGTGTTCTCAGTATTTAGGAAACAACATTTAACATGACACAATGTTTGTAATCAGTTATGAACAAAGACCACCATCTGTTTTATGACATTCGAAAATCTGGATTATGTGGCAGAAGTGATGCTGCAAGATGGCACAGCTGTAATGTTTAGTAAAAAAGTATCATAGTTTCAGGGGTGTGAACAAAGCCAATCTTACCATAGTCTTATGAGAAATTTTATGTACTAATTTTGGTATTAGTAGCAAAGACCTTATACAATTACACAAAAACTAATATGAAACAGCTATTCACGAAAGTGTTTCACTATAGTAGAACATTCTTACAAAATGATATGCATACCAGCAAATCTAGATATTGTAACAATATGGTAATTAGAAACTTTTCTATCTATAAAGTTGAAACATTAGGGAATGCATCAGTGAGACATGAATGGAAGAAACTGATAAAACAGTTTAGTTGGTGACTATTTTGCCTAATTTCCATGTCTTTCATTTGGAGTAAGAAATAGGAGTGCTTGAAAGCACAGTACCATATTTCAGTAATGGCTTCATGAATGTTTCCTATAGAGATGGAAAACTTTTAAATACCAATTTCACTTAAAGCATCTACAGAAAATGAAGATATAGTGGAAGTACAAATTCCAATACACAATTTGAGTTCTTACTTGATTCTGCATAAGACTGACTTACTACCAAAAGGCACCTAATCAAATATCATTGCACTGTCACTTATGTTCTCGCCCTTAATTATGAAATTCATTTATATTGTATCCTATGTAACAAGAACTCATCCTTGGACTGCCATCAAGTACTGTTGAATATAGTGATGTGTACACAGTACACAAAAAACATTTCATAGCTATGTCATTAAATGTCCAGAAAAACAGTTTAGTAATTTTTGAAACTTTATATATTTGTTTTCATCAATTGTAAATATTTGTTGCTACTAACTGTGTGTCGGTTCTTAAAAGCAGCATTTGGTGAAATAGTTAATTATTTCCCTTGCTTCAACCTATATTCTAACAAACTTTCTCTGAGGAGCTGTAGATAGCTCCCACGATGGCCTCAGAATTGCTTCTTACACAGTCTGTAAAAAACAAGCCTGGCAGCAAAATATTACACTCATTGTTTATTGAACCAACTATATATGCAACAAATGATCTTGTTGTAGATCTGCTACACTGCCACATAAGACACTAACAGCCCATTAACATACTACCTGATGTGTGAGTTGGAAGCGTTCCTGCATTCTATGGCTATGGTGCATTTGGTCTGGAGCATTAATCTAGATACAAGTTGTCATGACTTGACCCATGTTCCTAACTGATGCCACTTTATACCTGAAGATGATCTGTTATTTTTAATAAAGTGACATGTTGCTGTTTTCCATAAGTAATACACAAAATATCTGAAATGCAAAGTAATGATTTTTGCTGCCGTTGACTGCTATATGAAGTTTATGAAATGTTCTGTAGTAAGTCAACAGATAATAAATTATATTCTGAAACCATTATTGCAGTTGGCATTTTTTATGGAATAGAGCAAAACCTTTCTTTTTTGTGAAGGCTGACTTTGGTTGATGTAACAATCGAATGAATCCTTTATTACTTCATAACTATGAGTATCTAGTTTATGAATAAGGTAGGTGTGGGAGCACCAGCACTGCCTAAAAAAGTGAAACTACTCTTGCACTTTTTATCATAGATATGTGCACTGCAAAAGTATTGAGGACTATGTAGTATAACTTGGTATTTTAGATGTCAACTCTCTTACACTCTACATCTGTACTCTGCAAACCACAGCAGTGCATGGCTATGAGTATGCCCCACTGTACCAGTTGTTAGGGCCTCTTCCCAATATTTTCACTTATGCAGTACAGGAAGAATGACTGTTTAATCACCTCTGTAATTAGTGTGATTTTGCCTTCATGATTCTTAGAAAAGTGATACATAGGGGGTTGTAGTATTTTTCTAGAGTCCTTGTGTGAGAAACTTCACATGGTTGTTTACTTCTATCTATCAGGTAGTTAATTTTTTTTCCAGCATCTCCATCACACTTTCCTGTGGATCAAACAAACCTACATCTAATCTATGTCTACATCTACAGAGGCCTACATACACCCTAAGCCACCATACAGTGCACAGCAGAGCATACCATTTACCCTTCTAGTCATTTCCTTTCCTGTTCCATTCATAAAAAGAGTGAGAGAAAAAGACTGTCTATAAGCCTCCTGTTTCTCTAATTTCTGCAATAGTGCCTTGTCAAACAGAATCATCTTCCCTCTAGAGAATTATATTTGAGTTCACAGGGCTTTTCCGTAATACCTGCATGTTGATCAAACTTATTGGTAACAAGTCTAGCAGCATGCCTCTGAATTGCTTAGATGTCCTCCTTTAATCCAACCTCATGGGGATCCTAAATACTTGAGTGATACTCAAGAATGGGTCACACTGGCATTTCATACACCATTTGCTTTACAGGTGAGCTACACTTTCCAAAAATTGCCCCAATGAAATGAAGCTGAACACTCGCCTTTCCTACTACCTCCCTGATGTGCTCCTTCCATTTCATATTCCTTTCCATTGTTACACCTAGATATTTAATCAATGTGACTGTATCAAGCAGTACACTGCTAATGCTGTATTTGAACATTACATGATTTTTTTCCTATTCATCCATGTTATCTTACATTTTTTCTACCTCTAGAGCAAGCTATCATTAACACTAATTAGAAATTCTGTTGAATCACTTTGTATTCTCCTATAGCCATGTCCGCAGCTCGTGGTCTAGTGACTAACATTGCTGCCTCTGGATCATGGGGTCCCGGGTTCAATTCCCGGCTGGATTGAGGATTTTCTCTGCCTGGGGACTGGGTGTTTGTGTTGTCCTCATCATTTCATCATCATCATCATTCATGACAATGGCTAAATTGGACTGAGTAAAGAAAATGGACTGTGTGAAAAATTGGGATTTTGTATGGGTGCTGATGACTGCGCAGTTGAGTGCCCAACAAAACCAAACATCATCATCCTATAGTCACTCAAAAATGACACATTCTCATACACCACAGTATCATCAGCAAACAGCTTTGAATTGCTCTGTCAGATCACTTACGTATGTAGAGAATAAGAGCTGTCCTACCACACTGGGGCACTCTTGGTGATACCCTTGTCTCTGATGAACACTCAACATCAAGGACAATGTACTGGGTTCTATTGCTTACAAATTCTTTGAGCCATTCACATATCTGGAAACCTAATATGTATGCTTGGACCATCATGAGCAGTCTGCAGTAGAACACCACGACAGATGCTTTCCATTGATGTGATCATTCATGCTGCCCTTCTTTAAATCTGTTCAGTATCTCTGTTAGGCCTGTTTGGTATGGGTCCCACACACTTGAGTAGTATTCTAAGACAAGTTACATGAGTGTTCTGTAAGCTGTTTTGTTTGTGCATTGACGACATTTTCCTATCATCCCATTAATAAACAGAAGTTTACCATCTGCTGTGCATACGACTGAGCCTATGTGGTCATTCAATTTCATATCCCTATAAATTGTTACAACCAAGTATGCATTCAAGTTGACTGATTACAGTTGTGACTCATTGATGTTGTAGTCATAGGATATTATGGTTTTTCGTTTTATGAATTGGAAAGTTTAATATTTCATAGCATTGCAAGCAGGTTGCCAATCTTTGTGCCACTCTGAACTCTTACCAAGATCTTATTGAATATTTGTGCAACTTTTTCAGACAGTACTTTATTATAGATGACGGCATCACTGCAAAAGTTCTGAGATTACTATTAATAGTGTCTGCCAGGTCATTTATATATGATATGTACAGCAGGAGTACCAACACACTTCCCTGGGGGCACACCCAAGGTTACTTCTACATCTATTGATGACACTCCTTTCAAGATACATGCTGCATCCTCACTACCAAGATTTTTTTTGATCACGTAACAAATTTCACTTGATGCCCCATACAGTCATAATTTCAATAATATGTGTAGATGTGTTAATGAGTAAAATGCTTTTCAGAAGTGAAGAAATGCTGCATCTACTTATCTGTCTTGTTCTGTGGCCTTCAAGATGCCAGGTGAAAAAAATTGAGTTGGTTTCACAGGACCAATGTTTCTCATCAAGATACCTCATTGCATTTGACCTCAGAATATGTTTTAATATGCCACAACAGATGACTGCCAAGGATATTGGATGGTATTTTTGTGGATCACTTCAGCTAACCTTTTTCTCAATTGATGTAAACTACATTTTCTTCCAACTACTGGGCACAGCCACTTGTTCTTACTACTCCAATTTCAGGCAGTGTGCAGAAGCAGTGTGGACATAAATATGGCAGAGCTGCAGCATGTGGCAGATCACTTGAACAAGCGGGAGTGTCGCCGGCTAATGGCAGCATTGCGCTCCCCTTCACGTGACCTACCTTCCAAGTCACAACTGGAACTTGCAGGTAAGCTTTGTGTGAATTCAGTAAGTCAGTAACTCTGTTCTCTTATTCTTCCTTCATTCCTTTGTACTTTATAGTCCTTCTTACAGGATCCTAGAATATTTTACAGTTGCTTTCCTACTGAAATAGTCTTTACTGAAATAGTCTTGAAGCATGAGACTGTTTTGCATATCTACAACTGTATTCTGTCAATCATTGTAATGTGTATGACAGAGCATATTTCCCATTGCACCACTTGTTAGAATTTCCTTCCATTCCATTAGCATGTGTAGCACAGAGAGAATGATGGCTTAAAAGTCTTTTGTGTCTTATAATAAGCTTAGGCTTGTATTTGTGATCCCTATTGGATTAATACATTGATGGGTGTAGTATGTTCATAGACTTCTCACTTAATACTCTGTCTTGAAACATTGTAAGTAGGCTCTCATGGGATAATGGAGGGTGGAGTGGTGGTTGGGAGGAAGGGGGGGGGGGGGTGGAGAGGAGAGGGATATCTTTAACTGTCTACCTTATAGTTGAGCAGTATTCTAGGGTGGATCACACAAATGTTTTGAATGAATCTCCTTTTTAGAACGCACTTTTCCCAGTGTCTTACTTATGACTGATTTTTGTAGCCTACTTTGCTTATGACTGATTCTACGTGATCATTCAATTTCATATCCCTACAGATTGTTAACTAAAGTATTTGGACGAAATGACCAATTCTAATTGCAACTAACTGATACTGTGTACAAAACTATGTTTTTGTGCTTTGTGAACTGTACAATTTTATGTTTGTGAGTATTTTTGCACCAGTTTGAGTTCTTGAATATTTGTGCTGCTTTTTCAATGTGGTATATTTGTTATAGATAACTACTTCATCTGCAAAAAGTTTGATGTCACTATTAATAGCGTTTAGAGGTTATTAATATATGACATGACCACTTGCATCCCAACTCATTTCCCTGGGAAATGTCTAACATTACTTCTACATCTGCCAGTGAGTCTCCAGCCAACAAAACATGTCATATCTTCCCTACCAAAATCCCTTCAAGCCAGTCACATATTTCATTGTTATTCATATGATCATACTTATGTCAGTGAGTGAAATGCTTTTCAAAAGTAAAAAAAAAATATGCACCTACCTGACTGCCTTGATGCATAGCTTTCTGGATGTCATGAGAAAAGCATGAGATGGGTGTTGCATTACCGATGTTTTATAAATCCATGGTGGTGAAGAGAGAGGCCATTCTGCTCAGAATATGTTTGGAGATTCAACAAGAGATCAAGATGTTGGCTGGTACCATGCCACTCTTCTTGTAGGCACACGTGACCTATGCTTTCTTCCAACTATTGTTCACAGGGTCTTCAGTATATTATGGTTGAAAGAGCGATCTCAGCTACAACTTCAGTATAGAATCTGTCAGGATTTCCCACTCAGCCTGTATAAATGACTAATTTTAGTGATTTTAGCTGTTTCTCATGTCACTGACACTAATATCTCCATTGCTCTCAATTGAATTGGCGAAAGAATTAAACTGTGGCAGTATGCCTGATTTTTCATTTGTGAAATAAGATTTTAAAATGAATTTCAGTTTCAGCTTTTACTTTGCTACCCTCAATTTCGGTTCCCACATTATCCATACTTTGGTATCACTGAGAGCCTCTAAGTATGGCCAGAATTTCTTTGTGTTTTGTGAGTGATCCTGTGATTATAATCTGCTACAGTACTCACTGAACATTTCATGCATTGGCCTTTTGACATCCAAAAGCATTTCATGTAATTTCTCTCTGTGTATACTCCATTGCTTTGTTTTACACCTATTGTGCAACAGTTTCTGCTTTTTAAAAGTTTCTTTATAGAGGCTGTATTCCAAGGAGGTCTCCTATATCCAAAACTGTTCTATTAGATACGTAAGTATCCAGTACTTAGTCAACTATTCTTCTTAACTTCAGCCATCTACATGCTCCTGCCTATAGCTAAAAGTTCTTCTTCGAGACACACTTTATCTAGAATATAGTGTATAGAAACAGTGTCAGAAATCAACTAGCTGATACTTTTCTCTTAAATCTACAAGTATGCTCTACAGGTCACTGCAAAGTGATTATAAGTTGAGTTAACCAGGCAAAAAAGTTAGCTACTTGGTCTGGTATAGCTAGAAGCAAGTACAGGCAACCATAAAGATATGTTTGTTGCAAAGTAGAGGGCTTTTGCTTGGGCAGTGTAGTGTGTTCAGCTGTAGTTATGGCTGTTAATGGACACTTGTGTGATTGTACTTGGCTCAGAGGTAAGCTGTTTGGATCATCAGACCACTGAGTGAGCTGATGTAGCCTTACGCGACTTCATGTCTTGTGCCAACTCCTTCATCTCCAAATAGGGCTTGCACCCAATGTCTTGAATTAATTGTTAGATATATTCCATTCACTCCCCCCACTCCCTACACTCTTTACCCTCTACAGTTTTTCCTAGTGCTGTGGAAATTATTCCTCAGTGTCTTAACCCACGTCCTATTATCCTCTTCTTTCATCTTGTCAAAGTTCCCCACACACATCCATCCTCACCGATTGTGTGGAGAAATTCCTCATTTCTTATCTTATCAGTCCACCTACTTTTAAGCATCCTTCTATAGCACCACATCTCAAATAATCCGATTCTCATATTCTCTGGTTTTCCTACAGTCTATGATTAACTTCTGCGCATTGCTGTGCTCCAGATGTACATTTTCAGAAACTTTTTCCTCAACTTAAGGCCAGTGATTGATACTAGCCATGCAAGGTGGTGTGGCCTCTGGCAACACTCTCTCATGCCCGTGGGAGGAGTGGGCTGAGTGGTGGGCTGCTGGGTCCCAGTAGTAGACTGGTGATTGAGAAAAATACTGTGTATTAATTTTCAATTACACATTTTTCCATGACAGTTAATAAAATGTTCAGGGCTGTTATGCCAAGGTTGATTGGATTTCATCTTAAAACCCACTGTTTCATCCCCATCTGTCGAGGACATTTTCAAGTAGCTTCTTTGAATGTCCAATTCACATCGTGGCTCACTAGTGACTACAGCAAAATTCTGCTTCCATGTGCTTCTGCAGAGTGGCGTGACATGACATGTTTTGAGTGCATGAGAGCAATTTACCACTGTTGACTGCCTTTGTCTGCTGTTGCTATCACTCCATGGTGGAAACTGGTATATATCTTCTTCAGCACGGGAATCCAGATGTCATTAAATTTCATGCCCTACTTGCTCCTATTGAAATTCCGGGGGTATTTTACAATTTCTATGGCCTCTTTGTATAATGTTTCACAGGATCCACTTGTGGCTGCCAGTACCTGTGTCCTATCAAAATGAATGTGGTAGTCTTCTGGCTGCAACAGCTGCTCTTTCAATCTCCCATCTTCAAGGCACCAGTCGTGTTTTCTGTGATGCTGAGGGAAGACTGCCATGCGTGGAACACAAGCTGTTGCCTCCTAGCAGGAATCTGGTTTCGGTAGGTGCAGACAGCAGATCTGCTGTGCTGTGGCACCAAGTCCCACATGGTGGATTTAGTGTGGAAAGTGGCTCCCCAACCCAGTCTGAAACCTGTGGCTGCAGCTGACAACACCTAGACATCTCATTGTCTGGCATAGCCCTGGATTGTGGTAGTACTGCTTTGCTCAGGATAAATTTGTCTCAAAATTTACAGTTATTTATACTGCCCCAGAGTGCATTTGTTGCACTATTGCCCAGCACCCAGTCATGTAGCTCATAATGTGGTTCTAGCCCCGGTGTGGTGACACCTCCCTGCTCACTCCAGCTATTACTGCTGTGCAGTACATGTTTTGCAGAGCACAGCACATTGATCTTATAACTTTTTGCACACATGTTGCTCTGACCTACAAGTCACCGAACTGTGCTTACTGGCCAGCAGTAGCTAATGCAACACTTGGCAGAGTTTTTTTTACAAATTTTACTTAAGACGAGGTAGTGATGCTACTCTCTCTCTCCACAAGCAAGATGTAGTCCCTTTGGTCTTGCTCAGGACAGGTTGCCACTGTGATTACTTCTGCCATCATTTCACAAAATAAGTGACATACTCCCAATTTAATACTAGGTTAACTGTACATTATTTTTATTTATTTATTTATTTTTGTGTCTCCTAGAACATTGGTGCAGTTGTATCACTAGGATGTAGAACATGTCAGATTATTATAGTAATAACCATACCCTGTGTGATCAAAAGTATCCAGACACCTAGCTGAAAATGACTTACGAGTTCATTGTGCCCTCCATCAGTAATGCTGAAATTCAATATGGTGCTGGTCCACCCTTAACCTTGATGACAGCTTCCACTCTCACAGACATACGTTCAATCATGTGCTAGAAGGTTTCTTGGGGAATAGCAGCCCATTCTTCATGGAGTGCTGCACTGAGGAGAGGTATTGATGTTGGTAAGTGAGGCTTGGCATGAAGTCAGCATTCCAAAACATCTCAAATGTGTTCTATAGGATTCAAGTCAAGACTCTGTGCAGGCTAGTCCATTACAGGGATGTTATTGTCATGTAACCACTCCGCCACAGGCTGTGAATTATGAACAGGTGCTCAATTGTGTTGAAAGATGCAGTCGCCATCCCCGAATTGCTCTTCAACAGTGGGAAGTAAGAAGATTCTTGTGCTGTGATAGTGCCATGCAAAACAACAAGGGGTGCAAGCCCCCTCCATGAAAAAGACAACCACACCATAACACCACCACCTCTAAATTTTACTGTTGGTACTACACACGCTGACAGATGACTTTCACCAGGCATTCACCATACCCTCACCCTGCCATTAGATCACCACATTGTGTACCATTCGTCACTCAACAAAATGTTTTTGCACTGTTCAATTGTCCAACGTTTATGTTCCTTCCATTAAGCGAAGCATCGTTTGACATTTACAGGTGGGATGTGTGGCTTATGAACTGCCATTCAACCATGAAATCCAAGTTTTCTCGCCTCCCACCAAACTGTCAGAGTACTTGCAGTGGATCCTGATGCAGTTTGGAATTCCTGTGTGATGGTCTGGCTATATGTCTGCCTATTGCACAATACGACCCTCTTCAACTGTCGGCAGTCTCTGTCAGTCAACAGATGTATGTGTCCTTCACGTTTCCACTTCACTATCACATCGGAAACCTAGGGATGTTAAGGAGTGTAGAAATCTCACATACAGATGTATGACACAACTGACACCCAATCACCGATCATGTTCGAAGTCAATGAGTTCCGCGGAGTGTCGTATTCTGTTCCCACACAATGTCTATTGACTACTGAGGTCACTGATATGGAGTGTGTGGCAGTGGGTGGCAGCACAATGCACCTAATATGAAAAACGTATGTTTCTGGGGGTGTCCAGATACTTTTGATCACATAGTGTATGTAAATGGTCATGAGGCTTAAAAACTAAAACATATATAAACATATACATGAGGTTCAAGTATTTAAACAACAACACAGGTTATAGTAGTAATAATGATTACACAAACAAATTGTAAGCCTTACATTCTAATACATATAAAAATCATTCTGTCACCAATTGATATGCCCGTGCTACATAGTCAGTTCTTATAGAAATGCTTAAAATTAAACACATTGTACTAATTCTTACACATGGTCAAAAATTCCTGTAAAGAATAGAAAGAACTATTCAAAAGATAAATTTTCAGCTGTTTTTTGAATTTAGTCATATCCCCAATGGCTGATTTAACATGAAATGGAAGTTTATTGTATACTTTTATGCTTGAATAATGTACTCCTTTCTGTACCATGCTGAGATTTTGTATATCTTGGAGAAGATCATGTTTACTTCTTGTATCATGATAATGATATTCACTGTTTATTTTGTAAACTGTGTGCTTATTGTTCACAAAGCACATTAGTGAAAAGATGTACTGAAATGGCGTGGTGAGGTTCCTGCCCCATTTGAATAAGTTTCTGCAAGAGCGTCTCAGGTGAACTCTAGTCACAGTTCCTATGACTCTTTTCTGTGTAATAAAGAATTTGTTTGCTTGTGACTGGTTATCCCAAAATATGATGCCACATGTCATAAGTGAATGGAAATATCCTAGGTATGCAGCTTTAAATGTTTCCAAGTCACAAGCAGATAAAACTGAGCGAATGGAAAATGCTGCTGAGTTCCATCTCTTAATAGGTCATTGATGTGAACTAGCTATGTGGTTTTCTTGTGAGGATAAGCTTGGGAGTATTTTTACTGGGAAGGCATAAGGGGAACTTAGGTCGCAAGGACAAACTTCCGAAAGTTGCTCCAAAACAGAGGGCTAGAAAACTACTTAAAAAAGTAGTGCCACTTATTCCTCTCTGTAGCATTCACACTTATTCCTCTCTGTAGCATTCATTTAAGACTGAATTCTCCTTGAGATGCTTGGCTTTCTGGTGCTCTTGCCCCCCCCCCCCTCCCCCCAAAAAAAGAAACTTCTTGGTGTCTGGTGGCACTATACTACATGAATTATGATCAGTGTATTTGTACGTGGTTTAAGTGGTTTGCCCTACATGTTAGATGTGCCTCATGACAGCTCTACTCTGGAAACAGCTTTCTGTCACTGAAGGTTATCTTTGGCATGATGTTCAGTCAGAACATCTACTTTCAGATTGCAGCTGCACTGTAAACAGCTCACTGTGTGCATCAGCTGCTTGCCCTGAAACAAGGCTGTGACACAGTACTTGCATTTGTGGTACCTCATGAATGTCTAGTGTACACTCTTCAGCGGATTCAGTGCTGTTGACTTGACTATCCACTCTCTGAACTCATCTCCTCTTGGTTTTCCTCCATTCACCCTGTTTCTGAGGAAATGTATATGCCTCTACTATTTCTGCCACAACAGCTGCAACAAAACTACCAACATCTTCATGTGCATTCCCTGTAATATCTAAAACAACAGCAGCATCTACAATTTTACCAACATCTTCATGTGCATTCCCTGTAATATCTAAAACAACAGCAGCATCTACAATTTCGCTCTGCTCATTGTGAAAATCACAGGCACATACACTTCCCTGTGCATCTAGTCCAGGGCCGCCCTGCCTCAACACAACACCTACTATCTCCCAATGGAGCAGATACTCTTGCTCTCCAAACTTAATCACTTTAGTACTGCCTGCACCAATTCTTGCTACCCCAAACTATACAGTTCCACTTGATAATGAAGCTGATACTTCTAGATCACTCTTCTTCACTTCAGCAATGTCATTACTCTGCACCTTGGGTAAATTCTCAGGATCTTGCATTATATTACCATCTTCTATTATCTTAATCTTCCCATAAAAAAGATCATCCATCCATCCATCTATGACAGGGGAGGGCAGGAATCCTGCACGTGTGCGGTGCACTTGCACGCATGCAGTTAACAGGTGTTTTGCGTGCACACAGGGGCAAGCTGGCCACCCGCTAATCTCCCCTCCCCACCATACCTTCTGTCCGCTCCTTCCTGTGCAATGTGTTTTGTTTCGTAGCCTGCTTTATTGAATGAAGGAATAAGATTAGTAGGAGTGCTTGAAAGATATCGTGGTTTGCAAGAGTACCTATTACCTACGATACGTTTTATTTAATTATCACAGGTGGAGTGGAACAAAATTTCTACATACAGACAAACGCAAACAGTTACTTAAATTTTCATCACTGATGTTTGCTCTTAACTGACACTTTCTAATTCAGGAAATGGTTTTCCAGCTCTCGCTATATTAAGCACAATCTTATAACTTGCACGTACCGCTGGGCTATTATTGTTGTCGTCCTGAAAAATTGAAAACAGTGCTCCATAAAATGTTAAATCAGTTATATGAGAGACATGATGAAAGGAAGTCGCAGATCTCTTGTGACCACAGCAACTATGACAGATTCATCTAGAATCATCAAATTGCTCTTCTTAAGCTCAATTTCCCCATCCGCTCAGAATCCGACAATAAATTGTACTCGTCCTTGTGAAATTTGTTATAATGGCCTTCAATTCTATACTTGTGCTGACCAGCGAGAATACTGCCACATATTAAACATTTCGAATTTTCACGTTTTTGCACAAAGAAAAAACGATTCTCCCATTACTTTTTAAAAGATAGCAAATCTCCACTTCTCCGTTTCCTTGTTTCACTCTGCATTTTCCGGTTCTTGAAATACAACGTTCACTACGTAGTGGTCGCTACACTTCAACGTCCGCAGCTTAGCCTGGCAGTACACTGCCGCAACCTGCCGGCTGTCGCCAGTGCCCCAGTCGACTATTGCACATGAGCAGCACACGTGCAGCGCTGTGCTCTCATGAGCCGTGTGCAACGTTTGCCTGCCCCTGATCTATGACATCCCTGCTCTTCACAGGACTGACAGATTTGACCAAACTAACAGTAGTTGGCTGTCCTGCAGGAACAGGTAAACTATCCTTAGGCCTGCTCCTCTCCCTTTCTGCTTCCTCCTTCTTCATCTTTTCTGCTTATTCTGTTTCCCTTCTTTCCATGCTCTCCATAATTAGCTATTCCTAACCTCCCAAGTCCTATTTTCTACTAACCAGTTATCGTGCTCTCTCCACAGCTTCTCTCTATACTCTGGAGTTTTGCAAAAAGCTTTTTTCTTCTCCTCAGTCTGAATCGCTTTCCATCTTTTACACAGACATAATCAAAGGGAAAAAACACTTAAACTTACCACTATTCCAACACTTCTCACTACCTTACATGCTGAAATGCCGAGTCATATTCCCTGTTATACACAAAATAAAATAAAATTCGAAGAACACTTAACCATAGCACTATCTCATTACTTCCTACTATAACTTAATTACTTTTGTATGAGTTGCTGCTTTTAATTACTGCTATGCATCAAAACCATTGAGCTTCAGCTTGCAAATTGTTGCTCATTGTTCACAGCTTATATACTTCTGGAGAAAAGAGAGATACATTCACCCCACCATGTGTCAATGAAACTGCACCCGTGCAATAGTCAAGTCATCTTTTTTACCTGCAGATCTATGGATGACAGTTGTAGGCATTGCTACACCACTGCTGTCAGCAAACAGATTAGTCAGGAACACAACCCCCTGCCTCCCGGCAGGAGTCTGACATTAGCAGGTGCAGACAGCAGGTCTGCAGGTCTGCTGTGCTGTAGCACCAAGTTCCACAGGATGGATTTAGTGTGGTAGGTGGCTCCCTGACCCAGTCTGAAACTCGTGGGTGCAGCACCTAGTCATCTCATCGTTTGGCATAGCTCTGGATTGTGATAGTACTGTGGTGCTCAAGATGAATCTGTCTCAAAATTCACACTTATTTATACCATTCCAGTGTGCATTTGTTGCATATTTATACCATTCCAATGTGCATTTGCTGCATCATTGGCAGGCAACCAGGCATGTAGCTTATAAGATGGTTCTAGCATTGGTGTAGTGACACCATATTGCGCACTGTGGCTATTATCACTGTACAGTACAGCTTTTGCAGAGTGTGGCTAACCCATCTTGCAATCCTCTTCCATATACAGTGCCATAAATTAAAAAAATAGTATTCCAGGAAGAATGATGTCAATTTTAATCCAGTGATGGCATATGCCACCAGGGGGACAGAAGGTGTACAGATAATGGTTTCAGCATTGTCTACCAACAGATAGCAAGTGGCATAGGTACAAGAGCGCTATCTGTGTTTACTCTTTAATAGGGAATGCTCAAAGCCAGAAGGCTGAGTATAGTGCAAACGTGTGAATAAAGCAGGCCACAAATGTGGGAATCAAGCAGGCAACCATGCCATGGAGACACATGAACATTCTCATACCCATAGCTGAGGATCTGGACATCCACAGAGCACAGATACCCACCAGGATCGTCATATTGTAAGGGAATCAATGGCAGATTGTACAGCTACCACAGCATAGACAAGAGGGCTTGTGAACCCAGACATGTCAAAATGAACTGTTGTGAACCAGTTATAACAGAAGGACTTTGGCATGCACATCTCTAACCTGTCTTCCACCCACATCACAGCTCTGATGTGCACAGCTCCACTGATGCCAGCAGAGGATCGCTTGGAAGTTGGATTGGTATGCTGTGGTCTTCAGCGATGAAAGCAGATTCTACCTGCATGCAAGTGATGATCTTTTGTGTGTACAACATAGAACTGGGGAGTGGTGTCTCATAGAGTTCGTACATTTACGACACACTGGCCCCATCCCAGGGATTATGTTCTGGTGCGAGATAACCTACAATTCTCATTCTCCTTCGGTGTCTCTGGTGAGGATGCTAACCAGTGCTTGGTGCGGGCAGAATTTTGTTAGACCCTTTTTTTTGTTGCCATTCTTGCAATTGAAATGGGATATTTTATTCCAACAGCATAATGCTCGCCCACATATTCCCTGTGAAACTCAACACATTGCCAGATGTGTAGCAACTTCCCTGGCCAGAATGATCTCCAGACTTGTCTCTGAGCACGTGTGGGATATGATGGGGTGAGAAGTGACTCGTGTGACTCATCAACCAACAAATCTTACATAACAACATGAACGAGTCAAGCGGGTGTGGCATAATGTATCCCAGGACAGTATTCACCATCTGTATGAGTGACTGATGCTAGAGTCAGTGCCCGCATTGCCACCAATGTACTAATATGGGTGTTTCAGCATGAGCTGATGCCTGGTACTTCAGAACCTCTTATGCTATTGGTCTGTAAATGTAATCATTTCATGTATTCCACATGCACTGTTGCAATAATAAATCTTGAGTGAATTGGAGACCTCTAACATGGTATACTATTTTTTTATTTTTGCCAGTGTGTATTGCTGTAACCTAAATGTCTGCACACTGTGCTTTCCAGTTATCAGTAGCTAACCCTACATTCCAAAGAGGTTTGTTATAAATTTTTACGTGTTTCATTTAAGTCTAGGTAACGATGCTACATAGTGAATAAACATTCTTTATCACACAGAAAATGTGGATAAATTCTAATCACTTGATAGTTCACAATTCCAGTCCATTGTCATAAATTTCAACACACTCCAAAACAACAATCCTTATAGTCCAGGGTCCAGCCAATCCATATTGCAGGCCCAGAGGATCTGGCATCAGTGGCCATGTAGCATTTTCACCATACTGATCACCTGTATTGGTGAAGCCCTTTAGGAGACCATGACCTGTATCAGGACCCTGGCCTTGTGTGCGGCTAACGGCATGCTCAGCATCTGCACACTAAAGGTGTGGATGAATTGCTCAGCTTCACCAATTGTAATGGCGCCACTGTCATGTGTATTATGTCATTTTGAGAGCAGAAATCCTGAAACATAAAGATGAAAATTAAAGACCCATATCTGAAATTATTGTTTCTGGGATACCTCCAATGATGAGTATTTTCTGCAAGACAGTTATTGTGTCCCTTGCTGTGATATCTGACATTCGAATTAAGTAAGGAAACTTGATATATGAGTGGTGGGGGTGTTGACTGGATTGACACATAGGTCTTGCTGGAGTGGGCTGTCCACTCAATGCCCTGCCAGTAGCTGTGCCACCTGTGAGTGCCTTCATGTGTGTTATACCTCAGTGGTCAGCATAGAGGAGGTTTATGACATGCTGGTGCAATCATGATGTGATGACTACATGGCAGTCATCATCCAGTGTCAGCATCAGTACTTGTTGTACCACCTGGATCCTGATGTTTAGGGGAAAATATATTCAAAGATTTGGAAGGGACTGTGGAGAGTGGCTTTCTGGCCAACCTTGGCAGATGTATCGCATAACTTGTTTGCTGTTAAAGTGCTCAGCTGTTTCCTTTGTGAATGTGGATGCAGTGACAGGAAACTCTTTTAGTTGGTTCTGTAAGTTGGAATTACAGTGTATTCTAAGAGTTACATGTAAGACCTGACCCCATAGGTAATCTGGATAGTGCATTGGCATTAGCATGTTGTGCTGTCAGCCAATAGTGAATTGAAAAATTGTAATTGCTGAAGAAGGGAGTCCAACAATGCACACACTGTGCCATTTTTTTCTGAAACTATATTAATGGTTTATGGTCCATCATGAGATGAAATTTTGTGCCATAAAGAAATGTAAAGAATATTTTGATGTCCAATATGATAGCCAGTGCTTCTTAATCAGTTTGTGAGTAATTTGTCTGGATGGAAGTGAGTGTTTTAGATGTATATGCAATCTTTTGCTCTAGGCTATCATCACTTATGTGAGAAAGAATGGCTCAAATCCCATGTTGAGACATGTCCATGACCGGATGGATCATAGGTCACCAGGCAAGAAGCAGACTTTAGATAATCTTTTAACTTGTGAAAAGCTTCCTGAGACTGCTGTGACCATTCATATTTAGTGCCATTGTTGCATAGATTATTATGGGATCTGGCAATAAATTTTGCATAATAATTTATTTTTCCAAGAAATGACTGAAGATTATGTGGGTGAAACCTTCTAGATCACTTATTAAAATTATTTATTTATTACTACATTTTGGCTGCTGCCTGATTAGATGTAGTTTTTAGTACTGACACAGAACCTTCTTTTTAAGTTCTACTCTTCTGATGTTTGATGATGGCAGTAACCAAAACATCATAAAAAATAAAGAAATTATAATAACTGATTTTGATGGTTTTAGTTAAAAAAAATATTCACAATAATCACAGATTCACATAGGAAATTCATTTCGTATGTCAGTGAAATGACTGAAGGTCCTTTAAATATATAGACGATGCTTAAAGAATTTGGAGTATTGTAGGTTGCATTTTATTCTATATTTATATAGACATAAGTGCGCAAGATGTTGCTCTCTTGTAGCACTGCTTACTAATTTACTGCTGAGCTAATTGACTGCATTCAGAATATTTTGAATCATCTGCTCCAAAGATTGTTGTTAATTGCTGGTTGCACTAGCATTTCTGAAAGGTGGCCTGTTGTATCTGTACAGTCCAAATAGAGTGTTGATGACCATTAATTGGTGGGACTATTCATCTGGTGGCAATTGTAAATAAACTTATGATAGATCAGTTTTAGAGTAATACAGTCCACTTGATAGTCTTGATATGAACTCTTCTGGCTGTGGAATGAGACAGACAACAATCTCTGATTGTACTTTTATAGCTGATTTAAAGTCCTAACAGAAATGCGGGGAGCCATTTGGTTTTGGTAACACTTCCAATGGTGTTGCCCACTGACTGGATGTGATGGATGTGAGGCATCTTCTTGCATCACAAAACCTAACTCAGACTTGATGTCATTTCTCAATGCTACCTGCACTGCTCTAGCTCTAGTGTGACAAGGGCCTCCCATCAGGTAGACCGTTCGCCTGGTGCAAGTCTTTCGATTTGACGCCACTTCGGTGACTTGCGCATCGATGGGGATGAAATGATGATGATTAGGACAACACAACACCCAGTCCCTGAGCGGAGAAAATCTCCAACCCAGCCGGGAATCGAACCCGGGCCCTTTGGACTGACAGTCTGTCACACTGACCACTCAGCTACTGCGGGGGGGACCCTAGCTCTAGTGAGGTGCACAGAAGACTTTACCTTCATATGAGCTGCATAATCATTTGCACACTCTAAGCCTGGTGAAAGTAGATGTGAATATTCAGTGCACAGTGAATAGTAATAATCGAATGGTATACCTGTTGAGACAATGTTGATGCCATCTATTGTTTTAAAACCAGAAGAAGAAAATGCATTCATCCCAAAAACATGGTTTGTGCTTGCCATGATGGCACAGCTAAGAAAGTAGTCAGCTGGTTAACTTTTATGTACAATGCCACTACTGTGCATTTACCCTGCAAAAGTGTGCAGTCCTTGCTGTTGGACTGTAGCTTTTGTGATGTTGGCTCAAGAGGTGGAGAACCAACCTGAGCACAGGTTTCCCCATTCGTAATATAAACTAGTGAATGAGCATTGTTGATTGTCAATGGGAGAAAGAACTTTTACAGACACTCTGTAAAAAGGTTCAGCTGGAGCCATAATGTTTTTATGCTGTTGCAGGATTGTTAATGGGATGTTGTGCTGCTTTTGTAGACTTCTGCCACAAGTTCTTGTTTACAGCACTGCACTCACTGTGTTTTTTTACATATGCACTGAGTGTGCATATTTTTAACAAAACAATGTTGGCACTGGATGACTCTGAGTTCAAAATCTGTAATTAGTGTCAAATGTTCAGTTCACAATGTTTTTTCTCATGCTATCAGTTACTGTTAAATATTAATACACCATAGATTTATACAGACTAGAAACAGTAGAGGGCCTATAACACTTCCGTGGGGAATGCAGGTATCACTTCTGTTTCACTTGATGACTGTCCGTCAGTTACTATGAACTATGGCCTTTTGCACAGCTGAGATTATTCTTTGTAGGCTTGCAATTTGATTAGAAGCCACATGTCACAAGTGGAGTCAAAAGACTTCTGGAAATCTAGGGATATTAAATTAACTTGAGATTCCCTGTTGATAGCATTCATTACTGTGGTGAATAAAAGTCCATTTGGGTTTCACAAAAATGATATCTCCTGAATCCATGCTAACTTTTTGATAATAGACCATTTTTTTCAATGTGTTTCGTAATATTCAAGAGCACAGTATATATTCAGAAATCTTACTGTAAACTGATGTCACTGATGTTGGTCTATACGAGTAATTCAGTAGATTACTCCTATTTTCTCTCTTACATATTGTTGTGATGTTGCAAATTTCCAGTCTTTTTTTCAAGCATGCAGTTGTATACCATTGTTAAATATTATGGAGCTATTACATCAGTATACTCTGAAAGTAACTTAATTGGCATACAATCTGGACTGGAAGACTTGCCTTTAATGGGTAAAATGGGTAACTTAAGTTGCATTGTTACGCCAAGGGCATCTCCTTCTAAGTTAACCTTGTTGGCATTTGTTCTTGGTTTTAATTCTGGAATATATACTGCATCTTCTTTGGTGAAGGAAAGGAATATCAGAAAATAGTGCTCGGTAACTCCAATTTAATGGCACTGTCATAGGTAACATTACTATTGCTTTCACACAGTAAAGGTATTGTTTTGTGTTGCCTCTGGTGTACTTTTAACTTTACCAGAATCTCTTTGGATTGTCTGTCAGATCTCAAGACAGGGTTTCATTGTGGTAACTATTCAAAGCATCTTGCATTGAAATCCAAGCTAAAATTTGAGCTTCTTGGGGCTATTGCATTCTTTTAAATCTGGCACGTTTTCCCTAGTGCTTCTATAACTGTGTCCTGAGCTGTTTTGTATACCATGGGGGATATTTTCCATCTCTTATTAATTTACTTGGTATGAATATCTCAATTTTCATCAATACTATTTCTTTGAATTTAAGCCACATGCTCTACACTTACATTGTTAGTTTGGAAGAAATGGAGACTGTCTCCTAGGAAGCCAAAAAGCAAATTTTTATCTGCTTTCTTAAACAGATATATTTAGCATTTATTTTTGGTGGATTTGTGTGTTAATAGCCTGATGTGACAATGTCATTTCATTTTTTCCATACTGCAAGCAAGTCATAAGAGATGGAGCACAAACTAGGATTGTTTCAAAGACGGGTAAAGAAACTGGCCACGCTCTTTCAAGAGAACCATCCTAGAATTTTCCAGGAGCAATTTAGTAAAATCTAAATCTGAATGCTTAGACTCAGATGTGAGGTGTCATCTTCTCAACAGCAAGTCAAGTGTGCTAACCACTGCAGGACCTGACTTGGTGCCATACTGAATCACACAAACCTGTTACATACAGTTGCAGTGCATCTCTCCTCTCCTTTTTTGTAAAAGAGTGAATGAAAAACTATTAGGAACTCATGTAAGCTATGCTTTGTTTTCTTCTTCTACTGCTATTGGCACATTTAGAGGCTTTCATTGAATAGGTTGATGCTGTTTTATGAGATATTAGAAAACACAACAGGATATTAATGTAATTTAAAATTTAGGTGATCCCACTTATTTTCATATGTATATACACATATAACAAAATGTTCTCAATTAACAATTTGTAAACTGTTCTAATTATAAAGCAGCTTTCACTTAATGTAGCCAATAATCAGTAAGCTCATCCTTTTTTCTTCTAAGGCCTTAATGAGCTCATTTGAGATGGAACACAAGCTCAGCTTGGGAAAGGACAGGGAAGAAAGTTGTCTGTGTCCATTTAAAAATAATTACCGCAGCATCTATATTAATAAATTTAGTAAGATCACAGAAAGTCTAAATCTGGATGGTAAGATGAGGATTTGACTTTCCATCCTCTTGAATGTGAGTACAGTATCTTGGTACTCCACTACCTCCCTTCGTACCATGACAGACAGTCCAAAAGAAGACAACAGTGATTACATCTACATCTACATCTACATCTACATCCATACTCCGCAAGCCACCTGACGGTGTGTGGCGGAGGGTACCCTGAGTACCTCTATCGGTTCTCCCTTCTATTCCAGTCTCGTATTGTACGTGGAAAGAAGGATTGTCGGTATGCTTCTGTGTGGGCTCTAATCTCTCTGATTTTATCCTCATGGTCTCTTCGCGAGATATACGTAGGAGGGAGCAATATACTGCTTGACTCTTCGGTGAAGGTATTGTCTCGAAACTTTAACAAAAGCCCGTACCGAGCTACTGAGTGTCTCTCCTGCAGAGTCTTCCACTGGAGTGTATCTATCATCTCCGTAACGCTTTCGCAATTACTAAATGATCCTGTAATGAAGCACGCTGCTCTCCGTTGGATCTTCTCTATCTCTTCTATCAACCCTACCTGGTGCGGATCCCACACTGCTGAGCAGTACTCAAGCATTGGGCAAAAAAACGTACTGTAACCTACTTCCTTTGTTGTCGGATTGCATTTCCTTAGGATTCTTCCAATGAATCTCAGTCTGGCATCTGCTTTACCGACGATCAACTTTATATGATCATTCCATTTTAAATCACTCTTAATGAGTACTCCCAGATAATTTATGGAATTAACTTCTTCCAGTTGCTGACCTGCTATTTTGTAGCTAAATGATAAGGGACCTATCTTTCTATGTATTCGCATCACATTACACTTGTCTACATTGAGATTCAATTGCCATTCCGTGCACCATGCGTCAATTCGCTGCAGATCCTCCTGCATTTCAGTGCAATTTTCCATTGTTGCAACCTCTCGATACACCACAGCATCATCTGCAAAAAGCCTCAGTGAACTTCCGATGTCATCCACCAGGTCATTTATGTATATTGTGAATAGCAACGGTCCTATGACACTCCCCTGCGGCACACCTGAAATCACTCTTACTTCGGAAGACTTCTCTCCATTGAGAATGACATGCTGCGTTCTGTTATCTAGGAACTCCTCAATCCAATCGCACAATTGATCTGATAGTCCGTATACTCTTACTTTGTTCATTAAACGACTGTGGGGAACTGTGTCAAACGCCTTGCGGAAGTCAAGAAACACAGCATCTACCTGTGAACCCGTGTCTAAGGCCCTCTGAGTCTGGTGGACGAATAGCGCGAGCTGGGTTTCACACGACCGTCTTTTTTGAAACCCATGCTGATTCCTACAGAGTAGATTTCTAGTCTCCAGAAAAGACATTATATTCAAACATAATACGTGTTCCAAAATTCTACAACTGATCGATGTTAGAGATATAGGTCTATAGTTCTGCACATCTGTTCGACGTCCCTTCTTGAAAACGGGGATGACCTGTGCCCTTTTCCAATCCTTTGGAACGCTTCGCTCTTCTAGAGACCTACGGTACACTGCTGCAAGAAGGGGGGCAAGTTCCTTCGCGTACTCTGTGTAAAATCGAACTGGTATCCCATCAGGACCAGCGGCCTTTCCTCTTTTGAGCGATTTTAATTGTTTCTCTATCCCTCTGTCGTCTACTTCGATATCTACCATTTTGTCAACTGTGCGACAATCTAGAGAAGAAGCACAGTGCAGTCTTCCTCTGTGAAACAGCTTTGGAAGAAGACATTTAGTAATTCGGCCTTTAGTCTGTCATCCTCTGTTTCAGTACCATTTTGGTCACAGAGTGTCTGGACATTTTGTTTTGATCCACCTACCGCTTTGACATAGGACCAAAATTTCTTAGGATTTTCTGCCAAGTCAGTATATAGAACTTTACTTTCGAATTCATTGAAAGCCTCTCGCATAGCCCTCCTCACACTGCATTTCGCTTCGCGTAATTTTTGTTTGTCTGCAAGGCTTTGGCTATGTTTATGTTTGCTGTGAAGTTCCCTTTGCTTCCGCAGCAGTTTTCTAACTCAGTTGTTGTACCACGGTGGCTCTTTCCCATCTCTTACGATCTTGCTTGGCACATACTCATCTAACGCATATTGTACCATGGTTTTGAACTTGGTCCACTGATCCTTAACACTGTCTGTACTTGAGACAAAACTTTTGTGTTGAGCCACCAAGTACTCTGAAATCTGCTTTTTGTCACTTTTGCTAAACAGAAAAATCTTCCTACCTTTTTTAATATTTCTATTTACGGCTGAAATCATCGATGCAGTAACCGCTTTATGATCGCTGATTCCCTGTTCTGCATTAACTGATTCAAATAGTTCGGGTCTGTTTGTCACCAGAAGGTCTAATATGTTATCGCCACGAGTTGGTTTTCTGTTTAACTCCTCAAGGTAGTTTTCAGATAAAGCACTTAAAAATATTTCATTGGATTCTTTGTCCCTGCCACCCGTTATGAACGTTTGAGTCTCCCAGTCTATATCCGGCAAATTAAAATCTCCACCCAGAACTATAACATGGTGGGGAAATCTACTCGAAATATTTTCCAAATTATTCTTCAGGTGCTGAGCCACAACAGCTGCTGAGCCCGGGGGCTCATTCAGTCTAAGTAAACATAATAAATATATTCCCTTTGACATTCAGAACTTGACAGAGAATCACTTCATTTGCTTTGTCAGAGCGGCAGGTTCCACAGACGGACCGCTGCATAGACCTCTTGCTGCGCTGGAACTCTGGTAGTGGACGACATGGGGCACGTGGCCGCTCTGGAGTGGAGCCATTGTCCCGCCGCTTACGCCAGCTGGGTCATCCACACCTTGCCTCATGGCTCTCCAAGTCTGTCTTCCATGCACTCGCTCAGGATCTTGGAGATGATGTTGCTGCTCTCAACAGTGATGGGGGTACTGTGGCTATGGCAGCAGCCAAGGCATCACCAAATAAGATCCGACATTTAAGGTACTCATGAATTCCATATGATGTTTCTGATCACACCTGCTTCTTTTCCTTGTATCTTCAGGCTTCATATAGTATCCATTATCAGATTTAGTAAAGTTACTACAAATATAAAGTGACCACTGCCAAAGTAGAAAGTTGTTAAGTCAGGTAAAAGGTGCATTAATTTGAGTGCTGAAACTTAGCTAGGACAAGGCCACATTGCAAACACACTACCTCATAAGTAAAATTTCAAGTGTGTTGTCAGATGAATATGCAAGAACCACATGTTCATTCACATCATCTGCAAATTTAAGGAGTATTTAATCTAGATGCTTGTTACTTTGAGGTATGGGTATTAATGGAAGCAATATAGTGTGTGCTTGAGGATGCCACTTTGTATGATCAGTATTGTAGGGATGTTCAAAGTGTCCAGTGTTGTACCACTATGACAGCTTGTCCTACCTGAACCTAAAGGTTCCATGAAAAACAGTTTGGTGGTTATGATTTTCATACAGATAACATTATGAGCTGTGAGCTAGAATGGCACTTCCATTTCAATAGTTTTTCCATATATAAGTATGGTGCAACTAACCTGAACTTCATACTGCTTTTCAATGTACTCATACTCTACCACTGGCTTGCAGGAATACAGTTTTTAGGCAACATCCATACAATGTTTATTGTGTATGGATGTGCAAAGAATGAAACAAATAAATAGATAATGACTTAGGTGAGTTTTCTGCAAGTTTGGAGTGATTTGTGTTATTGTTACACAGTGAATCACAAGTGGTATACTACCAGCTGTTTAATTCTTCTGACTGCTGTCTATGGTTGGTCACTGATCTTGTGATCTAACAATATCAGGTCTTTCTCTTAAATACATGTATCACATTACATTTCATTCTACTGAGGATTACCTGCCAGCTTAACACTAAATATATTGATAACATGCATGTCTTCCTGCAGTTTGCAACAATTTTCAGGCACTGTGATTTCCATGTAGATAATTGCTCTGCCTGCAAACAGCTTGACAGCTAATGTTACCTACCATCTTATTTATATGGGGTGTCCCTGGTGGAATGGTTAATGTTCAGGGATACAACAGGAACAAACATTCAAAGGAAAAAAGTCTAGTAAACGTAAGCTTTAAAATGTATACCTTAAGAGTTATGAGCACTTCTTCATTTTCAATAATAAGAAACAAATCTTTTTTGCTGCAAGCTCTCTGCTTTCCATATTTTCCAAGGATGTAGTATGGACCAAAACAAAACAAAAAATGTCTGATAAACATGGGCACTATATTGCCTACCTGAAGAGTTATGAACACTTCTTCAGTAGAAGAGTGACTGTAAATGTTAAAGGAAAGTTCTTGTAGAATATAAACATGTTTGGATTGAAGGAGGCCATTCACCTGAAAGCAGAAGTGTTGAGATGCTAATAGACACACATAAAAGAAAGAAAACTTGCTGTCTTTCAGATTTATCCTGTATCCTTTGATGAGCTAAAGTAAAACACACACACACCCTGTGCCTTATGCCTATACATGGTGCTGACTGGAGAAATGTTGTATTTCAGCAGGTGGACTGGTTGTGGTGGGACAAAGTGTTGGGTTGGGTGGGTAAAGAGAGAGAAGGAAGTGGGAGGCAGGGAGAGGGTCTGGGGCTGAGGGGCTAGCAGCTCAGAGGGATGTAGCTGGTTTGCTGACTATGAATGGGGGAGAGAGAACTGGCAGGTATATGGGCTTGGCATGTAATGCATGATAGTAGGGATCAGTGGGGGGCAGTGCATACTGAAAGTGGTGTGGGGACATAAATTAAGAGGGGCTGATAGGATGGAAGAAGGGGAAACTGTCAGGTAGACAGCAGGGATGGTAGGTTACCTGAGACTAAGGCCAGGGCAAATACAGAAGCGGAGAATGTGTTGTTAGGATAATGTTGCTTCACTTAGTTCAGAGACGCTGGTGGTTGGGGGAAGGACCCAGATGGCCCATGTTCTAAAGGAGCTACTGAAATTGAACAGCAACAGTACCTGCATTTTGACAGCTGCCATCCCTTCCCTACCAAAAATTCCCTCCCATACTGCCTAGCCACTCATGGATGACATATCTGCAGTGATGAAAACCTCCTTGTATGGTACGCTGCAGGCCTCACGAAGGCCTTCACAAGCAGGCAATACTCCCCCAAACCTAGTCCATGAATAAATTTCTCATGCTGTATCCTCACACACACCCAATCCTCCCACCACCCTTAGGAGTCAGCTGCAAATGACCACCCTGCTCGTCACACAGTATCACCCTGATCTAGAACAACTGAACCACATCCTTTGCCAGAGCTTTGATTATCCCTGATCCTTTCCTGAAATGTGAGACATCCTACTTAAGATCCTTCCCATTGTTCCTCCAGTTGTGTTCCACCACCCATCTGACTTACACAACCTAGAACTTCCCTATGCCACTCCCAATACCGCTCCCAACCCTTTCCCAGAGGGATCAATATATGTGTCCAGCCAACATCTCCTACTTCAGTCCTGTCACAGACTTGACCCAAGCCATCAGGAGCCAGACCATCTGTGAAAGCAACTATGCCATATACCAGTCCTGCTGCAAACACTGCACAGCTTCTTATGTTGATGTGGCTACCAACTAAATCAGCTACTTCTATTCAGGATATGAAAATGTGAAATATGGTGTCCCTCAAGGATCAGTATTAGGACCCATCCTGTTTCTCCTCTATGTCAATGATCTTATGTACAACAAGTATTGCCAAACTACCCTCTAATTTGCAGACGATACAAGCTTCCTTATTAGTGCTAAAACAGAAGAAAAACTAAAAGACTCCGCTATACAAACAATGAACAGTGTAGAACAGTGGTTCAGATACAACAAGCTAATTATAAACAAAGAAAAGACAGTAGCACTGAACTTCTATAATGTAAAAGGAAGACACCACCCAAACATAGAAATAGAACTTAGGGACAGAGTTCTTGAAAGTGTTAACAGCACTAAATTTCTGGGACTCTGGCTCCAGAACAACACAAAATGGGAGGTACATATTGAATATTTGCAAAGAAAACTAAGCAAAACCTGTTACATGATACGGATCTTAAAAACTTGTTGCAGCAAAGCCAGCCTATTAAATGTATACTACTCCTATGTGCATTCTGTAATTAAATATGGCATAATCTTCTGGGGTAATACAACAACAAATATTAAACTTTTCAGGATGCAAAAGAGAATACTAAGAATTATTGAAGGGGTAAACAATACGAAATCGTGCAGACCCATATTCAAAAAACTGTCAGTTCTTCCTCTTCCCTGCATTTTTATCTACGAAACATCAGTTTTCATCAAACAATATATTGATAGACACGCAGATATCTTATTAAAAAATGAAGATATACATGCACACAATACAAGGCAAAAATCTGACCTTCATGTGAAACAGGTGAGAACATCATTGTGCCAAAAAGGCACACTACATACTGGGATAAAGATTTTCAATAATCTACCTAAACATATTAAATCAATAGGTAAACTCTGTAGTTTTAAGACTGAAGTAAAGGCATATTTGATTGATCATTGCTTTTACAGTCTGACAGAATATATAAAAGCCAAACAACAAAAATAAAGATGCATTACTAATATTCTACTTTGTATGTTGCCTGTGATGTTTGTTGTATTTAAGAATCTGTGCTAAATAACCTGACTATCTAGTCCTTAGCATTGCAATACAAACTGTATTTTTATCTTGTAAATACCTAACCATGTCCAATATCCTGTGATGTTTGTTGTATTTAAGAATCTGTGCTAAATTACTAACCTGACTATCTAGTCCTTAGCATTGCAATACAAACTGTATTTTTATCTTGTAAATACCTAACCATGTCCAATATCCTGTGATGTTTGTTGTATTTAAGAATCTGTGCTAAATTACCTGACTATCTAGTCCTTAGCATTGCAATACAAACTGTATTTTTATCTTGTAAATACCTAACCATGTCCAATATCCTTGTATATATTCTATACATATAGGATTTGAAGGACTAAAATAAATAAAAATAAATAAAATAAAAAATAAATAAAACTAGCTGTCCACCAGGATGAATGGTCACTTGGCAGTGGCCATTCAAGAACAAAGTGGACCACTTTGTCAAGAACAAAGTGGACCACTGGATGGCATAACATGCAGCTGAGTGCAACTAGCCCAGCTGCATTGGCTGCTTCACAATCTAGGCCATCTGGATCCTTCTCTCTGCTACCAGCTTCTCTGAACTACGCAGATGGGAGTAATCCTTACAAAGCATCCTCTGCTCCCGTAATCATCCTGGCCTCAGTCTCAGGTAACCCACTGTCCCTGCACCATTCACCAAACAGTTTTCCCTTGCTTTATCCTGTCACTCTCTCTCAATTCATGTCCCCATACTACCTTCAGTGCATGTGTGCATGCCCCCCCCCCCCCCCCCTAGACCCACAACCAGCACCATGTAGGGGCATAGGTGTGTGTGTGTGTGTGTGTGTGTGTTTGTGTGTGTGTGTGTATGTGTGTGTGTGTGTGTGAATGCACCACTTCTGCTGTTTAGTACTGCCACCTCTCAAAATATGGAAAGCAAAGAGCTTGCAGTAGAAGAGACTTGTTTCACAGTACTGAAGATGAAGTAGTCTCATAACTCTTAACCTATGCGTTTTAGAGATCGTGTTTACTGAACTTTTTTTCTGGAGAATGATCATTCCTGTCATATCCCTGAATCTCAACCATTCTTCCTGGGACATCCTGTATGCATGATAGTTCACCTAATCAGTTAATCTCAAATGTTCCTAAAGGTCTTCAAGAATCAAAGCAAGGTTTTTGACTAATGGCAGTATGCAAAGAAGCAAACATTTTCCTGTAAAGCAAATATAATTCCACCTCCTACAGTCACATGCATAACTGCAACCTTGATGCATATTAACTAAAGTGATTATATTATTCAAGTTTTGTTATGAGTACTTACCTGATGAAACTAGCACATTGTCTATTGTTTAGTGAGATGTCCAGGTTGTATTTTCAACTATGGAGTGAGACACTGACTTTTAGCATGTGTAATCTTGTATTGTCCCTGTCGTCAAAGATGTATCCATACAAATTTTATAGTCTGGGTAAATCTTCACAAGCACCTCAGCTAGCCTTTCAGAGACTAACTGGAAATTACTTGCTCTGGCTGAATGCTACTGATATATAAAAAGTTAACAATCCTTTATCATAAGTCCTTTATTGCCATTAATACTTTTGTGAAGATGTAATGAGTTAAAATGTATTCACTAAAACATAAGTATAACAATTAGTTTTAGAATAATAAGGAAGCATTTGGCGAAGTTTGTTTCCTGATGCATTTTCTTTTCATACAAAATTTCATAAAGTATTGATTCTGAATATTTTTTTTTATATAAGCAAATTGCTGCAAAACTATTCAATTATTTTAATTGTTACCATTTACAGAGACTTCAGTGTCAAAGTTATATTATTTGATGCAACCCACTGTCTTCCAAATCATGTTAAAGATTGAGACTTAAGTCTTTCATAATGGTACAGTTGTATAGAACATTCTTGGACTTCTTGCCGTGTCAGTTCATGGTAGAACATTGAACTTTTGATGATTACCTGTATCATCTTTGTCAAGAGCAACTGGTAGTCAAAATTTCTCTTGTAGTGGCCTTACAACAGCCCATAGACAGTTTATGATTGGTTGGTAATTACATACTGCTGTCATAGATATTGTCAATATCTGTGCTTGTGGCACCACCTCCCCTGTTATAGCACAAACATTGTGACAAATTTGTCTGCCTCAAGTGCTAACTTCCATACACCACTCAGATTATATCAGCTGTCATGTTTAAAGGTCTTCTTGAACATTCTTACATCTACAGTCTCTGTAATTACAGAATACCAGTATGTAGGAGCCCAGTACAAAACCTTTGTTTTGTTAGACAGTATTTTGTGTCTATTTGTAATGCTGTGCTTAGCAACTACAGATTTCTGCAGCTCACAATTTTTAATATGCTGTTGATGTTCTGCACAGCAGTCAGAAATTGTGCAGATGGACTAATCAATGCAATTGCTTCCACCCTCACAATGGATATTATAATCCTAGGGATCTTGAGGCCAGGACTGTACCCTTGCAAGGAATGTTATGAAGCCCAGGGATTCTCAGACTGAGACTGTCCTTAATAGGACACAGTGCCACTTTTGTCTTCTTGGGAGGTTGGAAATAGGTCTTATACTTCATCTTTGGAAGACTCTGCGTATTTTGCTGTATGTAATGCTACAGAGAGGAAGGAATGCAATTGGTGGCTCATCATGTGAATGTTCGACATTTTCAAGTTTCCTTTTCTTGGAAGATGTTGACTTCATACCACATGAAACATAGCCATTCCTTCAGATGATTAATTTTGGAATTCAGGTGGTTCCTATACAAAACAGTTTTTGCTCTGTGTACCAATGTGTTTAAAACTGCTCTCTTCTGGGCTGGATGATGGAAACACAGGGCACTGAGTGGCTGACACATCCCTCTGACTTTAGATGGACCAAAACATCTCAAAATGACAGACTTCCTTCTTTCTCTGTCTTGACAGTCAACTGGATATTTGGGTGCACTCTGTTCAAACATTCAAGGAAATGTTCAAGAGCTTCTGTGCCATGTGGCCAGATCATAAAAAAGTCATCAACATAACAATAAAATAAAGCTCTTGAGCACTTCCTTGAACATGTGAAAAATATGCACTCAAACATCCAGTTCACTGTCGAGACAGAGAAAGAATGAAGTCTGGCATTTTTAGATGTTTTGGTCCAGCCAAAATCAAATGGACATCTCAGCCACTCCGTGCACCACAAGTTGAAGCACACGAATTTACATCTTATGAGCCAGAGTTTTCATCATCCAGCCCCTTGTCAATACATTGGTACACAGAGCAAAAACTGTTTCTGACAAGGACCACTTGGATTCCAAAATTAATCACCTGAAGTACATGTTTGGAAGGAATGGCTATGGTTCACATGATATGAAGCCAGTGTCCTCCAAGAAAAGGAGATGTGAAATGTTCCCATATTGTCATTATTCCATCCTGGATTTTTCATTGTTTGATTTAAACTGTAATTTCTTAACATTTTGATACATGAAATTTATAAGCATTGCCCATACATCCCTGTTTTTGTCTCTTTACAAACTGCTACTTTTCAAAAACCATTTTTTGATATTTTCATTGATTAACTGTTGATGTGACTCACTTTGTGGATTATGAGTAGTAGCAGATGTGTCATACATACTGAAGATAAACTTGGGAGTTACTTTCATACCTGCAAATTTTATCTCACTTTATTACACATTAGAGTAGAAACTGGTTGATATTAGAGTTTTTCCTGGTACCTGATTTGTATCTGACACCTCTGTTACGCAAGGAATAGCACATCATGCCATATATCAGGTTTCATATTAAAATGATCAACACCCATCAATGGCTGGAAGATTAATTTCAGTTGAACATGAAGTTAAGACTGAGACAATTTCCACCATAGCTCTATGATGGTCAAGACATCGTTTGCATTTTCTTCATTAATACCTCACATGGATACGAATTTGTGGCAGATGGGCAATTCATCAATGGTGTAATAATTACCAGATCTGGCACTTTATCACTGAACAGTGAGATACTAGAATGCTACCTTCTGTGAAAACTTTACCCAATGAATTATACAAGCACTGGTTGCAAATGTCTCCTTTCTAAATGGTTAACTAAATGAGGATTATAATTCTCAGTTGTCACTGTGTGTATGTGGCACAGGGACCAGCTCTGAAATTATACTATTGTGAAGCAAAGCAAGAACACATTAACATATACATATTACACATATTAACATTATATTTGTAAAGTCAAGAGACAGTTCTCTAATTTCAAACTACAAAAAGTTTGGTTTTATTATGATCACTCCGAGATTAAGCATGTTATAAATTCAAAATAAAATTAAAAACATTATTAACCAGTCACCCCACAAATCATCTGATGGTGTAGATTCCAGAATTGAGTATTTCTGGCAGCTGCAGGACAGGCAACAATACTCATTATAAACTGGCCTCTATTTTACCACAACACCAGTAGCTAATGTTCTGTGATAAATGTCAATATGGTCATGGAGAAATTAACCCACCAGTAGGAGACAAAAGTTTTTTTCACAGTAATGGCTTTTCTGCACATTTTGTGATAATAAACTTAGCTTGAGCAACAACAAACTCTTTATACCATTTTAACAGTTATTAGTGCCATTTCTAATAGGTGATTCAATTTGTTAATGGTTAGCTTGACATGTCAACTCATCTCTGAATGATTTCCTTCATCATGGGATATACAGAACACAATGAATGAATTAGTTAATTGGGTGACAAATAATACTTTCGAATGGTTTCAGGAGTGAGTGTATGATGTTTTAACATGCATGTTTCCTACCCAAACAGTTAAACTGTTGACAAATATTTGTTGCCTCTGAAAGCAGCATACAGTAACTGCATCAATAAAATCTTCTCAGTTTATGTCTGTGCCACTTTAAATAAAATATTCAAGCTTTTGATAGCTGTCTCTGCCATCATCATCAGGCCAAGACTGGCATGGTGTTCCACTTGTGTATGTGCCATAGCAGTGTCTGGAACCTTTCATTAGATTTTTATTCTTGATGAGGAAAATGGAGGCAGCTATCGAAAGATCAAGTATTTCTTTTTTTCCCCCCAAATCTTCTTGTAAACTAAGAAGACTTCACTGAAGCATGCCCCCATGAAAGACCCAGAGGACACATCAACAATTGCAGTAATACCATGAAGAAAGACGTGACTCTTTGTGAGATTATTCTTATACAATGTGGGCTTACAATAAACCCTCCCAATGATTTTTTCTACATTCTCATCTATACTCTGGAAACCACTGTGAAATTCATGGAATATGGTACTTCCTATTGTACCACATATTAGGGCTTCTTCTTGGTACATTCACGTGTGGAGTATAGGAAAAATGATTGCTATAATTTAAATTTTTCAACTGTGACCTATTAATAGTGTAACTTATTTAGTAAACACAGTCATTGTCAAATTTAAGTTGTTAATTTTTTTATTTTTAGATGACCAATTTCAATCTTCTAGAGAGATCATCATCAGATCTACATTCCTCGATGACAGTAGGAATCATTGGTGTGAAGCAGGACCATGCACGCTGGTGGTCAGCATGGATGGACCTGCTTTATGCCTGCAATTCATATCATCAAGGAATGTACATCTGATGATGATCTCTTTAGAAGATTGAAACCAGTCATCTAAAAATAAAAAATTAATAACTTAAATGTGACCAAAACTGTATTTACTTAATGAGATTGCTATAATGCCTCTGTGAGCATTGTAAGTAGTCTCTAAAAGCAAAGTAATTACAAATTCATTCTTCTGTCATTGTATCTCTAAATCAGTACAAAAACAACAACCACCGCACATAAGGCCTTTGTGTCATTTTTTGTTTACTCACTGCCAATCTCGCATCCTTGACAAATTTAAAACATTCTTTAAACTTGATTATTCTTTCAAAACTGACCATGAGTGAGAAATGTGGCAGCTGTTATACGGTAGTGAGTAGAGGGATTTCTTGCCAATCTTGTAGGAAATATTTTCACTGGCAGGGATGCAGTGGAGAGAATGTTGGGAGAATAGAACTGCAGAGTATACAGTAGGAACATCTTGATTGGGGAACAGAAATGGAAAATCTGTGCACTTCAGGGACAGCTAGAGAAAGCAAGGAAGGAACTCGTAAGGATCAAGGGAGATAGGGGGGAGGAAGGTGGATGGGAACTGGCAGCTGGTAGGAGGACAGGAAGAAAGAGAATGCGATCTGACAGTTTTATCATCAATACCAAAAACAGGTATCTAACACTGCCAGAGTTAAGTGGAGAAGAACCTCAGGTAGAACGAGGAGCAGGAAATGTGCAGCACACTTCAACTGAGGCCAAGAAGCCTAGGAATGTACAAAGTCTTAGGAAGAAGAAAGTGCTGCTGCTAGGTAGTAGCCATGGGGAAGAGACCAAACAGTGAGGTCATTAGTCTCATTGGATTAGGGAAGGACAGGGAAGGAAGTTGGCTGTGTCTTTTCAAAGGAACCATCCTGGCATTTGCCTGGAGCGATTTAGGGAAATTACGGAAAACGTAAATCAGAATGGCCGGACACGGGATTGAACCGTCGTCCTGCTGAATGTGAGTCCAGTGTGCTAACCACTGCGCCACCTCGCTCGGTGAAAGTTTAGGGGCAGTGTACCAGGCCACCAGTATCTTCAAGCCAAAAGCAGAACTAAATCATGTGATAGAGGACCTAGTGTCTTTATGTAAGGACTTTACAAAAGAGGACCATTTAGTGATAGTGGGTTGGGCGGCAAACAGTTTGGACAGGTATGGGGCATATGACATAGTTGCTGACCTGGACAAGATAGCTTCCATGACTCATGGCACCAACATACACTTTGTTGAGCTGTTCAGGCGTCATGATTGACCACACCTTGATGGAACTGTGAGGTGAATCAATGTGGGGTTACGGATGGCTCTGAGGACAACTTTGCTCATGTTTTTCTCTGGTGCCCATCGGGGCTATCAACAGATGGGGTTTCACTTGGCATGGCCTACACCTAAACAGGACTGGGAAGGGAAGATTGGTACAGCTGATTCATGAAAGTACAGGGGGTGGATCTCGGGCCACACATGGTCAAATACCTGTTGTCATAGGTAAGAAAAGTAGGTCTTTTTTAGGATATGTCCAGACAACAGGTTCCCCTGCCTAATGAGTATCTCCAGCAGTTTAAAAATTACTGAAACAATCACTTACAAAACAGATTTTACTTCAAATATCACAAACAAAAACAAACCATTGGAAAGAGTAACATGGGGCATTTCACAGACTTAACAATCCGCCATCAAAATATGCAATCAATAAAAAATAAAATACAATTATTAGAAGTGGAGCTCCAATCCTTGAACTGCAGTAGTTTGTATTATTGAGCACTGGTGTGGAGACACAGAAATCCAACATGTAGTATTATAATTGTATGAAAAGGCAAACTCTTACTGTTGAACTACTTCAAGGGGTGGAGGATCATGCATTCATATCAGAAAAGGAACACAGTTAAAATCAAGACATGACCTTAGTACAGTAAGTGAAGACAAACACTTTGAAATATCAGCTATTGAATTAACAGGGCTTGATATCACCAAGAAATTAATCATTTTGTGTGTGTATAGATCTCCCAGTGGTAGTGTGGACACTTTTTTCAATAAATTAACAGAATTTCTAGATAAAGTCTCAAGTGCAAAGGTTAACATAATTCTGCACGGGGACATTAACATCATAAATGAATCCAGCAGCACCTTCATAAACATTCTTCAAAGTTTTGGCATGTCCCTATTGGTCAGTAGTGCAACAAGGGTTACTACAATGCCTGCATCAGTAATTGACCATGTGGCTACAAATATGGACAGGAAAAAGTGTGATGTAGCTGTAAAAGATCTCAGACTATCAGACCATCTCTGTCAAATAACAACAGTAAAATCAGGCATCGAATCAATCCCTAAACTACAAGCCTGCAGATGACATCTATCAGAAATCAAAATAAAAGATGTTTCAGAAGAACTAGAAAAACAGAGCTGGGAGGAAACCAATGTGAATATGAAATTCTCTAAGTTCTCCACATTGTTTAAATTGAACTTTTAAAAGGCATTTCAAAAAGTATGCATGTCTGTATCAACATCTCACAAAAACTGATGGACAACAGCAGGTATTAAGAAGTCATTCCAAACACTTAAACACCTCAGTTCCATGTAAAATATTCACAATGATCCAGAATCCTTACATTTATATCATGGATACAAATGGTCTATAGGAAGGTGCTGATTGCTACAAAAAAGTAATTTAGTGACAGAAAAATATATAATGCAAAGAATAAAAGCAAAGCAGTCTGAGATGTTATATTAAAGGAAACAGGGAGAGGCAAACAAACTCAGAATAACATACTGCTAAGGGAGGGGGATAAAGTAAAAAATGATTCACAACACTTAGCAGACTATGTAAACGAGCATTTTTTCAAGTATTGCAGACAAGTTACAGCAAAAATTTCCCAAAACATATATAACAGCTGTAACTCATGTTGCACTAAATACAATGATGTTACTTCCAACCACAGAGAATGAAGTCAAAAAACTGTTCAAAAACTAAAAAATAAAAAGTCAGTAGGCTTAGATGAAGTACCAGTGTGTGTACTGAAACAATGCATAGGGATTATACAAGGCCCCTTAACAAATATAATAAATGAATCCTTCACATCAGGGACATTTCTAGAGCAGTTAAAACAGGCAAGAGTTGTACCTTTGCTCAAGAAAGGTAATGCAGAAGACATAGAAAATTACCAGCCCATTTCCCTGCTGTCAGCATTCTCAAAAATAATAGAAGCAATTATGAAAGACAGATTAATGAATTACATGAATAAATATAATCTTTTAAGCGAATCACAGTTTGGTTTCCAAAGTGGCAAAAATACCGAGTCTGCCTTTGTAGAATTCACAAAAGTTGTACTTGATACACTTGATAAAAATGAGTGTATCATAAGCATATTTTTGGATCTGTCTGAAGTGTTTGATACAATCGACCACAAGATTCTATTACATAAATTAGAAGCATTAGAAATAAGAGGGGTAGCTAATGACTGGTTTCAATCATACATAACAGATAGGGTACAAAGAGTAGAGATAACACATACTTTAAATAGATCTAAACATTTAGTAAAACACTTCAGAATCAAAATACATTAATATAGGGGTTCTGCAAGGTAGAATATTAGGACCAATACTGTTTCTGATATACATCAGTGACTTTTCCAGTAGTGTTACTCATGGTGAAAAAATTCTCTTCGCCGATGACAGTAATATTACAGTCACTGAGAAAACAAGAGAACTCCTTGCCGAGAAAGTAAATGAAACTCTCAAGGAAGTTTATGATTGGTCAATAAGCAATAAAGTGACATTGGACATAAAGAAAACTAATGCCATGAATTTCAATTTGAAATTGTCTGCTTGCCAGGGGATCTGTCATCCGAGATGTGGAGGAGGCCCTGCCGGCGGTGATAGAGAGCACTGGGTGCACCCAACTGCAAGTTGTTGCTCATGTTGGCACCAGTGACTCCTGCCGTCTGGGTTCAGAGGTCATCCTCAGTTCATACAGGCAGTTGGCAAGGTGGAATCTTGCGGGGTGGAATATGAGCTAACTATTTGTAGTGTCATTCCCAGAATCAATTGCGGTCCTCTGGTTTGGAGCCGAGTGGAAGGCTTAAACCAGAGGCTCAGATGATTCTGCGGATATCTGGGGTGCAAATTTCTTGACCTCCGCTATCGCTGGAGAAGTGTAGTGTCCCCCTGAATAGGTCAGGCATGAGCTACACGTAGGAAGCAGCTACAAGGGTAGTGGAGTACATGTGGAGTGCACATGTGGGTTTTAGGTTAGAGAATTCCCTCCCTAGGCCCAACAAGACGCCTCCTGAGATGCGACAAGGTAGCATTAGGGAAAATGCAACAGGAAATGACAATATTAATGTGGTAATAATAAACTGCAGGAGCATCTATAGAAAGGTCCCAGAACTGCTCTCATTGATAAACAGTCACAATGCCCACATAGTGCTAGGGATGGAAAGTCGGCTGAAAGCAGGTGTTAACAGTAATGAAATTCTAAACTCAGATTGGAATTTATATCACAGAGACAGGCTGGACAGTGAAGGGGGAGGCATGTTTATAGCGACACCATGGCACAACAACCAAGTTAGGAAACTGCTATGGAAGCAAAGGGAACTTCACAGCAAAAACATAAACATAGCCAAAGGCTTGCAGACAAACAAAATTTACATGAAGTGTAAGGAGTGTATTGTGAGGAGGGCTATGCAAGAGGTGTTCAACGAATTCGAAAGTAAATTTCTATGTACTGACTTGGCAGAAAATCCTAAGAAATTTTAGCCTTATGTCAAAGTGGTAGGTGAATCAAAACACAATGTCCAGACACTCTGTGACCAAAATGGTACTGAAACAGAGGATGACAGACTAAAGTTTGAAATACTAAATGTCTTTTTCCAAAGCTGTTTCACAGAGGAAGACTACGCTGTAGTTCCTTTTCTAGATTGTCGCACCTATGACAAAATGGTAGTTATTGAAATAGATGACAGAGGGATAGAAAAACAAATAAAATCCCTCAAAAGAGTAAAGGCTGCTGGATCTGATGGGATACCAGTTTAATTTTACATAGACTACGTGAAGGAACTTGCACCCCTTCTTGCAGCAGTGTAGGTCTCCAGAAGAGCGTAGCGTTCCAAAAGATTAAAAAAGGACACAGGTCATCCCCGTTTTCAAGAAGGGGCACTGAACGGATGTGCAGAACTATAGACCTATATTTCTAATGTCGATCAGTTGTAGAATTTTGGAACATGTATCATGTTCGAGTATAATGACTTTTCTGGAGACTAGAAATCTACTTTGTATGAATCAGCATGGGTTTCGAAAAAGACAATCATGTGAAACCCAGCTTGCACTATTCGTCCACGAGACTCAGAGTGCCCTAGACATGGGTTCCCAGGTAGATGCCATGTTTCTTAACTACTGCAGGGCATTTGATACAGTTCCCCACGGTCATTTAATGAACAAAGTAAGAGCATATGGACTATCAGACCAATTGTGTGATTGGATTGAAGAGTCCCTAGATAGCAGAATGCAGTATGTCATCCTTAATGGAGAGAAGTCTTCCAAAGTAAGAGTGATTTCAGGTGTGCTGCAGGGGAGTGTCACAGGACTGTTGATATTCACAGAATATATAAGTGACCTTGTGGATAGCATCAGAAGTTCACTGAGACTTTTTGCAGATGATGCTGAAGTATATCAAGAGGTTATAACAATTGAAAATTGTGCTGAAATGCAGGAGAATCTGCAATGAATTGACACATGTTGCAGGGAATGGCAGTTGAATCTCAATGTAGACAAGTGTAATTTGCTGCGAATACATAGAAAGAAAGATCCTTTACCATTTAGCTACAGACGTTAGGAGTGATTTAAAATGGAAATCATTGGTAAAGCAAATGCCAGACTGAGACTCATTGGAAGAATCCTAAGGTAATGCAGTCTGAAAACAAAGGAAGTAGGTTACAGTACACTTGTTCACCCCCTGCTTGATTACTGCTCACCAGTGTGGGATCCGCACCAGATAGGGTTGATAGAAGAGACAGAGAAGATCCAACGGAGAGCAGTGCGCTTCATTACAGGATCATTTAGTAATCACAAAAGCATTACGGAGATGATAGATTAACTCCAGTAGAAGACTCTGCAAGAGAGATGCTCAGAAGCCCGGTACGGGCTTTTGTTGAAGTTTCGAGAACATACCTTCACCGAGGAGTCAAGCAGTATATGGCTCCCTCCTGTGTATATCTCACAAAAAGACCATGAGAATAAAATCAGAGAGATTAGAGCCCACACAGAGGCATACCGACTGTCTTTCTTTCCACAAACAATACAAGACTGGAAAAAAGAGAGAACCAATAGAAGTACTCAAGGTACCCTCTGCCACACACTGTCAGGTGGCTTGTGGAGTATGGATGTAGATGTAGATGCAGAAAAGCAAAAATGACAATGTTAAATGAAATGTAGATGGCTCCTCTTTAGCCTGTGTAACAAATGCAAAATTTCTAGGAATGAATATTGATTCTCACTTGAAGTGGTGTGAACACACAAAGGTACTTGTGAACAGACTGTCATCAGTGCATGACATGAAGTATCTTTTAGTTACATATTATTCATATGTACACTCAATTCTTAGCTACAGTATTCTTTTTTGGGAAACAAATGAACAAAATATGAACATAATTTTCGAACTCCAGAAAATAGCCATAAGAATAATAATCAAAAATACTACTCAAGCTCATTGTAAAGATCTGTTCGAACCACTGGGGATTTTAACTGCTCCACATGAATATATTTACCATTCAGTTGTACATATCAAAAATAACATAGGTAATTACTGCACAAACAGCAAAGTCGGGACGGAGACAGGAATGGTGCAAGTGCACTGCAAACTACGCAAACACCTGGTGTGAGGCGAGGTGAGGCGAGGAAGCCCACATCGCTACCTGTGGTGCCCTCCAGCATGACACTGCCACACCCCGCACAGGCCATACGCCGGTCGGCCAAGATGCATCTTCCGCGAGTGTCGAAGGCTGCACGCACCAAGCGGATCACAGGAGGTGCAACGAGCAGCTGTGCGTCTCACACACACGGCAGCGCATCCGCTAATTCGGCAGTCGCTTTGCTGGCACGTAAAGATCTGTTCAAACCACTGGGGATTTTAACTGCTCCACATGAATATATTCAAGTAAAGATCTGTTCAAACCACTGGGGATTTCAACTGCTCCACATGAATGTATTTACCATTCAGTTGTACACATGAAAAATATCATAGGTAATTACTGCACAAACAGCTCTGTCCCTGTTCATGCAACAAGAGATAGACTCAACTTACATTTACCAAGAAAAAATAAACATGAAACTCAAAACAGCATTTTCTACCAAAGAATAAAACTGTACAATAAATTACCAAAATAGATTAAAGAAATTGCAAAAATACACTTATTTAAAAAGGCAGCTAAAAAGTACCTGTTATGCAATACATTTTATACATTGAAGGATTGCTTAGAAAAAAACTAACACCTCTCCCTCTTTCTGAGCTCAACATCTCATTCATTATGGAGGGACGCTGACTCAGTTCTACATCTACATCTACATCTACATCTACATCCGTACTCCGCAAGCCACCTGACGGTGTGTGGTGGAGGGTACCCTGAGTACCTCTATCGGTTCTCCCTTCTATTCCAGTCTCGTATTGTACGTGGAAAGAAGGATTGTCGGTATGCTTCTGTGTGGGCTCTAATCTCTCTGATTTTATCCTCATGGTCTCTTCGCGAGATATACGTAGGAGGGAGCAATATACTGCTTGACTCTTCGGTGAAGGTATGTTCTCGAAACTTCAACAAAAGCCCGTACCGAGCTACTGAGCGTCTCTCCTGCAGAGTCTTCCACTGGAGTTTATCTATCATCTCCGTAACGCTTTCGCAATTACTAAATGATCCTGTAACGAAGCGCGCTGCTCTCCGTTGGATCTTCTCTATCTCTTCTATCAACCCTACCTGGTGCGGATCCCACACTGCTGAGCAGTATTCAAGCATTGGGTGAACAAGCGTACTGTAACCTACTTCCTTTGTTGTCGGATTGCATTTCCTTAGGATTCTTCCAATGAATCTCAGTCTGGCATCTGCTTTACCGACGATCAACTTTATATGATCATTCCATTTTAAATCACTCCTAATGCGTACTCCCAGATAATTTATGGAATTAACTGCTTCCAGTTGCTGACCTGCTATTTTGTAGCTAAATGATAAGGGACCTATCTTTCTATGTATTCGCATCACATTACACTTCGCTACATTGAGATTCAATTGCCATTCCGTGCACCATGCGTCAATTCGCTGCAGATCCTCCTGCATTTCAGTACAATTTTCCATTGTTGCAACCTCTCGATACACCACAGCATCATCTGCAAAAAGCCTCAGTGAACTTCCGATGTCATCCACCAGGTCATTTATGTATATTGTGAATAGCAACGGTCCTATGACACTCCCCTGCGGCACACCTGAAATCACTCTTACTTCGGAAGACTTCTCTCCATTGAGAATGACATGCTGCGTTCTGTTATCTAGGAACTCCTCAATCCAATCACACAATTGATCTGATAATCCGTATGCTCTTACTTTGTTCATTAAACGACTGTGGGGAACTGTGTCAAACGCCTTGCGGAAGTCAAGAAACACGGCATCTACCTGTGAACCCGTGTCTAAGGCCCTCTGAGTCTCGTGGACGAATAGCGCGAGCTGGGTTTCACACGATCGTCTTTTTCGAAACCCATGCTGATTCCTACAGAGTAGATTTCTAGTCTCCAGAAAAGACATTATACTCGAACATAATACGTGTTCCAAAATTCTACAACTGATCGACGTTAGAGATATAGGTCTATAGTTCTGCACATCTGTTAGACGTCCCTTCTTGAGAACGGGGATGACCTGTGCCCTTTTCCAATCCTTTGGAACACTTCGCTCTTCTAGAGACCTACGGTACACCGCTGCAAGAAGGGGGGCAAGTTCCTTCGCGTACTCTGTGTAAAATCGAACTGGTATCCCATCAGGACCAGCGGCCTTTCCTCTTTTGAGCGATTTTAATTGTTTCTCTATCCCTCTGTCATCTACTTCGATATCTACCATTTTGTCAACTGTGCGACAATCTAGAGAAGGAAGCACAGTGCAGTCTTCCTCTGTGAAACAGCTTTGGAAGAAGACATTTAGTAATTCGGCCTTTAGTCTGTCATCCTCTGTTTCAGTACCATTTTGGTCACAGAGTGTCTGGACATTTTGTTTTGATCCACCTACCGCTTTGACATAGGACCAAAATTTCTTAGGATTTTCTGCCAAGTCAGTACATAGAACTTTACTTTCGAATTCATTGAAAGCCTCTCGCATAGCCCTCCTCACACTGCATTTCGCTTCGCGTAATTTTTGTTTGTCTGCAAGGCTTTGGCTATGTTTATGTTTGCTGTGAAGTTCCCTTTGCTTCCGCAGCAGTTTTCTAACTCGGTTGTTGTACCACGGTGGCTCTTTTCCATCTCTTACGATCTTGCTTGGCACATACTCATCTAACGCATATTGTACTATGGTTTTGAACTTTGTCCACTGATCCTCAACACTATCTGCACTTGAGACAAAACTTTTGTGTTGAGCCGTCAGGTACTCTGTAATCTGCTTTTTGTCACTTTTGCTAAACAGAAAAATCTTCCTACCTTTTTTAATATTTCTATTTACGGCTGAAATCATCGACGCAGTAACCGCTTTATGATCGCTGATTCCCTGTTCTGCATTAACTGATTCAAATAGTTCGGGTCTGTTTGTCACCAGAAGGTCTAATATATTATCTCCACGAGTCGGTTTTCTGTTTAACTGCTCAAGGTAGTTTTCAGATAAAGCACTTAAAAATATTTCACTGGATTCTTTGTCCCTGCCACCCGTTATGAACGTTTGAGTCTCCCAGTCTATATCCGGCAAATTAAAATCTCCACCCAGAACTATAACATGGTGGGGAAATCTACTCGAAATATTTTCCAAATTATTCTTCAGGTGCTGAGCCACAACAGCTGCTGAACCCGGGGGCCTATAGAGACATCCAATTACCATGTCTGAGCCTGCTTTAACCGTGACCTTCACCCAAATCATTTCACAATTCGAATCTCCGTCAATTTCCTTCGATACTATTGCACTTCTTATCGCTATAAACACGCCTCCCCCTTCACTGTCCAGCCTATCTCTGCGGTATACATTCCAATCAGAGTTTAGGATTTCATTACTGTTTACGTCTGGTTTCAGCCAACTTTCTGTTCCTAGTACTATATGGGCGTTGTGACCGTTTATTAATGAGAGCAGTTCTGGGACCTTTCTATAGACGCTTCTGCAGTTTACTATTAGCACATTAATATTGTTATTCCTTGTTGCATTTTGCCTACTCCTGCCTTGCCGCGTCTCAGGAGGCGTCTTGTCGGGCCTAGGGAGGGAATTCTCTAACCTAAAAAAACCCCGTGTGCACTCCACACGTACTCCGCTACCCTCGTAGCCGCTTCCGGCGTGTAGTGCACGCCTGACCTATTCAGGGGGACCCTACATTTCTCCACCCGATAGCGGAGGTCGAGAAATTTGCACCCCAGCTCTCCGCAGAATCGTCTGAGCCTCTGGTTTAAGCCTTCCACTCGGCTCCAAACGAGAGGACCGCGATCGGTTCTCGGAACGATACTACAAATAGTTAGCTCTGATTCCACCCCGCGAGCGAGGCTTTCCACCTTCACCAACTCCGCCAACCGCCTGTACGAACTGAGGATGACCTCTGAACCCAGACGGCAAGAGTCATTGGTGCCGACATGAGCAACAATTTGCAGTCGGGTGCACCCAGTGCTCTCTATCGCCGCCGGTAGGGCCTCCTCCACATCTCGGATGAGACCCCCCGGCAAGCAGACAGAGTGAACACTGGCCTTCTTCCCCAACCTTTCCGCTATTTCCCTAAGGGTCTCCATCACCCGCCTAACGTTGGAGCTCCCAATAACTAATAAACCCCTCCCCCCGTGTGCCTGCTCGGACCTTGCTGAAGGAGCAGCCACATGTCCACTCACAGGCAGAGCGGGCGATGCCACACGGCCAGCCTCCACATTGACCCTCCGCCTCGTGCGCCGCGAACGCCGCTGAACCCGCCACTCCCCTTGGGGAGAGGGTGGCCCAACCGCGCCCGGTACCCGCGAAGATGTCTCGACAGCAGGGACAGTGGGTGAAGCATCTAACACCTGGGGTGCACCATGCGACGCACCAGACTCCCCACTGCCGCTACACTCCGAGGCAGCAGCCTGAAGACGGCTGACCGCGGCCATCAACACGCTCAGCTGTTCGCGAAGAGTGGCCAGCTCCTCCTGCGTTTTTCAGGATAGCAAATGGAAAGTTGCGGTACAGAAAATGACCCAGAGATCACCAGTGTGTGTGTGTGTGTGTGTGTAGTTATTGAAGTGTTATGAAACAATGTGTGTATAGTGTGTGCAATGACTTAGTGAGATATGAGTGAAAGGGTGTGGCATTACATTATTTAATAAGTTATTTGTAAAAAAAAAAGTATTATATACCAGGAGTAAATCTAATGATTGTCTCTAACTAGAAGTCTGTAAATATATGTGTATACGAACAAGCTTATTTTAAATTGATCTAAACTGCTCCAGTCCTGAATCCCTGGACCATTACACCAACAACCTGAAAACAGCTTTCGCATCCCGCAACTACCCTCCCGACCTGGTACAGAAGCAGATAACCAGAGCCACTTCCTCATCCCCTCAAACCCAGAACCTCTCACAGAAGAAACCCCAAAAGTGCCCCACTTGTGACAGGATACTTCCCGGGACTGGATCAGACTCTGAATGTGGTTCTCCAGCAGCGATACAACTTCTGAAAATACTGCCCCAAAATGAGATCCATCCTTCATGAAATCCTCCCCACTCCACCAAGAGTGTCTTTCCGCCGTCCACCTAACCTTCGTAACCTCTTGGTTCATCCCTATGAAATCCCGAAACCACCTTCCCTACCCTCTGGCTCCTACCCTTGTAACCGCCTCCGGTGTAAAACCTGTCCTATGCACCCTCCCACCACCACCTACTCCAGTCCTGTAACCCGGAAGGTGTACACGATCAAAGGCAGAGCCATGTGTGAAAGCACCCACGTCATTTACCAACTGACCTGCCTACACTGTGACGCTTTCTATGTGGGAATGACCAGCAACAAACTGTCCATTCGTATGAATGGACACAGGCAGACAGTGTTTGTTGGTAATGAGGATCACCCTGTGGCTAAACATGCCTTGGTGCACGGCCAGCATATCTTGGCACAGTGTTACACCGTCCGGGTTATCTGGACACTTCCCACCAACACCAACCTATCTGAACTCCGGAGGTGGGAACTTGCCCTTCAATATATCCTCTCTTCTCATTATCCACCAGGCCTCAATCTCCGCTAATTTCAAGTTGCCGCCACTCATACCTCACCTGTCATTCAACATCATCTTTGCCTCCACACTTCCGCCTAGACTGACATCTCTGCCCAAACTCTTTGCCTTTAAATATGTCTGCTTGTGTCTGTGTATGTATGGATGGATGTGTGTGTGTGTGTGTGTGTGTGTGTGTGTGTGTGTGTGTGTGTGTGCGCGCGCGCGCGCGCGAGTATATACCTATCCTTTTTTCCCCCTAAGGTAAGTCTTTCCGCTCCCGGGATTGGAATAACTCCTTACCCTCTCCCTTAAAACCCACATCCTTTCATCTTTCCTTTTCCTTCCCTCTTTCCTGACAAAGCAACCGCCGGTTGCGAAAGCTTGAAATTTTGTGTGTGTGTGTGTTTGTGTGTTATTTTATTGTGCCTGTCTACTGGCGCTTTCCCACTTGGTAAGCCTTGGAATCTTTGTTTTTAATATATTTTTCCCATGTGGGAGTTTCTTTCTATTTTATTTATAAACTTGTAAATACTTTGACATGTCCTATATCCTTGTTAAAAGAGATCTACGGATGAATAAAACTACTTCTACTACTACTACTACTACTAATCTCATTTTTTCTGACTCCTATGGGAGCAATATGTAGGGGGTTGTAGTATATTCCTAGATCCCTCATTTAAAGCTGGTTCTTGGAGTGTCTGCCAGTTCATATTTTTAGCATCTCCATGATGCTCTCCTGTCGGGCAAACAAACTTGTGGCAGTTCACGCTGCCCTTCTTTGTATACATTTAGTATTCTGATAGTCCTATTTGATATAGGTCCCACACATCTGAGCCATATTCCAGGGTCAGTCACGTGAAGTTTTTGTAAGCAATCTCCATTGTAGACTGATTTCATTTTCCCAGTGTCTCACCGATAAACTTAAACCCTGCTTAACTATGACTAAGTCTTTGTGATCCTTCAATTTTACATCCCTTCATATTGTTCACTCAGACATTTGTATGGCTTGATTGATGCCAACTGTGCCTTATTGATATTGTAGTCACCAAATTTTCTATTATTTTCATTTTGTTAAATGAACAGTTTTATGTTTAAAAATTGCCAATTGTTGCACCACTTTGAAATGCTATCAAGATCTCACTGAACATCTGTACAAATTTTACGGGCAGTACTTCATTACAGATGAGTGCATCATTGCGGAAGTTAGAGGTCATTAACACACAACATGACCGGCAAGGACACCAACACATTTCCCTGTGGCATTCCTCCTCCATCAAAGATAATATGCTGCATACTGCCTGCCAAGGAATCATCAATACAATCACAAATTTTGCTCAATACCCCTTTGGCCTTGACTTTGTTCTTGTTGTGGCAAAACTGGAATCGTGTGGAGGAAGTTGTTCATTATAACATAAGCACTATGCTGTAACTATTTACCAACAGAAAGTATTATTCCACTGATAAAGAAAGCATTTTTGGTAATGGAGGTGATAATGTGAGCAATGTGTTGTATTGGGTACAGAGGTGAAATTCACAGCACTGAAAATGCTTGGCAATGAGTAAAAAGGATTAACACTATTAAAAAACCAAAAGTTAATTTGAAGATCATATGTTTTCATAAATATTGTCTTGTTGGAATTAGTATGCTCCAACAGTCCTTCAGCCATTGAATTGACTTACGTACACATTTGTAGGGATAACTACAGTTTTAAGTACAGATAAATTGATCTTTTTCAGCTGTTAGAAACTTCCAAAGGAAACTAATCTATGAAGTGATTCATGTAAATTGATACATCCCCAATGACAATTTTTTTTTCACAGGTTAAGAATTTCACAAGAGTGTAAGGATGACATTATCACTTTGCTTTGATACTGAGTTCCCTGTCTGTTCAGGCCTGAAATAAAACCTTTCAGGCTCAGAACCTGTCAACAACTTCTGTCTTGTCATTAGATGATAAGCTGAGCTTCTCTGCACAATACAATAATTTCACTACAGACAAAACTTGATGTACCTTTATAAAAACAGTCAGAGACATCAGTTGACATTATAGCAGCACAAAGAACCAAAATTGAAAAGAGTAAGTTTAATACACCATTATTGGCTGATAAAATTATGTAATTTGTTGTGCATATGCTGGGAAAGGTAACAATAACAAATTTGGTTTGTTGTACAGAAGCAATTTGATTTTTGAAAAGACAGTTAATGAGAAATTCAAATGACATGCCATCCCACACACACATATACCAGGGAAGCTCTCAGAAAGCTGAAATTCCATACAGTGTTACTTCTGTTCTACAGACCAGAATAAACATCCTCTGATTTCCATAATTTAAGGCTGATATTTATGGGTGTCACTTCCACACCAGTGATGAAATTCAAGCAGCTGTCAGGATGTTGGAGTCAGAAAAAAAGCTGGTTGTATAAAATTATACAGTGGAAAGTTCTGGATGGAATAATAACAATATGAGAAGTTAACAATGTAGGAAATATGGGTTGCTGCTTACCATACAGATGACATGTTAGTTTGCAGACAGGCACAGTTAAAGGAAACTTACACATATGTTTCTGGTCACAGCCTTCATCAGAAAGAAAAGAGAGAAACACACACACACACACACACACACACACACACACACACACACACACACACATGATCGCCAAGTCCAGAAGCCCGGACCAGAATCTTTAAATTGCCTGTCTGCAACTTAACATGCCATCCTTATGGTAAGCAGCAATCTATCTGTTCCTACATAGTTGATTTTCCAACCTGGAGTTTCCTTTTTTAAGAATGTGGAGAGAATAGATTGCTACTCACCACATAAAGGAGGCAGTGAGTCACAGACACGTACAATAAAAAAGACTGACAAAATATTAATCTTTCAGACAAGGTCTCTCTTCCAAATAGAAAACACACACACATTCACACAAGTATAACTCACCCACATATGGCCACTGTCTCCGGGCAGTGGAGCTTGACTGCCAGTAATTAATATTTTATCAGTCTTTTTAATTGTGCCTGTCTGCATCTCAGTGCCGTGTCTATGTGTTGAGTAGCTTTCTATCCATCCATATTGTTGAAAATGGTTGTGTTTGTGTTTTAAGTTATTCCCATCCAGTCATGACCATACTTATTAGACATCCCTTATATAATGACCATGTGGGATGCCAAACATTTCCACAATAAAATTTTGGTAATTTGTAACATAATTCAGTAGAATATATATCTTAGAATAAGATGTTTTCTAATTATTGAAATTTGTCTGTGAATCATATATTATCATTATCTTTTCTTAAGAACAGAGCAGTCAGAGGAAGTGAGTGATGAGGTTCAGTGGATGCCACTAGACACAGTTCTGTGTGCTGCTGTGGTTGCACTAGCAGTGACTGCACTGATGCTGTTAGCTGTTTCCACATGGCGCTACTGTCGTGTTTGCAGTGATGCAAGCTCCCAGAAGTAAGTCAGTCATAATGACAACTATCAGTTTTTTCTGGTGACACTGCTGTTATTGTTTACATTCTGTGCAACACAGAAAAAGTATATTAAGAAAAAAATTCCAGACTATTTTCCTGTTACAGTATATGTATTTGGAGATCATAATGCATGGAAAAGTCTACAGGAGTCCTTTTTATTAGCAATAGATGTAAAATGGCTGATGTATATAGGCTGAGGGAGCTAAAAAAGACCATCCCATATACATCCAGAATGAGTAAACACATTTGGATCTTATTTTTCCTAAGTTACAGCAGACAATGTTGCAAATTTTCTAGAGCATGCTAGTAATTGTTAATGTTTATAGCAGCTGAATCAAAAGTAGATATCCTCAGAATAGTGAGGCAATTTAAATCACTTAATAAAAGCAAGTCTCCCAGCCGTGACTGTGTGCCAATTAGGTTCCCTTCAGAGTATGTTGATGCAATAGCTCCTTACTGAACAATCAGACACACCCACTCACTCAGTGAATGATCCATACACATAAACTGGAAAGCTGCACACATCACACCAATATTCAAGAAAAGCAGTAGGAGTAATCCACAAGATTACAGGCCCATATCATTAACATTGGTACGTAGCAGGATATTGCAACATATATTGTGTTTGAACATTATGAATTACCTCAAAGAGAAAAATCTATTGACACATATTTGACACGGATTTAGAAAACGCCACTCTTGTGAAACACAACTTGCTCTTTACTCACACAGAGTGCTGAGCGCTACTGATGAAGGATTCCAAATTGGTCTGTATTTCTAGATTTCCAGAAGGCTTTTTACACAATACCTCACTAGCAACCTTGTAATGAAATTACATGCTTATGGAAAATCATATCAGTTTTGCAACTGGATTTGTGATTTCCTGTCAGAGAGGTCACAGTTCATAGTAACTGATGGAAAGTCATCGAGTAAAATGGAAGTGATTTCTGGCATTCCCCATGATAGTGTTATGGGCCCTTTGCTGTTCCTTATCTATATTAATGACATAGGAGACAATCTGAACAGCTGTCTTATGTTGTTTGCAGATGATACTCTATCCTCTAGTAAAGACATCAGAAGCTCAAAACAAATTGCAAAATGATTAAGAAAAGATATCTGTATGGTGCAAAAATTAACAATTGACCCTAAATAATGAAAAGTGTGAGGTCATCCGTATGTATGCTAAAAGGAATCCATTAAACTTCGGTTACATGCTAAATCAATCAAATCTAAAGGCTGAAATTCAACTAAATACATAGGAATTATATTTACAAATAACTTAAATTGGGAAGAACACATAGAAAATGTTGCGAGGAAGGCAAATCAAGACTGCATTTTATTGGCAGAACACTTAAAAGGAGCAACAGATCCACTAAAGAGACTGCCTACATGATGCTTGTCTGTCCTCTTTTTCTTGGTGTGGGATCAACAGAGTACATTGAGAAAGCTAATAGAAGGACATTTTGTATTATTGAGAATAGGGGAGAGAGTGTGATGGACATGATACAGGATTTGGGGTGGACATCATTAAAACAATAGGGTTTCTCATTTTTGTTATCTTCTCACAAAATTTTGATAGTGTACTTTCTCCTTGAATGTAAAAATATGTTATCGATGCCAACCTACATGGGGAGAAATGATCACCACAATAAAATAAGGGAAATCAGAGCTTGTATGGAAAGATATAGGTGTTTGTTTCCTCTGCATGCTGTTTGAGAGTGAAATACAAGAGAATTATTGTGGTATCACTTAGATTGCTTTATGTCCAGTGAGATGTCTTCCAATAACTATGGCAACATATCTATTCGGAAATGTACATATTCATGGCTATATAGAGACCTATGATAACACATGATCTAAAGGTGCAATACTTGAAAAATCCACACCAAATTTTGATGAACTAAGCTTATTGTTTGTCTGTTTCTCTCAGTTCACATGGAATTTAAACTGAGCAGTAGTGTGTATTGCAGTGATTGATTTATGCATGGCTTTTTTGTGAAATCAATTCTTTTCCATAAACAAAATATTACATCTTTGCAGTTTTCACAGAGCCATTCAGAAAATTGTAACCATTACTGAGAGCAATTGTGAAGCAGCTGCTAATAGAGCAAAATGTGGAAAGGGTGAAATCCATTTAATTGTTGTATCTGCAAAACATTCTTTTGGCTGATCCCAGCCACACATTCTAGCTGCCTTGTAGTGACAAGTAGATTGTGTGTTACTGCTGTTACAATATTAATTGTAGCCATGTGCGATTAGCTGAGTGGCCTAAGGCACTGCAGTCATGGATTGTGCGGCTGGTCCCAGCGGAGGTTCGAGTCCTCTCTTGGGCATGGATGTGTGTGTTTGTCCTTAGGATAGTTTAGGTTAAGTAGTGTGTAAGCTTAGGGACTGATGATCTTAGCAGTTAAGTCCCTTAAGATTTCGCACACATTTGAACATTTTTTTTATTAATTGTATGACTCATCAGTTGCTGGTTTTATTTTTTACATTTTTTTGTTCTTTACTTTCCCAATTTCTCGGAATGTTTTTATAGTGGTGAGAAAGAGTGTGGGGGCTTGGCACAATCATGATACCTTTCAGCATACGAATACCCCATTGCTCTAACAGTTTGCCAACATTAATCATAAATAAATACCATACTCAGTTTTCAATTGTTGTTTCACTTTGTGAAAGTCTGAATAACCTCACAAGCATGTTGCCTGATCACTGGAACTTAGGCTGATGGGTTTCAAGTGCACAGGTAAACACACAAATCTTAACTCAGTTATACATTTACTTACATTTGATACACTGGGGTAGACATTTGTGGAACCTTCTCTCTTGATAGTGGGACAGGTTTGTTGCTCTGTTACACTCGTGGAAATGGAAAAAAGAACACATTGACACCGGTGTGTCAGACCCACCATACTTGCTCCGGACACTGCGAGAGGGCTGTACAAGCAATGATCACATGCACAGCACAGCGGACACACCAGGAACCGCGGTGTTGGCCGTCGAATGGCGCTATCTGCACAGCATTTGTGCACCGCTGCCGTCAGTGTCAGCCAGTTTGCCGTGGCATACGGAGCTCCATCGCAGTCTTTAACACTGCTAGCATGCCGCGACAGCGTGGACGTGAACCGTATGTGCAGTTGACGGACTTTGAGCGAGGACGTATAGTGGGCATGTGGGAGGCCGGGTGGACGTACCGCCGAAATGCGCATCACGTGGGGCGTGAGGTCTCCACAGTACATCGATGTTGTCACCAGTGGTCGGTGGAAGGTGCACATGCCCGTCGACCTGGGACCGGACCACAGCGACGCACGGATGCACGCCAAGACCGTAGGATCCTACGCAGTGCCGTAGGGGACTGCACCGCCAAATTAGGGACACTATTGCTCCTGGGGTATCGGCGAGGACCATTCGCAACCGTCTCCATGAAGCTGGGCTACGGTCCCACACACCGTTAGGCCGTCTTCCGCTCACGCCCCAACATCGTGCAGCCCGCCTCCAGTGGTGTCACAACAGGCGTGAATGGAGGGACGAATGGAGACGTGTCGTCTTCAGTGATGAGAGTCGCTTCTGCCTTGGTGCCAATGATGGTCGTATGCGTGTTTGGCGCCGTGCAGGTGAGCACCACAATCAGGACTGCATACGACCGAGGCACACAGGGCCAACACCCGGCATCATGGTGTGGGGAGCGATCTCCTACACTGGCCGTACACCTCTGGTGATCGTCGAGGGGACACTGAATAGTGCACGGTACATCCAAACTGTCATCGAAACCATCGTTCTACCATTCCTAGACCGGCAAGGGAACTTGCTGTTCCAACAGGACAATGCACGTCCGCATGTATCCCGTGCCACCCAACGTGCTCTAGAAGGTGTAAGTCAACTACCCTGGCCAGCAAGATCTCCAGATCTGTCCCCCATTGAGCATGTTTGGGACTGGATGAAGCGTCGTCTCACGTGGTCTGCACGTCCAACACGAACGCTGGTCCAACTGAGGCGCCAGGTGGATATGGCATGGCAAGTCATTCCACAGGACTACATCCAGCATCTCTACGATCATCTCCATGGGAGAATAGCAGCCTGCATTGCTGCAAAAGGTGGATATACACTGTACTAGTGCCGACATTGTGCATGCTCTATTGCCTGTGTCTATGTGCCTGTGGTTCTGTCAGTGTGATCATGTGATGTATCTGACCCCAGGAATGTGTCAATAAAGTTTCCCCTTCCTGGGACAATGAATTCACGGTGTTCTTATTTCAATTTCCAGGAGTGTATATTGTTACTACATGATCAAGTCCCACACATGTTATGTTCTTGAAGTCCCCTCTGAAGACCCTTTCCAGTCATGCAAAGTATACTGCTCTGTAAAGTCGGGATACTGGAATTAATAAACAATAAAAATTGCTTTTATGTGTCAAAATATTTGCTACATTGTAACCTGTAACTTAGTGAAAACCACTCTTTGGTATATTTATTCATTCTGGATATATTTGTACTGGTCTGTTTTAACTGCCTCAGCCTGCATATTAGGTCTCTTGAGAAGGTGTCAGGCATGTTTTCTTTGCTGTTTTGGCAGATGTTGGAGCTCCAATCTTTCAGTGTGTGGATGAAATCAGTCCAGAAAACTTCGCTCATCATGTGTTTCATGTGAATTCCTTTGTCAGTGGAAAATGTCAAGTTTGTTTCTCATTATAAACTAAATGTTTTTGAAACTATAATTTAATGTGCAATTTGATGTAATGGTTCCAAATTAATTTAGTGCAATTCATCTTAATAATGTGTTTTAACAGGAATAGCAAAATATAAATAATATACAGTGTCCCAGCAACATCGGAGTGGTGTTGCTGTGTGATGACATTCCATATGGTGTGGGGCAGCACATGAGATGTGACAGGTTGGGAAGGAAGGCATGAAAATATTCAGAACAAGTTTTCACCCTGTAGCAGAGTGTGCACTGATTTGAAACTTACTGGTAGATGTGTGCTGGACAGGGACTCAAACCTCGGACCTTTACCTTTTTTGGGGAAGTGCTCAGCTATCCAAGCATGACTGACGACCTGAGCTCAGAGCTTTACCTCTGCTGAACCTCATTTCCTACCTTCGCAGGTGTTCTCCTGCATACCTTGCACTCTTGGACTGCTGTGGCTGAGCCATTTCCTTTCTTCCAGGAGTGCAAGTCCCTCAAGGTATGCAGACAGAGCTGGGCTGTGAGTGGCACTTGGATAGCTCAGTCCATAGACCATGTGTCTGCCAAAGGCTAAGATCCCAGCTTCAAGTCCTGATCTGGCATACAATTTTAATTTGCCTGGAAGTTTCAGATCAGTGCACACTCTGCTGCAAAGTAAAAATTCATTCTGGAAACAACTCTTGGGCTATGGCTAAGCTATGTTGCTGCAATGTCCTTTCTTCCAGGAGTTCTAGTCCTCCAAGATATGTTGGAGAACTACTGAGAAGTTTTGAAGTTAGGAGATGAGATATTGGAGGAAGTAAAGCTGTGGGGTTAGGTTGTGAGACATGCTTGTATAGCTCCATCAATAGAACACTTTTCTACAAAGCCAAAGTTTCCAAGTTGGAGATCCAGTCTGGCACGCAGTTTAATTTACCCGGTAGATGGTGAACAAATCTTTATCAGTCTTTCATTTTCTGTTGTTTATGTTGACTGCAGTTCAGACTAATCAAGGGCAAGTCATAGACACACAGTGCTAGACACACAGTGCTAACGCAAACAATATGGTACCACTTTGAAGACTTTTTGCAATGGCCCAGTGTTTCAGTTTAAATATTCTTATTCATGGTAATATCTTTTCAGGTTAGGCTTTACTGTGACTGTTATTAAAATTAAATGAAACAACAAGTTTACTGTTACCGGTCACTATTTATTTATCTCCACAACTTGTTTCAAAGGATTTAAATTTGTTAGTATGACATTTGTGTGTGCGTTGTGTTATGATATTTTGGAGGAACTTGTGGAACACATGATAATATCTGTTGTACTGGCAGAGCTTTGAGATTTTTTACAGCTCTAGACTCATCTATTACAGGCCAATGTACTGCATATTGTTGCTGGCCTGTCTCATGCTGTCTGTCTGCTAATGCTATACAGCAGTGTTGCTCAGTAGCTGATGGAGAACTGGTTATTCTTTTTTTGTCCATGTTAACACATATAATTAAACTAAATATGACACTGTACCAATTTAACTCTTCTACAGAATGGGCATGTAAAATTCCAGTTTAAAAAAAAAAAAAAAAAAAAACTTTTGTGTTTGGAATGATGCTGAACATTACATGTAACACAATATGAGCCGTGTTTGCTTTGGCTGAACTGACTGACACAATGTAAAAACTTAATTGCAACCATCTATTGTAACAGCAGAGAAAATACACCAAATTACTTTTATGAGAGACACCAGCTATGATATGTAATGTGTGTCTCTCATAACAGTTGTCAGGCACATTTCCTCTGATGTTTCAGCAAATATTTGCAGTTTCATTTCTTTCAATGTCTGGATAGCATGACTCCCAAGAAAATACTGCTCATCATGTGTTTCCTGTTGCACCCAAAGTTAACAGAAAATATGTAGTCCCAAAGCAGTCCAGAGTGTATGAGGCCCTTAGAATAGCAGAGGGTAATGCACCAAAAGCTAGTTCTGGAGAACAATACAATTAAAGATTTTATTAACGTAATCAATCAAGACATTAATAAGTGTTCAGATGCGAACATATAAAGTATGATTTTAAAATACTATTTGAAAGATATTCAAGGTTTTTGGATGCCAATTTCATCAACAGTATTATTCACATAAGGTATGCCTTCATGTACAGGCGAAATACCCTCAGACTTCAAGAAGAATATAATAATTCCAATCCCAAAGAAAGCAGGCGCTGACAGATGTGAAAATTACCGAACTATCAGTTTAATAAGTCACAGCTGCAAAATACTAACGCGAATTCTTTACAGACGAATGGAAAAACTGGTAGATGCGGACCTCGGTGAGGATCAGTTTGGATTCCGTCGAAATGTTGGAACACGTGAGGCAATACTGACCTTACGACTTATCTTAGAAGAAAGATTAAGAAAAGGCAAACCTACGTTTCTAGCATTTGTAGACTTAGAGAAAGCTTTTGACAATGTTGACTGGAATACTCTTTTTCAAATTCTAAAGGTGGCAGGGGTAAAATACAGGGAGCGAAAGGCTATTTACAATTTGTACAGAAACCAGATGGCAGTTATAAGAGTTGAGGGACATGAAAGGGAAGCAGTGGTTGGGAAAGGAGTGAGACAGGGTTGTAGCCTCTCCCCGATGTTATTCAATCTGTATATTGAGCAAGCAGTAAAGGAAACAAAAGAAAAATTTGGAGTAGGTATTAAAATTCATGGAGACGAAGTAAAAACTTTGAGGTTCGCCGATGACATTGTAATTCTGTCAGAGATGGCAAAGGACTTGGAAGAGCAGTTGAATGGAATGGACAGTGTCTTGAGAGGAGGATATAAGATGAACATCAACAAAAGCAAAACGAGGATAATGGAATGTAGTCAAATTAAATCAGGTGATGCTGAGGGAATTAGATTAGGAAATGAGACACTTAAAGTAGTAAAGGAGTTTTGCTGTTTAGGAAGTAAAATAACTGATGATGTAGCATGGAGAGCTGCATCAAACCAGTCTCAGGACTGAAGACAACAACAACAACAATGCCTTCATGTGTGTGACAGCTGAAACTGTTTTCCTGTAACATTAACATTTTGCAAGAACTGATCTAATATTAATCAGTAATACAAATAATAAGAAACGCACAATAAAACATAATGAATAAACTAATGAATATAAAGAAATATGTAACCACAACGTGTAAAGTGTAGTGCACAGAAGATGACTTAACATGGGTGCAGGTTGGGTTGTGCTGTGAGGAAATATGAGAATGCCAGTAATGTAAAGTGTCATCATCCACTGCTGCCTCTTCTACTCCCTCTGGTGTGTGATACATGTTTTTTTTAATTAGTGGACATACTTGTGATGTATGCATGATGATTCATGGGAATGTACGGAAGAAGTGAGCAAATTTCTGCAAGTTTTTCTGGTGAAATAACTGCAGGTTTAATGCGTTTATTTGGTAGACTGACTGTTGAAAGATTAAAATGATGATTGTATCTCTTCACACATCCTTTTTGCAGATGTACTTGATAAGGTTCTCCATTGTATGTAGGTTTAATGCCAAATCCCATATTATAGTTGCTGGAGAAAACAAAAACTCTCACCTCTGAAAATTTGGCTCCTGGAACTTGCCACTTCATTACGTGCTTTTACAAAATTCCTACATCTTTAAACTGCCTTCTTGTTGCCATAATGACATCAAAAGGGTTCTTCCTTTTGCAAATTCTTATTTGTTGGTCATTCTGAATCCCAGTAAACACTTCACTTCTCCTGAGTTACAATTCTATAATCCCAAAAGATGAGCACAAGGAAAATAAGAGTGGCTGGGAACCATAAAGATGTGTTCCAGTGTTGAGAAATGGTCTGTGTGGATGTATCTGAGACAGGTTAGAACCATGAATTATGAATTGTGGTTTATTTGTCTCATAACATATGTAATCTAAATCATTTATTTCAGGTACAGGAGACACGTCAACATTGTGGTAAAATTTCAGCATAAACACAGGACAGCTGATATTAACAACCAGCATCATAATAATAATATAATTTTGTTATATATACATACAATAAAATCTAACACTTAATTACCCCTTGCTCAAATGATCATTGCATCCTCTATGAATTCTTCTATTGAGTAGTAGCATTTGTCCCACAGAACCTGCTGTAGCCTCATTTTTAAAATTTCTGGCCTCATATTAAATATGTTTTTGTCCATGAACTTGTTATATTTTGTCATCCCCACATACTGTGGAGTCTGTGCATATAATTTCAACTGGTGTATTGGTAGTATAAAATTAATTTTATTTCTCATCTCATACGTGTGGTTAAAATGATTCTTCTCAAAAAAAATTGTCTGCTGTGTAAGAAGATTATTATTTCATAAATGTGTATGGAGGAAACAGTTAGGATTTGTAATTTCTGAAATAATGGGCAATATGGCTCTATTTGTTCTGCAGTACACATGTATCTGACAATTTTCTTATGCAGTTTCAGTAACGGAGATTCACAATTTGAACTTCCCCAGGAAATTACACAATATCAAACAACAAATTTTTGTGTATTCAGGTCAGTGGAATTTGCTAGTATTTGCATTGCAAATGCAAAACTGCATAGTTTACTTGGTAGGAATTCAATATGTGTATTTCAGCTTAAGTTCTTGTCCATATTTAGTTCCAGGAATTTGACTATGTCAACATCTTTCATAAGGTGATTGTTATGTTGTATTTTAAGTTTACACATAATAGGAGCAGGATTGGTCCCAAAATGGAGCATTCACGCACACCTTGTGATAATGTACTCCATTTAGAATAACAACTCACTGAATTGTTTTCTGTTGTGTAAGTATGATGTGAATCAATTTAGAGTATTGTCCTTAATCTCATATTTGTCTTTTTTGTAGATAAGCAAGTCGTGATTCACAGAAGATACCTGCAACTTTACTCCTCTCATCCAGTGATTTACATATCATTTCAATAAAGTTATTCACTGCATCCATACCATTTTTTTCCTCGTTGAAATCAAAATCAGTTACTTATAATAATATTTTTTACAGCAAAATTTTTAAGCTGGTTTGCACCTACTTTCTCTAACACTTTTGACAGGACTGGAAGAACAGAAATAGGATGATAGTGTTGCACGTCTTCCCATGACCCTCTCTTGAACAGAGGTCTTACTTAAGAAAACTTCAAAACATCAGGAAAGCATCCCTGTTCAAAAGATTGGTTGAATATTTAGTTAGGGAACATGCTATTACGTCACACACTGTTTTAATCACTTTAGTGGTTATCCCATGCCACCCAGCAGAGTGTTTATTTTTAATGATAATATAACATTTTCCACATCCTTTATTGTGAGTTTTTTAAAATCTGTAAGATACTCAGCTTCTTGGTGGAGTACAAAGGGATTTACTTTACTCAGATACTCTGCTTCATCAACATCTGATTTTGACACATTTATGAAGAATTAATTTAAACACTCTGATATTTGAACTGGGTTTACAATAAAGCTATCATCTACTTTAATCCTAGATATTTCATTACTACTAACTCTAACACCTAACTCTTGATTTGACAACAAGACCACACTGCTTTTGTTTTACTTTTATGTTGCACAATGACCTTATTGTTTGCCATTTGTTTGGCTGCCTTCACAGCTTTTTTCAATACAGCTTTATAATGACAAACATACTCAGTAAAACATTTGTTTTTATCATATTTCAGTTCATTATGGAGTTTCCTCTGCCTGGCACTAGAAATTTTTATATCCTGAGTTATCTATTTAGGTTTATTAGTCTTTTTGTTACGTGTGGTTGTAAGTGGAAAAGTTTCAAAGTTTCATTAAATATTTCAAGAAAGCTATTTAAGAAATTGTTAAAGTTACTGTTATTGAAATGCAGTCATTGTAAAGTCATTCAATGTCTCTTAAATTACTTCTAAATGAAATTGAATTTTTTCATTGAAGTTCCTTTTCGTATGGCATTTGTTACATGAAATTTCTATATTAATTTTAGGTAGTTCAGTGAATAATGCAGAGTGATTAGAGATTCCTAAATCCGTGCAAAATTTATAAACAACTTCAAATATATAATTTGTTAGAATGTCATCAATACAGGTAGCTGTCTATTCACATTTTTATTCTGCCTACTACAATTATTTCTAAAAATACATGTCTTCACTTTTGGCAATATTTTACTTTCAATATACAGGGTGATACAAAAAGGTATGGCCAAACTGTCAGGAAAAATTCCTCACACACAAAGAAAGAAAATATGTTATGTGAACATGTGTCCGGAAACGCTTACTTCCCATGTTAGAGCTCATTTTATTACTTCTCTTCAAATCACATTAATCATGGAATGGAAACACACAGCAACAGAACGTACCAGTTTGACTTCAAACACTTTGTTACAGGAAATGTGCAAAATGTTCTCCATTAGCGAGGATACATGCATCCACCCTCCGCCGCGTGGAATCCCTGATGCGCTGATGCAGCCCTGGAGAATGGCGTATTGTATCACAGCCGTCCACAATAAGAGCACGAAGAGTCTCTACATTTGGCACCGGGGTTGCGTAGACAAGAGCTTTCAAATGCCCCCATAAATGACAGTCAAGAAGGTTGAGGTCAGGAGAGTGTGGAGGCCATGGAATTGGTCCACCTCTACCAATCCATCGGTCACCGAATCTATTGTCGAGAAGCGTACAGATACTTCGACTGAAATGTGCAGAAGCTCCATCGTGCATGAACCACATGTTGTGTCATACTTGTAAAGGCACAGATAGAGTATCCCGTATGAAATCATGATAACGTGCTCTGGTGAGTGTAGGTGGAAGAACATGGGGCCCAATCAAGACATCACCAACAATGCCTGCCCAAACGTTCACAGAAAATCTGTGTTGATGACGTGATTGCACAACTGCGTGCGGATTCTTGTCAGCTCACACATGTTGATTGTGAAAATTTACAATTTGGTCACGTTGGAATGAAGCCTCATCCATAAGGAGAACATTTGCTCTGAAATGAGGATTGACACATTGTTGGATGAACCATTCGCAGAAGTGTACCCGTGGAGACCAATCAGCTGCTGATAGTATCTGCACATGCTGTACATGGTACGGAAACAACTGGTTCTCCCATAGCAATCTCCATACAGTGACGTGGTCAACGTTACCTTGCACAGCAGCAACTTCTCTGACGCTGACATGAAGGTTATCGTCAACTGCACGAATAATTGCCTCGTCCATTGCAGGTGTCCTCGTCGTTCTAGGTCTTCCCCAGTCACGAGTCATAGGCTGGAATGTTCCATGCTCCCTAAGTTGCTAATCAATTGCTTTGAATATCTTCCTGTCGGGACACCTTCATTCTGGAAATCTGTCTTGATACAAACATACTGCGATAAGGCTATTTCCCCGTGTTAATCCATACATCAAATGGGAATCTGCCAACTCTGCATTTGTAAACTTTGCACTGACTGCAAAACCACGTTCGTGACGAACACTAACCTGTTGATGCTATGTACTGATGTGCTTGATGCTAGTACTGTAGAGCAATGGGTCGCATGTCAACACAAGCACTGAAGTCAACATTACCTTCCTTCAATTGGGCTAACTGGCAGTGAATCGAGGAAGTACAGTACATACTGACGAAACTAAAATGAGCTCTAACATGGAAATTAAGTGTTTCTGGACACATGTCAATGTAACATCTTTTCTTTATTTGTGTGTGAGGAATGTTTCCTGAAAGTTTGGACGTACCTTTCTGTAACACCCTGTAGTGTGTGACGCAACTTACAATTTCAGCAGAGTCTCGTTTCCTGTAGTTTCATCCCAAAGATACATTGAAGCTGTTCTGTCCTTTATATTGTGGATACCAAAATTGTAAGTCCATAATTTCCTCCTGTAAAATTGGTTTCTGGAATTTACTTTGGGTGTGGGAAGCACATGTCGGATGTCTATGGCAACAGCAGCAACTGTTGAATCCTTGTTATCAGCCATTTGTTTTAACAGTATTTGTGCCATCATAACTCTGCATTCATGTAAACTCATTTCCTGTTTCATTACTGTTATTGGTTCAGAATCAGTGTCTTGTCTCATTGTCTCCAGGTGTTGCTTTGTTTTGTCACAATACTTGCAGGTGTCAGATGTAGTAGGAGAAGATCCATGATTAAACTCTGTTAAAGGTATGATGGTAAAATGGCCCAGAAACTGGATGATCCTCAGTGTGATTTTCAACAATTCAGTCACAGTGAGCTTTATACATTTTGATTATATTTAAATTAGAGGCTAAGTATTTCCTGTGTGGACTTTCAGCTCAGTTTTAATGGCTGGATAAGACAGGTAAAGTGTTAAAGTGTGCCTTCACTTTGTCTGTTTCTGAATCAGATATTCTTCATGTCTCTTCCTGATGCCCGCAGTTATCCACGTCTGTGGATCCAGTTCCTGTAACCTCATGAACAGGACACAGTCACTTTTCACTCAAACTATCTATGCTGCAAAAAGCAACTGTGCAAATATTGTAACAGTTATTTCCATGAATCACTTTATAATCTACTGTGCACAATCTACAAGTCTTTTAAATGTGATCTTTCTGCATCCAAACTTGTTATTGGTTTACTTAAATAACTATTCTGTATGTTCTAATCCCCTATGTCCCAAAATGTTTGAAATATTTCATCCACTTTATTTTGAGTCAGTTTCTCAAAACAGCCACACCAACAAGCAAGCCCCACTTCCTTGGCCTTTACAAAGTTGTTTGTTTTCAAACTCATGTATTCTTTAGTTGTATTTCTTTTCTTCTTGGCCACATTCATTTTCCATCTGTGTTGTTGCATGCAGCATTTTCTAGGATGATTTACATGATGAGATGTAGAATCATGTTCAGTATCACTCATTGTGTTTAAGAAATGTATGTCAGTACACTAAATGCACTAAAGGTTTGTGGAATATCATCATCATTACGCAGCACTACTTTCAACACATAGTACTAAATGCACTCAATAAACCTTAGTGTGAGAGCTATAAGCCACCAGATTGCATGTTACAATTTTCTTCACATACAGCAGACTGAACTCAGCAGATACCTGGCTCATATGTCTGTGTTGTTCTTGCAATTCATTGCAATTCAGCTGCAGCCCAGCTGATCAGGCTGCAGTCAAATGGCAAGTTTGTTCATTTTCGAGGCATGTTATCCATTGAAAATGATCTGTACAGTTTCATACATGTCACAAGAAAAAACCAAAAAGGCATACTTTGGTGCATATGCCTCTGCTATTCTAAGGGCCTCATATTAGGCTTAATGATATGTGTTAACAAGGGCATCAAAACATAAAGAATAAGCATTAGTTTAATAGTGCAGCTGCATGATGGTAGCAGACAGTAATCTCAGTGTGTGCAGCACACAAGATCGATGGTGCCCATACAGTAGTTTGTAAGGGGAGGAAGGAGAAGGGGTCCTCAATATGGAGGAATGTGGTATGCAGTATTTTTAATATTTTGGAAGATGAAAGGCAACTTGCTAGTACCTACAAAAATTTCCAGTTCCAATTGTGTTGCAAACCTGCTTAATACCGAATTTTAAATCATTTTCTTGAAACAAGAACATCTGAGTACACTATTTTTTTTTTCCTTTCCCTGAGTACTAATGGAGGGCCGTGGCCTCTCTTTCCACTCAATATGGGCACCCTTGCACAAGATGGGGAAATCAAGCAAGGAAGAAGTCATGTTTACCAATCTTTATTGACTGCACTAGAAACTAAGTGAAAGCAAGTTACATAGCTACAGTACTAATATAGCTCAGTACAGTACTACTTTCAAGACATTTTCACAGAACAGCCTGGTGATTCATTGACCATGCCCTGACACTTTAATATCTACTGTGTTTTATTATGCTCAGTGCTTTAAAACACCACATTAAAAATAAAACACCAGACTCCGTACCCTTTTTTAATTGGTACTCAAATTATTATGCACCTATCATCAGACAGGTGATATTTTTACCACAACATGTTTTGGAAGTACCTTATTAAGTGCTTAAAGGTTCAATGCCATTAGGCACTGTCAAAAGTAAAAAACCCAGCAACAAATATGCATTATCGAGCATAAAATGCTTCCTAAAACATTAAATGTTGGTGCATTTACTCTTAAGGCACAGTGTGCACAAAACTGCAAACATTTGCTGTAACAGCACAGAAAATACACCAAATGATTTTTTGAGAGACACTTGCTATAATACGTAGCAGGTCACACAGTGTGCACACTGTGCCCTGAGGGTATAGCACATCAACATGAGATATTTTCAGAAGTGTTTAATATTTGACAATGCATGTTTGCTGCTAGATTTTTACTTTTCACAGTACCTAATGGAATAGAAGCTTTAAGCACCTGATAATGGGATAGCATTATCACAAAACATATTGCGGTAAAAATATCATGTTTGACAAATGTTGCATAACAATCTCAGTATTGATTTGTAAGACAGTTGTACAATGGCTTCATAACAGATAGTCCTTTGTTAAATTAGTAAACATTTGTTTATCACATCTCCATTGCCTGACTTGTCCCATCATTTCATGTAACAACCCTCACTGAATTGAGTGTATGCTACTGTCATGTAGCAGGGCTTCTGAATTTGATGCATAATTGACCTGTTTTGTGCCCCTTATATCTCCTAGGTCATCATCTTCATAGATCTTCTCCCTATGATTATTTAATATTAAAACAGTTATTAAATAAATGTACTCAACACTGTTGAATTTACTTTCTTGTTTTCTTCGCACTTATTGATACTAACAGCACACAGTCATTAGTTTTCTTGCACTGTATTCATATCCATTTAGTAACCCAGATTAGTAAGATACATTATCCATGAACAGTGTCACAGAATTCATAAGTGGGGAAACTTTAACATAGTGGCTGTCTTGACTAACTATAGATGTATGCATTTTGACTATTGATAACTGACTTGATAAAATTGATTAACACTGTACTTAGGATATGCACTTGTTGGTGATTAGGTAGCGACTGACTATGACTTTGTCCACAACACCCACATGAAGATGTGTGCAGGGTATAAATGACAAAATATTAAAATCTCAAACTATTGCATACAAGAATAAAATAGATAGTTAAGTTACCTTAATTAACTATAAGATGCATTGCAGAAAATGACAAAAGGACAGTTATAATTTTATGATGTGGAACTTTTTCTGTACACTGGGATTTTCAGAGCCCACCAAAATTTTCGGGAAGTTGCACATTATAATTTGTACAATTAACAAACTAACAGGTTATTTCAGGATATTTATTCACTTCTGTAATGGGGAAATCAGGGTTCAAAACTATAATGTTATTACAAAATTGTTAAGGCTTTCGTGGCCACTTATTGACAAACTGCCTATCTGCTTTGTGTCTCGGGTCCTTCGGCCGACACTCATCTGATGATTTTACTGACACTTCGCCAGCATGCGTGGCTGGCGATTCTGGTTTCCCATACTGCAGCAAACGACCTAAACAGATCCTGGCTTCCCATACTGCAGTGAATGACCTAAATGGATCCTGGCTTCCTGTACTGCAGCGAACAACTGTCACAGGTAGCAAGAGGAAATGATCGCTCAGCAGCCCTTGGACTTTGGCGTGCCAGGTACATATTGTCAGTGGCTGCGGGCTCAGATCCAGTTCACCAACGGCAATGGATGGTGAAGCTTTGACAATGCCAACCACTCATGCTGGTGAAATGACAGTAAAATCATCAGACGAATGTCAGCCGAAGAACCCAAGACAGAAGCAAATAGGCAGTTTTCATATAATTGTTAATATATAAGCAGAATTTTGATAGGATTGGATTTTAAGACTTGATTACTCTGGAATATGAAAATCTGAATGTGAATAACTTTTGAAATGTCAAGTTTTTGAAAAAGTAAAGTGAATCTGGCTTCAGCAGCCAGAAACAGTGATCATATGTGTGTGAGTCAATTTGCATGAGTGTGTGTGTGTGTGTGTGTGTGTGTGTGTGTGTGTGGTGGTCTTAATTTGTAAGAAGACCTTTTGGCTGAAGGCTTACTTGTTTAGCAGTCTTTTTGTTGTGCCTGTCTGAGACTCAGTATCTCGACTATACAGTGAGTAGCACTCTATCCTTTCTATAATACTGTCATTAATCCATCCTGGATTTTCCATTGTTTAAAACAAATGTTTGAAAGAGGAAAATGAGGGTATTCAAGAAAACTATGTATCTTTTGAAACCATCAGTTATTAGACGGATCAAATTCTGAAGTACTCATGGTTTATATGAAGCAATATTGTAAATATTTCCTTAGATAAAATGTTTCCATATCAACTAAATATATCATTATTATCAGTACTGGTAGTCTGAAAACTTTCCTGAATAAGAATTTAACCAATTTGTGTACTCACATTGTGTACATTACATGAAGAGTACAAAACAGAAAAAAAAGAATAATTATTTAAGGAGTAGAATAGTTGCAAGTCGAGCTTGTGTCTCAGTAAAAGATAACCACTACTGTCATACCCAGAAGTGAAGCTCTATAAGTATGAGATTGTCAACTACACAGTGGACCAGTACTACTTCCCAATGCCCAAGGAGAATTTGGATGAAGGTATCATTAATTCATATCACTATGAAACCATGCATCTGTACATTTACTATGATTGTCCAAATAGTGAATGGCATCAAATAATGATGAAATGTGTCGGCGTTGTGGTGCTGTGACTTTTACTGTCACGGTCGCCAGTGTGATGACCGGAATTAAAAAAAAAAGGGAGTGTGGTAATTTTTTTTTTTTTTTTTTTTGTTGAAAGGAATTAAAGAAAAAAGGGTGAATAAAGGTGAAGGGAAGTGGTTCTATTTTTACTGGAATGAACTTATTGATGGACATCACAAAAATTTATTTTACCTACATTTTTTTTTTTACGCATCGAAGAAGACAACACAACACATATAAAAGAAATCATCACACTAATATTATCCACAGAATGATCGTTTCACAAGACACTTTCTAGCTCGACTGACTCTTAAGACTGAACAAGACTCGACTGACTCTACTCTCTCTCTGGACCACAGCCTCTTCACGTCCCTCTGGACCAGCGATTTTAACTGTGATTAGCACGCCGATTATTTAATTAATCGTACAGCCACTGGGCGCGCGCTGGGCGCGCGCTTGGCGCGTCATTTAAATGGGGTTAAACGCACACCGCGAGAGGCGTGGGCTAGCGGTGTCTTACAGGTATCGCCACAGCGTGGTACAGCCCACAGCCCAGCCACAGAATGCAATGATGTCCAGCCTCCTCCTTGTGTGATATCTCTATGGCTTTGGTGCTGCTGGTCATCCCTCATCAGCAGTCACGTAGTTCGCTTCTGTCTTGCCCACAGTGCTTTTCCGCCCACTCTTACACAGACTGTCCTCATCGCAGGACAATGTGCCTGCTCTGTCAGAAAGGTGACCATGTCCGACCTGTCTGTCACAGTCACTCAACCCGCTCCTGCCCCTCTCCAATGGAGCACCAGGAAACTGTGCACACGCTGCAATCAGTCATCTCACTGGACGTGCCATTGAAGTGAAAGTTGTTCCTCACGCTCCGCATTTTTTAATGTGGACATTTGTTTCCAGGTCAATACGGGGGCCACCATCTCCTTGATCAATCTGGTGAGATAGACATGCCTGGGTTCCCTGGAGCTGTCTTCTACCTCTCAGCGATTTGTCGTGTATGATGACGGTTCTATCATCCTCTGTGGGAAGTTCTCAGTGCTGGCCACCTGTAAACACATTTCCCGGCTCTTGACCCTACAGGTGGTTGACCATCCCTCGGCTTCACACATTTTTTGACTCAATGCTTTCACACTCTTTGGCTTTTTGATTTCTGACAAAGTTAAGGTCATTTCCTCTGCTGTCCCATTCCAGGACCTTGATGACTTGGACCTCGATGACCTGTGCCTCTCTGTTTCAATCTGACTTAGGGTGTGCTTCAGACTTCCAGGTACACATTGCTCTCTGGCTCGATGTTCAGCCGCAGTTCTTTCAGGCTCGACCCATTCCAGTGCCCGAGCCCATGAAAGCGAGTACTTGGACGACCGTGTTAGTGGTGAGCAGCAATGGCTTCTTTCGCCTCTGTGGAGATTTCAGAGTTACAATCAATGCACAGTCTCTGGTTGAGACTTATGCCATTCCCCAGCACAAAAAGACCCTCTAGCCAAACTTGTGCCTGGGGAGTATTTCTCTAAGATCAACCTGGCATAGGCTTACCACCTTTTTTTTTTTTTTTTCCAACCACAAGTTGAATACCTGAAGCACTGACTCAAAGGATGGCATTTGTCCATCATATCACAACATTATGACCATCAACTCTCTTCCCCACCCCAAGGATTTATCTGATCTCCAGGATTTTTGGGTGAGGTTAACTACTACTAAAAATTTTAACCCCATACTGCTGACATTGCACAGCCCCTCAATTGCTTGCGTCACAAAGGGGTGTCTTTCACATGGACTCCTGCCTGTGATCAAGCTTTTCTCTGCTTGAAAACTATGCTCAAGTCTGATCCTTGCCTGACTCCCTGAGTACCTATGAACTTTTGTCAAGGAGGAAATGACATTTAGTTAAGACTCCATTGACAAAGCACATATTTAACAGGAAGAAACACTGTTATGTTATATCTTACAAAGGATTTATCTGATCTCCAGGATTTTTGGGTGAGGTTAACTACTACTTAAAATTTTAACCCCATACTGCTGACATTGCACAGCCCCTCAATTGCTTGCGTCCCAAAGGGGTGTCTTTCACATGGACTCCTGTCTGTGATCAAGCTTTTCTCTGCTTGAAAACTATGCTCAAGTCTGATCCTTGCCTGACTCCCTGAGTACCTATGAACTTTTGTCAAGGAGGAAATGACATTTAGTTAAGACTCCATTGACAAAGCACATATTTAACAGGAAGAAACACTGTTATGTTATATCTTACAAAGCCAATAGAGTGACTGGTAAAGTGTTTTGTGTGGAATGCAGCTTTGCAAGGAGATGAGTAACCTTTGAAAGGTAGACTGGAGAAAGTTAGAAAATGTAAGACAGAAAGGAAGAGTAAAAATTAATAAAAAGAGATGGTAACAGTTGATAAATGTTATAAGGGATAACAAGGAGAAAGAAATGGTTAGGGCACTACCCAGGGAGGCAGTGCTCATTAACCAACTTTTTGGAAGGAATGGGGAAAGGAAAAATAAGAAAAGGAAGATAAAGGTAACTGATACAGTGAAACTGTAAAACAATCCTGTAACTATTTACATTTGGCCAGAACTTTTGATAACATAAATACAAAATTTTAATATTTGTGTGAAACAGTGTCTTGTAGTGGCTGTGGTAAACACGGAACTTTCTAATAAAGAAGAAATTAATTACACGTACACAGGGGTGGTACAAGAACATTCTTTCACAAAAGTGATATATCATTTGGCAGCCCCCATCTGCCTCCCCCTCAGACACCGTGACATTTACTTGAGCTCTTGATAAGTTGTTAACAGTAACTCTACATTTTGTGTTAATGGAGATTTGTTGTTTTTTTTAATGTAAAACAAGTTCTTCATAGAAATCCTGTAATGGAAATTAATTTTTTAATCTTATTCCAGTGCCAAAAGTTAAAATAAGAGATAATTTCCATCTAAGGACTTCAAAAACTTTTAGTGAAATCAGAAAGAACAAGATCTGTTGTATTGTTTTAGGGTCATTCTATGAAAAATCATCAGAAATTTTAGGAAATGACACCCATCATAATGCAAATCATTGAAATTTTGGGTAGTGGAAGTTGACCTAGATATATTCACATTTCCAAAATGTAAATGTTGCAGGTCAATTACTTTTTCACTTATGATTAAAAAGAATTCAGACTTCTGTAGACGAGCTCCTTCATAATTTAAAAATCCAATAGTTCCTACAGTTTTTGTAATGGGAGCTTGAATGTTTTTTTAGTTAAAGAGGAAGGTTCATATTTCTATAGTCATGCTTCTTGTAGTGAATATTCATCATCTACATTTCAGAAAAAAAGGAAATAATTTCTTTTAAACAAAATCTATGCATGGACATTCTAATTTTTTTTAAGGTATTGCCCCCTCATAGATACCTTTGAAACAAAATCCATGCATGGACATTCTAATGTTTTTAAGGTATTGCCCCCTCATAGATACCTTTGAAAAATTTACATATTCCATTATGTCGCACAAAAAGAATCAGTTTTAAAAATAATGGGAAGTATAAAAAACAATGTCATTATAAAAGCAATATTGAAGTCGCTAATTCATGACTACCATTGTCTTCACTAAATTGCTGAAGCTGGCTACACTGGACTTCCCTAGGAACAAATCATATCTGAGAACACTGTTTTATTGCCACTACACGTATTGCTTCATCGAGTTCCTTTGTTTTCAGTCATGTATTCACTGAGCATGCGGTTCTGAGTTCTTGTGCTGATTTGTACCCAGAGTCAATTATTGGTTAAAAATTCAATTGTTGCAGTTTTTAACTATTCATTCCAAGTCAAAAGTAAGTCTGCTAATGTTACAATAATAATGTGAAATACTTTCGTAATGAAACAATGGGCTAGAATGATTTTTCATTATTTAATTACTTTTTAGTTTACACCAATCATATTTTGAATTATTTACAATAAATATTGATTTTATGACTGAAGCAGTATGGAAAGTACAAGTAGGCAGTGTTTTCTTGAACAGTATCTACAAGATATATGTGATAATGCCTTGACTTGTGTGGATGAACTGACCAATGAAGAACAAGAACTTTTATTATGGTGAAGCAACAGTCATTCATACTGTGGTTTAAGTGTTTCATATTCTCTCTACATAAGAAAATTTTCTGTGATGTCTTCAAGTGCCATAAATGATCTGTTTCATCTGGATTGAAATTTGTTTAGAAAAGCAAAGACCTTCAAAATGAGTGGCTTTAACGATAATCCAGGGGAAAAAATGTGATCAACCTGTATCAAACTTATTAATGAAAAACAAGCAAGTGACAACTCATCATCAGACTATATAAATGACAGTAATGTGAAGGTGCAGACTCCTGAAAAATCTGTACTCAATACTAGCTTAGGAGTATCTCCTGCAAAACTGCATTCAGTTGCTCGGCATAGTCAGTATGCAGCAGCCAAACGAAAATTGGAATCATCAGCTGGGGCTCTGAAAACTAAAATTTCACATACATATCAAGTTGAGCTGGCTGCTGATGCAAGCACTATCCCTGACAGTGATTAAGCAGAAATGGAAGAAAAGGCAAAACATCATGATGAACTCATGGACAAAATCAAACAGAGAATTGAGTATGCAAATAATTGTGGAAAATAATCAGTTACTTACTCTTGTGCCACCAACTTGGTCTTGACAGAAAGTCAGTTCCAGATTTCAGGCTTCTAAATATTTGGTACGACAAGCAAGAGCTCTTTTAATGGAGAAGGGTGTTTTATCGATGGCTAAGCAGAAAAGAGGAAAGACATTGCCACATGATACAGTGCAAAAACTAAAGAGTTTTGATTTGGATGACGAAAACACAAGAATAATGCCTGGGAAAAAAGACAAAGTGAGCACGAGCAAAAATACCTATGAACAAAAGCATCTCATTTTAAGTAATTTAACTGAACTGTATTCTCTCCATATAAAAAAAAAATATCCTGAAGAAAAAAGTAGGGTTCTCAAAATGTGCTTCTCTTCGACCAAAACAGTATATAATTGTAGGATCATCAGGAACACATACTGTATGTGTGTGAATTTACCACCAAAACATTAAATTGCTTCTAAATTCCATTTCTATTAAAGAAACATAGCAAGATCTAATAAAATAATAACATGTGATATAAATAATCAAGCCTGTATGCTTTTGTCTATGTGAAAAATGCCCCACCAGTTCATTGTTTCAAACCCACTTAGAAAATGAAATAGAAGACTATGATCCTGATGAGATGGTTCAGTGCAGTCAATGGGTATCAACTGATAGAATGACTTTAAATGTTCAAATCACTTCTCTATCTGAATTCTGTGACACACTAATTAAGAAAATTGAAAAACTTACTCACACTCTTTTATTTCTCAAACACAATCTGGTTACCTGAAAACGAGAAAGGAAACACTTGATGAAGCGTCAGTGTTAATTTTAATGGATTTCAGTGAAAATCTTAATGTTGTTGTTCAAGATGCATTACAGGGGTACTACTAGAACAATGGCAGTTGCACTGTTCACACTGTTCATATATATTACAAAAAGGACAAGCAGTTGCATTCAAAAAGTATGTATTGTTTCGGATGATCTAGAACATGATGTTGCCTCGGTGTACCAGATTCAAGAGACTGCACTGAATTTTTTAAATTGTGAATTTACAGGAATTCATCTTGTGTATGTTGAATATTTCACTGATAGTTGTGCTGCACAATATAAAAATCGCAAGAATTTCATAAATATCTGCTACCATGAACACAACTTCAATATAAAGTGCAGCTGGTCCTTTTTTGCTACCAGCCATGGCAAATCCCCCTGTGATGATATTGGTGGCACCGTTAAAAGACTTGTCACAAAAACAAGTTTTCAAAGAGTTTATAAAGATCAAATACTTACAGTTTCACAGGTATTTGAATTCTGTCACGAGAACCTGCAAGGCATTTCAGTTCTCTTTGTTTCAAAAGATGAAATGGTACATGTCAGACATTATCTTTCTCAGGACCTCACAAGTGCAAAATCAATTCCTGGAACACAATCTATGTATCACATTGTACCAATATCACCAGGCAAGATTGGAGCAAGTAGGCTAAGCTGTGATACAGAATTTAATATCATGCATTATTTCTCAGATGCACTTCTGCCACTAATGCCAGAATGCACTGTGCAGACCATCTGCTATGTTGCATTTTCATATGACTCTTCTTGGTATTTGGGAATTGTTGAAAGGGTGAACTGTGAAGAAGGAGATGTTACAGTAAGATTCATGCATCCTCATGGACCATCCCTGTCCTTCTATTGGCCTGATAATGATGTTTGTGATGTTTCTTTCTCTCATATTCTGTATGAAGTTGATATCACCACAGCAACAGGCAATACTTACTCTCTGAGCAAAGAGTCCTCAAAGTTGGTCGAAGAAAGGTGGTTCTCATACAAAAAAATATTATCTAAGCATTAAAGTATCTTGTTGCATGTGTTGTTCCAAATCAACTGGGGTGCAGATTGCAGCACCAGCATTTTGGCAGTGTTGAAAATATTGGATTTTGATGTTTTGTTTAAATATTATAAACAAAATGCTGTATATTTTTACATTGAGTTAATTTGGTTATGGCAGAGGTAAGAAAGTGTTCATATGTCATGCCCTATATTTTATAACGTATAATTTCCTTTCAAATATGTGCCGAAATAGCATTGTGTTTCTTGCTAAGGGTAAAATTTGACCCCAGTTAGATGAAGATTTAATTATAAAGTTTATATTCAAATATATTTGATACTGAAATCTGTGGCAGCTCGTAAAGAAACATGGACCAGTGTTTAATGGAATGTCTTTTCTTCATTATCATGTACATGATACACCCTGTACACAAATTTTGCGCTTGGGAACTTCTGGTGCCCCTCTGAGCTTGGGGCCCCCAAGTGGCCGTTTTTTGCTTAATTTGGCCCTGCTCTTGTGGTTTCTGAGGAAGCAGAGAATAATTTTGACAATGGCACAAGATAGGAACTATCATCTCAGCAATTTGTCATGTGAAAGAATGCATTAAGATAAGCATCCATTATGGGAAGGAACCACTGAAGAGTCGATAGGCACTTGAAAAAGAAGTTGAATTTATATCTCAGCTTTCAAACTTTCATTTTTCTACAGTGACAACACACTCACTGGCCCAACCACACCTACATTCTTCCAGCACTAGAATCTGATAGGGTAAGTGGTTGCCACACCTGGTGTTGGGTGTGATGAACACAGAAGAGGCACGGGATGGCAAGGGGTGAACACAAGAGAGAGGGAGTCTACATATGGAAGAGGTGAGCTACAGTGATCAGCTTACTTTTTATGCCTTTTAACCTCTCAGCACTTTCTCTACATGTTGAATCTATTATTCATATTCTACCCAGGATTTTCCAGTCTTCCCTTATTGTGGTTTTAAATGTGCATTTGAATGTAAATTGAAACAACAGAATTAATTTACTGTAATGCACATTAGTTATTTCAAACTAGGTGACAATTCAGTATACTCTACAGTTTACCTTTAATCTGTCCTTAGAACTAATGACTAGTGTTGCAAATATATTGATTCATATGATGACAAAACTTCAGGCCATCTTAGAAACATTTCAAAAATTGATATGTCACCTTATGTAAAGGTGTTGTTTCCATGCTATAATTACAATAAATTACCCAGAAGGTATAATAATACAGAGCAATTGAGTTATTTCCCACACTTGAAAATCACTTATTAAATATAAATGAGGTCTTGCAAATTTTAAACTTGGAAAGGTAAATAGCAGCTTCTTAGTATTGTTGATGGATCAGCATTTTTTAAAAAGTAATTCCTTAACTCTTGAATGGGACCTCCATTTTTTATAACACAAATGGGCATGCAGTGCACTTTGTACACATGCCTTTATGTTAACTCAGTAAACATGTTTCAGCAAAATCACAGTTTAACTTAGTTTAATTCAACAATGATAATGTAACATTATATAAGCTAAAGCATTGGTTAATTAAACAATAATAAAGTAAACTAGATCACACTTTTGGTGCATACAAGTATTACTGCACAGTAATGATCCACTTGAAACATTAAATGGCACAATTGCTTCAGATATCAGCCAACCATGTATTTGAATAGTAATTGTCTTGTAGACAACTACCTCATTATGGAATTGTGCTGCTGGCTCGTAATCTGGGCTATGTTCTTGCATAGATCATAAATTTTTTCGCATAGCTCACTGTTTATTTTATGCTACTGCTGCTCATTTGGATGCGTGACAAAACAATTTATCACTTTGTTAGCTAATGCAAAGAATGGCCATGAGCTCACAATTGCAAACAAACAATGGAACAGTACAAGACTATGCTATTTGTGGTTGGTGCACTTTACACATAGGCACGCCCATTTGAGGGTTAATGCCAATTTTGTTATGTTAAATTCAGCATATTTATGTAGAAGTAATGTATAATACTATGTTGTTGTCTTCAGTGTGAATACTGGTTTGATGCACTTACCCAGACTATTCTATCTTGTGCAAGTCTCTTCATCTTTGCATACATTAAAATCTGATTACTGTAATCAAGCCTTTTGTTTCCTCCTACAGTGTTTCCCCTCATGGTTTTCTTCATTATTAAAGTAATCATTCTTTGATGCCTCAGAATGCATGCTATCAATCATCCTTTCTTACACTCAAGTAGTACCAAAAATTTCTTTTGTCCATGATTTGAGTCACTACCTCTTCATTACTTCGTCATCATCATCATCATTTAAGACTGATTATGCCTTTCAGCATTCAGTCTGGAGCATAGCCCCCTTATAAAATTCCTCCATGCTCCCCTATTTAGTGCTAACATTGGTGCCTCTTCTGGTGTTAAACCTATTACTTCAAAATCATTCTTAACCAAATCCAGGTACCTTCTCCTTGGTCTGCCCCGACTCCTCCTACCCTCTACTGCTGAACCCATGAGTCTCTTGGGTAACCTTGCTTCTCCCATGCATGTAACATGACCCCACCATCTAAGCCTGTACGCCCTGACTGCTACATCTATAGAGTTCATTCCCAGTTTTTCTTTGATTTCCTCACTGTGGACACGCTCCTACCATTGTTCCCATCTACTAGTACCTGCAATCATCATAGCTACTTTCATATCCAAAACCTCAACCTTGTTGATAAGGTAACCTGAATCCACCCAGATTTCGCTCCCATACAACGAAGTTGGTCGAAAGATTGAACGGTGCACAGATAACTTAGTCTTGGTACTGACTTCCTTCTTGCAGAACAGAGTAGATCGTAGCTGAGCGCTCACTGCATTTGCTTTGCTACACCTTGCTTCCAGTTCTTTCATTAGTTATCCAATCTAATCAATCCGTCTAATCTTCAGCTTTCTTATGTACTACCACGTTTCAAAAGCTCTCATTTACTTCTTGTCTGTATTGTTTATCACCTAAAAGATGTTCTAATGTTTAAATTTATATTTGATTGTAAAAGTAATTTTCTTTTCAAGAAAAACTTTTCTTCTTAGGATCAATATAGACGAATATCTGGAAACATAAAAAATTGTTCTGTACTTTGTATCTAAACCTGAACGCCTTAATACAGAAGTGTGTCACCGTTACTGTTTTACTTTAGTAATGGATATGATACTCTTGAATTTCCATGTTATTTGCTTATATGTTTCACTTAATAATGTGAACTTATTTAGAAATAGTGTGCAGTTTTTAATTTTTCACAAAATATCCATCTATACACTTTTCTGTTTCTTGGCATCACACATGTATTATATGAACACTTGTATCATTATAAGAACACTGCCATAATCATTTTAACCATGTATCATCTCATCTCCATTTTTTACTCTCTGCGTTCAATGTATGACCTACAGGATTAATAAAATTACAATTACAGTTACATTTCACATCCAAGTTGCTTCTGCTATCACTAGTAATTTGCTATCCAAATAGCAAAACTTGTCCAGTACTTTCAGCATCTCATTTTCTAGTCTAATTCTTTCAGCATTTCCTGAATTAATTTGTGTGTAGTCCATTATCCTTGTTTTTGTTTTTTAATATTCATCTTATAATCTGTACCAGATTCTCCAATGCTACAGCCAGGGCGTTTCATGTCGAATAATTGTTTGTAGCAGATAACGGGTTATCACACTACAGTTTTTAAGTTTCACACTCTAGTATTTAAGTTTCATGCAACAGTTTACAAAATTTCTAAAAACTGTGGACAAACCCATTGACAGTAGACAGAGCTTGATAAACAGGTAATTAGACACTCATGTTTGTATTTTGCATACTGTGGGGCCTCTAACTGCACACTGCCTCTTATTTATTGAACATATTTTGGCCATGTTTGGAAGTTGATTAAAAATGATCTGGCATTGGGAGGGGGAGGCTCTTCAAATTTCAAATACCAAGACAAATTTAGAGGCCTCCAGGATCAGAGGCTCTGGCGAGTTGTCCATTTTTCTGGACATCTGAGGATTGTTTCCCTGATCTGTTCAACTTATTATTGAGATGTTGATGGCAACCCATTCCTTTTGCCTTTACAAAGATATCTCAATTTCCTTGAACTTCTATACCCACTCATAAATGGATTTTGTGTAGGTGGAACCTTGCTTAAAAAAATGTGGTCCTAAGTTTTTGATGCACTGTGGTTACGGATTTGCTCTTGCAGAATTCCATCACTCTAAATGTCTTCTTTATTGATCTGTATATCATGTTATTGGAGATCACTGACAAAATAGAAGAAAAAGCTTACTGAGTTGCTGTTTCCATAGACATAATCATATAAACCTTACCTGAATACAAAATTTTTTTACAATCACTTTAAAGTTTCTACATCATTTTGAATAACTCTGTATTTGTTTTACATTGGTATTCATGGTAGCATTCTTGATAGCAGGTACAATGTACTGCGTGACACAGAGGAAGAATCTACAGATACAAATATGTGGAATCCTACAGCAGAAGAGGTACACCATCCCATGACTCCATACAGATCTGGAACTAGTCATCCACTGTACTGAACATTGGTGAAATAGATAGGGCAGTGATGTTACAGTTAGTAAATGCTGTGTGACCGCAAGTGAAATATACCTGAATGCATATAATATCACCTACACAACTTATCCTCGGGTGAGAATCATTGTTTGGTGAAACTAAGTGTTCATTAAGAACATATCATTCTATTTCTTGTGCCCTCTTGTTCATTTAAACTGTTGAATGATCTTTTGAGAGAGGACATTGTACTAGGCCTAAAAAAGGAAACTTAAACTTATTTTATATGGAATTATATTTGTTAAAAATAATAAAGTATTACTTAGAAATAAAGTATTACTTATTTTTATTCTTATCTTCCACTTCATGTTGTAATCATTTGATTACAAGACAACGTAAATAGTTGTAGTGTACATTTTAGTTTACGTAGCCGATATGGAGTGTGGTTGATTAAATGCAGCTCTCCATACTAGTCTATTCTCTGCAAGTCTCTTCACAACTCTGCAATGTTTACTCATTACACTTCCCTCCATTAAATAATCCAAAAAAATTATTTGCACTAAACAAAAATAGTAGTCAGATTTCATAATAAAAAATTTCAATTGCAAAGTTTGACATAAAATGCAAATGTGTATGTGATGACATGCTATCAATGTGTCACTAAATCAGTTGCTTTCGAATGTAATTAAACAGCTGAAAGACAAACAAACTCTGTATACATAATCAGTACAGGAATACAAACCAATTGTCTCTAAATAAAAATATCATGAATGAACTTAAATAACATTATTGTTACAATTAAAAATTACAGGTAACAAGGAAATGTATCCTTACATGAAGAAAGTGGTGTTATGAAAGAGTAACAACAAGAAGACATGAAACTTCCTGGCAGATTAAAACTGTGTGCTGGACCGAGACTCAATCTCGGGACCTTTGCCTTCGCAGGCAAGTGTTCTACCAACTGAGCTACCCAACCATGACTCGTGCCCCATCCTCACAGCTTTACTTCTGCCAGTACCTCGTCTCCTACCTTCCAAACTTAAAAGAAGCAGGATGGGGCATGAGTCGTGCTTGGGTAGCTCAGTTGGTAGAGAACTTGCGAGCAAAAGGCAAAGGTCCCAAGTTTGAATCTCAGTCTGGCACACAATTTTAATCTGCCAGGAAGTTTCATACCAGTGCACACTCCACTGCAAAGTGAAAATCTCATTCTGGCAACAACAAGACTTAACTCCTTACATTGTTTTAAAAACAGAAAATGAGAAAAAATCAAACATAGATACATATAGTACAATGAGACAAGTTTTGTTAGAAACTCAAAATGATCAGATCACTGACATTATGAATACAGTAATTTGCTATATTGCTCCCTTGAATGGCAAAGACAATGTCTGTTTCAGATCTTGGAAAAGTCATTGAGCTGCATTACCTAGGGGCTGTACTGTAATTCCAGTGTTGGTACATAGCAGCAGTGGTGGTAGTAGTAGTAGTAATTACAAAGTTACATTTAATCAAGTATCAAGTTACTTTATCAACAAGTGTTTGGAAGTTGTCACATAATAGTTTTCTCTTTCATGTAATTAGTTTCAGACAGTTGATGTGGAAGATGTGATTCTCTTACCATAACATTTGATTAAACAAGGTAATAATTAGGTATTGCTAAACACCTTGGTAATAGAAAATTAGGTGTCATGGTGCAGTATGAATGGCTGGACTTCTAATAGAGCACAATAGTGTTTAGTTGAAAATCTGAGAGACAAGTTGCTGTAATATGCCATTTACAACAGTGACATAAATTAACATTGCACTTAAGCAATTTAATTTCTTGTGATAGCTCTTTTTTAACTACAAATATTTTATGTGCTTTGTTATTACAATGAGTATTTATCAGTTCAGTCATTTCTGCAAACAACATTAGTCACTGGGCTCTGATGCACAAAGTGGTCACAATAAAAGGCAATAAAAGGAAGGTTATTGTTGCTTTGATTTATCAAACAATAGGTGTTACAATTCATTAGCTGCTGGTTTGTAAAGAGTAATTGGATGTTGTGGTGAGCAATGATGAGGTGTTACCGATCCAAGGATAAGCTGCACGCAACATTGTCAGTTGTGGTAGGACCCATCTTAGTGATCAGCTTCTAGATAGCCACTCAGCTCACCTTGCATCACAAGGTTGCCTCATTGAGTTCAGCATTACCAGGTTACATGAAAAAGTGGTACATTTGTGAGCCATGTGGCTCGATCAGCGATATTCCCGGTGCTGGTATGGGTCATATTTCCAATGGTGTGCACAGAGCGCACGTTGTTGCCACCAACCGGGCTGATCAGGAAGCGAGGGGTAAGGTCTAGCAAGTAGCGAGCATAAGGGCCTTCCTTGTGCTGTAAATTGTGGATGGAATTGACTACTGGGTTCAGTGCTGTTGACTCCATTTTCTTGGTCAGCTGTTGTTACTCCTACTGAGTCTGTCCTCAAATGTGTTAATTTTAACTTGCTTAGTACGCAAGGTTCTAGTGAGAGTTGTATGTGATGTGATGAGTAACATTTACAAGGGCCTGGAGTGCTGATACATTCTGTTTGTAGATTGCTGATGTCAGTGTTAACTGCCATTGAAAACAGTTTGGTTGGTCCCTGTCTAAGTGCCACCTGATTATTGTATTAATATCACACGATGGAGTTAAGCTGGCCAATTGCTATAGATATACATGGATAAAATTTTCCCTGGATATACTTTGCCATGAATTGCAATAACATTACTGTTACATTTCTATCTGACGTGATAGTGTGTCTAAAAAGACACGCGTCTAGCTCTAAATGAGTAGTTTCATAAATTCTTACAAGTTACTGAGAGGCCAGTTGTTATTGTGTGTTTAAATAGTTCAAAACTGATTCTATTAGTGAATGTACAAGAATTCCTTCAATTACAATATGTGGATACTGTAATTAATTCTGATTTAATCACAAATTTAAGTGTGGCTATTGCTGGAAGTCATTTTGTGTTTTGCGGCGGGGGGAGGGGGGGCTCTATATACTGTTAGCCTGCACGCTAGTTACCCGCATTTTGATTTCGTTTTATCAGGACTTCTGCTTTTTGTCTTGGTAGTGGGTGCAGCTCCTGGGTTGTGTCCTGATTGTGCTGTTGTGTATTTTCCGCCCCTTTCCCACGCGTGTGCCAGCTGGCCAAGTATCTAGTTCGCTCATGGCTTAATGTACGCACATAAGATAATAGATTTGTACTGCTTATCTGATGTTCATTAATAGGTTGATTAATTCTACAGATGATGTGCTGTAATGAATTATTGTGTTTCTAGTTACTTAAGGCAGATGTCAGTCTGTTGTAGATAACCACTACTTCTGGGATTTTTCATGCCTATTCGTGCCCATTGCTACTCCCATTTGTGGGTCCATGCCAAGCCTGTATTGGAAACAGCTGAGTGAGCAGGCGTCCGCTTCTGGGCGTAGTTTGTTGAATCCCATGAGGCTGTTTGGTCACTTGATATTTTATATCCTACATTGTAGGGTGCCTGCCATTTAAGTAACATGGTTGTGTGCCATGGTATCTGATTTGTTGTTAACTGTACTCTGAATTACTTTGGTAATACCAACCACTGCAGTAACGAAAGACTACCAAAGTTGCTGATGAAGAGTTTATTCAATCAAAATCACTTTTGTAGTTAATGTCCACAACATGCACAATGTGGGTGTCTCTGCTGGGCAAATTTTATTGTTTTAAACTCATGGCTCCATTCGGTAATGACAGTGTGCCAAGCATTTGCAATGATGATCAGGACTGGCATCCTGCCTCATAGGATGGTTGGAACATACATCTAAAATATGAATTCTTTAGTGTGAGTGTTCATGAAGTATTTGAACAGCTGTCACATCCCACACTCAGGAAAACTAAATCATACTGCACTACATGAGGAGCAGATGACATATACCTGAGTTCATCACCAGGTACATGCAAAATTAATCTTAGAGCATGCACCAGCACCACATCAGTTTCTGTGGTGCCTGACAACACATCCTAACACAGTTCTAGTTTTACTATGCTGTTAATGTCCTCAATGTGTGTTCATCAATGTCCCATATTCTTGTCACACATTGACTAATAGAGTAACCTTTTCTTTAGAAATTGTTCACAGCATCACAGTTCATTAATCTACTACTTACAGTCTATGCATTTGTCTCTCCTCCCCTATGTATTTCAAGTGCTCATAGTGAACCATAAGTAGGTAACATTTTCCAAATGTGTACATCCCTTTGTAGGCAGCATGTACATATTTTACAAGAGAAGTAGGCCTACTATCACTAAATGTATCTCCCATCACTTAGGCCTGACTTTATGTAGCCTACTCCTGCTTTCCCTAAGAATCACATTTTGCAGGCTTGGACAATATTGTCTACTTACAGGACAAAATTCAACCTTTGCATTGAGTGTTAAACTAAATTTATATGTGGAACTAGCAAACGTAAAGTGAAAGCACAAAAACTTATGCTCAAAGCTGAGCAGAACATACATACACATAACTTCTGAGGAGCTAGGAAAACTGTACTCATTCAAAGCAGGCTTGTGTCTTAAGACTAATATTTACATGGCTTTGAATGGTACTAGTACTAAATCAGCTTCTTAATGCTACCTTATAGTAACATGATATAGTAGTATTTACAAAGGGTTGACATTTACTTCTTGTGCCAAGCTTTTCCCTTACTTGTTCCAAAAGTACTGTAAAAATATACATAGTGTGCAACTAATTACTTAGTACTCCAAATATCACAATAAACTGGCCACACTATGAGGAGTTAATTCATACAAATACATCAGAGTCTTCATTTTTGTCTCTGATCACAAATAAGCTGATCCCCAATGTGATAGTATGATCTCATTTTAATCTATTAATCAGAAGCAGTGAATCTTCTCATACTGTTCATAAGTCAATGCATTTTTCACTGATCACCACAGCATAAAGGTTCTGTGTTCTAGAATAGCGTCCATGCAGTATGCACAAAAATGCTACAGTGTCTTTTGCTTTATTTTTATTATAACTACTATTTACACAATTTTATACTTCAATAATTTTTGAAATGGCCTAGGCAGTACAGGGCCTAGCAAGTGGCATATTCAACATATGTCACCATAAAGTAAGAACCAACTTCATCTAGATACAACTGTCTTAAACTTTCTTCTTCTGATGAATGTCCAAGTACTGAGAGCATTAATCTCATAGTATTCCTTCAGGCCATGCAGGTATTTTTCTTACATTCTGAACTGATTTCTGCTGACAGCGCTGGTTAAACCAGTTCCAGACCACAATTAATAATCACACTTAAATATAAGACATCACAAAGGAATAATGCCAATCATTTGTGCAGACATTTCTTAAAGTTTTGGTCGGCATGTAACTCCTTAATTCTATTGATTTTAGGATAGGCTTCTTTCATACGGAACTCTCACTTTTTCATAAAGACCCATACACAAGTTTCCATGTACAATTTCTTTTGTAAAGAAGCAAAGATTTCAGTTGAGTTAATAACAGAATATATTATTGGAAGGAAAATCAGCATTGGTCGTATTTTGTTGTTTTATTGTCAGCAAAATTGATTTTCAGTCACTTAGTGACCATACTCAGTGCTGCAATATACAATTAAAATTGGTAGGCACTGGTATCAAGCTATAATCACAAGCTTAGAGCGATCACATAAACTCTGGAGCTCTAAGCTTGTGATTATAGCACTGAGGATGGTCACTAAGTGACTGAAAATCGATTTTGCTGACAATAAAACAACAAAATACAGCCAATGCTGATTTTACTTCCAATTCTATCCACTATTTGGTCATGGTGCACACAACACGCCATGGAGTTGCCAATCAAAAGAACCTGAGTGAGGATGAAATAAACATGGATGTGAAAAGTGTGTCAGCTGTGACGGCACTGCAAAGCAAGTTATACGCTGAAGTGTGCGTTTTCAACAAACCACGGAGAAACCAGATGGACACAGATGCAACAGTGATGTTGGTGAATTCTTAGACTTATAAGGATTTGAATTTTCCCTTTCTGACTTGAGTGTCACTGAGACTGGTGACTTATAACAAGAGACCCGATTACATGCATAATAAAAACCTTAAAATATGCATAAAAATACTTAAAAATGCATGAAGTGTCGATATTTGCAAGATTAATTAATAAAAAAGTCATGGTAGTTACTGCATCCATTATATCTCAATGTTGAAACTGTGCATATCAATTATGAGGAAGAGTGCCGGCCACACAAAAAATCGATACATTTACGACACTGATATCATTTTCTGAATGCTCTCTGGTAGAGGTTCCGAAGGATGGATTTCTGGGATTATATTCTAAAAATTTGCAAAATGGGTCACACACCGTGTTTCAAGAATGGTTTCTTCTTTGCTATTGTTGTCTGTAACAAGCCGGGTGCGATGCAAGTGAGTTGCAGCAAAACAATCGATATGTACAGGTCCAACTTCGAGCTATAGGGCATGCTCAAAAACTCTAATATTTTGTTTAAAAAACAACATACAACCATGATTTTTTTGAACAGCATTAAATTTTAATTATTACTATTGGTCCAAAGCACCATTTACAATTTATTTCACACTTTTCTACCATAGTAAACGTAGGTGACGAAGTACTGTTCTAAATGTTCGGTAGGAAGACTATCTTCGATCACTCAAAACAATTTATAAGTAGAAAAGGACTGTTCTATGTCGGCTGAGGTAACTGGTCAGTATTTGAATTTGGGTACTATGCTGGCATTTATTGCTTCTGGTAAAAGTTCACCTGTCCCATTAATAAAACTAACAATTTGGCACAAGGGTTCAAAGCCTGGGTTATTGTTAAAAACTTTTTCAAACTTTTAATTTTCTTGGGAATACTTCCAGCAATGAGGAGTTCACAAGAATAATTTAAATCATTAACTGAATAGATACATTCAATGCCAAACCTTGTGTTTCAAGCTTTTTAATACTTGCAGGTATGTGGTAAAAATTACTGCCAGTCACAGTAATGTCTTTTTTTTTAAATATCGGCATCATTAAAAACTTCCTTGCACTGGCAAACTGCCAAAGCGTCTGCACTATCAAAGTCCTTTACTACTTCTGTAATTGCCTCGAAATGTTCATTGTAAAACAACACAGCTTCGACCCACGTATCCCAACGAGTTACCAATGACTTGGGGGGTAAAGGCACATTTAGTAGTTTTTGTTTGTAGGTCTTGATGAGAGCAGGAGCCTTTAGAAACACTTTCTTTGTGGATGAAATCTGTTTATTTACATTCAGAAAAGTGAAACGTACTTCTTCAGCAAGGCGATGTATTCCATGAGCTAAGCACATCACATGAATGAAGTGGGATAAAATACTCGGAGCACTTTTCCTGCTTTGATCATATAGGGAGCAGCATCTGAAATAAACACAAACATCCTTTCATCTGCAGAAGATCCTGGAAATACTTTTCTAATGACCTCATTCACAAATCTGGCAATTGTAGAGTGATTTAGTTTTTCAAGTTCTTTGCAGGCCACTAGAGATGGGCAAAGTGAAACACATAACTGTTTCAAAACTAATGAAACAGTACAATGTAACGTTTCAAAACACTGTTTCGAAACAGTGAAGCAGTTTGTGTTTTATAATTGTATAGGCCTTCATGTTATATTATCTTGAGTGTCTACTGTGTAATATTATCATAAAAACATAAATGAGGTGCAAGAGCGCCAATCATAGCGCAGAAAGTATGAAACTCACTTTCTTCGCATTTTGTATTTTCTGCACCAAATGTGCTGCTTTTTTCTCATGTGACTTTCATACTTTACAGTTGGGACAGACTTTGTATGTATGACATAACAGATTTTGCCAAATGGTTCCCCGGTATTCTAGTGCTTAATTTTGATAGGTTTTATGAGTGATAATCTGTACATGCTCTTGAAAAGGCATATCATGAGATATAATTTATGGAGCTAGCATTCCGGGAAGTGTACCACTCACATTTTTCTTAGTTACAGTTAAATTTTCCATTGTTTGTTACACAGAGCAGGGTGCAAAGTGGCTGATGCACACAGATCAAAAAATTACCATAACAGATTGGAGCATATAGCACAATGGTCAAGTATGGCAGCTTTTCATAAAACATTCACAAGTTAGCTGGGTACAGCTCATAAGATGTACACTAGATAGAACTGGAAAACATGTTAAAACTTTTCAAGGTAACTAAAATGCAGAGATCGGTATGTTTCTCTGAAGTATAAAATCCAGACTAAAATTTAAAAGAATTCATACAGTGTAATGCCTTTTTGGTACCGATATCATGGCAGATTTGGCTCTACACCACTTACAGGTCTTGCTAAAGCAGTTTTTTTTATGTACAGGTATATGGAGTCTTCTGTGTGCAACAAACGTGAGAAAAATGTTCTTGTAAGGTAGCTACATGTAAGATTTAGTGGTCTAAACAAAATACAGTCAAATACAAATTAACAGTCAAATACAAATTCACAGTCAAGTACAAATTCAGCACACATTTCCAGAGAAGAACAAAATCAACTGAAATTTTACTGTTTCATTTCTGAGTAGATCTACTGTGCCTATTCTAAGTTGTAGTTTAGAAATATCATTTTTGATACTTTTTCACTTGAAGGATGGGATCGTCTGTCTGTTATTGTTTGCCACTGCTTTGAAAATATACGGTCACTTGGAAGAGAGGTGGCCATAATACAAAGACATCGTTTCATTATTTCAAACAGCATAGGGAACAACACATGATCTTTCCACCACAGCAATGGATCTTGTGATCTGAGTATCAGTGGCATCCTCATCTTCATACAATTATCCAACTCGACTATACTTGCAGCACGTGGATTGTCTACACTTTGGATCAAGCCTCCTATAGCTTGGTCAAGTTCTTGCCAAATGTTGCCACTGCTAGAGTTGAATGTGCTCACCAAAACTGGTTTGGCTGGTGGTGGATTGTCTGTACAACACCGAGTGGGTTTCTGTCGTATTGCACAGCACTTCGTAATTATAGCATCTTTTGTTTCTTTTAATTGCTGCCCATGCTCCCTGAAGCGAGGATCCAATAATGTTGTTTCACAAGAAATTGCTTTATCTGCGAACGTTTGAAGGAGGCGGATACAGATTCCATCCTCAAGTTTAGCAATCACTGTATTAATGGCTTCATTGCTGTATCTGAGATTTTCAGTCTCAGACAATGACTTTGTAAACCTTAGCTTTATAAGACAACTTTTGAGGGGGTTGCATTTCTTTTGATGCTGATTTCTGTTGTGACTTGTTCAAAAGGAGATAGTATTTCACAAGGTTTTTCAATAACTGACGAGTCTTCATTGGACAGTTTCGTTTGTGAATCCACACTGAGGATGACAAGGATACTTTGCAAAGCCTGTAAAACATTTCATATGTGGAATTTCATCTCATAGCACAATCTTGTTTCGGTGTTAAAATAGGGAAGTCCATTTGCTTCTGAATATTGTGTAATTTCTCAAGTGCTCTAGGACTTCTTTTGAAAAATTCAACTATTGACCTCACTTTAGCCCATGTGTGTGTAATTGGTCCAAGGATTGCTTGCACAATTAAATTCAGTGTATGAGCAAAACAAGGTACATGCCACTATATGCACATCATCACTGCCTTCACCATATTAGGTGCATTATCTGTAGTACAAGCTACAATTTTACTGGTACTACCCCAAGCTGAAGTCATGTTTTGTAACTGACTGGAAATGTTTTCAGCTGTATGCTTGTCATGGAGTTTAGAACTACATAGATAGCAAATATGACTTCAGTTTGCAATTTTCATCAATGAAGTGAAGTGAGCGGTCACTAGAATATAATTCTCATTTTTCACCTATGTCCATCCATGAGTTGTAATGCAGGTCTAGGATGCAACTTGCATTGCAGATCTTACTCACACTATATTAGTGTGTTGTAGAAAACTGTTGGAGAGTGTTTTTCTACTGGGAGTTTACATATTTTTCATTTACTAGATCAGTAATTTTTCTTGCATGGATTCTTCATGTTAACTCACGGGCACTGGAATGGCAGACTCCTGAAGAGTGCTGTGGAAACTGAACTGGCTTCGTCACTGCCCAGATTCATAAAATCTGGTTTCGAACGAGTTTCACTTAAATTTACTGCTGGGTGCTTATGTCGCAAATGTTTGTTTCAGCAAGAAGTTGAACTACTTTTAAAGGGCAATACTGTCGAGCACAAGTTACATTTAATTTTCTCAGGATTCATCTTCATAAAATAATCTCACACTGCACTTCTTAACGCCATAGCTGAAGACAGAAGAACGTACACGAACAGAACTGGAGGCAGGAGAAAGCTGCAGAAACAACGGACATGCTGCTGGGATTCCCACATTCCATTGGTATGGATAATATACCCGTCCTACTAATTTCCATTAACATAGAAGGATCGTTGTGGAGAATAGGCACATTGACTATATACTCCAATAATGCCAGGCAAATCAAATAAATAACAAAATATAGGACAAAATTTTTTTGTCCCTTCAAGGTGTTTTGTACCATTACTATAAGTCCAGCATGCTTCCCGGCCCTTCCCGTTCACCATTACACCATCAATGATCCGTCAATCAAACTGCTTGCAAGTATACTACATCCAATTTATGTACATGTCTAAAAACTGCCACTCTACACCCTTGTTTTTATTCAAAACGTTGCAGATTTACTTCCGTTTTTTAACATGATTACTGTACATGTAAAGAGAAGCATATGCTATAAGAGATGTGTAATTTAATAATGTTTTTCATACTTTTATTATTTTGAATGCGAATAGTGTGCATTATTTTATTGTTTGTTGGTGTTTTTAAAGCAGATATTACACCATTTCGGAATAGGGCAGTCACTTACAAACGAAGCTTTGTTTTCATAAATCATACGCTTCATAGTGTGGTGTGTCAAAAAGATTTCTACAGTTTTTAAAGTGTTTTATGAAGTGGTATGTTAAGCGTTTTTGGTTACTTTTGGACAAGTTCCTACTACTGCAACTTCCTGTTCTCAGAAGTTTCTGTCGCGATATGAAGACTTGTCGTGACATGATGGTCTATTTGAAGCTCTCTCTCTCTCTCTCTCTCTCTCTCTCTCTCTCTCTTTTGCAAAAAACATTTTAACTCAACAATATAAAACAATAATGTTATATGTAAATGTTCCAGGATGGTCAGCTATCCACAAAACGATGTTTCTTTTTTGGGCCGCATGGCGCACAACACATTACACAATACACGTCTTAAACACGCTCAACCGTGTACAAGTAAATAGAAAGCTAAACTGAAACAATGGACGTACAACTAAAGGATTGTGTAGTTCAACTGTTGCCAACGTGTATGGTATGATAGCGGAGGGGATTAACCGGGGGCGCGGGTGCAGGAGCATTGACTCTTGTCTGCCTGTTCCTGTTCCTCTTCTGTAATTATTTCACTAGGCAGTGTGAGACAACAAATCTAGATTGAGATAGAGACTGCCCGTCCAAAGTTTTAAAATATTGTAAACATAGAGTGAAAACATGCATTGTCACTAGTTTTTAGTTAAAATATGCAATAACAGGTGAAAAGAGGCAAATATGCAAATGCATATGCAAATACATATAATCTGGTCTCTAGTTAAAACAAACAACCGATTCCCATTCTTGGACAGTTTTCTTCACTTGTGACATATAAATCTGTAGTTTGTTCATTAACATTAATAATTTTGCTCATTGCTTACACCGATACACTGAAAACCTGTTTGGTTTGGACGCTTTTATACTGTTTGGATTCTCTATCGATGACGAAGTGCATTTGGTTTCTGATCAAGTTCCGTATCATTCTCTTTGTGTGGATTTTCTTCTCTATTTTCTCCACGACTGGGTTGGGCAACAGAATTTCACAGTCATGTTATGATGAAACAGTCCGCCCGGCCCTATTTTTTCTGGGCCTGCCCAGTACTGCTAACTTTGCGGGCAGAGCGAATTCATCTTCAGTCCTTTGATGTTACTTGACCTATTTCTTCCAGTGAATGGTCAACAGCACTGGTGATAGTCAAAAACTCTTCCAGTAAATTATGCCTCTGCAATGAGTTTTAAAAAATCTATTAACGTATAGTCAATCATTAACACCTATCCTTTACCATGATCTGATGAGCTGTTAGCAAAGTTACTGCAGTGCCATTATTTTTCAAAGATTGAGTTGGCTTTTAAAGACTAACTTTTCAGAGACATATTCTCAGATGCCGCTCAATGAGGAATCTATACACCTTCTTGTTATGAATACCATATTTGGGCTTATCAGCACCTGAGTTTGCCTGTTAGTGTGACAATCACACCAGCTATTTTTCAAGACTTAGAAGAGCAACTTATTGCATCAGTTCCAAGCTGCATCAACTATTTAGATGACATAGTAGTGTCTGGCGCCTCTACAGAGGGATATTTGCAGAACCTTCGTTTCTATTTTCTGTTTTGCAGTCTACAGGGCTAAATTGCAATTTGGATGAGACACAGGTTTTTGAACCATCCATTATTTATGTGGTTTTTGAAGTGTCGCGTTCTGCCATTAAACCATTGCACCAGCATACTGATGCTATTGCTGCATTGCCACACCCAATGTCTGTCAAGGAATTACAGACACTGTTAGGAAAAACTGTGTACTGCGATAAATTCATACTTGACACTGATACTGTGGCACAATCACATTATTACGTAAAGACATTTCTTTCTACTGGACCCAAGCTTGTGACTGGGCATGCCAGTTGCTGAAATCTAAGCTGCAGTTGAACCCTTGTTTGGTCACTTTTCAGCCTAGCTAGCACCTTGTCTGAGTGACGGGTGCGAATCAGTTTGGCCTTGGTGCTGTCCTTGTTGATAAATACGCAGATGGATCCGAACACCTTGTTGCATATGCATCTAAATCCTTAACTTCAGCACAACAGTATTATTCTCAGATAGAGGAAGAGGTTTGGATGATCACATATGCTCTCAAAATATTCACGTTTTTGTAAGTTTCACCTGATCACAGCGCACACACCACTGGTGCCTCTTTTTAACCCTTCACTGTCCTTGCAGGACAAAGCAGACATTGCTTACAGTGGCAGGCTCTTTTCCTGTCACGATAAAACTATGAAATAAATTTTTGACCTACGGTGCAAAATTCACATGCTGATGCCTTATCATGTTTACTGATTTTCCAGATCCAGAACTACTTTGCTTTCATTTAAGTGGGGAAGCTCAAAATACTGTTAATGGTATTCCTATCACTAGCAGCAAAATTGCAGCTACGGATCCTGTTTTAAGTAAACTTGTTTCTCTTGTGTGAGACAACTGGCCGGACAAACCTCTGGATTGTGCTCCTGATCCTTTGAGAAATTATTTTGGTCTACAAAATCATCTCTCTGGGATGGAGTGCTGCTGTTAGCTACAGAGAACACCACTCTCCTGTTGTAATCCCATCTGCCCTTCAGCATGAGGTTATGCATTTACTACTTGCAAACCACTTGGGTGTGTCATGTGAAAAATCATTAGCATGCAGACATGTTTTTTGGCCAGGCGTTGATGGGGGAATAGTGAGAGTTGTTGCAGCCTGCCCACAGTGTGCTACCCATCAAGCAGCTCCCCGTTCTTCTTTGTCACCATGACTGGATTCACAGCAACGTTGGGAATGAATTCATGTAGATTTTGTGGGACTTTTTTTGAGTTTCTAATTGCTTGTTGTAATTGATGCTTTGTCTGTCTTCTTCTGTGGCAGCAACAATTCCAGGTGTGTCAAAAATTTTTGCAAAGGAAGGCCTTCTGTATACTTTAGTTAAAAACAATGGCCCCCAATCCATATCTCAGGACTTTGAAGATTTTTGTAAAAAATGGTATTTGCCATGTCATGGGTGCTCCTTTCCACCTCAATGAAAAGGGAAACCAGAATGACTAGTATAAACATTTAATACTCAGAGAAAAATATGTTTCAAATAAGTCACCATAAGTAGCTCTTGACTGGCACCTCAGTTTTTATACACTCACATCTGTCGGCAATAAGAGTCTGGTAGAGTAGTTGCACAATTGTGAGCCCTAGATTCTGCTCCATCTGTTTTGGCTGATGCCAGGCCATCCCCTGGCATTGGTGCCACAACACTTCTGGTCTGGCACAGCTGTTTGAGCTTGTAGGTTAGGCTGCCGGCCAAAATAGCAGTAATCGAGAATACCCATGGACAACGCCGATGCATCAGCCAGCTTTGGCAGCTGTGCACTGGGTGCACTTCTGCCCCGCCTCTGTGTCCTTCATCTGCCGTTATCTTCTCCATCGAAGCCAGTGCCTTTGACTTCTCTGACAACATTTTCACAACTGCCTCTTCTGCTGCTGTTTCAACTCTTCTATGTATTAAAATATAAAGAGTATCAGTTAGTAAAAGTCCTTGTGTGTGTGTGTGTGTGTGTGTGTGTGTGTGTGTGTGTATGTGTGGACAACTGATCCCGATTTTTTGAGAATTGATTTCATTCTAATGGTTCCTCTCCCCTCCTCCCAGTTCTACTCAGGGGTTGAATGCTCAGAGATTTCTCCATTTTTTTAATGATTTAATTGATGTGAAACCAAAATGATATTGCTTTTTTAAATGACTTCCTCAGTTACTATGCATCTGCTCAAACTGACATTTTTTTGGTCTGGTCTTATGACAGCATTATCAATCTTTCCAAGTTTCCACTTTAATCAGTCACATACACTCAGGTGATAAAAGTCATCAGATACCTCTTCATATTGTGTCCGGTCTTTTGCCCGGAGTAGTGCAGCAGCTCAACATGGCATGTACTCAACAAGTTGTTGGAAGTCCCTGCAGAAATATTGAGCCATGCTTCCTCTATAGCTGCCCATAATTGCAAAAATGTAGCTGATGCAGGATTTTGTGCACAAACTGACCTCTTGATTATGTCCCATAAATGTTCAGTGGATTTTTGTTGGGCAGTGTGGGTGGCCAAATCATTTGTTTGAATTGTCCAGAATGTTCTGAGTCATTCCATGTAAAATCAACACACCTATTTTACCTCACCCTCTTAAATTTTGCTGAAAGTTGGTATACTTATAGTGGACACTGAGACTAAGAAAAATACCAAATTTTAATTTTTTATCTCAAACCATTTGGCTATGTAAACTTTTCAAAAACCAGCCAAAAAAGTGTGAACAGACTTTTTTTAAATTGTCCTAGGAGCTGTCCTAATTGAGCTAGAGAACTGGGAAAGGTGTCATTTTGCATGCTCTTTCCAGGGATATACAACAAAACATAGCTTCTAATTAATAAACTTTTTCAAAACAGTAATTAATATTTTGATTTAATTTTTTTTACAAAAAGTACATAATTGAAAATTTTCAAAATATTTCCATAACTACTTAATACTGTTGTAAATCACATGGAAAAATATGTAAATGTGGGATGATGATGGTTCATTGTTAAAAAAAATTATTCCGGAATCTTGTTTTTCACTAATGGCCCTAGTTTGGCCAAATTGACCTTAAACAAACAGGAATTTCTTTAAAATATACTGACAGGTAAGTAAAAAACGTATTAGAAATATCAAAACATCACCTTTTTAAACCAAAACTAATCAGCATATTTTATAATTAAGTTGATTGCTTATTTTAATTTGATACAACTTCACTAACAGTATAATAACCAAAATATTTTGTGAAAATTTTCAATTATGTACTTCTTGTAAAAAAATTAAATCAAAATACACTCCTGGAAATTGAAATAAGAACACCGTGAATTCATTGTCCCAGGAAGGGGAAACTTTATTGACACATTCCTGGGGTCAGATACACCACATGATCACACTGACAGAACCACAGGCACATAGACACCGGCAACAGAGCATGCACAATGTCGGCACTAGTACAGTGTATATCCACCTTTCGCAGCAATGCAGGCTGCTATTCTCCCATGGAGACGATCGTAGAGATGCTGGATGTAGTCCTGTGGAACGGCTTGCCATGCCATTTCCACCTGGCGCCTCAGTTGGACCAGCGTTCGTGCTGGACGTGCAGACCACGTGAGACGACGCTTCATCCAGTCCCAAACATGCTCAGTGGGGGGACAGATCCGGAGATCTTGCTGGCCAGGGTAGTTGACTTACACCTTCTAGAGCACGTTGGGTGGCACGGGATACATGTGGACGTGCATTGTCCTGTTGGAACAGCAAGTTCCCTTGCCGGTCTAGGAATGGTAGAACGATGGGTTCGATGACAGTTTGGATGTACCGTGCACTATTCAGTGTCCCCTCGACGATCACCAGAGGTGTACGGCCAGTGTAGGAGATCGCTCCCCACACCATGATGCCGGGTGTTGGCCCTGTGTGCCTCGGTCGTATGCAGTCCTGGTTGTGGCGCTCACCTGCACGGTGCCAAACACTCATACGACCATCATTGGCACCAAGGTGGAAGCGACTCTCATCGCTGAAGACGACACGTCTCCATTCGTCCCTCCATTCACGCCTGTCGCGTCACCACTGGAGGCGGGCCGCACGATGTTGGGGCGTGAGCGGAAGACAGCCTAATGGTGTGCGGGACCGTAGCCCAGCTTCATGGAGACGGTTGCGAATGGTCCTCGCCGATACCCCAGGAGCAACAGTGTCCCTAATTTGCTGGGAAGTGGCGGTGCGGTCCCCTACGGCACTGCGTAGGATCCTACGGTCTTGGCGTGCATCCGTGCGTCGCTGTGGTCCGGTCCCAGGTCGACGGGCACGTGCACCTTCCGCCGACCACTGGCAACAACATCGATGTACTGTGGAGACCTCACGCCCCACGTGTTGAGCAATTCGGCGGTACGTCCACCTGGCCTCCCGCATGCCCACTATACGCTCTCGCTGAAAGTCCGTCAACTGCATGTATGGTTCACGTCCACGCTGTCGCGTCATGCTACCAGTGTTAAAGACTGCGATGGAGCTCCGTATGCCACGGCAAACTGGCTGACACTGACGGTGGCGATGCACAAATGCTGCGCAGCTAGCGCCATTTGACGGCCAACACCGCGGTTCCTGGTGTGTCTGACACACCGGTGTAAATATGTTCTTTTTTCCATTTCCAGGAGTGTATTAATTACCATTTTGAAAAAGGTTACTAATTACAAGCTATGTTTTTTGTCTATCACTGGAAAGAGCATGAAAAATGTTGCAAAATGACACCTTTCCCAGTTCTCTAGCTCAATTAGGGCAGCTCCAAGGGCTATTTTAAAAAAAAGTCCGTTAACACATTTTGGGCCAGTTTTTGAAAAGTTTACATGACCATATTTCAGGAATGGTTTGAGGTAAAAAATTGAAATTTGGTATTTTTCTTAATTTCAGCACCCACTATAAGTATACCAACTTTCAGCAAAATCTAAGAGGGTGAGGTAAAATTTTTATTTAAAGTGTGTTGATTTGACATGGAATGACTCTTCTTCAAACCAATCACAAACATTTGTGGGCTGGTGATGATTCCATCATTGTTTGGGAACATGGCATCCATGAATGGCTGGAAATGGCCTTCAAGTAGTGAAACATAACCATTTACAATGATCAGTTCAGTTGGAAACAGCCACACCATTATGGAGCAACCACCAGCTTGCACAATGCCTTATTGACAACTTGGCTCCATGGCTTCAAAGGGTCGGTACCACACTTGAACCCTACCATCAGCTCTGCCCGGCTGAAATTGGGACTCGTGTGACCAGGCCACGGGTTTCCAGTCATCTAGGGTCCAATTGACATGGTAACTGTTCTGGCATAACCACAAGCACCGGAACGAAGATGAAGAACGCAAGAGAGGAGAAGGCAGCAAAACGATGTCGGTCAATGGTGCGTCATTTGGACTGCACCACAACACGAGCAGCCTCTACAAGAGGAGAATGATTTTACTTGAATTGTTGTACAGCATTCCAAGAACGCATCATTCTTTAGGCACCCTATACGAGATGAGTGGGCAAGACCCCACAGTAACGAGCCTATGAGAGGCATTGCAGGCGATGTGGTGCTGTTTGCAAAGGCATTCATGCCATTCGTCTGTTGTCATAGCCCATTAATGCCAAATTTTGCTGCACTATCCTAATGAATATATTTGTTGTACATCGCACATTGATTTCTGCGTTTAATTCATGCAGTGTTGTTTGTCTGTTGACACTGCCTATTCTATGCAAACGCCACTGCTCGCAGTAGTTAAGTGATACTTTTGTTAACACTGTGCTTCATGGAATATTGAATTACCTAGATTTCTGAAATGGAATGTCCCATGGATCTAGCTCCAACTACCATTCCATGTTCAGAGTCAGTTAATTCACGTCATGTGACCATAATCATATCCAACACCTTTTCACACAAATCACCAGAGTACAAATAAAAACTACGATAATGCACTGCCCTTTTATACCTTTTGTAAGAGATGCTAATGCCGTGTGTGTGTGTGTGAATATCACTATCCCATGACTTTGTCACCTCAGTGTAATCCAACCGTTACTTAACACCAGGAGGACCGCCAGGGCCAAATTGGCCCCATGTTTTTATTGCTCGTATTGCTTAAAGATCAGCTTCTTTTTGCTTGCATGGTCAGATTGTGAGAGATAATCAAATGTAACACACATATATAATTTTTGTTGATTTTTATTAATAAAATGAATACATCGTACATATATAACACACACACTCGTCACCGGAGTTCACTGCTGCACTTGTCGCACCACACTCGTCTTCCCTTCTCACATTTGCCACATCCTGCTTTCTCACAACCTGAACAAACAGTAGCAGTATGATTTTTTTTTAGATGAGGTAAGACTTTCACACTTCTCTCTCTCTTCGTTGCCCTCTGTGGTCCAGCTTTAGTGTGTGCTCGATCTTGGTCCAGCTCTCTATTTCTTGCTGATACGCTGATACATACTGCACTTGAGGCTCTTCGCAGAAATCAAAAATATACCTCTGCTTGATAAGGTATTTACCAGTCACTTCCTTGTACAATACCCAGGAATTTGTGGTACCCAAATCAATAATGACGTAAAATATATGCACTGGTCAACGTCTCGTACTGGCTTTTGTGGAGTACATCCTTGCCATTTGATCCACAACGTTGACCCCAAATTTTGTTTCATTGTAAAATTGCACTGTTTCAGAAGTCTTTTGACTTTCGGACAGTGATACGTGAGATTGAAGTGAAGTCAATGACAAAATATTCTTATTTATTTTCCCTTGACAAACTGTTAGGGTTGTTCCATCATCATTTTATGGACTTGGCAGTAGGAAACACCTCCCTTCGATTATGGTTCAGAGTACCAACTTAAGTTGTGTATGCTGCCCTCGGACAGTTTGCAAGGCTCAGCGAAGTAGAGTAACTGTCAGAAGTGACGTTCAAACTTTTGCCCAAGTATGGTTCCATAAGCCTAAGGAAAACATTTTCATTTTCACTTACGCCTTGGTCAGCTGGTCGAAGGGGATCAGCATCAGTATATGGGAATCGATTGAGTATGTATTTGCTAGAAACACATACAAGTATCCAGAATTTCATACCAAACTTGTCTTGCTTGCTTGCAGAATATGTTGTGAATGGGCATCTTGTTTTAGACGGCAAAAGTTGTTTATCAATTGTAAGATAAATTTCTACTTTATACCATGATGCACTGTTTTCTATGAAAGGATTCCAAATATCTGAGACTATCCAAGACAAGAGCAAATTTGTCAGTTCTGAGATGTTCAGATCTAGTGGACTTGCTGTCAAACCTCATATAGTTTATTATTTCAATAATTCTGTTTCGCCCTATAGTTTCTTTGAAAAACGGAGGACCCCATACTGTTGACCATAGGCTTTTGAGAAGAAAATTCTTTAACTCATACACTCCTCTAGCGTACATTATGTCGATAAAAGTATTCAATTCTTCAGCGTCTACTGTCACACTAAATTTTATGACTTGCAGGCAGCCAGGAAACATATAAAAATGACTGTATTTTTATAATGCGTAATGTCCTGATGTTTTATGAGTGCATCTGTTCTTGTATTATATGATTTCCTATTTTGTTATACAGTAGCATACTAAGTTATTATTAGTACTATCTATTACACAAGCTTTTCATTCTGTTAGTCTTTATTGTAATTTTACAAACTAAAATTCTACACAAAGAGAAGAAATATTACTGACCTGCATTAGAACCCCCTGGTACAGTTTACCACACAGTCCCATCTTCTACTGTTTCTTATTCTTCAGTGGGTTTTTGGTGTCTAGTATCAGTTTTTGACTGACTTCAGGAGGAGCAACTCTTGCAGGTTGTTGGTTTTACAGAGCTAGAATTTGGAACATTAGAAGGCATGCTGGATGTAGACGCTTCATTTTTCCATAAATCTGGCGGAAAACTATCCTGGACTTGTGTTGCACGAATCACTTTCTTCATTTGCAAACACAGGAACCACTACACTTCCCTCATTGTCCTGATCGCTGTCAGAAGACTATAATTCTTCACTTGAACTTTCATCCTCAATTTTTCTCAGTTCTTCTAATATTTCAGCACCTGTTAAATGCTTCCTGTATTCATTACTCATGATTGCAAACTATCAAATACTGCCATAACCGACAATAACTGAAATCCTTGCTTCAGCTAACCAACAATCAGCACTTGATCGGATGATATTGTTGTCACTTATTTGAACAACAAAGGGACAACAGTTGAAGTAACTTCACACGTAGCATTGCAAAGAAGTAGCCTAAAAACAGAAATGTTGTGAGGGGCCAAATTGTCCCTGCTGTCCTTCTAGGTAGTAAGCTAGATATTTCACAACCTAAAATAGGACACTCTAAAAAACGGTGGTTAATATTTCATATAATTTGTGAAAAGTCACAAAATATCAAGTCAGTTCAGTTTACGGTTTGTTGAGCAAAGAAGCGAAAAGTTTGAAAAGAGACCAATTTGGCCCCTCGGTCCTTCTAGTGTTAAAACTTTAATCCCAACTATTAATTATTTCTCTGTTCTGTATGTTACATACTTCAGCAGAAACACCAGGTATGGGGCCTAGTAACCAACATTTTTACAATAAAACAATTTTTAAAAAACTCGAGGAAAATTTTTATTGACTTCTGAAGAATTTTACTGATAAATAATGGAACTAGGAAATATAAAACCTGAGAAGAATTTCAATTTTTACATAACAACAATAATACGTTATCACTAGACAGTGTTAACAAAAAAAGAAACACTTTTAAAAACTTAGACCATACATCGAGCTTTTGTCATTTAGATCCAACTGAATCTTTCTTATATGAATGAAACAGATGTGTCAATAACATTATCAACATTAAGACAGCTACAAGTCAGTATATTGCTACCATAGATAAGAACTCACACAGTTGAAAATAATTTACTTTGCAAGTATTTCTGTCCAAAGCGTTGTTTGTTAGAAACAAACTGTAAACTGTACAAAATTTCGTTCACAAATGCAGGCTCTGTTATACACGAACATCTAAAGACAATAAACATAGGTAAATAATGTATCACTGTTATATAACAACAATAAACTGTAAGATCTGCAGTGAATGTCACAACTACACAACACAGAGATGGAATTCAAAGTCAACCAATGACAAAGTTCTGATTGGAAAATTGACATGTGTTGAAACTGATGAGGTCTGCATTACACAATTTATGATCTCTGCATATTTACAATGTATATTTACACAATGTACATATGAACAATTTTAAAAAAAAATTATTTTGTTTTTGCAACATTTTTCTTGCCTGTAGACTTCATATTCTTCCTTTGATTACCACCAGCCGAGTTTCTCTTATTCTTTCGTCCTTTCCCTTTAGATGCCTTAGCCCTACGATTATCCTTTTTCATTCTTGGATCCACTACCTTGTAATGGCCTTTAACTCCTGGTGGTCTCCTAAACCTTTTTCCTGCTGTGTGTTTCTTTGCAACAACATATGTTACTTCTTTCTTGGTTTTGCCCTTCGCCTTCTTGTACAGCCTAAAATATAATAAAAATACATTACATTTACAGCAATTAGGAACTGAATATTTCAAATGGTAACAAGTGCGCTGCAGTGATAGTGTACTTCAAATATTATTTCAACCCTTTATTGTCTATACATGAAACTCTCAAATGTTGGCGACAATAGCTTGTACAGTAAAACACTGTTTTTATCTTCCTGCATTTTACATTTTCCTGCTTTTTACATTCATTTTTGTTGGTCCCAATAGAAGACCTATTCTCTCAATATATTGCTTTCCCTTTATTAACAATTCTATGTTACAAAATTTTCCACATTTTAAATTTTCTTTGACATTATCACAAACTTTAACACTGATTTTCATAGAGATTTCTGCAAAAAAAGTGTGTCTTATTCCTGCTCAAGGTCAGCCTTGAAACAAAGCAGATAATGCAGACTGTATGCAACGTTACTATTAGGTAATGTATCGTTAGCGCTGTAAGCAAGATTTTCAATGATGTCATGTTGACGTCACAGCTACCTCTATTTTAGGTTCGTAGTCTTTGCGAGGGTGGGGACGTATACTGAGACTTTGTCTTAATAATAATCATGATCTGACAATAGTAACTCCAGCAGCATCGTTCCATCTGCTCATTGCATTGTATTACAACAGCTTTAATTCAATTTCTCAGTCATTTATACAAATAAATATTGATTTTGAAGATGGCCATTTCTATAATGGGCTTTTACAAATCGTGATATATGCTAATCAGTTCTAGGTGTGCAGTCTTAGGTTGGCACAATCTGATGTCAGACGTAAACATTCCTCATCAAGATCCTCCATAACATGATGACAATTCCGCCCTCTTTCTCACACAGATGTCCCTGAACCAAGAGATCTCCTTGTTAGCAACAAGCTGTAGATTTAGTGCCTATCATTCTCTGTTTACGGAGACTGTCAACTTTAGTGTTTTAACCAATATTGTATTAAAAATTTAATTTACCGTAATTTTGTAATGATTGGCAGTACTAAGTCTCTTTTTAATGTGGTTTCACAAGACTTTTGCTTCCTTGTTTTATTCACACCATTGGACATGATCGGAATGAAGAGAGAAAGCTGCGCATGCGTTTGCGTATGTCAGCGCATACCACTGTTTTTGTGATTATCACAAAGGCAGTGGCTGAGTGCTGATACACACAAATGTATGTATGGGTTTCCCTTTTCATTCTGATCATGTACAAAGGCGTGTATGAAACACGGGAGCAAAAGTCATTACTAATACCACATCAAGAAGATATTCATGTTCTAATGGAGACTTATTACTGCTAATTATTATAAAATTTTGATAAATAAAACTTTTAACAGAATATTGGTTAAAACATTACACTTGGCAGTCTTTGTAAACAGAGAACAATACGCATGATATCTACAGCTTGCTGCCAACAATGAGATCATTCGGCTCAGGGACATCCTGGGTCAGAAAGAAGGTAGATATAGTAGTCATGTTATGGAGGAACTTGAGGAGCAATTTCTACATCTGATGTGAGGTCATACCACCTTAAGACTGCCTGCCTCATAGAGATTCGTACACAGAAATAACAACGATTTGTGAAAGCCCATTATAGAGAACCCTCTTTAAAAGCTGTGTTTATTTGTATAAATGATTGTGAAATTAAATCAAAGCTGCTGTAACACAATGCTATGAGTAGACTGAAGATTGCTACTAGACTCATCACTGTCAGATCATTTAAGCTGCTGCACTTCAACAGGAGATGTTCTAAATCGTGCCAACGTGTAATGACAAGAAAAAGGCAAGAAGTCTTCTCGTTGCTAAAAATTAAAAATAATGACTGGCAATTTAATGAAGAATCCTGAAACAATTATGCCGAAAGATTAAACTTCAAAAGTAGTTGGTAAAATTTACATTCTACCTTTCCATATAGTGACTGCTTCTTTGAATGCAACAAGGGAGTTGTGATTCTAATTATAACAATGGTCCTGAAAAAAATCTAATTTTCTTTTTTATAAATGATAAGATGCACAAATTTAAAAGGTTGTCATAAAAAGTGCATAAAGATGAAGCCTTTGTTTTTAATTGTTAATTTCAAGAAAGTGGTGACAGGAGCTTTTTGACTGGAGTGTTTGCTTTTGCAGAAACTTCAACAGTTTTCTTGCCAAATGGTCTTTGCTTGTTTTCTCATTTTGGCACTATTTATGCTTACAACAAATGACTGTTTCTGTTGAGAAGCAGCAGAATTTTTCCTCCAGCGAACAGAGAGCTTCCTTTATTTAAGGTGTTCCTCAAAATTTTTTTCTTTTCCCACCTATTTCAATAGTTACAAAGTCTACAGAATCCTGATTCCTATCTTACGTGGGACTTCGTAACAGTGCAACCCATACTTGACAATGTTACAGAACCAACAAGGTACAATACACAGATGTAGAGCCCAAAATTCAGATATTATGGGAAGACTTTCAGCGTGGTAGAAATATGTTGACAGGGTTTGTTTTTTGGTTGGTGTAGTGCACAGTTTGAACAGTATAAACCAGCAGTCAGCTGTGAGTGTAAACAAACTAGAATTATGACTGCCTGAGGAAGAAGAGCAGAGGGGGAAACAAACCCCACCGCCTTCTCACATGGCAGCCAGCCTACACCCGTGTTTTATGTTTCTGCAGAAACGAAAGTGGTCATACACATTGTCGATCTCTTCTACATCTAAATCTACATGGATACTCTGCAAATCACACGTAAGAGCCTTGCAGAGGGTACATCAAACCAACTTCACAATAATTCTCTTATTATTCCACTCTTGAACAGTGTGTGGAAAAAATGGACAACTATACCTTTCCATGCGAGCTATGACTTCCCTTAATTATGATCGTGTCTCCCTATGGAGGTCAGGGTCAACAAAATATCTTCACTTCCCTGAGGAGAAAGTTTGTGGTTGAAATTTCGTGAGAAAATCTCGCCACAACGACAAATGCCTTTGTTTTAATGATATCCACCTGCAAATCCTATACCATGTCTGTGACACTCTTTCCTCTCTGTCTCGGTAATTACGAAACATGCTGCCCTTTGAGTTTCTCAATGTACTCCATTAATTCCATCTGGATCCCACAACACACAGCAGTACTCCATGTGAGGCTGGACAAGTGTAGTGTAGGCAGTTTCTCTTTAGCAGATCTGTTACATCTTCCAAGTGCTCTACCAATAAAACGTTGTCTTTGGTTTGCCTTCCCCACAACATTTTGTGTGTTCTTTACAATTTAAGTTGTTTGTAATTGTAATTGCTAGGTAATTAGTCAAATTTATGGGCTTTAGTTTTCATTGATTTATTGTGTATCCAAATTTTAATGGATTCTATTTTTGCACTCATGGGAATGATCTCACTTCTCTTTCCTTAAGGTAAAGTGCCAATTTTTGCACCATAACTGATATCCTTTCTAAATCGTTTTGCAATTCATTTTGATCTTCTGATGACTTTACTACATGATAAACAACAACATCATCTGCAAACAACCTCAAATGACTGCTCAGATTGTCTCCTAAATCGTTTATATAGATAAGAAACAACAAGATGGCCTGCAACATTACCTTATGGAATGCCAGAAATCACTTCTGTTTTACTCAATGACTTTCCATCAATTACTATGAACTGACCTCTCTGACAGGAAATCACAAACCCAGTTGTATAACTGAGGCAAATTCCATAAGCACACAATTTGCTTATGGTGTCAGAAGAGTTATGTTTCAGATTAACAATGTTTTCTACATCCATGTTGAGTAGACCATTCTCTTTGATGTAATCCATAAGGTTTGAACATAATACATGTTTCAATATTCTGATGATATCAATATTAATGTTGTTGTTGTTGTCTTCTGTCCCGAGACTGGTTTGATACAGCTCTCCACACTACTCTATGCTGTGCAAGCCTCTTCATCTCTGAATAATTACTGCAACCTTCATCCTTCTGAATCTGTTTAGTGTATTCATGCCTTTGTGTCACTCTACAATTTTTGCCCTCCATGCTACCCTCCAATACTAAATTGGTGATCCCTTGGTGCCTCAGAATGTGTCCTACCAACCAACCCCTTCTTCTAGTCAAGTTGTGCCACAAATTCCTCTTCTCCCCAATTCTATTCATTATCTCCTCATTAGTTATGTGATCTGCCCAACTAATCTCCAGCATTCTTCTGTATCACCACATTCCGAAAACTTCTATTCTCTTCTTGTCTACGCTGTTTATCATCTATATTTCACTTTGATACATGGCTGCACTCCACACAAATACTTTAAGAAAAGTCTTCCTGACACTTAAATCTATACTCGATATGAACATACCTCTCTTCTTCAGAAATGCTTTCCTTGCCATAACAAGTCTACATTTTATATCCTCTCTACATCGGTCATCATCAGTTATTTTGCTCCCCAAATAGCAAAACTCATCTACTATTTTAAGTGTCTCATTTCCTAATCTAATTCCCTTAGAATCACCTGATTTAATTTGATGACATTCCATTAGCCTCATTTTGCTTTTATTGATGTTCATCTTACATCCTCCTTTCAAGACACTGTCCATTCTGTTCAGTTGCTCTTCCAGGTCCTTTGCTGTCTCTGACAGAATTACAATGTTGTCAGCAGACCTAAAAGTTTTTATTTCTTCTCCAGGGATTTTATTCCTAACCCAAATTTTTCATTGGTTTCCTTTACCGCTTTCTCAATATACAGACTGAATAACTTCAGGGATAGGCTACAACCCTGTCTCACTCCCTTTTCAACCACTGCTTCCCTATCATGCCCCTTGAGTCTTATAACTGCCATCTGGTTTCTATACAAATTGTAACGAGCCTTTCGCTCCCTGTATTTTACACCTGCCACCTTCATAATTTGAAAGAGAGTGTTCCAGGCAACATTTTAAAAAGCTTTTTCTAAATTTACAAATGCTAGAAATGTAGGTTTTCCTCGGCCTATCTTTTAAGATAATTTGATGGGTCATTAGTGCTTCGCGTGTTGTGATACTGCTACAGAATCCACACTGATCTTCCGTGAGGTTGGCTTCTACCATATTTCCAATTGTTTGTAAAAAAATCATGTTAGTATTTTGTATCCATGACTTATTCAACTGATATGATATTCATCTGTAATTTAGTAGCTTACACCTATTGTGTTTCTTGAATACTGGTGTGACCTGTGCTCTTTTCTTGAGGAAGTGGTTGTATGTGATTATTAAGTATGGAGCTATTGAATCAGCATGATCTGAAAGGAATCTAATTGGTATACAATCTGAACTGGAAAACTTGATTTTACTAAGTGACTTAAGCTGCTTCACTGCTCCTAGGATATCTACTTCTAAGTTACGTAGGTCGGTAGCTGTACTTTATTCGAATTCTGGAATATTTATTCGTCTTCTTTGGTGAAGGAATTTAGGAAGGCTGTGTTCAATAACTCTGCTTTAGCAACACTGTCACTGATGGTATTTTCACTCATATTGCACAGAGAAAGTATTGATTGTGTCTTGCTGCTAGCATACTTTACATATGACCAGAATCTCTTTGGATTTTCTGGCAGGCTTTGAGACAAAGTTTTGTTGTGCAAACTATTACAAGCATCTCACATTGAAGTCCGCACTAAATTTCAAGCTTCTGTAAAAGATTGTCAATCTTGGTTTATTTAAATTTGGCATGCTTTTTTCATCATTTCTGCAACAGTGTTCTGATCTATTCTGTGTACCGGTGGATCAGCTCAATCATTTGCTAATTTATTTGGTAAAAATGTCTCTGTGCTGTCCATAGTATTTCTTTGAATTCTAGCCACATCTGGTTTACACTTACTGTTAATTCAGAAGGAATAGAGATTGTCTCTTGGGAAGGCATCAAGCAAAATTTTATCTGCCTTTTTGAATAGATACATTTTTCATTTATTTTTGGTGGATTTGAGGGTTATGGCAGTAAGTCTAATTATGACAACCCTGTTTTCACCAGTCCCTGTATCCATTTTGATGCTTGTTATTAGCTCAGGATTAGTTTTTGCTTAGAGGTCAAGTGTATTTGCAGAATCATTAACTATTCGAGTGGGCTCATGAGCTAATAGCCCGAAATAATTTTCAGAGAATGTGTTTAGCACAAATGTGGATGATGTTTTGTGTGTACCTCCATATTTAAACATGTATTTTCACAAATATATTGAGAGTAAATTGAAATCACCACCAACTATAATTGTATGAGTCAGGTAAGTGTTTGAAATTAAAACTGAAGTTTTCTTTGAACACTTTCAGCAATTGTTCATCTGAGTTGGGAGATCAGTATAAGGATCCAGTTATTATTTTATTCTGGTTGCCAAGAATAACCAACCAAATGAGGTGGTGCACTGTTTAGCACATGGGACTCACATTTAAGATGATGATTCAAACCTGTGTATGGCCATCCTGATTTAGGTTTCTGTGATTTACCTAAATCACTTCAGGCATAAGCTGGAATGGTTCCTTTGAAATGGCAAAAGGGCACGGTCAATTTCCTCACCCATCCCTAATGTGAGCTTGTGCTTCATCGCTAATGACCTCATTGTCGACAGCACATTAAACACTAATCTACTCCTCCTCCTAAGAATGACCTCTACTCATAGGAATTCACAGGAACTATCTACTTCAATTTCACTATAAGATAAACTACCTCTAATAGAAACAAACACACCACCATCAACTCCATTTAGCCTATCCTTCTGAACACCATTAGGTCCTTCACAAAAATTTTGGCTGAACTTATCTACGGCTTTAGCCAGCTGTCAGTGCCTGTAATGATGTATGCATCAGAGCTTTCTATTAGTGCTTGGAGCTCTGTTACTTTGTCAACACAGCTACAACAATTTACAACTATTATACCCAGGATTCCTAGATCTACATTCTTCCTGTGTTGACCTGCACTCTTTGAGACTGAAGCCCTTTCTTTGTTCTCCCCGAGGCCCCTTAACCTAAATTACCACCCTGTCCACACCAAGTAGTCCCTACTACTCATATGCCAGTTCCTGCGTGTCATGGACGCCTGAACTACTTAGCGGAGCCCGAAATCCCAACACCCTATGTCGCAAGTTGAGGAATCTGCGGCTACCTGGTTGCAGAACCATGTGAATCTCTGATTCAGATCCTCCACTTGACCCTGTACCAAAGGTTCACAATTGGTGCTGACAACTATGATGCAAATGGTGAGCTCTGCTTTCATCTCGCAATCAAAACTGGCAGCCTTCACTACTTCAGTCAGCCTCTCAAAACCAGAGAGAATCTCTTCCAATCCAATGAGACACGCATCATTGGTACCAACATGAGCCACCACCTGCAGTTGGCTGCACCCTGTGCTCTTCATGGCATCCAGAAGGACTCGTTTCACATCTGGACAGACTCCGCCCAGTATGCACATGGAGTGCACAATGGATTTCTTCCCCTCCTTGGCACCCATGTCCCTAAGGGGGCCAATAACCGCCTAACATAGGAGCCCCCAGCTACCAATAATTCCATCCTCTGTGAATGCCTGGAACTTGTGGTGTTATGGTGGTCATAATCAAAGTTTGTGAGAGACCAAAATAAGAAAAGAAACCAAGCAATGCACAAAACAAAACATTCAGTAATGGCTGCAGCAAAATGGCTATCTGAGATTGGCATTTCAAAAAGAACCACTACCTCAAACAGCTACATCGAAGTGTCTGCATTATGAAGTTTAGCTAGCAAACAGACAAATGCATTTATTTGATCTAAGATGCTAGGTTGCACAGCTGGTGGCATTACACGGCATACGTCTTATACAGGGTGATTCACGAAGATATGCAAATGTTTTAATATGTTATTCTACAAATGAAACAACAGAAAAAATTTCATATAAACATAGGTCCACAAATGTTAAGTTATGGAGTTACAGCTAGTAAAAGATTTTGCCTGAAATTTAGTAACTTTGCTGATATGAAGCCATCGCAAAACTGTATGAGGTTTCCATTTATTTTGTTGTTATTGATTTGGTGATTCTCATTAAACATGTCACAGACGCGTATCTGCAGTAGTTTTCCAGAACATCCAGAGAAGCAAAGAAGTAATTACATAAAATTTTTAATTTATTAACTACTTGGCCCATTTTGTTTTTTTAAATTCCAGACAACTGCACAAAGTTTTCAACAGAAGTTGCAGAGAATTTAATTTTGGAAAAATGATGGTAATAATGCTAACTGAAACTGTATGAATGTGTCAGATAATCTGCTTTTATTAATACCATAGCATGCGTGAATTCATGTTAAACCAGAAAAAAACAGAGCTCAGTGTTAAGAAAATTGTACAGTGTACATACAATTTCACAATACATTCACAATAAATGTTCAAAAATATCTTCATCGAGTCCAGTGCATTTAGCTGCACATATATGAACAGATTTTGATGCTCGTTTCAGCTTCACAGGATTATTCTTAATTTCGTCTACTGCATTCATAATGCAAGCAAGTAATGCCTCACGTGTATTGACTTTGTCCTCATAAAGTATGTCTTTCATCCATCCCCATACACAAAAATCCATTGGTGTTATATTGGGCGATCTGGGTGGCCACAGATGTGCAGCACCATGACCAATCCATTTCTGGGAAAAATGTTCATTTAAATGTGCAGTAATGGCATTGATGAAATGTGGAGGCACACCGTCATGTTGAAAACACATTTGAAACTGCATAGCAAGTGGAACATCTTCGAGCAAGCAGGGCATTTCTTCTTGAAGGAATTGTAAGTACGTCTTACTGGTTAGACACCCTCGGAAAATGAATGGTCCAATAAAGTGTGTGTTGATTATACCATACCACACTTTTACATCTACATCTACATCTACATCCATACTCCGCAAACCACCTGGCGGAGGGTACTTTGAGTGCCCTATCGGTTCTCCCTTCTATTCCTGTCTCATATTTTTCGTGGAAAGAAAGATTGTCGGTATGCCTCTGTGTGGGCTCTAATCTCTCTGATTTTATCCTCATGGTCTCTTCGCGAGATATATGTAGGAGGGAGCAATACACTGCTTGACTCCTCAGTGAAGGTATGTTCTCGAAACTTCAGCAAAAGCCCGTACTGAGCGTCTCTCTTACAGAGTCTACCACTGGAGTTTATCTATCACCTCTGTAATGCTTTCGTGATTACTAAATGGTCCTGTAACAAAGCATGCTGCTCTCTGTTGGATCTTCTCTATCCCTTCTATCAACCCTATCTGGAACAGATCCCACACTGGTGAGCAGTATTCAAGCAATTGGTGAACAAGTGTACTGTAACCTACTTCCTTTGTTTTAGGACTGCCTTTCCTTAGGATTCTTCTAATGAATCTCAGTCTGGCATCTACTTTACTGACGATTAATTTTATGTGGTCATTCCATTTTACATCACTCCTAATGTCTACTCCCAGATAATTTATGGAATTAACTGTTTCCAGTTGATGACCTGCTATACTGTAGCTAAATGAAAAAGGATCTTTCTTTCTATGTATGTGCAGCACATTACACTTGTCTACATTGAAATTCAACTGCCATTCCCTGCACCATGCGTCAATTCGTTGCAGATCCTCATGCATTTCAGTACAATTTTCCATTGTTATAACCTCTCGATATACAACAGCATCATCTGAAAAGAGTCTCAGTAAACATCCGATGTTATCCACAAGGTCATTTATGTATATTGTGAATAGCAACGATTCTACGACACCCCCCTGCGGCACACCTGAAATCACTCTTACTTCGTAAGACCTCTCTCCATTGAGAATGACATGCTATGTTCTGATATCTAGGAACTCTTCAATCCAATCACACAATTTGTCTGATAGTCCATATGGTCTAACTTTTTTCATTAAACGACTGTGGGGAAGTGCATCAAACGCCTTGCGGAAGTCAAGAAACATGGCATCAACCTGGGAACCCGAGTCTATGGCCCTCTGAGTCTCGTGGACGAATAGTGCGAGCTGGGTTTCACACAATCATCTTTCTCGAAACTCATGCTGATTCCTAGAGTAGATTTCTAGACTCCAGAAAAATCATTATACTCTAACATAATATGTGTTCCAAAATTCTACAACTGATTGACGTTAGAGATACAGGTCCTGCACATTTGTTCGACGTCCCTTCTTGATAATGGGGATGACCTGTGCCCTTTTCTAATCTTTTCGAATGCTATGCTATTCTAGAAACCAACGGTACACCGCTGCAAGAGGGGGGAGGGGGGGGGGGGGGCGCAAGTTCCTTCGTGTACTCTGTGTAAAATCAAATTAGTATCCCATCAGCTCCAGCAGCCTTTACTCTTTTGAGAGATATAATTGTTTTTCTATCCATCTGTCATCTATTTCGATATCTACCATTTTGTCATATGTGCGACAATCTAGAGAAGGAACTACAGTGCAGTCTTCCTCTGTGAAACAACGTAGGAAAAAGACATTTAGTACTTCCGACTTTAGTCTGTCATCCTCTGTTTCAGTACCATTTTGGTCACAGAGTGTCTAGACATTTTGTTTTGATCCACCTACCGCTTTGACATAAGACCAAAATTTCTTAGGATTTTCTGCCAACTCAGTACATAGTACTTTACTTTCGAATTCGTTGAATGGATCTCGCATAGCCCTGCTCACACTGCATTTCGCTTTGTGTAATTCTTGTTTGTCTGCAAGGCTTTCGCTATGTTTATGTTTGCTGTGAAGTTCCCTTTGCTTCTGTAGCAGTTTTCTAACTCGATTGTTGTACCACGGTGCCTCTTTTCTTATCTCTTACGATCTTGCTTGGCACATACTCATCTAATGCATATTGTACATTGGTTTTGAACTTTTTGTCCACTGATCCTCAACACTATCTGTACTTGAGATAAAACTTTTGTGCTGAGCCGTCAAGTACTCTGAAATGTGCATTTTGTCACTTTTGCTAAACAGAAAAATCTTCCTACCTTTTTTAATATTTCTTTTTGTGGCTGGAATCACCAATGCTGTAACCGCTTTATGATCGCTGATTTCCTGTTCTGTGTTAACTGTTTCAAATAGTTTATGCTAAATTGCTGCTGGAAATTGCATTGTACTGTTGCTTGTGGGTTTGCTTCAGACAATATGTGCTCGTTATGTAAACTGTTTATACTGTCTCGAGTAAACTGTGCCTCATCAGTGAATAAAATGTATTTGTGTAACTGCCAACTAATATTTAAGCAGTTGCACAACTCCAAGTGAAGGGCAAGATCTCCCGATCTCCTGGATGTAAAAGATGTGCTTTTGTTTATGGTAAGGATAGATATTATAGTACTTCAGTGTACACCCTACCTCAGATGGTGAAATGCCTAACAGTTGAGAGATACATTGTGTACTGGTACCTGGGTTACGTTGAACAGCATCCGTAATATTGTCATCATTGTCTTCACGTATCCAGCACTCGTACTGATTATGAATGCTAGGTAGAGAACCTGTGTCCTGTAACATTCTAAATACTCCACTAATGGTTTGTGAATTCAGAATCTCCCGAGTTGCATAATGTTCGCGATATTCGTTAACTGCAGCCATCGCACTACCATCACATTTGCCATATATAAACACCAAATTGGTGTATTCCTCTGTCGTGAATTTGAAAGGCATCCCTATTTCATAAATAACCAACAAAACAACAACAGTTACCATGTGGTTTCACTTAAATACACTGTTGTTATTATATTCTTTCACTGAACAATAAAAAAAACTAACTTGTCTCAAGGTTAGGAAACGACTGAAACAACTCACTAATGTTTGCCAACAATGACATAAACGTTTCTACATTCTTAATGGAAAGTAAACAAATTTACTTGTATAATAATCTTTGCTTCTCTGGATGTTCTGGAAAACCACTGCAGTCTGGGACATGTTTTATTAGATTTGCCAGACCAATAACAACAAAATAAATGGAAATTGTGCTTTACTCTAAAGTCGTACAGTTTTGCGATGGCTTTATATTATTAGCGCATTAACAAAATGTCAGGTGAAATCTTTTATTAGCCATAACTCCGTAACTAAGCATTTGCAGGCCTTTTCTGACCCCATGCCGCCCCTCGTCAGAGTTTCTTAGCAAGCCATGATGTCCAGTCATCCAGTCATGTGTGACATTAGCTGCGAATTACTTGCGAGGAGGGCTTTCGTTGCACTGTCTGTAATGTTGCAGAACTTGCTGCTTAATAACACATCCTCAATGCCACACTCACTGTGTGCACTTTACTGCTTTTTTAATGGGGTAAATACTTCAGTTCCACACTTTTCAACTTCGAGTCCACCCTAATGTAATTTGTACTGTATTGACTTAATCAGCTTTAACTTTTGCTTGCACGTTCTGTCAGCTTATCCATCTGCACTGTCACTTCTTGATCCTTGTCATCGTCCATAAATGTAATGTTGTTAACAGCAAGCCGCTATGTATGCTCGCACAGACATTTTCCATACACGTTCTCCACACTTGAACTTTCAGGTGATATGTCTCATGACAGCACAGTTCAGTCAGTAGAGCAAAAGAATGTGAAAGGCAAGGGATCCATGTTCGAGTCTGTGTCCGGGAAGTTTTGTTAACCGGTGACTTTCCATTCTGAGAGATGATGCTTTCTGGTTAACTCATATGTTTCTTGTTTCCAATGTAATTTTTTTCACATTTATTGACTTATTTCTGTTCCTACAGATACTATTAATTTACGAGTTTATAAGATTTTTTTGTGTGAAAATGTTGTAACTATTACGATATGCACAATGCAATAATTCACTGCAAGTTAATTTATTGCTTGCTACACCTAGTTAAGATTAAATGCAATCTGTGTTGTACAGTTGAGAGTTGACAGCAGACCTGCGAGTTGGAAATGGAAGTATGTTAGTGTTCAAAGTTTATGGAAGTCAGTAAAGTGAACACATGGAGGAACAGTAATTTCGAATGTGTTGATGAAAGGAGCATTAAATGAAAAGTATGTTGTTCAACATGAAGTCAATTTTGAGAGAACTTTTGCGTGTTTTAAGTTGTTATTTCAGCACATAAGGATGGTAATGTAGAGCTGTTTGATGTACACTATACGGAGCCTTTGGTTTTTTATTGTACACAAGGACAGTGGATATATTTAATGAAGCCAGAGAACAGGATTCAGAATGAAAAGGTGGAAGAGAGGTGTTTTCCTGGTGAAGATTTGCAGGCAAAAGAGAAGAACAGAATATATGCACATGAATTTTAATGGTGGATAGCATCTACATGAACTTCATAAAAAATGTACCAAAGAGGAACAAGTGGGAGAAGCGTGAACATGAAAAGTGTTAACATCAAACAATAGTGATATTGACTATGAACAGCATATGGACTGCGCCATTAAAATGATGAAACTATTACATAGACATTCAAGTTGTGAAGGTGTAGTATGAAGCTTTAAGTGAGGTGACATCACTAATGAATGTGTACGTCCTCAAACAGATATTTTATCTATACAATTATACTATATTTTCAGAAATTGATTATTTTTGTTGAACTATTTAAATTATCAGAATTCAGTTACTTACTCAAAGAGAGATTTCACAGTGGAAAGTATTCTAACTTTGTTTAGCCAAAAGTTTTGTCAGATTCAGAGAGAAGAGGAAGCCTTATCACAGGCAATACTTTCTTTAACTAACATTATTAAATTCATACTTATTGGCGAGGAGAATTTCTTAAGCTAGAGTTGTAAACAATACACAAATATTGCTCATCAGATTCCCGGAAAGTGTGGAAAAGTAGTGATGTCTAAATAGTAAATATTAAATGCTTTTGTTGCTTAATGTTGCTATACTGACCAGATCCTAGTAAGTCAGAGTAATAAACAAATTCAATTATTGTAAGAATCTTTCATGTAACATTAATAATGGACCAACAGTTTTAATTTCAAGTTTATGTGGACATTTGCTAACTAAGTAACCATATGGTTAAATTTTACTGCAAGTTTAGGCAATGTATCTTTCGTGTGTGAGCAAATGAATGAATGAATCTAGTCCACGTAATTCAAAGACACAGGTTATTGTTAAAGGCAATGTTTCCAAGTGTAACTGAAAATTAAAGAGAATGTAGCAGTGGATTTAGCAAAGGCAGATTAATTAACTAACGTTTTAGGCACTCACTTTTAATCTGTCAGGAAATTTCACTTTCTCTATTATGGAGTTACTTTAATGAACTGAAGTGTTACACGTTAAAAACATTCACCAAGAGCACCATTTACAACAGTTTTATATGTGTATGCAACTGGCAAAACTGTTGCTGGGTTTGTTGAGTGGAACAGAAGGAGGTGGGGATATAAGTAACTTAACTCATTTAAAAAAGAAAGTGTACTTACTGCCTGATCTGCTTGGCTTTTTCACGATCAGAAACATCAACATTGTCCATGAGTGCCTCCACCTTCTTCTTTGCTTTTTCAAGCTTCCGCAATGCTCGCTTCTTCTTTCGTGCTTTGGCTTCAATTACTTTCTTTATTGGCCGGACATTGAGATTCTCCATTCTCTTCTTGTATTCATCTATAAGCTCCTGAAAAATGGGAGAACAATATAGCATGAGTCTACATAATATTTACAGGCATTTTGAAACAGAGACGCATTGTATGGATTCTCACAGCATGCATAAACTTATTAAAAATCATACAAGGTAGAAATGCACTACTTTAGTCAAGTATTGCTTTCTCACACATGTGTGTGATCCACCTAACATTTTTAATGTGGTTTCATGACCAAATTTTATGTCCTAATCCAAAGTGCAACTAGAATATAAAAGCAGAACTGTCATTTGTTGGTATACAATGTGTACTTCAAATTTTATTTTATCACATTATAACATCTGATGGTATTATCTGAACTGAGTAGTGAAAGGAATGTTATGAGAGCCATGTTGTATTACCAATGAACTGATTAAAGATGGGGTATTAGTTCAGCTTAACCAGACTGGCATCCAAGATCTTGGTATTTGCTTAATATGATTTAGGGAGACAATTGAACCTGAACCAAACTCTTCTTCAATGACCAAGTAAGTATTGCAACCAATCTGCTGCCTTAATTTGTATTTTCCCCCCATGAACCACAGACCTTGCCGTTGGTGGGGAGGCTTGCATGCCTCAGCAATACAGATAGCCATACCGTAGGTGGAACCACAACAACGGGATATCTGTTGGGAGGCCAGACAAATGTGTGGTTCCTGAAGAGGGGTAGCAGCCTTTTCAGTAGTTGCAGGGGCAACAGTCTGGATGACTGACCTGGCCTTGTAACACTAACCAAATCGGCCTTGCTGTGCTGGTACTGCGAACGGCTGAAAGCAAGGGGAAACTACAGCCATAATTTTTCCTGAGGGCATGCAGCTTTACTGTATGGTTAAACGATGATGGCATCCTCTTGAGTAAAATATTCCAGAGGTAAAATAGTCCCCCATACGGATCTCCAGGCAGCGACTACTCAGGAGGACGTTGTTCTCAGGAGAAAGAAAACGCATTCTACGGGTTGGAACATGGAATGTCAGATCACTTAATCGGGCAGGTAGGTTAAAAAATTTAAAACGGGAAATGAATAGGTTAAAGTTAGATATGGTGGGAATCAGTGAAGTTCGGTGGCAGGATGAACAAGACTAATGGTTTGGTGAATACAGGGTTATAAATACAAAATCAAATAGAAGTAATGCAGAAGTAGGTTTAATAATGAATAAAAAAAAGTAGGAACGTTGGTGAACTACTACAAACAGCATAGTGAACACATTATTGTGGCCAAGACAGATACAAAACCCATGCCTAACACAGTAATACAAGGTTAAGAGATTGATGAAATGTACGATGAGATAAAAGAAATTATTCATATATTGAAGGGAGACGAAAATTTAATAGTCATGGGTGACTGGAATTCGATGGTAGGAAAAGGAAAAGAAGGAAATGTAGTAGGTGAATATGGAATGGAGATAAGGCATGAAAGAGGAAGCCACCTGGTAGAATTTTCCACAGAGCATAACTTAATCATAGCTAACACTTGGTTCAAGAATCATGAAAGAAGATTGTATACATGGAAGAAACCTGGAGATACTAAAAGATATCATATAGATTATATAATGGTTAGACAGAGATTTAGGAACAAGGTTTTAAATTGTAAGACATTTCCAGGGGCAGATGTGGGCTCTGACCACAATCTATTGGCTATGAACAGTAGATTAAAACTGAAGAAACTGCAAAAAGGTGGGAATTTAAGGAAATGGGACCTGGATAAACTGACTAAACCAGAGGTTGTATAGCGTTTCAGGGAGAGCATAAAGGGAACAATTAACAGGAATGGGGAAAAGAAATACAGTAGAAGAAGAATGGGTAGCTTTGAGGGATGAAGTAGTGAAGGCAACAGAGGATCAAGTAGGTAAAAAGACGAGAGCTGGTAGAAATCCTTGGGTAACAGAAGAAATATTGAATTTAATTGATGAAAGGAGAAGATATAAAAATGCAGTAAATGAAGCAGGCAAAAAGGAATACAAACGTTTCAAAAATGAGATCAAAAGGAACTATTTGAATCAGTTAATGCAGAACAGGGAATCAGCGATCATAAAGCGGTTACTGCATCGATGATTTCAGCCGTAAATAGAAATATTAAAAAAGGTAGGAAGATTTTTCTGTTTACCAAAAGTGACAAAAAGCAGATTTCAGAGTACTTGGTGGCTCAACACAAAAGTTTTGTCTCAAGTACAGACAGTGTTGAGGATCAGTGGACCAAGTTCAAAACCATGGTACAATATGCGTTAGATGAGTATGTGCCAAGCAAGATCGTAAGAGATGGGAAAGAGCCACCGTGGTACAACAACCGAGTTAGAAAATTGCTGCGGAAGCAAAGGGAACTTCACAGCAAACATAAACATAGCCAAAGCCTTGCAGACAAACAAAAATTACGCGAAGCGAAATGCAGTGTGAGGAGGGCTATGCGAGAGGCTTTCAATGAATTCGTAAGTAAAGTTCTATGTACTGACTTGGCAGAAAATCCTAAGAAATTTTGGTCCTATGTCAAAGCGGTAGGTGGATCAAAACAAAATGTCCAGACACTCTGTGGCCAAAATGGTACTGAAACAGAGGATGACAGACTAACGGCCGAAATACTAAATGTCTTCTTCCAAAGCTGTTTCACAGAGGAAGACTGCACTGTGCTTCCTTCTCTAGATTGTCGCACAGTTGACAAAATGGTAGATATCGAAGTAGACGACAGAGGGATAGAGAAACAATTAAAATCGCTCAAAAGAGGAAAGGCCGCTGGTCCTGATGGAATACCAGTTCGATTTTACACAGAGTACGCGAAGGAACTTGCCCCCCTTCTTGCAGTGGTGTACCGTACGTCTCTAGAAGAGCAAAGCATTCCAAAGGATTGGAAAAGGGCACAGGTCATCCCCGTTTTCAAGAAGGGATGTCAAACAGATGTGCAGAACTATAGACCTATATCTCTAATGTCGATCAGTTGTAGAATTTTGGAACACGTATTATGTTCGAGTATAATGTCTTTTCTGGAGACTAGAAATCTACTCTGTAGGAATCAGCATGGGTTTCGAAAAAGACGGTCGTGTGAAACCCAGCTCGCGCTATTCGTCCACGAGACTCAGAGGGCATTAGACACGGGTTTCTTGACTTCCGCAAGGCGTTTGACACAGTTCCCCACAGTCGTTTAATGAACAAAGTAAGAGCATACGGACTATCAGATCAATTGTGTGATTGGATTGAGGAGTTCCTAGATAACAGAACGCAGCATGTCATTCTCAATGGAGAGAAGTCTTCCGAAGTAAGAGTGATTTCAGGTGTGCCGCAGGGGAGTGTCATAGGACCGTTGCTATTCACAATATACATAAATGACCTGGTGGATGACATCGGAAGTTCACTGAGGCTTTTTGCAGATGATGCTGTGGTGTATCGAGAGGTTGCAACAATGGAAAATTGTACTGAAATGCACGAGGATCTGCAGCGAATTGACGCATGGTGCACGGAATGGCAATTGAATCTCAATGTAGACAAGTGTAATGTGATGCGAATACATAGAAAGATAGGTCCCTTATCATTTAGCTACAAAATAGCAGGTCAGCAACTGGAAGCAGTTAATTCCATAAATTATCTGGGAGTACTCATTAGGAGTGATTTAAAATGGAATGATCATATAAAGTTGATCGTCGGTAAAGTAGATGCCAGACTGAGATTCATTAGAAGAATCCTAAGGAAATGCAATCCGACAACAAAGGAAGTAGGTTACAGTACGCTTGTTCGCCCAGTGCTTGAATACTGCTCAGCAGTGTGGGATCTGCACCAGGTAGGGTTGATAGAAGAGATAGAGAAGATCCAACGGAGAGCAGCGCGCTTCGTTACAGGATCATTTAGTAATTGCGAAAGCGTTACGGAGATGATAGATAAATTCCAGTGGAAGACTCTGCAGGAGAGACGCTCAATAGCTTGGTACGGGCTTTTGTTAAAGTTTCGAGAACATTCCTTCACCGAAGAGTCAAGCAGTATATTGCTCCCTCCTACGTATATCTCGCGAAGAGACCATAAGGATAAAATCAGAGAGATTAGAGCCCACACAGATGCATACCGACAATCCTCCTTTCCACGTACAATACGAGACTGGAATAGAAGGGAGAACCGATAGAGGTACTCAGGGTACCCTCCGCCACACACCATCAGGTGGCTTGCGGAGTATGGATGTAGATGTAGATGTAGAAGTGCAAAACTGCTAAGCAGGGATGGCTATAGGACAAATGTAAGGATGTAGAGGCTTATCTCACTAGGGGTAAAATAGATACTGCCTACAGGAAAATTAAAGAGACCCTTGGAGAAAAGAGAACCATTTCTATGAATATCCAGAGCACAGAAGGAAACCCAGTTCTAAGCAAAGAAGGGAAAGCAGAAAGGTGGAAGGAGTATATAGAGGGACTATACACTTCAGTACAATATTATGGAAATGGAAGAGGATATAGATGAAGATGAAATGGGAGATACGATACTGCGTGAAGAGTTTGACAGAGCACTGAAAGACCTGAGTCGAAACAAGGCCCCAGGAGTAGACAGGCATTCCATTGAAACTACTGACGGCCTTGGGAGAGCCACTCATGACAAAACTCTACCATCTGGTGAGCAAGATGTATGAGACAGGTGAAATACCCTCAGACTTCAAGAAGAATATAACAATTCCAATCCCAAAGAAAGCAGATGTTGACAGATGTGAAAATTACTGAACAATCAGTTTAATAAGTCACAGCTGCAAAATACTAACAATAATTCTTTACAGGCAAATGGAAAAACTGGTAGAAGTTGACCTTGGGGAAGATCAGTTTGGATTCCGTAGAAATGTTGGAACACGTGAGGCAATACTGACCTCACGTCTTATCTTAGAAGAAAGATTAAGGAAAGGCAAACCTACATTTCTAGCATTTGTAGACTTAGAGGAAGCTTTTCAAAATGTTGACTGGAATACTCTCTTTCAATTTCTAAAGGTGGCAGTGGTAAAATACTGGGAGCGAAAGGCTATTTACAATTTGTAGAGAAACCAGATGGCAGTTATAAGAGTCAAGGGGCATGAAAGGGAAGCAATGGTTGGGAAGGCAGTGAGACAGGGTTGTAACCTCTCCCCGGTGTCATTCAATCCGTATATTGAGCAAGCAGTAAAGGAAACAAAAGAAAAATTCGGAGTAGGTATTAAAATCCATGGAGAAGAAATAAAAACTTTGAGGTTCGCCGAGGACATTGTAATTCTGTCAGAGACAGCAATGGGCTTGGAAGAGCAGCTGAATGGAATGGACAGTGTCTTGTAAGGAGGATATAAGATGAACATGAACAAAAGCAAAACGAGGTTAATGGAATGTAGTCGAATTAAGTCTGGTGATGCTGAGGGAATTAGATTAGGTAATGAGACACTTAAAGTAGTAAAGGAGTTTTGCTATTTGGGGAGCAAAATAACTCATGATGGTCGAAGTAGAGAGGATATAAAATGTAGGCTGGCAATGGCAAGGAAAGTGTTTCTAAAGAAGAGGAATTTGTTAACATCGAGTATAGATTTAAGAGTCACAAAGTCGTTTCTGAAAGTATTTGTATGGAGTGTAGCCATGTATGAAAGTGAAACATGGACAATAAATAGTTTGGACAAGAAGAGAATAGAAGCTTTCGAAATGTGGTGCTACAGAAGAATGCTGTCTTACCATTATATAATCTATCTGATACCTTTTAGTATCTCCAGGGTTCTTCCATGTATACAACCTTCTTTCATGATTCTTGAACCAAGAGTTAGCTATGATTAATTTATGCTCTGTGCAAAATTCTACCAGACAGCTTCCTCTTTCATTTCTTATCCCCAATCCGTATTCACCTACTATGTTTCCTTCTCTCCCTTTTCCTACTCTCGAATTCCAGTTACCCATGACTATTAAATTTTCCTCTCCCTTCACTATCTGAATAATTCAGCACTATCCTGCTGGAATTGCCCACATGTGTCGGAATACAAATGTTCATTAAATAGAAAAGTATTTTGGGATATAAATCCTGGCAGATGTGAGAATGCCTAGTTACAGAAGTACTGGGCAGAGGATACAAGATTTCCCCAGTAGTTGACTCAAATGCCTAGGAAAATTTTGATAAGTTAAGAAATTATTTACATGAGAATGACAATACCAAAGTGGGAGAATGAGGAGCACCTGATTATGACAAGTTGTTCACAGTGAGACCATTTGTTAACGATATCAAACAAAACTTTTCCCTTGTTGAACCTGACAAATATAATTCAGTGTATGAATTAAACATTCCTTTTGAAGTTCGCGTATCCCTGAAACAACACGTAACACACAAACAGCACAAATAAGATATAAAAGTTTTTGTCTATGCTGGATCCAGTGACACTGTGTATGATTTTGAAATATACCAAATGGAAAGGAACTGTACACAATGACGTTGGTCTTGGAATGAGTGGTAATACTGTGATAAGGTTTGTGGAATAACTACCTGAATATAAAAATTTTGTAATGTTCACCGACAACTGGTTCATCCCTTACGATCTTATTTCTGCCCTGAAAGAAACTGGTATATTGGTTGATGGAACTGTTAGATCCACAAGACTTCAAGGGTGCAATCTAAAAGTGGACAGTGAGCTGAAAAAGCAGTACAAGGATCATATGACTACAGAACTGAAACAAAAAGGAAAATCATAGCACTGAAGTGGTATGATAACAAGTCTGTCATCGTTGCATGATCATACAAAGTAATAAATCAAGTGGAACTTGTGAAACATTGGGCAGTTGAAGAACGAAAATGTATTGACATTCCAATACCAGACAATGTTAGTGAATATAACTGTTCTATGACGTGTGTTTTGTATGCGTGGCTCCTATACCATCAACATTGCAGACGAAGAGGAATTATGAAACACATGTCTCTGTTCATTTTTCGGTCTGATATGGCTCATGGACTGCTAAAAGCAGAAGATATGGCCATCAGATGACAGTCCCTTGTCAACTGTTGTGAAGCAACCAGTCCCATTTGTTCCCACCCCAGTTGATGGCGTAAGACATGACAATACTGGACATTGCAGAGCACCTGGAAAACATAGAGATGTAAACTGTGCATTAAAGCATATTCTTGAACAAAATGCATTAAATGTTAGAAACCTCTCTGTTCTGCCAAACACAGGAACTGTTTCTTTAATTTTCATGTAAAGTAACATCCAGTCTATAACAACCCTGTTAAACTGCCTTAAGATTAAAGTTGAATTCTTTTATATATTATTTTTCCTTTTTCCTTTAATAAACTGCATCTACTTGTACAATTAAAATTTTTATTCAGATTCTGTCACCATGCACTGAAAATCCCAACCCCCTCAGTGAAGGAAACAAATCCTTACCCAATGATACCATATAGGGTCATCTCAAATTTCCCTCCTCAAACTAAAACTAAAATGAAATATTCTTACAAATGTAAGTTATTCCAATCATTATGTATGGAAATAAGTTAAAAATATTTTTTCACCAATTATTAAAATCTGTGATGGAAAGGGTTAATAATCACAATTATATCAATCATTTTAATATACATGTGACGGGTCAAAAGGAGTAAGAGCAGTATGACCTACAGTCAAACAATGTCAGAAGAGAGTATTCTGCACTCTGTCATCCTCTTTCAATGTGAATAAGACAAATTAGCAAATGCATAGATTATTCCAATCTGTTTAGTGTCTTTAGTTGGCACTGAAACTTCTTAAGATTTTTTTCTTCGGTTCAGTAGATACGATTTTGTTTTCAAACTCAAATGGCCCTTGCATTGCTCTGCTTATGTTCAACAAATAGCTGAGCACAGTCAAAAGGACAAACAATGATATGACCCATGTTGTTGTTGTGGTCTTCAGTCCAGAGACTGGTTTGATGCAGCTCTCCATGCTACTCTATCCTATGCAAGCTTCTTCATCTCCAAGTAACTACTGCAACCAAAATCCTTCTGAATCTGTTTAGTGTATTCATGCCTTGGTCTCCCTCTACAATTTTTACACTCTGTGCTTCCCACCAATACTAAATTGATGATCCCTTGATGCCTCAGAACATGTCCTACCAACTGATCCCTCCTTTTAATCAAGTTGTGCTACAAATTCCTCTTCTCTCCAATTCTATTCAGTACCTTCTCATTAGTTACATGATCCACCCATTTAATTTTCAGCATTCTTCTCTAACATGACATTTTGAAAGCTTCTATTCTGTTCTTGTCCAAACTATTTATCGTCCATGTTTCACTTCCGTACATGGCTACACTCCGTACAAATACTTTCAGAAAAGTCTTCCTGACACTTAAACCTATACTCGATGTTAACAAATTTCTCTTCTTCAGAAATGCTTTCCTTGCCATTGCCATTCTACATTTTATATCCTCTCTACTTCGACCATAATAAGTTATTTTGCTCCCCAAATAGCAAAACTCATCTACTACGTTAAGTCTCTTATTTCCTAATCTAATTCCCGCAGCATCACCTGATTTGATTTGACTACAGTCCATTATCCCCGTTCTGCTTTTGTTGATGTTCATTTTATATCCTCTTTTCAAGACACTGTTCACTCCGTTCAACTGCTCTTCCAGGTCCTTTGCTGCCTCTGACAGAATTACAATGTTGTTGGCAAACCTCATAGTTTTTATTTCTTCTCCATGGATTTTATTTAATTTCTACTCCAATTTTTCTTTTGTTTCCTTTACTGCTTGCTCAATATACAGACTGAATAACATCACAGATAGGTAACAACGCTGTCTCACTCCCTTCTCAACCATTGCTTCCCTTTCACGCCCCTTGACTCTTATAACTGCCATCTGGTTTCTGTACAAATTGTAAATAGCCTTTCATTCCTTGTATTTGACCCCTGCCACTTTCATAATTTGAAAGAGAGTATTCCAGTCAACATTGTCAAAAGCTTTCTTTAAGTCTAAAAATGTTAGAAATGTAGGTTTGCCTTTCCTTGCTCTATCTTCTAAAATAAGCGTGAAATGAACCATATGTAAAATAAAAATGAGAATGAGTTTGGAGAGTGAGTTATTGAACCGGGATTGTGTGCATTATGTTAGCTGTTCTGGGTTGTGTTAGGACAACTGGGAGTTATGGAGTGCATCACTGTGTGCTGCAACTTGAGAAAACTATAATCCTGAAGGGAAATAGTAGCATTGCATGTTGAAAGGCAAATTCATTTGTATTTGTGACGAGTACTATTTATGGGTCTGTGGCAGCTTGGGAACCTGTGTGCGAGGCTGATGGTAAGCGAACTGGCAGATCCAAAGGCAATGGGGAGGCTGACCATGTATTCACAGGGACAGGGACAGGGACAGGGACCTCTCTCTCTCTCTCTCTCTCTCTCTCTCTCTCTCTCTCTCTCTCACACACACACACACACACACACACACACACACACACACACACAATTTTCCGTCTCTTTTGTCATATGAAGGAATCTTGTGTTTCAAAAGTTGCAGTTATCAGTTTTTGCCAAATATGACTTGCAAGTAGACATTCTTTCTCTTTTTCCTGCTCCTACCCTCAGAATGGAATGTGTGTATCCTAACTCTTTGCGTGTAATGTTATTGTGTAGAAGAAAGCGAAAGTTTTCTAAATGTTTGCGAATCATATGACTGAAGAGGGTTTCTGATAGCAATCTAGTATTGACCTACTAGGAGGTGGGAAACCACCTAAAAACCACTCCAGGCTGGCTGGCACACCAACCCTCATCATTAATGCACCAGATGGATTTGATCTGATCTGGGGCCAATGCACCTCCCCACCCCAGAAACACCACTTGAACACACATGGCTATCCCAGCTGGTCATCTTTCTCACTTTTCTTAACTGGACATCATTTTAGGGATATTTCTACAACAAATGAGATCTCTGAGTTACGTTCAGACATTTTCATCACTGAATAGTGTTTTTCAAAAAGAATGGATACAATAACATGACTTCAAGTATGCAAACAATTTAACAAATGCCAATCATATAACACAAACATATTTCGATTTTAAGCAATAAAAATAAAGAAAGGAATGTGAAAAATACCTTAGGAACAGGCAGTTCTCGCTTCATATGCTTTTTCTCATCTTCCACAAACCAGTCTGGCAGGTTTTCGTCATTAAATGCATACCTATTCCAACCAGCATCAATCAATTCTCGCCTCATCTTCTTTGATGTAATGAGCATTGTTCCTAATGCTAAGCCTTCTTCATCCAATTTACGTTTGCGAATTTTGTTTTCTAAAATGAATTAGAGGACAATTTGGTTTACACAAAATTGCACATAATAATATAGGATGCAAAAAAAATTCAGAAGATAATGAATTCCACATTAATCATTACTTACGCTGTTCCTTGGGAACTATTTCAAAGTCATCTTTTCCATGAGTACGTTTTGAACTAGCTACTGATGAAGGAGGGAGGTGATTTTCAACATCATAATCGCTGTCATCATCTGTATCGGTATCAGTATCATCACTTGCAGCAGACAGAGTATTCATGTGGCTGTTATCTTCAGTATTATTATTGACTTGACTGGCATTTTTAACTGTTTTGAGTTTATTCACTTCTTTGCTGTGATTTTCTGATGCACTTTCTTCTCCAATTATTTTACCTCCTTTTCTCTTGAAGTCTTCAACCAATTTATCTAACTCAAAATCTTCATCATCCTCATTTTCTAAGTTTTTAAAAATATCCTGCAGAAAACATGTATTTGAATGATACTTGATCAATGAACAGACAAGCAGATTAGTTTTCATATAAAAACCTAAACTGTATGTATTATTCACTGATAAATTATTATTATTATTATTATTATTAATGATTATTATAATTATAATCCTCACTCATGAGCAACTGAATTACAAGATAGTTGCTGTGTTGCTGAGGGACAAATCCAGTCACTACAGTGAATGGAATAGTCTGACACACTGTGCGACTAAAATGACTTCAAACCTAGCACTGACAATGGAAATGATACCCCATGTGCAGTACGGGGAAAATGTGGTCTTTTGCATATTTGATTGTGCTAGGATAAAGGGTGCCCAATGTATGGAATGCACTGTATGTTGGTTTAGGATAACCACCAGCAGTGAAGTAAATAGCCAATGGTAATACCATAGAAAGATAAATGTAGTAATCCGCAAATTACTGCACTGCTGCCATCAATACTATGGTGCATGTCAGTACGCATGTTCATTCGAGTAGTGCGCTGTTCCACTACTCCGGGCTCCTACCAGAGGCCTGTGACCTTGATGTGGAACTTCTATTGCCTGCAACCAATAGCAAGTGGCACCACATTCTCTTTATATAGCAATGTACAGGTTCTGAACTGCACTCTTGTTTATGTTCTCTAAACTAATTAGTACTTATCCTGTCATGCTGTTGACTTAATAAATAACAGATTTCTTACAAATGTGCCTTTTATTGTGTTCAGAGTTAGAACACAAGTGACAATGAGTAGAACTTCCATGTACTCAACTTTAGTGACTGTTTTTTTTGTGTGACTTATCCATGGATGTGGTATGTCAATTACTTCTACAGCAGCACCAATTTACCTTTGCCACATTGGGAAAACTATAGGCTATGTTGCAAGTTCAGGCTCCACTGTTTCAGGTACACCCAACGCTGTTTCTGTCATCCATGACTCTGCTGAATACTGGGAAGCTTATGAAAAGCCACTCTGCCAACACTTCATAGCATTTTGGGTGACAGTCAAAAACACTCTGCCTGCATGTAGTAGTTGTTGTGCAATTACCACTTTTGCATGAACTGGCTCCACTCATTTTTTATGAAATATGTAGTCTTCTTATCATTGCAAGTGCACCCATGTCATTGCCACAATTGCACTCGGGCAGCAAAGATACAGGTTGAGCCATAAGTATTGATTTATTATTAAAAACTCCAAGGAATCCAATGTAGATTTCATGGTTAGGGATGTGATCGTATGCCTTGCACTCATTAAGGAAGTTCAACGGGGAGCCCTCCAATGTGAGGACCCATCCTTGGAATAAGTTTTAAACATTGCTCAGTCCTTTGAAGTTTACCCTGTTGCGGGCCACTAAATTGAAGCAAGGGCAACATTGCTGTCATTGGCACTAGCCTGTAGCAATAAGTTTGCTGTGTAAAGAGGAAGGTGATAGCATTCAGACCAGGGAACCTAGCTGCAACTGACATACCCGTCAGCAACAACAACAAGGATAATGTGCACCACTTCCATCATTCCCCTCTTACTTTGTGCAACACGAGACAGAGCTGTATGTTCCAGGCACTGAGCATCAAGCCACAAGTTTCACAAGAAAGACCACACTGCATCAGTTTGTCGTTCTCAGACTTTCTCAGTTCAAATGGGTGTTGATGTTCGTCCTATTTCATCACTGTCAGCAGGTCAGAATAAGCTCATTATTGATGTGTCAGAGTGGAACAAACTTTCTTGCTGCAAGTGGACACCAGAGCAGCTGTTTTGCTCCTCAACTCTCGAACATACATTTCGCTTGACTCCCCAATGTTGATTCCCGTCATATGATACCTGGTCAGCTACAATAAACGGTATATTCCTATTCTTGGTCAGTTTACTACTGCCATGGCTTACAAACCTGTAGTCCGTCCTATCATATATTTGATTGCTAACGATCCTCATGCTGAAAATTTGTTTGTGTTAGATGCTTTTGTTGCTTCTGAATTTACTATTATTGGCACTATGCTTCTTGTATCAGGTCAGGTTCCTTATCAAGACCTAGATTCATTGTATTGTGAATTTCCGAATTTGTTTTCCGAGGGATGAGGATGTGTAAACAACTTCACAGTACATATCACACTTAAACCTACGGCTCAGCCTGTACCTGTGTCCTTATGTGAACATGTTAATTCTGATTTGGATCGGTTGACTACACTAGGCATCATACAACTGACTTCACCACTAGTGACTGTAAAAAAAACTGTTGGGTCAGCTTCAAATTTGTGGAGATTTTAAAGCTATCACAAATTCACAGTCTACTACTGACACACACACTCTTGCTCAAGCTGACAACTACTTGTAAAACCGGTCTTTTCCAAAACTGACTTGGCTGAGACCTACCTACAGGTATCCTTACAGCTGCCCAGCTATATTTCAAAGCTTTTTTGAGCAACTTACAGCAGATGTTCGTTGCTGCACGGTGACAACAGTAACAGGAACTACAATGGAAGAACACTTATGTAACCTTGGTCTCTTTATTGTTTTGCACACAGCAGACCTTAAGTGTAATCTTACTAAGTCACAATTTTCTCAACCTCTATTGTGTATTTCAGCCATGAAATTTATAGGCAGGGTGTTTAAACCCTGGAACAGGATGTTGCCTCTATTAAGGTTTTGCCTCAAATGACCAATTTGCAGGCACTACAGGTGGTTCCTTGATAAAATAGCACACAATCACAGGTTTATTCTAGGTCCAGCCACCAGGGTGACATTCCGCACCAACTGCTTTATAAAATTGTTCCTTTCAAGATGTCACCAGTCTATGAGCATGTATTTGGGTAACTTAAAAACAAATCCCTCTGGACCTTGCCTTGTGGCCTTCACATCTGGTAAATATTTAATCTTTGTTACAGATGCATCCCAGTATGGGTTGGGGATGTTTCCGGCCCATCATCATGCGGATGGTTCTGAGCAACCTGAGCCCAATGCAGCTCGGCAGCACTATTTCCAAGTCAAAACAGAAGCCCTTGCGATCACTATTCCTTAAAAACAATTAATGTATTCTTATCAATACAAAGTTCCACTTAGCCACATATCACACCTTTAGTTTTCTTGTTTCACTCTTCAGCTACTTAGCTCAACAAAGCTGTTCATCGCCTTCAACATTGGATCTTATTTTCATCAAGTTATTCAATTAGGAGATCCATTTCCATCCAATGTCACAGCAGGTCAAAAAGGCTGCATTGTCTCAGTTACCAACAGGGTCCAATCTTTGTTGGATTTCAAAGGACTGTTGTGCTTTCAACTTGAGATGAAAGCAAGACATACTACTGCTTGTTACCATATTACCAGCTCCAGGACTGCATCTGCTACAACTGCAGACCCAGTCATCTGCTACAACAGCAGACCCAGTGCTTAAACAAGTGGTTTACATGATACGTCATTGGTGACCTGATCATCCACCGGCCTGGCTTTCCCTGTTACATAGTGGCATTCTCTTTTTGACAGAAGGTGGTACTTCCTGTTTTGCGATTCTGGGCAACATTGCATAGGGAAGTTCTCAACCTGTTACATCAATGTCATTGGGGAACCTTTTGCACTAAACAACTGGCATGTTGTCATGTGTTCTGGCCTGGTATGGATCGTGAGGTAGAACACCTGCTCATGGTTGCTGCAAGTGTTCAAATCAACAGAACAGGCATCAGCACACTATGTCGTCGTCCCCCCCCCCCCCCCCCCCCCCCCCCCCCCGGCCAGGATCCATGCTACAATGGGAAAGAATACATATCGAATTTGCTGGAACATTTTGAGACATTTTTTGGTTATTGGTTGTTGATGCCTTTTCCATGTTTCCTTATGTTGTTCATTGCCTGTCTATCACAGTAGATGCAACTCCCAAGGCACTGTAAAATTCTCTTTTCTGTTGAAGGCCTACCTTATAGAGTGGTTTCGGGCAATAGCCATCAATTGTTGGCTGAACCCATGCAATGATATTTGCCATGTCATGGTGCCTCCCTTCTAGCCACAATCCAATGGCGAAGCAAAATGTCTTTTATGAATTTTGAAAATGCAAATGCAAAAATGTGTCACGGGACATACAGCAGATGAGGCCCTCACATCCCTTCTCATTTCTTCCTCCTGACAGACAGGCGTCCGGCAGTGACATTGACATGGACTCGAGGGTTTGGATGATACCCGCACTGGATACCAAGCATGGGTGCCATGTATTCATAGTACATACCGATGAGTGCCTCATGGTGCGCCACTATCAGCTGTGCTCTTCGGCGGGCACAGACCGCTGCCCTTGCACCTCATCCACTACTGCTGCAGTTCGTGTGGGCAGCATGTCAACTGGGCTTGGCCCATTCACACACCTGATGTGGTCTCCAGCTGTTCCACCAGTGGGATAGCCTCACACATATGATGCAACTCAGACTCTGATGTCCCTGTGGTGCTTCTTTGCAGTAGAGGTACAGTGGGGCTTCATCAATGCATCCACAGCCATCTCCTACGCCAATGCAGGCATTTCCTAGACTGACGTAGGTGCCATCTACACTAACGCTGATGCCTGCCACCACCTGCTGGCACATCCTACATTATCTTTGGACAACACACCTTCCCAACACATAGCAACTCAAGAAGAGTCCAATGCTGACCTGCGCCCTGCCTGTGGAGTGCCAGAGTTGTCCACTTGCTCTCCTGGAGTGGACAGAAGGCATGTGTGTCCAGACTCGAGCCACTTCCATCCCTATTCAATTGTTCGCAAGGACTGGGAACTGTTTGCAACCAGGACAACCGCTTCAGACAATGTGGATGTGACAACCATCAGCACACTGCAGAGAAGCTGCCATTTGGTAGAGGAGCTGCCATTTTGTCACTCTCCCCCAAGGAGAAGGAATAAACCATGTTGTCCACAGCACACTTGCACGTTGTGAACAGCACACGCTTACAGCAGAAAGACGACATACAGAATGGCGCACCCACAGACTGCGTTGTCTTCTATATCTTTCACATCACTTGCAGCGCCATCTGTTGTTGACAATTGTAACTACTGTAATTTTGAAAGTTTGTCTGCCTGAAAATGTACTGTTGTCCCAAGCATATTGCAACAAACAGTGTATTTCTATCGTTGCTCGTTTAGTTTGTATTGCCGTTTCAAATATACCGGTCATTTTTGAAACACCCTGTACATGATCATTTGAATAGCATGCCATTCAGCTGCTCTGGGCCCGCACCAGAGGCCGCTGACCATTGTCCAGAGCATTCATCACCTGCAGCCGACAGCAAGCGGTCCCAGGTGGGCAAATGCTGCTTATATGGCCATGTACTGGCTCTGGTCGGCAGTCTTGTGTAAGTTCTCTGAATTATCCTGTACTTATGCAGCATGCCGTGACTTAATAAAGAGTTGGCTTCTAATAACCGTATCTTTTATTGTGTTCTGAGTGAGAACAATAAGGTTTGCATTTCATTACTATAGATGGTTAAGTTGTCAGAGTGGCCGCATGGCTGAAAATTACTCATCAATTCAATACTGGCCAACAACAACACAACCAGTGAGCAAAGGTACCATTTAGTAAGATCACCTCACTGTAGGATAAAAACTGTCACCATGCCACACAGGTTCCTGGGTACAGAAACACCACCATTTGATACTCAAAGCATGGTGAAAGGATACCCGTGCCTGTGTACTGGGTTACTACTGGTTCACACTGATGGCAGGATTCATTCAAAATCATGTAATGAGGTGAATCCTGTTTCCAACACGGCAATTTTCAGTTACATGTTGGAGCTTTTCTCATGTAGGAGGATGTTAACAAGGGATGTAACGTGGACCTTTTATCACTATTCTATTGTCTCATATTGGTAGATAATATAGAAACCTACTGCCCGATCATGCACATATAAGAATATGAATTAAAGTAAGGTTGCTACTCACCACATATAGGAAAAGAATATAGGAAAAGACGATTGAGTAGCAGTCAGGCACATTTAAAAGTAGATTGTTGGAAAATATCAGCATTCAGCTAAAGTCCACCATCAGTTGAGAGACCAGTAGAAAGAAACAGAAGACACACACACACACACACACACACACACACACACACACACACACACACACACACACAAGTGCGCGCGCACACGCTCGCGTTGTCACTATTGTCTTAAGGCACTGTGGTGCCACTGCTGTGTGATCTCATTTGGGGTAGGTAGTGGTTGTAGAGAAGAAGTGTGGTCTAGAGAGAGGGAGAAGTAGAAGGGTAGGAATGGCAGAAGAAGCTGTATTGCTGCCTGTAAGAGTGGGCAGAGACATGGGAGGGGTAGGATGGTGGGCTGTTAAATGCACCATCTGGAGAGCTGTGCTGGGTGAGAAAAGAGAAGCAGAGGGGGAGCGGGGGGGGGGGGGGGGGGCAGAGGAAGGACCATGCAAGTAAACTGAGGGGAGAGGAGGAGCAGGGTGGGGGTGGGGGTGAAGGAGGCATGTATGATGCAGGAGTGAGAGCAGGGAAGTGAACAGAGGCAGGGACGTGTGAAGGTTGAGGCTGTGGTGGTTATGGGAATGAAGAATAAGTTAAACAGATTTCCCATCAGCACAATTCAGAAAAGCTAGTATTGGTGAAAAGAATCCCACTGGCACGGGTTGTGAAGCAGCACATCAACAAGTAATGTTGACACAAAAGATAGCTGTCAAACTGTGCCCAAGAAACAACTAGACTACCCACTTGCAGAGCATGCTCAGCAACACGATGCGTTCAACTTCACTGACTGCTTCACAAACCATGCCATTTGAATTCTTCCCACCAACACTAGCTTTGCTGAATTATACAGGTAGGAAATCTACCTGTAACCCCACTGGTCTCAGCTTGCACAAATTCTTGTTGCTCCCCTGCCTATATCTCATTCTCTGCTCTCACAACAGTGTCACAAATGCCTTTTGTCCCTCGAATTCACTTCTGTACAAGCGCCCCCCCCCCCCCCCCCGCACACACACACACACACACACACACACACACACACACACACACACACCATCCCTGCCACATCTCTGCAAACTCCAATAGGCAGGACTGAAGCACTGTTGGAATTGGCCACCTCATACAAATATCTGTCTGTAACACTGTAACACTTTGTAGGGATAAGAAATGGAATGACCACATAGGTTCAGTCGTGCGTGAAGCAGGTGATAAGACTTCGGTTTATTGGTAGAATACTGGGGAAATGCAATCAGTCAGCAAAGGAGATTGCTTACAAATCACTCATGCTACTGTTTCTAGAACATTGCTGAAGTTTGTGGGACCCGTACCAAAGAGGACTAACAGGGGTTATTGAACATGTACAGAGAAGGGCAACACAAATGGCCACAGGCTTGTCTCATCTGTAGGAGAGTGTCAAAGAAATACTGAAGGAATTGAACTGGAATACTCTTGAAGATAAACATAAACTATCTTGAGAAAGTCTATTAACACTTTGAGTGCCAATCACGTCAACTGACGGGATGTGGGAATTTCTGTAGAGTGATGATCACGTCATTTGACGTGATCTGCTTTCTCCTGCTTTTAAATACGAAATCATGTTTATTGAAGAGATCTATTGGCCTTCATTGTCCTACTTGGGACATTTAGTGTCCATAACAGCCGATAGATCATGTACATTTAGTTCTTCAAATGGCCCATAGATCGTATTCGCTGTATGAACCCAAGCAGGTAGAAAGTGGCGTCTGCTCATTAACTACATAAGTAAATGGACATGGCTTCACGCTCTCTTACAGACGACAAAATTTTGCGTGAATTGGAGGACGAATTTGTTGATAATGAGAGTGGGGATGACGACATCGACAATTCAGATGATGATCCTGACTTTGTCCAAGAAGAACTGCATCAAATTTCAAGTGAGTATTTTGAATCACGATTTTGTATTATACCACTGTTGAACCACTTGTTTACGTTGCTTCTTCATTTTCTGAACACTGAAAAATGATTTTCTTCTTTTTGGGTTCAGAGAATGAAGAAAGTGATTCTACTATGGATGTAGAACCACAAAATATCCGTCCTGACAACAGTGAAAAGAGGTCAAGACAAAGGTGCGGCACGGCAAGAGATTGTACTGGGTCTACAGAGGAGTGGACTGATATAGACTGTTTGCCAAGTATAGACATTTTTAGTGGGGACCAGGATACCAATTTTCTGTTAATGGATGTAAAACCGCAGATTATGACGAATAAAATGTCAGTAAAACATATTTTTCATATCCGTAAACTTTTGTATATTTTGTAAAACCTTAGAATCATTAAAAATACAAGGCAAAAAAATTAAATGATTAAAGGAGCTGTATATACATTTTCTAGAAGGAGAAGATGCTGGCTTTCATAAAAAGTTAGTACCACATCAAAGTGTAGGCTAGTTTTTGTAAAACAAATGTACAATATTAGCAAAAAACACTGGTATTCTAAGAAATGGCACGGTTTACATGGCCGGAAGCCAAAGTGTTAACAAAGTTTCAAGAACCAGCTTTAAATGATTACGAATATAGTACAACCCCCTATTTATCCCTCACAATCATCCTTGCCGCACTAAATACGTGAATGGAACAGGAAGAAACCCTAATAAATGGTACTATGGGGCATACCCTCTGTCCTGCACCTCATGGTGGTTTGCAGAGTGTAGATCCCACTCTTGTGTGCACCAACTACACACCCCAACTGAGATTGCTACTAATGGCAATGGTACCATGTTGCCCAGAGATGACAGTGTCAGTGTCTGTGTGTGTGTGTGTGTGTGTGTGTGTGTGTGTGTGTGTGTGTGTGTGTGTGTGTATGTGAGTACGCGAACGTGCGTACTTGCTCATTTGCACGTGTGGGCGTGCACACACGAGTGTATGAATGTGTATGTCTCTCTCATCTGATGAAGGACTTTGTCCAAAACTAGATATTTTCCAATGTCTACTTTTAAATGTGCCTGTCTGCCATCAAACCTTTCTCTATATATTTAGTAACAACCTGTTCTAATTCATATTGCTGTTCTAATCCAGATTTTGCATGTGCTTATACAGTTACATTTCATTTTGTAAGTTGGTATCGGTTTTTCCATTTGTTTTCCTGTGGTGGTTTTATTTCCTTTTTGCCGCATCAAACTAATTTTATTAGAATGCTGATTGATCATCAAAAATATGTACTTATGTATGCCATAGAAGCTTATTTTGCGGCAGATATAGTAACTCTAAATGTAGTGAAGAGGCAGATAAGAACATTGTATTTTCTGTTCATTTTCATATGATACATCTTGAGGAAATTAGGGAATCTGATGATGGCACATTCTAGTACCACTTGGAAGAACTATCCAACCACTAGTGGCACAAGATATCAGACAGTGTACCTGAACAGACAAAAGCCGCAAGATTTTAAAATGATGGAAATAAAGAAAGGGCAAAGACTACTAGTTCTGTAACGCAATTGTACTCATTGGGAACAATTATGGCAAAGTGATTAATAATTTCTATAGAAAATAGTACATACGTGCCAAAATTTTGTAAGACTACTACTTTTGAGAGTCCTGTTTGCGTAACTTGGTGTCAGGTTATTGCATAATTCGTACTTTTTTGTTTGTTTTCTTTACATTTAGCAAGTACTAGGACAATTTATTCAGTTTTATGTTGCCTTTGGAAATAAGCTTGAAGGGATATAGTTCTTGTCTGAAATAATTAATGTGATTTACAATAGTTCTTGACTGTCACAGGTAATTACTTACACACAAACTCCGACAATAAAGTTCAGTACAATAAAGTTTGGTGAATAGTCCAGTAAAATTTACATAGATGAACTGTGAGCTACAGTTACCTTACTGTCCTTCGAAATAGTCACCTCCCGTAACTATGCACCACTGAGCTCTGCTATAAACGTACAGGAAAGTTTGCATTAAGTCTTACTTTGGGAGTGTTCAAAAACTGCGTCACGTTTCGTTGGATGTCAGGAATATCGTCAAATCTCTTTCCTTTCAAAGTCAGTCTGAGACGAGGGAATAGGAAGAAGTCTGAAAATTGAGATCTGGCGAGTATGGTGGATGTTAAAGTTGAACCACCTCCTTTTTTGCCAGGAACTGTTTGACAATACTGGCTGTGTGTGGGCGAGCATTGTTGTGAACAAAAAATCAGGAACCTTGTTATGCATACTGTGTAGATGTTGCATGAAACGGGTCAAAATATCAACGTATCGTGCAACGTTCAACAGGTAGAAATTCCTTGTGGGTAATGCCTTGACTAACAAAAAAGGTGATGAGCATCATCTTGATGTCTGATTTTTCAGCTCTGACCTTTTTCCGATGAGGTGATGTCAAAGAACACCATTCCATGCTTTGCCGTTTCGTTTCAGGGTTGTACCGGTGACACCAGGTTTCATCCACAGTGACAATACAGTTCAAGAAATTGGGTATCACATCCACCATTTCGACAAAATCCTGAGAAGTCTCTAAATGTGCCTGCTTCTGATCATCAGCCAAGTTTTGTGGCACAAGATGACAACACGTTTTCCTCTTCCCTAACTCCTGGGTAAGGATTTGTCACATGTATCCACGTATCATCTGCAGTTCATCCGCTATCATGTGCACAGTTACTCGATGGTCGTTCATGATTAATGTTCTCACTTTCTCAATGTTTTTCTTACTGACAGCAGTTACTGGTCGTCTGCTATGGGGATCGTCAGAAACACTTTCCCGGCCTCCTCAAAAACAGGTGAACCCCTCGTACACACACTTCATGGACAGTGCTTGATCCCCCCCCCCCCCCCCACACACACACACACACACACACACACACACACACACACACACACATACGACATTGCATGCATTTCTTTCCGTGTCTTGCCAAGCTTAAAACAAAACTTTAAATTGATCCTTTACTCGTTCATTGTTCTCTTCTCATTTCAGAACTTACTCACTAAAGAAGCACTTCGTCCAACAGGTCTAACATGGAACACATACAATACTCAACTGAACTACGGTGAGGGCAGGTTGTCAACACCAGCCGCTACGCAGGTGCAACATTGTGAGTCACCAATGTTGCCCAATTAACTGTTCCAACTTCATTCACCAAACTTTACTGTCAGAGGTTGTAGACTGGCCAACTTTTCCCTTTTTTAGGTCACTGACTAGTTTCAGTTTAACACTAACAAAATGGAAATGTTCAATAAATGTAACTCCATCCTCTATCTGGAATGCAGGACTTCGGCTGGTCGATTGCCAATAATAAAATATCAACAGCCATTATTTTGGTTTTATTTGTTAGGCAACCGTTTCAACATTTCTAACATGAGGATTACCTGATATATGCAGGCCTGAAGATGACATAATGTAATGTCGACACTGGTTGCCTAAGAAATAAAACCAAATTAACGGCTGTTGGTATTTTATTATTGGAAATGGAAATGTGGTTTATTTGTAAAATCAGGATAAAATAACTGGTATTTTAGTTTATTTGCTTGATTCGAGACTGAAAGGACATTTATTTGTGTTTGATTTTTGGAAGCCTCTTATATACAATTCAAAGTCCACTACCAAACGATGAAATGTTTTTTAGTGTTTGATCTTAACGACAACATCAATATACAATTTGCAGCTTCCTGCTTAAAATATTTCCTATAGAAGGACAGCAGAAATTATTTTGGCATTTCCAGTCAGTTACAATAACATGAAATCATTCATATGGCTATAATATTTATTTTAAAGACATACTGAAAGACACAAAACTACTTATTTTGGTGATTTACTCTGATTCAGACTGAGGAAATATAAATTATTGTGACAGTTGCAGAGAACAATGGAGTCTGTTCAATGATTTTCTTGGTTAAATGTCTATGTTTTTTATTTATATCAAACACACCATCTGCATAGAACTGCTGCAGATCCCACAAAGACAATGACATAAGCAGTGTCTTTGTTTTAGTCCTGACCTAACGTTCTCCATGCAAGACAAGTTTTAATGAGTACAACAAAAATAAAGTATGATACTGCTGAGAAATGTCTCGGATGTGCGAAAGTCTATTTTCAACCATATTCTAGTGCTGCTCAGAACATTATTAATAGGATTACTATACAAAATGGAGTGTAGTTCTGGTTGTAGTCAAAGTTGGTAAATAACTTCATCCCCACAGCAACAGCAACCAACATACAATTTTCTCTCTTTTATTACTGGTACATGTTGTTCCCAAAAGAAAAAAAGATGCTTTTAAATCAGTTAATTCAGTCCATCACTAAGCAATTTATGTTCTATTGGTTTCAAGTTTTCTTTGCATAAATTCCTTGGATATAACAATAGTCATAAATAACTTCACTTTCATTCATTTTTCCACCTAAGTTACGTTGGCCACCCACAGGTGACCTATTTCTTCCCCAAGACAGTGCCCCTCCCACTGCTTGACTTCAATCCAACTGAGCACTCTCATGGGATGCCACTGAGCAAGATGCATACATCTCAACTCAACTCCGAACAATCTCTAAGAGTTGTGGGTGTCAGGTGATTGGACACAACAGCTATTGTCAGGACATCAGGGGCAGTGTTAGGAAGATGTCCCCAATTCAACTGCTCATGAAAGTAAAGGAAGATTTCAGTTTAACACCCACTAAATGGCAATGGCATTAAAGATGATCTACTGTTCAACAGGATATATTCATCCTCAGTTTTATCACAAATTCACTAGCAATAGCAGAAGAATCATTTAAGTGAAATAACCATCAAAATATTTCAGACTAGGGGAAGAGTCACTAAATGTAGAATATAATCATTAATGAGAAGAGCCATTATCATAATTTCTTTGAAACATGTAAATCATGGAGAAATTTATGCATATTCAACTTATTAGTTCTTTTTGAAAGAAGATTCATAACCATTCTTAAAGTAGTTCTTATTTTGTAGTATAAGTAACAGATCAGTAAAAGACAAACAATATGTGACACAGAGAACATGAGAACATGTATTTATGTTAGAATTTTTAATCTATTAATTTAAATGTTTATGGAAAATATGTGGATAACTGATGCCTGGGTCATCTAGGAATTAAACATGATCTCTTAGGTAACCACCAGAACTAGAATATTATCGTTCCTATACCTTTTCAAACCACAACTGAGCTTTGTGTGTTCGCTTTTGCTTTTTGCTCCTGTGGTCTAAATCAGTAATCAGTACATTATTATCCTTGTCATCCTTCTTGTATAAGTCTTCATCCTCATCACTCATGTCTGTTCCACTTAACCCTACAAAAATCATAAAAAGATTAATTTGCTTTTAAAAATATCACACAGTTACTGTTCTTAAAAATCAGCATGAAACTATGATGCTAAATTTAAAAAAAAAATTGTATATGGTCAGCATAAGATTATTAATATTTAATAGTTATTGAGTGATGGTGCTACTGCAGTCCAATGAATAACATTATCAATGAAACTGGCTCAAAATGGTCAGAATTGATTCTAATACAACAATTTAACAACAATATTCATCTCTGGAACTAATAAATCTATCATCAAGCCTTCAATTTTGGTGTTCACTTGAGACTTCAATACGCCAACAGAATCAAATTGTGGGTGGTACTAACATTCAAAACAAGGAAGTGGTAGTGTCTGTTATGGAGTAGTTTAAAAGTGTGTATATTTAAAAATCATTCATTTAACAAGCATGTTTACATCAGTGTGACAGCTCTCAGCATGAGAAGAATTACTACTTTAACTGAATGCCATTGGTAATCAGAAACGCAAAAGATGAAGACTGCAAGGCAATTTTACAAGCTCTTTGTGGCTTTAAGTGCCAAACTAGGTGCATACAATGATGAAATACATAGAAGTACAGAAAATTTGGTACTAAGGTACAAATGTCAATAAGATGAAGCTATTATCATTCTATTGTTGAGATAGTACAAAACTGTTACTCGTGAATATTATACGGGATTAATGTCAGATCAGTGTAAGCAAATGAATTGTTACCTTACTTACAATATCTGAAGGCACAATATAATTGTACTGAGCTGAAGAGCTTTCTATTACTTTGGTAGAGATAGATGAGAATTAATTAGAGCTTCCAGATTCCAATAAAGGAGCAGTTGCAATGGTGAAGACGGCCACATAAAAAATAACTACATGCTCTGCCAAATAGTATTTCAAGAGGCAGCTTCAGAGTTTAAAAGCAACATCATTCATCTAAACATACACACGAGTTCAGACACTGAACTACTTCTGGACTAACATCAAGGACACAAAATGTCTGAAGTTTATCGGTTGTGAATAACTCAAAATGTACAAATATTACTTCATTCATCCCACTCAGGCAATGGTCTGATAATGGATGGACACATTCAAATCTATTCACATTAACCCAAATTTTCAGTGCAACTGAGACAGAAAAATAAAGCAATAACAAGAACGAAAATAGTTGCTGATCTTCTTTGCAATACAATGCTGGAATTCCACACAAACGAAAGGTAATATGGTGAGAAAATACGAAATTTCCCCTTGTGTAAGCATCTTCTCTTTATTGTCTGTCATCATCATCTTCATTTTGCTTCTTCCAGCATCAGGCCGGGGTGGGACATTTACAGTCCTTCTACACTTTCCCATGTCTTTGCACTATTCTATAAATGTTTTGTTACAGTCCAAATTCCTTCTTGTTATCCAGCACTTGTTTAATTCAATCCATCCTGCTCAGAGTCTCCCTGTAGTCCTTGGCAACTACCATCCCTTTGTTTTCTATGATCCTCCATACTGTTTCTCTCTTACCTTTTCTGTTAACATTCAGCAGACTTTATTTCTGACCATCAGTAACAGTCTCTCTATATTTTATGAAATTCATAATACAGAGCTCTCTAAATGTACTGAACTATCATTGTCCCTTTTTCTGAATAACAAACATCACAGTATAAAATTTCATGTATTATTTACGTAACATTCATCGGTCCCATCGGACTAGGGAAGGAAGGGGAAAGGAAGTGGCCATACCCTTCAAAGGAACATCCCAAGATTTGGTTGAAGCGATTAGGGAAACCACAGAAAACCAAAATCAGGATGGCTAGACACGGGTTTGAACCATTGTTCTTCTGAATGCAAGTCCAGTGTGCTAACCGCTGCGGCCCCCCTTGCCTGGACAATCTTATTAATACAGCTCATCAGAAATGCTGAACATCAAAACAACAACATAGATATTCCAAAAAGGTAGACATTACTGGTGGTTGTCATCTAACAGAATACCTCCTAGTTTGTCACATAACAGACCAGAATTGCTGGTTCTTGTCAATGCCCACAAGCCTGCATACAGAATTTATGCGATAGATGAAATTGCAAAGCAGCATGGACACCATATATCTTGCCACCATACCATTGTCATCGCAACCCAACTGTGCTGGTATGGGCTTTGGTGAAAATAAGTAGTGTGGAAAAGAACAATACATTTAAAACTGCTAATACTGAGAAACTTTTACATGGCAAAACAGATAGCATCTCAACATTTGCATGCTCAGCTTGAGTAAGATACACAGAAAACCTGCAGGGTGAACATTGCTATGACACAAAAATTGGCAGGTACATGACAACTGCAGTTTTATGTCAAAATGAGGTTAAAAAGTATAGAAATTGTTTAAAAATGGAGGGAACCAAAACATTTTTCTTTCTGTGCAGAAATGATTATTAAGAGTAATGACTAATTTAAGGTAAATAAAATATTTTTTCTTGTCTCATTATTCTTATTTTATTTTTCCTGATTTCCACACAACAAAGTAACAATATTCATGTTGCTTTCTATAGGTGGCAATAGGTTTTCAAAAATTTTCTAGTTCTCTGCATATCTAATACTCTGGGGCACACAAAAACAGGAAAACTTCTGAAGATTTTTGCATACATATGTATCAAAAATTTCTGAAGGAAACAAGGCAATTAGTTCAATTACCTATATGAATTTCCTGTTGAAGGTTCTGGTTGAAATGCTACAAAACTCCACCCCCAGAAAATCATCTCCACACCCATCACTAAAGCACGCCATTTTCACACTCATCTCTTTTTCAAAATGATTCTCATACTGCATTAGGTATTTTCTCCTTTTCTCTCTTCTTCTGCACTCTCCAGTAATAGAATGTCTTTACTTTGTTATTTCAAATGAAGGTATGACAATGCAAATATCTTTTTACTGGTCTCAGTGAGAAATTGCTGAATGTATAGAAAAGTATCTCATATTTAAATTCCCCCATTACATGGAGAGGAGGGGAGGGGAAAACACCGTTTTGTGAGACTGATGATGCTTTGTCATTGTCATTAAATGTATTTATGGTAAAAATTATCATGAAACTCTGCAATCAGACCACCTATGGAGCGTTTCATTGCAGGAAACTGCTGCTTCATTCTATGTCTAAGGTCTTGCTTTAGGAAGGGACATGAGTGGTTAGCACACTACTCTCTTGGTCTTTAATGCTGGTTTTTGAAATTAGAGACACTACTAGTCCTTTAGGTAGCTTATCTATTGTCCTCAGAAAGCTGAATGGCTCCATATCCTGTTCCCCCACAACGGAAAAATTCTTGACAGGATTGAGGATTAAATATAGGATTTATACAGGGCAGTAAAACATTCTGACCAACCAGTTATGCAAACAGTCACAGTATTTACTAAACTGACATTATATACTGATAAATAAAAAGGGTCCTGCTTTTGTGTCAAACACTGTATTACGCAGACACAAAGATGGGAAAGAATTGTCTGCTAGAGATGAGATATGTCTAATTAAACATGGCTAAATGTCACAGGAGAGGACTCAGCATCACAGAATTTTTGACCCGTTACGGCTTCTCCTGTGTAAGTCACATTTTGTAATGGTATACGTGGAGGGGAGCCAGGGGGCATTTATCCCTACCTGGTATGAGGAAAGCTCTATAGAAATTCAGGACAAGCCTATTGCACAGGCTTACCCTTATCATAGCAGATTGGGCAACGTTTGCTTACGAAATGCAGGGATTATTATCCTGTGGGTCATACTGAATTAAATCAGATATTCAAAGCATTATCTTCTACATATCTTTAGAACATTTCAGTGCCTTGATGCATTTGGACAGATGCTTTTAAGTAACAGGGCCAGCCTAAAGAATACACTGTTAATCATATCTCTCATTATGAACTATGTGGTACACAGTGTCCATTGATTTTAGGTATCCTGTAACATATTCGTGAACTGGCAGTATGTTATAATCAGGAAAATGTTAATTGCTAGCACATCCTTTCCTTTCATCAGCATACACCTACCCACAAATACAGAGTATATGAGATGAAACACCATAATCCTACCCACAAATACAGAGTATCCAAGATAAAACACACTAATCCTACCCACAAATACAGAGTATCCAAGACAAAATAGCCTAATTTGAAACTTTTATATTGAACATAATAAACAACCCAGACAATTTTGTTAGGTGTTAGAAGATGGCTGTGAAAATTTATTATTTATAATGTTATATCCAGTTCATTTTTATTTATTTTTTCATGAGCTGAAAACACAAGAAAACTGAAAAAATTTCAATGAAAATGACATTTAATGCTGAAAAACACAAATCATGTGTTGGTATGCAGAAGTAGGGTCCAGTACTGCAATTCAACAATGTGTACATGCAGAGTGCTACCAATGCCAAGAGAACCAAGGCATGGAAAGCATTCTTTCTCGAGACAGGATTCTGTTGCTACGGGCTGTGGTGGTGGACCATAAAGAACATCAAAGGACAATGTTTATCACATTTCAGATACATCTGCAAGAAGTCCTAAGAAATCCATTTGTATGGTATCATGTAAGTTTGCTGTTCCCAAATCAACTCTCCACTACGTGCTACACAAGAGCCTAAAGCTTTATGCATAAATACAAAGTACAAGGTGAAACCTGCCAATAAATCTAATAAGCTAGATATGCTAAAGACATACTTCAGCACACAGACATGCCAATAACTTCTGGCTAAGACTAGATTCTCCCAATGAGGCAACTTTTCACCTGTGTGGAAAGATCAGCAGACACAGTGTGCGAATTTGGGGAAGTGAACATCCTCATGGGGCCTTGAAGTAGAAAGATAGCCCAAAGGTCAACATCTGGTATGTGTCAATGGAGGATGAAATTATTGTTTTTTCCCCCTTTGCAGACATAAATATCACTGGTCACTCGTCTAGTTAGCTAAACTGGTTAATTTTATGTTCCCTCAGATAAGAAACTGACACCCACATCTGCTCTTCCAGCAGTAAGGAGCACCTCCACACTAGCATGTGAAAGTACACAATACGCCGAGTGAAGAGTTCCCACATAGACTGATTGGGAAAGGTAGTCCAAACCCATGGGCACCTTGATTGCTTGACACTATTGCCACGAATTTCTTCTTGGAGGATATGTTAAAGGCAGAGTGTACCATACCAAAGTGGCAATGCTGGAACAGTTTCATGACAGGATTAGACCTACAACTGAGACAGTTATGCCACAGATGCTAAAGAATACCTCGAGAGAAATCAAATGTTGATTAAGACATCATCTGTGGCACTCATGTGGGGGGCTCATGTAAAAATGCAACACTGAACAAGTGAAACTTCGAAACTATTTGTGTCTGTTACTTTATGAATCTTCTTTACATGCAAAACACATGTTGTATTAGATTCATTTCAAATTAGGGTGTTTCATCTCAGACATCCTGTATCAACAACAATCCTCATTCTAAGTCAATGTTTATAAGTCTTTTAAAATTAAGAAACTGCTTGTATATCTTACTTGAAGGATGACTCGGCCGCCTGATATGCTAACTGAGTTCACACTTGTCTTGTTCATCCTTTAAAAAATCTATCTTACTGGCTTTGAAACAACCTAACGTTAGGCACGAAATTATTACCAAGAAATTCTGTTCTTGTCATTCTACAATCCACAATGTTAAACAATATCATAGTTTTCATGATCTTCAGTCTGAAGACTGGTTTTGTGCATCTCTCCATATAAGGAGTACATAATCTGTCTGACATGCATACAGCTTAGGTCATGTGTCCTATGCCTTGCCAGCAAACGTACTGTTATTATTTTTAGACTGCATGTCAAAGCATTACAGTGAATCAGATAAAAGCTCACCTAAACTTTCCTTTTCACCATAGTCAGACTCATCTGATGTCTCCATCTCAATATCACTTTCTTCCTGTCTGTAGAATCTGTAATAATAGGTCACAATTAGCAAACATTTGAAGCCTAATGTATTAAAAAGAAAGAGAAAAAAAAGAAAAACAACTGGGCAAGAAAGTCATTAATGGAGTTACTTTTGTCTCAGTAAAAAAATACAGAAAAAATAGATTTACAACTACAAACAGCAGTTGTCTGGTAGTCCATTTCCTATAGGCATCTTCCACTTCATTCTGGATTTAATTCCTGTACTTTTGATAGTAGACTGTTACATATAACATTCTGATCTATATATGCAAGTTCTGAGACTACCAAAAGTTCTGGGACTATCAAAAAGCAAAAATTAATTTATTCTAAAAGATGTGTTTAAAATCTTGGATACGTAGAGCACTCACTGCTTTATCTACAGCCGTAAAGGTATTTGCCAAAAGTAAGTACTCTATCTGGAATAAATAAATCATAAAAGAACAGGGGATATATCTACTGTGCACACGGGTCTGATGAAGGTGTCCAAGTATTCACATGTTGTAAATTACTGCATCTAACCTGTCACATTATTCTAATTAACAGCAACATTAGGGCTATAATTTTAGAGTGGTACATGCCAAAACCAAAGCACAATTTGGAGCACTGGTACATGGTAATATGGCATGATCTTGTAAGAAAAATAATTTCTCTCCATATTGTTCATACCGACAATTATGGGTTCGTAATACAAATCCTTGATTTTTCAAAAACTGCCAGCTGCTATGAGGAATGTGGCAGAGGTCACCAAACTGCATCTCAATACTTTATGAATGGCAAGAATCAGTTTCACACTAGTTGCTGACAGAAATTCTGCTCATGTGAAAGAGTCATTATGGAGAAATCTACGGTAGCTAGTGATGGGTGAGAGACAGCGTATGAGGAAGAGTATGTTCACAAACAAGAAGGCACCTATAATGGAAAGTACGATATAGCAAAGGAAGCAAATTTTTTTTGTATGTGCTTACTAGATTATGTTCATTAATCAAAAGTAATTGTCTCTCACCTTCCACAATTGGATGTCTACCATCTGCCAACATATTCCTTGATCTCAGCCTCATTTTCTTTTTGCTTATTTAATGTTTTTTTGTTTCTTTCTTTCTTTTGTTTTTTTTTTTTATTATTATTGGAGACGTGTCAGCAACATAGTGTAATGGAGCTGGGAGAGACAGCTTACACTACACTCGTTCGTCCTCTGTTAGAATATTGCTGCGCGGTGTGGGATCCTTACCAGGTGGGATTGACGGAGGACATCGAAAGGGTGCAAAAAAGGGCAGCTCGTTTTGTATTATCACGTAATAGGGGAGAGAGTGTGGCAGATACGATACACGAATTGGAATGGAAGTCATTACAGCAAAAACGTTTTTCGTCACGGCGAGATCTTTTTACGAAATTTCAGTCACCAACTTTCCTTCCGAATGCGAAAATATTTTGTTGAGCCCAACCTACATAGGTAGGAATGATCATCAAAATAAAATAAGAGAAATCAGAGGTCTAACAGAAAGGCTTAGGTGTTCGTTTTTCCCGCACGCTGTTAGGGAGTGGAATAGTAGAGAGATAGTATGATTGTGGTTCGATGAACCCTCTGCCAAGCACTTAAATGTGAATTGCAGAGTAGTCATGTAGATGTAGATGATGTGTTATTTTCTACCGGATTTGTCGATACCAAATCTAATGAGGGAGGTTGTAAATGTTTTCTTATATTTTTGCCAGAATATTTTTTTTGTGAATTGTAATTTGCCTTATTTTATGCTAATTTGCTTATATGTTTGAGAATGACAGCATATTGATTAATATTAGTAGATGTGACAAAGAATATCAAAGAGACTGGTTACAAGTGGAAGCTTGTGTGTTGTGTGAAATGTCTTTGATGCTGGAGTCATCTTTGACCGTAGTCAGTCGGCAGTGAACTCTCGGTGTGTGTGACGGTGGAACAATGTGCAGGTCACCATTATAATAATTGCAAGTGAACAGGAAAAATGAATTATGTTACTATTTTTTTATATAAACATCAAGAAGGCACCACATTTGAAGAAATAGTATTTGAAGCACCAAAAAAGAGGCAAACACATTGAACCAGGTCATTTCTGCAGCCGACGAAACAGCATTGTGGAATCATACTTTCACTAGACGACTGAAGCCAACACAGAAAAGTCAAATATCATCTTATAAACATTTCACGGAAAAGTGAGTTCTGTCACGAAATATGCTAAATCCAAGTATATAAATATAGTGAGCATATTTCAATAGTGTCATAACATACACATAACATCTTCATAAATCTGGATAAATGCAAGTAGGATTCGCGCACTGAAGCTTCCATAAAAAATTAATTACACATATAAATAGTTCATTCATTCCAGAAATCGAGAATCTCAACAACTTATGCCTGTCATCAATATGAATACTGCCAACACATCAAAAGATATGATAAAGGTCCTATTTTTTCACTGCATTGACTTAGGAGCTTACATTTACTACACCAAGGGACTATAGCTCTTAGCATGTGATATAAATTTCCACTTGATATGTCCATCTGTTCTTGAGAAAAAGATGGCAGACAGACCAACTGATAACAAATAGCAATAAAAATATTTTTTTCCATGTGAAACCTTGCTTCTTGCCAAATTTCGTAACTCTAGTTCAAAAGGATGTACTCTATAGATTTTGATGAGCGAGTTTGCAAATATCAAAGTATGTGACATAAATGGTTGTGTCTTTTGATTGCACTAATTTAAGAGCTTAAATTTTTTTACGTCACTAGGATCCATATCCTAAGTATGTGATATAAATTTCAACTTGATACATCTACCGGTTCCTGAGGAAAAGGGATCTTAACAGTTGGACAGACAGACAGATTGACAACAAAGTGATCCTATAAGGATTCTGTTTTTATCCATTGAAGCACAGAGCCCTACAAAATATTTGAAATAATAAAAAATGAAACTAAGGAATAAGAAAATGAAAACAACACTGAAAACAATACTAATAGTATACATACACAGGTAAATGCATACAGCTGAAAGTACACAATTTGATGCAAAAAATATCTCAGTAAACATATGTTCACAAACAAAGTGTTTGCAAGATGAGTGACTTTGTGGTTACCAGCCATTACTGACATGATTCTGTGTAAACACTGCATGCCAGTCCATGGTGTGGTCTTTGTTTACATTTTCAAGACTTGGAGCTGTAAAGAGAATGGACATGACAGTACTGTACACAGTCAAGAGTGCCACTTGTGCGAGTTGTCTGCAGAATGTCAATAGTGTTCCGTGAATGCTGGGGTAACATAGAACATTAAAATAATGAGCAGTATGCGGATATGCATTTATGAATGGTCGGGCAAATGTCAATGCACCAGGGACTGCATGCTTGTACCAAGTAGCACACCCTGTCAGAAAATACTCTGAGAGTTAAATGTTTACAATGCTACATCAAATATCTCCAAGAAACTGGTAGCTTTGCACATGCTGTGGAAGCAGGTGGGCCTACAGGAATTACACCTGTGCTTGGAGATGTTGCACTGGAAACAGTCGAACACTACTCACGAATCTCAATGTGAAGATTTTCCACACAAATTGCTGGAATAGGCCACAGTAGTATTTGGAGAATACTGCAACATTACCTGTACCATCTCCAATGAGTTCAGTGTCTTTGAGGTGGACTCTGGTCTAGGCTGATGTTTTGTCAGTACATGCAAAAACAAGCTGTAGGCAACCCTACGTTTGACAATAACATTTTATTCACGGTGAAGCAGGGTTCACTCGTGATGATGTGTTTAATTATCTCAGTTCTCATGTTTGGAGTCATCCAGATGCTAGGTGATCATCTTACTGGGCTGTAAACATTACCAAAAAAACTCAGTGGACAGAATTACTTTTGGTTTCTGCACCATCATCTTGAAGGTGTTCCCTTAGAGCAATGTCACAGGATGTGATGAATGTGTAATGCTATGGTGAGACAAGATGTAACGCATCTATATGGCCAAAAATGGATTGGGCGATGAGGACCTGTACCATGGCCTCCAAGATCACCTGATCTGAACCCGTGGATTTCTGTGTTTGAGGTCACCTTAAAGGTGTAGTATATGCCACTCTGGTTAACACAGTTGAAGAATTGGGGCAGAGAGATGTCGGTGCTTGTCAAGAATTTTAAATGATTATGCTTGTTTCAAAGGATTCAAAACTCACTGCAGTGACAGGTACAGGCCAGCACCCTGGTACAACAATAACACTAAAACCCCTCCTTCAATTACAAGTGCAGAGTAGAATTCATTCAAAACCACATGCACTTTGACCAAAGTATCTGTAATAACTTTACTTAACATTACACAGTATTTGTACCTTTTCCTATCTGGGATCATGTTTACAGAGAATCAAGTTAATTGTGGCTTGTAACCTCCAAGTTGCAATTATATCACAAACAGTTCATTTATGGACATATGTTTACTGAGGCTTTTTGCTTCTAGTATCATTAGCTCCCAAGGGTATGCATTTATATCATTGATTATGACACATGCTGCAGAAGGAAGTAAAGGTGTAATATTCAATTGATGACAGGTCATTAGAGAATAACACTGGGGAAGGACTGGAAAGGCAACTGCCCACATCCTTTCTAATAAGACTACACTGATATCTACCTTTTGGAATCATGAACAGCACAGAAAACCTAAATCTAAATCTAAATCTAAATGACCACGTGGGAAATTGAAGCTCATTCCTCTCAAAAGCAATTCTAATGTCTCAAGCACTACACTACTTCACTCAGTCAATATGGTCAAGGGATGAGTCAACCACAGTTTATTAACAACAACAAATCAGCATTCCTCCCGAGACAAATTTTGTAAAAACCACAAAAAACCAAAATCAAAATGGCTGCATCAGGTTAAAAAGCATGTATCTTCTTGAGGAGGACAATTTTCACATTCCCTATGGCTTTTTAGTGTGTTACAGTTATAACACAACCAAGAAAGTCTTAAGCATATCCATTAAAACAATGGAAAGTCCAGGATAGAATAACACCAGTATGGAAAGGACAGATTGCATAGTGTGGGAAGGGGCAGGGATAGCAGGATAGGGATGGGGGAAGATGCTGCGCTGCCTGTGGGAGTGTGCAGGGACGAGGTGGGGACAGATGACAGAACTGCTAGAAGCAGCTTTGATGGATGGGAATCGTGCAGGAAAGGAGATGAGAGAAGGAAAAAAGACTAGTAGGTGTGTTGTTAGGATAAAGGGTGTTTCCACTGCTGGAGTGGGAGCAGGGATGGGTATAGGTAAGTGGAGGACAGGGACAAGTGAGGATTGAGGTCAGAGAAGTTACGGCAGCAAAAGATGTGTTGCAGGTAGAGTTTAAACCTGGGCAGTTTGGAAAACCTGGTGTTGGTAAGAATACTCCAGATGGGACAGACTGTGGCAGTGGCCATTCATGTGGACAAAGAGCTTGTTAGTTGTCGTGCCCACATAGAAAACAGCACAGTGGTTGCAGCTTAGTTTGTAGATAACATGGCTTCTTTCATAGGTGGAACTGCTGATGATCAAGTATGAGATGCCTGAGGCAGCACTGGAGTGGTGGGAGTGGGTAGTAGTGGGAGGATGTATATGACAGATTTTGCATCTAGGTATGTTGGAGGGGCATTAGCCACAAGGCAAGGGGTTGGGAGCAGGGGTTGGGAGCAGGGGTGGACATGGATATTGCTTAGGTTCGCTGGTTGGTGGCATACCACTGTGGGAGGAGTGTGGAGGATAGTGGGGAAGACATCCCTTATTTCATGGTAGTCAAAATCCTGGCAGTAAATGTGATTCAGTTGCTCCAGTCCTGGGTGAGGTGATACTGAGTCATGAGAGGAGTGCTTCCTTGTGATCGAACTGTGGGTATGTGGTAAGTGACTTGAGGGACAAGAAACATCAGATCTGTTTCTGGGCAAGGCAAGGCAGGGATGGCAATTTCGTTTTGAGGAGGCCTCACTGAGACCCTTGGCATATTTGGAAAGGGATCACTCATCACTATTGATGTGACAACCACAGGTGGCTAGGCTGTATGGAAGGGCATTCTTGGAATGGAACAGGTGGCAGCTGTCGAAGTGGAGGTATTTTTAGTTGTTGGTAGGTTCGATGTGGGTCTAGATACTCATGTAGCCATCCTTGAGGTGCAGGTCAACATTGAAGAAGGTGGTTTGTTGGGTCTTGGTCTAGATCACAAAGATGTCATCAGTCAATCTGAACCATGTAAGGTTTCGGTTTCTGGAGTAGTTAAGAAGAATTCCTCTAGATGGTCGGTGAATAGGTTGGCAAGAATGGTGCCATGCAGGTGACCACTGCTGTACCATTGATTTCTTTGTAGGTGATGCTTTCAGAGGAGAAGTAATTTTGTGTAAGGATATAATTTGTCACAGTGACCAGGGAGGAAGTCTTAGGTTTAGAGTTAGTCAGGTGTTGGGAAAGGTAGTGTCCAATAGTGGTGGCAAGGCTATGGGCATTGGAGATGTTAGTGTAGAGGGAGATAGCATCAACAGTGACTACCAGGGTAAAGAGTGGTAATGGAACAGAAACTTTGGAGAGTCAGTCGCATTATCCAGCTGGTAGCTGCTGTCGCAATTCGTTAGATTTTCCATGATGCATATTTCAATGGATATAATGGAGTCCCAAAAAGATGTTGCTGTGGCCAAAATTAATGTTTTGCCATACTTCATTGAATGTTCGATGGAGATACAATGTGCTGCAACTGCAGACTTGCTGGGTTGCAAGAGGCGAATGCAATGTTTATGTCTGTGCAACGTTCTTCCACTCTGTGTGATGTTTGTTGTACATAGGTCATACCACACAGGCAATGTACGAGGCACGTAAATAAGGTTCATTTTGTTGTAGACACTAGTAGTTCGCACGCATACCGCAACAAGCACGTGTGTTGTGTACCAACATGCCTCAGGAACAACTCTGCTCAGTTTCAGCTCTGTAGCTAACCTGTATGGTTCTGTTCTGTGATTTCAAATGTTTAAGACTATCAACTTGGCCACTGCATGTGAGGTTCACTCAGTGATACGGTTTTTTGTCAGCAAGGAACCTGTCTGCTGCAGAAATTCATCGACAGATTTGCAAAGTGTACGGTGATACTGTTATGAGTGAAAGCAAAGTGCGTAAGTGGGTACAAGAATTCAAAGATGGCCGTGACAACGTCCATGATGAGGTCCGCTCCGGTTGCCCTTCTTTGATTACAGACGATTTGATGGCTCCAGTTGAAGCGAGCATTCGTGAGAACAGGCGTTTCACAACAATAGGTCTCTCAAACAAATTTCCTAACATGTCTAGATCAGTGTTTTACAACATTGTTTCTGAACACCTAATGTTTAGGAAACTGTGCTCCCGTTGGGTCCTGAAACTCCTAACAGAGGACCACAAAAACCAACGATTTGAGTGTGCGATGAAGTTCTTGAATCGTTATCATGAAGAAGGTGACAGCTTCTTGAGTCAGATCATAACTGGAGACGAAACATGGTTCTTGCATATCACGCCCGAATCGAAGCAACAGAGCACAGAATGGAGACACACACACTCTCCTCTAAAGGTGAAGGCTGTCCCAGTGCAAAATCATGGCATTGGTGTTTTGGGATAGGCATAGTGTTTTGTTGGTTGACTTCATGCAACGAGGAACCACTATCAATGCAGAAGCATACTGCCAAACCCTGATAAAGCTACACAGAGCAATTCAAAACAAAAGACACAGCATGCTGACAAAGATAATTGTCCTTCTCCATGACAATGCAAGCCTCACACTGCACGTCAGACCCGCGATTTAGTGGGCAGTTTTGGCTGGAAAGTTTTAGACCACCCACCCTACAGTCCTGATCTTGTGCCGAGTGATTACCATCCGTTCCTCCACCTCAAACAAGACTTCAGTGCCAACCGTTACAATGACGACGATGATATGAAAATGGCAGTGAACTCTTGGTTATTGGAGCAGGCAGCAAGTTTTTATGAAGAGGGTATTTTAAAACTGGTTGAGAGGTATGATATGTGTTTCAACAAAATTGGCAACTATGTCGAAAAATAGAGTGAAGTATGTACTTTCTGAAAATAAATTTATTTTTTTGAAATAACCTTTCGTTGGGTACTTATGTTCAAATGGACCTTACTTAAAAAACACGCCTCGTATTTTGTAAATTCCTGCCTTCCGCAATACCAAATTATCCTTCACCGATTCCAGCAGGCCTGAATTCTTAGAAGGTGGGTGAAAAATCACTTTCACCTGAAAATTATTAAGGATTCTTGCTTTTTGGACAGAAATATTTCCAACAAAGGGAAGAAAAGCTAGGGACTTTGCTGGCGTGTTTTCCTCTTTATCCACTTCCCGGTTCTCGGTTTTAGCTGAGAAATCCCTGTCAATTTGCCGGATCAGGTATCCATTGTCTCTGAACACTGTCCTTAAATGTGCAAGTTCTTTAGGTGAATTATCTGCATCCAACACTGTATGGACCCTGTGTACAAGGGTTTTAAGCATACTCATGGTCTGGGATGGGTGATGGCAACTTGAGGAGAGCAAGTACAAATCACTGTGAGTGGGCTTACAGTAAACAGGATGTCCTAAAGAGCCGTCATTCTCTCAATTTTAAATTCACAAGAAAATAATTGATGGATGCAGGACAGTGAGTGGATATGAGTAAAGAGAGGGGAGAGAAGTTGTAACCAGATTATGTAAGGTCAGTATGTGTGTGCCAGAATATGGGAAAAGAGGGACTGGGAGGGAGGGAGAGCAACATTGGTTAGGTATGAGGTTTAACCAAGTACGTGTGACACAGGAAGGTACAGAAAAACATACAAAAACACACAAGGTGAAAGAAGGTAGTGTGATCAATTTGAAGGTCCAGGAGTAATTATATTGGTGGGAAGACTGTGACACACAAGATGTTTCACTTACAATGGGCACCATCACATAGCCATGTCTTGTGCGCAGACTAGACTGGTGGTACAGGGTGGCTCAGAACTCAGAACATGTGGTTCGGAAAGTGACAATAAACATAGGAAAGGAGAGAAAGAACAGGACACACAACGAGTAAAATAATGCATAAGAGAATAGCAACAAAGGATAATAGCACTGAGTTGTGTGACTGAAAGAAAATCATTTGGCTAAATCAAACAATGTAAAGTCCAGGACAGAATAACAACAATGTTATTCAAAGTAAAGATTGCTACTAACCTCATACAGGAGGCAAGTCATAGACAGGAACAATGAAAACATTGCTAAAATATTTCAGCTTCTGGACAAATTCCTTCTTTTGAAGCATAAAACACACACATGGCTGCTGTCTCCCAAGCGCTGGGGCCCGACTGCATCTGATGTGAGCAAGAATCTGATGGAGTTAGTAGCAGGCATGAGGAGAACGCACGGGGTGAGGAGGGTTAGGAATAGCAGGGTACAGGTGGGAGACGATGCTTTGGTCTCTGTAGTAGACTGGTAGGTGTGATAGCAAGATAGAGGGGTTATGTTTAGAGCTGGAGTGGGAGCAGGGAAGAGGATAGGTCGGTGGAGAACAGAGACTAGCAAAGGTTGAGACCACTAAGATTACAGCATGTTGTAGCAAGAGTTCTGACCTGCATGATTCAGGAAAGTTGGTGTTGGTAAGAACCACCCAGATGTTGTAAGCTGTGAAGTGATTCATTTCGTGTTGGGCAGCATGATCAGCAACTGGATAGTACAACTGTCTCTTGTCTGCAGCTTGGCAGAGGCCATTCATGTCGACAGACAGATTGTTACTTGTCAAGCCCATGCAGAAAGTGGCACAATGGTTGCAAATTAGTTGGCACATTAAATGGCTGCTTTCACAGGAGGCCTTGCCTTTGATGGGGCAAGAGGTGTCTGCGACACAACTGGATTAAGTAGTACCGTGAGGATGTAGGGGGCATGTCTTGCATCTAGGTATACTACAGGAATACGAGCCATGAGACATAGGGTTGGAGAAAGGATGGACAGGGATACTGTGTAGGTTCTGTGGTCTGCTCTCATGAAGCAATACCTTCAGCTTATTACCCGTAACATACCCTCCTACATAAAACACACCAACCTAAGCTTTACCAGGTCTCCACAGTTCACGTTCCTTTATCATCCAGTGTTCTGCTAATCACTGCTGACACCACCTCCTTCTAAACTAACATCCCCAATATCCATGACTCTGTCACTACTGAACAGTATCTTTCCCAATGCCTGACTGACACCAAACCTACAACCATTATCAACTGTATCATCACCCACAGCTACTTCTCACCTGCAAAGAAATCCATTATACAGCAATGGGCACCAGCATCTTATCACCCTATGCCAACCTAATCTTGAGTCATCAAGAGGAATCCCTCTTAGCTACCCAGAATCCCAAATCACTCATCAGATTTACTGATGACATCTTAATACACTGTACTGAAACCCAACAACCACCTTCCTCAGAGTTGACCGTTGCCGCAAGGACGGCTATATTAGCATCTCCATCCACATCAAACCTACAAACCACCAACAATACCTTCACTTTGATAACTGCTACCCACTCCACACCAAGAAGTATCTTCCACATGCCCTTGCCACCTGCATAACAAGCAGCCTGCAGCGACAAGCAGCCTGCAGCGACAAGCAGCCTGCAGCGACAAGCAGCCTGCAGCGACAAGCAGCCTGCAGCGACAAGCAGCCTGCAGCGACAAGCAGCCTGCAGCGACAAGCAGCCTGCAGCGACAAGCAGCCTGCAGCGACAAGCAGTCTGCAGTGACAAGCAGTCTCTCTCCAAATATGTAAAGTGTCTCACTGAGACTCTCACAGACCAAGATTAACCTCCCATCATTGTCCAGAAACAGATCTCCCCTGCCTTGTCTCTCCAGTCACCTATCACCACCTACACATCCACTGTCCAGTTACAAAGGAGCTCTCCTCTTGTGACTTAGTATCACCCAAGACTGGAGCAAGTGAAACAATTTCTCCACAAGGGTTTCGGCTACCTTTGTTGTGTCCTGAAATCAGGAATATCTTCTCCACTATAATCCCCATCCATTACACAATGGTATTCTGCCGCATAAGAGACCTACACAATATCCTTGTTCTTCTCCACTCCAACCCTACTCCCAACTTCTTGCCTCATGGCTGCAAGATGTGTCCCATTCATTGTCCCACTACCACCAACTCCAGGTGCCACAGGCATCTCCAACCCCATCAATGGCAGGACCACCTATGAAAGCAGCTATGCAATCTACCAACTTCCTGCAACTACTGTGACACTTTCTACAGTGCGATCCATCTTTAATGCAACTGCCTGGCAGCCAGCCAGTGGCAGCATGGCCTGGAGAATATTTCCCTTCTGTTGCAAGGCCTCTGTTTGCACAGGTAGCATGTGTTCATTACGCAACACAGCACAGTGTACTTAGTGAAATTGTTTCAAGTGAAGTGATGAAATACAAGTACTCTATTCACCAAAGAGTATTCCTGTATGATTCATACATGACTACAGAATCAGCACGTGCAGTAAGAACATTGTTTCAAGAGGAATTTCCTGATGTTGAAGTTCCGAATGGGAGTTTGCTTCATCAACTGATAGATACATTTCATGTAACAGCAAGTGTTCTTGATAGAAAATATAGAGAAATACTTAAACTACTTACAGAAGAAACTCTGGATGACACTAGGCATGGTCTGGAAAGATCTAGAAAATCAGTTTGACTTTTTTTTCAGCAAGTGGGAATTTCCTATGGCTCTGTTAAAATAATGGCAAGGTTATTGAAGTTCTATAAAATAACTACAGTGCAAAAACTAACACCAGGTGATGCTCCAAAAAGGTTGTAGTTTTGTGAATGGGCATTGAAAAACATGCATGACGGAGAAACTGACCCTCACGCTAAATTTGTTTTCAGATGAATCATGGTTCCATCTAAGTGGATATGTTAAATCACAAAATAACAGTTACTGGGATGCTGAACAGCCTAGTATAATACAAGTGACACCTGTGCATGTTAAAAAAAATTTGAGTGTGGTGCACTATTAGCAGTGAGAGAATAATGTGTGTTTATGTTATGTATGTTAGAAATAAGTGACGCTACAAATCGCATTATACCGTATTTACTATGGGCCTCTTGTCACCCAGGCCTTCGGTACAGCAGCCAGCCTCACCAGCTGGCTGCATACTGTGAAAGCAGTTGCATTAACAACTGATCATCCAGTATGTCAACATGACAACTAACAAACTGTGTGTTTGCATGAATGGCCACCACCAAACTGTGGTAAAGAAACAGCTGAAGCACTCAGTTGTTGAACATGCTACCCAATACAATGTGCTTCACTTTAATGGACTGTTTCACATCCTGCACTGTATGGAGTCTTCCTATCAACACCAACTTTTCTGAAGTGTACAGGTGGGAATTCTCCCTACAACATATTCTTTGTCCGCCGCCCCCCCCCCCCCCCCCAACTTTCTCATCACTGTCCTCCACCTACCAACCCTTTCATTGTTCCCACCTATTAGTCTTTTCCCCTTCTCCTCCCCCCCCCCCCCCCCCAATTGTCATCACAGCACCTGGAGACAGTAGCCATGTGTGTGTGAATTGTACTTGTGTGAATGTATGTGTGTTTTCTACTTCAGAAGGACTTTGAAAGCTTTTTTTAGGAGTTTTTTTTACTGTTCCTGTCTGTGGAGAATAGCAATCTGTTCTTTCCATAATTATGTTTCTAAAGACAGAGGGAGGAGGAGGAGGAGGAGGAGGAGGAGGAGGACGAGGAGGAGAGGGAGAGGTATTAAACAAGAGCTATGATATCCTTAAAACAAATTCATTTCCTTTTAAAACACAGGAAGATCAAGGATTAATGTCCCATCAACATCCAGGTCATTAGAGACAGAGCGTAGGCTTGGTATGTTTTAAGGATAGGGAAGAAAATCTGCCATGCCCTTTCAAAGGAACCATCCGTGGCATTTGCCTGGTGCGATTTAGGGAAATAACGAAAAACCTAAATTGGGATGGCTGGATGGGGATTTGAACCGCCACTCTCCCGAATGTGAGTCCAGTGTGCCAACCACTACTCCACTTTGCTCAGTTACTTACTTTTACAAATGATGAACAAAAGCATTAAAAAAATTGTGCCCACACACACACACACACACACACACACACACACACACACACACACACACTGCCTGGAAAAAAGAAAGTGAAGATCCAGAAGACATGGTCAGGTGCCTCATTGTGACTAGCTGGTCAAATCAAGCAATATCCAGATTTGTGAGGGATTCAGATGTGACAGTGGCCCTATTTTGGACCACACAGGGACACGAAGGCAGGCATACTTGTCTTCAAGATTCCAGGTGACCACGTGCGTCCACCACAAGGGAGGATCACTGCATTATGACCAAGCACATTGAAAGCCCTTCACATCTGCATCTACGATCCGAGAACAAATAAAGGACTTCGTGCAAAATTCTTTATCATCCTGCACTATTGGTCAGACTCCAGCAGCAGTTGGACTATGGAATTTCTGTCCAACACATAGGCTGCCATTAACACTACAACGCAAACAACTGCATTTGGAATGGTGCCCTGACCTGAAAGCATGAACTGCTCATGAATAGTGCCGCACTGTGTGTTCAGAAATGAATTGCAGTTCAGAACTACCCTGAAGGACCATTGTGAGAGAGTATCCTCCCCTTCTGGCTGCTTCACTTTATTTATTAGCAAGTGTAAACACTTACACTTCTACAGCTGGTGTCAATCTCATTAAAATCCATCTTGAGTACTATCTTATAAAATACTTAAAATACTAGAATAAATTGATCAGCAGTCTTTCTCAGGCCAAAGAATGGTATTTAAGTATTTTATAAGATGGCATGACAGTTAACCAGAAGGATTTTAATGAACTAACAAACACATGCCTATCAAATATGTATAATACCAAACTAAAGTCAAATACATAGGGTCTAATGAGCTATTAAACATTTTGTTATCTACACAGCACAGTAGCACCATGTGCTATGCACTTTCCAAGCAAGTAAAACAAGGTAAGAAAAATAATCTAAATGGTCAAGATACACTGAAAAAAGCTTTCAAAAGCAAAAGACAGAAAACAGTGTAGATTATTTGTGTCACAGCCAATGGGATACATCTTCCATAGAATAACTTCCATAAATGGTCCAAAGCTTATTAACAACTTTTCATGAGATACAATGATTATGTAACAATAAACTGTCTACACAAAGCAATATCAGCGACTCCTGTTTTCATAAATTTGGTAGTTCCTGAACTGTGTAATGCTGTACAACAAACTTCATGTAGGAGACAATAGTTGATAGTTTGTCATTTCCTTTCTTAGTAACAGAAGAACTGTTGTCAATATACAACAGCAGCAAGAATTTACATTCCTTACTGTAATATTTTCCCTGCGGTCTGGAAGAAGCCTTTCATAGTGAAACAATAAATACCTGAACATTCCCGAAATTATAGAGAGAATGTGATACAAAAAACTTGGTAAAACACACAAAGAAGGAAGAAACATACTTTCCTGAACTATCTAGGTAATCTTCTCCATGTCTGTCAAAGGCAACAACCTTTGGTTTTCGCATCAACTCTTCATCTGAATCTGGTTCATCTTCTGCTAAAACATCTGGTGCCTGCTCCAAGACCGATTCCAGCTTCTACAATAAATAAATACAATCTGTGACCAAGTTGCAAACAGTATTACAATAAAAAATTAAAACTAGTGAGATAAAGCAATGTAATTAAAAAAACTGACACAGCCAAAATTTACACAAGTAAAGGACATGAAGTTTACAACTTCTCATGCACAATGACTGTAAACAACCACCACAGAAAAAACAACACTGTAAATGCTAGTTTAATGGCTTGAACTATTCTAATTCATTCAAGATACTACGGAATTCATTCACCACTCAGTGACAGTACTGCAGTAGCATTTTCACTCATCTTTGTACAACTCATTTAAATCTTCCAATCTATGTTGAAAGGTTTCCTTGTGGCACACTCCTAGCCTCAACAAGTGTTCCCTGCAGTAATTGAGAATTTTTTGCTGTAATGTGTTGTTTATTTGTATACTCTATAGCAATAGCAATTTTTTCCATGTTTTACCAATTCTTTAGTTTCAAGCATCCACATTCTCCTCTTCCCCCCCCCCCCCCCTCTCTCACACACACACCCACACACACACACGCACGCAGAGAGAGAGAGAGAGAGAGAGAGAGAGAGAGAGAGAGAGAGAGAGAGAGAGAGGTATTACACTGCTCACCAAACCTACACAATATCCTTATCCATCTCCACACAACCCTTTCTCCCAATCCTTTACCTAATGGCTCATATTCCTTTAATAGACCTTGATGCAAGACCTGTCCCATACATCCTCCCACTACCACCTTTCAGTCCTGTCACAAATATCACCTATCCCGTCAAAGGCAGGGTTACCTGTGAAACCAGTCACGTGATCTACAAGCGAAGCTGCAACCAATGTCTGCATTATACATGGGCATGACAACCAACAAGCTGTCTTCCACATAAATGGCAACTGACAAACTGTGGCCAAAAAAAAAAAAAAACCACTGGACCACCCTGTTGCTGAGCATGCCACCCAACATGATGTTCTTCATTTCAATTACTGCTTCCCAGCCTGTGCCATCTGGATCCTTCCATCCAACACCAGCTTTTCTGAATTGCACAGGTTGAACCCTCCCTGCAATATATCATATGTTCCCATAATCCTCCTGGCTTCAACCTTCGTTAGTCATTGTCCTTACCCATCTAGCCCCTTCCCTGTTCCCATTCCAGCACTAAACAGCCCTCTATTCCTCCTTATATAATTAATGGCTAGAAAGTGCCGTAAATACCTCTGACCATACTGTTCATTAGAGTTAATCAATGAAATTTCTTACTGTTTACCTTCTGGAATATTCATTTTTCTGTAGTAAGTAATGATTACAGTACTGTTACTAAAATTCATAAATGTATCTCACTTGATTGTGGTGACATAATCTGCCAACATGTTCCTTTTGAAAATAGTGTTTGTAAACAATGAGGCTTAAACTGTAAGCATATTTTCTTTCATTGAAGTATTTAACATCTTCTCTTTTTATTAAAAATTATATTTTGAAACATTCGTCATATCCTGTTAGGATTAACTTCAAGCTAGGCGAAAATGTTAATGTCATCCTGACAGCAAACTTAATGATGTGGAACACTAGAGCAATTGAATAAGGAATTGGGAACGAATTAGATTTGTTAAAGGATCACACAGTCTTTGACTGTTTTATTGTTTATTTAAGTACAACCTAGGTTTGGGCCTTTTATGCCATTTTCAAGTATCTGAGTTTATGTCTTTACCATATATTGCAGGACACTTAACATGTTGTCCAGCTCAAAGTTGGCCATAAATTAAGAACAACATTGGCTCCCCAGATTTAAAATCACCATCTTGTAACAGATAAGTAAATAATCATGGGAGCACATAACATTTAGTAAAAACAGGCTTACGTTTGTAAATAACATCTTTTATTTACCAAAGTAAGGCTGTTCTTACTAAATGTGGCATGCTCCCATGATTGTTTACTGATCTGTTACAAGACAGTGATTTTATATCTAGTATTTTGTGGGGAGCCAAAATGTTTGTTAATTTATAGCTAACTTTGAGGTTGACATGTTAAGTGTCCCGCATTATATGGTAAAGACATAATATCAAATATTTTAAAATGGCATAAAAGACCTAAATCTGAGTTGTACTGTAAAACTGTCAATGGTAGTGTGTTCCTCTAAAAACTATTATATGATTGTTGCTCAGCATAATCAAGAATTACATTTGGTCTCTGTGGAAGAAATATTACAGTTTTGACCATCTGCTATTAAAGGAAACTAAAGAAATCTTGAATCAGGTTACTAGAACTACAAAACAAATTTCACTATTAATAAATATGAACCAAGTATCCAATGTCATAGTCACTGAACCACTACTCTTGGTGACAGATAACACATATAATGAATAAATATCCTGTGTGACCTTGGCCTCACACATTCATGGCACAGCACTGGAAGCCTAGGAAAAAGGAGTCTGACAAGTCTGTCAGAGATACATCTGACACTGTCAGAAAAGGAGAAAGCAATAAAATATAGATTTCTTAAAATTAAAAAAATAATTGTCTAGAGTTCATATATTAAAAAACAATAAAATGTGATGACTACTTTCAGTTGACTAAGCAATCATCTTTAGATCACTCACTACAAAACAGACGTCAGCATACAGCTCATTGACAAACACTGCAGTCTATGTAGCTTAGAGCATGTCCATGTATGTGACTTTTTCAATGTGACACTGAATAATCAGAAATGTACAACCAACTATTTCATACCATACTTATTAATGAGATTGTAACCTATTATAAAACATGTATATATGAAATCGGTCGATCCTGTTTATAGCAACATTGCTTTTACAACATAATGACTATAACATGGAAATCTAATGGTACCGACTAAATCCTATGTTAACACTACATTTAAAAAGTCTCTTAGTTTGACATCACTTATTGCAACTTACAACATAAAAAACATATTTTTGTTACTTTTTGGAGATATATGTATGGGCTATAACATCTCATGTTCATTTTTGTTTTTACATATTTGGGAATTAATAAGAACAATGTAATACTTATTTCCAAATTCATTTTCTTTAGATTGTGGGTTTCAAATCAGTATGTGTGTTAAACCATCAAGGCAAGCTTTACTTTTAAAATGTCCAAAAAAGGGAAAAGTGTTTAATACTGCAGAAAAGTCCCATCTACTACAGCAATTAGAAAGTGAAGAAACAAAGATCAGCATCACAAAACACTCGAGGATTTCTACCATTTGGAAGGACAGAGAGAAAATGCAGTCTCTTTTCAAACAAAATTCTTTAAAAATCTGATCACACAGACATTCAATAAGTTTCAATGTTTTAAGCAACAAAGATCAACTAATGAGCCAATCAATGGATGTACTCTTCAAGTGGAAGGCAATGAATTTGACACTTTGTTGGGAAATGAGAACTTCAATTGTTTTTCATCTTGAACAGAATGTTTCTGAGCTCGCCATGGGAAAATTGGTGGTGAAGCAATCAGCATACCTGATGGTGTAACAGACAAGTGGCTACCTAAGAAGTGGCCTTTTTTGTGTAGGTTACAAGCCAGATGATTTACTCAATGCAGATGAAACTGGCTTATTTTATAATAGGGCCACAGATGAGACAATGAAATTTAAAGGTAAACACTATTCGAATGGGAAAATGTCTAAGGCAAGAAGTACAGTTACGGCTGTTGCAAATATGACAGAATCACGTAAAGAAAGCCTTTGGTTATCATAAAATCAAGAAAACTGTTTATAAAACATTCACTCTCTACCTTTAGTTCATGAAAACAACACAAAATACTGAATGACATCTGACATTTCTGAAAAGTGGCTGAGTAACTGGGACTATTAGCTGAAATCAAAGAAACAAAATATTATACTCTTGATCAATAACTGTCCTGCTCATCCAGTAACCGACAATAAGCAGTGCATATAGCTTGTGTTTTTATCTCTAAACTTCACTTTAGTTCTATGACCTACTGACCAGGCTGTTATAAAATCTCTATTAATGCAAATGCAGTACAGTAAACTTCAAGTGATGAACATGCTACAAAAAATCAAAGGTAAACAAACAGTTTACAATGTTCTTGAAATTTTAATGACGCTGCAAGCATGGGAAAACGTCACTCAAAAGACAAATTCCAACTGTTTTAAACATTCATGATTCAGACATCTTTCATCATCATCACACAGTGAGGGTGACAAGTCATCAGCACCAGCTGGTGATGATGATGATGATGATGATGAAGTTCCTCTGGTGGAATTAGTGCAAGAACCTTGTCCATCTCTGTAAACTTGTGACTTTACCCTGTTAGACAACATTCTTACTGTGTATGCCTAGCAAGTGAAGAAGAAATTGTAGCTTACATACAAAGCCAACACGTGACTGATTAACATGAAAATGAACAAGAACAACAGTTTTTGTGGCATCACTTACTGAAGCTTTCTATGCAGTGAAAACTTCACAAAAATTTCCTATTTTCGAAGAAGAGTTTAACAGAAATCATGACAATGCGGCATTAAAATGAATGAATCATCAAATGCAAAATGTGTACTCTTAAATGCAAAAGGCAAACAAAGATAACTGATTACCGTAAGTATGGGAGTATACTGTAGTATGCTTTACTGTACAGCATTTTAAAGAGAAAGTAACTGATAAAAACCTAAACAACACTATCTTTGTTGTGACTGCAGAAAACTACAAAATTAAATTCTAATATATGTTATTTTTTCAAAATACAGGTAAGGAATAATAAGTGTACCGTATTTACTCGAATCTAAGCCGCACCTGAAAAATGAGACTCGAAATCGAGGAAAAAAAATTTTCCCCAAACTAAGCCACTCCTGAAATTTGAGACTCAAAATTCAAGGTGAGAGAAAAGTTTTAGTCCGCCCCTCCAAATCGAAACAAAGTTGGTCCATTGCAATGTGAAACACAACTGAGGTCGAATGGATGAAGATACAGCTACAGTAGTTTGGTTCGAGTCGTAAGCTTGACAGTTAAGCTTTAGCAAGTAGCCATTGCTGTGTCAGGCGCTTCCTTTTTCGCATGCTTCGTCTGGTTTGAATCGATTGCTTATTTTGCTTTGATCTGATAAGCGTCGTTCTCTTTGTTATAGGGGTTTACGTCACTCTAAGCTGAAAATGCCTTATTGTACTGTGTCATGCATTGTTTGTCGCATTCTGATAATGAGTGTTCACGACCTGTTGCCGCTCGCAGCACGGCTTGCTTTTGTGCGCGCTACCGCGGCTTACAATAAAAACAAAGAGAGGAATTGTCTCATAAGCGAAACAATGGCATGATACTGCTATTTGTTGTTACTTACACTGCTGCTTTCTTTGATAATGATCAACAAGACCCAAATAACAGACTGCGTATGATAGAAGATGTTCTGAACAAGAGTTTAGTGAAAAATTTTCTCTGTTTGAAAATCTTTGCAGATGCCTCTCTAGTACATTACATTCCGCACAGAAATTAGAGTCATCTTATGTTTAAGAATCTAGTCAGTTGCCATGCTTCATTTCTGACTGTATCACTATTCAACATAAGAATAATACGAATATAAACATGACATGATGTAAATAAAATTGAAAGAAACTTCCACATGGGAAAAATATATTAAAAACACACAAACACACACACAAAATTTCTAGCTTTCGCAACCATCAGTTGCTTCTTCTGCAAAGAGGGAAGGAGAGGGAAAGACGAAAGGATGTGGGTTTTAAGGGAGAGGGTAAGGAGTCATTCCAATCCCGGGAGCGGAAAGACTTACCTTAGGGGGAAAAAAGGATAGGTATATACTCGCGCGCACACACACACACACACACACACACACACACACACACACACACACACAGACACAAGCAGACATATTTTCTATCTTTTTTCCCCCTAAGGTAAGTCTTTCCACTCCCGGGATTGGAATGACTCCTTACCCTCTCCCTTAAAACCCATAGCCTTTCGTCTTTCCCTCTCCTTCCCTCTTTCCTGAAGAAGCAACAGTTGGTTGCGAAAGCTAGAAATTTTGTGTGTGTGTTATTTTATTGTGCCTGTCTACCGGCACTTTCCCGCTTGGTAAGTCTTGGAATCTTTGTTTTTAATATAAACATGATATGATATGTATATTCTTCCGCCTTTGCTGTTGTCTTGCTCTAGATTCGTACTTTATTATACAGACAGGATTTAAATGAGATAGCAGCAAACACAAAAGAATACATGGCATAATGTTTACATTCTTCTACTTTTTCTTTTAATTTGTTTACTGATGCAGAGGTTTTGGCACCAGTATTTATCTTTGTGCTTGCAAAGCATACCTGTGTTGCGCTACATGTATTTGATGGCAGAAGTTAGTTGTGGCAACACCTACCAACATTTTTCAGAACTTCCGCTTACTTTGCACTCGATTCTAAGCCGCAGGCGGTTTTTTGGATTACAAAAACCGGAAAAAAAGTGCGGCTTAGATTCGAGTAAATACGGTATTTGTTATTGATGTTTCGTGCTTATGTTTGTTGGATATTTTCAATGTATTAGGTACAATACATTACATTTGTACAATATATTTTTTAAAAAACCACAAGAGAAAATTTAAGCATTCATGTAATTTATGCTCTGAATACTGTCTTTTTCGTTTTGGTACTGTTGACCAATTTTTGTAATACAGTTAACTGGAAGGATGTGGTGTCATTTCTTGACTATTACACTTTACAGCACTTACAATAAGTTTTAAACATGGTTAATGTTTTGTCTCGTTCATTATCCAAGACCATGTTTGACAGTACTGAACAGTATACATTGTTGCTGCTTCTTTCTTCACTTATTAAAGGTTTTTACCTTCTGCTCAGATGTTATTACTGTATGTACTGCACAAACAAAAGACAAATTTCTCTCGTGTCCCTTTCCACAAATATTGCATTGTAAATACCGTAGGTGTGCTGTATTTCTGCTACTTTTTGAAGTTTTAATTCTGTGGCAGTCTAAAATAGACAGACACAAATTTTTTATTAAAAAAACAAAGCAAAAACCTGGTTTGTGTAACCATTGGCTACAACAACCAACCACCATCAGTCTCTTCAATGTTGTTATAGCCAGTTTCGAATGTACTTGGTTTTACTTTGCTAGTTATTCACTTTCGTATTGAAAGTATCACACTTATACACATGCTTCAAGCTACAGAGACAATGCAGGGTTTGCCAATATGGTGTATGCTGACATTTATTTTACCACGGGTAATCTGACAATGGTTACTTAGTCAACTGAAACCAGTCTTCACAATTTATAATACACATGAGAGAGACAATTAATTTAAAAAATAAGAAGTGTACCCGAGGCTGAGGGCTATTAATAATTTCTTACTACACTTATTTATGCAGTAACTGCATTTCTCATTTCAATGGCAATTTGTTTTTGTAAAGGTTTGTCGCCCCCCACCCTCTGCCCTCTCCACTATGTCCAAAATGTCAAGATCCCCTCATGATAACACAGATTGCTCTACCAGCCCACGATATGCCTTTGCCTTCTTAACTTTTTCCAGATGGTACACACTCATTTTATTATTCTTAGGTTCAATTTCTAGCTCCTCAAATACATATTTGGCGTCAACAAAACGATGATATCAATAAGTTTCTACCAAGAGGTATCATCATGTTCACCACACTGGTCTTATTATTATATTGGATAAGGGTTCTGAGGAGCAACAGATTAAAAAACAGTAAGATTAGAATGAACTGACAGCGGAGTAACAAAGAGCGGAATATTTGATGGAAGCCAAACAATACAAATCGTAATATTAGTAAATGAAATTCCATGTCAGATGGATCTTAACAACTCTGGTAACCTGATTACATTTGCTTTCCAACATTAAACTTTTCCACGGATGTTAAGTCTGCTAGGTAGTATAAAATAATCACAACCAAGGCAAATCAATGATTGGTTGTCATCATTACTCAAATTAATACTGAAACAAAATTAAGTCTTAAAAGATTTCAAATGTAAGCTTCACATATATTTTATGTAAATACTGTATTATTTTGTTTATCAGAATCAATTATTCTCTTCACTTACTTCTATAGCGGTCTAATGTGTAACAGTCATAACTGTCTGTACAGAAATCTCACCTTCGCACTGTCCACTTTTTTCAGGTCAAACATTTCTTCTCCTTCATCTCTTGGGCCTTCATCCCCCTTCAGAACCATCTTCAAGTTGAGTCGATCTTGTAATTTTTTCCGCTCTTTATTAACACGTTTTCTTTTCCTCTTGCTTTCTCTTTGTTCCTCTGCCTGCAGCTCACTTATCTGTTTAGAAAGTTCATTCATCTCTGCTTCTTCAGGATCCACATCAATCTCATTTACTTCAGCAACTCCATTTGCTTGAGTTTGTTCATTTTCCTCTGCTTCTTTAGTACCAAAAGCTTCTTTCATTGCTTTCCACCATGACATTAATAAACGAAAATCCTTCCTCCCGAGGACTTTTATATCTTTGCAACATTCTTTCACTTCTGGTGTTGTCTTTGGGTGATTGGCCACAGCATCATCATCAAAAACAATCTGAAAGATTAATGGTTAGATCCTTTAGATGTTACCTTAGCTAACATCGGAGTTTCTTAGGAGGTAATACAGGAAACATAAAAAGAAAAGCAAGATTCTGCAAACTCATGCATCATCAAACAGCACTTACCTCAGATGCATACTGCAGTGAATCTACCGGATTGTCCCGAGATATGAAATCTGACACAAGAAGTTTATTGTACAATGTATAATTATTTTCAGGATAACCCTCTGCCTTTGCCTTCTTAACTTTTTCTGGATGGTACACACTCATTTTATTATTTTTAGGTTCAATTTCTAGCTCCTCAAATACATATTTGGCGTCAACAAAACGATGATCCAATTTATCAGGTGCCAAGTAATGCTGACACACAACAAATATTTCTGCTGATTCTGTACGAGATGCTTGAGGTTTTGTTGCATGAACCTGAAAGTAACAAAAGATATTTTCAATGTGAACACAGTACATACAATACATTCTAACATAACATGAGAAAACCATTAAACGTGCGGCTGGTAGAAGAATAAGTGAGTTACCATCTAGCTATATGAGAATGGACAAACAAAACAAAAGCAAATTGATAAGAAATGTTAATTTTGATCAAATATAAAAACAAAGTTGAAAACACACACAAAATGAAGAAAAACAAACAGAAGATGCATGGTCATAAGAAACATGTGACCACCTCTTTATTTATTAATTTTTCCACAGATCAACTGATTTGTGTTTTTTTATTTCAATGAGGAGGATGGAACTCCCCCCCCCCCCCCCCCCCTCTCTCTCTCTCTCTCTCTCTCTCTCTCTCTCTCTCTCTCTCTCTCTCTCTCTCACACACACACACACACACACACACACACACACACACACACACACACACACACACACACACAGTACTTTGAAAAAAACCTTAAAACTTCATGCATGACTGTTCTCTGCCAGTCCTAATTTACTTTAAAACGATGTATCTACACTTATCAGTGAATTTCAATACATTACTGAATATTAATAACCAATGGTAACTGTATGGGGCTAATTTTTTCTTGTGTGTGTGTGTGTGTGTGTGTGTGTGTGTGTGTGTGTGTGTGTGTGTGCGGGCGCACGTGTGGGGGGAAAGGAGGGGGGGGGGGGGGTCTCAAGAGAGTAACCCTTCAAGTCATGGCATTTGTATTGTCCTGCTCAAAAGATTTCTAATGATTTTGCTTGAATTAATATTAACCAAAGCACCAATGAAATGATAATTGAAGGCTTTACACTCAAATGGCAGTTATTGGATGCCAACTGAAATAATAGTAAATACCTTTTTGAACAGTTGTTTGAAAACCCATATTAATGGGTGGTAATCCTTGGAGCGAAAAACTTTTGTAACAAACCAACCACCTCTCCTGAGAAAATTAGTTGCCAGTTTAAGCGCACTTAAGGTAAGACATGCCTGCTGGTATGCATCATGTAACCAATTTTTACCTGAAAATTGAAACATTTTGAAATGTAAATAAGAAATTACATAATGTACCAAAATAGCAGATACGAAGTGAATTTGAAAACAACAAATTAACTTATGAATTAGCAGGAGACTAGAACAGGCACAATTAAATTTTGCGGAACATGTTTTAACAGAAATTATTGGTAAAATGTACATTGTGACAAACTATGGCATTCTAAACTTCATCAAAACATGATGGGAGTCACACTCATCAAAATGTTATGCCATTTCAACTAATTCACTTAGTTACATATTATATTACTTCTACACACTGTTAAGATAGGCAGAAATATGACACTAAGGGAAATATTTTAAATCAATCAATACATGATCCTGAATACTGGATGAGTTATAAATAGACAAACACAATTTTCTTTTTCCCGTATGCTAAATTAAGTTCCAGTTATGCACCTATAAAAGGACCAGATAACAACAGTAAAATGAAATTTATTGTTCATGTTTAAAAAATAACAATTTAATTTGTAATATTTTTTATTTTTTATGCAATGCTTTACACAAGCAAACAGCCTGTGATTTTCTGTTCATTTTGAGACACATAGAGGTCCAAACAACTGGAGACCAAAAAGTAAACAGAATGAATCTCATCACTGAAAGATCAATTACAACATATGGTATTGCAGTGTTTGCAAAGCCTGGTCTAGTATCATTTCTGCAGGGTCTACATCAGATAACAAAATGGAGATTCTGACAACTGAGATCCCGTCATGTACAGTGACATTCATATATAAACCATCTAACACAAAATTGCTTCACGCAACCACCTAACCTCTACTCTCAATCAACAAAGCTAGTAACAGGTGATTTTAACTGTAACAGTACATCACGGGGCTAGAAGGAAACCAATAAAAATGGACGATGTCACCACCCTTCAACAGTGACAGATGGTGTGGTGCATCTGATCCAGACAACATTTTTGTCAGAGAACATTTGTCCAACAAGTACAGAATAATGTTGCAGGGCTACTCCCACACACACAGCATCAACAAGCTGAAGCAGTTGTGACACCAGACAATTTAACTTCAAGAAAGAACAGTGGGGAGTATGTCACACAAGAACTTAATATGGGAGCCTTAAAACTCGACCCACCTCCACAGAATGTACGATGAATTTGTTAAAGCAGTCAAAGCCATCTCACGTAAATATATTCCAAATGAATTCAGAATGGACTATATCACAGAACTCAATGAAAACTCCAAGTTTTCCTTAGAGAGATACAAACTATTTGACAATGACCCATTCTCTGAAGAAACAACCCAAAACACGAAAATCTCTTCCTTGCTGTATCAGCTTCCACAAGTAAAAAATGCTGTGACCTAGTATCAAATCCATATATGAAACAGAAAAGCTGAAAGGCTTGGAAATTACCAAAGAGTCTCAACAATGATCCAGCCCCTGCTTCTCCTGATCTCTCGAAAACAACTACTGACTGAATTGCTTACCAATTACTTCTGAAGAGTAAGTCTAAAGGTAGCACAAAAACTCCAGACTCATGAGACATGCTGATGTGAAAGACTATCTTTGCACCCATTTCATTTTAAAAGAATTGGATATAGTTTCCAAGACTATTAGGAACAATAACCAGAATGAGATTTTCACTCTGCAGCGGAGTGTGCGCTGATATGAAACTTCCTGGCAGATTAAAACTGTATGCCCAACCGAGACTCGAACTTGGGACCTTTGCCTTTCGTGGGCAAGTGCTCTACCATCTGAGCTACCGAAGCACGACTCACGCCCGGTACTCACAGCTTTACTTCTGCCAGTACCTCGTCTCCTACCTTCCAAACTTTACAGAAGCTCTCCCGCGAACCTTGCAGAACTAGCACTCCTGAAAGAAAGGATATTGCGGAGACATGGCTTAGCCACAGCCTGGGGGATGTTTCCAGAATGAGATTTTCACTCTGCAGCGGAGTGTGAGCTGATATGAAACTTCCTGGCACATTAAAACTGTGTGCCCGACCGAGACTCGAACTCGGGACCTTTGCCTTTCGCGGGCAAGTGCTCTATCATATGAGCTACCGAAGCACGACTCACGCCCGGTACTCACAGCTCACGGGAGAGCTTCTGTAAAGTTTGGAAGGTAGGAGACGAGGTACTGGCAGAAGTAAAGCTGTGAGTACCGGGCGTGAGTCGTGCTTCGGTAGCTCAGGTGGTAGAGCACTTGCCCGCGAAAGGCAAAGGTCTCGAGTTCGAGTCTCGGTCGGGAACACAGTTTGAATCTGCCAGGAAGTTTCAAGAACAATAACGATACAGGCTTCGGCAGTCTATGAACAGAACAGATGTTACGACTTGCTTGTAACATCTTGTATTTATTTTAAAAGACTCCAATGTGGGAATATTAATTTTATTATGAGGTATTTTAATTCACTGTCCTTTGCAATTCTTTGCAAGGCAGCAATGTACATTTTTTTCAGCTCTCTGATTGAGCGAGCAACTGTCTTCCCCTCCACAAAGATGTAGACATTATCAGAGATTAGTTCTGGTCAATTATTCGTAGCAGACTGATGCTTCTTGTAATAAGCTCAGTTGCCTTTTTTGCAAGCATAATATGATTAATTATTACTTTGGCTTCTAATGTACTTATCACATAAAGGTTGCATATATGAGTGCACAATGGCAATTGATGATACACGGTGCTCTAAAGAAAATAAAAAGGAAGACAAATGAAGCTTTCCCTTTGTCATTTAACTGTCACTACCAATCCCCTGGGATTTCCACATTCAGAATAAGCTGCCAGACAGTGACTATCTTGCATAGAAAGGATATTGTTATCATTTCTTGTAATTTCAATAGTCACGCACATAATAACGTCATCAAAGTGACTTTAAATTTAGCATATTTACTTATTTCTATCTAAAATTTTATATTGTAAATAAAATAGAAAGAAACTTCCACATGGGAAAAATATATTAAAAACAAAGATTCCAAGACTTACCAAGCGGGAAAGCACCGGTAGATAGGCACAATGAATAAAACACACAAACACACACACACACACACACACACACACACACACACACACACACACACACAATTTCGAGCTTTTGCAACCGGCGGCTGCTTCGTCAGGAAAGAGGGAAGGAAAAGGAAATATGTCTGCTTGTGTCTGTGTATGTATGGATGGTTATGTATGGATGGTTATGTGTGCGCGTGTGTGTGTGCGCGCGTGCGAGAGTATATACCTATCCTTTTTTCCCCCTAAGGTAAGTCTTTCCGCTCCCGGGATTGGAATGACTCCTTACCCTCTCCCAAAACCCCACATCCTTTCATATTTCCTTTTCCTTCCCTCTTTCCTGACGCAGCCGCCGGTTGCGAAAGCTCGAAATTCTGTGTGTGTGTTTGTGTGTTTTATTCATTGTGCCTATCTACCGGCACTTTCCCGCTTGTTAAGTCTTGGAATCTTTGTTTTTAATATAAAATTTTATATTTAATGAGATACAAGGTGCTATAATTTATTCATTCATTCACTGGGTTGCCTGCCTTGCGGCAGGTTTTGACTGCATAACCCTCCATGCTTCTCTGTCTTCTGTGTTCCTCTTCATTCTTTGTACCTTCCTTGTGGCCTGCTGACATCATCCAGCATCTGGAACCTTCTTCTGACCTTCTCTCTCTTTCTTGGAATGAAACCTTCAATTTCCTCTACTAGAAGGCAATCTCTTCTTAGATTGTGGCCTATCCAGTTTAGTTTCCTGTTCTTCACTGTCAGCAGCATCCTCCATTCTTCTCCAATTCTCCTCAGTATTTCTTCATTCCTGGCTTTATCAGTCCAGCTGATCTTCTTCATTCTAAGCCATATCTATATTTCACAAGCTTCAATTCTCTTCTCATCCTACTTTCTCAAAGTCCATATTTCTGCTCCATAAAAGGCCGTGCTCCATATTAAGCACTTAACTAGTCACTTCCTTAATTAATTGTTTAAACAACTAGTTAGGAGACTTCTCTGCTTTTGAAATCCCTGTTTTGCCAGAGCCATTCTCACTTTGATATCTTGTTGGCAATCCACGTCTTCTTCAATCCAACTTCCCAAATACTTGAATGCTCTTACCTGTTCTATGATTTCTGACCCCAACTTAATTTTCACTTTTCTTTTCTTTAGGCCTATGACCATGCTTTTGGTTTTCTTTTTATTGATTTTCATACCATATGCTGCATAGGCTTCATTCAGGTCATTTAGCATTTGAGTCAGTGTCTCTTGATTTTCTGCGAGGACCGCCATGCCATCTGCAAATCTTACACATTCAATTTCCGCCCACCTAACCTGATGCCTCTTGTTCCATCCAGCTTTGCAGCACTTCCTCCAGATAGATGTTAAGTAGTAGCGGTGAGCAGCAACTGCCCTGTCTAACATCTCTCCCAATCTTGATGTATACTGAGATCCTATTACCTATTCGTACCCAAGCTTTCTGATTTAGGTACAGATTTGCGATCAATCTTCTCTCCACTTTACACCCTTCTTGTTCAAGATATATAACAGCTTATCCCTCTGCACACTACACACTATCAAAGGCCTTTTCAAGGTATTTGAAGACAGCATACACTTCTTTGGCCTTTTCTATGTATCTTTTGCCGATGGTTCTTAGAAGTCCAATGGCATCTTGTGTTCCCTTTCCCCTTATGAAACCGTATTGTTCTTCACCTAGTGTTTCTTCCAGCATTCCATATAGCGTCCTCTTCAGAATTCGAGCAACTACTTTTGCTGCCTGGGATACTAGGCTGATTGTCCTGTGGTCTTCACATTTTTTAGGATTATTAGTTTTTGGGATTGGGACTATTATACTTACGAGAAAGTCTTCTGGCCATTCCCCTTCGTCATAGATGTAGTTGCAAAGAGAGGTCAACTCATATTCACCTGTTTCTTTTAAACTCATTAAGATTTCTGAAAGAATGTCCTCTACACCACACTTTTTGACGTTTTTAAGTTCTCCCAATGCCTTATTTACCTTTGAACCTCAGATAAAAATCTCCTTTTTCATCTTCATTTACTGATTCTTTCTTCTCAATCTGCAGATCGGAGGGTCTTTGATCCACTTCATAGAGAGTTTCAATATATTTTTTTCATCTATTCTGAACACCATGTGGGTCACTAGAAAAGAGTTCCATCTTTCAGTTCTATCTCCATATTTGTTTTGTTCTTCCTTCCCTGAAATACTATTTCTTTGGCTACTCAAAACATCTTTTTGTACTTGCCCTCTTTCTCTCCAGTGTCTCAATTTCTGATCAGATTTCTCTTGTCCATTTTCCCTGGCCTGATAAGTTACTCTTCTCAGCTCATTATTCAGTCTTCTGTATTGCTTTTTTTCTTCATCAGTTTGTGTTGTGCGCTTTTCCATTTTCTACTTTCTGCCATCTTCAAGATCATGTCATCGGTAACCCATGGTTTCCTTCTCCGCTAGCACTTCACCAGACCAACAACATCTTTAATGGTTGCTTTCAGGGTGTCTCTGAACTGGTTCCACTGTTCATTTATGCCCTCTGTCTTTTCTCTAATTTTCCACTTGTCTCGGAACTCTTCTTGAAGCTTTTTTGGTTATTCTTTCTTCCTTTAGAGCATCAAAGTGAAACTTTTCTCTCACTTTACTTACCAACACTCTTTTCAATCTAACCTGCACATCAGTTACAACAAAGTTGTGCTCAGAGTTAATATCTGCTCCTGGATAAGCCTTGGCATTTCTCATGCACGTCTGGAATCTACTCTGTATTAGTATGTGATCGGTCTGGTATCTGACATGGTCTATATTCAATGTCCATGTGTACCGTCTTCTTTTGAGATGTTCAAAAAGCATGTTTCCACTACCAATGAGTTTTCCTTACAAAATCTGACCATTCTCACATCCCTTTCATTCCTGTTACCCAATCCAAACTTTCCAACCACATCTCTGTCTTTCACTTCACCAACCACTGCGATCCAATCTCCCATTACTATGATAAATGCCTTTTTCTTCTCTCTCTCCACCACTGATTCAATTGCGCTGTAGCACTCTTCAATCTCACTGTCGCTGGGTTGGCTGGTTGGTATGTAGACCTGTATCAGAACTACATCTTTCTTGTGACCTTTCAACCTCAGCATGATCCGTCTGTTATTTATGTATTCCACCTTCATTATCATGGTTTTTACCTCCTTCTTTACCATGATAGCTACTCCATTCATTCCATTTTTTTTTCTCCCTTCGCCTGAATAAAATAGTTTGTAGCCATCACTCTGCAACACACCATTGCCTCACCATCTCACGCTGCACATTCCAAGAATATCTATATTGTTGTGCTTCCTCTCTTTTTTAACATTTTCCAATTTGCCAGGTTGTAAGAGGGAGCGAATGTTCCATGTACCAATCCTTAGCTTTTCTTCTTTCCTTTTCTTTTTTTTTTTATCTTTACATTTTCAAATTGCCTCGATGTACTCCCCTTCCATAGATCCGATTAAGGGGATGTTTTATCTCTGAAATCATTATTTTTCACATAGAGAGCCATGTCAAGTGTGCCTTGGTAATAGTAATGTGCTATAAAGCAGTGGATTATTAAATCTAAGGAAAGCTGTGTTTGAAAATGATAGATTCCAAGGATTTGGTGTGAAGGCAAAATAGTAGCATTTCAAAGCTGTGGAAGGAGCCAATAGACTCAAAAAACTTCCATCCTGTTTCACTTCTCAGCCATTTGTATAAGATATGGAAAAGGCTGCTTCTAAACTGAACATCAGAGTGCTGGCAAAAGCCTCATAAAAGAGCAGTCAAGCTTTCATCGAGGAAGATCTTGCTATGGACAAATCCTTAATTTTCTCCAACACACTGAGGATGGGTATGAAATATGGCAAGCTACAGGTGTGGCTTTCATTGACCTGACAGCAACTTATGATATGATCAAGTGTTGGTAGGAAAGTGTATTCAATCACAGAGGATCGATGTCTGCTGCAAAACAGGAGATACTTCATCATCCTATAAAACAAGAAAAGTCGGTTGAGGATTCAAAAACATGGCCTTCTTTGAGGAAGTGTGTTGTTCCTCCAGTTGTGTAAAACCTACCAAAATGACCAACCAATTAGCTCTGAGATTAAAGCATTTATATATGCTGATGATACAGTGACTGTTGTCCAAGGGAAAACCTTTGAGGAAGTGAAGATTAAACACACGAGGGCTCTTGAGACTATGTCAAGTATTACGGCGATAACCTCCTGCAGCCAAATCTTGGAGAGACAGAAGCTTATGCATTTCATCTAAGAAACAGGAAAGCTTAAAGGAAACTCAACAATTTTTGGAGAGGAGAACAGCTGTTCTATTGTGATATTCCCAAAGACCTTGGAGTAAATATGGACCATTCCTTTACATTCAAAGCTCATTGTGACGAAACAAAGTTCAAAGTGTCTGCAAGGAACATCATCTCCAAATTTACAATAGCCATGTGGGGCAGTCAATCAAAAGTGCTTCAAACATTTGCTCTGGCGCTACATTTCTCCATGTCAGGATCTTTCACACTAGTTTGGCCAAACACATTGATACACCTTCAAATGAGACTAGACATTGTCTTTGACCAATTCCTGTCAATAAACTGTACCAAATTACAGATTAGCACCAACAGATATTCGCATGAAAGCAGCTTCAGAAATGGAGGCAAAGAAACAGGAAATTGATTTCAGACACCGTTTGTTGTGACACGAGCATCAATGACCAAGACCCAGATTTCAAAAGAGCTTCACGCAGGAAGCTAAAACTATTCTTTCATCTCCTTGAACTTTATGAGTGCAACTTTGGTACCACCTAATGCACACTGAACAAATTTCAAAGAGAAACCAGTGGCAAGTTCGTACCCGCCTTGTCTGATGTGGAAGACACTAAGCTAACTGAGAACTGTGGTAAGAAGTCAACCCAGGAAACAATGTTTTAGCATTGATGAAATTTGGCAGTGTGGTGACGTGCAGGACCAACAACACCTGCTAGTCTCGAGGAACATGCAGCATACATGTTCCACTAATGACCTAGCTGCAACCAACAAAACAGCAATCAAAACTGGTGAATATTAGATTCTCCACAGAATATGAAGAGAATTATCATGCTGTTTATTTTCCATTTTCCTGACTGTATTTTGTAAATTCTTGTTGTGCATATTAATTCCTGCATTTTTACTGCTATCACCTTCCGCTGTATTTAATAGGATTTTATCTTAAACTGTGTGTACATAATTCAACTTTCTACCAGTTCTACAATAACTTCATGCCATGGATACATAAAATAAATGAATTAATAACTTTGGAAGAACTGTGTATCTGCATCATTAACATTTCTACAAGTCAAAATCATTTCTTTTGCAGTCATGAGATACGGTTGTTGCTGGTGATGGCCTCAGAAGTCAAAACTGGTTTGTGAGTACATAAATAGTTGAACAGCACAGAAATTTGTTATTTTTCGTTATTATTAAAGACACCTGCTAGGCTGCATTAGAATTTGGTCAGACAAAACAATGTGTGACTTACTGGAAGGTTTTTTGTGTTATATTTCATAGCCTCTATGCCCCTATTAGAAGTAAAAATTGTGGTTACAACGGGTCTGAAAAGCCTTTTGTCAAAAAATTAAGCTTGACTGGCCTATTGCGGCTGACCATTTCAGCTTCAGAGGCAATTTTCAAATTATACGAAGAAGATTGTTGCAATTGTGCTATTTCGTTGATATTACTTCATTTTAACACCGAGTCACATTGAGTAGTACACCTATGCTTGTCATGGGGAGCTAGATAGGTAATGTAGACCAGCACAACATAAGGTCAGACTCAGAAGGCAGGAGTGTGAGAATGGGTATGCCAAGTTGAGACTGATATCCTGTACTGACGCATATATTAAAAAAACCTCGAATAAAAACTGGTGGCACGGTGGATAAAGTTAAAACTTAATAATTCCTATGCAACACATAGAAATCATACGCTGATCTTGTTACCAGCTATAGTCATAATGGCATTTCACTTTTCTAACAATTTTGATAAAATAGTCATATATATAAAAGCAAAGATGCTGTTACTCACCAAACGAGAAAGCGCTAACAGATAGACAAAATAAAAAACACACTCACAAATTTCAAGCTTTCGCAACCCAAGATTGCTTCATCAGTAAAGAGGGAAGGAGAGGGAAAGACGAAAGGATGTGGGTTCTAAGGGAGAGGGTAAGGAGTCATTCCAATCCCGGGGTGGAAAGACTTACCTTAGGGGGAAAAAAGGACAGTTATACCCCCCCCCCCCCTCTCTCTCTCTCTCTCTCTCTCTCTCTCTCTCTCTCTCTCACACACACACACACACACACACACACACACACACACAACACACATCTACAGACACAGGCAGACATGTGTAAATCCAAAGAGGTTGGGCAGAGGTGTCAGTCAAGGCGGAAGTACAGAGACAAAGATGTTGTTGAATGACAGGTGATGTACGAGGAGCGGCAACTTGAAATTAGCGGAGGTTGAGGCCTGGTGGGTAACGGGACGAGAGAATATATTGAAGGGCAGGTTCCCATCTCTGGAGTTCTGATAGGTTGATGTCAGTGGGAAGTATCCAGATAACCCGGATGGTGTAACACTGTGCCAAGATGTGCTGGCCATGCACCAAGGCATGTTTAGCCACAGGATGATCCTCATTACCAACAAACACTGTATGCCTGTGTCAGTTCTCCCACATCCACACCGGCTGTTCAGAGCATCCTCCTACAGGCAAACCGCAAGTTAGAACAGCATGCCACCCTCCACCCCCAAAAACTATCCAATCTCCTGGTTTCCCACCTCTGGAAAGGCAACTCACTCACCCTCCACAACCTTTCCAACAAACCTCAACCTCCTCTCATTGCACACAGACCCAGTCTCTCCCATCTACTCAATCTCCCTCTTCCAGCTCCACTCCCTCCAATACCTCAAAATTCTAGTCAACACAATCTGGAACCACAACACCCCAATTTAGTAGTTAACCTTCCCTCCACAACTCTCTCCCAATCCGAAATCTCTGTCCTATCCAAACGCCTCACCTTCAGCCCTACTCTCAGATTCAACCAAACAGCCCTCGTCAAAGCTTTACTGTCCTACACTCGTAGTCTCTACTGGAAATATCACTTTGCCATGAAGAAAAATAATCGTAATCCTACTCCTGATGATCCAACTTCCCAAGACACTATCCAAATTGAACCCTGCCTGGAACAGTCCGTCCTCTGTCACAGCAGGACCCACCTCCTCTTCCTCAAAATCACCCTCTACAAACCTTCCAGGAATTTCTCACTTCCAGCCTTGCCTCTCAATCTATCTTGAAAAACATTAATCCTACTCCCAACATCACCACAGCTGAAGCCCAGGCTATCCGTGATCTGAAGGCTGGGCGATTTATTGTCATTCTTCTGGCTGACAAGGGTTCCATGAGCAAGGTACCTGATCGTCGGGAGTATGTGGCTGAGGGACTGCGTCAGCTTTCAGACAACACTACGTACAAAGTTTGCCAAGGTAATCCATTCCTGATGCCCAGGCGGAGCTTCAAGGAATCCTCAGAACCTTAGGCCCCCTACAAAACCTTTCACCTGACTCCATCAACCTCCTGACCCCACCGATACCCCGCACCCCTACCTTCTACCTACTTCCTAAAATTCACAAACCCAAACATCACAGTCGCCCCATTGTAGCTGGTTAACAAGCCCCCACAGAATGTATCTCTGCTTACGTAGATCAACATCTTCAACCCATTACATGCAGTCTCCCATCCTTCATCAAAGATACCAACCACTTTCTCAAATGCCTGGAATCCTTGCCCGATCTGTTACCCCTGGAAACCTTTCCTTGTAACCATTGATGGCACTTCCTTATACACCAATCACCTGCTACCCTACATAAAACCTCTTTCCTCGTTACCTTAGCCAGCTTCATCCTAACCCACAACTTCTTCACTTTTGAAGGGCAGACATACCAACAATTAAAGGAAACAGTCATGGGTACCAGGATGGCCCCCTTGTACGCTAACATATTTATGGGTCGCTTAGAGGAAACCTTCTTGGTTACCCAGGCCTGCCAGCCCAAAGTTTGGTACAGATTTATTGATGACATCTTCATGATCTAGACTCACAGTGAAGAACTCCAGAAAATCCTCTACAACCTCAACTCATTTGGTTCCATCAGATTCACCGCGTCCTACTCCAAATCCTTTGCCACTTTCCTCGACGTTGACCTCCATCTGTCCAATGGCCAGCTTCACACATCTGTCCACATCAAACCCACCAACAAGCAACAGTACCTCCATTATGACAGCTGCCACCCATTCCATATCAAACGGTCCCTTCCCTACAGCTTAGGTCTTTGTGGCAAATGAATCTGCTCCAGTCCTGAATCCCTGAACCATTACACAAATAACCTGAAAACAGCTTTTGCATCCTGCAACTACCCTCCCGACCTGGTACAGAAGCAAATAACCAGAGCCACTTCCTCATCCCCTCAAACCCAGAACCTTCCACAGAAGAACCCCAAAAGTGACCCACTTGTGACAGGATACTTTCTGGGACTAGATCAGACTCTGAATGTGGCTATCCGGCAGGGATGCGACTTCCTCAAATCCTGCCCTGAAATGAGATCCATCCTTCATAAAGTCCTCCCCACTCCATCAAGAGTGTCTTTCCGCTGTCCACCTAACCTTCGTAACCTCTTGGTTCATCCCTATGAAATCCCTAAACCACCTTCCCTACCCTCTGGCTCCTACCCTTGTAGCCGCCCCCAGTGTAAGACCTGTCCCATGCACCCTCCCACCACCACCTACTCCGGTCCTGTAACCTGGAAGGTGTACATGATCAAAGGTAGCCACATGTGAAAGCACCCACGTGATTTACCAACTGACATGCCTACACTGGGAAGCCTTCTATGTGGGAATGACCAGCAACAAACTGTACATTCGCATAAATGGACACAGGCAGACAGTGTTTGTTGGTAATGAGGATCACCCTGTGTCTAAACATGCCTTGGTGCACGGCCAGCACATCTTGGCACAGTGTTACACCGTCTGGGTTATCTGGATACTTCCCACTGACACCAACCTATCAGAACTCCGGAGATGGGAACTTGCCCTTCAATATATCCTCTCTTCCCGTTACCCACCAGGCCTCAACTTCCGCTAATTTCAAGTTTCCGCCCCTCGTACATCACCTGTCATTCAACAACATCTTTGCCTCTGGACTTCCGCCTCGACTGACATCTCTGCCCAAAATTCTTTGCCTTTGCATATGTCTGCCTGTGTCTGTATATGTGCAGATGGATATTTCCCCCTAAGGTAAGTCTTTCCGATCCCGGGATTGGAATGCATCGTTACCCTCTCCCTTAGAACCCACATCCTTTCGTCTTTCCCTTTCCTTCCCTCTTTCCTGATGAACCTTGGGTTACGAAAGCTTGAAGTGTGTGTGTGTGTGTGTGTGTGTGTGTGTGTGTGTGTGTGTGTGTGTGTGTGTGTGTTTTATTGTGTCTATCTACCAGCGCTCTCTCATTTAGTAAGTCACAGCAACTTTGTTTTGTATATATATTTTTCCCACGTGGAATGTTTCCCTCTATTATACTGATAAAACAATCATTTGATTGTAAGTCACAGATAGCTTGTAATTCACCCACTGTATTCGTGACATTATTGGCTCACAAATTTTATAACGTTAAAGTCTGAAATGTGTTTTCTTCTTACACCAATAACAATGAGGTGAAATATATTCTTTTGAATCAAAAGACTTGGAGTTTATTATTAAAGATAGATACAGTGATCATCTTTACCATTCTAGATTTTACTGTTTGTTTGCCAGCTAAGAATCTGTGACAGGAGAAGGTAAACAATGCTACCACAAGACATCTACAGAAGACACGAAGTACGCAGAACCCTTAAAATTTATTCGTGCAGGTCATCTGACATAGCCCTCCACCTGCAACTTCACATAGGTAGCAGTTTACAGTGTTACCATGGTTGATGCTGAAATGTGTACTGGCAGTAACTTTCATCACAATGAAAATTACTAAGGGCTATACCACACTCTGACAAAGGCATCAGCTGCTACATATTTTGAAACAAATGCAGTTTTCCTGGTCTTAATATGCCTCTGCATCTACATCAACATGGATACTCTGCAAATCACATTTAAGTGCCTGGCAGAGGGTTCACCGAACCATCTTACAAGAATTCTCTATTATTCTCCTCTCAAACAGCGCATGGAAAAAACCAATACCTATATCTTTCCGTGCGAGCTCTGATTTTGTCTTATTTTATTATGATGATCGTTTCTGCCTATGTAGGTCAGTGTCGATAAAATATTTTCGCATTTGGAGGAGAAGGTTGGTGATTGAATTTTCCTGAAAAGATTCTGCCACAACAAAAAATCCCTTTGCTTTAATTGTATCCATCCCAAATCTTGTATCACATTTGTGACACACTCTCCTCTATTTCATGATAATACAAAATATGCTGCTCTTGTTTGAACTTTCTCGATATACTCCGTTAATCTTATCTGGTAAGGATCCCATATCATGCAACAGTATTCCAAAAGAGGACAGACAAATGCAGTGTAGGCAATCTTTTTAGTAGATCTGTTACATTTTCTAAGTGTTCTGCCAATAAAGTGCAGTTTTTGGTTTGACTTGCCTATAACTTTTTCTATGTGCTCTTTCCAATTTAAACTGTTGGTAATTGTAATTCCTAGGCATTAGGTTGAATTTATGGCATTTAGATTAGACCGATTGATTGTGTAACTGAAGTTTCACGGATTCCTTTTTGCACTCGTGTATGACCACACTCTTCATTATTTAGGGTCAATTGCCAGTTTTCGCACCATTTAGATATCTTTTCTAAATGGTTTTGCAATTTGTTTTGATCTTCTGAGGAGGTTACTAGACAATAAATGACATCATCTGAAAAAAACCTACAGCTGCTGCTCAGATTGTTTCCTATATCTTTTACACATATAAGGAACAGCAGAGGGCCTATAACACTACCTTGGGGGATGACAGAAATCACTTCTGTTTTACTCGATGACTTTCTGTCAATTACTATGAACTGCAATCTCTCTGACAAGAAATCATGAATACAGTCAAATAACTGAGAAGATAGTCCATAAGCAAAAAATTTAGGAGGGCTATGTTTAGTAACTCTGCTTTAGCAGCACAGTCGTCGATAGTATTTCTATTGCTATCCTGCAGAGGCACTGACTGTGTCTTGCCACTAACATACAACCAGAATCTCTTCAGATTTCTGCCAGGCTTCAAGATAAAAGTTTTGTTGTAGAAACTATTATAAGCATCTCACGGTGATGTCCGCACTAAATTTCGAACTTCTGTAAAACATTGTCAATCTTGGAGATTTTGCATTCGTTTGAATTTGGCATGCTTTCTTTGTTGTTTCAGCAAGAGGGTTCAGACCAATTGTGTGTGCCAAGGGGGACCAGCTCCATTGTTTGTTAATTTATTTGGTGCAAATCTCACAGTTGCTATCAATACTATTTCTCTGAATTCAAGCTACATCTGGTCTACACTTACAATGTTAATTTGGAAGGAGAGGAGATTGTCTCTCAGAAATTGAATTTTTACCTGCTTTTTTGGATAGGTACATTTTTCATTTATTTTTCAAACAATGGAAAATCCAGAATGGAATATAACAATATCATGAGAAGGCAAGTTGCTACTCTACATATAGCAGATGGAGAGTAGCAACTTTCCTTCTCATAATATTGTTATATATAGCAGATTCGAAATTTGGTGCTACAGAAGAATGCTGATGATTAGATGGAGATCACGTAACTAATGAGGTGGTGTTGAATAGAATAGGGGAGAAGAGGAGTTTGTGGCACAACTTGACAAGAAGAAGGGACCGGTTGGTAGTGCATGTTCTGAGGCATCAAGGGATTGCAAATTTAGCCTTGGAGGGCAGTGTGGAGGGTAAAAATTGTATAGGGAGATCAAGAGATGAATACATTAAGCAGATTAAGAAAGATGTAGGTTGCAGTAAGTACTGGGAGATGATGAAGCTTGCACAGGATAGAGTATCATGGAGAGCTGCATCAAACCAGTCTCAGGACTGAAGACCACCACAACAACAACAACAACAACAACAACAACATATAGCAGATGCTGAGTTGCAGATAGGCACAACAAACGGACTCTCACAATTAAAACTTTCGGCCATTAAGGCCATCATCAACAACAGACACATGTATGCGCGCGTGTCTCCCCCCCCCCCCCCCCCCCACACACACACAAGCGCGCGCGCAAATGCAACTCACACACGACTGCAGTCTCAGGCAACAGCGTGTGTATTGTTGACGAAGACCTCAATGGCTGAAAGCTTTAATTGTGGGGGGTCTTTTTGTTGTGCCTATCTGTGAATCAGCATCTCTGCTATATGGTGAGTAGTAACTTTCCTTCTCATAAAACTGTTTCATTTATTTTTGTAGGATTTGGAGGCTACAATATTCAATCTCACTATGACAACCCTGTGTTCACTAATCCCTTTATCCACTTTGATGCTCATCATTAGCTCAGGATTATTTGTTGCTAATAGGTCAAATGTGTTTTCACAACCATTTACTATTTGTGTAGACTCGAGAACTAACTGTTCGAAATAATTTTCAAAGAATGCGTTTAGCACAATTTTGGATGATGTTTTATGCATACCTCCAGATTTAAACATGTATTTTTACCAACATATTGAGGGTAAATTAAAGTCACCACCAGCTACAATCTAGCTTTAATATAAGAGTTGTGAATTTCTACATTACGCGAAAACAAAACAAAGAAATCAGAGCAGAAATTCTGGAATAATATCCACATTAATAATGCTTTTTGTGATGTGGTATCAAACTTACCAACATTTGGTGCACCATCATTCAACACAACATCTGCCTTCCATGTCTGAAGTTCCTTCTGTATTGCCAAGCGACATTTGTCAGTTGTGATATCGCCCTGAATACTTATACAGCCTGGCACTAGCTTGATAGGAAATAAATCCACACCTAAAAGCAACAGAATAATATAAAAGTTATTATACTTCATGTCTGCATGCATTACACACTTTAAAAAAAAAAAAAAAAAGATATTTCAGGTCAAATATATGTGCACAAGAATCATTTAAAATCAATGTTGTGGTTTTTTTTAAGTTATTATGTGATAATGCCAACAAAATCGTCCTGCTACTATGAAATTTCTTCTTGTTAAAAAAGTTGCCAGCAAATGCAGCTTATTTGGATTAGTGGAGGGTATGCATACACAATTAGCTTACACGATAAGGACATGTGCCAGACACCAATTGGATCTATGATCAAAATTAAGAACTTTTAGTCTGATACAACACCCAAGTTGACTGCAGTTTTTGAGAGCCCTCTGGTACTTACATAGTCAAAGGCCTGCCTTCACCCGGGAAATGGTTAAATGCGAAATAACACACAATAAAATTATACAAGTTTCGCACCTGTCTCAGGGTGAATGACAATGTGGTGACAGTAAAGGTACCTATACACAGATAGGTAGTCTTTCCTTCTCAGCCTGCCCGGTAACTTTCCCCTGACCCAGGGTTCTGCGTGACTTTCCCAAACTGTACCCATTTCCCTAAACGTCTCCAGTCCTTTTCCTTCACCCTTCTTGGTTCCCTTTCAATCTTTCACAAGAAGAAGGAGCCACTGGCTCCAAAAGCTCGTGAAAGTTAAATCCTTTTGTGTGTGTGTGTGTGTGTGTGTGTGTGTGTGTGTGTGTGTGTGTGTATTCCCTTGCCTCTACTTGGTGAGTAGATTTTTTTATCTGTTGATTTACATTACACAGATAGATAGTAATGTTTATACTTACTCAAGATATTCAAATGCACTCGACCAGAAACAAAAATACCAGTAAAGACAGAATTAGTCATATTTGAAAAATTCTATGACTCTTAGATGTGACAAATGTCTTTACACAGGGTGTGAGAAAATTCCCGTTACAAACTTCTACGACTGTAGGGGAGTGAGTACAAAATATTGTGAATAAGAACCCATGTCCAGAAACACACTGTTTCCATTCTATAACTGTTTCAGTTCAAATGTTTAACTCACCAACTTTTCTTGAGGGACTGAAATACATGACACAGTAGGTAACAATTCAAAAGGAAACATAATAAAACATCATTTTATCACTTAAGAACATTTTTTTGTATTACCAATTAAACATTATGTGTTTACATTATTCCAAAACATAAAAGAGCCCAGCATACCATACGTATATAACAGTACTGATGCATCACGACATCAGCTCAATGTGGCGACCACCAATATTGTTACAGACATTGTATTAGAAGCACATTCTGATACACACCCTCCTTCCCACCTGGTTTCTCCTCAGTTTCTAGTGCAGTGGCCAGAACTCGTGCCAGAAGATCTTTTACATCTACATCTTCCTCTGTCTCTACAGGAGTCTTGTAAATTAAACTTTGCATACAATCCCATAAGAAGTAGTCCATAGGAGTTAAATGTGGCAATTGCAGTGGACATGTGATTCGACCACCTCAGCCAATCCATCCATCACTACATCATCCATCCGCCCCCGATAGCTGAGTGGTCAGCGCGACAGACTGTCAGTCCTAAGGGCCTGGGTTCGATTCCCGGCTGGGTCAGAAATTTTCATCGCTCAGGGACTGGGTGCTGTGTTGTCCTAATCATCATCATCTCATCCCCATCTACGCGCAAGTCGCCGAAGTGGTGTCAAATCGAAAGACTTGCACCAGGCGAAAGGTCTACCTGACGGGAGGCCCCAGTCACACGACATTTTTTACTACATCATCCATTGAGATGTCTCTGAACCGCATGTGAGAAGTCAGTTTGTGCACTGTAATTCTGAAAGCATATATCCTGATGGACATTCAATGGGACAGCTTCTAAGAATGGGTCCCATACGTTTTGTAGGAAGATTAAGTATTCAGGATCAGTAGTGAAAGGAGGTACGACCCAATCACATACCCTCCAGAATACCTGGCCACACGTTAATTCCAAACCTGTGCTAAAATTCCTGAACATGCATGGCATGAGGTTTTTCCATCGGACCAGGCATGGCTGTTTTACGAATTCAGAGCACAGTCCATAGTGAACTTACAGTCATCTGTGAACAGAATCTTACATGGAAACAGGGGTGTGTCAATGCAGCAGTGCAGGAGCCATGTGTTGTGGAAAAGTGGCTGGACCCACGGTTTGTATCCTTTGTAAGTGGTATACTGATGTAATTGTTGCTCACACAGAATGTCCCAGATGGCACCGTGACTAACATCCATTACACAAGCAGTTGTTCGAGATCCCATTACAGGTTCTCTTTAAAGCAGTGCAGTACTTCTTCAAATTTGGCCACACAGCATTACCGTGGAACACCACAGTCATGCCCCCTCACAGTAAAGGAACCAGTTTCTCAGAGGCATTGCATAACCTGGGCAAAAAGTTTATGTGATGGCATGCTACGTTGTGAAAAACATTTAGAGATATAGCTGACTTGCAGCTCTTCCGTTACCTTGAGCTTTGCCGTACACAAGGAGCACACCTGTGTATTCCAGAAACATGTACTGAACCATGTTTACTGTATCATACATGTACAGACATTGACTAGGTCTTGCAGCAAAGCAAATGTTAGGTGACATCAGGTGACAGTCTGATGTAGTGCACGTCATCCTGTCTACCCTTCTGCATACAAGACAAGCAACTCTGGGACTTCTCTCTTTCCCTCAGAAGACATGGACATGTTACACATCTGAATTGAAACCATCATAGAATGGAAATTGTATGTTTCCAGAGAAGGGTTACTACTCAAAATTTCATGTACTCACTCCCCTCTATGAGTCCCAGAAATCTGTAATGGGAATTTCTGAATACCCTGTACATCTTACTGACTATTGAAGCGCCTCTTTCTTAAATCTCAACAAATGGACACTAGTCATTAAATTGCATGCTTATGGGCAACATATTTTGTTTTTGGACGAACACCTCAAAAGATCTGTGCACTTAGTGTTTTCTCTCTAGTGAAGAAGTATGAATTATGAGGACAGTGAACAGTGCATTACAGAACCTGTTATTATGCACTGATCTCATCTCAACATCTGTAAAAAGTAAATCCAAAAAATTATTCACCTAAATAGACATACAAAATGAACATTTACACACAAATTGCAATAAGCCATTCACATTATTGCATTATAACTACTTGGTTGCCTGCAGTGAGTTTCTGTTCTTCCTACATAGTTCTTGAACTTCATAAGATATCAACTACAATCTGTTGAAAGCAAATACAGAAGTAAAAATACGCTATAATTTATGTCAGCATACTAACATCTAAATTATTTCGTACATATATTACCTTGCTTTTGATTACACCTGCTAATCTAAAAAGATTGTAAGTAAGGAGCTAGATTTTATCTGTAGTATCTTCCTGTGTTTATGTAACAATTTTCCATTCAAAGTTTGTATCTGATAAATTTTACAACACAGGTGTGATGAAACACTTGACCATCATAACTTGATGCACACATAATTTTTATAATTAAACATGATATTAACTGTTTGACAGTGACAAAGCACATGTTCCTTAGGATAAGGAAAAAGTCAAAATGTAAAATGTACGGATGTCTTCTTTGTAATTTATTTTATCAAATACGTGCAACAAAATGAGTTAAAGACAAAGACTTAATATGAGCTGAATGCAGTACTCACCTAGGACAATACTTGACACTGGCATGTTCTGCTTGGCCACTTGCATCCATCCACCAGGTGCTGCACATAAATCTATACATACTCGAGATTTTTGTAAAAATTCAAATTTACGATTCAGCTGTATAAGTTTGAACGCAGCACGAGACCTGAATCCTGGGGGGGAAAAAAAGAAAAGAAAAAGTATCAGTCTGTTGTTACAATACTTGCATATATTCACAATGAATTTGCTTTCATGTTAACTGTTTTCTACTACAGAGTTCTCAATACAGTAATAAACCTGGTGCAATATTCCATTACCTCATATTACATTCACTAGGTGCATCAAGGAACATATATAAATACGAAGGGGGAAAAGTTTTTGGTAGTGTGTGTGTGTGTGTGTGTGTGTGTGTGTGTGTGTGTGTCGCCACTAGAGTATAGCCAGTCAATCGTCTTCATGTTCCCCGAGAGTAGTTTCTAAATTCTCAGTTGTCTGGTCTGACTCATTAAACCTAATAGCTCCACTGACACAGTAACAGTTTATATCTCGTCAGCTTAAGAGCAAACCTGTATTTTTATTTATATTACTGATGTAGGACAGTTCTTGTGGAATGTAAATACTTCTGGATTAAAGGAAACCACTTACCGATAAGCAGAAGTGCTGAGTTGACAAAAGAAAGAAAATTGCTAGCTTTCACAGTTATTCTTTGACGAGTTAGAGTAAAACACACACACACACACACACACACACACACACACACACACACACACACACACACGTATGTATGTACATGCACACACACCTATACCCCTAGGTCCCACCTGGACTAACACTGTATGTTGGCAGGTAGACTGGTTATAGAGGGGATAGTATTGGGTAGGGTGCATAGAAGGGGAGGGGAGGGACTGGAAATGAGTGGCTTGTAGCTCAGAGAGAGGCAGCCAGTTTGCTGGCTAGGAATGTGGGACGGAGGGGTGTCAGGTACATCAGCTCAGCATGTAATGCACAATTGTAGGGGCTGGTGGGGAGTAGTAATGGCTGAAGGTGGCTTGGGGCATGGATTGGGAAGAGTTGATAGGACAGATGAAGAGGAAACTGTTGGGTGGAGGGTGTGAGGCAATGGGTTACTTGAGACTGAGGCCTGGATGATTATGGCAGTGGAGAGTGTGTTGTGAGGAGAATTCTCATCTATGTAGTTCAGGAAGTTGGTGGTGGAGGGAAGGAGCCAGATGGCTAAGGTTGCGAAGCATCAATTGAAACTGACCATGTTATGCTCAGTTATATGATGTGTTACCAGGTGGTGCTGGTAGACAGCTGAGTAGTATTCATGTAGGCATGACTACCAACATGATGTACGCCACTGCCAAACTGTTGTCAAGAAAAAAGTTGACAGACAACCTGCAGCCGAGCATCACAACCTCAACTTCAGTTTCAATGGCTGCTTCACAACCCAAGAAATCTGGATCCTACTTTCCACCACCAAATCCCTAAACTACGCAGATGGGTGTTATCCTCACAACACATCCTCCACTCCTGTAATCATCCTGGCTTCAATCTCAGATAACCCATTGTCCCACATCTTTCACCTGACAGTTTCCCCTTCCTTCAACCTGTCACCCCCTCCACAATCCATGTACCCATGCCGCCTCACCCCTACAATCATGCACTGCAAGGTAAGCCCATATACCAGTCACCCCTCCTTCCCACATTCCTATCTGGCAAACCAGCTGCTTCCCTCTCAGCCACTAGCTGTTCATCCCAGTCCCTTGCCCTGCCTTCCTCTCCTTCTACCCACCCCACCCAACACTATCCTCACCACTTCCACCTGTCAAAATACAGTTTTAGTCCAACTGGCACCATGCAGGGTCCCACATGTGCACCTCTGGTATGTGTGAGTATTTCACTCTAGCTCTGTTTTTCGGTGTTTGCCTTGTTTAATCCAAAAGTTATTATTTACAGACACAATCAACTTGTAACCTCAGCCATTTCTTATATATAAGATGTAACAGATCTACATTCTTATACATCATCTAGTAAATAAGCCAAAAACTTTAACACGGCTACAAAATTCATCTCTGCATCAGAATATTAACAACATATTTACATTTATATTACTGTTCACCAAAGCAATCAAAACATCTACAGAATTTTAAGTTTTGTACTAAGATAGATTTTTTTATGTTTTGCTGCCAGGCAATGCCCCACATTACTCGAAAGTCATACATATAATACATTTACACCTTTTTAATAGCCATGTATCAGCCTGATGATTGAAGTATAATCTTCTGAACTACACAGTGGAAACTATAATACAAGAAAAGTGATTGCTTACAGCAATTTGCTTTATCAATTTTGACATTTGTACATGCTTCAAAGGAGGAACCATAAGAAATAGTGCAAAACTATGCAAAGTCTTGTACCATTATGCTTACTGAGTGATTGTCAGCTGGCTTTGATCTATTTACTTCATCAGATGAGTAGGAAAAATTTATTTTCTATTCATTGATTGCTTCTCGTACTGCTCTACTGATCCTCAATTTGACATCATTCAGCATTTGTTTGTCAACATGCTACAAATTCATTTAAACCTATAACAAAACTTTATAGCAACCTCCCAACAAAGCTACTGAGCCAGGAAAAACAATTTCCATACAACACACTCTTTCTTGGGACATGTATCAAGTTTATTATTCTGTCCTATTAAATCTTATACATTGACACTCCTAATTTTCACCACCAGAAATGAATATTTGATACTGACTGCTCAGATAAAATGCAATTTGTTTCCCATCAAACTCGCTAAGCATGAAAAATTTTTTTCTATCTTTTTTTAACTTGCACTCAACCCTGTATTCATAATAATATAACAGTGTTATGGTTACCTATTCTCTTCCCCAAGTTGACTGAATCACAATGTTTAATTCTGCTAGTCACCGGAAGTAAGACATTACACTCATGAACAGGTTCTATAATTATTTGCTCACTTTATATTTCAGAAAAGAATTTAGAACACTCTCACATACATTCTTTTTCAAATATGTGCTTATTATCAGGAAATTTACATGCAACGTTCCTTGAAAAATCCTGTCACCACAGCTCATAGGTAGGTGGTGTACAAAAGTATCCAATTAAAATGTCTGATCCACCTTTGATGGTTTACTTCACCTTGCTTATTTTAGATTCAGAATCAATATAAAAATCTCATGAGATCATGAACTAATGATCAGAAATAATTATGTCGTTTCTTATTATGTAAAAAATCTTATAAATTACAGCAACAGTTTAAGGGTACAGCAGCTGTTCAATGAACAACTGCCAGTTGTGATGTAAACTTTACAACGACATATACAACTTCCTGGTAGATTAAAACTGTGTGCCCGACCGAGACTCGAACTCGGGACCTAATGATCAGAAATAATTATGTCGTCCCAAGTTCAAGTCTCGGTCGGGACACAGTTTTAATCTGCCAGGAAGTTTCATATAAGTGCACACTCTGCTGCAGAGTGAAAATCTCATTCTGGAAACATCCCCCAGGCTGTGGCTAAGCCATGTCTCCCCTGTATCCTTTCTTTCAGGAGTGCTAGTTCTGCAAGGTTCGCAAAAGAGCTTCTGTAAAGTTTGGAAGGTAGGAGACGAGATACTGGCAGAAGTAAGGCTGTGAGTACCGGTCATGAGTCGTGCTTTGGTAGCTCAGATGGTAGAGCACTTGCCCGCGAAAGGCAAAGGTCCCGAGTTCGAGTCTCGGTCGGGCACACAGTTTTAATCTGCCATGAAGTTTCATATCAGCGCACACTTCGCTGCAGAGTGAAAATCTCATTCTGAATGACATATACTCATTTCTCACGCTCTCTCAAATATCCCAATTGTGTGTTGTACCACGAAATAAACAACTCAAACACACAAAAAAAAAGTTTTCCTTGAGTTTCCATAGGGAATTCATATGAGGGTGAATCAAATGAAAACCTTAATTTTTTTAAAAATATTATTTACTCTGCAGAAGTGGTACAAAGCTGTATCACTTTTCAACATAATCTCCCCCATACTCAGTGCAAGTCCTCCAGTGCTTACAAAGTGCATAAATTCCTTCAGAAAAAAATTCTTTTGGTAGCCCATGCAACCACTCATGCACTGCCTGGCGTACCTCTTCATCAGAATAGAACTTCTTTCCCCCCTTTGCGTGTTTGAGTGGTCCAAACACATGGAAATCACTTGGGGCAAGGTCTGGTGAGTATGGTGTATGAGGAAGATACTCAAAATGCAGGTCTGTGATTGTTGCAGCTGTTGTACGAGCAGTGTGAGGCCTTGCATTGTCATGTTGCAAAATGACACCTGCCGGCAGCAATCCATGTTGCTTTGATTTGATTGCAGGCTGCAGATGATTTTTTAGGAGATCTGTGTATGATGCACTGATGACAGTGGTCCCTCTAGGCATGTAATTCTCCAAAATGACACCTTTTTTGTCCCAAAAGAAAGTCAGCATACTCATTACCTTCTCTGCTGATGGTTCTGTTCGAAACTTCTATGGTTTTGTTGATGAGGAATGGCGCCAGTCCTTGCTTGCTCTCTTCGTTTCCGGTTGGTGGAAGTAAACCCAGGTTTCATCCCCAGTAACAATTCTTGCAAGGAAGCCATCACCTTATTGTTCAAAGTGCCGAAGAAGTTCTGCACGAGCATCAACACGTTGTTCTCTCATTTCAGGAGTCAGCTGCCGTGGCACCCATCTTGCAGACACTTTGTGAAACTGGAGCGCATCATGCACAACCTCTCATTTCAGGAGTCAGCTGGCATGGCACCCATCTTGCAGACACTTTGTGAAACTGGAGCACATCATGCACAATGTGGTGTGCTGGCCGATGACTAATCTGTAAGCATGCTACAATGTCATTCAGTGTCACTCGGCAGTTTTCCTTCACTGTGGTTTCAACTGCTGCAATGTTCTGTGGAGTCAAAACTTGTTGTGCCTGACCTGGACAAGGAGCATCTTCCACTGAAGTCCACCATTTGCGAACTTCCTACGCCATTCGCAGACTTGCTGCTGTGGCAATCATGCATCACCGTACTGAACCTTCATTCGAAGATGAATTTCAATAGGTTTCACATCTTCACTACGCAAAAACCCGAATAACAGAACGCTGTTCTTCCCTGGTGCAAGTCGGAAGTGCGGCAGCCATCTTTATACTTATACTGCGACGGTATGTGTGCATCTGCACTATGCTGCCACATACATGTCATTCTGCATGCAGTTTGTAGCAAATTTACCTACTTACAGGATAACAGCACGAAATTTCGATTTCTTATTGCAAATTTAAGGTTTTCATTTGACTCAGCTTCGTACATCAACTCTCAATTTACCACAGTAAGCATGTCTGGAGTTATGAAAATCCATGTAGACTCTCACCTTACGTAATGAGCCATAATTACCAACATTTTATCTTAAATTTTGCTAGATCAGTTAATAAGAACTTATTTGCTGTCATCTCATTTCAGTTGTGCATGTTAATTACCTTGTTTTCATTTTAGATTTGCTGCCACAGTAGTTATTTGATGTACCTCTTATTGTTCACAAGATGATGTGCTAAGTACATGACAGTGCACTATCCCACTTTGATATTAATGTCCATGAGCAGCAGAACAATAGATACCCTCATCAGTGGATTGGAAGAAGAGGCCTGTCCCATGGCCAGCATGTTCACCAGATTTCACTCCAGAAATGAGATCATCTCTCCTCAAAATCCTTTCCAAACCACTTACTGATGACTACTGTCACCCTCTAAACAGCTCTGTCAAACCATATGTCATTCCATGAGCATTGCCCTTGCCCAAGGTTCTGACTCCTGCAATCATTCCCCCTGAATACTTCCTCCATGCACTCACTCAATTCCTTTGTAATGGTAAATCCTATAACATAACAGGCATAGTAACACATGGAATTACACATGCTGCTTACTAACTAACGTGCACTGCATTTTACAAGTGAATGCTCACCACTAAACAAGCTGAGCACTTGAACTGACTCAAAATGACAGGCCACCTTGAAGACCTTAATAATGCTGCTGAGAAGGCTTTACAGCATTACTCAAGGGACCTTAGTGCCTACTACACAACATGGGTCATTTGGACCTTCCCACCCAGTACTAGTTATCCTAAACTCCAGAGATGGGAACCTTCTCTTGAACATTTTCTCACATTCCACCACACTCCTGAATTTAAACTTGGTTAACATATTTTCCTTGTTTAACATGGTGGGACTAGTGAAGGCGGAGTACGGGGTACACAGTAGAATTTTGAACTTTATGGATTATATAAAGAACTCGAAATAATTAAGTTCATTCAAATAAACTGCCTGAAATGGGTTCCATATGGAGCATGAGAACCCAAAAATAGCACTGCTACAAAACCATGTGGGATGAAGAAGCAGAGGTTTCAATGCTTGGATTATGTACAAGAAAATTAAAAATTATTGGTGTCAAGATGATACAGTTGCACAAATGTGGTCAAGGAGAAATGGAATGTTGTCCTAGGGTAGGCCAAAGCCCATCGAGGGCTGAAGAGCAGCAGCAAGAAGAAGAAGAAGAAGAAGAAGAAGAAGAAGAAGAAGAAACTTCTCTCCCCACTTTCTCTATTTGCCACCTTTCATATCTTGTAATATTTCTTTATTCATTTTCTGTAACTTTTTTACCTTCATATTTCTCTGTTGTTTTTTGTTTTTTTCCATGTCTCCTTCTTGGTAAAAATGTACATATGATGTTGGCAGCAGCTGGACTGCATGCTGATATTGGTAACAACATGTCACGAACAATGGGGACTTAATATGATGAACTGTTAGTAGTGAATCAGAACATTTGATCATAATTTTCTATGGTTTGTAAATAAAACTCTGCTGGTATTTTCTTCTTTTAGGTTTCTGCAGTGCTGAATACATATCTCGGGCTACACTACATATGAATGTATTAAGGCAATATTATTTTCATGTTAAGATTCATTGACTTCATCAGTTCACAGTCAACTGTCACATTCCAACATAACATAGGCCTCGCGCTATGCTACAGGTCAGTCAGCCGACACGTCTACTTTTTTCTACTCACAAAATAAATATGGTAATCAGTAACCACTTTTACCACCCATAGTAACCCACCAGTAAAAGTTATTCTGGCACTCTGCCTATTGAAAACAAATTTAATCAGTTCATACTTCCTGCCAAAATAAATCATTAGATCCAGCTGTTCTCACTGGCTATGATCAAAGTCAATGAATTTCCAACATCAACCTGCAACACAAGAGCCACCAACACCGTTAAGTGCACTTTAGTCTCCTCCTCCACTTTCCTCTTACTTCTTCACTGCATTATGTTAAGTGCACTTTAGTCTCTTTCCTCTTACTTCTTAATTGCATTAATCATCTCACTTGTTATTATTCCATCTCATCTCTAACACTCAATCTGTCCTATCCTGTCTGATATGAAGCTGTCATAGTGTTACCAATGTACTACTCATCACCTCCTGGCATATCTGGTATTTTCCCCTTCGTCTTTGTCTCCCCTTGTCCCCACAACAAATGGGTTCCTCTAAATTTGGATCAGAATTACTTGCACTTCCCTTCTAACTTTCCCAACATACTTCTCTTTCCTGCCTCAGGAGGGAACTAACAGAGCTGAAAGCTAGGAGAATTCTGTATTCTGCAAATCATGTATTGCAATACATACTTACACAGTCAGTGGAATATTTCTGCTGTTCCGCTTACTGGCTGTTTCTTTTATGTCAGTGTTTGAAATTTTACAACTGCAGCTTAAACTAACTCTTACAAATTCAACTCTGTTTTGCAATACTCTGTTTTACACATATTATAAATTTCATATTGTGTGCAGTTCAGTTTCCTCACTTCAACAGCTGTTAGTATTTTCGATATATGTCATTTTGACTCTGTTGCGCAAGTGTGTTAGTGAGTATTGCTCCAAAATAGTTTGATAAACAAAAGTTATCTTGGAGAAATCTGTAAATGTTATGTCTGCTTTTCCTTTCATTATTTAATTAAACCACTTCCTTTTATGTTGTAGCATAACAGATCCTAAAATTAAAACTATATCAATAACATAAATGTAAAATTAATTATTTCGCATTCACATAAAAATTGCACCAATATGAATGCAGACCCACTCTGGATTATGTTATCAGACATGGGGTGAGTTAGGTGCTATTTGGAAGCAGCTGGAAATCATTCTGACTGCTGTCAAGTGATTGGAAGCTGCTTCGTATCAGTGTATTATACAAGATGTTGAGAGACATGTACTAGATATGCCAATAGTACTTCAAGTATTGTCATCTCCAATAGGTACTGTTTGCCCTACAGAAAGTATAGGGTCTATAATTGCTAGTCCACTTGACTACTGTAAGAGGCATGTCAGTAGTAGGTCTAGAGGCCCTGTACAGTGGAGGCAAGAATCAAAGAGAACTCATGGTATTATACTCAACCTCAACAAAAAATTTCGAAATGCTGTCTTTCACTGAAATTAACCCTTGAGTCAGTGAGACACAACTTACCTGTAGACAAAAATACTGTGTCCTGAGCCAAGTGGCGGTAAACACAAAATGATAGGGATCAGCTAATGGCAGATGTTCAAACACACGGTGATAATGGCACCCCTTAGGGAAATGAAAGCAAAGGACAGAAGGGCACCCTCTGTTATGGCTGGAGGCCTCATATGTATTGAAGAGGCTATGTAATAGCCATTAGGGGAACAAGGCACAACCAGACTGCAGATTGTGGCACACAATTGAATGGACAATGCCAGTCATATGGGGTCCAAGGTCATACTTGGATCATTCCAATGACTGGCAAAAAGCAGTGAGAAAACTGAAGTTATTCACAGAGGTTCAACTAGCTCACAATGTGCAGCACTGCCTCTAAAACTGATAAAGGCCCTCTCGTTCTGAGACAAGTAGAAGGTTTCAAGCAGATGATTCAAAGATTCTGTGACAAGCTATGCGCCATTTTCTTGATTTGTTGAGAATTGCTGGGTCCCCCTAAATGGATCAAGGGCGCACTACACATCAGGAGATGCTATCGAGGAAACTGACTGTGTTTGGGGCACTCTCAAGGTTTTTTATAGTATAAAATGAAACTTCTATCCAATCCAGATAATGGCATCTGTAGGAGATCCTAAAGTATTAAGGGAAGGTTCAAAGAAATAGCCATCACAGATGAAACAAATTTAAATCCTAGTGACCAACTGCCAAAGGATTTGCAACATAGTCCCAGAGTTTAAAACAATCAAAAAAGGCAGCACAAAGAGCTCGCTAAAACTTGAAATCAAAAGCAGTAAGATTTTTAGATGAAATCTTAGTATAGACTAAGAGGAAAGGATAATACCAAATGGAGCTGGTGTCTGTGTCACAGTACACAAAAAAGTAAAATCCATCAAAATTCAAACTGAAGCTCCATGTGAGATTGTTTGGGCAAGTCTAAGTAGTATCAAACATGGGCATAAACTTGTAATTGGATCATTCTATTGACCATGAGACTTAGTTCCAGATGTAGCAGAAATCTTTAGAGAAAACCTGAGTTTGGTGGTACAAATAGCCTCCAAACATATACCATCATTCAAGGAGACTTAAATCATTCAGTAATTAGTTTGAAAAATTCCAGTTTTGTTAGTGGTAGGAGTGATAAGATATCCTGCAAAAGATTAAAAAGCTTCCTCTGAAAACTACCTAGAACAGATAGTTCAGGAGCCCCCTCACGATGGAAATATAAACCTAATGGCAACAAGTACACCTGTCATCTTAGCTGTTGTCCGTACTGAAACTGGTATAAGTGACCATGAGGAAGTTCTAACAACAATGATTATTAAAGTACAAAGGCCAGTCAGAACAAGTAGGAATATTTACAATATTTAATATGTTAGATAAAGAGGGACCCATGTCACATCTCAAAGATGGACTCAAAAAAATTACTTCTAGCCAGGACATGTAGAAAAACTGTGGTTTAAGTTTAAAAGAATGGTTAAACATGCACTCGACGCATGTATACCTAGTACAACAGTTCATGATGGGAGTGAGGTCAACTGGTAGTTGTGATATCACCCATTTGCTTTGACCTGTGCCGTAACTGTGTTGTGTGACGTCACTGAAATAGATCAAGTACGCAGAGGGCGTACTGGATGAAGTGCTGGCACACACTAGTGTGGCACTGGACTCTTCAGTGTGTTGTGAGTTCTTGGTGGTTTTCGAGGTGGTGGTTGTAGTTATTGACTACCAGAGTGTGTGTGTGTGTGTGTGTGTGTGTGTGTGTGTGTGTGTGTTTGTGCGCGCGCGCGCGTGCGTGCACGCGCGCGTAGCAGGGTTTGAATGGAAGAATGAAAATGATTTTCTTTGAATAATTTTCTTCATAATTTTTGTTGGACTAGTTTGTTACATTATGATTTTGAGGTTTGGGTTGGTAGTTGGACTTCATACTTATTAGCGTGTACTATTGAGTATAATGGACTGTGCCCTGGAGCTGCAGTTATGTGGGGCTGGTATTGTGAATGTCGATTGAGCTACATGGGTTAAGCAAAGTTCCTGCTACCATGGTATTTTTATAGGTTTCTGTGTTCGCAGTATCGTGATCATATATGGACACATTTTTGAAAGAAACACATCTGGCTGTCAAAGATGGCTAGCACTATCATAGCAGAATTTCATCAAAAGATCTCTCACAAAATCTAGAGAAATTCTAGTCGCAAGAAAAGACTGTCAGTGTCACCAAAATTAGTGTCCAGAAACTCATGAATGACACAGAAACTGAACACAAATACTGAACTCTGTCTTCAAACATTACTTCACTAAGGAAGATACAGGTGTACTGTCCAAGTTTACTTCTCACACAACAGCAAAGATGAGTGATAGCATGTCAGTGGCATTGAGAAACAGCTGAAATCGCTAAACTTATACAAGGCTCCAGGACCCAAAGGTTTCCAAGTCAGATTCTATACAGACTGACTTAGCCTTCAGTTTTACCACAATACACTGTACATTACTTGAACAAAAGACTGTGCCCAGTGATTGGAAAGAGCACAGACCATACCTGTTTACAATAAGGAGAACATAAGTAATTGACACAGCTACCGTACAATCTCACTGACTTCCATATGTTGTAGTATCTTAGAAGATATTCTGAGTTATGACATAATGAGGTATCTTCAACATTATAACCTCCTCCTCCATGTCAGTCAGCATAGATTCCAAAAACACAGGTCATACAAAACTCAACTTTCACTTATTCACACAATACCACAAAAATCATAGATCAAGATAATCTGCTGTCTTTCCCTAAAACTGAGCCAGTAGGACTCACTTCACCTGTTTTTTTGTCAGGAGGAGGCAAACACAAAAGGGTAGGGGGTCTATTAATAATTGCCAGTCCAAATGTACAGCGAATGATGGTATCCCTTATGGAAATGGCAGCAAGGGACAGGAAAGGACACCAGGTGCATTCAGTGTGTATGCCTGGGGAGCTCACTCGGCATGTTGAAGAAGCTATTCCGGCAACCACTGAAGGAACACGGGGCAACTAACTAGATTGTGGCGCATGTTGGAAAAGATGATGCCTGTCCCCTAGGCTCCATATCACTTTGCATCATTTCAGTGACTGTGCAAGGAGTTTCAACGAAGCTCACAATTCACAGCATTGTACCCAGAACTGATTGTGGCCCTTTGGTTCTGAGTCGAGTGGGAGGACTGAAACAGACACTTCTAACGTTCTTTGACAAGCTAGGCTGCGACTTCCTGGACTTGTGCCACAGAGTTGGAAACTGTAGGGCTGTAGGAAACCCAGAAGTATCAGCATAAGATCGAAAGAAATGCCTCCCACAGGTGAGAGTATTAAAATCCTAATGGTAAACTGCCAAAGCATTCACAACAAAGCAACAGAGTTTGAAGTACTCATGAAAAGCAGTGAAGCTCACATAATACTACATACAGAAAGCTGGTTGAAACCCGAAATTGTTAGCAGTGAGATTTTTGGGGAAAATTCAAACGTATATTGAATATTGAAAGGACAGGCAAACGGGAAATGGAGGTGGTGTATTTGTTGCAGTAGAAAAGAAACTCAAATCCACCAAGGTAGAATTTGAAGCTGTATGTGAGAGAGACTAAGTGGGCAAGACTCATTATCAGGGGTGGGCACAAAATGATTATTGGATCCTTCTATCACCCACCACACCCATCTCCTGATGTAACCGAAAACTTCAGAGAAAAGGTCAGTTCACTTAAATTCCTTAAGTTCCCCAATCATAATGTATTCATTGGTGGAGATGTTAAACACCTGACAATTAATCAGGAAAATTACAGTTTTGTTATTGGTGGGCGTGGTAAGTAATCCTGTGAAACTTTACTAAATGTCTTCTCTGAAAACTACCCACAACAATTAGTTAGGAACCCCACTCATAATAGATCTGGTCCTTGTGGATGTCCACATTGAAACTGGCATTAGTGACCACAACATGGTTGTGGCGACAATTACCAAAGTACAACTAAAACAAGCAGAAAGATATATATGTGCAGTAAACTAGATTAAAAAAAAACAGTGGTGTCAGCTCTCAGTGAGGAACTTGAAACTTTCAGCACAGCCCGGAGCATGTAGAGGAACTCTGGCCTAAGTTTTGAAAGAATGATTTGTGATGCACTAGATAGATATGTACCCAGTAGAACAGTTCACAATAGTAGAGAACCACCATGGTTTACTGTCAGCATAAAGAAACTTCTAAAGAAGCAGAGATTACTGCATAATAGAAAACAAAGTGTAGGGCTACAGATAGAGACACGCTGAAAGAAATGCATTTGGCTTTCAAGAGAGGAATGCACGAAGCCTCCAATGACTACCGTAGCAAAATAATGTCAAGTGATCTTTTACAGAACACAAAGAAATTCGTATGCAAAGGCTGTCAGTGTCGCCAAAGTCCCAACCGAATGAGACAGGAACTGAAATTGAGGGTAGCAAGGCAAAAGCTGAAATGCTTTACTCTGTTTCCAAATGTTCCTTTACAAAGGAAAACCCAAGAGAATTGACCCAATTTAATCCTCACACCACTGAAAAGGTGACTGAAATAAGTATTAGTGTCAGTGGTGCTGAGAAACAGCCAAAATGATTAAAATTGAACAATGCTCTAGGCTCCGATGGAATCCCTATCAGATTCTATACTGAATTTGCGGCCGAGTTAGCCCCTCTTCTAATTATAATCCATCATACAGCCCTCAAACAAAAAACCATGCCTCATAAATGTAAAAGTCTGCATTTCAAAAATGAAAAAAACATTGTATCCTATGACTGTAATTTCAACGAGTCACTTCTGGAATCAGCCAACTCATATGAATACCTAGGTGTAACACACTGTAGGGATATGAAATGGAACAATCACTTAGGTTCAGAGATGGGTAAAGCCGGTGGTAAATTCGGTTTATTGGTAGAATACTGAGGAAGTCGAATCAGTCTACAGAGGAGACTTCTTACAAATCACTCATGTGACTGGTTCTAGAATATTGTTCAAGTATGTGGGACCCATACCAAATAGGACTAATATTGAATGTATAAAGAGAATTCATGGAAAGAGAGTCACAGAGATAATGAAGGAACTGAATTGAAGGACTCTTGAAGATAGATATAACTGTCCCAATAAAGTCTATTAACAAAGTTACAAGAACTGGCTTTAAATGATTAATCTAGGAATATATTACAACACCCCTTATATTGCTCACATAGCAATTGCCAGGATAAGATTAGAAAAAAATACTGCAGGCACACAGGCATTCAAACAATCATTATTCCTGTGCTCCATAACTGAATGGAACAGGAAGAAACCCTAATAACTGCAAAATGGGACATACTCTCTGTCATGCAACTCAAGGTGGTTTGCAGAATGTAAACGTGGATCATCAAAGCAGTTGCTTTTGTCTTGCTTAAAGCAAATGACTTGGCACCACACCAACATTTATGAACTAAAGTACATCATATGAAGTAGAAAAGAATAATTTTGACTGGGCTGTGGAGTTCTTAACAAAGAGGACACATCATGTTACATTGGATGGAGTGTCACAGACACAAGTAGAAGTAACTTCTGGTTTTTCTCAGGAAAGTGTGTTGAAACCATTGCTTTTTAGGTTGTACAGGGTGGTGCAAGTAAAAGTAGCCCGTGTAAAGTATAAAGGAAATACAGTGAAATTACAGAAACGAAGAACTGAAATGAAGTTACCATTTATTTACAATGAAAAATACATGTACAGAAGATGTTAAAAGCAACCCCTGCAACATCAATAAACAACTGTGCACGTCTAAACATATTCAGATACAACCAGCGTAAAGTTGGGATATCAATGGCAGCAACTACATGGCTATGTTGTCTTTCAGTTCCTGTGTTGTGTGCGGAATTGTTTCATAGACCTTGCTCTTCAAGTGTCCTCAAAGAAAAAAACTGCATGTTGTTAGAGACGACGAACGGGGTGGTCATAAATATTTGCTGACAGTTTGTCCCTCAGTGAAGACATCATGGACAGGGTTCTCCATTACTTAGTACCTCATGTTCTATGAATTCATATGACGGGAAAAATGAAATCATGATTCATGATGTAATGGAAACTGTCTAACAAACAATCATTGATGTTATTCAAAAGACACATGCAGTAATCTACACATTTCTGACTGTCATCCTTCCATAATTGCTGCACAATCATCACACGATTCAACTTATGACTTTTCAGTATCCACTGACAACTTCTACTTAATGTCCCTTCCTCGCCAATTTACATGTAGATTTCTTTGGCTGTAAATAATAGTTGTAGATAATGCACAAGGAAACCTGCATTTCACTGGCAAGACCTGGGAAAATGCAGTCAGTGTAGATAGGAGACTGCTTACAAATCATTTGCATGTCACATTTTACAATACTGCTCAAACTTGTAGGATCCATAACAAATAGGACTAACATGGCATATTGAACATATACAAAGAAGGGGCGACAAGAATGGACACAGATTTGATTCACGTGAGAAAATCCTGGAATTGGCAGACTATTGAAGAGGGATGCAAATTATCCTACAAAAGTGTGCTTAGCAAAATTTCTAGAAGCAATATTAACAGCAGAAGCAACAGATATTTCTCACCTCTTACGTACCACTCCTGCATGAACTGTGAAGATAATATTAGACTAATTACAGCACACAGACAATATTTAAGCAGTTATACTTCATGCTCTTAATATGTGATTGGTGCAGGAAGAAACCTAGTATGTGGTTCCATGTTAAGTACTCTGCTGTATACTTCACAGTGGTTCATAAAGTATGTGAGAATTAAAAGTTGCAAATGAAATAGACATCATATGAATCTATGTGCACTGCCTCTGTTGCTGCTGGGTAGCTACATTCAAATTATTTCAATGAATATTTAATTTCAGGTTCGCTTTACTTTTAACAATAATTATGGCTGTGGTCTTCATTTGAAAATTGTACTATAACTCCCATTCCCTGAATGCTGACAAGTATTCTGATTGAACAAATGAATGCTATGAGCATGTGGATTTAATGTCACTGTACAAATTGTTGTTCAAGAGTTAACATAAAATATGGCCATGATGTTGTATGTTATGGAAAAGGAGACTGTTTCAAAGACAGTTTCAGTCCTCTGTAGACAACAAATAGCCAAAAGCTGTTTTCATACAGGTGCTCAGACAATGAGTTATAATCTAGTGACGTTATTTGATGTGTAAAGTTCCATAATACTGAATGCAAACAAGCATTCATAGTTGCATAGCTAACTGAACTACAGCATCTGCATATGATGAACTGTAGATGTAGATGGTGTTTTATAAGATGCAACAATTTCAATTGCAGAAATACAACCTTTAGTAAGGAAGCACCCCCCCCTCTCCCTCCTACTATTTAATTAATGTAATGTTAATTAAAGTCAATTTTGTAATGATGTTTACTTGTGGTTACAGATTGCTTACTTTTATGGTTCAATATAAAAGTAGTGGTATTACAAGCCAACTGGGTAGATGCATGGAAATATCATGTTGCAGAAACAAGCTTTATGGCCATTTGTAGTATTAACTTAAATGGAAGGATGATTCTGAGTGTTTAGACTATATTTCACTTGCGTTAGCTTATTGAATAAAGTTTTGGTTCAAATGAAAGATGTGTACAGTAAGCATGAGTTCAAAAAATGAGTTGTGGATTCCAGCATACAATCTGCAAACGAGCCATTTCAAATATGCTAACACAATGTCATAACATAGTTGCATCATGGGTCAGAGCTGAAGCTTGGTACTGCAAACTTTGGATTACACCAGATCTATATGTTTATATACTGTTATTACTAGCAAGCTATGACTGCTCTTTGCTGCAAACATCAAAATACTTCACCAGGTAGTTCTATCTTGGCTTTTAATTTTCCAGTTCATCACATGTAATATTTTCATATTTTCTCTGATGCTGTAGAAGTAGCATAGTATTAGTCTTCCAAGAAGTCTTCACTGGGGACGTACTGCACATACTTGATAGATTTTCTTCTCTTCTGGATTTTAAAGCTTATTCCAATCCAATTAAGTCTCCTAACTTTAATTTAGGATACAATGTCTGGTTCTCCACAAACATATATCATGCATTGTTAATATTCTTCATTCTCTCATGTTTGTACTTTGTATCCCACCAAATATCTTCTTCAAAATTTTTCTTTCAAAGCTTCTTAATTATGCTTCTTCCGATATTCTTAATGTTCATGCCTCACAAGTATATATCAGAATAGGTATGATAGCTGTTTTATACATGTCAATCTTCACACTTCTTAATTCTCTGCTGTGAGACAACTAAGTATTTGGTTTTAGTTGTACTACAATAATTTGTAGTCCTGTTCCAAGTTAGGTTGTTACACAATATTGGGGTGAATGAATTCATTTCTTGTCCATTTTCTCCTAAGAAAACGAGGTCATCTGCATACACCAGTAGGTTAAAACTGTGCTGTAGTTTGGTTTATAGGTGTGAAGCTTTTATTCTGCTGGTGACGTGCTCCGTAACGAGGTTGAAAAGAGATGGTGAGGAAGCTCCTCTTAGTTTGACTCCGGGTGTAACATAGGCCAGATTTTACAAGTTACTTATGTCGTCTTCCAATAAGATTGATGTTGATCACACCTAATATCATCAACATTCGCGCCATTTGGAATCACAAACGATAACGTGAAAACTTTAAGCTGCAATAACGCGGGATACAACGGTTACTATGAAGTGACATTTCTTGAGTACGATTTCTCAAATAATTGAATAAATAAACAATATGTCCGATATGATTATTGCGAAGTTAAAAGTGTCATTTGAAACACAACGGGCAGAATAAAACGGTACTTGGGGAGGGTTGCGATTGCATGCATCGTTCTCCATCTGAGGAGTATTTCGGATAATGTACTAAATTTTCGTTAACACATAAATGATCTACAGCCGCAACAGCGTTATTGTATGTCACTTTAATATTGCCTTTCACACACACACACACACTCACATACACATAGAAATTTTGAGTTCGGGCATAAATCTGAAGGCGCTGGTTGTAAGCTATTACCTGTTTCCTTTGCAAGTTTATAGTATTTATCTCGACGCTGTTTTCCAATTTTTGTCTTCTTCCCCATTTTAATGCTGTTCGGTGTTTACTACAACTCATACATTTTGTATACACTCACACGTGTTGCACAGATGTTTACACTTTACGTCAAAGATGTTAGTTATGACAAATAGACAGTACACTCATCCAGAGAGTGCATAAGCGTCTATTTTCGAACCAACTTTTAAGGGACACAGAATTCCTCTTAAGTTATATCATAATTTAACACTGGTATATAAACATCTTATATTTTAACGTAATATCATACTCATGGGATGAAATCTGAAGTCGTAAGGGATACTAGTTTGGATGAATAATTTTCTGCAATTAAACAGACGATTTGGCGATGTAAAATACCTAACGTAAGAATAAACGGGAAATATGTCTTACACTCTTTTAGAGTCGCATCTGCACTATTTATAAACGATCATGTAATTAATTCAACATTACTATTGCTACTGAGATATTCCATAATCAACTGATAGCACTAAATGCTTTGTTCTTAATCAGCGGACAAATTGTGTCCTAGCAATTTTGATGCTTTGGCAACGATAGCTATCTTCGGCAGTAAAGATGTTTGTCGGAGGAAAGGATTGTTTTTGTGAAACGTCCATGAAACGATGAGGGAAGATGATGATGGCTGATCAGTTTCGTAAAGTAGAACAATATTCGCCAAAATCATCACCCAGGGGGGCTCGTTCCCCAGTTGTTTCGCGACAAGATTCGACAGGAACGCTAAAAACAACGATTTCTTTGGGGAAAAATCCCTCCATTGTCCATAGCGGCCCTTTCTACTTGATGAAGGAGCCGCCAGGTAAGTTTACAAACAACTGTTAGAGACGTCAGTGTAATCAGTTTCAGTATAAGTGTTTTAAATGTTGTTTTTTTTGTCGTTTCAGGAGAATGTGAACTTACAGGTGCAACAAATTTGATGGCATTTTATGGCCTCGAACATTCGTATAGTAAATTCAGCACTGGGAAGAAAGTGAAAGAACAGTTGTCGTCGTTTTTGCCGAATTTGCCTGGTATGATAGACACGCCTGGCCATCAGGATAATAGCTCCCTCCGATCAGTCATTGAGAAGCCGCCAATTTGTGGTAAAGAACTACTACCTTTAACAAGTGTCCAACTTTCTGGTTTCCGTTTACATCCTGGGCCTCTCCCTGAACAGTACAGATATGTTAACCAACCACCGCAGAGAAAACATAAAAACAAGCATAAGAAACATAAACATAAAGCTGGCGATACTCCTAATCAAGAAACACAAATTACGGAAGTCGGACAAGATACACATGAAAAGAAGCATAAGAAACAGAAACGGCATGATGAAGACAAAGATAGAAAGAGAAGGAAGAAGGAAAAGAAGAGAAAGAAGCAGAAGCATAGTCCAGAACATTCTGGGGGCCTGACACCAAGTCAACATTCGAATGGTTAATGAAAGGCAGTGCGGCCACAAATTGTGATTGCATTTCAGAGTTATTGTGGTTTGTTGTTTTTACCCAAGCATTTAGCAGTGTCTTACTGTGCACAATGCTGAAAAGTGGTTTTTATTTCAGTGAAATAGTTTATCTCGAAAGAAAAATCTCAGGAAAGTGATTTTACATATAATTTTAAGTAATTATATGTTTGTACACTCGGCAGTGATCTCATGTATCATGGGCAAAGACAGCGTTCTGTGAAGTGATAAATTAATTTTGTAATCTATTTTATGTGATGAATATGTATAGGACAGGAAGAAGTATGTACTTGTTATGAAATGAATTAAAGTAATTTTATTTAACCGATTTAAATAAAAAGAAACGTTCTCGTAAATAAGTGATCAGTGTTTTGGTTTTTATTGTGGTCTTTAATATTTTTACACAGGAATACAATTGGAAGGTAGTATTCCCACATTCTGGTATAATTTGTATGACAGATCATATAATTAGGGGTGAGTCTTGTATAGTTTTGGTATCTTTTCATTAATCTCTTCCTCAAAGAAATTGGTGAATTGCTCTTCTTTAACATCAGCATGATTTATTTAGGTCATGCCATCTGTAGAGTACATATTTTAATGTAGTGTTGCTTGTAAACTAACTACAGTTTTTTGAATAAAGAAAAGAATCGTCACACAGAGGGTCATTGACCCAGTTGCATGCAAATTTTGTTTCAGGGAAACCTTATTGTACTGTGGTGCAGTTTCCCTATATGTAAAAATGTGGGTCATTTGCATTAATTTTGTATCCGCTCCTGTGATATTACTATTCAAAGCAGATAACAAAATTTTAGTTTGTGTTTGTGTGAGTTTTTCAACCCAAGTTGATTAGTGCTACTTCCACAGTTTCTGGTTAATGCTTCTAATTGGAAGCCAATGAAACATACAGTATTGATGGCTCATTGAAAGCCTGGTGTAAAAGTGAGTCCCTTTTTTTCCTTTTCTGGGTTTATGTAAAGTCCATTTTCAAACCTTATTAAATTACTGTGGGAATCGATAGTGAGATTGACATTGGACCTGAGTGGGGGAAAGTTCAAGTCACCATCCAGGTATACCACTTTTATAATTATATACCAAAATAATACTGAATGATTTTTTTGTTGCTATTGTCAGAATATTTTTATGCATGAGTGGTTGCCAGATTAAGAATAGAGTTCTGAAATGGATTGTGAATCTGTTTATGCTGTTGCCAAAAATTAGACATCAGTTGATACAGTGTAGCTGAATGTGTTTTACGCAAGTCGTGATAATTAATACAATTTCTATAATTTAAATTGAAATGTATTATACCCATGTCCTCAGGAAGGCCATTGTATGCATGTGAATATTCAGATTGTTGTGAATTGATAGACATGAGTGATGGGATAATAATGTTCTTCACAATACTTTGAAGGGTAACATATTTTGTTCTTGTGTTGAGTATGGTCTCCAGTGAAGGAATGACAGTTTTAAAGCGTGTAACATGTGTAGTAAACCTAAATAGGTGAATTTCATGAATAATGTATTACCAATTTGGGTACCTAAGAGTGGCTTATGGGCTGAGTGACAATTAGTTCTTTGTTACAAAGGTATAAAGAAGAGGAACCACTAACAAAAGGCACTCAGTTTTAGCTTGTCACAAATATTGCATTGTCTATTTTCATATCTCCTTTTCCTTGTGTTGCAGTTGGATTTCTCCCTTACGTTCTTCCTTATGGGTTGTTTATGATGTTAACTGTCAATTCTTTTCCATGTACATATGTACTTCTCTGGTGCTGTTCCTTTATACTTTCTTGGATGATTACCGAGCGAGGAGGCGCAGTGATTAGACACTGGACTCGCATTAGGGAGGACGACGGTTCAATCCCGTGTCCAGCCATCCTGATTCAGTTTTTCCGTAATTTCCCTAAATCACTCCAGGCAAATGCCGGGATGGTTCCTCTGAAAGGGCACGGCCGACTTCCTTCCCCATCCTTCTCTAAACCAATGAGACCGATGACCACGCTGTCTGGTCTCCTTCCCAAACCAACCAACCATCTTGGATGATTTTCATTTCAATGTTTTTACTGAACGGCTTACTTCCCTACAGCAGCAGAAGTAATTTTATTACACACATGGCTTTTTCTCTGTATGCTGTTTTAAGCTTTTGTTGACATAGTCCCAATTGAAGTACACGTGGTTGTGACAGATAATTATCAGTTTTAAGTTTAGCATTTTCTCTAGATTTAAATGCGTTGTAACTGTTCACGTCATACGAAGTTTAATTTTTGATATCAGTATGAAGAACTTGACTTGTACTCTTAAATGCTTGTACATCAGCTATGTCAAGTGGCAGGTTGTACGGACTTCAGTGAGGGTAAAATGATTCCAGCACATCAATTCTTTGTTTTATTCACTTGTGTCTTTAATGACATCAGATTGCAGCTCGACTCTGTGTGCGATACTATGCCCTTGTTTTCTAACAAACAGCTAACCATTGGAATACATATAGCTTGATTTATAAATGGTGGAAAAAATCTTAGTGACATGCTTAAACACATGTGATTGTCAGGCATGTAAACTTTTCTGTGTGCAGGGTGAAGTAAGACATTTGTTTATCATCCTCTATGCTTAATCTTTGGTATACAGTCATGTTTACCGGATTATGAGCAGAAGGGATCGACCTCTAGTTACCTAATGGAAGAGAGATATTTCTTAATGTGTTTTGAATGTTCATCTGTTCACTTAAGTTGACATTTATGAATTGATAGACATGTATATATAAGAAAAATGTGCTGCAGGGCAACAAATCTCAATTACAATACACCAAACATCCATATAATCTGACATATAGCTGATATATTGATAGAAATAATTGTACCTACATTGTATGTAATAGAAGATAAATATATCAAAAAATGTAGACAGGCATTTGCTACAAAACTGAGTAATTTGTACAGGTCCATTAATGCTTGCACAAGTCCTATGGAACCAGTTGTATGCTAACAGCGCAAACAGTGAGTCACATTGCATGTATGAGTTAGTAGTAATTTCAGATGCAGAACTGTGTGGAACACGCAACAACTCATTTATGGAACATAGATGTTAAGAATCTTAACAAAGTAGGAGTCTCATATGCTTGTGTCATTTACCAAGTGAAGTGTGGGGCTCAGCATCTTCGTTAAGTAGTGACAAAAGGAGGTACAAAAGCCATAGTATGAAGGAAGTATCAGGTGTATTCCAGCATGTTTTGCTAGAAGTTTAGTGGCAATGACAAGACATACAAGTATACATTACAAGACAACTGTGTCAAGGCCACAGCTTTCAACATGAGCCTCCAGGAGCTCAAAAATTTCCCAAGAATGTCAATGTTGACCTAGTTTTGGATTCACAGTACTGGAGAATTGTGAGTGGCACCATAAGCTCATACTGTTATCGCCAATCGTAGGCTTAAACTTATTTGTTCGGTTTTAAAATTTTTGAGAACATAAGCCTGTTGTTGTGGTCTTCAGTCCTAGACTGGTTTGATACAGTTATCCTTGCTACTCTATCCCATGCAAGCTTCTTGATCTCCCAGTACCTACCGCAACCTACATCCTTCTGAATCTGCTTAGTGTATTCATCTCTTGGTTTCCCTCTATGATTTTTACCCTCCACGGTGCCCTCCAATACTAAATTGGTGATCCCTTTATACCTCATAACATGCCCTACCGACCAGTCCTTTCTTCTAGCCAAGTTGTGCCACAAACTTCTCTTCTCCCCAATCCTATTCAGTACCTCCTCATTAGTTATGTGATCTACCCATCTAATTTCCAGCATTCTTCTGTAGCGCCACATTTCGAAAGCTTCTATTCTCTTCTTGTCCAAATTATTTGTCGTCCATGTTTCACTTCCATACATGGCTACACTCCATACAAATACTTTCAAAAATGACTTCCTGACACTTAAATCGATACTCAATGTTATCCTCCTTTCAAGACACTATCCATTCCGTTCAACTGCTCTTCCAAGTCTTTTGCTGTCTCTGACAGAATTACAATGTCATCGGTGAACCTCAAAGTTTTTATTTCTTCTCCATGGATTTTAATACCTACTCTGAATTTTTCTTTTGTTTCCTTCACTGCTTGCTCAATATACAGATTGAATAACATCGGGGAGAGACTACAACCCTGTCTCATTCCCTTCCCAACCACTGCTTCCCTTTCATGTCCCTCGACTCTTATAATTGCCATCTGGTTTCTGTACAAATTGTAAACAGCCTTTCGCTCCCTGTATTTGACCCCTGCCACCTTCAGAATTTGAAAGACAGTATTCCAATCAACATTGTCAAAAGCTTTCTCTATGTTTACAAATGCTAGAAACGTAGGTTTGCCTTCCTTAATCTTTCTTCTAAGATAAGTCATAGGGTCAGTATTGCCTCAAGTGTTCCAACATTTCTACGGAATCCAAACTGATCTTCCCCGAGGTCGGCTTCTACTAGTTTTTCCATTCGTCTGTAAAGAATTTGAGTTAGTGTTTTGCAGCTGTGGCTTATTAAACTGATAGTTTGGTAATTTTCACATCTGTCAACACGTGCTTTCTTTGGGATTGGAATTATTATATTCTTCTTGAAGTCTGAGGGTATTTCGCCTGTTTCATACATCTTGCTCACGAGATGGTAGAGTTTTGTCAAGACTTTCTCTCCCAAGGCCGTCAGTAGTTCTAATGGAATGTTGTCTACTCCTGGGGCCTTGTTTCGACTAAGGTCTTTCAGTGCTCTGTCAAACTCTTCACACAGTATCATATCTCCCATTTCATCTTCATCTACATCATCTTCCATTTCCATAATATTGTCCTCAAGTATAGACTCTCTATATACTCTTTCCACCTTTCTGCTTTCCCTTCTTTGCTTAGAACTGGGTTTCCATCTGAGCCCTTGATGTTCTTGCAAGTGGTTCTCTTATCTCCAAAGGTCTCTTTAATTTTCCTGTAAGCAGCGTCTATCTTTCCCCTTGTGAGGCTATATGTAAGCGTATCCTCATTCAAATCAGCCAGTCTCTAATTTCTTTGCTTAAGTATGTGAGAAATACATTCTTCTTGACGATTATCAGACACTGCTAAAACTACATTTTTGAAAATTTTCAAAAATTACTAATACTAGTGTTGTAGATAACTTATTACGTAGGAAATTAGTATTTGTGATTCACAGTTACTGTCAAAGAATATATCACCCCAGATTTCATTACATGCCAATGCAAATAAATATACATCTTGAGGATTTTCGGAGGTTACAGTCATCATGTGAATAATCAATTCATAGTAAATTGGTGTATGTGATTTAGTTACTGTAGCAGATATTGTAAGAAACATACTGTGTTAAATCTGGTTTTCCCTTCAAGAGTAGTATTTATTACCTACATTTATTGTAAATAATTCTATTTTTAGAGTTTGTAATTAACCTCAAAAAGCTTTATAAAACCAGAAATTTTTACTACATGTTTTTCTTGTGCCTTAACACAATTCTTTCTTTGTATATTTTATTCAATTCTTATTGGGAAATTTTTTTTAGCCCAGTAGATTACAAGATAGTCAGCAGGCTTAGATTAATGTCATTTGTTCACAGCCCTGTAATACTTTGCACCAACCGCAATGCAGCCCACTGTGAATGCTGTTCTCAACCATGGGATGAGTTGGTTGACATTTGTAAGCAGCTGGTTATCACACTGACTGCTATAAAATGACTGGCAACTGTTGCAAATCGATGTGTTGGAAGAGTTTGTGAGAGTCATGCATCTGTGGTATTGCTGGCTCAGGAACAATCATCTTCTGTGAATGTTGTCTCCTCTGCAGAAAGTACAGGATCTGTCATTAGTCATCAACTTGACTGCAAGTGGTGTGTGAATAGCAAATATAGGTGTCCTGTACAGGATGAACAAGGACCAGGGAGAAGTCAGAGCATTATATCAACCCCCCTAAACAACAAGTTTGAGGAACTGTCTTTCATTGAAACTGAAACTAAGCCAGTGGGTCTCACTTCATCTGTTTTGGGGAAAACTACTTTGTCCTGTGTAAAGAGGAAGCACATGCAAACGTGCAGTGGTGAAGAATGGTACCCCAGAGAAAATTGATACCAAAGATTGTTCTCAGAATTGACCATGGTCCCCTGGTTTTGAGTCGAATGGAAGGAATGAACTAGAGGTTTCGAAGATTCTGTGACCAGCCAGGCTGCGACTTCTTGGACTTGTGCCAAAGGTTTGAGAACTGCAGGGTCCCCCTAAATGGGTCAGATGTGCACTACACATCAGAGGTTGTTGCCCAGGTAGCTTACTGCATATGGGGTACCCACAAGAGTTTTTTTAGATTAAGTGACCCTCCATCCAATCCAGATAATGACAGCTGTAAGAGACCCTGAAGTGTAATGAAACATTCACAACCAAGTGCCAGTGTTTGGTTGAAACACAAAATTGATAGCAGTGAGATTTTTGTGGAAAATTTAAGTGAATATTAAAAGGGTAGGCTAATGGGAAATGAAGATGGCAATATGTCACAGGAGACAAGAGACTCAAATCCACTGAGATAGAAATTGAATTTGCATGAGAGATTGTTCAGGCAATTTGTTTTAAATGTTCAGAAATTTAAAACTGTGCACTTCACAAAATGAAATATTGGCTATAATTTTGTTGAGTCACAGTTGGAATTAGCCAACTCGTACAAATACCTTAGAAATGCAACACTTTTTTTCCCCTCAGTTCTGGTTGAGAAAAATGCAGAATTTGCTGTGGGACATCTTGAAATATTTCCACTCCGGTCCCTATAGTTTCATGGCTTTCCAATAGGTGGCAGCATTATACATATTCTTCAAAATGGTGTCTGTAACGAAGGTGTGTTCCAAGCAGAGAGCTGTTCATTACCTTCTTTTGATGGAAAACCAGAACATAGCAATATCCATAGGTGCTTGCAGAAAACTGGACCGAGCGAGGTGGCGCAGTGGTTAGCACACTGGACTCGCATTCGGGAGGACGACAGTTCAATCCCGTCTCCAGCCATCCTGATTTAGGTTTTCCATGATTTCCCTAAATCGTTTCAGGCAAATGCCGGGATGGTTCCTTTGAAAGGACACAGCCGATTTCCTTCCCAATCCTTCCCTAACCCGAGCTTGCACTCCGTCTCTAATGACCTCCTTGTTGACGGGACGTTAAACACTAACCACCACCACTAGAAAACTGGCAGCGAACAAAAGCATTTGTGAGACATTGGGCAATGTGTCTGTCCATCATAACAACCAGGTTGCACCAACGTGTCCATCTCTCGCATGCTGGTTGGCCACACACAGCTGTGAGTGTTGCAGTAGTGGAACATGCGGACACACTTGTTTGAGGTGATTGAGGCATCACAATCAAACATTCCTGCTGCTCAACTGGATGTCTCGGTCGGTAGTGCTGACACACTAGTCTAGCCGGCCGGAGTGGCCGAGCGGTTCTAGGCGCTATAGTCTGGAACCGCGTGACCGCTATGGTCGCAGGTTCGAATCCTGGCTCGGGCATGGTTGTCTGTGATGTCCTGAGTTAGGTTTAAATAGTTCTAAATTCTAGGGGACTGATGACCACAGCAGTTAAGTCCCATAGTGCTCAGAGCCAGTTGAACACTAGTCTACACTATGCAGCTGAACATAACATGGTTGGTTTCAATGGCTGCTTCACTACCCAAGCCATCTAGATCCATCCCTCCACCACCACCTTTTCTGAACTGAACAGGCAGCAGTTATCTTTACAATATTTTCTCTGATCCCAAAATTATTCCAACCTCAGCCTATGGTAACCTTCTGTCCCCACACCCTCTGTCTAACAGTTTCCAGCCCCTCCACCCAGTCATATCCTCCCTATATTCATCTACCCTCTTTGCATGCCACCCTATGCCAATGCACGTGCACATTTTTCCCTTGCCCCCACCCCTCTCCTCTGTCACTCCAAGTGTCCCCCCCCCCTTTCCCACCTTCCTGCTCACAGTCTCCCGACACTGCAGCTGTTGGCAGTCTAGTCTCTTCACACTCCGCCGGACAGTGCTCTTCTCTCTCCCCTCACCCATATCCTGCTCTCCCTTCCCCTCCCCCTTCTCCTTCCCTTTCCTCTCCATCCATACTACGTGACAGCAGCTGCATTGTGGGTCCGAGCTGCCAGAGATTGTGGGTGGTGCCCCCCCCCCCCCCCCTTTTTTTGTGTGTGTGTGTGTGTGTGTGGTTTTTCCGATCAAGGCTTTTTGTTCTGCCTGTCTGCACAAGTTGTTATTGTGACAATTAGCAAATCTATCTTTACCATATATTGTTAATAGTAACCACAGACATTCTGCTGATAATGGATTTATTTACAATGATGTTTTGGTAGAAATAATCTGCATAACTATTCAATCAGATCTTGATAAGTTTTCAAAGCGGTGCAAAGATTGTCTTTTTGCTTTAAATGTTCATAAATGTAAGTATGCACACTTCAAAAATGGAAAAAACAGTGTTCTGTGATGGTAATATCAATGAGTCACAGTTGGAATCAGTTAACTCATACAAATACCTGGGTAATTCTCTGTAGGGATATGAAATGTAACATTCACATAGGCTCACCCATGGTTAAAGGAGGTGGCAGACTTTGATTTATTGGTAAAGTACTGGGGAAGTGCAAGTGGTCTTCAAAAGAGATTGTTTACAAATCACTTGTGCATCTCTTTCTAGGATATTGCTCAAGTGCATGGGACACTTATCAAATAGTAGTAACAGGAGATATTAAACATTTGCAAAGAAAGACAACATGAATGGTCACATGTTTGTCTGACCCATTGGAGAGTGTCACAAAGATGCTGAAGAAACTGAACTGGCCGACTCTTGAAGATAGACATGAATTATACCATGAAATCGTACATACAAATTTTCCTGAACCAGCTTTTAACAATTACTCTAGGTAAATACTACAACCTTCTATGTATCATTCCAATAGGATCATGACAAGGAGATTAGATTAATTATATCACACATGGAGACATTTAAACGGTCATTCTTCCTGTGATTCACAAGTGAACACAACAGAAAAAAAACTCTAACTTTTGGTGCACTAGGATGTATCCTCCGCCATGCACTTCACAGTAGTTTCCAGAGTATAGATGTAAATGAAGGTGTAAATGTAGATGTAGAGTTCCAGAAATAGGCCAGATAATAGGCTAACAACTGGTTAAAACTAGTATCAGACAGATAAAGTGACCTTCTGGAACTATAAATATATATCGATGACCACACACTAAATTAAACACCGTATGTAAAATTCCTGGAGCTCCATTGGATTGCAAGCTAAGATATCATCCATAAACTTTTCAACAATCTCAGTTTGGCATGTTTTTGTACTGTGATATTCTTACCCTCACTTGCCAGTAAATTTACTCCTTAGTGGTAGCCTATTTATTAGAATTTTAAAAAAAAGGGGGGGGGGGGGGAAGGGGGCGGTTCACTTCTGTAAGTTCTTAAAACCTCCTTGTGTAAGGTTCAAATTAGGGTTTTATATTGAGATGCACATGTCTTCATCAACAAGCTCAAATCACACAGTAACAAGGAATTAAAAAGTCCTATAAATTCTACATAAAAATAAAAACATCTCTCATCAGCCAAACTTTCTGCAAAGTTCTGATTATCTACACCAACAATTAAAATTCTCATTATCCGCATGAAAAATAGCAGTCTCAGTAATCAACAGGTCTTTGTTCTTATGGATCTTCCATGTGTTGTCATGGAACTATTAAGCCAATAGTAGAAAATAAACATCAGTTATTTGATGAAATGGAAAAACCAGTAGCTCTTCTCAGCCCCACCTCCCATTACCCAAAGCTATCTATGATAAATTTTACTTTACTAAGTTTACAGCTGTTCAACGATATTAAATAACGAATAAATGTCTATAACATTTCCAGTTGATATGAGACACCATTTTTTCATCCAAATTTATTCCTTGCAAGACCTACAGTGCATAATTGCTTAAATATGTGAGGTAGCTTTGAAGGTACATTATAAATTATTCTAATATTAGATGGAGTGGTACTGCAATTTTATGGAGGGTTTCATTTTGTGGGTCATAGCTGTTTCGATAATATATCAATTAATGACTCCCCTTTGATCGTACAATGTAGGCTTTCACTGCAATTATTGTCTTCACTTAAAACTTCCAGGCTGATAGGCCATGGTCTAAGTATAAAACTCTCCCCTGACGTTTCGTCTCAGACTGCGGGAGACATCCTCGAAGGTACAGTTGTACCTCCGAGGATGTCTCCCACAGTCGGAGATGAAACTTCAGGGAAGAGTTTTATACTTCGACCACGGCCTATCATCCTGGAAGTTTTAAGTGAATGACTCCCCTTTATTGTTTAATGCTCCTTTAATATTCCATCAAGTGTGACATGTTTTCGATGTCACTCATTCTCAAGCCCATTTGCGTGTAACAGTTACAAATGCATCCATGAAAGCCAGAACTTCTCTAACTGTAATTGACAGGAGTATGATGCTTAGCAAAATTAGGCAATAATCTCAGTGTAGTACATGAACATCATTCACTTCTGTTATTGGGTTTCTCTCAAAGTAAATACCAAAACATTCCAATAAAACACAGTGCGAGCTGCTACATGCAGACAATGCAAGAACCACATTTAATTATGTGAAAACATAATAAATATGAATAAATATAAAACATAAAATTACAAGAACAGTAGGATGTATGTAACATGATGGTCAGAGCCAGTTCCTGTATTGTCAATTATTGATAAAATATCAGTTATGATGTATGTAAGGCAGCAATCAAATGTCATAAGGAAAGCACTAATTATGGTATGATCTACTGTTGTGGAGTTAGTCTTTGTACCTCACAGCTGTGGAAAATACACAATTGCAGTGGATGTGAAAGCAAATATGCTAGCACATGATATAACTTTTATGCAAAAATAGTTTTCAAACTTCATCCATTAAAGTAAGTACTGCCAGTCTGCTAGATGGCCAACATCTGTAAAGCGGTATTGCTGACAAAAAAGTTAGCATCATGTTTTGGATATTAGGAATGTCAGACTGCGCTCTATCAGATTAAAAGTATCTGGGCAACTATTAATGGAAATTAATATGGAGTGCATCCACACTTCACCTTTATGACAGCTTGATCTCTGCTGAAAACATTTTCAATGATGAGCATAAATGGCAATGGAGGAATGCCAGCTCATTCTTCCTCATGACCTGAAACCAGTGAAGATAGTGATGTTTGACGATGAGGTCTGGACTGAAGTTGACGTTCTAACTCAACCCACAGGTGTTCCTTTGGATTGTGGTCAAGGCTTTAGGCAGGGCACTCCATTTCAGGAATATTACTGACCACAAACCACTGCCTCACAGACGCTGCTGCATGACAGAGTGCATTGTCACGCTGATATAAACAATCATCGTCTCCGAACTATTCCTCTACTGCTTGCAGTGCACAGAGTTTTAAAATGTGTTCATATATTTCTGCATTCAGCATTTTCTTAATTGCAATAAGAGGACCACACCTTAACAATGAAAAACCACTCCCATATCACAACAGCACCACCACCTCCTCTGTTCTTCACTGTTGGTATTACACATGACAACAGGTAATGGTTTCCACATATTCGCCAAACCTAACCCCCTCCATCTGATTGTCATAAAGTATAGCCTCACCCATCACTACAAATCACTCATTTCTACTGATCTGCTGTCCAGTGGCATTGCTCTTTACACAACTTAAAGCATCCTTTAGCTCGCTTAGCGTTAACTACAGAAATGTGTGGCTTATGAGGAGCTACTTGACCACCATGCCCTGTTCTTGTGAACTTTCTGTGCACAGTCGTTATGTTAGCTGGACTTCTGGTAGTAGCTTGCAACTCAGAAGTAATTCTTCCACTGATTTCATTTGATTTTCTACACTCATCCTCTGCAATGTTCAGCAGTTTGTAGGTCAGTACATGAGACCTACCTGGTCCTGGTTTAGCAGTTGTTGTTCCTTCCTGTTTCCACTTCACAACTCCATCACTGAAGGTCGACTTTGTCATCTTTAGAAGGGTTAAAATGTCACTAGAAGATTTTTCACTCAGGAGACACACAATGACTAGTCTACATTTGAAGTTACTGAGCTCTTCTGAGTGACCCATTGTGCTATTACTACTCCTGTGCTGACAACACAAACTCCCCACCTCCTTTTATACTAATGGGTCTGGCTCTTGTGACTACCAGTGGTAAATTCCACATTGCATAGAGGTGCCTGAGTACCTATAACCAGGTTTCTTTCTTTTGCTTCTATATGTGACTCAGCATCTTTACCACAAGGTGAGTAGCAACCATAGTTTTCATAACAATGTAATTATTCTATCCTGGATTTTCCATTGTTTTATAATTATCGTGTGCTCATGTGATTAGTAATGTCTCACCTCTATCCATTTCATACCACAAATCCCTATTAATCTTATCTGAATTTATTCTGATCTCTATCTCTAGATTTTCAACATAATTAAAATTTGTAACATTCTACTCCTCAAATTATCTACCTTATTTGTTCTCTGTCTGATAACTTTTCCTTGAGAAGTCCCTACTTTGCAATCTGAATAATGGGTTCTTACAGAACTGATGTAAGTGTAGTAATGAGAATATTTTAGAAGATTGTAAAGTATCATAAGTGCTTTTTTTTAAATATGGTACTCTCAGTAGCCAGTATAATAGCCAAAGCGAAAAATATCAACTGCTAGAAGCTACCAGTATTTACCAGTTGGGCAGCAGTACCTGGACGATGTAGACAATCTGGAAAATATAACTGTGTATGTGTTTTTGTTAGATCTCAAGAAGAATGTTGTCCAAAATATCACCAAATATTTCAATATAACTCATGTGTATGTTAACCTCTCAGTGCCTATCTACAAAGTGTGTAGTTAATGTCAAAGCTACAAATATTGTCTTTTATTTTTAAGCTTCTCTTTTAAAATGATTCTTCTTATCCAATCCAGTCTGTACCTTTTTGCAACAACTTCTATAATGTCTGTATCAATTACATTTTGATGTACAATATTTAAACATTCATCCAACATTACTTGCCTTTTGTTCTCTTCTTTCTTTTTCCATTGCAATATCAAACTCACATTTGCAGTTAATCTGCATGCAGTTTCTATTTGGCTTCAAATTTGTCTGACAGATTTTCTTCTACATTAATTAAAATAACATAAATTCTTGTTTAATCTTCAAAGAATGTAGCCCTTTTTTGGCACTCTAAAATACTGCTTGGCTTTCAACAATTCTCTCCAATTTGTTAAATCATGCACTTATTAGAAGTCTCTATTTTTATTATATTTACAAGCAACACTGAAGTGATAGTGATAAACTGAAAGAAAGACTTGTTTTGTAGAGTTTCAAAGAGAGCATTAGGCTACTACTGGATGAGACAAAGGAAAGGAATATGATAGAAGATGATTGGGAAGTTTTGTGAGATGAAACAGTGAAGGCAACAGAAAGGTAAGAGCCAGTAGAAAATAGATATTGAATTTAATTGATGAAAGGAGTAAATATAAAACTGTGGCAAATGAATCAGGCAAAAGGAAATATAGTTGTCTAAAAATGAAATTGACACTAAGTGCAAAATGGCTAAGTGGGAATGGCTACAGGACAAATTCAAAGTTCTAGAACCATGCAAGACAATAGGAAAGATACATGCCACCCATTAGGAGAATTAAGGAGACCTTTGGAGAAAAAGAGATACCACAGTATGAATATCAAACACACAGATGGCAAGCCAGTACTAAGCAAAGAGGAGAAAGCTGAAAGTTGGAACAAACATGTAGAAGGGTTGTACAAGGGAAATAAACTTGAAGGGAAGAAGGAGAGTTGGGAGATATGATACTGCAAGAAGATTTTGACAGAGCACTGAGAGACCTAATTCGAAACATGACATCTGAAGTAGACAAAATTCTCTCAAAATTATTGTCATCAGTCATGGGCGAGTCAGCCATGACAAAACTATTCCACCTGGTGAGCAAGAGACTTCAAGAAGAATATAATAATTCCTATTCCAAAGAAGGCAAGTGCTGACAAATGTGAATACTATTGAACCACCAGTTTAATAAGTTAGCTTGCAAAATATGACATGAATTATTTACAGAAGAATTAAAAAAACTGTTAGCTGCCAATCTTGGGAAACATCAGTTGGTGTTCCTGTTAAATGTAGATGCAGGCAATACTGACGACGACTTGTATTAGAAAATAGGTTGATGAAAGACAAACCAAAGTTAATAGCATCCATAGAGTTAGTGAAAGCTTTTGACAATATTGAGTATAATATTCTCTTTGAAATTCTGAAGGTACTAGGGATAACACACAGGGAGTTAAAGGTAATCTACATTTTTTTCAGAAACCAGACTGATGTTTTACCTGTGAAAACGCATGGTCAAGAAGCAGTGGTTGAGAAGGGAATGAGTCAATAAAATCATCAAGGAGAAACTTGGAAATGGAATTAAGGTTTGCCAATGATGTGGAAATTGTCAGAAAAATAAAGGACTTTGTAGAACAACTGAAGGTAATTGATAGTGTTTTTGGAAAGAGGTTATAAGATGAATGTCAAATGGAGGGTGTAGTAGATACGCAAAGATGAAAAGGCTTGCACATGATAGGCTGTACAAAACTGTAAACCAACAAAATTGGCAATAATGTAAAACTTTGCTTCATTCTTGATCTCCAATGTTAGAATCTACCTGGTGTTTCCAACTATAATCTCCCTCTTTCTGTAACTTTCATGTTAAGTTTTGTTGTAGTATTGGATGCAGCTTAAACCTTCCATGTTTTCTATTTTTAGGTCTTTTTGTATATTCAGAACTTCAGTAAAATGATTTTTTCTCCTGCTTTTAATTTATCTGCTGTAGTGTGTATGCTTGATTCTAATACTCCCACCTATTTCTTTCTTATTTGACAATCCACCACTTCCATAAAGCTGGCGTATTTTTCTTGTGATGCTCAAGTTTGCCCCTCCACTTTCATTACTTTGACACTTTTTCCTGACACAGACTAATTCAATAGTTACAAGAATTCCTTGCTTTACATTTCTAACATTCTCAGTTTACTTTTGGTTTCAAATTTGTAACGAATTTAGCCTTGACTTTCTTCAACTTTTAAAAGTTCCTATACTCCTTCCTTTGTTCTGTTCATCTTCATGAACACTTGGCTTCCATCTCTCTTCTTCTGACAATGTGTCAATAAGACAGTACTGATTTTTTAAACTTTTCTTCTACATTTCACACTTGCCTATCATGCCCATAATTTTTCTCTTTCCATTCGTTTTTCTGCTTTTAACTATTGTGTAAACTGCTTTCATATCCTTGCCCTTTAGATTTTCCATTTCACCTTTTCCCTTTTTCAACTCTCATTTCCTTAATGCAGTATATGTACATGATTCAGTATTTGCATCTGCATATCTCAACAAAGGGAGGATGACTATTTGTTAATCATGTGCATTTAAACACATTGTTTCAAGAAAACTGCAGCAAAGATGGAATTGTTATTAACTTTAACAAATCAAGTGTGCAAGGTTCATCCAGTAGGCAGTACTACACCATGTGGTCTGAGTCTAACTTCTTTTACATTGTCATAGAATATCCACCTCGTCTGTGAGGGGTCATCACTTTTGTTCATTGGTCTTGCAGAGTGACACTCTCTTTCTCTCATCCTGTTTGAAGTTTGCCACATGGGAAAGAGGCAGGCTCTTCTCTTGGGAGGATGTCCAGGTTCTCCAGTTCTGTCCATCTGTGTTTCTGATGCACACCCAAGAGGAGCTGCATTCCTAGCATCTGTGACCTGTATATTGGGTGGCAGAAGTTGGCTTCCATGTTCATTCCCTTCACATCTGATGCAATGTCCCAGCACATGTTGGGTCATCACTTTTGCACATTGGTCTTGCAGAGTGACACTCCATCTCTCATCCTGTTTGAAGTTTGCCACATGGGAAAGAGGCAGGCTCTTCTCTTGGGAGGCTGTCCAGGTTCTCCAGTTCTGTCCTCCATCTTTCCACCTTGTGTTTCTGATGCACACCCAAGAGGAACTGAATTCTTTGCATCTGTGATCTGTGTATTGGGTACATACTGCATACTGCAACTTGAGTACAGTGCTGGCAATGCACACAATAGGTTTGTACAGTGTGTGAGGAACTGGCTCACCTATGCACATGTCACATTAGTCTGTGTTCCCACAGAAGGCAAAGATGTTACCAGGATTGTATCTTCTTCTCCACTTGAAACTTTTGTTAGGAGTGGTAGTTTTCTGTTGCGGATCAGCTTATCATGTATCTCTGTCCGTGCCGCAGGTGCAGCTACACTTTCATTGGTCTTCTGATAGCCCCACATCATGCTGTGGCAGTTAATCTCCCTGTATGAAACTATAAACATCATAGCTGAAACTGGCTGGCTAGTGGAAGGCCCATATGTAGAGATGACATTATACTGTTGTGTGCCTAAGGTAAGCACTTCTTTGTAATATTGCACTTCTGGGTGTTCTGCTTAGTTGTTGTTCCCATTTTATGCACTATATTTCAACAACTGACCCAGCTGTCTTCTTCAGGTACTGTGCTGTCAGCTTTCCTTACTTACTGCCTGGACTCCAACAAGACTGTGAACTATTGTTGGTTCATGCTGCTGCTTAGATCTGAGTTTGATTTCCAATGCTCACTAAACTCTTTGATGTTCTTTTGTTTTACAGAACCACACCAATATTCTGTGAAACGCAAGTTCTCACGGTGTTTTCCAACTATTGTGGATGTGATGGCTGGCAAGATTTTAATAAATTGAGTGCCAGACATGAAATTTTATTTAAACTGAAACCACCATCTCTGTTTATTAGGTTTTCTGACATCATTATTTCAAAAGACTCCTTAATTATGCTACCCCAGAAACTTGTCATTTACATCACAATACTGGTCTCATTGTATTTGATTTCATTGTTATATTCAAGGCAGTGCTTAACAACAATTGATTTGCTTGGTTGTTTTAGTCAAGTATGTCACTGATGTCACTGCATTTCTCCTAAACTGTTCTCATGGTTTGCCCCAAGTAAGACATGCCGTATTCGTATGGAATGCAATACAACCGAGCTTTCAGATGGCTAGGTTTGCTTTAACATTACAAAAAATTACTTTTTACCTTAGTGACAAAAGTGCAATACACTGGATGCCATGTATGGGTATGTCTGCCAATCTTATGGTATATTGGGCCAGCATAAGGTGTAAAAGCAATTTTTGGCTTCTCTTCCTCAGTCCCAGTCTCAAACTCTCTCTCATCTGTTCTTGATTCTGATTGCACCACCCCTTCAGTTTGATAACAGCATATTTTTTCAGAACATTATTCATAGGTGTTGTAATTCTTTAGCAAGGCTCTCCCTTCCTGAAAGTGTTCAAGCTCTATGGACCGGAGTCTTTAGCATCAAATTTCTGTGTGATGGACGGTGATGGCTCAAGGTGTGGAAACACAGGTCAGTGTGTGTAGGTTTTCTATATGCACAGTGATCCAGAAATCTGTCCATTCTTCTCTTAATTATCATATCGAGGAAAGATAGTTCACCTTCTTTTTCAAGTTTCATCATGAATTTTGTTTAAATATTTTGTTTAAATAATCTAGAAACTATTGAAACTTTCCTGCTCCATGTGACCATACAGCAAACATGTTGTTCACATATTGATAGAAACAAATTGGTTTTAACTTGGCAGATTCTACTGCCTTTGCTTCAAAGTGTCCCATGTGTAGGTGAACACGTCAAGTGATAATGGACTACCCCTTGCCACACCAGCTGTTTGTTCATACACTTTTTGTGAAGAAGGAAATAAGCAGATGTCAGAATGTGCCAAAAAGTTCTGTGAAACAATCATTAAACTTTTCTGCATTTAATTCTGAGGAATCATAAAGTGGAATCACTGTAAAGAGAAAGACTATATCAAAACTGACAATAACAATTGTACCCTGGAGCTGCAGCTGACTGAGAAGATGTACAAATTCAGTAGAGTTGCAGTTGTAGTGTTCGAATTTCCCTACATATTTGCTGAGAGTGACTTTTGGGTATTTTAGCAGCTGGAATGCAGCTGCATCAATGTAACTAACTATGGGTTTTAAAGGAAAATGTTCCTTGTGTACCTCAGGAAGTTCAAAGATTGTTTCACAGAACTTTTTAGGCATTTTCTGACATTTACTTATTTCCTGTTTGAGGGAAAATCTAATGAGCAAAGCAATCGTGTTTCGATGGCTAGTCCATTATCACTAGAAAACGGGAAGTTGAAATCAACATGTTTTCATTGGACACATTTTTGTGTGGCAAAATGGAGCCAAAAATCTGTGCAAGTTCCTGGAACATTTAAACTCCATCCATTATAATATAAAGTTCACGATGGAACTTGAAAAATTGGGCCAACTACCTTTCCTCAATGCATTAGTTAAGAGAAGAATAGCTAGCTCTCTGGGTCACAGCATATGTGGAAAACCCACACATACTGACCTGCTATCTCCATACCTCTAGCCACCACCATCTGTCACAAAGAAATTCAGTGTTCAAATCTCTGGTCCACAGATCTTGAACACTTTCAGACAGGGAGAGCACCTGGAGAAGATGATTGGGATGGTAGTCAAAATACTGTGCATATAATGAAAACAAAAACTCAGCAGAACATCCTGAAGCACATTATTAATCATCACCAATATGTACTCTCTCCGACAGTGAGGCCAAAGTCCCTCAATGTTAATTGAGATCATCGTGACCCTTGTAAAGGACTATTGTAACTTGTGTGACAGTTGTAGAATAATTAGCCATTCACATGGTGTGCCCAATTGTGGATATCTCAGAAACCTACAGTACAGTTCCTTCTATGTTCTGATTAATGACTGAAGTGTATAATGTTACAGATGTCAATTCTATGTCTGAGAAGAGAAACAGAACAGCAGTTAAAGGAATGTATGGATTTAGTTCTTACAGGTAACACCCAAATAATAGGTGACAGCAGTGAGGTAGTTCATAAAGATAACTTGGACAGACCAATGGATAAGGCAACACAATACGTACAAGAATTTAGGCCAATTCCATGTACTTACAGTCAATTCAGAGTTACTCTATGCTCTGAAAAAGAAATTAATGATGTAATGAACTCCCTCAAAAGGAAACACCCTCACAGGAATAATAATGTTGTTGTTGTTGTGGTCTTCAGTCCTGAAACTGGTTTGATGCAGCTCTCCATGCTACTCTATCCTGTGCAAGCTTCTTCATCTCCCAGTACCTATTGCAACCTACACCCTTCTGAATCTCCTTGGTGTATTCATCTCTTGGTTTCCCTCTATGATTTTTACCCTCCACGGTGCCCTCCAATACTAAATTGGTGATCCCTTTATGCCTCATAACATGCCCTACCGACCGGTCCTTTCTTCTAGCCAAGTTTTGCCACAAACTTCTCTTCTCCCCAATCCTATTCAATACCTCCTCATTAGTTATGTGATCTACCCATCTAATTTCCAGCATTCTTCTGTAGCACCACATTCCGAAAGTTTCTATTCTCTTCTTGTCTAAACTGTTTATCATCCATGTTTCACTTCCATACATGGCTACACTCCATACAAATACTTTCAGAAATGACTTCCTGACACTTAAATCTACACTCAATGTCAACAAATTTCTCTTCTTCAGAAACGCTTTCCTTGCCATAGCCAGTCTACATTTTATATCCTCTCCACTTCAACCATCATCAGTTATTTTGCTCCCCAAATAGCAAAACTCCTTTACTACTTTAAATGTCTCATTTCCTAATCTAATTCCCTCAGCATCACCCGACTTAATTCGACTACATTCCATTATCCTCATTTTGCTTTTGTTGATGTTCATCTTATATCCTCCTTTCAACTGCTCTTCCAAGTCCTTTGCTGACTCTGACAGAATTACAATGTCATCAGTGAACCTCAAAGTTTTTATTTCTTCTCCATGGATTTCAATACCAACTCCAAATTTTTCTTTTGTTTCTTTTACTGCTTGCTCAATATACAGATTGAATATCATCGGGGAGAGGCTACAACCCTGTCTCACTCCCTTCCCAACCTCTGCTTCCCTTTCATGTCCCTCGACTCTTATAACTGCCATCTGGTTTCTGTACAAATTGTAAATAGCCTTTCACTCCCTGAAATTTACACCTGCCACCTCCAGAATTTGAAAGAGAGTATTCCAGTCAACATTGTAAAAAGATTTCTCTAAGCCTACAAATGATAGAAATGTAGGTGTGCCTTTCCTTAATACTTCTTCTAAGGTAAGTCATAAGGTCAGTATTGCCTCACGTGTTCTAGTATTTCTACGGAATCCAAACTGATCTTCCCCGAGGTTGGCTTCTACTAGTTTTTCCATTTGTCTGTAAAGAATTCGGGTTAGTATTTTGCAGCTGTGACTTATTAAACTGATTGTTCGGAAATTTTCACATCTGTCAACACCTGCTTTCTTCTTCTTGAAGTCTGAGGGTATTTCACCTGTTTCCTACATCTTTCTCACCAGATGGTAGAGTTTTGTCAGGAATGGCTCTCCCAAGGCTGTCAGTAGTTTTAAGGGAATGTTGTTTACTCCCGGGGCCTTGTTTCGACTCAGGTCTTTCAGTGCTCTGTCAAACTCTTCATGCAGAATCATATCTCCCATTTCATCTTCATATACATCCTCTTCCATTTCCATAATATTGTCCTCAAGTACATCACCCTTGTATGGACCTTCTATATACTCCTTCCACCTTTCTGCTTTCCCTTCTTTGCTTAGAACTGGGTTTCCATCTGAGCTCTTGATATTCATACAAGTGGTTCTCTTTTCTCCAAAGGTCTCTTTCATTTTCCTGTAGGCAGTATCTATTTTACCCCCAGTGAGCTCAGCATCTACATCATTACATTTGTCCTCTAGCCATGTCTGTTTAGCCATTTTGCATTTTCTGTCGATCTCATTTTTGAGAATTTTGCATTTCTTTTTGCCCTTCTTCATTTACTGCATTTTTATATTTTCTCCTTTCATCTATTAAATTCAATATTTCTTCTCTTACCCAAGGATTTCTACTAGCCCTCGTCTTTTTACCTACTTGATACTCTGCTGCCTTCACTACTTCATCTCTCAAAGCTACCCATTCTTCTTCTACTGTATTTTTCCCCCATTCCTGTCAATTGTTCCCTTATGCTCTACCTGAAACTCTGTACAACCTCTGGTTCTTTCAGTTTATCCTGGTCCCATCTCCTTAAATTCCCACCTTTTTGCAGTTTCTTCAGTTTTAATCTACAGTTTATGGCCAATAGATTATGGTCAGAGCCCACATCTGCCCCTGGAAGTGTCTTACAATTTAAAACCTGGTTGTTCAATCTCTGTCTTACCATTATATAATCTATCTGAAACCTGTTATTATCTCCAGGCTTCTTCCATGCATACAACCTTCTTTTAGCAAAATTCTACCAGGCGGCTTCCTTTTTCATTTCTTAGCCACAATCCGTAGTCACCTACTACGTTACCTTCTCTCCCTTTTATTACTCTCGAATTCCAGTCACCCATGACTATTAAATTTTCGTCTCCCTTCACTATTTGAATAATTTCTTGTATTTCATCACACATTTCTCCAATTTCTTCATCATCAGCAGGGCTATTTGGCATATAAACTTGTACTGCTGTAGTAGGCATGGGCATCATGTCTATCTTGGCCACAATAATGCGTTCACTATGCTGTTTGTAGTAGCTTACCCACACTCCTATTTTTTTTAATCATTATTAAACCAACACCTGCATTACCCTTATTTGATTTTGTATTTATGACCCTGTATTCACCAGACCAAAAGTCTTGTTCTTCCCACCACCGAACTTCACTAATTCCCACTATATCTAACTTTAACCTATCCATTTTCCTTTTTAAATTTTCTGACTTACCTGCCTGATTAAGGGATCTGACATTCCATGCTCCGATCCGTAGAACGCCAGTTTTCTTTCTCCTGATAACGATGTCCTCTCCCGATGTCCTCCCCGCTCGGATGCTCCTAATGGGGGACTATTTTACCTCTGGAATATTTTACCCAAGAGGACGCCATCATCGTTTAACCATACAGTAAATCTGCATGCCCGCAGGAAAAATTACGGCTGTAGTTTCCCCTTGCTTTCAACCTTTCACAGTACCAGCACAGCAAGGCCGTTGTGGTTAGTGTTACAATGCCAGATCAGTCAATCATCCAAACTGTTGCCCCTGCAACTACTGAAAAGGCTGCTGCCCCGCTTCAGGAATCACACTTTTGTCTGGCCTCTCAACAGATACCCCTCCATTGTGGTTGCACCTACAGTACGGCTATCTGTACCGCTGAGGCACGCAAGCCTCCCCACCAACGGCAAGGTCCATGGTTCGTGGGGGGAGGGGGTACAATAATATCACAAGTAAATTACTAATATCCAGTTCTTCATACATAAACAATGAATTTAGTAATACAAAACGAAAGAACAGATGTCAAACATTTATTGGTTCCAAACTACAAAAGATAAAAATGTAATTCTGATGTTCCTGGAAACAGAAAAGTTTAGATTTTTATGCATTCAGTGGGAGCACCATGTGTTATGTGACAAATATCAAGATGAAGGCTCATTTCCTGCCACACACAAAGCAGCTGGTCTCTCATTATCAAATACACAACTTCAACAATGCATTGTTGCAGACTTTCAAGAATGTCTGACAAATGGGCAATGAAACTGCAGCATTTTACATAACACCACAGAGAAAAGTCACAAGGTGTGAGATCTGGGAATCTGGGAGGCCACCGGCGAAGAAGTTTATCTTCTGCTCCTCCTCGTCTTCTAACCCAACATCCTGGAATTGTGTCACTCAGGTAACATAGGACGTGCTTAGAGAAATTCTCTAAGCATGTCTGACGTTACCTGAATGATATCTTTCCAGCACGTTGAATTGAAAGAGGAGGAGGAGCAGAAGATAAACTTTATCGCTGGTGGCCTAGCAATGCCTCCAGATCTCACACACCTTGTGGCTTATCAGTGGGGTTATTTAAAAGGTCACATTTTTATCCCCTCCCCCCCCCCCCCCCCCCATTCCTGACTCTTTTGTAAGTCTGTGACATCGCACTGTTGAAACTGTGAATTCAATAATGAGGGACTAGCTGCTTCCTGTGCAGCAGGAAATGAGCCACCATTTTGATATTTGTCGTGTACCACATGGTGCTCACAATGAATGCATAAAAATTTGAACTTTTCTGTTTCCAGGAATGCTGGAATCTCATTTCTATCTTTTGTAGTTTGCAAGTAATAAATGTTAGAAATTTGTTCCTTCTTTTTGAATAGTCCAGTACATGAAATACATTGCTATCATAGAGTATTTTCTAAGCAGGCTGCAATACGTTACTTTGTGACCCCTTACATGACAAGTAGCCTCCTGATTGCACAGTTTTACATAGCCCCTGAGCAGAGAATTCTGGGAGCGGTAGCTTCTAATTGGCTTGTCCCACATTGGCTGCTGAGACTAGCACAGCTGCCTCCTCCTCCTCCTCCTCCTCCTCCTCCTCCCACAGGAAACAACATGTAGCCTACAAGAGAAACAAAAATGTAATTGTTTATTGCTACACACAAATGGCACAAAAGAAGGTGATGATGATAAGTCACTAGAAGGATCAGCCACAGTCTCTTCATTCATTTTTGTATAAGATATTAAAAATTTGGTGGTTCAAATAGGGTACTAATGTATAAAATACAACTTTGGGTAAGACAAAGTCACATAGCCTCTCCTCAATCCCATCTCTCACCCCCTGGTTGGCGAAGCCCAGAACCTTAAGCAGTCCTATAAGATTGGGTACCCAACGCCAGTGGGAAACAGGGTCAGGGAAGAAGAGAGTGGGAAAAATGGTTCTCCAAAGAATTGTGGGTAGAGTGTTGTGTCAACATCCCTGCCTTGGAAGAAAATTTTTACTGCGAATAACTTAACAGAGAAAGCCAGGCTGCTCTCCTGAAAAAGAAATAAGCAAAGAAACAAAGATATGAATAGGACTTTTAAATTTGGAACATGGAATATATTTACCCTGCTGCAACCAGGATCAATGAAAAGAGTAGCCAAAGAAGTGTTGAATTATAGATTGGAATTAGTTGCCCTCCAAGAGGTGAGACATAAGGGCTAAGGAGGGATATGGACACAAAACTTTACATTATATTACTCTGGGAGAGATGATGGACAAGGAGATCATAGTGTGGGGTTCATTGTAGTAAAAAAATATGTGCAAATGTATCCTTGCCTTTATGCAATGTAATGACAGAATATGCACCCTCAGAATAGAAGGAAGATTCCATAATACAATTTTTGTAAACATATACGCTCCAACAGTAGGGTCAGATGAGGATCTGGTGAATAGCTTTTACAATCAACTCCATGAAGTCTGTGTCCACATGATTCAAGAACATTTCTGGGGGGCAGGGGGTTATAATGTAAAGCTTTGAAAAGAAAAACATTTCCACATCCTTTTTGGTAAGGAAAACCTGCATGAAGAAACAACTGCTAATGGGCTGAGATTTGCCCAGTTTGGGGCTGCCAATGATCCTAAAGCAGTAAGCAAATGTTTCCCAAGAAAGAGCATTGACAAAGGGACCTGGAAAATTCCAGGAACAAATGATACAAACCAATGTACTGGTACACAAAAGATGGGTAAATGACATTGAAAATGTATGCACGTTTCGGGGAGCACTTTTTTGTAGCTGCAAAAATGTGGTAAAGACTTGCTATGACATATAAAGGGCAATTCAAAATGGAATATAGCCAAACTGGAAGCTTTAGATACAGGGCTGGTGGTCTACTTTGCTCTTGGCCAGAGTTTTTAAGTGGCTCTGTTTATTCTGATGGACAGCTGGTTCTTAGCCCTACCAATATAAAACACTGTGTAGTAATTACAGCAGAGCTGATATATGACATTGCTGCTTTCACAGGTGGTCCGGCCTCTGATAGGGCAGGATAAGCCAGTGACAGGACTGTAATAGGAAGCGCTGTGTGGGTGGAATGAGCAGGTCTTACACCTGGATCTTCCACAGCAATGTGATCCCTGTGGCAAGGGGCTGGGATTGCGAAAGGCATAGGGATGGAATAGAATGTTGTGAAGGTTGGGTGGGTGACACAACATTGCTTTAGGAGGGGTGAGGAGGATTTTATGTAGGATGTCTTTCATTTCAGGGCATGACAACAAGTAATCAAAGCCCTGGTGAAGGATGTTGTTCAGTTGCTCCAGTATGGGGTTGTGTTGGTTTGTACTGATGTTCTGTTTTTTACACTGTTTTTTTTTCAGTGTAATGAAAAAACAACTTGTTCATATTATCAACAACCCCTTTTGTGCTGTTATAATAATGTATAACATATGGCTTTGAAAGAGAGCCAGAAATGGATCCATCATAATGCATTATGAATAACATTAGAACTACTACTTCTTCTTTCGGACACATACCCACAGGGAAATGTCTTCACTGAAACCAAATATAGACAACAATTCTTAGTGTGAAGAGGATGGTTGGGTTCCTGGGAAAGAATAAGGCTTTATTTTTCTTTTCACAGTTCCAACTATGGACAAATTTCAACTCATAAACAACCTTGTTAATGGCGGAGTTATCAAAAAATTGTCAGTGACTATATTTCTGCCACTACCTTCGAAATGGTAACATAAATCTTTTACTGCCCTCTTCCCTTGATTAGTTTCTCTTTCAGAAGCAGATTTATCTCTATAAATTTGTCTAGTTATTAATTAAGAATTTCATGAATCATAAATCCACCGACCTTCAAGCCATATTTGGCTGGCTTCGAGGGCATGTGTTGAGTAAATCTTGCCTTTTCTTTGTAAGAAAAACACTGCTCACCAACAGTGAGGCAATCAGTTGGCACATACTTTTTGTGAAGATTTGAATTTAGTATTTCAAATACTTAAGATATTGCAGCAGCTTTATCACTTTTCATACACACAGCTCTAATGTTCACATTGCCAAATCTTATAAATCTGCTTATCTGCCAAAACCTGTTGAAGGATAAACTTCCACAATACAGTGGAAATGCACATATTTTCCACATTCCCTTTGTAAGTCCACTGTCAGAGAATCCTACTCAATTGTAATCAGTATACCAAGATTACATCAAATTCATAAGTTGCAAATGGTTTCCACACTTTTTCTGCTCCTTCTGAATCAATGTCATAATTTGTGAATATTGGATTTGCCTTCATTTTGGTTTCACATATTGTTGTATCACAAATTTTACCTGTAAACTTACTCTTGAAAGTGTCCTCTACATACTTTTTTTTCATTTTTTTCTTTTTTTTTCTTTTTCATGTTGGATCAGCCGTTTCCCCCAAAATACTATGCTTCAGCAACTTTCTTGTCCAAAAATGTTCCTTATGCTATTCAGTTCCATCTTTAACCCATAGAATTCTTGCAGAAGGCACAATCTCTTCACCACTTTTGTCAGCTGTGTCATTTTCATTACTACTATTCACTCTTCTCTCTGTCAAATTCATTATTACTACAAGCATCAATAGCATCTTCAATATCTGAAGCAGCAGCATTTTCCCTACTTGGGATCCTTTCATCTGTAGAAGCTTCTTCACTGAAATGTGCAGCTTGTTCCTCTTCTGGATCAACAGTAGACAATAACTTTCTAATATAATCTTCTTTCACTTCATAACTCAAGTTGCTGTATTCAGATTTAGGAAGTTCTCAAATGTCATACATGAGAATCCAGTAGTAGCTAGCAACAATTAGCATGCTTTGTTGTAACAATTTTGTATATACCTAGAGCTGATACCAATAAAGGTGGTGCCTTGGTTAGCACATGGGACTTGCATTTGGGAGGACAATGGTTGAAACCCATGTGCGGCCATCCTGATTTATATTTTCAGTGATTTCCTTAAATCATTTGAGGCAAATGCCTGGATGGTTCTTCTGAAATGGCACAGCTGATTTCCTTCCCCATCCTTCCCTAATCCAAAGGGACTGAAGACCCCGCTGTTTGGTCCCCTCCCCCAAACCAATCAACCAACCAGAGCTGAGCGTTGCCAACCATGACTGTATGACAATAAAATCATTGGATTACCCCAGTAACCTGATTATAGAACAAAGTATAATATTTGGTGTGTGCACGCAGTGGTTCAACCTCATGTGCTTATCAACTTCAAAGTGGAAAAAAATTCAAATAAAATAACTGCAGAATGCAGCTAGGAATCAAAAATTGAGCGCAGGTTCTCCACTATGCAGCCAGATGCCTTGGTCCCTACACCAGTGGTGCTTTCATTGAACAGTGTTTAGTTTATGGACTACATGTCCATTGATAAAAAATGCTCAGTTTTCAATTATCTGTCAGTCCCATCAGTTCTGAACAATTATGTATCACGAACTTTAGGGGTAGCTTTCTCAAAATTGAGTGAAAATATCTTAAGGTCTTTCATTTTAGATTGCAGCCAAGTGCCCTGCCAAATATGAGCCAAGCTGGTTGGCTGTGTCTGAGGTCTTCCCCTGGTGAGCCTTGCCCAAACAATCTCAGATGCAGTTTCAGTTTCTATATTTGTGGATTTGCGTTTCTCATCTACTGCAACAAATACACCACCTACACTTCCCATAGCCTATCCTTTCAGTATATGCTTAAGGATTCCCCAGAATTGTCACTACTATCAGTTCTATGTTTTAACCAGCTATCTCTACTATCATCATATGAGCTTCATTGCTTATCAGGAGTGCTTCAAACTACCGCACTTCATTGCAAATGCTTTGGAAGTTCACTACTAGTATTTTAATGCACTCACCCATGGGGCCATTCTTTTTGACCTTACACTGACACTTCTGGGCCTCCTACAGCTGTTGTTATTTAGAAAGGAAGGAGAGTCTCAGACTCTAAAAAAAACCTTATGTGCACTCCACACACTGTCAGCTACAAGGGAAACAGCCTCTGATGTGTGGTGCACATCTGACCCATCTTACAGTTCTCAATCCTGTGGTGCAAGTCCAGGAAGGTATAGCCTAGCTTGTCATAGAACCTTCAAATCCTCTGGTTCAGTCCTTTCACTTGACCCAGAACCAGGGGGCTACAATCAGTTTTGGGGATACTGCTACAAATTGTGAAGTTTCAACAAACTTAGTGAGCAAAAGTGGTCTTCTCAACTTTCTCTGCCAGTCACTGGAATGATGCAAGTATGACCTCAGAGCCCAGATGACAGGCATCATTTGCTCAAATGTGCACTACAATCTCCACCCTGTTCCCTCAATGGCTGCTGGATTGTTGAGATACATGCTATGGCATTGACTGTTTACAAAGAAAGATAACTCAAGGGGGATTCTGTCAAATCACCAGAGATTTTAATACTATACTAGGAATACTATTAGAGATAGATAAATTGTTGCTTTTGGCATCATCATGATTTTTGTCATTTTTCTATGAGTTGTATTTTTGAAACTAATGATTGTTGGTGATGTATACAGTGTCTGCTGCAACAAATCTAACGTAGCTCTAGCAGACTGCTTATTAGTGTTTGATGTAGTTGTGAGGAATTTGGTAGCCTGTGCTTTTTCAGTCAGTCATTGTATCTGCTACAGCTATAATAAGGCAATTTACTTGTTGCACCTCATTCTGTTTATCTGTGTTAATAACACTTAAAAGTATTTTTTATTTCTCTTATAGTGCGTTATTCTTTATGTATAATTCATTTTTTCACATTTGTTGTTAATAAACTGGCAGGCTTTAGAAAACATGATAATGGGTCTTATCTCATGATGTCTATGTGCAAAAAATCATTTCCTGCAATTGTGGTGGATGATAATTGCAATACTCAGTATTTCTGCCCATTGACCAGTTTGTTCTTAAGAAAATGTTCAAAAGTTTACAAATGGGGCATAAGTGTAACTTCCTCAAAGTCAACTGCTGTGAGCCTCTTTCAACAGTAGTATTTATTTCAGCATTTCTTGTAAAATTCTGCTATTTTTAAGTTTGTTACAAGAGGCTGTTAGTGAACACAACCCCAACAAGCTGGAGTTCGAGATGCAAAATATCAATTAGTTTCAGAGAACCAATATAAACTGAAGAGCCAAAGAAACTGGTATAGGCATGCGTGTTCAAACATAGAGATATGTAAACTGGCAGAATACTGTGCTCTGCAGTCAGCAGTGCCTATATAAGACGACAAATGTCTGGCGCAGTTGTTAGATTGGTTAGTGCTGGCAGGTTATCAAGATGTAAGTGAATTTGAACATGGTGTTATAGTCGGTGCACAAGCAATGGCACGCAGCATCTCCAAGGTAGTGATTAGGTGAGGAATTTCTCATACAACCATTTCATGAGTGTTCTGTTAATATCAGGAATCGGCAAAACATCAAATCTCCAACATTGTTGCAGTCAGAAAAAGATCCTGCAAAAATGGGACCAACTATGACTGAAGAGCACCATTCAACATGACAGAAGTGCAACCCCTCTGCAAATTGCTTCAGATTTCAATGCTGAGCCATCAACAAGTGTCAGCATGCAAACCATTCAATGAAACATCATCAATATGGGCTTTTAGAGCCAAAGGCCCAATTGTGTGCCTTGATGACTGCACAACACAAAGGTTTACACCTCGTCTGGGCTGTCAACACCAACATTGGACTGTTGATGACTGGAAGCATGTTGCCTGGTCAAATTGTATTGAGTGGATGGGCATGTACAGGTATGGAGACAACATCATGATTCCATGGTCCCCGCATGTCAGCAGGGGACTGTTCAAGCTGGTGCAGGTTCTGTAACGGTGTGGGTCATGTGCAGTTGAAGTGATATGAGACCACTGACAAGTGACACATACTAAGCATCTTGTCTGATCACTTTCATCCATTCATGTCCATTGTGCATTCTGATGGACTTGGGCAATTCCAGCAGGACAATTCGACACTTACACATCCACTAATGCAACAGAGTAGCTCCAGGAACACTCTTCCAAGTTTAAACACTTCCGCTGGCCACCAAACTCCCCAGACATAAACATTATTGAGCATATCTGGGATGCCTTGCAACATGCCGTTCAGAGGAGATCTCCATCCCCTTTTACTCTTACAGATTTATGGACAGCCCTGTAGGATTCATGGTGTCAGTTCCCTTCAGCACTACTTCAGACACTGAGTCCATGCCACATCATGTTGTGGCATTTCTGCGTGCTCGTGGGACCCCTACAAGATACTAGGCAGATGTGCCAGTTTCTTTGCCTCTTTAGTGTATTTTACCCTAGATTTTTCTGTTGTTATAACAGAAACCAGTTTCTTGGACATTGCAGCTTCAGTTCTTAAACAGAAGTTGTAATCCAAGTAGTGTAATAGACCCTGGAAGTAAAATAGAATCAGCAAGCTTAATTTTAACCTAATTGTTTTCTGTTTTGAAGAAATTGCGCCAGCCACAATGCAGGCCCTGTGAGAATGCTGCTCTCAGGAATCGGATGAGTTTGTTGCTGTTCAGAAGCAGCTGTAAATAGCTCTGACTGCTGTCAAAAAATTGATAGCTGCTGAAAATGAATATCATGGACAAATTACAGAGTTACGTATCAAAGACATGAAAGGCACCTCAGTTCTTATCCTCTCCTGTTGATACTGCCCTCTCCCCAGCATATATGGGACTACCACCTCTTGTTGACTTGACTGGTGTGTCAGCAGAAGGTCTATGGGCCATGTAAAAAGGAAACAAGGACCAAGGAAAATTCAGGATATTACACCATCCTATTATATTACAAGTTTTAAGTGCAGCTTTCCACTGAATCTGAAACTTAGCCATTGCAACACACTTCACCTGTTGAAAAACCTACTATGCCCTGCGCCACGGGGTAACAAGCACAAATGGGTAATCATCTGTTAAAGGTTGTCAGTTTTAATGTATGCTGAATGGTACCCCTGAGGGAAACAGCAGCAACAATTATGAAGCGCCTTGTGCACTCAGTTTTTATGCCTTGGTGCCTTATTTACAATGACAAAGAGACTGTCCAGGCAGCTATTGAAGAGACAGTGTTGTAAGACACTGCAGATTGTAAATAAAAAAGAGCTGTTGTGTGGACTCCAAGTTCATACTTGATTCATTCCAGCCACTGTCAGTGAAGGTTGGGAAGACCAGCCTTGCTCATGGAATTTCAATAAGGTAACAATCTGCAGCATTTTCCTCTGAACTGGTCATGACTCCATGGCCTGAATCAAGGAGGAGATCTGAACCAGATCCTTTGATGGTTCTGTGACAAACTGTGCTGGGATTTCATAGACTTAGGCTGCAGGGTTGACAACTGTATGGTGTCCCTAAGAAGTTCAGATGTGCACTACAAGGGATGACTGTGTTTGGAGTGTGCACAAGAAGCTTTTTGTACTTCTTCTTTGTTTTTTAATGGTTAGGTGATTCTCCATCTAGTCCAGATAATGATAGCTGCAGGAGACCACAAAGTATTAGTGCAACATTCAAAGAAATGCCCGCCCCCCTTCCTCTACTGACCTATGATACTATTAAAATGCCAGAGTGCCCGAGTGTGGAGCAATCCTAAAAACAGTGGAACCCTTATAATACTAGATAAATCTAAGTGTGGTTGGTTGGCTGGCTGGCTGGCTGGCTGGCTGGCTGGTTGGTTGGCTGGTTGGCTGGCTGGTTGGCTGGCTGATTTGGGGGTGGAGACCAAACACCAAGGTCACCAAAGTGTGCATCAGAAGGATAAGGTAATGGGAAATAGAGGTGATCTATTTGTTGCAGTAGACAAAAAGTGCAAACCCACCAAGATATAAATTGAAGGTGAATGTGAGACTGTTCAACAAGACTCAGCATCAAGGGTTAATTGGAAACTTTAAATTGGGGCCTACTATTAACCACCAAGCTGATCCCCAAATTTACCCAATAATTTTAAATAAACCCTTAACTCACTATGGCATATGTTCCCCATCATGCTCTCATTACTGTAGGAGACTTCAGTCATCCAACAGTCGATTAGAATAACTAGTTTTGTAAATATTGGGTGTGTTGAATTCTATGAAAAAATGTGAAATGCTTTCTCTGAGAACTACTTGGAACAAATAGTTGGAAGACTACTCATTATGGAAATGAAATAGATTGAATGGCAACAAACAGACAAGATGTCTTTGAGGACATCCATGTTGAAACTGTTATCAGAGAACATAAGCCAGTTGCAGCAATATTGGTTGCTAAAGCACAAAGTGAAGCTGAAACAAGTGGCAAGATTTATGTGTTCAGTAAGCTAGATCAAGAAGCAGTCATGTCATACCTTAAAGAGTACCCCAAAACATTTACCTCTGGGCAAGAGAATTAAGAAGAACGTCACAGTTGTAAAAGAACAGTTGACCATGCATTGAATCGATATGTTTGTTGATGAATGGTTCATGATGAAGGGACCCTCCATGGTACACTATCACTGTAAAGAAGCTTCTAAATAAACAGTGACTACTCCATAAAACAAAGTGCTGGTCTATGTATAGAGAGATGCTGAATGAAGCACATGTGGTTCATGAAAGGGCAATTCATGGAGCTTTCAATACACAGCATAACAGAATCTTATAGAAATATATCTTGCATAACCCAAAGAAATTCTGCTCACATATAAAGGCTGTCAGTCTCATCCAAGCTAGTGTCCAGGTAGTTATGGATGTTACAAGAACTGAAATTGAAACTAGTAAAGCATGTCTTTTGATCTCCAATGCTTCACATTGGAAGGTTAGGTGTGATGCAGTTTCATCAGCCTCACCACACAGTGTACACATGGGGGCTTCTTTTTCTACACCCATAATGTGTAGGTGTTTCTTTAAGTTCTCACGGTCTGTCGTTAGTCCTACCATGAGTTTAGTCAGTTTCCTGTTGAAGCCAGGATTACAGAACTTCTGTTAAAACATGGCTTTGGTGTCATTAGCTTGCCATGTTTTGGATCAGAGTCTAATATTCTACATGCTGCATTCTGATCCAGTTTCATAGCTTTGATTTAACTATTAACTTAGTAATGGTTAGAATAGTTTCCAGTCCAATAAATGGATTTGTCACACCTGTTCTGCCTAGCTTATCAGCTCCACCAATTCCTGAGAGACCCACAGCAGGTTTACTCTATTGATTTCTCCTAGTCTCACAAGGACTTTGTGGCACTCTGCAATGATCTATGATCTCATTGCAAGGGCTGATGGAAAGTTCAGAGCTGCTTAGCTATCTAAATAAAAGTGGATGCTACAATCTTTGTAGTGTCAACACAAATTCTCCTCCACACACACTCTTATAGCAGATGTTTCTGGCTTAAATACTGTGGCCAGCTTCCCTAGAGAGACTGCACACACTAGTCCATGCTACACCCCATATAACCTGGCACCAGTGCCTTTGTCCAGTTTTGACCTGTCAGTAAAGCATACTATGCCATCTCTTCATGTCATGTTTTATTCTTCCACTGCTCCCTACTTCTTGTTGTTACACTGGAAGGTTGACTGAAGCAGCTGGAAATTATTGTATAGTCAGCCAGCATTTTGCTGACCATTGTTATATTTACTACATTCCCTATATTGGTGTGGGATTCAGGATATCCAAAGGGTATCGAGTTATTATGGAATGTAGTCGAATTAAGTTGGGTGATGCTGAGGGAATTAGATTATGAAAGGAGACACTTAAAGTAGTAAAGGAGTTTTGCTATTTGGGGAGCAAAATAACTCATGATGGTCAAAGTAGAGAGGATATAAAACGCAGGCTGGCAATGGCAAGGAAAGCGTTTCTGAAGGAGAGAAAATAGTTAACATCGAGTATAAATTTAAGTGTCAGGAAGCCGTTTCTGAAAGTATTTGTATGAAGTGTAGCCATGTATGGAAGTGAAATGTGGACAATAAATAGTTTAGACAAGAATAGAATAGAAGCTTTCGAAATGTGGTGCTACAGAAGAATGCTGAAGATTAGATGGTTATATCACATAACTAATGAGGAGGTATTGAATAGAACTGGGGAGAAGAGGAGTTTGTGGCACAACATGACAAGAAGTAGGGACCGGTTGGTAGAACATGTTCTGAGGCATCAAGGCATCACCAATTTAGCATTGGAGGGCAGCGCAGAGGGTAAAAATCATAGAGGGAGACCAAGACATGAATACACTAAGCAGATTCAGAAGGATGTAGGTTGCAGTAGGTACTGGGAAATGAAGATGCTTGCACAGGATACAGTAGCACGGAGAGCTGCATCAAACCAATCTGAGGACTGAAGACCACAACAATAACAACAACGACATTGAGTTATTTCTAGTTTTTAGCATGTATCCCCTGCTGCTGCCTCCACTTTAACCCACAGGTCTAATGGGGGCATGTACAGCATGATCTCCATCCCAGCAGTGGGTCTGCTGCTAATTCCACTTTTTACAGCTGAGCAGGCCAGTCTCTGCACCCTGCCAAGTTCCTGAGTACTCATCTTCTGTTCTACTTTGTTCCACCATACTGTAGCCCCATAAATTATCATAGGTCTTATTATAGTCACATATTTTCAGTAACACTCTTTGGGTTTAGACCCAGTTTTTCCTACACATTTGTCTAGTGCTGATAATGGTATCTTTTGCCTTGGAACATATATGCCTTGTGTGAGGGATCCAGTATTACCTATAAATGATTCACTAGCCCCTCTACAGCTAGAGTTTCATCAAGAAGCTTAAGATTCCAGTATGAGTGCTGGATATGTTTCCTCATAAATGGTACTACAACATTTCCCTTAGTGCTGACCTTTAGATCCTGTTTCCTGCACCAGTTTTGCACAATCTTCAATTCACATTTTGTCATAGTTCTAACAGTACGAGCATATTTACTGAGTATTACTTTGACTAAGTCATCTGTGTAATCTTGGGAAAAGTAGCCTTAAGTATTTCACTCTTGGATGAGTTTATTCACCACCAGATTCCACAGAAGTGGGATAAAACTCCTTCCAGCCGACACCCAGTGGTGGTGTTAATCACCGTAACATTAGTTAGCCTCCTTTCCCTAATATGCAGCTTAACCACTTTTTCTAATGAAAGAAAGGAGGACAGGCTGATCAATCTCTTATCATTGGCCTTGTTACGATAATGTCTCCCTGACTTCAAAAAGAAAATAATGCTCACTATCCTCCAAGCATTAGGAATGATTCCTACTGCTAGGCTACCCCTAAACAATCTATGTAGGAGTCTAATTAAACTCCCTCCTGCTTGTTGCAGAAGCTGGAAAGATTCCACCACCACTTGAATTTCCTTTGAAATCACACTTCGTCTGGTAGATTCCCAGTGCTCCCTTTGATCACCTATAAACCAGTTCCTCTCAGGAATTGAATCTTGGTCTGTGTTATCTGACAGTTGTATTGAGGGAAATGAGGCTTTAGATCACATCCATCATCTCATGCGCTGTCCATGCATACCCACCATCCTCCTTCCTTAGAGAACCTCCTGGATTAGTTGGTATTCTGGTATTAATTTGGTGACATCTGGTCCAAGTACTGTACCTTCCACTTCTGGCAGAATACCTTCCATGATGATAGTTTTGCTTGCTTAATCACAAGATAGTATTAGACATGTGCCTTTAGATATTTCGCCAGTTTTCCTTTCCCTAATGCAAGGTACAACAGTTTTCTTACCTGCTTCCTTTGCAATCCCAGATTATCTTTCCACCAAGGTACATTCCTATTTGTGCACTTCTTGGTGATTTGACAGTTTTGTATAAGGTGTACAACTTTGCTTCCATCATTTTTTCCCCAACATTTGAGGTTTCAATTAAACAAATTGCTTACACATGTATCATTCAAAGTATTTTCCATACTGGCCACTACTTTCTCCCATCTTTTGGGCAGTGTATGAATCCCGGTGTCGAAAAAATTGTCCATCTTTTGAAGCGATCCACTAATCGATCCAGTTTGTGACTTCTTCATGAGATCAGAAGTGTTGGTCAGCCGGGCCATGTGCCATTGATCTAAACAGGTGATAGAGGGGGCAATGTCTGGAGAATACGGTGGGCGGGGTAGGACTCCAAAGGATGTTTTGACCTCTTTTGCAATGTGGGGTTGAGCATTGTTGTGTTTCAAAATCACTTTATCATGCCTCTCACTGTATTGCGGCTGTTTGTCTTTTAATGCTCTGCTCAAAGGCATTAATTGCCTTTGATAAAGAGCACCTGTGATTGTTTCATTTGGCTTTAACACTTCATAGTACACAACACTAAGCTGGTCCCACCAAATGCAGAGAACGATCTGGGAGCCGTGAATATTTGGTTTTTCCATCAATGTGGAAGCCTGGATGGGAAATCCCCATGATTTTTTGCATTTATGGTTATTATAATGAACCCATTTTTCATGTCTGGTCACAATACAATGCAGAAATCCTGTATGTTTTTGCCTCTGAAGCAACTGTTCACAAACACACAAATGCCGTTCAACATCTCTTGGTTTCAGCTCACTCAGGACCCAAGTTCCTTCTTTCTGAATCATGCCCATAGCCTTGGGTCATTTTGAAATGGCTTACTGTGTCGCTCCCACTAATCGTGCCAATTCTTCCTGAGTTTGATGCGAGTCTTCACTCAGCAATGTCTCCAATTCTGCATCTTTGAAAACTTTCTCTCTTCCACCACTACACCGGTCTATGACGTTAAAATCACTGTTCTAGAAGTGTTGAGACCACTCACGACACATTCTTTGACTAATAGTGTCCTTACCACATGTACTTGAGAGCATTCGATGAGACTCAGCCGCTGTTTTTTTTCCATATTGAAACAAAACAGTAACACCTCTCGCAAATGATGAGAATTAGGCTCGTAAACTGACATTTTCAATCAAGAACAACTTTATGATGCAGACATAAATCAACTAATGTCTGAATGAGGTTATGTTGACTGCGGTCCAAGCTAACTGCCTGATGTCTGTGATCTGTTTCTTTCAACCGCTACTTACCGTTGTCGCCACCTATCGGCCAACAGTGGAAGCAAAGTTGTGCACCTATTAAATATGATAACATAATGGTAGACATCACTGCATCTGGCATTTTCTCGACCTGCTGGATTTGTTATTGATTTGCTAAACATGTGAGGTATTTCCTGTCTGGCTCCCAGTCTATTTTCCTACCATTCCTATAGACCATGATCCATTTAGCATCTGTTTCAGTCCCAGACTTGATGTAAATGTCTCCAGGTAACGATGACTCCCACACCACATGCCATTTTTGATATAGCTGTCCATCATAATGAAGCCAAAAGTTATGTCGATTACTTCTTCCCTTCCTATGACTCTCAACATAGTTCCCCTCCCGTATTCAGAATCTAGAGGTTGCCTTTAAGTAAAAATCCAAGGAGGTGCTCAGCTCTGCTGTTGGTGTTGCTGCTTCCCCATGGCAAGTTGTGGGCACTGCCATCACAACCAATCAGCAGTTGTCCATTCTGCTATGGGTAGCTGTCTACCAGTCTCCTCAGTTTCTGGAACGGAGGAGGACAGTCCTCATAAGGTAGGTAAACCGAGTGTGAAACAGTTTCCTTTGTGCTTACTTCCTCATACTATTTCAACTTGATGGTCACTAAGTCACATGAACCAACGTCTACCATTGACATGAATGAAATTACATCTTTGATTTAAATACATGTTGTGACGTTCTTTAGATTTCTAGCATAAATCGGCTTACCTCCAGTTGCTCTGAGGCTAAAACGATCCCCTCATATAAATAGGATCACGTCCATCTCCTGACTTCCCAGAAGATGACTCAGGGCAACAGTTATTCCTTTACTGCCCCTGTAACCACATTGCCCTCAGGGATTTTTCATCAATTTCCACCACAAGGGTTTGACCATCTACCAAAACCTTTTAATTGTTTGCTATCCAAACCTCTGCTGAGACCTTCTAGTGCTGTTCCCTTATTTTCTCAGAGTCTTTGGAGGAGCATCTTTTAATAGTTTTGGTATCCAAATTGATACCTTTGCAGTCATAAAGAACTAAGCCCGAAGAGCTCAGCCACTGTCTTGACCAGCAGCTTTGTCTCCCCCAAGAGAGATGTCTTTGGCACTATCTCCTTAAGCCAACTGACTGTTCCCATCTCCTCACAAACAAAAATAAGAGCATGTTTGTCAAGATATACCTTCCTGAATTTGGGTCCTGGACTTTTGTCCCCCCCCCCCCCCCCCAATCTTTTCATAGAGTGCCATCTGAACAAGCTCCACTGTTGCGAGGTGATGTTGACCAGTGGATATCCCTGTTGGATAACTGCCATCCAGAGAACCAAGACTGCATTACTTTAGGTCTGTTCTACGATTTTTGGGCCATTTTCATCTAGATGTAAGCATCGTGATAAGTGGAAGTATTAGACCTCTCCCTTATTTTCTTGTTTCCTATTGTAGAGGTGGAAGAGTTCTGTTTACCCCCTTCACTCTGAGACAGTGAATTTTTGGAGGTCTTTTAATTCCATCCATTTTTGTTTAGGGAGCCATTTTTACATTCATTTTTTCTTCTCTATGAGAAGTTTTCTTGTCTGAGCCCCAGATATGGTTTTAAACTTGACCTGATCCAACTTCTCCATGGTAATTTTCACATCATGGACTAGTCAGACACCTGATCGAGTTGCAGAAGCAGCATCTGTCAATTCCAACCCCAGCATTTTGAAGTTTGAAGTCTCATCATGTCCCTCAGATTTTTTTTGTTCTGTTCTGTGTTCTCCATTTTGGTCTCAGAAGAACTGGGAATATAATCAGTTGACACTACGAAACTCCATGTGCTGCAAGGCTAATTTCTCAGGGACGTTGCCTGGCACACACAAAGTTCCATTAACTCTAGAACACTAAAGGGGGAGGAGGGGATGTCACATTGCTACAAACCATCATTGAGGTTACTACTCCACATTTTGTTCAAAGGACATTATAATTTATATATTATGAATTAGTTAATTAAAATTATTTGATCTCCAGTTGTATATTACGCACCAAATTAGATACAAAATGTCCTGATTTTTCCCCTCTTCAATGGAAAATTTATGAAGGTTTAGTAACCTATGGTTAATGGCATATCTTTGCATGTGCCACGCACCATTTGGCATGGATTGCATCATTATGGGATAGGATATGGGAAAGATGGGGCTTTGGTTTTGCTTGGTCCATCTGCTGAGGCCTGTCCTGCATGGGAGACCCTGCCAGTAGCTGTGCTACTGCCACCATATGCCTCAGCTTCCAGAGATTGTGCAGGCCTCTCCACCCACTTGGACAGTGTTTATACAAGGTGGTGCCCTCAGAGAGGATACAGATAGTAGTGTCAGCTGTGTTGAGAAACAGTTCCAATCATTAAAATTAAAGAAGACTCCATGGCCATATGGTATCCTTGTCAATTTGAAACTGAGTTATCTCTCATTTTGACCATAATTTCCTGTAGATTCCTTGAACAAAAAAAGTGTGCACAGTGGTTGGAAGAAGGCACATATCACTCCAATTATAAGAAGAATAACAGAAATGATTCATTAAACTGCCATCCTGTCTCATTGATGTGCATCTCTTGTAGAATCACTAGAACACATCCTGAGCTCCATCATAATGAGGCAAGGGAATTGGAATGATTTCAAAAACAATGACCATGCAAAACCCAACTCTTTCTTTTTCCTCACAATGCATCCTGAAAGCCATTGATCAAGATAATGTCGAGGATGCAGTTGCTTTTAATAAAAAGCATTTGATTCAGTATCACACCAATGTTCATAACAATAGTAAGATCTTATGGCATGTTGTTGTTGTGGTCTTCAGTCCTGAGACTGGTTTAATGCAGCTCTCCATGCTACTCTAGCCTGTGCAAGCTTCTTCATCTCCCAGAACCTATTGAAATCTACATCCTTTTGTATCTGTTTAGTGTATTCATCTCTTGGTCTCCCTCTACGATTTTTACCCTCCATGCTGCCCTCCAATACCAAATTGGTGATCCCTTGATGCCTCAGAACATGTTCTACCAACTGGTCCCTTCTTCTTGTCAAGTTGTGCCAGAAACTCCTCTTCTCCCCAATTCTATTCAATACCTCCTCATTAGTTATGTGATCTACCCATCTAATCTTCAGCATTCTTCTGTAGCACCATGTTTCAAAAGCTTCTATTCTCTTCTTGTCCAAACTAGTTATCGTCCATGTTTCACTTCCATACATGGCTACACTCCATACAAAAACTTTCAGAAAAGACTTCCTGACACTTAAATCTACACTCAATGTCAACAAATTTCTCTTCTTCAGAAACGCTTTCCTTGTCATTGCCAGTCTACATTTTATATCCTCTCTACTTTGACCATCATAAGTTATTTTGCTCCCCAAATAGCAAAACTCCTTTACTACTTGAAGTGTCTTATTTCCTAATCTAATTCTCTCAGCATCACCCGAATTAACTCGACTACATTCCATTATCCTCGTTTTGCTTTTGTTGATGTTCATCTTATATCCTCCTTTCAAGACACTATCCATTCTGTTCAACTGCTCTTCTAAGTCCTTTGCTGTCTCTGACGGAATTACAATGTCATCGGCGAACCTCAAAGTTGTTATTTCTTCTCCATGGATTTTAATACCTACTCCGAATTTCTCTTTTGTTTCCTTCACTGCTTGCTCAACGCACAGATTGAATAACATTGGGGATAGGCTACAACCCTGTCTCACTCCCTTCTTAACCACTGATTCCCTTTCATGTCCCTCGACTCTTATAACTGCCATCTGGTTTCTGTACAAATTGTAAGTAGCCTTTCGCTCCCTGTATTTTATCCCTGCCACCTTCAGAATTTGAAAGAGAGTATTCCGGTCAACATTGTCAAAAACTTTCTCTAAGTCTACAAATGCTAGAAACGTAGGTTGGCCTTTCCTTAATCTATCTTCTAAGATAAGTTGTAGGGTCAGTATTGCCTCTTGTGTTCCAATATTTCTACGGAATCCAAACTGATCTTCCCCAAGGTCGGCTTCTACCAGTTTTTCCATTCATATGTAAGGAATTTGCATTAGTATTTTGCATTCGTGATTTATTAAACTGATTGTTCAGTGATTTTCACATCTGTCAGCACCTGCCTTCTTTGGGTTTGGAATTTTTATACTCTTCTTGAAGTCTGCGGGTATTTCGCCTGTCTGATACATCTTGCTCACCAGATGGTAGAGTTTTGTCAGGACTGGCTCTTCCAAAGCCGTCAGTAGTTCTGATAGAATGTTGTTTACTCCCGGGGCCTTGTTTCAACTCAGGTCTTTCACTGCTCTATCAAACTCTTCATGCAGTATCATCTCTCCCATTTCATCTTCATCTACATCCTCTTCCATTTCCACAATATTGCCCTCAAGTACATCGCCCTTGTATAGACCCTCTATATAATCCTTCCACCTTTCTGCTTTCCCTTCTTTGCTTAGAACTGGGTTTCCATCTGAGCTCTTGATATTCATACAAGTAGTTCTCTTTTCTCCAAAGGTTTCTTTAATTTTCTGGTAGGCAGTATCTGTCTTACCCCTAGTGAGATAAGCCATCCCTGCTTAGCCATTTGGAACTTCCTGTCGATCTCATTTTTGAGACATTTGTATTCCTTTTTGCCTGCTTCATTTACTGCATTTTTTATATTTTCTCCTTTCATCTATTAAATTCAATATTTCTTCTGTTACCCAAGGATTTCTACTAGCCCTCATCTTTTTACCTACTTGATACTCTGCTGCCTTCACTACTTCATCTCTCAAAGCTTCTTCTAATGTATTTATTTCCCCCATTCCTGTCAATTGTTCCCTTATGCTCTACCTGAAACTCTTTACAACCTCTGGTTCTTTCAATTTATCCTGGTCCCATCTCCTTAAATTCCCACCATTTTGCAGTTTCTTCAGTTTTAATCTACAGTTTATGGCCAATAGATTATGGTCAGAGTCCACATCTGCCCCTGGAAATGTCTCACAATTTAAAACCTGGTTGTTCAATCTCTGTCTTACCATTATATAATCTATCTGAAACCTGTCAGTATTTCCAGGCTTCTTCCATGTATATAACCTTCTGTTATGATTCTTGAACCAAGTGTTAGCTGTGATTAAGTTATGCTCTGTGCAAAATTGTACCAGGCAGCTTTTTCTTTCATTTGTTAGCCCCAATCCATACTCACCTACTACATTTCCTTCTCTCCCCTTTCCTACTGTCGAATTCCAGTCACCCATGAGTATTAAATTTTCGTCTCCTTTCACTATCTGAATAATTTCTTTTATTTCATCATACATTTCTTAAATTTCTTCATCATCCGCAGAGCTACTTGGCATTTAAACTTGTACTGCTGTAGTAGGCATGGGCTTTGTATCTATCTTGGCCACAATAAGGCATTCACCATGCTGCTTGTAGTAGTTTACCTGCACTCCTATTTTTTTATTCATTATTAAACCGACTCCAGCATTACCCGTATTTGATTTTGTATTTGTAACCCTGTAGTCGCCTGACCAAAAGTCCTGTTCCTCCTGCCACCAAACTTCACTAATTCCTACTATATCTAACTTTAACCTATCCATTTCCCTTTTTTAAAATTTCTAACCTACCTGATCGATTAAGGGATCTGACATTCCATGCTCCGATCCGTAGAACGCCAGTTTTCTTTCTCCTGATAACGATGTCCTTCTGAGTAGTCGCCGACCGGAGATCTGAATGGGGGACTATTTTACCTCTGGAATACTTTACCCTAGACAACACCATCATCATTTAACCATACAGCAAAGCTGCATGCCCTTGGAAAAAATTACGGCTGTAGTTCACCCTTGCTGTCAGCCATTTGCAGTACCAGCACAGCAAGGTCGTTTTGGTTAGTGTTACAAGGCCAGATCAGTCAATCATCCAGACTGTTGCCCCTGCAACTACTGAAAAGGTTGGCCTCTCAACAGATACCCCTCCATTGTGGTTGCACCTACAGTACGGCCTACTGTATCGCTGAGGCACGCGAGCCTCCCCACCAACGTCAAGGTCCATAGTTCTTAGGGGGGGGGGGGATATTATGGTATATGAGAGGAAATTTGTGAGAGGATTGCGAATTTCTTGATAGGGAGGATGCAGCATTTTATCTTGGAGGGGGGTGACTGATCGAAGTAAAAGTAAGTTCAGGCTTCCCAACAGAACTCTGTTAAGATCCTTGCTGTTTGCATTCTGTTCATGGCATGGCAGACAATATCTACAGTAACATCAGCCTGTTTGTAGCTGATGCAGTTATATATAATGAAACTGTATCTGAAAAAAGTTGCACAAATATCCAATCAGATATTGATAAGATTTCAATATAGTGTAAAGATGTGCAAATTGGTTGTAATGTTTGTTGTTGTTGTTGTTGTTGTGATCACTCTCATTATCATTGTTTTCAGTCTGAAGGCTGGTTTGATGCAGCTCTCCTTTGCAAGCCTCTTTATGTCTAAAAAACTACTGCAACCTGCATCCATTTGAACCTGTTTAGTGTACTCACCTCTTGGAGTTCCCCTACAGTTTTGACAATCCTACGCTTCCCTATGATACTAAAATAATGATCCATTGATGTCTCAGAATGTATCTTATCAACCAGTTCCTTCTTTTGAGTTATATATTTATAGATTGTGACAAAAAGCTTGATTCCTTATAAATCACAAAATAGGTGCTTGACAGAATTTTCATCACCAAGCAAAGAGCAGGAAATGGACCAACAGGCTGTCAAAATGACCAGTGTGAGGTCTGTTTTTACAACAACAAAAATAAATAAATAAATAAAATGAATAAATAAATAAAAAATCAATTGCTTGAAAGTAATCTGGGTAATTAAGAAAAATTTAAATAGTGATCTGAGGGAAAATTGAAATATTTCACAAATAGCAAAGTTGCAGTGATGTGATACTTAACTGTAAAAATGGCTTACTTTGAACCAAGTACTAAATTCAGTTAATTTCAAGAACAGGAGAAGTTAGGAACACAATTTTGTAAATGTCTCTGTGACATCACCTCATTGTTGTCTCAGCTTTGTTCATGAGTATTGTTTTTTACCTCCAACCATTAGCTACTGACAGCAGAAAGGTGGGAACAGTGCTGCTAACTATCAGGGTTGTTCTTACGCTGACTCAATTGTAGAATGTCTCAAATGTCACCTGAGGTGTAGGAAGATGCCTGGCAACCTGGAAGGTCTTGAATGATACTTGAAATCATTTACCTTTTTCTCTAAGAGTATGAGCATTTGAGATATAATTTGCCATTTGACACAGAGCAGCATATTAGTATGGTAGGTCGTCCTTCAACTACTACTGAACAACTCTTTGATGATGATAACAGTGAGCGTGAAGGTTGAGCACCTCAAGAGCTGAATAAGTTCTCGGAATTCTACTTCTCATCACATTAGAAATTGTACTTTCTTTCTTTCACGTAGAAAAATAAAATAATATATCAAATTACAGCATAGTTGTCTTGCATTTTCTTGAGATATATGCTCTTCATAATAATAGAATACCAATCTATATTTAAATATATTTTATTTAATAACTTCTGAAAAAAGCTTGAAAGAGGTTGAAAAAAGGTTGAATACTTTGTGAAATCATTTGTCTAAAAGTAAGAAATAAAATAAATTATAGAAATATTTGACACATCTTTAAATGAAGCTCATGTAGATCATGCAGTCTGTTGTTGTGTTGACTAGACATATTTCCGTCATCTCTTCCTGAAAATGTAAAAGTTCCAATAATTTTTGTCTCTCAAAAATGTTTCAGTAGAGAATCTTCAAATATCAGGAAGGAGCTATGTTTGGCACAAGAATTAATGTCTCCCTTACAAGTGCTGTTGTCATCATTGTTCTTTCTCACTCACTTTTGACAAAAAAAAAGTAATATTTGGCTAGCTCCAGGGAAATGTGTCAGGACCCCTAATGTCAGGGGCAACTGCCCCAATGAGAACTAATTTAGTTTACGAATATGAAAATTGGCCTGTAAATTGTAGAGTCAAGATTTTTACAACCTAAAATATGTGGAAAATTATCACTAAAATATCTTGTAGGTACTGATGAGGATGTCGTCAAAGTGATATGAAACTTGTGTAAAGTGAGTTATTAAATAAACTGGACTAATGAAAAACCTGACAGAAGGTTGGATCTGAAATTACAGAAAGGTTAATTAATTTAAAATCCCAATGTTTTTCTTTTAGTAACCTTGTTATTTGAAGATGTAAGGAATCTTTTGAAACCATCTTAGAGCTGTTGCAATGTATGACAGCCAGCATGCAAAGGGTCTTGAAAGTGAGGAAAGGTCTGTTGTTGAACTACAGGCTCTTGTAGTTAGAAAGTCTATTTTGACATTTGCTGAAACAACTGGCTTTAGTTTCACAAATTAATCTAAAAAATCGGTGCACAAATAGTGCTATTTCAGAAATGTACATTACTTTTTGTACAATATCTATATTTTGCTTTCAGTATCCATACCTCGTACAAGCTAACAACATTAAGTGATGCAACAAAAATAAGCAGATGAACTATAAATGTATTTTAAACATGTAGAAACAATGAGCAACATTGTTGTGTTTGTGTTAGATTTATGTACAGTGGTCATTCTTGCTAACATTAAATGAATGAACTGTCATATTATAAATTGGCGTTTAATATAAACATATAAAAATGAAGTAAAATCTTAAAAAATGACAGCTACAAACAAAAAACTGAACTCCAGAGTACCACATGATGTCAACATCCTGCTACGTCATCCTTTGGCATCTAAGATAATGTGGATGCAGTCTGAAGCGGTGTGGGGTCAACACACGGCTCTCCCAGCTGTCGTCGATTTTTTGGCCTTGGAGCCACTACTTCACATTCAAGTAGCTCCTCTGCTGGCATCACAGAGTTCAGTGCACCCTGTTCCAGTCCTTCCACAAAGTAAAAAACACTGGCAGTGCCAGAAATTGAACCTGAGTCCTCCACATGAGAGTCAGATGTGCTGACCAATCGGCTATGGAGGTAGACAAGTGATACATAATCCTTGAAAAATTGAATACTGTATGGCAGCTATATGATTAAAAATGTAAAATTAAATTTACATTTCTATAGACAGAATGACACATTTCCACAGAGAGGTCGCTAACGCTCACCTTTGCAATGGTGCTTGATGCAGAGATAAGGAGGCCTGAATCCTGGTGGTGAAAAATTTTCACTGCCAATATCTGAAAGGCAAGGAGAAGAAATTTGTTGGCATAAAGTTCTTGATCACCAGTCCCTGCACCAGTGTCCTGGATTAAACGCCAAACATATCAGCAGTGTCTCACTAAGAAAGTGCATGTGCCTTTTGGATGGGGGTGTTAAGCTTGGCAGTCCCCCCTGGTGATATTTCAGAGGAGTATCCTATGTATTGTCACTTGGTTTCACCTTCTCCCAGCCATTTGTCCATAAGGATACAAACCCATCACTAAATTGTACAAGCACTCATCACAGTCATCCATGTACATGAATACATTCTTGACACTTCATATCAGGTTGGAGGAAGGCAATGGCAAACCACCTCCACTAGATCCTTTCCTAGAACAAGATTCCTGCGTCTGCTCCCCAATTTTAAATCCATGAATATGGGACTGCTTTGATTTGATAGCCAGAATATTTGGTATTTTAGTTCTTGTGAACAATGGGTAGCTCATAAGGAAAGAAAGATTATGATATGTCTTGCACTGGCTGAAGCACAGTGAAAACAGGTAAACAATGTAGAGCCCTTTTATTGAAATGTATATAAACCAAAATATATCTCACTTGTAGGAATGTTATTCACTATGCTAGTTTGTGAAGGTTCGTGATTAGAACTATATATACATGAATTCAAACTTAGGCAGAAGGACTAACAAGCCAAAGTCCGATATTCACTTAATCACAGAACTACATACAGACAAAAGGTGAACTCGGTAGAAGAATGATATATGAAGATAAGGTCAATGGGTGATACACAAGGCCTGGTGATTCCCAATGCAGAGGCCAATTCCTGGTGATGTTGGTGACAGACACTGGTGGCTCCCTTGATCGACAGTGGCTGGCAACAGCATGGTGCTGAAGATTTCAAACAAGAATTTGAAGAACTGCAGTTGCAGTCGGCCCCTGACTCGGATCTTTATGGAAGACTGGCTCGGAGCATTGTTGATCTTCCCTAAATACATAGCCACATAGAGATACTAGAGGAATCACCTGTGATCATATGGCCCATGGAAGCAAACAGGTCCACAGTGCCAGCAACTTTTAGCGGCACTCATTCTGCAGTCTGCCATCCTAGTCAATGTGAATGATTGAAGTTATGTTGTCTACTGATGTAATCCCTTGCAGGTTAGGCTGCTTTCATACCAAAAATGTGTGAGGGGTTGCAGGTCTGCTGGGTGAGCAGCCCATATGCCACATCTCCTCCCCCCCCCCTTTTTTGAACAATGAGAGAATGGCACCCATCATGAAGACTCAGAGAGTATGTGCCTGCCCGTGGGACTGGTTATGCCAGAGACCATAGACGATGTCGATCAGCATAGGAGCTGACATCTCTGGAAGCTGGAGGCCACAATCCTGGTGAGGTTGTCACAGGCAGGCATTGTGTCTGGCACTGGGAGGGAGAAAATCAGAATCTGGAACAAAAGATCATGAAAACTTTGTGGCAAGAAGGCATTTTACTGGAAACACACCAGGTTGATCACTATGGATCCAACGTGCAGTGTCGCTTCTCCTACAGCTAGGCCTAAGAACAGGGTGACAACAGATGGCATCCAGTATTGGCAGTGTCAAGGAATGGAGGCATCCAAGACACCCATCAGCTGTGTTCCTAAGCTGAGATCCTGGCCCACAGTGCAGTTGGTGTGGGCAGAGATGGAGTGTTTGGCAAGACGGCAGTAGCTAAATAGCGAGCTATCTGGAGCAGGTCCGTAAAGAGACTAGGCATAAGAATAGACAGAGACACCATAGATGGTTCAAAGTGATGTGAAAGCACTCTGAAAAAGACAAGGACAAAATTTACACAGATTGCAGATGGCTGGTTGTGAGTAGTGAGAAAGGAAGAGTTTCAAGCCCAGAGGTTGAGTTGCACAGCTTGAGGAACAATGAGAACACAGCCCAGGTGCACAATGTAAAACAGTTTTTTTAATAATCACATTGACTAAACTCTCCTCTTTGGAGGAAGGTTAGTCACTACAGTAATTTGTGAAAGTTCATGATAAGCACTGAAAAGATACAAGTCTGAACGTAGGCTAAAGACCTCAGTGATGAAACAGCTGAAGTCTGATATTCACTTAGTTACAGAACAACATACAGTCTAAGGTTCATTTTGTACAAGAACAATGAACATAGATAATGTCAACAGCTGATACCCAAGTCCTGAACTTTCCCACTGCAGATGCCAAATCCAGGTGATAGTGGTGACAGATGCTGGGGGCTCCCTTAGTTAACAGTAGCTGGCAATGGCATGGCATTGTATATAGTGAAGATTCTAAACGAGACACTGACTGAAGAACTGAGAACGCAACAAGTGTCTGGCACAGTTTTCAGATCAGTTACTGCTGCTACAATGGCAGGTTATCAAGATGTGAGTGAGTTTCAAAATGGTGTTATAGTTGGTGCACGAGCGATGGCGTAGCGATAAAGGTAGCGATAAAGTGGAGATTTTCCTGTATGACCATTTCACGAGTGTACTGTGAATATCAGGAATCTGGTAAAACATCAAATCTCCAAAATTTCTGTGGCCGGAAAAGGTCCTGCAAGAACAGGACCAATGACAACTAAAGAAAATCATTCAACAAGACAGAAGTGCAACCTTTCCCCAAATTGCTTCAGGTTTCATTGCTGGGCCATCAACAAGTGTCAGAATGTGAACCATTCAAAGAAAGACCATCGATATGGGCTTTCAAGCCGAAGGCCCACTTGTGTGCCCTTGATGACTGCACGACACAAAGCTTTACACCTGACCTGGGCCTGTCAGCACCAACATTGGAGTGTTGATAACCGGAAACATGTTGCTGATCGAACGAGTTTCATTTCCAATTGTATCAGGTGCATGCATATGTATGGGTCATGAAGGAACCTGTTTAAGCTGGTAGAGGCTCTGTAATGGTATGGGGCATGTGTAGTTGGAGTGATATGGGACACCTGATACGTCTAGATATGACTCTGACAGGTGACACATAGGTAAAAGTTGTGGTTGGCAGGAGAGCCAACACCGTGTTACTAAAGGAGGCCGAAATGAACGAGTTTTAGCTCACACAGGCTGGTGTGAGGTCTGGAACATGACAAGGGAATTAGAATTGAGAAAAATGGACGTAGCTGGTGGAATACTTAACTATAATCCATTAATGATGAACGTCGCTCGTGACAGTACATGATTCACAATATCAATGGTAACTGAATATGGCACCTTGCTAGGTCGTAGCAAATGACGTAACTGAAGGCTATGCTACACTATCGTCTTGGCAAATGAGAGTGTATTTTGTCAGTGAACCATCGCTAGCAAAGTCGGTTGTACAACTGGGGCGAGTGCTAGGAAGTATCTCTAGACCTGCCATGTGGCAGCGCTCGGTCTGCAATCACTGATAGTGGCGACACGCGGGTCCGACGTATACTACCGGACTGCAGTCGATTTAAAGGCTACTACCTAGCAAGTGTGGTGACACTACAGTGAGCATCCTGTCCAATAACCTGCATCCACTCATGTCCATTGTGCATTCCAACGGACTTGGGGAATTCCAGCGGAACAATGCAGCACCCCATGCATCCAGAATTGCTACAGAGTGGCTCCAGGAATACTCTTCAGCTTTTAAACACTTCCACTTGCCACCAAATTCCCCAGACATGAACATTGTTGATCATATCTGGGACGCCTTGCAACATGCTGTTCAAAAGAGATCTCTGGCCCCTCATACTCTTATGGATTTATGAACAGCCCTGTGGGATTCATGGTGTCAATTCCTACCATGTCATTTTGTGGCACTTCTGCATGTTATCCAGAGCCCTACATGGTGTTAGGCACGTGTAGCAATTTCTTTAGCTCTTCAGTGTATTTGCAATCACATGGCTCATTTAGGGAAACAGATCTGTGGGGTTGGCGATATGGAGCAGTGTTTGTGTTGTCATCTTCTGATGTAATCCTTCTGGGCCAGGCCACTCACATGTGAGGGAAGGGGGGAGGGGGGTCACATGTCTGCCAGATGAGTGGCCCCTACAACACAACATATGTGTCACCAAACTCTGAGCATTGCTATTAAATTATAATAAATGAAATGAAGCTGCCAACAGACTAAGTGACAAAACTACTACATGTGTACATGGTCCCATTAAGAAGGATATCCATGGTGAGACTTCAGTCTTGGAAATGTTGGCTTCCTATGGGGCTGAAAAAGTCACTATCCCAATTCCCACATCACTTGGTGTGTGCATCTTCATTAATCTAAGATGGCTACTGGTGTAACAAAACAGCTACATGACAAAAACTTTGCTCTTGAAAATGAAAATGGTAATTAATAACTGTCAATTTCTATTTTAAAATAGTATTTTGTGTTATATTTCTTTTCATTTGCTGAAAGAGTGTTTATTTGTACTCTATGGTCACTGATCAGTACTTGTTGATAAAAGTAGAACGTCGTCAGCATTGAAACTACTGCCAACCTATGCAGTCTAACAGTAGGTGGTGCTCTATGAGTATTTGTTGTGCAAAAGTCTTCATTTAATTAATTTCATTATCACTACTACAAATAAGCACAACATTTGTGCATGAACTTCTCTATAAAGTTCTGTTGAGGACTCAGGGGCGCGAGTGTGTTTTTGGCAGTGAATGATGTTGTACCTCAATATTTCTGTATTACATTGTAAGCGGGCAGTGATGCATGAATGTGGTTTATTAGAGTTCTGTGCATAGTGTGGTGTAAAAGAATAGTAAAATACTACTAATACTTGCAAGTTATTTATACCTCATAAATGTATGAAAACCAAAAGGGAAGGAATTGAAAAATGTAAAATATGGTATCTCCAATGAAATATCACAAAGAAATGGTGAGTCAGACTTAAATACCGCTAAATATTAGATAGTTGTGCCTCTTTCTGCTCCTTTGTTGCTCACATGATGTACTGTGTACACTGTTCTCCTCATTTCCAGTGCAGGGCCTAAAATTATGGAGTGCATGCATTTGAAGAGCATATGAATGTTAATTATTATCTTTTTGGGGTTCAGATAGATATTGCACTGAACTGTGCTGTCCTTTTTGCAGCTCAGTTAATTACACGACATGCATTTAATAGTTGTTATCCTACTCTTCATCGTTCGACAAACATAGCACTGGCCTCTGACTTTTTGTAGCGTTCCTTCAATGGGCATTTCATTTCTTCTGTAACCAAAGCTGTTCAGAGATTCCTTTATACTCTCAGATAAAGACATAATTTTGACTCTTAAGGTTAAATAGTCCTTCATTAATCCCAAACTTAGAGTTTTCAAAAACTCTCTCCTAGTGACAAATGGATGTGAAAACTTGTATATGACCAGGCCACTGATTCCTGCTTTGTTCAAGGGTGAAAAAATAACACCATAAGGGCCATTTTATCATTCTGGGAATGTAGTAATTGCTGGCTGATTGGTCAACTGTATCCACACCATCTTCAATTAAATTATAAAAAGTGATTATGTACAATTTGTGTGTTTCTGAATCCAAAGTTTCATAATTGTGCACTGTGGATATCAATAAATTTCCCATTTGTCTTCTTAAGTATTCCTACAAATTTGTCTTCTTAAGTATTCCTACAAATGTTATCTTGCATTTCAGCAAAGAATCAGCTAGCAACACACTGGAGTACCGCTTAGATTATGTGAGATTTCATTTACATCTTCCAGCAATCGATTCACACTTTCTTTCTGTGTATTTGGCTTATTGTAGGGTTCTTCTTGCTCCTTGCCACAATAAATCTTCATCTTACCCGCCTAAAAGGTTTTTGCATCACACAAAGCAAAAGTCTTCAGACCACACTTGCCTAGCTTGCCCAGCAGGTATTGAATGAACCCAAAATTTTCTTCAGAGGGAATGAACATCTCATATTCAATGAAAGTTCACTTCTTTGCATTTTTTCACAAATTCTTTGGAAAACAATAGAATTGCTGTAAGTTCATCAAAACACGTTCTGTCATTTCTTGTTTCTCTCCTATCAAATCTGATGCTAGTCAGAATAAACAGAAATCTCTCGTAGCTCATACACACTTGAAATATTTCTATTCCTGTGCATCAGCGGTCCATAACTCACCAAAGTGTATGATTGCATTTTTTCCACAACAGAGAAGAAGAGTAAGGCAAGGAATGCCAACACTTCCTCTCTGGTAACAAACTGGGCATCTTTCTTGCTATCATATCTCTACTGAATACATTGTGTACCTATTATACAGTGTTCTCAATAATGGATTCTGAAATTATTTTCATAAAAGAATGCAACTTCATTGTGTTCATCACGAGCATAAGGTTTAGGCGCTGCTGAAATTTTTACTATATTTTTCAGACTTGTATTTGCCTTTTTACGACAAATTTGGGTGTTGACCCATTTTGTTTTCTTGTCTTTTGCATTAAAATATTCTGGTTGTTGTACTGTTTCATTTTCTGAATTTGTGTAGCCACTCTGTTGCGAATCTGTCTCATGGTCACAGAAGTTCATTGGCTCCTCTCTCCCATCACTGCCTGAACCTCCCATTATCTCCTCTGTGTATTCTTCCCACAATATATCTATAGTTTCTACTAAACAGCTCACCATGGACGAATAAACTGACAAACGACTGCCACACAGCTGTGATAACAGCTACAGTTGGACTTGTGTAGTGTAAAGTTTACACCAGGTGAAACCATGGGATGCTTTTCCATGTATTCTAATTGATAAAATACACCACATGGGAAGGAAAGCATGCAAGGCAAGTTTGCGAACTGCTGTGTTAAATTACACTGGCACAAGTATTTAAGGGCTAAAGAACCCAGTAATTGTATTGCTGGAGAAAAATAGATCTCACCAGTACCTCTGATGGCTTCAGATGCTTTGATGTAAAGGGATAGAAGTCTTATATTTAGTATTTCCTTTGTCGAAATTACGTCAGAAAAAAGGAGATTGACTATACCCCAAAGTAAAGTTTTTATTTGATCCATGGCAACATGAAAAAAAAAAATCAGATTGTGTAAAGAGAACATTTCAGTTGGACTGCTTGTTATTATATCTATTATTGATTTAGTCTACTTGGTAGCCCTGTTAAGGGTGCGTTTTTGAAGTTGTTTGCTTTCCCAACCAGGTATAACGCAAGGCAGACATCATGGGACAATCATATTCTGTCCACTCACCATTTTCATGAATCTGCAGAAATGCAAATGAATTCTGTGTGCCATAAAGATGCAGTTGGAACTCAAATAGTTTTGTTAATGTTATGACAAACAAAACTAAGAATGTGAATGAACACATAAATGAGAATCTCATGAAAATAGTACAAATTAAACCCGCTACCTTGAGATCAGTTGTTTCTTGCATACTGGTATTGTTTTGCTCTATTACATGACCTGCCTTTAAGAGGAAAACCAAATTCAAATGTTGTTTTCAAAAATTTATTGCAGGGTAGAGAAGTCAGGTGATAAAAAATTGCAAAAACATTTTGAAACTGCTTCTAAAAAATGCCATATATTTGTCATAGAACCCAGCATGACTTAGATTCTGAAACATATTGTACAGTTTTATTTTTTGCATTATCTTGCAAGTTTTATATGAGCAGGAACATGATGTACATTCCACAAAAATCAATTTGAAAGTTAATATTGAAGCATGCAGTAGTCTTTCAAAAGGGCAAAATGTGGAAAATGTTATCCATTCAAAATTTTTAATGGAAGGGAAATAATTACTTTAGAGAATAGGACTTACAATAGGACCAAACAATGTAAATATCAGAAAACACAAAACATGAAGCTATAAAAACAGGTTTTACTATAGTTATACTGTTAGCCTGTTTATGTTTACAGCATTGGCTATGTACTAAAAGTGCACTGTAGAACAAACAGGAGAAAATGAAGTGCAGATAATAATGCCCTAAAAATTTTTAAACTGCATCTATGGGGAAAATGTTTTGCCCCTTCTGGCAGGAAAACGTGCAGACCCCCCTGCTTGATGTTTCTGTTGTATATTAATGACTTGACAGACAACATTTATAGTTACCTAAGACATTTTGCAGATGTTGCAGTCATTTAAGATGAAGTGCTATCTGAGAAAAGTTGCAGAAATATCCAGTCAGATGTTGATAAGATTTCAAAATAGTGCAAAGATCAGCAACTTGGTTTAAATACACATTGTTGTTGTTGTTATCATCTGAAGACTGGTTTGTTGCAGCTCTCTATGCTACTGTATCTTGTGCAAGCCTCTTCACTCCGAGTAACTGATGCAACCTACATATTGCTATGAGACAAAATTAGCAAGGCAATATGTGCATAAAACTTTTTCTATGTTCAAGCAGCCAATGTTACTCAGTCATGTGGAAGTGTCGTCAACTGCCAGCTGGGAAACATAAACATTTCAGCACTGTTACTGGTGCATGGAGGCAGCAACCTCCAGCAATCTTGAGAGAGACTGTGAGCAAGTTGGCAGAACATGGTTAGAACATTACAAAACTGCCTTCATTACTCCCATAAAATTACACAAGAGACAATAAGATGGATACAACAACATCTAGCAGGTGTTTGATTAAGCAGTAAAGATACTGTAAGAAATTTGTTAAGCAAATGTAGTGGAAATAAAGACTCCTGACAACTTTGGAAGAGCAGAATCAATTCAGTCATTACAAATGACATCACAAAGCAGAGCCTCTCCTTGGTGACATAAATACTCCACCCCTATTATCTTTTGGCGCTCAGTCTGTTGCATCGATAGCATTCATGAAATTTGCACTTGATACTCTGGCTATGGTATATCACTGCATGTGAAATTGTTCTAGTGTTGTTGGACTTGCAACTGCTGCCCTATGAGACAATCAGTGGTCCCAAGCCAGGGCTGATGAAGTCCAGCATCCAGTGCTTGCATCAGCACTGCAGCCAGCATTGACGGTTAGTCTGAGCATCTACCAACACAACTCTGGTTCTGGACAGAAGCTGCCCTAAAATCCAACTTCACACTGGTCTGAAGGCCTACTGTACCGGCATGCCACGTTTAGCATTCAGCTTGACCACACAGCATCACCGACATTGTGGTCTACTTGAGGGGACAATGCAAGCAGTGCTCTGGGAGGTATTGAGTAGTCCCCGAAATGGTACTTGAATCAACAGACACGTCATGGTCACTGCTACCTTCAAGCAGAGTTACCAAAGGAGAGTGCCTACCTTGCCTGCAGACAATAAAGCCACCACATCAGGGTGTCATCAACTTTCACTTCAAGGTGATGCAGCATCCATGGCAATTGTGAGTCTGCTATCGGACTCAGCAGAGTCTTCTCCGGATCATGTAGCCGCCAGCCAATCCAGAAGCAGCAGGATTGATGTTTATTTTCAGTAATAAATGGAATGAGTTTGAGTATTCTTTTATTGCAACTAACGATGCTACACAGTTCCCGGTCTGCATCGTGACAAATGACTATGGGTTTCTTCATGTCTCAGAATGTGTCCTATCATCTAATCCCTTCTTCTACTCAAGCTGTGTCACAAATTGCTCTTCTCCCAAATTCTATCCAGTACCTCTGCTTTACTTACACAATCTACCCATCTAATTTTCGGAATTCTTCTGTAGCTCCAATTTTCAGAAGCTTCTACTCTTTTATTGACTGAACTGGTTATTGTCCATGCTTCATTTCTATACATGGTTACACACCAAACATATACCTTCAGAAAAGTAATCCTAACACATAAATTCCTATTTGGTGAATTGTACAGCTCACAAAACCAAATAATTTATTGTCCTGTCACTACAGTACCAATGAGGCACAACTGAAACTGGCCAGCTCTTACAAATATCTCAATATACAAATTTCTTTTGATATGAAGTGGAATGAACACATTGGTTCATTAGCAGTATACTAGGAAAATGTAGTCAGTTTATGAAGAAGACTGCTTTCAAATCACTTGTGGGTCTCATTTAGAATGCTGGTCAAGTGTGCTGAAGGTACAGGGTGATTATAATGAAAGTTAAACTTTCAAATAAAATAGAAATAACACCACTGGTTAAAATGACAACAAATTGCAACGGAATATTATCAGAAAGTAGGGAAAACGCATTTCAGAAGAAAAATAAATAGTTGCAAAATGTAGCAATAGATGGCACTGTAAGCATCATAATTTAATAGAAGTCGACTACAAATGACAAATGAATCATACAACAATACTCAAGGTATATGTTTTACGTTAAACAAACTGTACCACTCAGTGTGCATGGGTGTACAGGTATGATACTGTTAGTTATGTAAGCTCATCCACCACGGCAATGTCATATCACATTGGATGGGAAAATCGGTTTTTAATTGTCCTTAGGCCGAAAATCGCATAAATAGCATCAAAATAGTTCAAAAGAGAAAGGGCTGCTGGACTTGATGGGATACCATAGTACGTGAAGGAACTTGCCCCCCTTCTTGCAGTGATGTACCGTAGGTCTCTAGAAGAGCGTAGTGTTCCAAAAGATTGGAAAGGGGCACAGGTCATCCCCATTTTCATGAAGGGACGTGGAACAGATGTACAGGACTATAGACCTATATCTCTAACATCGATCAGTTGTAGAATTTTGGAACACGTATTATGTTCGAGTATAATGACTTTCTGTAGACTAGAAATCTACTCTGTAGGAATCAGCATGGGTTTCGAAAAAAGACGATCATGTGAAACCCAGCTCGCGCTTCTCGTCCGCAAGACTCAGAGAGCCATAGACACAGGTTCCCAGGTAGGTGCCATGTTTCTTGACTTTCGCAAGGCATTTGATACACTTTCCCACAGTCGTTTAATGAACAAAGTAAGAGCATATGGACTATCAGACCAATTGTGTGATTGGATTGAAGAGTTCCTAGATAATAGAACGCAGCATTTCATTCTCAATAGAGAGAAGCCTTCTGAAGCAAGAGTGATTTCAGGTGTGCCGCAGAGGGATGTCGTAGGACCATATATATATATATATATATATATATATATATATATATATATATATATATATGTGTGTGTGTGTGTGTGTGGATAACATCGGAAGTTCACTGAGGCTTTTTGCAGATGATGCTGTAGTATATCAAGAGACTGTAACAATGGAAAATTGTACTGAAATGCAGGAGGATTTTGCAGATGATACTGTAGTATATCGAGAGATTGTAACAATGGAGAATTGTACTGAAATGCAGGAGGATCTGCAACAAATTGACGCATGGTGCAGGGAATGACAATTGAATCTCAATGTAGAGACGCGTATTGTGCTGCGAATACATAGAAAGAAAGATCCTTTATCATTTAGCTACAATATAGCAGGTCAGCAACTGGAAGCAGTTAATTCCATAAATTATCTGGGAGTAGGCATTAGGAGTGATTTAAAATGGAATGACCATATGAAACTAATCGTCGGTAACGCAGATGCCAGGCTGAGATTCATTGGAAGAATCATAAGGAAATGCAGTCCGAAAACAAAGGAAGTAGATTACAGTACACTTGTTCGCCAGCCGGCCGCCGTGGCCGTGCGGTTCTGTCACTGCAATCCGGAACCGCAGGACTGCTACGATCGCAGGTTCGAATCCTGCCTCGGGCATGGATGTGTGTGGTGTCCTTAGGTTAGTTAGGTTTAAGTAGTTCTAAGTTCTAGGGGACTGATGACCTAAGATGTTAAGTCCCATAGTGCTCAGAGCCATTTGAACCATTTGAACTTGTTCGCCCACTGCTTGAATACTGCTCACCAGTGTGGGATCCGTACCAGATAGGGTTGATAGAACAGATAGAGAAGATCCAAACGAAAGCAGCACGCTTTGTTCCAGGACCATTTAGTAATTGCGAAAGCGTTACGGAGATGATAGTTAAACTCCAGTGAAAGATTCTGCAAGAGAGACGCTCAGTAGCTCAGTACGGGCTTTTGTCGAAGTTTCGAGAACATACCTTCACTGAGGAGTCAAGCAGTATAATGCTCTCTCCTACGTATATCTCTTGAAGAGACCATGAGGATAAAATCAAAGAGATTAGAGCCCACACAGAGGCATACCGACAATCTTTCTTTCCATGAACAATACAACACTGGAACAGAAGGGAGAACCGATAGAGGTACTCAAGGTACCCTACACCATATACCGTCAGGTGGCTTGCGGAGTATGGATGTAGATGTAGATGTAGAATCAAAATCAAATCGGATTATTAATTTCCGCGAGACCGACGCAAAACATGTTCAGTATGCTGTCCACCGTTTTCTGCGACAAGTTGATATAGAGAAACAGCTTGTTCCACAACTGATCGAAGTGTTGAAGGGTTATGTTCAGAATGTGATGCACAATGTGTGCCTTCAATGCAGCTAAGTTTGCAGTTGGGACACTGAACCCAACATCTTTCAGATAGCCCCACAACCAGAAGTCACACGTATGAAGATAAAGTGATTGGGAGGGTGAGGCTGTAAGGAATTGGCGGCTGATAACTCTAGCATTTCCGAAGTGGCGCTTCAGCAACTGCTTAATTGGATTTGCAATGTGCGGAGGTGCGCCATCTTGATCTCATCCACACTGTTGGAGAGCTGGAATGACATGGTTGCACAAAAGACACTCATAACGCTTAACAGTGACAGTACAGGTAACAGGACCGGAAGTACCTCCCTCTTCGAAAAAAATATGGCCCTATGATAAATGATGCCATAAACCTACACCACACAGTGACCTATTTGGGATGAAGTGGTACTGGTTGATGGCGTGTGGATTTTCCGTTGCCCATATTTGATAATTCTGTATATTGACATAACCTGTCAGATAGAAGTGGACTTACTTTGTCCACAAAATCTTTCGTAACCAATCATTGTCCACTGCCATCCGAGCAAGAACTTCTAAAGTAACGGTCTCTCTTGGTGGCAGGTCAATAGGAAGCAACTGGTGCACACGGGTAATTTTGAATGGATAGCAAAGAAGGATGATTCCTAGGACTTTACACACCGTACTCACGGGTATGTCCAATGTTCGGGCAATTCTCCGTGCACTACACGTTTGCACACCACCACTCGTCTCCTCCTGCATTACTGTGGCCACTGCTTCCACTGACGTCGAATAAATTTGTTTCCTCCCTCTACCAGATTGCACACCAAAAGAAACTGTCTTTCCGAATCATTTTCTCCAGACCCACGGCAGCCATCAGACCAACGCCTTTTTTCAAACCCTTCAGTGTCTGCAACTTCTGCAGAGCGACGTGTGCAGTCACCCTGATCCTACATTGAGACAGTCATAGCAAACGTTCCAGACGCGAAAGGAGGAAAAGCCGTGTACCCGGCATATTTATACCAACATCAATGGGTCATGTGCTTGACAGGTACTATTATTTACATATTCTGACAAATACAACGCCATCTATTTATCAACTTTCACACTATTTTTTTTCTTCTGCTATCATTTGCCCTCTTGCATGATAATATTCTGTTGCAATTTGACGTCATTCTGACCAGTGGCGTTATTTGTACAGCGTTTTGAAAGTTTAATTTTAATTATAATCACCCTGTATATAACGAAGAGTGATATGAATGTTCACAAGTTTTTTTGACTTGTGGGAGAATTTCACAGAAATCCCAAAAAACTTGAATTTGCAGATGTCAAATAACGGTAGTAAGTGACGAATTTAAAGATATTGCTCAGCCACCTACATATCAGTCCCTTGGCATTGCAAAGACAAGTCTGCACGTATTACGGCGGACACAGAGACATTTAAGCAGTCATGCTTCCTTACCACATACGTCATTGGAATGGGAATGAACCTAAAAAACGTGGTACAAGGCTAACTATCCTCTGCCATGCACTTTACACCATGTGTGCAGAGTATGTATGAAAATGTAGATGAAGTTAAAGGAATAATACTGTTCAACTCCGTCTCCATATGAACTCTCCAGATGCTATGTCAGCTTGTCGAGTTGTAACGCGATGGCTGTGGTAATAGGTGGTTTCCTCTAATGATCCTGTTGGGAGCAGAGTCAGCTCAGGGAATGGCAACCTTGCCCTATACAAGCACTTCTGCTTCCTGAGAGGAATAGGCCCTAAAACTATCGTCCATCCAGATCTCTCCTAATCTCTATACAGCTCTCCACCTCTTCTCAAACCTCATTGGGCAAGCATGATAAGGTATGGTCCACACCTTCCCTAAATGAAAAATGCTAGAACCTTAGAACAATTAAATTCTAGGCAAGTAGAGCTGGAGGCTCAGAATCTTACTTCTCAAATGTCTCAATCTGCTCCTTGGATTCTGTGGGAGGGGAGGGTTACGGTGGCAAAGAATCAACTAATCAAATTAAACAACAAAGGAAATAGGAACAATATGAACAAAACTTCCTGTGCTACAGATCGCACACGAGATTTATAGAACATCTCGGCCGTTTGGAACAAGAAATGCAGAACATCAGACGGAATGTACTCAGTCAGAATCAGTGAGACGAAGCTCAAAGGTGAAGTGACTACTATCCACAAATTTGGGTACCTCCAAAATCAGAATAAGTCGATCGGGAATTCGCATATCGGTGATGTAGCTTAGCTAAATCATGGAGTATGCCGTACCTTATAACCAAGACTTACTTTTTCATCATAATGTTATTGTATTATTTTTATTTCATTTGTGTTACTACAGCGCGTATTTCAATAGCACAATTTCATTTGTGTTTTGAACACAACAGTAAAATAAAAAATTAATTAATGTGACAATGCTCAGATCGTTTACCGATATTACACTTGTCGAAACGTACCGATTCTCGGTTAAAGATGTCATTAAGCCAGAAGAGAAGTGCATTTTCCTGCAGAAATATATTTTCTTGATGGTTGTATGATACAGAGTGGAAAAGGTAAAGATCAGAAGAGTCGGTGCATGAGGGACGACTTCCAAACAAGATCCTTCATAGTTTTGTTTGTGAAATCAACAGAAGGCATTATCGTGCAGTGCATGCAGTGTCAACACACGATGCAGACTTTTTTTTTTTTTTTTTTTTTTTTTTTTTTTTTTTTTTGCACTGCGACCTATAGGTGTTTTAGTTGTATAAATACCAGCTGGGATGGGACACATCCATGGGGAGAAGTTCGTAGAGCACAACACTCTTTTGGAACCACCAGACGCAAAATATTATGCTCGAACTGGGTGGCTTGCGGAAATTTACATATGGTATAGATCTCTACAACGTCCCTAAGCATCTCAAAAATATTTTTTTAACTTAAAATATTCCTATATGGGAAACGGCTTCGAGCTTGAAAAACAGAACTCACTGAAATTCAAAGAAGAGCCAAAGAAACTGGTACACCTGCATAATCTCGTGTATGGCCCCCGCGAGCAGGCAGAAGTGAAGCGACACGACGTGGCATGGACTAATATCGGAAGTAGTGCTAGAGGGAACTGACACCATGAATCCTGCAGGGCTGCCCATAAATCTGTAAGAGTGCGAGGGGTGGAGATCTCTCCTGAACAGCACGTTGCAAGGCATCCCAGATATGCTCAATAATGTTCATGTCTGAGCAGTGTGCTAGCCAGCAGAAGTGTTTAAGTTCAGACGAATGTTCAAGGAGCCACTCTGTAGCAATTCTGGACGCGTGGGGTGTCGCATTGGCCTGCTGAAATTGCGGAAGTCCATTGGAATGTACAACATACATGAGTGGATGCAGGTGATCAGAAAGGACGCTTACTTATGTCTCACCTGTCAGAGCCCTATCTAGACGTATCAGGGGTCCCATACCACTCCAACTGCACACGCATCACATCATTACAGAGCCTCCACCAGCTTGAACAGTCCCCCGCTGACGTGCAAAGTCCACGGAGTCATATGATTGTGCACATCCATCTGCTCGATACAATTTCAAACCAGACTCGTCCGACCAGGCAACATGTTTCCAGTCATCAACAGTCCAATGCCGGTGTTGACAAGTCCATGCGGGACGTAAGGTATTGTGTCGCGAAGACACCAAGAGTACACGAGTAGATCTACGGCTGCAAAAGCCCATATAGATGATGTTTCTTTGAATGGTTCACGTGCTGACACTTGTTGATGGCCCAGCACTGAAATCTATAACAATTTGCGGAAGGGTTGCACTTCTGTCACGTTGAACTCTTAAACTCTTCTCTTCAGTCGTCGTTGGTCCCATTCTTGCACAATCTTTTTCCGGCCGCAGCGATTTTGGAGATTTGATGTTTTACCGGATTCCTGATATTCACGGTACACCCGTGAAATGGTTGGTCGTACGGGAAAATCCCCACTTCTTTGCTGCCTCTGAGATGCTGTGTCCCATCGCTCGTGCGCCGACTATAACAGCACGTTCAGACTCACTTAAATCTTGAAAACCTGTCATTGTAGCAGCAGTAACCGACCTAACAACTGACACTTTTGTCTTACGTAGGCGTTGCCGATCGCACGGCCGTATTCTACTGTTTACATGAGGTTCATTCAAATGAAACCTGGTCAGCGCGTCTACCTTAGCCTTACACGTAAGGTGGCGCCACGTTACTGCGGGTGGAGAGACGCCGTCTATTGATAGAGAGACTGACGAGTGCGCAGCGTATGATGTTGCACAGCGCCAGTGTAGTTTCACGCCGAAGAGAAGGTGGTCACACAAGTTATCGTCCACTACCGAATATGCCGGCGAGTAACCAGGAACAACGAGGAGTGATTCGATTTTTGGCGTCGGAGAGAGATGGAGGCTGTGAAATGTATCGACAGATGAAGGTTGTGTACGGTGAGTACAGTCTGAGTCGTTCAAGTGTTGTGGAATGGCGCAAACGATTCCTTGAGGGGTGTGAGTCTCTGGAAGAGGATGCTCGTCCTGGACAGGCTCATCGTATGGAAGTGAAGGCTTTAGTTTTGGACAACCACAGAATCACCGTGGACGAGATCCATCGCTTACTGCGTATTAGCGTGGGCACCGCCCACACCATAATTCATCAACACTTGAACTTTCGAAAAATCTGTGCGCAGTGGGTTCGCCACCAACTGACCGCCGAACAACACAATACTAGAATGGAGCTGTCTTTGAGTCATCTGCTACGATATCATGAGGAGGAATATAGCTTTCTGTCACGTATTGTCACAGGTGACGAAACATGGTGTCATCATTTTGAACCGGAAATCAAGCGTCAAAGCAAACTGTGGAAACATGCGACTTCACCACCTCCAAAGAAATCAAAGGCCGTGCACGCCAGTTCTGGTAAGGTCACGAGGTCCTTCTTTTTTTACCACAAAGGCCCACTTCTTGTCGATTTCCTGGAACGGGGAACCACCATCAATGCTCAGCGTTATCAAGCCACTTTACAGAACCTTAGAAGAGCCATCGAGTCGAAGTGGCGATGCATGTTGTCCAATGGCGTTAACGTCCTGCATGGTAATACCCGCCCACACACAGCCAATGCGGTGAAGACATTGCAGCAAACGCTGGAACATCCACCATACAGTTCCGACCTTTCACAGTGTGACTTTCATGTGTTTGGACCTCTAAAACAATCTATTCGCGAACATCGATTCGCAACGGACGACGGAAAGCTTGACTGGGTACAGGCCTTGATCCGACAGCAGCCTACTAGCTTCTTCAAGGATGGAATCGAGCGGCTAGTGTCGCAATAGGATAAATATGCCAACAATTTTGTCGACTATTTATGAGTATGTGTACTGTGTAATACTACATTTTTTAGTTAATAAAATCGTTACCATTACTTTACACTAGTGACCGAGTTTCATTTGAATGCCCCTTATATATCGCTGTATTTGAATACTCATGCCTTTACCATTTCTTTGGCGCTTCAGTGTATCTTTTCTTTCGTTGATTTCCAAACTACCTCGTTGGTCAACAGATCTTTCCAAACTCATGTATTGCATTGAATCTGTTATGAATAAGCTTTCGAAAACTGCATTTAAAAAAAGTTGTCGACATTCATCTCTTTACAGGTATGAAATTTCAAGTCAACATCTCCTGGTGGCAGGAGCAGCCCAGCTCAATATACCTATGAGTTGTACCAGTCAAATGCCATCTTCTTTAATTCGGACTATAATCAAATATGACAAAACTTAATATTTTATAACTAACCCATTATCGTGTTGCAAATTCTGTTGCCAATAGTGAAGTGGCATCGTTCAGGGATCGTGACTTTTGTCGTGTTGTACGGTTGTGAGTTGTGTTTATTATGAAATTTGTATATCTACCCCAAGCTTATTTTGGATTGTCAGCGTCGTTGACAACAAAGGAAATTCCGGCAGAGGAGTCGCTGCTAGGCAACGACGCAGAAGCTGACATAGGAGAGTGGCACCATGAGTGACCAGCTATTAAAAGAACGCGGTAACAAGGAGCAGCGGATAGTGGACAGATGGCAGCGCGACTGGGGCGAATTCGTGCAACAGAGGCGCGAACTCTGGCGTCAAATGCGTGAAGCCACGCGCCAGCGAGATGCGTCTAGGCGGTGAGTGTTTCAGACGACCTGCTCCTCATGCGCTCCTAAGTCAGCACAAAATCATCTGCATATGGCTTGCATTAACAACATTACTATTACAATTTAATTACTTCATCCATATTCTACTGGCTAAAACTGAAATACTCTCGTAATTCGGTTTCCTTCTCTTGTTCAAACTGTGAGAAATGCTGAGGTTCTTTTACTGCAATGATTTCAGCTTTTTCTTATAGTCATTTTAACCGTTGGAAAGTCTGCTGGAAAGTATTTTGTGGTGTGAATTTGTAAGAATAGCTCTTTATTTGGGCCCAGTCGTGCTTGGAACTTGAAAAGTAGTTCCACACGGGAAATGTCCCTTCTCAAATATCGAAACACAGCAGCTTTAACGTGTTTCGTTATTTGCTCTGTTATCATCTTTCATTGTCAGCCAGCGACAACTGTTTTACATTACTACCTCCGCACAACGCTTGAAACGCTGATGACCTCCCAGTTGGGCGTCCGTAAACTCCTTCCACAACGTTAAAGCACTAGCAGGTTCCAGTCTTTGTTTATATGAGCCAGAATAAGTATCTTTCAGAGCTTCCAGTCGTTACGGATTGGTTTAACGTTTGACAGTCCAGGCTTCAAATTTAGGGGTACGATAGTTTTCCACATGCCATTAGATTTCGGGCGTGCTGATGCAAAAATTAACTATCGGCCGAGTACCATTCGGCCACGTCTAAAATGAGCTGACTGAATGCTGTTACAGCTCATAAATCCATAATTTCAAACACAGCTCTCTTGTGTTGCAGTGCAACAGCATAATGACATATGAGTCATCTTCTGCTTCCTAAATACAGCGTCAAGGAGGAGAAATAACAGCACAAACAATGGGAATGTCCACTCAACGAACAGAAGTACACGGTCGTTGGAAACTGGCGGTGAACATAACACTGATAGGTGTCGAGTTATTTTGAACAAGTGGTTTCTTTTAACCCTGCGTGTCTCAAAACCCTTGACTTCTTATTTATATTTCATGGAAATATAGTATTCTTTGATCAGGGGCAGCTGCCGATATGGTGTTCTACTTTCGCACACATACACACACACACACACACACACACACACACACACACACACGTAGAGAGAGAGAGAGAGAGAGGCCCTGTTAACAACGTCCGTAACAGCTCAAAAAACTTAATGGTGTCGTCTGTAATGTACATTGCGAGATTACTGACCATTTACCTCTGGCACAGTGTACGCACTTCATTAATAACGAGATACTTACAGTGATAATAGTCGCATAGCAAACATATTACTGGTTCCCATTTGCAGAACTAGCACCTAGAATAGACCATTTCGAAGGTGAACACCACTCATTCATCTGCCACCTCTGCATACGTTTGTCTATGTTGCACTATAATGATTATCTCGATTCACAAACAGTATACAGTATTCGAGAATGAAGGTAGGAGACGAGGTACTGGCAGAAGTAAGGCTGTGAGGACGGGGCGTGAGTCGCGCTTTGGTAGCTCAGCTGGTAGAGCACTTGCCCGCGAAAGGCAAAGGTCGTGAGTTCGTGTCTCGGTCCGCCACACAGTTTTAATCTGCCAGGAGGTTTCAGTATAGAGTATTACCTGAACAGAAAAGAAAGGAGACTGCTCGCATTACTCAGTAACCATTCTGATAGCCATTAGAAACGCAACACCAGGAAGAATAGCAAATAATTAGTTTTACTTATTATGTGCATACAATTTATTAGGAAGAACACATGATTACATTTGTAGGCGATTTGGGAGTTTACAAGGCGCAAAAGTTGGCATGTCCCTACCTATATCTGGGAGCAATATCGACTATTAGCCAACTGGACGAAGAGTCGAACTGACCTTGGATGACACACACGGGACGTAATTCCAAGTCCGAATTCATCCGTAGTGGCTAGCGACTGACTGAGTGCCAGTCTTTCAGCAACTCACGAACGGATATTATCAGTGAGGAGAGATAATTGGAGAACGTGTTAACTAACGCAACAGCTGAAGACTCTGTATCTGTAGCTCAGCACACAACAGAAATCATGGATCTTACATTATGTTGAAAAATTTCGTCATGGAGGCCTCACGTCGTCTTTCAGACAAGTCTTGGTTCTTTGTACAAGAGCATAATGGACATATCACCGAGCGAGGTGGCGCAGTGGTTAGCACACTGGACTCGCATTCGGGAGGACGACGGTTCAATCCCGTCTCCGGCTATCCTGATTTAGGTTTCCCGTGATTTCCCTAAATCGCTTTAGGCAAATGCCGGGATGGTTCCTTTGAAAGAGCACGGCCGATTTCCTTCCCTATCCTTCCCTCAACCGAGCTTGCGCTCCGTCTCTAATGACCTCGTTGTCGACGGGACATTAAACACTAATCTCCTCCACGTCCTCCATAATGGACATATCCGTGTGTGGAAGCTCCGGGGAGAGCGACAGTTACGAGATTGCATTCTTCATCGTCATATGGCTCAGCATACGGCGTGCTGGCCCACTGGGTACAACAGTATCACCTCTGTTTCCCATAGCCGGCAATGTACAGTAGGTGTTACATTTCCGATGTGTTAAGGTTCGTGGTTGTGTTACGCCACATGCTGACCCATATGACGATGACGAATGCAATCTCATAACTGTCGCTCTTCTCGGTGTTTCCACACACGGATATCTACATCTACATGACTACTCTGCAATTCACATTTAAGTGCTTGGCGGAGGGTTCATCGAACCACAATCATACTATCTCTCTACTATTCCACTCCCGAACAGCGCGCGGGAAAAACGAACACCTAAACCTTTCTGTTCGAGCTCTGATTTCTCTTATTTTATTTTGATGATCATTCCTACCTATGTAGGTTGGGCTCAACAAAATATTTTCGCATTCGGAAGAGAAAGTTGGTGACTGAAATTTCGTAAAAAGGTCTCGCCGCGACGAAAAACATCTATGCTGTAATGACTTCCATCCCAACCTGTGTATCATATCTGCCACACTCTCTTCCCTATTACGTGATAATACAAAACGAGCTGCCCTTTTTTGCACCCTTTCGATGTCCTCCGTCAATCCCACCTGGTAAGGATCCCACACCGCGCAGCAATATTCTAACAGAGGACGAACGAGTGTTGTGTAACCTGTCTCTTTAGTGGACTTGTTGCATCTTCTAAGTGTCCTGCCAATGAAACGCAACCTTTGGCTCGCCTTCCCCACAATATTATCTATGTGATCCTTCCAACTGAAGTTGTTCGTAATTTTAACAGCCAGGTACTTAGTTGCATGACAGCCTTGAGAATTGTAATCGAATTATTATCGAGTAATCGAGTAATCGAATTCCAACGGATTTCTTTTGGAACTCATGTGGATCATCTCACACTTTTCGTTATTTAGCGTCAACTGCCACCTGACACACCATACAGCAATCTTTTCTAAATCGCTTTGCAACTGATACTGGTCTTCAGATGACCTTACTAGACGGTAAATTACAGCATCATCTGCGAACAGTCTAAGAGAACTGCTCAGATTGTCACCCAGGTCATTTATATAGATCAGGAACAGCAGAGGTCCCAGGACGCTTCCCTGGGGAACACCTGATATCACTTCAGTTTTACTCGATGATTTGCCGTCTATTACTACGAACTGCGACCTTCCTGACGGGAAATCATGAATCCAGTCGCACAACTGAGACGATACCCCATTGGTCCGCAGCTTGATTAGAAGTCGTTTGTGAGGAACGGTGTCAAAAGCTTCCCGGAAATCTAGAAATACGGAATCAACTTGAGATCCCCTGTCGATAGCGGCCATTACTTCGTGCGAATAAAGAGCTAGCTGCGTTGCACAAGAGCGATGTTTTCTGAAACCATGCTGATTACGTCTCAATAGATCGTTCCCTTCGAGGTGATTCATAATGTTTGAATACAGTATATGCTCCAAAACCCTACTGCAAACCGACGTCAATGATATATGTCTGTAGTTAAATGGATTACTCCTACTACCCTTCTTAAACACTGGTGCGACCTGCGCAATTTTCCAATCTGTAGGTACAAATCTAACAGTGAGCGAGCGGTTGTATATGAGTGCTAAGTTGGGAGCTATAGTATCAGCGTAATCTGAAAGGAACCTAATCGGTATACAATCTGGACCTGAAGACTTGCCCGTATCAAGCGATTTGAGTTGCTTCGCAACCCCTAAGGTATCTACTTCTAAGAAACTCATGCTAGCAGATGTTCGTGATTCAAATTCTGGAATATTCCATTCGTCTTCCCTGGTGAAGGAATTTCGGAAAACTGCGTTCAATAACTCCGCTTTAGCGGCACAGTCGTCGGTAACAGTACCATCGGCACATCATGCTGTTGTAAACAGGACCAAGACTCGTCTGGAAGACTGATACGATGCCTTCCCTGTGTCGAGTATTGTTGAGAGCAGCACTATCGGTGCGCCTCTACCGCAGCGTCAAGGTAAGCCGCAACAACAGTCACCATGGAGACAGTCTGTGGTGTTTCAGATGTCGCCGCACAATCAGTGTGGGTGCGTATCTTGCTGCAAAAACAAGCCTAATTCTAGACTCGAGCTACGTGACATGGCTGTAAGATCCTGCAAAGCCGAGCAAACTCTAGGAAGCTAGCCGCGTGGGGCCGTTGAGTATGGCTCTCCTGAACTCATAGATCTCATATTTGCATGACAGTCGTGGGATTCTAATCAAGACGAGTAGCAACATTGAAGAGCGGTAAACTGCAGTCTCGAAAAAAAAAAAAAAAAATGGCTCTGAGCACTACGTCACTTAGCATCTGAGGTCATCAGTCCCCTAGAACTTAGAACTACTTAAACCTAACTAACCTAAGGACATCACACACATCGATGCCCGAGGCAGGATTCGAATCTGCGACCGTAGCTGTCGCGCGACTCCAGACTGAAGCGCCTAGAGCCGCTCGGCCACACCAGCCGGCTAAACTGCAGTGTCATTTGTCTTCGATCCTGCCACTGTCGATTTCAGATGCGTGCTGGTAGTAGTTTCTCCTTCTGACACAAAACATAACACGGAAAGTTTCTCCTTCTGACACAAGGCATAACACGGCCTTGTCAGAAATAATCAACAGTCATTGCGGTTCCTGGATGAGAATCCCGGTGCGTTGTCTTTCTTGATATACAAAAGTAGATGGCATTACTTACACCTGCTTATTTTGGGCAGCTCCGCTGAAATTCCAACTGCATGAGATGTATTCGCAATTCTGAATAACGATTACTATCAGCTGTATAATGGTATGACAACTGCGAAAATTTATGCCTGACCGGGAATGGAACCTAGATTTCCCACTTATCGAGAGCGGTCGCCTTACCATTTGCCTATCCGAGCACTTTTGTTTTTGTTTTTTTGTTTTTTTGTTTATGGCGCTCAACTACTAAGGTTATTAGCGCCCAGTCACAAATGTTAGTGCACTAATAGCGTAGAAAAAAAGCAAGAGGGGGAATACCAGAAAGTACTTAGAAAGACGCAGATAAACAAAAGAGTTAGATCTCTTTGGACAAGTCCGTCAATGTAATAAAACTAAGGACACGAGCAGCTGCTCGAGCGTTATCAGCTAAAAGTTCCTGTAACGTAGACGGCAGACACAGGACAACACGAGAGTGAATAAAATGGGGACAGGACATTAAAACATGGCGCACCGTCAATGGATGACCACAGGAGCACTGCGGGCGGGGTCACCAGACAACAGGTAGCGGTGGCTAAATCGGCAGTGCCCAATCCGCAACCTGGCCAAAACGACCTCCTCTTGCCGGGAAGGGCGTGAGGAGGTCGTCCAAGCCGTCGGGATCGGTTTGATGGCCCTAAGCTTATTTTCATGGAGAGAGGACCAAGCCTCATGCCACAATGATGAAACGCGCCGACAAAGAGCCCCACTAACGTCAGTTGATGGGACACAAAAGGAAGCTATCGGAGGCAGCAGGACAGCAGCCTTGGCCTCTGCATCAGCAGCTTCGTTCCCAGGCACACCAACGTGGCCAGGAATCCACAAAAAAAGGACACGAGCGCCGGTATCAGCTAGCGACTGAAGGGACCGTTGAATTCGTTGCACGAGAGGGTGGTCCGAATATGGGTCACGGAGACTTTGAATGGCGCTCAAAGAATCAGAGCAGATGGCGCACGACTCACGACTAGACCCAAACTTCTCTATGCCTCAACCAGGTGTCCACAACCTGTACTCGAACATCCATTTTGTATATTACTGCATAGGGGAGACATTTTACTTGAAAGTCTCTTGCCCAGTATCGCATGCATGTCCGAAGGAACTTTGCATCGTAATTAGGAATAGCACAATCACCTCAGTATCGTCTCGGAATCTCAATTAGTTGCATATCCAAATGTGTAGCGCATTTCATACCATTTTGACGTTTGTTACATGGAGTCTTCACAGTGTCGCAGTTTTAATGGACAGCAATGTACTTGTCGTGGCGTATTAGTGCGTGACTGCTTTTAGGTCTTGAACTGCATCATCATGCTGAGATGAATTTCATCTCGCTCTACTTGTGGATGCTTACTATAGTCATATTCTTGCACTTCATTGGAAAATGTCGTGCCTGAAGACCTACACAAAAGAAACAAAGCTGACTTCGCAAAGTTGAGTAGTTAGTAAATACGTTGTATTAGACAAGAGAAATCGCGTAGAAGGATCTAAACAAAGGCGTAGTTGCAGAAAGCGATGCATACTTAAGATAACTAAACAATAAAAGCAAAGAACACCACATTCAATACAAACTGCATAAAATTCTGAGAGAAAATAACAGAAACAGCTGGGAAGAATTTTCAGGAATGGAGCGTGATACAACTGATTTGTCGGTCACTGTTGTCCTGATAGGTCACCCTGATGTCCAGTGTCGTATATAAGTTGTTCCAGGAGGAATGATCAATATTCAGGAATATGACAGGAACGGCGCATTTGAAGCAAAAAAGTCTAGTAAACATGGGCTCTAAAATACATACCTTAAGAGCTATAAATACTTTTTCATCTTGATACTGTGAAACAAAGTTTTTCAGCAAGCTTTTGCTTTCCACACTTTGATAGGTGGTAGTACGGACCAAAACAAGGAAAAGATGTCCACTAAGCATGGGCTCTAAAGTGCACACCTTAAGAGCTATGAGCATTTGTTCATCTTCGCTACTGTGAAATATACCTCCTCTACTGAACAAGTGCTCCTTGCTTTCATGGTAAACATTTGAGAGCCTATTTTTACTAGTCTCTTTTGCTTCCAATGATCGTGCCTGTTATATCCCTAAATATTGACCAACTCTTCTGGGACTGAATAAATCCTCGCCTTCCAGCTTCTCCTACAACATACATGGCACAAGAAATTTTTTAAAAAAATGCGCTTTCTTCGTGGCTGTCCTATTGATTCCAAGGGCTTCGGAGACATAAGAACCGTGGAAAGAAATAAAGTCAGAATGGAGTCTATCCAAACTGAATAATGGATAAATCATTGAAAAGAGCTATCACTTAATAAGGAAAATCCATACACAACAAATATAATTAACACTAACTAATAGGACATTTCATAGGACTGAGTTAGAGGCAACTATGAACGTAGTTCCAGGTGTGACTGTGATACTCTGAATGCAGACCTTTTCAATGTGAACCTAAGTACAGATCTTGGCTAAGATATGAAAGGTAAGGGAAGACTCCAAAGTATCTGAAAGTTGGAAAGATAATAAACATCCATAAGAAAGGTGACAGAAACATCTCCGGTAGTTAAAAAATGCTGTATATAAAATTTACACCACAGTATTAAAACTCGCACCCGGCCATCCAGATTTAGGTTTTCCGTAACTTCCCAAAATGGCGCCAGGCAAATGGACACGACCGATTTTCTTCCCCATCCTGAACACAATCCGAGACTGTGATCTGTCTGCAATAACCTCGATGACGAGGGGACGTTAAACCCTTCCTTTCAGTAATAATACTAAATTGCTGTTCTCGGTTGGCACCTCAACGGCTTCAGAAACAGAAGATCGTGCGTAGATACAGTGTTTACAATTGAACAGACATTAAAGAAAGACGTAAAATATAACCTCTAAAACACTACAAGTGAAGCTATTTTTAGATTACGAAAAATCGTTCGACGAAGTAACATAACTGCAACATATACTAAAAGATTATTAAATACCGTTTAATGTGATCAGTGCTAAGATGATTAAGCGCTCGAATTGTATTCAGATGATAATTCGCAAAAGAATGTAATAGAATTGAGAAAAATACTAAAGACGTATAATACGAAAATGGAGCAGTGATTCCAAAACTGCAGCTAGCTAAGGAGAGTAATTATAGAGGGTTAAAATAGTGGTCGATGAAGAAGTAAGATAAAAATGTAAATATTTTAGTTAAACAGTTTTAGCGCCGGAGTAGAGGACGGTGTCCAAAAATACAACAAACTGAATTGATACATTAAAAGGTACTTTAGGAAATGTGCGAGAAAAAGTTTTAAAATCAAAATACATAACGTCATCTCTACACCTGATTTGTTTCATGGAAGCAAAATGTGGACATTATTTCAACAAGGTGGAGGAAGGATAGAAACTCCAAAAATGAGCCTGTTACGGCCTACCAAGGAAGTGACTACACGAGATAACATAGAAGTGGCAGTATACGAAGAGAATTTAATGTTAATGAAATAGCAGTTAAAGTACATAGCTATCAAAAGTAATGGCCCATTGTTAATAAAATGGCAGTTAAAGCACGCAGTATCAACATTAGTGTCTCCTTTATCTACAGCGGATTATGTAAGACCGACTCTCGTTCGTCCCCCCCATGAACCATGGACCTTGCCGATGGTGGGGAGGCTTGCGTGCCTCAGCGATACAGATGGCCGTACCGTAGGTGCAACCACAACGGAGGGGTATCTGTTGAGAGGCCAGACAAACGTGTGGTTCCTGAAGAGGGGCAGCAGCCTTTTCAGTAGTTGCAGGGGCAACAGTCTGGATGATTGACTGATCTGGCCTTGCAACATTAACCAAAACGGCCTTGCTGTGCTGGTACTGCGAACGGCTGAAAGCAAGGGGATTTTTCCCGAGGACATGCAGCTTTACTGTATGATTAAATGATGATGGCATCCTCTTGGGTAAAATATTCCGGAGGTAAAATAGTCCCCCATTCGGATCTCCGGGCGGTGACTACTCAGGAGGATGTCGTTATCAGGAGAAAGAAAACTGGCGTTCTACGGATCGGAGCGTGGAATGTCAGATCCCTTAATCGGGCAGGTAGGTTAGAAAATTTAAAAAGGGAAATGGATAGGTTAAAGTTAGATATGTTGGGAATTAGTGAAGTTCGGTGCCAGGAGGAACAAGACTTCTGGTCAGGTGACTACAGGGTTATAAACACAAAATCAAATAGGGGTAATGCAGGAGTATGTTTAATAATGAATAGGAAAATAGGAATGCGGGTAAGCTACTACAAACAGCATAGTGAACGCATTATTGTGGCCAAGATAGATACGAAGCCCACACCTACTACAGTAGTACAAGTTTATATGCCAACTAGCTCTGCAGATGACGAAGAAATTGAAGAAATGTACGATGAAATAAAAGAAATTATTCAGATAGTGAAGGGAGACGAAAATTTAATAGTAATGGGTGACTGGAATTCGAGTGTAGGAAAAGGGAGAGAAGGAAACATAGTAGGGGAATATGGATTGGGGCTAAGAAATGAAAGAGGAAGCCGCCTAGTAGAATTTTGTACAGAGCACAACTTAATCATAGGTAACACTTGGTTTAAGAATCATGAAAGGAGGTTGTATACGTGGAAGAACCCTGGAGATACTAAAAGGTATCAGATAGATTATATAATGGTAAGACAGAGATTTAGGAACCAGGTTTTAAATTGTAAGACATTTCCAGGGGCAGATGTGACCTGTAGATTAAAACTGAAGAAACTGCAAAAATGTGGGAAATTAAGGAAATGGGACCTGGATAAACTGAAAGAACCAGAGGTTGTACAGAGTTTCAGGGAGAGCATAAGGGAACAATTGACAGGAATAGGGGAAAGAAATACAGTAGAAGAAGAATGGGTAGCTCTGAGGGATGAAGTAGTGAGGGCAGCAGAGGATAAAGTAGGTAAAAAGACGAGGGCTGCTAGAAATCCTTGGGTAACAGAAGAAATATTGAATTTAATTGATGAAAGGAGAAAATATAAAAATGTAGTAAATGAAGCAGGCAAAAAGGAATACAAACGTCTCAAAAATGAGATCGACAGGAAGTCCAAAATGGCTAAACAGGGATGGCTAGAGGACAAATGTAAGGATGTAGAAGCTTATCTCACTAGGGGTAAGATACTGCCTACAGGAAAATTAAAGAGACCTTTGGAGAGAAGAGAACCACGTGTATGAATATCAAGAGCTCAGATGGAAACCCAGTTCTAAGCAAAGAAGGGAAGGCAGAAAGGTGGAAGGAGTATATAGAAGGTTTATACAAGGGTGATGTACTTGAGGACAATATTATGGAAATGGAAGAGGATGTAGATGAAGACGAAATGGGAGATACGATACTGCGTGAAGAGTTTGACAGAGCACTGAAAGATCTGAGTCGAAACAAGGCCCCGGGAGTAGACAACATTCCATTAGAACTACTGACAGCCTTGGGAGAGCCAGTCATGACAAAACTCTACCAGGTGGTGAGCAAGACGTATGAGACAAGCGAAATACCCTCAGACTTCAAGAAGAATATAATAATTCCAATCCCAAAGAAAGCAGGTGCTGACAGATGTGAAAATTACCGAACTATCAGTTTAATAAGTCACAGCTGCAAAATACTAACGCGAATTCTTTACAGACGAATGGAAAAACTGGTAGATGCGGACCTCGGGGAGGATCAGTTTGGATTCCGTCGAAATGTTGGAACACGTGAGGCAATACTGACCTTACGACTTATCTTAGAAGAAAGATTAAGAAAAGGCAAACCTACGTTTCTAGCATTTGTAGACTTAGAGAAAGCTTTTGACAATGTTGACTGGAATACTCTTTTTCAAATTCTAAAGGTGGCAGGGGTAAAATACAGGGAGCGAAAGGCTATTTGCAATTTGTACAGAAACCAGATGGCAGTCATAAGAGTCGAGGGACATGAAAGGGAAGCAGTGGTTGGGAAAGGAGTGAGACAGGGTTGTAGCCTCTCCCCGATGTTATTCAATCTGTATATTGAGCAAGCAGTAAAGGAAAAAAAAGAAAATTTTGGAGTAGGTATTAAAATTCATGGAGACGAAGTAAAAACTTTGAGGTTCGCCGATGACATTGTTATTCTGTCAGAGACGGCAAAGGACTTGGAAGAGCAGTTGAACGGAATGGACAGTGTCTTGAAAGGAGGATATAAGATGAACATCAACAAAAGCAAAACGAGGATAATGGAATGTAGTCAAATTAAATCGGGTGATGCTGAGGGAATTAGATTAGGAAATGAGACACTTAAAGTAGTAAAGGAGTTTTGCTATTTAGGAAGTAAAATAACTGATGATGGTCGAAGTAGAGAGGATATAAAATGTAGACTGGCAATGGCAAGGAAAGCGTTTCTGAAGAAGAGAAATTTGTTAACATCGAATATAGATTTAAGTGTCAGGAAGTCATTTCTGAAAATATTTGTTTGGAGTGTAGCCATGTATGGAAGTGAAACATGGACGATAACTAGTTTGGACAAGAAGAGAATAGAAGCTTTCGAAATGTGGTGCTACAGAAGAATACTGAAGATAAGGTGGATAGATCACGTAACTAATGAGGAGGTATTGAAAAGGATTGGGGAGAAGAGAAGTTTGTGGCACAACTTGACTAGAAGAAGGGATCGGTTGGTAGGACATGTTTTGAGGCATCAAGGGATCACAAATTTAGCATTGGAGGGCAGTGTGGAGGGTGAAAATCGTAGAGGGAGACCGAGAGATGAGTACACTAAGCAGATTCAGAAGTATGTAGGTTGTAGTAGGTACTGGGAGATGAAGCAGCTTGCACAGGATAGAGTAGCATGGAGAGCTGCATCAAACCAGTCTCAGGACTGAAGACAACAACAACAACAACTCTCGTTCGTGGTGAGCATAGTTTTTTAAACTCAAAGAAAGACAACAATTCGGGCGACCGCTAACAAAATGAAGTTAGCAGATCCGTTTGCTTCTTGTAAGGAGAAGGAGGTCAACGTACAGGTTGCTTCAGATAAGGGCTCGTCCTATAACTTACAGAACTATAAGTGAAAAGAGTATTTAGATACATAAACGTAAAAAACGTTACTCTTTCTGCGGAGTTAAGAATACAGTTTATTTAGTAATTTTAGAAAATTGCCCCAATGGGTTATAATTTTTTTTTTACTGGAACCTAAGTTTCGGGATCCATATTTCCAGCGTCATATATCAATATCTACGGTACCGTGACGATGTAAAGAAGAGAAGCCTTGTAAGTCAGTGCAATCGAAAGATACGGCGATTTATGTCACATATTTTGATACTCTCACACTCACTCAACAAAACCTACATGGTTCTTCCAGTTGGTATAGAATCATGAAATTTTGCAAGAAGCAAGGTGTCACACTACAACCAAAGTAAGATATCCGAAAATTGTTGATTTATAACTGTATCACACAAAAAAAAATTCTGCCGTCCGTTTGTGAAGACCCCTTTTTCTCAGGAACAGGTAAACGTTTCAAGTTGCAATTTATGTCTCTTACTGAGGTATATAATCCTTCCGTGGTGTAAAAATGTTATTCTTCTAAGTCAATCTAATCAACAGATACGGTCACTTATGCCACATATTTTGTTGCAAATTAGTTTATTAAACCTTTAGGGTATTTCCCCTTGACGTAGAATCATGAAATTTGTCAAAAAGAAAAGGTTTCACAACATAAATAATGGAAAAGAATCAGAAAGCTGTTAATTTGTTATTACATCACACGAAAAAATATTTCTTTTTCATTTGTGATCCGATTTCAAATTGAAATTAAAACATTCTCGGAATCTTTGGAACCCAACTCTCGCCAGTATCAATGACGACAACAGCCAAAAATCGTCAAGATCCTTGATTCCCAGAATATACGAACTGTCTACATACATAGTTAAGATTGTACGGAACCCTCAGTGCGTGAGACCTACTCAAACCTGGATAATTATTGTAATATCATGTAGATCACGTATTTAAACCAACTATGTACAGATCAATTTAAATAAAATTTCCATCAGTGTTAGCTAGAAATGTTCAGTTTTATGGGAATGGATACAACATACTGTAGATAACTGGCTGAATTCAGATAGCCGAATTTTCGTTTAAGTGAGTTGTTCATACGAGTGCCCATTTTATGTGAATACAAAAATTAATGCGTCATCTAACCGCCTGCGGCCGAATTGAAAGGTTACAGATGTCATGGAGCTACAAGATCCGTCGGTGCACAGTTTTAAATAATGTTCAGTTAAATTGGCAGGCACGTTTCCGATTTAATACCAGTGGATTTATTTTAGTGGGGATCTCTAAAGAAACGTCCTTATGTCACGGAAAGTTACAACCCCAGATGACTTCAAACGGGGCACCGAAGAAGTTTGTTGCTCCGTTACATCTGCTTAGATATTGGCCTTGCATGCGTAATGTGTGTATTAATCAATCCTCTTTCCTGGCTCAGATGATGATTTGAAAGTTTGTACAGGTATTGGTCAGAGTGTGTCGGTTTTCACGAATTCTTGTAACCGGACTCCTAGACAGGGTGGCTGTGGATCCTTTTATACACTGCCTGACAAAAAAGCGAGACACTGAGACAGCATAATCATTGTTAATATAATTGCGTACATGTACGCATCATTGGCAGGTACATAAATCATTAGAGTTGCAATTCTGTGTGAAAAGTAGAACAGCCCCCAGAGTATATTAGTGTATTTCTTCAGAATCAAATGTGTGTGAAATCTTATGGGACTTATGGTCATCAGTCCCTAAGCTTACTCACTACTAAACCTAAATTATCCATGGGACTTAACATCTCAGGTCATCAGTCCCCTAGAACTTAGAACTACTTAAACCTAACTAATCTAAGGACATTACACACATCCATGCCCGAGACTGGATTCGAACCTGCGACCGTAGCGGTCGCGCGGTTCCAAACTGAAGCGCCTAGAGCCGCTCGGCCGCAGCGGCCGGCAGTGCCATGTACATTTATGAGACAGCACTGTCAGCACTTGGCAGAGTCATATAGTGAGTCTCGGTTTAGTCAGATGGGCGAATCATGCAATATCTAGATTTGTAGCAGTGGCCTGATGTTGCACTGCATGGAAATGTAAGGGCACGTATACTTGCCATCACGGTTCTGATGAAGCACGTCTGATCGCTACAAGGGAAGATGGCCTTATTGTGGACTAAGCACCCCATAGTCCCTTCATATCTGTGTGTACCATTCCATAACAAGTCATGGTCTCCCTCCAACATTCCATGTCATTCCACACCATGTTGAAGACTAACATTGCTGTACTTCCGCATTACCGTACCATGCATAGGCTGCTATTAACACTGAATCACATTGCATTTGGAGTCACTCCATGATGGGGAAGCATGGACTGGTGATGAATGGGGTCGCATTGTGCTCAGTGATGAATCACAGTCCTACACTAACTTGAATGACCATTGTCGACGATATAGCAGTGACCTCGTGGGAGGCCCCATTCCTCCAACGTTTTTGAGAGGCACAGTGTTGTCAGTCCTGGCGACATAGTCTGGGGAGTCATTGGGTATGACTTCAAATCATGGCTGGCAGTGACTGAGGGAACTCTCATGGCACAACAGTACATCCCGAACAGACTGACACTATCATTATGCCATTTTTCAACAGGACAATTCGCATACACACAAGGCAAATGTATTTATGAGCTGTCTGTATGTTCTTAACGTACTCCTGTGGGTACCAAGATCCCCAACACTGTCCTCAATAGAACATGTGTGGTACCAGCTAGCTCAGATGTCAACTCCTTCCCAGTGCTGGGATCCAGGACATGTATCAGCTACAGCAGTTGTGGGATAGCTTGCCTCAGGACAGGATACAACTTATTTATGAGACATTTCCCAACTGAATCTGTCCATGCATCCAGGCAAGAGGGGAGTGCAGTGCCATACTGATAAGTTTACTCATACTGCCCTCTCAACCCGTGAATTGTCATTTTGTTTCCTCCTCCCCTTCTGTATGCTTAATACTTTTTTATCAGGCAGTATACATTCTTCGCTAAAGCAGCGGTTCCCAACCTTTCTTAGACTATTGCCCCTATTGGACATCAGCTAGTACCCCCGCCCCCCCCCCTCCCCCACACTTTATCACCAACTACAGCGCCTAACTAAACTGTAGAACTAGAGACTTTTGTTGGAACACTTTTATTTTTAAAATGATGAAAGAAGAATGATATTTAGTTTGTATGTCTGTTAGAATGAATGACGAAGAAATTTGTGGTGCATCGCAAGTGTTACAGCTCCTCCTCAGATAAGAAAGCTAACTATCTATAGTGACGGTAGACACTTGTTAACAAAAGATACTTATACTGCATTACTCCTGTCCATTACGGCACTTGATTGACCTGCACACTGCGACCCCATTTAAAATCAATCAAGTTAAAATGTGTGCACTATACTTACTGAACTGACAGAAATTGGAAGAGTTCAGGCTGTTCATGCTTTGTGTGTGACCACAGCCGCTAATAGTAATAGTGATAATAATAATACTGTGTACAGCACTATAGAAGCCGATATGTAGTTACTGCTGTCTCATGCTGTCAGTTAATTCATTTATTTGTTTAGAAGCGAGTAATAAGCAACTTCTGACTACTGCAGATACAATCTACAATTTGGTGTAGTGATTTTCATGAGATATTTAGCATTTGTTACGTATATATCTCACTTTTATCATTTGCGATGTATGGGACAAAGCACAGTATACACTGAAGCGCCGAAGAAACTGGTACAGGCATGCGTATTCAAACACAGAGATATGTAAACAGGCAGAATACGGCGCTGCGATAGGCAACGCCTATACAGGGTGGTCCATTGATCGTGACCGGGCCAAATATCTCACGAAATAAGCGTAAAATGAAAAAACTACAAAGAACGAAACTCGTCTAGCTTGAAGGGGGAAATCACATGGCGCTACGGTTGGCCCACTAGATGGCGCTGCCAAATTAAAATACAAAACGTGGGTACGTTTGAACATTTTATTTCGGTTGTTTCAATGTCAATGTGATACATATACCTTCGTGAACTTATCATTTCTGAGAACGCATGCTGTTTCAGCGTGATTATCTGTAAATACCACATTAATGCAATAAATGCTCAAAATGATGTCCGTCAACCTCAATGCATTTGGCAATATGTGTAACGACATTCCTGTCAACAGCGAGCAGTTCGCCTTCCGTAATGTTCGCACATGCATTGACAATGCGCTGACGCATGTTGTCAGGCGTTGTCGGTGGATCACGATAGCAAATATCCTTCAACTTTCCCCACAGAAAGAAACCCGGGGACGTCAGATCCGGTGAACGTGCGGGCCATGGTACGGTGCTTCGATGACCAATCCACCTGCCACGAAATATGCTTTTCAATACTGCTTCAACGGCACGCGAGCTATATGCCGTACATCCATCATGTTGGAAGTACATCGCCATTCTGTCATGCAGTGAAACATCTTGTTGTAACATCGGTAGAACATTATGTAGGAAATCAGCATACATTGCACCATTTAGACTGCCATTGATAAAATGGGGGCCAATTATCCTTCTTCCCATAATTACGCGCCGTACATTAACCCGCCAAGGTCACTGATGTTCCACTTGTTGCAGCAATCGTGGATTTTCCGTTGCCCAATAGTGCATATTATGCCGGTTTACGTTACCGCTGTTGGTGAATGACGCTTCGTCGCTAAATAGAACGCGTGCAAAAAAGCTGTCATCGTCCCGTAATTTCTCTTGTGCCCAGTGGCAGAACTGTACACGTCGTTCAAAGTCATCACCATGCAGTTCCTGGTGCATAGAAATATGGAACGGGTGCAATCGCTGTTGATCTAGCATACTGAAAAGCGAAGTTTTTGAGATTCCCGATTCTCGCGCAATTTGTCTGCTAGTGATGTGCGGATTAGCCGCAATAGGAGCTAAAACACCTACTTGGGTACCATCATTTGTTGCAGGTCGTGGTTGACGTTTCACATGTGGCTGAACACTTCCTGTTTCCTTAAATAACGTAACTATCCGGCGAACGGTCCGGACACTTGTATGATGTCGTCCAGGATACCGAGCAGCATACATAGCACACGCCCATTGGGCATTTTGATCACAATAGCCATACATCAACACGATATCGATCTGTTCCGCAGTTGGTAAACGGTACATTTTAACACGGGTAATGTACTACGAAGCAATTACTGTCCGCAATGGCGGAATGTTACGTGACTATTACAGCGCCATCTATCACAAAGCGAAAAAAAGTGGTCCAACTAAAACATTCATATTTCTTTACGTACTAAACGAATACGTAATAAAAATGGGGATTCCTATTAAAACAAACGCAGTTGATATCCGTTTGACCTATGGAAGCGCCATCTAGCGGGTCAACCATAGCTCCACCTGGTTTTCCCCCTTCAAGATAGACAAGTTTCGTTCTTTGTAGTTTTTTTTCGTTTGATGCTTATTTCGTGAGATACACTCCTGGAAGTTGAAATAAGAACACTGTGAATTCATTGTCCCAGGAGGGGGAAACTTTATTGACACATTCCTTGGGTCAGATACATCACATGATCACACTGACAGAACCACAGGCACATAGACACAGGCAACAGAGCATGCACAATGTCGGCACTAGTACAGTGTATATCCACCTTTCGCAGCAATGCAGGCTGCTATTCTCCCATGGAGACGATCGTAGAGATGCTGGATGTAGTCCACCCGGCCTCCCGCATGCCCACTATACGCCCTCGCTCAAAGTCCGTCAACTGCACATACGGTTCACGTCCACGCTGTCGCGGCATGCTACCAGTGTAAAAGACTGCGATGGAGCTCCGTATGCCACGGCAAACTGGCTGACACTGACGGCGGCGGTGCACAAATGCTGCGCAGCTAGCGCCATTCGACGGCCAACACCGCGGTTCCTGGTGTGTCCGCTGTGCCGTGCGTGTGATCATTGCTTGTACAGCCCTCTCGCAGTGTCCGGAGCAAGTATGGTGGGTCTGACACACCGGTGTCAATGTGTTCTTTTTTCCATTTCCAGGAGTGTATTTGGCCCGGTCACTATCAATGGGCCACCCTGTATAAGACGACAAGTGTCTGTTTCAGTTGTTAGATGGGTTACTGCTGCTACAATGACAGGTTGTCAAGATTTAAGTGAATTTGAACGTGGTGTTATCGTCGGGGCACGAGCGATGGGGCACAGCACCTCCGAGGCAGCGCTGAAATGGGGATTTTCCCGTACGACCATTTCACGAGTGTACCGTGAATATCAGGAATCTGATTAAAGATCAAATCTCCGACATCGCTGCCCCCGAAAAAAGATCGTGCAAGAACGGGACCAACGACGACTGAAGAGAATCGTTAAATGTGATAAAAGTGCGTCCGCAGCTCGTGGTCGTGCGGTAGCGTTCTCGCTTCCCACGCCCGGGTTCCTGGGTTCGATTCCCGGCGGGGTCAGGGATTTACTCTGCCTCGTGATGACTGGGTGTTGTGTGATGTCCTTAGGTTAGTTAGGTTTAAGTAGTTCTAAGTTCTAGGGGACTGATGACCGTAGATGTTAAGTCCCATAGAGCTCAGAGCCATTTGAACCATTTGATAAAAGTGCAACCCTTTCACTGCTGCAGATTTCAATGCTGGGCCATCAACAAGTGTCAAAATGCGAACAATTCAAAGAAACATCATCGATATTGGCTTTTGGAGCCGAAGGCCCATTCGTGTACCATTGATGACTGCACGACACAAAGCTTTACGCCTCGCCTGGGCCAGTGAACACCGACATTGGACTGTTGATGACTAGAAACTTTTGCCTGGTCTGACGAGTCTGGTTTGAAATTGTATTGAGCGGAAGGATGTGTACGGGTATGGAGACAACCTCATGAACCCAAGGGACCTGCATGTCAGCAGGGAACTGTTCAAGTTGGTGGAGGCTCTGTAATGGTGTGGGGCATTTGTAGTTAGAGTGATATGGGATCCACACACCTCTAGATACGACTCTGACAGGTGACACATAGGTAAGCATCCTGTCTGATCACTTGCATCCACTCACGTATATTGTGCATTCCGGCGGACAGCAATACCAGCAGGACAATGCGTCACCCCACATGTCCAGAATTGCTGCAGAGTGGCTCCAGGAACATTCTTCTAAGTTTAAACACTACCGCTGGCCACCAAACTCCCCAGACATGAACATATTAGCACATCTGGGATGCCTTGCAACGTTCTGTCCAGAAGAGATCTCCACACCCTCGTACAGTTACGGATTTATGTACAGCCCTGCAGGATTCATGGTATCAGTGCACTCCAGCACCACTCTAGACTCTAGACTCTAGGCAGGTAACACGTAGGTAAGTATCTTGTCTGATCACCTGCATCCATTCATGTCCATTGTGCATTCCGACGGACAGCAATTCCAGCAGGACAATGCGACAACCCACACGTCCAGAATTGCTACAGAGTGGCTCCAGGAACATTCTTCTAAGTTTAAACACTACCGCTGGCCACCAAACTCCCCAGGCATGAACATATTTAGCATACCTTGGATGCCTTTCAACGTGATGTCCAGAAGAGATCTCCACACCCTCGTACTGTTACGGATTTATGTACAGCCCTGCAGGATTCATGGTGTCAGTTCCCTCCAGCACCATTTCAGACATTAGGAGAGTCCATCCCACGTCGAGCTGCGGCCCTTCCGCATGTTCGCTGGGACTCTAAAAAAATGGCTCTGAGAACTATGGGACTTCTGAGGTTATCAGTCCCCTAGAACTTAGAACTACTTAAACATAACTAACCTAAGGACATCACACACGGCCGGCCGAAGTGGCCGTGCGGTTCTAGGCGCTACAGTCTGGAGCCGAGCGACCGCTACGGTCGCAGGTTCGAATCCTGCCTCGGGCATGGATGTGTGTGATGTCCTTAGGTTAGTTAGGTTTAATTAGTTCTAAGTTCTAGGCGACTGATGACCTCAGAAGTTAAGTCGCATAGTGCTCAGAGCCATTTGAACCATTTTTGATATCAGACACATTCATGCCCGAGGCAGGATTCGAACCTGCAACCATAGCGGTCGCGCGGTTCCAGACTGTAGCGCCTAGAACCGCTCGGCCACTCCGGCCGGGTCGCGGGGTCCCTACACGATATTACGTAGGTGTACCAGTTTTCTTGGCTCTTCATTGTATGTATGCAGTGGATGGACTATATGAGGAACCTGTAACATCCATTGCATTAATGCTACTAATTGAGGGAAAGCAATTATTGATTACTTATATAATCAGTATTAGTTGTTGTTGTTGTGGTTTTCACTCCTGAGACTGGTTTGATGCAGCTCTCCATGCTACCCTATCGTGTGCAAGCTTCTTCATCTCCCAGTACTTACTGCAACCTACATCCTTGTGAATCTGCTTAGTGTATTCATCGCTTGGTCTCCCGCTACGATTTTTACCCCCCACGCTGCCCTCCAATACTAAATTAATGATCCCTCGATGTCTCAGAACATGTCCTATCAACCGATCCCTTCTTCTAGTCAAGTTGTGCCACACATTTCTCTTCTCCCCAAATCTATTCAGTACTTCTTCATTAGTTATGTGATCTACCCATCTAATCATCGGCATTCTTCTGGAGCACCATATTTCGAAAGCTTCTATTCTCTTCTTATCTAAACTATTTATCGTCCATGTTTCTCTTCCATACACAGCTACGCTCCATACAAATACTTTCAGGAACGACTTCCTGACACTTAAATCTATACTCGATGTTAACAAATTTATCTTCTTCAGAAACGCTTTCCTTGCCATTGCCAGTCTAATTTTTTATCCTCTCTACTTCGACCATAATCAGTTATTTTGCTCCCCAAATATCAGAACTCCCTTACTACTTTAAGTGTCTCATTCCTTAATTTAATTCCCTCAGCATCACATTCCATTATCCTCGTTTTGCTTTTGTTGATGTTCATCTTATATCCTTCTTTCAAGACACTGTTCATTCCGTTCAACTGCTCTTCCAAGTCCTTTGCTGTCTCTGACAGAATTACGATGTCATCGGCGAACCTCAAAGTTTTTATTTCTTCTCCATGGATTTTAATACCTACTCCGAATTTTTCTTTTGTTTCCTTCACTGCTTGCTCAATATACAGATTGAATAACATCGGGGAGAGGCTACAACCCTGTCTCACTCCCTTCCCAACCACTGCTTCCCTTTCATGCCCCTTGACTCTTATAACTGCCATCTGGTTTCTCTACAAATTGTAAATAGCCTTTCGCTCCCTGTATTTTACCCCTGCCACCTTAAGAATTTGAAAGAGAGTATTCCAGTCAACATTGTCAAAAGCTTTCCGTAAGTCTGCAAATGCTAGAAACGTAGTTTTGCCCTTCCTTAATCTTTCTTCTAAGATAAGTCGTAAGGTCAGTATTGCCTCACGTGTTCCAATATTTCTAGGAAATCCAAATAGATCTTCCCCGAGGCCGGCTTGTACCACTTTTTCCACTCGTCTGTAAAGAATTCAGTATTAGTGTTACAAAATTGTGATAATAGTAATGACTTTTTGAAAATAATTTAGTTTCGTAACTGAAACGGAATCGAGTCGTTTAGTTTTTACCGCTCAGAAATTTTCCTTTTTTTCCTCAGGGGGTAATTACTCCCAGGTTGGGAAGCACTGCGCTAGAGTGCCAAGCAGTTGCCTCTTTTGTTCGTTATGGACTATAAGGGAAATTGAAGTGTGCGATGCGTGCTGCAGGTTTGAGCAAGGTCTGCCGATGGAGAAGCAGGCGCTGCCGACGGGCGAGCGAGTGGCTGGTAAGGGGGAGTTGCCGGCGGCGGCGCACCAAGGCGCCGCCGCGCCCGCGGCCCAGTTCCCGCCGGTGCCCCGCACCACGGCCGCCGAGGTGGGCTGGCTGGCGGCGCGCCCCGAGTGGCAAGTCGAGGTCTACGGGCCGTGCGTGCGCCAGCCGCGCTGGCCCGACCCGCCGCCCGGCGACCAGGAGCCCGGCCTGTAGCCGCCCCTGCAACACACCACGCTCTCCTGCCAACACTGTCAACAAAGGACTAAATTAAAAGCGGCTTCTTCTCTCAAACCCCGAGTCTTGCAGTATTTACACCAATTCAGGTCTGCCTATTGTGCAGACAACTGTTATTTAGTAGGCTGGTGCATAAGTTCGTAGCGCTTTTCCGTAAGTTAAACAAACACAACAAATACCCAGTAGAGAGACTTTAGTCATCAATAATTCACTGAGGTGAAAAAAGTCATGAAATACCTCATAGTATCGTCTCAGACCACCTTTTGCAGTGGAGCAATTCGACGCGGCGTGGTCTCAATAAGTCGCTGGGGTTGGCGTTGTTTGGGGAAGGAGACCAGACAGCGAGGTCATCGGTCTCTTCGGATTAGGGAAGGACGGGGAATAAAGTCGGCCGTGCCCTTTGAAAGGAACTATCCCCGCATTTGCCTGGAGCGATTTAGGGAAATCAGGCAAAACCTAAATCAAGATGGCCGGACGCGGGATTGAACGGTCGTCCTCCCGAATGCGAGTCCAGTGTCTAACCACTGCGCCACCTCGCTCGGTATAAGTCGCTGGAACTCCCCTGCAGAAATATTGAGCCCTCCATATTTGCGAAAGTGTTGCCGAAGCAGGATTTTACGCGTGAACTGACCTTTGGATTGCGTTCAGTAAATGTTCGGTGCGATTCACGTTGGGAGATCTGGGTCGCAAAATCATCCCCTCGAATTGTGCAGCCGGCCGGGGTGGCGGTGCGGTTCTAGGCGCTGCAGCCTGGAACCGCGCGACCGCTACGGTCGCAGGTTCGAATCCTGCCACGGATATGGATGTGTGTGATGTCCTTAGGTTAGTTAGGTTTAAGTAGTTCTAAGTTCCAGGGGGCTGATGACCTCAGAAGTTAAGTCCCGTAGTCCTCAGAGCCATTTTTGAACCATTCGAATTGTGCAGAATGATCTTCAAAAAAATCACGAACAATTGTGGCCCAGTGACGTGGTGCATTGTCATCCGCAAAAATGCCATCATTGTTTGAAAGCATGAAGTTCATGAATGGCTACAAATGGTTTCGAAGTAGCTGAACGTAACCATTTCCAGTCAATGATCGGTTCGGTTGGACCATAGCATCCAGTCCATTCCATCAAAACACAGACCACACCCCAAGCTCGTACAGTGCCTTGATGACAACTTCACTCAATGGCTATCTTCTATGTCGCAAGGACCCACCTCGGTGTCGCTGTGGCTCCCTTCTGTCTGTCGTCCACATCTTGCTGGACTGCCCAATTTTTTGCCTGTCTATGGCGGACTTTTAACCTTCCCAGCAACCTGCCTTCGGTGTTGCGCGACGATGCCTCAATGGCAGATTTAGTTTTAAGTTTTATACATGAGGGGAGTTTTATCGTACCATCTAAGAGTGGGCGTTTGGCCTTCTTTCTGGAGCCTCCACCCTCCCTCCCTTTTAGCTCTGTCACTCTTTGTTTGCATTTGTTCGTCTTTGTGTTCGTCTTTTCCCTCGATGTGTTCATCTCGTCTTGCCTTTTTGTGGTGAACATTTTAATGTGTTGCAGAGTGACCGGTTCATGCTCCTTCATTCTTGTGATCAGCCAGCCCAGATCATCTGCGCTATGGTTTTAACGCCTTCTTCTACTTTTCCTTATGGTGTATTTTTCCCCATTTTTTTTGTTCATGCCATTCGTTTTCTTTTTAGGTGTGGTTCCACATTCCTTTTCCCCCCTTTTACTTTCCCAACCGTACTTTGGGAGTTGTTTTACCCTGAACCTTGTTTGCGTCAGGAACAAGTGATTGATGACCTTTTAGTTTGGTCCCTTCACCCCTCAAACCAACCTGAAATTTAGTATACTCCACACAGTCTTGACACTGTGGATCTCGGATATTGAATTTTGTAACGATTTCCAAAATGGAATGTCCCATGTGTCTAACTCCAACTACCATTCTAAGTTCGAAATCTGTTAATTCCCGTACAAACAACACAAATGTCAACTCCGCCGATGCACTACCCTTTTATAGCTTTTGCACGCGATAGTACTGCTTTCTGTATATTTACGGATCGCTATTGCATGACTTTTGCCATATCAGTCTATATTCTCCTTCATTATTTACAACAGTGTGCCAACGCTGGGATAACTTCTCGATTCCACGACTATAGAAATCAGGTGGTTCTGAGGCGAAGAGCTCGTCGAGCCATCTTCAGACGCATTTTCATCTGAAAAGGAACTTCCTTGAAGGTTGTTCTATAGAGAGCGAAGAAGATGAAAATCTGAGGACGAAAGATCAGGTGAACAAAGTAGGTGCCGAATGACTTCCCAACTCAACTTCTGTATGGTGTTTTTGTCAGTTTAGACGAGCGTGGGTGGTTGTTGTGGTGTAGCATCACTTCTGCAGTCTTTATGGTGTTTCTTCTTGGATTGCGTCTGCAAGACATCTCACTTGTTCACAATAAATGTCAGCAGTGTAGGTTACACCTAGGAGAAGCAATTTGTAATACACTACACCGTCGCTGTTCCAGTAGATGTATAACATTATCTGTCGTGGACACGTAGAGGTATTGTGCGGGAGTTGCTTTGTTGGGGCTCAACCATTCCTTTCTTTTCATTATGTTAGCATAAAGACATATTTCTTGTCACTAGTAACGATCAGGGAGGAACGGTTAGTGTTGTTCATGAGCCAATTGATGTCGAGAAAGGAGAGATGGCCGCCCGGAGTGGCCAAGCGGTTCTAGGCGCTACAGTCTGGAGCCGCGCGACCGCTACGGTCGCAGGTTCGAATCCTGCCTCGAACATGGATGTGTGTGATGTCCTTAGGTTAGTTAGGTTTAAGTAGTTCTAAGTTCTAGGGGACTGATGACCTCAGCAGTTAGGTCCCATAGTGCTCAGAGCCATTTGAACCATTTGAAAGGAGAGATAAACATATGCCTGCCCATTGATTTTTGTGATTTTGGCTTATAGCGTGCGGTACCCACACACCCGATTTTTGAAACTTCCCCATTGCATGCAAATGTCGCGCGATGGTGCAATTATCACAGTTATTCACATTTGACAGTTCTCGCGTACACTGACATGGATCATTGTGGATTAATGCGTTTAATTTAGTTTCATCAAACCCCTAAGGTCTTACTGCACGTGGAGAGTCACTAATGTCAAAACGATCTTCCTTAAAACGAGAAAACCGTGCGCTGTCCAATGGCATTATTCCCAAACACATGCAAATATTTCTGGCTGTCTCCACTGCTGTCACCGTCCTACTGAACTCAAACAGAAGAATGGATTGGAAATGTTTCGATATGTTGACTTTCCAGTCCATTTTCTAGCGTCCACAGCTACACTCACTATCTTCAAATGGCTCACTATCTCCAATCACAATGTATAAACTCAAATAAGAACATATACTTATATGGATATTGATGACTTGCAGCCGTCTAGAACGTTAATATACATCAACGGGAACAGGTGAAAATGTGTGCCTCGACTGGGACTCGAACCCGGGATCTCCTGCTCCATATAAGTATATAGTTCTGGCAATACTGGCCGTGACCTTCTTCTTCTGTGCGGTTGCGCACAAATTACCCGAACTCTTACGGGACTTGGTAGGAACGTTGGTTCCACGAGAACTGAGTGTGTTGGGTAGAGACACTACGAATTTAGTGTGTGGACATACAAGGCGAGAATGTGGGTCTCGCGGGAGGCGTACGCGAGATAGTCCCTGCAGTCGCACTACCCTCGGTCTCTCAGATGCATAGAGCGTCTGCCATGTAAGCAGGTGATCCCGGGTTCGAGACCCGGTCGGGGCACACGTTTTCACATGTCTCCGTTGATATATATCACTGCCCGTCAGCAGACGAAGGTATTAATATATAATTCTAATTTCAAATAACAACGGTGAAACACAAATAAAAAAATTACAATCGATAAATAAACCAATAGCAAGCGGAATACCAACATTCGAAACAAAAATGCTGGGAACTTATCCACCAAACCAATATAAACGCCCAAAAATGTTTCACCGCTTTATGCCCTTACCAGCGCCTACTTTTACTCTGTTCTTATTTTATTCACTGCTGGGATATATAGGACCCTCTTGACGTTATTGTAAATCCTTGAAAATATATATTTACTCAACATATTTCCCTGTGAGTTCGACACATTTGTGGTATATTCGTCCCCGGTTCTACAAGTCTTCTAAAGAAAAAAAAATCCGTTGTGCTGCAAACCGCTCATCCCAGGCGTTTCAGGATTCCTCAGCATTCAGATATCGTCTCCCTTTTAGATTTTTTATGGTGTTTGGGAACAGATAATAGTCTTAGGCGACCTAGTGCAGAATAGGGTGGATGTTTGAGGATTTCAAAGAGGAGATCCGTCAATTTTTGCTACGTGTTTTTTTAAATTTTTTTAAAGGGAGCAAAAGCAACTAGGTTATAACCGCCCATGTCAGAACCTTATAACACCAATAAGTAGGAAGTTAAAAGCGACTGTAGGTTAAGCCCAGTTGACGGAGGGAAGAGAGCTAAAAATAAGGATTTCCTTTTGGAGAGAGGTCCACAAGATACGCCATAGATACAGCGGAGGTCCCGAACCTAAGATGAAATGTCCTTCGCCACACTGCTATGACAGATACAAGGAAAGCGCGGTCGACAGTCCGCGCATCGTTCGCTAAAAGGCCGGAAACTAAGACGCTAAACATTCACTGGAACATACACTCCTGGAAATTGAAATAAGAACACCGTGAATTCATTGTCCCAGGAAGGGGAAACTTTATTGACACATTCCTGGGGTCAGATACATCACATGATCACACTGACAGAACCACAGGCACATAGACACAGGCAACAGAGCATGCACAATGTCGGCACTAGTACAGTGTATATCCACCTTTCACAGCAATGCAGGCTGCTATTCTCCCATGGAGACGATCGTAGACATGCTGGATGTAGTCCTGTGGAACGGCTTGCTACGCCATTTCCACCTGGCGCCTCAGCTGGACCAGCGTTCGTGCTGGACGTGCAGACCGCGTGAGACGACGCTTCATCCAGTCCCAAACATGCTCAATGGGGGACAGATCCGGAGATCTTGCTGGCCAGGGTAGTTGACTTACACCTTCTAGAGCACGTTGGGTGGCGCGGGATACATGCGGACGTGCATTGTCCTGTTGGAACAGCAAGTTCCCTTGCCGGTCTAAGAATGGTAGAACGATGGGTTCGATGACGGTTTGGATGTACTGTGCACTATTCAGTGTCCCCTCGACGATCACCAGAGGTGTACGGCCATTGTAGGAGATCGCTCCCCACACCATGATGCCGGGTGTTGGCCCTGTGTGCCTCGGTCGTATGCAGTCCTGATTGCGGCGCTCACCTGCACGGCGGCAAACACGCATACGACCATCATTGGCACCAAGGCAGAAGCGACTCTCATCGCTGAAGACGACACGTCTCCATTCGTCCCTCCATTCACGCCTGTCGCGACACCACTGGAGGCGGGCTGCACGATGTTGGGGCGTGAGCGGAAGACGGCCTAACGGTGTGCGGGACCGTAGCCCAGCTTCATGGAGACGGTTGAGAATGGTCCTCGCCGATACCCCAGGAGCAACAGTGTCCCTAATTTGCTGGGAAGTGGCGGTGCGGTCCCCTACTTCAATGCGTAGGATCCTAGGGTCTTGGCGTGCATCCGTACGTCGCTGCAGTCCGGTCCCAGGTCGACGGGCACGTGCACCTTCCGCCGACCACTGGCGACAACATAGATGTACTGTGGAGACCTCACGCCCCATGTGTTGAGCAATTCGGCGGTACGTCCACCCGGCCTCCCGCATGCCCACTATACGCCCTCGCTCAAAGTCCGTCAGCTGCACATACGGATCACGTCCACGCTGTCGCGGCATGCTATCAGTGTTAAAGACTGCGATGGAGCTCCGTATGCCACGGCAAACTGGCTGACACTGACCGTGGCGGTGGACAAATGCTGCACAGTTAGCGCCATTCGACGGCCAACACCGCGGTTCCTGGTGTGTCCGCTGTGCCGTGCGTGTGATCATTGCTTGTACAGCCCTCTCGCAGTGTCCGGAGCAAGTATGGTGGGTCTGACACACCGGTGTCAATGTGTTCTTTTTTCCATTTCCAGGAGTGTAGTTAAGTAGTGATTCTCCAACATTTCGTGCTCATTGTCATCAACCTTTGACGATTCGCCATTTCCTGGCGCAATGCCTTTTTTTCTTTTTTTAATCACTTAATGGCGATGATTAAAGAGACAGCGCGCACTACCTAGCTAAAATAATCTCCCCGCGACGAGACAGCTGAGAGATGGTCGACCAAGCCTTTGGGAGAGGTTTAATTCCCCTAGGCTTGTTCCAGTGAAGAGGAGACCAGTGGTGACGCCCAAAGTGACACCATCTGCAGACAGATGGCAACTCGTTGATCATCCGAAGGAATGGAAGAGCTAGCAGGCCGAGGTAGGAGGACTCCAGCCCTGGCAGCAACGTCAGCAACCTCATTTCCCGGGAGATCACTGTGACCAAAAACCCCCATGTACATCATAGTGGTTCCCTTAACAGCGAGCAAATGGGAGCTTTCTTGGACCCGTTGCACTAAGGGATAGACTGTGTACAGCACACAGAGGCTCCGAAGAACACAGAGAGAATCGGAACATATTACACGATTATAAAGCCGTTGTTGCTGCATATTATGAGTGGCCTGATAGATGTCGAAGAACTCTGCTATAAAAATTCAGCAGTTTTGTGGAAGCTGATACCCAAAATAGTCGGTGCCAATGACGAAGGCACACCCTGCATCATGGTCGGTCTTAGAGCCATCATCGTACAAGAAGATGCTATCGCCAGGTTGCGTGCGAAGGTCGAGAAACTTAAAGCGATAGATCCAATGAGGAGTAGTGTCCCTGGCAAGCAATGAAGTCCAAAGCGAACACGGAGCCGCTGCACGAACCCAAGGCGGTGAAGGGTTCACACCCATTGGGGACGTGTCAGGTAGAATGAAGTTAAGCTGCCGAAGCAGTAGCCGAAAGCCAAGTCTGGGAAGTAACAGAGAAGAAGGGTGCACCCCATACTGGCGCTCAAGGGAGTCATCGAAAAAGGAGGCTTTGTTTGCAGAAATAAGATTTCTCAATTTTCCTCGATGGAGAGCAATTGTTGATTCAGTTTGCCGAGAAGTTCAACATAGTCCTTTGCCGTGAATATTTTACCGTGTTGTAAGTAGTTAATAAGTAGGATTCCATCTTTATCTCAAAAGATGGATGCGAGGAACTTGGCTGCTGAACTTTGTATTTTGATCTTCTTTGAACGTAGAGAACTACTGTGTCTCCATTCTTCAAACTGTTCTTTAGTCTCTGGATCATAAGTGTGTTTCGTCCATCGTAGCAACACGATCCAAAATACCTACAGAATCCCTGCGAAACTGGATAAAAATGAACTGTGAAGCAACTATTCGTTCAGAACTTTGTTCTGCATTGAGACATTTGGGAGCCCATTTGGCTCAGGGGGTTTCTCATTTCCGAAGTCTCATGAATAATACGACCCACGCGGCCTCGGGATATGGCCAGGCTCTCTAATATATTTCTAGTAGATATCCGCCGATCATCCGGAATCATTTAATGAACAGCATCCACAGCTTCCAAAATTTGACTTGTGTTGTTCTTTCAGGACGCTCTTCATCTTCAGTAATGAAATGCCCTTTTTTAAATGCATCAACCCAATTCTCAATAGTGCAGTAGGAAGGGAAGTTACCACCCAGTACACCAGACTACCGTCATTAATTCGTTTGGCTGTGTTACCTTTTCAAAAAAGATATTTACAGCACGACTCTCTTTCATTGTTAATTCTCTATTTCCTTGCATCACGTTCACTTCAGGTTTCCGCTGAAAAATAAAAAGAGTGTTATTGCTATCACATATAATGTAAAGAACAAGGTTTAATGCCAAAACATCGGAATTTATCTACAACAATTTTAAATAGGAAGAGCCTAGGACATACCAGCAATCCCCCGTATTGTCTTTCGTGAAGCGCTAAAGAATAACATGCAAGTGGGGTTTTTCAAAAACATGAATCGTTTTTCTGTGTTCATTTATACAACAGAGAAGCATGCAGGTGAGAACGGATACTTCGAAAATTAGTTTGGAGGTGCCAAGTTACCGGCATAGAGTAATGTAAAACCAATTAATGTGGTTCAAAATGGCTCTGAGCACTATGCGACTTAACATCTGTGGGCATCAGTCGCCTAGAACTTAGAACTAATTAAACCTAACTAACCTAAGGACATCACACACATCCATGCCCGAGGCAGGATTCGAACCTGCGACCATAGCAGTCGCGCGGTTCCGGACTGAGCGCCTAGAACGCGAGACCACCGCGGCCGGCAATTAATGTGGGAAATTACTTTTGATGATGGCACAAAGGTAATGAAACATTTGGGTTTTTGTGAACAACAATAACAGAACACAAACGCCATTCAGTGATTGAGCCTTTGGCCTGTTCCGACTATTGCCTACAAGGCAGTACGAAGAGCGGCCTACGATCAGGCCTCCAATCCCTCCAACCCCTATTACTAATAGACGAATAGTCCTACCACTGCTTCTTTCTTCAAGCAGCTCCTCATTTTGCCTCAAGATACTGAGTGGACCCCGCTCAAGACCTCCCTACCGCAGAAATAATCTAAGGAAGTATCTGGAATCAAACCCTGCCCTTCCGCAAGGAAGGCAGCGCCTCTAACAATATGGCCACGGAGGCGGTTGTAAACAACATTTGTTTGCGTAATGGATTTCTGTAATTTAGTCTGCGGAAGGGTTACTACCATCAAAACCAAGATCATTATCCGATAAAATTCTTTGGTATGCACCGTCATATTCTCGAAGATGGCGAACCATCAAAGACATGTGAGCTTAGTTGCAACTAGAGAATAACTTATACAATTTCTAGCAGATGACCTAACAGGCATAACCCATTACTTTGTGGGAAAAAGAGGGTATTGCGAGAAGATCAGTTTAGGCTCCTAGTTACCAAACAGTTCTATTCATACTTGACAGTAAGGAACGGAACCTCAGTACATTCCATAGTGCATTTCAGATGGCGACATTTACATAGGCTGTCAACAGAAAGGAAACAGGATGGGACGGAAGGGACATCAAAGTTCCTCAGAAATTTTGACACTGACGCTTGTGCGTGCGCGCGTGTGTTTGTGTTTGTGTGTGTGTGTGTGAGAGAGAGAGGGGGGGGGGGGGAAGCGTGGGGAGGGGGGAGGGAGGAGGCGAAGATCAGGGAATTCGTCTGCCAGATAACACTGGAGGTTAAACTAGTCTCGCCGCGCTCACTTATAGTTGTCAAGATCGGGACGCTTCTTCTACAAGTGTTCTTCCACAAGAGAGGCCAGAAATGTGAAGCTGAAACATCACTAAGTTTTGCAACACATGGACAAAGAAAAAGCCTGCGCTATGTGTATGTAAGAACATAAATTAACGAGGCAATTGCATTAAATAATCTTTTTTAATGGTTGTAGTCGTGCTACGCTGGGCTCCATCTCGATACAAACGTCTTAATGGGGAAGGCAACCATAACTCAGACACATGATGAATAGCAATAACACCAATCAACACTCGACAGTCATTGAAATTGTCATAAAAATTACAACAGTTAAAAAGCAAAGAGTGATGAGGTGTTTCCAAAAGTTGCATAGCTGTATGAAGATGCTTTATTCGCAATTACCAGTTTTCCATCAGTGTAGATGGATCTTCAGGTTTATCTGTTACAGATACAAATCACCGTGTGAAATTTTTGAAATGGTAGAAATACCGAACCACATTGTTTACATTTAAAAAAATGTTCAAATTGGTGTGAAATCTAATGGGACTTAACTGCTAAGGTCATCAGTCCCTAAAGTTACACACTACTTAACCTAAATTATCCTAAGGACAAACACACACACCCATGCCCGAGGGAGGACTCGAACCTCCGCCGGGACGAGCCGCACAGCCCATGACTGCAGCGCCCAAGACCGCTCGGCTAATCCCGCGCGGCTACATTCAACAAGACACAGTGACGATCACTCACAATGGTCATATTTCCATAGTGTAGAGAGACAATTACGGAATCCCAAAAACAGTGTTGTTGTGGGGTAATATTTCTTATGTACTTATAGTACTTTCCCTAGCGGTTAATTATTTTTAAGCATTTTATCCCTGTTCACATTAACGCTCCATCATTATTAGTTTTTCCCCGGTTTTTTCTAGGTCTGTCTCATTCAGCAGTCATGCTTTGTACATTTTTACGAGCAGCTTTTGGGTGTCCTCAATTTTATTGTGACAGCCCACCATTGTGGTTTGACTTCTACCGGGGATAACTTCCAGGAAGCTGGAACTCTGTCATTATACATCTACATTATTGAAATATAACTAGTCATTGTTTCTTGTTGAACGTCAACAGTATGCTTTTGTATTTCCACCATTCCAAAAATTCACACAACGATTTGTATTTTTGACAGATAAACCTGAAGATGCGTCTACGCTGACGTGAAACCGATAGTTGAGAATAAAGTACCTTCGTACAACTATGCACCTTTTGGAAACATCACATCATTCTTGAAGTTTTAACTGTTGTTATTTTTATGATAATTTGAACGGTTATTGAGTGTTGAGTGTTCTTTTCGCTATCGATCTCATGATTTTGAGATATTTATGAAACAGTTAAACGTATTATTAAAAATTTTAATTTCTTTTTATAGAGAAATAAACGTAATACATTTCATAATATTCTGTTAGTGCTCTATATTCACACTTTTTTCCCTTGCTATGAGTGGACTATTTGGGAGCTGTCGTAGGATAGTGGGTACTGGAATGCATTGTGGGAATTGTAGTAAACGGCTTCACGGAAGGGAATGCAGTGGGAAGGACTGGAGAGATCACTGAGCATAATAACATATGGAGACATGAATATTAAGACAGGATTGAAGGTGAAATTTGCAATAACTTCCTAACCGTTATGAGCACTTTTGGAGTGATGTTAATGGCAAACAGTTCAACTAGAGTTTCAAAAAGTTCATTTTCAGTTTTAGACCATGTACTTATTTACCGTATTCTAACACCTTCTAGCGAGGCGTTTTTAAGCTTGGCTTGCCTTAATACAGTGAACAGAATTGACAATTCCAGACACACAAGAGTAACGTTAACACTGTCAAACCATTAATATAAACACCGTTTAATGATGCATTGAAGCATATATGAGGTACAGAGGTAGAGACATGAGAGTGAAGGTCCAACCAAAAAATTTGCTCAAATGGCTCTAAGCACTATAGGACTCAACATCTGAGGTCATCAGTCCCCTAGACTTAGAACTACTTAAACCTAACTATCCTACGGACATCACACACATCCATGCCCGAAGCAGGATTCAAATCTGCGACCGTAGCAGACCTGTGGTTCCGGACTAAAGCGCCTAGAACCGCTCGGTCACAGGGACGGCGAGGGTCCAACCGCTGTAATTTTGTGTGTGTGTGTGTGTGTGTGTGTGTGTGTGTGTGTGTGTGTGTGTGGGTGTGTGGGTGGGTGGGTGGGTTGTAGCAGCAGAACGTGAAAATCACGTCACCTAAGGACCAGCTACTACCTGTTTGAAATGTATCATTAAATATAAACATTTTTAAATGTTTTCGTAGATTAGGTCAGAAGAACTTTCGTTCCATGGGTCCATAGTGAGGAGATTCTCGACATGTCAGAAAACTACAAGTATTGTAAACACACTTATAAAGAAAAAAGATGTTCTAATGCACCACCATCCACAAACCCTAGGGAAATGGTCGTCATGGATATCCTGTGTTAAGATACAGCTAACAACGAAAAAAAAAAAAGAAATACAACAAACAAACACCAACAGATTCGAGAGAGAAGCGAGCAGTAGTACTAAAATCAAGCTTGAGGGCGACGAATAAAATGGACGTCACTACTGTCAGCTATCAGTCATTGGAATAAGGCGCACAAAACACTGACATTTGTAGTGTTGTGTAGATATTTTTAGTGGAATACAGATAGACAGGTAAATAGGGTAAGAACTCAAACGAAATGCAATATTACTCTTTAACGAGCTACCGGATACAACGAATCCCTCAGATCAAATCTCTCACAAAACAACTCCGAAAAAGGCAGAATTTTTTCAAAGTTCTGTTTCAGCCTGTATATTCATCGCGAACGTAATGCGCCTGCACTGGCGACGTTTATATGCAGCAGCAGACAATAGCGCGAGGTGAGCGAATGTCTGACATACTCGTTTACGTTTCGATGCTGGGCTTGACCTGTAGCTCTTCATCCTGATTTTATTTGTGCTATTTACTACTTTAATATTGCTCACAGACAATAAAAGATGCTTTATAAGTTGTGTTTCGCTCCTTTTTGGTGGGTTTTCAGTGTGACGCAGGAATCCATAGAAGTGCAAGTGCAGATGTCAAACGCGGAGGTTGAAAGGTTTCGTAAGAATAATGAGGCTCAATTTAATTTTATTTCATTGATGGATGAGGACTGTATTGTATTTGAACTGAGAACCTAGAAAAGACGAAGAGGCTTGGTCCCCGCCGCAGCCGTACAGAACCCCACAACAGGCCACCCTCTGCCGCCCCACAGCGAACCTTGGGTTATTATGCGGCTCGCCCTCCACTAAGAAAACCGCTTCAGCGCTTCCCTTCCCGGGGTGAAACGGATGACGAGTAAGAAGACGACGACAGACATAGTTACCCTCCGGTCTGTGGACTGTATTCAGTGGCTGGGAAAGGGTCTGTGTCCCGCGGTACACAACTCTGATTCGTCAGTTCGGGTGTGGCGCTTACAAACATAGGTAGCATGCATTGGAAATTTTACAGAATCTTTTTACGGACCATTTAATTGCATTTATTAAATAAAAAACTACGTAGTTGTTGTTGTGGTCTTCAGTCCTGAGACTAGTTTGATGCAGCTCTCCATGCTACTCTATCCTGTGCAAGCTTCTTCATCTCCCAGTACCTACTGCAACCTACATCCTCCTGAATCTGTTTAGTGTATTCATCTTTTGGTCTCCCTCTCCGATTTTTAACCTCCACGCTGCCCTCCAATACTAAATTAATGATCCCTCGATGTCTCAGAACATGTCATATCAACCGATCCCTTCTTCTAGTCAAGTTGTGTCACAAACTCCCCTTCTCCCCAATACTATTCAATACCCCCTCATTAGTTATATGATCTACCCATATAATCATCAGCATTCTTCTGTAGCACCACATTTCGAAAGCTCCTATTCTCTTCTTGTCCAAACTATTTATCGTCCATGTTTCACTCCCATACATGGCTACACTCCATACAAATACCATGAGAAACGACTTCCTGACACTTAAATCTATACTCGATGTTAACAAATTTATCTTATTCAGAAACGCTTTCCTTGGCATTGCCAGTCTACATTTTATATCCTCCCTACTTCGACCATCATCAGTTATTTTCCTCCCCAGACAGCAAAACTCCTTTACTACTTTAAGTATCTCATTTCGTAATCTAATTCCCTCAGCATCACCCGACTTAATTCGACTACATTCCATCATCCTCGTTTTGCTTTTGTTGATGTTCATCTTATATTCTCCTTTCAAGGCACTATCCATTCCGTTCAACTGCTCTCTAAGTCCTTTGCTGTCTCCGACAGAATTACAATGTCATCGGCGAACCTCAAAGTTGTTATTTCTTCTCCATGGATTTTAATACCTACTCCGAATTTCTCTTTTGTTTCCTTCCCTGGTTGTTCACTGTACAGATTGAATAACGTCGGGGAGACGCTACTATCCTGTCTCACTCCCTTCCCAACCACTGCTTCCCTTTCATGACCCTCGACTCGTATAACTGCCATCTGGTTTCTGTACAAATTGTAAATAGCCTTTCGCTCCCTGTATTTTACCCCTGCCACCTTCAGAATTTGAAAGAGAGTATTCTAGTCAACATTGTCAATAGCTTTCTCTAAGTCTACAAATGCTAGAAACGTTTTATTGTTGTACTCACTGCTGGAAGTAAATGATGAAGACATTCCACACCAACAGTTACGTAAGGAAAAAGTGAAACATATATTTAGGACAATGCTTGACAGAAGTTTCTTTGCGATAATATCAACGGCTATTTACCTATTGTAATATTATTGGATTTCGGATACTTTGCATATGAGATATTTGTCATAAAAGAAAAGGACAGCCAACGACCTGAAGTTCGTAAAGATGCGAAGCATCACAGCGCGAGAGTAAGAGACGAAATATTTTTCTCAATGTGCACCTTTACCAAGACGTGCGACCAGCGTTTAAATAATCTAAATAAACACTATGACCCGCTGGGCGCAGATATTTAAAATCATTACCGCAGCGCTTGATAGCAAGAAGCTGCGAAACAGAAGAAAGAACTATCTTTTGTTAAGAAATATTCTAGAGACTTCATTATCCGTTATACTTTTGGTCGCCGACATGTTAAGACGTACTACATAGCACTGCTACAAGTTGAACTTTTATTTTTTGCAAAAACTATGTGAAACGGCAAACAAACATTTTCGGTAACCCAGGTGAGGATACAATGTACTTACGCGCACTTAAGGACATTTAACTTTTATGAAGAAACGGACTGACAAAGCTGCGTACAAAAGAAATATCAAATGTAAGTCATGAATTTATTGTGTATTTGTCAATGTCTAGAAGTTTAAAGCCAATTTGTTCAAAATACACTCCTGGAAATTGAAATAAGAACACCGTGAATTCATTGTCCCAGGAAGGGAAAACTTTATTGACACATTCCTGGGGTTAGATACATCACATGATCACACTGACAGAACCACAGGCACATAGACACAGGCAACAGAGCATGCACAATGTCGGCACTAGTACAGTGTATATCCACCTTTCGCAGCAATGCAGGCTGCTATTCTCCCATGGAGACGATCGTAGACATGCTGGATGTAGTCCTGTGGAACGGCTTGCCATGCCATTTCCACCTGGCGCCTCAGTTGGACCAGCGTTCGTGCTGGACGTGCAGACCGCGTGAGACGACGCTTCATCCAGTCCCAAACATGCTCAATGGGGGACAGATCCGGAGATCTTGCTGGCCAGGGTAGTTGACTTACACCTTCTAGAGCACGTTGGGTGGCACGGGATACATGCGGACGTGCATTGTCCTGTTGGAACAGCAAGTTCCCTTGCCGGTCTAGGAATGGTATAACGATGGATTCGATGACGGTTTGGATGTACCGTGCACTATTCAGTGTCCCCTCGACGATCACCAGAGGTGTACGGCCAGTGTAGGAGGTCGCTCCCCACACCATGATGCCGGGTGTTGGCCCTGTGTGACTCGGTCGTATGCAGTCCTGATTGTGGCGCTCACCTGCACGGCGGCAAACACGCATACGACCATCATTGGCACCAAGGCAGAAGCGACTCTCATCGCTGAAGACGACACGTCTAAATTCGTCCCTACATTCACGCCTGTCGCGACACCACTGGAGGCGGGCTGCACGATGTTGGGGCGTGAGCGGAAGACGGCCTAACGATGTGCGGGACCGTAGCCCAGCTTCATGGAGACGGTTGCGAATGGTCCTCGCCGATACCCCAGGAGCAACAGTGTCCCTAATTTGCTGGGAAGTGGCGGTGCGGTCCCCTACGGCACTGCGTAGGATCCTACGGTCTTGGCGTGCATCAGTGCGTCGCTGCGGTCCGGTCCCAGGTCGACGGGTACGTGCACCTTCCGCCGACCACTGGCGACAACATCGATGTACTGTGGAGACCTGACGCCCCACGTGTTGAGCAATTCGGCGGTACGTCCACCCGGCCTCCCGCATGCCCACTATACGCCCTCGCTCAAAGTCCGTCAACTGCACATACGGTTCACGTCCACGCTGTCGCGGCCTGCTACCAGTGTTAAAGACTGCGATGGAGCTGCGCATGCCACGGCAAACTGGCTGACACTGACGGCGGCGGTGCACAAATGCTGCGCAGCTAGCGCCATTCGACGGCCAACACCGCGGTTCCTGGTGTGTCCGCTGTGCTGTGCGTGTGATCATTGCTTGTACAGCCCTCTCGCAGTGTCCGGAGCAAGTATGGTGGGTCTGACACACCGGTGTCAATGTGTTCTTTTTTCCATTTCCAGGAGTGTAGATTAATATTTTACGATGCAGTAATTTTCTTCTTATTCTTTTCTTTCACTAACAAAAATGTTGTTCAAATTGTATATGAGCTTTGTTACAGGTTCGCTGTTTATGGCGGTGTCTCGATTGTACTTGGGAGACCGCTTATGTGTTCAACTTCCGAACTGTTAATCTTTCTCTTACGAAATTCCACCAATTTGTTTTCATTTCCATTTTTATATTCAAATAGGTCCCTTAGGTATTTTCATCGAAGATTCTGATTGCGTGAAGGCAATCCGGGTCAAAAGGTCAATTAAGAAAACCCCTTCGCATAATCAATCCGTACGTCTCCTGAACACAATCGAGAACCGACGCATCGGTGATCAATTAATAATCTCTCCCTGTTTCTAAGTCGTACTAATAAACGGCCACACAGGATAGCCGTAAGTACGCAATCTAGCATTAGGTTGCATTTTGTCAGTAAATATTACCAACCAACAGTTACAGCATCACTGCTATTACTTACTACTATTTCTTATACAGAATAAGCACGTTCCTAACGCCAGACTATTAAATGAAAAATGAACTCACAGAACTGGGGTTAATTGAAAACTTGCGTATAAATTAAGTTTTAATGCAGCTTGCTGCCTTCTTTTAAAGTAATATCTATGTTAATTCGAAATAAATTCGTTGACTGCGAATATCTTGGCATCAGCTGTGTTAGGTATAGATATACTACCCGTTAGTGACATACGAAAATTTGTGCCGGACAGGTATTTAAACCCGATTTTTTTGTTTATAGCGAGCGGTCGACTTAACCATTTTGTCTGTCTGTACCCGCTAGTTTGTTTCGAATTAATTTCGGACGGCTCTCAGTCGTCATTAATGACTGTTCATCCAGACACGCAAATAAACAATACCCATGTGTTGCGTTCAGGTTGAAAACATGAAAGAAAATTCCAGCTCTGAGACAAACACTGGAACTCCAGCAGGATGTCCCATAACAGTTTTTTCTGTTGGAAGTGAAGCTGATTTGTCAGTCTGAATCCCACAAAAGAAAAAAATAAGAAGAAAAATAAAATTGCTGCAAGGAAAATCCCGATATTTACAAAACAGAGTAGCTTCACTATTATCTGAAACTAAAAGCAATGGAAGTTCATAGCTTCCACATGGCGAACGGTAATGAATTTAAAAACTTATTTGATAAGTTTTTAACTACAGATTTATCATAACTTGTTGCAGTAGCATTTCCTTTCGTAAAAGTTTTCATTTAGCCGGTCTGATTACTTTCGTTTCGTAAGAATGTCTATTTCGAGCCGTAGCAGTATACAGCTATCGTTTCGCGTTCTCTCATTTGCAATACGACGTCGAGCGTAACGCTTGACTTCATACAGATCAAATGAACTGCCCTCTTTCATTTCTGTACGCTACCTATTTTGTGGTTCTACTATTCATAAGCCCCGGTGAACCAGATTGTTTAGTTCCTGCTCAGTGAATTGCTCCCTCTGTTTATTGATTGCATAGCCACTGAATTGCTATTTATCTATTTAATGGGATAATAATAATTATTAAAAGGTGGCAATTTTATTTAAGCACCGTTTTTTACTCTTTCGATTGTTGCGAGTCAGCGATAGTGCAATGTTGCTCGCTTTGGAGAATACACAATTTATAAGAATTATTTGATCCAGGAAACACTTTTGCGATCACGGTTGCGATTTAGACGGTATTCGTGAATTGTACTGATTAAAAGTTATCGTTTCCGAAACACGCAGGTTCGATTAAAGCTGTGTGCACTTTTGCGCGTATAATGAAAGTATTCATAACACGTCGCGTAAAGAAAAGAAACATGCGAATCACAACCGTGATAAAACGAAGTAAATATATGATAACATAAACGTTCTTCGCTGTTATTCAGGACAGGCTCAGATTAGACCTTGCAATTTTTAGTTATAGGAAATGACAAGACGTGACACTTGCGAGATATTTGTTTTGAATAAATTGTATTTACCTTCTCTCTCTCTCCTTTTTACAGCCTTTATACCTTCACATCGATTAAGGAACTTTTCCTTCTCTACCGACTAGTACGAGAACAAAATTCAGACTCAACAAAATGTCTTACATCGAATTATTACATGCCTAACCCTTAACAATCATATATAGTTTCGTAGTACAAACAATGCTAATTTATTCCGTGCACTAGAAAACTTTGATGCACTGAGCACAAAAATGAAAATAATAAAATTATAATTACATTTTTAATATCATTAATACTTCTTTAAATCATGAAAATACATCGTCGTAATATTAATTTTCATCGTTGTAGCACTACATCAGGCAGAATGAGGTAAATGTCACTTGAGGTAGCAGAGTGATATGACAACGATGAACAGACCAGAAAGGTAAGATCGAGCTCTATCTCCGACTGACTGTTGCTATGGTAGCTGTCCTGTGAACAAATAGCTGCCAATCACTTTGTTGTTATGATCCGCGTATAATACAGCTCTGACGTACAGGTGCGTACAGAGCGGAAACCAGCTCAGTCAATTGTCTCTTACTGACAACCGCCGACTGCTACAGGACAGCGGAGACGATGCCGTGAATGCGAGCACTTTTGAGTCTACTGCTTTTGCGTGTCAGCAGAGGCGGAACATACCCGAGCGACAAAGCGCATTCCAGGAGTTCCTCGCGTAGACCAGCACTTCATTCAGATCCCTGTGTGAACCATTACTGAGATCGCTTACGGTCGCCTCTGGTGAATTGAAAACGAAATTGGCGAGGGCAGAGAAGAAGACAGGTTTCTGTGCAGCGCGGTGGCAGTGATCCAGAAACGTGAACAATAAACTTTTTGCCAAATTTTGTTCGGCGGTATAACTGCTGTCACAATCACACCGACAACCTTTGAGGAACGTCATATTATGCACAGAGGGTCGTTTTTTCGCGAGGAACACATTATTTTAACATAGTATTCACATTAGATGTCTATAAAGTTCTGAAAATGTATAACAGTTACTGCACCGAAATTACGACGTATAAGAACCTTTGAGGAAGGTCAGATCACGCACAGAGAATTGTTTTGTGCTAAGGAACACATTATTTTAACCTAGCGTTCATGGGTTATTCACGTAAGACGCCTACAAAGCCCTGATAATGTATAGCAGTTATTGTACCGAAGTTACGTCATATTAAATAGATGCTCGAGTAAATTTTTAACAAGAATTCAGACAGTCTTTTCTGAGCTTCATTGCAACCTTCACACGTTTTGCAATAACAGCAATTTAACTCTGTTGAACATAGCAGAATTATGTTTCGAGTCGGTCATCACCTCAGAATTTAGTGGTTTTTGCAGTAATAAACAACTGAGAAACTGATCGGTTGATAAATTTGAAGGAAGGCATCGTTGCTCCAGGTTCCATTTTAAAACTGCCCGCTATTAAGCACTATTAGTCTCGAGCGCCTTTGTTTTCAAGAGCATCTAAAAACGTAACAAATATCAAATAAATGAAAGTTACACAATAAACCAAAAACCTGTACGGCAGTACTGGATGAGTGTTTTCTCAAATTGAGGAATTACCGTGACAGATGTGGACAGACCGTCCTCGCTAAATGCAAACCACATGCCATGCATGATTGTGGAAAGTACGGTCATCTAAATGCATGATCTAAAATACAAAATCATGGAGTGGTAGTATTTGTGAGAGATACAGTATTAACACACAAACTATGCGCCCTATCTAAGACGTCATCACCATGACGTCCCAAACCACGCAACCTTATGGACGACATAACTGGCATGATGTGACACAGCGCTCCTCTTTATCAGAGACGCCACAATCATGACGTCATAAGCCCCGCTCCTTGTCTTATGACATGAAATTAGCTGGAAATGCAAAAAATGCTGACGAAATAAACAATCAGTGTGTATCCATCATGTTCAATTCGATCGATTAGACTTCTTTTTATACGAAGCTTCAGCAGAATTGTGTAAAATGGCGTTATATTCAAAGAAGTATTGGCAGTATTACAGTATTTCCATTTCGAAAAAAACACGTGAGCTTGACCTGAATTTTGTAAATTGGGGCACTTATATTATAAACACGTTTCCAGATGCGAGTACCGATGCTGGCTGGATGAACGACGGAGAAGGCCTTGACCACTTCAGCGTTATAAACAACTGACATTTCTGCAAAGACGTTTTCAGGAGGGTAGTGATACTCAAAAAGACAACACTGGAATGTTATTAGGTCACATAGCCCAGCTGCGGCCTGTGCATGGTAAGACATGCTTCTTGCTACAGGCTGCCGTGCCGTGGCTGAGAGAGAAGCCACAGCCTAACAGTGTAGAAAAGCTGTGTTCTGTGACGACCCATGAACTTCATTACAGATTTGTGTTCGAAAGCAATAATTCGGGAATTATTAGCAGTTCTTCGGTGTTTATGAAAGTGAGATCTGATATACGATTAAAGATATGAATATCAAATTGAGTTTAATTCACGGTCTTATTGTCTTATTCTGGATTTTTATGGTATAAATTTCACTTAGTATTACAGTCACGTAAAATAAATCGCTACACCAAAAAATAATTAATGTAGAATAATGAAATTTTGGTAATACATTTGTCTACGTAACATATTTAAGTGTCGCAGAGGAGCCGGGTGTCAGTTTGTGGGATTGAGTTCCATGCCTGTTGCTCTCGTTCGGTCAGTACAGGGACGGTTATTGCTGGTTGTGGAAAGCGCTGGAGGTGTCGGCCGATGATGTCCCATATGTGCTCGATTGGACACAGGTCTCCTGATTAAGCAGGCCGAGACAACACGTCGAGACTCTGTAGGGCATGTTGGGTTACAAAAGCATTATGTGGGCGAGCGATATCCTGTTGGAAAATACCCTATGGAATGCTGTTCATGAGTGGCAGCACAACAGGTAATATCACCAGATTGACCTACATGTTTTCAGTCAGGTTGCGTGGGATAACCAAGAGAGTGCTCCTGCTGTCGTATGAAATAGCATCAGAGACCTATCTCCAGTTGTAGATCCAATGTGTCTAGCACGCAGACATGTTGGTTGCAGGCCCTCAACTGGCATCCTACTAACATCACGGCCATCACTGGCACCAAGGCAGAACCAGCTATCATCAACAAACACGACAGACCACCCTGACCTCCAATGAGCTCTCGCTTGACACCACCGAAGTCGCAAAGGGCGGTGGTTCAGTGCCAGTGGAATACACGTTAAGGGCGTCTGACCCGGAGCTATCCATGAAGTAACCGAGCTATAACAATTTACTGTGTCGCTGCGGTGGTAACTGCTGCTCAAATTGCTCCTGTAGATGCAGTACGATGCGCCAGAGCTATATGCCGAACACCATGGTCTCCCCTCTCGGTAGTACCGTAGCCCGGTCTTTTTGCAACCGTATGTTCTAGTGACCACCGCTGCCAGTAACCGTAAGCAGTAGCTAATTTCCTCCCAAGTCTTAGAGCAGTATCGCAAAAGGAACACACAGCTTCTCGTGGTCCTATTACACAACCTTCTTCAAACTCAGTGGTTTTTGTCACCTTAAAAACATTTTTCACCAACGTAAACTCACCACGTCCAATCTCAAAGGCAACACGATCGTTACAGCGTCTATTTGAAGCAGACCTGATTTGTGTTCTCATAGTGGCGCTACTAGCGCCACTATTATGTGACTGGCGCAAAATGACTAGACGTCATCTTTCAGATACACAAAAATGCCTAAAAACTTTTGTTGTGTCGCACAACTCCGTTTTGGTATGGCAGTTTTTTTCCGTAGTTTATGTCGAGTGGAGACTTTAAATTACATTGATAGCCGTCGATGGTTGGTTTTGGATGTACCAATAATGCCATCAGATTACAGTTTCGCTTTTTCCACTTTTCGTACCCTAATAATTTGATAATGTTTGTTACTTAAATCATGAAATTTGCTTATAACTAGAAAATTATACGCTTTCTCATTCCATGCTCATTTACACATTTAGAGAAATGCATTAAAAGTCATATTAAGTTAACATGATATCTGAATACCTCCCTCAAAGTATGTTCGCCTTATTTGAAAAGAACAGACACGTGCCAAAAAGCCGTCTACGTCACAATGACGACTCATGTCATCGCTGCAAAAACAGCTCAACATAGAGTCGCTGCGCCACTCTTGTTTTGCATTTTTGTGAACATAAGATGCGTATCAATCAACTCTTCGCTGGTAAATCTAGACGTGTTGATGTGTATTACGATTAATGTAATACAAACACTGCCAGAAAAACAAACTGAGACGGAAACAAGAAGTTCGGAATGCGCGTTTGAAGACGAGAAGTGCGCATTATTGTTGTCAACAGTAACGGTGTGAACTGCCCAAGTTTCAAGACACACACCTTATTTGTTCGTCATATCCATTGTTGGGCAGTTATGTAGACTGTTGTACTGATACAGAAGAAATACAACAAGCTACCGGAAGCCACAAGTGACAACGCCCTCACAACGAAGTACTGTTGGTGGGATTCGCATTTATTATTTTCAAGACACACACCTTATTCGTTCGTCATATCCATTGTTGGGCAGATATGTAGACTGTTGTACTGATACAGAAGAAATACAACAAGCTACCGGAAGCCACAAGTGACAAAGCCCTCACAACGAAGTACTGTTGGTGGGATTCGCATTTATTAGATTTGGTGAATCTTATTTTTACCTTGTGTGTGTTTTGAAGGCAATTGCAAGCTTTATTGATGAACACGTTTGCATGCTTGCTTTCAACACCGGTTATTAATGTACGAGCATTTCATATTTTTAATGGCTTATCTGATGCTTATATTAACCAGTGATCTTTCAATGTTAATCACATAAAGATGAAACCTAGGCAAGTGTATTCCCGAAATTTCATTACTCTACGCTAATTATTTTTTGGTGCTGCGATGTTTTCCATCAGTGTAGATTTACGTGTTTTTCGTAATGGTGCTTTGCGATATATAGCGGCGCAACTCTAAATTCTTGCCTTCTTTCTTGTATTTCATGGTCATCCCCCCACAATCAGAAAACTGGACGTGACAGACATTACCAGAGAGATCTCAATTTGGCTTTTCGAATATGTGAACATGTTTCAGTTCAGGTGGAAACGATATGTTAGCGAAGTTTATTATTTCTATATATGGATAATATTCAAACACATTTTCTGCATGCTGATTTACGTGTTACAAACCTGCCAGAATTGACCACTTAAAACAGGCATTGCCCTGTGAGAAAACGTTTGTTACTGTATGTTTATTTGCTATTTCTTTTGGGAATTTTGTATACAGTCCTACCTACAACCCCATATTTTCACTAACATTAACACACAATTGAACTGTTTCTTTCGATGTACAACAGGGATCTCTCTCTTAAAAAATCTCCAGTTTCCTTAACAGCTTATCAATAATGTTAGTTGAGTACCACTCGTCACTAATTTTGGAGGGCATTAAACTTACACTCTTTGCATATACATATATTTCTTCTACTTCACCTGATTCGGGCAAGAGAAAATTGCAGGCTAGTGAAAAATTGATTTTAAGAGGTTAGTTAATTTGCCTCACTCTGTTCTCAGAGACGCAAGGATAGGCACCCAAGAAGTGTCTAGGACTTTTAAACCAACCTTGTTAACTATTACACCTATATATGTTCGAATTTAAAAACGCATTCAGCAGTAACCCATTCAATATCACTGATCGAATTTAGTTTATTGCACTTCGCAGATAGTTCATCCATTATTGTCAACAACAAGCAAACAGGATTACTAAATTCCACGCTTCACCTAAAGAAATTTATCGTTCTTTCACTAATGCAATAATATTGCTAAGTTAGTCTCAAAGTGGACAATATTCACAACGTTCAGACTTCCGCGACTTGTCTGCTGGTGTTCAGTCTTCAACCGCTGTTCTGATTGGATATTAGGTGACAGCCACTGCAGTCCTTTTACTGCTGCTCTGATTGGGTACTAGATGAGCATTGATGCTTTCTCTCCGCCTTCACCCCCCCCCCCCCCCTACCAGCTCATTCAGATTCAGTAACACTAAATAAGAACAAAAGCAACGTGAACTAGAGCAAGTAATCAGTGGCTGCAAGATGTTGGATTGTTAATAGTGATCTGTGTGTCGAGCTTTCATTTTCTGCAGAGTATTTTGTGATTTCGAAGGGCCTGAATTTCCCCACGATAAGGCATCGACTTTTTCCACGAGAGGGCCGCCACTGCTCTGCCTCTCCATTTACCTGCAGATTATGCAGCACCGAATAAGCAAAATCCATCCCCCGAACTACAGCAAACACACTCACTCAGATTCTCATACTACAGGCATACAACGTTTCTTAAAAGCGTTGGCTGATTAAAGGGTAAATTGCTCGGTTATGGGCGAACTACTTCTTTTTCTGTTAGAAGTTTATAAAATCAACAAGGGTTATGTACAAACTACTGCCTAGGTGTCTCTTCAACAGATTCTAATTTCAGGTTCTCACAATCAATGAACGTGGCATAATATAATTCTGAAGGATGGGGAAAAGATTATGGTTCAATGTGCCGTCAACAACAAGGTCATCAGGGATGGAGCACATACTCGGATTGGAGACTGAAGGAAAAGAAACGGGCTGTCTCCTTTTCAAACCAACCTTCCCAACATTTGAATTAAGAGTTTTAGGGAAACAACTGACACCCACATCTATACGTCCGAACAGGGATTAGATCTCTACTACTCCCGACTCTCATCTCATATGGTGAAGCACAGTTCTGCTGGGGAATCACGTCTGTGCAAAAAATATTTGTAGAATCCCTGATGTGAGAAGAAATGAATCGATCTGGGGTAATTACAACTTCTGACATTGCTGGCAATGAAAATAGGATACATGTCTCATAGATGTATCATATTTCCTCCAACGGGGATCCCACATTAATTCATCCTGTAATTGTCACAATGTATGAACCACACCAATTATAAAATTCACAGTTTTCTGTGTTTTATTAATCGCGATTCGATGCTCTCTTCGTCGGATCGACAATTTTTGTGCAACTGCTACAGTTTTTGAAACATTACTCCAAGAAACTGTTCGTCCATAAGCTTGGGCATCCGCAGAAAATTATCCAGGAAGGGGAAAAATTCTAAAATTGTAAGTTTTGATTTAACTGATTTGTTGAAACCATGTTGTACACCAATCATTAATTTTGAAACGAAGTATACAAAACTAATTGTATCTCAGAAGATTGATAATTATTCACTTAGTACCTTTAAGGTAGAATACTTTGATAGCTAAACGATATGCATATCTCAATAGTGAATGCAATCTTTTCATGTTTTTAGGGCTAATATGGATGCTACCTTTTTTATCCAATCATCTGAAATTATATCTTCACGTTACTAATCCAGGATAACCAATGTTTTATGAAATACAGGTAGAAAATATTCACAAAGAACCCATTATATTTCAGTAATGTTAGGCTCAAACCGAAAGTAAAAATTAACGCATTTTATCAAATGTATGTGTATGCTCCACATCTCCTCCAAAACCAATGGGCTGATTTCAACCAAATTTGGTACACATGTCCCTTACTGTCAGAGAACAATCGGTGTGAGGGTAAGAGCCATCAAACTATCATAGTTCAGGAGATAAAACGTTATAAACATCGAATTGTGTGAAAAACTGCTGCATCATGCAGGAAGTTTAAATTTATTACTTCTTTATACAGGGTGTTTCAAAAATGACCGGTATATTTGAAACGGCAATAAAAACTAAACGAGCAGCGATAGAAATACACCATTTGTTGCAATATGCTTGGGACAACAGTACATTTTCAGGCTGACAAACTTTCGAAATTACAGTAGTTACAATTTTCAACTACAGATGGCGCTGCAAGTGATGTGAAAGATATAGAAGACAACGCAGTCTGTGGGTGCGCCATTCTGTACGTTGTCTTTCTGCTGTAAGCGTGTGCTGTTCACAACGTGCAAGTGTGCTGCGGACAACATGGATTATTCCTTAGAACAGAGGATTTTTCTGGTGTTGGAATTCCACCGCCTAGAATACAGTGTTGTTGCAACAAGACGAAGTTTTCAACGGAGGTTTAATGTAACCAAAGGACCGAAAAGCAATACAATAAAGGATCTGTTTGAAAAATTTCAACGGACTGGGGACGTGACGGATGAACGTGCTGGAAAGGTAGGGCGACCGTGTACGGCAACCACAGAGGGCAACGTGCAGGTAGTGCAGCAGGTGATCCAACAGCGGCCTCGGGTTTCCGTTCACCGTGTTGCAGCTGCGGTCCAAATGACGCCAACGTCCACGTATCGTCTCATGCGCCAGAGTTTACACCTCTATCCATACAAAATTCAAACGCGGCAACCCCTCAGTGCCGCTACCATTGCTGCACGAGAGACATTCGCTAACAATATAGTGCACAGGATTGATGACGGCGATATGCATGTGGCCAGCATTTGGTTTACTGACGAAGCTTATTTTTACCTGGACGGCTTCGTCAATAAACAGAACTGGCGCATATGGGGAACCGAAATGCCCCATGTTGCAGTCCCATCGTCCCTGCATCCTCAAAAAGTACTGCTCTGGGCCGCTATTTCTTCCAAACTAATCATTGGACCATTTTTCAGATCCGAAACGATTACTGCATCACGCTATCTGGACATTCTTCGTGAATTTGTGGCGGTACAAACTGCCTTAGACGACACTGCGAACACCTTGTGGTTTATTCAAGATGGTGCCCGGCCACATCGCACGGCCGGCGTCTTTAATTTCCTGAATGAATATTTCGATGATCGTGTGATTGCTTTGGGCTATGCGAAACATACAGGAGGCGGCGTGGATTGGCCTCCCTATTCGCCTGACATGAACCCCTGTGACTTCTTTCTGTGGGGACACTTGAAAGACCAGGTGTACCGCCAGAATCCAGAAACAATTGAACAGCTGAAGCAGTACATCTCATCTGCATGTGAAGCCATTCCGCCAGACACATTGTCAAAGGTTTCGCGTAATTTCATTCAGAGACTACGCCATATTATTGCTACGCATGGTGGATATGTGGAAAATATCGTACTATAGAGTTTCCCAGACCGCAGCGCCATCTGTTGTTGACAATTGTAACTACTGTAATTTCGAAAGTTTGTCTGTCTGAAAATGTACTGTTGTCCCAAGCATATTGCAACAAACGGTGTATTTCTATCGCTGCTCGTTTAGTTTGTATTGCCGTTTCAAATATACCGGTCATTTTTGAAACACCCTGTACTAACTCTAGTCGCAAAATATTTCGCATACATTACCCATAAATACTGCTGAATGTAACTACACAAATATATCATTGCACGACATGTAGTTCAAGAGATGTGATGTCAGGAAGACTGAGATCCGTGAAAAACTGCCACATCCAGCATGACGTATTAATTTTGTAACGTCTTTAGTAGTAACACTGTTCGCAACAAACTTCGCAGACAATATCCATAGGAGCTGGGCCAAAATAGAGGGAGTGGAAGGTGTACAGAGAGAGGGGAAGGAGAAAATGGACAGAGAAATGAAACAGGATGCAGTGGACGGAGAAAGGGGGCCGAGGAGATGGGCAGAGAGAGGGAGGATGAGGAGATGGATAGAGGAGGACGGAGGAAATGGGGTAATAGGACTGGAAAACATACCCGGGCAACACCAGGCACTGAGCTAGTTTGAAATGCAAAAAATCAGAACGACTAAGAAAATCCTGCTAGATAGAAAAAAATAACACGTAAAATGACACTTAAATGTTCGACAAAATGAAGAAACAGAGAACAAACTTTAAAAACCACTTACTCAACCTTGATGACATCTACAATACTTTGTTTACATAAGTAACTTCACACCTGATTACGTTAATGGAATTATTGCGTTACTTCCATGCTTTCTATTTTTAATGTAGTTTGACGAACGGAAGTTGAATAAAATTTGTTTTGAAAGGTACATATCTTTTGTTGGTTAGAAAAATCGTATCGAGGACCCAGAATTCGACTTGGTGAATGCTTGAAATCTTTCATAACCGCTCTCAAATTGGACAGTAGAGCCAACTTTTAACAACCTGAGACTACATCCAAGGCAGTTTTCGTCTCTCAAGTTTGTCACATTATTGTACAGTCAGGCCAACTGGCCTGCAGAATTCGTAGTTCTATGACTGAATTTGGCGCTGTATTTCACCTCATGGAGTTTGAGAAAGTCCTTATCCGTAGAGAAGACACCTTTTCGACCTCGAAATTTCACACTTTTTCCCATCTCTTCTTTCCCAGAAAACGGCATTAAGCTTTTCGATCAATTCATTTAGCTCCCAAGATACTTACGAATGTACGCAGCTCAGTATGGCATATACACGTTTTTTTTTAGAGTCCATTACAGTTGCTCTGTAGTTAAAGCTGAATGTATGTTCAGCAAGCCATGACATGTCTTATTCGTCCAAAGAAAACGGACAACTACTGCTGTGATTTCGTTGTGCTACAAAGGGAGGGGACGTCCTTATGAGAACTGGGGGTGAATGACGGGCACAAACACTGCTGCCATGTTTTTGCTCTGGAAATTGACATCGGAAACAACGCGTCAGGGGATCTATAGTCCGGTAAGGATTGTAAGACGAAGTGAAGGAGAAAAGATTGAAGCCATGATTCTGTAGAGTTTCGCATCCGTCTTGTGTATACGACAGCGCCGAAATCTGCACCACATGTAGGAATCGGCATAATTTCCCGTGTATCGAATTACAACAAAGAAATCCAAGTCATATAGTAATTGTCAAAGTGATAAACCTGAAGCTCAGTACAGTCACAAATAATCATACACTGCCGGAAAACAAATCACCATCCTCAAGGACAAAGTCATTTTATTGACATATGAGGTGACAAGTAGTTCATCATTTTAGGAGTTTATGATAACAAATTCAGATCAGTGTCTCAGTGAAGGGTGCCCAAATAGTCGCATCGATACATGGTGTATCCTCCCACTGGCGACAACGCAGGTGCGTATTCTCGCAAGCAAACGATTATAAAGGTACCGAATGGCATCTGCAATAGATTGTCCCAAGCATCTTGTGCCTTTTGTTGCAATTCGACAGTGTTTCTTATTGGCCCTAGAGGACGAGTAGGTTCGGCCGGCCAGGGTGGCCGAGCGTTTCTAGGCGCTTCAATCTGGAACCGCGTGACCGCTACGGTCGCAGGTTCGAATCCTGCCTCGAGCATGGATGTGTGTGATGTCCTTAGGTTAGTTCTAAGTTCTAGGGGACTGATGACCTCAGAAGTTAAGTCGCGTAGTGCTCAGAGCCATTTGAACCATTTTTGAACGTGTAGGTTCCCATTCTCATATGCTTTCAATTGGTGAGAGATATGGCGAATTTGCTGGCCGGGGCAGTTATTGTACACCACGAAGGGCATGTAACGTCGCAGCAGCCGTATGAGGACTTTGACTGTTCTGCTGAAAAAGCACGTCACTTCCCTGTCGAAAAAAATTACAGCAGCCTGGGGATAACAGCCTGTGAAATCTAGCGGACGCTGGTCACTTCAGCCTGAATCACCAGCTGAGATTGTGAATTGTAATTGATGGCCCCTCGCACCATGAAGCCTTCGGTGGGACCTGTGTGTTGTGGGTGAATGCACTCCAGAATAGGCCACTCACCTGGTCTACGTCATAGACTTGTGCGTCTATCACTCGCATTCAGGCAGAACATACTCTCATAACTGAAGACAGCAGAGAGTCACCCCACTTTCCAGTTGACTCCTTCACGACATCAAAGCAGCCGTGCTTGGTGGTGTCGTGATGTCAGTAGCAGCATCATGGTCTCAGGCACACGTGGTCTTAATCCTGCTGCCAGTAGGCGATTCCAAATGGTTCCTGGGGACGCAACAGGTGCAATATGTGTCTTGATTTCGTCCCTGGATGATGTTCGGTCGACCACCGCAGCTCATACAATGCATCGATATTGGCGCGCGTTTCTACTTACTGGACGTCCAGAACCTGATCTACAAGTATGGGATCGTTCCACAGACCACTGTTGAAAGCAGAGACACTCCACCGATACATTGTGTCCAACACGTGGAGCAGTCGGTCGATACGTCCACCCAGCTTCCCTCAGGCCCATAGTGCGACTCGTTCAAACGGCTGAAGCTGTTCAACAGATATTCGCACTCGTCGGTGGGGCATATTTATACCCTAGAATTAATGTTGCGTACGCTGGTCACTTCTAAACTCTTCACAGTCATGGCGCACATAATCAAAACATACACTACTGGCCATTAAAATTGCTACACCACGAGGATGACGTGCTACTGACGCGAAATGTAACCGATAGGAAGAAGATGCTGTGATATGCAAATGATTAGCTTTTCAGAGCATTCACACAACACTGGCGCCGGTGGCGACACCTACAACGTGCTGACATGCGGAAAGTTTCCAACCGATTTCTCATACACAAACAGCAGTTGGCCGGCGTTGCCTGGTGAAACGTTGTTGTGATGCCTCTTGTAAGGAGGAGAAATGCGTACCATCACGTTTCCGACTTTGATAAAGGTCGGATTATAAAAAAAATGGCTCTGAGCACTATGGGACGTAACATCTGTGGTCATCAGTCCCCTAGAACTTAGAACTACTTACACCTAACTAACCTAAGGACATCACACACATCCATACCCGAGGCAGGATTCGAACCTGCGACCGTAGCGGTCACGCGGTTCCGGCCTGAGCGCCTAGAACCGCTAGACCACCGCCGCCGGCGTCGGATTATAGCTTATCGCGATTGCGGTTTATCGTATCGTGACATTGCTGCTCGCGTTGGTCGAGATCCAATGACTGTTAGCAGAATATGGAATCGGTGGGTACAGGAGGGTAAGACGGAACGCCGTGCTGGATCCCAAAGGCCTCGTATCACTAGCAGTCGAGATGACATGCATCTTATCCGCATGGCTGTAACGGATCGTCAGCCACGTCTCAATCCCTGAGTCAACTGATAGGGACGTTTGCAGGACAACAACCATCTGCACGAACAATTCGACGACGTTTGCAGCAGCATGGGATATCCGCTGGGAGACAATGGCTGAGGTTACCCTTGACGCTGCATCACAGACATGAGCGCCTGCGATGGTGTACTCAACGACGAACCTGCGTGTACGAATGGCAAAACGTCATTTTTTTCGGATGAATCCAGTTTCTGTTTACAGAATCATGATGGTCGCATCCGTGTTCGGCGGCATCGCGGTGCACGCACGTTGGGAGCGTGTATTCGTCATCGCAATACTGGCATACCACCCGGCGTGATGGTATGGGGTGCCATTGGTTACACGTCTCGGTTACCTCTTGTTCGCATTAATGACACTTTGAACAGTGGACGTTACATTTCAGATGTGTTACGACCCGTGGCTCTACCCTTCATTCGATCCCTGCGAAACTCTACATTTCAGCAGGATAATACACGACCGCATGTTGCAGGTCCTGTACGGGCCTTTCTAGATACAGAAAATGTAAAATGTTCGACTGCTACCCTGGCCAGCACATTCTCCAGATCTCTCTCCAATTGAAAACTTCTGGTCAATGGTGACCGAGCAACTGACTCGTCACAATACGCCAGTCACTACTCTTGATGAACTGTGGTATCGTGTTGAAGCTGCACAGGCAGCTGTACCTGTACACGCCATCCAAGCTCTGTTTGACTCAATGCCCAGGCCTATCAAGGCCGTTATTACGGCCAGAGGTGGTTATTCTCGGTACTGATTTATCAGGATCTATGCACTCAAATTGCCTGAAAATGTAATCACATGTCAGTTCTAGTATAATATATTTGTCCAATGAATACTCGTTTATCATTTGCATTTCTTCTTGGTGGAGCAATTTTAATGGCTCCTGCACGCCATCTACTAGCCAACGACCGTGACGAATTGCATACATTACAAGTCTTCACTATCCACATATCATACGTTGGCGCCACAGAATACACTCCTTGATGCCGTAGCATTTCTTTTTCTTTTCCAGCGATGTGCAGAGAAATGTGCGAGGATTCTGTAATGAATAAGGAGGATGTACCCAGAGTCCAAAAGAAGGCAAGCGCTTCCTTTTGCGGCCATTGGTGCAAATAATGCAATTATCTTACCGCTAACCAAAGATTATTTTCGGCTGATAAGGCTTCATGAGCATTAGCTTCAACAGGGTAGACTTTAATGCCTGTCGAAAGAGTCAAGTTTTAATATCTGTCAAACACAAACAGCTATATGGGCGCATACTAGACTGTAATTTTTGATTGAAACAGTGTTGTTTCCGACCAAGCTAATAGAAAGGTTCCCCTTGGTTGCAGGGCAGCCGGAAGTGGAAAACATCTTCCAAATAATCTCAGTTGGGAACCTCTGGGTGTCGCTTCGAGATCAATGGGGTCCTGCAGAAAAATTCTAATCTCTACAGTGGGCTGAGAGTTAAATACATCACCCTGCCCTTATGATAGCGAATGAAACATGTATAAAAATACCTCTTGGAGGTCTGTTCGAAATCACTATGCCTAAAGAATCTCCCGAGTTGGCTGCTCTGCACTCGCCACCAACTTCTGCCAAATTAACACCTCGTCTTTTGACATCCGCACAAGTTGAGCGTCCACTAGTCTCCATTACTTTGGGAATAGATGTCGATGCTTTGAGGTTACTGCAAATTAATTACGTGGGCGGAGGAAGCCTGTCCTTGCTGTCATAACTACACTGTTATTATATTCTCAGAACTTTTTGAATTTCGGTTCCTTTACTCTAAGAGTTAATCCAGGAAAAGCATTTGAGCCAATCTGGTTTTGTTTCACTGTCTCCATTTACAACGGTTTTAATGAGTGAGTTTGAAAATATGAGGGAGTTACTAAGGGATATTAGTTGTAAGTGGAGCTAAGTTTGATTTCGCCTTTAAAGCACGGACATCTCTTTGTGGATGAAACATTGTTCACTTGAACTCTATCTGAGAATAAGTATTTTTAATTACAGAATGGATACCACTCCTGGGTTTAGAGGGAATGTCGTGGTTACTGTGAGCATTACCTCTTCTTCCCTACTGCCGCATGTAAGGCTCTTACTCTGAGAGTCCAAAAGAGGCTCACACGTGAGAGGTAATTAACAGCATTAGCGCTTGTCGAGGGAGCACAGTACAGTCACGACGGATGTTTTCTGGGCGTCAAAAGTTGAGCTCACAGAGAGGCGTGGATTGCGTCTACAGCACAAGGAAATATAGACTCGTAATATATGTTCTGCCGGCAATAGTAGTGACGTGGAGCGATTAAAACGTTACTTATAACCAGCTACTATTTCTAAGTGCCCGTCCTAAGAACACTACTCTTGCCATATGTTATGATTGTTACCCTTCTTCACTGTCACCCAGTATCTATATGTTATGATTGTTATCTCTCTTCATTATCACCCAGTATCACTTTGATCTAAAATTAAACCACAGAAAGTCACAGATGGTACTCACACCGCACCGAAAGGAAAGTTGATCAGTAAACATTGTCGTTAAACTGTTCTATCCATATTCCATCATGGCATTTAGTTCCTGTATAAGAAATAGTAAATCATCTCAACGACATCTTAGATGAGCTGCTAAACTGGGACGAAAAAATTGTCAAAACACACAGCAAATTTTTCTCTTGCTTATATGTAATTCAGAAATTCAGATAAATATCGTCATCTAAAATAAAATAACTCCACAGGAATTTGTTTGCTGCCAGTTGTATATAAAATATTTTCCAAGATTTTACTAGGGTAGTAACAACATTCGACAGTTATATAAGTGAATATCAAGTTAATTTTAGGAAGCGCAGATATGTACTGAACAAATATTTAGTCTGCAATCAATCATTCGTCACGGTTTTGTTCAAAAGATATTGTAAAAATGTTTGTTTATTTCAAAAAGACCTTTCGTTCCATTTGGAGACGAACTATCGATAAAATAATCCGAGAAATCTGTGTAAAGTCTAAATTAGCAGACACTATTTAAAATTAAATTTATGGGAGCAATATCTCAGCCCTTTCCAATAAATACTGGTGTACGGCTAGGTCATGGCTAACGCCAGTTCTCTTACATTGTACAGGCTACTACAAAAAAGAGTGAAAAACGGGAATGAAAAACTGAATGAATGTAAGATTTCACTAATAAGTTTGGGGAGAGGAAGCAAAAATATTGCAATAAATTATCTCACATTTGTAGATGACTTTGCTATACATTCTGAAAATGTGTCGTCTGCAATAACACAAATTAATCTTTTAGAAGAAATTGCCAGTTGGACCAGCTTAAGAATTTCTACAGAGAAAAACAGTTTTCTTTACAAACATTAAAAATACACGGAAATGTCTGAAGACAGATATTGGCCAGTTAGAAATGGTTAAATATCAGGGTGGGAAGGCATGCCGGTCCCTGTCACGAATCCGCCCGACGGACTAGTGTCGAGGTCCGATGTGCCGGCCAGTTTATGGATAGTTCTTAAGGTGGCTTTCCATCTGCCTCGGCGAATGCGAGCTGGTTCCCTTTACTCTGCGCCTCAGTTACACTGTGTCGGCGATAGCTACGCAAACACTTTCTCCACATACGCGTACACCATCATTACTCTACCACGCAAACATTGGGGTTACACTTGTCAGGTGTAAGACGTACCCGCGGGGGAGGGGGGGGGGGGGGGAACCACTGGGGGCCGAACTGCACAATAACCCTGGGTTCGGTGTGGGGCGGTGGTGGGGTGAGTGGGCTGCTGTGGCCTGTTGTGGGGTTGTGTACCACTGAAGGCTACGGCGGGGACGAAGCCTCTCCGTCGTTTCTAGGTCCGCAGGTCCATACAGTACAATACAATAAATTGGTTAAATATTTTATATATCTTGGGGGATAACCCAAGAAAACTATTTAGTAAAAGCTACTACAGAGGAGAGGATAAATGAATAGGAGAGGTGTATGGTACAACCAAAGAGTTTTACAACAAGAAATGCCTGCCTAAGAATGCAGAAGTGAGGCATTACAGTACAGTAGTGAAGCTGGAACGTCTGCAGGCAAGTGATTGTCTAGTATTAAACTGTAATTTAGGTAATTTAGGAATACTAGAAAACCGAATCATTAGCAAAATATTAGGCCTGCAAAATTATGGATGACTGGAATAGATAGTGTCGGAAGTTCCATGCGGATTTTCGCGGATGATGCTGTAGTATACAGAGAAGTTGCAGCATTAGAAAATTGTAGCGAAATGCAGGAAGATCTGCAGCGGATAGGCACTTGGTGCAGGGAGTGGCAACTGACCCTTAACATAGACAAATGTAATGTATTGCGAATACATAGAAAGAAGGATCCCATATTGTATGATTATATGATAGCGGAACAAACACTGGTAGCAGTTGCTTCTGTTAAATATCTGGGAGTATGCGTGCGGAACGATTTGAAGTGGAATGATCATACAAAATTAATTGTTGAGAAGGCGGGTACCAGGTTGAGATTCATTGGGAGAGTCCTTAGAAAATGTAGTCCATCAACAAAGGAGGTGGCTTACAAAACACTCGTTCGACCTATACTTGAGTATTGCTCATCAGTGTGGGATCCGTACCAGATCGGGTTGGCGGAGGGGGTAGAGAATATCCAAAGAAGAGCGGCGCGTTTCGTCAGAGGGTTATTTGGTAACCGTGATAACACTACGGAGATGTTTAGCAAACTCAAGTAGCAGACTCTGCAAGAGAGGCGCTCTGCATCGCGGTGTATCTTGCTCGCCAGGTTTCGAGAGGGTGCGTTTCTGGATGAGGTATCGAATATATTGCTTCCCCCTACTTATACCTCCCGAGGAGATCAAGATTGTAAAATTAGAGAGATTCGATCGCGCACGGAGGCTTTCAGACAGTCGTTCTTCCCGCGAACCATACGCGACTGGAACAGAAAAGGGAGGTAATGACAGTGGCATGTAAAGTGCCCTCCGCCGCACACCGTTGGGTGGCTTGCGGAGTATGAATGTAGATGTAGATGAATGTAGAAATTACTTGGTAATGTGAAATTTATTGAAACATATCAAACATTTCAGAAGTAATGAGAAAAAGAAGATGGTATTTTTGGAACATTTATATCGAATGTAAGACAGTCGATTAACCAATAAGGTCTTCCAAAGTTTGTGGAATAAGAAGTCAATAACGACTTGCAGCCGTGAAGTAAAGAAGTACTTAGAAAAAAAAAGCTGAAGAAATAATTGAAGAGAAGTGGAAGTGGTCAAAAGACAGGAAGAAAAAACATAGTGAATAGGTGCAAGAGTACTGGAAGAAAAGAAGAGAACAACGAATACGGAACTGAAAATGGCACGTTGTCCTTAGTTGGCCCATCCGAGAAGAACGAAAGAAAAAAAATAATCATTAGCCCTTCCACTTTTTTACTACTATGACATTGTTCATAGATAGTGAAAACTCCCAACGACTCGACCGAGCCGTGAATGCTTGCATAAGGTACATGTGTAACATTGGGCTATTTGACCACGTCAGTTCTACTCATTCACAGTTAATGCCGATATGGCCGGCAGGCTCGGTGATTTTCACATTCTGTAGATACTTCGTCAATTTTTTACTTACTTATTCCCTCAGTACCTTTCCTCTCATATCAAATACGTATCATCATTACATTCGAGTAGGAACAATACAAGAAGCGTTACTTAGCATATTTTGGCTCTGCGTAAGCCTTATTCAAAATATTCCTCCATTTCAATCGTATGTATTATGGAACAAACTACCCAGTAAGATATATGTGACCTAAAACTATGCTGCATTCAGGAGAAGATTGTACTTTTTGCTATTATCATAGGCGCAAAATACTTCCGACTAGGTATATCCTGCTATCCAACAGTGGACCAGTATGTCTGTCAGACTATCAACTCTCTCCCAGCTTCCCTTGTCCCTAACTATTTTTTTAATTCATCTGCTATCTTCGCCCTGTTATTTCCCGTTCAAATTGTCCATATTTGATTTATACTGAAACGCCGCCATGCTTTTTTGTGAGTATATCGCCATTTCCATTTGCCAGGAATGGTAATTTATGAGAAATTCGATTAACACAATGTAATAAGTCTGAAATTCCTATAATATCCATCTTCTTTGCTACAACTGTACATATTTTTATTATTAGTATTATTATTATGTAAGGCTCATGCATTATTTCCATTCCAGTGTCAACTGTAAACATATTCTCTATGAATACCTGGTTAGGCATTCATAGAGAAGGCCCGAGGGTAAAGTAAATTCTTAAACAATGCAAGAAACATATTATTAAAACAAGCGAAACTATATGGTTCCAGAGACCTTTTCAAGCCTCAGATACCTATGATGTATGTATGCGGACTGAAATGACAAATGCAAATTTGTACAAGACCGGGATTCGAACCTGTGTCTCCTGCTCACTAGGCAAATGCGCTGACCACTACACACCCTAGCACAGTGGCTTTTCGCAACTGCACAGACTACCCTAGTATTGAGGTGGGTGGTGGGCTAGGGTAATATGTGCAGACCCATACAGGAGACCCATGTTCGAACCCTGGCCGTGGTACAAATTTTGCATTCCTCGCTTCAGTTAGCGTAAATACATAAATATCTTATTATTGCAGTTCTGACGGTAACGTTATGTCAGCAATAGTTGCCTGTTCCAATTAAAGTGTCTGAGTAATTTAGTTATCGGCATGGCTTCACTTTAATAAAACTTGTCTTAATAATCGGTAGTTTTTCTTTATTTTCTGTGTAGAGTTATGTTGTTGCTGTACCCTTCCAATATTCTGTACCAGCTCACTAAAACGTTTTATAGAAGTTACATTTTTCCCCGAGTACGTGAAGTCCACAATAAAAACACAGGGTCTTCATTCATTTTCTTGCACATACCAGATACACACTGCCACTCATTTCTCACTGCATACACTATGTGATCAAAAGTAACCGGACGCCTGGCTGAAAATGTCTTACAAATTTGTGGCACCCTCCATCGATATTCTGGAATTCAGTTTGGTGTTGGCCCACCCTTAACCTTGATGACAGCTTCCATTCCCGCAGGCATACGTTCAATCTGGTGATGGAAGGTTTCTTGGGGAATGGCAGTTCATTCTTCACGGAGTGCTGCACTGAGGGGAGATATAGATGTCGGTCGGTAAGGCCTGGCACGAAGTCAGCGTTCCAAAACATCCCAAAGGTGTTCTATAGGACTCAGGTCAGGACTCTGTGCAGGCCAGTCCTTTACACGGATGTTATTGTCGTGTGACCACTACGCCACAGCACGTGCATTATAAACAGGTGCTTGATCGTGTTGAAAGATGCAATCGCCGTCCCCGAATTGCTCTTCAACAGTGGGAAGCAAGAAGGTGCTTAAAACATCAATGCAGGCCTCTGCTGTGATAGTGCCACGCAAAACAGCAAGGGGTGCAAGTCCCCTCCATGAAAAACACGATCACACCATAACACCACCGCCTCTGAATTTTACTGTTGGCACTACACACAATGGCAGATGACGTTCACCGGGCATTCGCCATACTCACACCCTCTCATCGCATCGTCACATTGTGTACCGTGATTCGTCACTCCACACAACATTTTTCCACTGTTCAATCGCCCAATGTATACGCCCCTTGCACCAAGCGTCGTTTGGCATTTACCGGCTTGATGTGTGGCTTATGAGCAGCCGCTCGTCCAAAAATCCAATGTTTCTCACGTCCCGCCTGTCATAGTACTTGCAGTGGATCCTGATGCAGTTTGGAATTCCTGTGTGATGGTCCGGATAGATGTCTGCCTATTACACATTACGACCCTCTTCTACTGCCGACGTTCTCTGTCGGTCAACAGACGAGATCGGCCTGTACGCTTTTGTGCTGTACGTATTCCTTCACGTTTTCACTTCACTATCATATCGGAAACAGTGCACCTAGGGATGTTTGGGGGTGTGGAAATCTCTCGTACAGACGTATGACACGAGTGACACCCAATCACCTGACCACGTTTGAAGTCCGTGAGTTCCGCAGAGCGCCCCACTCTGCTCTCTCACGAGGTCTAATGACTACTGAGGTCACTGATATGGAGTACCTGGCAGCAGGTGGCAGCACAATGCACCTAATATGAAAAACGTATGTTTTCGGTGTTGTCCGGATATTCTTGATCACATAGTGTAGCACATGCGGTCAGCTAGTAAGGCCGGAATTTCAGACACGCTTCCTTAAGGGAGTGTTAATACGATGTCTCTGTGTTCAGTGTGGTAAAAATACAGCCGTATAATGGTACAACAATTTAAAGCTGTCCTTTATGCTCATAAACAACTGACTTATACCAGTTGTTTAGTAAACGGCGTCCAGTATTCTTACATGAGATGGTACTGGTCTAAAACTGAAAAAAGTCTCTAAACGTAGGTCTGAAAATTAATACTTGTTGAGATACGGTGTGATCCTGACACAGTATCACGAGATTGTTGTTAAGGTCTCGGCAAGTTGTGACTGCTATGTCCTCTCTCTCTCTCTCTCCCTCTCTCTCTCTCTCTCTCTCTCTCTCTCTCTCTCTCTCTCTCTCTCTCTCTCTCTCTCTCACACACACACACACACACACACACACAAATATGTGTATGGTAGTTGTAAAGACAATGCCTATTTGTAGCGATGAATATTTCAAAAACTATACAACTTTTCATAGTTTTATTTCCATTGAATACATTACTAAGGAGCACCATTTGGTTATGAAGTTACATTTCAAAGAATGCCCGCACATTTTCTAAATAACTCTTGAATCTTTTAGGACAATAATCTATGGCTTAGCACCTCAGCTGGGACATTTGTAAACACTTCACGGATATTTTGTCCAAGACTGTTAATATCCTTCGGTTTTAACTAGTACATTTGTTCCTTAGCGGAGCTCCAAAAAAAGACGTTGCAAAGGGTTAGATCAGGGCTGCGTGGTGGCCATTCTGTCGGATCTCTGCGGCCAATCCATCCGCCCGGGAAAATGTCATCAAGCCATTCTCTAAAGGAATTGCGTAGTGGAGCGGAGCTCCATCTTACACGAACATCAGTTCACTTCTGTTTCTCCATTCTAGGATCACAGACCATACGTGCGTTCGAAGTATATCCAAATATCGTGCATCATTCATGGGGTTGTGCAGCGCTTGTGGGTCAATGAATCTGCTTGAAATCATCCCACACCTGACGGTTACCTTTTGTCTTGATTGCATTTTTACAGCCCTTACACTTGGATGTAAATTTGACCATAATGTGATGTTCACGAAACTTTCAGCGTGAAATACCGCTTCATCATTGTGGTACATATCGGAATAGTTCAAATGGCTATGAGCACTATGGGACTTAACATCTATGATCATCAGTCCCCTAGAACTTAGAACTACTTAAACCTAACTAACCTAAGGACATCACACAACACCCAGTCATCACGAGGCACAGAAAATCCCTGACCCCGCCGGGAATCGAACCCGGGAACCCGGGCGCGGGAAGCGAGAACGTTACCGCACGACCACGAGTTGCGGACCATATCGGAATAATCATCTTGTAAGGTGTTAGGCAAATCCAACACCATCCATGAAAACCCTGACATGATAAATCCAGTAGTATGTCACATAGCTGCGAATAAATCGTGACATTAAATTAACCAAAGTAATACGAGTAACGAGTGAGCAAATGGAATACCACAGACTAACACAAGAATGCCTAAATGCATGTTATACCTTCCCACCGTGAGACAGGCGCAGTTCTGAGGGGAGAAACGAGAACAGAAGTCGAGAGCTGAACCGTGTTAAGCTACAAGGCCCTACGATAAGGGACGGTCTGGACACCAACGGCGCCAGCTAACCACTAGGACAACGCCAGCTGCAAGTTTTAACGTGAGACTTTTTCACAGCCAGATAGTTTTTTTTAAAACCAACTTCGGTAAATGGTAGTAAGGAGAAGTTAGGAGAGGAATTGCTTCCGAGATGGTGAGGTGAGCGGAGCTGTGCTGCCCGCCGCCACCCTGACGCTGCCTAAACACCGACAAGGTAATGAACGCACGCGATGCCGCATTTTTGAGCACATAAGGCTTCACTCAGAACTGCAGAAGTCTCATCTGTTACACCCCTTTTTTGCGTAATACTAGTGCCGATCGTCAATTAAAGCTCATGGTGTTCATATTTGCCACTTGAAGTAAAAATCTGAAACGCGATGATTTTTCTGTTATATAGTTATTGAGAAGCCACATCAGCCACTGTAATTTACGACAAGTTAGATAAGTAATTAAAGATAATTGAGGGTCACTGTAGACCATTTTGATAGTTTGCTCTTTTGTGAAACTTAATTTAAACCTAGATTATAGATGTGATATGGAAACCCATTCAAGGAATATCCGTTCACATTTTTGTGAGCGCAGTTGGTTTTTACCATCCTGTACTATAACACTTCCTTTTATCAATAGTGCAATTTATAAACAATGTTTTGTGAGTAGAATAAAATTTCCAATGGTAAACTTAACTGCTTTATCCACGTTATTTTACCAGCTAACTAAAAATAGGAAAGCCTTGAACCCCTTCCACTAAATTTAGTTAGTATTAAGATTCTTTTACAGGGAGTGCAGTGGAGCTGATGCTGAAATCATTAAGTATTTGGTTATATCATCGCTGGTCTCACTGAACTCTTCTGAATTCTACATGTCATGTGTGGTCTGGCGTCTCCTTACCAGCAACAGGTCCCACGTTCAAACTAGTCAATTCCCTAAAAAACACACTCAGAGCGTCGTTGCGCGATAGTGGTAGGGAGACACGATATAGAACAAACAGACACCACCATGAATGTTAGAATCTCCCTAACTAAAAAGATCTCACGAAATTCCATTCTTCTATTGCAGTCCTCATCCAACAATCGTTGCACGTAATGTGGCTTCTAAGATCGAAAGAGTAGTTCACATTTTAAAATGGTCATTAGCGTATGACGTGACAATCCCGTATCCCTAACATCTTGCCTTGTGATTTTGAAGCGCCCTGTCAAAGATGTGCTAAATAGCATTCACATTGTCTTCCGATTTGGATGTTGAGGGTCTTCCATCGACGCGCATCTCTGACATTACCAGTGATCCGTAATTTCTTATGACAATTTCTTATTGACTTAGAATTAAGCGTTGCATTCCTACCTCGCTCTTGCCTCTACCATCTCTTAACTTGCACCAGCGACCGGCAGACGTCATACCTGGCGACAGTCTTACGACTGTCTATGACGGGTAGTGGCGTTTGATTCAATATGCCGGGCGGGATTAGCCGAGCGGTCTTGGGCGACGCAGTCACGAACTGTGCGGCTGGTCCCGGCGGAGGTTCGAGTCCTCTCTCGGGCATGGGCGTGTGTGTTTTGTCCTTAGGATAATTTAGCTTAAGTAGAGTGTAAGCTTAGGGACGGATGACCTTAGCAGTTAAGTCCCATAAGATTTCACACACATTTCGACTCAATATGATGAAACCAAAGAGATGAGAAAATGATGTCCAGGAATTTTCATCTGTCCCCGCCAAGTTGCAAGTCTTACTATTTCTGGGGACGTCACATTGGGTGATCAAGATCGCTCCCCAACGCTTTCGACGTCTTGTGAAGTACATGCCATGACGCATCGCTGCCGTCACAAGACCTAAAAGGGAATTACACACTGCTATTTAGTGTCTAAATCAATTGCTTACGAGTATGTAATAACTCCCCATTTTGCTGCTGAATGGAATGGATGTATGCTGGATAGTCCTAATTAATGACAATTGTTTCGCACGTTTACACTTCCGTGACGTGTCATTTGACACTAAGATACGAATCCACTGGTAAGCCTCCAGACGTTGTCCTCCTTCGCGATTGTTGTATTCGGCCAGTGATTGTGACGCGTTGTTTCTATTGCATTGTGCACATGAATAGGTAAGCAGTATGCCAAGCTATGATGGAACTGCCCGTGAATTCATTCCTCTGGCGAAAGTGCTTGCTGCAAGGAAACGAGGTGTACTAAAGGTGCCAATAAAGAAGGCGCCGTAAAATTTGTAATGGAGATTGCATTACAGCGTTCGGAGTGAACCGTGTGGCTGAGAGCAGCGAGGTTGCAGGCATAGCTATGGGCGTTCCTTAGTGCAGGGCTGAACATTATGCACATTCTTCCCACCCGATCCCGAATGCCGAGGTGTTCTTCACACGAGCATTGAAATTTGAAAGCGGACACTGGCCTCTTCGTCGAACAAATCAGGCGCCGATATTCGTGCATTGTTTCGTACTCATATTGAAATAACCAACTGTACTGTAGTATCCTTCAGTCGAAAGACTGGTTTCATGTAGCTCTGTCCTGTGAACCATACACTTAGGTGACAAAAATCATGGGATAGCGATATGCCCCTGTACAGATGGCGATAGTATCGCGTACACAAGGTGAAAGAGCAGTGTATTGGCGAAGCTGTCAATTTCGCTCAGGTGATTCATATGAAAAGTTTTCCGACTTTATCATGGTCCCACGAGCGGAATTAATCAACTTTGAACACCGAATGGTAGTTAGAGTTAGATTCATGGGACGTTCCATTCGGAAATTGTTAAGGATTTAAATATTCCGAGATCAACAGTGTCAAGAGAGTGCCAAGAATATCAAATTTCAGGCATTATTTCTCACCTGGACAACGCAGTGGCCGACGGCCTTCACTTAACGACCGAGAGCAGCGGCAATTTCATATAGTTGTCAATGCTATCAGACAAGCAACTGTGCGTGAAATAACTGCAGAAATCAACGTGGGACGTACGACGAACGTATCCGTTAGGACAGTGCGATGAAATTTGGAGTTAATGGGATATGGCAGCAGATGACCGACGAGAGTGCATTTGCTTACAGTACGATATCGCCTGCAGCGCCTCTCCTGAACTCGTGATCACGTCGGCTGAACCCTAGACGATTGGAAAATCATGACTTGATCAGATAAGTGCCGATTTCAGTTGGTAAGAGCTGAGGGTACGGATCGAGTGTGGCGCGAACCCCACGAAACCATAGACTCAAGTTGTCAACAAGGCACTGTGCAAGCTGGTCACGGCTCCATAATTGTGTGGGCTGTGTTTACATGGAATGGGCTGGATCCGCTGGTTGTTTGGCTGCTTAGTAACCATTTGCAGCCATTCATGGCCGTGATGTTCCCAAACGACGATGAAATTTTTAGGACTGGTTTGTGACTGGTTTGACGAACATTCTGGACTGTTAGAGCGAATGATTAGGCCATCCAAATCCACCGACATAATCAATAGCTCAATTTGGGCACAAAACCCTCAACCGGCCACACTTTCGCAGTTATGGGCGGCTATAGAGGCAGCGTGGATCAATATTTCTGCAGGGGCTTCCAACAACTTGTTGAGTCCATGCCACGTCGAGTTGTTGCACTACACCTTTCAAAATGAGGACGACACGATGTTAGGAGGTATCCCATGACTTTTGCCAGCTCATTGTCGATCCGTTTGGACCAGTTTAGTGCAGTCAAGCCTTCATCTCCCTACCAAATCATCTACTTATCTATTCATCATGTCTTATGAGGTGCCCTATCAACTGTGACACTGGAGGAGCTAATCTTTGTCTTGAATGAATTCTTGAAATGTGATTAGCGACTGGAACTGGCGTTTTTCCCGGCGAGAGATAAAAAGATTATACGGATACCTGTATGCACGATATGAGATTGTGTGTTCGATATTCGCTGAGACCAGTGAAAGTGAGTTTGCCACAAAAGTTCGCAAAACTTTTTACCTGATTCTGTGGAAAGTGTTACTTCAGTTACTGTATGTGGATTGAAGTGCATAGTACTGTGCAACGTTTGCGTGAGTTCTGAGCTCTCAGAACAGTGTTCCAATCGGCCACGGTTTAAGGTTGACTTCTGTGCAAAATAATATGTTGTTTAAACTTGTAAATTTTTCGTTCCACTATGTTATTTCGAAGCTGTGCCCGCTTGTAACTGTTTCGTCTATATCATGTTGCTGATAGTGGAAGATAACAGATGAGAGTCAATGATACTGTCGAACTAAATACGAGAATTTCTGTGGACCCCTAGAAGGCAGGATTTCCGCACAACGTATCCCTTCTTTTTGTCAAGTTGTGGCGTAAAGATCTTTTCTCCACGGCTCGACTCGGTATCTCTTCATTGGTTATTCAATCTACCAACCCTACTTCAGCATTCTTCCGTAACAACAAATTTCAAAAGTTCTCTTCTTCTTTGTACTGTATATCGATCACACTTCACTTCCGTATAAGGTTACCCTGTAAGCACTTTCAGAAAAGACTTTCTAACACTTTTTCAGAAAAGCTTCTCTTATTACTGCCCGCATGCATTTTATATACTCTTTGCACCTGCCGTCATCAGTTATTCTGTTACCCAAACAGCGTATCTCAAGAGCAGCCCCATTCCGTAATCTGGCTCCTTCAGCATCAACTGATTTAGTTCGATTACACTTCAGTATCGTTTTTTTACTTTTGTTTATAATCATCTTAATACTTTTTTTCAGTGCCCTTTCAATTCTTTTCAACTGGCCATGCAGTGCCTGGTCAAATTGCAATATTATCAGCAAAACTTAAAGTTTTTATTTTTTTCCATAAACCTCAACTCTCAAACTTCTCCTCAGTTTCATTTCCTACTTGATCAATGTAAAGATTAATAACATGAGAGTAGAATACTTCTGTGTCTCACACCATTATCTATTAACACCTTCTTTTTATGTTCTTCAGCTTTTAGTAATGTAGCCTGGCTTTAATAATTAAGCATTGTTGACTAACCCCAAAAAGTTTCCTTCCTACCTGAAGAATGGCCCCTTCCTCATAGCGTGTGAGAACAGTGTCCTAAGCGTGTCTGTTGAGTGACGGTGAGATGTGTGAATTACGAGGTGTCTTGTTTCTGTTGTACGATGAAGACAGACGAAAGATGGTGGAACACGGCCCTGGTACTTAACGGACTCCTTTCGAATGGTAGGAAGCGGACCGCCGAGTGTGCTCATGCGATAGTCTGATCACCATCAACTGTGTCACATGGTCTGACACCATGAACTAGACACTGATGAGCCGAAACATAATGACCCTCTGCTTAACAGCTTGTTTGTCCGTCTTTGGAACGAAATACATCACTGATTCTGCATATCGGAGATCCGACAGTCTGTTGGTAGGTTTATGGAGGTATGTGGCGTTACATGTCAACGCACAGGTTATGTAACCCGCAAAAATAACGGGCCACAGATTTACGCACGCGGTGATGGCGTCCGATAGCGACCCAGATGGTTCCATAGGATTTACATCAGGCGAATTTGGTCTCCAAGACATCAACGTGAGTTGATTATAATGCTCCTCAAACCACTGTAGCACGATTCTAACTCCGAGACACGGACAATTGTATTGCTGAAAGACGGCATCGCCGTCGGGGAAGACATCAAGCATGAAGGGATGCAGGTCGTTCGCAGCTGTCAGAGTCTCTTCGATTACTACCACAGGTTCCATGCAAGCGCAGGAGAATGTCTCCCATAGCATAGTACTGCTCCCACCAGTCTGTGTCCGTGGCGCGTTGCACGTTCTAGCCGCCAGTCACCTCGATGGCGGCGCTTGCGGAGACGACCAGCAACCTACTGCAGCAAAAATGTGATTCAGCCGAAGAGACGACACGTTTCTCTTGAACGACGGTCGAATCCCAATCGTCCCGTTCCCACTGTAATCCTAATTGACGTTGTCATTGGATCAACACGTGGACACGTAGGGGTGGTCTGCTACGGATCTCCAAGTTCAACAATGTACGATGAACGTGTACCAGAAGTGTGTTCTTTCGACAGATGTGCCACAGATCACCATCTATCCTACTTTACAGTGCAGACAAGTGTCCGAACCCCACGTTTTGTGAAGAGTCGTGGACGTCCAACCATTTAACGCCTAGTGGTAGTTTCACTGTACCTCTGACGACAGTAGCACGTGAACATTCGTCCAGCTTCGCCGTTTTCGAGATATGCTCTGCATAATAATAATGTCCCCATTTTTCGAAGTCGCTTTATCTCAATAGATTTCCCATTTGCAGCCCGTATCTTCGCCGGGGTGGTCCCCTGTCAGTGACTGCTCCGCTTACATACTTTTGTTACCGCATAATGTGGCCGCAACGACACCAGGCAGCATCTGACGTCGTGGTGGGCAGTGGTCATAATGTTTTGGCATGTCATTCTGATGATTTATTGTTGTACTCATATACTATTCAATGTAGACTTTTTTGTGTGTAACTCACTAATTTACGTAGTATGTTTTCTCAGAGTTCGATGTGACTAATTTTGAAGCCTGAACGACTTGCAGCACCTTTGTTCCATTTATATGTTACAGTCTGAATAGTTTCTGTGCTGCTCATACTTTTCAGTGCGTTGTCAAAGGGATCTGTGTGTGAAATAGCAATAGTAACATAAGTTTTTGTTTATTTTCTGCTTCAGGCTTGTTTGTTGCATAGTCTTTCATCAACTAGATTGAGGAGTGGAATAGAATTTGGTTTCTTTAGTTGACCTTTTTGCATGTTCGAAGGACTATACGCAGCAGATCTCGTCCTGATGCGAAACGTGTCAGGTTCATATAAAAATTTGAGCTTTCTCTGTGCAAACATGGCTAATGCTGGCGATCTATATAACTGGATTTTTAAAATCATAATCTACAAAAAAATGTTATAATGTAACCCAGCCGCATACACACAGGGGCTGGACAAAAATAAGGGAACACCGCGAGAAATGCATGCTTGAACATAAAATTAATGAAGATGCTAGCAAATCCAGCATGTTGCGCTGTTGAATTGGCCACGAACGGCCACTGTGCAATTTCCCAGTACACTGCAAGTGTCAGGAGCGGTCTTTGTGTGATTGTGAGTGCATTATTTTGAAGCTAAGTGAAATCGAACGTGGGCAAACCGTTAGTGCTCGTGTGATGGGTGCTTCATAACCAAGGGAGCTGAAGCGTCTGATGTTTCAAGGGGCAACACATAAAAGATATATACAGCGTACAGGGAAAGTGAAAAACACCATCCGCGAAGTCACAACTCCGAGAGAGTGTATGTTGAGTGATCGTGACAGACGATCATTAGATTAGATTAGATATAGATTTACTTTCATTCCAATTGATCCGTAGTGAGGAGGTCCTCCAGAATGTAGAACATGTCAGAAAAACAACAATACATGACAAATATTTACAACTCAAACAAATAAGCTAATGTACCATTCCACAGGTCCCAAGTGGCATGGTCGTCATTTTTTAATGAACGCTATATGAAAGAATCATTTTATAAATACTAATGCACTGAATTTTAACACTACTGCACTGAACTGGTGCAGAAGTTAGATTGTACTTACACACACACACACACACACACACACACACACACACACACACACACACACACACTTATTTACAATGAACACATTACAGCACTGAAATTGTGCCGAAGTTATATTGTACTTATATATAAATACACACAAATCAGCTGGTTCTACTGAGAAATTCATCAGTGAGGTAGAAGGAATTCGCCACCAATAAATCCTTTAGGCTTTCCTTAAACTGAATTTCATTGGTTGTTAAGCATTTTATGGCTGCTGGCAAGTTATTGAAAATGTGTGTTCCTGAATAATGCACACCTTTTTATACAAGACTAAGTGACTTTAAATCCTTGTGAAGATTATTCTTATTTCTAGTATTGATTCCATGAATTGAGCTGTTGGTTTGAAAAAGTGATATATTTTAATGACAAATTTCATTAAGGAATAAATATATTGGGAAGCAGTAGTTAGAAGTTAGAAGAGGATTGTGCCGAAAAATAAGAGGACGACATCTGCAAAAGTCGCTGCAGAACTGAATGTCGCGCTCGCGCATCCGGTCAGCACCAAAGTAACACGAAGGGCGATCTGTGAACAGGAAATAGCAGGGCGAACTGGAATTCCAAAACCGCTCATCAGATTAGATTAGATTAGATTAATGCTAGTTCCATGGATCATGAATACGATGTTTCGTAATGATGTGGAACGAGTCAAATTTTCCAATACATGACATAATTAAGTTAATTTAACAACATAATTAAGTTAATATAACGACTTTTTTATTTTTGTTTTTTTATTTTTTTAAATAATTTGTTTTTTTTTCTTAATTTATATCTAAAAATTCCTGTATGGAGTAGAAGGAGTTGTCATTCAGAAATTCTTTTTGTTTTTTTCTTAATTTATATCTAAAAATTCCTGTATGGAATAGAAGGAGTTGTCATTCAGAAATTCTTGTAATTTCTTCTTAAATACTTGTTGGGTATCTGTCAGATTTTTGATACTATTTGGTAAGTGACCAAAGACTTTAGTGGCAGTATAATTCACCCCTTTCTGTGCCAAAGTTAGATTTAATCTTGAATAGTTAGATCATCCTTTCTCCTAGTATTGTAGTTACGCACACTGCTATTACTTTTGAATTGGGTTTGGTTGTTAAAAACAAATTTCATAAGAGAGTATATATACTGAAAAGCTACTGTGAATATCCCTAGATCCTTAAATAAATGTCTGCAAGATGATCTTGGGTGATCATCAGTGATGCAACTGCCCGTAACAGGAAAATGTGGTGACAATGCCACATACCTTAGACTATGCAGCAAAGAAAGAAATTTATTTGGGCGGGTGAGCCTTATTTCACACCGTCTCCAACTTCTAGAAAAGTTTACGTCCCAGGAGTGGAAAAATGGCGGGAGTTCGGTGATGAGTTGGGCAGCCATATCGTGGTATTCCATGGGGCCCATGGTTACTCTAAAAGGTCGCATTACTGCCAAGGATTATGTGACCATTTTGGCTGATCGGTTCCATCCCACAGTACAGTGCTTTTTCTGCCATGGTCGTGCTATGATCTAAGAAGACAGGGCCCCTATCCACACAGCTCACATCGTCCAGGACTGGTTTTCTGAGCACTAGGATGAATTCTCGCATCTCCCCTGGCCACCACAGTAGCCAAATCTCAATATTATTGACCCTTTGTGGTGTTCCATGGAGCTTAGGGGTTCGCAATCGCTGTCCATCTTTATCGTCGTTACCTGAGCTTGCCACTATTTTGCAGAAAGAATAGTAAGATTCCCTTGAAAATCATACAGGATTCGGGGTCAGGGATTTTCTCTGCCTCGTGATGACTGGGTGTTGTGTGATGTCCTTAGGTTAGTTAGGTTTAAGCAGTTCCAAGTTCTAAGGGACTGATGACCATAGATGTTAAGTCCCATAGTGCTCAGAGCCATTTGAACCATACAGGATGTGTATTTACCCTTTCCGAGAGGACTGGAAGCTGTCTTGAATACCAACGCTATTACGCATTGTTATGTATTGTGTTTGTACAAACTCTGTACAGTCTACTCAATAATGTATCTATGGAATAGAAGGATTCATCATGTAGAATTGCTTTTAATTTGTTCCTAAAATTTTCAATATCTGGCAGTACCTTTTGCAAAGCCACTATGAATAATGTTTCGATTTTGAGAAATTTGTCAATACGTCCGACATAAACATAGTCCAGAAACAGAGAAAGTCGACAAAACCATAATTTTAAGCGCCTTTTGCTAATTTTCAAGAATCCATCGTTCCACATTAATTATGTATTTAGTATACTTCCGTTGCACGCAGAACCCGAGCCGCAACGACTCACGTGTCACAAGAGGGACGAGAAATGTCTCAGGAGGCCGTTTAGAGCTACAGCGCTATTGCTTATTCCGCAGCGTGATTACGGCGCAGAGCGATAACGGGTGACTATACGATCCCATTTCGACCAGTTTCGTTGCGGGCGAGTTGCTCGTTTCATTCGCGCGATTTTGGTCTTATACATGTGCATTTGAAATCAAGCGTACAGCTCTTACCTGTCAATGACAGTGGACTGACCAGATTTTTAATTTTTTTTACAAAATTGCGGGAGTTCTTAAATGAGTTTGTATGTTTTGTATGAACTCCCCAACAGATGTGATACGCAGCTCTTCATTAGCTGATACTTGAAGTAACCTGTCCATATCAATGACTGAAGATGAGTCTCGCATACTGCTAGAAGAACATTATTAAATAAAAAAGACTGCTATTCAGATTCAAACTGAACTTACGGAAGTTCATGGCGTATGTTGCACTAACACTCGATGCTGTTTATTACCTGTTCCTCTTTTTCGTGGCCTTATTAGGTATCTTCGCTGGATCGGCGTGTTATTCTGGATTTGGCATTGCGACGGGATGCTGTTCCCTCGACCCCCCCTCCCTTCCCAGGATGCAGGATGGAATGTGTGTACCTGATATGTCTGCATCAAGTATTGTTATCTCATGTAAAAGTGCGAGAACCTCTTCGAATTGTTTGCCTATCGTATAACTGAGGCAGGAAGTGATTATCACATCAGTATTCACCTACTGGCATGAAGAAAACCACCTAAAAACCACATCCAGGCTGGCCTATACACCGACTCTCGTCCTTGATCTGCCAGGCAGATTCGATCCAGTGCCGGCGCGCTTTCGCGAATCACAAAAGCAGCTTGCTTATGCTTGCCGCTATTCGTGCGGGTCTACCGTTTGTTGTTGGATGAATCAGTTAAAAGTAGTCATAGGAGGACTTCGGATTTCAGATCTTCTCTTCGTCTAACTGACTTTTCTTCTGCAGAAATAGTGGTAGAAGTCATGACAACGTGTAGAATACAATTGCAGGAAGATTCGTGAGATTGTTACAATGGCATGTATGTCACATCAGTGCGTATGTAATTCACTTAATGACGTTCTGCAACTGAAGAACCTAGCTGATTGGGCAATGAATCTCACAATTTAAATTTCGTGCTAAAAGCAACAGAAAAAAGCAGAAGTGTAATTCGAAGGACTTCTGACTTCGTTATTGCAGACGAATCGTGACTCCACCATTACGCCTCGGACGAAAACTGCAGTCAGTAAAGACCGAACGGGTTGGTGGAGTGGTTAGCCCATTGGACTCGCCATTCGGGAGGACGACGTCTCAGATCCGCATCCGACCATCCAGATTTAGGTTTTCTATGATTTTCCTAAATCGCTCCAGGCTAATGCCAGGATGATTTCTTTGAGAGGGCACGGGCGATTTCCTTCCCCATCTTAGACACAATCCGAGCTTGTGCTCCTTTTCTAATGGCCTCGATGTGATCGGGATTTTTCACCCAATCGTCCCTCCTGCTGTCCGTAAAGTGGATAGGCGAAATGGAAAACCCGCCGGAAAAAGTGGTAACCATTTAGTCAGCGGTGAGTGTGACGATGCTTTTTTGTTGGAGAGGATGGGTGAGGGGGAGAGGCTACCTGGGCATCGTTAAGTTGGACAATACGTAACACGATAAAACAGTGCCTTGCTATTCTTACGCAACTTCGCTAGGCTCTTTATATGAACTATTGAAGCAGCAGTACTAGAGCTGCTCTTTTACAACAAGGCAAAGTGCTTTTTCACACCGATCTTTGTGATGTCAAAATTAACAAGATGGCTGTCTTCGAAACGCATTTGCACATTCTGCCTCATCGAATTTGACTCCAGTGGACATTTTTTTTATTACCTACGTCGAAGACATGGTTTTAAGTAAATTAATTTTTGTTGAATGAAGAGATAGTATAAGCCATAAGCGATAATTAAGCTGTGTTGGATACAATTTTTTCCTGACAAAGTTAAAACGAAGTTGTTTCTTGCTGAACAGAATTCACTGAGATCAAAGGATTTTACAGTATTTGGGCTATGGCGACACGAGCACAGCCTGGACTGTTGTCAGAACTCTAATGACATCACCAACGAGATAACTGATACCATCACCCACTGAGTCATGCAATTCTGCCAGATTTCACCCCAACGCCTCACTCCACCCCTCTGATGTCTCAGTCGACCTAGGCCAATTGCCCTAGGTTTATACCTAATTAATTGCGGTAGAAGACATTGACTTGAATTATTTCTGACAACTGAACATGAGAAAACTCATGAGTATATCTATTTTTCTACGTTTTTGCTACATGGATGCCAGACAACTGCCAGTGCCACAGCATGTTTAGTAGGACAGGAACATGGGAAGGTCTGATGCTGTGCATGCCGACCGATATCCATAACAGAGCCAAGCCGAACAACGTGCTGAGGTGATAACTAACACCACCACAATCATTGCATTGAACTGGGCTGCTGTTAGATGCTGTAACACCAGCCGTGAGGGGTTGCCACGCACGCGGTCTGAAGCGCCTTGTCACGTTTCGCGGCTCCCCCTGTCGGAGGTTCGAGTTCTCCCTCGGGCATGGATGTGTGTGTTGTCCTTATCGCAAGTTCGCTTAAGTTAGATTAAGTAGTGTGTAAGCCTAGGGACCAATGACCGCAGCAGTTTGGTCTCATAGGAACTTACCACAAATTTCCAAATTTGCTATAACACTCCATAGAGGAACGCCTGAAACTATTTTTAAACCTGAACTTTCCTCTCCATTAAGGACAACTGCTATTTGCTATGAACTCTTCAATCCAATTGTAAATCTAGCCTGGTATTCCGTATTTTCTTCATGTGCCGATAGCCGGGTACTGTATCAGAAGCTGACCAGAAGTCAAGGAATGTGGTATTAATCTAAGTGCCGGTATCTAGTACCATCTGGGTCTCATGGACGATCAGAGCAAGCTGGCTTTCAAACGATCATTGTTTATGGAATGCATGTTGATATTCTGTCTCCAGAAAGGTCATAAGACGTGTTCCAAAATTCCAAAGCCGACTGGCACTAGTGATATAGACCTAGAGTTGTCTGCATCAGCTCGATGACAGTCCTTGAAAATGAGAATGACTGCTTAATGACGTGTTGGTTCACCTTTTGTAACAATACAGTGTTGCTTTATGTTACATGTGTCGGACAAACCCTAGATAGGTTGAAAGGGACTAAAACTTGTAATTTATTTAACTAGTAGGCCATTCTTGACCTATCAGGAGTGAGATATGTTCTGATGAAAACGTTTCCTGTTGAATCTGATGGATGCACACAAGACGAGAATATTGTCATTAAGTCACTGTTGATGGCATTCTTACATTCCGAATTTGTCACAAACTGTAGAATCCATTCTGTAATATATACTATTTCCGAATAAAGCCTATACATTCTGAAGTCAAAGACCGCTTCCTCGGTGAATACATGACGATGATGATGATAATGATGATGTTTAGTTTGTGGTGCGCTCAACTGCGCGGCCATCAGCGTCTGTACACATTTCCAATCTGTACACAGTCCAATCTAGCCACTTTCATGAAGGATGATGGAATGACGAGGACAACACAATCACCCAGTCCCCGGACAGAGAAAATCCCCGACACGGCCGGAAATCGAAACTGGGACCCCGTGATCCACAGGTAGTAATGCTAGATACTAGACCACGAGCTGGGGACTGGTGAATACAACGAACAGTTGGTGCTTTGTAATGTACCTTTCAAATCTCTGAAACTCTCAAGAAGGGTACTGCGTTCTGAGGTTGAACATAAGGAGGACTCGTTGGCCATGAAGCTCCGTGTCGCTGTAAGAAGGATGAGCATACGTACTCCACATATGATAGGTCTTGAGAGAGTAGGTCTGCAGGATTGTCTGCCGGCCGTAGTGGCCGAGCGGTTCTAGGCGCTACAGTCTGGAACCACGCGACCGCTACGGTCGCAGGTTCGAACCCTGCCTCGGGCATGGATGTGTGTGATGTCCTTAGGTTAGTTAGGTTTAAGTAGTTTTAAGTTCTAGGGGACTGATGACCTCAGAAGTTAAGTCCCGTAGTGCTCAGAGCCATTTGAACCATTTTTGCGGGATTGAGATTCTGGACTAATGTCTTCCATCAGTTCGGATCACTTGGTACCCAACCCAAAGCAACCATTAAATCAGTCTATATGGGTACCTTCTACCGTCACAGTGTGTTGCTAGGTAGAAGTAGCGTGAAAGTCTTGTACCTGCCAAGTGTCGCAAATAGTTCTAAATGTGGCAGAGTAGTCCTCTTGATTGGTGGAAGTCTTGCATTTCTGCATACTAGATGGATGACAAGTGTTAAGATAATTGATGGCACAGTGTAACCGCCTGGAAGTGTCGCAGAAGACATACAGTGTGTTAAATGGCCAGGTATAGACATCGGACATTTCTGCAGATTTCTAAATCATTTCTGCTGACCACTGGTGTTGTTCCTTCAACAACTTCACTACAGATTTATACTCTCCTCAGTGTAAGCTATCGTCTTGTCTCTCCTGATCTCGATGTAGATGGTATGTTAAACTCCATTCATAGTTTCTATAAGCAGAAATAGATCTAGTGTTTGGGCTACTGTTGCACTTCTATGTGATTTTTTAGCAATTCTTCACATAAATTATAATGAACGACTCAATCTCTGTCCAAGCTGTTTGCAAGTACACCAGATGCAACACAAAAATGATGTAGCTCACTTCTTTGCCTGGCAGACTGTAGCATAAATAGAGCACATAACTTGGTTTTTCGCTTTTGAGTCAAGATCGGTGAATTTTGCGTTGAAATGACAGAATTTTCTGCCTACCTCGACGGATTTTGTGTCAAAATCATTGACATCAGTGTCTAAATCAGCGAATTTTGGCCAAAGTCAATGAATTAAGTGTCAAAATTTGTTTGCGTAAAAGATTGTTGTTTGAGTTTGATGGAGGTTTTCGCAGTACTCTATTCTCCACGAGTCTTTTCAGTTACACACACTTCCTGGACCCTGCATCCAATACCATACTGTTAACGTAGTAGGTAGCAGAAGCATCATGACTTTATGTATTACATTGTCATTGTAGTGAACTATGTACAAGTTCAAACAAATATAGCATGATTCCAACCTTATACCAGAGGCAACCAATCTTCTCCAAGTCATCAAGATCACGTGAAGGGGTTTCAACATCAGAATGGGAGAAAGACATTGTCCTTAGGAGTGACTGCGTCTATTCCAAACTAAACAGTCATACAAAGTATAGTGCATACATATGAGAATTTTATTGCTTTTCCTATATAACTGCAATATTATTGTATAACTTTACATAGAAAACTCTCAAATCTGGCTATTATTAATACGCATCTCTCTGGGCGACGCGATGAAAGTGAACTCATTGGCAGAAATAGAAGTACACAGGGCAGCAGTGTTTGACGTCTGAACTTAAATATGCTGCAGATATTGTATTAATGTTGTGAACAAGAACTGAGAACTTGTTCATCCTGATCACTCACAATAACTGTCAAGCAAGTGGTTACAGAAATGTACACATTGGCAGACAGAACCTCAAAATTTTTGTCATCGACACAAAATGCCAATTTGCTACAATGTGGCTACAACATATCGATATATGAGGTATTTTATTTGCTGTAACATTTCTACATATGGGGCAATTGGTTACAGTTTTTTCTGTTACATAGTCATGTCCGGGCAATTTGTCACAATTTTGTTACAACATGGTGAGATGTGGAGGCCTTTGCGACGTTTAGGATCTCTGGAAATGTGACGTCCTGATAGCACAGACATAAATGTAAGCAGATTGGAATGTAGTGGAGTCTATCTCTAGAGCCGAATCAGCTGAAGTCAGCTCCAGGACGCTTATCTAGCCAGGAATGCAGCATTCTGATAGCGTAGACAAGTAAATGTTTATTAGTCAGAATGCTTATACATGTTTATTGAACAACCGAGGGTTCACAGTCACCAGTGTCCAGTTGCAACGTATACTGTATTCGCACGGTAGCCGGGCGCTGTGACCGAGCGGCTCTAAGCGCTTCAGTCCGGAATTGCGCTGCTGCTACGGTCGCAGGTTCGAATCCTCTCTCGGGCATGGATGTGTGTGATGTCCTTAGGTTAGTTATGGTTAGTTATGTTTAATTAGTTCTAAGACTAGGATAGGAGACTGATGACCTCCCATAGTGCTCAGAACCATTTTAACGAATTTTTATTTATTTATTTATTTATTTTATTTTATTTTATTTTTTTTTTTTTTTTTTTTTTGCAGGGTATCTCACAGTCACACCTCATGATAGTTGTCTGTATCATCAGGCGTGTGGCAACACAGAAATGCACTCTTTCAGGAATGCAGTGATCTCTCTGTAACGAATGTGGGAGCTATTTATAGCTCACAAACTTCACAGCTGGGTGAAGCATGCTTTATTGCATTACGTGCTTTCCCCACGAAATGTTACCAGCCACCTGCTGGACTCAGCACACATGCTCTGTTCACCATAGTGAAGCGTCATCAGACTCCAGACTTAAATAACTGCCTCAGACAGTCGGTTGTGAGTATTAACCGATTCCTCTCTCTCAATGTTCGTTATTATTCACTGTGTATGTGTCCTTTTTTACGTGGTTTTCTTTTATTTCTCCCTCAGCACAACAGCCATCTGACGTAGGCAACGCAGTGCCTGATACATCTGAGCAGCAGTAGAAACTAAGTTAACACCCAGAACTTTTTCCAGACTTTCAATTTCTATTATCTCCAATGTTTGCACCACTCGTTGAGCTGCTAGTATTGTGCATAGGGTGGCAGCCAGTCAAGTAATATTTTAGGGAACTGGCTTTAAAAAATTTTAAAGTCCCCAGTCATGTCTTTACAGATTTTCTCCCATGTAACTTTGGCTGTGCCTATGTGACCCAAGCCGCCTGCCTTTCAGAACTGACCCAGTTTTGTCTGGTTAAAGCCGCTGAAAGAGGATCTTTGGAAAAAGAATCCAGTTTTCCTTTGAGTGACCAGCGCACAAATGTGAAAGTGCAACATCTGAGTCATTAGAAGGTACCACCACACATTTATTTTATAGGTCGTTTTATGTGGTGTATGTTACTCAGTTTTGTTTTAGAATTTTGAAGTTGTACTGTATTTCCTTTGTAGAGACGAGGACGTGGCCATATCTCCTTCGTTGACAAGGATTTTGCTTCGTCCATTTCTTTCAAAAGAATGCGTTATATCTAACTTTGATACCCAAGATTTTCTACAATACTATGTTTTCCAGCTCTGCTTTGTTGAGTGTTTCGTCTATTGCCAAGTCAAGAATGTGTAGCCTCTCTTTGTGGTATCTATTCTGTTTGTCTTTTATTATTTACTGGACCACTGTTTTTGTAACTAATACTTAAAAATAATGAAACGTTTTTAATTCTTGTGTCCACTGAACTGATTATTTCCTTTCAGTCTCTCATCATAAAATTTTCTCTATCTGTGTTCAGTGTAATTGATATGGATTATTTTCTTACTTACTTCTTGTACAAGGGATCTTAAGTCAGAACTCCTTATTGCACTATGGTCCTCCTGTATCGAAATTTTCGTCTTTTTGAGGCGACTCTGTTGCGGTTTTTATGCAAACAACAAATTTCTAAACTGATGACCAGCGTTCTGGAATCTTCTGTTTGCTGAAAATCAACACAGAGATGCAATCTGCAATCGTATTTCTGTTTAAAAATTAAAACAATAACTGTATTTCCGATCTGAACTGAGCTTTCTTAAATCTTGTTTCCTGTGCTACCTTGCATTTGTTTTTGTCATACAAAGGTTAAGATCATTTCATGTACAAATTTGGTGTCACCCTGTTCTGATCGTTATCGGCATTTAACCTGTTGTCAGAAAGCATTGCCTTGCTCTGTTTTAGTTGATGCTGGCGACACAGAGCCCGTACATGCCATCAGCTGTACTTTAAAACGTATCTCTTCTTCAAGATTGATTTGGTCAGCTCCTCTCTCTCTGTCTTATCGAGCTCCCCCCCCCCCCCCCCCCCTCCCCAGCCCCCCGCGCTTTCTCTTCATGCACTTTGCCTTTGCCTCCTCTCAGTACCCGCCGATTGCTCCAGCTATACCGTGGCATCCCCTCTCTAGCTCCCCATCTGCCCCGCTATGTAGTACTCTTAACTGTGCCTACCTATCCTACTCCTCACACGTGTGTCGCCCACCTTTGCTACCCACGTGGACACTGGCTGCGTATATCAGTCGGAAGTCTGTTTACAAACAAACGCATGCTTCTGTCGCCCAATAAGCAGCTAAATGTACCATTCTGAATTGTGTTTGCCTTGTCGATCTATTTTGCATCCTCTTTTCAACCTTGAAGCCAGAACTACTCCTTCAAATTAAACGATCTGTTATCTTTCGTATGTTATTTTATTGTTACTCTGTTTCACCACTATTATGATAGAGTATGAGTTCGTGGTAGTCTAAGGAAATCAACAACCCACTTGTACGCAAAAGTTACAAATTTTTCTCTTTTTCTGAGTGGGGATGTGCTATGTTATGCAAGAAGAGATTTGTAATTCTGTATTTTAACATGGGTTAATATAACTAAGTATGAGTGCTACATTTTGTGGTACACCATACCTTCGACTTGTTAACTGAATTATTTATTTTGTTGAAGTCATGTTAATATTTTGTAGCCTGTAGAACTTCATGCAACTATTACCCGTAACTCTTTTTCAAATGTACTTAATCCAGTTGTAATATAAGTCAGATGTTAATGTTTTGCAGTAGGTTGTTTAATTATGTTTGTCACCCAAACACACTGAATTTCACAGAACTAAATATTTTGTTATGTTAATGATGCATTTTATATTTTGGTATTGGTTCCATTATGTGGCAACTAGATTAGTGTTTATCAGACAACATGGACACCTATACATTTCTAGGGGGGCCTGCAAACTATTAAAAGATCAGCATTGATTCATTTTGGGCAGTATCTGCTCTTTTATTACACCGAGTTTAGCACTGTAGCTCTAAACTATTAAGAGAAATTGTTTTGATTCATCACTCCTTGTTCCATTATTTTACTATAATCACTATTTTACAGTTACGACTACCTTGATTACAGTCACTATGATCAACTTTATTTACTAAGAATATCACATCCCTACACGTTTAATATTTTACTGGTTAATTGGCTGACAAAATTTGAAATACAGCGACATTTAAACCCCTTAACACTTAAACAAAATTCTGCAAGTGATCTCCCCTTAGGTTTTTAAGAACCCTTCCACAGCAAACCGTCTATCTAGGGATGGGGTGACACCCTTTTGTAAACAACATGAGCCATTCCTGTGGAAGGGGGAAGGAATGTACAGGGTGGCAGCCAGTCAAGGAATATTTTAGGAAATTGGTTGGAAAGAAATTTATTTCAAAGGTTGCATTCAAGTCTTTACAAGTGTTCTTCCAGTGTACCTTTGGCTGTGCCTGCGTGACCCAAGATGCCTGACTGTCAGAGCTAAGACAGTTCTGTCCAGTTAAAGTTGATGACAAGAGACGCCTTTAGCCCTCTGCTAAAGTTGCTGGCAAATTCACACCATCAGTGTAGCCAATAACGAGCTTGGGAGGCAGGTCACGTATGGGGATGCTGCAGGATTCTGGAAAGCAGAACTCAGTCACTTCTCTCTCTTGTGATCCAGACTTCGAATAGGACAGACTCTTTCTTGGGAGTCACAGTCCCTGGCTCTTTATTTGTCCTAATTTCCTGTCCTGTTGGAACGATCACATAGATAATGCTGCGAGTAGAGCAAACTAAAGACTGCGATTATTGGCAAAACACTTAGAAGGTGCAACAGGTCTACTAAAGAGACTGCTTACACCAAGCTTGTCCGCCCTATTACGGAGTATTGCTGTGGGGTGCGGGATCCGCATCAGGTGGGAATGACGGATGACATCGAAAAAGTTCAAAGAAGGGCGGCTAGTTTTGTACAATCGCGAAACAGGGGAGATAGTGCCACAGACATGATACGTGAATTGGAGTGGTAATTATTAAAACAAAGGCGTTTTTCGTTGCGACAGGATCTTCTCATGAAATTTCAGTCACCAGTTTTCTTCTCCGATTGCGAAAACATTCTGTTGGCACCCACCTACATAGGAATAAATGATTATCACGATAATAAAGCAGGGCTTGCAGAGAAAAATTTAAGTGCTCGTTTTCCCGCGCGCCGTTGGAGTGTGAAATAGTAGAGAGACATCTTGAAGATAGTTCATTGAACCCTCTGCTAGGCACTTAATTGTGAATAGCAGAATAATCACGTAGATGAAGATGTGGATCATTATCCCTAGATACCCACTCACAAGTAGTGACTACTCGATCACCTGTGCAATTGCATAGTGCACAGATGAATGTGTTGTTTTTCTCTGCAACATTTAAGCTGAATGTGAGAGACAGTAAACGTATTGTTATGGGCTTGTCCTCAAACCATGAGTTCAATATAGTGAGAATTATTGAAAATCCAGCGACGTGAAAGTAGTGCGTTAAAACTATGGATGGTATCATTTGTGTCAGAGTTCAAAACAAATAAATGCAATGTCCAATGCTCAAACGCCAGCTGTGTTACTGGATTGCCATTGCGAAAGTGTTCGGGACTAACCAAGAACAACAACACGAACATCATGCAGTTCACTTACTGCCAGGAACCTACATTCAGAACCAAAATGTATGCTAGCCACCCACAGTCCGACGTATAAGCATATTGGGTAGCACCCTACATGCACGTGTTTTATGGAAATGCCTGACATGTGCTTACAGAGCTTACCAGTCAGTCAGAATAATTAAGAAGAAGTCTTTGCCACGAATTTTGGTTGATACTGTACTCCAGTACATAGTGTGTACGATGCATCAGTATCACTGCCTGATGCTGGTGCATAATTACACGAATATTTCAAGTTTTTTGTATCCCCAACTGTATCAAAACAAATTTTTAAAAACCGAATAATAAATGATTATTTCTCTCTAAAATGTGTTCAGTGCATCCAAACTCTATCATGTTGAGTAAATATGCCTCCATGATTACTGAAGTACAAAGGGCGAGTAGAATGATCTAGATGTTCATTAATCTAGATAAGTAGACAGTCAACTCATATCTCAAGGAGAAACTGGAAATATTTATCTAGGGACAGGAGCGAGTTGAAGGATTGTAGCTGAAGTTTCAGCCAGTAGCTGTTCATGCACAGGATGTGCATGAATCTAGTAGAGCAGTTCTTGGGGTAAGAGACCATGATGTTACAATCCATTTGCTGCTGAGTGGAAGAAACTTAGAACGTTTTACTCGTGATGAAACTTAACAGTTCAGTTGTTGCAATGTCAGAGAGTGGGAGGTTTAAGAGCTCATACGTTTTCAGCTGTTATTGCTACGTTAAAGAGGCTTAGCAGCTCACGCATTTTCAGTTGCTTTTGGATATAGCAGTTCATTATTAGAAGAAGCTAAATGTGTGTATGGTCATTACTCGTACATCCCAACCACTTAAAGGAAATTGTAATCTATTTCTAATATGAATCTATTTCAGTCAATTATTGTCAATTGATGAGGGTTGTAGTAGAGTTAACCTGCTTTTTAATCATGATTGTATCATCTTATTTTCTAAGCTATGATTCCAGAACATCTTAATGACCCTATATGAACAGATTGTCTCTCCACAAGTGGGTAGTACCCTAACAGGAAAGCGATTTCTATACTGTCCTCAGCTTTGAGTTTCGTTATTCGCTCATCACTCCATTGTTGCTGAACTATTTATTTTTCAATGCTGAAAGGATTACAACAAATACCGCATGGTTCTATGAAGTACTTAGACCCCTAACGCAGAACGAAATTATTTCTTTGATGGTAAGAGAATTAAATACGCATGAAATAGTTCGAAACATTCAAAGTGCACAGTTTTTTTCTGTAGGTATGACGCAAGACATCACTTAAACTAATCTCTAAATTGAAGTACTTTGCTACATTAAAATAATAAAGGGTGCTTCCGGAAAACCTTCAGAGGGAAGGGCATGTGATTCATTTACTCTGTTTAATTAGGCTGAAAAACAGTCTGTATTATGGCTTGAACATTAAATACACGATTCTGTAGAAAGTAAGATACAAGGTTCGCAAATATCACTGCCAAAGCTATGACGGTGCATCCATCATGAGTGGTGTATTCAAAGATGTACAGACAAGAGTCAAGAAATTAGCGCCTCATATTTATTACGTTTATTGTTCAAGTCACAATATAAATTTTTGTTCTAAAAGACACTGTAGCGGCTAACGAAGAAACAGCCCTGTTTTTGAAATAGTTGAGAACATTTACAAATTATTTGGCAACAGAATGCTGCAGCAGCAGGATTGAAAAACTTGTTGTGATAGTATTTCCAAGGTAATGTTAAATCCACTAAACACTACCTGTTTGGTTGGGAGGTCCGAGGCCATCAAGGCACTTAAAGAAAGTCTAATTCGCTTTCTTAAGACTCTGACGAATATAATTCTTGTAAGTAAGAAATGTAATGCACAGAATGTAGCAAAAGGACTTTGAAAGAAAATTGAATCTTTCAGCTCTGTTACCCATTTATTAATTCAGTGTAAATTAATATTGCATCTAAGACTATGCAGTCTGAGAGTATGGACTTGCAACCTCTTACGATCAGCACTGTTAGAAACAGTTGGCATCACAGAAGCTTTCGACAGACTACCCATGAATCTTTCAAAGCGGGGCGTTGTGTGTAAATTCTCTATTAACAGAATAAAAACAGTAAAAAAGTACTTTGGCGAGCTTTGTAAGGACAAGAGGCTGATAGAACGAGACTTAGAGTGAAGTGGGGTTTTACTGTAGTTCTTGGTCAACCTTCAGACCACTTTTGGTGCTGTATTAGATTTGAGGCATTTGCGTATGTCACATTCAAGGTCAGACCCATCCCTCATCTCCCTATCGCTCCCTGGCTTTGGCCCAATAGGCCTCACTGCAGGTCTGTGCTCTGTAGAGAAGGGGTTGTCATGAAGCTCTTTAAGCAGAGATCAGGCAAAAAGCAGAAAAAGACTGAAAGTAAGTATTTATCCACCAGTTAATAATATTATTGTTATTATTATTAATATATTCAATTACACCTATGTTTAGTTATTTTACAGCAGCGCAAGGGAATCCAGCTGAAAAGCAACAGCAACTGACAAATGGCCTTCTACATTTAGCGGACCTGCTGTAGTTCAAGTACTCTGTACCATCGCCACAACCATGCAAGCTTCTCTAACTCACCGAACCTCAGTGAAATTCCACAAGAGTACTGCTATTTTTCAACACATATACACACATCAAAAAAGTTTTACATCACCCCAGTTCCCAGAACTTCTGAAGATACCGTTGAGTGTGGATATTGTACCACAGACACAGTCGCTTTGACTGTTCAAAGATGTCACTAAACCCATACAAAGATGTAAACAACCATGCATGAGCAGCGTCCATTAGACGGAGGGGTCCGGCAGCCGATCCGTTCCAGTCATTCCACCAGGAAGGAGGTACACGGCTCGTGTTGACTGTAGTTCAATCATGCCTAGACAGTCGATACCGCGGTTCGATAGCGTCCGAATTGTTACTTTGTGCAAGGAAGGGCTCTCAACAAAGGAAGTGCCCAGGCATCTCGGAGTGAACCAAATCGATGTTGTTCGGACATAGAGGAGATACTGAGAGACAGGAACTGTCGATGACATGTCTCGCTCAGGCCGCCCAAGGGCTACTACTGCTGTGGATGACCGCTACATACGGATTATGGCTCGGGGGAACCCTGCCAGCAACGCCATCATGTTGAATGATGCTTTCCACGCAGCCACAGGACATCGTGTTGCCGGCCGCGGTGGCCGAGCGGTTCTAGGCGCTTCAGTCCCGAACCGTGCGACTGCTAGTGTCGCAGGTTCGAATCCTGCCTCGGTCATGGATGTGTGTGATGTCCTTAGGTTAGTTAGGTTTAAGTAGTTCTAACTTCTAGGGGACTGATGACGTCAGATGTTAAGTCCCATCATGCTCAGAGCCATTTGAACCATTTGACATCCTGTTACGACTCAAACTGTGCACAGTAGGCTGCATGATGCGCAACTTCATTCTCGACATCCATGACAGGATCCATTTTTGCAACAATCGACCGTTCAGGATTGGCATCATGTTCTCTTCACCGATGAGTGTCGCGTACGCCTTCAACTAGACAATCGTCGGAGACGTGTTTGGAGGCAACCCAGTCCGGCTGATGGCCTTAGATACACTGTCCAGCGAGTGCAACAAGGTGGAGGGTCCCTGCTGTTTTGGTGTGGCATTGTGTGGGGCCGACGTATGCCGCTGGTGGTCATGGAAGGCGCCGTAACGGCTGTGCGATACATGAATGTCATCCTCCGATCGATAGTGCAACCATATCTGCAGTATATTGGCGAGGCATTCGTCTTCATGGACGACAATTCGCGCCCCCATCGTGCACATCTTGTGGATGACTTCCTTCAGGATAACGGCATCACTCGAATAGAGTGGCTAGCATGTTCTCCAGACATGAATACTATCGAACACGCCTGGGATTGATTGTAAAGGGCTGTTTATTGACGATGTGACCCACCAACCACTCTGAGAGATCTTCGCCGAATCGCCTTTGAGGAGTGGGACAATCTGGACCAACAGTGTCTTGATGAACTTGTGGATAGTACACCACAACGAATACAGTCATGAATCAATGCAAGAGGGCGTGCTACTGGGTATTAGAGGTACCAGTGTGTACAGCAATCTGGACCACCAACTCTGAAAGTCTCGCTGTATGGTGGTACAACATGCAATGTGTGGTTTTCATGAGCAATAAAAAGAACGGATATGATGTATATTGATCTCTATTCCAATTGTCTGTACATGTTGCTGAACTCTCGGAAAAGAGGTGTTGCAAAACTTTTTTTGACGCGTGGAATTTGACTGCTAGTGAATCTAAACATGAGAATGCAAACCTAACACCCGACAGTGACATGGCGATGATTAGAGAAGTGGAAAATGGTCAACATGTTGGGGCAAGAGGGGAGTATTCGTGGTATGAGTGGAACCATCTGTGCAGCACGAAGAAGAACATAGAGAAGAAAATGACAACGGATTACGATCCATCTCATACATCAATTGACACTCGAATATTTTGGGGAAAAAGTTTCAGTAGCAGATGTGTACAGAGAAGATCTGCTTAAGTTAACTTCTGGGGACACGCGCATTTACATAAAACATTCTAGTGTTGGGAATTTGAATGATCTATACTGTGTACTAATGATCCCTGCAAACAAACTGATGTCGCTATGTAGGAGGCATTGAATATGGTTCTGCAGAGTATTTGCACGAGAATAGTGTAAATATGAATCAACCAGTTGAGTACACAACGTTGTATTCCAGTCATCTATTAGTCCACCTCCTCCTTCCCCCTCTCTATGTCCATCTGCACCATCCCTTCTCTGTCCACCTCCCCCACTCATCACTTTTTGTCCTTTTTTTCCTGCCCCTCTCTCTGTCTCCCCCTGCCCTTTCTCTCTGTCAATCTATTCCTTTCTCTAATTCCATCTCGTCCTGCCCCTCTCTCTGCCATCCCCTCCTCGCCCCTCTTTCTGACAATCTGCTTCTCCCTCTTCTGTTCATCTGGTGCTTCCCTTCTGTCCATCTCCTTCTACCCTCTCTAATTCCACTCTCTTTGTCAATGTCCTCCTCTCCCCTCTCTCTGTCCGTCTTCTCATCCCACCTTCTCTGTCCATTTCCTCTTCCCCTATCCCTATCCATGTCCTCCTCCTACTGTCGATGCCTGCCTCCTGCCTCCCAATCACTGTCTGTCCATCTCCTCATTCTCCCTTCTCTCTCCACGTGATCACTCTCACGTCAATAGAAAGCTGGTGGTTCTTACCCCCGCTGTATTTATTTCCAGACTGTAATTAATATGTGTACCAAATTTGACTGAAATCGTTCCACGTATTTGGGATGAGCTTTTTTACCCATGGCTTTGCCTGCATATGCACATGTCAAATATATGTCACACATATTTAACATATTTCACTAGCATTTTTACAAATATTTCACCTCTATGTATAGCGAATTTCGCCCAGAAGTTTTATTTTCACACAGCTCAGTGTCCATGACATCGTATCTCCTGAACTTAGTGCTGTACAATGATGTCATTGTGCATGTACATCCATTGGTATATATTCCTATTGTCTGAGAAATGTGTTGTGAATAGTGTTAGTAGTAAAGATGTGATAAATAAAAACATCATGCATAATGCGTAGTTTCTCGCGCATATCAGTGTCAGTGGTGTCATAGTTCCTGACTATGTGCCGTACAATGACATATGAAGATACTGTCTGCGAAACGTGTTGCGAATAGAGTTAGTAGCAAAAAAGTAATATTTTAAAATGTCATGCTTAATGCAGGAGTTTTCTCTCGTATCTCAATATTTGACGTCTTATCTCCTGAATTATGCGTCGTACAATGATATATTTTTAAGGAAATTCAGCGCAGATGCAGTTGGTGACTGCGAATAAGTTAATAGCAACGAAGTAATAAATTTAAATGACCTGCACGATGCGGTAATTTTGCACGCAGCTTAGTGTCTATGACGTAGTTCCTGAACTAAGTGCCGTACAAAGACGTATAGTGATATATGTGAATATCGTTCGAAAAATGTCAGGAATACAGTTACTAGTAAAGAAGAAACTTAATATGTCATGCTTCATGTTGCAGTTTTACTGCATGAACAGCAAAAATTTTGTAAGCGATGTCTGCCCCCGGTAGCTGAGTGGTACTGAGTTAATAGATCAACAACGATCTTAAAAGGGTGTCTTACGATGTCCGTCCCGATCAGATACAACGTACAAAATGAAAAAATGAAAAAAAAAGTGGTCAGCGCGACGGACTGTCAAATCAAAGGGCCCGGGTTCGATTCCCGGCTGGGTCGGAGATTTTCTCCGCTCAGGGACAGGGTGTTGTGCTGTCCTAATCATCATCATTTCATCCCCATCGACGCGCAAGTCGCCGCAGTGGCGTCAAATCGAAAGACTTGCAACAGGCGAGCTGTCTACCCGACGGGAGGCCCTCGCCACACGACATTTCATTTCATTTTAGTAAGCGATAAACTTTTTTCCGTTCATAGTTTTTTGGAGATCGTCAGCGAGAAAAAGTTTTCTAATGATATGAAATCATGTATAAAGTTTTTTGCAAGAATCTAAGTACAAACAACTTTTTGGAGATGGCAACCACATTTCAGAGACATTGTGAATAATAACACTTAACAATCAATAACCATTCAAATTACCATGAAAATTGCAACAATTAAAATTGTTTCCAAAGCCACGTAGTTGTATGAAAGTATTCTATTCGCAACTACCGGTTTCACGTCGGTATTGACGCATTTCCAGGATTATGGATTGTAGATGGACAATTACTGAATTCTAGCTTTCGGGAAGTTATCCACGTTAACAGTCAAACCATACTGGTGGGTTGTCGTAATAAAACAGAGTACATCCTAGAGGAGCTTGTTAAAATGTGCAAATCGTGACTGCTGAATCAGCCAGGCCGGGTAGCCCCCCGTAGAATACGTTATAAGATCTAGTAGACACCAGTTCTGTAAAACAGATGAAGTGAAGCTTAAAAACTCGTCTAATATGTGCACTTCCATCACATGGCTAACAGGCCAGTGTGGTATAATCAGCCCTTGGAGGCTAGCAATACATTCACTTTAGTCTGAGTCTCATACATGTGCGCCGGCCGCGGTGGTCTGGCGGTTCTAGGCGCTCAGTCCGGAACCGAGTGACTGCTACGGTCGCAGGTTCGAATCCTGCCTCGGGCATGGTGTGTGTGGTCTCCTTAGGTTAGTTAGGTTTAAGTAGTTCTAAGTTCTATGGGACTGATGACCACAGATGTTAAGTCCCATAGTGCTCAGAGCCATTTGAACCATACATGTACAGACCCAAGTCATGCAACATGTACAGGCGTATAAGTGTCTTCAGAGCTGCAGTTGGCAGTCAGGTGTGCTGACGCCTTGTAAATGAGTCATGACGTTGCTGTTGCAGGTAAGTGCCACAGTCACATGCTGGGCCAGCGATGGTGATTGGGTGTGGAAGGTAGTACCCACTCAGATATTCAGCGGTGACCTAGTATGGCCCTCGTCTCAACAACACCAAAGACAGCCCATCATGCACTCTGGAGGAGACCCCCGACTGTGGTCCAAGATGCCAGGTGTCGTGAAGACTTGGCTGTGGTCAACCAGCACGGATCGACCAAGACTGCTGTAGATATTCGTGAGTCGGCCAGGAGTCTGTGCAGATACGACTCACGTGATCAGTGCAAAGATGCCAGCTTGCAGATTATCCTTGATGACCTAGTAAGCAGCACTGTTAGCCTGTGGCTGTGATATGCATCAGGTTAGCTGCATCTCGGTGTTGAAGTCAGCAAATAAATAATAGGCTGGCCATCATAGATCGACTTCTTGTTGTTTCACTGGAACTCAATAGACTGTCATTCTCTCTGGTTATACCGACACAGACAGAATGGCAGCATGACTGAGTTCTTGAGCTCTGATGCCTATACAGGGTGTTACAAAAAGATGCGGCCAAACTTTCAGGAAACATTCCTCACACACCAATAAAGAAGAGATGTTATGTGGACATGTGTCCTGAAACGCTTAATTCCCATGTTAGAGGGCATTTTAGTTTCGTCAGTATGCACTGTACTTCCTCGATTCACCGCCAGTTAGTCCAATTGAAGGAAGGTAACGTTGACTTCGGTGCTTGTGTTGACATGCGACTCATTGCTCTACAGTACTAGCATCAAGCACATCAGTACGTTACATCAACAGGTTAGTGTTCATCACGAACGTGGTTTTGCAGTCAGTGCAATGTTTACAAATGCGGAGTTGGCAGATGCCCATTTGATGTATGGATTAGCACGGGGCAATAGTCGTGGCGCGGTACGTTTGTATCGAGACAGATTTCCAGAACGAAGGTGTCCCGACAGGAAGACGTTCGAAGCAATGGATCGGCGTCTTAGGGAGCATGGAACATTCCAGCCTATGACTCGCGACTGTGGAAGACCTAGAACGACGAGGACACCTGCAATGGACGAGGCAATTCTTCGTGCAGTTGACGATAACCCTAATGTCAGCGTCAGAGAAGTTGCTGCTGTACAAGGTAACGTTGGCTACGTCACTGTATGGAGAGTGCTACGGGAGAACCAGTTGTTTCCGTACCATCTACAGCGTGTGCAGTCACTATCAGCAGCTTATTGGCCTCCACGGGTACACTTCTGCGAATGGTTCATCCAACAATGTGTCAATCCTCATTTCAGTGTAAACGCTCTCTTTACGGATGAGGCTTCATTCCATCGTGACCAAATTGTAAGTTTTCACAATCAACATGTGTGGACTGACGAGAATCCGCACGCAATTGTGCAATCACGTCATCAACACAGATTTTCTGTGAACGTTTGGGCAGGCGTTGTTGGTGATGTCTTGATTGGGCCCCATGTTCTTCCACCTACACTCAATGGAGCACGTTATCATGATTTCATACGGGATATTCTGCCTGTGCTGCTAGAACATGTGCCTTTACAAGTATGACACAACATGTGGTTCATGCATGATGGAGCTCCTGCACATTTCAGCCGAAGTGTTCGTACGCTTCTCAACAACAGATTCGGTGACCGATGGATTGGTAGAGGCGGACCCATTCCATGGCCTCCATGCTCTCCTGACCTCAACCCTCTTGACTTTCATTTATGGGGTCATTTGAAAGCTCTTGTCTACGCAACCCCGGTACCAAATGTAGAGACTCTTCGTGCTCGTATTGTGGACGGCTGTGATACAATACACAATTCTCCAGGGGTGCATCAGCGCATCAGGGATTCAATGCGACGGAGGGTGGATGCATGTATCCTCGCTAACGGAGGACATTTTGAACATTTCTTGTAACAAAGTGTTTGAAGTCACGCTGGTACGTTCTGTTGCTGTGTGTTTCCATTCCATGATTAATGTGTTGAAGAGAAGTAATAAAATGAGCTCTAAAAGGGAAAGTAAGCGTTTCCGGACACATGTCCACATAACATATTTACTTTCTTTGTGTGTGAGGAATGTTTCCTGAAAGTTTGGCCGTACCTTTTTGTAACACCCTGTATATTTAGCGGGCTGAGTTCGCACCTAAGACACAGTGGATCTGAGTGTATGCGTGCATTTGTCCTTATTTGCTGGAATTGTCAGCACTCCTTGCTTTGCTGCGGTGAATTAATAATAATTCTGGACCATGGAGCTCAGTTGTTTTCTGTCTGTATCTGATTTTGTAGTGGCACTCGAGTGGTGAAGTCACAAAGTGTTATCTCACTATTCCATTATTAACTCACCTGGCAAAACTTTTGATAACTTTAAACATGCATAGCAAAACTATTCCGCTGTGCAACAGCTCATTTGAGTACAGTTTTATGCTATTTGGCCCCAGAAACGCCCCCCCTCCCCAAAAAAACTTGACAACAGTTCACGCACAACGTTCTCCCAGAATTTGCTATATGGACGACATTCTAGTATTCTTTACGTTAGCAGAAAACAATTGTAGCAGCTTCCCCACTGCCTATAAGAGTATGGTACAATTATTAACGAAAGAAAGTGTGCATCAGGAAAACATGAGGTTAAATACCCGGGAACTTGGTTTCTGCAGCAGGTCTGTCACCATTGTCCAAATGCGTAGATGCAGTATAACAGACACCCCTTCCTACAGCTTGCAAGGGGCTTCATAGATTCCTAGGCATTCTGAGCTGTTACCGAGGTCACTTTCCCAAATTAGCTGCCGCCAAAGATCCTCTCACAGCACTGCCCAATGGCAAGTATACTAGAGGAAATCGTAAAATCCCGTGAAGCCCAGATCCTGAAGCAGCTTCCCATGACCTAAAGAAACATCCATCACTGGCAACAGTGGTGGGACACCCAAGAATGAACGTCTCTTTGGTGCTTATGGTAGATGTGTTTCCAAGCAACAATGGACACAGCTTTGATGGCAAGTGAGAACCCCTCGCATTTTTCTCTAAGAACGTGAGTCAAAATGGAGGCTGTTGACCAGGAGTTACTTCCTATTTACTTAGCTATCAAGCATTTCCGCTTTTCTGTCGAGGGAGACACTTTCCAATTTTTATGGATCACAAACCGCTATTAGTCATCTTTTAGAGAGACACATACCTCAGTTCACCACATAAGTTCATGCAGGTCGAGTATAATGCATGAGTGGGTCGCACAGCAGGAAAAGACAATCTGGTTGCAGACTGCGTATCTCGGAAACGTGCCAGTTTATACTCCATTCGTTGGGCAGAGTAAGTGTCAAATGGCTCTGAGCACTATGCAACTTAACTTCTGGGGTCATCAGTCGCCTAGAACTTAGAACTAATTAAACCTAACTAACCTAAGGACATCACACACATCCATGCCCGAGGCAGGATTCGAACCTGCTACCGTAGAGGTCGCTCGGTTCCAGACTGTAGCGCCTAAAACCGCACGGCTACTCCGGCCGGCGAGTAAGTGTCAAAGCAAGAAGAAGAAGAAGATCCTCTCTTGTGCAAACAACTTTGGAGCTCATATGTGTGGCAGCCTGGAATTTGGTGTGACGTAGCAAAAGGAAAGCAGTGACCTTACATACCAGAACAATATCCATTTCAGTGCACTGCGTAACCGAATCTGAGCCATAGCCAAATTAGTCTCTGCCTCCAAAATCAAGTAGTCCAGAGTGCAAAAAGAGTGTCGCACATGAGCTGGAACATATCAGACATGTCAGCTTGCACGTATTGCTCACTTCCCGATGCCATCAGCAAGGTTTTCGCATACATATGTGGACATCATGGAGCCCCTACCGTACTCTCCAAGAAAACGCAATTTGCTCACGATCATTGATCCTTTTACCAGGTGGCCAGAAGTCGTCATAATACAAGCCATATCTTCTGAGTTGGACGCAAGGGCACTAGTGTTTCCATTGTTCTCAAAACACAACCTGAAAGCTATCTTTTCAAGAACCTTTTTCTACTTTGTGGCTGAAACTAATTCCACTCTACAAGCTACCATCCAGGTAGCAACGGAATGGTAGAATGGTTACACTGCATGCTCAAAACTGCCCTAATGTCTCGTTCCTACTTATGTTGAGAACTACAGTGGAGGACGACATACAGTGCTCTGATGCACAAATGACATATGAAAAACAACTGAGGGTTCCAAATTAATCCGCCAGCATCCACACAACAGGTTGTCCCTGAGCTACATACTCAGTTCACACACTAAGCATCAGATTGAGGAACAATCAGCTTACCATTACTATCTGACATGGAAACCAGAGGTTGTTCATGAACAAAGACCTGGAAAAACATACCACATGTGGCTCAGTAATGATATGATTCATTCTACATCTACATTTAAACTCCGCAACCCACCCAACGGTGTGTGGCGGAGGGCACTTTACGTGCCACTGTCATTACCTTCCTTTCCTGTTCCAGTCGCGTATGGTTCGCGGGAAGAAAGACTGTCTGAAAGCCTCCGTGCGCGCTCTAATCTCTCTAATTTTACATTAGTGATCTCCTCGGGTGGTATAAGTAGGGGGAAGCAATATATTCGATACTTCATCCAAAAACGCATCGTCTCGAAACCTGGCGAGCAAGCTACACCGCGATGCAGAGCGCCTCTCTTGCAGAATCTGCCACTTGAATTTGCTAAACATCTCCGTAACGCTATCACGCTTACCAAATAACCCTGTGACGAAACGCGCCGCTCTTCATTGGACCTTCTCTATCTCCTTCGTCAACCCGATCTGGTACGGATCCCACACTGATGAGCAATACTCAAGTATAGGTCGAACGAGTGTTTTGTAAGCCACCTCCTTTGTTGATGGACTACATTTTCTAAGGACTCTCCCAATGAATCTCAACCTGGTACCTGCCTTACCAACAATTAATTTTATATGATCATTCAACTTCAAATCGTTCCGCACGCATACTCCCACATATTTTACAGAAGTAACTGCTACCAGTGTTTGTTCCGCTATCAAATAATCATACAATAAAGGATCCTTCTTTCTATGTATTCGTAATACATTACATTTGTCTATGTTAAGGGTCAGTTGCCACTCCCTGCACCAAGTGCCTATCCGCTGCAGATCTTCCTGCATATCACTACAATTTTCTAGTGCTGCAACTTCTCAGTATACTACAGCATCATCCGCGAAAAGCCGCGTGGAACTTCCGACACTATCTACTAGGTCATTTATACATATTGTGAAAAGCAATGGTCCCATAACACTCCCCTGTGGCACGACAGAGCTTACTTTAACGTCTGTAGACGTCTCTCCATTGATAGCAACATGCTGTGTTCTGTTTGCTAAAAACTCTTCAATCCAGCCACACATCTGGTCTGATATTCCGTAGGATCTTACTTCGTTTATCAGGCGACCCTTCTTGAAGACTGGGACTACCTGTGCTCTTTTCCAATCATTTGGAACCTTCCGTTCCTCTAGAGACTTGCGGCACACGGCTGTTAGTTGGAGGGCAAGTTCTTTCGCGTACTCTGTGTAGAATCGAATTGGTATCCCGTCAGGTCCAGTGGACTTTCCTCTGTTGAGTGATTCCAGTTGCTTTTCTATTCCTTGGACACTTATTTCGATGTCAGCCATTTTTTTGTTTGTGCGAGGATTTAGAGAAGGAACTGCAGTGCGGTCTTCCTCTGTGAAAAAGCTTTGGAAAAAGGTGTTTAGTATTTCAGCTTTACGCCTGTCATCCTCTGTTTCAATGCCATCATCATCCCGGAGTGTCTGGATATGCTGTTTTGAGCCACTTACTGATTTAACGTGAGACAAAATGGCGACAGGAGCCGAGGAAGCGTATGTCGTGCTTGAAATGCATTCACATCAGTCAGTCATAACAGTGCAACAATTCAGGACGAAGTTCAACAAAGATCCACCAACTACTAACTCCAGCACACACTAACGAGCTTATAGCTGAAACGGACATGGCGACACTGAGCGATCGCCCGTTGTCTTGTTCGGACCTTGACAATAGCACTGTGGTCACATGTGTGTAAATAAATGTTACGAGTTAAATAACTGAGCAGATGTTTTATGAGGATAATACACCGTATATGAGCTCCCATAAATTCATTAATCATTTAACGGAGTGAATACAACAGTGAGTAATACCTCAGAATTGTGATCCAACAGGATTTGCTCAGTTATCAACGTGTGGTCAGAGGGTGCAGAACACATGGTATTAAAATAATCACAAGAGATATAGCGTTGTGTGCCACACAACTACTTTTACTAGCATGTTATGAGATGATGAGCTCCCATACTCTGAGGAGCGTAGGGGACGATGCGGAAGACCCGCACCGCCGACTACGCAAGGTCCTAGAGGAGGTGGTTTGCCATTGCCTTCCTCCGACCATAACGGGGATGAATGATGATGATGAAGACGACACAACAACACCCAGTCATCTTGTGGCAGGGAAAATCCCTGACGCGCCGAGAATCAAACCCAGGATCCCGTGTGCGGAAAGTGAGAACACTACCGCAAGACCATGAGCTGCGGACTGGCATAACATAGCATGTTATATTACCTTGAAATGCATCAGAACTACTAGCGGCATTATCATGTGATACTAGAACTGGCCGTAAGACCAGTCTACACACTACGATTTGTTTGTACACATGCAGTACATCGCCACACATTTCATGTATCCACACAATACAGTTTCAATCTACTTCTGAGCCACCACGTGTCAGTCTAGAAAGGAAATTTCAGTGGCCAGTAGCTATGTATCACAAAGGATATTGTAAACTCTCAGTTTAGAACTGCAGTTCCCCTTGGAAGAAGTTTTTCAGTGGTCAGAGTTTGCTTTTTTTTCTTTTGTTGTAATTTTAATCATCTCATACAGGCGGGCTGTCAGCAGCATATTACGCTGCTCTTCAGCCTTAAGTGGTACAATAATATGACATAGGTGACACAGACAATACAATAAAAATGGCGGGCAAAAAATGTAGATACAAAAAACAATAGAAATGAAGCCGTTCGCGCTGTACGAGAAGAAACACTAACACTTGTTGACACGGCGCACATAACACGGATGACTGTGATGGCACACATGAACAGTGGAGGCGTGACGGCGAAAGAATACTAAACACAAAACGAAGACACACACACGAGATACTGATGGTGATGATCTCGGGTGCGCGAAAGTCCACTGAGCGTGTACGAGTCCAGGGACCTGCCAAGAGAGGAGGAGGGCAGGGTGCGAGAGGGAGAGCAGAGATGCCATGGGCTGCGGGGATAGGGGGAAGGGAGGAAGCGGGAGGCGAAGCCCGGGGGAAGAGGGATGGAGGAAGGGGGATGGGGGGAAAAGGAAAGAGAAGGGAGGGGAAGGGAGGGAGGGTGCCTAAAGGAAAGGACACAGTAAGTGGGAGGGAGGATCAAACTGATAGGAGGGGTAGATGGAGGGGAGGAGGACATCATCATGGAGGGGGAGCTGGCGGAAGCCACCTTGGGAGAGGGTAAGGAGGGTGGAGAGATGGAGACCGGATGAGACATGGGAATACAGGTGCGGCAGCTGGCGGCGGTGGGAGAGGATGGGTGAGACAAGCGGGTGAGGAGGATCGAGTTTGCGGGTGGTGTACAGGATCTGTATCCTTTCAAGGAAAAGGAGGAGGTGGGGGAATGGAATGAGATCGTACAGGATCCATGTGGGGGAGGGGAGACAGATGCGATAGGCGAGGTGGAGAGCATGGCGTTCAAGAATTTGAAGGGATTTATAAAAGGTAAGGGGGGGCAGAGATCCAGGCTGGATGGGCGTAACAAAGGATAGGATGGATGAGGGATTTATAGGTGTGGAATATGGTGGAGGGGTCCAGACACCATGTACATTCGGAAAGGAGCTTGAGGAGACGGATTCGGGAGTGTGCCTTCGCTTGGATTGTCCGGAGATGGGGGGTCCAGGAGAGTCGGCGGTCGAGGGTGACGCCAAGGTACTTAAGGGTGGTGGTGAGGGCGATAGGACGGCCATACATGGGGAGATAGAAATCAAGGAGTCGGAAGGAAGGGGTGGTTTTGCCTACAATTATCGCCTGGGCTTTGGAGGGATTGACCTTCAGCAACCACTGGTTGCACCAAGCGGTGAACCAGTAAAGATGGGATTGGAGAAGGTGTTGGGAGCGCTGCAGGGTGAGGGCAAGGGCAAGGAAGGCGGTGTCATTGGCAAACTGTAGAAGGTGGACGGGGGGGTGGCGGCAGCGGCATGTCCGCCGTAAACAAAATATACAGAAGGGGAGAGAGGAGGAAGCCTTGGGGCACACCGGCGGAGGGAAAAAAGGTGTAGGAATCCGTGTTATGGATGGTGACATAGGAAGGATGGTGGGAGAGAAAGGAGCCGATCAGACGGACGTAGTTAATGGGAAGGGCGAAGGTTTGGAGTTTGAAGAGGAGACCGGAATGCCATACATGGTCATAAGCACGTTCGAGGTCCAGGGAGAGGAAGATTGCAGAGCAACGGGAATTAAGCTGTCCCAAAAGGAGATGAGTGAGGTGAAGGAGAAGGTCGTCGGAAGAGAAGGACAGCCGAAAACCACACTGGGTAACGGGAAGGAGGCGGTGCTGTTGGAGATGCTAGTGGATGGGGCGGGTGAGGATAGACTCCAGGTCCTTGCTGAAGACCGAGGTAAGGTTGATGGGACAGTAGGAAGAGACAGCGGATGGCGGTTTACCATGTTTAAGGAACATCAGGATACGGGAGGATTTCCGCAGGTCGGGGTAGTAACCGGTGGATAGGACTACATTGTAGAGCCTGGCCAGGGTGGAGGGGAAAGAGACAGGGGCTTCACGAAGGTAACGGTAGGTGACACGATCGTGACCAGGAGCAGTGTTGTGTTTTGTGTGGAGTGTAGCAATGAGATCCTGTGTAGTGATAGGGGCGTTGAGTTCCGTATGTGCAATGTTGTCCAAGTACTGGAAACCATGGAAACCAGGTGCGAGGGGAGGGACAGAGGTGTCAGTTCAATCGCGGACATCCGGGAAGAGGGAGTAATCGAACTGGGGATCATCGGGGACGGAAAAGACATCGGAGAGGTAAGAGGCAAAGTGATTGGCCTTACTAAGGGTGTCAGGGAAGGGGTGATCATCTTGGAGAAGAGGATAGTAGGGAGAGGGTTTAGTTCCGGTAAGGCAACGGAAGGCTGACCAGAACTTGGACGAGTTTATAGGTAGGGTAGCATTTAAACTTGTGCATGTCCGCTGCCAGTCCCAGCGTTTCTTAGCCACGAGCAAATTTCGAATCTGTTGCTGGAGTTGCCGGTGACGTCGGAGTGTGTCTGGGTCACGCATGTGGAGGAAGGCACAGTAGAGACGGCGGTATTCACAGAGGAGGAGGACGGCCTGTCGGGGGTAAGGTAGGACAGTGCGGGTGGATGGCGACAGTATGGACGTGGGCCTCCATGGCCTCAAATAAGGTCTGCGGCGGCATGGGTTACATCGTCAGGGTGGTGGTAGGTGAAGGGGTGACTATCGACCTGGGTGGAGAGGGTATCCCAGTAGGCATTCCAGTTGGCACGGGAATAGTCATGGACGTACTTTGGGGGAGAGTCATTATGAGGGTCGGGGTGGGGGCGACGACCGTCTGAAACAGTGAGGAGGACAGGGAGATGGTCGCTACCAATAGGCTCCAGGACATCCACCGTTATGCGGCCAACGAAGTTAGGGGAGGAAAGGATAACATTGGGAGTGGAGTTGGATTCGGGATGGGTATGCTGGGGGATGGGGATGAGGTCGCCTTGAAGAGAGGAGAGGAACCGATGCCACTGCCGTAACTGGGCGACAGAACGGCTATGGATGTTGAGGTCAGTGGCGATCATGTAGGAGGAGAAGGTACGGTCAATGTGGGAGAGGAAGTCGAAGGGAATAGGGACGTTAGGGCGGACATAGATGGTGGCACAGATGACGGTAAGGGCAGGGAAGAAGAGACTAAGGATCAGGTGTTCGGTGGGGTCAGGAAGGAGAGGTTGGAGCCGAACTGGGATCTGGCGGTGGTGACCAATGGCAACTCTGCCACCCGCAATCGGGAGGGGATTATCGGAGTGGTGAAGGAGGTAAGGTGACGTGTGGACGGTGTGGTGGGGTTGGAGGAAAGTTTCATTGAGGAGGAAGGCATCCACGCGGTGGGTGGCAAGGGTGTGCAGGAACAGGTTCTTGTTGGCGGGAAGGGAGCAGATGTTGTTGAAAAGGATGCGGTGCTGTAGCACCATGACAGGGATTTAGACAAGGGTGTCAAGACGGGAGAAGGTGAAATGGGCCTGGTTGTTGGAGTAGGTGGCATGCATTTTTAAGTGGAAAATGGAACGGGCGGCAAGGGAGACCTGTTGAAGGGTGTGAGGGCGCTGGAAAGGGTGGACGTTTTGTAGGACAATGGTGAGGAACCTGATGATGTCCTCAGTGGTGGGGGAGGGGGGGGGGAACGAAGGGAATTGCCAGGAGGGATGGGGGAGTCCAGACGACGGACAGGGATGTTGAGTTCAGGAGTGGTCGGAGGGGGTCGGGCTTTACACTTTTGGGAGTAGGTGGGATGGGGGAGACTGCAGGTATTACAGGAGGGAGGGGATTGAAGGTTAGGGCACTGCCGGAGGAAGTGCACTTGCCTACAATGCGGGCAGGTGGTGGCCTCGCGGCACTCGGCTGTTGGGTGTGCATTATAGTGCAGACACCTCTGGCAGTGCACGGATTGAGGAGGGGAATGGGAGGGTTCGACCTTATAGCGCTGGTTGAAGAGAAGGGCACCCTCCTTCAGGAGACTGTCAATGGAGGGGGCGTCCTCGGAGAAAACCCGCATAAGGCGGGTGGGGCCGGCCGAGTTGAAAATGTGGCGGACTGCCCGAACCTCCAGCGAGGGATGCGCCTTGAGCTCCGCCAACACCTCCTCCTCCGTGATCGGCGGACTGAGCTGAGTGATCGCGGCAGTGAGGCTCAGTGGGGGACGCAGGGATTGGGGTTGGCGGGTAGGAGATGGAGAAGGAGCAGGGGTGAGGGAGGCGTTGGGCCCAAAATGGGTGATGGGGAGGCGGGAGAGGATGTCAGTGTGGACAGTTGGGCTGGGGGAGGAGATGAGAACGAAATCCTGTCTGGGAGTGAGGAGAGAGATGGGGGAACCAGGGAAGTGTTGGCGGAGGAGGAGGGAGAGATTCTAGGCCTCAAGAAGGGAAGGATCGGGACAGGAGAGGAGGTATTTGTATTAAGAGGGGGAATGAGGAGGAGAAGGAGGTGGAGGGCCAGGCAGGGCCAGGCAGGGAGACATCCATGACATCCGGGGGGGGGGGGGGGGAAGGAGGATGGGGCGGGGCCTTTTTGGGAGTGGAGGAGGTGGTGGTGCCACTAGGGCGTTTAATGGCGGCAGAAGGGTGAGTGGTGACAATAGGGACGGGAGCTATAGGGAGGTGGCGGGAAGGGGCAGGTCCCTGCGTGGACGCAGCAGTCGGCGCCAGAGATGGTGGCGGTGAAGGCGACTGCGACAGCGACGGTGGTGGTGGTGATGGCGAAGGCGATGGGGAGAGTTGGGCATGGGCAGTGGGCCGACGGGCCACCACCCTAGCAGGAGCTACAGTGACAGACTGGGGGAGTGGGGGAAAAGGATAAGAGGGATAGGAGCGGGAGTAAGAAGCTGGAGAGGAGGTGACAAAGAGCAAGGGTGAAGGGAAAGTGAGAAGAGGAAGGATGGAAAGAGGGGGGTGTGACTGGGCACACCATGTAATGGTGGTGGTGGCGGCGGAGGGGGAAGTATATACTATGGCTGTGGTGGTAGTTGTGGTGGGGGCTGACATGACGACAGGGATTAACAAAAATGCACAGGACGAAAAGGAAAGGAAAAAACTGCGGACAGACGAAGATGGACAAAGACGAAGACGGGCGAAGACCAGAGTCCCGCGCTGCTGGCGCTAGCGCTGGCGCTGGCGACGGCTGGCAGGAATGCCGCAGCTGCTGCTGCTGCTGCCGCGGACGAGGCCGGGGCCGCTGCTGCTGTTGCTGTTGCTGCTGCTGGAGGGCTGGCTGACTGGCTGGCTGGCTGGCTGAACCGCTGCTGCCGGCTGGACCGCTGCTGCTGGCCGGGACCACTGCATCTCGGCTGGACCACTGCTGCTCGGCTGGCTGGCTGGCCCCTGAAATCCTAGCGCTTCGATTAGTGCTGGAATGGCACAATTGAAGGGCGGTATCCTTCGGAGTACCGTCAGAGATGTGTCACACAAAGTGTCAGAGTCACTAGTTGCTACCGAAAAGACCGATTCACACTAGCTGTCAACGGAACAGAATGGTCTGTCAGGTGACGTCACCATCAAATTGCGAAGGACTCACAATACACAGAACATCAGTACAACATCAATTTACTTAGCCCCAAAGAGATAGAGAATACATCGAGGAGCTGTGGCTCGTTATTCAGCGCTCCCTGTGGTGCCACACTGTACTATTAGATGCCACATTTTGTGTAGGAATTCTGTAGCTCTTCTGAGAAAGAACGACTCAAATAAAGAAGTGCCACAGTGTGCAGCTAGCATTTGGCTGAAATCGGAAATCGGTCACGTGATGTCCATTGCTCGCTACGTGTGAGACACCATATTCGATTCATATGTTTCGTTGTTTCCGTATTATAACATGCGTGTTATGACAGCAAGACGTCACTCTAAGCACGATTTTTTGTAATTAAATGTCAACTGTAAAAGTCCTGAGGAAATTATAGGATGAACAATAATGACGCCTTTATGTGATCACTATGGTCCTGTGTTTATAGTTCTGCAGTTACACACTCAAAGCACGTATATTCGTGTCCTGCTACATGTTAACATTTTTATTTCCTTCTTCACATGTGTAACGCATTATGGGGCTGTCTTATTCATGGAACAGAAGTGTGTTCTGTAACATTTAATGTTATTCACATGTAAGTATGTGCTCTCTTAGTAATTAGTTTCTTCGATTTCGAGACTTCAAAGTGATTAAAAAAACGAAAGATGAAATTGCTGCGATGAATGAAGAAATCTGTAGTGGCACTTACATTCCCACGCCTGCAATAAATATGTGGCTATCTATTTTCGAATATTCGCACTTTTCGAGAATATGGTTAGGAAGGAATCTAAGAGGACAGCTGAAATTGCTGTGAACGAAACGAGTTGCAATCGTATCTACACTAACCTCTAATGGATGGGATTCACAGTCATATAGTATTTCTTAAAAGACATCGTAGTCGCCACCGACTGTATAAAATATTTATTGTTACTATTGCAATTTCGACCTTATGGCCATTTTCGAGTAACACTGCAAAGTTACATTCTGTCAGAATATAAAACTATAAAATGCAGCCTTTTGACTGTGAAAGTCCCACAAGATCCGATGAGTACAACACTTATTACATCGTAATATGTTGTTAAACATATACTGAACTGTCGATGTTACCATCGTTCTAATAATCTAGCACACATACAAGTTCAGGTGCACTGACTTGCACATGTGGAGCTGAGTCAGTTGATTTTTTCCGCACCAATATTTAACAACCTATTACAATGTAAAACGTGTCATACTCGTCGGATCTTGTGGGACTCTCACAGTCAAAAGGCTGCATTTTGACGACGACATGCACTCGTGTCAGGTAGTTTTACATTCTGACAGAATGTAACAGTGCAGTGTTACTTAAAAATGGCCATAAGGCCGAAATTACAATAGTAACAATAAATATTTTATACAGTCAACGGTGACTATGATGTCTTTAAAGAAGTCGTATCTAGAATTTTGCTTGTCACAAAAATTTAACTGCTATCGAATCCTTAACAATACTATTCTCAAATTTGGCTGTAGACACCTAGACCATACGACTCAACGAGCGAGGAATGTCAAGTGACCGTATTCCAATTACAACCGATGTAGAGACGTCACGTGAGTGATTTCCGATATCAGCCAATTGCCAGCCACGTGCCATGGTACTTCCTAACTTTAATCACTGACGTTCTGAGAGTGAGAGAGTTGGTGTATGGTTTATAAGCTATGCAATTTTTGAATTTACTTTTGGAACTGTGTCTGATCTCGAAAAATATTGAAGCTTGGTGTGAATATTTTTAATGTATTCTCTGACTGTCCTGTGCTTAGTGTGCATCTATGTATGTGTTTACTTGTGTAATAAACTTTCCTTCATTCAAGTCCTTCTCGAGATATGGTATTGAGACAATTTTGTGAGAATGGAGACGCTTGAGAAAGGCTTCCTTCATACTTCGCATTATTTCTGAAATATTTTCGTTATGACTGAAAATTTAGTTGCTGGATGGGGGGTATGGTAGATAACATCTTACTTGTATGAGTATTGTAAAGTATGTGATACAGTTTTTCACAGCTGCAATAGGTATTTCTCCAATAATTGTGTTATTTTCTGGAAATTTAAAAACAAGCATGCTTTCATGTTAGAAGATATGGATTACAGACAGAAAGGCCTCTAATATCCTATGAACAGTAGTTACTTGTTTTAAATTTTAACTATTAGTTAAAATAGGAGCATTTTTTGTGTGAAGTGAAAAATACAATGATAAACTAGTTCAAGAGAAAAATAGTTTAGCTAATTAGTGTCTTAAGGCATAATTTCAAAAACTTATCATCATCCAACAAATTAGTTACTGTAAAGTGGGGTGACTATGAATGGCGAGGAGACCTTGAACAGCAATTTAGCTTCTTTTTAAAATAAATGCTGCACTCTAGTGTGTAAATATGGAACTAAGACCAGAGTCGTTAATTGTCAATAATCAATACTTTCAGATGATATGACAGTCGACGTGAAATAACATTGTATAACAATGCCAGAAAATAAAATAATTTTCTGGAAATGTAAGTTCCTTCACAACTGCAACAGAATTTGCCTATTATTAGAAGCATTTTTGAGTTTAGAATTTGAAACGAGTTTTTATGGGCAAGGTTAACACTTGAATGAAGATTACAGAAAGCATAAAATATTACTTTATGTTTTGGTGATGTAAAAAAATAAAATATGAAGGCTTGTCTTTCAAGGGTAGCTTTGAACAGCGCTTTCCCTATTTTTTTTAAGTATTAGCTCCATGGAAAACATATTTGAGTGAAGTTTCCTTCAAATAAAAGTGTAAAATAGTGTTGGACATGTTATCACTAATGATGAAATTACACTTATGAGGAAATGGCGTTTCAAGGTGGAATCAGATGAAGTTTTTTTGTATGGCCTAATGTTCCCAATGTGTCAGATTTTGAGATGATGACATCTGTAGGATTCTATCTGATTCTAAGGTAAAGAGAAAGGGAAGGCTTCATTTTGAGTTTAAATTTTATGTCTATGACATCTTCTAGATTGTACACTCTTTCCTGACAACTTTCTTTCCTGTAGAGTGTTTACAGATGTAATTCTTTAAAATGTGATACCTTTTTTTCATTCCTTTTATTAAAGTTATACAGACTGTTTTAAATAATTTTCCTACTTTGTAAGTAGCTCAGCACCCATTTCCATTATTAGCAAAATTAATCTGTAAACATATGAACAGTTTCAGGTGATTAAAGAAAACCCAAAAAAGATACTCAAATTTTTCTAAATGAGTTACTTTCAAATCTATATTTATATACAAAAAATCATGCTGTTTCATATGATAGGAGTGTCATTTAATAGTAATTGACATGATTCCCACGTGATGGGCAAATGTTTACGTGTTCAAAGTGACCCCGACCCAGGGGGTGAAATTGAACAGTGGTAGAGTGGTAGAGCACTTGCCCGCGAAAGGCAAAAGGTCCCGAGTTCGAGTCTTGGTCTGGCACACAGTTTTAATCTGCGAGGAAGTATCAGTGAAAAATTAAAAAAATTAACAAATTAGGTGTGGGGGACAAAAATATAATCTATTCTATCATATTCAGCAACACCTCTTGCAACTTTCAAAAAGTTTCAATATGTTCAGAACTTTCCGTTTCATATACAAAAATGAATTTAATATGTTTAAAGTCACCCCAATTTATGGTATATGTTCTATTGAATGGGTGGATTTAGTTGTAATTAATCTGATCCCAGTGTTAGAATTTCTGTATTTGACCCATGCAACTTCTCACTTGGTGAAATTTAATTCTGTTCAGTGTTACAATTGATTATTCAACATAATGAAAGACAACCTCACCTTTTATTTATATGTATCTGAACAGTGTGTAGGTTTGATGATGAAAATAGTGAAAAAAATTATTTCTTCCTATGGATATACTATAATTTGATCTTTTGATCTGTTTAAGATACTAAATATTTATCATTTATGGACTTTTTTTTGTTAGTGAAAGACTTTTAAGTTAGATTTCCTGAAGTAAATATCTTTTTCTCAATCAAAGGGAGCTGTATAAAGATATATCAGTTTTTTCTATGAATCCATAGTGTTTGAAAATCTGGGAGAAGAGGTATCAATTACATCATCTTTGTAATGCAAGTTCTGGCTGTCTTCCTTCTTCTGCTACTTCCTTCATTACTTTTCCTCCTTTTGTGTTAAAATGTATGTATCGTTTTAGATGCATTGATGTAAATAATTATCTATTTTGCACCAGTAATGACTTTTATTTTATTATTTCTTTACATTTATCTCCCTCTTATGTTGTTGACAGATTACCCACTGGAAAAGTAGCTGAGTGTTGTATAAACTCCAATAACCAGCTTGGGCGAAGTTTTCATAGCTGTCATTGCTGTCATCTCACAGTGATAAGAACAAATTGTAGTAATTGTTTAAAAACTTAATTAAAAAGTCCGACTGCCAAGTGCGAATTAAATTATCGATCTTGGAGTGTTTCACTTATTGTGTACATAGTGAAATATATCTTCTTAGGTTCAATATGGTTTCATATATCTCATAATAATACCATGAACTTTCTCATACTATATTTTGGTAGCTTCTATAAAACCCCAAACTTCAACATCTAAAAGCATTCTCGTCATACTATTCATATTAATGTCACTATAATCCGTAGTTTACTATTTAATAGTTTCTGGAGAAAGGAACTGTCATAACCTTGTCTCTGCCACACATGGAATATACAATGTAAAACGCAGAAAAGCAATACACAGAATAATAAAACAGAAACTTGTAAAGTAATAAAATAAAACACAAGCAAAGTATTTAAGTATAACTTGCATTGCAAAGTAACTGGAGCAATAACATGAGTAGTTAACTCAGAATTATGGAGTTTTAACATTCACTAAGTCTACCCTTCTATCGCTAATGAAAAGAAGAGGTTTAGTGCGGAAATTGTCAAGGAAATAATTATGACGATGACTCATTTTTAGGATGTTTCATATGTCGGTTTTAATAGAATTCTATATGAGAAACCAAACACCTGAAAGCCATATATTCTTCTGCAAAATACAAATGAAAGTAAGAAATAAGTAGTCTGTCTAAGCAACATTCATTGTCTATTCTAATTAAAAATCTCGTTGTATTAAAGTGATATACTCTGTTTGTATATGACAATAATAAAGTATTCACTTGAATAGTGATGCAAGTTATTTGATCGCTTATTTAGTGCAAGTTTTAACAAAAAGGTATGATTATCTATGGCATAAAGCAGGTGTTTTAACATAAATCTACTGCATCGATATAGTATTAACGAATATCCCACCAAATATCGATTTATCTGAACTTATAATCTCTATCCCACATTTTGATTTTGGAACTCTGAACACCATACTGTAGGGCGGTATACTTCAAGAGCAAGAGTCGTTCTTTGTTTTGATATGCATGTTTGTTGTCAGTGACCAAGTGATTGAGCTGAAAATTTCCTTGTACGGCAGTATGTTTTCATATTTACCTACGTTGCAGCTTATAATGCGTCCATACCCAAGGGCGACGTAGCCTCCTACCAAGTCTTCTCGGGAAGAGGAACCTCAAATGATGTTATCTTCTCGCTAAGCATGTTTCAACGTGTGCACAGATGGTTTGGTTTCAACCTTTTATGGTTTGAGTGGGATTCGATCTACTGATCTGCACTGAACAGCTAGGAGGAGACACAGCAAATGTTAATGTGTCTTGCATACTGAATTTTAAAATATACCTGCACGTTATCCCTTTGATATTGATGTTCAACTGAAACACGACAAATTGATTCTCTTAAGCAAGTAACTGTTTCAACAATAGTATGGATTACAATAGATAGTATCTATGTGAATAGATTATCATATGGATCTGATTTAAACGGGTTATAGTTAGAAATTCGTTTTTGAAAGAGTGCGTTCAAAGTGAGATAAGTATCGATGAATGGTATTGTTTCTCCTTCTTTTTATGCAATGTAATCGTACAACTTTTTGTCTATCTACAGAGTATTCTACAGCATTCCATTATTCTCAGAATGTTGTGTTACGTTCAGGAATTTAAAGTTGGAATAAAAACTTATTCAGTGCATTTCATAGTGACTTTTTAAAACACATGGGGACGTGTGCTAGCTCACATGTAACACACAGCAGGCATATTTTCACAAAGGAGAGGGGACTTGCCATCCTTTGCTCGTGGTCCATGCAGCTGCACTGTATAGTTGTCTAATTCTAAGCAATTGAACTCTTGTCAATGGATGGAGCAGTCCTGAGGGTGGCTACGAGGCAGATACTAGGGCCATAGCAGCGGAAAGGCTGGTCGATAGTTCAGTCTAGGAAGCAGGAATTAAATTCGAAGACACAAGTTCCTTCCCATAACTGGGAAAACGGTAGTAATCAGTCCTTGAGAGTGGTTGTATCTACGAACCAAATTCGTTGTGTTTTATATGTAGAAGCTGTTTACCAAAATCTTGAAACGCAGTTGCTTATAAAAAGAGATAACAAATCAGGAATCAATGAATTTAGATGGACAGTAGTTAACAACAAGTGAGACGTCATGGTAGTGAGGACTAATAGCCCTTTCTAGGATGTTTCGTGCCGACTGGATTAGTATTCATAGTAGACTGTTCAGATTCATATTGATCTTTCACAGGAAATATTTTGGCTAGTCACTTGACGACGCTCATTTAAATATTCCAGTGTTAACTTATTTTTGGAGTAATATTTGTTCATTGATGAGGAAAGTCTTGACAGTCTGTGTAGTTGTTTTTGAGTGTATAAACCTCTTGGTTTCGAGTTAACGAACTGAAAAGCACTATCAAAATCATAGCTGACCGAAAGTTTTGTAATGGGTTTGGAATAGGTTAGCAAATACCAATCGGGTTCATATACGACAGGGAACTATAATTCAAATAATTTCGTGTGATATCATCACTTCAGCACAAGATTCCAGGGTTAGCCGCCCTCCACATGTAATAGGCTGTATACTAAACTGCATATCGCAACCGCCGGCTTCTTCAGCATTTGAATCTCTGGTGCTTACTCCTATTATTAATGACAAAAAGCACTCTGAACCTGATGGAAATTGACGACCACTCCAGGCCTCTCAGAAACTGACAGTCATTTCTCGTTATGTGTGTAGGGGAGTCTACAATCCATGTTCTTTTTAAACTTTGGTTGATTTAAAATAGGGTTAATAAATTATAGGGCCATTGTTGCCATACAAGAACATGAAAGATGCATAGGTTCAAGAGAGGGGAACAAGGGTGAAGTGAAATTATTGTCAGACAAAAGCAAATTACTCCGCAATAAAACGTACGGCCAAACAGTCAGCTGATATTGTATTGTATGGAACCGGGGACATAGAAACGACAAAGAGGCTTCATCATCGCCGTAGCCCTCAGTGGTTCACAGCCCCACAACAGGCTACAGCAGTCAACTAACCCCAACGCCGCCCCACACCGAACCCAGGGTTATTGTGCGGTTCGGCCCCCAGTGGAAACCCCCCCCCCTCCCCCCACCCCCCCCCCCCCCCCCCCCCACCCCTGGGAGCGTCTCACACCAGACAAGTGTAACGCCAATGTTTGTGTGGTAGAGTAATTATAGTAATTATGGTGTACACGTATGTGAAGAAAGTGTTTGCACGGCAATCGCCGACATAGTGTAACTGAGACGGAACAAGGGGAACCAACCCGCATTTGCCGATGTAGACGGGAAACTACCTTAAAAGCCACCCACAGGCTGGCCGACACACTGGATACCACATAGTAATCCGCCGGGCGGATTCATGCCAGGAAAGCAGTGCATTATACTGCACGGCTAACCAGGCGAGCCAGCTGATATTAGTGATAGCATGATAGTGGCAGAGTTAATGGGAATATCATGTCGTTCCTGATGAATATCCGTGACGAGGCTGAAGTTGTCTGAGAGGTGTCATCTTACGTTGCTCCATGAAATACTCAATTTTGTATGCAGAGGTTTTAAATTTAGTAGAGTTCTATGTATTTAGTACAAAGCAAGTTGTAAAAAATTGGGGTCTCATTCAGCACTGAACAGCCCAACGAAAAGCAAGCAGTGTGATTGTGTGGTGTTATCGTAAGACACTACGCGCAAGCTGGCCGTCAAAGTCCTGCCAGCGTGAACATCACTTTCTGAGGATCCCAAGGCGTGGCGGCAGTGAGGCAGTATATGCAAATCAGGCGCCACACCTCCTCTCTCCGGGAAGACAACACGACCACAGCACCCTTTCCGGCGCTAGCATAAAGGACGCCACGACAGCGCATGGGGGCCAGATCGACAGCTCAACCCCATGGAACAGAGGCTGCCGGCATCATAGTTATTTCCACGAGATCCAGCGCAGCTAGAAAGGTAGTTTACTGTTGAGTTGACAAAAGACTTTGTTCAGATATTGGAAATGTTTGTTATGTTCTACATAGCTGCTTCGCAAAAGATAAGTAATTGTGTTTGATTATAGCACTGTCTATTGATATTCTGTAGTGTGCCCAGCTACCGTGGTCTATCTCTCGCTTCCTAGTCTATGAATTACTGTTGTAGCCATCTGAGATATAACAGATTCAATCAACAAAAATTAATTAGTATCAAGTATAGTGTTAGTAATGATGGATATCTGTAGTGTATTCAAGTTAACTATTATTGCAGCATAGCCCATAATTCTAGTGAGTCTCATCCTGTGTAACCTCAGTAATGGATTAGTATCAATGGATACAAACATCATTGTGCTGTTAATAATAAATGAGAATTCTTCTGTGGCTCAGGGCGCCAAGTACATCAGGTGCTGGGGTAGAGTTTAGCAACAGCCCATGCTATTGGGTGCATTGTGATCGGATGAGTACTAGATTGAGCCATCCCTAGCAAAATAGCCACGCTCAGCAGTGCAGAATTACAGCAAGGTACTCATGCTCTGTTTGTCACGCCTACGTGGTTGACGGTGCACGCATACTCTTATGACGAAAATATTCCGTTTTTCTTGGCAACAATTCTTGCATTAAAATAACTTTGCACTGCCATTTTGAGTCCCTTCCAGTAACACAACAGGCAACATTGTAACTTCCAAAGTAGTCATCGTCCATATACATTACAACAGTTCATAGCAACTGTCTCAATGATGATTTACCTTTGTGCATATACAAGTAGATATTAACTAAAAAGGGTCGGGATCGCTATTCATTTGTATCAAAGGACTATAAAAATTACATGAAGGTTGACACCATTCTGCTCAATTATCCAGTGTACAAAATCGACATATGCAGTGAGTAAATGTTTCTTCCATTAATTAATGGCATTGACTAAATAAATACTTGTGAAAGTTCTTAGTTACAAACTTGTAATCATCCTTTATGACTCTTATAAGCGTCATGCTCGTCGCATTTCTCTAACTCTCCATCTAATTTCAGTTTTTTTGTGAACTAACAAAGCAAAAATTTCTCTACTTCAGGGTTTTAATCCTTGTCTCACAAAACCAAGTATCATTTAAACATTATTTTTAACAGCATAAAATTGCCAGTAAAACGTCCATCGCTTGTGGCGTAAAACCCTTCACTGAATGCAATGCAAAAATAATCGGTATCTCATGTACCACCACAGTGTTTTCCTTACTTCCTTCAATTAATTTCTGAATATTTACTTGGTAACACAACAAAACTCGTATAATGTTGAATTATTGTACATTATTGTTATAAAGTAATTCAAACACTTTCTTATTAAACTCTTACTCATTGTATAAATATTTACTTTTTTGTAAGCACTTTAAACATTTATATCATCACTTTTAAGTCTCTCCTCTAATTACTTTCCTCATAATATAGCGTAACTTATAGCACCACATTGTACTCCTACGCTTTACAAAATAGTTCATGTAGCTTCTTACGCAGCAAAACCACTAGTTTCACAAAAATGAAAAAGGCAAACTGATTTCGGCTGAAAGCTGGCTCAAACAACTTAACACACTTTCCTTGTATTAAATATTCAAAACATAGGATGGCTAACTGAATCACAAAATTAATATTCATAATAATATCATTGAAACACATCACATTCCCAAATGAAATCACTTTTCAGCATCGTCACAACTCTAACAAGGTAAACAATATCACTATATACAACGAACAAAATACCACGTAAATTGCTCTTTCCCACTGTCTCTGTCTCGCTTATACTTCTCTTCACTTGATTTTGTAGCCTGTCAAAAAGTCTTTCTGAATCAACCAGAAAGACAGGTCAGGTGGTGTCAGGTTTTGATATCTATCCAGAAAACTTGCCCCTTGCCACCACTGATTTTGACAGTGGTACTAATTCCAAATGCCCATGTCTGCAGTTCTGTTGGAACTTGTGGAAGGGTCCTCATTAAGTTCGTCTCAAAAGGGGGGGGGGGGCACAGGTGCCACCAAAACAGTGGGTTGCCTCGCTCAATTGAACAGTGTGTATCCTATAATACATGCACTGGTACCGTTTCAAGAGGTTGTTTCTTAGAATGATATAGCAATCCCTTCTGAATCTATTAAAAACTTCCATATGAAAACCGTACGTCTATCTGTAAAGTAAAACACATTGCTGTGGATACTTTAGCTGATGCAGTGGTGCATCATCTTGAGTGGAAGTTTATCGCCATGAGAAACAAGCAATGATTTAACTTGAGCCCCTGTGTCTACTAGCACTTTAACAATCCTCCCCTAGTCCTACCTTCTAAAATTACATTAGGTATCTCGTTCATATTTCCATATTGGACAGGATTATTTACTATTGCTGGGGATGAGGGTGGGTGACAGTATCTCCTTCTCCTATTTCCCCACTGTGGATATGCATTTTGTCTGTTATTTCATGGAGAATTCCGCTGTTGGTAATTCTGTCCTGATATTGTGGGCAGCTTTTGCTTGTGTGTCCTATCACATGGCATTTGGTGTTCCACAGCTGCCGGCAGGGTTCGATTGTACAATTTGGATTCCCACAATGTTTACAGTGTGTGTCATTTACAATAACACAGCAGTAGTCATTGCTTCATGCTCGAGTGAAAAAAAAAAACCATCCTGCCTGATTGTGCACCAAAGATAATCATATTGCTTCGTGTATTGAAGAACGTGAGGCCATCTTGACTTTTGTAGCTATGTGCGGATTCATTCTGTGTATGAAGAGATCAATTACTCTAGCACGCAAGCCACACAATAGTGTGTGGCGAAGGGCACTTTACGTCCCACTGCATTACCTCCCTTTCCTGTTCCAGTCGCTTATAGTTCGCGGGAAGAACGACTGCCGGAAAACCTCCGTGCGCGCTCAGATCTCTAATTTTACATTCGTGATCTCCTCGGGAGGTATAAGTAGGGGAAAGCAATATATTCGATAGGGCTCATCCAGAAACGCACCCTCTCGAAACCTCGACAGCAAGCTAACACCGCGATGCAGAGCGCCTCTCTTGCAGAGTCTGCCACTTGAGTTTGCTAAACATCTCCGTAACGCTGTCACGCTTACCAAATAACCCTGTGACGAAATGCGCCGCTCTTCTTTGGATCTCCTCTATCTCCTCTGTCAACCCGACCTGGTAGGGATCCCACACTGATGAGCAATACTCAAGTATAGGTCGAACGAGTGTTTTGTAAGCCACCTCCTTTGTTGATTGACTACATTTTCTAAGGACTCTCCCAATGAATTTCAACCTGGCTCCCGCCTTACCAACAATTAATTTCATATGATCATTCCACTTCCATATGCATACTCCCAGATAGTTTACAGAAGTAATTCCTACCAGTGTTTGTTCCGCCATCATATAATCAGACAATAGAGTATCCTTCTTTCTATGTATTCGCAATACATTACATTCGTCTATGTTAAGGGTCAGTTGCCACTCCCTGCACCAAGTGCCTATCCGCTGCAGATCTTCCTGCATTTCACTGCAATTTTCTAATGCTGCAACTTCTCTGTATACTGCTGCATCATCCGCGAAAAGCCGCATGGAACTTCCGACACTATCTACTAGGTCATTTATATATACTGCGAGAAGCAACTTTAACCTCGCTAAGTATAGCAGAAATCTATCTGGCCAGTAATAAGTATTTCCTACACCTCAAAGAGTCTGTAGGAAAGAAGTGACATTTATTTTTGTTTGTTTTTCTGGAAGAGGCAGGGATAAAAGATACAGCCATTAAGTCACTTACAATGATTGGTATAGATGCACAAAGCTGGCTGCTGAGACCACTGATGAACTGGCTGGATTTTTGGTTGGTTTCACACATTCGCGCCTTTCCAACACACTGTTGCAGTGACTGCAGTTTCTGGAGGGTAATTTTATTAATTTGTTCATTGTAAGTAGCAACATAGTGCTTTCTGGCACTTTCAGTAGCGACTTCCTGCCTCTCTTGCGGCTGAGGACATAATTCAGGCATGATTACAAAATAAAGGAAAAGCAGTTGCTCAGAGCCTGCAAAACTTTAACAGAGCTCACAAGAGGAGGCCACGAGGGTGGGATCACGGATTTACTCCAAACTTTGAACACCTTTAGTGGGCCATTAAAACAACATAACGAGCAAGTAGTAAGGTGCACTATTCTGGCAATTACGAGAAAATCGGATGATAAGTTTTACGTGTAACTGATCTGTATGTAAAAATATACTTACTTAGCGGCAGACGTGACTGTGGTCTATCGGTTAGTGCTCTCGTGTTGCAAGTGCGTCATGCACAAGGCGACACTTCGGATCCTTTTAATCTATATTTTTTTCATCAGTGATCACATTATTTCATTTATATAACACACGCTTGCATTTTCATGAAACTGTAGTGAATTTTATAGGCTATTTGACTACTTACTATTTGTAATTTGAAGGACGAGGGACGGGTTTGGAGAGCCCAAGTCAAACCTCGATAAATGCCGATACGAATGACAATATTCATGATCAAATAGTAAGTCACACTATGCCAGACCACAAGAGTGATATACTATTACTCGTCAGGTGCTCTTGACATCACAGGTTGCAGGATGGTATATGTCATAGAGACATGGAAAACATAAATTGAAACTTCCTGTAAACACACGTGATTTTTTTCGTTATACAGGGTGTATCAAAAAGAATAATCAGATTTTGCAAATCTATATTTCTGAAACTAATAAACATATACAACGAATTTTGTTTTTTGATGAATGGGAAACTCAAAATGTTTTTATTCCCTTTTCATAGGTGTCCAATATGGCCCCATGAGATGCACGTCATATGTCAATGAGGTATTCAGATTTTTCCCACACCGCAGCGAGCGTGTCTTGAGTTACAGCTTCCACAGCTGCTGTTATGCAGTCTCAATTCCTTCATTGTTACTGGTAACGGAAGCACATAGACAGAGTCTTTTATAAACCCTCATAAGAAATAAACACATACAGTCAGGTCCGGTGACCTCGGAGGGCAGTAATGTAAGGTCTACTGGAACCGATCCAATTTTCTGTAATCCTTTGATTTAAAAATTCCCTCATTTCCATATGCCAGTTCGGTGGTGCCCCATCCTGTTGGTAAATGAAGTTGTTCAAATCAGTCTCCAACTATGGGAAAAGAAAGCTGTCAAGCATATTGAGATGTGTGCTTCCTGTAACAGTGTTCTCGGCAAATAAAAATGCACCTTTTCCCGTGAAACTGCACAAAACACATCAAACTTTGGAGTCTTTCTCATGTTGTACAACTTCATGTCGTTGTTCCGTACCCCATATTCTCACATTATAATTGTTCACATTTCCATTTAAATGAAATGTTGCCTCATCACTGAATGCTAAGTGTGGAAGACCACTGTTATCCCCCACCTTGGCCAAGAACGAAATTACAGAACTCCACACTTTGTTGTTTGTCACATTCACGAAGAGAAGCTGTATTTTGTATTGTTTCATGTGTAAACATCACCGCAACACACACCAGACGGGCATCGTGGGCATGTTGAGCTGTAGAACTGCATGGCGAACGGATTTCTGCGGACTCCTTGTGAAACTATGGCGGATGTGTTCGACATCTGTGTCAGACACTCGGGAACGGCCAAGCGATTTGCCTTTACACAAACAACCTGTTTCTCGGAATTATTCATACCATCGTGTAGTGCTCTATGTTGTAGGAGGATCCACACCACACCCGGTACGAAAGTCACGCTGAACAGTTATCACAGACCCGCACTGCACAAAACGTAGAACACACAACGTTATCTTTTCTACCGCTACCATTTCTACCAGAACTGAAGTGGGTGCACACTACTGCTACCTAGCGGGAACCATGTAAATCTCGAAAGTTTGCTCTTTCCAACAGTGTGTCGTTCACACTCATATCTCAAATAATATAATAGTTTTGACTTTTTTTTAAAATTGGGTGATTCTTTTTGATACACCCTGCATTTTCTCTCATATATATAAATTAAAAAATATGACCAGTAATGAAAAAGTAGATTAATAATTGCGTTGGAGAGTGAGTCGAACCGTCACCTCATTTAAGTTCGTCTTACAAAGGTCGAACGCTAATCACTTAACCACCATGAACTCTAATGTGCAGTACCTACACACGAACATATAAGTTACATAATAGATGCGTGAAACTTCTCTTGCTATTCTGTCGGAATTGCACATTGTGCTGTTTTAATGACCTACTTAAGGTGTACGAAATTTGAAGTAAGTCTCTGATCCCAACGTCGTGCCCTCCCATTGTCAGATAAAAGTTAGTCTATCCACAGCAATGACCAATGTCGACGGGATCCGGCTGCATACCCGGAAATTATTAGAAGAAGAAATACGCCGGGAAAATTTCAGAAGTCACAAGATAAGAATTTCTGATAAGACGATTAAGAGGTAATATCAATAGCAACAGAGAATGGTGTAATGGGAGTAAGATTCTTTATGAGTAGCAAGATAGGGCAGAGAGTGAGTTATTCTGAACAGTTCAGTGATAGGACTGTTGTCTCAAAATTGACAGCAAACCGACACCAATGATAATAATTCAAGTATAGATGCTGAAACCACAAGCAGAAGATGAAGAGAGAGAGAAAGTATATGAGGATATTGAATGAGTAATTCAGTATGTAAAGGGTGGTGAAAATCTAATAGTAATGCGGGATTGGAATGCAGTTTTAGGGGAAGGAGTAGAAGAAAGGAGTACTGAATATGGGCTTGGTAGCAGGAATGAGAGAGGAGAAAGAATGATTGAGTTCTGCAATAAATTTAAGTTAGTAATAGCGAATACTCTGTTCATGAATCACAAGGGGAGGAGGCATACGAATTCTTGGAATAGCCTCGGAGATATGGGAATATTCCGGTTAAACTATGTCATGGTCAAGCAGAGATTCCGAAATCAGATATTGAATTGTAAGGCATACCATGGAGCAGATATATACTCAGATAACAATTTAGCAGTGGTGAAGAGCAGACTGAAGTTTAAGAGAATCATCCAAAAGAATCAACATTGAAGGAATTAGAGTACAGAAGTACTGAGGAACGATGAGAAGCATTCAAAGTTTGCTAAGTATATGGATACTGCAATAAAGAGAACCAGAGGAGACAACTCAGATGAAAGAGAGTGGAATCTCTAAAAAGAGCAGTCATAGAAACTGGAAAGAAAAGCGTATGTTTTAGGAAGGTAGCTGCGAAGAAACCATGGGTAACAGAAGAAATACTTTAGTTGAGCGACGAAAGAATGAAGAACAAAAATGTTCAGAGAAATTCAGAATATGGAAACGCAAGACACTTAGTAAAGAAATAAATAGGACGTGCAGGGAAGCTGAGGCGAAATGACTACATGAAAAATGTGAAGAAACCGAAAAACAATTATTGTCAGAAGGACAGACGCAGCATATAGAAAAGTTAAAATAACCTTCGGTGAAATTAAAAGCAAGGGCGGCAACATTAAAAGTGCAAAGGGAATTCCACTCTTAACTGCAGAGGAGACAGTGGAGAGGTGGAAAGAGTACACTGAAGGCCTTTATGAGGGAGACATCTTGTCTGATGATGTGATAGAAGAAGAGACAAGAATCGGCACAGAAGAGATAGGGGATCCAGTATTAGAAACAGAATTTAAAGAAGCTTTAGGTGACTTGAAATCAAATAAAGCAGAAATTACGCATAATATTCCATCAGAATTTGTAAAATCATTGAGGCAAGTAGCAAGAAAACGTTGATATGTCGTATGTATGAGACTGTCGATATAATATTACACTTTCGAAAAAGCACCATCCACATAATTCCGAAGATACCAGTATCCAACAATTGTGAGAACTGCCGCTCAATCAGCTTAACAGATCATGCATCCATGTTGCTACACAGCAATAACATACGTACGACTGGAAAAGAAAATTGAGCAGCATACATAAGAATGGAAAAGAAAATTGAGAAACTGTTAAATGACAATTAGTTTGGTTTTAGAAAAGTAAAGGCACCAGAGAGGCAGTTCTGACGTTGCAGTTGATAAAGGAAGCAAGACTTGTAAGGTGGCAGAATAAATGAAGGTTAGATTTGTACCTTACATGAGAGGTTTATACATCGCAATGGGAAGGTGAATATGGCACCTAACTTAATTCAGCGATAATGAGCAAATTTGCCTAGCAGTATGTAATGCAAAAAGGGATGACATTAAATCGACTGCAATTAGCACACCATTCCTACAATCCATGTTTGAGTGGAAGGTGAAACAAGCAGCGAGAGGTGTTTTAGTTTGGAATTCAGAGGGACGATGCAGAGGCAAGGCTGCGCCACAGGGAGTTTCCACAGAAACCACTTAAAGGCGTGTCCCAGGTAGAAAATCAACGACCGACCAGGTGACTCAGATGGCGAGAGCGAGTATAACGGCCCATCTGAGGGAAGACAGGAAAGAAAGCTTTTAGAAAACTGCATTTCGGAATTCCCAATGGATACGAATCAAGACCAGCGACGTATTTTCGATCACCTGTCCAGCAAGTGGTACACACGTGAGAGAGTCAATGTACGCATTTAGGCGTCTGCAATAGGCACAAAACGTCCGATTGGCGGAAACCCGCCAGGGAGGAGAAAAGAGCCAAAGTTTCGACGCAATTTAATGGTAGGAACCTTGTGATTGGCAGAGAGAGTTTCCAGAAAATAAGAGGAAAGCTCCTATTGGTTGAAGAAAGCCAGGACGTGAGAACGAAAGAACCCAGGTGCGGAGACAGTTCGGCTATGAGTAAGACAAGACGGAAATTTTCGATACCTCTTCTCTGAACTGTCACCAAGACCAGAACGAAGTGTATAACGCCCTGTATGGCCCAAAGGAGTAATTTGTGTGAACACTGCGTTCACAGCGGCTGATATCCAGCTAGAAATTAGCTGTAGCATTGTTTAACTCCAACTGTGGAGAAACGGACCAGCCAGTTAGCTAATTGTTATTGTGAGAACTGAGAGGGCACCATAATATGCACGCTGCTGCAACCATGTGCGTGTACGTCCCCACATTCTAAGACTAGGGATGAGAACATGTTCTCTCGCATAACGAGAAACATACTGAAAGTTTCTGCTGGAAAATTCAGCAAAGGTGTAATTAGTTTTATAGGAATTTCAGCGGAAGAGAACGGCCTAGCAGATGATAACTCATCGCAGCTCTTAAGGTATATACCACATGCAGAGGCATAAACTTGTTGGTTCACCAGCTTGCGTCCACTGTAAACTTGAGCAATCTAGCATAATCTTTTGTTCAATTTGTCACCCACTGTAGACTTGATTGTCATCCTAAAAATAGTATCGGACTTTGAACTGTAATTGGACGATTATTGTAGTACTGACCAACATCATGACGTAAGTGTAGGAACAATTTTGTAAAGAAACTTCTAGTTAAACTTTAATGTTGTCATGTTTAGGAAAATTTAACCTTCTGATAGTTAATATTTAATGTTGCTGTGTTCAGGATTATTTCACTTTTTGATGTTGACGAGATTCGTTATTCTGACAATCGTTTTTTTGTTGTCACATTGAAAACCGTGTAAAAGCGTGTATTTTTGCGCTAATATTGCGACAATAAACATGTCATTTCAACTTACACAGCCGTCTTCAATACTAGATTAAGTAAACCAAATAATATTGCACCTTACAGACTGAAGAAAAATCGAGACAGACTCATAGGATCTGTGGACCAAGAAAAAGCGTTTGACATAGTGAAATGGTGCAAGATGTTCGAAATTCTGAGAAAAATAGGGATAAGCTATAGGAAAAGACGGGTAATATACAGTATGTACAAGAACCAAGAGTTTATAACAGGAGTGGAAGACCAAGAACGAAGTGCTTGGATTAAAAAAGGTGTACAGCAGCGATTTAGTCGGTCGCCCCTACTGTTCAATCTGTACATCGAAGGGACAATGACGGAAATAAAAGAAAGGTTCAAGAGTGGAATTAAAATTCTAGATGAAAGGATACCAATATAAAATTCTCTGATGACATTGCTATCCTCAGTGAAAGTGAAGAAGAATTACAGGATCTGCTGAATGGAAAGAACAGTCTATTGGGTACAAAATAGAACTGAGAGTAAATTGAAGAAAGACGAAAGTAAAGAGATGTAGCAGATATGAAAAAATTGAGAAACTAAACATCAAGATTGGTGATCATGAAGTAGATAAAATTAAGGAGTTCTGCTACCTAGGCAGTAAAATACCTATGATGGATGGGGCAAGAAGGACATTAAAAGCAGATTAGCGCTGGCAAAAAGGGCATTCCTGGCCAAGATAAGCCTACTAGTATCAAACATAGGCCTTAATTTGAGGCAGAAAATTTTCAGAATGTACGTCTGGATCACAGCACTGTGTGGCAATGAACCGTGGACTGCGGGAAAACCGGAACAGACAAGAACTAAATCATTTGAGATGTTGAAAATTAGGTGGCTGATAAGATACGAAACGAGGAGGTTCTCCACAGAATTGCAAAGGAAAAGCATATGGAAAACACTGACAATAAGAAGGGACTGGAGACAGGACATCTCTGAAGACAACAGGGGATAGCTTCCACAGTACTAGAGAGAGCTGCACAGGAAGACTGAGATAGGATCACATCCAGCAAATAACTGTGGACATAGGTTGCAAGTGCTTTACTGAGAAGTAAAGATTGGCACAGAAGAGGATTTCGTGGCCTGACGTGTCGAACCAGTTGGAAGACTGATGACTGGAGAAAAAGGGAGGAGGGGCACTAAGTTTATTATCAAAAAAGACAGCCCTGCCGTATTAATTCAGCTCACCCTCTTCTCCATGGGCTACAGAAGGTCTTAAATAAAGCCAACTCCAACTTCTGCTCAGTTCCGACTCAAATTGGGATGATCACATGGAGGAAAGCTGCAGAGACTGAGTAACAGTTACCTGACGCATGGGGTCTGTCTAAAAAGCACATAGGGATTTTGCTGTAACAAATAGGTTGGAAAAAGGTAATTATTTTCGATATATGAGAGTGCTACGAAAATGATTAACATTGACTGTAATAATTAAAAGACATCTCTGTAGACATCTCGTCGCCTAACGTGTCGAACCAGTTGGAAGACTGATGACAAGAAAAAGGAGGGCACAAAGTTTATTATCAAAAAAGACAATCCTGCCGTATTAACTCAGCTCTCCCTCTTCTCCATGGGTAACAGAAGGTTGAATGAAAAGACTTGATTCTAAATTGCAAACAGAATTTCTATCAGAAAGCATTACACTACAGTTCTGAAAAGCCAGTGTATTTTGAACATTTCTTACGATCTCCATCTGGCGTTGCATTTTTAAGTGATTCGTCACATTGCACACCATCTACTGCATGCGATCATTCTCAATCAACCATCAATCTCCCTCGTCTATAGCCTAGTGGATGTATCCCAGAACCTTTGACAGGACATCGAGATCAAATGTGTTACAAATACTGGAGAAATATCTAGCAGCGGCTTGAGGGAGTTGCAACTACCTGGTTTCATACCGCGTTCCTTAGCTGAATCACTTTCTGAATTCGGTGATTCTATTCCGAGCTTGCACCACTGGCGACGTGTACTGGCACATTCGGTCTGTTAATACACGGCCCGACGATTACTACCTATATTCAATGTTGCGGAATTTGTGTGGAAAACCACTACATTCCGCACCAATATCATATCTCGATTTATAAAGCTTGTATAGTTTTTAACACAGCTATCGTTAGCGATATTTGCGTGCGCCGGTAGAACCAAGACCGCTTGACACAGTAATATAGTCCTTGCGATCGTGTTTTTAATAGATGGTGGCTATTTCGAGTTTCTAGAGATATAATTTCCAGTCTTTGTCTTCGGAATTATAATGTGCAAGCGATTGGTAGTATACAGCTATGTTCTTGATATCGAGAACTATCGCGTAAATGGTATGTATGATATTCTAGCAAACTATGTGAAATATACGTATGTTCTTGTAATCCCAGAATCTGGAGATGGCTGTAGAAACCATGGCAGCATGCTAGTAAACAGGTCGGGGCCGGAAACAGCAACGCCTTTGTAGCAAGGGAAACTAGCCCAGCCTTTGTACACCAGTTTGGAGAGTTACCACAGTATGTTGAGGGCGCTCTGATCGCGTATCAGGCAAGTATGTCTGTGACGTCCGAGAGTCACGTGATGTCTTCTTTGTTCGAGTGTTCAGAGACATTTCCAAGCAGACCATCCTCCTCTGGTTCAGACAGGAAAAGAACGATCCCTGACTCCAGCAGCAGCATCGAACATAAACTAAGCCCACTCACCATTTCAGAAAAGTGATGAACACCACTGAAGCTGTAGGACTCAGAAATTTTTGTCTCTGTGATAGAGCCTTCAAACAAGCAGCTAAAACTCAAAGAGTGGTGAGCACCCTGTTTAGAGTTACAGCGATATTTATGTCGACTTCCAAATACTGTCGTTTTGGCATGTAAAATCAGATATTGCAGTTGATATCGGCTCCGGTGTCTATTTGCTACAAAAGCGTGTGGAGTGTCTCAGAGAAGTTCCACAGGTGTGCAGTTATCGTTTTAGAGTACACGTTCGACTGTAGTGGTACACGTCGCAAAACTGACGCAAACTATTGTGCAGCGATCTTTTTTGAAAGTATATTTAGAGATATATTCAGTTGCATTTAATAACTCCTGAAGCAGCCAGTCATCAAGACAGAGATATTTCTCACAAAAGCATGCGAAGAGTCTCTGGGATGGTTTCAAAAATGTGGTCCGACCTTTTTAGAGCCTGTGTTCAAGTGTGATGGTGGTAGTATCCCTCGGAATAAAATGTGTAATTGCTTAAGTATTCTCGTGTCATCTGCATAGCTCTCTCTCTCTCTCTCTCTCCCTTTAAGCACTGGTACATTTATTTCCTGTGTCATCTTCGAGTTATGTAAGTGACAACATTCCACACGTTACTGAAACGCCAGATGTAATATCTTCTGAAGTAGTTCGTGTTCAGTAACAATGGGTATCCATGCGCTGGCAACAGGAAGGAGAAAGGCTGCGGGTATTTCCAATGTGACAGGAAGTACACCACCACTTGTGCGGCTACTACATGGCTGTGCTGTGAGCCCAGCATGTGGCCCCTCTTCCAGTTAAGCACGCACACCACAGTGAACATTGTAAGGTGCCTATTACGCGAGGAAGACATTTTTACCAGTTTTAATAAATTATTGTCTCTTATTGATGTATTCACGATAGTTAGGAAGTGCTGTAGTCCGTAACCGGCCATGATTGGGAGAGCATTTCCCACGCTGGCTGGCTACGTGACGAAGCGTCCATATGTCGCGCGTAGTGGGGTGGGGCTCGGCTCTGGACCGTAGCAACAAGCGTCAGTCTGGGAAATATACATGACGAGAAGTACCGCCATCTTGGCGCCGAAGTCACCGATTTTGTTTATTTATATTTAATAATTAAAGTCATTTATGACAACATGAATACTAGGAGGAGCCTCTGGATGTTTAAAACCATTTATCATAATTTTGCCTCGTTAAAATTCACACCCGTTCATTAACAACTGCATATCTTAGTTAAGTACGAATTTGATCGGAAATCCACGAACTGTGACGAAACTAGTAAGAGATATGGCCTGCGCGCCAAAGTCGGCAATCGGTGTAAGAGCTCTTCCTGTCTTGTACGATGTTAGCCATGCTCCCGGTTAGGAGTAGTTTGTGACATCAGTGTTTCATTATTGATCTAATAGGAATAAAAGTGATATTACGGCATCCTGAATGTTATTTTCGAGTAAATAGATACCCCAAAGTTAATCGACAACAATTTCAGATAATTAGCTTCCACCGACAGAGACATCCAATGCGCTAATGAAGAATCTGCACTGCACGACATTTACGAGAGCTGCACCGCACTCAGGTAGGAGGAAATCTGACGATACGACCCATCAAGGCGGATCAAGGAAGGTCCGACTTACACTCGCAAATTCCGGATGGAAATGCTGACCAGGTATACTGTATGTCACATATACCACGCTCTACGGACTGGCGCCTAAGCTGAGTAATAACAGTGTCAGTTTAGAAGCGAGGGGATCTTGCAACGTCTTGCCTCTTGCGCTTCAGAAGACAGAGGACTTTTATCAAATGATTTACAGTTACAACACACACATTTATCAGCATGTATTGTGATGTGTAACTTCAGCTCATCCTGCTGCATCTTCATAATTTGTTGAAGTGTAGTCGTCTTCACTGAATATCATTGTTATCGACAAAATCCTCAGATGCATGGTTACAGTTAATGTACTCATTAAACTCCTCCTTCTCCAGCACAGACATCTCATCCACTGAAGACAGTAAACAATTACGTCCTTTCTGCCAGTCCAGCAGCTAGATATAGACGGAATCCTTTTCCCACCACTTTTCCCCAAACTGTCAGCTTGAATTACGTCATGGGAGGGGAGAGGGGGAGTGTGAGCAGCGTCCTCTAGTGGCAGTGTTGTGAACTGGTTCAGTTGGACTGTGAACCTCATGGTGAACACACTAGACGGAGCTACTGTCTATGACAATATGACATCTCAAACTGTTTAAATAAACAATGCATACAAAATAAAAACTTATGTCCATCCTATCCAGCAGCCCAGCACAAACTGAGTCATTTTCCCACCAATTTCCAGGTGGGGGAGGGGAGGAATGCATACCAAATACAGGCTTACATTTGTCCTATCCAGTAGCCCAGACAGACTGAGGCCTGTTCCCGCCATTATTTACAGATTGGGGAGGGAGCAGAGAGAGGGGAGGGGAGGGGAGGGGGAGAGGAGGTTGGGTAGATTAGGTGAGATTGACCAATTGACATACTCTCTCTCCAAAATTTGAACTTACCACCATGATGTCACTGCGATGTTGCCATGTCTATGGCCACCATCTTGTATTAATATGGCAACAATGCAAAGTGTTGCCGCACTCCTGTTGCCCCATACTTCCATGCACGAAAGTGTTTGACACCATTATGTTCCTTAAATACAATTTTTCAAAGAGTCATATCACAGTCTCTGTCAATCACAGAAATAAGGGATCAAGTAGTTTGGAAAACCTTTGACTTAACAATCACTTGTTATCTATCAGAAGAACAGGTATTCTATAGATATCATATAATACATGGTCAAAATTCAAATATTACACATTTCCTCCTGTCCACGCAAATTTGACAAATCTGTTGGAGAGGTCTACGGTGTGTCTTAGGCGACATATAAAAGCATTAGTTGTTCATGCTAAGTTCCTCATAAAACCACGAAAAAAACACGATTTTTAAGTACAAAAAGGAACCAGTTGGGGGGATGTCCACTTCTATAATTTCCATCAATGGCAACTTGTCTGAATTTTTATCATATGTCTTAAGATGATATTCTCGGAGAATTTTTCAATATCATAATTCTTTATTGAGATACAGACTTTTGAAGTTACCGCACTTATGCAGAAAACCAAAAAAAAACGGCTTTAATCATTTTGAATACTGGGCTACAATTATCTAAATAACCGACCATAGAAAATGGTTCAAAATTGAACTGTATGTTCTATAGACATTTATCTAGAAACCTCATATTTCAGTTTTGGAAAATCTTTATCCGTTATCAAGATACACTCAAAAACCAGTTATTTTCGGTAGTAAAAGTACCAATTGTGGTGTTGGCCACTTCTACAATTTCCATTCATGGCAAATCGTCGAAACTTTTACCATATGTTCTTAAGATGATATGAAACTTTTTCGATATCACTGTCTTTACCAAGATCCAGAGGTTCAAAGTTGTCATACTTATGTACCTAACATATGCACATAATGTCCATTCTGAGGCATAAACATAGTTTTAACTTGTATAAAATGCGTATTTGACCCATCAGCTGTTTTTATTTCACAGCCAACCATCTGTCTGTTTCAGTCTTGGGCAATCTTCACAGATGAAAGGTTGAAATGATTTAAGCCATTGTAATGCATTAGTCATTACTTAAAATATATAGTGCATACCATGAATGTAAATATATGACACAGGACTTTAAAAGCAAACATACGAATACTAAATGTATACCAAACAGTACTCTGATGGGGAAGTAGGGAACAAACTGTCTCAACCTTCATTCCATCTTCCTCATCAAAAACTTTTGCATGTGAACACATACACGCTTTTTGGTGCTGAAATAGAGTAGCAGAGAGACAGTGACAGTGGAAACGAGAGAAATCAGTGCCAGTGGGAGAGAAAGAGAGGGGAGACAGTGACAGTGGGAGAGAGGAACTGGCAATGCGAGAGAAAAAGAGTTGAATGGAGACAGTAGCTGTGGAAGCCAAAGAGAGAGAGGGACAGTGGTCTTCATTGAGAGACAATGTTAGTAAAAGAGAAAGAAAGGTGGTTGGAGACTTCAAATTGGTGCCTAGATGGGTAACTTGCTTCAAATGTTCAGAAATGTAAAATTTTGCACATCACAAAACGAAAAAAAAGCAATATACTGTGACTTTAATCTCAATCAGTGACTGTTGGAATTGGCCAACTCACAAATACCTGGGTGTAACACTTTGCAGGGATACAAAACTGAATGAGCCCATAATTTCAGTCGTGGATAAAGCTGGTTGTAGACTTTGATTTATTGGTAGATTATTGGGGAAGAGCAATTAATCTACCAGTTTAGAATATTGCTCAAGTGGGCGGGACACATACCATATAGGACTAACGGGGGATATTGAATATATACAGAGAAAGGTAACATGACTGGTCAGAGGTTTGTTCAATCCGTGGGAAATTCTGACAGAGATACTGAAGGAACTGAACAGGAAGACCCTTGAAGGTAGATGTAAACTATCCTGAGAAAGTCTACTAATGAAATTTCAAGAACTGGCTGTAAATGGTTACTCTAGGAATATACTACAACCCCACGTGCATCGTTCACATAGGGATCATTAGGATAAGATTTAAATAATGACTACACGCACAGAGGCATTCAAACAAGCATTCTCCCTGGTCTCCATATGCAAATGGAACAGGAAGGAACCCAAATAACTGGTACAATTGGATGTACCCTCTGCCATGCACTTCACTGTGGTTTGCAGGGTATAGATGCAGATGTAGAGATAGTTGCAGTAGGAGCAAAAGAGGTGGAGACAATGTGAACGAAAACGAGAGATAAGTGGAGACTGTATGTACGCTTGGGATGTCTGGACTCCTTGTCCAGGCCAGAGAACTTTAATGCGAAAAAATTTGCTCATTTTCCCCCATCTCCTGTAAACATGTGTTAAAGTTTTCCGGTCTATGGGTCAAAACCCCTAACAAACCATCCCAAGGCATTTATGGAGAGGAGACTGTTGGTTGAAGGGAAAGATAGCAGACTGTAAGACAGCAACAATGGGAGAGAAAAGGAATAGGACAAAGACAATGGCAGTGGAACAGAGAGATAGTAAAAGTGGCAGAGAAGGAGATAGTGGTAAGGAAGAGGGAGAGAAAGGGATGCAGACTCACACTGAGAGAGACAGACAGGAGAATGTTCAACAGGAGAAAAAGTAGACAGTGGGAGAGAGACATATCATGACAGTGGCAATGACAGGGAGATGTTTTGTATGAAGAAGACTTCACTACATGGAGGTAGACTGGGTAAACGGATTTAGTGTTACAGAACAGAAGAGTGCAAATATGTTCCAATGCCAAAAGTTCTGGTGAGGAAGGCAGGATGAGGAAAGGCTGTTGGTTCCCCACTTTTCTGTCAGAGTCTTTTAAAGAGGAGCGTCTTCGTTTTTTTTGCTGCAATAGGAGCATTTTTCATTTGGTTTCAGAATGAGAGCCTTAATGATTTGCAGCAAACTTTACAAATAATTTGGAACCTTTATGAAGCTTTTTCTTTCTGACACCACCCACAAAGTGATAAAAAAAATGTTCATCGCTTAGTACATTTCTGCTGTTCGTACAATCAGATAAGTGCATAAGGTATGACTTCTTATTTCTTCTTTACTTTTGACATGTATTCAAAACACGTTATGCAGACAATATCTACATGTAGTACTGAATGTACAAGCAAAATTATTTCATTTTTCAACACATTTCAGGAGATATGAAGATTTAAACATTGAGATGCTTGGAAAACTAGTCTTTGCTTAAAAGAGGGTAAAATTTACCCATTGTTTGAATTTAGTGATTTCTAACAAACCTTAAACGTAAGTTCAAACCTTTTCTAAACTTTTTCTCGCTAACACAGTGTCAAATATTTAACACTTTAACTCATTTGTAAAAGAATCAGAAGTTTGAAGCTTATACGTGACTGGTAGGTTCTTTAAAGAACACTAAGTGTTATTGTGCCCAGAAGTTAGCACATTCCATTGATTTCGCCTTCATCTGAAGAAATGTCAGTTATAACATGAGTTTGAAGCATTCGAAATGCTGTAATAACGCCCTTGTTGACACTCTGAGGCCAATGGTCGACATGGAGGTTTCCAAGAATTTTTAATCTTGCCAAACTATATCTGTAAGCTGTATGGATTCTATACTCTGTTTTGTGTCATACAACAACAAACAGTAGTGGTAATATCAGTGTAAATTTTATAACAGATTCTTACAGGAAGAATTATCTTGAAATTCTACTCCTACAGTTTGATCTTAATAATCAGCTTTCCAGTATGTGTGGAAGAAGACTGTAGAACTCTGACTAATAACGTTTTATTTGATGAAGCTTAAAGTAAGAAAATAACTGCTAATGCAATACCACATGCTGTCTCTGATCATGTTGCACAGTTAATAATGATATATAATACAGTGCCTTATAGTACATATTTCCCTCAGAAGAAATCAGAGTAATTAATGATTCCAGGACAAACACTTTTAAGATTATTTTGAAACACATGGCATGGGATTAAGTTTATAGTAAACCAAAAGTTGACATAAAACTTAATCTATTACATGATAAACTGATATCAGTATGTGAAAATAGCTTTCCACACAAACGAATCAGAAATGACATTAAACAGCCATGTAAAAGACATGGGTTACTAAAGGACCTCTAGTATCTTGCAAAAGGAAAAGGGAAATGTAGGCTATCTATAAGAAAGTTCCTGCAGCTGTTACCACAAAAAGTACTCATAATTACCATGAAGAGTTATTAAAAAATCGAGAAACGTTCACATTTTGTTGTGGTTTCTAGTAAAAAAAAATTATCTATTTCGCAACACGCAAATGAAGCTACCAAGAATGCACATATAACGTTTTAATAATAGTTCAATGGAAACAGTAAACAAATATGGATAAAAGACTAATTATTCCAGTGTGTATCTGTGTCCCTTTCAGCCAAATATTATTCCCTCCTGAGTAATAATACTGATATATTTCTTTGGGAAGTGCATTGTACTACCAGAATGTGTAGCACATTCGGTTGGTTGATTACACTGGAGTTTTGGTGACTGGAACTGGTTGTTTAAATGGAGCTGGCATACATGACCCAGAATTCATATTCTTCAGTAAGGAGGTCAGCTTGAGTGTACTGTAGAGAAGGAGATTAGTGCTTAACGTCCATCAACAATGAGGTCATTACAAATGGTGCACAAGCTCAGATTAGGGAACAATGGGGAAGGAAATTTGCTGTGCCCTTTCAAAGGAACCATCCCAGCATTGGAAGAAGTAATTAAGAGATATCATAGAAAACCTCAATCAAAATGGCCAGATGCAGGTTTTAACCATCATCCTCCTGAATGTAAGTCCAATATACTAGCCACTGAACCACCTCACTCGGTGTGGGTCAGTGGAGGTGAACTTCTGATCATGAAGTGTCTCAATAACAAAATGTTTTTCAGAGTGTTAATGTGCCAGATATGGTCCATCACATATAGGATGTAGAGATTTCCTTTGTGCATCACTGCTTATGAATACATGTGAAGAGGTCATGAGTTCAGGATTGATAAAGACAGATTTTGTAGCATGATGTCGTGAACTCGAACATTAATTGGTTTAAAGGATGCCATGTGCTGTTTCAAGTTGAAAATGCAAGTTAGAATGTAACTTTCCACTCATGTAGTATCTAACAAATCGACTAAAAATCTAGTTGTCATGCCACAAGTCAATTCTGCGGTGGTCATATTATATTCTGGAATCACTTAGGTACAGGGACACATTAACATTGTTGGTAAGCTATCAGTCAAGTCACTGGAAAGTCGGGCCCTTAATGCTGTCTTGATGTTGCAATGCTACCATTCAGCTTCACCTTTCAATGCTGGGTAGTAAACAGTGGTTTTGATAGGTTTATCTAAGGTCTTTGTGAGGTAACTGAACAATTGACACTCGAACTACCGTCTTCTGTAAGTGATGATGATTTTTGTGACTTCAAAACGTGCGATCCACGGTAACAATAGGATGTTTTCTGCAGGGTCGTCTTTCAATGGAACTGCCTCTGGCCAACGTGTAAACCTGTTGATCGCTGTTAAGAGATAGGTGAAGCCTTGAGAACCAGGTAATGCTCCCACTAGACCAACATGTATATGTAAGAAAGACTGTCAACTTCACTGTAAGCACTGTAAGCACATTCCTCATACATTTTGAAATTTTGGTCACTGACAATGAACACACATTTTTGTCCATAGCTTTAGATCTTGTTTCAGTGAAGGCAAAATAAAGTACTGTCGAATCATGTCTACTGTGCCTTTGATGCCATGGTGAACCAAGTCACATTCTGTATGAAAGACATGTTATCAGTAGGATGCAGTAAGATATGGCCAGAGCTTACCCACAGAATTATCACAAAATAGCTGTGATCCATCAGGTAACTACATTGTTACATTTACTGAGGAACAGAAGTTTGAATTCTTCATTTCGATCAGTTCTGTGACAAATGGTTCAAATTGCTCTGGGCACTCTGGGAATTAACATCTGACGTCATCAGTACCCCAGAACTTAGAAGGACAACATTCACATCCATTCCCAAGGCAGGATTCTAACCTGCCACCAGAGCAGTCGCGCGGTTCTAGACTGAAGCGCCTAGAACAACTCAACCATTGTGCCTTTACAATGCTTTCATGTGAAATACTGGCTGGTAACATTACGTCCATAACTGTGGAACATCAGCAGGAATGTTCTTCCTCCAGAAAGGTATTGAATAACTGTGATGAACTGACTGAAAAGTTCCAAATGATGCCATTGCCTAGGTGAAGCTTTTTCTGGGCTCTGTTTAAATGTAAATGTTAATTGCTCATGACTGTAAAAATTGTGAACTCTCGGCCTTCCAGACAATAAAGAAATTATTTGACTTCCGAATATGATGCCTACAATTCATGGTTGTACATATTACAAACATGACATTAATACATCTTCCATAGATCATGAACAGGCCATTTCATAACAATGAGGAATGTGTCAGATTAACACAAGTTTTCTTTATACAACATAATTAACGTTTTTTACAGTTAATACTTCATGTATAAAAATTCATCTACTGAGTAGAAGGAGTTGTCATTCAGAAATTCTTTTAATTTGTTTTTAAATGTTGGTTGGCTATTTATCAGACTTTTGATGCTATTTGGCAAATGACGAGAGATTTTTCTGGCAGTACAATTCATCCCTTTCTGTACCAAAGTCAGATTTAACCCAGAATAGTGAAGGTCATCCTTTCTTCTAGTGTTATAGCTATACACCTCGCTATTATTTTTCAATTGGGATGGTTTACTAATAACAAATTTCATAAGTGAATGTATGTGTTGCGGAGGTGCCGTGAATATCCCATGTTCCTTAAATAAATGTCTGCGAGATTATCTCGGGTGGGTTCCAGCTATTATTCTGATTACACACTTTTGTGCAATGAATACTTTTGCTCTTAATGATGAATTACCAAAAAAAGATGCCATATGAAAGCAGTGAATGAATATTAGCATAGTAGGCTAATTTACAGATTTGTTTATCACTATAAGGGGTTCAGTCTGTGTTGTTGCCCCGGATGATGATTACACGAATATTTTCTCAGGATTTGTAAGCAGTGGGTCCTTGAGGTACAGCAATACACAAATTATTAACAAAGGCGGATTACAAAACACGCAAGCATCACTGTGTCTGACATCCTAACACTGGCTAACTATGGTCGTATCGAAAGGCTCCACGGTGGGCTAAGAAAAGAGACACATTCGCGCCCCAGGCCGCGCTCTTTAATACTGCCCACTGCGGACGGCAGACAGTCGCGTACTCTCCATCGCAGTGTGGCCGGACGCGCGTCTACTGACCAAGCAAATCGTCAGCATTCCAGAGAGGCCAGCTGGCGAGCGCGTGTTAAGGTCCTGCACAGCTGCGTGCAACCCGTAGACCCTTACATCACCAAAATTTGCAGTAACTATTATACCATAAGCAGCTGAATCTAATCATTTCAGCAGATCATCAATGTGTTTCTTCCAATTCAATTTCTCGTCAATGCACAGACCCAAAAATTTGAATATTCTGCCTTAGTAACAGACTTCTGTTCAAAGTCTATATTAATCAATGATGTTATGCCATTTACTGTACAGAATTGTATGTACTGTGTTTTCTCAAAATTTATCGAGAGTCCATTTGCAGAGAACCACTTAATAATTTTCTGAAAGACATTATTTACAATTTCCTCATCTGATTTTTGTTTGTTTGATGTAATTACTGTTCTTGTATCATCAACAAAAAGAACTAGGAACTTCCTGGGATATTAAAACTGTGTGCTGGACCAAGACTCGAAGTCGAGACCTTTGCCTTTCGCAAGCAAGTGCTCTACCAACTGATCAACCCAAGCCCGATTCACAACCCCTCCTCACAGCTTCAATTTTACCAGTACCTCGTCTCCTCCCTTCCAATCTTCACAGAAGCTCTTCTGCGAAACTTGCAGAACTAGCACTTCTCGAGGAAAGGATATTGTGGAGAAATGTCTCAGCCACACCCTGGGGGAAGTTACCAGAATGAGATTTTCACTCTGCGGCGGCGTGTGCGCTGATATCACACTTTCTGGCAGATTAAAACTGTGTAGTGGACCGAGACTCGAACTCGAGACCTTAGCGTTTTGGGGGCAAGCGCTATAACAACTGAACTACCCAAACATAACCGATGACCCATCCTCACAACTTCAATTCTGCCAGTTTAGTTTTAACTACATTCAAACACACCCACATAAACGTATTATAAAATTTCTACATTTTTAAAAAATTCTATTGAGGAGGATTTGTCAAACAAAGAAATGGGTTCATGTTCATGTTTTTGCGGCGTGAAGACTGTTCCATAAAATTTCAGGCGTGTAGCCACATAAATTAAGCTTCTTCTTTTAATATTTCAGCTGAATACCGTCCAGCCATCTTTAGAGTTAGCCGAGGTGAATAATGCTTCAGCACTTGCTCCGTCCTCAAATTTAAAAGCACTTACTCCATCCTTTTAAACCCGAGTACGGAGTAAGTGCTGGGGTGTTAGTCACCTCAGCTCACTCTGACAATGGCTGGACGGTATTCAGCGAATATATTAAAAAAAGAAGCTGAATGTATGCGACTACACGCCAGAAATTTTATAAAAAATGAGTTCAGTTTGTGTTTGAACTTAAGTCTATTATCCATTAGATTCTTCACTTCAAACAATGGACATGGACATATTGTTAGATTCTTAACTTCGATGATGAAGTTATGAAAGACTTTTGTGGCAAAATATCTTATTCATTTCTGTACCCAGCATTATAGATCATTGATTAGCATAAAGAATTTCTCTTGTAATGATGAAAGCTAGCCTGCTGTTGTTTTCGAACTTCAATGGATCGTTGAAAACAAATGTGTAACGAGCTGCCTTCAACAAGTTCTAGAGTAGATATAACGTAATATCCTTGCAACAAGTTTCTGTGTGACAAACATTTTCTTCCTTGAGGAAAAGTTATCAAAAGCTATGATGCTGTAGCAAATTAGTGAACAAAAGTAGAAAAATTAAGTCAGCTTTTTGAAACTGCAATTGCATTTCTGCTGTTACCCATAATAGAATAAGTTGCAGAGGTTGGACGCCAAAGTTTTGTGACCTGCGAATTTCGTTTTCTGTTTCTATCTACAGGCGACTGTGTATTACAGTTTTACTTATAACCACACCAAAATGACAAATATTGTAAGCAGTCTCGATGGCCTTCTCGCTGGACAATCGTCCATTTGAGAAAAACTGTACTTGAAGTGTTCACAAAGCTGTGTCGGTTGTTCTTGCCTTTCGACATTAAGCAGAAAAAAGCTGTTGATCACCTGATGCAGCATGTCAACATTTGAATTAAGATTTCGCTTATACAGATGACTGATCGAATCAGTTATAAAATTTATTGTGTTCCTCACACATTTGAATGTGTAATAGGAGTCACGGTACCCAAATGAATCTCATTCTTCTCAGCACTGACACGGTTTGGCAACACGGACTTTGTTTGCCTGTCTCTGGCGCCATGCTAACACAAATCTCATCCTTTTTACACTGTCCTACTGCCTCTATGTGCAGAAACGCAGCCCTGCGTTACGCCGACTATGGCTGTGCATCATGATCAGAAAGAACATTCTTAACTAGAAAAGTTTTATTTGATTAATTTTATCTTGGTCTATAAAAACATTATCTATCAGTGTGTTGCTTTCCTGTACCACCGGTGAAGGAAAATCAATAATTGACACTGAATTAAAAGAACCAAGTAATACTTCAATATCAAACTTTCTACTGGACTGTTTCAGAAAATCTAAATTGAAATCCCTGCAAACAATAACTTGCTTTCCCCTATCCAACAGATTGCTCAACAAAGAATCCAAGTTTTTCAAAAATAGCTGAAAATTTCCCAATGGGGCTTATACACAGCTACAATTATAAAAGTACCATTATTTAGTTCACGCCTACATGCACATGCTTCTATATGTTGCTCTACACAAAATTTTCTTAGTTTCTATGACGGATTTTAACATATATGGCAACTCCTCCTCTCTCCATAGTGTTCCTACTTAGATATGCTGAGAGCTTATACCCACCTACATTTACTTTTTCCATATCTGTGACCATATGAAGTAGTTACGTTGCATATCAGTGAGAGACTTGGACAAAAACACGAGTGGTTCAGGTGTTCCTTAATGCAATTCGTGAAAAGAAGCACCTATAGCTTAGTCTGAAGTATAAACCATCAAAAGTGAGAGACAATCTGTTGATGGACAAGCAACCTGAGTTCTTCTTTTAACTTCTTGAACAATTTGTTTGTTTGGTCAGTGCATGTAACAGGGAGATTATCATTCCTCTTGGTGTTCATACACAAGATAAATGATGGTTGTTGGATTTGTGCAGTACGTGGTAGCATACATCTCCAGATATTCACCAGCCCTAAAAAACGATGTAGTTCTGCCACTGTTTTAGGATGAGGGAAGTCCTTGATTATTTTAACTTTTTCTTCCAATGGTGCAATTCTTTAATGTGACACACAACAACCCGAGAATGGTATCTCTTTCTCTCCAAAAAAGCTTTACCCGCATCAGTGTTAACAAGGTATTTATCCAGCCATTGAAGAAGCTCTTGGAGGTGCATTATATATTCTCCATCTGATGCTGAAGGGACAAGAAAATCATCTTAACAGGAATACACATGAGTCACATCATTCAAAATGCTATGCATAAATCGCTGAAATATTTGTACTGCAATGTGTAAAGCAAATGGCATCTCAGAAAATTCGAAATGTCCAAATGCTGTCATAACAGCTGTTTTAGGCACATCTTCTGTCACAACAGGAATGTGGTGATAAACTCAGAAAAGTTCAATTTTAGAGAATATCTTTTAGTTGGAGAGTAAAGTTGGCAGTTTAAATGTTGTAAATACAGTATTGGATAGTGGTCTTGCACCATGACAGCATTTAAGGCTATACAGTCTGCACAGGATCGCCAAGTGCCATGTTTCTTTGCACAAAGATGGAGAGGATTGAGCAGCAGCTTTTAGAAGGATGACATAATTTATCCCAGGGTTGATCATATCTTGAAATTCAAGTTTTGCTTTCGCTAATTTTTTTGGTGACAGGCGTCTCCCTCATGCATCCACAGGAGATCTTGTTTTTGTGATTTGTGTCGCACATTAACGCCAGAAAAATGGTATTTGGTTTCCTCGTGAGAGTTTTAGGATATCTCATTAGCAAGTCACCATATTTATGCCATGGTCAAGCAAAAACACTTAACTGCCATTAGGTACACCCATAGAGCCTGAACTACAGATTAACCAAAAGACAATGATGGCTCAAGAAATCGGCATCAGTAATTGGCTGGAGAATATCTGCTATAAAAATGGCCATAGAGATCTTAGCTGAAGGCCTGTTTTGAGGTTCAGTAGTCTTCACCATAAGTGTGTTATACAGAATATTTTACAGCGTAGAATTGGCGTTTCTGAACATTTTTGTGATCTAATAGCTCTGCTCCAGACTCGATCAAGGATCGAAGTGGTGTGTTGTCATATGTTATGAACAGACGGTGGGATAATTAACTGTTAGCCTCCGCACTCTGTTCCACACCAAATGGTGAGCATCCTAGTATTCCACCTGAGAGTTCACAGACTATTCTGAAATAAGTGACAATAGGGATGTGCATTTCTTCACCTTCTAATACCAAGAGATGCAATGTTTCTGTGCATGCTGCGATGATTTCGGTCTGCTTCTCGATCATGTCCCAGTCAATCTGGATCGTTGACTCAGAAAGCTGTCTTTACAGATGGGAAAGTCTGTCATCTTGAGATGGAGACAAAACAGTTTCTGTTTTATATACGAATTTGTCTGTGGGTCGTAACCTCAACGATTCTATCGACCATAGAAACCATTGCTTCGAGATTTACATCCTGACTAGCTGCTGGTATAGATGGCGCATTAGTTGTTAGCAGGAGAAGAAACTTAGTTCTTAAAAAATCATCCGTTACCTGCAATACAGCAAGAACACATATCTCTCGGAGCAAAGTAGATTGTTTTTTGTGTTCTAGTTCTACTTTAGATAGCAATTTTTTAACTTTGTGTGATTCTGATTCCTTAAATCCCGCTGTAAGACGCGTTTTTAAGTCCGTATATGGGAACCTGGTAATGGTTGGGACATTGTAAGTAGGCTATTTAAGATTTCTTATTGGTAACGCCACGTAGCACTCTGTATGAAAAATCACTGACTGTGCTGTGTGCAGTGTGTGGCTAGTTTGCATTGTTGTCTGCCATTGTAGTGTTGGGCAGATGGATGTGAACAGCGCTTAGCGTTGCACAGTTGGAGGTGAGCCGCCAGCAGTGGTGGATGTGGGGAGAGAGATGGCAGAGTTTTGAAATTTCTAAGACTGGATGTCATGAACTGCTATATATATTATGACTATTAAGGTAAATACATTGTTTGATCTCTATTAAAATCTTTCATTTGCTAACTATGCCTATCAGTAGTTAGTGCCTTCCATAGTTTGAATCTTTTATTTAGCTGGCAGTAGTGGTGCTCACTGTATTGCAGTAGTTCGAGTAACGAAGATTTTTGTGAGGTAAGTGATTTGTGAAAGGTATAGGTTAATGTTAGTCAGGGCCATTCTTTCGTAGGGATTATTGAATGTCAGATTGCGTTGCGCTAAAAAATATTGTGTGTCAGTTTAAGCACAGTCTTGTATAATTGTTCAAAGGGGACGTTTCATATGTCGATCCTTAGCCGAGGATACCTCACTGAAATCTTCTGATTTTTTCTTGTAGTTTGTGTAATTAGTGTAGATTTTGTTTATTGCTAGCTCGTAATTGTAGAGAGAATCTCCTTTATAGCTGCAGTCTTTCATTGTTGTACAGTAAAACGGGTGTGGCATGCATGTAAATTTGCACCAAGTATTTCGCAGCTGCGCTTGCAATTAACTAGATATTATTTTCAGTGCTATGTTAATGTGTTATCTTATTTTTGCTCTTCAAATTGTGTTTGTATGTGTTGTCTTGTGAAATATTGTGACAATAATGGCGTGTGAAAAACGTAACACTAGGCTCCAAAGTAAACTGAGAAATAATAGTGACGACGAGCGTAGCTTGCCAGCACCACTGTGTAGTGAATTAACAGACATTCGAAGTAGTAATGTGGTAATTGTGCATAGGGAAATGCAGCGGGCGGCAAATAATGGTCTAGACAATGAAACAAGTAGTGAACACGGAAGCATTATCGATCGATCGGTCGGCAACAGCTCGCCTCAGAAATCCGAAATGACAGAACACAATATTGCAAATACTGTTGACTCAGGTTTTGGGTCCGCACCGTTTTCTCAAATGAGTCAAAACACATTTTCTGCTTGTCAAAATGTGAATGTTGCCGGTGAAAATGCACTGCCAAAAAGCATAGAGAAACAGATTCCAGACACTAATACATTATTATTGCAATTAATGCAACAAATGAAACAAAATCAGAAACAAACACAGCAAAAGCTTCAAAAGTTAGACACAATGGAACAAAATCTTCAAAAGTTAGACACCACGCTTGAACAAACACATGAAGATTTAACTACTGAGTTATATAAAATCGAAGCGAAATGTCAAAAAGTCTGTAATGACGTAAAAACACAAATTTGTGAGCATTTCCAAGCTATTTTTTCGCGTCATGAAAATGCATTACAGAATCACGAAGTAGCCATAAAGGAACTGCAAACTATTGTTCATGAAAATCACCACACCTTGCAAACTAAAATTGACTCAGTTGCATCTACCGAGTCGGTTACGCAACTTGCAAAACCTCAGGAAAACTTAAAGGACACAGTAGATACGATTTCAACACAAATGGACACTCTGAAACTTGGTTCAGAAAAACACACTGAGGAAATGTGTTCACTATCGGAGAAAGTAGCCGAACTTTCGGATCAGTTCACTAATTTATCTACGAAGGTAGATGATGATCTGAATGACACAGGACCTCTACCCTTCACTGACACTGAAGAGTATGAACAAATTAGAAAATTCAAACAAAATCAAAATCAAATAAATACACTGAACAAAAAAGAAATGCGGGAAGTACAAGATCAGTCGGCACAAGTAATACAAGAATTACATACTTCAGAGGACACTCGCACTCCAGTACGGGAAGAGGGACATAGAAATACGGAACAACCACAAAATAATAACACAGGATACTTCGGAAATTATGAAAGAAGTTGGCAAGGCGCATTTAATTTTGAGATGGAACCGCTGGAACGACGTAACAATGAGCGATGTGCGACTTGCCAACACTATGATTTTGACTATAAGCTGTTCATTACTACACGGAATTCAAAACATTTAACAATTCCGGCAACGACATTCATCCACAAGCCTGGCTTCATCAATTCTCTCATTGTTGCCCTCCCAACTGGTCATTAGAGCACAGATTAGAATTTATGTGTGGCTATTTAGAGAATGAACCAGCTGTAAGAATGCGATCAGTCATTCACGATTGCCACAGTGAAGGAGAATTTTATCATGCCTTCCTCTCAGCATATTGGTCTCAAGCTACACAAGACCGAGTAAAACGTAGCATCATAATGATGAAACATTTCGAACAATCTGAATTTTCCAGTCTTGTGAAATATTTTGAAGACATGTTGCACAAGAATCAGTACCTGTCAAACCCATACAGCCCTTCAGAACTCATCCACATTTGCTTAATCAAACTACCTGAACATTTACGACATATCATTTTAGCAGGACGTTGCAAAGACGACAGTGAAGCTTTCCAGGGACTGTTACAAGAATTGGAAATTGACACTGACAATCACGGAACGCGAACAATTACAGGTCACATCCGTTACAATTCCGCGATGAAAGAAATAATAACTGGACACGACAAGGCTATTCTCACAACACAAATCTTTACCAAAACATACACCACCCATATGACAACTGTTGGCACAGTAGTAAGAGTTACAGAGAAAGATCGCATTTCCGTAATAATGAATATAACAGAGACAATCATAGAAACAGACAATACGTCAACCAGAACTATTATTATCACGGGAGACAGAATAACTTCAGACGCAACGGTCCACCGTGCAGTGATAATTCAGGGAGAAATTCTCCACCACTTAACCGTTAAGAAAGAAACTACAGGAACTACCGACATGACGACAGACGATATAATCGTAACGACAGACTTGAATTGCATCAGAACTGGCGAGGTTCAAACAGAGCAGGGCACTCTTGACAAGATGAATTTGTAGAAGTTGGGTCTCCTAATCCCAATAACGACGTGCGCCAACAAAGAAACAGACAATGACTCGCACCACAGGCAGCCACGTGCGCCGGCTGGCTCAGAGAGAAATAACATAGACGCTAACCTTGAGAACCATTTGAGCATTCTTTACCTATGTATCATTCACCTCATTATAACTCCGTTGAAGCTGGAGCTGTGCATAGTAGGAAGAGTAAAGGCTTGCACCATATTTCACGTGTAAAACCGTTTATTGAGAGATAATCTGCTTTTTAACTTGGTCTTTGCATAAAATTTTTCACTTCACGCTACTAGTACAATTTGTCACACTGAGAAACTGTTAACATGCAACAATGTTTGAAGTTAAATATCCAGTCAAGAACCAAGAGAACTTATTTAAGCAGAAGTCACGAGTGCATTGTTACAGTGAACAGACGACATAGTGTTATTGTGTATGTATATTCTTGCTTTTTAGTTGCACGATTACGTAACGACTATAAGGCTTACATACTTAGAACATATACTGGTACTGCTAATGAGATTTTAATGCAACATTTTGGTTTACTTGAAAATACATTCTGGATTTAAAGTACTTTCTGTGAGATACCAGATGACACAGTGGTTAGTTTATGTGACAGCTACACGATTCTATCACGACACTACTAACATGTGACACAATTTACATTGTTGCTTTTACGGTATATCTGTTTTATATCTGCACAGTTTTTCTGTATTATTCTGGAAGGTAAAACATGTTTTAGTAGTAACTTTTGTGGTATAGCTACAATGAGGCCGCCTTTTTCATACCAAAACAATACAGCACATTATAGTACTTTCTTGATCACGGAAAGGTGCGTAATAACTACGATATCTACACGCAAAGCATTTTACTTTAGTTTATGATGAGGTAAGTACATTGACTTAAGCAGAACTTTGCTTACACAGGATGATAACTACGACACTTCCACAGATTTATCTTACAGCAAGATGCACAGTTTAGCGCTACAGTACACGTATTTGAGTTATTAATTTTGTACTTAAAACATTTATTTTTAAAGATATTTGAAGTACAAGATACAAATGTTTTCCGTGATACATTTCATTCCATTGCTGTAATCTGTAAAACCTGAGGGTATTATTACATTAATCCTCAGGGGGGTACTCGCTTACTTTGTGTACCATGTGTTTGGCAAGCACAAGGAGCCCTAGCTACTATGGTATTTGTTCATACAACTTTACACATTGGTACCATATTTCTCTAACACATAAATTACACAGCTATCTGATCATTTAACTAAGAGAGACAAACATTCATTTTACTACGTCAGTGACCGTTGTTTACGTAATTCAACAGTTGGATAACTTCACGCTTATGAAATTGTATTTGTCTGAACTGTGTGAACTCTTCATATTTTTTCGGAACCATTGTGATACTATGAGAGCTTTGAATGATGTATTAGGTATGGGATGATGATTTTTAAAGTATGTTTGAGGTAGATGACACTATTGAAACGAGCAGAGAATTTTTTTTGGGTTCTTAAATTATTGCAGAAAGCTACAACGTTTTTGTGATTTGACTAAGGTGTTATGATGTTATTTTTACGAAGACGATGTGTATTATGCTGCCGAGGTATGTTTATGATCAATAAGCTGATGCTATATGAGGAATTTGATTATGCTATGTATTTGTTATGATGAGATATTGAAGACGTGTCGACGAATATGTATATGTATAATAAGGTAAGGAATAATGAGTAGTGGTTAGGGACCCTGGTTTGTGAAAAAGGTTGTTGGAAACCAAGAATCGTACTTTAAGAGTTATGAAATGTATGTAAATGCGTGAATCTATTACAGTGCCGACGAAAATTTTTTGGACACTGTTGTATTAATAGGATTTTGTTTCTACACATCTGTAACGCAAATTCCTGACCTGTGAAACTTTTTATATGAGACTGTCACTGTAGTGCAAACTGGTGTCGTAAATATTTCAGTAAGAAAGTTAAGTGACCACCTTCACGTAATGCGTCGTGGGCACCCAGCTGCGCAACAGTCGCCTGGAAAAAAGCCATTAGTGTGTGCCTTTCAGAGGTACAGGTGGAGAAAAAAAGATGCCATTATCCTCGCTGTTGACATTCCTTTGTAGAAAGCACCGCAAATATGACACGCTCAAACTTGAAAACATATGATTATAGTGTGGAGATCTTAATTTATGATATTTACTAAAATGCCTAATGAAATGATGAGAAACATTTTACATCTATTGTCTTTCTAGTTGAGAGAATTTTTTGCCTTTGGAGACGCCATTTGCGTAGTGAATGACGTTTCATATGTTGCTTTATATATATATTTGCTCATTTTGTTTAGTTTCAAGTTTCTAGCTGCAGCAGCATTGGTTAAAATAAAACTTAATAGATGTACTAATATCACTATTTTCTGTCTACAGACCCAGTAAAGAATAATTTTATGATGTACTTTCGTAGAAAATAGAGCACAAATAGACATTTCCCTTCACAGGAATTGCAAAAATAATTTTTTAACATTAAGTCAAGGTGATGCATCACTGTAGTGTTAAGATGTGACATAGGTATTAGACATGGCCATCTTTACTGTAATATTTTTTTATGCTTGAGCTTTGTCATAATTAGACATAAGTTATTGCATTTGCTGCTGCTGCTTGCTTTGCCAATTTCCATTTTTTGTAATTGCTGTTTGTGTTAATTGTTTTGTGCTGGTGCATTGCCTCGTCCCTTAGTTTATGCATCTGAGCTCAGTAGATTTAAGTTAGCTTAGGAGGGGGTGGACTATATAAGAGAATGAGTTGCGATGAATTGGAAGAAATGCATTGAGAAGTTATACAAAAAAAAGTACAGAAAGCAGGTATAGATAGGACATTTTGGAAATAATGAAGAAAGAAGGGAGATCTCCAAGAAGTAAAGAAAGTTTTGTTTGCAAAATACTGCAGGAAAACAAACTCTGTCCTTTCCTTGTGTTATTCCACTATGTGTTTGTGTACTCTTGTATATTTGTGTTTTTCCTGTCTTTATGTGTTTAGCTAATAAGAGTTATGTTGTAGAATTTTTCTAATAATTTGTTATTTACTTTTGTAAAGATGTTTATACAGTATTTATTCTGTTTTGTTTTAATGCTCATGTGTGAAGTTGATGTTCCAAAAGTTATTCTGATCTTTTATGTATGTACTTATATCATAATTCTTGTAACACTGGTGTACATGTTTATTTCTATTCTTTTGTAAAGCCTGCAGTACCACAAATGTTATCTGTATTGTTATGTTCTTTAATGATGTATTGTCACCTTTCTTATTGTATTCTTATGTTACAAAATTGTAATTGACACCAGTTCATCAAATTAAGTAAATGTAAGTTACATTTCACTGCACACGTTTCTGTTGGTCATAGCATATGGACAATATGTGAGAAGTAGGGACTGTTACTGTTTCCACGTGTGTTAATAATTCAGCAAGGGACTGGATAACAGCATTGCTGGTTCCAAGGACATTCCAAAAGGTTTTGTGAGTACGCGAGAGGTGGTTTATGGACTTGCTATATTGTCCGCAAGACTCTTCGATGGTGGTTGTGCACCTGCACGGTCGCAACAGATGGCTGCTAGCCGTCTCTACAAGGACTACAGTGGGTCTGCACCTTTGATGGACCACCAGTACCATTATTTCTACAAGGTCTGCAGTGGGTCTGCACCTCTGGTGGCCCACCAATACCATACTCTCTACCAGGACTACAGTGGGTCTGCTCTGTGATGACCTACCAAACGATATTCTTCAAAACTTCGACTGACTCTGCTGTGGGTTTGCTCTGTTGTGGCCCATTACCTGTCTGCATGTCAAGAGTCAGCACTGTCTTTCCGTTGGAAGGACAACACTACTTCTTCAAGACTGCTTAGAAATCCACTACTTCCGAGTGCATTTTCTTTTATTGCTCAGACTTTGAGAAAAACACTGCTATTTTACTGTGATGAATGATCAGGACTGTCTTTATGGACTGTGAGAAAATTTTAGCTTTTGACCAACATTGTATTAATAAGTGTGAGCATTTGATATCTTTCTTATTGTAATTATGAAAAAAATTTTCAAATCTGTATTGGCCAGTGCCCAAAACAATTTGTAAAATTTTTTGTGGGGAGTATGGGGGCTATGTAAGTAGGCTGTTTAAGTTTTCTTATTAGTAACGCCATGTAGCGCTCTGTATGAAAAATCACTGACTGTGCTGTGTGCAGTGTGTGGCTAGTTTGCATTGTTGTCTGCCATTGTAGTGTTGGGCAGATGGATGTGAACAGCGCTTAGCGTTGCACAGTTGGAGGTGAGCCGCCAGCAGTGGTGGATGTGGGGAGAGAGATGGCAGAGTTTTGAAATTTCTAAGACTGGATGTCATGAACTGCTATATATATTATGACTATTAAGGTAAATACATTGTTTGATCTCTATTAAAATCTTTCATTTGCTAACTATGCCTATCAGTAGTTAGTGCCTTCCATAGTTTGAATCTTTTATTTAGCTGGCAGTAGTGGTGCTCACTGTATTGCAGTAGTTCGAGTAACGAAGATTTTTGTGAGGTAAGTGATTTGTGAAAGGTATAGGTTAATGTTAGTCAGGGCCATTCTTTTGTAGGGATTATTGAAAGTCAGATTGCGCTAAAAATATTGTGTGTCAGTTTAAGCACAGTCTTGTATAATTGTTCAAAGAGGACGTTTCAACATGAAATCTGAAATCAACTCATTAATATCGTTATCAAGCGATTACAAAATGTAATGATAATTTATGAATTCGTTAAATTGGGACTTCATTTGCAAAAACCATATCCTTACTTTTCTTTGCCATAAATGTGGTTTTTTCAGTGTCACACACGATAATTCCACACTGGTATCGTTTGATGATGAGTTTTCCATTGAAAAACATATTTAAACTGCCACAGTAAAATTGAAATAACAATTGGAGGGATTCTTCTTCAGTCACTATCACGTCAGGGTTATCAGTTGTGGTTTCTTATAAACATAATTATCTATTTCGCATAACACAAATGAAACTACCAAGAAAACATATACACATATAACTTCTTAACAACACATAGCTAGACATGGTGGTCGAGCGGTTCTAGGCACTTCAGTCTAGAAATGCGCGACCACTATGGTCACAGGTTCGAATCCTGCCTTGAGCATGGGTGTGTGTGATGTCCTTAGGTTAGTTAGGTTTAAGTAGTTCTAAGTTCTAGGGAACTGATGACCTCAGATGTTAAGTCCCCTAGTGATGAGAACCATTTAAACCATTTTTTAAATAACACATACAATGGAAACAATAAACAGAGATAAACAAAAACCTAATTATTTCAATGTGTAGCTATAATCACAGAGTTCACATTTCACTCTGTCTCTTACAGCCACAATGTCATAGATCAGTGATTCTGACAACAGTCAATTCAGTGTCGAATATAAAGATATGAGAGATGGGAGAATAGGTCACAGAACAGGATAATATAAAGCTCGTAGATAGCGGATATCTTAAAAATCATTTACGAAAAGTGGGAGATGTTCCGACAGTCAGTTGAAGAGAAAAATCAAAATAGTGTGTTAAAAAACAGTTCTCATAAAACAAAATGTGTATCTTTGTCACTACCCTTTCTGAAATTCAGAAAACAATATATTTTCCTGAAACTAACGGCACCCTGGGATTTTATGGTGTTTCCAATAGTGCAATGAAGTATCGTTTCCACATAATAAGCACTGTTTCTTCTGAAATATGTAATGCACCATTAACTAACTGCTTAGTCTCCCAGTGAAACTGAACTCTGACAATCTAAGCCCATCCATAATAAAGGTGTTAGGAGAGATATGAACAAATACTGACATATTCCACTATTTGCATAATTTTCCAATTCTTTTTACAAAGTGATTTATCCCAGAACAATACTCTTCCTCTGAAACAAGGATCCTGAACAAATCAGTTCAGATTTCAGGATAATTGCTCAATTTAGTTATCAAATTTTATAAGCAAATAAATAACAAACAGTACATATCAAAGGCATCTGACTGTGTGAATCACAGTTTCGTCCTAAATAAACTTATGATTTTGGAATGTGAGGTGTTACCAACAAATTGATAATGTCAACCTAACCGAAAGAATGTAGAAAGTTTTACATAATAATTCATCCAAATAAGGAAGGGAGATTCTTCATTGTGATGAAAATCACTTATGAGGGCCAGAAGACTCAATCTTAGGACCATAATTGTTTCTCAGATATGTAAATGACATTTGATACAAAACACAAAATGTAGGATTATTTGGCTTTTTCAGATGACACTACTATTGTCATGAATGTAATCATATATACAGCAACAGAAACAATGGTGAACAATGTTCTTAAAAATATCATTGAGTGGGCTACTGCAAATTGCCTCTAGCTCAACTACAAAAAGACGCAACTTACTTACTTCTGTCCATCTATATGTGCTACACCAGTGATGAATGTAACACTAGTTGGGAAATTTCAAAATTCTGAAGTAACCATAGTGGTGAGAAATAAAGTTTTCATTGCCGAGATTATGCTGTAAGAATGATATATGGTGTTCATCTACTATATTATTTTAGATATATGTTAAAGAATTTGACATTTTGACTACAGCTTCATGGTATAAGTATTCCCTCATGATATCTGCTGTACACAAATGAACTATGTTGCACACAGTTACCACACCTGAAGAAATTTGACAGATGTTACAAGCACAAAAAGTGGTGTACTATGCTGCCAAAAATTTTGGTCACTTACACAATGGTATAAAATGTCTGACAAAATCCATAGTTAAAGTTGAAAAGAAAAAAAATTTCTCCTTGACAGTTCCTTTTATTCCAAACAAGAATTTCTATTGCATAATATGTAAAACCCGATACGCAGAAATTACTAATTGGTATTTACATTAAAAGGAAGCTTGTAAATGTTCAACATGTAGCTAGCCATGTAAACATCTGAGTTTGTATATGAAAATAAAATGATTGTTTCTACATCATTGTGGTACATTAATATATGCAACAGTAAATTAATTTGAAATATCTGTAAATGTAAATTAGGCCATTTTTTCTTGTTCTTAATTTGTAATACTATGAAATGTTCAATATCTTTATAAAAGAGATCCAGGAATAAAAGAAATCGTGACTATTAGTACTACAATCATCTCTAGAAGCCCCAGTTACTAGAATATGTGGTACATATCACATGCAAATTTCTTGTAAGCAGTGATGTAACAATTCATAAATTCGTACAAAATTGGGATTATGTTCAGGATATTTCATGCTATAGTGTATTACAATGTTTAAATTATTTATTAGTTAAATAAACAAAGAAAAATGCCTTTTAAATATTTTTCTCTGTGTAATACTTTGTTTAAGGTAGTTTGTTTTCTAACATTCATCTGTGTTATTTTTTCTGTGATTGGTGAAATGCTAGTATAACAGCCTCTGAAGAACGTCAACCAATTTCACCATTGAAGGTACAATCTTTTGGGATGATAGGCCATGTTATGTTCCGTTTCTTCTCGATAATCCACATTTCGAGCTCTCTTTAGGTATCACAGCAGAGGAGCAGAAGTGTCAATGGTGTGGAAGAAATATAGATTTTGACCTTCAATCACAATATCCATGAAAGCCAGTAAACTTCTATATCTTCGACCATCTTGGGGGACAGATTATCAGTAATATTTATAACAATAATACAAATGGTGTTTTATAATTACACATTAAAACATTAATTATATTAATGGGCTTTCCTTTCTTGATTCTAGAAAGATATGTTGTAACTTTTCTAATAGTGAATGTTTTTCTTACTAGTAATTTCTGAAGCCATTGGTAATATATCTACTGCTAAAATCTCCTCTACTTCTTTATGGTAACTTCGATTTTGTACCTGGTTTTCCTGTCATTATTAAGCTCATTAGTACTCCCTAAATCATTCATTTCCCTTGGGCCTTTGTCCCACTTCAATACGGGGTCGGCCTTGTTACTATGGATTTGGCGGTGTTAATTGCAGAGGGTGGAAGGATGCCCTTTCTGTCGCCACCCCAAACCCCCTGGTATGGAATTAGCGTACCTCAGCTGTCGACATCTATTGTAAGCCATGAAAGAGTGCAAACGTTTTTTAAATGTCTGCGAGTCGTGTAACTGAGGTGGAATGTGTGGACCAGCCTGGTATTCACATAGTGGGATGTGGAAAACCGCCTAAAAACAACATCCAGGCTGGCTGGCATACTGACTCTCATCGTTAATCCTCCGGGCAGATTCAAACCGGGTACAGTGCGCCTATCGAGTCCAGGAAGCAGCACATTAGTGCTCTCAATTACCCTGGCGGGTTACTACTCCCTAAATGAAGTCTGGAAAATGGGAAATATAGAGGTTTAACAGCATCATCTTTCAACTTGCATTTTTCAGATGGATTCAACAGTTCCTTTTTCAAGCCTCTCTCTTAATTTTACAGAAGGATTCCACAGTTCCCTTTTCAAGTTTCTTTCATAATACAACCCAGCAAAATATACTGCACACATGTGAGCATCATCAACTGAATACAAATCAGCATTTTTACAGTATTTATCAATTTTTGTGTTGTTACTTTGTTCTTAAGGAATATATGAAACTTGATTCCCAAATTTTATTGTTGTATGCAACTGGGCATCACACAACAAAATTATTTTTTACTGTAAAGAATTAAAGCAACAAATTTCCTAATGGAAGTGGTAGACTACTGAATGGTGACAGAATGAGCTGTGCCGTCAACTGACAGATTGCAATTGCGCATGCTCCCCATGAATGTATGTTCTAATAACCATAACAGATCTCCGATCCCATAATTTGTTGCCATACTCTCTATAAGCAAGAATAATAGAAGCTAGTTCACAAATCTTTGGATTCATTCAACTGTAGGACATTATAAATTTATTATCCATTGATATAATTTTGTAATTTCAAAGTTATAGACAGTCTGGTACATATTTCTCTTAAGCTGTAGGACTACACAGAACGTTTTCTAATACTTTATTTATATTTGTTTACTTTTTTCGTTCATCTTTAAGCACTACATTTGCATACAATTGGTATCTTTATGAGTAACGTACAATAGATTTCGTAAAATATGACTGACATGTTATAAAACCTACTTATGTACACTATGATACTACACATGAAATGAAATGATCGTATGCCATTAGCAGCTGGGTGACAGCAGCTAGGGTTGTCCAGCCATCTAGAACAAATCATTTTATTTATGATTCTGGTCAGGTCATTTACAAATATTATAAAAATTACTGGTGCAAGCACTGATTCTCGTGGGACACTTTCAGTAAAATTTAGAAGCTGTGACTTTTGATCATATTAGCGTACACTTTGTTTGCTCTTACTGAGAATTTAATGAGGCAGAGTTCCAGGTTCCTAAAGCCACAATACCATAGTTTCTCCAGTAATATTTGGTGATTTATGTAACCAAATGCCTTCCTCATGTTCACTATTGTGCTTTCAGCAGATACTTTTGATTCAGAAGAGCACTGCACAAAAAAAATAATATTCTCAACAGCTTTGACTGTTGGAAGCTGGGACCTAAATCTATATTGAGACTTAGTCAATACATTTTTTTGTTTTAGAAAAATACAGGCAAATTTTCTTTTATAAACAATATTCAAATATTATGCAGAAAATGTGTACCAGAGGAATTGGACGATAATTACTAGGATTTATCTCTCATTTTTGTGTACTAGAATGATTACTCTCTGTTGCAGACTTAATGGAAAAATATCATTAACAATCTTTCAGTTTATATGTGTGTAAAGAAGGAATGATATTAATTCCGTTACATTCTTAGTCACAAAAATTTGAGTTGCCATAAACATAGCTCCTGACAAATGGAATTATGTTGTTGTATGTAGTGCTGTGTGCTTATGGAAATAAGTTGCGAAATTATTTGATCATGTATTAGGTTTTATGTTTGTGTGATAATATCAACTCAAAATTAAACTGTGAGAAATTCATTGAGTTACACTCTACAGTGAGTGCCATATGTAGCAAAAAGTCTATTGTTATATTTACTGCAGATTAAACTACAATTGCAATGCAAATGTTTATCGGGTGCCTGCAGATTGTAATTTCATTTTTTTTAGCTTCCTCATGTTTCCTAAAGTACTATGTTTTTAAATAAGGTGTGTCTCATTACAGAAGGTCTTTGAAAATTTTAAGAAGTTCTCTATGACACGCTTCAGAAGAAAGTGGAAGTATGTTAAACACATCTGCTCCAGGAAACTGTCTTCACATTCTGGATAAAGTTATCTTCTCTTTGTATTCTCTCATACTGACACCATCTAGAGACTTTTATTATCATATAAGGGCAGAAATCTGTTCTAGGAAAGAGAAAATTTTGATGCTTCTCAGCATTGATTAACATGGAATCACGATAATTCCACTAAACAAGAAAACATACTCCTGAGCTATTGGTCTGTTTAAACTAAACACAAGCCATAAGGATAAAGGTTGGAATAATATACTGTCTGCTAAAAGAACAGGATATGGAAAACGCCTCCAATTTCATGGAGAATAAAATTAATTTTGAGTGTCCTGTCTAATTATTCTTGAGAGATGAGTATTTTTTTCCAGTATGACTTAACCTGTTATGGTTCTGCTTTTGACACAAATAAAAATTGCTCTATAATTCTGTAGCAATAGTAATACAGGAATATGAAAATGGTGAACTGGAGATAAATTTGAAGTTCTTTCAGCATTACTGTTCATTGCTCCCATTTTTTTTACAAAACAGAACTACTCTTACAGAGAAGTGACATGCATGTCTGAAGTAAGAAAAAAAAATTAATCCCAGTTTATGTCATGTGTTACAAATATAGTAAAGAATGGAATTATGTTGAGACACAGGTGCAGCTCACCAGTCAGTCATATGCTAAAATTTCTTACTTGCAAGATTAAAATGACTGGATGCAGCAACCTATGGCAGGTGAGATCCATTTATAAATTCAGGTTCAATATGTTCTTTGAAATAATGTGTCTATTTCTGGTTTTCATTTCCTTTTCCAGTCTGCCATTAAGAGGCATAAAATCTCATCACCACTGTCTGATTTTAAAGTTATTCTTTTATGCTCAACAAACTTATTGTTCTGATCACCTGTCTAACGCAACACAAATTCGTCAAACAGCGTATTTCGAGTTTATATTTTAGTCAGATACTATTCCATGCTGGTACAATGTAGATCCCACACTGTTTCGAGAATAAAGGTTAAGCAACAGTTCGTGCAACTGGTTCAAATTAACATATGACTGTTTTACTGAATTCATTGTATTTTTGATTAATACTGACTTTGTTGTATACCTCTTTCCAGCTTGTATTTACCAAATACTTCTGTAATACCTCAATTCGCAATTCGTTTTTCATTTACAACCCCATCAGTTTAATTCCTCTTATTTATGTCACACACACTAATTTTAAACATTTGTAGCTCTTACAAGTCTTGTTGAAAATTATTTGTGCAGAGTTAGATGAAATGAAGTGACAAAAGGGTGGAGTATAACACTAGAATAGGCATACACTAAAAATTTGAAATTACAATCTCAGTTTAATGCGACCTCACTTTACTTGAAAGTTAACAACCTTTGTAATGGATCAGGCTGGTTAATAAGTAATTAAAAATTGTTGTGTGACCCTTAGTATTTTCTGTGCACATCTGTGTCTGCTGCACAAGCTCCAAAATGCTGGTTTCTGTGAAATCTGTCAGTTTTTTCGTAATCATTCTTAATGCAAGTGAAAGCTGCTAGTTTTCCCCGAGTTTAAAATACAGTGACCAGATGCCTCGATAATATATCAATCCATGTACAATATTGCTATGTCAGTGGTCAAAAAATGCCCAGAAATACATTTTACATCAGCATTACCTGTAAGCTGCAGTTCATTTAAACATATCACAAGTTCATTGACATTATTTTTTAATCACACAATATTTTCACACATTAATTTTACTGTAATCACTTTTTTATCTTCACAGATATAAGGATTAAAATTTTTACCACGTTTAATACTATTAGCCTGAATATGAGTTTCCCTAAAAAGGTCCTGCATTTTGCAAACTGATTACTATTACTGAGAGTGCCAATCTTATCAATTTCCCTTTCCCATTTCACTGACATATAGTCCAAGTCTTGTAAAACAGCAATAGTAATATCATCAAAAGCAGCCAGAGCTATATGTACTCTGGTAAAAAAAGTCAGATCTTAAATATGAGTATTGCATCCTGTGTCCATAATCCAAACACTAACTTAACACTACATTTGTACTACACATGAAAAACGATTCAAAATTTAATATCCATTGGTCAGTTTAAATGAATTTCACATATGAAAAAACCATTACCCTCTCTCAATCGCCTTTGACATGACAGTATTTTATAATATGTTTCACTGATGCTTTGAGTGTTTATTATATTTGGCGCGAAATTTATCTAGCCATATTGTATCTTTGATCAGTCCTGACAGTTCATAGCTTTATTATTTTCAACAGATGCTGCAGTCTAATATTTTAAACATTCACTAATGACCCGAAAGGCAACGGCCTCTGCCGCAGAGGATGCACCATTTTCTGGGAGATCACCGAAGTTAAGTGCTGTTGGGTGTGGTCGGCACTTGGATGGGTGACCATCCAGTCACCATGCGCTATTGCCATTTTTCGAGGTGCACTAAGCCTCATGATGCCAACTGAGGAGCTACTCGACCGAATAGTAGCGGCTTCAGTCAATAATACCATAGCGACTGGGAGAGCGGTGTGCTGACCCCACGCCCCTCCCATCTGCATCCTCCTCTGGGGATGACACGGCGGTCGGATGGTTCCGGTAGTCCACTCGTGGCCCGAAGACAGAATGAGTACTGATGAGTCAAAACATTATCACCACTTGCTTAACAGCTTGTTTGTATGTCTCTGGAACAAAATACATCATCGCTGAAACTGCATATCAGGGATCTGATAGTTTGGTGGTAGGTTTGTGGAGGTATGTGACATTGAATGTCTATACTCAGGTCATGTAATTCACATAAACAATGGGCCACTGATTTGCGTACACGATGATGGCATTCGATAGCAATACGGATGTGTTCCATAGGATTTACATCAGGCGAATTTTGTCGCCGAGACATCAACGTGAGTTAAAATGTTGCTTCTCAGATCAATTAAGCATGGTTCTGGCATCTAGCTAAAGACAATTATACTGCTGAAAGATGATATCGCCATAGGGGAAGACATCAAGCATGACGGGGTGCAAGTGGTTGCAGCTGTCAGTGTGTCTTCGATTGCTACCACAGATCTTATGCAAGTGGAGGAGAATGTCTCCCACTGCATGATAGTGTTTCCACCATGCTTTATCCGTAGCACACTGTACGTTTCCAGTCATCTTTCACTTCAGTGATGGCATTTGTCTAGACTGTCATTGACCTAGTGTAGCAAAAATATGATTCAACCAAAAAGCCTAAACGTTTCCATTGATTGACGGTCAAATCCTGATAGTCCTGTGCCCACTGCAATCGTAATTGACTCTGTCGTTGGGTGGTCTGCTGTAGAGCTCCATGTCCGACAATGTATGGTGAACGGTGTGCTCCAAAACACTTTTGCATGTACCAGCATTGTGCCCTTTTGGCAGATATGCCACAGATCACTATCTATCCTGCTTTACAGAGCAGACAAGCCTCTGAACCGTATGTTCTGTGAAGAGTCGCTGACGTCGAACCATTTGGCGCCTGGTGATAGCTTCATTATCCTTCTACCTCTTGTAGAAGATGAACAGGACAACAGCACGTGAATATTCGACCAATTTCGCCGTTTTAGAGATACTCGTTCACAAGCTCTGCGTAATAATAACCTGCCTTTGTCAAAGTCGCTTATCTCAATGGATTTCCCATTTGCAGCAAATATCTTCGTTAGGGTGATCCCCTTCCAATGTCTGCTCTGCTTGCATGCTTTTGTTACTGCACCACATGCCCATATCGCCACCAGGTGACATCCAACAGCACAGTGGGAAGTGGTCATAATGCTTTCGCTTATCAGTGTATGTATGATAATGTTATGTGTCTGAGTAAAACAGTGACAATTGTAGTGTTTGATATTGAATTAGCTTGTTAAAATAATAAGTGGGCTAAAATGCAATTTTTTTTTCAGTTTAGCCTCATCTTGCTTCTGTATTTACTATTATGTTTCACTGTGAACCATGGTTTTTAAGCAGCTCTCACCCACACAACATTTATTGTTTTACATCACAGTCGCCTCACATCTGTTTCATGCATTTTGAGTCAGTCCCTTCTCTTTTGTTTTAAATTTTTTCTCGTTCCCTCAGAATTCACAAGCAACAGTCTCTCTGCGTAAACACCTGGCCACAACACATTTGCACTGAGAGATATAAATCACTATCACAATATTAAAAGTAAAACATTTCGTATGGACTCTGAATCCTTATCTAGAGCTGCGAATAGAGTTTTATATTCTGACGCCAAGACTTATTATGCATGCTAATAGCATTCAGTCAAAAAATTGCAAATTCCCATATTTTCAGAAATAAAATGAAAGATCGCACTCTCATATAATTTGTTAGAATATATGTAGTTCAAAATATGTTTAAAATATAAAAACGTTATATGTAACTTGTAACAACTGATGTATTATGTAATTCAAATGCTTTATTTGTCTTTGTGAAATACTTATATAGTTACTTATATAGGTTCTCCTGTATCAGGTATTGTTTGCTAGTGCTTGTCTGAACATCGCTGTCAAAAATTCCAAGTGACTTCTTTTGTTGATAGCAACCGCAATGTCGCTACCAACCTTTAAAGTGTCGAAATTACCTTACTCAGACAAGTGGTTTTCCACATTATACGAGGAGTTGAGAGCATCATTAGGTAATTAAGGTGGATTCACGCTTGACAAAACGTCGCCATCACGTCCGTTGCGTCAAAAGATTCTCCTCTGTAGTTCAAATGGTGGCATTCACACACACCATCAACGGAACGTCATCAACACGTCACATCATGTGAGCGTCACGTCAAGATTTCTCAGGAAGAGTATTGTGACAGGTCATAGCGTATCCCACTTGCCGAGCAGCTGTGTGAACTAATACGGTGTAGTCCCGACTGACTGTCTTAATCTGTACTGGAAGACAGTACTAAGCTAAATTATTTTATTTTATACACTGAAGGAATCCACTGCAAAGTAAACGATATACATCTTGTTCCATGTGCTTTACTCACAGTTTTTCCTGTGGAATATCGAAAAGAAAAATTGGGAATGAAGCTGATGTGGAATGTGGAAGTTTAAAATAAGAACTGTAATAAATTGATGACGAACATCAGTTAGTAGAAATATATGTAAACATCGTTGAGGTACACAAAACTTTCCATCTATACATACTGTAGGCAAGCCATTGGCTTCTTTCGAGGTGATACTGGACGCCTAAATTTTGAATTTCCCTTCGTCATTTTTATTTGTATCTTGCTTGACAGGTAAAATAACTGTTATTTAGACATTCTGAAATATTTGTAGAACGATGACTCCTCTTCTAACAGTACCTTGTAAAGAGTGTGGAACTCTCATTCACAGTCTCCATTTTTTAACATTTTTATAACCCAGACACCTTTTGCTCTCTGCTCCTAATCATCAAGTGCAATAGCAATCGTTTCAAACTGCTTTAAACTAAATTGCGACATTTTATGACGATCTACCATGGATTACGAAATAGCGCCTCTGGTGACTATGTTATGAATCAGCTGCAGCGTCACGACATTCTTCGACTTTGACATGCCTTGTAATGTGAATGCTCAGGAGTTCCTCAGATCATCGACGTTAAAAAACGTGATGGATACGTGGCGGTGACGCCAGAGCAAGTATGAGTCCACCTTTATATACCTCCATGTTCATTTGCAAATAATTTAACCAATCGTTGGTCTTTTTTTGTAACCCACAAAGTAACTAATATGTGAAAACTGCAATGACTTAAGGAACTACTGTCTTGACTATTTACATTGTCTTTTCTGCCTCTAACAATTTATTTAGATTTTTAAGGTTAGTTGTGAACACAAACCACGGAAGAAATTTTTACATTATCAGTTAATTTCATGAAAAGAACTGTCCCTCACAACAGAGTAGCTGCATACAAGTGAAAATTGTTTAGTGCTAGCTTTAGATTGAAACTGTATTGTGTAAACATATGATATTTTCAGCGATTTATTGCATGCTGAGACATTTCTACAGATATGAAACTTCCTGGCAGATTAAAATTGTGTGTCCGACCGAGACTCGAACTCTTAATCTGCCAGGAAGTTTCATATCAGCGCACACTCCGCTGCAGAGTGAAAATCTCATTCTGATTTCTACATATATTTGAACAGGCAGGTAGTTTAGTGTGGCCAGGCTTTAAGTACTTGAAAGTTCTATTTTTTGCTATATATATTTGTTCACCTTATTTCTAATCTTAATCCTGCATCATATGAATTTCAGGTCTGTGACAATTTTACAAACGTAGATGTCTTACTGATCTCAGTCGTGTTGCAAGGGTATGATTGCTAGAGTCCGCATACTGGTTTCGTGTTGCATCCAGTGATCTCTGCTGCATCCATCGGGAAATGCTCTCTAAGGGGAAAAAACGACAAATCACGAATGAGTTATCTGAATGGGATGGAAATGTGTAGATATCATGTACATATATGGTATAGGTAAACAAATAATTACAATTTCAGAGGAGTTGACGATTTATTCAACAGAAAGGATCATAAAAATTAACGAGGCAATAACGAATTGGTCCATCTCGGATCCTTATGCAAGTAGTTACTTGGCTTGTCATTAATTGATAGAGTTATTGAATGTTCTGCTGAGTGATTTCGTGCCATACTCTGTCCAACTGACCTGTTAGACGGTTAAAATCCTCAGCTGGTTAGCGGGAGCTGCCCATAATGTTCTATACGTTCTCGATGGGGAGAGATACTGCAACTTGGGTGGCTGAGGTAGGGGTTGGCAAGCATGAAGACAAGCTGTAGCAACTCTATTCGTGAGTAGGCGGGCATTATGTTGGTGAAAGATAAGTTCAGGATGATTTACCATGCAAAACGGGGCATAGAATGTTGTGGACGCACCATTGTGCTGTTAGGGTGGCCTGGGTTACAAGTAATGTGGTCTTGCTACGAAAAGAAAGAGCACCACAGACCATTACTCCTGGTTGTTGGGCCATGTGGCACATGACAGTCAGATTGGCATTCCGCCACTGTGTGGGGCTCAAGTCGAAGCGGGACTTATCACCGAAGACAATTTTATTCCAGATAATGAGATTTCAAACCGAATGTGCAAGACAGAATGCAAAAAAGCTGGTTGGTGTACAGCTAGTAAGGTTACTTTGCATAAAGGGCAGTGTGAGCTCATCTTGCTTTCTGCGAGCTGCCTATTAACGGTCCTTGTAGTCTCTGACCACCAGTTGCATGTCGGATGAATGGTAAAGATGAATCTGGGCCTCTGAATTCCTCCCACCGTAACGATTGCACAGTCCTATCGTTCTATCCTGTCTCTAGGTCGACTGCTTCCTTTTCAACACTCTGTTCGGCCATGGACCATTATTCTTGCCAATATCGTCAAATAGTAGCATCGCTCCTGTTCAGATGTCGAGCGACTTTCCGATTACTCCAACCGGTTTCTTTGAGTCCAAATACATGTCCTGTCTCAATTGCTGACATCTGCAAATATTTTTCAGGCGCCTATCTACGAGTTACTGTCCAGCTAAGTACACTGAATGAAATGCTCAAAGCACTCGTATCGACATCTCAATTGTTTACTATCCTTGCCAGCTACATGGTGAAATTACGCTGCAGCATCGCCCAGTGACCCATCGGCCCCCTAAGATTATAATTTTACATTTTCCCTCGATGCCTGTATGAATATCAATTTGTGAAAAATTTGGTAACTCCTACATGGTGCGTCCATTTTTTTCTATCTGTAAGTACATTACCTATGTCAGAAGGAAGAAATTGCGTGTCTTCTAGTATTTCCACTAAGTAGAAAATTTGTACTCTACGAGTATTTCGATACAGGGTTTCGATTCCCTTTGCTTCTTCCGGTCAGAGACTAACGAAGTGAAGCCCTTACACTGACGCTTCCCGCCTGTGGAAGGACGCCATTCTGTAAAGATGGGTGATAATCGTAAGTAAAGTGTGATCATCAATAAAATTTAGATAATTTTACTTTGAAAAGAGTTTTCTATATCTGTATGTCATTCAGAAATATTTTGCTAAGAGTGGAATGTGGCAAAATAGCAGTGTGTGTATTTTTCTTGTGTTCACAACGTATTCCGAAATAATACTTTTACAACAAAATGGACGCAGTTTTGTGTATATTTAACATTAAGATGTAAATTAAAAGTTGCGCTGGAATGTTTGTATATTTGTCTGGTTGCTGGGAAGTTTTGTCCAAATTTGAATATTATGATCAATATCAAGACAGCCGGTATTAAGGTGTGGTGTCCGTTCACCTTCAAATGGAACAAATGCTTGTTGAACTTTTTGTATTGATGGGAGAGAAAATAGATGGTGTAGTTCCCGAAATGAAACGAATCTGTACAATTTTAAGTTATGTGTATTTTCTTAAAACTACGCTTATTCCTGGTATATGTTAGTCTTAAAACAACTTATTTTGATGACTGGGTAATTTTTGCAGTTTCATTGAGTACAACTGCGGACTTATTAGTCATAATTTTGCAAGTAAATCGTATTTTCCATTTATTTGTATGTTATTGATGTAAAAACGTAAAGCCTGTGTCATGAGTAGTTTTCTGGGCGATTGTTCTCAAGATGATTAAAAGTTTTGGTGAAAGGTATTTGATGTAATGGCTTTGCATGTATTAGTGGTATAGTCTTACAGACTTGATAATACGTTTTATCTTTTAATGCATCCTTTTTGTCATCTAACGTGTAAGAAAGATGTAGGGAAGGTTGTAATGTTTAAGGGTGTATATGTGGTTTGGGACAAATTTATGGCTGCAGCAGATAGGCATGTACATTACCTTCAGTGGCAAGTTGAAGTTCTTTTTGTTTAAAATACTTTTGATTATTGAGGCACATTGAAGTGATTTCAAGTGCATATTATATAACGTAGTCTTGTACTTTGTGTGCTATGTTATGTTGGTCAGTAATATATGTTAGACTAGCAAGCTTTTCCTGTTTCAAAGCTAGCAAAATCTGTAGTAGTAGACGATGTAATGGGGCATTTATGTAAGTCGTGGAGAATTAAGTATCTTAAAAAAAAATTGTGTACTATTTGGTAACAAAGCAGAAATGAGCCAAAGTGCACTTCTGGTGGCGTAGCTTTTTTTTTGTGTGTGCTATTGTTGACAGTTTGCCACTCATAGCCAAGGATGTGATAGCATATGGTAGCCAATGAGAAACAATCTAATACTCTTTTTTTTTTTCCCCCCCCTCTGTGAATATGGCTCATTTGGGATCCGGTAACCCATATGAGTGAAATAAACAGCTAGGCCTATGACATCTCATTGGTTGTTTTGTGTAATATATCAAGGTTTATGACGTTGTGATTAGGGTGGCACAGCTTATATTGCTGCAGGTGAAACCATATAAGCCTACACTTCACTGGTGAAATGTGTGTATGTCGTGTGTGTAAATGTGCGCTTCTGCTACAGAAAGTTAGTATGAATACTGTTTACATGTTTATTAATGTGCCACGTGTGTCATCTATTGGTGAGTGGTTGCCTTTCCTTCATTTTTTGTTCTCGGTTCTTTGAAATCTGCTCTGAGAAAATGTCATGAATCAGTCACATACTTACATGATCAGGCACACTAACCAGTATATTACACTGTTTTCTAAGATGGATGAAGTTGGTCAGCTAAGCCAAGAAATAAAATCCAAGAGACTGTAAAAATTGATACAAACTCTCATTAGACAGGAATCAAAGAAATGGGTATAATAATTTAAGGACAGTTAAGTGCCCCAAATGAAATGAAACATTTTGTTAGTACACTTATCACATTTTCTATTTGCTGAGGAACACTTGAAGTGCTCCGTACCTATATTTCATGAGCAGCTTTCATAAGGATAAGTTTAATCAAAGTCAGCCATAAAAAATAATAGGTGATCATTTTACTGAGGTTTGTCAGATTTTACTTCATTGTCAAGTATCGCGTAAATTAATTTTGAAGCTCATAGCAGTCTCTTCACCCCCTGCCTTTTTTTTTTGAAAGGATAAATGATACATGTTATGTAGAATTTTCATAGATTTTTTTAATTGTGCAATCTTATTCATGCGCTTATTTAATTCCAGTTTATAGTATAGTGTGTTTTGTGTTTGCGTAATTTGAGTTGGCTTCCAAAGTGAGAACGAGCATGTCCGTAGCCAAAGAGGCCTTGCCCCATAGCTGTACAGGAGCAGCCACATGGTTTCTGCAAGCCTGTTTAGGGTTTCTTTACACAGGATCCCAAGCTTGGTATCAGAGGCTAAAGCTAGAAGAGGTTTCCTCTAATCTGAAGTTTATATTTACTTAAAGTACTTAGAATTTTTACAGGTTTCATTAATGTGCTGTAGAATGCTGTGAGGAAAACTTTAGTCTGCCAGACCATGACACTGATGGTGCTGGAATAACTGTAATCATGTGCTGTATAGCAACCCAGCACTTTTCATCCCGTGATGACCAGTAAAATGATTTTTCTGGGCTATTTGGTTGCATCAAGCTTATTGAAGCACCCTTCTGTTCAAGAGAAGTCTGATATTTCCAATCCACCACTCATATCTTTTTAAATTTAATTTTTTAATACCCATATTGTATTGTGCTGGTTTGAGGTCAGGCATTAATATACACCCTTCACTAATTTTGGCCAGGAAAGGTGATGCATCATTCGAAATCAGAGGCAGTCGTCTGCTCGTGTCCAGTAGCAATTGGCAACAGATCACTGTATTTGTGAAGACCTGATATATTTCTGACATGCATCCTTATTTCCAACACAACAAAAAATAAATTAATGCTTGTTTGGTATCTTAAATTGGGCAACATCTATTCTGAGATACAAAACCGGCCAGTGTATTGCAGGCATTATTTAGGATACTATAATATGTATGCACAGATTGAATTTTAGGTATGTACTTTCTTTGGAATTAATATTTGATAATGCCGCCATATTAAAATTTCAAAACTTACTGTGGAATAATTTCGTTATGCCAGTATGTAAAATTGCAAACTGCACACTCCAAACGTGTAGCTGAATCCGTTTGTGCTGCATCGCTATGTGGATAATTGTAAAACTCCACTGACGTCACTCTCGTCACTATTACAGGCACTTGAAGCTTCGCTGGAACTGTTGTTGTGGTCGTCAGTCCTGAGACTGGTTTGATGCAGCTCTTCATGCTACTCTATCCTGTGCAAGCTTCATCATCTGCCAGTACCTACTGCAGCCTACATCCTTCCGAATCTGCTTAGTGTATTCATCTCCTGGTCTCCCTCTATGATTTTTACCCTCCAAGCTGCCCTCCAAGACTAAATTGGTGATCCCTCGATGTCTCCTGCTGGCACTATTGTCATTTAAAGTGATAATCATCTCTTCCACTGAAGTCTCCAAAGCACCTTCATCGTGCCATGCTCTTTCCATAATGTTATATCTGTGTGTGTGTGTGTGTGTGTGTGTGTGTGTGTGACGGCTTTCTTCCAGTCTTCAGGGGTAATGTGAGTAATAGCTTCTTTAGTGCGTGCTTCTACTGTGGAGAGTGTAAATATTTGGTTGTTACTGGCAACGTACATTTCAATGTGGGCTCATATCAACTCTATAGGGTTGAAGTGGCAATGGTACGTTGAAAGCCTGAAGATTATAAGCTACTTTTTTTAATGGAAATTTACTTTTTCCATAAGCTTGACCTTTTATGTCATGAGATACATTTACGTTAAGACGCTCAAGCCACTGAATCATTTCCTCCTTTCGCTTTGCCATGGTAGGTGCTTCATCGACAACTGAATGGTATGGAGCATTGTCTAAAACAATTGTTGACGGTTTATCTAGATTGGGTATTAGAGCTTCTACGGACCACTTTGTGAATGTAATGTGGTTCATATCTAAATGATGATTTGTCGTCTTTGATTTAAAGAGAAGACAGTTTTGTATGAAACCTTGAGTTGCCTGCATGTAGTAGAATCAATCTGCCCCACTGGCATCTGCATTGTTCTTTTAATTATTTTTTCCCTGTTTGTTCCCTGATTAACTATGTGACCAGAATTAACCCACGTTTCATCGAGCCAAATGACTTCATTAACATTTATGCTAAATATTTGTCTTAAAAATCGCCATGTAGCATTATCCTCCCTTTCCATCAATAGGTTACGGCCTCAAAATTGTTCGTAGTGAAATCTATGTTGTGCAGAACTGTAAATAACGATGTTAGACTGCCCTGAAAAAGTCCTGATTCTTTAAGTGTCACCAATAACTTTAGGGGTGTGGGATATTCCTTTCTGCACTAATAATTGTAAATATGACAGTGAATTGCATCCTCTGCAAATGCATCTAAATTTGTATCACACGTATCCATAGAACGTTTCTTCCCGAGTGTACGAAGTTGACTGGGTCTCCAACCTCTTTTTCTGTCTCAAACAGTTCCTTCCCAATTTTTACGACAGTGTTTTTGTTGATATTCAGGGCTGCTGCTGTTCTACCACCTTGCTGACGGAGAGTGGGCCACCATTAAGTTTTTCACTCTCAAAGTAAGCTCTTAACGAACAAACCAATTTCTCTATACTGCCCTTGTAAAGCAACCCCCTGTCCACGAGAACAGTAGTGAACTTTTCCACTTCTAACTTTTGATGTACTTTCTTCTGAGATATTAAACAAGACACAACAGATAGCTGTCACAGAAACATTATGGTAACTTCTAAACTGCAATGAAACAAACACAGCACACAGCAGTCGCACAGACTTACTGCAACTAAATCATGGCACAAGCGGTAGTGTGGTGGACTGAGATTAGGCAACTCAGGGTGTACGTGGCTGCTGGTCTGCTGCTATAGACATCACGGGATTGGGTGAATCCAAGCCGTGCCCCCAGTGTGACCTTCTCCCTTCTGGTTCCAGCTGTTAGTACTAAAGTAATTTTGAATAGAGTATACAGCAGATTTATGAAACCTGTAAAAAAATTAAACCACTCTTAAGTAAACATAAGCTTGGGACTGTAAGAAACCTATTCTACATTTGGCTTGATACTTCAAGAATTGTATCATTCAACTTTGGGTCCTGTGTAGAGAAGCCCTAATCAATATCCGAGTTTAAGAAACCTATCTTTAGCTGCTTCTGAACTGCTATTGGGCAATGTCCCTATGGCAATGGAGATGCTGGCTTTCTCACATTAAAAGAAATCTGCAGTGCAAAAGCCACCATGGGCACATAGCAATAGATTTATAAGATTTTTCATCAGTACACAAATCTTCCGCACAAACTATGCAAGCTCCAATATTTCATTTGGCCATCTTCAGTCCCCATACATGTCTATCAAAATAAACTAACTTCTCGTTCAACGTCATAAGTCACTGGATATCATGAATTCCAATCAGTGTACAATATCCAATCCAGTATACATTATAATATGACTTGCTGTCATGTCTTCGTATGAAGCAATTCTGTATTGATTGGAATTAAAGATATCCAGTGATCTATGGCCCTATATGACAAGTTGTTTATCTAGATAGAAACCTATGGGGCCTGAAGATTGTAAAATGAAATGCCAAACCTGGTTGCTTTCAAAATAAAATATCTTACAGTATATGGCTGTTAGTGAGTTTTATTGACATTGAAAAACTTCCATTTCTAGTTTACAGCTGTTTCATTGTAGGAAAAAATGACAGGGAGCTGTAGTGCCATTAAGTCTGTCACAGGTGGTACCACCTTTAATCTCCAAAGCAGTTTATCTGCTTTCCCTGAAGAGTTAAGACAAATTATGCAACTTCATATTTTTAAGTTACATGGTGCATGAAAGTCTAGCAGCACATTGATACAGCCACACTTCCGTATATAATTTTCCTGCATTGTTCAACTCGTGGTCAGTTATCTTCATACACAAAGTACAAATGTTGCCAACTTTTAGAACGTGTCCCACCTCTCCCCAAGCTTTGTATTTCATCTTAATTTCCATTCATGTTAGTAGTTTCTAATTTGTTAAGTATGAGACTGAAATCAGAAACAGCATAAGTGTGCAAATCTTAATTTTTGGAGTCAAAAGTAGTTAGTTGCTCATTTGTGGACTGGGATTTTTGCATACGGAAACAATGTCAGGTGTGTCAATTTTAATCATTATTTCCACTTAACAAAAACGTAAGTAACCTTTGAAGCTAACATAAGCAATTAGAATGTCAAAATAAAATGCGCGTGCATATTTGTTTTCTGACAAAGGCTGTGGCCGAAAATTTTGTAGTGTGTGCCTGTTGCTGGCTCAGTGATCATCTTTTCGATAAGTTGCTACCTATTCTCATTGGTATTGCTTATTAGTGTGTTTGTGCAAGTTATCTGTTGCATGGGTTGATCACTGCGGACTTGTTTCATCAATGTGGTGTCTGTGACGTGAATAGCTGGCCACGTGATTGGACTTCCATGACTGGCTAAAACTGCAGGCCATTACTGCAGATATCTTTAATGGATTGGGCCTTCTGATCTGAAGCCTGTCATTTCCCACTAATGTGCAAGCCCTGCCCATCGGATCTAGTCTCACCAATCTGCCTCCGTCCAGGTCTGTTTGTGTGTGGCATAATTCAGCAGATTTTAGTGGTGTATCCAAGGACCCAGGACTGCAGGCCAGAAGCTGCAGGTGATGGCTTTCAGGAATTGCGACTGTCTCACCACCCAGTACATTGTACAATGCATTGTTTTATAGACATTTTGTTCTAGTACATTTTGGCACATAAAAAATAATTTAATATTTTAGGAAGAATGGAAAATGAGAGGAAAATTTTGAGTCACTGGTGGTTTGTATGCTACATACTCATATTTCTCAAAAGAAAAATTGCACAATACCTGTAAAACAATAAGACATAACACAGTGGCTAGTAACTTACAAAAACGAACATAGTGGAACCAACATTTTATTGGGGGTCATCTATAGCGTTGGCTTTGCACACCTCTTCCTTGCCTTATATACACTTCTTTCTAGAGGCCTACTTTCTTCTGAGGTTATTTCTGAAATCAGTGAATGTATTTTTGTCACCAAATGTGTGTTGTTTTATTGATGTACAATAATAACCATTGTCTTAATGAAATGCCTATACCATTTGGCTTGCTTTCTTCATCTAAAAACACATCATTACAAAAGATGTTGATGTTAGTACTTAGAGTTTTGCTCACATGGGGATAAATACACAAGGCCTTATATTTTGTCACCTTACGTTTTTACTTACACTTGAGATCTCAAAATTTGCAGGTGGAAAACAAAAAACTTGTCTGAAAATCAGGGAATTTCAGTTGGGGAAACTAGCGACAAACCTGGTAATTGTTTTACGTGACTTCCTGATTGGGCGTACTTGAAATTTACTGTGCTTGAAGAGGGTTTTTTGTAGCCTTCATTTATGTAGTAGCTTTCTCTGGTGTGTATATTTGGATTACCTTTTGAATAGTGTTAGTGTGATTGGTCTGGAGTGTTGTTAAATGTTGAATATGACTTAAGTGCTTCATATAGGAATTGATGTTTGGAGCTTTGTTAATGTTGTTGGAGTGCCAGTAGCTATCGGTAACAGATTTTATTCTAGGATTTGAAATGGTTTGTTCAGCGTATTGTTAAACCTTTCGCTGCTACAGACATGCTTTGTGCATTGTGTGCTGATTGCAGCTTTGTTGTGACTACTGCTGACCAAATGCTGAAACCTGTGCTAAAATCTGATGATCCAACCACTATGAAATACTAATCATCAGATTTCAAGAAAATTATTTGCTGAAAAATTAATTTGTGCACTTCTTATGGTCTGATACCTTTGCTTGATAAAGGTTTGAATTTCCTTTCATTACATATGTTACTGTGCTGTGTCAAATGAAGCAGAACATTGCACCAAACTTGGAGACCTCGGAAGAGGTAAAAACAAATTGTGCCCCGTTTCTGTGGGGTTGCAATACATGAAATGTAAATATCAGAAATTGTGTGATCCGAACAATCGTCACATTTTATAAGCTGTTATAGCTGTCAAAACAGTATTTTTTGCAAATGATATCATGCAAAGAGGTGCCTGTGTTGTATGATAAAGGCTCGAAACTTTACTTTTCACCAGAATATGGAAGTAACTTGTCCGCAGAGAGGTTGGGGTCTCAGGACATGTACAGATGTCAGTAGCGCTGTAGGTAAACCCAAGTGGCGGACGTATGGACATTCACAGCACATGAGGAATGTTGCAATAACAATGTGTGTACATGTCCACAACAGTGAGAGTGTTAATGGTTTGAAGGTTTATTTTTTGCTTTTATTTGTTTTGACGAAATTCACTAGAATGCCATTGCTTCTCAATGGGTGAAGATTTGGCAACAAAGACAAAAGGTTCTCCAATTGTATGGCATGGAGGCAGAGCATGTAGTATGTCATGGCTGCATAGAAATTGAGCTTAATCAAGTTACTATGTTTCAGATCTGGGGGTGGGGTGGGGGGTGTCCATACCCTTTAGAGTTTGGCGATCTGTTCGGATTGGTACCTGGGCTGAGAAGTGTAGGCTGGCTATTCATGATTTTGGCACAATTACTTACGATGGTTTTTGTTTTGTTTCTTAATGAATGTGCATGGCAGCTGATTTTGGTTGGAGAGTTTTTATTATTTTTTAAGAAGTATAATTTTCGTTTTGTTTTCAGAAACTGATTTTAATGAGTTTTTAGTTTGTTATTAGTTGCAGTTACGAGAAGTTAGATTGGACCACTATCTAGTTGGAACTGAGTTTTTGTGTACTGCTTTTGTATCTAATATTGTGAACCAGCCAGTTTTTATTACTTTATATACATTCTGTTGGTAGCAATTACCGAAAGTTTGATGCAATGTGTTACTTCAAAGCAAACTGTAAAAATTTGAAAATTGGCGGCAGTTTTTAAACAAAAAATGGTATGCTGAGTTTTTTCTGAATATCCTTTCGTATATGTTTCTGAAAATGTTAGAATTGTCCAATTAAATGTTTGTAAATTAATTTTATTTAATTTTATTGTTAAATTAGGAAAAAAAATATTTTGGACAATTGCCCCTTTAAAAAAACTGAAAAATGGAAGGTGATCTATGAATAATAAAGTTTCATCACACAAAAATCAGTTTTGAAAAGTGAATAGCACTGGGGGGGGGGGGAGATTATATATCCTGGAGAGAAATGAAAGTACTACCCAAGAGACGTTAACAACTTAAGTACATATAACAATATCCAAATTGAACAAAAATTGCACATTATAAAATATAGGACAATTTGTACATAGCATGGCATATGAACACTTTCTTACCTCTAGCATAACCGAACTGTCAGTGTAAGAAAATTTTTGTCTAATATTTAAGCCTTTTGTCAAAAGCCAATATTGTCAACACTTCACAAAATATTTTTTTGTATGAGAACCACTTTTTTCCATCATCTTTGAGGACTCATTGCTCAGAGAATAAGTATGGCTTGTTGCTGTGGTGATATCAACTTCAGACTATGAGAGAAATATCATTATCAGGCTAATAGAAAGATGGGGATGGTCCATGAGGATGCATAAAACTTACTGTAACATCTCCTTTGCAGTTCAGCTTCTCAACAATTCCCAAATACAAAGAAGAGTGATATGCACATTAAACAAAGCAGTTAGGCTGCACAGTGCATTCTAGCATTTGTGGTGGAAGTGCATCTGAAAAATCATGCACTATACTAAAATCCGTACCACAGCTCAGCCCTTGTGCTCCAATCTTGGTTGCTGATACTGGTACATTGTGATGCCAAGATTGGTTCCAGGAATTGTTTTTGCACTTGGGAAGTGCTGAAAAAGATAATGTCTGACTTGTACCATTTCAGATTTTGAAGCAAAGAGAACTGAAATGCTTCTCGTGACAGTTCAAATACCTGTAAAGCTAGAAGTATCTGATCTTTATAAACTCTTTGCAAACTTGTTTTTGTGACAAGTCTTAACAGTGCCACCAATACCATCACAGGGGGATTTGCCATGGCGGGTAGCAAAAAAGGACCAGCTGCACTTTATATTGAAGTCCTGTTCATCGTACGAGATATTTCTGAAATTCTTAAAATTTTTATATTGTGCAACGCAATGTACGCAAGATGAATTTCTGGAAATTCACAATTTAAAGATTCGGTACACCAAGGTGGCAACATAACATGTTCTAGATCATCAGAGACGAGTAAAATACTTTTGCAGAGTGCAGCTGCCATTGTTTCATTGGTACCCCTGTACTTATCTTGAAAAACAAAATTGAGATTTTCACTAATCAATTAAAATTAACACTGATCCTCGAGTGTTTCCGTCTTGATTTTCAGATAATCTGATTGAGGAATAGCAGTGTGGATTAAGGTTTTCAATTTTCTTAGTGTCAGAATGCTGATAAATAAGTGATTTAAACACAGTCATTCTATCAGTTGATAACCGTTGACTGTACTGAACCATCTCATTGGGATCATAGTCATAGTGGGTTTATTTCAGGATCATAGTCATAGTGGGTTTGAAGCAATGAACACAGTGTTTCGAGATTGATTCTTGCAAAGAAGAAAATGGCAACTGGCCACTGTTTTCGCACAGAGCCCTGTTACTCATATTGAAATGACGGGTTCGTATTCTGACAACTGTTTACATTTATATTACAATATTTTTTTTTTACTTTAGTTATTGGAATAAAACCTCCAACTAATCAAGACAATAAATGAGCATCCATGTACAGCTGTCGGAAGTTGAATGTCAGTACTTTACAAGAAACAACTCGTAAAACTTTCTTATTGGCACTTTGAACTGGTCAGTTTCCTGGTATGGCATTTAGAATGTTCTTAAAGTATTTACTTTGTAGTTTCTTACTTTTTGTGATGATGGGGGTGAGCAGCTTAGTTAAATGATATCAAGATTACAAATGATTACAAATCATTAATGTGCAAACAATATACATATAAATTTTTTCTTCTGGCATGTCAGATTTTGAACTAAAAGCATTTTCCACTGCCACTCTTTGTAAGTTTATAGTTCATTGCTTCTTTTATTAAACATTATGAAGTCATTATACTGAATATTTGAAAAAGGATGTATACTTATTAAAACAAAACACTTTATTTGTGCAGAATACGGAGGCTATGGGGGTGGTGGCTCATACGGTGGCTACACACAGGCTGCCCCTCCACCTGCTGCAGGTGGAGGTAATGCTCCAGGCTACCAACCTCCTGGGCAAGGTTACGACCAGGGTGCATATGGCAATCAAGGATCTTGGGGGGGTGGTGGGGGTGGTGGTGGTGGGGGAGGTGGAGGTGGTGGTCAGCAGCAAGGTTATGGAAATTACGGATCAGGTAAGCCAACATTACTAAAATGTATCTATCAATACTGGTTATATTATTTTTACTGTACTTAAAGGCAGTAGTTACTGTAATTAAGACTTTCCCATTTTGTAGTTGTCTTTGGATTGTTAGGCATAGGTTGAAAAGGTTGTGTAGAAATCTTTTTAGTGGAGTTTCATTGGCCATCAAAAACATATAGACTGCTGAAGGTGAACAGCTAGTAAATAATACAAAACTAATTGTGATAACTGATGTATAATGTATAGATTGAAACTTTCATGGGGGTTCAGAAACATCATATATTTAATCAGTTACCAAGGGAAGTTAGTGTTCTAGAATTTCTGGTAAAGGAAATTAGTGATGAAGCCAGCATATGGCTATAGTTCAGATTCTATAAGACACAACCCAGGAGATCTGAGAAAAACCCGGGAATATTTTAGAATTTCGGGAATTTTTCATTGTTTTAGTTTATGGTTAAATTTTTGTGACTTTGACTGGTAAGAAACAATACTATAACAAAGAATATTACTGTATCTCGCTACTGCTGAATAATACTGCAACAATAAAACATGAACAAGAGGAAAAAAAGAAAATAAAACTTAAGTTGCAGAGGAAATGCACCGTATACAAGAATAAAACACAGTGCTCACAAGTGTCTGCCAACATAAAAGTGTCAAAGGCTTTAGGAAGACTATGCAATGTTTCATAAAAACAAATTGCCTCTTAAAAGTGTGACGTCACAAGTGTTTGCATTACATTTTTTCGAGCAGTTGTGAGTGAGCTTATGCGCATGCAGATGAGTTGCATATGAGTGGTACCTTCTCCCGCTTCTGGCTAGATTCGTGTATCTGCAACAGGCCTGGAACTAGGGGGTGGGGGCAAACTGGGGTATGTGTCCCAGGCGGCAGTTTCATGGAGGGGGGGGGGTTGTGCCAAATTCATATTATTGAGGAAAAAGACATTGTTTCACAGTGCCTAGCATCCAGTGCACATTGGTTTGTCGATTACTCAATTACTCATATGATTTTTATCGCATCCCTGTTAGTTTTTGAAAATTTTGATCAAATTCTAAGAGGATTTCTGAATGAATCATAAGTTGATTTTTGAATGACCGCATAGTGTACACAATGTGTCTGCCAGGGGAATCCCCGTTGCATCTAGAAATAAGCTTTCCTTCAAACTGAAGGGGACAGATCTAAAAGAGCTGAGCAAATAAAGCCGAAAGGATGAATGACAATAGTTGTTTATGTGGTTGACTGGGTTTGCAAATGGTCTGTGTTATAATTATTAGCAAATTCCATATTTTCAGACTAGCAGAGTGGAAATAAATGACTAACAGGAATAACAGCAACAAAAGCAACAAAGATTACATAATGCCTTCTCCGTGTATTCAAGAAAATGAAACTTTGACAAAATTTTTGGCCTGTCCGCTACACTACTAAGGGCCAGTTACACAGTTCTTGCCTAGCAGCCGCGAAAGTTCTATTCTGGGAGTAGCGTGGAAAACGTGTTGTATGAACAGGTAATAACGCCTAAACGGAGAATAAATCCGGGATAACTGAACCGGTGATTGTGGCAGTGTTAGTTAAGTTAACCAGAGAATAAGTTTTGATACTAACAGGAATAGTTACAGAATTAGTGACAAGATTGTTAGAACGAGGAAGGAGAAGAAACGGGGACTCTCACAAATTACGGAAGAATACGATGGTTCCAACTTTATATAAAAATTTTGTACTACTGCTTTTTGATTTCATGCTTCAGAAGCTAGAGAGTATGAATGAAATGTGAAACTATTTCCTAACATAAAACTTTTTGCTTGTAGGAGGCCCAATAGGCATTTGATATTGACATTTCATGAATTATGTTCTGTCGTGTTATAAAAATGACCATTTGTACCAAAACAGTCTCGTTTATTTGGTGTGTTTAACAATTGGTGCAACATTAGGCAGTCAGGCAGACTGAGAAACCACACTAGTCTTGGGTACTATTTGTATTAACAGCTTTTGTAGTATTAGAGAATGACATTTTTTTCATGTAGCAAAATGTTGACTAACTTTGAGGTAATAGATTCTTTCCCAGAAAGGAAAGTACGTCATATAAAGCTGTGGCAAGATTAGAGGGGGAAAAAAAAGCTAGGACTTAAGGATTAAAGAAATGTATACTGTCTTGAATGAGATTTTCACACTGCAGCGGAGTGTGCGCTGATATTAAACTTCCTGACAGATAAAAACTGTGTGCCCGACCGAGACTCGAACTCGGGACCTTTGCCTTTCGCGTGCAAGTGCTCTACCGTCTGAGCACTTGCCCGCGAAAGGCAAAGGTCCCCAGTTTGAGTCTCGGTCGGCACACAGTTTTAATCTGCCAGGAAGTTTCGTATACTGTCTTATTTGTCTCTTGTCTTTAATCTTTTTGTGTATCCTATATTTAATTTTATGTCACACAAAACTGCAAGTTATTAGCTAATAGACAGTAAAGACTGCAGATTCTCTGAAGAGTTCTTGTTCTGCCTGTTACAAATAATCCCATCCAGTACTAATTGTGAGATTTTTTGAAGAGGGGCAGGGATGTCTTAAGTGGCCATCTGGGAGCAGCAGAGGCACCACAGGACATTTCAATTTCCACTGGCCTGAATATAGTTTAATGGCACTCATTACAAAATATTAAATGTTTAAATTTCAGAGAGCGAAATACAGAGATGTACAATGGAAGAATTCTGTGTGAAGAGGCATGACACTGCACTTCGGCACACTTAAGACCAAAGAGAATGTCTTATTCCCTCGAACATATGTTTTTGTGTATCGGACTCTTCAGAAAGACGTGCACTACAAATGAAGTTATTTTTGAAAAGTCGATTTTACTATTTTTGGCATCCTACCTCAAACGTTCGAGGTAGGGGGAGCGCCATTACCTAATATTGCCATGGTTCGGAAATACCGTAGATCCGGACTTAATCCACAGAGCAGTCTGAGTTGTAGGGGGAGGTGGAAACAAAACGGATTTCTGTGGCCAGGAGCTATCAAGTGAATTAAGATAAATTCACATAATTACGGAAGGCTAAAATATGTTATTAGTTTCAGATTTTATTTTGTTTCTACCTTTCTTGCAGACAAGCATTAATCGCCTTGCAGAACAATGAAGTTATTTTTGTCGGTTTGTTAAATAAATTTGGCTTTCATTAATCTTTTCTGCTGAGGCAGTCGATTTATTTGAAAAGAAGTGCTTAATTCCATACTATTGGCTAGTTTCAACTGTTTGCTGCATTTAAAGTTCACATTTTCATCTTCTAGCACGTATGCCATCATGCCATAATAATGAACCAAACTTGAGATAGTACCCCAAGAAAATTTACGTCTGAATCTGGACATACGAATGTGCACTTTAAGCTGAATTATGCATTTTAGTACGGTTCATAAAATTCCCATGCCCTTGGGGTATCCGCTGTCATCTTGTTTCTTTTATGACATAATGTAAGATCTATTAATGTTTTACACGTATGAACGTATGGGCTTACTGCGTCATTGTAGCTGTTCAAGTGCGGTGACACCTGTCATTTGGCGCAACTGCTGAAACGAATTTATTTGTAACAGGTGGCAGGAAAATATTCTGAATTGTTTGAAAAGCGTTACTTTAATTGAAAGTAAATTTCCTTTTACACAAGATGAACTACTCTGTGCGTGAATGTCCAATGAATTTCATAAATCAGTGTGTTTGACTCTTATTCAAAAATCAAATCTTTGAGGACGACCATTTAGAATATTTTCAAGCCCAGAAAATAAAATTTATGTCATTGCTAAAAATTTTACTGGCCCATTTGTGTGATGTATCTTAAAGTGTATCACGCGCGAAAAGATAAACATTATATGTGGAATCTTAACTTCTCTTCCAGCTTATTAACCTTAGAGACCAGTATTATATATGAATGCTATGTATATTAATTTAAACCATTAACTTTTCATATTTGTATGTTCGCGCTACTTAAGAGTGATCTTACTGTTGTCTGACTATATCACGTGTCCTGTGCTGTCAACAACTGGCAAGATCATGTGACATGAGCTATGACTGGTCTACAAAAGTACATCATCATCTGGATTTCAATGCTTCGGAAAGTTACATGCATTGTTTGGTGGAATTAAAATTTATACCTTCGTAATGTGAACATATGTAGTTTACATGTTGCTGCACGTCAAGGATCTTAGTGTCTTGTCCCCCCTCCCGTGCTTCGTTTTCTAAAGTGCCGGGAAATTCTACGTCGGTATATAAAACCATAAGCATTCAAAGGATTGATGAGTTTTACAGTGCCGAGGAATAACCTAACACGGAAAAGTGTTTTTTCACTTGGGAGAAAGTGTATTTTTAACTGGGAAACTTGGGAATTTTTTTCCTTGTCCCCGTATACACCCTGTGTAACACGCACAAAAAGATCAGCATTGTGTGTGAAAGCTTAGCTTCTCTTGCAGGTTATTAATCTTAACAGACCAATATTATAGGTTAAAGCTTTCCTTTTCTTGTAGCAACACTATGTATATTAATTTAAACCATTACCGTTTCCTATTTGTGTGTTAATGCTACTTAAGTGATGTTGCTATTGGCTGACTAAATCACGTGTCCTATGTTCTGAATATCCGCTGTCATTGGCTGGTGAGATCGCTTGACATGAGCTACGACTGACTTACAAAAGTGCATCGCTATCTCGATTTCAGTCCTTTGGAAAGTAACATGCGGTGTTTGGTGGCATTCAAATTTATACTTTGGTAATGCGAAAAGATGCAGTGGGCATGCTGCTGCATGTCAGACATCTTTACAAAACGTGTTTTTCCCTGAGTTTGGTTTTTTAAAGTACTGGGAAATTTTACACTGGTGTATAAAACCACAACCATTGATAGGATTGATAAATTTTACAGTTCAGAGGAAAGGTATACTGTTACTTAACAAGGAAAAAGTTTATTTTTAACTGGAAAATCTGGGAAATTCCCCCACCCTTCGTCCACGTATACACTCTGTAAGATGATCACTGACAGCTCGCAGCACTGTCAGCTTTCAGCTGTGAAGTGCTAATGGTTGCTGGTGAAAACAGTAGTTGTCTGCAGATACGTGAAAACACTGAGGTATTGTCATAGAGGTGTTGCATTATTGGTTGAGGGAGCCATCAAAAGTTACCGTGCCCAGCCTGCTGCATGTGTCTGGTCAACTTAACATGATCTCGAGCATAGAATCATGTCACAGGGCAGGGATTGTCAATGTTTAAGACAGTTATGAGCTTCACAAAGAACATGGGGCACTTGGTTAAGACATCTCATTAATTGCTTATATACAATCTCTCAATATATTAGGTAGGAAATAAAGGACCTACAAATTGGAGAATCCAGAGCACACCACACACAGTTGTTTGTTGTTCATTTTTGCCAGCATTACAGTGAGCTAAAAGACTATGCAAGACATTTATTCCACTCAGACAAACGGGAGTAATTGTCAGTTTGGCTGCCAGCCATTTATGATGACAATGTCCTGCATTGTATTCTTGACATCTCCAGTCCTAAATTGGAGTAGAGTGATTGGGCCGTGTTTCAACTACAGTTACAGCATGCTCTAAGAAACCTTCCTTCCATTAGCAAAGTAAATCCATAGAAACCCTTGCCATATTGGATCGTATGAAGTCAGTGCAGTAGGATTTTAACCAATGTTTCTCCCCTAATGACAATCTGCACTTGCTTACTCCTGCAACTAGGTAGCAGGTAAGTAATTATGCTGATGGTAATCATTAAAGTGTGAAACAAGTTGAGTTGCAGATTGGTACAGCCGAAATACTGTCAAACAGTAGCCTTTCACCCAAAGAGGCCTTAATCAGAATTGGACAACATACACATACACACTCACAAATACAACTCACTCACACAAGAGTCTGGTTGCTGAGGCCACAGTGTCTGTTGTTGAGGGGGGGGGGGGCGGCTATGCTTCTGATGAAAGGCTTGTTGACCGAAAGCTTATTTGTTTGTTCCTCAGTCTTTTTTTGTACCTATCTGCCACTCGCAACATCTCCGTTATATGGTGAGTAGCAATCTATTCTTTTCATAATATTGTAATTCAATCCTTGATTTTTCTTAGTGTGGAATAAGGTTGCACAAATCTTAAGATTTCTTTAAAATCGATGTGATGTCCTAAAAGCTATTTACAGTTAACTGACATCTTTATCCCATCTGGTTACTTTTTTGGCAGGGCGTAACTGATTTTAAGAGTATTCATGATGTCTGTGTCATTTTTATATCCCTGGGCAATCTGCATGTGCTTTGCTATGAGCAAAGGATAATTGAGAAATGTGGTTTGCATTATTTGCTGCTCTTTCCTAATTTACACAAATTTGGAAAAATTTCTGACTGTTGAAAATTGTAAAAAATTCTACATCTACATGCAGCTGCTCCATAGTGTGTGTTTGAGGGTTCCTTGTATCACTGTATTTGTCATTTCCTTTTCTGTTTCAACAACAAATGAAGCAAGTAAATAAGACTATCCATATGCCTCTGTATGGGCTCTAATTTCTTATCTTTGTGGTCCTTGTGTGAAATATGTAGAATCATTCTGAACTGGCTACAAATGCTGGTCTTTAAATTTTCTCAATGGTGCTTAGCGAAAGGAAGCCATCTTCCGTCCAGGGATTTCCATTTGAATTTACAAAGCTTCTCTGTAATACTTGTATGCTGGTCACACCTACCAGTGACAAATTCAGCCGCCCACCTCTGAATTCCTTTGATCTTTTCCTTTAGTCGACCTGGTAGGATCTCCAACACCTCTAGCAATACTCAAGAATGGGTCACACTAGTTTTTTTACATTGTCTCCTTAATAGATAAGCTTAATTTTTCTAAAATTCTTCCATTAAACCAAAGTCTGCTATTTGCATTCCCTACTACCTTTCTTATCTGCTTCATTCATTTCATAACACTTTGATACATTACACCTAGATAATTAATGTGACTGTCAAGTGGCACTTTGATACATTACACCTAGAAAATTGTGACTGTCAAGTAGCATAGTAGTAATGCTGTATTCTAACATTGCAAGAGTGTTTTTCCTACTCACCAACAATAACTTAAATGTTGCTTCATTTAGATCAAGCTCCCATTTGTCACACAAATTAGAAATTCTGTCAATCATTTTACAGTCCCTTAACGACAACATCTTCGCGTGCACCACAGTGTCGTCAGTGAACAGTTGCAAATTGCCACTCACCATGTCCATATCATTTATGTACACAGAGAGTAAGAATACCCCAGTCACATTTCCATGGGGCAACGTGGCAATACCTTTGTATCTAATGAACTCACTGTCAAGGACAACGTACAGGGTTCTATCACTTAAGAAGACTTCGAGCCACTTGCGTATCTGGGAACAGGATTGATATTCTTGGACCTTGATTAACAATATTTGCTGTTACATACTCTCCGAATAAGACCATTAAGTGCTGCTAGTTGTATCTCTTATTCTTACAGAAACAACTGGCAGGTAGGTTTCTAATGATTCGAAATTCAGGGTGGTTATAATTAAAGAGCAGCTACTCAGAGGTCCAGTGTGGACTATAATTATTGAATGGCAGCAAAACTTGGTAGATTTATTGTTTGGGTAAGGTGGAACTGATTCATGTTGGGAAACAATTAGTTCCAGTTTTGGCCTCCAGGTGCAAATTTGGCACTGTGAATGCGAGAGAGGTGTATAGAAAAGTTTCCATACCTAGTTGATTAGGAATGTGATGAGGGCAGAATAGGTCAAACAAGTGAGAAAGGGCATAATGTTAATTTTATTATTAACTGGCACCTACACAATTTGTTCAATATGATCACTGGAGACATTGACGACATACTGCATCCACAAAACAAATGTGATGAACAATGCCTGAGATGCATCTGGTGATCAAAATTTGAACTAATTTTTTCCCTTGGATACGGGTTCCCCATGAATGTTTTAGCATATCTACAGTCTTGCTGTCATACAATACTTACAACCCACATAGCTCTGTGAGTAGCTGCACATTAATTATAACCACCTGGTACGATGCAGGGTTGATGTGGCAAATGTGAAGCTGTACAGTCAGCAGACCCAATTTTGTCACCATATTGGCATACAAGACATTGAAATTGCTGCCTCAATGAACTAGTGTGTTGCAAATACTTACCACATGAAATCTTTAGACTCGTTGTTTGCTGAATTGGTTTAATATTTAACAAAAGTTGTTGCTACTCTGTACTGTTATGGAGGTGTTGTCTCTTACCTGTTTGCAGAATAAGACAATAAGCTAATTAGGGTAAACATTCATGGTTAGAATCTCATGTTTCTATTAATTGCTGCAGATGAAATGTAAAAGTTTTCTGGTGCCTGTACACCAATAGTCATATGGTGACATGTAGTGTTTGGAGTTCATTAGATTACAACTCACTCAAATGCTCTGAAGGTGGCTATATGTAGCATAAAATCTGGATATGCGAGAATAATGAAAAACCAATGGGATTGCAACCGATTGCTGTATACCTGTTCTTTAGAATAATATGCAGACACAATGGACAAAGGGTTTTACATGTAGTCAGAGTTGGTGCTGCAAAACACTGCTAGACGTCAAACCAATTGCTGAAAATAAATATTTGCTGTTCCTCAGATCTTAAATCTTTGTAAGGACATTGCTGTGTGAGGAAACTTTGCAAACCTGCTACCTCGGAACATTTTTTATTTGCCCACTGTATTATATAGCCTTCACTTCCACTTTCAGATGCTAAAAATTTTATCTTATGATATTAATCTTGACATCTGTATTGCCTTCACTTTCCTTGTAGCATACGACATATATGAAGTGACAGAATTCATAATAATACATTTTGAAACTGATATTATTGGTTCCACAGTAAATAATTTGAGGTGATTAATGTTCCAGGATGTTTGGTTGTGTCAGATCAGCTGAACTTAACCAATACCCGGATGTCCCGTAATGTAATGATGTCGTGCGAAGTCATACGTGTGAATACAGAAAGACAATAAAATGTGGATATTTCTTTTGTGTTTGTATTACTTTATGAAATATAGTTTGTGCTGACAGACTATATAGCATATCCCAAAGTCTAGGTTAGGTTGCGAAATGGCTATTTGCTTGGAAGTTGGCGAAACCAATTAATTTGGTGTGGCAACTTTGAACTGTGGTATAGATGTCTATAGAGATCTGTTAGGTTTGAAAGATGGCTATGATTGTGAATTGGTGAAACATTGTCAGATGCTTCAGGTAATCCATCATTTCTGCAGTTGCTTTTGCATTAGCACATTTTTATTTTGTCCCTGTAATTGTTTCCACTAGTTGATTTGTGTGTCTTCAGTGCATTGTCTGCACTTTTTTGGTGGAGGAGGTGTTTTTTGGAGATTTGTGTTGTGCAGTTAGTATTCAGTTAAACTGTTTGAACCACACACATTCATGGTTTTCTGCATGTGTTAAGAAACAGATCGCTCCAGTGACCCCTTCCTCTGTTGCAAAAACTTTACTTCTTGGTAACTGCCTTAGTTCCCAGGCAGTGAAATTACTAGTCTTTGAACAATTAACTCCTCTGACAGAGGTGTGTTTCAGGATTCTCACCAGCTTTTCAATATTACTTCCTTTTGCTGACATATTGTATTGAATGAAAACCTTTCTGAAGTTGTGGCTGTTATGTGGGTTCTTCTGTTAATTAGGAGCAGTAATTCAGTTGCATGTTTCTTCCTGGAAGTTGATTCACTTTGTAATTTGATTCCACTTAGATAAAAACTTAGCACAATTTTCATACAGCCAGATAGTGAGAACAGTTTGTAGCTTCTGCATCTGATGATGATGTTACAGGTGGCAGCTATCCGTCTTATGACCAATCAGGGGGATATGGTTCAGGACCGGCTTCCCAACCAGGCGGTGGAGGCAGTGGTGGAGGTGGTTACCAGCAAGGTGGCTATGGTTCACAGCCGCCCCCTTATGACAGTGCAGGAAGTGGAAGTGGAGGAGGAAGTGGTGGGGGTGTGCAGTATCCCAATTACAGCCAGCAGTCCAGTGGTTACAACCAGCCATCTGGTGGTGGAAGTGGTGGTTATGGTGGAAGTGGGGGCGGTGGCAGCAGTTACGGAGGTGGAGGTGGAAGTTATGGAGGAGGTAGGGCAAATCTCTGAACTTAAGTACATTTAATCACCTGTAAACTCCTCTTCAGGTGGCTTTGCTGTCAAGTATGCAGTAATGCTGTGCTTTCTATATGCAAATACTAGATAATAATTAACTCTGAAACTGCCACTGTTAAATCCCATGAACCTATGTGATAATAGTGAATGCCTACAAAACTCAGAACTTCGGGCAATGTTTTGCATACTCCTGCTACTGGTGTTTTTCCCTATGTGAGGGTCAATGAAGTTACTGTATTGCAGTCCACAGGTTTTCAGCCTCGGCAGCACAGGAAATCTTACTACAGAGCATAATTGCACAACAGTTGAAGGAAATTTTAATTGGACTGTCTCAGTTCTACTTTACCATATAGTGAAATAGGGTTTTGATGTATGGTAGGAAGAGGTACATTATATAAAGCATAGTATTGCATTTGACAGTGGTAGTTGCCTGGAAAATCTCAAGAAAAAACATTTTTACGTGGAAAGGTTTAAAATTTCAGCTGCTTCTTTAATGAAATAATGTCATTGTTTCAAATTTTTGAGAAATTCTCCATTTTAGAACAGTTTGTAGAGGAGATAATGCAGTGGTCCTACTGTTAGTGTTTGTCTTTGACTTGCTTGCCAACCTCGAACATTTGGTTATAGTTGATGGGTTATTGTGCTGCTGCGCATGTCTCCCATGAGAGAGTAAGTTTGATTCCTCTGTAAGGGCTGAGCAAGTGTTCTTCCTCGGTCTATCCAACCCCAAGCTTGTGCCCGATCTCAAATGATAAACCATATACTTTTGTTGTTCCATTCATGATGGAGAGAGCAGTATATAAGTCGCAATATATCTCGCATCATCCAAGTAGAAACAAATCTGGGGCTGTTGACTCATTTAAGCTTTTATTCCATTGTATATATAGCTATATATGTTTTGTAGATCAACATTGAGAAATCTAGATTTGTGTTTTTTAATTTGCTAATTCCATTTCAAACAAGGACTTCACCAACTTCATTGTAATGTGATATTTCCAGAGAACAATGATTGGAGCAAGATCTAACACTGTGAAATGGCAGTTTGTGACATGTTTCTGCAGGGATTTGTCATTGTTAAGGTCATTAACACACTGGCAGGTTGATGCAAAGCACTGATGGCTGGCAGTAGGATTGGATCTCCTAAATGTGACAGTGAAAAAGCTTATCACAGACATAATTGTTGATAAAACTGTACCTCCAAAGAAGTGTCTCACAGATACTTTGTTCTGCTAGTCTGAAAGACAGAAAATTGTTACTGTGAAATAAATTTCTCATAAAAATCTAGCAATGTTAACTGCATGTTGCCAGTTTGTTCTTGAGCTCCCATCAGTTTGTTTTGAGTATTGTGGTCCTGATATTATTCCCAATTGTAGTTCTATCGGGAGGTTGGAGGATTCAAATGTTATCCAAAGAGCAATTTTAAGTACTTTCTGTGTCAAGAAGTTCAAAGAAGATGGAGATAGGTTTGAACCCAGTTTCAAGAGAAGAATAGTAGTCAGCTAGCTAGTGAACCACTGTTTGAAAAGCTCTCTTGTATTCTGTTGGCGTATTGTGCAGAATTAATAGTTATTTGTCTGGTACTCCTTTAGCTCTGTTTCTATACATCAAGCTTACCTTGATTTTGAAAAATTCACTGGAATCTATTATGGAGCTTGACATTTTAAAAATGCTGAGTCAATAATGCTTAGCTTTAAGAATTATTGTACTTTAACTCCTTGAAAGTTTGGTTATTTGGTGCTTGAAAGACATTGAGAGGATATGGCATGGTAGTGAAATCTTCAGTGTGACCATGGCTTACATCCATCTGACGATGAAGAGCTGATAAAGTACTCTTTACAAAACTTAACGGGACATTGCCCTTTGATGTGGCTTTCAAATACAGAACACAGTCTGCATCCAGCCTGATTGGGACTAATCCTGATTTGATGCAGAAATAGTTTATCAAGAAACCTATTTTAATTTTGTGGATGACAATTTCTAATGTTGCATTGTTGAGGCAGTCATTGCAGGTTCTTTAAACTTCTGAGAGATTCACAAATGACACATTGTAATGAAGGTTTTTGTTTCATTGGATCTTTGAGAGTTTGATTTTATTGACCTCAAAACTTACATGTTCTTAAATAACATAGTTCGTTAAAACTTTTCAAAATGGCTTCAACTAACCAAATTAATATAGTAATATATGCAAAAATTACATACAGGTAAGTAATGAAACAGTCTTGATTGTGGAAAGTTACAAACAGCTTCAATATTCGGTGTAATAATGTATGGTTTTTCTCCTCTGCTTCTCGGTGTGGGTCACATTCCCTTATCAGTCCTGAGATATTAAAAGTTTGCATTCATCTTACTGCCCTTGGTATCTCTCAGAATTCTGCAGTGTCTTCAGAACGCATTTACGCTGTTACTCTATCTGCCGTTACTCAACTTTGAACACATTTCTATAATAGGTAGCATACTCCTCATGAATGCATTGTCATGGATTAGCCAATTCGTATAGGGACTTAACTGATATTAAAACTGTAAATTTTTGTCTTTGGAATTTTTGAAAAAACTTTTTCAGGTGCTCCTCGCTTCTAGAAGCAGAATCAGGTGCCTTGAATCGGAAAGTTGGTATATCATTTTTACTTCCAGCTGATGAACCCATTTGTTGGCTAATTAAAGTTGTGCCACCTCTATGCTTGCTATCCTATAAGTGGTGAAAGTGCATGTATTATTTTAGCCACCTTGTCAGCTCCTGAATCACGTGATCAGTTTGTCTTCACCTAAAATTTTCCCACAGGTATTCCATGTGGTTTAGCAGTTGCAAATGATCATTCTGTAACCATCTTCTGTGTTTATAATTGGGGATGGACGATTATGATCAACTTAATAAGTTGACTTTTGTGATTATTTAAACAAATCGGCTAGTCATGTTGATTGTTCCCTAATATTAGATTACTTGAGTACTTGTTATGTTTTTATTTTTAGTTCTATTAAGCATTCCCTTAAAATTATTTTTTGTGATAAAAAGATCCTACAAATAATAGTGATGTTGTGACATCTACGTATTTACCTAGACCTTTGTCATCTCCCAAAATATATCCATGCTGTACTTGATTTCTTGGTTGCCACGATTTTAGTTAAGCACATATCTATACACAATAAATTGAAAAGTAAACACAGTGATAAGGCTTGATTGCAGGTGGAAGTCATACTGGATTATAGACGGTGGGGAGTAGAGGAAGAATGACATGGCCTCCATGTGGTGAGAGAACATCGAAAGAGGGAATCTTTACTAACTTTTGTCCTGTGTTTGCAGCTCATGGGTCAAAGAGGCTGATATTAACAGCAGCGGCATAATTTATGACAGAGGAAACAAGGCCTGGTAAAAGCATGTCACAGGGATGTTCATGTTCACACACACTTTGTTACATTATGTATTCCTGAATTAACATATACAAGACTTCGCCACTACTGTTAGATCAATGATGTTGGCAGCAATCATCACAGTGTGTTCAGATTTGTGTCATTACACAATGATTACTAGGGATAGTTGGGATGTCTTCCCATAACCAGACTATAGACAACAAGGCTTTAAAACAAAAAAGGAAAGAAAACAGAGAAAGGTGGTGTAGTGGTTAGCACACTGTTCTCATCTGGGACGATGGTTCAGATGCACGTCCGGCCATTCTGGTGTAGGTTTTCCAGGATTTCCTTAAATTGCTTCTGGAAAATGTCGGGATGGTTACTTAGAAAGGGCATGACAAGACTTCCTTCTCTATCCTTCCCTGGTCCAATGGGACCAATGACCTTGCTGTTTGGTCTCCTTCCCCAAATCAACAAACCAAAAAAAGAAAAAAACTGAAAAAATTAATTGTGAGGGTAATAGATTGCATAAATTCCTCTAGAAAGAAATATTTGATCACTTGTAATGGATTACAATGATAGTTGATTGCTCAATTAATTGCTAATCCCAAGTCAGAATATTGATGTATTTGTTGCCATTATGTAAGAGAACAGTGTTTAATCTGTTAAGAGAGCTATTGGAGTATAATTGTGTTAAGATTGTAGGGGAAACCTATTTCTTTGCATAAGCTTTCAATAACAGTAGTGGCACATGTAAGCATGAAATAGGGACCTGTGGCTTAGTTCTGTGTAAAGGAATTGGAATTCTCATCTAGGAAGTTCCAGTCATAGGTTTTTTATGGTTATTAGCTGTAGAACCTGTATTATGCCTGTCAGTTCTTGTTTGTTTGGAAAGAGAGATCCTCATGAACTTGCATTGCAGTGAAACTTAATAATCTTCGATTCACTCACCACTGTACAAGTATAGTAATAACATCCAAAAACCAAGAACTAAGTGATGTAATTGTAAATGATGTTTTTCACAAAATTATTAAGTGGTTCTCAGCAAACGGACTATCTTTAAATTTTGATAAAACACAGTATATACAGTTCCGTACAGTAAATGGCACAACTCCAGTAATAAATATAGAATTTGAACAGAAGTCTGTAGCTAAGGTAGAATTTTCAAAATTTTTAGGTGTGTCCATTGATGAGAGGTTAAACTGGAAGCAACACATTGATGGTCTGCTGAAACGTCTGAGTTCAGCTACGTATGCTATTAGGGTTATTGCAAATTTTGGTGATAAGAATCTCAGTAAATTAGCTTACTATGCCTACTTTCATTCACTGCTTTCGTATGGCATCATATTCTGGGGTAATTGATCGTTGAGTAGAAAAGTATTCATTGCACAAAAACGTGTAATCAGAATAATTGCTGGAGCCCACCCACGGTCATCCTGCAGACATCTATTTAAGGATCTAGGGATCCTCACAGTAACCTCACAGTATATATATTCCCTTATGAAATTTGTTGATAATAATCCAACCCAATTCAAAAGTAATAGCAGTGTGCATACCTATAACACCAGGAGAAAGGATGATCTTCACTATGCAGGGTTAAATCTGACTTTGGCACAGAAAGGGGTAAATTATGCTGCCACAAAAGTCTTTGGGCACCTACCAAACAGCATCAAAAGCCTGACAGATAGCCAACTAACATTTAAAAATAAATTAAAAGAATTTCTAGATGACAACTCCTTCTACTCATTGGCTGAATTTTTAGATATAAAGTAAGTAAAAAAAAAAAAAAAAACTTAATCATTAGTGTCATGCAATATTTTGTGTAATGTAATTTCTTGTACAGACATCTTTTATTAACCTGACACGTTCCACATCATTACGAAGTGTCGTATTCATGATCTATGGAACAAGTATTAATCTAATCTAATCTACTTAATTTGAAGTAAATGGTATAGTGTAATGTTTTCAGTATGTAACTGTGTGCAACAGGCCTCAAACAAACATGATGGAAAGTAGTTGAGCACACCTGTTGCTGCATATTTAATTACAGAATACAACACAACTGATCTTCACAAAGAGACAGAACATTTGGCCAGTACTTGACCCTTGTGAGGTGAATACCCTAATAGAGGGTGTGGCGGAATAAATTTAGCAGGTTTGGGGACTTAAAAAAAATAATTTGGGATACATAGAGAAAAAAATTATTTTTGAAGTTAGCAGTTCATAGTTTTCCTAGCCTTTGTGTTTAAAATGTCAAGATGGCAGCTAGTAGCAGCATTAACTTTTGGAGACAAACTGTCAAATTCTGAACAGCTCATTTGTATTGCAGGATATGGCCTTTATGTATTTAATAATAGCTGTCTTTCCTTCCATTGATGTGGAGGTGATGTTAAAACACCCTTTCCTATAGATATGACCAAAAGTCACAAATACTCAAACCTGGTGACTGCACAGGTCACCTACATCAACTCTCGGAGTCTAGAAAAATTCTCTCAAAACAACATACGAATGTTGGGCTGTGCCCCTCTTCTGTTGGAGCCACAAGTCCCCCAATATCTCTGCTTCGACATTCTCTCCGATTGTGGACTGCAGAAAATTTTGCAATGTTCAAACATAATGTCTGGAATTCGTCATGCTTCCTTTCTCAAAGAAGAGTGAACCTATCGTGCCAAATTGTGATGTGGCACATCATTCCATTAGTTTAGGGGAGTTTAGCAATCTTGGTGAAAAATTTGGGAGTTATTTTCATCCCAGTAAGGTATCTTAACTGAGGTCTTCACAGCTTAAGACACCTAAGAAAGTAGGTTGGTGTAGCCACAATTATTGACACAGTACAATATGGAACCAGATAGGTTTCCACTTTGCTGAAAGTTAGATGAACCAGAACTAGATTTACCGGTGCTACATTCCAGATCTTTGAAACTCTGTAATGTACTATTTAATTGCACAAATGAGTGTCATGTGAATTGTAATTATTTAATATAACTAAATGTTTTCTTTTAATCATTTACCACATTTCAAGAAGTCCCTGTAAGGTCCAAAATTATCACCAGTCATTCAGACTGGGATACAGTAAGGTTCTAGATTCTGAATGCCAGTCATTTAGCATGTGGGATTAGATCTTGGAGATACTTTTGGTTATGCCAGCACACCTACTCTTTGATATGCAAGGAAAGGTATTGCAGTTCCAGTAGCATATATGCTACAACAGTGAAATGTGCCTCTTTCTCTGGCAGTTTAGGACACTTCCCTTGAATCCTTTTCAGCAATAATTTTGCAAGCATTGTATTTACCTCCTCTTATCCTCATAAGAAGTGGGCATCTATCCTGCTACAGTCTGAGTAACCTGCACTTCCTTTGAGATAATACTTTTTGATAACAGTGGTATTGAGTTACAAAAGTTAGTGTTTTTCCTGCCTTGTAAGACAATTGGAATCTGCAACTTTCCACAAAGTCCCTTAAAAATTGCTTCATTGATAACTTACTGCTACATGAATAACTTTCCATCTTCTGTGGAAATGGATTCTAGATGAAAAATGGGATTTACATATACATGATTGTTTCCAGTGTCATCTGTTTACCTCTATATTACGTTTTCACAATGAAAACTGTTTATTATAAACATTTTAAATATTCTCTGTTGGCTTTGCTTCAAAGTTTAACTAGTCTTTGTAAAGCAGTAAAAAAATTTGGTTAGGTGTGGTAATGTGAAGTTTTGTGTAATTACTTACGGCTGTGTTAACTCAGGAAAATTATTTGACCGAACGTTGGTAAAGTCACAGTGCTTACGATACACAAGGGCAATATTTACTCTTCTGGCCGTGCCGTGGCGTTATGCTTCTATGGAGAAGCTATTGGCATCTGCTAAACCTATACCAAGCTTCTGAAGATCGCAGATTAATTTGATGAAACCAGTAAATCATAACGACATATTTGCATCTGAATTAATTTTATTGTGAAAAGAAAAAAAAGTAGGTATAAAAATGGAAGCATTTCAACTGAATAGCAGATGACATAATGGTTAAACATGTAAATAGATCTGATCATTTGGCAATGTAGTATGTAAAATTTATGTGCCTTCCTTAGGACTGAACCTGCAACCTTGTCTTTTGCAGATAATACTTTTTCAGACTGAGCCAGTCTGGTGTTACTTATAACCCACCCTTATAACCACAATAATATCAGTACAGGGTTCCTACTACCCGAACTTCATAAAAAGGGTCTGCCTTAGATGATCTCAGTGTTGACGGTGCATTAAACCCTAATCTTCCTTCATTTTCACAGAAAGGCAAGATCTTGGGTTCAATTCCTAACTTGGGAACAAGTTTTGTCAGGGAGTTGTTATAAATTAATAGAAAAGTTATACAGGTTGACAAAGAAGTGTATGTTGTCAGTGAAGACTGATCAGGCTGTAAGCCTACTTCCACCATTCTGGTCAGTTCATAAAGCCAGTAGCTCATAACCAAAATAAATTCAGTAATTTAGTTGATAAAACTGAGTTTTGAAAACTTGTATAACTAAACACACTGCTTTCTTTCAGGCCGTTCGTCTGGTGGTGGTGGTGGTGGCGGCGGCAGTGGTGGTGGAGGTTATGGTGGTGGTGGCGGCGGTGGCGGCGGCCGTGGAAGCTATGGGTAAGTTCAAAAAATTTTGCATTTTAGTTTTACAGATTTAGTTGGGTTCTTACAGAACAATTTGTTTTACACATCATTTGGGAGTCCATCACAGCTGTAAAAAAAAAAATAAATTTAATCAGTTTCCTGTTGCTCCCTTTGTCTATGAGCCTCCCTTCTGTATACTATTGGTCTCATTTGCAGCTTCCATTATAGCATAAGAAATAGAAAAGTTTAGAATGTTCCTTGCTTTTTAAAAAGAAATCCTCAGTGGAAAAAGGGCAGATGCCACATAACCATGTTATTACATTTCAGTTTTTCTCCACTCGCCTAACATCAGTTTTTATTAACACAGTGCCATTCTTCTGTAATTTGCAACAGAATAATTTTACCAGTAGTGCAGTATATGTATTTGACAGTGTCTGTAAAGTTTGAAACCTTGTTCCTTCAGACAGAATGCAAATCCATAGGACCAAACAATACCAACAGTGTACAGCCAAGTGGATACATTTCCAGAATAAATTTTAGTTAAATGTCCAAAAATAGTGGCAGTAGGAATAAAAGAGAGAAATTCTAAAGTACTTCTAGCCTATTGGCTTCAGATTTTGAATAATTTATCAGTGAGTATAACTGTCTGGCGTGTATCAAAAAACCAGATATTGATGTAAAACATAACTTCTCACCATTGTATTCTAACATACTTCCTCCTAGAAAAAATGGGTTCTTTGACATGCTGCTTATTTTGTTTTGTGTGGGCCCATTTGAAGTGCTTCTTATTTTTTGTGTGGGCCCATTTTCCACTGAAACTAATAAGACTTCCTAAGTTAAACATCTGTTTTGGCTCAATAATTCGTGATTTTGTAGTAGCATCTTGTTTTGGATTTATTGGTTGATTCTATAAAAAATGACCACCCCCTTAGAAACAGGTCAGTATAAGCTTCAAAGTAAATAAGAAATTGTTTGTTGCTGTTGTTATAAACAAGTTTTTCATTACTGTGCAAGAGAAATAATTGTGATGATGCAGGCACTGCTCATAATGTTTAGGTAGTGACAAAAAGTAGGAAACTCTAAGATTGGTTTTATGGATGATAGCTATTGCATTACAAGAAGAGTAATGGAAAGGGCTGAAGACATTAAAAGTCTGTATTGTTTGTGCTGTACACCTTACACTGCTGGTTAAGAGCTGTTGTTGGAAGCAGCTTGCAAAATGGAAATGGTAGACGAAAGATCCTTAATTTTTAACAGCTATAAAGACACTTTTTAGATATGATTTAAAAGCAAAGTATGGGCAGTAGCAACTAAACCTCCCTTCCTTCAGGGCTCTGTCCTGATCATCCTCCTCTTGGACATAGCTGTTAACCGTATTATTGTCTGTCTCCTGCCAGCATCTCTGGCTCCCATGTGGTTTTGCAATCTATTCCACTCCTTCAGACTTGTCCTTGAGCAGTGTCTGCAGTTATGTCTCAATCATTACTCGTGGAGCATCAAAAGTAGCTTTTGTTTTTCCACTGACAAAGCAGTTAGTATGAATTTGCGGTGGTGCAATGGGTTTCTTCCACTGTCTTTCCATGTTGGACCTGTTGCTCTTCCATTTGCTGAAACTACGAAATTCCGGGGATCATGCTTGATAGAAAACTTCCTTGGTCCTCCCACATATCTCACCTGGTCCCACGTGCCCTAAATGGTATTTCATTGGGAGCGGAGCGGACCACCCTCCTCTATTTTAACCGAAGCCTTGTCTGTTGGAAATTGGACTAAGTGCTTTGTTTATTCATGTACATGTCCATCCATCTTATGCAGTCTAAATACAATCCACCATTGTGGAATCCGTTTGGCCACTGGTGCCTTTCATGCTGGCTGGGTTGAGAGTATGTAGAAGTTGCTGAACTACCACAGTCATACTGACATCCTCTTCTTGGTTACCTCCTGGAGTTAATTTCCGAGTATTTCTCTGGCAGCTTAATGTTGTACTAGCTGCCACTTTCCCAATGGGTGTGAACCTCTCACAACTTTGGCTTTGTGCGGCAGCCGGTGTTCACTTTGGACTTCATTTGCTTCCTTAGGAAACTACTCTAGATGTGATATATTGCTGGAAATTCCTTGACATTTGCACGGGTCTTAGGAATAATAGCTTTTTGTACACTGATGGCAGTAGGTCTGACGGTGGTGAGGCTGTGTCTTCATCATTGGCCCAGATGATTTTTGTTTTTGGTTTCCGGAACACAGCTCCGATTCTCTGTGCCCTTCAAAGTTTGTTTGTGCTGTACATAGGCCATCCCATAGTGCAATGGGTCCAAGAAAGCTCCCACTTGCTCACTCTTGAGAGAGCCACTGTGATGATGATTGTGGGTCCCTGGTCACATTGGTCTGATGGGAATTGAGGCTACTGACTGTGCTGCTACCTCAGCCTGCTAGTTCTTCCATACCATCGGGTAATCTCTGTGTCACTGTGGCATCACCACTGGTCTTCCCTTTATGGGAATACGCTCTGCAGTATTAAATGTCTCCCAGTGACTTGGCCCGACCTATCATCATCTTGCCGCAAGAAAATCATTTTAGCAATGTTGCATGTTAGGTACTGTCGTTTTAGCCATAGCCATTTAAGTGGTGATCTCCCACCACATTGTGCTTATTGTTGTCAGTGCTCATTGTCATCAGCTGTTGATAGTTCACCATTTCCTGACCGAACGCCTGTTTTTAACCTCTTACTTTGTAATATATGTTTGCCATCTTGAGTTATCGGCCGTTTTAGCGAACGGAGCGCCTAGTGTTGTTGGCGTTCTACTTTTCGTCTGTAGTAGCAATATGGCGAAGGACATTTAGTCTTTACTTCGTGCCCTTAGTTGTTTCTACTGTGTTTTCGCTGGCCCTTCCTCCAAGAGGAAGTCCTTGTTCTTAGCTGTCATTCCTTCCATCGTTTTTTTTTGGGAGGGGGGGGGGGGGTTAGGGTGTCAAATGGACCGACTTAGAGTGGGAAAGGCATCACAGGACATTCTAATTTCCAGTGTCTATACTTTTACAAATAAATTCATAAAACTTTGTCAGCATCACGAGGAAGGATTCAGGATTCACACCCATGCAGAACAAAATTTTTTTACATGCGAAATTTCATAATTTTTTTCACTTACTAATGGCAGCATTTGTTGCTATAGGTACACTTTTCTTCAAAAGTTAGAGATTCTTTGATGAATTTTGCACAGCATACATACCATACTCACAGGTGTATGAAACTCTAGAATTTATTTAATTTATGAGAAAATGAATGAACTGTTATATTTTAAACTTCATGTTTAGAGAAACACAAGTTTTATAGTTAATTACATCAATTTTTACCACAGTTTTTAATAGATTTGGAAAATTCTAGAGTTTCATACACCTTTAAGTATGGTTTGTGTGCTGTGCAAAATTCATTGAAGAATCTCTTACTTACGAAGAAAAGTACCTATAGCAACAAATGCTGCCATTAGTAAGCGAAAAAAATGATTAAATTTCACATGTAAAAAAATTACTTTTTTTTTTTCTAACTTCCACTGCAATGAGTGAATTCTGAATCCTTCCTGGTCATGCTGACTAAAGTGTTATGAATTCATTTGTAAAAGTATAGACAGTGGAAATTAAAAGGTCCTGTGGTGCAGGTTGACCCATTTGGCGTCCTACCCCCCTTAATGCACTATGTGGTTCCCAATGCTCCCTAATAATCCGCATCACGTATTTTGAGTGTGTGTACTTTGATTTTGACTTGGGAACAATCCCATAGATTCCTTGCTGTCATGTGCCCAAAACCCTACTACTACTACTACTACTACTACTACTACTACTTTAATCCATAATGGGAAAATATTCTTGTTTTCCACACAACTGAAAGTATTGAAAATTGTGAATTTTTCTTAATGTATTGTGTTGTTACAGTATTTCGTACTCTTGGGAAGATAATAGTACTTGGCCATTATGTTATACATGCTGTTAATGCAAAAAAAAAAGTGACCCAGGGTTTAACAGTGATAATTTTAACTTGTTATGGAAGTTTTGGCCAGGGCACTGATGATAAACTGGACCCAAGTTTGTAAATTTTCTTGCTGCTGAGAATTTTTTTACACAATTTTTAAATGTTTACATCAATATACCAGTTTAATTAAGACTTTCCAATTATTGCCCTGTGTTCATGATTTATTATGCTGAGGAGCAATATCTCTTTTAATTTGAAATTTAAACAGTGAGATAAGGTCATTAACATTAATTACTGTTAATGCTTCTGAGAATTTTTCTGTGATTGTTTTAATTACTGGTGCATTGAAATGTCCAGGGTGCAGAAATAAATTAAAAACTGGTTCATGCATTTAAATTTAATGAGTGTGGCCATTCTTTATGGAATCAACCTATATTTTATATAAAAAAAGTAATTTGCATTAAAAGCTTTTGATGCTGGGCAGAATTAAGGTTCCTTAGTTAAGCTACAGTAGAATATAGTTCTCATTTAAGTTTGTAAACAAGTTACTTTGCCTCTTCATAAATTTGAGGTGTGTGTTTCTTTATATTTGCTTTCAGATCATCTTGTTTCATTGAGTCTGTTCATTTTTCCACTGAAAGCGTACTTTGTCATGACAAATGATTACATAGAGTATGTCTAAAAGTGCTACGTGTCGCGGTGATTTCACTTATTGTGAATGGGATAGCTAAAGTGTTGGTTGATCATAACAGTTTGAGGTCATTGATAAGAGTTTCACTTTTGGTACCTGAGTGTAGCAGTCCCTAATACATTAAAAATTGTTACTATGAGGAATCTTTAACTGATACTTGCAGGGTACTCCAAAGATGTTTTTGAGATGCAAGTTACTGAATTTTGTATTTACAAGTATGGTAACATTTGAACTGCTTGTACTGCTTTGAAAAGAATGTTAAAATTTTTACTGCTGTTTTGTCCATGATGTTTTGTTAAGGGCTTTTATATTGGTTTAAATGACAAGCATTCTGCTACAGGTTCTAAACGATGGAATAAGTGCAAAATTTTTGACTGCTAAAATGAGCATTAAGCAGACACTGTTGAAAGTAAAGAGAGAATTCTTAAGCTTGGCAGGGAAATGTGTTTAATTTTGTAAATCAGTTGGTCTGTTTTTCTAATGGTTATAGGAATAATTCTGGAAGGTCTGCAAAATTACCCTAACAAAGGCCACAACATATTCATTGGACTCTGCTAAGTCGTAAATTTCTTTAGATTTGAGTATAGGTGGCAGTCAGCAGGAAACACTTCCAGTGGTATAATGTAACTTTCCAACAATTAGCATTTAAAATCTTTTTTTCACCCACAGTTTTGTTTGTAGGTGTATTATTTTACACCATGTGGTTTTTTCCTGGCTGTACACGTGCCTCTTGTTGTATACCTTTCATCAAAAATGGCCCAGAAATGCTGCTGTACATTGTGAGTTACGCTTTGCAAAATTATCTATGTGAATAATCCCTTCTGCATTCCAGTAAATTCTGGTCATAACCTTTCCTGTCATTGTAATATTTTTGATTCAGGACTGCACTTGTTCTCACATTGTATATTGTTTTGTATGACAACATGGACTGTTGTCACTCATTAAAAGTAACAGATGGCACACAAAATCAATGGGATATTTTAGAAGATCCAAGTATTAATATTGGAATTGAAGTTATGCTGGTCAGCATTCAGCAAATGTGGTGTACCTGTTGCGTATCATTTCTCTAGCTTGATTTTTCATGTAAGGTGTACTGTAACCCATTTCCTGATAATGTCATTGGCTAATTGTTTGACAATTGTCCAGTTCAATTCCGTGCCCTTTGATCTTCTCACCCTTTGGCAGTTTCGGCAAATTCAACACATGTATGAGGACAGAGGAACACAGTGTCATTGACTGCATTAACCCTTTCCTGAACTGTTTACTCCTCAGACATTTGCCAGTGTTTGATAACAACTGACTAAAACAAGGAATGTTCACAGAAGTATGTTCTTGTTTGGTTGAATGAAACACCAACAGTGCCAGTATTTAAAATGGGTATAAGGATTTTTCTGTAGATACGATTTACTTAAATTATTAAATAATATTTGTCAACTTTTTAATGTGGATGCTATCCCTGTGAGAGGCAAATACCAAATTGGCAAGATATGAAATATTTTTTTAGTGGGGTGGCATAATGGTGTATCACTCCTTTTGAACATTTGCATAAATTTTGCTTGCAGTGATACGTTGTTCAGCAGGAAACTGCTGCAAGGCCAATCCTATCATGAAAGTTGGGGTTGTTTGTTTGACTTCAGTGCCTTGCTTCCATGCAGTTGTTTGGTCATGAATGAATGACCATAATGGTGCTCACCTGTAATTGAAATATCTTGCCCTTGGCCTGCCTGTTTTTAGTATAAATTAGTCCCAATTTAGTGTTACTGCAGTCATGGGAAGGGTGGTGCCACATGCAAGATGTAGAGAATAGAGAAAATAATTTTTAAGGTGGTGTAGTGGAGATTGAAATGGTTCTTATATGTCTAAATATAGGTGGCCCAGTGGGGTAGCAAAATATATTCATTTAAATGTGTTGTTGAATAGTGTGTGGATAATAAAACACATTGATAGTTGTCCATGCAACATGGACACAAAGCAAGCTATATTAAATATTGTCAGATATTATCTAGTAATGCTATGCAAGAATTTACGTAAACAACCACAAAAATCAGAGTAAAATAATGTTTGTAAGTGGCTTTCAGTTGAATAAAACTTCAGTTTTCTACTGGTGTCAGTTTCTGTTGTCTGGAATATTATTGCTGAAGTCAGTGGGTGTTATTAAATTTCTCACATCTTGTGAAGAAAAAAATCAGGTGTACAAGCATCAAAGAATGGGGAGAACACTCTTGAAAGTTATCAATCACTGAGGAAATCCCTTTCTATGGGAAATTGCCTGAATTACTACCTATGTATACTTTCATGCTTCGCTCAGGTTTATGGTGCAATGTTGTAAAAGATGTTGGGGCTTTGCAAACACGCAATTGCTAAAAGCGCTTTATGGGGAAGCTGCACTTGGAGTATAGAGTACAAAGTAGCTTGTTAAGTTCCTTCACTCATTTCTGTTCATACCACAATTTTGGAACAAGGTGTAAAGCTGAAGTGGAAGCTGAACTAGGATAGACATGTTTAGTCACATAGATTGTGTGTAATGTTCTTTGGAACATAATATGGATTATATTAAGTGTCGAACATTTTCATCTGTCTTGCAGATAAAAATTGTTGTGCACTAAGTTAATATTGCTGAACACACTGTTGGAATTCCACAATTGTGAAGTAGATGTGTGTGAAAAATTATCAGCCTAGTTAGTGTGTTTTGATGCATTTCAAATTTTTCTGCCCTATATTGACTTGGCAGTGCTGTAAGGCAAGAATGAGTGAATAATATTTTACCCCCCCCCCCCCCCCCCCCCACACACACACACACACACACACACACACACACAATTCTCGTACTATCATAACATGACAAACTATCATAGCGCTTGCCATTGTGTTACTGTATCTGCTCTGATACCTCACTCACTGTTCATATTTTGTCACTTTGTGGTCATGACATGTGGCTCCCTCTCATCTGTGGTCTTGATTGGCCTTCTGAGTGTACTCAGCTATTGTTGAATGTCTCTGTACTGTGTGTGTGTGTGTGTGTGTGTGTGTGTGTGTGTGTGTGTGTGTTTGGGGGGGGGGGGGTATGCAGCTTTGTGCATACACCTAAAGGAATCCAGGCTTCATGCACATATGTTTGCTTAAAAATTGAAAATGTGATGGAAGTATGTAGCTTTCTGCTGTAGTCTCCTTTCTTGTGCGAGAGGAGTCTGTGTGATCAACCTGTTTAAAAAGTATCTGTGCGATCCATAGTGATTGTTTTTACATCTGTGGTGTATGTCAGTTGTCAAGAAAATGCTGGAGTTACTTGAGAAGTAAAATCTTTTTCAGAGGTTCAGTTCACTGAGGCAACCTTGTCAAATGGGCTGAAGATATACCACAGAGAAACTGTCTGATAAACCAAAACAGCATGTGTGTGTAGATTGAAATTTTAAATAACGTCCTTGACGTGGAAAACTGTAAAAGTGAAATGACAAATTTTGTCAGTTTATCTGCCAAAGAGCCTGACCACCTTTAGTTTAAGTGAAGTTCTCATTAGCATTAAGTTCATAAGTAACTGTATTTCTTGTAAATCTGAAAATACTTACACAAAACAATTGCATTGTGTGAGATGCAATCATTTGTAACTAGTGTATTTGTTTCTCTGCTCACACCATATGTGCATGCTTTATTTTGTCAGGTAACTGACAGTTCTGAGCATTACCCATAAAGGACACTTTGATTATTGAAAAATTTAGTACATGAATTGGTGTCACTCTGTAGATGTGTTGACTCTATAGTTATCTTTTCCACTTTAACTGCTACTGATACCACACTTTCACTTGGCCCCTGAGCAGAACAAGCTGGGAGCAGAAGCTCACGATCAGTTCATAATACATTCGCTGCACTCGCTGTGCATGACACTGCACATGGATCAACACTATATTGACAATGGCAACCTATTGTTATGGTGCACAACAATGTTACATAGCTAAGGTTGGCAAAGTGCATAAATGTTATGGAATGGTGTGGATGCAGTCAGCCAACTTCCACTGATAAGAGGGTGAAGATAAATTTTGTGGTTAAGTATTTGGGGCATAATAGGTGGTACCACACGATACATATGGATGTGTGCGCATGCATTTATGCACACATAGGCATTAACTGTAAATTTCACACACTTAAACTTTTATGGCATAGAATCAGCATATTGATTATATTGGCTTTATGTTGTAAATTTCCTCTTGTTACTGTGGATCATACCATCCAATTACTCAAGCTGTTTTTTGTTCTCCAGTCTTTTCAGAGGAAAATAGGAAAATATATAATGAATGTATTGTTGACCTGGGCTTGTGATAGGTGTGATTCTAATTACACACAGCTATATAGTTATGACTGAGTAATCCACATGTCTGTTCTGTTAGCTAACTTCATTTAGCTGTGTGCAGAATGTTTGTGACAATTTGGTGTGATTCTCAGCTGTAAGTTTTTGGAATGTACTCTGCTGTTAGCTTTTATTCTATTTAAACCCCTGAGAAATAAAACAGGGGTATATGTTCTGAAGACATATACTAAATGGCGTTCTGCTGAGTTCAGTGTATATTGCTTCTGTTCTTTCATTCTTTTGTGTTGTGTAGTAAGAATGGTTGCGGAGAGTTGTGCTACATAAGGAATTTTGTCCCAGTTTGACTGAAAATTGTCAGATATGCACCATGGAAATTTCTTCATTGCGACTTACACACCTTTTCTGTGTGCTTTTTATAACTTTTAAGTTTACGTAAGGTAACTCATTTCAGCATTAGATTGATCGGTTTTGAAGAAAGACCGATTATTTGCAATTCCGATAGTACTTTTAAGTGTAAAATATAATACTTACTATACTGCAACCCAACTAAATCTGTCTTAAATTGTAAGTGGTATTTAAAATTGCCTTTTCTTGTTGTTGTTGTAGTTATTAATACTAAATGGTGTTTCCTGAGTCTACAGGTTGTCTACGTAATCTTTCAATCTAAAGATGAAAGACCAGAGTTTGAGAATCCATACCATAGTGTATTTGGTGTTGATGCACATGCAGGGTAATTTCAGGATGTGTATTTATGAGTATAATTTCTTTCAACTGAAAGCAAATAAAATTATAAATAATCGAGTAACTATGATTGTTGAGCTCAGTTTACATATAAAGAAAGTAAAGTTCTAAAATGAGGTTGAATGTTTCAATAACTTATATTATGTACTAAATTGGAAGGTAAAACTGTGATGGTTGTAATATCTCTGGTATTTTTTGAAAGGAATTGTAATTCATATAATGGTGACAACTGTAAATTTTTTTGTTGGGTGTTTACCAGATATGATGTACATAACTGACTGACAGACTCACTGACTGACAGGAGCTGAGCCACACAAACAAGCAGGCAGCTTTATTATAATGGCTTTCATTGTTTTTGGTTCCTGGTAATACTGATTATAATATTACACAGGTATTAAAAACAAAACTGTACTGATGCTTGTTATCAAAGTAGTATGCATATCTGGAAATAATCCTTTAACAGTTTTATGCGATGAGTAAAGTTAATTGTTTTGTGATGGCTCAGTACCTAACAGACATTTATATTATGAATATACAAGCTGGACATAGTATAACAGGTATTACCTTGGAGTGCAAGCAATTGGATGTTGGCCCTCCTCTACGCTTGAAGCAAGTGATCGCAACTCGTACTGATACAGTCTTTATGCTTCTGTTATAGCAGTGGCGGCAGGGGTGGTTTTATCAAAGGTAAAAGCACCAGGACATCAACCTGGTGCTATTCATTTGTTTTATTTTGTTATTGAGTACGTATTAATTGGTTGCTGGTGTTTGGTTACTTGATGCTTAAAATGATTATAAGTGTGTTTTGGCATAAAGAGCGAATCATTGTCATCTCCATCCTGCATTGTCAGACACGTATTTTCTTTCTTAAAAAAGTAGAACCAAGCACCAGTAAGGTATAACTTAAATGGAAAGGCTGCTTAAGTAATATTGATAGTGCTACAGTTGCACTGATATTGGTTTTTGCAGCCATTTCATATTTACTTACTTAATTTGTGTGTTTGTCAAACCACCATTAGCCCATTCTCACAGCAGCTAACGAGGCCCATACACAGTATTTCTTTCACTGTGAGGGATGTTGCATTGTGGTACCATGATACTTCGTACATTGCCTCTAATCAGCCATCAGGCACTGGTTCCGTTCAAAATACTGTATTAAAATGGTTATGCATTTCACATTATAATGCTATGTATATGATTATCTTTAAATTTTACAACATGTAAAGTGTATGCGGGTCTTAAAATTATGGTTCAAAGGCTTTAAACTTACACATGCTCATACATCTGGTATTTTATATTGCCTATGGATGAAGCTCTAGAGACTGGTAGCCCTTCTTCCAAATACTCTTTACGTTTTAAGTTCCTAGGCGTGGTTGTATTGCATATATGACAAATAGTTAAAGGTTTTTGCCCTGATAATGTATTATGAGTAGATGTGCTATTTGTTGTATAGCGCAGAGGTTGGTCTGAAAATGCTCATTGGTATGTCAAATGACATGTGGCATATAAAACTTGTGTTACCACCGGCTATGTGGTTCAGATGGAATGGACTATTTGTTTTGTTGCCATGGTAAACTTTGTTATACAAGAAAAGCTGCCTGCGAAGAACTGAAGAAAGTGAATTGTCCTCTTTACTGCATTGTCAAGGGTTATTTTACATCTTTGGTTACATGGTCAGTGTTTAAAAGACGTTTCCAAGTGCTAGGTTGTCTGGCCTTTTGGTGGATTTGTTTATAGCATAGTATTTGCATGATAGTAGACTTTTAGCAAATCAACAGAGGAAACTCATTTCAGTAATGAAACGATGTGTCATATGCAAATCTGGCAGGATTTTTACTGTATTGGATTCTATTGGTGCTGCAGGTAGTATCTTAAACTGTCAAACCGGGCACACAGTGTTGAGGGAAGCATACAGAATGCCTGAAGGTCATCATAATTAATTATACTATTCTTCGTTTGAAAGTGCCTTCAAACATCGCATAAGTGTGTTCTGCGATGTGTTTTGGTCATTATTGATTGGGCGTGAAATAAATCTTGGTATGATTTGGATGTTCTTTTATTCTAAAAAGAAAGAGATAAAGAAACAGTGAATGTGGTGTATGATGTATAAATTAAACTTCCACTAAGGGGCTTGGGTGACAGTCTTTCATATGTGGTAATCTTTATTACATTAAGAGTGCAGTGCTGAAATGAGTTTCTCTAATAATTTATCTGTGTAAGATGTGTTTACAGTAAGATAGTAATTAACTGTAATAGTTAAGCTTCTGAAATTTTTATTGATGCAACATGTGTATAAATTGATATTTGCTACCCTATGTTAGGGATGGGACGATGATTCTGAAACGCTTTGATAGCATGTTTTCTTGTCTTCTTCAGTGCTGTAGTCTGTACTGATGTAAGTCAGTGGCACAATGCAGATGTTTCTAGCTTTTGTGTGTTGGGTGTCAAAAATGACAAAACCAGCAAAATTAATGCTGACAAAATTATGTGTAATGTGGTTTGCACGAGGTGGTGATAGTGGTGACAGATTTTCGCAACATTATAGGATGTCCTATCATGGTTTGAGAATTTAATTTCTTATGGTGTGGTTCTTTACAGATATTGGTTGAAGTGCACTCCCACACTGAGGTATTTGTTACTGAACTTCTGAAAAATTTAGTTTATAGTATTATTGGCATTTGAGTAAACTGTGTGTGAAAGAAAATTACCAAGAGATGTGATGTCAGATTTCTGGTTATTGACTGTCGGTTGGTTGCATTTAATACCAGTGGTGGTAAAATAAAACCTTGAAAGAAGCCTAAGTACTGGCATTGGAAATAAACTACTTTGGTATTGGTTATGATACAGTGGAAGCAGAAGCAGCTAAACGTAGTGTCTGTAGACTGCCAGGTCTTTTATTTGTCATCTTGTGTATGGTGAAATGTGATTAAATGAGGAGTATTACATGCATGGTACATTCTCAAGGAGTTTGGTGTATAGTTTACAAAAAGTGTGTGATATGCCATTTGACTGTAATTGCCACATGGTTCATGGGACTGGTAAAGAGTACTGTAATATAGCTGTATTTACATTAAGAAATCGGTTTCATTGACTACAAAGTATCTACGGAAGAAAAACATACGCATCATTATCTTGCCAGTGGTATGGCACGACTGTATCAATGGTGTCATCAGCTTGCATTTTGAAAGTCTGGATAACGACTATTGCAGGTGATGCTTGTAGGAACCACTTAAACATCCCAGGTTCGTCCCATCTCTAGGCTCACAGAAACTTCAGCTATCCCTGTTAAGTGTTCATGTGTAGTTAATCACCTGTAGGATAGTGATGTTACAAAATTTTATAGTATCTTAATGAGAGAAAAGTCCTAATAAATTTTGAATTACAGGCTACGGTGACCGTGGTGATATGATTGTACAAGAGGACACAATATTTGTGTCTGGCATGAGCCCTGCATTGACAGAGATTGATATAGAGGAACATTTTGGTTCAATTGGAGTCATAAAGGTAACTATCTTCAAGATGTTAATTTGTATATGTGATATAGCATTCCATGTGTTAATGTTCTGATTATTACAGATTGACAGGAAAACTGGGAAGCCAAAAATATGGATGTACAAGGACAAACTCACTGGAAAGTCGAAAGGAGAAGCAACTGTAACCTATGATGATTCAAATGCTGCTAGATCAGCCATAAGCTGGTTTGACGGTGTGTTTTCTTCATTGCAACTGGTTTTCATAATCTCTGACAGTTTAAATTTATATAGGAAGTACATCTATTTTACATTTTGGACCGTGACGTAAATATTTTTCTTAATCACAGGAAAGGACATGAAAGGAACCACCATTAAGGTGCAGATGGCACAGCACAAAAACAACTATGCTGGTGGGCGTGGGCGCGGTGGCGGCGGTGGTGGTGGTGGTTCAAGTCGTGGAGGTGGCATGGATCGTGGACCACGTGGTGGTGATGGTGGTGGCGGTGGTGGTTCTCGTGATGGACCACCACGAGGTGGAGGTGGAGGAGGTACTGGTATTGTCAGATCTAGATATTCTTGCTTTGCAATTACTGTATTACCTAATTAAGACAGCTTCCCTCTTTTTAAGAGGCTATTTCAGTGATCCTACCTCTTTCTTCTGGAACTACGCTGTTTTCAACCGCAACTGATGTACCACAGGCAGCCTTTGTGAAACAGTTTAAAACATTATCTCGTATTACAGAATTCCAGATTGCAGCAAACATGTGTAGCCTGTACAATACTGAGTCTCGTCACTTCCTCCTTCTCAGGGAATGAAGTTGAGTTTACCACAATTACTACTTTGTGTTTGGCTTCATCAGAGTGTATTATGCCTACGTTCTGGAGCTGCAGCTGACTTCATGCAGTTGAGAGGAAGGAACAAAACATTTCATTCCATTTGCTGTTAAATGAGGGTTCGTTAAGTTGGGGTTTACTGTACTTAATGTTTTACTTGCACTAAAGACCATGTTTGCTGCCCCCTTGCGTCTGTTAGTCACTGTTTTCAAATATGAATTTTATTGACAACCACCATAGCACAAGGCTGACTGGTGAACATTTGGACACCTGCCTGTGTGTGACAAGTTATACATCAGATACAAAGTTCTAACAGAACTTCAACTCAAGTTTCACATCAAATGTGAGATAATTCTTGGGTTATGAACATATTTCTAAAATTATGAAATATAATTTTTGTTTTGGACAAATACTGAAGATGTTAAGCTTTTATTATTAAACAGGTGTTTTACAGTATTTGAAGATCAAAAATTATTGCTTCTTTAAAACGAGTAGATTACTTTTAGGTAAGTTGGTATGAAATAGTAGATTACGGTGTTCCTGGTTGCCTATCCCCGATTCCTTTTTATACACAAGGTTAAATTAAAGGCTACCTCTATTGGATGTCCAGGTATAAACTGAAAGATGGATAGGTCTCTTAATACATGTCACTGGTGTAGAAGAATTAGCCATGTTTTGATTTCTGCTCAGATTAAGAATTGTCAGGAAATGAGGAGATAACAAATTTAGCATTAAAAGTTCTGGTCACCTTCTTTGAGTATTAGTATTTTACACTATTGTATTCAGACAGTATGTAGTCTTGCACTCCAGATTTGAAGTCAATGAAACTTACTTTATTAAATAATTTTTTTTTTCTTCAATGACTGTCATTATATAGTTGCATAAAGATTTCAGGTTGCTAAATACTCAGTTCCTCTTAGTGTTAAAGGTTCACAGTTCACTTCATATCAGCATTTTATACTTATTATAGTAAAGCAATGGAAAGTGAGAAAGACAGCTTTTCTGCACTAACGAAAATAAAATGGTACTCATAAAGTTCAGTGGCGTATGTGCAGAAGAATGTAAACCTCAAAAATGCCTTAGACACACATTTTTTAATGGAATAAAATTGGAGAACAACACATTCTATAAATATTTAAAATTTTTCTCTGAATAGACTGATACCTAAACAGAACGTATCTGGAATTTTGCTTGTTAATTCAGAACATTGTTCACACACAGCCTGAGAAATCAATTGAATGGAATGACAACAGGTGTAAAGACATCTTTGTCAAGCTTTAGTTTTGAAATTTGTTTTTATGTTCAAGGCTTTGGCCGTGATGGTGACTGGAAATGCCCCAACCCTGATTGTGGGAACACCAACTTCTCATGGCGCACAGGATGCAATCGTTGCCATCAGCCAAGACCAGAAGGGGTTGGTGGGGGTGAGCCACCAGGTAAATATTGGAAATTTTCATTCAGCACTGTGATTTCACATGTTTATATTTTGTATGGAGTGTAGCCATGTATGGAAGTGAATCATGGACGATAAATAGTTTGGACAATAAGAGAATAGAAGCTTTCGAAATGTGGTGCTACAGAAGAATGCTGAAGATTAGATGGGTAGATCACATAACTAATGAGGAAGTATTGAATCGGATTGGGGAGAAGAGAAGTTTGTGGCACAACTTGACCAGAAGAAGGGATTGGTTGGTAGGACATGTTCTGTGGCATCAAGGGATCACCAATTTAGTATTGGAGGGCAGTGTGGAGGGTAAAAATCGTAGAGGGAGACCAAGAGATGAGTACACTAAGCAGATTCAGAAGGATGTAGGTTGCAGTAGGTACTGGGAGATGAAGCAGCTTGCACAGGATAGAGTAGCGTGGAGAGCTGCATCAAACCAGTTTCAGGACTGAAAACAACAACAACATATTCATTGATTAGTTTCTGTGTGCAAAATTTAAAAAAAGTGAGACCACTCATAATACAACGTTATTCATAGTAGGGACCAGAAAATGTAGCAACTATTTACGGCAAAATTCATGTCTAATTTTTAGAAAAGTTAATCTATTTTTATTGAAATTTTCTTTTCTATTTCATTATTTTTTTAGAAGCACTAATTTAAAATGTTGTTAAGCTACATGTTTAGACAGTCTTGCTGCTTTCAAACTGATTGTTAAAAGAAAGTGCTGATTAGAAACTGAAGCTTTTTGACTGCTATGTTTGCTTTTGCAAAATGTTTTCTTTCGAAATGAACTTTGTTTGGCTGTATTTAAGCTTACAAAAATTGTGCTGAATGTGTCAGATTTAAGGTGAATTTGGACGGTATTTGTCTTTCCTGCCCAGTGGTTAAGAATACTGCACACGGTTAATTTAGACATTTCTTGGGAATCCATAGTTGTGCAACCCATGCTTGAGAACACTACAGATAGGTCTGACATACGGCATCTCTGGTTTACTGTTAGGGAAAGAACTTCAGTGCAGTTGAAAAAGTTATTTTGTTTCCCAATTGCTATAGCATAGCCAGGGAACTATTACCATAGGCCAGGCACTATGGGATATAGTTGTGGATAGCCGCAGGCATAAACTAACTAGAATTTTAACTGCCAGAGGTGACAGGAGCTGTGCAACATAACAGCCCTGCCTCCCTTTCACAGGGCAGCAGCCTACAGGAGAACTGACACTTCATTAGAGATCGTCAATCTCGTTTAGTACAGTGAGTGTCATAATTGAATTTCATGATGGACCAGGATTGGTCGCTTCAATTACTTCAAAATAAGAAATGAAAACAAGCAATGCACAACACAATGCATTTGGGGATGGCTACTGCACAATTTTCTATTGAGGTTAGGGGGTTATTGTTTATGACATAGTTAAAACTCGACCTCTAATGGTATTCACTGCAAGCACTGTTCAGGACTTGAGACCTAATTTGCCATCTTGAAAGGGTCCACATTAAACCATCTTTTGAGCTTTAGCTAACTAACAAATCTACATTTGGCTTTATTATAAAATGCTAGGTCCCACGGCTGAGTACTACATTGCACTGTGCAGCATGTATCTTAAATAGACCATTCAGCCACCCCCATTTGGCATGGTACCAGATCATTGAATGCATCATTATGTTTGTACACTTTATTTTGTAAACAGGTCCTTATGCACATTGTTTTCCAAATGACATTTTGGCTGACAATGTCCTGTACCAATAACTGAAAATTGGACACATTTTTATATGTAGTTCATTTTGATACAATTCATTGTGAAATAGCATATATTAAGTAATATTGCCCCCCCCCTTTTTGTTTTGAAGCGGAGTACTGATTGGTCAAATTTATCGCAGAACGTTAACTATTCCATCCCTTACTCATAAGATAATTTTATCGCAGGCTTTGCAGTTACTAAATCGCAGTACAGCTGCAAAATGCAGTAATTTGTAAATTTGCTGACAGCTATTATTGTTATTATTATTATAAGTGATTGGTTTAAGTCAGTCAGATTATTTTGTCTCTTATTTAAGTTACCATTAATTTGATAAATCTGCTAATGCTGAACTCACAAATTATTGGAGTCTAGATGAAAACTTCACATTTCTCTGAATTTGGTGTGCTTTTCAGGAGGCCGAGGTGGTCCTAGAGGTGGAGGTGGTGGAAGAGGTGGTGGCGACTACCGTGGTGGCGGTGGTGGTGGTTTCAGAGGAAGCAGGGGTGGTGGCGACTACCGTGGTGGTGGCGGTAGCCGTGGAAGTTACAGTGGTGGTAGAGGTGGAGGTATGGATCGTGGAGGACGTGGAAGAGGTGGACCAATGAGAGGTGGGGGGTGAGTATTCGTCAAAATGCTAATATTATGTAATTCAGTTTTATTTCTTTTTATTGTCAGTGAAGTGACATTTTTCTGTGTATCCAGTTGAATAGTGTCTTGTCAGTTAGAGGTATGTGAAATGTTTTATTATATCCCTTCCTTTTTAATAAATGAAACCTGGATCAGTGTTTTACTGCCATATAAAGGATTCTCAGATTAACCTTTAGTATCTCAGAACTATTTTTTTGGCTTTTTGTTGCCTAGCTTTTCTTGTGAACTATGGACACTTCATTTCTGTAATTTGCTTCTTATGAAGCAAGTGGTAAGAAATGACCGGATTCCAGAATTTTCTTTGTGACATTCCTCTAGTTTACGTCCAACCTGTTCCCACCCCCTTAAACACCCCCCCCCCCCCCCCAATTATGTAGCTTTTACTTTTCTATAACAGGCACAGTGAAGAGTGTGAATGTATGGTATTGCTTATTTTTTGTAACCCATGTCCCTCATTTTTCCATAAACATTGATTCTGCTAATCGGGACCCTTTTTGTGCTGTCTTTAGTTCTTTCGCGACATGAACATGTAAGCTGTGTTAGTTAACACGTTCCTGGTTTCAACTGTCATTCATTTACACCATTTACCTAGATCTTTTGGGTTGATACAGTGTGTAGGATAGGGATAAAGTTACTTCTCTGATCTTCAGATTGTCACAGTTTTGCAACTGCTTCAATAGAACCTCCAGTTTGATTGTTCATTTTGCTGTGGTTGTCCTGCTCTTAAGTTTATTATTGCTGAGAAATGCAAGAATAAGAACTGAACATCAAAAAATCCGTATTTGTCACAAGTAATTGTTGACCCTATAGTTACAAAATTTATTAATACATCACAGTCTGAAATCTCTTCTGTATTCTAAATCTGAAGATCGTTGACAGTTTTTTCTCCACTTCACTCTGTATTCCTTTGTAATCAGTTGCTTTCCCTGAACAAACCTGCACCTATGATACCTCTGATCCATGTGGAATATTCCTGTTACTCTTTCCTTCCATTATACGGTTCTCCACATGTCTTCGTGCTGTGCTATCCTTTTATCTCTGGTGTATATACATAAAATTTCTCTGTCAAAGTATCTCCTCTAGGTTTCTTCCATGTCTGTACTTGTATTTATTCCCACTTTTGTTTAATATGCTGTTAGTGTCCACTACTTTTTAATTACTATTGGAAATTTAAAAAAAGTCTAAATTCTATAGAGCTGAGTATTGTTTCTTAAAGCACAGTTAATAAATCTATCCTTAACCTGAATGTTGGTTCGGACACATTATTAATGTACTGAGTCACATTTTTTGTCAGAGGTGGTGTAACAGTTGCCTTCTGTTGACATTTGAACTAACTTACCCAGCCAACTACATGAAGACTAATAGCTAAATATGGACCCCAAATCATTATGCAACTTAGCAGTTTTCACATTAACAAATCATTGCTAGAGGTGAGAGATATTGACTGAAAATATCCTAAGACAGTGCAAGAACCCCCCTGTGGGCTCGAGGTATTCCTGCCTGTCGGAAGAAGCAACTGAAAGGAGTCCCACACATTTCGGCTTTTGTGTGATGGTCTCCTGTAGCGTTTGACCTGCATTTTTAAAATTTTGGGGAAGGGTGCCTTACATGGTGCATTGTGTCATCGTGTATTGAGATCTTTAGCCTGCTTTCTCATCGTCGCATTTCAGTCACTCTCATTCTCCATTTCTTGTTCGAGGACACCTTCCTGGGTGTGTTATCCACCATGCACTATGCTGTGTCGCTATGTGCGTCGATGATGGCCATGGACTTCTTTGCACCTGATAGCCAGCCTGTCTGTCGTGGTGGGGCCGCCACGTACCCTGTTAGTTGTAGCCCCCTGACCACACAGGGATCACTCTTCTGATGCCTGCGCCATTAACTTCCACAAATGCCAAGGGGTAGGTGCCATCCCGCTGGAGCATCGGGATGCCTGGCAATGGCCATCCTGCCAGGTGGCCTTTGCTGCGGCTGGGTGGTGCACGTGGGGAGGGCCCCTGGTTGGAGTGGGTGGCATCAGGGTGGATGACATGCGATTAAGCGTAGTCCATCTTTTGCTTAAGGTGAAACATCAGCAGTGTCTTAAATGTTCATGGGGTCAATTCAGTGCACAGAAGTACAACCCCAAATCGTCACCCTCCGTGGTCACACCATGTAGGAACATCATGCTAAGGATGGCAGCAGATCTTATTCTCCCCAGTACCTTGTATGTTACAGAGCTGATGGGGAATCTTTCATGATGATGAAGCCTCAGTTTCTTGTTGAACATTTAGGGGACAAGTTTGGGGAGATGGAGGGTTTGTCCAAAATGAGATGTGGGTCAGTCTTGATCAAAACGGCATCCTCTGCCCAGTCACGGACATTACTCTCTTGTGAAACTGGGCTGATGTTTCTGTAACCATCACGCCCCACAAGAGCTTAAATATGGTGCAGGGTATCATATTTCACAGGGACCTTCTTTTGCAGTCTGATGATGATCTGCGCACAAATTTAGATCGGCAAGGTGTACATTTTGTCTGGCATGTCCAACAGGGTCCAAGGGATAGTCAGGTTGCCACTGGTGCCTTCACCTTGGCCTTTGAGGGTGATACATTGCCCAAGAAGGTCAAGGTGAATGTCTACTGCTGTGATGTAAAGTCCTATATCCCTCCTCTCATGCGGTGCTTTTAAGTGCTGGAAGTCCGGCCATATGTATTCCTGCTGTACTTCCAGCATCACTTGACGAGATTGTGAACATACATTACATCCCAATATTCTTTGTGCCCCGCCTCTCATGTGTGTCAACCACGGAGGGCACCATTCGCCTTGCTCGCCAGAGTGTAGGATTATTCTGAAAGAAAGGAAAATCATGGAGTAAAAGACCCTGAACTGACTGACCTACACTGGGGCTAAGAGAAAATTTGAACTTCTGCATCACGTATGTATGACATCGTATCACGCTTCCGCAACAACAGTTCTGGTGCCATCAGCTCTGCCAACCCCAATCACCTTTCAGAGCTGGAAGACTACACCTGCCCCCTCGATGGTGGAGGGCATTTCCCTCCCTGTTGCTCGTGCACCACCTATTTCAAGAGCTACATCCCTCAACCATTGGGGACATCCATCCCCCACTTCTAAGCCTGAGAAGCGCAAGTCTACTTTGGCTTCTCTCGCTCGGAAGATGTCCCTTGGGTCAATCCCTTCTCAGGTTTCTGCTTATGGGAAAAATGACACCCACCAGTGGCTGAAGAGCTCAAAAGCAACTGGTCGGAGAGCTTCATGCTCATCCTCAGTCCTGGAGACTGAGCCAGTGAAGCCCTCCCAGCAAGGGAAACCCAAGGAGCAGCAAGAGAAATCCAAAAAGACCACCCATAAGACAAAGGAAACTTAAGGTGTCATCCACGCCACCACCTCCTACAAGCTCTGTGTCTGAGGATGGGGTGCGGATTCTGGCATCTACTGTGGACGTAGATCTCGCCAGACCCTCAGACACAGTGGTTACAGGCAATAATTCGGAGGCAGCAGGTGACTCTTTAAGTCATAAACTACCTCATTAAATGTTCCATGCCTTCCCAGTCTCACGATGATGTCGTCCTCCAATGGAATTGTGATGGTTTTTTCTTGCTGAGCTACGGCAACTGTTAAGCTTTACATGTGCTATCTGCATTGCCCTCCAGGAAACCTGTTTCCCAGCAATGCGGACCCCTGCCCTCTGCAGCTATAAGGGATATTACAGGAACCATAGTGACTATAATCATGTGTCAGGCGGAGTTCGTGTTTGTCCTAAACTCTGTAGTGAAACTGTACCCCATCACTCTTCTCGAAGCTGTGGCTGTCAGGATACGGACGATGCTGGAAATAACTGTCTGCAACTTAAATCTCCTTCCAGATGGTGCAGTACCCCTGAACGTATTGGCTGCACTGATTGATCAACTCCCTAAACCTTTCCTACTTTTTGGAAATTTTAACACCCATAACCCCTTGTGGGTTGGCAACATGCTTACTGGCTGAGGCAGAGATGTCGAAACTTTACTGTCTTAGTTCGACCTCTGCCTCTTAAACACTGGAGCCACCACACATTTCAGTATGGCTCATGGTAGTTGTGCGGCCATTGATTCATCAATTTGCAGCCCAGGACTTCTCCTGTCTATCTACTGAAGAGCACATGATAACCTGTGTGTTAGTGACCATTTCACCATCTTCCTGTCACTGCCCTGGCATCAGGCCCACAGATGTGTGCCCAGATGGGCTTGAAACAATGCGGACTGGGAAACTTTCACCTCTGCTGTCACCATTGAATCTCCCAAACACGGTAACATCAATGTCATGGTTGAGTGGGTGCTCAGAACAATTTTTTATTCAGCAGGAAACGCGATCCCTTGCTCTTCAGGGTGCTCCCAGCGCAATACAGTCCTTTGGTGGTCGTCGGAAGTCGCTGAAGCAATTAAGGAGCATCGGCGAACTCTACAGTGTCATAAGCGGCACACTTCCCTGGAGCACTTCATAGCCTTTGAATGGCTCGCCCTTGAACAGCTCCGTGCCCGCATTTGACAACTCTTATCAAACAACAGAAGCAGGAGTGTTGGAAGTGATGTCTCGACCATTGGGTACCATACCTCACCTTCCCAAGTCTGAGCAAAGATCAGATGTCTTCTCAGGTACCAGACCCCAACAGGTGTTCCCGATGTTACCATAAATGGTGTGTTATCTACCTACTTAAACGTGATTGCCGAACAGTTTGCTCGAGTCTCTCATTTACAGAGTGGGCGCTCCTCAGCGCCCTTGCACATTGTCCTAAGACCTCCTGGGCCTAATCAGATCCACAGCCACGTGATTAAACATCTGTCATCTGACTAAAAGTGACATCTCATTTTCAACAGGATCTGGTGCAATAGTGTCCTTCCATCGCATTGGTGGGAGAGCACCATTTCGGTGCTCAAACCTAGTAAAAACCTGCTTGATGTGAACAGCTATCGGCCCATCAGCCTCACCAATGTTCTTTGTAAGCTTCTGGAGCGAATGGTGTGTCGGTGGTTGGGTTGTGTCCTGGAGTCACGTGGCTTACTGGCTCAATGTCTGGGCGGCTTCTGCCAGGGTTGCTCTACCACTGATAAGATCTTGTGTCCCTAGAGTCTGCCATCCGAACAGCCTTCTCCAGATGCCAACATCTGGTTGCTGTCTTTTTTTACTTACGTAAAGCATATGACATGCCCTGGCGACATCATATCCTTGCCACATTGTTTGAGTGGGGTCTCTAGGGGCCTGCTCCAGATTCCTTAACTTCCTATTGCTCCATACTTTCCATGTCCATGTTGGAGCCTCCTATAGTTCCATCCATGTCCAGGAGAATGGAGTCCCATGGGGCTCTGTATTGTATGTGTGCCTATTTTCAGTGGCCATTAACAGTCTAGCAGCAGCTGTAATGCCCTCGGTCTCACCTTCTCTGTATGCAGACGACTTCTGCATTTCGTACTGCTGCTCCAGTAATGGTTTTGCTGAGCGGCACCTACAGGGAGCCATCTACAAGGCACAGTCATGGGCTCTAGCCCATGGCTTCCAGTTTTCAGCTGCAAAGTCTTGTCTTGTGCACTTCTGTCTGTGTCGTACCATTCATTTGGACCCAGAACCTTACCTTAAAGAGCATCCACTGACTGTAGTGGAGACACACAGATTCTTAGGTCTGGTTTTTGACGCTTGATTGATGTGGCTTCCTCATATTTGTCAGCTTAAGCGGTAATGCTGGCAGCACCTCAATGCTCTGTTACCAGAGCAACACCAGTTGGGGTGTAGATCGCTCTATGCTGCTGCAGCTCTACAGAGCCCTTGTCCAATCACAAATTGACTGTGGGAGTGTGGTTTATGGTTCAGCAGCACCCTCAGTGTTGTATTTACTCGGCTCTGTGCTCCACTGCGGGGTTCGACTAGCGACAGGAGTTAAGGACGAGTCCGGTGACCAGCCTACTGGTGGAGGCTGGGGTACCTCCATTGCAGATCAGACGTGAGCAACTGCTCACCAGTGATGCTGCACACATTGTAGTTCTCCTGAGCATCCGAATTACTGTCTCCTTTTCCTGCCTGTGGTGGTCCATCTCCTGCATCAGAGGCCCAGGTGTGGGGCTAACGATTGCCGTTCCCATGCAGTCCCTTCTGTCCGAACTGGAGTCCTTCCCTTTACCATCTGTACTTGCAGTCCGTTCACGTACACCTCCATGGTGTACACATTAGGCCGTAGCTCTTTGTCTGGACCTTCTGCATGGCCCTAAGGACTCTGTTAACCCCGCCACTCTCTGCTGCCACTTCCTCTCGATTCTTGACATGGTTTACACCTATGGCTGGTGGTCACATAGGCTTTGAGTTTTTCCGTGGAGGACATATTGAACAGCACTCACCAGACGGCTGCAGTGCTTTCACTGCAGAGCTGGCGGCCATATCTCGTGCTCTTGAGCACATCCACTCATGCGCTGCTGCGTCATTTTTCCTGTGTACTAATTCGTTGAGCAGTCTACAAGCTATCGACCAGTGCTACCCTCGCCATCCTCTGGTAGCTAACATCCAGGAGTCCATGTATGCCCTGAACGGTCCCGTCGTTCAGTGATGTTCATGTGGACCCCAGGACACGTCAGAATCACGAACTTGCCGACAGGCGATTTCAGAAACCGCTTCTGGAGATGGGCATCTCCGAAGCTGACCTATGTTCTGTCTTCGCTGTAGGGTTTTCAGGCTTTGGGAGACGAAATGGCATAACAGAATGCACAACAAGCTGTATCATTAAGGATGACAAATCTGAAATTCTTGCATGCCGGCTCTGCATAGGCCATACATGGCTATCCCATGGTTACCTACTCCATCTTGAGGACCCTCCTCTGTGTTGCTGTGGCTCCCAAATGAGTCTTCTCCCTCTTTCTAGACTGCCCACCTTTCGTCGCTCTTCGGTGGACTTTTAACTTTACCAGCTTCCTACCTTCAGTGTTCGGTGACAATGCCTCAGCAGCAGCCTTAGTGTTACATTTCATGTGCGAGTGTGGGTTTTATACTTCTATGTAGGTTTTATCACATGTCCTTTGCCTCTGTGTCGTCCAACTTAGTGCTTTTTGGGCGGATGTTTTAATGTGTTACAGAGTCTGTCTCTCTTCCTTTTTATTCTCGTGTCGGCCAGCCACTGTAATCTGCTTTCTTGTTTAACTCTCTTCTGTTTCTAGCATGTCTCTGTTGTAATCTTGTCCTCTTTTGTTCCTTTTTTGTGTTTGTTGCTTTCCTTTGTACTTGTGGTTTTTCCTTTCTTTCCATTTTGTGTTATGTCTCATCCGTTTTATTCTCACACTGTGTGCGTGTGTGTGTGCGTGCGTGTGCGCGTAGAAGAAGAATGATTATAGTTAGGCAGGCAGTCCTCTATTTTAATGCTTTTCAGACTTTGTAATGTTGAAATTAGTTGACGGTAATGAGAGAGAGAGAGAGAGAGAGAGAGAGAGAGAGAGAGAGAGAGAACCCAGAGGGGGAAATGTGAAAATTGTCTTATGAAAAGGTCAAATTATGCTTTCAGGGACAGAGGACGTGACCGCCCAAAGCCATACTGAGGTGCTGCATGAAACTACAGATAATACAGTTCATATAAGTTACTTCAATTGTGTGTGTGTGTCTGTGTAACAATGTTCATTTTTTATTAAATATTACTGAGTTGCTATTCAACTCTTTTACTGTCTTTCAGAGAAAATTAAGTTGTTGACTCTTAATTTTTTGACATTTGTATTGATGTAGGGAACCTGTTTCTGTATCCCCTGAGAAAGGATGTCTGTGAATGAAATAAATGTGTGATATGTCTTTATTTCTGTCTCATTACTCTCCTCCCTCCCCTATTTTCCTTTAAATGAAATTATGCACTTATGTATATCCTTACTTGTGAAACTTGACTGATACAGCATAACAAAAATCATAAAGGATTTGCAAGATTACAGTATAACCCAACCCCCACTGTTACTTTCCGGAACTAACGTTTACCTGCAGTTTGACATTTTTTCTCTCTCCTGTGTCAAATTTCTTTTGTTCACAATGTTAATTTGTACCCACACTTACGTTGACATATCAGTAATTTTTCTGCAATTAACATTGTATGAAACAACGTTCACGGAAAAAAATACTGGTTTGATTGACCCAGAATGACTCTGACACTGTGTTGGCCTTAAAGTAGTGTTTACAAAAGTTACGCGATTAACGTTCTTGGCACCAGGGTGCTGTACCCAGCAGATTTGAATCGGTAAAAGTCTGAACAAATCATAATTCATATACTGCCGCTGCCAACCACTACTACTCGTTGTGGTTGGTGGGAGTAACTGTTTCGATAGAAGCCAGAACAAAGTGCGACTTCTGAGGAACATTTATAACTTTGTCTTACAGTACTGTGTGCTACAATAGGTAGTATCTTTACATTATTGTAGCCACATCATTTCGGGATTAACTTCACCCTCTGGTAATGATCATACACAGACTGATAAACCTGTTGCTAAAACTGCAGCGAGACAATTTAAATCGATACAGCTACTCTCGACAACTGCCAAGAGTTTGTCTGTACTGTGTAGCATGTTCGTAACCTTTTGTTGAGTGGTTGGAGTGTGTTTTTAGTGTTTTCTTGCACATTGTTGTTTTTTGTCGCAGTTGTAAGATAGAAAATGCAGGTATTCCCAAACGAAACGGGAAAACCTTTTCTGTGGGAAAAAATGGAAAAATTCTGAAAAAGTTGAAGCTCACTGTGGAATACGCATTGCATTAGCACAGAGCATAAGAATACCCTTGCCCGTGTTGAACACTGTCTTGAAAAGGAGAGACTATTTTGGAAACTGCAAATAACAGTGGGCCAAATTCCTAAAAAAAAAAGGCCAGTTACTCAAAATATATGGGCTTGAAGAGATTATGGCGAACTTGTTTCAGGCAGCATTTGCGTCAAACATTCCAGTAAATGGTGATGTTAAGCAAAAAGGCATTGAAAGTCACCGATGTGTTTGAGATTGAGGACTTAACTGAGTAAAGAAGTGGTACGATGTAGTGTATAAAACTGTATGTGCCAAAGAAAACAGTGTGAACATAGTGTCAGAAAATTCTCTTGTTAATGGATTGTTACCCTGCACATACCAGAAACATAAGTTTACATAGTGTTCAATTAGTTTTCTGCCACGAAACTGCACGAGCAAATTATAGCCTTTCGGTTTTGGGTATTCTCCAGGCCATACTACAGGAAGGCGATTGTGCAGAAGGCATTAACTTTGATGGAGGCTGGGAAAGACCCAGCCTCCTTTTGTGTTATATTGTGAAGGCATGGATAGAAATTAGTGGCCACCATTACCAATTGCTTCTGAAAAGTGGGATTGATTGAATCCAACGAAGGAAATAGATCTGACACACCAGGCCTGAGGGTTAATGACGATTGTGAAAAACTGCTTGGATCATTGTGAGAAAATCTGCAGCTGCAGCAACAGGTTTACGATTTCGTACACATTGACGACAATGTCACTGTAGAAAGTGTTTCTTTTGATGATATGATCACACACAAGTTGTAATGGTGACAGTGAGGTTCCCTCAATGACAGTTGTTGTAAGTGCACCAGTGAAAACAATTGGCATAATCTGTATCACTTCAAGCAGTGGTGTTACCTTCATAGTCTCGGATGTAATTGAATTTAGCGTATGGTTTTTATAATTTCCAGACATTTTTTATAAAATGCAAATCCAGAAAAGTTAGATTTTTCTGTTGATTGGTATCATGTAGTACTATATTATCTGTTAAGGAGAGCTTCCACTTTTTAAGGTAGACAGGTTTTATTTTTTAAAATATTTTTTAATCTTTCAAGGTAATGTATGTCTCCACTGAAGTTGTTTCTCACTAATTTCTTTGCTACAGTGTTTATTTCTGTTGTCTTTGTTGCAGTTATTTCTTATCACTTTCTGTGCTGCAGTTATTTCGTATCACTTTCTGTGCTGCAGTTATTTCTTATCACTTTCTGTGCTGCAGTTATTTCTTATCACTTTCTGTGCTGCAGTTATTTCTTATCACTTTCTGTGCTGCAGTTATTTCTTTTCTCTTTCATTGCTGCACATATTTCTTAAACTTTGTTGTAGTTTGTCAGTTTCTTTGTCGTGGTTGTTTATTGAGGTTTCTGCATTGTAATTGGTCAGTGCTAGTTTGTTTACGGAACTGGCTTTTAAGAAATCTGAAACCACCCAGTGAGTTCTGCGTTTTCATGAGGAATTTACCAGATGACATAGTTGCAGTATGTATTGTGAAACTGTTTTAAATGCCTTCAGACTGGAGCCACAAGAGAATGAAGTGTGGCGACTATTTGCATATCCATAAAAGTGTGATATATATAAGCCAAACAAAAGACAAACTTAGTTCAGGTTGGGAACAAAGACTGTTAAAAGGTGAAGAGGTTTTCAGTGACAACTTTTGTGTTCTAAATGTTTTGGCAGAACAACAACAGTGATAGTTTCTGAACAAGGTGAAGCCTCACATGGTGCTGATTTTGCATCAGTAGAGGAAGAATTAAATACCCTGAATCAGTCAGCTACAGAGGTATGTGTTGGTCCTATTAAGAATCCGTGGTCAGTGGAGTCTAGTCATAAGCTCTTTGCATCAAGAAAGTGCAGAGAAATGACTAAAGCTGTGAATGAATGCACTACAGCAAAACTGACAACACTCTTCAAAGTAGAAATTTCATCTTCAGAAGAAAATTGACCAAAGCACTCTTTCCAGGAATTTTCTTACAAATATCAATTCAAATGTTGTCTTGTGCATCCTACAGCGAAAAGGTGCAAGTTTTAACTAATATTCCAGAAACATTTTTCAAAGAAAACAATTTTGAACTACATTCCATCAGTATCAAGTACATGGTAGGCGAATTAAGAAAGAGGTCTGTAAAAAGAGTCCAGATCCCTATTATGGTTATCCTGTGGAAGCAGCTAAAGCTCAAATAGTGCAGTCATTTTATGTGGAAGATAAATGGGACTGTTCTTGCCAGTGCCAAAAAGAAGGTAACATTTGAAGGTCAAAAAGTTGTGAAAATGAAGAGGTACGTGACAGTATTGAAGAAACTTTGGCGATTCATAAGAGCAACTATACAAGTTCACTTAGTGGAAGATCAAAATTTTGTGCACTAAAACATAAGTGGGTAGTTCCACACCCACCTAGACATGTTTCGTTTGTACTGTGCAAATTTTGAACTTCTTATGGTAACTTTGAAGAACTTAACCATAACATATTACATATGATACCTTGGTTGGGAGTGTGAAGTCCTTATCAGTCTGTGACATAAAGCAAGAGGCTTGTTTGTTCCAAGAATGTGGTGACTGCCCTGGGAAGGTGACTTTCTTTTACAGACACTTGGCCTGAAGACATAGCAAATAACCCTGCATAAATTATATGTGACATGGGAAGAAAATAAATTAGAAAACGGTTACCTTTGACAGTTTCATTGATGAACTTGGTAGCTGGTCAGTGAAAGCAGTAACAAACCAGCATCTGAAGAAATCGCAACACCACATTGCAGAAGTGCTTCACTGTGAATTTGCTGAGAACTGATCTGTAATTCTCCCACAAGAAGTACAAGGGGATCATTGGAGTAGTGACCAGGTTAAATTTTTGCAGGAGTGACATATTTTCAAAACAAGACCACATGTGTTGCAGTTATAAGTGATGACACAGGACATGACTCGGCACATGCTTTTCTAACAATGTTCAAAATTCAACTGCAAACAGGGGCAGAGAAGATCATTATTATTTCTGATGGTGCTCCTAGTCATTTCACAAATGGTTACCAGCAGTTAGAATTGAGTGCCAACTGACTAGGTATTAAGTGCTACTGGTAACAGGAAGGGGCCTTGTGATGGTGTAAGAGGCCTGCATAAGCACCATGCTACAAAACATAATCTTTCCAGACCAAATACAGATTCAGAATGCTGAGGATTTTACAAGTCATGAAATTGTACACATCCACAGCACTTATTCTTTTGTCCAACGAGGAAATCAAAGGATTCTGCGAGTAGAAAAAAGAATGGTCCAAACAAATACTCCTGTGAAAGGAATTCAGAAGACAATTTTGGACTCAGAGTGACGGGCAGACTCATATTGCATGCACTTGAAGAGCAAGGAAGAAGAAATTTCGTTCGTTTAGCCAACACCTGAGAAACAGCAGGATGATATTCAGTTTCGCAGCCTGAGAAGGGGATGTTTATGGCATGTGTGTACGACTGTGACTGGTGGATTGCAGAGATTAGACACCAGTTATGAGTTAAATGAAATTGTAGCGAACTTTATGCTACCACATGGACCAGCTGCTGGATATAGGTTCCCATCTGAAGGACAGTAACAATGCTATCAGTGCTCACTTCCTGGTCACAATGTTTTGAAGATTGTAAGAGCTCCAGTTCCTATTGGTTCAGCAAGAAGGCATCACTCTATATCAAAGGAAGATACTGAAGCAGTGGAAAACATTTTTTGTTCATTGACTGGCTAATTTCAATACAAAACAGAGTGCTCAGAAGTTGTATAAATTGAAACCTTTAAGTCTTTGGACCTTTCACATACATTTTCGAAGCATTTAAAATGCTTCAAAAAAAAAAAAAAAAGAGTCTCTTATTCATCTTTAAAAACTAAAATTACGTTGAATAAGGCAAGGTTTTGATTTTTATGAGCCTGTTATGTTGTAATACAACAGGATTTATGTATGGCAAAAATTTCAATTGTTTATAATGCCTGTTCAACCTAAAAGTGGAAACTCTCCTTTTAAGGGGATGTAGAACTGTATGGTACTAATCAACAGAAAAAATAGAAATTTTATGGATTGCCATTTTTGGAAAAAAAAGTTCCATAAATTAGATAAAGTTTAGAACGCTACAATAAGATAACTTTGACAGATAAGTCCAAATAGAAGATTTCTTTGTAATCGTGAAGCAATTATCTTTCTAATAAAAAAAACCCTATCAAAATATCTAGAACTGTTCAAGAGATACAGCATTTTAAATTTTTTCCCAAAATTCGCATCTTCATAATGGTACGTGCTGTGTCATCGTTTGAGGGCTGTATCTAAGAGCAGAAATTTTTTTGGAGAAAACAAAAAATACATGTTTCTTAGTTCTTCGTTTTAACATTACTAAATTCAGTAACATCAGAGACTATCAAGGAGAGGGTTTTTCCTATTCTGCCTGAATTTACATGGACTACTGCCAATTAAAAAATATATTTCAGCTGCAGATGTTGATGACGAAGTTTTCAATTTTATTTATGAACTCGAAAACCACATTTAAAGAAGTCATCAGAAAAAATTGAAACAAACAACAATTTTGGATATTTTGCTAAGTAGTAGTATCTACTCTACCAATTTGTTCACATCGCATTTACAGATCATCCAAACTAATGGTCAGTATATTAAATAAAAATTGCTTATTAATGTTTTGTAAATGTGTGTTAAAATGATTGTGTAGTATGGTACCCTTCCCTCTAATTTGGCCGATTTCTATCGTAACTGCTGTCAATGTTGATTTGAAGGTGACAGTTGGGCTGCAAGCTGACGAAGCCAGTGAGTGAAATAAAGGCTGCGTGACAGATTGGTCTGTAGTGTAGTGCTATATTTAATGCACTTTACAGTATTTCACGCACCTATATTTACCAAATAAAATACAAAAATACTATGAAAAGGAAAGTTGCTACATGCCGTATAGCGGCGATGCTGAGTTGCAGATAAGCACAACAGACTCATCCTCTGATGTCACTTTTGCAGGAAAGTTACACTAAAAATGATGTGGTTTGGAGAGATTTTTAATGCAGTGTACACTTGGCCTGCAGTTTTCATAGGCTTCAAGTATAAATAGTAAAACTGCTTGGCTTGTGTTATTTTTAATGCAATTTGTTATGCTAATGTGTCAGTAAATCTCACATCGTCTGCTAAACATAGCATACAATTCAGATATCTTTATTAAATAATAAACAATCCCTGATGTGTAAGTTGTTACCTATTGCATACATATATTGTGCAAAACTATACTTAACATGTAAAACTTCTGAAAAAAGTTGGTGGGTGCCGCCACAACTTCCTTCTGCTGTCGAATATATGTAGCGCTACACAGGCATGCTTTGTAGGCGCAAAGATAAATAATGGTGCCAAAACCTCAGTAAATAAATTAAAAAAAAAAAAAAAAAAAGGTGGAAGACGAGCTATTTTCTCCGACCCGAGTTTCTACCACTGCATTTTCATACATTATCCAACGAAGTAAATACAAATTCCGTATTGTTCATCTTCGAATGTAGCAGCATTTCAATGCACTAGGAAAATCCGACTGGCAAGACTGTTTGGGATGTTTGTCAATATGGCCAAGTCTACGTTCTGAATTTTTTCCTATCTGTGAGAAGAGATGGTTGAAAATAGGAACTTTTATAAATTGTGAATCACATGCAGTATTCTCGTCACCATAAGAATAATTCGCATATAAACATTTTGCCATATATTGTTTCATGTTTGCTGCTATATCATTTAAATCCTGTCTACCTAATAAACTACGAAACTTGAGTGAAACAGCAAACACGGAAGAATATACGTATAATGTCATGTTTATATTCGTATTATTCTTATGCTTAGTAGTGATACAGCCAGAAATGAAGTGGGGCAATTGACTAGATTTTAAATCTAAGACGACTCTAATTTCTGTGTAGAATGTAATGTACTAAAGAGGCGCCTGCAAAGATTTTCAAACGGAGAAAAATTTTCGCTAAACTCTCGTTCAGAACATCGTCTATCATACACAGTCTATTATTTGGTTCTTGTGATCATTATCAAAGAAAGCAGCAGTGTAAGTAACAACAAATAGCAGTTTCTTGCCTTTTTTTTTTAATTGTAAGCGGCAGTCGCGCATAAAAGCAAGCCATGTCGCGAGCAGCGGCAGCCCGTAAGCACGCACTATAAGAATACGACAAACAATGTATGACACAGTACAGTAATGCATTTTCAGCTTAGAGTGACGTAAACACCTATAACAAAGAAAACTGCGCTTATCAGATCAAAGAAAAATAAGCAATCAATTCAAACCAGACGAAGCACGTGGAAAAGGAAGGGTACCAGTATAAATACGGACGGTTCGCGTGACGCATAGCAATGGCTACCTGATAAAGCATAACTGTTAAGCTTACGACTCGAACCAAACTACTGTAGCTGTAGCGTCATTCATTCGACCTAAATTGTCTCTCATATTACAATGGACCAACTTTGTTTCGATTTGGAGATGTGGCCTATAATTTTTCTCTCCCCTTGAATTTCGAGTCTCAAATTTCAGGTGTGGCTTAGATTCGGGAATTTTTTTTCCCTTGATTTCGTATCTCGTTTTTCAGGTGCAGCTTAGATTCGAGTAAATACGGTAAGGGCAAGTGACTCTGAACCCAGGATGAGAGACCTGCCTGTGGTGTAAAAAGACTAGGGAGCTTACCCTTGCCCTCAACTGCAGGGGGTCTTGTCCTGAGGTCTAAGCAGTCTGTACATTCCTTCGTGACATGCTACGGTGTATAGTTTTAAGTGCAGTACTATACATTTTGCATCATGATGGTAAAATACTGGCCAGAAACATTGTCTTGTAATTTTTCTTGATTGAATTTTCATTTGATACAAGGAAAATAAAGTATCAAGTCTCCATAGCTCAAACACTTCATGCATTATCTTTCTAAAGCAAATGTTTGAATTACTGGAGTGATGAGAGCTATCAGTTCTCTTAATGATTTGGATAGGCTTGTTCACAATGAACTTTCAAGTTTTTTGATGTTCTGAGGAACAGGAAATGATACAAATGACTCAGTTACTTTAAACTCAATTAAAAAAAATTATCTCGTACTATGCAGTTCCTGTAGGGCTGCTAATTTTGGAGTGGTTGGGGAAATGAATTGTCTGCAAGATAAATTTATCTGTCAAACTTGAGCACATTAAGGAGAGGCATTTCAACAGTTTCAAGAACATACTACTGTCACATATTGAAGGTATCATTCTTTTGCATATTCTAATGCTATGTAATCTTATTGCAGTGTGTGAGCATTCTGGTGAGATGTGGCCACACCAGATGTGAGAAACTGTTCTAACAACAACAGCAGTTGTCTGATGTGGCATAAATAATCTTCTTGAGTTGTAGATTAGTTCCGAGAATTGCACAGAAGAGATTAATCAGACTTCATCTGAAACACAAGATGGTGCACATGTTTGCAAGTAAACTCCACTACTTGTTTAAACATGGCTTGCTACTTGGATGCCTTAGGGATGGAAGGACTAGGCAAAAAGGGCTTTAACATTGTTCGTGTCACAAGTTTAATGACCAAGTTTTGTGACAAACACATACAGCACAAAAGTCGACTGAAAGCAAATGGAATAAGTTTTGATTCAGATGCTACCAGCTATTTGGATGCTTGACATGCTAGACTGGTCAAGGAACTGAGATGCTGTCTCATTCTAAAAGAGGTGTAAAATAACGTTAAAGTCCTGTCTCATCCTGATCTTAAGATGGAATTGAATATAGTCAGTTCTTGATAACTTTCATGACTTGCATCGAAACGGCAAGCAAAGTGTGCACATGAAGGTAATTACCAACAAAATCAGATGGTACAAATGGACATGCACCAGAATTTGACAGCAAGGAGTGACCAGATTCAACGACATCCACGCAGTTAAACAAGAACTGAAGAAACTAATTTTGATCTCTGTAAATGAGCAAACATGTTCGAGCAACATCAAAATTAATAGCTTAGTAAAAAATAGTCATTTAACAAGTGAGATAAATGCCAACACTCGTTACAGGCAGCGAATCCAGTCCTCCATATAAACAATAGTTGGGCTTCCTACACCCCCAAGTTATTGTGCCAAGCAAAAGGCAGCTCTCAACAACACACCAAAAGAGCAGAATGAATTCACAAATTTCTCTTACAAATAGCCTAGATCGGACAGGCCATTCAGATGAAGCACAAATGTGGAGTGCATTGTGGAATTGTTTTATGAACCATGAAATTTAAAAGAAAATAGTTCTTTTACCCTTTAAGCACAGGGCCCGTCATATGATAGACCAATGAGAACGTGCCCTCGCTACAAGGTCCATCATATGATGGGCCAACATCAGTGTGTGTTGACTAAGAGGCCCGTCATGAGACGGATGAATGTGAGCGTGGCCCCACTACAAGGCCCGTCTTGTGATGGCCTCTGATAGCAGTTGTTTGTAAACAGACAGTATAGTGTTGTCTCCATCACTTCCTGCTGTTCGTGCTAGCTGCCCGTCCTGTGGATGACGTATAGACAATAACTGAGCATTTAGCGATCTGTGTGATACGCTGCGTGTTACACATGATTAACAATGTGCAACTATTTAGGATTGTGAAACGACCTCGCAAGTCTGAGCAGGAGTTTACCAAAAGTGATACTGAGGATTTGTCAGATGAAGAGGATTTCTTTGAACGAAAACCAATGTTGCCTCAACTGTCAACCTCAACAGTTATTACACATGAAACCCCAAGACGTGACATTTCGGAGTCGTCTTCCGATGACGATGAAAGTGATAGTGAATGTAAACTTTCAACGAATATGGCGAAGCGTCCACATACTGCATGTTGATCACAACAAATTCCACCCAGCAGTGCATCCTTTCAATGGTGCGAATACAGGAGTTACTTGTGATTTAGATGCGGGTTGTTCAACCCCGAATTCTTTTCAGTTATTTATGTCACTCGTTTGTGAAATTTATTGTATAAGAAACCAATAAGTTTAGAGCTATTCTATGGAAAAACGTCCTGTTCTTTCTCATATGACTATGTGAGAAGATACAACATGGGTTTAATTTTATAGTTTCCTCGCATTGTGCCTCCTTATGCCTCGCGTAAAGAGCTTTCCACTACGTGAGTATTGGTCAAGAGATTCATTGCTGACAACACTTATTTTCGGAGAAGTGACGTCGAGAGACCGATTTCATTTGGTTCTTATTGTACTTCATTTTGCCGATAACACAGTGGATACTGGTGATCGACTTTGAACAGTAAGACCCATTGTTGATAAAATACATCAGGCCTTTGGAAGGGTGCGTTCCCCACATGAAAAATTATGTATAGACAAAAGTTTGCTTCTGTTCAAAGGGAGATTAGTCTTCAAGCAATACCTTCCTTCCAAGAAAAGTAGATTTGGAATAAAGTTGTTTGTATTATATAATTTGCAAATGTTACGTTCTGGATTTCATTGTTTATGCAAGGGGCCACCAGTGACATTAAAGAATATGGTCTGGGGAAATCAGGGTATAGTGGCCACGCTTCTACAACCGTATCTTCAGAAAGGACATACCATGTATATGGATAATTGGTACTCGAGCCCTGCATTATTTAAGTGGTTGTATGACAGAAGTGCAAGAGCTTGTGGCACTGTCTGCAAAAACAGGCATGACATGCCAAAAATGGACACACACTTGAAGAAAGGAGAGGTGCAGTGCAGGTCATCTCACATTTTATTGGCAATGAAATGGTGCGATAAGAGAGAAGTGTGGATCCCAACAACCTGCAACACAGCGGAGTCGATAGCAAAAAAACGGACAACAAAACTGGGAAGGAAGTCCAGAAACCAAAGTGTGTTCTTGACTATAATGAGTCAATGGGAGCTGTAGACAGAGTGGTGTGATACTAAGTTCGATAAAATCTATTCGAAAAACCATTAAATGGTACAAGAAGTTCTTTTTTCATATTTTAGACATGTCTATCTTAAATGCTAACATAATATACAAACTTAAAACTGCTACAAAGTGTTTGGTGGCTCAGTTCCACCGTTGCCTCGTAAGAGAAATTTTGGAAATGTATTGCAAAGAAAAGACTAAATCTGTCATCAGCAAACTGTCGGTAAGTGCGTCACCCTTTTGGTTAATGCAATGCCATTTTCCTAGTTCAAACGTTTAGGGGGCGGAAACAAAAATGCAGATGTGTTGTGTGCATGAAGAAAAAAAAATTAGAAAAGATACTAGTTCCATATGTAAAATGTGTGATTGCATATTGAGCCCTGCTTCGAAATAAACCACAGGGAACAAAATTTTTAAACTATGCAGTACAATCAACACTGCCAGTCTACCTCATTTTCTTCAGTACCATATTATATACATTCTTGACTATTCGGTTCATATTTCGAGCAAGTGTGCAAGTGACTGTATTTATGCCTCTGCATGTGCCCTTATCTTGTAATCCCTACTCAACACACCAAGCTTGGTGCCACAGTGGTTAGCACACTGGACTCGCATTTGGGAGGACGACGGTTCAATCCCGCGTCCAGCTATCCTGATTTAGGTTTTCTGTGATTTCCCTAAATCGCTCCAGGCAAATGCCAGGATGGTTCCTTTCAAAGAGCATGGCCGACTTCCTTCCCCATCCTTCCCTAATCCGATGAGACTGATGACCTCGCTGTCTGGTCTCCTCCCCCAAAACAACCCAACCCGAACCCCCTACTCAACATATATGAAGTTGGCAGCATATTAGTCACAAGTTTCTTTGAATATAGGTTCTCAAAACTTAACCAAATTTGTGAGAACTTTGTCCCATTTAAGCTCTCCAAGCATTTCTGTTGAGATAAGTAGGGGCTATACTGATTTCTTATGATCCTAGAAGCATGTTGTGAATTTGTTATGCCTACTTGTTAAGGACTCCACGCATTGGAACAATACCCGGAATTGGTCACTCTAGTGTCTTGTATGTGATTTCCATTACAGGTGCATTGCATTTTCTTGAAACCCTTCCAACATTTTAACTCTTCAATCTGCTTTCCGTAATACTAGTTTTATGTGAAAGTCCCATTTTTAGTGCTTCTTAGTGTTATTCCTAAATATTTATTTCTTGTGACGTGCTGAAATGTTTGCCACTAATCTGAACGTAGTTCTTAAACACACACAAAATGGAAATTGAACTGAAAGAGCAACACTGACGTGCTGATCCAAAGAAATGGAATGAAATACATTCATGTTTATTTGGGTCATTAGCGGTACTGTGATCCACCTCAGTAGATAAGCAGTCAGCACTGTTGCCTATCATGCACAGGGCCCAGGTTAAATTCCCATATGAGAGTTCATAGTGGAAGGAGCAGGGTGAATACAGTGCCATTTGAGGAGCTATTTGAATGAAAAGTAGTAGTTCTAAGGTTTGGAAGGCTGATTGGCTGTAAGAGCAGTGTGCTGTAGGTCCTTTGGGCATGATCATATAGTATGAGCAGCTTTTGAATGTAGGAGCTGTGGATAATTGGTTATCAAAGTATTTGTAATGTGGGAGCTATAAATTAGCAAAACTGGGGGAAGGGGGGGGGGGGGGGGGTGAAAGGAGGAGGAAGACGCAGTAGCATCATTAGATGTCTTATTTTAGTGGTATTTTCAGCTGACATGAGATAAAAATGGTGGTTTTCACTCTGAAAAAATGCTAACCAAACAAAATTAGTTATTAAAACAAATAAATAAATTTGAATTTTGGCATATTAAGACTATTTTGTAAGAGAAAATGTGTTCTAAGGTAAAATAACCAATCTAAGACAGCTTAATGCAATATATTATGCAGAAAATATTGTAAAATAACACAGAGGTTGTACAAAAATTTGGTAACACCACATGAAATGCGTGTTGGAACATAAATGCAAATGTTAGCCAACCCCAAAGATTGTGCCATTGTATTTCACCACAAGTGGCACCTATGGAATATTCTCAATATACAGCAAGTGTTAGCTGTGGTCAGAAAAGTGATCTGTGTAGCTTAGTGTATTATGTAAATAAAATGAAAGCTTGGTAAGTCTTGGAATCTTTGTTTTTGAATATATTAGTGCATTATGTCAAAGATAGTGAATTCAAATATGGGAAGATTGGGCACTCATATAGTGGGTGCTTCCATAACCAAGGGAACTGAAGTGCTAGGTGTTTAAAGAGGCACCATATTGAAGATTTATACTACATACAGGGAAAGTATAAGTAACAACATGGACAAAAGTTTGTGAGTGATCATGACTGTAGAGTGATCATGACACAATCATGGAAAAGGATTGTGATGAGACATAAAGAGAACAACAGCTGCACAAATCACTGCAGAACTGAATGTTGCAGTTACGAACCCTGTCAACACAAAAACAACAAAAAGAGTGCTGTGTTTACAGGCAACTGTAGGGCAGGCAGGAATTCCAAAACCACTCATCAATGATGCAAATGCCCATTACAAGATAACATGATGCTGAAGCCATAAGACCTGAGCTGCATGATAATGGGAGTCATTTGATCATTCATGTTCCACACTGTTTCCAATTACTAGCCAAATTTATGTCCCAAGGGTGAAATGGACGAGAGGAGGGGAGTCTGAGATAATTCAGGCAGCCATAATATCGTGATATTTCATGGGCCCCATGGTCACTCTGCAAGGTCGCATTACTACCGAGGATTATGTAACTATTTTGACTGATCAGATCCATCCTATAGTATAATGTTTTTGCACCAATGGTGATGCCATGTTTCAAGGCGACAGAGCCTCTCTTCACACAGCTTGCATCATTCAAGACCAGTTTTGTCAACATGAATATGAATTGTTGGATCTCCCATGGTCAAGACAGCCGCCAGAACTCGATATTATTGAAACTTAGTGATCTACTTTGGAGAGAAGGATGCATGCTGACTATCCACCTCCACCATTGTGCCACTATTTTGCAAGAAGAATGGTATGACATCCCCTTGAAAACTGTATAGGACCTGTATTTATCCATCCAGGGACAACTGGAAACTGTTTTGAATGCCAGTGAGTTTCTTACACCACATTAAGGATGGTAATATGTTGTGTATGTGGTGTTCCCGTATTTTTGTCTATCCTGTGCAAATCGTAACGAAGTGCATAGTAACTTAAGACCGTGAACTTAGTCTGAGAAACTGTAAATATGAGAGTCGCATTGCCATGTGGTCTTTTTGGTCGTCGGCGTCATCATCGTTCTTGTCATGTCATTGACTCTATTGTGACTTTGGGCTAATGTGGTGGAAATTTATAATTTGTTGCGTTGCAGATTAAGTTTAACTGCTACAGACATACCTGCTGCATTTAGTGTTGAATGCAGCTTTGTCATCACCCAATACCTGTGCTAAGAGACCGCACTTCAGCCAATACCTTTCTACTGTTTTGCTGCAGGATCCGACTTAACTGTGCTGCATATTCGTGGAGCATTGGGCGTGACAATTTTTTGTGCTACTGGTTTTCACCACCCGTGATACATTATAAATACACTTACCCTAACAACTTAAATTTTTCTCTTTAAAACTCCTCTAGAAGTGACCCACTATATAGCCAAACACACAGTTATGTCGATATTGTGACATATTAAGAATTACATCATTCTTTGAGTTTTACTTATGATGTTCGAAGCTTATGTCAAAAGTGACGTGTCATTTCGGTAACTTGGTGTTCCGTCAGAATTACTCTACCATAAATCTGCTGTCCTACACATACTCATAACTATAATAACTCAAGTAAAGAATGAATTTATCAGTGATACCACTCAGATATATTGAGGGTCGTTGGTAATCACAGTAATACTTTTTTTGCTCCATGTTCGTTGATTCCATTCACAGATTTTCATAAGTGGTTGAATGGATACCACCAACGAAGTACTCAGCATCAGATTTTAAGAAAACTGTTTGGTGATAAAATTTGTTTCACATATTACACTGTTATCTACACCCGACAAAGGACTCCTTTGTTTTTGTCTTAGTTGCTGTGCTGCATCCAATTAAACAAAGCATTGCACAAAACTTAAAATTTTTGCAGAGGTAAAAAAAACATTGCACAGACATCGTGTATGTTTGCTTTAGGACACTGATTGCTGCGTATGAAATGTAGGTAACATTGAAATTGTATTTAAAGTTGAGAGCAGAGTGATATATATTACTATTCTCCAGATATTGGTTTTATATCTATAGTAGGGCTGCGTCCATTGTTCTGTCCATGCACAACATGAATTGTGTGGTCATAAGCACATTCACATTCTGTAAACAGTTCAAGATATTGAAACAAGATTTTTCACAGATGAAAGCCTTTCGAAGAGATGTGTAGATTGCTATATAACTAATACTCAAAACTTTTATCTATTGAAATACAGATGGATCCAATTTTTTTCAATGGAATGATATACTTTTGGTAACAGCATTTAGTATCTGGTCAAAAAAGAATACTGTGTCATTGCACACTTTAATATTTATGATATTCTATGCGGGATACTCAACTTTAATCAAAACCTGTGTTTGTGATGTCACAATATGTAATCACTAAGCAACTAAATGTTTTAATTATTTCAGTTTCCATCAAAGCCTTTTGTATTTTTACAACATTTAAAATGCTTTATACCTACATGTATTGATAAATAGCTTGCCAACTAATCTCTCCAACAACATTGTTGTAGTGGTCTTTACACGGAGGTGTCTGACACTCTTCAGCTTCTTTCATCCTGTGATACCAAGTACAAGGTATTATTAATTGCCTGTCACTATCTCCATGATTTCTTCTGCTGCACAACCATTTTCTCAGTAAAAAACAAAGTTGAAAATGGCAACACGAATAAGATTACAGTAGCAACAGCTCACAGACTGAACGGTGGAAAGCTCCTGAGCACTCAGGATGGAAACATGGCTACCTGGCTGCTAAGTGGATTGCATGTTAATGCATACGGAGCACACATATAGCCGAGTGGCCGTTTGTATTAACACATAGAGAGCACAAGGGCACAAGAAATGGAGCGTAAGTTTAAACATCTAGAGCACCTAACAGAAAAATGAAAGGTGCTTAAAAAAGGAACAAAAAAACCCTGGACAGGAGCAGCGGTGACATCCAGAGCAGTAAGTGGGTAAAATTACAAAATGTAATGAAAAGTGTCTTCTTCAGCTATTCTGAGTACCAACACATTCTGATACATAAGGTAAGTATTTCAGAATTACCTGCTATATTTCTGCCCCATCGCCTTCATTTGTGCCAAAACTCACCTTGATGAATAAATTATTTTTAAAATTACTAATTTTTGGATATACACAACCTGACAAAGTGAAGCATACAGAAGGGGAAAAGGATATGAAATGAAACTTTGCAGTCTTGGAGGGTATGAGATGTCATTTAATTACAAAGTTGAGTCAAATTTGCAAATAACTTAGCCATATGAGCCCACTTATCAGTTCATGTTGCACCCCCTCTGGTCAGGGTACATCCACTGATTGGTTTAGGAATGGTGTCATAAAGGCATTGTATCCCCTGCTGTGGCATGCTCTCCCACAACTGTTGTAATTGGTCATTGATATACTGCCACTGGGACGGAGTTGACATAGTAAATTCTATGGTTTATGTTCTATTGGGAGAGATCTGGGGATGTTGCCCTTTGGAGTACCTCATCATCACTCTGGCATTTTTTAGAGATTGTATTTGCCTTTGACTGTAAAGATTATTTATGACATGTGATGAATAATCTCTGCAGTCAGAATTGAACAAAAAAAATTGCATGACTGTGGACTCTAACCAGGAGAAATTAATAACTCAGACATTTCATAGACACACGTCCAGTGTGTGGATAAGTGTTGTCCTGTTGAAAAACAATACTACCTGATGCAGAAACAATCTGTGGGACACTGTTGCACTGTCAGAGTTCCCTCAATCACTGCCAACTGTGATCTGAAATCATAAATGATGGCACCCATACAGTGATGCCATGAGCAACACTGCTGTGTGTCCAAAATATTGATAGACTGGGAGCTCTCCCGAGATCACCATATTACTTGCCGATAATGATTATCTGGGGTAGTGCAGAACTGAGATTCACTGCTGAACACCATGTGATGCCATTCATCAGCAGTCTGTGGTTTTTGGCTACAACATCACTCCAAAAACAGTTGTTTGTGTTGTGTTAATGACAGCCTCCACATAGGACAGTAAACAGTTCTGTTGATGCCAGTCTCTGACCAATGGTGCAGCATGTCAGTGTTGCAGGCAGTCCATTACTTTTTCTCGGATGACAGGTGCAGATGCGAAGGGGCCATGATATGCTTGGTACACAATATGTTGAACGTTGATCCTCTCTTGTGCTTGGAACCTTGACAACAAGTATGCTTCCAGTCACATTCCCATGCAGTCCAACATTGGGCCACTGTCGCAACCAAATGTCGCTTATTTACCCTACCAGGCCTAGTAAAAACACCAACGTACTCTGATGCACACTCTACCTATCGTTTACACCCCTGTCAATGGTGTGCACATGTACAACTGAGTCTTGTGAGTGCTTCAACTTTTTTGTCAGGCAATGTGTATTTACATCAGGGTAGTGGCACAACATGTTAGAACATTACACATAAAGTCTGTGTCCCTTAGTGTAGTTCCACAGGCATGTTGTAATATCTGTTGAAGGTCGATGTTAGAAATCTCTCCTCCATAAACTGGGAGTTTTAGATGGCTTGCACTGGAAAAAGAGCTCAAAAGTTAGTTAAGTCTGAGTTCTTACAACACACATTGACCAGCTGTAAATGAGTGGTTGATTTCCTCATTTTTGTTTATGGTATCCATTCTGTTATTGTTATGTTATGCATTTATATTCCATATTGTTTATGAGGATAAGAGTGTTGGAAAGGAAGAAGAAATTATCAACAGCCTATTTTTCCAACCAATTACACACATTACAATCCAGCACAAATTACAGACTGTAGTAGCTGCATCAGAAGACATCTGCTGTTTTCAGTTTTCTGGTTTTTGCAATTTCTACATTAAGCAGTTGCAAAATGCCAAAGAAATTTCATTATACTCAGGTACCAGCATAAACTATCAATTATGGAACTGAATTTCTTTATGTACTGCTGGCCAATAAAATTGCAACAGCAGGAAGCATAGCAAATAACAAAATTTTACACACACTGTGTACTACAATGTAGTAGGAAAAATACATGAAGAAATTTGTAGGTGATTTTTGGGTATATAAAGTGTGAAATTTGGCACATAGGGATGCCAGCTCTGGTAGAAACAATGGCTCTAACCCAACTTGGATGACACATATTGGATTTGGGGACATTGTCACAGAATGCTTCAACTCAATGTCACAATTCATCAATCAAAGTGGCTGGTGAGTGACCATGTGCCAGTCTCTTGGCAGTGCATGGCCAGATATTTTCCATGGACGAGAGATCCGGAAGATGTGCTGACCTATGACAAGACAAGACCAAGACACATTCCCAGGCTATGCGCTGTTAACACCCCCTGGGCAGCGTGCATTTAGGCTGCTGCTGCCGGCCGAGCTGTCTCGGTCAGTCTCTCAATCTAAGTACCTCAGTACGTAACATTGGGACCCAGTTCGCATTGCACCTAGTGATAGTTGTCAGCTCACACCTTAGTTAGCTGTGAGGGAACATTAGTGATTGTATATAGTTGTGATATTGTCATGGACAAGATTCAAGAATTAGTATGTTAGTTGATTGCTGTTAACCACCGAACTTCAGATTGAACATCCTTGAAGTTACGTACTCAACTGGTTTCTGTAATAAAATTTATTATAACCATGGGTGCATTTTGTGTTTTAGTGAGAGGAAACCAGACACCCACCTATCATACCAGCCTCTCCTCATCCAGCCAGGAACCACAAAACATGACAGCCACAACAGACAGCATGGGCAATATGCAGTCTCACATTATCTTGTTGAAAGATAAATCCACAGAGACCTCGAAGATGGGCCACAACCATTGGCCTTGTATGTATTGCTTGTGGTCCAGCTATGTGAATAAGAGGTGATGGTGTTGTGTTCTCAGTGGCATCCCAGTACACATCACACCATGTGCTGGGTCCATATGATGGTGACAAATTCAGTCTGACAATGTTCATTTTTCTTGGATATATCCACCGTGATGCTGTATGCAAAACTGGGACTTATCGAAAAAGATGACATAATGTCACTCCAGTGCCCAGTTTTGTTGTTGGCGAGCCTCTCTGTTGTCATGTCAAATGGAGCTACAACACTCACTGTCATGCTGGGAGTCCACAGTCTTTCATACATCATCACACTATTGGTGTGGATATTTGTCTTACTGCAAATAACAAATTTTCTTTTTCAAGATACATGGCTGTACAATCCTGTATGGCTGAGCAAACAACATGGCTGTCTTCTTTAGATGCTATTCTCACACGAGGCAGACAGCAGGACTGTGGAATGATAAAACACACACACACACACACACACACACACACACACACACACTCACGCGCGCTTTACGTATCCAAGCCTGTAGTACAAATCAGGCTAACATCATATATGTTACATGGTGGAATTGCACTGAAATCTAATCATTTACATATCAAAGCACGTACTACAAATCATTCTGACTTGATGTGTATTACATGTCAGTTTCATTGTGTTGCAGTTTTAATGGTCAGCAGTGTAAATAAAACTTAACAACTACCTTAAATTCTTGGCAATTTACTGAACAACCTCGAAAACAAGCTATTTTTTTCTGTGCAAATTAGCCATCTCCAGGCTGAAGAAACAATGTCATAACTACTAGAGGTGGTTTCCTATTGTGTCATTTTATGATGTATGCAACTGGAATGCCTTCACTGTAAATCTTACACAATGCATATTTCAAACACTTGATATTCTTTTGATTTTTCTTTATGTGGCTGTATAATAGCAAACACCACTCGAGATTTATCTTACTTTATACGAAGGAATAACCAGAAAAACTTAATTGAGAGAAACTTTCATGTATTGATTTCTATGCATCAGTACCTGTTCCATGGAAAAGGTAAGATAGGCTACTAATTGGAGATATAGGTCTTTCACACATATAGCTCCAATGTCAGGCGCGTAATGGGGCCCCTTAGGGATATGGCAGCAAGAGAGGGGAAGAAAACCAATGCGCACTCCGTGTGCATACCGGGGGGAGTCATTCCAGATGTGGAAAGGGTCATTCCGGTTGCCATGAAGGGTACAGGGTGCACCCATCTGCAGGTGGTCGCTCATGTCAGAACCAATGATGTGTGTCGCTATGGATTGGAGGAAATCCTCTCTGGCTTCCGGCGGCTATCTGATTTGGTGAAGACTGCCAGTCTCGCTAGTGGGATGAAAGCAGAGCTCACCATATGCAGCATCGTCGACTGGACTGACTGCGGACCTTTGGTACAGAGCCGAGTGGAGGGTCTGAATCAGAGGCTGAGACGGTTCTGCGACCGTGTGGGCTGCAGATTCCTCAACTTGCGCCATAGGGTGGTGGGGTTTCGGGTTCTGCTGAATAGGTCAGGAGTCCACTACACACAGAAAGCGGCTACACGGGTAGCAGGGGCTGTGTGGCGTGGACTGGGCGGTTTTTTAGGTTAGATGGCCTCGGGCAAGTACAGAAAGGGCAACAGCTTCAAAGGGTGCGGGGCAAAGTCAGGACATGCGGGGACCAAGCAGCAATCGGTATTGTAATTGTAAACTGTCGAAGCTGCATTGGTAAAGTACCGGAACTTCAAGCGCTGATAGAAAGCACTGAAGCTGAAATCGTTATAGGTACAGAAAACTGGCTGAAGCCAGAGATAAATTCAGCCGAAATTTTTACAAAGGCACAGACGGTGTTTAGAAAGGATAGATTGCATGCAACCGGTGGTGGCGTGTTTGTCGCTGTTAGTAGTAGATTATCCTGTAGTGAAGTAGAAGTGGATAGTTCCTGCGAAATATTATGGGTGGAGGTTACACTCAACAACCGAGCTAGGTTAATAATTGGCTCCTTTTACCGACCCCCCGACTCAGCAGCATTAGTGGCAGAACAGCTGCAAGAAAATTTGGAATACATTTCACATAAATTTTCTCAGCATATTATAGTCTTAGGGGGAGATTTCAATTTACCAGATATAGACTAGGATACTCAGATGTTTAGGACGGGTGGTAGGGACAGAGCATCGAGTGACATTATACTGAGTGTACTATCCGAAAATTACCTCGAGCAATTAAACAGAAAACCGACCTGTGGAGATAACATCTTGGACCTAGTCATAACAAACAGACCCGAACTTTTCGACTCTGTAAGTGCAGAACAGGGAATCGGTGATTATAAGGCCGTTGCAGCATCCCTGAATATGGAAGTTAATAGGAATATAAAAAAAAGGGAGGAAGGTTTATCTGTTTAGCAAGAGTAATAGAAGGCAGATTTCAGACTACCTAACAGATCAAAACGAAAATTTCTGTTCCGACATTGACAATGTTGAGTGTTTATGGAAAAAGTCCAAGGCAATCGTAAAATGCGTTTTAGACAGATACGTGCCGAGTAAAACTGTGAGGGATGGGAAAAACCCACCGTGGTACAACAACAAAGTTAGGAAACTACTGCGAAAGCAAAGAGAGCTTCACTCCAAGTTCAAACGCAGCCAAAACCTCTCAGACAAACAGAAGCTAAACGATGTCAAAGTTAGCGTAAGGAGGGCTATGCGTGAAGCATTCAGTGAATTCGAAAGTAAAATTCTATGTACCGACTTGACAGAAAATCCTAGGAAGTTCTGGTCTTACGTTAAATCAGTAAGTGGCTCAAAACAGCATATCCAGACACTCCGGGATGATGATGGCATTGAAACAGAGGATGACAGGCGTAAAGCTGAAATACTAAACACCTTTTTCCAAAGCTTTTTCACAGAGGAAGACCGCACTGCAGTTCCTTCTCTAAATCCTCGCACAAATGAAAAAATGGCTGACATCAAAATAAGTGTCCAAGGAATAGAAAAGCAACTGAAATCACTCAACAGAGGAAAGTCCACTGGACCTGACGGAATACCAATTCGATTCTACACAGAGTACGCGAAAGAACTTGCCCACCTTCTAACAGCCATGTACCACTAGTCTCTAGAGGAATGGAAGGTTCCAAATGATTGGAAAAGAGCACAGGTAGTCCCAGTCTTCAAAAAGGGTCGTCGAGCAGATGCGCAAAACTATAGACCTATATCTCTGAGTCAATCTGTTGTAGAATTTTAGAACATGTTTTTTGCTCGAGTATCATGTCGTTTTTGGAAACCCAGAATTTACTATGTAGGAATCAACATGGATTCCGGAAACAGCGATCATGTGAGACCCAACTCGCTTTATTTGTTCATGAGACCCAGAAATTATTAGATACGGGCTCCTAGGTAGATGCTATTTTCCTAAACTTCCGGAAGGCATTCGATACAGTTCCGCACTGTCGCCTGATAAACAAAGCAAGAGCCTACGGAATATCAGACCAGCTGTGTGGCTGGATTGAAGAGTTTTTAGCAAACAGAACACAGCATGTTGTTATCAATGGAGAGACGTCTACAGACGTTAAAGTAACCTCTGGTGTGCCACAGGGGAGTGTTATGGGACCATTGCTTTTCACAATATATATAAATGACCTAGTAGATAGTGTCGGAAGTTCCATGCGGCTTTTCACGGATAATGCTGTAGTATACAGAGAAGTTGCAGCATTAGAAAATTGTAGCGAAATGCAGGAAGATCTGCAGCGGATAGGCACTTGGTGTAGGGAGTGGCAACTGACTCTTAACATAGACAAATGTAATGTATTGCAAATACATAGAAAGAAGGATCCTTTATTGTAAGATTATATGATAGAGGAACAAACACTGGTAGCAGTTACTTCTGTTAAATATCTGGGAGTATGCGTACGGAGCGATTTGAAATGGAATGATCATATAAAATTAATTGTTGGTAAGTCGGGTACCAGGTTGAGATTCATTGGGAGAGTCCTTAGAAAATGTAGTCCATCAACAAAGGAGGTGGCTTACAAAACACTCGTTCAACCTATACTTGAATATTGCTCATCAGTGTGGGATCCGTACCAGATCGGGTTGACGGAGGAGATAGAGAAGATACAAAGAAGAGCGGCGCGTTTCGTCACAGGGTTATTTGGTAACCATGATAGCGTTACAGAGATGTTTAGCAAACTCAAGTGGCAGACTCTGCAAGAGAGGCGCTCTGCATCGCGGTGTAGCTTGCTCGCCAGGTTTCGAGAGGGTGCATTTCTGGATGAGGTATCAAATATACTGGTTCCCCCTACTTATACCTCCCGTGGAGATAATGAATGTAAAATTAGAGAGATTCGAGCGCGCACGGAGGCTTTCAGACAGTCGTTCTTCCCGTGAACCATACGCGACTGGAACAGAAAAGGGAGGTAATGACAGTGGCACGTAAAGTGCCCTCCGCCACACACCGTTAGGTGGGTTGCGGAATTTGAATGTAAATGTAGATGTAGTGTTTGAATTTTGTTATTAAAGTATATAGAATGTCTCATCCTTTAATTTTCTAAGTTTCCTATCTTCCTATCAATGAAAGAGTTTTAAATAACGAAACCTGGAAACTTGTGCATGTTTTAAATTTGTGTTCTGGAGCTGTTGTTTGTATTCATAACTAGTAAGAAGATGCTGTTTTTGTGTTGTGCATAACCAAAACAAAACTAGTCCACACAGTGATGTTGGCATTCATGACAACACAATATAAGCAGCAAAGAGATCACTATAAAATTATCCAAAGTAAGTTCAAACACCAGGAAACATTTCTAAAGTGAAGACAGCTTTTAGAAAAGTGAAAAGAGAGAGAGAGAGAGAGACAGAGAGAGAGAGAGAGAGAGAGAGAGAGAGAGAGAGAGAGAGAAAAGAATCACAATGCCAGTTAGCTGTGGAAATGGAACAAATGATTGTTGTGTCAGAATATTATTATAGAGCATGTGGATCTTTATCTTTACAAATTTTATATGGTGCTTAAATTACAGCTTTCCAGAACAACATGTGTGAATTCAGTTCTGCCAGTGATTTCTGAATGAATAGGTATCAGGATACCTGCAGCCTCGATTTTTCATTCCTTCACATGATACCTGTTTCAGCCTTTTCCAAGAATGTGGACTCATAAAATACCACTATTATGCATCAGAAAATCCTCATTAGTATGCTGATCAGTATGAACCTAGATACCTTTCTTATATGGGCCTAGTATCACCAATTGTATTAACCAAGGCCGAATTATACAGCGTGTATTCTACAAAGGAGAGCAGAAGGCCTATTCAAGAATGATTTGTATGACAGATACTTGTGTGGTCTCCCCAATATGTGTTCTGGGTGGATTTCACCATGGGAGTGAAATTCTGTTAACATACTCAAGTGTAAACATTCACAGCTGGAGGCAAAAATGCCAGATTTCACTTCACATCAATATGTCACCCCACACACGCATAAAAAAAAATTTGACAAATTTTTGTTTTCTTGTTTACATTTTGAAGTGGCTGCAATTCAATGTGCAGAAAAGCTCCATGTGTGTTATTGAATTTTCCACTACTGATATGCCTTTGCATTTTGTAGCACTGGAAATTAACAGCTTGATATATCTTTAGTTATTTATTGGAGACAACATCCAGTTCAATAGTCGAGGGCAAGTTTAATCACTTTTTTAAAATCAAGAATCACAAATATTCACTGGGTCACTGTCCAAATAACATTCAGTACCCTGCATTGAAATATGTTGATTAAATTTCTGAGGAACAATCATTTTCTAAATCAAGTGTGTTTTTAATTAGCATTCCATTCTCATGAGAAGTCATAATACTTGAGATTTATGTATACATTAGTAAACATGTAATTCTTGGGTTCAAATTAATAACAAACGTAATTGTTGGGTTCAAATTAATAACAAACGTAATTGCTGCCAGTTGCGAAAGCTTGTAATTCTGTGTGTGTGTTTGTGTGTTTTGTTCATGTGCCTGTCTGCCGGCGCTTTCCCGCTTGGTAAGTCTTGGAATCTTTATTTTTAATATAAACATGTAATTCGTAACACATTTTTTGCACCTTAATGGAAGTGCCCGGACACACTTCCAATCTTTTTGCATTATGTGAAAGACACAATAAACAGAAGCTGTGTACTGTTAACACTTATGTTGTATACACAAAAATCCATCAGATCAATATGCTCTCTTCATTTCAGCTTATTTAGTTGATGTATACATGGTAAAAGGGGGCATGCAATATCTTTTTCGTAAATAATCTTTTAACACACAACTTAGAATTTTAGCTTTCATTTCAGCTTGATCATTCTCTAACAAGCAAATCCCTTAATCGGGCAGGTAGGTTAGAAAATTTAAAAAGGGAAATGGACAGGTTAAAGTTAGATATAGTGGGAATTAGTGAAGTTCGGTGGCAGGAGGTACAAGACCTCTGGTCAGGTGACTACAGGGTTATAAACACAAAATCAAATAGGGGTAATGCAGGAGTAGGTTTAATAATGAATAGGAAAATAGAAATGCGGGTAAGCTACTACAAACAGCATAATGAACGCATTATTGTGGCCAAGATAGATACGAAGCCCACACCTACTACAGTAGTACAAGTTTATATGCCAACTAGCTCTGCAGATGACGAAGAAATTGAAGAAATGTATGATGAAATAAATGAAATTATTCAGATAGTGAAGGGAGAAGAAAATTTAATAGTCATGGGTGACTGGAATTCGAGTGTAGGAAAAGCGACAGAAGGAAACGTAGTAGGTGGATATGGATTGGGGCTAAGAAATGAAAGAGGAAGCCGCCTGGTAGAATTTTGCGCAGAGCACAACTTAGTCATAGCTAACACTTGGTTTAAGAATCATGAAAGAAGGTTGTATATATGGAAGAACCCTGGAGATACTAAAAGGTATCAGATAGATTATATAATGGTAAGACAGAGATTTAGGAACCAGGTTTTAAATTGTAAGACATTTCCAGGGGCAGATGAGGACTCTGACCACAATCTATTGGTTATGACCTGTAGATTAAAACTAAAGAAACTGCAAAAAGGTGGGAGTTTAAGGAGATGGGACCTGGATAAACTGAAAGAACCAGAGGGTGTACAGAGTTTCAGGGAGAGCATAAGGGAACAATTGTCAGGAATGGGGGAAAGAAATACAGTAGAAGAAGAATGGGTAGCTTTGAAGGATGAAGTAGTGAAGGCAGCAGAGGATCAAGTAGGTAAAAAGATGAGGGCTAGTAGAAATCCTTGGGTAACAGAAGAAATATTGAATTTAATTGATGAAAGGAGAACATATAAAAATGCAATAAATGAAGCAGGCAAAAAGAAATACAAATGTCTCAAAAATGAGAGCGACAGGAAGTGCAAAATGGCTAAGCAGGGATGGCTAGAGGACAAATGTAAGGATGTAGAGGCACATCTCACTAGGGGTAAGATAGATACTGCCTACAGGAAAATTAAAGAGACCTTTGGAGATAAGAGAACCACTTGTATGAACATCAAGAGCTCAGATGGAAACCCAGTTCTAATCAAAGAAGGGAAAGCAGCAAGGTGGAAGGAGTATATAGAGGGTCTATACAAGAGCGATGTACTTGAGGACAATATTATGGAAATGGAAGAGGATGTAGATGAAGATGAAATGGGAGATACGATACTGCATGAAGAGTTTGACAGAGCACTGAAAGACCTGAGTCGAAACAAAGCCCCCGGAGTAGACAACATTCCATTAGAACTACTGACGGCCTTGGGAGAGCCAGTCCTGACAAAACTCTATCATCTGGTGAGCAAGATGTATGACACAGGCGAAATACCCTCAGACTTCAAGAAGAATATAATAATTCCAATCCCAAAGAAAGCAGGTGTTGACAGATGTGAAAATTACCGAACAATCAGTTTAATAAGCCATAGCTGCAAAATACTAACACGAATTCTTTACAAACGAATGGAAGAACTAGTAGAAGCCGACCTCAGGGAAGATCAGTTTGGATTCCGTAGAAATACTGGAACACATGAGGCAATACTGACCTTACGACTTACCTTAGAAGAAAGATTAAGGAAAGGCAAACCTAGGTTTCTAGCATTTGTATACTTAGAGAAAGCTTTTGACAATGTTGACTGGAATACTCTCTTTCAAATTCTAAAGGTGGCAGGGGTAAAATACAGGGAGCGAAAGGCTATTTACAATTTGTAGAGAAACCAGATGGCAGTTATAAGAGTCGAGGGGCATGAAAGGGAAACAGTGGTTGGGAAGGGAGTGAGACAGGGTTGTAGCCTCTCCCCGATGTTATTCAATCTGTATATTGAGGAAACAAAAGAAAAATTCGGAGTAGGTATTAAAATCCATGGAGAAGAAATAAAAACTTTGAGGTTCGCCGATGACATTGTAATTCTGTCAGAGACAGCAAAGGACTTGGAAGAGCAGTTGAATGGAATGGACAGTGTCTTGAGAGGAGTATATAAGATGAACATCAACAAAAGCAAAACGAGTATAATGGACTGTAGTCGAATTAAGTCGGGTGATGCTGAGGGAATTAGATTAGGAAATGAGACACGAGTAAAAGGAGTTTTGCTGAAGACGGTCGAAGTAGAGAGGATATAAAATGTAGACTGGCAACGGCAATTAAAGAGTTTCTGAAGAAGAGAAATTTGTTAACATCGAGTATAGATTTAATGGACAGGAAGTCGTTTCTGAAAGTATTTGTATGGAGTGTAGCCATGTATGGAAGTGAAACATGGACGTTAAATAGTTTAGACAAGAAGAGAATGGAAGCTTTCGAAATGTGGTGCTACAGAAGAATGCTGAAGATTAGATGAGTAGATCACATAACTAATGAGGAAGTATTGAATAGGACTGGGGAGAAGAGAAGTTTGTGGCACAACTTGACCAGAAGAAGGGATCGGTTGGTAGGACATGTTCTGAGGCATCAAGGGATCACCAATTTAGTATTGGAGGGCAGCGTGGAGGGTAGAAATCATAGAGGGAGACCAAGAGATGAATAACTAAGCAGATTCAGAAGGATGTAGGTTGCAGTAGGTACTGGGAGATGAAGAAGCTTGCAGAGGATAGAGTAGCATGGAGAGCTGCATCAAACCAGTCTTGGGACTGAAGACCACAACAACAACATATTACGCTCAGTATAACACTACCAAACTTACAATGAGAAAGAGATAAATATAACAGTTAAAAAAAAAAGAGAGATAGAGAACAAGTAGGCAGAGACTAAAAAATGTATCTTAAGGATTTGGGTAACAATATGATTAGATTACTAAGGAGCTACCACGAACAAACCATGTAATTCATTTTTAAAACTGGAGTAACTTATAACTTCACTGATATTACATGGCAAATTATTTCCAAGTTGAGAGCTTTCAATACCGAAGATCTTAGTACAAATACTTGTGTCATGCAAGGAGAATGAAACTGATTTGTAATGAAAGGGTCTGAAGTCTCGTGAATTTTGATGATGTATGAATGGTATATTTGACAACAACAACAAATATTTGTACTTGTGATTATGATGCTTAAAAGCATCTGTCTGTACTGTAGTTAGCTAATCTTGTCTTTGCAATCCCTATGGGAGCAATATTTATGGGTTATTATATATTACTAGATTCACCACTTAATGCTGGTTCTAGAAACTTTCTAGTATGCTATAATCGGATAGTATGCATGTATCTTCAAGTCTCTGCCAGTTCAGGTCTTTCAGCATCTTCATGACACTCTCCTGTGGGTCATACATACCTGTGACGATTTGTGCTGCCCTTCTCTGTGTCCATTCAATATCCACTGTTAGTCCTATTTGGTGCAGCTCCCACACACTTCAGCAATACTACAGATGGATTGCACAAATGTTCTGTATGCAATCTTCATTGTAAACTGATGACATTTCCCTAGCATACCAATGAACTGCAGTGTGTCACCTGGTTTACCTACAAGAAAGACTATGGGATCATTCCATTTTCTATACCTACAAACCATTGCACTGAGTTTATCAGTTCAACCTTCGTAGAGGGAGACCAAGAGATGAATACACTAAGCAGATTCAGTCTCAGGGCTGAAGACCACAACAACAACAACAGCTTTGGGAGTATGTTGTTTCCAGAAGACGGAAACAAGAAGGGCAAACTATAGTGTTAAATAATTATGTGAAATGTTAGATGTTTCACTATCGTTGTTATTTATGTACATTTCTTGCCTAAACCCTACTCAACAGTACATTGTTTTTTCATTATCCTGCTAAAGGTAAGATTTGGCAGTTGAGCATCTCAAATTTCCACTCATCATTTGTTTAATTGCCAGTGAGAATGGGTGCATCTCAACACTGCCTGTGATAATTATGTGAGGAGGCAGGTGTGGGTTAGTCAGTGTCATGTTTCATTGATCATTTGTTCAACTTTCTACTGAAATTGTATGGAATCAATCAGTTTACAAGATATTTACAGGCTTGAGTGTAATAGTGGATCCAACACCAATGGTTTTCATGAAAGACTGCTTTTATAAAAACAAATTGTTTGTAAAATAGAATCTGTGTAGAACAAACAAGTTGAAATTAGATTTAAATTTGTTATATTGTTTGGTAAATAATTAAAGATTTTGTATCTGCATATTGGATATCTTTCTGGTCTGCCGAAAGCTTCAGTAATAAAGGTTATTTTTTTCTTCTTGTTTTGTTGCTGTCAATGTAACTATTCTCAAATTGTGATGGATTATTTATGATGAATACAATTAGCAAATTTATATATCTCTTGCTGCCTGCCAAGAAACTAGCTTAAAACTCGTAACTTTCTAGCAAAGTGTCCTCTACATGAACCATTATTGAATGGGTACAGCATATGTCTTCATTAATGAAGAAGAAACAGCGACAGCTTGGTATTAAAATACTGCATTATACTGTATTAGTGTCTGGATGACAGCACTACACTGTCATTTGGCAATGAACACCTGTGAATCACGTCACACTGGTGACAGTCTACACTTTACTTTATGGTATTGTAGAGAGGTATCACTTCTTTATAATGGGATTGTATCTGTGTTCCAGTGGAAGGCTCATCTCCTCCACATTGAGCAGTTGGATTTCAGAGAAATTTATCCTTAATATTGAGTAAGTTGTTAGTCATTGACAAGGATGTTATTGAACAGGTCAATGAGACTAAATTCCTGGGGCTCTGGATAGCCTACACACTACAGTGGAAAACCCTCAGAGGTAAACTACTGTGTAAACTCAATGGCCTCTGCTGTGTCTGTAGAGTTCTCAGTGAAAGGTGTGACTTGACTATCATTAAAAGTATGTACTTTGCACTAGTGTACTCAGTGATCTCATATAGCATTCTTTTCTGGGGACCAATACACAAGCAAATTTTGTTATGCAAAAACAAATTGTCAAGGCCATGATTCATGTACCACCACGTGCACCTATCAATTTATTCTTATTTATAAATAAGATTCTCCATCTATTTAAATCAAACACCATTGGTGATTGAAGCACTCATGTGACAAATATGAGAATGAGTAAACACCGTGACAGTATGAGACACATATGCAGCATACTCGATAATTAATTACCTTGCTAAGTCAAAAATAAAACTCAGAAAGAATGTTACACGCGTATACTGCAGCACTGTTTTTATTCTTTTGAAGAATTTATGGAAGCTAACTTGTGTCACTTGTAACATTAATTCTATCCACAACTATTAACCACGATTGTGAAGGTGGTTAAATAATAATAACTCTCAAGTTGACCACTGTAATGTAAATGAAGCATGATTTCATGGATTAATAAATAAATAATAACTTCGCAAATGGATATTTATGCTAGGTTACAGGCATGATGGAATAGCTGCGCCAAGTGTTAAGCGAGCAAGTTCCTTTATTGAATCATGACACTGTGTTATACAACCTTATAATCAAACCGTGTGCACATTATTGTTGGACTCTGCGACATGTGGTATCATTTTATCTTACGTAATTTTAGAATATGCTACCCGACAATTGGAACAGCAACTGTTACGATAACGAAAAATAGGCACGGATGTTTTCCATTGCGTTCGAAATTTAGAGAACCCTTCTTTTTTGTGGTGGAACTACAAGCTTCAGCGGCTTAATACAATCTGTAACCTGTTTTATTTTGTATGTGTGTGTGTGTGTGGAAGGAGCACAAGTTATTTGACATGAGGTAACAGAACTGTCGGTTAAATGAACTTGTTCGCAAACCAGCCGCCGTTGCTGACGTCTCCTTCTGAGAGGATGCAAAAATATTGAGTATAAACATTTTCATTGTACGCCGCATTTTTGTCATGTATTGTTGCAGTTCCAAGCAAACTCCTCGAGACCTTTCGTGAACAGTTGTATCTTTGGCCGCAGATAAAAATGTATGTCTCATAAAATTAGAGACTTCGTAATTTAGTGTGCAGCATTTCATTCAATAATTGACATACAATACATTCTCTTGAAAACACATTTTGTGTTTCACTTAAATTAGCACATTCTGTGACGTGTACCTGCAGTGAGGATATCTTCGGCCTTTAAAATAGAAGTTATCTCAGATATAAAAAAGTTACGTAGCCACAGGTGTATGTCAAACACCAGTTACAGAAGCGCCTCTGATAAAATGTGTTAAAACTGGTGTGTACGTAGTTCGAGATTGAGTGACGTCGCTGCCAAGGTGTTAATTATTACGTTAAGCGTGATACGCGTGATCGGCAGTCTCTGCGGAGCTGCTGTCGGATGTGTTAGTCGTGTGTCATTGCGTTATTTGAGGTATATGATCAGCTGTTTGGAGTTTCCTGTCATCGGTTTTGTTAGCTTCTTATACCTGTTACGTCGTATTACGTGTGTGTTTGTACGCTGTTGTCCACTGTTTTTCGAGTTTGACTGATCACAGTGCACTGATAGTACTCCAGGTGACACCAATGAAATGGCATTTATGCTGCAAAGGAAAAAGTATTACAAGTTTCAGGTAGAAATCTGTGTAGAAGAACTGACTGCAGTACCTTTCATCAACGCAGTACTGTTTGCTAAAGTGAGACTACTAAATGGGGGAGGCTTCACCGAAACTTCTAGCAGGGAGGAAGTACGTGAACATACTGTGCAGTGGGCTGCAAAATTTCAGTTTGACTGTAAAATGACAGCTAACGCATCTACTGGCGTACTTAACCCATGTATCCTTCGAATATCTGTTCGCAGAGAAGTGAAAGGTGGTCGCTCATTTCAAAAGCTTGGTTTTTGTAATGTAAATCTTGCAGAATTTGCAGGTTGTGGTGAAATTGCAAGGCGGTATCTACTGGAAGGATATGGTACACACCAGAGACAAGATAATTCAGTGCTTGGTGTTTCCATCAAAATGAATTTGCTTTCAGGTGATATTCTGTTCAAGGTACCATCTGCATCAGCAAAACCCAGTCCTGTTACAAAACAAGACAACAATGAAACTGACAGCTGCGAAAGAGGAGCTACTCTTTCAAGTGGCCCCACAGCTAAGTCAGTAACAGGTGTGACACCAGCTAGTGGCAGCTTATCCAGAAAAAGACTGGGATTAACTTCATGTGAAATTGCTCCAAATGTTGAGCCTGTAGTTAAAGAAGGGGACAGGCAGATAGAGACTGTATCAAGCACTGAAAATGGTGAATACTCTACAGTTCGTCTTGAAAGTGGTCCAACATCAAGCAGTGTGAACAATAATACTAACTTGCATACTGTCAATGGCTATAGCCATCATCGATGGCACAGCAGCCCCAAGATATATAGACATGCAAGAAATTCCAGCACTGGTTTTTGTTTCAATGAAACTTCAGGACTTGACGAAACATCATCTTTAGATAGGCGGAAGAAGGCGGAACATGGAATTATTCGTGACAGTAATTCAGGTAGTGGAATTGATGCTGATAGTTTGATTGATGAACTTATTAGGTCAACCATACATGATCAGCCAAATGAAAATGATGAAAATTTGGGGTTGCAACTTTTTATAGCTAAAGATGGTTCAACTACCCTGGGAACTCCTAAAACCAGAAGTCAGGTACTTTCAGGAAGTTTGAAAGAAGTTGTAGTGAAGTCTAATCAAAATTAGTCTTAAAAACTGATAAATGTATTTGAACAGTGTTTCATTAAGTGCCTTATAATGTGTGCAACACATTTTCACAAATGTGAAGTGTATTTTTGGAAATGTGAACCATATTTCAGCTTGTAGATATTGTCATATAGTTCCTTAATGAAAAGTGATTTCGCTGTTTTCTGCCTTTGCTGTTATTTTGTTGAATGTGTTTTGTACAGTTAGTACTTCCTTCCAGAAAATGTACCAAATTACATTTTGTGGTTCTAAGTAAGTCTCGGTAACAGAAAATATTCCTGTCCTGTACTTTCCCAGCATGAAGAATGTTCTGGGAGATATGCTTTGAAGCGGAATGAAGACATTTAGACTTTACTGTTAAAATGTCAGACTCTGTTTTAACAAAATATTTATTGTCAAAATTCTGTGCAGTATTATCAATTATTTATGGTCTGTTTTTATTAAGTAACTTTTGTTACAGAATATTCATTTAGGTGAAAAATATTAAAATGTTCCTATTTCATACACTAGGTGTTTGGTTTGACTTTGTTTTGGCATATTTTGTAGATACCTTTTTATAAGTTACCACTATAGTTTTCTTTCAGCTAATAATGCAGTGAAATGAATGCATTGTTGTTCCAGGTATTTTAATCGGAAAAGATAGTTTGCATCTTGAGGATCATCATATTTGTTTTGTTTGAAGTAAGAAAAATTGAGTTTCTGGGTCAGTGAATTTCCCAAATCAGTAAGTGTAAACATGCCATAGGTTGCACATATACACAGCTTATTTGTTCACAAAACAACGATGATTTAAGTACTTGTGTGATACTGTTACCTAAGTACAACTGTGAAAATCATCTGGTCTGGAGTAGGAACCAACCTATGCCCTCGTTATTTGTGTATTCAGTAGCCTATTTGATTGTTATGCCAATGACTAAGTAAGCAGAGACAGTTGAAGGATATTTTTCCACATGAGCGACTTGTCATTTTTGTCTCCGTACCCTACCCCATCTCAGTTTTTCCTAACTGTGCAGTGACTCATGTCATACCTAAGAAATCTCGGGCAAGTAATGAGTTGCATTGATTACTTTAATTACAGTTCCAGAATTTAAGGCCTGTTAATATATGGAAATCTTTAAGATTTTCACAAAATTTCTGAATATCTGTTTTGTGAATTTGGGAGTGTCTGGTGCCTGTGATTTACTGACAGTGCGCTTTTCAGCTGTGAGTCATTGTGAAGCTCACAGAAGGTTGCACTGCTGTTTGAAGGTGATAATATCTTATTTATGAAAGGAGTGAAAATCTTCTCTATGGCCTTTGCTGCTGCGTTGATGGTCAGCACTCCTGTTTGATGAGTTGTCAGTCACTCTCATGTACACAGTTATGTTCCATATTAGATTGTCAGACAATTTCATTTTTAGGAATTATTTCTCAATGGCTATTGCCTTAAGCTGTGGTTTTTTTTTTTCACTATATATTGTTTAACACGTACATACTTGTGAGCTTCAGAAACTAAATGATAGTTAAAGAAGAAACAAGTACTACATGTAGTTGAAACTTAAGCTTTTGGTAGAAGATAAAGTAAATACTAGGAAAACTGAAAACATAACTTGGAGAAGTCACATAAAATCAAAATATATGGTAGAGACTGTGAGGAAACAATGAAAAATGCATTTTTTTTCCACTTACATTTTTCGTGTGGCTTCTCAGGTAGATCTGAGAGGTGTTTTGTCTTTGTGCTTCCTTCAGTTATCTCTGACAACATCCTCTACTACTTCTCCTTTGGTACCCAACAGTAGCTGTTGCCAGCTTTGATAAGTACCCTAGTATATGTAAAGTTTTATATAAAATTCAGCATAATTTTTTTCCCTCTCCAGTTCCATGTAGGCTCTAGTTCATGTTGTAATCCATTAGCCTTAAGTTCTCTTTGGTACAGGTGAATCCTAATGAGACATATCGCTTTCAATTATCTACAGGGTGACACTTATTGAAGTACATGGAATAAATTCATAACTTATGAATGGTTTGCATTAGGATGTTCACGGTTGCCATGGAGCATAATGGGAATTAGTATGTGCATGTATGGTTCGGTTAGCAATGAAGCCTACTTTCATTCGAATGAGTTCGTCAATAATCAGAAATTGGAGGACTGAGAATCCACATCTCATGATCAAGAAGGCTCTGCACCCTCAACACGTGGCTGTGTGGTGTGTGATTTCCTGTCACGGAATAATCGGTGCAATATTCCTTGATGGCACGGTGACTACCGAATAGTACGTGAAAGTTTTGTTAGATGATCCATCCCCATTATCCAAAGTGACAAGATGTAGTTCATGCAAGATTGGGCTCGACTCCATCAAAGCAGGAGAGTGTTTTTGTCCTGGAGGAGCACTTTGGGGACGGGATTCTGTCTTTAGGGTACCCAGAGGTCACTGGCAAGGGCCTCATTTGCCTGCTGTACTCTCCAGATATGAACACATGTGACTCCTTTTTGTGGGGAAGGTGTACAGCAATAACCCCAAAACCATTGCTGAGCTCAAAACAACCATTCAGAAGATCATTGACAGCATCAGTGTTCCAATTCTTCAGTGGATCATGCAGAATTTCACTATTCGTTTGCACCACATCATCGCCAACTATGGCAGGCATATCGAATATGTCATAACCTAAATCTGAATATCTGTAGTGACATTGACATGTTGAATGATGTGTGTGCTTGCTGTAGTTAGTAACTAATTTATGTTTTCTTTCATATGATTCAATAATAGTTACCCTGTAAATTCTGTACACCTTATAAATTGTACCCAGTAGTGATATTACAGCCTAGAGCAATAGTTACTTACCTGGGATTAAATACCATCTAAAGGGTAAACAAAAATTTTCCAAAGAGTAAAAACAAAAGGGTTCAGTATTCCAAAGACTTAACACTAATTACATGTATTAACGATTCTTAAATTTTTCCAAACACTGATGGTTACAGCATGTGAAACAAATGCATGAACATATTCCTCAGCCCCAATTGGAGCTGCATTTTTCTGTTTTATAAGCACACATTTACCAGAGTATTTTATACCCTTGTATTATCGTCTTCAGTAACTTGTGTTGCTGTATATCACAGTTCTTTCTTACTAACAGTGAAAATATGATAAAAATATTTTCTTTGGCATGGAAAGGAATGAGAAAGTTAGCAATGGAAGATTCTGTTGGCTAGAGACTATTAATGGAACAAAGAGGGGATCTAAGTTAATGTAGTAGATTTGAGAAAAGTATAGAAGGTGGATGAACAACTTCTTGTTGAAATACATGTTGATGGTTTGTGATATATCCTCAAGCCACCAAGTGTGAAAGCCAGTTTAATTACTTCAGAGATCCCCTTTGTGTAATTCCTTCTCACAGACTTTTCAGCTGGGCTTTTCTGCACAATGTTATTTCTGACTGATCTATCTAGGCATGTCTCTCCACCTTAGTTTCTCTGCGTGTTGTATACTTAGGGTAGTTAGATTCAGTTTGTCTAAAACTGTCTCCCTTAGTGTTATTACACAAGGATTCACAATCAAAGGAAGACTAGAATGAAAATTTCACTGTGCAGCAGAGTGTGTGCTGATATGAAACTTCCTGGCAGATTAAAACTGTGTGCCAGTCCGAGACTCAAACTAGGGACCTTTGCCTTTTTGCAGGCAAGTGCCCTAACATCTGAGCTACCCAAGTATGACTCATGACCTGTTCTCACAGCTTTCATTCTGCCAGTATCTCATCTCCTACCTTCCAAATTTCACAGAATCTCTCTTGCAAACCTAGCAGAAAGGCAAAGGTCTCGAGTTTGAGTCTCTGTCCGGCACACAGTTTTACTCTGCTAGGAAGTTTGATATCAGTACACACTCCATTGGAGAGTGAATATTTCATTTTGGAAACATTCCTCAGGGTATGGCTAAGCCGTGTCTCCATCATATCCTGTCCTCCAGAAGTGCTAGTTCTGCAGGGTGTCGTGTTTGGGTAGCTCAGATGGGAGAGCACTTGCCTGTGAAAGGCAAAGTCCTGAGTTCAAGTCTCGGTCTGGCACACAGTTTTAGTCTGGCAGGAAGTTTCAAAAGAGGACCAGTTTATTCTGATTCTGTGCATCTGATGTAATGCCCTTACCAACAACCAGTGAGTGTTCAGTTGCATACAGTGTGTTCTATTTTTAAGGTCGATATCAATATGGCCTTTGATCATGATTACAAGTTAATTAGTGAGTTATTCTCTATAAAGTTATTGTGTAGACATAGCTTGCAATGGCAATTAGCCACTGCAGTACATCATTAACGAATGTACATGATACTTAAAAATAGAAGATGCTGGTCCAATTACAGATGTTGTCTGGTCTGAGTGCCATGTAACAGCTTCATACTTGCATTGCTGTTATTAAGAATGTAACCTCACTACTCTGCATTTACTATAATATTGTTAATTATATCAATAGCTTGTTTCTTTTTATGAGATGTGGTCCTCTTTTCTCGGTTTATAATATCAAAGGCATAGTAAAATTTACAATAGAGCATCACAGAAATGCTCACCACCCTCCAGTGGAAGAAACAACAAATAGGTTTCTGCAGATTGAGAACCTTACTTTCAAAATTATAAGAACCCAAATTCCAGTATAAAGAAATCTAGTACTTTTGCAACTTAAATCTTGCAAGACTGTGAAATTAGAAGAATTTGGAGTTATACACAATGGAATTGAAAACCTTTCTTCCCATGCAAAAAAAGAAGGAAAATTGCTGTTGCACTAAGTACACTATTCCATACATGATATGGTGGCTTGTGGAATGTAAATGTACATGTAGATGATCACTACAGCTGCAGGAATTGCTGTTTATCATCTGCCGAGTATAATATTAATAATATGTATAGAGAGTACCAATCACAAATGCTATCATCTTCTGTAGACCCAACCAAGGTGGAGAACCTTCAGGGTTGTGGAATGACCAAGTTATGCATTAACAAGACAGTAAAATTATAGAAACCTAATCTGTATAGTGAACTGGCAATAACCCATTAGGATACTACTTAATGCTATTCATAAGTATTATTTCGGTGAAATCATGGGAATTAAAAACAAAGCTGCTACCTTTTCACTTACACCACATAGCTTCTCTGCTTTTTATGTCTTTATTTACCTTATTACAATGGTATTTCAAAAATATGAAAATCGTTTGAAATATGTGAAATTGATAACTTTCAGAAGTATGTGCTCCTCTTTGCAAAAGAGAGGAAGTAGTTGGAGGGGAAGAAATACTAACAAGCCTATGATCAGTTAATACATTTATCTTTTAAGCTTTTACTGTTTAAATGCTCTGTTCTCTGCTTATAAACTAGATCATTAAGACATTGTATAAAAATGCTTTGGTGAACTTTATGCTCACTTATGTAATTGTTGTTCCATTGTGGCACAAAATTTGGCAACAGTCTTTCAGCTGCTGCCAAAGGCTGTATTATGAACAGCACAGTATGCAATGAAATTCATCAGAATTACAGTTTACTTGTTTTAAGTCTCTGTGGTATAACAATGAACCATTCCTAAAATGTAACAGTCTTTGGCTATAAAAGCTCTTAAGTATTTTGTTAAAAAAATTAGAAGAAATTTCATTATTTAATGATATATATAGTAAATGGTATGATAAGGTGAAGCTGTTAGCACCTTGAATGTTGGTGTGAACACCACAGAGCTTTATTAGGCATGGTGCTGTTAGAGTGGTAAGCCCTTGCTCTCCACAGATCTGTGAATGAACTTAACATGGACTCCAAACTACGGTGTAACTTGGTAGCTTTCACATTAGCATACATTGATATGTGACAAAATCATATGCCTGACTAGTATCAAACCCCATACCTTTAGATCTGTAGCTTGGTACTTCATTGCTGAACCACACTACAGGACGTGAGCATTTGCTTATGAGTTGCTGAAACAAGGGAAGCTGTATCAAATAAGACATACATGTAACCTGCAAAAACGTATTTTCATATCTAACATTCATAGCCTTTCTGTCAAGGCTGCTCATGAGGAGGAGGAGACATGTTCAGGTGCTGGAGGGAAGAGAAGCGTATTCAGAGTCTTGTGTTAACAGATCTGTGGAATGCTGGAAAGGTGTTAGTGATAATTGTTTCATTTCTAATACTATCTATCCCCTTGAGCATGGCATTTGCCTGGAATTACATGAGACACCTAATTTAGGATGGCTAGTGCTGGATTAGATACTACGACTAAGTCCTCCATAGGTGAACCTATTTTCATACTTTTCAAAGCATGTTAGCAAGTTACAACTACCATAATTCAAGTAGACTTAGAGACAAACATTTTTTATATTTATTTTAATCAATTACCCTTCCATAACACAATTATTGGGAATAGGAGTGTTGTTGGAAATGTGTGGTTTTTGTTTAACAGCCTTCAACTCTTGTGGAAACTCACTGAAAATGTGTGTTATTGAGTGTTACACATCTTATTTTGGACAGTATTATAAGTGCCTGCAATATCAAGAATGTTCCTCTGATTGGTCAGCTTCAAATCTCATTAAAAAGTGAATGTATTGGAATGTCAATGCAAAAATCACGTAATGAGCTTCATGGTTTGATGGTGCAGATGGGCCTGATGGTTTGCTTACAGATTAAAATGAGTCTTTATCTGAACTAAGTTGCCCTTAAATATAATCCTATGTGACACCAAGGAAAAAAAGTATGTGAAGCAAACAAGTTTCAATTACATCACTGGTACTGGCTGTTAATATTCTAAAAAAAAGGTAAGTTGATAGTCCTTTTCTACCTTAAACCATATTAAAAATAAAGATTCCAAGACTTACCAAGCGGGAAAGCGCCGGCAGACAGGCACATGAACAAAACACACAAACACACACACAGAATTACAAGCTTTCGCAACTGGCAGTTGCTTCGTCAGGAAGGAAGGAAGGAGAGGGAAAAATGAAAGGATGTGGGTTTTAAGGGAGAGGGTAAGGAGTCATTCCAATCCCGGGAGCGGAAAGACTTCCCTTAGGGGAAAAAAAGGACAGGTGTACACTCGCACGCACACACACACACACACATATCCATCTGCACATACACAGACACAAGCAGACATATTTACATCGTTATTTAAACCATATTAAGATTGATTTATTATTTTGTTTTAGTTATTTGAGACGACAGCATCTTCCTCTTGTGATAAAATGCAAGTACATGGTTTTGTATTATCCGTGCATAAATAAATTGTTCAAATAATATTTATTCGAAAACTAGGAACTTAACCCTTGGCGTATGACCTATACAAGCTGATTACTACTGTTGGTACAAGGTATTAGAAAACAAAGTTTTATTGGGAAGATATACAAATTGTGAAGGCAAAGTTAATTTAATGCCCAAAAGAAGCAGAGGGTTAAAAGGTTTGATGAAACTATAACATGTTCCATTTCAGTCAGAGCAAGTGGAATGATTTAGACCATTTGGTGTGATAATTGATGATTTATGGAGGTTGATGGGGGGAAAAAAGAGCTTTCATACTTGGTTGCGTGCTGCACAGAGTGAAAGCTTATTTTAATAAGATGACTGCATCACATTTAGCACATGAAACTAAGGAAGTTTTGGTTAGAGCAATAACTTGTTCATACCTTGAGAATGTGACACATGAAACGTAACACGAAATTCCAGATTTTCATTTCCTTAGCTTAGAAGGTATTTGTAAACTCAGTGCCTGGATTATTGGAAGTGATTTTCTTCGTATTAATTGGTATTGTTTGAAAGGAACAGGAGAAAAATAAGCAAATAAAAAATGTTAGCTGACTCTTCCGCCACTTCTTAGTAGAACAACATATTAACAGGTGAAAATCACTATATGTTGTATGTTTCACAGGATTACTTACTGGTTTTTTGTTTGTAAGCCAAAAACCATTTAACTTGAATTATTGAATCCTGTAGAACATGAGGGGAAAAAAAAACCTTTCTGAATATTTACTTGAAAAATGTTAACTCCTTTAATGAAAGTGTTGTTAAGAACATAATTTTTTGTATAATACATCATAAACATTACAGAGCGGTCAAAGAATTTGCATAAGATAAACTCTGTGAAATTTTGTCTCTAAGATAGGAACTGCCTGTATGAACCATGCACCTTTTGAGGTGGGGTGACGTGTATGCTTCAGTGACACAGGTAACTGTACCTAAGTGCAACCAAAATTAAGAGGTGTCTCTCAAGAAACCACATCAACCTATGGATCCTGAATAGAGGCAACAGCCTTTCAGTAGTTGCAGTGGATGATTGATCTGGTCTTGTAACATTACCAAATGTCTGACTATGCTGGTACTGTGAATGGCTGAAAACAAAGGGAAACTGAAGCCATTGTTTTTTGCCCCCTGATGCCATGCAGCTCTACTGCATGGCTTAATGTTGACTCCATCCTCTTGGTTGAAATGTTCTAGAGGTAAAATAGTTCTCCATTTTGATCTCTATGTGGAGACTACTCATGAGGATGTCTTCGTCAGGAAACACAAAATATGTTTCATGGGTCAGTGTGTAGAATATTAGATGCATTAATCTGGTAGTTAAGTTAGAGAATAGCGGTAATTAGTGAAATGTGGTGGTAGCAAGAACAGGACTTATGGTGAGGTCAGTATAGTGTTATCAACACACAATCAAATAGGGACAGTCCTGGAGTAGACCTACTAATGAAAAGAAAATAGGAATATGAGTAAATTACCTCAAACATCATAGTGAAAGCATTATCATAGCAAAAATACATGAAGTGAACATCCACCACAGTACTAAAAGTTTATATGCTAAGTGGTTATGCTAATTATGAAGAGATTGAAGTAATGCATGATGACACAAATTAAATTATTGGTAGTTAAGGGAAATGGAAAGTATAACTGTGATAGGTTATTGAAACTTGATATTAGGAAAAGATGGCAAATAGTAGGAGTACATAGACTGGAGGAAAGGAATGAAAGAGGAAGGCATCTGGTAGAATTTTGTACAAACATAATTTAAACATCGCTAATACTTGGTTCAAATACTGTGAAAGAATGTTGTATATTAGGAGGGGACATAACACTGGAAGGTTTCAGATAGGTTATATTGGTAAGACAGAGATTTAGAAAGGAAATATAAAGCTGTAAGACATTTTTAGGAGCAGATGTGGACTCGGCCGTAAATTATTTATTGTGAACTGCATATTAAAGCTGAAGAAATTGCAAAAAAAATAGGAAATTAATGATATGGGACCTGGATAAATTGAAAAAAGCAGCCCAGATAGTTCAGATTTTCAGAAGGAGCATTAGCCAATTTTGGACTTGAAAGAAAGAAATAAAATAGAAGACAAACACATATCTTTGAGAGATGAAACAGTGAAGGCAAGAGATGATCACATAGGTAGAAAGACAAGGCCTAGTATAAATACTTGGATAATACAGGATATACTGAATTTAATTGACAGGAGAAGAAAATATAAAAATGAAGCAGGCAAGATATACAAGACAGGAATAATATCCCTTGATTGGAAGAAGAGTGTAATAATTCCAATTCCAAAGAAGGGAGGTGATAACAGGTGTGAAAACTACTGAAACATCAGTTTAATTAGTCATGGATGAAAATTATTTGCAGAAGAATGGAAAAACTGGCAGAAACCAGCCTCTGGGAAGGTCAGTTTGTGTTACACAGAAATATAAGAAATGGAAAGCAATACTGACTCAGTGTCTAATCTTAGAAGAAGGTTGAAGAAAGGTGACCCTGCATTTATAGCATTTGTACATTTAGAAAAACATTTTTATAGTGTTGTGTGGAGTACACTATTTGAAATTTTGAGGGTAGTGGGGATAAAATATGGGAGTGAAAGGTCATTCACAGTATATTTAGAAACCATCCTGCAGTTAAGAGTTGAAGACGTAAAAGTGAAGCAGTAATTGAGGAAGGAGTGAGACAGGGTTGTAGCCTATTCATAGTGTTAATAGGCCTGTATACTTAGCAAGCACCAAAGGAAACCAAGGACAAATTTGGAAAGAGAATTAAGGTCTGGGGATCTGGGGAGAAGAACTAAAGACTTTGAAGATTATCATTGACACTGTAACTCTGTCAGACAGCCGAAAATTTGGAAGAGCAGTTGAATGGAGTGGACAGTGTCTTGAAAAGAAGTCATAAGATGAACATCAACAAAAGTAAAACAAGGGCTGTGGAATCTAATCAAGTTAAAATCAGGATATACTGAGGGAATGAGACAAGGAAATGAGACACTAAAATTATTGTATGAGTTTTACTATTTGTACAGAAAAATAACTTGACAGCCGCTGAAGCAGAAAGAATATGAAATGCAGGGTGGCTATAGCAAGAAAATGGTTCCTTAAAAAGTATGAATTTGTTAATATGTAAAATCAATTTAAGTGTTAAGAAGTCTTTTTCAAAAGGTATTGAGTGTACGTTCATATGGAAGTGAAACAAGGGCAACAAGCTGTTCAAGCAAGAAGAAAATAGAAGCTTTTAAAATGTGGTGCTATAGAAGAATGCTCAAGATTTGTTGATCAAACAACTTATGATGCACTAAGTTTAATAGGGAAAAAATCAAATTTATGGCACCATTTGATTTAAAGAATCATCCTTGGATAACAAAAAAAAAGTGTTGAGGAGCTGAAAAATCTGTGACTGTTCTTATTTGCTCTGAATGAAGGGTGGACCCCATCATCATTAAGCAGGTGTCGTGAGATTTTTGTTTCTTGTACAACAAAGAGATGCTTCTTTGGATTCAGATGGAGGCCTGGAGTCTGTACACACAACAACACAGTTGTTGGCAAGCTTAGATGTTCTTCACATGTCTTCAAAAAAACGGCATTGTCATCCAGATACCAGAATTGTTGAAGCAGGTTGTCCACCGTATGCTTGAAGGTTGCTGGAGCATTCCAAAGTCCAAACAACAAAGCTTTGAACTTGTAGATACCATCAGTCTTTTCCCAGTCAGTCTCATTGACCTCAGTCTTTCAGTAGTCTGTCTGCATGTCCATAGTTGCTCTTTTCAGGCAGCTTAAAATGCCAGCAGTGTGGGACCCTGGGTAGACATCTATTTTCTTGATTTTGTTCAGTCATCAGTAGCAGTTGACACAGAAAATCTGTTAGCCATTCTTTTTCTTCACAAATACCACAGGAGAAGACTAAGGAGCCTCTGGAAGTTCAATGATGTGATCTTGCAGTATCTTCTCCACTTGCTACCACATTATGCATCATTCAGCGGGCAACACTATATGATTGTTGGCCAATTGGTGGATGGTCCGCAGTGTTGATAGCATTTTACCATGAGCCATTTGGTCTGCCTTTTCTCTACCCCAGATTTGTAAGAATCCAAAAATTTCTGCAGAATGACTAACACTCACTAGTGTTATATCTCATTCAAGCAGCTTGATAGTAACTTCTTCCACTGTGTTGTTAACAGATCATGATTCTTAAGCAGTGGTGCTGGGCTGCTCTACCTAGACTTCTCTGGTTGTTCTTACGCACATAACTTTAGGCATGAGTTGGGGCTGCTGAAGACAGCTAGTGATCCAAAATGCTCCTTGACCATCTGGAGTGCTTATGATTGTCCTGGTGCGTTTATTTCTTTTGTGAGCTTGAGTAGCTTTTTGCAGTCAAAAAAACCTTCACAGTTTAACTTGTCTCATTTACGATAATGGGATAACAAAGTTGTCTGCAGTGAACAACTGCCCGAAGCAATCTTTATTATGAATGCTTACTGGAAAATCTTCATCAGTCCTGAGGGCTGATCTTCCACAGGCTGTGACTGCTTGTGATGGCTGCAAGATGTCCCATCCAAGAATAAGTACAGTCTGTTACAACTATGACCACCTTCTGTTAAAACAACAAATTTGAAGGGCTGTGTTTTGTCATTGATAGTTATTCTTGTATTACATGTTCCTGTCAGCTGGATGTATTTCTCACTTGTAACCTTCAGCACAATCGCTTCATATCATGGAACATATTCATCATTAATTAGTGGTGATAAGCATTCAACATTACAGGAAAAGAAGCCCGTTGATGAGATTTCCTGACATCTTGGTAACTGTCATCCATAGAGGTTCGTAGATCGTTGGCTCCCTTAGTTTTCCTGATTTTAACAAGTAAGTGAGCAGCTGGTACCTCTGTATGGTGACGGGAGGGCTGTGGCATATTAGAGAGCAACCTTGTCAAGGGCATTGTGATGGGCTTGTCCAATAGTTCAACTATAATTGCCTGCAATTGACCAGTGTGAATCAGATTGTTGTGATGGTTGACATGTTGCAGTATAATACTTGTCAAATACTTGTCTTCTTTCTCTGAAGTAGTGTAAATGTGTCTAGAACATCCACAGTGGAAACATCCTGACATGTTGTCCTCCATCCTCCAAATTTCTGTTCATATGCGGGGTGTTATATTGTGTGACAAAGCAAGCTGGGATATTTTTACTTCGCCTCTTGGTTTGCCATCTGCCTCCTTTAAACTCATTTTTGAATTAATTACCATTAACATATGTGAGTATAATCTGCATTTTCATAAAAGAGAAAGGTTGGCCCTCAGTTTTAAGAACATAACACCAGATCTAATTTTGTACTTAGTTTTATGGAGATGATTGATTTTCTAATTTATTTTGACTATTGCTAGTTAATACTGATGCTATAGGGTGAAATCAGTAATTGTTTTGTAACTTAAATTCTATTGTCGACTTATAAACAAATATAAATTCTGTAATATTTACAACCATTTGGAAGATAAAACACTAGCATTCTTTTAAGTATTTATTTGGCTCTATTCAAAAACATGTTAGCAAAGCCAGCCCTTAATTAATTCCAAAGTAATTAACACTTTTTCCAAAGTATTGTTTGCATAAGTATATTTGTTAATTTCATGATTTAAACAAATAATTTGGCCTACATCGTGCAGTAGAAGAAACTGTTAAAAAGAACCATTTTTTTATGTAGTCAGTTAATTTAATGAGTTAAGTTTTAATTGTAATTTCTGTAAATCTAACTTTGAACAATGTGTAGTTTCAGGACCTATTATTGTGATGATGTACAGGGTGTCCCAGCTATCTTGTTCACCCAAAATATCTCTAGAACAATAACAGCAATTGGAAAACGACTTTCACCGGTATCAATGGAGGGCTGGGGCCCATGAATGTACATATTTGGAAACATTCTAAAACAAAAGCATATGTGTTTTTTAACACAAACTTATGTTTTTTTTTTTTAAACGGACCTCCTATATTTTTTCTTCAGCAATCCATAGCATGACAAAGCACATACACAATGGCGTTGATTGCATCGCAATATTCCCATTACATCCCGAGATATTGAGATACGAAGTTGACGCTTGAAACACCCAACATGTGCTGCTAGCGCACGTCCTGAGGCTCAGGCGTGAACCCCATGCTGCCCGTAATCGCGATGTGATTGACAAGTAAGTGTCCCTCTTGATAAGTATGGAGGTGTGATTACACATGTCAATCACATCGCGATTACAGGCAGCATGGGGTTCACGCCTGAGCCTCAGGATGTGCGCTAGTAGTGCATGTCGGGTGTTTCAAGTGTCAACTTCGTATCTCAATATCTCGGGATGTAATGGGAATATTGTGATGCAATCAACGCCATTGTGTATGTGCTTTGTCATGCTATGGATTGCTGAAGAAAAAATATAGGAGGTCCACTTAAAAAAACATAAGTTTGTGTTAAAAAACACATATGCTTTTGTTTTAGAATGTTTCCAAATATGTACATTCATGGGCCCCAGCCCTACATTGATACCGGTGAAAGTCGTTTTCCAATTGCTGTTATTGTTCCAGAGATATTTTGGGTGGGCAAGATAGCTGGGACACCCTGTATAAGAGCCCAATTTTTGGTCATGAGACAGTCAGTCCACAACCGAGTTTCATGTGAGGAAGCTGTGTTGGTTAGAACTACAATACATCAACTTAACATTGAAATAAGTTTTACACCAATAGGCCATGTGCTAAAGCAATGACAGTGTGTGTTCAGTTAGTTTGAAAGACTGTGAATTGTGGTCAGGCTTTTACTGCTCGTAGATGTTCAACAGTACACTATTGTAGCAGTATGTGGATGTTTGCGTGCAACGTATTAATGAGGCTTATCGAAAGTTAAACAATAGTGCACTGGCCATATAACTGTGTAATATGGGGGGGGTGATATGAACAGTGAAAGTAAAAGGCTGTGAAATGCAACTGTGCACCTGTCAGCTACATCATTTACAGTAGACAGTATTTGTACTTCCACAATCCATTTTTCATCTGGTATGACACCAAGGACAGCAAATGAAGAGTTAAAGCAGGCGAGTGTCGTCACAATTTGATGGAAGAGTTGATTGTGTCTATGTTGATCAGATGCTGGGTTGCATTTAATGGCTGTGGCAGATGTCCAAGATGGTGAATACCATTCTTCATGGCACATTTAAGTGGTGGTGAAGATTGGTACTAAAGATCAGTACACCTCTTTTTCAACATTGTCTGTTACTTCCTGACATATGGGGTTGACATTCATGGCTGTTATCTCCATATCTATCAGTCCAACATTTCTGGCTACCAGAAACTGCTGAATCTCTTCTCTTACTATCTGACGTGTGAGAGAGGTGAGGTCGTGGTGGTCTTCCATAACTCTTATGTGGACCACACTTGGGAATTGGACACACCTGTTTCTTCCAACTCTTTTCTCTTGCAGCTCTTCAAGGCAGTGTCACCACTTGATGAATTCGTCAGTTGTAACTCCCTTCACCAAAAGAGTGTGGTACATGTCTTCTGCTACTCCTTGCCTCAAACATGATTTTATTGATTTTTTAGGGCCAAACCATTGTGTTGTTTCCCATGATGCTGGGGCTGTTATTCAGTTGTTGCTCTACTAAGTGCACTTGCTGCTGATTGTCATAAAACGTTTTCTTCAGTTTGACATGGAATTTGGCCCCCCTATTGATCTTACCTTCACTGTTCTTGAACCATTGCTGGGTTGTGCCATTCAAATAGAAGATTGCATTTGCCAAACAAATCACAACATCCCTCCTGTGTGTTTGGTGACTTGGCCAAGTCCTTCAAGCCACTTCTTTGGGCCCTGGAAATTTATGATGAATGCCTGGTGTGCAGCTCACTTACTGTTGTTTTGGAATCCAACGGTCTTCTGAATACATCTATCATACAGACATTGGGAACAATGTACGGCTTGTATGCTGAGTCCTCTCTGTGTAGGCAATGCCTCCTACAGCGTTCAGTCAGAACCACAATGACATAGATGCTTTGCAATATCAGGCATATCCACCAAACATTTCATGTCATAATCACAATCACATCAAAAGCAGGGTCATCAGTGCTGAAAGCATGTTTATTACAAACATTGATGTACAGAAAGAACGGAACTGCCTTCAGGAAGGAGAGTGCTGCTATTTATTCAAATATATTGAATATACCAGAATATACAAAACTCATCAAATTACATTACATTACGAATGAGGAGTGCACTCAGCGTCTGTGATGTAACTTTCAAATGGCAGCAAACAGCCGTCAGTCGTCATTTACTGTCTGGCTTTATCAAAGCAAAGCCAGATTTCGGCTAGTAGCTAGCCATTATCAGTGCAATATTTCAGAGTTTTAATACATGCCCTAATATGTCACTCCCTGTTGTTTGGGTTCCTGTCGCAGTTCATCCAAGTCTTGAATGAACTCTGACAGGATGTAGAGCATATATTATTACCACCAACTTTCAAACTGCACAGTGATCACCATTCAAAGATAAGGGAAATTAGGCTTTCAGACTGTTGTTTTTCCCCCGTGTGATCCACGAGTGGAACAGAGGGGGAGAAGTATGACTTTGGTGCGAATTGTGCCCTCTGCCACACGCGGCTTGGTAGCTAGCAGAGTATATATGTAGATGTAGATGTAGAGCCCGAACAACAGAGGTTGACGTACTAACGCTTGTATTAAAACTCTGAAATACTGCTCTGATAATAGCTAGTTATTAGCCAAAATCATTTGAAAGGTATATACAAATATTACAAACATAACCAATTTTGTGAACATTCTAGAAATGATGAATAATAAATAACAAAGCTGGCTAGTGGTTGAACTAGCAACTTGCAACACAATGCAGCACTCTAGCCAGTGATGCCAATCACTGCACAGCTCACAGCAGTATGAATTTGAGCTTTCAGTCAACTTGCATTGGACTCAGGATAGATTGTATTAATTATGAAAATTATTCACTGTTTTATCCTACTGGTGACTAGTATGTGTTGTTTTCCTTGCATTTTGTTTATGTATAAACATGGTAAAATAAATTTCTCAAGAAAAACGGTTGTGCATGTTTGAGGACTTTTATTCAAGAGGAGCAGGGAATGGAAGAATAAATGCCATGAAACTTCGATTTATTCTGTGAAATAAAACACATCAATAGCTAAAATAAAAGTAATCTATTCAAAGGTGCTCATCTCTCAAATTAATAACATTTTCAGTATCCTGTTGCTCCAACCTGCGTATTCTACCATGCTTGGATTTTCTTTGGCAAGTGATACATTAGGTAGTTGAGATGTTGCTGCTCAAGCTTGTTCCTTTTGAGGTCATCCAATGGCCAAGGAAGGTTCCTGCAAGGACACACTATTAGTTTCAACCCAAGCATGGGCAATTGGATTCTTGCAGGAGATACTCATGGAGAAAGATATTCATAATGTGGGCATGGTGTGCCCATGTGCAACATGAAAGATAAATCCATTGTCAAAATGTTGACTGTTGGCTTACAATAGGTGGAGAATTCTACCCCAGTACTACTCTGAGCTTAAATTACTCTGAATAATGATGAGCCAAATGTGATACTGATTCAAAACAAGACTAACCCTCTACCCTGATGGACCAGTGGGACTGCATGCCTGATACATACAATGGTACTTGGGCACCTCTACACTCCTCTTTGATGATCTGACAACAGACAAATCCTGCACTCTGGAGAACCCAACACCATTGATCCAGCTTCTGTTCCAGGTGTTCTCTGGCCCTCTTTCATGCACCACAATGCTGGGTGTTTGTATCATGCACCACAATGCTGGGTGTTTGTACTGATGTTCACAATGGATATCTAGAGTCCAAATTGAATGTTAACGAAGGTACGAGCATATGGAGTAGGTTCCCAGACATACGAGTGACTCAAAGCCTTCTTAAGTAATAAAAGCCAGAATGTTGCCCATGATGGTGAGTGTTCATTAGAGACAAAGGTATTGTCAGGAGGGCCCAAGGGAAGCGTGACAGGACCGCTAATATTTTCTATATACATAAATGAACTAGCAGACAGGGTGAGCAGCTATCTGTGGTTGTTTGTTGATGATGCTGTGGTGTGTGAGAAGGTGTTGAAGATGAGTGACTGAAAATGATACAAGATTCCTTAGACAAAATTTCCAGTTGGTGTGATGAATAGCAGCTGGCGTTAAATGTAGAAGAATGTAAGTTAATGTGGATGAGTGGGCAAAACAAACCTGTAATATTCAGATACAGGAACAGTAGTGTCTTTCGTGACACAGCCATGTTGTTTAAATATCTGAGCACAACGTTACAAATTGATATGAAATGAAACAAACACATGAGGGTTATGGTAGGGAAAATGAATGGTCAACTTTGGTGTATTGGGTTCATCTGTAAAGGAGACTGCATGTGGGACACTAGTGCGACCTATTCTTGAGCACTTCTTGAGTGTTTTGGATCTCCACAAGGTCAAATTACAGAAGACATTGAAGCAATTTAGAGGTAGGCTGCTAGATTTGTTAGTGGCAGGTTCAAACAACATGCAAGTATTACAGCAATACTTTGGGATCTCAAATGGGAATCCCTAGAGGGAAGGTCACATTCTTTTTGAGGAACAGTATTGAGAAAATTTAGAGAACCAGCCTTTGAATGTGGCTGCAGAATTATCCTACTGCTGCCATCATACATTTTATGTAAGGACCACAAAGATAACGCACAAGAAATTAGGGCTCATGTTGTTGTTGTTGTTGTTGTTGTTGTTGTCTTCAGTCCTGAGACTGGTTTGATGCAGCTCTCCATGCTTCTCTATCCTGTGCAAGCTTCTTCATCTCCCAGTACCTACTGCAACCTACATCCTCCTGAATCAGCTTAGTGTATTCATCTCTTGGTCTCCCTCTACGATTTTTACCCTCCACACTGCCCTCCAATACTAAATTGGTGATCCCTTGATGCCTCAGAACATGTCCTACCAACCGATCCCTTCTTCTGGTCAAGTTGTGCCACAAACTTCTCTTCTCCCCAATCCTATTCAATACTTCCTTATTAGTTATGTGATCTACCCATCTAATCTTCAGCATTCTTCTGTAGCACCACATTTCGAAAGCTTCTATTCTCTTCTTGTCCAAACTATTTATCGTCCATGTTTCACTTCCATACATGGCTACACTTCATACAAATACTTTCAGAAATGACTTCCTGACACTGTAATGTATACTCGATGTTGACAAATTTCTCTTCTTCAGAAACGCTTTCCTTGCCATTGCCAGTCTACATTTTATATCCTCTCTACTTCGACCATCATCAGTTATTTTGCTCCCGAAATAGCAAAACTCCTTTACTACCTTAAGTGTCTCATTTCCTAATCTAATTCCCTTAGCATCACCCGACTTAATTCGACTACATTCCATTCAATTGCTCTTCCAAGTCCTTTGCTGTCTCTGACAGAATTACAATGTCATCGGCGAACCTCAAAGTTTTTACTTCTTCTCCATGAATTTTAATACCTACTCCAAATTTTTCTTTTGTTTCCTTTACTGCTTGCTCAATATACAGATTGAATAACATCGGGGAGAGGCTGCAACCCTGTCTTACTCCTTTCCCAACCACTGCTTCACTTTCATGTCCCTCGACTCTTATAACTGCCATCTGGTTTCTGTACAAATTGTAAATAACCTTTCGCTCCCTGTATTTTACCCCTTTTAGAATTTGAAAGAGAGTATTCCAGTCAACATTGTCAAAAGCTTTCTCTAAGTCTACAAATGCTAGAAACGTAGGTTTGCCTTTCCTTAATCTTTCTTCTAAGGTAAGTCATAAGGTCAGTATTGCCTCACGTGTTCTAGTATTTCTACGGAATCCAAACTGATCTTCCCCGAGGTTGGCTTCTACTAGTTTTTCCATTTGTCTGTAAAGAATTCGAGTTAGTATTTTGCAGCTGTGACTTATTAAACTGATTGTTCGGTAATTTTCACATCTGTCAACACCTGCTTTCTTCTTCTTGAAGTCTGAGGGTATTTCGCCTGTTTCATACATCTTTCTCACCAGATGGTAGAGTTTTGTCAGGACTGGCTCTCCCAAGGCCGTCAGTAGTTCCAATGGAATGTTGTCTACTCCGGGGGCCTTGTTTCAACTCAGGTCTTTCAGTGCTCTGTCAAACTCTTCATGTAGTATCGTATCTCCCATTTCGTCTTCATCTAAATCCTCTTCCATTTCCATAATATTGTCCTCAAGTACATCGCCCTTGTATAGACCCTCTATATACTCCTTCCACCTTTCTGCTTTCTCTTCTTTGCTTAGAACTGGGTTTCCATCTGAGCTCTTGATATTCATACAAGTGGTTCTCTTTTCTCCAAAGGTCCCTTTAATTTTCCTGTAGGCAGTATCTATCTTACCCCTAGTGAGATAAGCCTCTAAATCCTGAAACTTCCTGGCAGATTAAAACTGTGTGCCGGACCGAGACTCGAACTCGGGACCTTTGCCTTTCGCGGGCAAGTGCTATACCATCTGAGCTACCGAAACACGACTCACGCCCAGTACTCACAGCTTTACTTCTGCCAGTATCCGTCCCCTACCTTCCAAACTTTACAGAAGCTCTCCTGCGAATCTTGCAGAACTAACACTCCTGAAAGAAAGGATATTGCGGAGACATGGCTTAGCCACAGCCTGGGGGATGTTTCCAGAATGAGATTTTCACAGTTTTAATCTGCCAGGAAGTTTCATCTCAGCACACACTCTGCTGCAGAGTGAAAATCTCATTCTGGCCTCTAAATCCTTACATTTGTCCTCTAGCCATCCCTGCTTAGCCATTTTGCACTTCCTGTCGATCTCATTTTTGAGATGTTTGTATTCCTTTTTGCCTGCTTCATTTACTGCATTTTTATATTTTCTCCTTTCATCAATTAATTTCAATATTTCTTCTGTTACCCAAGGATTTCTACTAGCCCTCGTCTTTTTACCTACTTGATCCTCTGCTGCCTTCACTACTTCATCCCTCAAAGCTACCCATTCTTCTTCTACTGTATTTCTTTCCCCTATTCCTGTCAATTTTTCCCTTATGCTCTCCCTGAAACTCTGTACAACCTCTGGTTCTTTCAGTTTATCCAGGTCCCATCTCCTTAATTTTCCACATTTTTGAAGTTTCTTCAGTTTTAACCTACAGGTCATAACCAATAGATTGTGGTCAGAGTCCACATCTGGCCCTGGAAATGTCTTACAATTTAAAGCCTGGTTCCTAAATCTCTGTCTTACCATTATATAATCTATCTGATACCTTTTAGTATCTCCAGGGTTCTTCCATGTATACAACCTCCTTTCACGATTCTGAAACCAGGTGTTAGCTATGATTAAGTTGTGCTCTGTGCAAAGTTCTACCTGGCGGCTTCCTCTTTCATTTCTTAGTCCCAATCCATATTCACCTACTACGTTTCCTTCTCTCCCTTTTTCTTCACTCGAATTCCAGTCATCCATGACTATCAAATTTTCGTCTCCCTTCACTATCTGAATAATTTCATTTATTTCATCATACATTTCTTCAATTTCTTCGTCATCTGCAGAGCTAGTTGGCATATAAACTCGTACTACTGTAGTAGGTGTGGGCTTCATATCTATCTTGGCCACAATAATGCGTTCACTATGCTGTTTGTAGTAGCTTACCCACATTCCTATTTTCCTATTATTATTAAACCTAGTCCTGCATTACCCTTATTTGATTTTGTGTTTATAACCCTGTAGTCATCTGACCAAAAGTCTTGTTCCTCCTGCCACCGAACTTCACTAATTCCCACTATATCTAACTTTAACCTATCCATTTCCCTTTTTAAATTTTCTAACCTACCTGCCCGATTAAGGGATCTAACATTCCACGCTCCGATCCGTAGAATGCCAGTTTTCTTTCTCCTGATAACGGCATCCTCTTGAGTAGTCCCCGCCCGGAGATCCGAATGGGGGACTATTTTACCTCCGGAATATTTTATCCAAGAGGACGCCATCATCATTTAATCATACAGTAAATCTGCATGCCCTCGGGAAAAATTACGGCCGTAGTTTCCCCTTGCTTTCAGCCGTTCGCAGTACCAGCACAGCAAGGCCATTTTGGTTAATGTTGCAAGGCCAGATCAGTCAATCATCCAGACTGTTGCCCTTGCAACTACTGAAAAGGCTGCTGCCCCTCTTCAGGAACCACATGTTTGTCTGGCCTCTCAACAGATACCTCTGCGTTGTGGTTGTACCTACGGTACGGCTATCTGTATCGCTGAGGCACGCAAGCCTCCCCACCAACGACAAAGTCCATGGTTCATGGGGGCTCATGTGGAGGCATATAGATAGTCATTTTTCCCTTGCGCTATCTGTGAGTGGAATAGGTAAGGAAATGACTAGAAATGGTACAGAGTGCCCACCACCACACATCGCAAATTGGCGTGCAGTGTATGTATGTAGATGTAAATGTAGATGCCTCCTCTTCTATTTTTGACTGATTTTTTTCACAATATTCATTCTTCTTAACTTTTTCCATGTTGCTGATTTCCATCTCATCTTTGCTGCTGTTTTTCAATGTTTCTTTGCAATGTCTTTGACCTGCCAATCGTCTTCTCTGTGCTCAGAAACATTAAATACTTTGTCTAGGTTGTTAGGTGGATTTACCATAGTTCACAGTTGCATTTGTGACATGTGTACCATTTTCAAGTAATAGCTTAACACAAACTTCATCATAAGATGTTCAATCATTTATTTGATGTCATCTTTATAAGACATTTATTTATTCCTATACAGATTGAGTGGAATAATAGGGTTGGGAACAAGGGCATAGTTTTCTCAACTGATTTGTCCATTTGTTGCTTGAATGTTTGATCCATTCTTTCTGCTTCTGTGTTACTCTGTGGGTGAAGTGGTACCGAAGTTACATGCTTGATGCCCTTCTTGTGCAAAATTCTTTGAAATAGTTTGGTGTAATGTGTGGTCTGTTGCTCATTATGACAATAGTATGTGGAAGTCCTTCAACTGTGAGACTCTTTAGGTAATTCTCACACCATGGCATCTTTAGTGTTAAGCTGTATAATGATGAAATATGGAAAATTGGAGCTATGCGAAAGACATAGATTTAGCTACCTGTCCAGCTCAGTGCTCTGTTTTAATTCTTCAAGAAGTTTCAGTAAATAACAATTAGATTTCTATGAGAAAGATCAACTGTACATTTATTTATCTCAGGGGTGAATATTTACAATGATACTGCCAAAATTGATTGAACGTATTCAGTAAACTGCTTTTAGGTGCTCCACCAGACCATTCTGTCCAAAAGCAAAGAATATTTGGCAGTTGGAAGTGTTAGTGAGTTTTGTAAAACTTGGCATTTATCTCACTACATGCATATGATTTTAAATTAACAGAACTTTCTTATTTTATTTCATCCTTCCTTCATTTTGCAGGGACTTTTTAATGTTTCATACAACAATTCGGTAATGTTAACATGCCTTATGTAGTCATCATTCACTGTGTCATATTTCAGACAGCAGCATTAAGTATTATTTTAGTGACACTCATTGATATAGGACAGAATCAATTATATATTGCACTTCCCATCAAAAGCCAGTATATTTCCCAATTACCGAGCATTGGGAACAATATGGGAATTCAGTTTTGCTGTTATGTGAAGATTTTAGGGAGATAATTTGTCTTTATTTTTCTTGGATCTGCTGTGAAGTATCATTGAGGGAGCTGTTGTACTTCAAGACATTAAGCATCTCTACAGATTCTTTTGACACCCACAGAAACCAGTGGGGCAATCTCTGTATTCACTTGGAATGGTAACTCTACAGATGTGGCAAATTCCTTAGTATCTGAATTCTTCTGAAGTTTGTCTTTGGCAAAGACATGTAACTCACAAAAGTAAAAATATTCCACTGTCTCTCGTTTTCAGTACTTTGTTTTTCTAATCATTTAATAGCTGCAGTCAAGAACATCTAAATATGAACACAAAATAGCTCTGTCTGCAAATTATGTATTTTCTCCAGTAGCAAAAGTTGCTGAGCTGGAAGGGATGCACCAGTTTTATGAAAGCATAAAATTCAGTTGTAAGTTCAGTTATGTTCAGTTTAAACAATATCTAAAGTGATCATGCAATTATTATCTGTTATAAAGGACCAGTGGCTGTATTTGTGGTGGGCAATCTTCAGCCAGTTTTGTGAGCATTAAATTAATGTCAGTTTAATCTGTGTTGTGATGCAATAAACATAACTTAAAAGTATTTTCTGTTTGGTTAAATTATTTATTGGTGAACACATTGCAAACTGCCTGTCAATGCATAAAATTGGACCTAGATGATATTTTATGTGGAGGACTATATTGAAGCAGAGTTACACAACTTGACATTTCTTTGACAGTCAGCATGTTAAGTAACTGAAGTGTAGCCACTAAAGCTGGTTACATTTTAAGCAGGCTACTGATTGTGCTGAAGTTAAAAGAACAGAATGAAATATAGTCATTGTTATTTGCATTATTGGAGGCTAATTATTGTAGTAAAGTGAGAGAAAGAGAATTTGTCATGCACAAAATTATTTTCCATTGTTGTCTGGGCGTCTTCAGTCCCACATGTACTTTAAGAGGTAGGCTAGCTATTCACATGTTCACTTCAAGCTGAGGAGACTGTAATTGAAAGTTACACATTGTATATTATTCAAAACCATAAAATGCACTCAAAAAGATTAGTAAAAAGCTGCAGTAAAAGAAAGTAGGAGATTGTGGATATGGCTAAAGGAGAAATGAGATAAAGGTCCCAAAAGGGGTATGAAAAAAATCTCTCTCTTTCAAAATCAGAGAGAAAATTCACACTGTGGTATCTTTCCTTAAGAAATATGGCACACACCTCAAGAAACACAATGTCAAAATTTTAGCTGCCAAGACACACTGCAAGTACTACAAAAAAAAGTTGAAAATTGCCGAATTCATAACTTGCCAGGAGGTAGATGTGTGCAACCAGCCAGAGATACAGCAGACTGTGCATATGCAACACAGCAGACACATAATCTTTGTTCTCAGCACATCAAACAACAGATAACAATATGCAGAACAACAGCCAAGAACATTTCTTATTGCATTCCAATTATGACTAAATAAAATTAGTAATTTCTGTGAAGAGCCTGAATGCAATTTTATTTTCACATGCAGCAGTTAAGCTGTAGACATGAACTGCAAGCTATTCAAGAAATTAATTATCTGAGAGATTTTGTTATGGTTTAAGAGCTTTAAATTAGCATGTGTGCACTTTGTACTTTTCGCTGTGCAGTGCTGTGTTCTCTTGTCACAACTGGATTGGCTTGTTTGGTGAGTGATGTGCTAGGTAGAAACGGCTTTACGAACTTCTGTTATAAGTGGTTCTTTGTGTGGCAGAAATGAGTAACTTTAACATTTTTTAAATACTTGCAGCTCACCTTAGCAGCTAAAATTTTGAGAATTTCTTTTTTCCTATAGGAGAAATTTTAGGGCAGGTTTTAATGTATTAGACTGTCAGTGTGGAACAGGTTGAGCTTGCATGGCTTTGGTACTATAGTGGTAGCTTTTTGGGGCTGTTGATAATTCACTCAGTCCAGCATTGCAGCAACTCTGTAGTGGAGAGTAGTTTGTGGGACTTATGTTTGGTGCTACCAGAATATTCATGTACCCTCAGATGCACAAATTCCCTCGTGGCTCTTCAAGCCATCAGATATGAATGTATTATGAAACATTTGTATTGGCAATCCTCACAGGTCAGTAGTATGTAGAACTTGCAGCCTGGCTCTCCTCTGGGTGACAGCGATGTTAGCCATATGGTAATGCAGTGTTAAGGATTCATCCGTTACTGCTGCTGACAATTCTATACGTACGGGTAGCTCTTCCTCCATCTTCTGTAAGCCTTCAAGGAACTGTCCCAGGTGAAAGAGTATTGGGATCAGGTGACCACAGGTAGTGTATATAAGTGCTTCCCACAGTTCCATGGTCCCAACACGTGTATTGGATGGGAGATTGAAGAACCCTCACAATGATTAGCAGTAAGGCTCACATTGTCTATGTAATCCTTAACAGTTCCTAAGCCGTTGTTTAAGCGATGTGGATCATAAGCATGGCAGTCGTGGATTGGAGCCGTTGTGTATTATTGCAACCTCCAACAGCTCTTCTGACACCACCTACAGTGGTGTAGAAGACAATATGTGCCCACTTGTGAGAAATAATTTATTGACTTCCTAGTCAGACAGCAATAGAAACTGTGTGCGTGCAGCTTGCCTCTATGGCGCCCGTGTGCAAACCAGATTTTGCCGCCCTCGCCCCCCCCCCCTCCCAAAAAAAAATAAAATGCAAAACTTTCTTTTCCACACTCTTATTAAAGACTTGTCAGAGGCATTTTCCTGTTATAGAATTTTTTAAATAAGTTTTATAAATAGAAAATCAGTTTACATACTAATTCACTAGCTATTACATAGAAATGAGAATCACTGTTAGCAAATTTAATAATACTTTAATTCTATCTTGAGTGCTGAAGAAGAGGGAAAGTTTCTTTGACACATACATATACTCACACAAACTGAACTTTTCTCGCTTTCATAACTGCGAAATATTCTGTTATTTGTCTACTATCTAAATTGTCTAAGATCTCATGTTCTATTGAAATAATAGCCAAATTTGTAAGCCTCTGTTGATGCATTGTTGATCTTAGATAATTTTTAATTTCGAAAATGATCTTTCACCGGATGCAACTGTGACTGGCAGAGTAAGAAATATTTTTGAGGCTACTGCTGTGTTGGGAAAAGTTGATGTTAAATCATTTTGGAAAAAATATTGATGAATCGTATATGGTTCACAAGACTGATTTTCTAGGAAATGCAAAGTGTTGATTCCATTGTACAAATCAGTACTGTCAATGTCGGTTTCATTCCTTGAATGGTTCTTAATTTTCATACGCAAATCTTTACAACGTCATTAGTTCTTCTTTAGGACAACTAAATAATGCACTCCTAAAAAACCAAAAACGTCGTCTCAACTTTTTAACTCTTCCAATCTTTTGGTTAAGGAAATTAATGTCTTATCCAGAATTCGGAAAAAAACTCATCTTTGAAATTCATTTTGGGGTCTACCAAAACTTCGTCAAGATGTTCATACTGAAACTGAGTCGGTTTTCTTCTTGGGCGAAGTACCGGGTGATCAAAAAGTCAGTACAAATTTGAAAACTTAATAAACCACGGAATAATGTAGATAGAGAGGTAAAAATTGACACACATGCTTGGAATGACATGGGGTTTTATTAGAACAAAAAAAAAAATTGCTGTTCGTGTGAAAGATCTCTTGCGCGCGTCGTTTGGTGATGATCGTGTGCTCATCCGCCACTTTAGTCATGCTTGGCCTCCCAGGTCCCCAGACCTCAGTCCTTGCGATTATTGGCTTTGGGGTTACCTGAAGTCGCAAGTGTATCGTGATCGACCGACAACTGTAGGGATGCTGAAAGACAACATCCGACGCCAATGCCTCACCATAACTCCGGACATGCTTTAAAGTGCTGTTCACAACATTATTCCTCGGCTACAGGTATTATTGAGGAATGATGGTGGACATATTGAGCATTTCCTGTAAAGAACATCATCTTTGCTTTGTCTTTGTTATTCTAATTATTGCTATTCTGATCAGATGAAGCTCCATCTGTCGGACATTTTGTGAACTTTTGTATTTTTTTGGTTCTAATAAAACCCCAAGTCATTCCAATTTGTACCTCTCTATCTACATTTTTCCGTGATTTATTCAGTTTTCAAATTTATACTGACTTTTTGATCACCTGGTATATTTACTGGAGGGAAAGCTACTTCAGCACTTAATTAGTTTGCCACATTGGTAGCGTCCTTTAAAACTGTTTCAAAGTTTTCATCTGTGCGATATTGTGTGAATTTCTCAAATCAAGGTCTTTAACAAATTGATGCATATCTGTGTTTTAATTGACGGGTTTTGCAACATTGTAGTTAAAGGATTAATTTCGCTCAAAACATCGTCTCAGATTACAACAGAACAAATGAATTTTTACAGCAAGTGACTTCGCTCTGAGAGTGGTGGTAGAATCCCAACTAGAAGATGCTTCTGATATTTCCAACAGAGCATCAAATACATTTTCTGTGTAGAACTGTAAGGGATTGATTGCTTCAATTCTGCTAGACCATCTCGTAGGACAAGCTTTTAGCTGTAGATCTGGTAAATGTTTGCAAATGATTGACCACGTAATTGTTGATGATGAAAAGAAGACGCAAATTTCTTGAATTATGTCGAAGAAATCGATGGTCTCGTGAGAAATATTGGCAGCGTCGGTTATCACTAAGTTTAAGCTATGAGCTGAGCATGGGACGTAAAATGCACACTTATTGATATCCAAAATTCTTTTTTACAGTCCTCTGTGTTTTCCAAGCATGTTAGAGCCATTATCATAAGCTTGTCCGCGCATATTTTGAATGTCCAGGTTCAATTCAGAAAGTAAATACAAAACGAAATGTAACAAACCCTCACCATTTAAACTGATAATTGGGCAGAAACCAAGGAATTGTTCACATATACCTACTTTCTTGTCTGTGTGATTTAGATAAGCATCCCTTAATATTACTGTTATTTGTTCTGTATGGCTTGCATCTGGTGTGCAGTCTAATATGATGGAAAAATGTTTAGATTCTTTTACATTCTTCAAAAAATGTTTTTGTATCATTGTGCCTAATAAATCAATAATTTCATTTTGAATGTCATCTAAATAGTGGGCCATACCCATCCGAATTGAATCAGATATTTATTCAGTTTTGCGAATATGTTCCCACATAACTGAATCAAAAGATGCCAGCATCTCTACTGCTTCTAAAAAATTTCTATTTTCGTGACTTTGAAGAACCGCGAAAAGCCAGACATTGCCGCGACAAAAACTTAGTAACAGCAATAATCCTTTCTAGTACATCACACCAATGCTTTTTTCCTTTCTCTATTAGTCTCAATTGCATCTGGTTTACAGAGTTCTTTGTTTGTAACATATTATTCAATTGTACCCATGACTTCACATTTTCATTGTGGGAAGCACTTGTTTCGTGTCTTTTCAGAGTCAATGATAAATGCTGCCAATCTGCAAATCCATTCATATCAGACAGACTACATACACTTTTGCCAAACATTTTACAACAGAAGCAATACACTGAATCCTTTGATAAAGAATAAAGAAACCAGTCTCTCTTAACTTTTCCGCCGTTAGAAATATTTCTGTAATAGTGTCAGCGAACCTTCTTCCCTCGTCATTAATGGGATAAGTATGATAATGTACTTGAACAGGACCACGTTTAACTAGAATATTAACTAGATTACTATTAACATTAAGAGGCGACAGCCCTGGGTCTTCGCTAAATGTCAAACTCTCGCAGTCTGCCCGCAGTACTGCTTGAAGATTCTTCAGCAACAACGTCAGTCGTGTGTCAATTATTTCGTTGAGACCGCCAGAGGAACTAGGAGCGCAAAATGTCTCGTCTTCACTTGCTTCCATAGTCTCAGATCCAGACGTCAAGCTCATGGCAGAGGCAAGAGCTTCTTGACCGTCATTTACAGATTTGGTCAAAAATTTCGTAACAGAACCTGCCAGTTTTTCTTGTTGCCTTTCCTTCTCATGTTTCTGGTTATGAAACTGAGCCCCTGAGGGTTTTTTTTCTTTTCTGTGATTCCTGAAACTAATTTTGGGTGAAACTAATGAAATTGTTTGTTGATACTTGGTTGAACAAATTTACAAATAAATTTTCCTGGCGTATAAGTGACTATATTCAGAACATGGTTGATAATGCTACGCAATGTCTCTTAATTTTTACGAAGAGTTTATAAATTTAGGTTACAATTGGCAACAGAGCCAGTAAGGTGGAGCCAATTAATCTATCTAAATAGGAAACCAATGTAATTTAATGTATGTTAATGTAATACGGAATGAATTATTCTATTGTTTTAACAGTAGTAAATAGTGTAGCCAATTTGTTGGAAAAATGTGGATTCGCTTTTGGCTGACGTTGCATCCAAATGCGGTTGGGTTTAACAGTGTGACTACCGGTGATGTAATTGAGACGATAAGCAACCAGTAAAAAACGTGACAAAATGTTTCTCTATTGTTAATCGTCTGTTACGGAAGCCACCTCTCCTTGAATGCGCTGCTACATAATGATATAGCCAGTGGTGGCTGGTGATCATGTGTTACTGTGCACAGGGGCGTATATAAGGGGGGGTGGAGCTGTTCCCTCCCATCCTGAAATAATGAATATAACGAGAAAAGTACGGTATATGAATTATTTTAATGGATGATGCATGAAGGTATTGCCGTGATAGACAGCCATACTTCACTGTATTAGTGAAAAGAGCGGGGTGTTAGTGGTGTGGAGTTCGTGCCAGTTCGGGTTGGTACGAGTCGTGCTCCGCCCAGGCCACGTGCGCATGTGCGCACTATTCTACCACATTCGGAATGTAGGCCAATTCACACTATCCCTCTCCACTCCCGTTTGTTTGCGTTCCTTTCAGTAAACCGTTATTTGTTATTTATTGAGCATTCATTTTCTCATATACAATGATATAGGAGTTGTCATGTTACATTATATAAGTTTGTAATTATACAGTAAATTAATAACATAGGCCTACAGTGGTAAAACACACACACACACACACACACACACATATATATATATATATATATATATATATATATATATATATATATATATATATATATTGTGCAGTGTATAGTAGATAATAACAAAACAAACAATAATTAATTATTTATAGTGCATAATGTTTTCATATATTTGTTTTTCAGATATGAATTATCATTGTCATAGACCACTATAGTAGAGAATAACAGAACAAACAATAATTAATTAACTATAGCGTGTACAGGCAGTCTATTTTCATACATTTGTTCAGACATAAATTATCATTATCATTGACCAGTATGAATAACAGAACAAACAATAATTAATGAATTATAGTGCATACAGGCAGACTACTTTCATACATTTGTTCAAATATGAATTATCATTATCATTGACCACTATGTTACTATGTTCTGAAAATCCATGTACTCTGTAACACTTTTCTATCTTTTTTATACTTAAGGGAAGGGCACTAAAAAGTATTCTGGAGTGATATATTACACTTTTGTGATATTGGGCTGTTTTGTGTGTTTCTCTGTGGAAGTAATTCCTGTGTCTTGTTGGGTAGTCATGGCATTCACTATTTAAAGAAGAAAATCGGGGGTGAGATTTGAAAAAGCAGGTACTTTCGTAGATATACAGAGATGGAAGTGATATTATTTGAAGTTCTTTGAAAATTTCCCTGTAGGGCTCTCTTGGTGCAGCCCCTTTCATTATTCTTAATGCTCGTTTTTGGATAATGAATGACCGGTTTGCCATGCTTGGATTACCCCAAAATAAGATACCATACCGCAATAGACTATGCATAAGAGCATAATAAGCACATATTACTGTTGTTTCACTGCAGCAGTTTTTCAGCATTTATTTAGCTTTTTATTGGGTATTTCAATATGTTTATCCCACTTTAGATGTACGTCTAACAGGATACCTAAAAATTTTGTGTTTGAAGTTTGTAAAATCTTCTGTTCACAAAGTTTCAGAAATATATTGGGCTTTACTTTATTCAATACGTGGCTAAAATTCATCCATACTGTTTTTTTCTCATTTAAAAATAAATAGTTATCTATAAACCATTTTCCTGCTTCTTCTTTTGTTATTTCTACTTTGTGTTGCAAGTCAGTCTCATTTTGAGCTTTAATAAAAAGACTTGTATCGTCCACATGCAATACAGCATTAGCTAGTGTTAAACAGTTTGGTAGGTCATTTATGAAAATCAAGAACAAGAGGGGTCCCAGCACAGAACCTTGTGGCACTCCATTACTACCTTTCTTATATTCTGAAAAGTAAGAGGTTCCTTTGTGAACTGTTTCTATTTTCTGGTATCTGTCTGACAGGTATGATTTAAACCAGCTGTGAACAGTACCACATACACCATAGCAATAAAGTTTCTCAAGCAGTAATTCATGATCAATAACATCAAATGCCTTTGATAAATCTAAAAACACCCCACAGTTTACTTCATTATGATCTATAGAGATCAGTCTGAGTTTTTTAATAAATAATCTTCTGTAGATATATTTCTCATGTATTCTAGAATTTGTGGCCAGTGCATTATTTATACAGAGTTTTATTGCTTTGTAGTTTGAGAACTCTGTGTCAGTTACTTCAATAACATGATCTAGCTTTTGTAAGTCAAAAAATATTTGATCTATTATCGTTTCAGAGTGTTTTCCATATCTAATGCATTCATGGACAGGTGGTGCAAAATTTTGTGAATATAACAAATTGTTTAGTTTTGATGCTTTTTGACAGTTCATTTTAAAGGTCCCCAGACCTCAGTCCTTGCGATTATTGGCTTTGGGGTTACCTGAAGTCGCAAGTGTATCGTGATCGACCGACAACTGTAGGGATGCTGAAAGACAACATCCGACGCCAATGCCTCACCATAACTCCGGACATGCTTTAAAGTGCTGTTCACAACATTATTCCTCGGCTACAGGTATTATTGAGGAATGATGGTGGACATATTGAGCATTTCCTGTAAAGAACATCATCTTTGCTTTGTCTTTGTTATTCTAATTATTGCTATTCTGATCAGATGAAGCTCCATCTGTCGGACATTTTGTGAACTTTTGTATTTTTTTGGTTCTAATAAAACCCCAAGTCATTCCAATTTGTACCTCTCTATCTACATTTTTCCGTGATTTATTCAGTTTTCAAATTTATACTGACTTTTTGATCACCTGGTATATTTACTGGAGGGAAAGCTACTTCAGCACTTAATTAGTTTGCCACATTGGTAGCGTCCTTTAAAACTGTTTCAAAGTTTTCATCTGTGCGATATTGTGTGAATTTCTCAAATCAAGGTCTTTAACAAATTGATGCATATCTGTGTTTTAATTGACGGGTTTTGCAACATTGTAGTTAAAGGATTAATTTCGCTCAAAACATCGTCTCAGATTACAACAGAACAAATGAATTTTTACAGCAAGTGACTTCGCTCTGAGAGTGGTGGTAGAATCCCAACTAGAAGATGCTTCTGATATTTCCAACAGAGCATCAAATACATTTTCTGTGTAGAACTGTAAGGGATTGATTGCTTCAATTCTGCTAGACCATCTCGTAGGACAAGCTTTTAGCTGTAGATCTGGTAAATGTTTGCAAATGATTGACCACGTAATTGTTGATGATGAAAAGAAGACGCAAATTTCTTGAATTATGTCGAAGAAATCGATGGTCTCGTGAGAAATATTGGCAGCGTCGGTTATCACTAAGTTTAAGCTATGAGCTGAGCATGGGACGTAAAATGCACACTTATTGATATCCAAAATTCTTTTTTACAGTCCTCTGTGTTTTCCAAGCATGTTAGAGCCATTATCATAAGCTTGTCCGCGCATATTTTGAATGTCCAGGTTCAATTCAGAAAGTAAATACAAAACGAAATGTAACAAACCCTCACCATTTAAACTGATAATTGGGCAGAAACCAAGGAATTGTTCACATATACCTACTTTCTTGTCTGTGTGATTTAGATAAGCATCCCTTAATATTACTGTTATTTGTTCTGTATGGCTTGCATCTGGTGTGCAGTCTAATATGATGGAAAAATGTTTAGATTCTTTTACATTCTTCAAAAAATGTTTTTGTATCATTGTGCCTAATAAATCAATAATTTCATTTTGAATGTCATCTAAATAGTGGGCCATACCCATCCGAATTGAATCAGATATTTATTCAGTTTTGCGAATATGTTCCCACATAACTGAATCAAAAGATGCCAGCATCTCTACTGCTTCTAAAAAATTTCTATTTTCGTGACTTTGAAGAACCGCGAAAAGCCAGACATTGCCGCGACAAAAACTTAGTAACAGCAATAATCCTTTCTAGTACATCACACCAATGCTTTTTTCCTTTCTCTATTAGTCTCAATTGCATCTGGTTTACAGAGTTCTTTGTTTGTAACATATTATTCAATTGTACCCATGACTTCACATTTTCATTGTGGGAAGCACTTGTTTCGTGTCTTTTCAGAGTCAATGATAAATGCTGCCAATCTGCAAATCCATTCATATCAGACAGACTACATACACTTTTGCCAAACATTTTACAACAGAAGCAATACACTGAATCCTTTGATAAAGAATAAAGAAACCAGTCTCTCTTAACTTTTCCGCCGTTAGAAATATTTCTGTAATAGTGTCAGCGAACCTTCTTCCCTCGTCATTAATGGGATAAGTATGATAATGTACTTGAACAGGACCACGTTTAACTAGAATATTAACTAGATTACTATTAACATTAAGAGGCGACAGCCCTGGGTCTTCGCTAAATGTCAAACTCTCGCAGTCTGCCCGCAGTACTGCTTGAAGATTCTTCAGCAACAACGTCAGTCGTGTGTCAATTATTTCGTTGAGACCGCCAGAGGAACTAGGAGCGCAAAATGTCTCGTCTTCACTTGCTTCCATAGTCTCAGATCCAGACGTCGAGCTCATGGCAGAGGCAAGAGCTTCTTGACCGTCATTTACAGATTTGGTCAAAAATTTCGTAACAGAACCTGCCAGTTTTTCTTGTTGCCTTTCCTTCTCATGTTTCTGGTTATGAAACTGAGCCCCTGAGGGTTTTTTTTCTTTTCTGTGATTCCTGAAACTAATTTTGGGTGAAACTAATGAAATTGTTTGTTGATACTTGGTTGAACAAATTTACAAATAAATTTTCCTGGCGTATAAGTGACTATATTCAGAACATGGTTGATAATGCTACGCAATGTCTCTTAATTTTTACGAAGAGTTTATAAATTTAGGTTACAATTGGCAACAGAGCCAGTAAGGTGGAGCCAATTAATCTATCTAAATAGGAAACCAATGTAATTTAATGTATGTTAATGTAATACGGAATGAATTATTCTATTGTTTTAACAGTAGTAAATAGTGTAGCCAATTTGTTGGAAAAATGTGGATTCGCTTTTGGCTGACGTTGCATCCAAATGCGGTTGGGTTTAACAGTGTGACTACCGGTGATGTAATTGAGACGATAAGCAACCAGTAAAAAACGTGACAAAATGTTTCTCTATTGTTAATCGTCTGTTACGGAAGCCACCTCTCCTTGAATGCGCTGCTACATAATGATATAGCCAGTGGTGGCTGGTGATCATGTGTTACTGTGCACAGGGGCGTATATAAGGGGGGGTGGAGCTGTTCCCTCCCATCCTGAAATAATGAATATAACGAGAAAAGTACGGTATATGAATTATTTTAATGGATGATGCATGAAGGTATTGCCGTGATAGACAGCCATACTTCACTGTATTAGTGAAAAGAGCGGGGTGTTAGTGGTGTGGAGTTCGTGCCAGTTCGGGTTGGTACGAGTCGTGCTCCGCCCAGGCCACGTGCGCATGTGCGCACTATTCTACCACATTCGGAATGTAGGCCAATTCACACTATCCCTCTCCACTCCCGTTTGTTTGCGTTCCTTTCAGTAAACCGTTATTTGTTATTTATTGAGCATTCATTTTCTCATATACAATGATATAGGAGTTGTCATGTTACATTATATAAGTTTGTAATTATACAGTAAATTAATAACATAGGCCTACAGTGGTAAAACACACACACACACACACACACACACATATATATATATATATATATATATATATATATATATATATATATATATATATATATTGTGCAGTGTATAGTAGATAATAACAAAACAAACAATAATTAATTATTTATAGTGCATAATGTTTTCATATATTTGTTTTTCAGATATGAATTATCATTGTCATAGACCACTATAGTAGAGAATAACAGAACAAACAATAATTAATTAACTATAGCGTGTACAGGCAGCCTATTTTCATACATTTGTTCAGACATAAATTATCATTATCATTGACCAGTATGAATAACAGAACAAACAATAATTAATGAATTATAGTGCATACAGGCAGACTACTTTCATACATTTGTTCAAATATGAATTATCATTATCATTGACCACTATGTTACTATGTTCTGAAAATCCATGTACTCTGTAACACTTTTCTATCTTTTTTATACTTAAGGGAAGGGCACTAAAAAGTATTCTGGAGTGATATATTACACTTTTGTGATATTGGGCTGTTTTGTGTGTTTCTCTGTGGAAGTAATTCCTGTGTCTTGTTGGGTAGTCATGGCATTCACTATTTAAAGAAGAAAATCGGGGGTGAGATTTGAAAAAGCAGGTACTTTCGTAGATATACAGAGATGGAAGTGATATTATTTGAAGTTCTTTGAAAATTTCCCTGTAGGGCTCTCTTGGTGCAGCCCCTTTCATTATTCTTAATGCTCGTTTTTGGATAATGAATGACCGGTTTGCCATGCTTGGATTACCCCAAAATAAGATACCATACCGCAATAGACTATGCATAAGAGCATAATAAGCACATATTACTGTTGTTTCACTGCAGCAGTTTTTCAGCATTTATTTAGCTTTTTATTGGGTATTTCAATATGTTTATCCCACTTTAGATGTACGTCTAACAGGATACCTAAAAATTTTGTGTTTGAAGTTTGTAAAATCTTCTGTTCACAAAGTTTCAGAAATATATTGGGCTTTACTTTATTCAATACGTGGCTAAAATTCATCCATACTGTTTTTTTTCTCATTTAAAAATAAATAGTTATCTATAAACCATTTTCCTGCTTCTTCTTTTGTTATTTCTACTTTGTGTTGCAAGTCAGTCTCATTTTGAGCTTTAATAAAAAGACTTGTATCGTCCACATGCAATACAGCATTAGCTAGTGTTAAACAGTTTGGTAGGTCATTTATGAAAATCAAGAACAAGAGGGGTCCCAGCACAGAACCTTGTGGCACTCCATTACTACCTTTCTTATATTCTGAAAAGTAAGAGGTTCCTTTGTGAACTGTTTCTATTTTCTGGTATCTGTCTGACAGGTATGATTTAAACCAGCTGTGAACAGTACCACATACACCATAGCAATAAAGTTTCTCAAGCAGTAATTCATGATCAATAACATCAAATGCCTTTGATAAATCTAAAAACACCCCACAGTTTACTTCATTATGATCTATAGAGATCAGTCTGAGTTTTTTAATAAATAATCTTCTGTAGATATATTTCTCATGTATTCTAGAATTTGTGGCCAGTGCATTATTTATACAGAGTTTTATTGCTTTGTAGTTTGAGAACTCTGTGTCAGTTACTTCAATAACATGATCTAGCTTTTGTAAGTCAAAAAATATTTGATCTATTATCGTTTCAGAGTGTTTTCCATATCTAATGCATTCATGGACAGGTGGTGCAAAATTTTGTGAATATAACAAATTGTTTAGTTTTGATGCTTTTTGACAGTTCATTTTAAAGGTCCCCAGACCTCAGTCCTTGCGATTATTGGCTTTGGGGTTACCTGAAGTCGCAAGTGTATCGTGATCGACCGACAACTGTAGGGATGCTGAAAGACAACATCCGACGCCAATGCCTCACCATAACTCCGGACATGCTTTAAAGTGCTGTTCACAACATTATTCCTCGGCTACAGGTATTATTGAGGAATGATGGTGGACATATTGAGCATTTCCTGTAAAGAACATCATCTTTGCTTTGTCTTTGTTATTCTAATTATTGCTATTCTGATCAGATGAAGCTCCATCTGTCGGACATTTTGTGAACTTTTGTATTTTTTTGGTTCTAATAAAACCCCAAGTCATTCCAATTTGTACCTCTCTATCTACATTTTTCCGTGATTTATTCAGTTTTCAAATTTATACTGACTTTTTGATCACCTGGTATATTTACTGGAGGGAAAGCTACTTCAGCACTTAATTAGTTTGCCACATTGGTAGCGTCCTTTAAAACTGTTTCAAAGTTTTCATCTGTGCGATATTGTGTGAATTTCTCAAATCAAGGTCTTTAACAAATTGATGCATATCTGTGTTTTAATTGACGGGTTTTGCAACATTGTAGTTAAAGGATTAATTTCGCTCAAAACATCGTCTCAGATTACAACAGAACAAATGAATTTTTACAGCAAGTGACTTCGCTCTGAGAGTGGTGGTAGAATCCCAACTAGAAGATGCTTCTGATATTTCCAACAGAGCATCAAATACATTTTCTGTGTAGAACTGTAAGGGATTGATTGCTTCAATTCTGCTAGACCATCTCGTAGGACAAGCTTTTAGCTGTAGATCTGGTAAATGTTTGCAAATGATTGACCACGTAATTGTTGATGATGAAAAGAAGACGCAAATTTCTTGAATTATGTCGAAGAAATCGATGGTCTCGTGAGAAATATTGGCAGCGTCGGTTATCACTAAGTTTAAGCTATGAGCTGAGCATGGGACGTAAAATGCACACTTATTGATATCCAAAATTCTTTTTTACAGTCCTCTGTGTTTTCCAAGCATGTTAGAGCCATTATCATAAGCTTGTCCGCGCATATTTTGAATGTCCAGGTTCAATTCAGAAAGTAAATACAAAACGAAATGTAACAAACCCTCACCATTTAAACTGATAATTGGGCAGAAACCAAGGAATTGTTCACATATACCTACTTTCTTGTCTGTGTGATTTAGATAAGCATCCCTTAATATTACTGTTATTTGTTCTGTATGGCTTGCATCTGGTGTGCAGTCTAATATGATGGAAAAATGTTTAGATTCTTTTACATTCTTCAAAAAATGTTTTTGTATCATTGTGCCTAATAAATCAATAATTTCATTTTGAATGTCATCTAAATAGTGGGCCATACCCATCCGAATTGAATCAGATATTTATTCAGTTTTGCGAATATGTTCCCACATAACTGAATCAAAAGATGCCAGCATCTCTACTGCTTCTAAAAAATTTCTATTTTCGTGACTTTGAAGAACCGCGAAAAGCCAGACATTGCCGCGACAAAAACTTAGTAACAGCAATAATCCTTTCTAGTACATCACACCAATGCTTTTTTCCTTTCTCTATTAGTCTCAATTGCATCTGGTTTACAGAGTTCTTTGTTTGTAACATATTATTCAATTGTACCCATGACTTCACATTTTCATTGTGGGAAGCACTTGTTTCGTGTCTTTTCAGAGTCAATGATAAATGCTGCCAATCTGCAAATCCATTCATATCAGACAAACTACATACACTTTTGCCAAACATTTTACAACAGAAGCAATACACTGAATCCTTTGATAAAGAATAAAGAAACCAGTCTCTCTTAACTTTTCCGCCGTTAGAAATATTTCTGTAATAGTGTCAGCGAACCTTCTTCCCTCGTCATTAATGGGATAAGTATGATAATGTACTTGAACAGGACCACGTTTAACTAGAATATTAACTAGATTACTATTAACATTAAGAGGCGACAGCCCTGGGTCTTCGCTAAATGTCAAACTCTCGCAGTCTGCCCGCAGTACTGCTTGAAGATTCTTCAGCAACAACGTCAGTCGTGTGTCAATTATTTCGTTGAGACCGCCAGAGGAACTAGGAGCGCAAAATGTCTCGTCTTCACTTGCTTCCATAGTCTCAGATCCAGACGTCGAGCTCATGGCAGAGGCAAGAGCTTCTTGACCGTCATTTACAGATTTGGTCAAAAATTTCGTAACAGAACCTGCCAGTTTTTCTTGTTGCCTTTCCTTCTCATGTTTCTGGTTATGAAACTGAGCCCCTGAGGGTTTTTTTTCTTTTCTGTGATTCCTGAAACTAATTTTGGGTGAAACTAATGAAATTGTTTGTTGATACTTGGTTGAACAAATTTACAAATAAATTTTCCTGGCGTATAAGTGACTATATTCAGAACATGGTTGATAATGCTACGCAATGTCTCTTAATTTTTACGAAGAGTTTATAAATTTAGGTTACAATTGGCAACAGAGCCAGTAAGGTGGAGCCAATTAATCTATCTAAATAGGAAACCAATGTAATTTAATGTATGTTAATGTAATACGGAATGAATTATTCTATTGTTTTAACAGTAGTAAATAGTGTAGCCAATTTGTTGGAAAAATGTGGATTCGCTTTTGGCTGACGTTGCATCCAAATGCGGTTGGGTTTAACAGTGTGACTACCGGTGATGTAATTGAGACGATAAGCAACCAGTAAAAAACGTGACAAAATGTTTCTCTATTGTTAATCGTCTGTTACGGAAGCCACCTCTCCTTGAATGCGCTGCTACATAATGATATAGCCAGTGGTGGCTGGTGATCATGTGTTACTGTGCACAGGGGCGTATATAAGGGGGGGTGGAGCTGTTCCCTCCCATCCTGAAATAATGAATATAACGAGAAAAGTACGGTATATGAATTATTTTAATGGATGATGCATGAAGGTATTGCCGTGATAGACAGCCATACTTCACTGTATTAGTGAAAAGAGCGGGGTGTTAGTGGTGTGGAGTTCGTGCCAGTTCGGGTTGGTACGAGTCGTGCTCCGCCCAGGCCACGTGCGCATGTGCGCACTATTCTACCACATTCGGAATGTAGGCCAATTCACACTATCCCTCTCCACTCCCGTTTGTTTGCGTTCCTTTCAGTAAACCGTTATTTGTTATTTATTGAGCATTCATTTTCTCATATACAATGATATAGGAGTTGTCATGTTACATTATATAAGTTTGTAATTATACAGTAAATTAATAACATAGGCCTACAGTGGTAAAACACACACACACACACACACACACACACATATATATATATATATATATATATATATATATATATATATATATATATATATATATATATATATATATATTGTGCAGTGTATAGTAGATAATAACAAAACAAACAATAATTAATTATTTATAGTGCATAATGTTTTCATATATTTGTTTTTCAGATATGAATTATCATTGTCATAGACCACTATAGTAGAGAATAACAGAACAAACAATAATTAATTAACTATAGCGTGTACAGGCAGCCTATTTTCATACATTTGTTCAGACATAAATTATCATTATCATTGACCAGTATGAATAACAGAACAAACAATAATTAATGAATTATAGTGCATACAGGCAGACTACTTTCATACATTTGTTCAAATATGAATTATCATTATCATTGACCACTATGTTACTATGTTCTGAAAATCCATGTACTCTGTAACACTTTTCTATCTTTTTTATACTTAAGGGAAGGGCACTAAAAAGTATTCTGGAGTGATATATTACACTTTTGTGATATTGGGCTGTTTTGTGTGTTTCTCTGTGGAAGTAATTCCTGTGTCTTGTTGGGTAGTCATGGCATTCACTATTTAAAGAAGAAAATCGGGGGTGAGATTTGAAAAAGCAGGTACTTTCGTAGATATACAGAGATGGAAGTGATATTATTTGAAGTTCTTTGAAAATTTCCCTGTAGGGCTCTCTTGGTGCAGCCCCTTTCATTATTCTTAATGCTCGTTTTTGGATAATGAATGACCGGTTTGCCATGCTTGGATTACCCCAAAATAAGATACCATACCGCAATAGACTATGCATAAGAGCATAATAAGCACATATTACTGTTGTTTCACTGCAGCAGTTTTTCAGCATTTATTTAGCTTTTTATTGGGTATTTCAATATGTTTATCCCACTTTAGATGTACGTCTAACAGGATACCTAAAAATTTTGTGTTTGAAGTTTGTAAAATCTTCTGTTCACAAAGTTTCAGAAATATATTGGGCTTTACTTTATTCAATACGTGGCTAAAATTCATCCATACTGTTTTTTTTCTCATTTACAAATAAATAGTTATCTATAAACCATTTTCCTGCTTCTTCTTTTGTTATTTCTACTTTGTGTTGCAAGTCAGTCTCATTTTGAGCTTTAATAAAAAGACTTGTATCGTCCACATGCAATACAGCATTAGCTAGTGTTAAACAGTTTGGTAGGTCATTTATGAAAATCAAGAACAAGAGGGGTCCCAGCACAGAACCTTGTGGCACTCCATTACTACCTTTCTTATATTCTGAAAAGTAAGAGGTTCCTTTGTGAACTGTTTCTATTTTCTGGTATCTGTCTGACAGGTATGATTTAAACCAGCTGTGAACAGTACCACATACACCATAGCAATAAAGTTTCTCAAGCAGTAATTCATGATCAATAACATCAAATGCCTTTGATAAATCTAAAAACACCCCACAGTTTACTTCATTATGATCTATAGAGATCAGTCTGAGTTTTTTAATAAATAATCTTCTGTAGATATATTTCTCATGTATTCTAGAATTTGTGGCCAGTGCATTATTTATACAGAGTTTTATTGCTTTGTAGTTTGAGAACTCTGTGTCAGTTACTTCAATAACATGATCTAGCTTTTGTAAGTCAAAAAATATTTGATCTATTATCGTTTCAGAGTGTTTTCCATATCTAATGCATTCATGGACAGGTGGTGCAAAATTTTGTGAATATAACAAATTGTTTAGTTTTGATGCTTTTTGACAGTTCATTTTAAAGGTCCCCAGACCTCAGTCCTTGCGATTATTGGCTTTGGGGTTACCTGAAGTCGCAAGTGTATCGTGATCGACCGACAACTGTAGGGATGCTGAAAGACAACATCCGACGCCAATGCCTCACCATAACTCCGGACATGCTTTAAAGTGCTGTTCACAACATTATTCCTCGGCTACAGGTATTATTGAGGAATGATGGTGGACATATTGAGCATTTCCTGTAAAGAACATCATCTTTGCTTTGTCTTTGTTATTCTAATTATTGCTATTCTGATCAGATGAAGCTCCATCTGTCGGACATTTTGTGAACTTTTGTATTTTTTTGGTTCTAATAAAACCCCAAGTCATTCCAATTTGTACCTCTCTATCTACATTTTTCCGTGATTTATTCAGTTTTCAAATTTATACTGACTTTTTGATCACCTGGTATATTTACTGGAGGGAAAGCTACTTCAGCACTTAATTAGTTTGCCACATTGGTAGCGTCCTTTAAAACTGTTTCAAAGTTTTCATCTGTGCGATATTGTGTGAATTTCTCAAATCAAGGTCTTTAACAAATTGATGCATATCTGTGTTTTAATTGACGGGTTTTGCAACATTGTAGTTAAAGGATTAATTTCGCTCAAAACATCGTCTCAGATTACAACAGAACAAATGAATTTTTACAGCAAGTGACTTCGCTCTGAGAGTGGTGGTAGAATCCCAACTAGAAGATGCTTCTGATATTTCCAACAGAGCATCAAATACATTTTCTGTGTAGAACTGTAAGGGATTGATTGCTTCAATTCTGCTAGACCATCTCGTAGGACAAGCTTTTAGCTGTAGATCTGGTAAATGTTTGCAAATGATTGACCACGTAATTGTTGATGATGAAAAGAAGACGCAAATTTCTTGAATTATGTCGAAGAAATCGATGGTCTCGTGAGAAATATTGGCAGCGTCGGTTATCACTAAGTTTAAGCTATGAGCTGAGCATGGGACGTAAAATGCACACTTATTGATATCCAAAATTCTTTTTTACAGTCCTCTGTGTTTTCCAAGCATGTTAGAGCCATTATCATAAGCTTGTCCGCGCATATTTTGAATGTCCAGGTTCAATTCAGAAAGTAAATACAAAACGAAATGTAACAAACCCTCACCATTTAAACTGATAATTGGGCAGAAACCAAGGAATTGTTCACATATACCTACTTTCTTGTCTGTGTGATTTAGATAAGCATCCCTTAATATTACTGTTATTTGTTCTGTATGGCTTGCATCTGGTGTGCAGTCTAATATGATGGAAAAATGTTTAGATTCTTTTACATTCTTCAAAAAATGTTTTTGTATCATTGTGCCTAATAAATCAATAATTTCATTTTGAATGTCATCTAAATAGTGGGCCATACCCATCCGAATTGAATCAGATATTTATTCAGTTTTGCGAATATGTTCCCACATAACTGAATCAAAAGATGCCAGCATCTCTACTGCTTCTAAAAAATTTCTATTTTCGTGACTTTGAAGAACCGCGAAAAGCCAGACATTGCCGCGACAAAAACTTAGTAACAGCAATAATCCTTTCTAGTACATCACACCAATGCTTTTTTCCTTTCTCTATTAGTCTCAATTGCATCTGGTTTACAGAGTTCTTTGTTTGTAACATATTATTCAATTGTACCCATGACTTCACATTTTCATTGTGGGAAGCACTTGTTTCGTGTCTTTTCAGAGTCAATGATAAATGCTGCCAATCTGCAAATCCATTCATATCAGACAGACTACATACACTTTTGCCAAACATTTTACAACAGAAGCAATACACTGAATCCTTTGATAAAGAATAAAGAAACCAGTCTCTCTTAACTTTTCCGCCGTTAGAAATATTTCTGTAATAGTGTCAGCGAACCTTCTTCCCTCGTCATTAATGGGATAAGTATGATAATGTACTTGAACAGGACCACGTTTAACTAGAATATTAACTAGATTACTATTAACATTAAGAGGCGACAGCCCTGGGTCTTCGCTAAATGTCAAACTCTCGCAGTCTGCCCGCAGTACTGCTTGAAGATTCTTCAGCAACAACGTCAGTCGTGTGTCAATTATTTCGTTGAGACCGCCAGAGGAACTAGGAGCGCAAAATGTCTCGTCTTCACTTGCTTCCATAGTCTCAGATCCAGACGTCGAGCTCATGGCAGAGGCAAGAGCTTCTTGACCGTCATTTACAGATTTGGTCAAAAATTTCGTAACAGAACCTGCCAGTTTTTCTTGTTGCCTTTCCTTCTCATGTTTCTGGTTATGAAACTGAGCCCCTGAGGGTTTTTTTTCTTTTCTGTGATTCCTGAAACTAATTTTGGGTGAAACTAATGAAATTGTTTGTTGATACTTGGTTGAACAAATTTACAAATAAATTTTCCTGGCGTATAAGTGACTATATTCAGAACATGGTTGATAATGCTACGCAATGTCTCTTAATTTTTACGAAGAGTTTATAAATTTAGGTTACAATTGGCAACAGAGCCAGTAAGGTGGAGCCAATTAATCTATCTAAATAGGAAACCAATGTAATTTAATGTATGTTAATGTAATACGGAATGAATTATTCTATTGTTTTAACAGTAGTAAATAGTGTAGCCAATTTGTTGGAAAAATGTGGATTCGCTTTTGGCTGACGTTGCATCCAAATGCGGTTGGGTTTAACAGTGTGACTACCGGTGATGTAATTGAGACGATAAGCAACCAGTAAAAAACGTGACAAAATGTTTCTCTATTGTTAATCGTCTGTTACGGAAGCCACCTCTCCTTGAATGCGCTGCTACATAATGATATAGCCAGTGGTGGCTGGTGATCATGTGTTACTGTGCACAGGGGCGTATATAAGGGGGGGGGGGGAGCTGTTCCCTCCCATCCTGAAATAATGAATATAACGAGAAAAGTACGGTATATGAATTATTTTAATGGATGATGCATGAAGGTATTGCCGTGATAGACAGCCATACTTCACTGTATTAGTGAAAAGAGCGGGGTGTTAGTGGTGTGGAGTTCGTGCCAGTTCGGGTTGGTACGAGTCGTGCTCCGCCCAGGCCACGTGCGCATGTGCGCACTATTCTACCACATTCGGAATGTAGGCCAATTCACACTATCCCTCTCCACTCCCGTTTGTTTGCGTTCCTTTCAGTAAACCGTTATTTGTTATTTATTGAGCATTCATTTTCTCATATACAATGATATAGGAGTTGTCATGTTACATTATATAAGTTTGTAATTATACAGTAAATTAATAACATAGGCCTACAGTGGTAAAACACACACACACACACACACACACACACTCACACACACACACACACACATATATATATATATATATATATATATATATATATATATATATATATATATTGTGCAGTGTATAGTAGATAATAACAAAACAAACAATAATTAATTATTTATAGTGCATAATGTTTTCATATATTTGTTTTTCAGATATGAATTATCATTGTCATAGACCACTATAGTAGAGAATAACAGAACAAACAATAATTAATTAACTATAGCGTGTACAGGCAGCCTATTTTCATACATTTGTTCAGACATAAATTATCATTATCATTGACCAGTATGAATAACAGAACAAACAATAATTAATGAATTATAGTGCATACAGGCAGACTACTTTCATACATTTGTTCAAATATGAATTATCATTATCATTGACCACTATGTTACTATGTTCTGAAAATCCATGTACTCTGTAACACTTTTCTATCTTTTTTATACTTAAGGGAAGGGCACTAAAAAGTATTCTGGAGTGATATATTACACTTTTGTGATATTGGGCTGTTTTGTGTGTTTCTCTGTGGAAGTAATTCCTGTGTCTTGTTGGGTAGTCATGGCATTCACTATTTAAAGAAGAAAATCGGGGGTGAGATTTGAAAAAGCAGGTACTTTCGTAGATATACAGAGATGGAAGTGATATTATTTGAAGTTCTTTGAAAATTTCCCTGTAGGGCTCTCTTGGTGCAGCCCCTTTCATTATTCTTAATGCTCGTTTTTGGATAATGAATGACCGGTTTGCCATGCTTGGATTACCCCAAAATAAGATACCATACCGCAATAGACTATGCATAAGAGCATAATAAGCACATATTACTGTTGTTTCACTGCAGCAGTTTTTCAGCATTTATTTAGCTTTTTATTGGGTATTTCAATATGTTTATCCCACTTTAGATGTACGTCTAACAGGATACCTAAAAATTTTGTGTTTGAAGTTTGTAAAATCTTCTGTTCACAAAGTTTCAGAAATATATTGGGCTTTACTTTATTCAATACGTGGCTAAAATTCATCCATACTGTTTTTTTCTCATTTAAAAATAAATAGTTATCTATAAACCATTTTCCTGCTTCTTCTTTTGTTATTTCTACTTTGTGTTGCAAGTCAGTCTCATTTTGAGCTTTAATAAAAAGACTTGTATCGTCCACATGCAATACAGCATTAGCTAGTGTTAAACAGTTTGGTAGGTCATTTATGAAAATCAAGAACAAGAGGGGTCCCAGCACAGAACCTTGTGGCACTCCATTACTACCTTTCTTATATTCTGAAAAGTAAGAGGTTCCTTTGTGAACTGTTTCTATTTTCTGGTATCTGTCTGACAGGTATGATTTAAACCAGCTGTGAACAGTACCACATACACCATAGCAATAAAGTTTCTCAAGCAGTAATTCATGATCAATAACATCAAATGCCTTTGATAAATCTAAAAACACCCCACAGTTTACTTCATTATGATCTATAGAGATCAGTCTGAGTTTTTTAATAAATAATCTTCTGTAGATATATTTCTCATGTATTCTAGAATTTGTGGCCAGTGCATTATTTATACAGAGTTTTATTGCTTTGTAGTTTGAGAACTCTGTGTCAGTTACTTCAATAACATGATCTAGCTTTTGTAAGTCAAAAAATATTTGATCTATTATCGTTTCAGAGTGTTTTCCATATCTAATGCATTCATGGACAGGTGGTGCAAAATTTTGTGAATATAACAAATTGTTTAGTTTTGATGCTTTTTGACAGTTCATTTTAAAGTTGACATTGAAATCGCCAAGTAGAATAACACTCTCTGTAAAATGACTTAATTCACTAAAAAGTCTTTCAACACTGTCTAAAAACGTCATAAAGTTCCCTGATGGGGAACAATATATGCACACAATAATTATTTTGGGTTCTATAAGTTTGCACATACTGTATTCGAACTCTTTTTCAATGTGTTCTATCTTATTGAGTTTAATTTCTTTACATTCAGTTCCTTGCTTTCCATATATACATGTTCCTCCCCCTTTAAAATTCTCTCTACAAGAGCTACTGATCATTTCGAATCCTGTTATTCTGGCTGTACAAGCTTGGTTTTCTTTTAGCCAGTGCTCACTTATACATAAAACTGAAATATCCTTTTAATTGATCCATCAAAAGCACATCTAGTACAGCAATCTTACTAATTAGACCCTGGACATTTTGATATAATATAGCTAATGAAATGTTGTCTTTCGGATCCCTCACACTGCTCACCTCGTTGTTTGGTTGCTGCCTGTCCTGAATAAAAAATCCTTCAGATGGCCTGGTGGAGACACTTCTTTTGCTCAAGGGGCAGGTGGTTTCTAAAGCTTCTGGAGGTGTAGTAGATACTGTCGTTGCTGATACCGCTGGTATAGCCTGTTCCTTTCTGATGACAATTTTTGTGTTGCAGAAGATACTGTGGACTGGTCTATCAGAGGCAGAACAGCAAAAGGTTCACTGTTCATGCATCTGTTTAATGAGTGGAGTAAGTTTTCAGTTTTCCGTCCTAGTAGTGTTTTTTCTCTTGCTGTTAATATGTAGACCGTGCTGTGTGAAATGTTCTCTCTCCAGCGAATCTATAGACAGGAAATGTGAATTCTGGAATGCTTTGCAGATCTTCTCAAACTGTCGATTGGCCTTGGTGATCTCTTTATTCACGACAGAGGCGTTCATAAGGTCGTGCTTATGTGGAATTCCAACAATAATTGCTGGTGTTCTTCTTGCAGTGTTCAAAGTTTTTTTAAAAAAATTTTAGTGGCTTTGGATAACTCGTGCATGTACACATCATTAGCGCCCCAAATTATGACTGCGTATTGACTCTAACTGGAGAATTTTTCATCATTTATGTTCCGTGTGATTTCCGCCATGAGTGCCCTTGGTTTTACAACGGAAAAAATGTTTACACAATAATCATCTCGTAAGATTTCAGCAAGGCCACGTCTATGGCTATCAGAGTGTATAGTCACATTATATCTGGGAGCTTGCGAAGTTATTTGAACCTGTTTATGTACACAGTTCACAATACCTTTAGGTGTTATTGTCTTCTTCACATTCTGCATACTTAACATTGTGGTCACTTGCGCATGTTTGTTTGTACTGCTTTCAGTATATGTTTCAGTCTTCCGTGCTCTTGTTTCTGTTTCACGTGCACCGAAATGACTGTTTACTACTGTATGGAACGTGTTTTCACACGGTTTAGGATGCATAACATAGTCACAGTTGTTGGTGTCATTTGTATTGACATATTCACAGTTGTTGTCCGTACCGTCTCAGAAAATGGTGTAGCATTCAGGCTAGCTTCCGTGAACCTTCCGTAAGTTGACGTGACAGATTCCTGTTTCTCATCGTCGAGCTGTTTTTGTATGACGTGTACATGTATAATGGATTTTAAAAAACAATTTCATACCGTAAACGCAAGGGAATATACGAAAATACTCGTTAAATCCAAAAACAAACTTGATTTTTTTATCAATATTCATCGTTCGTAACATGTTATTTGTCTTTAGGTATTTGTAAAAATGTAAGCTGATTTCTCCTCAAGGAATTCCTGAAAGAGGTTTTAAGAGATATTGTTCAAATACCGTATATCTTAGCCTCGTCTGAGCTGAATCTATGAGACGAGAAGTTTTGTGATTAAGTTCTGTTAGTTGAAATCTCTCCACACCAGCAACTTAGATAGCATTTCACTCTTTTCATTTGGATAAGTGTTTGTTGATGAGACATTCTTAAAATCTTGACTAATGTTTGAAATATACCGGTGGTATTATTGTCTCGCTTAGTTTCCTCGACGCTGTTATAATCACAAGGTGCCGACTACCATGTCAATGTACGGAACATTTCTGAATTCGACGTTGACGCGCTAATCGCTATCTTGTAATTATAAAAGCGGAAAGTAAACAAAGCGAGTCGCTGGACAACCATAACAGCGAAGCAATAATAACCCAGATCTTGTCATCATTTGGTTTTTTTTAAATAGCTATATTTTTTATGATTTCATGTGAACAATTAAAAAGCTTGATCTCGGTAAAGTGAAAGGGGCATAAGCGCAAATTATCCTCTGCGTATGAGCAGCAAAACTGTCTACTTAAAATTCGTTATTTTTACATTAATCTTGTCCCCAACCCCTCACCCCCTCAAAAAAAAAATAATATTAGATATTCGCCACTGACTGTACAACAGCACACTGCAGGTATCGTACGAAAGTTTATCTTCGAATGCAAGCCATAAATCGCAGTAAAATTACATTTCTCCTTGACTCTGAGCCGGAAATCGCACTAAAATTAGGCCATTTTTTTTCCAACGCGTGTTGGTACGTAACTAAAACGAACTCATTTTAGATATTAATTCTGATATTAACAACGCAGCCTAATGACATCAAAAAAATCGTATGCGTCAGACAGTGTAATATGTGAAAGTAGCAAGTTATGTATCATTGGCACAACGAACGAGATTTATATAATAAATGTAGATGTAGGGGGTGGGGGCATTCAATTTGTCCTACAAGACGGCAAGACAACTGGGCTTATAAACTATTTATGATAGATTAGAAATCAGAAAGTTAGAAATCATGATTATATTGCTTACAAAATTTTATGAAGTCAGTTTACCACAAGAATCAAATGCGTATTGGCATAAAAATTGCGCCCTCCTTCCTCAAATGCAGATAAAGATCCTCAAAAGCAGATAAAGATGTCTACATTATTTTGAGAATTAACTGTGCTATTATTGTTTAAAAGTCCTTCGTTCATACAGTTACTTACTGGGTGTAAATGACGTTTTCCAAGTGGCGTTACTAATAAAAATATCGTTACTCCGAAAAGGTAATAGGAAATTAGAGTAGCACTAGCTAAATGATCACTGCACAAATGTTATAAACCTCACCGAATATTTAATTTTTAATGTCAAATGTGAATTGCGTACACTTTTGGAGAACGTTACGTCCGACAGAGGATTTAAAGTTCTGTACAGACACTGCCGTCAACAATTAATGCGCTAAAACAGCGACTATAAAACAGGGAATATTTAATTCTTGAGTTTCTCCCGGAGTCTTTGATAATCTAAATATCGACGGGTGTACTGCTGGTCTACAATGTCCAACGGGCACAATATTTCGGCGATCATACATGTCGCCATCATCAGGTGAACTGACGGACCGAGGTCCTGTGAACGTGCCGGCACGGATATCCGTACGCTATAGCTGCTCAGAGGGAACTAGGTTCGGTCGCGGCGACGGCCGATTTAAATACCCTACGCCCGCGGCGCGCTCCCTCCGCTGTCCGCGCCCCGCGCCACGGTCACGCGGTGGAACAGATTGCGACGGCGTCTGAGATGACGTCGGAGTGATGGCTCTGTCCGCCGTGGTCGTCACAACTATACGTTTGCTCGAATTACTCTTGATTAACCCAATCGCTGGTTCCCAAGCCTTGCTAAGATTATAGCCACAATCACGGTTTATGAGGTCGTGAGGTCGTCATTGGTGCGAATTTCGATGGCCTCTCTAACAACGCTGTCCCAGTATCTCGACGTCTGTACCAGAATCCTTGTGCGTTCATACTCCATAGCGTGATTTTCCGACAAACAATGTTCAGCGACCGCCGACTTGCTCGGATACATCAGTCGAGTTGGACACTGTAGATTGGCAGTACATCCGCGGATATTTTGGCTATCAAATACGCCGGGAGAAACTCAAGAATCACATCATAGACCTTTACGGGGAGGAGATGTACCGAAGCATGAATTTGAAAAGTTTGCGCCACCGTAGATGTCGTTTGCTAAGTACCCTTGCCTTTCTAAAGAGATGTCGTTCCGAGAATGTTGTTCCAAATTGTGCTACGGTTATGCATCACATCGATTCTGCAGCAGCTAAGAGAATCAAGAAACGAACCAGCCTCGCATTGGTACGTGAAAGAGTGCAAGTCACCCGCCGGAGCCTGGAGTTTATCTCACAGGAATTACTCAAACTACATTTGCAACTGGCTAGTAATTTCACTTCTTTTTCCTGGGATTGGATTGTTTGTGTCACCTGGGTTGCAGCTGATTCTGCCCCCTTAAGAAGGCAACGGGACGTCAAACAGCTAAGTTCCCACGTCTCCTTGACAAACCATATCTGCAGGTTCCGTGCAAGACTGTCATCAATTTGAGTGGCATGGTGTTGAGTGATGACGCGGTCTCGGTTTTGCAGAAAGGTCTCAACTTCGCTCCCACCCCCAAGTTCACTCCGGTCGCAGAAATTGTTAGTGCTGTTGAACAGGTTGCAGCTCGACTTCCGCCTGAATCAGCTGAGGAAATACGTTGTGAAACTTGTCGTGCGTTGACGAAATCCAAGCCGATGAAGTCAAATATCACCAGTAAAGAGAGGGCGGCCATTTGTGATCTGAGGGAGCGCTCTGAAATTGTTGTCTTACCGGCTAACAAAGGCAATGCTACAGTTGTTGTCTCCCATAAGGACTACACTGATAAGATGCAGGGCCTGCTAAATGACGATTCCTACCGGAAGAACAGCGTTGACCCTACAAAGAAGGTGGAGAACAAGAGGAGGTCGCTTCTCAAGGACGCAGGTTTACCGGAGGGTGACGCTAAGAAATTGTTACCCCAAGGTCCGGTACCGCCTAGACTATATGGACTCCTGAAGGTTCACAAAGAGGGGGTACCATTACACCCCATTGTCAGCAACATCAGGGCACCTACATGTTTGTTGGTCAAATACCTGACGGGAATATTAAGTCCTTATATGGGTAAATGCCCCCATCACATCCGTGATTCCGTGGATTTTGTTAAACGCCTTGATAGCTTCAGGTTGGATGAGTCAGATATCATGGCGAGTTTTGACGTCGTTTCCTTGTTTACGAGGGTACCCCTGTGAGTGTCACTAGAACTGATTAGTCAGAAGTTTGACGAGAAGACCACTGAACTTTTTAGGCATGTTTTGACTTCCACGTGTTTTCTTTTTAATGGAGAATACTACGAACAATTTTTACAGAAACCAGATGGTAGTTATAAGAGTCGAGAGACATGAAAGGCAGGCAGTGGTTAGGAAGGGAGTGAGACAGGATTGTAGACTCTCCCCGATGTTGTTTAATCTGTATATTGAGCAAGCAGTAAAAGAAACAAAAGAAAAATTCGGAGTAGGTATTAAAATCCATGGAGAAGAAGTAAAAACTTTAAGGTTCGCCGATGACATTGTAATTCTATCAGAGACAGCAAAGGACTTGGAAGAGCAGTTGAACGGAATGGACAGTGTCTTGAAAGGAGGGTATAAAATGAACATCAACAAAAACAAAACGAGGATAATGGAATGTAGTCGAATTAAGTCGGGTGATGCTGAGGGAATTAGATTAGGAAATGAGAAACTTAAAGTAGTAAAGGAGTTTTGTTATTTGGGGAGTAAAATAGCTGATGATGGTCGAAGTAGAGAGGATATAAAATGTAGACTGGCAATGGCAAGGAAAGCGTTTCTGGAGAAGAAAAATTTGTTAACATCGAGTATAGATTTAAATGTCAGGAAGTTATTTCTGAAAGTATTTGTCTGGAGTGTAGCCATGTATGGAAGTGAAACGTGGACGATAAATAGTTTAGACAAGAAGAGAATAGATGCTTTCGAAATGTGATGCTACAGAAGAATGCTGAAGATCAGATGGATAGATCACATAACTAATGAGGAGGTATTGAACAGAGTTGGGGAGAAGAGGAGTTTCAGGCACAACTTGACAAAAAGAAGGGACCGGTTGGTAGGACATGTTTTGAGGCGTCAACGGATCACAAATTTAGCATTGGAAGGTAGCGTGGAGGGTAAAAATCGTAGAGGGAGACCAAGAGATGAATACACTAAACAGATTCAGAAGGATGTAGGTTGCAGTAAGTACTGGGAGATGAAGAAGCTTGCACAGGATAGAGTAGCATGGAGAGCTGCATCAAACCAGTCTCAGGATTGAAGACCACAACAAACAACATGATCGTACTTGACTGTACTGGTCACAGCTTGGCTTCCGCTCCACCTGACATGGCGTAATGTTTACATCAGGTTTATTCTTATGCTGAACACAGTATAGTAACTGTTAATGAGCATCTTCGGTGTCAACCGATAAACAATACAGCAAGCCATTTTCAATAATTTGAATTTAAATGTATTGATCAACAATTATTGATTGGAGTGTACCCATAGTGTTGTGTTGCTTCACTTTCATGTATCTCAATGAGGTGAAGAATACAGGCTGGGCATAGAAAGAGGACATTGCACCTTCGCTGATCATGGAAGTGTCAGTAGGCAGTAATAGGAGGCGTCACACATTCTAACTTTTCAGAAGAATATTTCAACTTCTGTGAAACTATTAACTTACAAGATAATTCACATTATAGTTTCTGACCAGCAAAATATTCAGCCTGTGACCAGTTAATATTCGCGCAACACCTATGTGGGATCTTGAGAAACCATGGCTTACTTGGGTTGATAATCAAGTTCGTAGCCGATCTTTACAATGTTGAGTTTTGCACAGATAAGCTGTGGCTCAGTATTGCCACGTTGAAACCCAAGTAAGTATTTTGTGTTCACAAATTTGATTTTTATCACTTTTTTTCTGTGGAAATCTTTGCACTGTCTACCTATGTCCAGCATATAGGTGTGGATTATGTGATTCGCTTTTCTCAAGTAGTGACAGTGTCAGTTCTTTGGATTTGATTGATATTGTTTTCTTCAAACTGGTATTGTGTAACACTTGACATTTAATCACCTCCTCGACTGTCTCAACAACTCGAATATGTGCCCTGTTTACATAATTTACAGCCGCTGTGTTCTGCAAATACTGTTCTAAAAAAGGGACTATGACTTCAATCAGTGATTATGCTGTTATGCTACATCAGTTTATTTGAAATGGAGGGCCGGAGATAACTCCTGGTATAAAAAAAATTTGATGTGAAACTGAATTTATGAAAATTTGCAAAATTTGCAAAATTACTAGAAACCAATTTACAGCTATTCTATAAGACTTCGGTCTCTGAGACCGTGAGGGCGCAATGGACAATGCAGACAGGCACCGTGACAGCAACACTACCACATTGAAGTAATCAAGAATCGTCTGGCTCCCAAGGATCTGAAATAATTATATGCTAATCTAGGCCAAACTGGCTACAAAATGTTCACTTCACATCCATAAGTAAACTGCTTCACTAACTCTCATAACAAGGAACATAATGGATCTGGAACAATGAATGCCAACACCCAACTGACAAATTATAACAAAATTTATTGGATGCCAAATGTCTAACCACATACCATCCAACTACAATGTTTACTATTGCAGCAGATGATTCTGAATATGGAATCAGTGCAGTCTTTTAACATAGATCGTTAATTGTAACGTGATTTACAAACGCTGATCACATTCGCATCCAAACTACTGACAATTACTCAAAAGAATTATTGTCGAACTGAAAAAGAAGCTCTTTCTACAGTCTTCGTTGTCAAAACGCTCCATGAATACATTTACAGTGAAAGATTCATTCCATGCAGAAAGCGTATATATGGGCTTTCTACGCCTACTTACAGATTACAAGCCAACCATAACTATATTTGGACCAAATAATAATGTTTCCTCCTGAGTCGCTCAAAGCTCACAGTAATGGGTAAGGCATTTATCAAATATGGATATGAAACAGTTTACAGTTCCATCTCTCAATACATCAGTGTAGACTTGCTTTCGCAATGCTAATAAAGCAGGATAAAAATTTCAATTCATTTGCTAATGTATGTCCTGTTTTGGACATCATGAGTCAAGACACCATTGAAGTTGATCCATTAAATGCCAACTCAATAGCAGAATTTGAGCCAATGGATCCTGCATTACCCAAAATAAAATAACAATCAGAGAGGTCTTCAGATAAAAAGTTAATCACTCAACTAGGAATTAAATTACGTTGGCACAGGAAAGAAGCTGTCTTTGTCTACAAAGGTGCGTTCTGGAATATTCAGAATCAGGAAAGCCACAAATGGTGATTACAGAAGTGGTAAAACTGAAAGTGCTTCTCATCAATGCTACTGGGGCATTGTACATACCAAACACACCACCAGAAATCATTGCTGTTGAAGAGACATTGACAATGACGTAGGGGTGACACATGCAAAATATTACTTATAGCAGCTATCACTCAGCTTCCCCAAAGCAATATTCTCCGTGGGTACAGATATCAGAATCCTGGTCACATTTACATAAAAACTATGTTTGATCATTTTTAGGAAGCTACTGTAGTGACTATTTTCTAAATCTCTGTATGTGATACAAATGTCATCTATAGTTTCGGTGAAAACAATCCAAGCTCTGTCAAAGGGTTGCTGAATTCGGTAGCCACAGACAATAACACATTCTGTTGCAGGATTTCAAACTTTTCTATGACTGAAATGGGATATTACATTTCAAAATTACACCATTTCACCATGAAGCAAAAGGTTTCACTGCAACATTTAAAAGGGCCTTTGAATCTCACGTGACAAAGCTGACATACGGTAAAAATAATACATTGTTTATTCACCTTTCACAGCAAAGAGCCACACCACATAAAACAAAATCTCCAGTGGAAAAACTGCATGAAAGACTTACTCTACACTAATTTCAATACTACATTCACTCATATACCTCGAGACAGAACAGAGCCAGTACTTGAAACATGTTTTCAGAGTCAGTGATCAAATTCTCTTTATGATGAGGAAAAATGGAAAGAAATCGTGGGTCCTAGCCAATATTATACAACAGGTCAGAAACATAATGTGCATAGCAAACTAATAATGGTGTTATAACACAATACAGAAACCAACCAAAGCTGCACCAAGCGCATACTATATTGATAGAACTCCTATGCTATTTTCTTTCACAGGTTCACACAATTATGATGCAGCCAGACATACTGTCGATCTATAGTTGCAGCCATCAGTCATTCCTGACTCCACGACCACTAGTGGAGCCTACTTGCAGCAAACTGATAATGCTCAGATGGAGGTGGACATAACGACTCACCCCACAGATGAAGATATTCATGTCGACATGGTAGATCAGCTTTACAGACCACTCCCTCACCTGGGTTTTGAGTACAGCTTTCCTAGGGTGTCATGGGAAAATGCCAGGGGGAGCGACAAGAGTGCATATTGGCAAGCCCTGGAAAACATGAAATTAATGAAGCGAGCTTCATCAGTTTTGCCCTCACCCCTTCCTCCAGGGGAGGGATTCTGCGACCTCTGGAAGATATGGAACACATCCATTCGAAAAAGAGCATGGAACTGCAGAGTATTCTTCAGCAACTAAGTTAAGGTCAGCATCCAGAGAGGGGGCAACAAGGTAAGGCCTGTTTTATACTTCTACCATACGTCATTCAAATAGTTCCCATGCAAGTATCCACTGGACAACTGTTGATAGGAGTGGACACACAGCTTCCCCCAGCACCAGGACCATATCAAAAGCCACCACCAAGAAGACCTCAACTGAACATTCTACATGTGATTACAGGATTCAGGAATAGACCAAAGTTAAAGTGAACACTGAAAAATTTAGATTAGGAAATTCTCCATCCAATCCAGATAACGATTGCTGTATGAAACCAGAAGTATCAGTGTAAGATCGAAAGAAATGCCACCCACAAGGGAGAGTATTAAAATCCTAATGGTTGATAGCCGAAGCATTTGCAACAAAGTGGCAGAGTTTGAAGCGCTCTTGAAAAGCAGTGAAGCTCACATAATATTAGGTACAGAAAGCTGGTTGAAACCTGAAATTGATAGCAGTGAGATTTTTGGGGAAAACTTGAGCTCTATCAAAAGGAAATAAAAATCGGAAATGGAGGCGGTGTATTCATAGCAGACGAGAAACAGGGATCCACCAAGGCAGAAATTGAAGCTGCATGTGAGATTGTTTTTGCAGGACTCAGCATCAGGGGTAAGCATAAAATTATAACTGGATCCTTATATTTCCCACCAGACTCATCTCCTTGTATAACTGAAAACTTTAGAGAAAACCTCAGTTCACTTCTCCAATGACTACTGTAGCGGAGAACTGCCCCAATTTAATTCTCATACTACTGAAATGATCAATGATTTTAGTATTAGTGTCAGTGGTGTCGAGAAACAGTCGAAATTGTTAAAATTGACCAAAGCTCCAGGACTTGATGGAATTTGAAGACTGGCTTTAAATGAGGATAGGAATACACTATAACCCCCTACATATCACTCACTTAGTGATTGTGAGGATAAGACCTGCACACACAGAGGCATTCAAACAGCCATTCTTCCCGTGCTCCATATGTGAATGGAATGGGAAGAAACCCTAATGACTGGTATAGTGGGGTGTACGCTCCAACATACACCTAACGGTGTTTTGCAGAGGATAGATGTAGATTATTACACACCATCTTCTTACTACAGTTACGTATTTGTGAAGTTTCTATTAGTAAATTATTGTAAATTGTTGCTGACCTGTCCAGACAGCAATACACAGTAGGATGCCCCTTCTGGGATCAGGGAGGTATTCCAGCAGATCAACAACGAGAGCTGGAGTACAGGGCAGCTTGGATGTGGTTTTTAGGCTGTTTCCCGCTGTCCATCAGGTGAACACCAGGCTGGTATCCACATCCCACCTCTCTTCCACATTTTTAAACATTTAGCAAAATGTTCACATACTTTCACACGGAATAACGCTAGACACAGACAGTGGGGGACACAAATTCCATACAGAGGGGAAGGGGGCAAGGGGTGGCAACAGGAAGAGCATCCTGCCTCTCTCTACCAGCAACATTGCCAAATCCGATAATTAATATGCCAACCCCATGAAGATACGGGATAAAGACCAAGAAAAAGAGATTGTAAGCTGTTGCCAATTTGCGTTGGTGTCATTATTCATAGATGTTGCGTACGCCTGCTTCGCCCTGTTACGTGGTTGTATAGCGGCAGTGTGCAAGCAAGCTACCTCATAACAGCAACTACTTTCAGTGGTAAGGGGTTCTCTTCCTACCACATTTATATGTTTGACACCAAGAGTATTTGGTGAATAAAACATGGGGCTTCTCATTCTATAGAGAAAGAAATATATAGATAACTGTTTCTGTGTTTTATATGTTCATACAATAATAACAAGACCATGCATAAAAGTGTTGACATTATTTAAGTAAAAACAGTTCTACTATTTTATCATAAGAAAAATGTATATTAATTTCAAATTGCAAAGAGTCCAAATTTCTTTGATCTCTAACCATAAAAATTTCTGACTGATAGCAAGATATTGCACATAGAATAACATATTCCAAAGTAGTTTCTTGGAGATGGTTTTGAATAACCTAAGTCAAAGAAGCAAATCCTGAGCATTTTCAAAATACAAACAAATATGGCTAGCACATGGAATATAGTCTAGCACAATATGTATTGGATTTGGCTGCTGATAAGCTCACTGATTTACTAATAGCTTTAGAGAGTTGCAGAACACACTGAAGTTGGCATCAGAAACAACAAATGCCAAGTGTGGTCCGGCAAAGACAATACTGACATGTGGAAATATTATAAGCCATTATCTTAAGGCCGGTCATATATATCGATAAAAATAATCTCAGTGCAGTGATAAAAGAAGGCAACCGTTATCACCTGTGAGATGGTTGCTTTTCATCTTATCTGCTGAAGACATACTTTTAATTTATGAGGAACATCTTTAATGGGCAGAAGCAGAAGAGTATTTCACAGTCCAGTGCCATATGTATAACAGGTATGAAATGTAGTGGTCTGTCCTCTTTGTTGTTCACAAAACAAAGATTCAACAATGTTCTTAGAAAAACATCTCTGGCTGATATTTGTGTGTGCCTATAACTCTAGGAATTCAGTATCAGAATTCTTCTTACTTCCAGCTATTTACATCATCATTGTTCACATTTAAAGTGCAACCCATGTTATCAAATTTACTTTACTGTTCTTGTATTTGGTTCTCAAATATATTGTCAGAGACGTCTGCCGAACTTGCAGGCCACATTAATAAACAGAACTGAATGACTGCATCATCACTGTACGTACCGGGTGATCAAAAAGTCAGTATAAATTTGAAAACTGAATAAATCACGGAATAATGTTGATAGAGAGGTACAAATTGACACACGTGCTTTGAATGACATGGGGTTTTATTAGAACCAAAAAAACAACAAAGTTCACAAAATGTCCGACAGATGGCGCTGAACAGCAAAATGTCAGTGACTGCACAAGACAATCGTGTATAAAAGGAGCTGTAATGAGAGAGAGAAACACATGCGCCAGCAGTCGCAGCATGTTGACATTATCTGAGAAGGCGCTTTTAGTGAAGCTGCGTTATCAGAATGGGGAATGCTGAAGATTAGATGGATATATCACATAACTAATGAAGAGGTATTGAATAGATTTGGGGAGAAGGGGAGTTTGTGGCACAACTTGTCTAGATGAAGCGATCGGTTGGTAGGTCATGTTCTGAGACATCGAGGTATCACCAATTTAGTAATGGAGGGCAGCGTGAAGGGTAAAAATCGGAGATGGAGACCAAGAGATGAACACTAAGCAGATTCAGAAGGATGTGGGCTGCAGTAGGTACTGGGAGATGAAGAAGCTTGCACGGGATAGAGTAGCATGGAGAGCTGCATCAAACCAGTCTCAGGACTGAATACCACAACAACATGTAGTTACAAACAAGAAGACGTTCTTATTCATAAAAAATGATGAATTTTACAATTACGAGATATAAGTATTTCAAACTGAGCGAGAAAAAAAATTAAGTCAGGCAAGTTTAGATTCAGCGAACTATGAACTACTGTTACGCTACAAATACCGCTAAACGTACAATCAACTGCGTGTCTCAATTGTATGTAATACAATCCCTCGAAAAACTTCAAAACCGGTAGTCTCTGTGAATTTATGAAAAATTTTAAGAACTACCTATTTCTCGGCACTTTTTAACCGTGTTCGACGCGCGTGTTTCACTGCAGAACGGTAAGCAGCCTCAGCCATTTGCACACTGCGTATTAACCGCACGACAATCAGAGCACAACAGTGCGGAGACTGTGGTTGTACACGATTTTCGGATTAAAACCTACATAGCTAAAGCGTGATTAAGAAATAACTTGATGACTGTTTATACATTTGAATATCATAAAGTTTCATTTAAGATAACTCAGTAATAATATATCTCATACACTACTTCTAAGAGTGTAACAACACCAGTGTACGTGTGCTACGGCTTCTGACCAATTATCGCATTTATGTTTGTTTACATCAGGTGTATTCTTATGATAAATAAATGTCGTGTGACTAGGGCCTACCGTCGGGTAGACAGTTCGCCGGGTGCAAGTCTTTCGATTTGACGCCACTTCGGCGACTTGAACTTGGATGGGGATGAAAATGATGATGATTGGGACAACACATCACCCAGTCCCTGAGAGGAGAAAATCTCCGACCCAGCCGGGAATCGAACCCGGAGTCTTGGGATTGACTTTCTGTCGCGCTGACCACTTTTTTTTTATCTCATTTTGTTCTATATTGTTCGTTGAATTTGTTCGTGGCGGACGTCCGATGACACTAGTTCAGGTTGTTCATTGATCCGTTCACTCATTTTTTTAATTATTATTATTACAGAGGGTAGCTAAACCCTTTGACCGAACACGCTGAGCTACCGTGCTGGCAACCACTCAGCTATCGGGGGCGGACGTTCTTATGTTGAACGGAGTATAGTCGGCCGATTGGCGCTTCAAAATGGATTGATTTCTTTGATTTGCGTAGCTTATGTACAGCAAATTGATTTCTTCAAAGTTCATATGGTTCGTTTAACATATCACAATGTTTTGTCTGTTGAAAATTATTCCTTTTAATATTGATACGGAGCAAACTGTTATTATTATTATTATTGTCCAGAGATAATCCAATACAAGGTTCACTTCTCATGATACCACAGTCAATGTTAGACTATCCAAACAGGGTCTGTAACCGAATGTCAAATTGCAAAGCAATGTTTGGATTGTAACTTTGGCAACGACTGAAGTTCTGAAACTGGAATTAATGATTTCAATCGGTTATCGATTGAGACGTTCGCTGGATGTTAGTGTTACCTCAGTTCTGTCAATTTTCGTATTTTTGACAATAACTCAAACGAACGGAAATTGAATTAGCCCAGTATCCAATGAAGTTAACTATTTCACGCAGTGGCACATAAACTTAAGTGACGTGATAACTCAAGACTCAAACGCTAAAAGCTCGGACACTAATATCTCTAACACAAAGAATCACAGACGCTAGAGACATTAACAATACGTGCAATACGTGCGTTGGGTTTATGAAACTGTTTGAATAAAGACACCTACGACTTTGTATATAATACTCCAGTCCATCAGCTCTTATTATTCTTTTATTTAATTTTTCTGCTTTAAAATGATAATTCGTGATTTTCATGGCCAGTTGGAATACGTTTTAGTTAAAAAAAAGACCAGACATGTAATGAGGGGTTGCAAATGCCAGTCTTCCTAATTAATGGTGTCATTATGTCCATAAATACATATTAGTTCATATTGCAAAGCCATACTGTATTAAAAGCTTCAGTAATTCACATCATTTGATTAACAAGGTGATGCATAATTGGAATCAGCACATTGAAAATAGAAATGGAGAAAAGCTTAGGTAAGATTTTGAAATTTTTGAGCACCTCCCACATGTATTTTACTTAGAAAATGTACCTAAACTGAAAAAATTGATAATTAGTAGCAGATGTGGAATAGGAGCGTTGGTAGATTCCTGCTTGTTTTGTCACAGGTTGTTGGCCTGATTCTTTGTTGTGGTGGAATGTGTTTTAGGCAATGGATTTCTCACAGGAGTGTGCAGTTTTTCTTGTTTCATTTTGGATTGGTTGCTTTTAAAATCTTAAATAGACATTTCAAATTTTGTATTTTCTCCTGAGGAAATTATATTATCTAGGTAGTTAACAGTTTTAGATTCTTTCCCAATTAACTGTTCTAAGTATCAGTGGGACATAGCCCTGCCAGTCCCAAAAGGCAATCCGTTGTACTGATGAAGTTCAAATGGAGTATATATATATCTTCAGATCTAATTTTGCAAAACATACACTGCCAGTTACTTTAAAAATTGATTCTTCCAGTTTTAAAATTGGATATAGATCAGTTAGTAGTGCACTCTACAGACTGACCAAAAGCTGATAAAGTTGGGCCTGGCCAGCCTAGCCCTAAGTCTCATGTTGACTTTGGCCTATGTGCCTCCATGGCAGTTGCTTTCCAGTACCAGTATTCTTGAAGTAATAAATTGTTGTATTTGTTATTATCAGTGTGATCTCGTAGTAAGAACAAAATGGCATTGGATAGGGTCATTTTTCACGTGTTTCGTTGTGTGGCTGCTTTTCGCATTTGGTTGTGACCTGGAAGTTCTGCTTAAAACGTTGGTGTAACAATGGACAGAACTTCTTATAGCTAAGTGGCAGGCTGTGCTGGCATTGCTCTTTCCTCCTTCATCTCTGACTACATTTCCTCCTTCCTGCTGTTTGACGAGGTGGCAGAAGATTGGGAAGCATACAAACACCGCCTATAGCAATATTACCAGACCTTTCTCGTTACAGATGCGGAGGTATATTGCCACTGTTTCTGTTACAGATTCGTACCAGGTGTTGCGTCAGTTGGCGCTGTTCTAGGAACCTTATTCATTGCCGTTTGTCAGTTTATGCTCGTTATTGTCTTCCTGTTATTGCTGTCACACACACGTCATGACCACTAGGGCTGAATTCTCCCAATGAAAGTAAAAACCCCATCAGACTTATCATGCCTGGGTCTTGACTCTACATGGCTTTAGTCGCTAGTGCCGTTTTGTCACGTTGAAATCAAAAGAGTTGTATGCGGATGTCATGGTTCTCAATGTTGTAATCCATTCTGCCCTGGATAAAGAAGTCCAGCAATTAGAAAACCCTTCGCTTGAGAGATGTTGTCCAATTCCCAGTGGTATGAAGTCTCACACGGTGCTGGTCGGCAGCTGGATGAATTGGGCGACATCTCGGAGGTGTAGCCTGGCCCAGCTGCGTCCAGTGCGCCCAGGAAGGATGACATACAAGTGGTGCAAGTCAGCCGATCCGGTGGCTTCCATGCAGCATTTAAACAGCATTCCTGCTGCTGCTCCCTGTTACTGTCAGGTACATGTTGTTACCTCCAACATGATAGATCAGAGTGTCCCCAGCATTGGGCTGTCTGTTGTAAGAGTCAGAATAAACCGCACTGTGGAACTCTGTTACTCAACGGCACAGGACGCTATATCAGATAACACAGATCTACAGAAAGACCGATTCTCGATCAGGAGTCCAACAAACTTTTTATCGAGGGTTTGGATCTCTTGTGGCAGCTACTCCTGCCTATGAGCATCGGTGTTGACGTTTCCCTGCGTAATGCCAGATATATTGAGATCTTGGCTCTCCTCTGCTTTCGCTGGTAAACAGGCACCTATGGTGATGTGATAAACAGCAAATCCTTTTGCTTGGTCAATTCATATGCGACGTTATTAGTAGATCAGTAACGTGGCCTATTACTTGTATTGGCGTTCATGAGGCTAGTTCAGCAAACCTTTTCAGGTGTGATGCCTATGAGGCCTTTGGCTTTAGAGTCACAGACACCATACAGTTGGTATCTGTCGATACACCTATCAATCATTGCAATCTCTGGACTCTAATATTTCAGGATATATTTGCGGAAGGCCAAGGGTGCGCCACAGACTTTAAAGTGCACGTAATATTGAATCAGTCCGCTCGTCCTAGATTTTTTTGTGCTTGGCAGATTTTGATAGCTCTCCACTTCCAGGTCAAGGCGCAGCTGGACCACCTCTAATCTCAGGGTTGTGGTTCCCATTTCCTCTCGTGAGTGGGAAACCCTCTGGTAAACTGTGACTGCAGTGGTTTTAAGGTCACCATGAATTCACAGTCCATGTTTGACACATTTGGAAGAGCTGTTCACACACTTAGCATGGGGTCTATTATTCACCAGACTTGGTCTTTCTGACGCATATCACCAGTTTCCCTTGGGTGAGGAGTCCAAGCATAGCATGGTTCTTAATATGCCTTCCTGGTATCAATATCAACGGTTAATGTTTGGTTTTGTATATGCCCCACAATTTTTCACACAGTCTGGAGTAGGTCACGTCTACTGTTCTCCACTAATTAAACTGCCTGGATGACACTGCTGTTACCAGACATACTACAAGAAAGCACCTGCACAATCTCCGAGCACTTTTTTTAAAAACGTTGGGCTGTGGCTACATGTTGCAATCTCCAGAAGTCTGAATTCTTCTAACCCTGTCTTGAGTATCTGGTCCACACAATATCACGACAGGGTGTCCAACCCCTGGTGAATCTGGTCAAGGCCACTGTGGACCTGTCATGTCCCTCATTGTTCCACAAACTGCAGAATTTCCTGGGTAAAATTGCCTGTTGCCACTGGTTCATTCCCAAGCCGTCCACCATTGCGCACCCTCTATAACTTCTTCTCTACAAGGGTACTTCCTTGATCTAGTTTCAAGCGTGCAACAAAGGGATTTCCCATCTGAAGAACTAGTGATCATATCCTAACAAACCACTGCTTTTGGCTATGGACACCTTGCAGTATGGTGTGGGGCAGACCATGTCCACCAAAAAGCAGACTGCTTGGAGCAGCCACTGGCCTTTCCCTTCAAAACTTTGAGTCCAGCACATGCCACTACTCCCCAGTTTCAGATGGAGGCTGTGACCATTGTGTATGAAGTAATCAAATTTCATGTTTCCTTGCATGGCACTAAATTCCAACTCATTATGGAACACAAGCTGTCAGTTTCGTTATTCAGTCCGTATGCCTGGGTCCCCAATAAGGCTGCCCACATGTTACAATGAAGGGCCTTGTTCCTCTCCAAATACCACTATGACATCCATTTTTGCCATACTGGGCGGCATGCCAATGCAGACACCTACCCCAGGCTGCCCTACAGTCCGTTCCTGGAGTTTGATCAAGGGGAGCTTGCATGTTTTCATTTGGATGTAGCATCCTGCCAAGGGATAGTTGGCTTTCTGATCACTAGTACCTGGGTCGACAATGCCACAGAGCCTGACCCCATTCTCTATCAGTTCGTCCTCCTCATCTCGTTCCCCAGGGCACACTTCTGATATGCTTCATAGCTACTTTATCTTGCACCATCGCCTCTTGGTCTTAGACGGGGTCCTCCTCCTATCCACAGATGGCATAGTTCTTAGGGTGTTCATTCCTAGGAGTTAGAAGTGGACGGTCCTACAGCTGTTGCTTGGGGGTCACCAGGGAGTTTCCTACATCAAAGTCTCTGCTTGCAGACATGCGTACTGGTCCAGCATTGACTGGGAAATGGAGCATTTGGTTCCTCTGTTTTTCCAGTGCACTAGTCAACTGGCAGCTCCCAAGGCCTCATTTTCTCCATGGCCTCCTGCAACCTAGCCTTGGGAGCGCATCCATATGGATTTAGCAGGTCCGTTTCCAAATGTGTTTTGGCTGATTGTCATTGACATGTTTTGGCATTTTCCATACATAGTCTGGTGCCCCTCAGCCGCTGACGAAGTCAATATTGAGGCTCTTTCAAATATTTTTTCTGTGGGAGGTTTACTGGTTACTCTTGGTTCAGACAATGGACTTCAGTTCCTGTCCCAAGCATTTCGTGATTTCATTATGGGATCAGGCATTCGCCATGTTCTCTCCCCTCTCTTAACCCTCAATCTAATGGGAAGTCAGAGTGCATGGTTTGCATCTTTAAGACTCAGGTGAAACAAATTATCTGCAGAACTCTCCAGCTAAGAAGGCGTTACTATTTTTCTGATGGCCTGCCAGCCGACTCTCATTAGTTCCCATACCCCTGCTGAGCTCCTCCAGGGGTGCCAGCTGATCCACCTCCTCCATCTGGGTTCTTGCCTGCTGTTTGGGTCCACTGTACCACCCTTTCTGCCAGAGACAGCAGTCTGAGATCGCGTTTTTGGTCGACACCCAAACTGATTGCTGGCTGCCATTGTGCATCAGAATGGCTGCCGTGTCTACATTCTCCAGACTGTAGACCAGCAGGTCCAGCGCTATCAAAATAGCTCAGAGTCCAGGTGGGCACCTACCCATTCATTCAGGCCGGAGTACTGCCTTTGCAGGTGACCTTGTCGCTGAATGCCGACTATCCATTGGTGTTCCGGCTTGAATTTCTGCCTTGTCAGCGGCCCAGGTGAACCTATGACATCCCAGCCTCCAGCAGCAGCTTGGGTGCCCCTCTAGCCAGTGGACACACCCCCTCGCCAGTTTGATGTCTCTTGCATGGCCTTAGCTTGCAGCGGAGTCACCTCCACCTTCCCTGTTGCTGCAGACGTTGCTATGGATCTCGGCTTGGACTGCTCGTCACCAGTCCTGTGGTCTCATGCTGGCATCGCTATGCTCCTTGTGCTGGCCACTTTCGCCCATATTCCAAGTTCTCCGCCGACTGGGAGTTGCTCTCCCTCTGAAGCTTCCATGGACATTGGGCATCATCTTCACATTGTGGCCATCCACTCCTTGCCTGTGGTGTCAGTGACACTCTGCTCCCGAGGGGGAAGGAGTGTAGTGACCCACATTTCCTTAATTATGTTTCATTATGTCTCTCTATTCTTCTCCTCCCTTCACCATGAGTCTCCCTCATACTCTCTGCTGCCAGCACTCCTATCTAACACCTTTCTCTTCAATAATGTATTTTTCCAGGTGTACCTTTCTAATTGTTTATCTCACTTTTTTGTATTAGATGTAGTTTAACATGCCTACTAAAACATATGAATGTAAAATAAGTAGAATGCCTGGTTAGATGTAAGAGAGGGCCTGATGGCCCTAATCTTGCCAGGTTAAATAAATAAATAAATAAATAAATAATAAAAATAAATTAGATTCCACACCTGTGATCTGGGTACACGGCTGCACAGCATGCCACAGAGGCCGCAAGATAGCACTGGCAAAGCCGCCCCTCCCTCTCTTAGATGTGCACTCAGCCTCTCTGTGGTGCACTTTACCAGCCGGCCAATGGCTTATAGAGTCGGACCTAGCTAGCATCGCCCTCAGTCTCGTGTTGACATTCAGCCTATGTGTCTTGGTTTAATAGTGCAGCCATTCCGTGGCAAGTGTTTTGTGGTCTCACTATTCTTGAAGTAATAAAGTCTAGTGTCTCTTATTATCACTGTGGTCTTGTAGTTAGAAGTCACAGATAAAGCCTTCTATTGACTGAGAAGATAGTACTCTTTATTTTCCACCTGTGAATTGTTATTTTCATATGTTCGTGTTGAACATAATTTCATAATTGTTATTGCCAGTATTCTTGTTAAGAGCCACTTTCATTGGTTTAGTGCTTTATTATGTTTCCTAATTTGATTCGTGTTAGCGCCCACATTTATGATTTCCCTTGTTGCAGTATACACATTGTACAGTTTGGAAGAAATAGTCTTTGCGTTTCTGATTAATATTACAACATCCAAATGAACATAGTTTGTCCCTCTGCCCTCTGTTTACGAATGATTGTTGCCTGTTTGTGCCCTGTGACTTGTCGCACATGCTCATGGGCTGTCCATGACTGTTTGTATGCCCAGATTAAGGGTAAACATTCTTGCAATGTTGTTTTAGTCCAGCTAAGGTCTTTCTTCACATTGTTATTTGGAGAGACGATTGGTGTTTTTCTGCATTTCTCATTTCACACAGAAATTTGCAGTTTAAAGTGAGCCCTTGTAATTGTGCCACCCACTCTTTGTAATATCTATTCGGTTTTCAAAAACAATGGAAAAATTTGTTCTTGGTGCTGCTGTGTGCACTTGAGCTTGAAAATGAGATTCTAACTTATTTGCAGGTTTTTGTAACTGAAGGCCCCCCACAGGCCGTGGTGACCAATCCACCTCTGCCTTCCTTCCAGTTTTATACTCAGCATGAGATACAGCATCTCCGTCCTGCTAATTTTCATCCTGAATACAAAATCATACAGGGAAACAGAGCATAGGTTTGAAATTTTAAGGGAAAAAGGAAGGTGGGTGATATAGTCTTCTTCTATCAAAGACGCTCTAACAGTTTATTCGTGTACACTGCAGGTAAGAGCCTGTTGGAACTTCTGCAAAGCGGGCTATTTCGACTCATCCTCCACCTTCTATGGCCACAATTACGCAGGCAGCACTTGCCGTATTGATGTAGATTCTGTAAGAGAGACATGGTATGGACACAGATATTCCGGCAGCACCTTTGATGGGTCCCCTCTACCATCACAAGTGCCTGTGTTTGTCCTCTTCACAACGTGAACACTGGCGAACTCCACTGGTGACGCCACCAAAACTTGCTACGGCAGAGGCCTTCATCCATGTCATCCTGTCCGACTTACAGCTGAGACTGCCCCTAACTCCAACTCGGCACCATCGGCAGGAACTATGCGGCAACTGTAGTCACTGCTGCTGCTCTGCAGGGACCAAGGAGTGGGTTCTCTGCTTCACCTTTGAAACGAGCTGGTCCCGATATCTCTCAGTAGCATCCTGCATACACTGCTTAACCTGACACACCATGACATCGTCTCATTATGATGCAGGATGATCATGCAGATCCACCCACGTCTCCTCTTCTCACTCAACTGCCTGTTTAAGAACTGGAGGCGTCACCCCTAACTGCTCCTTGGAGCCAGCACAAGTTGGGTCGTTTTCAGTGCTATATGGCCTCAAAGTGGGAAAGGAGGAACGGGATGGGGGGAAACGGATGCTGTAGCTAACTCAATAGCCAGTGGGATAACGTACATTGACGAAAAAAATTCGCAACACCAAGAAGGAGTTGTGCGACATAAACGAAAGTTTGTACTCAAGTTTCTAGATCTGAAAGATGATGACTATTCAAATTTCGCACCAGTCGCATAAGAGTGGCGCTAGTGACGCCTCTATGAGGATGTTAGTCAGTTATGCTTTAAATACGCGCTGCATCGGTCGTGACCATTAGTTACCTTTGAGATTGGACGTGATCAGTTGCTGATGATTAACAGTGCCTTTAAGGCGACAAAATGTGATTATCGACACCTCATTGAGTTTCAACAAGTTCTGTAATAGGATTACGGGAAGCAGGAAATTTCTTCTGGGCTATTGCAGGAAGGCTTTGCAGGAACCTAGCCACTGGATGTGATTGCTGGTAGCGGTGATCAGTAGTGGTGATCACGAGAATGTACGGTAACAAGAAATAAGGCACCAGACGGTCACGTGGCACTGTCGAGAGGGAAAGCCATCATGTTCGGTGTATAGCTGTAGAGCATTGTACTGCACCTGCAGCAGCAACTGGAGCAGCAGTTGGCACCGCGGTGACACAACGCACTCTTACAAGTCTGTTACCTCAAGGACAGCTCCGAACCAGACGCCCTGAAGAGTGCATTCCACCGTCCCCAATTCACCACTATTTGCGATTTCAATGGTGCGAAGCGAGATGCCACTGAGGGGTCAGGATGGAGGCCTTTTGTGTTTTCGGATGAAAGCTGGTTCTGCCTCGGTACTAGTGATGGCCTCGTGTCGGTTAGAAGGAGGTCAGTTAAAGGCCTACAACCAACCTGTCTGTGTGCTAGGCTTACTGGACCAAAACACGGATGGTGTTATCGTCCAGGGTGCGATTTCGTATGAAGTAGGAGAACTCGCGTGGCTATCCCACACATCATGTTGTTTGTCAGTCTGGAGATTCGACCTGCTGTGCTACCATTCGTGAACAGCATTCCAAGGGGTGTTTTCCAACATGATAAACTTCGCCTAAATATCGCTGTTGTAACCCAACATGCTCTATAAAGTTTCAACGTGTTGTCTTGGCATGCCTGAACAACAAATCTGTATCCAATTCAGCACATATGGGACATCATCGGACGACAACTCCAACATCATCCACAACCAGCACTAACCCTCCCTGTATTGACTGAACAAGTGCAACAGGCGTGGGACTCCATCCTACAAACTGATATTCAGCACCTGTACAATACAATGCCTGCATGTCTGCATTCATCAATCTGGCGGTTACACCGGTCATTAATGAACAAGCATTTCACATTTACAATGACTTATCTCGCACTTTCATTGACATGTGATTTTGCAATGTTAATCACTTACATATGTCGCCTAGTCAAATGTATTCCTGATTTTATTACTTCAAGTTAATTATTTTATTGATGTGGTTTTTTTCTGTGAATGTATTTGCTCCCACAACCGGCAGCGCTGCAGGTTCAGCACGCAGTAAATTCGTAGCAACACCTCGCAGACACGTCCTATTTCACCATGTTGTGTCACGTGGCATGATCCAGTAGCCTCCAGAACGGTATAAGATGTCCACACACTGACAACAACTCAGTCTTCCCAGATATGTGCTGGCTGCCATTCTGTTGATAACCTACATCTGTGTCCCGCTACCCCTTAGGCATATGGCTACCAAGGAGGGGAAGAAATTCATTGTACGCTCTATGTGTATACCGAGGAGAGTTATCCCAGATTTCTAACAGGTTCTTCTGGATATCATGAGGAGCATGGGGTGCAGCCAACTGCAGATAGTGAGTTATGTTGGTGCTAATGATGTGTGTCACTTTGGATCAGAAAAGATTCTCTCTGGTTTCCAGCAGAGTAGCAATGACAGGCAAGTCCTGCTTACAGGATGAAGGTGGAACTCACCATCTGTAGTATCGTTGATAGGATCGACTGTGAATCTTTGGTACAGATCCCAGAGGAGAGTCTAAATCAGAGGTTCAGACAGTTCTGCGACCGACTGAGTTGCACATTTCTTGATTTGCGTCATTTGGTGAAAGCGTCTCAGGATCCGCGTAGTACATTAGTGATCCATTACACTCAGAAGTCAGCTGCATGGTTAATGTGTGGCCTATGGAGTGGACTAGGCGGTTTTTTGGGTCAGACGATTGTGAAAGCGTAAAAATAGGTGTTCAGTCTCAAAGGATCTAGGCAGAACACTGGAGGCGGTAGCCCTAGGAAACATTGGTATTATAGCTGTAAAATGTCGTAACAGTGTTGGAAAAGACAAGATCACTGAAAGCTCATAGAGATCAATGCACCAGAAATCGTTATAGGCACTGAACATTGTGTTAAAGCTGGAGATAAGTTCAACTGAAGTTTTTACCAAGGTCGTAATATTGTTCAGAAAGGGTAGATTAAATGAAGTTGGTGGTGGCGGGATTGTGGCTGTTAGTTGCTTATCTTGTAACGAAATTGAAGAAGGTAGTTGCTACGAGTTAGTATGAGTAGAGGTTATCCTAGACAACCGTAATAAATCCCCCCCCCCTCCCGACTTAGATTGGATGATGTAGTTGCTGAAGAGTTCAAGGAAAATTTGACTGTCATTCCGAATAGATGCCTTATTCATAATTTATAATTGCTGACAAACTTCTGTCTGCCCTAGATTTATCGGTGAAAATACGTGTTTAAAGTCGTTGGTCGGGATAAAACATCGTCCAGTGTAAACAGCTATACCAGACCTCTCGGCAACAAACAGTTCTGAGTAAATAGAGAGCTTCATGACGGATACGGGTACTATACACCCCAAGGTCACTGAGTAAGACTGAATATTGCAACATCAAAATCCACCAAAAATAAACTCAAAATATACCGGTTTAAAAAGCAAATAAAGATTTGCTTGGTAGCTTCCTAGCAGATTGTCCCAATTCATTCGAAACTGTGTAAGAGCAAAGCAGGTGTGGATTAAATTCAAAGAAACAGCATTGACAGCAATTGAGAGATTCATAAACATGAACACCACTCAGGTTGGTTAGTTGGTTTTGGGGAAGGAGACCAGACAGTGTGGTCATTGCTCTCATCGCATTAAGGAAGGACGTCGGCCGTGCCCTTTCAGAGGAACCATCGCGGCATTTGCCTAGAGTGATTTAGGGAAATCACGGAAAACCTAAATCAGGATGGCCGGACGCGGGATTGAACCGTCGTCCTCCCGAATGCGAGTCCAGTGTCTAACCACTGCGCCACCTCGCTCGGTAACACCACTCAGCGATTAGACCTTATGCATGTTCTGATTGACCGACTGCTGTATGGAAACCAGCCGTGGGATGTGCGATCAGCAAGTCACTAATCCTTCTACCAATAATGCCAGTAGCTTAATGCTGGGGATGCCGCATCTCTTCATTCAAGGAGCTCCTCTTTTGGCCTCACGACGCTGAGTGGACGCCGTGTATCGATCTCCCTACCTCAGAAAGAGCAGAGGAGGTGTCCGCCTGCTTAGCTGAGTGGTAACGTGCTTGGCTCCCATGCAGCGGGCCCGGGTTCGATTCCCGGCCTGGCCGGAGATTTTCTCCACTCGTGGACTGGTTTTTGTGTTACCCACATCACCGGCAAGCAAGCTGCCCAAGGTGGCGTCGGCTGAAATAAAACTTGCACTGGGAGGCCGAACTTTCCCGAATGGGGCCTCCCAGTTAACAATGCCATTCGCTCATTTCTTTTCCGTGTAGGTACTAGGAATCGAACCCGGATCGTCAGCACCAAAGACATCGATGCTAACCTTTCCTTTTCCTTCTTTCTTCTGTTTCTTTCTGTGTATTTCTTCGTCTACAGTTCTGCGCAGATGCCATATGACATCACTCAAATACCAACGATGAAAGCTTTCCCCAGTCTGCTGACTGAACACGCAGAGCTACTGTGTCGAAACCATTCGGCTGTGGAAGTGGTCTGAGAGATTCGTACAAAGTAAATTAATCAGAGATGGAACAGTTCCCCCTTGGTACACAAACCAGATCAAAACATAGTAGCAGCAGAACTGAAAAAAAACATGCCAGATTTAAAAGAGTGCAAATGTTATGAAACACCTCGAAGAAGACGAATGTTGACACGTAGTCAACACGGTTTCAGAAAATACCATTCTTGTGAAACACAGTTGGCCCTTTATCCACATGAAATAACGAATGCTATGGCAAGGAGATCTCAAGTAAATCCCATATTTGCAGATAGCCAGAGGACTTCCGATACTGTTTCTCAAAAGCGATTTCTAATCAGATTGGATGCCAATTGAGTCTCGTCTCAGTTGTGCGACTGAATTTATGATCTCCTGTCAGAAAGGATACAGTTTGTAGTAACTGATGGGAAGTCATCGAGTGAAAGATAAGTTCTATCTGGCATTTCCCAAGGAAGTGTTGTAGGTCCTCCGCTGTTTATAATCTGCGTGAACGATTTGGCAGACAATGTACACAGAAGTCTTAGTTTGTTTGCAGATGATGCTGTCTTTTAAAGTCCAGTAAAGTCATTAAAACATCAATACGAATTACAAAACGATTTAGACGAGATATAGCCTACATATGGCGTGTAATGAGGCAGTTAACTCTGAACAATAAAAAGTGCGAGGTCTTCCATGTGAGAACGAAAAGGAGTCCATTAAATTTCGGGTAGATGAAAAATAATACAATCTAGTGAGCCCAGCAATGCTTCGCGATTGCTAAATATGTAAGGGAATTGCATATACATTCTAAATTCCTAGCTCCCCTGTCTCTGCACATATTATCATCCCGCTCTCTCTCCGTGTAATACCCATCTCCCTATCTCTCTGTGCATAAACTCCTCCCTTCCTCCCTCCCTCTCTCTCTCTATGTCTTCTTTCCTCTCTCTATGTCAGTATCCGACTGAATGTTCAGCAGAGTATCATGTAAATATTTGAAGTAAATCCGTCACGATCTTTCCCAGATTTTTGGTGACAACGTTTCTCCGTTAGCATCATATACAGGGTGTAAATTTTGAGTTGACAAACCAGAATAACTCGAAAAATAATATTCACACGAAAAAATGTGTAGAATCCAAAGTTGATTATTTTCGAGGGGCACATCTGCCGGTGTTAATATTAGCCCGCCACCCCAGCCCCCTGGGGGATGGGGCGGGAGGCAACTTTAAAATTTCTAATGGGAACCCCCACTTTTTATTGCGGAATCAGATTCTACATAAAAAACTACGGACATTTTGTCTTAAACATTTATTTTGATTCTTGGTAGTTGGTGCTGTAATTCAAAAACATCCATGTTCTATTTTTTGCTTGGAAAATGGTTACGGATTAATAAAAAATACTTATTTACTTCGTAAATTTTGATCCGCTAAAACTATAACTCTCCCTCTCTCCCCATAGGGTGGGGTTTGAGAGAGAGGAATTTGAGTTTTACAAATGTTGATCTCTATTTTTTCCGCAGATTCGAATAAGTTTTGTTTGTTTTGTGTTCATGAGGCCACACAACTTTTAAATATCAAACAAATCATCTGACTAGCCAACTAACTAACCAAACATCCTACCTACTAATGAGTGAACTGATTAACGAAAAAACTAACTGACTCACGGACCTAAGTTTTTATTGGATTCGGAGTAATCACTTTTGTTTGTCGAGAAGTCTCACAACTGGGGGGCTTGTTTAATTTTAGTCTTTTAGTTTCGGGTGGAAAAACGTATAAAACGGCATTCGTAAATTTATTGACTTAAATCACATTGTTCACACCTTTATTTTATTTCCGAATATCGCGGCTGTTACGTCGTTTACATTTTTAGAATTATGTACGATAATCGACATCCCACTCAGCCCTGGTCGATAATCGATGCTCTTATTCAGCCCTTGTTTCGGAGTGCCGCCGATAATTAGCGCAGGGACGAGAAATTCGCCCATTCTCGTAATAAGACTGGGCTTTAGAAATTGTAAGCATTAATGTAATAAACGCACTGTATCTTTTACTCGTCTGCGCAGACAGCAATACATCGTTTATAACGACTGTCCTTTGGGCGACTTGTGTTTCATTACGTTGTGTGTCTGCGTTCGCGGCTTTTGCTCGCTACCAGTCGTGCGAGGTTGACGCGGAGTTATTATTGCTAGGCGGAATTACGGCGAGCGGGCCGCTTCTCGTTCTTAGAAATTCTAACCCTGCCTTTCTCGATGCCCCTATACTTCCTCTCTTGAGATTAATAGGTGGCATATGTCATTATGAATCATATTTCTGTGGAAGAAAAAATTGAGATGGTATACATTTATGAAGAAAGTGGGAGAAATTTTGGCGATGCAGTCGCGCTTTATGCGCAGCGTTTTCCTGGCCAAGTACGATCGCGGTCCTCTTTTGTTCGAGTTATTAAACATTTTACTGCGGAAGGTAGCGTGAACCAGAAAAAAAGAACCCGTGCAGCTACTGTTTGTGGAGAAAACAATGAAGTGGCAGTCCTAGGTGCTCTGGCTCATAATCGACATGCGAGCACAAGAGAAATATCAAGGCAATCAGGAATTCCACACATGAGTGGAAAATCCTGAAGCTCCACAAATTTCATCCATATCATGTACTACATGGCGATGACTTCCAAAACCGTCTAACGTTTTGTCACTGGGCAGTTCAGCGGATGCAAAAAAACGAAAACTTTTTTCCCAGAGTACTTTTCTCCGATGAGGCAACATTCACAAACCACGGCGAAGTTAATCACGATAACATGCATTACTGGAATGAACAGAGCCACACTGGTTTCGAGAAGTCAACCATCAGCGACCTTGTTCAGTTACTGTTTGGTGTAGTATAATTGGCGATAAACTGATCGGTCCATATTTCATCGGCGGTAATTTGAATGGCAACAAATATCGAAACCTTTTTGAAAATGAAGTGCCAGATCTACTTGAAGGCCTGAGCATCGACTTCGACAAAACATATGGTTTCAACATGATGGTTGTCCAGCGCATTATTCATTAGCACCGCGCGATGTACTAGATCGACTGTACCATGGTCGCTGCATCGGCAAGGCAGGTCCTGTGAATTGGCCAGCCAGATCACCTGATCTTACTTCGCCACATTTCTTCTTATGGGGTTATCTAAAAGATATCGTTTATCAGGAAACGCCTACCACTTGTGAAAACATGATGCAAAGAATAAGAGATGCTTACGCTGCAATTACACCAGACATGTTATCAAGATGTGTGCAGGTATTTACAGCACGAGTCAATAAATGCCTCGAAGTTGGACGTCATCACTTTGAACATTTGATTTCATAAAACGGTGAGATGCAAGGGCTTTACAGACAACAAGCATGTCGAAAGTGAAAGACGAGGGGACTGGAAATAAGCAACCCGAAATTCATTTACTTGCAAGTATTTACAAATAATCAACAATAAAACGAAACCAATAGTTCCTTTTCAGAACCACCAAATCTTAAACGGGAATACGTTCATCTTTAGCTAGCGAGTGTATTAGTCTTTTCCTCATTTAGTTTTTTACTTTTTTCACTCTGTGAGTTCATGAGTTCACTCGTTGGTAAGTAGGATGTTTGATTAGTTAGTTAGCTAGTCAGATGGTTTGTTTGATAATTAAAAGTTGTGTGGCCTCATGACTACGAAACAAACAAAACTTATTCGAATCTGCGAAAAAACTTGGAGTCAACATTTGTAAAACTCTAATTCCTCGCCGGCCGAAGTGGCCGTGCGGTTCTAGGCGCTACAGTCTGGAACCGAGCGACCGCTACGGTCGCAGGTTCCAATCCTGCCTCGGGCATGGATGTGTGTGATGTCATTAGGTTACTTAGGTTTAATTAGTTCTTCGTTCTAGGCGACTGATGACCTCAGAAGTTAAGTCGCATAGTGCTCAGAGCCATTTGAACCATTCTAATTCCTCTCTCTCAAACCTCACCCTATGGGGAGAGAGGGAGAGTTTTAGTTTTAGCGTATCAAAATTTACGAAGTAAATAAGTATATTTTAATTATTCGTAACCATTTCCCAAAAAAATGAGAATATAGATTTTATTGAATTACATCACCAACTATCAAGAATCAAAATAAATGTTTAAGACAAAATGTACGTAGTATTTTATGTAGAACCTGATTCTGCAATAAAAAATGGAGGTTCCCATTTGAAATTTTAAAGTTGCCTCCCGCCCCACCCCCAGGGGGCTGGGGTGGCGGGATAATTTTTGCACCAGCAGATGTCCCCCTCGAAAATAATCAACTTCAGATTCTACACATTTTTTCGTGTGAAGCTTACTTTTCGAGTTATTCTGGTTTGTCAACTTCAAATTGACACCCTGTATATATTTATAAATGTAATATATTACAAAAATATGTAGCGTATGTCCGTCCGAATGTTCATTAGTGTGTCGAGTAAGAATTTGTGGTAAATAGGTCAAGAACGTTTGAAAATTTTCGGTAACAATGTTTCCTGTTCATATTTCACATACGTTTTTATATATTACGTATATAACATCAGAATTGTCAAATAGAACGTAATGTTTTTAAATTTTCTTTTCCGCACCAAAAATACCATTACTGTTCACAATTACACACACACACACACACACAAATCAAACAGATCCTTCGATTCGTTCTGAAGTAATCTTATTTCACAATTGAATTTAATTTCCGACTATTCCGGTGGGTGTTTCAAAAATTTTCTTTCGTACAAACGTTTTACTGACAATTCCGAACACAACAAAGTCAAAAATCAGCCAAATCTGTCGAGCCGTTCTTAACTAATGATTTTTCATATATGCGGTAACTGATGTTATTTTCCGACTTTTGCGTTGGGTTTTCCAAAAATTTTCTTTTATTCAAGTCTCACCCTGACAATAACGAACATTTAAAAAAAATCAACCAAATCGGTCAGGCCGTTTTCACATGATAATTTTTCATAGATGTTGCAATTGATTTCTGTTTATATAGATTTAAAGGTTATCGATTCAACTAAATACTTATGGGTTACAATTACGCACAACTTAAATTGCAACCATCAATGACCACGCAGAAGCGGTATTGGGAAATCGGTTTATGAAATCCGGTTTCGGAAACCCCATGTAAACGGGATTATAAAAAATTTCGTGAAAAGGCAAACCAGAGACTGTGTTTTATTGGCAGAACTATGGAGGTATACCGCCGTAGGCAGAACTCGTAGAACAGTGGTCCCCAACCTAGGGGTATCCCCTGAGAGTAAAACGAAATTTTCCGAAGACTGAAAATAAAAGGGTTTGAATGTGTTCCGGTGACAAATTAAATAATTTTTAAAATATCATAACACTGTACGTAATACCGACTGGCCGGCCGGAGTGGCCGAGCGGCTGTAGGCGCTTCAGTCTGGAACTGTGCGACCGCTACGGTCGCAGGTTCGAATCCTGCCTCGGGCATGGATGTGTGTAATGTCCGTAGGTTAGTTAGGCTTAAGTTCTAGGGGACTGATGACCTCAGATGTTAAGTCCCATAGTGCTCAGAGCCATTTGAACCATTTTTTTTGTGATACCGACTGCGTAAGCTACCAGTAATCAAAATACTATCATTAACAGGTAACATGATGTGATGGAGTTACAGCTTATGAAACGAATGTATGAACACCACCTTCCTCATATAGTCCACGCACTGCACATGTAGCCTACTTTGTACCATGCACCTGTGACATTACAACTGAGGCACATACGTCATATATGCTTAAATATGTTATTAAAATACTTCCAAGACGTAGGTAGCTCCCGCAATGGACCAGAAATGACTTCATTATGCACTTCGCAACATATACATGAACTAATGATGGTTCAAATGGCTCTGAGCACTATGGGACTCAACTGCTGTGGTCATTAGTCCCCTAGAACTTAGAACTAATTAAACCTAACTAACCTAAGGACATCACACACATCCATGCCCGAGGCAGGATTCGAACCTGCGACCGTAGCAGTCGCACGGTTCCGGACTGCGCGCCTAGAGCCGCGAGACCACCGCGGCCGGCAAATGATGATAGTGGTGATGATAGTGGTGGTGCTGGCGGTTGGGGGTACCAGTTAATGTTTAATATCTGATTACACACAGGGGTAAGGGTCTCAGGAAGATTGGGAGCCAATGACTCAAGAAGATGTAACATACAGGGTGACAATGATTGAATTATATGAAATAAAATCGTCATAACGTCTGAACGGTTTGCGTTAGGACGTTCAAATTGCATGGTTGGACGCAGGGTATGATTGCTATTAGTATGCATTGTATGGTTTGATTTAGCGACGAAAATCACTTTCATTTGGATGGGTTCATCAATAAGAAAAATTGGCGCATTTTGAGGACTGAGAATCCGCGTTTTGCGATCGAGATGCTCCTTCAGCCTCAACGGATGACTGTGTGGTGTGCAATGTCCATTCACGAAATAATCAGTACGATATTCCTTGAGGGCACAGTGAAATCCCCATTATCCAAAGTGACCCTTATTTTGACAGGATGTGGTTCATGCAAGACGGAGCTCGACCCCATCGAAGCAGGAGAGTGTTTGATGTCCTGGATGAGCACCTTGGGGACCGTATTCTGGCTCTGGGGTACCCAGAGGCCACTAGCATTGGCCTCGATTGGTCGCCACATTCTGCAGATCTGAACACATGCGCCTGCTTCTTGTGGGGCTATATTAAAGACAAGGTGTACAGAAATAACCCAAAAACCATTGCTGAGCTGAAAACAGCCATTCAGGGGGTCATCCGCAGCATCGATGTTCTGCAGAATTTCGCTATTCGTCAGCGCCGCATTATCCCCAATGATGGCAAGCATATCGAACACGTCATTACCTGAATCCGAAAATATGTACTAAGGTACGTAAACCTTAAATAAACGGCGTTTTTTTTCATATAGTGTGTAAACAACCTGCAAGGTGGTGTCTCCCGAGCAATGGGCTCCGTCAGCAGCACGGCAGAAAGTTGTGTAAAACGGCGACCGAACTGGACGGAGAGTCCCTCACGGTCAACAGCAGCAAGAGCATCCTCGGCGAAGAAACGGCCTGAGCGCTAAGACAATTAATATAGTTCAGTAATTGTCAACCTGTATCTGGTAATGAGACTGCCTTCACTATGCTTGTCCGTCCTCGGTTAGAGCACTGTATTGTACGCCATTCGCTCGGCAACTGGTTGAGATGGACCCGAATTCACTGAAAGCAGCATTTCCTGTCGGGTTTGAGACCATAAGTCTTTGGCAAGATGAGATACTCGCCTCCAGTTCCTATCGGTTAGAATCTTTTTACTAACACTATTCTAACTCCGTGTTACATCGCAGCGAGTTGTACACCATTCCTTGTAGACACTTTGGAGAGCCCGCCTTGAGACACCCAGAAATCTGGCAACTTCATTATGATGTTGCGATGGGCACCTAAAGACATGAAGCTCATTTCTGTCGTTGTATTACTTCTCCACTTCGACTCATCTTACAGCGCTAATTCCATACAACTGACTGGCACGCACACACAACTTCACTCACGTCAGCGGTGGCGGATCACGCGATCGCTTGGTTCCAGTTCTGCGTCATCTGCAACACTCCAAATCGACCAGAGTACCATTTTGAGGGGCTAATATATTCTTAGTGAGCTTAATATGCTTAGGTACGTGCCCAGATCTCTCTTATTTTATTTCCACTGTCGCTAAATGCAATACACGATTCAGGCAGCAATATTGGGGCTTCTCGAGTACAACGTTATCTCTCTCCCAGTGTCCACATTGAAGTTCCTTGAGAGTCACTGTTACACTCTACTACAAAAAATGTTTCAAATGGCTCTAAGCACTATGGGACTTAACATCTGAGGTCATCCGTCGCCTAGAACTTAGAACTACTTAAACCTAACTAACCTAAGGACATGACACATCCATGCAACAGGCAGGATTCGAAACTGTGTTACATAAACGAAAGATGGTAGGTGTGTTTGTGTATCTGGAAGATGACGTCTATTCAAATTTTGGGCCAGTATCATAAGAGTAACGCTGGTAGCGCCATTGTGAGTATGCACATCAGGAGCCGGCGGGAGTGGTCGAGTGGTTCTAGGCGCTACAGACTGGAACCGCGCAACCGCTTCGGTCACAGGTTCGAATCCTGCCTCGGGCATGGATGTATGTGACGTCCTTAGGTTAGTTAGGTTTAAGTAGTTCTAAGTTCTAGGGGACTGATGACCTCAGAAGTTAAGTACCATAGTGCTCAGAACCATTTGAACCAGTTTTTGCACATCAGGTCTGCCTTAAATACACGCGGTGTTGGTCATCAGCGTTAGTTACCTTTGAGACAGGACATAGTGAGCTGATGTCAGTCAAGAATGCCTTTAAGGCGACAAAGACGCTATTATAAGCACGTCACTGAGTTTGAACGAAATCGTGTAATAGGGCTACGAGGAGCCGGATGTTCCTTCTGCGATATTGCCGAAAGACTTTGCAGGAACATTGCCACCGTACATGATTGCTGGCAGCGGTAGTCACGAGAATTTAAGGTCGCAAGGAGACCGGGCTCCCGATTGTCACATGGCACAACCGACAGGGAAGACCATCGTGTTCGGCGTACGGCTGTGACGCATCGTAGTACATCTGCAGCAGCAGGCTGAGCAGCAGTTGGCACCACAGTGACATAACGAACTGTTACAAATCATTTACTTCGAAGACAGCTCCGAGACAGACGCCCTGTATCGTGCATTCTACTGACCACGTACCATCGTCATTTGTGACTTTAGTGGTGTCAAGTGAGAGCTCACTGGAGGGCAGGGTAGAATTCTGTCGTGCTTTCTGATGAAAGCTCCTTCTGCGTCGGTGCCAACGATGGCCGTGTGTTAGAGATACTCCAGTTGAGGGCCTGCAACTAACCTGCCAGCGTGCAAGACACACTGGACCTACGTCTGGAGTTGTGATCTGGCGTGCGATTTCGTATGACAGCATGAATACTGTCGTGGCTATCCCACACACCCTGACTGCAAATCTGTTCGTCTGTCTGATGATTCGACCTGATGTATTGCCATTCATGAACAGGATAACGCTCGCATACAAATCGCTATTGCTACTCAACCTGCTGTACAGAGTGTCGACACATTGCCTTGGTCTGTATGATCACCAGGTGTGTCTCCAATCGAGCACATGTAGGACGTCATCGAGCGACAACTCCAGCCTAATCCACAACCAGTATTAACCGTCCCTGTATTGACTGACCAAGTGCAACATTCATGGAAATCTATCCCAAAAACTGCGACCCGGAATCCGTCCAACACAATGCATTAAGGTTTGCATTCTGGCGGCTACGCCGTTTATTTATGTACCAGCATTTCATATTTGCAGTAGCTTATCTCGCTCTTACGTTAGCCTCTGATCTTGCAATGTTAATCACTCATCTATGTTACCTAAGTGTATGGTGTATGGACTTGGGCCCGGAAACGCTTTATTCCCATGTCAGAGATTAGTTTCTACAACTCATCAACACATTAATCATGCCGGCCAATGTGGCCGAGTGGTTCTAGGCGCTTCAGTCTGGAACCGCGCGACCGCTACGGTCACAGGTTCGAATCCTGCCTCGGGCATGGATGTGTGTGACGTCCTTAGGTTAGTTAGGTTTAACTAGTTCTAAGTTCTAGGGGACTGATGACTTCAGATGTTTAGTCCCATAGTGCTCAGAGCCATTTGAACCTTTGCGAACATTAATCATGGGAAACACAGAGGAAAAGAACGTATCAGTGCCGTATGAAACACTTTCCTAAGTTAAATGTTTAAAACGTGTTTCTTTAGCAATCCCCTGTCGCACTGAATTCCTGACGTGCTCATGTATCCTTGGAGAACTGTGTATTGTTTCACAGCCTTCTACAATATGGGCACGAAGACTCCATACATATTTTACTGAGGTTTCGTACTCAACAGCTTTCCAAGGCTCCCAAAAAACTGAAAGTCAAGGGGGTTTAGGGCCGAAGAGCGTGAAGGCCAAGGAACTGATCATCCTCTACCTATACATCTGTCGGGAATCTATTATTTAGAAACTTACGAGAGATCCATCGTGCATGAAGTACACGTTTTGTATCACATGTTCTAGAAGAGCAGCTAGAGTATTCTCCAGGGAATCGTGGTAAGTGTTTCCGTTGACCTTTGGTGAAAGAATATGAAGCCCTAACAAGCAGCCACCAAGATCGGCGGAACTAACGTTGACAGAAAATTTTTGCTGACTGCGTGGTTGCACAGCTGCGTGAGGATAATAAGGAATAGGAGTGAACCCAAAACTGAACTTTGTAGAACTCCATTCGTGATTTCTCCCTTCTCACTAATATTTTTTCTCTTTCCACATTATTTGAATTATTCGGCACAACATTTTGCGTTCTGTTTGTTGAGAATGGTTCAATCCATTTGCGTTTGTCTCCCATGATTAATGGGGTATGAAGAGAAGTAGAAAATGAGCTCTAATGTTGACATAAAGCGTTTTCGGACTCTTGCCCATATATTCCTCTATGTGTGAGGAATTTTTCCTGTGAATTTGGCAGTACGCTTTTGTTACATCCTGTACAGTCTATATCGACCTTCTACCATCTTAACAGTGCGTCGCTGAATACGTTCGGTTTTTGCTGTTATGCTCAGTTGATAAGAACTGATAACTTTGGAACACACTGAGTCGATCTCACTAGCATCTTGTGGGTGGTTCCGTTACAGATAAACTGCACTTCTGCAGAACGCTTTCAACAAATCTTCCAATCATCCTCGCTATAAGTGATTTCACGTGTGCCTCCCAATTCATATCGCTTTTAAGTCGTATCTATAAGTATTTAAACGATCTGAGTGGATACAGGCTCTTTGGCTGCTGTCTTCAGCTTTAGTACCAGACTCATTCTCCAGACATATGACCTTGAGTTGGTACGATTTTTTGGTAGTTTATTGCAGTCTTCATATGTAGCCGTAGTTAATGGATATGGCCGGACGGTGTGGCCGTGCGGTTCTAGGCGCTTCAGTCAGGAACCGCGTGACCGCTACGGTCGCAGGTTCGAATCCTGCCTCGGGCATGGATGTGTGTGATGTCCTTAGGTTAGTTAGGTTTAAGTTGTTCTAGGTTCTAGGAGACTGATGACCTCAGAAGTTAAGTCCCGTAGTGCTCAGAGCCATTTGAACCATTTTTTAACGGATATTGCAAACTCAGCAGTACTTGTGAGGACGCACCGGTTTAGCCAATATCTCTAACTAAAATACGCGCCGGTTACCACTAGAAATTTAGCTAAGAGCTTTTATTCCGTGAACTCAGTTTATTTGAATAAGAATTCCTCAGCGATAGGTTGCCATACATGAAGCAAGGATTCGTTCAACTCTGCCGGTGGGGCATTCGTTCGTGCAGAACCATGGCTCCAAGGCAGATCATGGGTGCTTTGTGTTAGCGCTTGAAAGGGTGATAACATGCAAACAGAATCCGATTCATAGTTATTGAAAGGTCTCCGTACTAAAGCTCGGTATAACGTTAGTCAGACCATCCGGTCTGTTCCCCGTTGACTATTAGCGAAAGTACTACATTTATTTTTTTGCACTTTTCAGTAGCGTGTTTAATTTGCAAATTCCAACGGCCTTATAGTCAATGAAGAGATGGAGACATCTGACCGCTTCAAACCTTTTAGGGGTGTACTTTGACATAACCCAGAAGGATTCGTATTTTAAATCATAAGTGTTTTGTTGTAACGATGAAGTGGTTGATATCATGTCATGCACTCAAAATTGCATCATCTTTCTCTATCTTGAAGCAAGATGAGGAGACTAAGATACGAGAGAGATAAGTAAATAATAATTTAGACTGACAGCTGCACTTGTGGCATTAGTCAGCCACCGTCTTGAACGTCTGATGTACGGGTGAAACTTAAGTGAAGAATCACAGACCCAGTTTTAACAAGGGTGGATAATGGGAAGAACATATCTCTTGCGCTAGGGTAAGATGATAATGGTCCTTTCTGGTAATGAAAGAATGTTTCTTTAGGTCAAAAATCCACTTATTTGTCGATGTAATTACCTGTTAGGTCAACGGACTTTGGTCAATGTGTTTCCAGTCAGCAGACTCTCGGGAGTAGAATTTAGGAAGGTCTGCAAAATTAACCCTCGACAGCTGCCGTAAAATTAATTGAATACACACTGCCTGACAAAAAAAGTGAAGACCCAGAAGAGGCGGACGAAACGAAATGAAACTTTTATGAATACGTGATGCCTGTTCTTTCGGACAGGTCTTGTCTAGTAAGTAAGAGATCTGGGATTAGAATCCCGGTCTGGTAGACATACATTGTCACTCGTCGCCGCTGATGCCGCGTAATGTCTCGATGTAGCTGACATCACTAATCCCTCCCCTCTCCTTTGTTTTCTCTCCCACTGTGCCTCTCCAAAATACTGTAAGAATGGGACCTTTCCCCAGCTCGCCATACTCGTCAATGATGGTCGTCCAGGGCAGTGCAGAACTGTGATGCGTCACTGAACATAATGTAACGCTATTAATGAGCAGTCCATGCTTCCTGGTCACCACATTAAACACAGCAGTCCGTCTTGTGGTGTTAACGGCAACATATGCATGCGACGGTAATTCCCTAGTTTTGCTGTTGCTGGTCTTTGACCAACAGTGACGCAGATATTTGCAGGGGGTCCATTATTTGTTCACATACGTCAGGCGCAGATGTGAAGCATTACAATGTGCATGGTGCACAATAAGGCGATCCTCCCTTCTAATGATCAGATGTATTTGACAAGAGCGTCAACGACGACTAACCCCGTCCTCATGTTCCCATGTAGTCTGACACTGGGCTACTGTCATACCCGAATGCCCTAGAGGTCTGGATATGGAATGATACAAAGACCAACCGTTAGAATGGTTACCCACAATGAGACTTCTTTATAATTCTGTCGAGTGTATCTCATGAGCACGTGGAGTCACCGTGCCCTTCACAGCCATTATTCAACATCTGACACTATTCACCCCCAGTTATACCATACAATGCTTGGTAATAGCACGACACGGGAACAACACTAGCGCACCTGGTGACCTTTCTACCTGTCCCAGAGGACTGCAACTCTTAATCATTTACACACCCGCCAATGGTGTGTACGTGCATGACTCTACATTGACATCCGATCATGTCTTCTGGGTGTTTCATGTTTTTTGTCAGGAAGTGTGTTTGGAATGGTCTGTTTTACAGTCAGCTGCTACACTCTGTACATTAACTGATTTCAGTCCATTGAAATTTTAGCAACGAAGTCGTCTTCATTTTTCACATAATTTTACATTTGAGATTCAGTATTTCTGAATAGTTTTCACTGATAACATTTCATGTAGTTGGGTCTATACTTTTTTCGTCTCCATCAATCATTTAATTTCACTTCAGTGAATTTAATTCAAATAGTAAAGCGTTCTTATTTTTTTGGTGCGCAGAATGGTCATAGATTCGTTTTAATCATGGGAGGACGCCACGTAAATGTTGACTACCCTAAATTAGTAAACTCTTGAAGATAGATGTTAGTCATTCCACAAAAGTCTACTTACAAATTTTGGAGAACCAACATTAAGTGAGTGATCTACAGAGATTCTTCATCGACTTACGTATTGCTCCCACGGAGACTGTGAGGACAATATTAGACCAATTGCAGCATGCCCAGGAGCATTTAAGCAATTCTTCCCATGCTGCATACGGTATAGAAAAAGCAAAAAACCCTAACAAGTTGTATGGTGCTAAGTACCTTCTGCCGTGCACCTCTTTTTGGTTTGTAGATAAAGTTTATAAATACAAAAAAGGTGATGCTACTGTTAGTGTTGTAAAAGCTTGGTACATGATTTCACATAGTACATCTCTTCGAACATCACCTCTACCTACTTTTCATTCAACAGCCAATATTTTGAACAAACTGATGGTGTTGCTATGAGTAGCCCCCTGTCTCCTATAATAGCTAACGATTTTGTGGAAGAATTCAAGTATTAGGCACTTCAGTCAGCAGTTATAAAACGCAATTGTTTTTGGAGGTATGTAGAGAGGCCTTAGTGGTGTGGCAACTTGAGCCACAGCACTTTCTTCGTTTTTAGAATGTGCGAACTCTCTCCATCCTAGCGTTTGTTTCTCTATGGAAATAGAGAAAAACTGAGACTCACACTTGTCTGAATTTGGTTTCATAACGTCGTGCAGTACTATCCAAGACCTTGAGTCTGGGAAGAGGATAAACGTGGCGGTTTGATGATGTGGAACTTCCATTGTGGCAGTTTACTGATGTACTATGGTGTCATCCACCTGACAACAATGTCCTCGCTAGCAATTGGTTGACAGCACCCGAAAGGTATTTGCGCGTAAGAAGCATCCAGCCCCTCATTGGCCGAACAGTTTGAGACAAGGTACGCTATTGCCACTGCTGGGGGAATCTTGCGGTGTTGGCCGAAGGGAACAGTGGTGTGTTGGTCGTGCTTCACACAGACTAATACATAATGTCTTAATTATCGTGAATAACAGTCAATAGCATAGTCAAAGGGAAACAAAACGGCTGCAAAAGTGTTCATAATCGTTATTATTAATACGGACGTGAATGTGGCTATGGAGTGGCATTGCGTATTATGATGTGTTGTTAGGTAGATACCATGTACTATGAGTAATGTGCTGTGTGACATCAGTGATTATAAAAATGTTTTGATTCTGTGCTGTGGCTGGAATTACAGACGGTTATTAAAGCTGGCATCTCTAAAATTTACTTTAGTGTTAATTACTGTAGTCAAGTTCCTCACTGTCCTGCGATTTTCGCTTAACAGTGCTGTGTCAAGGACTGCACGACCTGGTGATATCAGCCGCTATGAAAGGGACGCCATCTGTAGAAGATACCAGGCTGGAGACCTCAACAGATACTCTTGGTGAGGTGTGGTGGGTCTGTACATTTCCAGACACAACTCTCATATGTACGGTTCTCATATGTACGGTCGGTTTATTACTGATAGACGCCGCACCCATGTAATTACCAATTTATGGGGAGCGTTGTACATGGCATAGAATGTTCAAATGCGTGGGAAATCTTATGGGACTTAAGTTCAAAGGTCATCACTCCCTAAGCTTACACACTATTTAACCTAAATTATCAGAAGGACAAACACACACACCCATGACCTAGGGAGGACTCGAACCACTGCAGTAGATGGCATCCCTTTTGGGGATCACTGGAATGATTTTTAGAGATTTTGGTGACTGTGACGTATAGAAATGTAAGGAATGTGAACGGTGAACTTGATACAGAAGTGAGTTGGGCGATATCTGGTGAGCAGTGTTCAGTACAGAATATCCTGCGACTTTTTGTGGACATTAACAGTCACGAACTGACGTCAAGAACAGGGTAATTCATTGTACTTTCTAGACAGACGACGCAAATGGCAGAGAGGCGTGCGTGCAGTGGCAGTTACTGGCAGCTGCGGCTTCATCAGCGCATGCAAGAGTGATGCCAGGTGTGGGAGTTCACTCACAGCAACAAGGTAGGCGAGGCAAATTCTCACCTAAGGAGGCGGCAGCTAAAAGCGGATACCTGTACAGAAGGTGCAGTACACAGCCTTCGGAGACGACCTTGTGATGTAAAACGGTGTGTGGTCAAATTGTACCCCCTAGGTCCTGCAGAATAGAGCGGCGAGCGCCACAATGCAGGATAGAGCAGTACGAATGTATGGTATAGAGCCCAAAAATTCAATAGATTAGTTAATATTAAATAGTTTAGTCATAACAAAATTTGTCAAACATGGGTGACACTAACAAAGTCATAGTTCTAACGAATAGAGTGGTCAATTACTCGTCTCAAGGGACAGGGTCGCTTGAGGAAGTCTCGGGATGAAATGTATCAGAATTATATGACAATAGTTCGTCTATGCAAAATGTTTCAGAAGTGTAAAATAGTTCAGAGATCATAGACGGCACAGCTCGTACGCACGCTGTTCAAGTGCACTCAGAAGACCATGACTGGACCAAGTGTAACTGCGTCAGCAGACACTGACAGGGATGATGAATCATTTAGTGAAAATAATGTAGAAAGAGTTACTGACAGGGACGAGATGTCGCTGAAATATTTAATAGTATATCAGAAAGCTTTAAAGGAATCATAAATTCTATTAAAGGGAATGGACAAGCAATTAAAGAAGAAAGTAAATTAACAAATATTAAAATTAACCAAATGAAAAACGTGATTCGCTTAGAAACCTCAACTTTAATCATTCGGCATATAGAAAAAATCGTTTTAGATGTTTCTTCTGCAGATATGCAAAGTCGAAAAATTGTGACAGATGGCAGAGAAGTAGTGAGCCATAAAAGTGAAACCTACGCATGACACTCGTTCAAACAACGTGCTGTAATCGAATCCTTGAGCGTCGAAAAAGAAACCACGTTGAACATCCATACACGTTTGTGAGCAGTGTATGTTAATGGTGCATGACACTCGTTCAAACAACGTGCTGTAATCGAATCCTTGAGCGTCGAAAAAGAAACCACGTTGAACATCCGTACACGTTTGTGAGCAGAGTATGTTAATGGTGCAGGTTAATAGGAGCACTGTTGGGCGACTGGCAAAGAGAGGTAAATCGTCAAGAGGTGCGAAATCTGAGCTCCATGATCGCTCATGTTCAAGACGTCCTGTCACAGCCACTGCTCATGACGTGGTGAATCGCGTGGAAGCCGTTATTTGTGCAGATCACAGCTCGGCATTTGGCTCTACTGCCATCTGTGACCACTGGAAATGTGAGTGTGCAGTCACTGTGTCTCTTGGATATTCAAAGGTGTGAACACTGGTATAACAATACCCGCAATCACAAAAAAAAAGAAAAAGGAATCAAGGCAATTCCCTCTGCTGACAAGTATTGTGGGTTAGCAGCGGCATCACTCTTGTGACTGCGTTACCAAAAAGAGTTAAACATTAATTTGGAGACATATGTGGAGACTCTGAACAAACTAAAGAACCGTTTCCGACGTGCTCAGTCTCACAAGAATCTAAAAGAAATTCTGCTCCATCACGGCAATTGGCTCTAATGAGAACACATCGCCAAATTGGGTTGGACATCATCGCACTCACACTATAGTCCAGACCTGGCGCCTACGACTTCCATTGGTTTGGGCCATTTAAGGATTCTGTACGTGGTGACGCACTTCGAAGATGATGAGAACGCAATTCATGCTATGAAAACATAGCCATGAGCACAGAACAAGAGCTTCTCCCAACTGGAAATACATGGTCTTACAGCAAGTTGGCGTAAGGGCGTGGACCGTGACTGAGACTTTGCAGAAAACGGTAAATGTAAAAAAATATTGCTCGATATTGTCAGCGAATTCTAACTCTTAAGAATAAATATGTTCTGTGAAAAAACTGTGCTGTCCACTGTCTAGATAAGACACACACGTGGACTATGGAATAACCGAGATCCTTTAATCTGCCTCCACCTACTGGGATTTCGCCATATAAACAAGGTCGAAAGACACATAGAAAACGGTTTAATCAAAAGAGATTACTTCAGATTAGCAAAGCGTGGGAACCCGCTTTGGCGGAACATAGATATCGTCAGCTGCAGGGAGCCAGTGACAACGCACCGATGTGGGTTCGAAGCCGGGACAGCTTCGCTGGACACCAATACCTTGCCTGCGTGCATACGTAGGGTTCAGTGGCTTGCGAACGGGCTTTTCTGCGCCACACATGGTGATTTCACGGCTCGTTCACTGACAGCGGGCTCTGGACGTCAACTTCCCCTGCGATGATATTGTAGCCACTTTGCTGCTTCGTTCCAAGATTTTGCAACAGTGGATGTCAGTGATATTCGATGGGTTTTTTTTGTGGACTATTTCTGCTACCATTCTCGGATACGGGTGTTACCTGTCCTTTCTTACAGCTACTGGCCATTATGTATTGTTAAGGGAATGGCAATATACTATGCCTAAGAGAGAGACTAACTGGGGTACAAATTCTGTGTAGAACCTGTTAGGGATTACATCAGGTCCTGGAGTTTTGTTTAATTTTAATGATTTCAGATGTTTCGCAAAGCCACTGACACTAATACGTGTACTTATGTCACTCATCTTTGTAGAGTGCCAGAATTAAACTGGGGCTGTTGCATTCCTGGATTTTTCTTTGTAAAGGAACATTTGCAAGCGCAGTTCGTTATTTGTGCCACTGCTTTGCTGTCTTCAATTTCAGTTCTTGCGTAATCCATGAGTGTTTGGACACTACCTTTGGTGCCACTGACAGCCTCTACAAAGGACCAAAATTGTTTGGGTTCTGTAAGAAGCTTTGCGATAAAGAGTTCATTTAGCATCTCCGTATCTACAGTTCTATGATTTGTTTTACCACTACGGTGTAGTAACTGCTGCTTGTTTAGGTGTTCGTTTAGAGAGACTGTGTACCATAATGGGTCTGTCCCATCATGAAATGTTCTATTACGTATGAATCTATCCAGTGCTTGGTCAACTGTTCTCATAAAGTTGGGTCACAGTTCCACTACATTCTCCTGCCCAGAGCTAAATGTTTCAATTTTCTCCTTGAGATATGACACTGCCGACTCTTTATGTAGCTTATTGAGAATGTAAATCTTTCTACCTACTGTAGACACTATTCGTACTTTAGTAATACATTCTTGCTACAGTCGCTGCATGGTAACTGATGCTAGTTTAACACGGACATCCTCAAAAAAGCCATATTTGTTTGTTGTCATGAGATCTAATGTTTTTCCGTCATGAGTGGAGGCCGCGCGGGGTAGCCGTGCGGTCTGGATACCTTGCCACGGTTCAGAGCGGCTCCTCCCCTCGAAGGTTCGAGTCCTCCATTGGGCATGGGTGTGTGTATTGTCCTTAGCGTAAGTTAGTTTAAGGTAGATTAAATAGTGTGTAAGCCTAAGGACCGATGACCTCAGCAGTTTGGTGCCGTGGAAATTACCACAAATTTCCAATTTTCCATCAATGGACTTCCAGAGTCTCTGTTCTGACTTCAGAGTAGGTGCTTCAATATTTTCGCACCACAAATTTCCGATTTTCCATGAGTGGACTTCCAGAGTCTCTGTTCTGACTTCAGAGTAGGTGCTTCAATATTTTCGCAAAGTATTGTATCTTAAAAAACTCTAACGATCCCAATCAATTGATGGATGATAATGTTGACAATATGTTTGGGGAACTTATCATGTTCTTTAAAGTTTTCAGTTACATTCTGGAGATGAGCCTAGAGATCTATAGAAGGGCAAAGTTATACGTTTGTGACCATTCTGCATATTGAGTATTGCCCAAACAATCTGGCATACATCTTCAGTTTCTGTTCCGGTGAAGTTGGTTTTCTTGTATACTCGACGAACACGCTTCCTCTATTTCCAATTAGCATATACTTTCGATAAACACTTAAATTGACGCCTAAAAGCTCATTGCAGTTAATATCTGTACCTAATGTTATGTGAGCTCCGTTTGTTTTTAGGAGTCCTTAACGATTCCACTGAACGTTATGTTTTTTTATGGTACACAACATGGCTTTCTCCTCTAACAATGTGCGAAAAAAATCGAGTAATTGACATTTTAAGTTAAACTATAGGGTAAGAGAACAAAATTATTACTCAGATTGAGGTCCGGAAACGGTTTACCTCCATGTCATTTACTCCATGTTCTGCAACAGGGTGTCCATAAAGTTCCGTTATCATTTAAAAAAATCAAAACTTGTAAACTACTAGTAGTATGTTGTAGAACGTTTAGCAGGTCGCAAAGCTTTTGCTTTTTGATATGCCAGAATTTCAACGAGTGACCCACTCATCGATCGTAGAACATCAAGGGGATATTGAAGTTGTGCCCATATATGGCTCAGCTCTGCAGCATCAACAATTTTGATTGATCCATTGGCTGATGTTGTGAATATGCGATCCTTGACGTCAACCCACGAAAAGAAGTCTAATGGCTTGATATCAGGAGAGCTAGGAGTCCGTGTGATGGTTCCATCACGACCCATCCATTTCACAGGGACTGTGTAATTCAGCACGCCCCAAACGTTTCAAATTTTGCTCGGACTGTTCTGCCGGTGTGATTTGTTTCTCGGCACGCAGGTATGTAATCAGGTAATCGTAGCTCCGTCTGAGGCCAAAAATGGTACTGGGGTTTGGCCACACTATTAGTCACGCAGAATTGCCGCACCGAACGACCTCGCATTTACACGGCTGCACTTACATAAAAGACCATGCCAGACTCGCACTGTTGGACGAAGGAATTCCTTACTGAATCTAGTTACGTATACCGGCAACATCCTTGTTTGAGGCGCATCCGGAGCAGGCAATGTACGAACAAAAGCCCTCAATAAACGATAAACTGTTGACTTTATGAAAACCAATTTTTGTGGTAGGTCAAGTGATACTATGACCTTCGAACACTCATTAGGGACTAGGAAGTTCCGTTGTCAAGTATATCAAATATGGAGGGAGAAGACTGTGCCGCGCGGGATTAGCCAAGCGGTCTAAGGCGCTGCAGTCATGGACTGTGCAGCTGGTCCCGGCGGAGGTTCGAGTCCTCCCTCGGGCATGGGTGTATGTGTTTGTTCTTCGAATAATTTAAGTTAAGTAGTGTGTAAGCTTAGGGACTGATGACCTTAGCAGTTAAGCCCCATAAGATTTCACACACAATTGAACATTTGAACAATTAACATCTAGATAAAAAATCTTATTCTCTTCCTAATCTCAACATTTACTCTTCCGAAGGCACAGTCCCTTCTGAAACATAGTACTTTTTGTATGCCTCCCTATTCTGCTTAGCATTTTTGTCTGCATCTTAAGGTGACATAATTGCATATTGCTTGTCGCCAAATGGTTTACGCACTGGCATTGAAAAGATTTCGGTGTCTTCCATATCCGCAGCTGATGGTGGTTGGTAGACTCGACTGTTATCCCTAGAAAACTGTGCAAAACACAGACAGCTAAAGTAACACGACATTTTTTGTGGCTTCGTATTAATAGCTGTCTTTGACACTCGAAAGGATGATGCCGCAACCATTTTCTACGACATTCTGAGGACGAGACAACTTGTAATTAAAGGTTCTTTTGTCATGGTCGAATTTTTTTTGCGAGTACGATTTAAAAAAGAAAAATTCCACTCAACGGAAAAGCTTCATCTAAAGCTCCATCTCCAACAAAAACCAAATACCTGTTTTACTGTCGCGTGATTTTCGGGTAAATACAACTGTTTTTCCCTTTAATTTGCTGTATACATCTTTGTACTTAGTTTCTTCACGATCAGGAATTCCTCCATTTTCCCTTCATTAACAAATACAGACTCGTAATTCGAGTTTACAGTTGTTATTAAAATAAAAAGCTTTTGTAATTTTAGTACTGGGCTCCTGAATGAGATGGAGGTACAATACGTACATGTTTTCCATCCACTGTTCTGCCAGAGTTTACATATTGCCATCTGTCTTGAAATATCTTAGCAATTTCTGTCCACTCGTGCCTTGTTGCAGGAAACAGTAAAACAGAAACTACAAGCAGGTTTCGCTTCTCAGCTGGAATCGTCACACCGAAATTTCTAACGTGCTGTAGACAATATAATTAAACGGAAGTCAAATTTAAAATGGGGCTACATGCGACTTCATGACGATTTGCTGCCGTGCTTTAACAGAGTCCACTTCGAAGGACGCTGTAGATGAATATGATGCAACTGGAATAAGCGTTGAGAAAAAAGTTAGGAAAATGGACAAGCAATTTATGCAGAGACATCAATAACTATAGTACTGGGTCGTCAATTACTCCACAAACCGCATCCCCGCACGGACGTGTGAAACAACAGGTGCAACGTAATCGTGTCAGCGCCAGCTGATTCTGTTTCCCCACAGGCGTCAAGAGAGTGCCGGGAAGGTAATGAGAGTGGTGGGACTTACCAGGCGCACTTCACAGAGGATATAAAAGTCTTACTTCGTATACTTTTGTATGCTAAAAATAGACTTGTAACAATACAATGAAATCATTCCTGCGCATAATTTTGTTTACTCAAAAGTTAAGTAAGTGTAACACTAGAAGGGTTGAAATTATGATAGATAGTCGTAGTCACTTATTTTCATGTGGTATGTATGAATCCAGCCAACGGCCTTGCCGCAGTGGTAACACCGGTTCCCGTCAGATCACCGAAGATAAGCGCTGTCGGACTGGTCTAGCACTTGGATGGGTGACCATCCGGTCTGCCGAGCGCTGTTGGCAAGCGGAGTGCACTCAGCCCTTGCCAGGCAAACTGAGGAGCTATTTGATTGAGAAATAGCGGCTCCGGTCTCGTAAATTGACATACGGCCGGGAGAGCGGTGTGCTGACCACATGCCCCTCCGTATCCGCATCCAGTGACGCTTGTGGACTGAGGATGACGCGACGGCCGGTCGGTACCGTTGGGCCTTCATGGCCTGTTCGGACGGGGTTTAGTTTAGTTATGTATAACACCAGAACATCATATACTGCTTTGCTTGTCTCTGGAATAACAGCGAATAATGATAGCGCTGAATTTCCTGTGCTCCTCAAAAGAGCGACCAGTTCCTGCCGGCAGGAAGGTGCGGAAAGTAGGGCGCGCGTCCGTCTAAAGGCTACTAAATTGGGGGTGCACCATCATGCTAGAAGATGTGGACAGCTGCAGCCCTTCGATTTGTACTTGCAGGAACCCTTTGAGCATCTCTACTTTTACGTTTCCAGTTATAGTTTTCTCTGCGAAGAAAAATGGATTGATCGCCCTGTTGTGCATTAGGCCACACCATGCGTTAAGCTTCGGTCTATACCGGTCTGTCGACATGTGTTACGTGGGTTTTCGGAGCCCCTAATACGAATCTTGTGGCTTTTTACATGTCTAAAAATGGACAACTGGTATTTGTCACAACCGAATGCATACCGCAGAGGACGATTGTTTGGCTGCAGTGCTTGGGCCAGACTTCTGAGCGCTGCTTTAACCTTTCCGCGGGCCATGAGAGATATACGTCCCACTAAACGCATTTCTTCACAGCAATTAAGGAAATATGTGTTACCACTTCTGTGCGCTCCTTGCATCTAGTGGCAGTCCGCTGCATCAGCTGTAGTTTCTGTTTGTTGTGAAATATAACCTTAAGGACTGTAGGAAGTATATATCCCACCAAACAATGGTATTTAATGGTTATTGGGAAGTATGGTTACCACCAATGTAGTTTCTGGAAGGGGCTGTGGGAAGTATACTCGCCACAAAATCAATCTGTCATTTGTGGTTCTTGGGAAGCATACTTACCACCAACTTAGGGGTATCCCAAAGCTTTTGGGACTACGTTTTACCGCCTCTGTCTATACCTGACATCTTGTTGTGGTATACTGCAACAGGTGTATGAAAACTGCTACAACAATCACCTACTGTTTGTCGTGGGATCCAACTGTTGTCAGAACACATTACTTCGCTTCTGCAATCTTCATTATTGTTACCTGTATCAGTTCATACCTTTATTGCGTGATGAAGTTCCAAGGATGGTTTTCACGTTCTGGTAAGTAAACTTTAATCGGTAACAAATATTTTTTAAAAAAGTAAAAGAAAACAAAATAAAAGCAGAAAACACTATTTATTAGGATTTTTTACGTGTAGTGGCAACACATAACAGCACAGAAAAGGGAAGTGGGAAATCCAGTTGTGCAGGCCGGTGTGGCCGAACGGTTCTAGGCGCTTCAGTCTGGAACAGCGCGACCGCTACTGTCGCAGGTTCGAATCCGGCCTAGGGCATGGATGTGTGTGATATTCTTAGGTTAGTTAGGTTTAAGTAGTTCTAAGTTCTAGGGGACTGATGGCCTCAGAAGTTAAGTTCCACAGTGCTCAGAGCCATTTCAACCATTTGAAGAATGGGTCGGTCAGGACAGCTCTGTAACTTGGAACGTGGACTGTTCATTTGATATTATCTGAGTAGTAAATCAGTCTAGGTAATTTCAGTCCTTTGAAACTGCCGAAGTCGACCGTTAGTATAGTGCTTTCATGAAGCGGAAGTGCTCAGAGCCATTTGAACCATTTAAAATCCATTTACCACCAGCCTTAGTATCTCACAAGAGTCCTGTGGTGATATATATACGACCATAGTTTTTGGTCCCAAATCACAAAAAATAAAATTATCAAAAAATAAATGTAGTCAGTTGATCACATTTCTTATAGGATAGCAAAAAAAAATTACCTTCGCTGAGTTGCTACGAAAAATGCACCCACGAAAGGGTTAAAATGCAGCTTGCACTCTATCAACGTGTACTTGAGGCAAAGAGCGACGGCCTCTTCGAGAACGGCTTTGACACTGCCTCCCATATTGGCACTGATAATTCTGTAGCGTTGCGACCCAGTCTGTGGTTGGAAACTTTTATATCTGTAAAAAAAGGTAAGGAAAAGTGGTATGGAATCGCCATAAAGCAATGCGTTAACAGCTGAGGCTCGGCAGCCACAAGTCGCTAGGCACCGGGTTTTAGCGAAACAAATGGGCACTGGAGGCATATAAGTAAGTCTAAAGGCAGGTATCGCCAGTCATCGCCAGAAGCCAGCAGCACCACAACGACTCCAGAGTGACGCCGCGCTGTGAGACGTCTGGGCTTCACCAGCTGCCGTCTTGAGTTTGCGACCGGACTGTGGAGGAAACCAGGAAACAGCCCTGCCAATCTGTCGTTCATGCCTGCCGACTCTGGGACCGACAGCCACGACGCCAGCCACCACCCGACTGCTGGCCGAGAGCAGCGTCTTGGCATTCCGTCGCGGTGACGTGAACAAGGCGAGGGCCCGTTGAGCCTGTGTGATGCTGAGGGATGCAGCACACATCATTGTCCTTATGGCACCACCACGACCGAGTGTGGAGCCGCTAATGTCAACGCCCGTGGTCTACAGAGACTGTCAGCCTCAGCAGCCCAACATCATCAGGAGGAAGCAGGATCAGCGAGAAGGGACGCGCCTGCCTTACTATGCCAGGTACCAAGATCAATAAACCTCTTCGCAATTGTTACCAGTGTTTGGCCACGGGCTTCCATGTGTGTATCACCACCCACTCACTCTTCAGTTCAGCAGCATGGTTTTTGCCGCCATTTTAATGCGCTCCAGATTAAATCTACAACAAAGGAAAAAGACAAACTTCGAGAGCCGCTAGGCATTTTAAAACAAACTACGATTCTCTGTCTCTAGTAGTTTCCAAGTTACCATTTTTTGAAATGACATCGGAACATTATGGATAGCATGTGTATTAATGATAGGATTGTTAATCGGTAATTACCACAACAAGTGTCAAGTTATTTTATTTATTGTATGGCTTTGAATCCTTGCTCATCAGAATAGTGTTTCACAGGAAGAACACAGCAATAGAACGTACCAGCACTCCACATGAAACCCTTTCTTAAACGGAATGTTCAAAATTTTTTCCGTTTAGCATTGATACATGCATGAACCCACCGTCGCACTGAATACTGGATGTGCTGATGTGTCCCAGGACTGCTGCGTAGCAGCGGGCGGTTAGCCGAGAGGTCAGTTGGCCTTTGGCAGTGCTGCGGTGAGGACACGCTGTGTTCCTTCCGCGGAGCGAGTGCTCGTGTTTGTTTACATCGTACTCGACCGTTTCACGCGTGCCGTACTCTGCATATAGATCACAATGGCCCACCAATACAGGCAATCGACGCTCAAATTTACGTTCCGCAACGAATTTGCACGACCCAAAGCACCCAAAGTACTTGAACGATTCATACGAGAAGAGGCAAAAATCCCGGCAACCGACATTCTTGGCATTCACTTGTCCATTGTGAGTAGCATCGTGTATGTCAAGATCATCAACGACGCAACATGTGAACGAATCCTTCAGGAGACGAAGTAGGGCAGGGCCTCCGTTTCTGCTACGCTGATGGCAATGTGGGGACTGTACACGTCGATTATTCTGGCATGGGACTCCGCACGATAAGACTTTTCGAACTTCCATTCGAACTACCGGCGGAGGACGTCGTGGCAGCGCTGCGCCCCTACGGCACGGTGCATAATCATACTGCGGAAAAATGGGCGCAATTCCAGACATGTCCTGTACTGAACGGAGTCCGCCAGGTCCGAGTGGAACTTAAAAGACATGTATCTTCATATCTGTGGTTGCCGTGCCATCGTCATCTACGAAGGGCAAGACCTGCTCTGGTTGTGGGAAAGAGGGACACCTCAGATCCGAATGTACCCAACGTCGAATCACTCGACTGCCGCCGGCTCACGCGGACCCGCCATCGCAGCCGACGCTACTACTTCCTCTGACTTACGTAGCAGCCCTCACGACCGCTACCACTTCACCATGACGACCGATATCCACTGTTGAGACGCCGCTCTATCCTCCAATACAGGGCGATGACGACACATCCGTTCTACAAGTTACGGATTCAACTCCGATGGCGCCACCCCCGTCGACGGATGACGCGAGGCATGACGATAGCATGGCAATAGACTCGCTTATTGTGCCAACGGCGGCCTTTGTGCCGGAACGTCCTGAGTCGTTGCCATCGTCTGACACAGAAGGACACACCAGGAAGCAACGCTCTCCGAAGCGACGGAAGCGGAGGCGTAGAGCAACTTCCGAACGGGATGCGACACAGCCTCCAGAGAACGACGACTCAACCTTCAATGACGAAGTTACCACAGAGGCAGCCGCCATTTGCTGCAGTGTGGCACCACCGAACGGAACTGAGGTCAAATCACATATATTTACAGAGACACAATCAGATGCCGATATGCCAGACAAATGCTGCCCACCACATTCTGGAGTGCAGGCATCCATGCCATGTCCTGAGACAGCTAGGGAAGCCGCTCTTGCTCCCTGGCGTGGGCGGATGACCACGACGACGACGGCACCATGCAAGTCACGCCAAGGGGACCCACGCCATTGGCGCCAGCTCTCTAGAAACGACTGCAGGCGAGGTTTGGGGAGATGCGGAGGTGCCTGCCGGTGTGACCGAGCGGTTCTAGGCGCTTCAGTCTGGAACCGCAGGTTCGAATCCTGCCTCGGGCTTGGATGTGTGTGATGTCCTTAGGTTAGTTAGGTTTAAGTAGTTCTAAGTTCTAGGGGACTGATGACCTTAGATGCTAAGTTCCATAGTGCTCAGACCCATTTGAACCATTTGATGCGGAGGTGCCGATACTGTCGGAAGCTCCATAGACAATTCCAATCTTAATGGACAACTTAGCACTTGCGGTTCGACAACAAGCGTATTGTTCAAAAATGGCTCTGAGCACTATGAGACTTAACATCTATGGTCAACAGTCCCCTAGAACTTAGAACTACTTAAACCTAACTAACCTAAGGACATCACACAACACCTAGCCATCACGAGGCAGAGAAAATCCATGACCCCGCCGGGAATCGAACCCGGGAACCCGGGCGTGGGAAGCGAGAACGCTACCGCACGACCACGAGATGCGGGCAAGCGTATTGTATCGCCACGATTAATCTCAATACGATAAGAATGCCGGTAAAGATCCAGTTGCTGCGTGAGATGCTTCGTTCTTCGGATGTTGACACTGCTCTGTTGCAAGAAGCGTATATAGCGGCCCTCCCAGTCTTCTAAGGTTATGTGACATATGTCACCGGCGGACCGAAGTGGCAGCGGTACGGCAATACTAGTGCGCGACGGAATTTCCATCGAAGAAGTGACTTAGCCTACCTCCCGTCAGGCAGGGGGCTGGCGATCACAGCGCTGGGCACGCGCATCATTAACATTTACGCTCCATCAGGAACTGACCAACGCCGCGAGCGATCGCAGTTCTACTCGGAGGATATCGCCCCCCTCTTTATTAGTCGCTTCGATCAATACATCTTCGGCGGCGACTTTAACTGTGTGCTCCACCCCAAAGACCAAGTCCCACATTTCTCGACTTCTCAAGATCTTCGGCTAATGGTTCGAGATCTGCTTCTTACCGACACTTGGGAGAAAATGCATGGTGACTGTCCCGGACCCACATACTTTGCTAGTCGCTCAGCCAATCGCATAGACAGCATTTATGTCTCACGAACTCTAGCGCTGGGAGTGTTGGACGCCGAACGTTGGCCGCTTGCCTTCTCCGATCATAGCGCTTTCATACGGACGGTCCCTCTACAGCAGCAGCGGATATGGCGGAGCCGTCGACCTTGTAAGATGAATGTGGCACACCTTCAAGACCCGGAATGCGGTCGGATTATCGCCAGGACATGGATGGATTGCGAACGTCGTCTTGCCCGACATCCTTCGACTCTAGCATGTGCAAAACCAGCGTTTCATGTGCTAACACAATATGGAAAAGACATTGCAGCGTGGCATCGCCACACATTGGACTTTTATTACACAATGCTCCGCGAACTCGCCACCCAACCACCGTCCCCAGACCGACAAATGGAAAGCCGCCGAATTAAAGGTAAAATATTGTCTCTGCGAGGCACCGTTTGGAGGGGGTCGTCGTGCGATCCAGACGTCAAGACCGAGCGGGAGGATAAAACCCGTCTATGCATCATATCGTGCTCGACAGCCGCCGACGCCGCCAGCAGTTAATCACGGACCTCATTTTGCCCCATGGTAGGGTCGTAATGACTCAGGCGGCGGTTGCAGAAGCGGACGATCACGACATACTGCACCACGTGTCGCACACCCTCGACAACGCAGCAGCGGCGTCGTTTTTAACTGGACTTACACGGGACGACATCGAGGACGCGCTTAACAAGGGAGCATTCAACAAGTCGCCCAGACCAGACGGACTTTCCGCGACCTAATGATGCCCCGATGGATCATCATGTACCAGGAACTGATGACCCCCGGTTTCCACGTGCCACCTGGATTCGTCGAAGGTCTCCTCATACCGATACACAAGCCTTCCAGAGGTCGGAGGGTCGAGGCCTACAGACCAATTACATTGCTAAACTCGGACTACAAAATTTTCGCACGACTACTCGCCGGCCGCATAAAGAATGTTCTGCCGCTACACCTATCCCTCGAGCGAACGACACAGGGCGGAGTGACCAACATGCAAACGGCAGCCAGCGAATGCAGGGATTTAAGTAGTCATCGCCGCATACTGTCGCCTTCGAGCTGCTCTGATCTCCATTGATTTCGACCACGCCTTCGACAGAGTTCATCAAAAGTTCCTTCTGTTAGTTATGGCCCGCATGAGCTTCCCGCCTGACTTTCTCGACATCTTTCAGCACCTTTTCCGTGGATCTGCATCCCGTGTGCTGGTGAATGGACGGATTGCTGGTCCTTTGCCGATCCGACGATCATTTCACCAAGGATGCCCACTGTCCATGATCCTTTATGCGATCGCACTAGAACCACCTGTCGGAGGGTTGAAAAACAGGCTCTCGGGCATGTCACTGAGGGATCACACCTTTCACTGCGAGATATATGCTGATGACCTTCTATTACTTGACCGATCTGGTGAGGAGGTACGCTCGGTGATACAATGGATCAATCGATGCGGATTGGCAGTGGGCAGCCTCATGAATGTGGCCAAGTCGGCAGCGATGCCTATTGGGAGAGGTCTACAGGAGGGCGCTTTAGCCCCACTCCCACTATTTTCAAAAGACTACAACGCGAGAACTATAAGACGCACAGAAAAGTGGTACATACTAGTTTCTTGGGCATAACATTTACACTGGATGTGCGCCGCACAGCTGCCATGAGCTATAAACGATTACTACAGACGATACGCACAGACGTTCGCCGGAACCTACTTCGACGGATGGACCTTCTACAGCGTGTGGAATACCTCAACGTTCACGTGGCGACTAAGATGATCCACATGGCTCAGGTTCTACCAATATCGATAGCGATGGCACACAGACTACAAGCAGCGTTTGGATATTACCTTACCACTGGATTCCTATTCAAAGTCCGCTACGAAACACTCACCCTCCCTCCGCGTGACGGTGGACTGGACTTATACATGTACGAGCGAGAGCTACAGCGTTATACTTGTGCACAATGCTCAAATTGTGGATCCATCAAGATATTTTCCTTACAGGACGTCTGTTAGAGGAATCGCTGCCGGCGTCTCTTCTGCCACCTGTCACGATTGCGCATATTACTCCCTCACACTCGCACCTCTCGGCATTTATTCTTGAGTATAGTTATGTACACCCATACATTCCCAACACTCGCACTCCCAAGTCGAACGATATTTACAGTTTGCTGCTGAGGTCCATCCCACGCAATGTGATTGAGAGGAAAAGCCCGACCTCCCTATGGCCTGCATTGTGGAGAGCGGTCCAAAAGTCGTCCTCCCCATGCGGGTACGAGCCACGTGGTACAAGGTTGTGAACAGGGAAGTTGTAACACGACAAAGGCAGCCTGCTATTGGGATGACGGATTCGTCCCTTTGCCCACGTTGCCACCTCGTCGATACTGACGAACACCGTTTCACATGTGGATCGGCGTTAGAGGTATGGCTACTAGTACAGAAGATCCTCGCCTGCTACCTACGTATCGCGCATCGCACAATTGAGCCACGGCACCTCCTTTGTCCGGAGGATACTTATTTCCCGCCTACGAAGATACACACTCTTATATGGTTCAAAGGCATGTCCATATACTACCTCTTTCGAGATGATGAGAAGATGGTCCTTGATTACTGGCAATTTCTCCAGGACAGTCACAGCTCACTTGAGCGTACAACCTGATACCGACAGCTTTTTGCGAACTATTTGCGCAGTGTCTTGGATAACCCCCCTCACAGTTGGGGAGTACCTGGCACAGGATGACCGCCGCCATGAAGCTCCACACGCTGCGAAATGTTTATCAACTTGGAACATGGCATTTGTGCGCAGATGGGCCATGCACACGGAATGGCGTGCAAGATTTGCTTACAAGATTTTCTATTATCTATCTTTTACTATTAGTTTCAAATTCTATTTCATAGTTTCGAAGGTACTCTTGTTTTGTTATTGATATGGATGTAAACTCTAATTTTGCTTGTAGTAAGTGAAAGACGCCTTTTACCTAACACAAAAGTGGTCAGAGCATTAAAAAAATCCTTAGCATCCTGGCTACTGTGTTATAAGTCGCCAGTTCAAATACAAATGCTGGCAATTATTTGTTCCTTAAAATTAAAAAGAATGAAAAAAATAAAATAAAAAAGATAAAAATAAGAAAATGGCAAGCGAGCGAGACTCCCGTCCATGCGACCTGGTTCGAGACCGGTCTCCACTACTTCTTTTCATTTTTTTTTTCAAATGCACGTTAAAAAAAAAAAGACGTCTAAGGCGCTGCAGTCATGGACTATGCGGCTGGTTCCGGCGGAGGTTTCAGTCATCCCTCGGGGATGGGTGTGTTTGTCCTTAGTATAATTTAGGTTAAGTAGTGTGTAAGGTTAGGGACTGATGGCCTTAGCAGTGAAGTCTCATAAGATTTCACACACATTTTAACATTTTGAACTGCTGCGTATGACCTCACGACCTTCTACAACACAGGCAGCTACACACACTGCATCCTGTTAAGGAGTTTGATACATAAAAGCCTTCAAATACCTCCACAAACAAAAATCGAATGGATTTAAGTCGCAGAATGTGGGGTGTGTCAGAGAATCTGTTATTTGTAAGACGACGTGAATCAACACTGAAATGATAGCAGCACGATTGTACGTGGAGCACATGTTCAGTCGCTGTTATTAAGGTTACATCTTCAACTACTTCAGGCAGCATATTCTCAAAGACAGCATTGTAGAGACGTTCGCCTTTTCAAAGCGAATGTAAAACGAGTTTTAACACGTAAATGATGCGTTTCTGGACCCAACCCCAAATAAAATATTTTATTTATTTATTTATTTAGTGTTCCGTGGAACCACATTATGGAGAAGTCTCCATGGTCATGGAACGAGTTAATACATGAAATGATAACACGATTGTAGAAACAGATAAAATGAAATATAAGAAACATATTCAGGCGACAAGCCGTTAGTTTAAATAAAGAAAATCAAGAATGTAACACTGGAATTTGCTTAATGTTTTGGGTCTTCCAGGAGCTCCTCGACAGAATAGAAGGAGTGAGCCATGAGGAAACTCTTCAGTTTAGACTTAAAAGTGTTTGGGCTACTGCTAAGATTTTTGAGTTCTTGTGGCAGCTTATTGAAAATGGATGTAGCAGAATACTGCACTCCTTTCTGCACTAGAGTCAAGGAAGTGCATTCCACATGCAGATTTGATTTCTTCCTAGTATTAACTGAGTGAAAGCTGCTAACTCTTGGGAATAAGCTAATATTGCTAACAACAAACGACATTAAAGAAAATATATACTGTGAGGGCAATGTCAAAATTCCCAGTTTCTGAACAAGACCCTGAACATTGGCTTTCCACAACAGCTTACTATCCATCCGAACGCCTACGAACTTGAACTGTTCCGTCTCGCTTATAGTATGCCCATCCTGTCTTATTAAAATATCAGTTCTTGTTGAATTGTGAGTTAGAAACTGTAAAAACTGAGTCTTACTGTGATTTAGCATCAAATTATTTTCCACAAGACACGAATTTATTTCATGAACTACATTATTTGATAATGTTTCAATATTACACACAAGATCCTTCACTACCAAGCTGGTGTCATCAGCAAACAGAAATATTTTTGAATCACCTGTAATACTAGAAGGCATATCATTTATATAAATAAGAAACAGCAGTGGCCCCAGCACCGCCCCTTGGGGAACGCCCCGTTTAACAATGCCCCATTGGGACTGAACATCACTACCACTCTCAATATTGCGGAGAACAACCTTCTGTTTTCTGTTCTTAAAGTAAGAGGCGAACCAATTGTAAGCTACTCCCCTTACTTCATAATGGTCCAACTTCTTCTGTTTCCAAGCTCTTCTTCTTCGTGTGAAGGATATGTCCTGAACGTTTGACAGTAAATTTTTGTGACATCCTGTATAGGTCACTTATAGTTGGCTGGGGGGGGGGGGGGACCGTTCTTTTGTCGGAGAATGTTAAGAGTTACTACACCCCATAGTGTCTATTAAAATAATGTCATGTTTAAACAATCTACGGGAAGACGATTATCTCACTCGAACGACTGACAGTCGATAAAGGGAAATTGTTCGAAAAAGTTTTCAACCTTAACAATAACCGACCGAACGCAGTTCATTCATATCCTTTTCCTTCCTTCCATTTTTTTGCTTGAGAAGGAATGCCAAAAATTTGCTGGTAACTGGTGATGAGAAAATGAACTGCCGTCCTACACAAAGAACTCACGAGGTGTTTGTTTGCCAGATAACGAATCCCGTGACCTTTGTATGTATCTCTCTTCCGCGTAACTGACGCTGAGATAAAGAGCTCGCCGCACAATGCAGATAATCCTCGGCTGAGAGATAAAAGAGATCTTACATGCTGATGTTGCACAATGCTCCCTTCTGATATTTTGAACTATTTGGTACACCCGTGTCAGTTCAATATCACACTGTGTTCTTTGTGAAATTGTTTCCAAGCTCTATTGCGATTGTTCGGATAGTGACGGTTCCTTACGTTTCACCATCCTTAGTATTGTACATCACAAAACTCATGAGCAGTTATTAAAAAAATACTGAAGAACATGCGGCTAACTTCTCATACTCAAACAACGTGTGATCTCTAGTTGCATCCTTCTCTGTTTACAATTATTTGCAAGGGTAGGATGCTAAGCGCTTGTGCGGTTATACAAGCACAGAATTACTTATTCCATCCCACTTGTACATTTTGCTCCCTTTTCAGAAGTTAACCTGAAATCGGTATATTATATTCATTTTTAGTTAAGCCATTTCTTGGTCTGTTCAGAACTTCCAGATAAGTTAAGTTGCACTACTGGTGCAAATGAGAAGATTAACCGGGTATCTCAGTCATGTTTCTGTACAGCGTCATAAAACCCTAGTTTTCACTTTGTACAGGGCGGACAGCGTAGTTCAGACAAGTCAAACATTTCGTAAAGTGTTCTGGGATCGAAACGTAGTTTCTGACAAATTATAGTACGTAACCATTCTACCTTATTTCTCTGCCGAGGTACTGTAGCAACTATAGTGTTCTTTTTTAAAATGTAATGACGTACATTTTGAAACACGTTCAAGATATTTTGGAGAGAGACTGTCTATAATATAACGTCTCAAAAGCCAGTAGTGAAATTTTGAGAAGAATATATAGCTAATTTTCTAAACACATGTTCCACGCCGAGGGCCAAGATGCGTTTTTCCTTTCACATAATGCGTACACATCACTGAATAGGTATTGGCGCAGTGCCTTAAAAAGGTGTTGTTTTGGTTTTTTTTGCGTCCTTCATTCCCGACTGACTAGAATTGAGCAGGCAGTTGTACAATTTTGATTTTTTTAGTCAAATATCCCAGTTGTCTGGGAGTGGTGCGGAGTCCAGTTCAGGAGTTCGCCTGGTAACGTCCCGAAAATCTAGGTCGGAACAGGGTGATTTTCTTTTGTCGCAGACAAAAATTAAGATTTTATAGATACCTGACAAAAAGAGTGAGGCACCCAGAAGGAGAGGAGGAAACGAAATGAAACTTAAAGGGTTGTGAGGGTATGTATTGTTATTTTAAGTCCCCTCTGGCCTGGATGCTTGCAGTGGTTCGACTGGGAAAGGCGTTATACAGCAGTTGATCCACCCTTGAGCCAATCTGGCCCACAACTGTTGTAACTGTTCTTTCATACCCTGGATACTGACTCTGGGATGGAGGTGACGTCGGGGCTAATCCGACACATATTCTACATATACACCTACATGGATACTCTACAAATCATATTTAAGTGCCTGGCACAGGATTCGTCGAACCACCTTCACAATAATTCTCTACTATTCCAATCTGCTACAGCACGCGGGAAAAACGAAACTTATATCTTTCCGTGCGAGCTTTGATTTCCCTTATTTTGTTACGATGATCGTTTCTCCCTATGTAAATCGGCGTCAACAAAATATTTTCGTATTCCTAAAAGAAAAGTGGTGATTGAAGTTTCGGGAGAAGATTCCACCGCAACGAAAAATGCTTTTTTTTTTTGGAATAATGTCCACCCCAAATCCTGTATCACACTCCCTCCCCTATTTCACGATAATACAAAACGTGCTGCCCTTCTTTGAACCTTCTCTACGTATTCCGTCAATCCTATCTGGTAAGGATCCTAAATCGCGCAGCAGTATTTTAAAAGAGGACGGACAAGTGCAGTATAGCTCTGTTACATTTTCTAAATATCCTGCCAATAAAACGCAGTCCTTGGTTAGCCTTCTCCACAACATCTTCTATGTGTTCCTTCCAATTTATGTTCGTAATAGTAATTCCTAGGTATTTAGTTGAATTTACAGCCTTTAAATTTGACTGATTTATCCTATAACCGAGGTGTAATGGATTCCTTTTAGCACTCGTGTGAATGACCTCACATTTTTCGTTATGTAGGTTCAACTGCCAATTCTTGCACCATACAAATATCTTTTCTAGAGCGTTTTTCAATTTGTTTTCATCTTCTGGTGACTTAACTAGTCGATAAACGACAGCATCATCCGCAAACAACCTAAGAAGGCTGCTCAGGTTGTCTTCTAAATCGTTTATATAGATAAGGAACAGCAAAGGGCGTACAACACTACCCTGGTGAACGCCAGATATCACTTCTGTTTTACTCGATGACTTTCCGTCAGTTACTACGAACAATGACCTCTCTGACAGGAAACCACGAATCCAGTCACATATCCGAGACGATATTCCATAAGCACGCAATTTCACTGCAGGCCACTCTTGTGGTACAGTGACAAAAACTTTCTAGAAATCTACAAGTAGAAAAACCGAATTAATTTGAAATCCCTTGTCAATAGCACTCGACACTTCGTGTGAGTAAAGAGCTATTCTATCGGGAACAGATCTGGGGATCTTGCTGGCCACAGCAGTACCTCAACATCACGCAGAAGTTCATAAAAAGAAATCCAACGAGCGGAGGAGCATTGTCCTTTTGAAAAACGGCACTACAGTACTTCCGTATTAGACGTAATGCATGAGGACACAGGATGACTGTGACGTACCATTGTGCTATCAGAGTTCCCTCAGTCACTACCAGACGTGGCCTGAAGTGTAAGCTCCGCACTGTGACACCAGGAGTAACTCCGCCGTGCTTCTCCAAAAGTTGGAAGAAAGGGACATGTCCTGAGACTTATCGACGATGGTCATTCTGAGTAGTGCAGTACCGCAATTCATCGCTGAACACAATACAACGCCATTCACCAGCAGTCCACGCTTTCCAGTCATGGTGCCACTCCAGTAGCAACCGTTTGCGACAGTAATTTCCTAGTCTGGCTGCTGTTTAGTCTACGTCCAATGGTGCGCGCTTACACAGAACGTTACAGGGAGTCCATGACATCTTCTCGGATGGTGGACGCAGACTTGAAGCTTTCCGAGGTGCTTGGTGCACAATACGCCGATCCTCCATTCTGGGTGTCAGATGTGGTCGACTGCCACCTCGACGAGGAGGGTGACTGCCCTCACGTTCCCACACAGCGGACGGTTGTCACATCTGAATACCCCACAAATAAGAATATTGCACGTTTCGACCAGCCATCCAAATGGAAGCCCACATCGAGGCCGGTTTCAGGTGGTGGTAACGCTGTCTCACATGAGTCAGCAGCATTTTCGTGTCCTTCACTGTGCTCACTCAACATCTGACACTGTTCACGCTCCTAATATACCCTGCTAGGCCTGGTAACAATACTAAACACGAACAACACTAATGCATGTTAGGGGTATATGTACATATACACACATCAAAAAAAAAGTTTAGCATCACCCTGGTTCCCAGAACTCCTGAAGGCAAACGTTGACTGTGGATATTGTATCACAGACAATGTCTTTTTGACTGTTCAGAGATGTCACTAAACCCACCTAAAGATGTAAACAACCGTGCATGAGCAGCGCCTATTAGACGGAGGAGGTCTGACAGCCGATCACTTCCACTCATTCCACCAGGAAGGAGGTATATGGTTCGTGTTGTCTGTAGTTCAACCATACTTAGACGGTCAATACCGCGGTTCGATCGCGTCCGCATTGTTACTTTGTGCCAGGAAGGGCTCTGAACAAAGGAAGGGTCCAGGCGTCTTGGAGTGAACCAAAGCGCTGTTGTTCGGACATGGAGGAGATACAGAGAGACAGGCTGTTGATGACATGCCTCGCACACTCCGCCCAAGGGATACTACTGCAGTGGATGACCGCTACCTAAGGATTATGGCTCAGAGGAACCCTGACAGCTACGCCATCATGTTGAATAATGCTTTTCGTGCACCCACAGGACGTCCTGATACGACTCTAACTGTGCGCAATATGCTGCATGATGTGTAACTTCACTTCCGACGTCCATGGCGAGGTCCATCTTTGCGACCACGAAACCACGCAACGCGGTACAGATGGGCCCAACAACATACCGAATCGACCGCTCAGGATTGGCATCACGTTTTCTTCACCGATGAGTGTCACATATGCCTTCAACCAGACAATCGTCGGAAATGTGTTTGGAGGCCACCCGGTCAGGCTGAACGACTTAGACACACAGTTCAGCGAGCGCAACAAGGTAGAGGTTCCCTGCTCTTTGGGGGTGGTATTATGTGGGACCGACGTACGCCGCTGGTGGTCATGGAAGGCGCTGTAACAGCTGTACGACACGTGAATGCCATCCTCCGACCGATAGTGCAACCAAATCGGCGGCATATTGGCGAGGCATTCGTCTTCGTTGACGACAATTCGCGCCCCCATCTTGCACATCTTGTGAATGAATTCCTTTAGGATAACGACTTCGCTCGACTAGAGTGGCCAGCGTGTTCTCCAGACATGAACCCTATCGAACATTCCTGGGATAGATTGAAATGGGATGTTTATGGACTACGTGATCCAGCGACCACTCTGAGGGATCTACGCCGAATCGCCGTTGAGAGATGGGACAATCTGGACCAACAGTGTCTTGATGAACTTGTGGATAGTATGCCACGATGAATACATCCATGCATCAAAGCAAGAACGTGCTACTGGATATTGGATGTACTGGTGTGCACAGCAATCTGGACCACCAGCTCTGAGAGAATGTGTTTGGATTCTAGTGTCTCTGCTTTTGTGACAGTGTGTGATGTATGAGATTCTGTAATGAAGAAAAATCTCGATCTTCTATTACTGCGAGCGTTAGAAATCCAAATAATCAGCAAAACTCTAACTAAAAGGTATTTTTAGTGGTGACATGTATTATAATGAACAGTAGAAGAATGAATAAAATCTGTTTTAAGGGCGGGATTGGCGTGACTAGCGACGAATAAAGAACATTACTACGTGTGAAACTATGCAGGAACGTGTTCTAGCATACTTCTTAAGTACTCTTAAGGCCCGTCACCGTATTAGGTACTTTCCCGTGTGCTTTAATTTGAATGCAGTTAACGTATGACTCTGATCTAGTTGCAAACGGCCATGATTGGAAGCAAGTCCCGTAATTACTGTCGTTTTGTAGGAGCGTCTGTTGATTGACCAAAACTGTTAGGCTTAATAATATGACGCACCTAATATGACGCATCGGGTACAGATATTGCCCAAAAATATTATATTTCAAAAAAATCTTAAAGTAAGGACTAAACATCACTTCATTACCCATAAGACATTTAATATGCTGCCGTGCTGCCTTTATGTTATAGGGTAGGAGATGCTGTGCGTGAGCATTGGATCAAGAAAGAGTATTTATGCAAGAGAAAGAGAAATGGGAATGATTCTGGAGCATGGGATGATGACATTCTGGTGCTGTACAGAATCGGCAGCAATGTGAACTGTTGAAGGAATTAGGGTGGCTCGACGGAATGGAAATTGTGGATGGCAGTTGCTACAGTTGGGATTATACCTTCTTTGACGGGTGATAGTGACAGGAAGTTATTTGGGAGTAGTGGTGTGTCGATAGGGTGGATGGAGCTGGTGGACATTTGCGCTGTTTTGGAAGGGTGTTTTACTTACATTTGTAGGAGTGGGTGGGCAGAGTTTTGTTGCAGGAATTACATTAGAGCAGGAGTTGTATCTTGCGACAATGATTTAGGCGATTATTGGATTTGCAATGAGAACAGGTGGGTGAGTATTTCCATTTATAAATTAGACGTTCATTGTATGCGAGGAATTTTTAGCAGTGTGGATGTCAGAGCTTGGAATTGGGTTAGCACTGAACTCTGATCTATCATATTTGGCATCTAAAGAGTCACATTTTAAATCCATTATTGCACAATATTATTACTTGTTACTAGCTGAGAAATCTATGTAAAGCTTTAATACTTTGTTAAAAGGTGAGAACATTTGTTTCCAGCAAAAAATTAGTATTTACCTTTGTTTTGCCGAGACATCCCTCGCAGTTGAAGAATTCAAGGTTTAAGCTGAGTGCTGCCATCTGTTTGCGCTCGCAATAACGACGTGTAAGAGGTTCTCGCAACAACGACGTGTAAGAGGTTTCAGACAGCGCCATGTTTATCATCATATACAATATCTCGTTTCAGGAAAGGATCATTTCACGGGTCCCAAGAGATGTATGATAGAATTTGTTCTGTTTTGTATTTATCTAAATACATGGACTGGACAGAAAAGAAAAAGAAAAATTTATATAATTGTCACATTTTAAAATGCTATACTTGTCACTGAATTATAAATGATCAAACACTGTCTTTATTGTTTTAGTTTTCAGCATCTTATACAATATAGACTTGACTGGGTTAAGGAATTTTCATAATTCTGCTCCACTCGAAGGCAATCATATGGGACAACTACAATGCTAGTCTGATCTAATGTATTGTGTAAAGTGTGTGATCCATTAATATTTCGCGTTTAGAGTTTCATGCACTTCACCATGTCGAAACTTTGACACAATATTTACAAAGTTTCCCTCACATAATGGTTTCTGATAGCCAACTGCGCTACATTCCGCCAAGTCATTAACATACAGGATGAACCACGTAAGTGGAGACCTCAAATATTTCAAAACACTTCTAGGATTCGAAGAGAATTTCTGGCAAATGATAGTCTATTTTTTGTATTCACAATACTCGTATCTTTTTATCTATCGATATACTAGAATCACGTATGGATTTTGAAATTAAACTATACATGTTGTAAAGGTATTTGAAACTTCCTGGAGAGAGGATTTCGGTAATAGAAGGTTCTCGAAGAAGTTCGGGGGAATTTTCATGTGAACTGAATGCTATTATGATGGAGATGACTATTAACAACATGTTCGGCAAGATGTGGACCTCAGTGAATAAAATGAGCTGACTTTTTGGTACAAGGGTGTGTCGCCCATCACCATGAGGTGTTAAATGGCCTTGCATTTTTTTCACTGCAAGATGTACTGAAAGTTTTATTACAAAGTTTGTACTGTAAGACTACTTAGTGATTCATTCTAAAAAAAGTGTGCAAGTTTATTGTCTATGGCCAGTTTCCTTTAAATTATAACCTAACCGCGGACTACAGACAAGAGAACATTATTGCCCTCCGTAAGTTCCAAGATACCGTGTATGGTACCGGCTATGAAAAAGTCCAATAATTTCAAAAATCTTTGCGGTAATTTGTTAATTGAGGTAAACATACAGCAATAAATGCGAAAGTATTGCACTCGCGCTTTAAACGAAATCTCAGAATAGTTCCGTAGTCTCTTACTTGCATGTAATGCTTGTGTCGAAGTCAGTAATTCAGAAACACACAGGTGTGTGATCTGTCGTCATATGTTTCCGGAGTAGATAACATACACTGGCCTGGTGTCGCTCCGTCGACAGTGACGAAATGGGCTTATATTTCAGCGTTCCTGGTCACCAGTCGGGTATAAATTGCAAACATTTCCACTGCTGCTCACGAAATGATGATATGTGGCACTTTGATGGGCAATTATCTTTCGAAAATACCAGCACTGAACTCGGTAGCTCCCTCAGCACCATTCAAGAGGAACAGACATGAGCTGGCACCTACTTTCACACCTTACCTCCATAACAGCTGTCGCTAACACGTGTTTGTGTGGCGGTTCTCGACTAGCAGCTATTCGGCTCAAAACCTGGCGATGTAAAACTTTTCAGCACGAATATTTGGACAACAGTCGGAATGAACCATATCATCAGACTCTGATCTATACTCCTGGGCTAAATTCAAAATCTCGCCACAACGTCTCACGAAGTTAGTGTGTGTGACACTGTGATCCATTCGTTGTATGGGGCGCTTAGTTCAGAGGTCACTCCTGATGGTTTTTGAGAGGAATAAGCTACGTGACAGTAACAGGCTTCACCTTCTCACTTCTCTCATCATCAACAGCACAAACAGGACACTACACTATACAACACTTACTACAGTCATCTGAACTAATGTCATACTTAGAAAGCAACTCTCTCGCTTCGCAAAGATGAGGGTCTCAATGGTTGTGGATAAATGAAGTCAGTTTCCTAGGACCGCATAGATGAGGAATGTCGCAGAAGTGCTTATAGTGACCATACTTGACAAATTTAAACAATATGTGGACCAAGATTCGAATCTGCGTCCTGAGGTCTCGTGAGTTAGCTTTTACTAACTGGGCCAACAAAGCTCAAAATCGGAGTTTTACTATTCCAATGCCACTCTCTTATTTTGCCTAACGCCACAGAGATTCTCTCGCATACCTGTTGAATAACTCATCTAACAGAAAGCAAACGACGGATAATGGTTTAATAGTGGTCGAGGAGTTCTACATCTACATCCATATTCCGCAAGTCACCTTACGGTGTGTGGCGGAGGGTATGTAGTATGCCATTGTCACTTGCCCTCTTTCCTGTTCCAGTGTTGTATGCTTCCTTGGAAGAACGATTGTTGACAAGTCTCTGTGTAAGCTTGAATTTCTCTAATTTTACTTTCATGGTCTTTTTGCAATATATGCATAGGAGGAGGCAGTGTATTGGTTGACTATTTGAGCAAAGTACGGCCCCAAAAAGTTTGACAGTAAGTCGCAGTGTGATGCAGAACGCCTCTCATGCAGCCACTATCACTGACATTGGCTGAGAATCTCCGTGACGCTTTCGCGCTTACTTCATGAACCTGTAACGAAACGCTCTGCTCTTCTTTGGATCTTCTCAGTTTTTACTATTGACACTATCTAGTGCGGATCCTAGACTGACGAGCAATATTCAAGTACTGCTCGAACGAGGGTTTTGTAAACTACGTCCTTAGTGGATGCCCTATGCTTCCAGAGGATTTTTCCAGGGAATCTCAGTCTGGCATCGGCTTTACCTACGATTAGTTTATGTGGTTATTCCACTTCGAAACGCTCCGTAAGCATACTCCTAGAGATTTATTGGATGTGACTGCTTCCAGTAATTACTCTGTACTGCTGTTATCATTATTAATATTATAAAAGTAAGTGGACAGTGTTCGTACCGCTAAAACCCATAAACGAGTCTCGGTACGATCAGGGGAGTTATATGGTGTGGTAGCGCTCTGTCTCCCATCCTTTTTTACCTGAAGAGCGTGCTTTTGAAGACAGCAGGGGGGGGGGGGAGTTTCACCCTCTAGAAATTTATAAAACATTTCAGAACATTAGAGAGTATTCGAGAACATTCCAGAATGTTCCACAATGATCTGGGATGTTCTGAGATATCCGGAAATAGTCTGGTACAATCGGAAAAATTTCAAAATGTTTGAGAACATCCCGGGACATCCCAGATCATTGTGCAACGTTCCAGAACACTGTCGTATATTGTGGAATGTTCTGGAACACTGTGGACCATTCGAGGCCCTTTTGTTTTGTTCTGGAATTCGCCACTGGTGTGGATACCTATTGGCAGGGGTATATAAAGCAAGACCCGATGTGGGCTCGAACGTCAGTTTCTTATCAGTGACGAAGGGAGGAACCGAAAAACTAGTGCAGTGGGTGAATAAAAACAAACAGTGAGGTATGAGTAATCAAAGTGATACAGTGTCTGAATATAAATCGAAAATAAAGTGAGAAAAGTGTGTCAAGTGTACTTGGTGTATTTGTTAATAAATTAAATGATTTATATTTTAGACAATGCCCAAACGTGAAAGAGGCGGGGATCTTGCCAGTTCGGAAGCAAAGCGGCGGAAAGAAACGAAGCAGACCAAGACCGCGAAGCACGTGTAAGTTCCCAACGAACGAGAATGAGCACGCCGAGAAGCAGAGAAACCGAAGAACATCGAAATGAATGGATAGAAAAATCAAGAATTGCGACAAAATATTGTAATACAAGACTGCGAACTCAAGCGAGCCATGAAAATATCACCCTGCGAGAAGCGCCGACGAGGACAAGTATACAGTACAACCTAACAAATAAAGCATTCCGCTACGACTCAACGAAAGAATACGTCGTAATGGAAATAATGGATCACATCTGCCAATTCTGCAACGCGAAAAAATTCAGTAGAGAAACACTAGGATTCAGCTGTATGAATGGAAACATTCGATTACCTCCACTAGAAGAAACTCCACAGAAATTTTTACGTTACATGATAGGGGAAACTCCAGAATCGAAACACTTTCTTCAAAATATAAAAGCATACAACGCCTACTTACAAATGATTTCTTTCGGTGCCACTTCGATCAACACTAACGGAAATGAAATCGATTATTTTTTTCCCTTCCAAGGACAAATCTATCACATGCGCTCATTACTGCCAATAACCAATAAAGACCACAAATTTCTGCAAGTATATTTCATAGGAAATGAAGAAACAGAAATTGATCACATATGCACAAAAATATCAGTGGACTGAGACGAGAAATGGTCCAAGATGTATAGAGGATGTTACAAACATAATCATCTCATTCACAGATTCAAAACAGCGCCAGGTCGAATGATTTCTAATGATTATAAAGCTATAATTCGACCCAACAAATGACCACCTGGAGAACAGGAACGTCGATTTAATGCACCTCAGACAGACGAAGTCGCCATCGTAATTGTGGACAATGCCGTGGCATAATAGTGCAGTGAAGACGAGAAGGACAACAATGCATTGCAGAAACACACAGTTAATATGATGCCCTCCGATATCCATTAATATTTGTGCACAGAGAGGATGGATATCATTTGACTGTGAAACTAATTCAACCTGAAACAGGCGTAGAAACAAACAATGAATTCACTTTCAAAGAGTTCTATATTTACGGCTTAACGATCAGAGACAATAAAACATACAATCACATTCTGAACAATCGCCGTTTATTCCAACAGTTTCTGGTAGCTTTGACTGCAAAAATAGAAGCGGAACGGGAACTGAATCAGAAGCCACGCACGGAAGCACTCATCCACCTTTGAGACGCAGTCATATGACAGAAACGTTGACGACATTGGAACATCATACATAGGATGTCCGAGACACATGCACGAATACACCTACATAGAAAATATGGATGACCTGACCTCTTCGTAACATTCTTATGCAACTGTTCGTGGCCAGAAATCAAAGAACAACTACGATACGGGCAACCACCTCTCCATACATCGGTATGACATAATATCCCGAGTTTTCCTACAAAAACAAATGAGATTTATTGAAATCCTCACAAAATACACATCTTTGGAACCGATAGATACTCGATGTACACAATCAAATAGCAGAAACGAAGACTGCCTACTCACACTATCTCATATGGCTACGAGACAGAATTCATCCCACAGATATCGACAAAATCATCCAACCTGAATTTCCAAATCCAGAAGAAAATCCAGATCTGCATGACAAAGTAGTGAAAGTGATTCACGCACCACGCTGCCATTAAACCCCAATTCGCCATGTATGAGTGATGGAAAATGTGCAAAATATACCCAAAACCATACTTGGCTATCCCAAGTACATACGACGATCACCCAAAAACGGTGGCTTCACAGCAAAAGAACGATTAACAGGCAGCAACGAACTAGAAATAGATAATTAATAGGAACTACCAAACAACACACTACTTACTCAAATGTTCCAAGCACACATAAGCATAGAACACTGCAATTCAGTGAAACCCATCAAATATGTCTGTATGTATGTGAACAAAAGAAGTGACATGTTAGTATTACAAACAACCAAGACAGCGAACAATAAAACAGAAACGACAAGGTCCTCGTGTACCAAATGGGAAGACACGTCAACAGTAACGAAGCAGCGTGGCGGATTTTTGGTTTTCCCACATACGAACGGGAATCAACTGTGAAACATCTAGCGCTACATTTGGAGAATGGGCAGAAAGTTTACTTCATAAAAGACACCTCCAGAGAAACTGCGAGCGAACCACCTCAGAAAAAAAAAACATTAACAGTTTTTACCAATTGTGCCAAACGGATCAATTAGCGAAAACATTACTATATGTCGACGTCCTAGTAAAAGATCATCCAGGAACCATGAAAATTGGCGCACTAGGTCGTGTATTCACTGTACATCCGAACAATGCCTAATGTTTCTATCTTCAGATGTTGCTGCACAAAATACGGGTATCGACAAGTTTCACAGATTTCAATACTGTTAACAGTTACCTATGTCAGACGTACAGAGAAACACTCCAACACTTAGGGCTACTGGAAAAGGACAACCACTGGGAATTAACACTAGAAGAAGCCTCATTCACAGCCTCAGCTGAACAAATGAGAGACTTATTCGCCATAATTCTAACAACATGTAACACATCAAGCAGCTATGGGACTCCTTCAAAGAGAATATGAGTGAAGACATACTGTATCAAATCTGTCGAGCTAATTGTGAACTGATCATCGAATTCAACGACATCTTCAATGAAATACTCATTCACCTAGTAGATAAATGTTAAGCAATAAACAACCAGACCTTAGTAGAACTTGGGATGCAAGCACTACGAAAAAATGCTATCAGTGTGCTAAACTTTGAAATTACAAAGGAAAAAGACTATAATATTAATGAACTACTTCACTACGTTGTTCACAACAAACCACTCCTCAATGACAATCAATAGAAAATTTATAACGTTATCATGGACCCGATCAACAACAACACTAGCGGAAAAATTTACCTGGACGCACCGGGAAAACGTAACAAATTTATTGCCGGAGGAAATATGAGCTTAACAACACATCGCACTTGCGCTGGCATCATACGGCGTTGCAGGGACGAACTGCCAATTCCGCACGACAACTACCTTTGAATATAGCCAAAGAACAATGCCTGGTATGTAAAATCTCAAGAGCATCTGGATGCGGTGAACTTCTAAAACATACTAAAATTATCTTCTGCGACGAATGCACAATGGCACATAAAAAATACTCGAAGTCATGGACAGAACATTACAAGACTTGCGAGGAAACTTTGAAGTACAGGGAGGAGCTCTACTCATACTCTCAGAAGATTTTTGACAAACACTTCCAGTTATCTCCAAGTCAACACCAGCAGACGAGACCAATGCATGTTTAAAAAAATCACAGCACACAAATACTGCGACTAACAAAAAATGTGAGAGTTGAACTGTCGAAAGATGAAACAACGCCACATTTTGCTCAACAACTTTTACAAATAGGCGAAGGCACATCCTGTTGACCAGAAGACCGGCCTCATTAAACTCAGCAGTGATTTCTGCAACATAGCCACTGCTGAAAACGGACTCACCGACGAAATTTGTCCAAACATTGTTCACAAATATACCAGTCCGGACGCACTATTTGAAAGGGCAGTTTTGGCAACTAAAACTGATATAGTCGACGAGATCAACTTTAATATCCAAAAGAAAATTCCCGGTGAAGAGAGAATATACAAATATATCGATACGATGGTAAACGTTGAAGAAAGTGTGAACTTCCATACAGAATTTCTGAACTCTTTGCAAGTACCAGGAATGCCATTACACTGCCTTTGATTTAAAACTGGATCTCCGGTCATGCTACTCAGAAATATCAACTCACCAAAACTATGTAATGGAACAACGATGATCGTTGAACAGTTTTCGAATAACATCATCGAAGTCGAACTTATGACTGGAAAGTACAAAGCACACACACTATTTATCCTCAGAATACCACTGATCTCTACTGAACAGTCATTCCAATTTGAAAGGCTGCAATTTCTAATCGAATTATCCTACAGTTTTATAATTAACAAAGCACAAAGACAAACTTTAAAATATTGCTGCATAAAACTCAAAGACTCCTTCTCACACGGTCACGACTCTCGAGTAGAATATTCGAAAAATTTGTACATACATACTGCCGATAACAAAATGGAAAATGTTGTTCATCAACAAGTGTTGTAAATAGATATAATCTGCTTTCAAAAAAGATTTTTATCTTTATTCTTTAACAAGTATTGCAAACAGTTAGACCATGTTTTGAATAAAAATTCCTTACCCCTTATACTTAAAAGTTTATCGTTTTATTCCATCTACTACACACTCTCACATCAAGTGCCTGAGCGAAGGTGGTTACCCCAGATAGTCATACAATAAAGGGTTTTTCTGTTTATTTATGTGCAATACGGTATGTTTGTCTCTGTTGAGGGTCAACTGCAAATCCCTGTATCAATATTTCAGTACAGTTTTCTAGCGTTGCAGCTTTCTATACAACAGCAACATCAGCGAAAAGTCTCATGGAACTTCCGAAGTTACGCTGAAGAGCCAAAGAAATTGATACACCTGCCCAATATCGTGTAGGGCCCCCGCGAGCACGCGGAATAGCCGCAACACGACGTGGCATGGACTCGACTAATGTCTGGGCTGTCCACAAATCCGTAAGAGTACGACGGGGTGGAGTTATCTTTTGAACAGCACGTTGCAAGGTATGCTTAAAAATGTTCGTGTCTGCGGAATTTGGTGCCCAGAGGAAGTGTTTAAACTCAGAAGAGTGTTGCTGGAGCCACTCTGTAGCAATTCTGGACGTATAGGTTGTCACATTGTCCTGCTGGAATTGCTCATGTCCGTCGTAATGCATAATGGACAAGAATGGATACGGTGATCAGACAGGATACTTACGTACATGTCACCTGTCAGAGTCGTATCTACTGTAGATGATGCCAGGTGCTCCATACCACTCCAACTGCACACGCACCACACCATTACCGAGCGAGGTGGCGAAGTTGTTAGCATACTGGACTCGCATTCGGGAGGACGATGGTTCAATCCCGCGTCCAGTCATCCTGATTTAGGTTTTCCGTGATTTCCCTATATCGCTTCAGGTAAATGCCGGGATAGTTCCTATGAAAGGGCATGGCCGACTTCATCCCCATCCTTCCCTACTCCGATGAGACCGATGACCTTGCTGTTTGCTCTCTTCCACCGAATCAACCCAACCCACACTATTACAGAGCCTCCACCAGCTTGAAAAGTCCCCTGCTGACGTGCATGGTCCATTGATTCATGAGGTTGTCTCCGTACCCGTACAGGCCCATTCACTCAATAAAATTTGAAACGAGACTCGTCCGATCAGACAATACAGAGTATGTCATCAATAGGCCAATGTCGGTGTTGACGGGCTTAGGTGAGGCGTAAAGCTTTTTGTCGTCCAGAAATCAAGGGTACACAAGTGGACCTTCGGCTACGAAAGTCCAAATCGATGATGTTTCGCTGAATGGTTCTCACGGAGATACTTGTTGAAGGTTCAGCGTTGAAATCTGCAGCAATTTGCGGAAGGGTTGCACTTCTATCACGTTGAACGACTCTCTTCAGTCGTCATTGGTCGCGTTCTTGTAGGATCTCATTCGGGCCGCAGCGACGTCGGAGATTTGATTCGGATTCCTAATATACACGGTACACCCGTGAAATGGTCGAACGGGAAAATCCCCACTTCATCGTTACGTCGGAGATAATGTCTCATTGCTCGTGCGCCGACTATAACACCACGTTCAAACTCACTTAAATCTTGATAACCTGCCACTGTAGCAGCAGTAACCGATCTAACAAGTGAGTCAGACACTTATTGTCTTATATAGGCATTGCCGACCACAGCGTCATATTCTACCCGTATATATATATCTCTGTAATTGAATACGGATGCCTATACCAGTTTCTTTGGCGCTTCAGTGTGTTTCACTCGATGTATTACCATATATCTAGTACCTAGACCTTCAGATACATTTGATACGAATTTATTCTCTGTGGCTTACATTTTCGGGCCTTGGTCTTCAAATACATGTCAGTTATTTTGTGCCTTTACACATACGATCAAGAGATACTTTATTCTGTATCATACAGAAGCCTAAGGCTAGTTACAATTGTTGGTTTGGCTGATCTGGGGGAAGGGACTAAACTACGAAGTCATCGTTCCCATCGGATTAGGGGAGGATGATGGAGGAAGTCGGGCGTGCCCTTTCAAAGCAACCATCCTGGCATTTGCCTGAAGTGATTTAGGGAAATCACGGAAACATTAAAGCAGGATTGCCGGGCACGAGTTTGAATCATCGTCCACCCGAGTGACTTACAACTGTAATTAAACTCTAATGGATTCATTGTGTCTGTTTGTTTCCTATACTGTTTGCTATGTTTCATAATAAAGGCCACATATTATGCTGGTTACCCTTTGGACCTGCACCTCACGTTACAACATTTGTAATTTCAGGTCGAATATGACTGACTTCACGAACATATATTACGAAATATACAGAAATAATGCTTACTGTTCATCAGTAAACGTGTATTTTGACATCCACTGTATTTTTATTGTTTGATGTATAATCTATTGCAAGTACCTAGGTGTAGTGTGCTATGATTAGATTCATGAAGTTCGTTACCTATAATCGTTTTTAATGTAACATTCGATGGCTCAGTTGTACAACTGAGGTTTTATCCATCTATTTACTGGTTGATAATTAAAGCCACCTGTAACGATAGTTGTAATTGGAACCTCGACTTTGCGTTACGGTATTATTCGCTTTATTGTTCAAGATTATGGATTTATCATTTTTTGATCATTGGTACTGTACATACTTTCCTGTATCTCAAAATATTGTACTGCTTTCAATTGTGACCATGTTAACTTCCTTCTTCTCCTGGTTTGTATTACTTAACGAACAGCCCGCATCTCGTGGTCGTGCGGTAGCGTTCTCGCTTCCCGCGCCCGGGTTCCCGGGTTCGATTCCCGGCAGGGTCAGGGATTTTCTCTGCCTCGTGATGGCTGGGTGTTGTGTGTTGTCCTTAGGTTAGTTAGGTTTAAGTAGTTCTAAGTTCTAGGGGACTGATGACCATAGATGTTAAGTCCCATAGTGCTCAGAGCCATTTGAACTTAACGAACAGCTTATGTTCTGTATATGGTTGCTACAAATGGTAGAAATTGAACATATTTCCTTACATTTTATTTAACGTAAATGAAATATAAAGTTCGCTGCGTTACACTTCTTTGTATTACTCTACAGCAACGAATCTGACAAACTTCGTTGGTTAGTAGAGCCGTCTGGCAGTTAGCATTTACGCGTTGTAGAAACGCTACGAACTGGATCTTTGGAAATTCCTGTTACGAATTTCTATGACTCGTAGAGGGGAGTTAATTATTAATTTTTTTGGATAGGATCCCATGGACGAAAATGTACTGTTTCCAAGCTAAAAACGTTTGAAAACATGTTCACTAGGCAGGTATGCAACAGGATAGTCATGATGGGAGGTGGTTACGCATGATCGTCTGATATAATTTGACGTCTGTCTTGCATCTTTGACTTGGTTCAAGGCCGCGCGGGGTAGCCGCTAGGTCGTGGGCGCCTTGCTACGGTTCACGCGGCTGCCCCCATCGGAGGTTCGAGCCCTCCCTCGGTCATAGGCGTGTGTGTTGTCCTTAGCGTAAGTTAGTTGAAGTTAGATTAAGAAGTGTGTAAGCCTAGGGACCGATGACCTCAGCAGTTTGATCCCATAGGCACTTACCACCACGTGGTTCAGGCCTCATTCACGTGTCTGTGAGTGTTAGAGCAACATGGTATAGTACAAGATTGCAGAATATATCGACATGATCCTTCTAAATGGCGAATCTCACGATGATGAAAGAGTTGCTCTTCGCCTTCATCAATATGGTTCTCCACAACGTCCGACTCATTGGCATACCATTTTCGCCACAATTACGAAGAATCATTACGAAAGTTGCATGAGCTATACAACATGACCTTTTGCTTCCTATCTGTTCAATACGAAGTGAGTCACTCACTTTATCTAGGAAGATGTAGGCTATAATTATGTCCAAAAGCGTGTGAGAAATTTATATGACGAAGCACAATAATCTCTTTGTGGGCGGACCATCACAATAAAGATTAACTCTGTCTTTACTCCTTGGTGTCACGACTCTATCTTATGTCTATCTCGCTAGATTTATTAGCGCAGTTAAGAGAGGAAACGAGGTTTAAAAATTTCATAATGGGCTTACCATATGAGCAGTTTGTGAAAGACTGATAACAAACCCGTACTGACGCAGGATAACATTTACAGTCGACATCATCCAAGACCGGCATTACCTGAGATGGCCTTGGACGGGTAGCGAATCGGCTAATGTCTCGCTAAAGGAGTCGTCCAAAATTCTATACAAGTATTATACAAAAACTGTAGGAAATCTAAATAACAATGGCACGACGGCAATCTGAGCTCCACTCGTTTCAACGGGACAAAACTACTACACTATTGATCTGCTGACGTAGGTATTACAAAGTAGTGCTAAGCAAATATTGATTGTAAAGTACATTACTTATAAATCATGTCGAGAAGCATGTTGTAGGCATATAACGTAATGTTATATTTGAATGCGGTACGCATTTCGTAATTATTATCGTAGGAGAATGAAAAATGCTCCTGTCGTAGCACAAAAAAGCGAATACTTCCTGGGCAGAGCTAGGGCTGTAGAAGAAGGGAACTAGCTTTTTGACTTATCTGGCAACTTGAAAAGCATTTACATCAAAACATCATGACATAGTCGCACTTTTTTACTTGTCAGTATTAATACACATGTCATGTAATAGAATGCATCATGTCAAGTAAACCAACGTGAGACAAGATGACGCGTCATATAAAATTACACATGCCATCATGTCACCGGCATTTGTCATGTCGTGCAATATGACACAACGCGTCATTAAAGATCCATATGATGTTATAAATTGTTTAATACGGTTGGCGAGCCTTCTGCATTTTGCGCTCGGAACGAGGGACTTCAGCTTATGAATTGCAACATGCAGATGTGCAAACACGTGCAGCGAAGAGAGCTTACAGTGCTGGGGAAGTAGGGTTAAGTCGTAAAAAAGCACGGATATGTCCAGATGTTCTGATTTAAACGTTTTTGAAGCTGCCAGATAAATCGAACAGCCAGTGCCATTCTTTTACATTCCTAACTCTGTCCAGGGCATATTCCCCTTTTTCGTGCCATGATAGGAGCATTTTTCATTCTTGTTCCCAGCTTTTACTCTACCATAATTCTGACTTTAGGCTGCTGAACAACGTGCCAGGGCTGCCGTAGTCAAGTTTATATTTTACAAGACATTACACCATATCTTACGTAGCCTACCAAATACCTGTCTGTCTATCTCTCTAGGCTTTTGTGCTCATAGTTAAGAAATATAAACAATACAACAACTTCATTGTTTCTAATCTCACTTATCGTATGTATTCTTCGATCTCTCTTGTCTCCACAGAATTTAAACTGTTTCACTTTCCTGATGTTGGGCAATTGGCTATTGTCTATTGTCTGTTGACGATTGTCGAACCGCAGTTTTTGATTTCGTTGAATGAAACCAAGAAAAGTATTTTTTTCAGTGACTATCGTCCTGAATATAAGCTGTAGTTATCACTAACAGTTATAGATCTATCTGAAGAGAGAGAATAAGCGTTTAAAACCATTTGTTTTATCGCATTTGTGCGGAATGAACAAGAGATAAAGGGTGCAGTGGAACAACTCATCGATGTCGAGATCATCACAGACGGAATGTTAACCCAATAGAACAGAGAGGGAGAAATGAAAAGATGATAGACTCTTGAATTGACATTCTTAATCTCGTTTTTTAAGCCACTGCATTATTTGCTGAGAAGTTCAATAAATGTCCAACCACATATCAATAGTAAACAACCAGTCATGTTACAGAAATATTTCAATCATCTCATAGCGTTCTTTCATTCTGAAATTATGTCTTCAGATGTTTTCTTACACTGCTTATTATCAAAGATGTCAGTCATATCTTCAAGGTCAGCCACAGATGCTACAAATCTGTTTTAAGTCAGCGTCCTTTTTAACTCCCATCTCCTTTGTCGCAGCTTTTAACAAATAAATTGTTTATTGAGTACTATCTCACCAGTCGCATTTGCTGTATGTTCCGTCACTTCAGTTTTGGTACATTTTTTCATCTCTCTTACCATAAGTGATTTCGTTGCTATCTGCACGTTCCTCTCCAATATTATTGCTCCTACGAATTCAATTCGTTCGCATAATAACATACATGCATCTTTGAATAGAGTAATTTTTGTTATTTATGAGCGCGCTCCACGTGTTTGAATGAAATGTGAACAGGTATAGAGTTACTGCATTACATTCACCATCAGGTCTTAAGAAGAGCAGCGTCACACAGGGGACGTATAAACACGTCTCTCTTTAAAATGATGGCTGCAAAGCAGAAACCAATTACTGGGACAATAAAATATGTCAAAGACAGCGAATTGCTAAGTGTACTTGGATATCAACGTCTATGGTCTCCAGAGGTTAAAGCGACCTCATTTCATAAAAGAATTTAGCTGTATTAAGTGAACCGTTCCATTACTCACTTCAGGAGCCTTGGGAAATCCACAGAAAATCTAAATCTTAATTTTCTCAGCAGGGAGTTTCAACTTCTCTCGTTCAGAATGCGAGTCCAGTGTATGAAACGCCAAGGCTGAGTCAGGCGGTACACTGGTCACACTGGGTAAGAATACTGACTCGCATTCGTGGGGAACCAGCTACGTGTCTGTCCCCGCCAGTCCTGGTCTAGGGCCGCGCATAGAAGCCGCGCGGTCGTGGGAACCTTGTCCGGTTTGCGTGTCTCCCCCTCGTCGGAGGTTCACGTCCTCCCTCGTGCATGGATGTTTATGTTGTCCTTAGCCTAAGTTAGTTTAAGTTAGATTAAGTAGTGTGTAAGCCTAGGGTCCGATGAAATGGTTCAAATGGCTCTGAGCACTATGGGATTTAACTGCTGTGGCCATCAGTCTTAGAACTACTTAAACCTAACTAATCTAAGGACATCACACACATCCATGCCCGAGGCAGGGTTAGAACCTGCGACCGTAGCGGTCGCTCGGTTCCAGACTGTAGCGCCTAGAACCGCTCGGTCACTAGGGACCGATGACCTCAGCAGTTTGGTCTCGTAGGAACTTACCACCACCGCCGCCACCACCACCTCCATCACCACCTGGTTTAGGTTTCTCTACCTCGAAAAAGGTAAATACCCAGATCGTTTCCATGAGAAGGAATTGGCCAATTTTGTTCCCCATCAGGGTTCTGTCCTAGCATGACCTCCTGTCGTTGACGAGATAACACGTTACATAGGTTGTGCATACTCTTTTGGTCCACAGATCCATAGAGAGGAGACACACAAGTCGTAGAAAGTCATAAAACAACATGTATATCAAAGAAATGGATATGCTATGTTCCTTTCACAAATGTTAAATGAAATAGCCCTGATGAGTGTTTAATGAGTCAACAAAACTGAAACATATTTTGAATTCAGAGGTAATAACAAATTTTTTACGAACATGCAAATCAATAAACACGGAGATGCAAATGATAGTCCTTAGGCTATTTTAGGCCCACATTATCAAACAGAAAGCAGTTTGCAACGCGTACAACGATTAGATCCACGTTTCTCGACATTTTTTCCTTTGGGGCACACCAAACTACGTTTCAAACTTTCGCGAGACCTCTACATACGATTTTTTTCCTAGATGTAAAGAACGATAGAGATTAAATACATATGATATATTTCTTATTATTATGCATGAAGTCGCGTATAATAATGGGGGATTTTAGGCTACGCGAAGGAACGATTTGGTGGCAATTTTTTCACGTTCTAGATATTTTATCAGGAGATTAGAAGACATCAAAAACTTCACGATACTGCTGACATGTACTCACGACACACCAATGTGTCGCCGCCAGTCGCGTTTTCTGTCTCTGTGAAGAGGCTAGTCTCAGGAACTGCTATCGGATTTTGATACGGTTTACACTAATAGACAGACTCTTTAACTAGGAAGGCTTATTTATATAAATTATAATCGTAGCAATAATATACATGTAATACTCGTATATATTGTGTTATCTGTTCCATCTGAATTGTAATTTAGTTGGTTTTTGGAGTAATATTTCTTAACAATGGTGGGAGCTATGAGCTCGCCAGCTTATAACAACATATCAGCAATTTTTTTCCTTGTTTTTACAGAATTATTTTTTAGAGCAAATATAATAGTCTCATTATAAATGTGTTATTTGTGATAAAGAAAAGACTGAAGTATATGAAACGTGCAGCCATAGTGCATAAAGTTTGGAGTAATCAGGTTAATAAACAAGTTATCTTTGTAAAGAAATATCAGTCTTTTGTTTGACATACTTCACCTGTTATTTTCCCCTTCATCTTTTCTCATTCTAGCCGCAATCTGTTAAGACGCATGTTATCATTGTAAGTTTCTTTAAGTGAAAACAATCACTCCTTTTATTCAGATATTGTATCATATTCTTTTATTTTGTACCACTAATACCCTTGTTGTGTTATTGAGAGGTTTTACAGTGAAAATGCTATCTCACTGAGATCGCTAAGAACTGTAGTAACTATTCAGGACCTTGTTGCTATTTAATTTTACGAATTTCGATTTGCTAGTGTGAACAGCAGTGGTGCACTTGAGATATTCGAGGCTGACACCGTCGCGAAAATAGGAAACCAATCCAGTTATTCCCGAAACATATAATATTTTGTGCAAATTGAAGATTTTCTGTTCAACATCATTTTAATTCTCTAGTAAAGTTAAACTGGCGACCGCTCACAGCACAGTTGAAATAGATCACTAATACGATGTGTATGTAATTATATTTCAAAACGTATGTATTTCATGACTGTTTTTTTTGTGTATGACAATGACAGATACGTGCGATGTTAATCTGATACGTGAGTCCTGATAAGGTGAAAACTCCATTTTAAAAAGAGAACGAAATTCATTTGAAACCAGTAAAATCAAGGAAAAAGGCATGAAGTAAGAAGAAATTATAATTAATAAGTTCTTGTGAAGACAACATTGTTAACAATGTTAACAGCTAACACGTAATGTATGACAATACCTATTGCTCATTTAGCCATAGTACTAGTCCCAGCTTCAGTGGCAGTATAATCTCCTTATTTGACACTTAAATTTTGAAAAATTAGCTCTGTATAAAAATTTGAAATTAGTACATAGCTACAATGCGTTTCGTAAAAGAACCACAAATGGTGGTAACACGTAGCTAAGCGCACAGTTTGCAGTAACTCCTTGCAGTTGTTTATGACGCTGAGCTTCGCGCAAATACCGTCAGTGAACTGTTTACAACTTGCTACACTATAATTAGTAATAAATTCGTCAAACTGTATTGTAAGATAATACAATGACAACCAGTCAGCAATTTAGAATGATGATTTCTTCACATGCAGAAACTGAGTCTAATCGGATTCGCTGGTCATTGGGGCTCAGTTCGAAGTGGATCTTTCACTCAAGACAATTCCATTCAAGTCGATGAGATTACAGGCTGAAGACGTGTCTGGAGACGTCCTGGACGGTGGTGGGATACCGACCTGTGCGTCACCCACCATTCGGCCTGACAACCAGGAATGATGATCTGGAGTGCAAATTCTTTTCAAAGCACGGCTCCTTTGGTTGTCATCCGCGGGACTCTTACAATACGGTGGTACGTCGACAATATTCTGTCAATCAATTTGTGAAGCTCTTTCTCTTGGTTAAATCAAACAGTTTTTCTGAAATTGTAATCATCATATCTATCAATTTCCGTCCCATTCAGATAATTCCTTCATGGTGTGTCGTTTTTTTTTTTTTTTTTTTTTTTTTTTTTTTTTTTTTTTTTTGCCGTAGAGTGTGTTAGGAAGTCCATCACAGCGTTTTTCTCTCTGTAAGTACCCCAGGAATTACTGTAGCGATTTTGATACGGTTTTACAAACAGATGGACTGATTCTCAACTAAAGTTTGTGTACATACTTTATTATCTATGTGTCAGACAAGACGTCCTAACGCAGGTAATTAGTGCTATCTGGGTACCTGTGCGAAGCGGAGGTGGATCGCTAGTTAATAATAGACGCATAACTCAGTTATTCTAAGAAATTTGTCTGTGGAGTAGGAAGAGAACCATGATTCCATCAACTGAGTTATTGATTTGTAAAATATTACATATAGCATATTTAATTAAGGAATAAATATATTGTAAAGAGGTATTTAATATCCCCAGTTTCTTAAACATTTCTCTGCAGGACGTTCGTAAGTCCAGTTCGCAAAAAATTCACATTACACGCTTTTAGACACGAAATTCTTTAGCTTGGCTTGATGACTATCCCAAAAAATCATCTTGCATGACATTATGGAATAATGATAAGCGAAATATGGTGGCATTTTTATTTTTGTATCTCCTATGTCTGACAACACTCCAAATACCTAGTTGGCGAATATTTGTGGCTGGTTCCGTCATTCATCAACCATTATTAACGGCCGCGGAGTTTTATCCAACATGGATAAAGTAACCCCAAATACTTTTTTAGGCGCTTCTGTAATTCTGTAGTATGCTGCTCCCAGTTGAACATATTATAAAGTTGTGATCCCATGAACTCAACTCTGTCGATCTATTCTATCTGCCTGTCACCATATTTTAGTCATACATTACGAGGAAACAACTTCTTAACTGTACATAATATGTCTTTTCAAAGCTTAGTGACAAAGAATTGGATAAGAGCCATTTACAACTATCTACGAAATTACGTTAACTGCTCGTTTTAAAGCTAAATTCTTACATTTATCCCTTTTCTAACACCTAATGCTGAGTTTAACTGGCAGGTTTTTTTTACATAAGGTTTAACATTTGTTGTTGCTTTGTGTATTTATCTAAATACACGCATTGAATTAAACAGGCAATAAGTTTATGGTATAACCCTGTCCTTATTACGTCAACTGCTCGTTTTAAAGCTACATTCTTACATTTATCCCTTTTCTAACACCTAATGCTGAGTTTAACTGGCAGTTTTTTTACATAAGGTTTAACATTTGTTGTTGCTTTGTGTATTTATCTAAATACACGCATTGAATTAAACAGGCAATAAGTTTATGGTATAACTCTGTCCTTTTAAAATACTAGTCTTGTTACTTAGTTATTAATTATCAGATAGTATCTATTATTTTTGTAATATTTCAGCACCTGATGCTTCACAGTTTATTGTTACCTTAACAGGGATTCTTAATCTTCCGTTTAGTCGGATCACCGCTGAATGTACGTGACCATTCCATATGGGGCTTGACATTGTTGGCATATTTGGGTTTCAGCCAAGTCGACTATACAGAGGCTGCCCTATCCAGGAGTGCAAGGGGTAAGCGCACGATCCATTACTGAGCCAATTATTTATGTGTACTCAAACCTACTGTATTATTAATTTTGTTTTACGTTCAAACAATGACAATAGGCTTCTAAACACCTATGACTCACATGTTTAGTTGGATACTCCTATAAACTGAACTGAAATTAGCGACACTGTCAAGAATTTTACGAATGCTTAAGGTCGAAAAGCAGATTGTCTGTAAATATATTTTATTTATATTTAAAATTAAATGACTAACTTGTGTTTTAATGTTGTGTGTGAGATAATGAACGAATCTTCTAGAAAATGTGTTTTTGTGAAGATCCTAATAGAAAATTTATATCGTAATAATTTGTTTAATACTCGGGCTGGACTGGCTAACTCGACTCAGCTTCAACAAAAGTTGGGGCAGCAAGTTGGGGCACCCCAGCTATTGGGAGGCTAGGTCGGTTCTGGCATAGACGCATGGTCTGTTAATCAGTAAATGTACTACACCATCGGTCTTCGATGATTGATCTAATAACAGCGGTGAAAATATGTATGTCACGATAGTTCCATTTAGTCATCATCTGTGTGACCATTATCACACGAACGTGCTGTAGTAATATTACCTTTCATGACAGAGAAATAGTTTTCCATTCATAGTCCTTGTAGCTCTCACTGACTGAAAGTTTTTTTTTTCAACAAATTAGCAGCTTTGTGTTGAAAATATTATTTAGTTTACTCTTTTGTTTATTCTTTTTTCGCTGTCTCTCCAATTGCAGTCTTCCAACTAGTCTAATGCATACGAATTCATCAGCTTCTGCTGTGACTTTGTTGATTTGTTCAACTTCCTTTTCTGTTTATACATTATTTACGCCTTATTACGACTGATTTTCCGGCCTCTATTCAGATTGCTCTATTATTTTGTTTCCATTCGCTGTTGAAGTTCATTATAGGCAAACAGTAAAATTTCATCCACAAAACAAAGGCGGTTCAGATATGATCCATCAACACATGTTGCTTCATCATCTTCCCAATTTTGCGGATGTAAAAACTTCATGTAAGACTGAAACTTCCTGGCAGATTAAAACTGTATGCCCGACCGAGACTCGAACTCGGGACCTTTGCCTTTCGCGGGCAAGTGCTCTACCAACTGAGCTACCGAAGCACGACTCACGCCCTGTACTCACAGCTTTACTTCTGCCAGTATCCGTCTCCTACCTTCCAAACTTTACAGAAGCGCTTCTGCGAAGAGCACTAGCCCACGAAAGGCAAAGGTCCCGAGTTCGAGTCTCGGTCGGGCACACAGTTTTAATCTGCCAGGAAGTTTCATATCAGCGCACACTCCGCTGCAGAGTGAAAATCTCATTCTGGATTCATGTAAGACTGTTGAGAGTAGATCTTTTGATATTTCATCTTCTTGCCTGACTTCTCTTTATATTGTGATTCTCCACCTATTCGAATACTGTAATGGTCAAATGTAGATTTAGGATACTAATTTTTCAGTGTACTAACATAGGTTGAATCTATGCTTTGTTTCTCAATTGATACTAGTAGAGATTTAATCGAAATCGAGACAAAATTTATTTCGAAGTCTGTGAAACGTAGACAAAATGATAATTCATACTCATTGCTCCATCACAGAATTTTATTCTTCGCTTGCTGTATCCCCTATATGCGAAATCAAACTGCTCTTATGTCTGAATAAAATCTAATGTTTTTACCTTGGTTTAATAATAATTTTACTGAATATTTTGTACATTACAGAGAGGAGACTGATAGGTCTACAGTTTTTTTAATGCTTTGTCTGCCTCCTTTTAGATAAAATGGAATTCTTACAGTTCCATTCAAGTTTTCGTGAACCGTATTCCTCTGTAGACAATTAGTAAATAACTTGGTATTACTCTGCCATGCGCTTTAAGTGTTTGTTTTGATATCTATCACCTCCTGGCGTTTCTGCTTTCTTCATACAATACCTTGAATGGTTTTATACACGTCATTTGACATTACTTCCGGTGTCATTATATTCATAGCCAACCATCTGTTAAACCCCAAAAGAACTGAAAGAATTTTATGAATGCTCGTAGTTTTCTTACTCTTGTTAGTACTGCACCATCCGTCACCTTGAAAAAGATAAAAATGCGCTTCGCAAACCAAATTCGAGTTCTACCCTGCTACATAGACAGATGTATCACTTAGAAGAAAGCCAGAACATGTAACTGATACTGAGTAACAAGAAATGTACACAGAGCCCTTCCCTTTGTTACTATTTCGCCGTTCGTAGCTGTTCTCCGTACAACTAAAAGTACCCGATGGCTCTGGCTTCTAGAAGCTTCCATTAAGGCTGTAAATTCTCAGTACTTTTCCTGATGGCACGTGCCAGCGTCAAAAGCTGCTGAAACTTTGAGTACAGAAAATATCGCATGTATCTGAACGTTACCTGCCTGAAGCAAAATAATATGATTTAGTCCCACAGAAACTATTGGTGCTGTACACTGCACGAGGCAGATGTCTGTTATGAAGTGGTAGAATTATTATGTTAACAGAATGAAATTTTCATTCTGCAGCGGAGTGTGCGCTGATATGAAACTTCCTAGCAGATTAAAACTGTGTGCCGGACCGAGACTCGAACTCTGGACCTTTGCCTTTCGCGGGCAAGTGCTCTACCATCTGAGCTACCCAAGCACGACTCAGGTCCAGTATTCACAGCTTTACTTCTGCCAGTACCTCGTCTCCTACCTTCCAAACTTAGGGCACTTGCCCGCGAAAGGCAAATGTCCCGAGTTCGAGTCTCGGTCTGGCACACAGTTTTAATCTGCCAGGAAGCTTCAAGTTCATTATAATGTTTCTTGATGAATAATAACAGGTTTTCGGTGCTTCTGAGTTTTATTTTATATGAAATTTATTCGTCGTTTCCTCAGCCTTCCCTCTTCTGTAAAATTACTGTTTCTTGCCACTTTCAACCATCTCAGATACGCTCTTACTTCATAGTGTTATTTGCTGTTGTTCCTGTTATCATAATTCTCTCGTATCTGCTCACACCCTCTCTTTTTCCGAACGTATGTGTTTGACCCAGCGTATTCTGCCATAGCGTATCTGTTACTGAATTTCTCGAATTTTCTATTACCTCTCTCCAATGGGATTTTTTTTTCTTATGCTTTCTTCGTACCCGCAAAATTTTTGGCTGTTTGCCTTAGTTACTTCGTTCATTCCTGTAGATGTAAGAAGCATTAACACATGTGCTGTAGTAGGTGTTGTTTCATGTCTTAGCAAAAGATCATTTTCACTAGTGCAAACTTTACTTAGTTTTATATAGCCTATCTGTTTTCAGGCCTTAATTTGCGTGAATTACAGCATGTCATCTAAAAAACACTGCCGGAAATTCATGTTACGAAAAACGAGGAGTTGCAATACAATAACCAACACAGTAGTAACGAAAACTGGAACAATATCGAGTACCATATACTGTTAATAAGTGAGTATTAAGGGCTTTCCACAGTGTCAGCAGATACAAATAATGGACGCTGAGGTACCATCCAAAGATCACGGCGTCACACCAAAGTTAACAACGCACTGCAATATGACAGACATTAGTCATGTCACTGGAATCCGCAACGACGAATGGGAGGCGCTCCTGAACACCATAACTGTTTGTCAGCGCAGTAGCGCCCTCGCTTGGAGGTCAATGTAGAGCCGAGTCTGGAAGCACTCTGCCCAGCTCACGATCTCAGATGAAGCAGTCATCATCTTCGACTACGACTAAAGAGTTAGCCAAGTCTCAGAGATGGAAATGTACTTTTGTAAATGTTGAACACTGTACTTCAAGAGAACACTTTGTTAATTGGTGCATCAAGTGGTGTTTTAGTAGTCAATGACAGACGTAAATTATCAAGCACTCATTTGGAAAAGGATTGTATCAAGTTAAGCAAATCTTTTTATCATTTACGTCATGAAGTGAATTAAATTTTGATGTGATGTTCTAATAAACGATCTTCCTGAGCAATTAAAGAACCCAAAGTTATGGCTGGATGATTGTTGTTTCGTCTGATCATGACAGATATCATGAACATCTCTAAAAGAATAATGTCCTCAAGTTTCTTAGTTCAGAAATCGCTGCCGACGGCTCACTATTTCACAAAATAACAAACCACACTAGAAATACATGGCTTATAGTGCGTCCATTGATTGCTGTGCTCTGTGGCAAGAAGATCGTGAAGCGAGTCAAGTCGAAAATAATATGCTCTCCAGTCCGCCCAACTGGGTTGTGCAGAATGATGGCTCGCAATAAAAGAAGCAGAACAACGACTTGTTGTAATGGAAACTAAAATACTATGGTGGCCTGACACTTCATGACTATGTCACCAATGATGAAATTCGGAGGCGGTACGGAGTGGCATCTATCGTTCAAAATCTGAGGGGAAAGTATTGTACTATAGTCCAAACACGTACAACAGAAAACCAGGGTCTTCGTTGAAAGTCGTTGGTAAACTAGCTATTGGGAGACCGAGACAACGTTGGCTAGATACCTTCCTACCCAACATATAAAACTCAAAACAGCGCGTCTCCACCCCGATCACGCACAAGATCCCACCAAGTGGAGACAGAGGGCCGAAAGAGCACATCCCTACTGCACTGTGGGACAAACGCTGAGGAAGAAGAAAGTCATTCAAAAGTGAGGCTTCACTTCTGTGGAACAGTCACAATCAGTGTTTTCATTTACAAGTATTATGAAAAGTAAAGCTGTCTTCAACCGAAAGTTAAAGTTTTACAGCACTGTGCTTTACTAGGTGTGGTAATATTGGAGGGGATTTTCCCTTGGCTTCTTTCGACCTTCGAAGTTACGTAGCAAGCCAATTGTACAGGGTGGTCAGAAACAGTCTGAAAAGCTTGTAAGGCTATTTCAAAGTAGGTTGTGCTGAAAAATGATTGTTAAGAAAACATTCGATACGTTGCGCCGTTTCCAATTTAATTAGCAATGGCGTTAGTCAAAAAGGTCGTTGTGCACTCAAATTCAAAAACTTTCACGCGCAAAAATGTGGTAATGCGTAGGAATATGTGGGTCTGTAAGTTACCGGTTGTTCAAATGCTCATTACCAGTTAAATTATACATTTTTGGCAGTAATAAGTTTAAAATAGGTGAGCAAAAACTTCGTTTGTTCGTTTTGAGGAAATCAAACTAACACCTTTGGCGACACTGTCTCTGACAGACAGTTAGAATTCGCAGGCACAACGACCTGATTGGCTATCTTCAGTGCTAATTACGGCAAGTCTGCGAGAGTCGGACCAGCGGATGAGACTGACCAATGGCGCATTTCATAAATGCGCAGCCAGAGAACAGCTTCCGTTTCTTGTGAGGAAGTTCTTTTGTGAACAATGATGACGCAAAAGTATTGATGTAATTTTCGTATTAGTTCTAGTGAAAAATCACATCCTCTGGCAAGCCGAAAAGTTTTATCATGCAGTTACATAATTTTAGCATTAATGCTTAGTTTGCATAATACTGACACAGCTTTTTTTCTACAAGCTTGACACATATGTAGGCATGAACATAACCTAAAATCCCCACCGAGTTCGCTACCTGCACGAAAGTCGGGATGGTCCATCTTTCCCAGAAAATCGGGAGGGATGTATCACATGCATTAATGTGGAAGACAGATCACAATTCAGTTTCAGGGCATGTGGAGTAATCCCACTGGATATGGGCGCAGTCCCAGACTATGGTTGTTAGAAGATACGTCTGTCACAAGAAATGGAAGAGCAGAATTTCACACACAGGCCAACTAACAACTTCAAAGCTCGTCAGAAGACTTAGTGATACCCAGCACATCAAAGGAACAGAGTTACATGCAAAAACGACATTCCAGCACTGACAGAAATTCGGATTTCACTTCTACTAAACCTGAAACTTCCAGAATTATCACTTCAGAAGTGACTACTCCTAAGTCAACACAGACCGAACTTTTGGAGGAAATATAATCTGTTCCTCCTGTTGATTATACCATGAATTATAAGAGAGAGGTAGCAATTGTATCCAAAGTGCTAAAATCTACTGAAAATACTGAAACTGTAAAGGCAAAGAGGGGTAAGAAAAGAAAGGAAACAGAAAAAAGGCACAAAAACATCACCAAATGAAAATACTAGTGAAAAGAAAAGCAGACCGAGAAAGGTAAGAAAGAAAAGTACTGCATGTAGCTCACTGCGTTCATCAGATGCAGAATGATACAACATTGAACATATAGTAGAAGACTACGAAAGTAACTTTGATGAATGGGATGAAGACTAATGTATTGGATGTGGTACAATCTATTACGAAACTGATAAAACAGACGACTGGATTCAACGTGTTTCCCATTCACGATTATCACATGATTGTCGCTCAGCGTTTGGTAATAAGGGTGAGTGCTGTGGTGAGAGAGAGATAGGCTAATTAGAGAAGCCCATGTTGAATCAAGATTTATAGTAAACTGATGAAACTGTTCTTGACTGAAATATTTAATAGTATAATTCTGTAATCATTACAACATATTCCAAATAATAATATGCAATTTTAATTGACTTTTCTTCGTGTGTAGTCATTTTTTAAATTTTTTATTTTTACGTGGTCCATCTCTCCCAGCGCTGTAGTCCATCTCACCCATATACCTATGGGTGAGCAGGACCACTCATGTACAATTTCATTTTGAACATATTTCTTGTACTTTAAGTGGCAGTGCCTCACTGTCTTATTGTACTTAAGTTGAGATTATCCGCTGTGCGGACATGCTGCCAGCAGTAAAAGAAAAGGTTGAAAAACACGAACTTTATGCTGAAGGAAAAAAGAGGCCCATCTCTCCCGGACATAGCCTAAATCGGAAACGGACAATGTATCGAATTTTTTCTTAACAATTGTTTCTTTACACAACCTACCCTGCAATATCCTTACAAGCTTTTCAGGCTGTTTCTGACCATCCTGTAGATGGACGTTTAGCTTAATGTAGACTTCTGGCGACGGCAGAAGTTGGCGCTTTCAGTTTAACCAATCATTACCCAACGTGAAAGAAACGATAAGTGACAAAAAACTTGAGTACCGACTATGGATCGAACTCCTGATCTTTGACATTGAGCCATCCGTTCACAGTAACAAGTGTTATAGTATTCTTAGACTCACAAATTTTGCCATTTGTTGATACCCGTAAGGTAATGCAAATACATTTCTTGTAACTTAAATGACAATAGTGGCGGTATTTGGAAGAGAGCGGTATCTTTTTCATCAGGCTTGTGTATAAATATTCACAAAGAAGCAAGCTAAGTATTCTTATAACCATAGTCAATGTAAGCCATCAGTTTTTTGTAATTAGTACTTGCATATATTATTTCTAGAGTTCAAACTATTACGAATTACAGTGACCCTTTGTTATTCTTTAAGAAATCGTAACAGCATCTGGTATTGACAAGGATTTCTGTTATTCCTGTCCGAAAGATAACCTCATTGCCGTTTCGTAAGTCGTCTCAACAGTTCTCCGTCAGATTTGCAAGAGAATTTCCAGGACAAAATACGATGTGATTTTCTTTAGAGCCTCATTTCTGGCGAAAACGGTGAGAGCTCTCGCGGCTATCAGTCCTCAAGGCACAGGCAGGATCTTTTAAGACTCTGTAGCATACTGAAGGTTTATCTGTGAAATTCTGAAAAATCCGCTGTAAAAGTCCGTATTTCTGCAACGTCCTGGAGGATTATAAAGATAACATTCGCGTCGATATGGGGTTTCTGCAGATACAAGTCACCTCTATTACTGCTCTTTAACGTTCGTGCTGATGCAGATGAGAACTCGCTCGTGTTTCTGAGATTCGTGGCACCGGTTATGCAAAATAGAAATTTCGCTCCTATATAACAACCCTGTTTATGCTGGTGGAACTTCTGTTGCTCACTAACATGTCTGCCGATAAAAGAAGGAAGTCTGCAGCTCTGTTTCGTATAACTAACGATGCCAGCCTGTGGAACTGTATCGCTGCCTATCGCCAGCTATGGCCTATTGTTCCCAGTCCGTGTGATAAGCTCCTCAACAAAGGCTGAAGGTAAAAACTTTACGAGGTCGTCAAACTAGCGCATTCTATACACCTTGAAGAAATAGGCGTCTTTTCTTCTTGTGAACTTCCACTGAGATGTTGGATGATTACCTGCTTACGTATTCCACTGGCTGTGCGTGCAATAACTTACAACTTCGTAACATTTGCATCATGATAGATGTTAAAAACAGCAGATTAGTTTTGCAGCGATAGCGCAGTTACCGTTTATGTAGCCATACACTCCAATCAGCTCACGAGATAAAAAAAAATTCACCATGTGGCAAGTTGAGGCTATATTTGGATTTCGAGATACTTTTGTTGCGCTCCTGCTCTTTGACTCTGCATTTATAACACATTGCAAAGTAAGTGGGCAGCTACCATCATAAACTGACACAAGAAGCATTGGGGAGGCGTTCTTTCGCAAGAAGCACCAGGCAGACTGTGCTGACGCAGCAATAATCACCAGCGGTGCCTCACAGTGGACCAACTTATCACATACTGTACAGAACCTCGTTGGTGCTGCCAGGGCTGCAACACCATTGTGACAGAGAAAATACGGAGGCCAGACTGTAGCAATGATGACCTGGATTACCAAACGTCCAGGCTTGGCACCAGGGCACTGTCTACATCGTGAAGAGTGATGGTCTGCCAAAACAATAGTGGATCAAGCCAGCATATATACAACCTGTTTCAGCTATGCAGTCTCTGTTACTGAAGTCGTCCACCCAAAGACTAATTGCTGTCACTAGACGCCACTTGCACATACTGTGGAACTATGGGCTACACCTGAGCCGTGCTGTCACCAGGTGCTGAATAGGTGGCTTCTAGCTGGGTGTCATCTGCTCGGGCCAACCTCTGCCGACTTCAGGTTGACTTCTCAGGGGTTAATGGTTCACACATGGGTCTGACCACTCATTGAACCGCCGCCTGCTCTGTATGGGGACAGGCTACTACTGCAGGCCGTATCCTGCTCTGGAATCTTTGGTTCATCACTGACTGCTCAGGTGTTTCCTGCAGTGAGCCGCACGTCTACTCCATGCAACGTGACTGACTTCTATGGAGACTGTCTTATTTGTAGCTGTGTGCCAGTCGCCATCCTAGAGCCTGACGCTAGACTTCTCCGCTCGCCAGAGTGCTGACATTGTGTGTCCGCTCCACTGTCACCAGCTGCTTTGTGGGGCAAAGTTGTGAGCCAGCTGTGCCTTCTAAGGCCATGTGCTGAGTTCAGAACCCTCTCCTCACTCCAGGGCTGTCGTCCATCCCTGTCTGCTGACCTCAGCAAGACAACAATACAAGAGCAGCACCCTACACATGGCCTTCATTGTACTGCTTCTATGATTTATCAGCAGACGTCCACCTGGCTCCAAGAACCTGCTGCCTTGCTAATCAACTCGCCTTGCCATCAAAAGACTATCATGCAGTAACTCTTTGCAGCCACTATCCTGATCCCCAATAGAACTGGCGTAAGAAGTGTCCTCAACAGTTAAGCTACAACAGGAGACAAAAGTGACTTCTGATACTAGTCAGAAGCGGCCATGAGGATTTGGGACGAAGGCAACAGCCGAATCCTACAGCATGAAAAACACAGTAGGGGTGTACAGTAAATACCCAAAGCAGATAGGGTTCAGCTTGTAATTAATATTGAAGTGGGCCACGTAGGTGAGAATTCCATAGCGGGTACATAGTTTTAGGGACGGCTTTCTTGGGGAAAAATAATGGAAACCTTAGTTGCAAACAAAATGTGCCAAGGTGCGTATCAAAACAGCGAAAGAACAAACCAGCAGATAACTGGAAAGAAAAAGTTTTCTAATATCAGTTTGTTAATTTCTTCTCTATATTTTTATTTGATTATGCAATGTAGTAATATTTATGAGTGCAAAAGGAGAGAAGTTCGGTGTGTTAATAGCAACAGTGCAAAAAATAGTAACAGTGCAAAAAAATGAAATGAGCGTATGGCATCATTGGCCAGGAGGCCCTATCCGGAGAAGTTCGGCCACCAAGTGCAAGTCTTAGTTCAGTTGACACCACACTGGGCAACTTGCGCGCCGATGATGATGATGAAATGGTGATGACGACAACACAACACCCAGTCCCCAAGCGGAGAAAATCTCCGACCCAGTGAGGAGTCGAACCTGTGCCCACTTGCATGGGAGGCGAGTACGTTACCACCCAGCTAAGCAGGCGGGCTGTATTAGTGCAGAGCAAATCCTTCAGCACGTGGAACAGTATCATAGTACTCACCACCATAGAGCTGTTGCAATAAGTATTTGAACCTCAGCTATATTCATGGTTCTGAGTTTATGTCCGCGAAGCCTATATCTAATTAAGGTGGAGAATTGGCTGCGCTCCTGAACTCTCTGCACATCAAATATCGACCGAATGGTTCACTGCAGTAAATAGTCAGTAATTAAGTACACATCCAATAAAAGTTGTTGTTCAAGCTGAATCAGTATAAGTGAAACCTGAATGGAATGTACATATAAGCAAAATTGTAATACGTATTATTAAGTTATTTTTAGAGATTTTATGAAGCTGTGGTCCAGTGGACTGGATCGTGCAACGAGAGGAGCTGTGTTGCGCCAAGCAAGTGGACAGCTGCCGCCAAGAGGCTGACGCAAGAAGGCTTAGGGAGGAAAAGCAGGTGGAATCCTGCAAGGCATTCTTCTGCCAGAAGCATCAAGTGGGCTCTGCTGACACAGCAAGAATCACCAGCTGGAGCCCACAGCAGAACAAGTTACCACGTGTTCAGCGTTGACACCACTGTCAGGGCTGTAACTCCACTGACACAGCACAGGTACTGCAGGCAGACTACGGCAGTGCTGACTTGGATTACCACATGACCAGGCCTGACACTGGGGCACTGACTTGTTCTAAGTGATGCACAATGATGGCCTGGCACAAGAGTGCTGGGTCGAGCCATCATAAACACCTCCTTCGAGAGGTACTTCACAACAGTCGTCGACCTGAAATGGGTAATCTTCTGCTGTTGTTAGGCGCCACCTCCACTGGCTGCGGAACTACGGGCTGCACCTAGGCCTGCTGCCCCTGGGGGTTGAATTACTGCCTTCCAGCCAGGGGCCATCTGCTGGCCGACCCAGGCCGACTTATGAGTGCCTACTCGAGGGTACATAATTCACACCTCAGTCTGACCACCGACTAAACAGTCACCAACTCTGTGCAGGCATGTTCTAGTATTGCAGGCATGTCTCCGCAGGTAGCTGTCCCTGTATCTTACATTGAGGTCTCTGGTAGACTGTTGCATGCTCAGATGCTCCCTGTACTTAGCCACACGTCTGTCCCAGCCAACGTGACTTTCTGTGAAATCTGTCATAGCTGTTTACCTGTCGCCTGTCCGGGTCCAGAGGCTACATTTCTCTGAGTGTCCATAGCACTGACACCGTGACTCTACTCTGCTACCACCTGCTTGGTTGGGTGGTGCTGCAAGCTATCCTTGTCTTCGAAGGGCATATGCTGAATTCAGCAACCTCCCCTCACTCCATGGCCTGCGTCTACTCCAGGACAATGACTACAACAAGACAACAATGCAACCCCTATACTGCACAGACTGAATAAATTGCCTACATTGTACTGCCTCTGTGATTTATCATTTGGCATCCATCTGGCTCTACGAACGTGCTGCCCTCCAAATAAACTCACTGCACCATCAGGATGCCTAGTTGTACCCACCATCCTAGGACCCGCAACATCAATATGTTGGAAACAATCCTTATGAAGATCAATTTACTGTGAAACATTAAATTGTCCTCTTTTCGTGCTATATGTGGCAGACGACTTTTGTTGTATCATTGCACTGTACCCCATTCTTCTTAACTCCCTACACACAGTTATTGTACTAGCTGGAGAGCTAATAGCGCTTTGTGCCTCATGAGTAATTCCTTCTACTGATTTCATGCAGTTTTTACAACAGCCCTCTGCAATGCTCGACGGTCCCTATCTGTCAGTACACGATGTCTGCCTGGTCTTGATTTAGCTGTGGTTGTTCCTACATATTTCCGTTTCATGAAAGCACAATACTAACGGTCGACTTCGGCGGCTTCAAAGGACTGAAATTACCTAGACTGATTTACTACTCAGATGATATCCAATGAACAGTCCACGTTCCAAGTTACAGAGCTGTCCTGACCGACCCATTCTTCAAATGGTTCAAATGGCTCTGAGCACTGTGGGACTTAACGTCTGAGGTCATCAGTCCCCTAGAACTTAGAACTACTTAAACCTAACTAATCTAAGGACATCACACACATCCATACCCGGGGCAGGATTTGAAACTGCGACCGTAGCAGCAGCGCTGTTCCGGACTGAAGCGCCTAGAACCGCTCGCCACCGCGGCCGGCCGACCCATTCTGCTGTTACTGACCACACAATATTCCCCGCCTCCTTTTGTGCTGGTAGGTGACTTCTAGTGGTCAATATCGCATTGCCTGGGGATGCCTGGATACTTTCCATCAGATAGTGTATTCTTGGCTTGAAGAATTCAGTTCCAGTTGTAGCAGTTGTAGCGTTGTGAGTGAGTTGTAGCAATAATGCTATTCATTTGAATTAAAGCAGGTTTACCACAGACTGTAAACAGTTAATTACAACAAATAACGTACAGGCACAAACTTTAAGGTAGGAACGACGATCTTTTACTTTGTTCGTTTTGAAATTGACCCAAAAGCAAAAAAACGACACAAGAGAACTTGTCGTCGGCTCGTTCCGCCGACTGATTGCTGAAGTTGGCAGCTAGTCGAGGAGAGCGCCTCGCTGCCTGAGGACCTCGCCAAGGCCTTTGAAGCCGCGGAGGCCGACCTTGGCGCCCGCGACCTGGCAGGCGAACCGCAGGCTCTGCTCCAGTGGCCGACCCTTGGCCAGGGCCAGCATAATACCCGCGCAGAACGAGTCCCCCGCCCCCAGCGTGTCCACCACCTTCTCTGGAGGGAAGGCGGGCGAGAAAAACACGCCGCCGGGACTTCGGGCAGCAGCTCCTTCCTCCCCCCACGGTACCACCAGGCTCGCCCTGCAACATACGCCAACGACCACATGAACACTTCCATTTAGAGTGGCCGGGAAATTTCTCCCACAATGGGATAGTAATGGCAGTAATATACGAGAATCAACACAAAAGAAATGCACAACATTTTTTTTTAAATCCAACTTTTATTCTGTATCTATGCTATTCCAACTTTCGTTCTATAATTGTGATATTCGCAGGGGACTTACAAATATTTCTCCTGGTTGTATTCAAATTTAATTCACCCTGTTTCCGCAAATTGCGCTGTTCTAGCGTTCAGTCGCTAAAGCAGCATTCGTCTGAAGCAGCATGCTGTTGGAGAGTTACTGTGGTGTGGAAACGAGACGGGTACAAATATAAAAATAATAATAATTACTATAACAATAATCATAATAATAATAACAATAACGTGTTTCTCGTCATATATTCAATACATCAACACAGTTTTAATCAAATACTGCTATCATTTTATAAAAAGATGACAAAGATTGTATCGTTGAACATTCAGAATCAATAATCGTCATTGTCTGTATGCAAACTGAGGAGTTAGCAGGCGAGTCCCCACTCTGTCTGCCCAGTTACATCACAAGAAGGTGTGTGGCCATTTTTTTCTGGTGCGTATTTAACAATGCAATCGTAATTTGCAAATATCATTTCTAAGATATGCAGTTTTTTCTGAGCACACAAAAGAAATTATAGTTTAAGTTTAAATGCTTTATTTTATAAGCTAGATAGGAGTTAAGGAAGTGGAAATAAATTATTGTTTCTTGTTTGCTTTTGTTTGCTACTGTTGTACGCTATTGAAAAAGCAAAGTCTGATTCTTGTGATTATAGCTGCACGCGTACTACCCTATATTTTTGTCGATTGTTAGGAAACATTTTTTCCAACATTCAGAGTAGTGATGTTGGTAGTAATATAAAAAGCAGCTTTAGGTAAGTTGAATATTGCTGGAAGTGTCACGTTAACTGCTTAGCGCGTTTGTACGGAGAGTAGACGAGAGACGAGACAACAGGAAAATCAATACAAACAGGTTGAGCAAATAAAGACTGTCTGGAGGAGGATGAAAAATGGCCATTTTTGAGTGATAGAGCACAGCACACATTCATGGGCTAAGGTAAACTGTTACTTAAAGAATAACAACTTTTTCTGTGTTCATGCACTAATCTCAGAAAAAATATGTTTGTGATTTGTGGTGAAAACTAGACATAAACATTTTCTGTGCGCTCGACAGACTTCCCGGTTTAGAAACATCAATTTTTGTTTTCTCTTTCTAACTTTGACAGGTGGTTAATTCACTAGAAGCATCATCTAAATGTGTACTTTGCAAGACGATATCGTAAATGTGATAGGGAAATTGTGGGACTCAAAAAATTTACTGTAATATATGAGCAAGATGTATGAGACAGGTGAAATACCCTCAGACTTCAAGAAGAATATAATAATTCCAATCCCAAAGAAAGCAGGTGCTGACAGATGTGAAAATTACCGAACTATCAGTTTAATAAGTCACAGCTGCAAAATACTAACGTGAATTCTTTACAGACGAATCGAAAAACTGGTGGAAGCGGACCTCGGGGAGGATCAGTTTGGATTCCGTAGAAATGTTGGAACACGTGAGGCAATACTGACCTTACGACTTATCTTAGAAGAAAGATTAAGAAAAGGTAAACCTACGTTTCTAGCATTTGTAGACTTAGAGAAAGCTTTTGACAATGTTGACTGGAATACTCTCTTTCAAATTCTGAAGGTGGCAGGGGTAAAATACAGGGAGCGAAAGGCTATTTACAATTTGTACAGAAACCAGATGGCAGTTATTAGAGTCGAGAAGCCTGAAAGGGAAGCAGTGGATGAGTGGATGGGAAAGGAGTGAGACAGGGTTGTAGCCTCTTCCCGATGTTATTCAATCTGTATATTGAGCAAGCAGTAAAGGAAACAAAAGAAAAATTTGGAGTAGGTATTAAAATTCATGGAGAAGAAGTAAAAATTTTGAGGTTCGCCGATGACATTGTAATTCTGTCAGAGACGGCAAAGGACTTGGAAGAGCAATTGAACTGAATGGACAGTGTCTTGAAAAGAGGATATAAGATGAACATCAACAAAAGCAAAACGAGGATAATGGAATGTAGCCGAATTAAGTCGGGTGATGCTCAGGGAATTAGATTAAGAAATGAGACACTTAAAGCAGTAAAGGAGTTTTGCTATTTAGGAAGTAAAATGACTGATGATGGTCGAAGTAGAGAGGATATAAAATGTAGACTGGCAATGGCAAGGAAAGTGTTTCTGAAGAAGAGAAATTTGTTAACATCGAATATAGATTTATGTATCAGGAAGTCATTTCTGAAAGTATTTGTTTGGAGTGTAGCCACGTATGGAAGTGAAATATGGACGATAACTAGTTTGGACAAGAAGAGAATAGAAGCTTTCGAAATGTGGTGCTACAGAAGAATGCTGAAGATTAGATGGGTAGATCACGTAACTAATGAGGAGGTATTGAATAGGATTGGGGAGAAGAGAAGTTTGTGGCACAACTTGACCAGAAGAAGGGATCGGTTGGTAGGACATGTTCTGAGGCATCAAGGGATCACCAATTTAGTATTGGAGGGCAGCGTGGAGGGTAAAAATCGTAGAGGGAGACCAAGAGATGAATACACTAAGCAGATTCAGAAGGATGTAGGTTGCAGTAGGTACTAGGAGATGAAGAAGCTTGCACAGGATAGAGTAGCATGGAGAGCTGCATCAAATCAGTCTCAGGACTGAAGACAACAACAACAACATTATTGTATGTGCAAGCAATATTTCAGTATCGACAAAATGGCTAGTAGCGAAATTAGAGACTTTTTCTTCGTTTGCTAGAGAGAAATAGAACGTCATTACACGAAGTTAAAAAGGAACTGACAGTAGGCAGCGAAAAGAGAATCAGAAAGGTGAGGAAAAAACATAAAAAATGGTGGATGACATAAAAAGACAACTAGTTTAAAAAAGTTCAAGAAGATCTTAACCGTTCATTCTTCGGAACAGATAGATAAAAGTACCAATCAAGTCATGCTTTTGAATGAGATGGTGTCGGAATAAATAGTGAAAGAAGCAAAGATGAAAGAAGAGACAGGAAAATTGCTACATGAGACTAGGGAACTTGAAACTGTAACTCAACGTCTGGAAGCGGGGTTGAAATTCTTAGACAAGTGAATAACGAACTTTCAGTCTAGAACTGGGCAGCAAATAAGTTGAGAGGTCTGTAGATAGCTTGTGTGGTAAGTATGAAGTGGATAGAGTAGCTGACATGAGAAAATTGTCCAGGGTACTGATGAGACACCAACTCTTTATAGTGGTCGGAAAGATAAGAATTTCTTACGTATGAGGGTTAGACAGCTAGGATTCACTTCTAAAAATAGCGTGGGACTTTTAGAGAAAGGCAGGGTAGGATAAATTTTAAAATTCTACTCCTTCTGAAGCACAATTGAGTAGTAGAGGGTCTCAGTTTTGAGCAGAATTTAGATCTGAGATGAACAGAGATGTAAATCAGAAATTTCTGACCTTTGATCCAGAGGGAAAAATTCTAACAGTTATCTTTCTGAAGGCATTTCAGCGAACATTCTCTACAGTTTGGGACTAAAGAAGAAAAGTAATTTTTGTGTGTTAAGTGATTCTGAAGAAAGTGATTTGTTGTGAGTTCTGTTGAATATAGACAGATTTTATTCTTGTGAGAGACATGAATTCTAGTCGAAATTTTGGTCAAAAGACCCACAGAAAATACTAAGGTTGAAGTTGCCGTGGTCATGTGTATACAGAGACAAGTGTAGTAGTTATTGGAATTTCCTGGAGTGGTTTATCAGCCAGGTGAAATTTTTAGATGAAGGTATTTATGAATCTCATCTGTTTGAAGCGCTAATCAGTATGTCGCCAGCAGTCGCTATGAAAAATTGCTGGTTAAGAGTTTAGGACATTGTCCAGCAATTATTAGAATTTCTTGACCAATTTCATTATTTAACTTCATTTAGAGACAGTTGTAGTAATAATAAAGAACAGAATAGACAAGAAGAGAGAATAGAAAGGAGGGATACATCTGTCAAGGAGGCTATGGATAGATGGTACACATCCAGAAGAGTACTAACAGGAAGAGACAATGAAACAGTAGTTACTACCCTTATAGAAATGAGGAAACAAAGAGGAGTACAGTATGTCTTGGTAGTATTAAGAGTCTCATCTAAAGTTAAAAAACTATAAACCAAAATGAGAGCTATTGGTTCAAAATTTATGATTCAGATATGGGGTTGGCAAAAAGAAAGTGGGCCTCAAAAACATTGACAATAAGTTTGAAAGGTGATGTGGAAGAAATCCTAACAGAAGAATGCAAAAATCTAAGAAAGATACTCCATCCCAAAACAACAGAAGGTGAATAAGATTGCAATCCCGAAAAAGTATCGAATCTTGCGACAGACATCAGAAAAAGAAGATTGAAAATTCAGATGTGTATCTACAGACTTTCAACAGCAAGATTCTCTCACAAAATTGCTATTACACACAATAACAGAAAAGTATACTCTGGATCCAACAAGTCAAAAATTATTTAGAAATGTCTCATGTAAGACCATCTGATATGTTCAATAGAAACTCATACAATCAAATATTAGGATATGGGAATTACTGCTAGCGGAGGAGGTCACCACCGGTCCAGGGACAAAATGAACTGAAGAAGGAAAAAGAAGCCAGAGAGATAAAATGAGAGCTTCTTAGAAACTCTGAATATTGAAACATAATAACTGTGTGTCACATGATACTGTCGAGATGCTCCTAACAATAATAATAATAATTTGCAATAAGACAGACATGCGATTGAACCTTGAAAAAGAATGTCACAGAAGATGCTGGAAAAGGCTCCCATTGACATCAATTTTGCAACTTGCGTAGCAGCTGTGCCAAAGGCATAATGGCAATAGTATTTTCAGTGTGTGAAAATTATTTTAGTGCGTATGAACCTTCAATTTTCCCCACAAATAAAAATCAAAGGGAGAGAGACCAGATGATGTTGATGGCCAGGATATTTCACGGCCTCTGCTGAGTGTCCTCCCCTAAAATCTCCTGCACTCATGATAATATTATGAAGGCGTTGTGTGCTGTTGCTCCCTCATGCTGCAAATATCCACACAGTTGTTTTCCTCTATGTGTTGATCCACATATGCATTAAACAATTTCTGGGTATACAATGGCCAATTCTTATTTTCTTGGCTAGTTTTATTTTTTTAACCCTTTGTTATTTTAGGAATTCTTACAGAGCCATGGAGTGAAACACGGGTCGATTTCAAAATTCATCCTACAAGGATATATATTCTCATAATGGTATCAGAAGACATGTGAAGAAGGATTCTAAATGATCTATTTCAATACATTAACAGCAGCTAGAGCAGTCATTGGAGGAGAAACAAAAAGAGAACCAGTTTGGAAAGAAATTAACTGGATTGTTGTTGTTGTTGTGGTCTTCAGTCGTGAGACTGGTTTGATGCAGCTCTCCATGCTGCTCTATCCTGTGCAAGCTTCTTCATCTCCCAGTACCTATTGCAACCTACATCCTTATGAATCTGCTTGGTGTATTCATCTCTTGGTCTTCCTCTAGGTTTTTACCCCCCACGCTGCCCTCCAATGCTAAATTGGTGATCCCTTGATGCCTCAGAACATGTCCTACCAACCGATCTCTTCTTCTAGTGAAGTTGTGCCCCAGACTTCTCTTCTCCCCAATCCTATTCAACACCTCCTCATCAGTTATGTGATCTATCCATCTAATCTTCAGCATTCTTCTGTAGCACCACATTTCGAAAGCTTCTATTCTCTTCTTGTCTGAACTATTTATTGTCCATGTTTCACTTTCATACATGGCTACACTCCATACAAATACTTTCAGAAACGACTCCCTAACACTTAAATCAATACTCGATGTTAACAAATTTCTCTCCTTCAGAAACGCTTTCCTTACCATTACCAGTCTACATTTTATATCCTCTCTACTTCGACCATCATCAGTTATTTTGCTCCCCAAATAGCAAAACTCCTTTACTACTTTAAGTGTCTCATTTCCTAATCTAATACCCTCAACATCTCGTTTTGCTTTTGTTGATGTTCATCTTATATCCTCCTTTCAAGACACTGTCCATTCCATTCAACTGCTCTTCCAAGTCCTTTGCTGTCTCTGACAGAATTACAATGTCATCGGCGAACTTCAAAGTTTTTATTTCTTCCCCAAGGATTTTAATACCTACTCCGAATTTTTCTTTTGTTTCCTTCACTGCTTGCTCAATATAGAGATTGAATAACGTTGGGGAGAGGCTACAACCCTGTCTCACTCCCTTCCCAACCACTGCTTCCCTTTCACGCCCCTCAACTCTTATAACTGCCATTTGGTTTCTATACAAATTGTAAATAGCCTTTCGCTCCCTATGTTTTACCCCTGTCACCTTCAGGATTTGAAACAGAATATTTCAGACAACATTGTCAAAAGCTTTCTCTAAGTCTACATATGCTAGAAACGTAGGTTTGCCTATCCTTAATCTAGCTTCTAAGATAAGCCATAGGGTCAGTATTGCCTCATGTGTTCCAATAATTCTACGAAATCCAAACTGATCTTCCCCAAGGTCGGCTTCTACTAGTTTTTCCATTCGTCTGTAAAGATTTCGCATTAGTATTTTGCAGCTGTGAGTTATTAAACTTATAGTTCGGTAATGTTCACATATGTCAACACCTGCTTTCTTTGGGGTTGGGATTATTATATTCTTCTTGAAGTCTGAGAGTATTTCGCCTGTCTCATACAACTTGCTCACCAGATGGTAGAGTTTTGTCAGGACTGGCTCTCCCAAGGCCGTCAGTAGTTCTAAGGGAATGTTGCCTACTCCTGGGCCTTGTTTCGACACAGGTCTTTCAGTGCTCTGTCGAACTCTTCACGCAGTATCATATCTCCCATTTCATCTTCATCTACATCCTCTTCCATTTCTATAATATTGTCCTCAAGTACATCGCCCTTGTATGGACCCTCTATATACTCTTTCCACCTTTCTGCTTTCCCTTCTTTGCTTAGAACTGGGTTTCTGTCTGAGCTCTTGATATTCATACAAGTAGTTCTCTTTTCTCCAAAGGTCTCTTTAATTTTCCTGTAGGCAGCATCTATCTTACCACTAGTGAGATACGCCTCTACATCCTGACATTTATCCTCTAGCCATCCCTGCTTAGCCATTTTGCACTTCCTGTTGATCTCTTTTTTGAGACGTTTGTATTCCTTTTTGCCTGCTTCATTTATTGCATTTTTATATTTTCTCCTTTCATAAATTAAATTCAATATTTCTTCTGTTACCCATGGATTTCTACTAGCCCTCGTCTTTTTACGTACTTGATCCTCTGCTGCCTTCACTACTTCATCCTTCAAACTACCCATTCTTCTTCTACTCTATTTCTTTCCCTTACGCGCTCCTTGAAACTCTGTACAACCTCTGGTTTAGTCAGTTTATCAAGGTCCCATCTCCTTAAATTCCCACCTTTTTGCAGTTTCAACTGGATTATTGAAGAGAATGTAGCCACGAAAGCGATTTCTAACAACAGTTTAAAATGCACAACAGAGTATTATCAATATAACTAAAATGAGGCATGAGACTTACCAAGCTGCAAAGTAGAAGAAAGTGTTTATGTGGGGTCACACAAACAAAGTCACAAAACCAGGAAACGAATAAAATGTTTTTTCTATTAGTATGAAGAGCCTTATGCACTCATATAGATGAAGCAGTCAAGTGCATTTGTGTTAAAAGATCAAATTTTCAGAAAAATTATGAACTGATGCAACATAGAAGATTTCTGAAGTGGTGTACCAGTACAAGAAACTGACATTGTGAAATAAGAACTTTATCCATTGCTGGATCAGGAGGAATTTTTGCAGCTAAGATACCTATGAGAGTAAAAGAATTAAACTGTAAAGGAGAACTACAGGCTGGTGTGATGAGAGAAATTGCTGATGAAAAGCAGTTTAGATTACTGAAAGCTTTGAAATGTTATGCAAAAAAGGGAGGCAAACTATTTTTGTTTATAGGTGACAGTAATATGCAAGTGAATGAGATGATTAGGGTGTATTTGATATTGTGCTGTGACTATTATTTTTGAGTGTTGTGTAGACTGTAAAAGGTAAGTGGCATTCAGGGAAAGAACAGAGGTATTTGTTTATTTATTATAGAATGGATTATTATGGTACAGAGAGAACGAGGGAGGAATTATTTATTAATTATCTGAGGAGTGCTGAGAAGGCGATTTATGTGGTAAAGTTGTAGAGGAATAATGAGAAGGCTGCTTAGTGTTTCATGTCCAGGCTGCGAAAATGGAAGGTTTGAAGGAAAACGTTTAGCTGTTTGATTCCGAGGACAGTGGTATTGACACTTTGCTAAGTATGGATGGGAGTTTTAATGTGAACATAACACATTACATCTTTTAGCTATACACGACTTTCAACACAAGTTGTAATCTGTTACATGAACGTCATTAACAGGAGAAATGTCCATTAAAAATTCTGAGAATTCATAAATTCTCTTTTACATGTGGACAAACATGAATGTGGTGATGCGATTGTAAATACGCCAATAAATGTAATTTATCAAGCTTATACTTTGTACAAAAATTTATGTTTATACTTACCCAGTAGAGTAACAAATATAAAAGATTTTGAATAAGAATGTTAAATGATGCATCTGTTGCTAAACCAGTATTTAAATTTGGAGTTTTGCACGAAAAGGATACAATGAATATGTAATAAAGATGAATCATATTTTTAAAATCTGAATATTATTGAGAGCTTCAGAAATGATATGATGGATAATTTGAACTCATTTAACACCATCTCTGCTGAAGAAAATATCTGAATCAAAGAGGTGAGTTAAGGAAACTCTTTTACATGTGGGGTGATTTTTCTGGTGAGGATTTGAGAGCTCACTCGCAATCTGTGCGTATTTTTCCGAAAGATATATGGATATCTTCTGATCAATGAGAAAAAAATGAAATTTTGGTTTAAATGTTTTATTTTATTAGACAGGAATTAAGTGAGTGAAGTTAAATTATTGTTTTTCTTTTGTTTTCATGGCACTAGAAAAACTGCTGTTGTACTGAAAAAGAGGCAATACAAGAAAACGACTTTAGTGCCAACTGGCCGTGAGAGACGGAAACTTGAAAGATAGACGAGAGAGTCATCAACAGTTTTAATTTTGCGATGTTATAAAAATGTATTTTTATCTATTACTCGTTGATTTAAGTGCATATAGGGATTGTGATGCGCGGTAAAACCTTTCCTCTTTTGTCAGAAGTACTGGAAATGAAGTCAAAGAATAATTCATATGTTCTGTAACAAAACAGTTATTCACAGTCTGTTATGAGAAATGGACTTTTTAATTAGGGGGAGTGGGATGAAACTCATAAAGCGACTTCTGGTAACATGACCTCGGTTTTCTGCCAGGCAACTTGGAGCCCTCCAAGTTTTATCAATCCTTCTTCATATCCTTTATTTATTGGGTGATTTAAAGTCATTCAGCTTTGTTTTTGTTTTGTAGTAAAGAGAAGCTTTTTTCATCGCATTGTGATCCTAATCATAGCTTTTACTGTTTGTTGCTATTTTTGAACTGTATGTTAAAAAAATTGCTCGTATTCTGCCTTACTTTTGCTCGCACCTATAGTATTGGATGGGGTAAATGACCTCATGTTGCTTTTGTTTCATATTAAGCAGAAGCTGGTTTCATCGCAAGGTGCTCTGTGACTCATGTATATTTGTTCCAGATTACGAATTCATGTGTCTACTGTTTGATTTAAATGCATTGTAAGTATATTGTTCACATTCAATTTTCTCCGCAATGGTTTTAGTACTTTGTCGGATCTAATGGAAAACTCTATGTTGGCAGCTATTGACAGAACTGGTTGTTGTTGTTGTTTTTGTTGTGGTCTTCAGTCCAGAGACTGGTTCGATGCAGCTCTCCATGCTACTTTGTCCGGTGCAAGGTTCTTCATCTCCAAGTAGCTAATGCAATCTACATCCTTCTGAATCTGTATTCATCTCTTGCTCACCCTCTACGATTTTTGCCCTCCACGCTGCCCTCCAATACATTATTGGTGACCGCTTGGTGCCTCAGAACATGTCCTACCAATCGATCTCTTCTTCTAGTCAAGTTATGCCACAAATTCCTCTTCTCCCCAATTCTGTTCAATACCTCCTCATTAGTTACATGATCTTCCCATCTAATCTTCAGCATTCTTATGTAGCACCACATTCCGAAAGCTTCTATTGTCATATTGTCTAAACTATTCATCGCCCGAGTTTCACTTCCATACATGGCTACATTCCATACAAATACTTTCAGAAACGACTTCCTGACACTTAAATCAATACTCAATGTTAACAAATTTCTCTTCTTCAGAAATGCGTTCCTTGCCATTGCCCATCAACATTTTATATCCTCTCTACTTCGACCATCATCAGTTATTTTGCTCCCCAAATAGCAAAACTCATTTACTACTTTAAGTGTCTCATATCCTAATCTAATTCTCTCAGCACCACCTGACTTAAGTTGACTACATTCCATTATCCTCGTTTTGCTTTTGTTGATGTTCATCACATATCCTTCTTTCAAGACACTGTCCATTCCGTTCAACTGGTCTTACAGGCCCTTTGCTATCTCTGACAAAATTACAATGTCATCAGCAAACCTCAAAGTTTTTATTTCTTCTCCACGTATCTTAATTCATTCTCCAATTTTTTCTTTTGTTTCCTTTACTGCTTGCTAAATATACAGATTGAGTAACATCGGCTATGGGCTGCAAACCTGTCTCACTCCATTCCCAACAGGTGCTTCCCTTTCACCCCCTCAACTCTTATAACTGCTAGCTGGTTTCTGTACAAATTGTAACTAGCCTTATGGTCCCTGTATTTTAGCCCTGCCACCTTCATAATTTCAAAGAGTGTATTCCAGTCTACATCGTCAAAAGCTTTCTCTAAGTCTACAAATGCTAGAAACGTAGGTTTGCCTTCCCTTAATCTATCTTCTAAGATAAGTCATAGGGTCAGTATTGCTTTATGTGTTCCAAAATTTCTATGGAATCCAAACTGATCTTCCCCGAGATCGGCTTCCACCAGTTTTTCCATTAATCTGTAACGAATTCATGTTAGTATTTTGTACATCTTGCTTACCAGGCGGTAGAGTTTTGTCCCAAGGCTATCAGTAGTTCTAATGGAATGTTGTCTACTCCCAAGGCCTTGTTTCGACTCAGATCTTTCAGTGCTCTGTCATACTCTTCACATAGTATCATATCTCCCATTTCATCTTCATCTACGTCCTCTTCCATTTCCATAAGTACATCGCCCTTGTACACTCCTGGAAATGGAAAAAAGAACACATTGACACCGGTGTGTCAGACCCACCATACTTGCTCCGGACACTGCGAGAGGGCTGTACAAGCAATGATCACACACACGGCACAGCGGACACACCAGCAACCGCGGTGTTGGCCGTCGAATGGCGCTAGCTGCGCAGCATTTGTGCACCGCCGCCGTCAGTGTCAGCCAGTTTGCCGTGGCATACGGAGCTCCATCGCAGTCTTTAACACTGGTAGCATGCCACGACAGCGTGGACGTGAACCGTATGTGCAGTTGACGGACTTTGAGCGAGGGCGTATAGTGGGCATGCGGGAGGCCGGGTGGACGTACCGCCGAATTGCTCTACACGTGGGGCGTGAGGTCTCCACAGTACATCGATGTTGTCGCCAGTGGTCGGCGGAAGGTGCACGTGCCCGTCGACCTGGGACCGGACCGCAGCGACGCACGGATGCACGCCAAGACCGTAGGATCCTACGCAGTGCCGTAGGGGACCGCACCGCCACTTCCCAGCAAATTAGGGACACTGTTGCTCCTGGGGTATCGGCGAGGACCATTCGCAACCGTCTCCATGAAGCTGGGCTACGGTCCCGCACACCATTAGGCCGTCTTCCGCTCACGCCCCAACATCGCGCAGCCCGCCTCCAGTGGTGTCGCGACAGGCGTGAATGGAGGGACGAATGGAGACGTGTCGTCTTCAGCGATGAGAGTCGCTTCTGCCTTGGTGCCAATGATGGTCGTATGCGTGTTTGGCACCGTGCAGGTGAGCGCCACAATCAGGATTGCATACGACCGAGGCACACAGGGCCAACACCCAGCATCATGGTGTGGGGAGCGATCTCCTACACTGGCCGTACACCTCTGGTGATCGTCGAGGGGACACTGAATAGTGCATGGTACATCCAAACCGCCATCAAACCAATCATTCTACCATTTCTAGACCGGCAAGGAAACTTGCTGTTCCAACAGGACAATGCACGTCCGCATGTATCCCGTGCCACCCAACGTGCTCTAGAAGGTGTAAGTCAACTACCCTGGCTAGCAAGATCTCCGGATCTGTCCCCCATTGAGCATGTTTGGGACTGGATGAAGCGCCGTCTCACGCGGTCTGCACGTCCAACACGAACGCTGGTCCAACTGAGGCGCCAGGTGGAAATGGCATGGCAAGCCGTTCCACAGGACTACATCCAGCATCTCTACGATCGTCTCCATGGGAGAATAGCAGCCTGCATTGCTGCGAAAGGTGGATATACACTGTACTAGTGCCGACATTGTGCATGCTCTGTTGCGTGTGTCTATGTGCCTGTGGTTCTGTCAGTGTGATCATGTGATGTATCTGACCCCAGGAATGTGTCAATAAAGTTTCCCCTTCCTGGGACAATGAATTCACGGTGTTCTTATTTCAATTTCCAGGAGTGTATATATACTCCTTTCACCTTTCTGCTTTCCCTTCTTTGCTTAGACTGTATTTCATCTGAGCCCATGATACTCATAGAAGTGGTTCTCTTTTCTCCAAAAGTATCATTAATTTTCCTATAAGTAGTATCTATCTCACCCCTGGTGATATATGCCTCTATATCCTTACTTTTGCCCTCTAGCTATCCCTGCTTAGCCATTTTGCACTTCCTATTAATTTCATTTTTGAGACGTTTGTATTCCTTTTTGCCTGCCTCATTTACTTCATTTTTATATTTTGTCCTTTCATCAATTAAATACAGTATCACTTCTGTTACCCAAGAATATCTACTGGCCTTCGTCTTTTTACCTTCTTGATCCTCTGCTGCCTACACTATTTCATCTCTCAAAGCTACCCATTCTTCTTCTACTGTATTTCTTTCCCTCGTTCTTGTCAATGACAGAACTAGTATTCAGTTTATTACATCTTGTCACGGAATGAGTATGTTATTCTACTTTGAATGATGTAGCCTCTTGGTCCTGAGTTTGCTTTGTGACCTTAGTGACTAAAACATTCTTCCTTTCAAATGCTAAAAAGCAGCAATGTCGAAGCCAATGTGTTCACACCGTATTAAAAGTTACTCCTCACAATACATTCAAGCAGAAATCCATGAACTAGAATCATACTCAAACTGTGATGAAAATTTTGGAGTTCTCCATTAAATGCGAGGAAGTACAGATAACGTATGGAAAGAAAAAAAATGTAGAATACAAGCAATATGCTTAAACGCATTTTATCGATCAATTCACACACAGATTCGTAAGCAGGAACAAATGAACACGAGTGCACAGAATACCATATGATGAAACCAGCCTCTATGTTATATGTGATAACAACAAATATGGAAACATTTACGAGGTCGTGCTGAAAGTAATGCCTCATAATTTTTATGTGAAAACTCTTAAAGTAATTTAAATAAAGCAAATTCCACATCTCTATTCTTCGTGTCCGCGTATGTATTTCTCAACACAGTCACCTTGACGACGAACACATGTCTTCAAACGAGAGAACAGCTTGTTGATATTGTCACTGTAGAACGTGTGACTATTTGGAAGAGGGTCGATGACATTGAACCCAAGGAGTCGGATAGTTGCAGAGGTTGCAATGATCTTGTGTGGTCTGGCATTGTCCTGCTGAAGGAGGGGGTGCTCCATGTGTGGACAAACCCTTTAAATTCGAAACTCGATTACAGCACCCTGTTTCTCACGCACCGTCACAGTTATGTTACACGCTCCCACGTTTCACGCTGCGGTACGGAGCCCTCTAGAGACAGAGAGCTGCAACTTGCTCCAGTGAAGCGGAAAAGTCGACCGAGTGATATGAATGACATACAATACCTCTACCGGTATTGAGAACATAATAAAATACACTGCTGGCCATTAAAATTGCTACACCACGAAGATGACGTGCTACAGACGCGAAACTTAACCGACAGGAAGAAGATTCTGTGATATGCAAATGATTAGCTTTTCAGAGCATTCAGCCAAGGTTGGCGCCAGTGGCGACACCTACAACGTGCTGACGTGAGGAAAGTTTCGAACCGATTTCTCATACACAAACAGCAGATGACCGGCATTGCCTGCTGAAACGTTGTTGTGACGCCTCTTGTAAGCAGGAAAAATACATACCATCACGTTCCCGACTTTGGGAAAGGTCGGATTGTAGCATATCGCGATTGCGGTTTATCGCATCGCGACATTGCTGCTCGCGTTGGTCGAGTTCCAATGACTGTTAGCAGAATATGGAATCGGTGGGTCCAAGAGGGTAATATGGAACGACGTGCTGGATCCCAAAGGCCTCGTATCACTAGCAGTCGAGATGACAGCCATCTTATCCGCATGCCTGTAACGGATCATGCAGCCACGTCTCTATCCCTGAGTCAACAGATGGGGACGTTTGCAAGACAACAACCATTTGCACGAACAGTTCGAAGACGTTTACAGCAGCATCAACTATCAGCTCGGATACCGTGGCTGCAGTTACCCTTGACGCTGCATCACAGACAGGATCGCCTGCGATGGTGTACTCAACGACGAACCTGGGTGCACGAATGGCAAAACGTCATTTTTTCGGATGAATCCAGGTTCTGTTTACAGCACGATGATGGTCGCATCCGTGTTTGGCGACATCGCGGTGATCGCACATTGGAAGGGTGTATTCGGCACCGCCATACTGGCGTACCACCCGGCGTGCTGGTATGGGGTGCCATTGGTTACACGTCTCGGTCACCTCTTGTTCACATTGACGGCACTCTGAACAGTGGACATTACATTTCAGATGTGTTGCGACCCGTGGTTCTATCCTTCATTCAATCCTGCGAAACCCTACATTTCAGCAGGATAATGCACGACTGCATGTTGCAGGTCCTGTACGGGCCTTTCTGGATACAGAAAATGTTCGACTGCTGCCCTGGCCAGCACATTCTCCAGGTCTCTCACCAACTGAAATCGTCTGGTCAATGGTGGCCGAGCAACTGGCTCGTCACAATACGTCAGTCACTACCCTTGATGAACTGTGGTATCGTGTTGAAGTTGCATGGGCAGCTGTACTTGTACGCGCTATCCAAGCTCTGTTTGCCTCAGTGCCCAGGCGTATCAAGGCCGTTATTACGGCCAGAGGTGGTTGTTCTGGGTACTATGCACCCAAATTGTGTGAAATTGTCCAATGAATATCCGTTTATGATCTGCATTTCTTCTTGGTGTAGCAATTTTAATGGCCATTAATGTATTCGGAGGTATTACTATTCAGCACGTGCTACACCCAAAATTAGAGATGTAAGAAAAAATCAAGCAAAATACGTGCAACATATTTTCAATGCAGTTCAAAGAGTGCAACCATGTTAGATGATTTCTATGTTCTGACATGTGACTAAAGAGCAATTATTTCCACTTGCTAATCGCACACGGTCGAAACTGCAAACTGGGGTTTACAAATAAATAATTTTAATGCCGAAAGGCAACCAGGATGTCATTTACAAGATTTTATATGATTGAACCCCACCTATGAGAAATTATTGTTAATTTTCGATTGAGATTTCTGGAATTTGCAGAAGTGTTTCCGGACGAGCGTTTTGCCACTAGATCACGGGGCCCATTCAGAAAATATGAATGAAAAATATTATGGTCTAATACACGTATTTCGCGAAGCAAGAATAGGGACTCCCTCGCCAAATTTTCCATTATTCGAAGTTCACTGTCGGCTACTAGGAGCGCTACTGTACTTCTCTGATTCCGCATCGTAACATGGGTGGTGCATTACTTATATTTTGGTGTTCTGTGGTGGTAATTTGCTGGAGCCCGCAACTTAGTGTTGTAACTGAAAAAAAGCTGCATTTTTGTATTTACCGTATTGTAACCCTGTTTTAAAAGATTTCTCTTACATTTTTAATACAGTTAATGAAAAAGAACGAGCATCACGAGAATGGTTGAATGCAAAATCTATGTTGTGGTAGTGGTGGTACTAATTTTTAAACAGATACAGTAAGGAGCGCGCCAGGGTGCTTTTCGTTAAAACAGACATCCCTATGCCTTCCTCTAATCTGGATATTTGTGGAAGTGGTTGCGATGGTGGAGCTGCAATCAGTCTTAAACCTGAATACATTTTATGAAATCCATGGAGTGCTTCTTTTTTAAGTCACCACATAGATACTACAGGAAAGAAAGATATTTCTCGAGGAACACTCATCAGAAAAAGACTCACATTCACTGATCGTTTTAGGTTGGAATTTATGCAGTGAACTCACTTTATTTCTGATGCAAGTTTATTGGCTCATGAGTCAAGACAGAAAGACCTTCGCATCGAATTCTATGAAGAGCTTTTGATCGCGCAAATGAGAACAAGATGTGCTTTAAGATAATAATGAGTTGTGATGAGACGTGGATCTAGGGTTATGATGTTGAGAACAGGGTTCAGTCTTCACGATGGTGAAGAAATGTTCTCCAGGACCAAAAAAAAGCTCGTCAGGTCAGTTCAGATGTCAAAGCCATGCTGAGAGTTTTCTTTGAACCTGAAGGATTAGTTTCATCATGAATTCGTTATTCGATGGTACTATCAGGACAAGTTGCGACGCCTGTGAGAAAGAAACGGTTTGAAATGTGGCGAGATAATGCATGGCTCTTGCATCACGATAACGCATAGGCACATTCACCCCTGTTGGTGCGTGACTATTGCACAAGAAACCAAATCGCTGTGCTGCTTCATCCTCTATACTCTCCAGACTTGGCCCCTGCGGACTCTTTTTATATTTCCAGTTTTGAGAATCCCTTTGAAAGGACGAAGATTTGCAACGATAGACGAAATGAAAGAAAATTCGCGACGGCGCTTCGCGTGATCCAGCAAGAGGCATACCAAGACTGCTTCCGGAAGTGGTATTGGGAGCGGTGTATGAATTGTGAAGGAGATTATTTCGAAGGAGGTCATGAACAATAAGAAAAAGGTAAGCGTAGAAAAATTTTGTAAACTAAGTTCAGGAATTTTTTGAACAGACCTCGTACAAGATACAACGTTGGACATTAAAACAGGAATATGAAAAATATAGCAAACACGGAAATTTTAATTACTGTGCAAGTAGGGTAGAATGGGAAGAATACATGATTAAATTTGTGTGTGTTTAGGGGGTGAACGGGATGTGTAATTTAATACAAAGAATTACGAATTTTGGAAATAACAATGGCTCTAACCTAACTGGACATCTGAGTTTGGATGACAGATACGGGTGCCTCATTCAGTGTTGCTTTCACTCTGTGCAAAAATTCACCAACCGCAATGGCAGTCGAGTGGTGGAGTGACAGTCTCTCGGCAAGTCGTGTCCAGGTGTTTCAGTGGGAGAGACACATGGAGAACTTATTGGTCAGTGTAACAGTCAGCCGAACAGCCTCTGTATCGGGTACGTCACGACAACACGGGAAACAAGCAGTCTTGCGTTATCTTGAGGAAAGATAACATCGTGTAGACCTCGAAGATGGAATGCAGCCACCAGCATTAAGAAGCAAGAAAAAATGTGACGGCTTCTTTCCAAATTACCTTTTATGTTAACCAGAGATGATCGCATTGTTTACCCAATGGCATCACTATCATCATGCTAGGTGCTGGGCCCATATAAAACTGACAATTACAATCTGGCAACATTCGTTCTCCTTGGAACCTTCACACTTGGATTTGTCCACCATGATGTTGTACGCAGAACCAGTGTTTGTCTGAAAAGACAATATTGCGCCATCGGTGTGTTGTCGATGGGCGCTTCCTTCTGCCACTATGTGAAAGGAAGCTATAAAGAGGTCACGGCGCTGACAATTCATGGCGCTACAGACGTCGTCACACTAGCCTAGTGGTTAATTGTGGCAAAGTAGCCTATATCCAGCTCAAGGTATGTGACGTAGGTTTGCGGCACTTCACGACCAAGTGAGAAATATGTCACTCCTCTTGGCCGCTAATTACACTGGGTCCATTAAGAACCTGCATGACGTACAGTACGGCACTTCTGAACCTATCGATTCCACATACGCATGACAATCGCGTTATCCCGGCCAAGCGAGCTGATTGCCTATAACTGACAAACTTTAGTCCCTATAGACCACGGTCGTGCCGCTCTCCAATTCAGACATGTGCTCTTTGACGTTTGTCCTTTTTACACTTGGCATAATACGACCTTCTCACAAACATAACATGCTTTTTTATACAGAGAAGTCGCAGCGCCACAAAACTGTCGCGAAATGTAGGAATACCTGCACAGGATCGACACTTGCTGCAGGGAGTGGCAATTGACTCTCAACATAAGCAAATGCAACGTATTGCGAATACATAAACTGTATGGTAATCATGGTATGATATACGTATGTATTTGAGATATACGACTCCAGATCGATGATCGTAAGCACTTACGTCCATAACATATCTACGACTATGGGTACGGAGCGAAGTGAAACGACCACATAAAATTAATCGCTGGTAAGGCAAATGCCAGACGGAGATCAGGAAATGTAGTTCACCAGCAAAGGAACAATGCTCGAATATTGCCCTTCAGTTTGGGATCCATGCCAGATAGGATTCAAAGAGGAAATAGGGAAGACACGAAGATGAGGAGCACGTTTCGTTGCAAATTCGTTTGGTAATCGCGAAGGCGTCACGGAGATGCTAAGCCAATTCATCGCATACAATGTGAGAGAGGCGTTCTGCATCACAGTGTGGTTTATTGTTGAAGCTCTGAGAGCGTACATTTCTAGAAGGGTCAACCAATATATCGCTTCCTCCCATATACAGCTCGTGATAAGGATGATGGAGATGGGTAGCGATCACGCACCCTTCTTTCCAAAGCAGATCACAAAGGCTCAATAATATTGAGATCTAATGACTATGGTGACCAGGGGAGATGCTACAATTAATCCTCATGTTCACAATCCAGTCCTGGACGATGCGAGAACGCAGCATCACCACCTGCGAAAAACATTGTGCCATTGGATGAACCAGATCAGCCATAATGGTCACATAGTTACGCGACCATCGGGCCCACGCAATAATCGTCACAGAACTCCTACCATGTTTCGTTTTTGCGGCGAAAATTCGGCCAGAAATTGGAAACAGTGTGAAAAAAAAACTCATCAGACTAAATGACATTCATCCATTGCGCCACAGTCCAGATTTTCTGGCTTCAGGAGCACGTTTACCGGCTGCGGGCATTTGGATGACTGATGCGGGGTTCTGGGACGCCTGCTCGGCCTCTCATTCTCTGCTTATGGAGCTCCCTTCGTCTTGTTTTGGTGTTGCGCTAGTGCGGTATTCAGTTGAGCGGCAATTTTGGCAGCTATCGTCCTCTTATTTTTCGCCACAATCCGCTTCAGTGAGGTCTATCATCACTGCTCAACACTCATTTTCGTCCACGTTGTGACTTGTCGGAAGGTATATTTCCGTATTCCCAGTATGTTGTATACATCCTCGATACGGTGCCGCCGGCCGCGGTGCTCTAGCGGTTAAGGCGCTCAGTCCGGAACCGCGCGACTGCTGCGGTCGCAGGTTCGAATCCTGCCTCGGGCATGGATGTGTGTGATGTCCTTAGGTTAGTTAGGTTTAAGTAGTTCTAAGTTCTAGGGGACTGATGACCACAGCAGTTCAGTCCCATAGTGCTCAGAGCCATTTGAACCATTTGATACGGTGCCTCTTGACCCAACACTTCGGCTCCCTTGTTTATCAGAAGCACCGACCATACGAGCACCAGCAATTTGTCCATATTCAGATTCACTTACATAATGCGCTCACAACTCCACAGAACACTGCTTTGTACACGACTGGCACAGGCAAAGTATTGAGAAACAGTGCAAGTGCGCCGTTCGTGGTCAAATACAACAGCGCAAACTGCACTAGCCTCCGTATTTACATTCAAGAGCAAATATCCCACAATGTTTCCATATTTCTGCCCAAGCCTTGTGCATATAGAAATGGGGTAAAGGCGACGACTTTTAATGGAAGAAAGTTGTCGACAAGTGTTAAGATCTCAGCCAGCTTACAAAAACAATACGGAGCACGATTCAATGTAATTAACAGAATATTAGACTTTACGAGTGGGAAGTCGAAGTTAAATCGCATCTGATATGGAGAGTTATAGTCAGTTCCAGCAGCAACTAGCTTACCCTGGTTTCAGAAGTCCATAAAATCCATCCAGGGCTGCAGACATCGAGTTATATCCGAGATCTCTAGCAAAATCCTTGCTGACGAAGATTACGTCTCCATAGGACATATATTTCATACAGCGTTCGTCATAATTTTCCATTTCCAGTGATACTGGGACTGGATTGCGCCTCCCAGAGTTCCATTCCGCAATCTTTGGTATTATTTTATCCAGCTCGTCGAAATTTCGCATCTGTATAAAAGAGGCACGTGAGTGTTTGGAGAAAAAATATATATTTTGAAATAATGCTGACGCAACAAAATAAACAAAGAGCGCACAGAAAACGAGAGTTGTGCGTCCACAGACTTACCTCCAAGTGGATCCAGGAGTACTGAGACAAATCTATCTTGAGGAAAGCTTCATACGAAACTTCAGGCCACTCCTCACTGTAATACAAAGACGTGCGCGATCCGTTTTCTTCATTAATAATGCAGGTTGCTATAGGTACTTCGTAGCCTTCAATGTAGTCGCATTTGTCCAGGTTGATGCCAAATGACTCCAAGTGCTCCTTGATTATACTGTATATGAAGCACTAAGTGTTATTAGCTGTAGAATACCTTGAGGGATCATTTTAATGATGCCTACACTACACAGAAGCATGGTGGTTTATCTGTTTACTAACTCCCTCGTGTCATATGCATGTGCGAGGTGATTGATGAATACAAGTATAGTGTTGTGTAATGTTTGTGTGTCGTTAATCATGGTAATCAGAGAAAGGAGAGGGTAAAACTTAGTACTAGCATATAGCCTTTTCGTCTTGAGTATCACGTGGGAACAGCAGTCATACGAAAGACCGCTTACCCTCTAATGTGCCACAAAATTTGGCTACATGGGACACAGCGGATTGTTTTGGAATTTAACCCAAGAAATTGCCAAAAATGTCGTGACGAGGAATTTTACGCCACTATTCTTCTCGTCTTGTCTCACCAACACTGGTGTCAAAAAAGTCTTTCACCACTACTATTCGAACCGGCAACGTCCAAGCCGAGCACCACCTCACAAACCTGCATTAGCGACCTTGAGTGTAAAGGCAGTATGCATTTTACTTTAAAAGTATTCTCTAAATGACACTGTGTAAGGTATCTGCTATTTTTCAGTTTCGACTAACAGTGAAAGCAAAACTATGCCCATCATATACAAACTTCTGACCCATGAAACAAATTTGAGAATGAGGGCTAACTGCAAAGTGATACAGATATTTACGTAGGCTGTTAACACTTATTTTACTTGCACAATGATTTATGGCCTGCATAGAATAATGAAAATTGACTTCAAGTGAATATGAGCAACACATCAGATAACTCATTTAGCATAAAAGTGTTCAAGCAAAATGACTTATAGCTATTTGCAGAAAAATGAGAAAGTGCTCCCAGTTTGTTGTAGTAATACACAAAATATTTGCCCTTTCAGCCCAAAGGTTGCATTTTGTGCGTTTTTTCGAAAATAGTAACTACTGGTATGTAAAAACCAGTTAGTAATTCATCAAAATATAAATAACTTTCTTTTCAAAAATTTTTAGAAATTTGGAAACCACATAAATGTGCGTGTTGGGACTTAACCCCAACTTTTTTTATGATATATACAATTTAGAAATTTGGCAACCACATAAATGTGCGTGTTGGGACTTAACCCCAACTTTTTTATGATATATACAATTTAGCTGTGTCATATTTTCATTCTCATTTCTTTATATGGTACAAACGAAAACAGTTGGCATCTTTTGCTAAACAGAGGTACGCGTCATGCACATAACATTTTGTTCTTCTATGCAACACGATCTTCTCGTGAAATTTCAGTCACCAACTTTCTGCTCCGATTGCGAAAATATTCTAATGGCGTCGACCTACAGCGGGAGAAATTATCGGCATATAAAGTAAGACTGAAGTGCTCGTTTTTCCTGCGCGCCATTCGAGAGTAGAACAGTAGAGAAATACGAGGGTTGCCCAGAAAGTAATGCACCGCATTTTTTTTCTTAGCTAAAAACAATCTTCGAAAGTGAAACGTTACGTATGTGTTACTTGAAGTCTCCTGAGTGAGCGCGGCAAGTTTCCGTCACTTTCTACATATAGCGTAGCTGCAGGACAGTTTCAAAATGGCGTCTGTAGGTGATGTACGTTACAAGCAACGTGCCGTCATTGAATTTCTCACTGCAGAGAAATACATTGTGGGGAATGTTCACAAATTTTTGTGCAAAGTCTATGCAGCATCTGCTGTCGACAGAAGTACGGTTACTCGCTGTGTACGGAGGCTGAGGTCATCAGAAGGCAGTTCGGCGGAGCTCCATGATTTGCAGCGGTCAGGGAGACCTTCCACGGCTGTTGCACCTGACCTGCTGCAGCGAATGATGCAGTCATTTACTAGCACAGACAGATTGCTACCTGGCATTGGCGCTGCATCTGCCAGTCAGCAAAGGAAGTGTGGATGCAATTATCCGCATTCTTCTTGTCCCAGATTGTGACAGGTGATTCACACAGTGAAGCATTGGCTCCGCCTCCAGAACAAGGATTGGTACCGAAACGGCATACACGCCCTTGTTTCACGCAGGAGGAAGGCCATAGAACGGGATGGAGATTACGTGGAAAAATAATGTGAGTAGATAACACCCCATTCTTTCATGTCTGCAATTCTCATTATGTTATATAAAGAATTGTTGAAGAAAAAAATTGGGTGCATTACTTTCTGGGCAACCCTCGTATCTTGTAAGTGGTCTGATGAACCTTCTGCCAGATAGTTAATTGTGATCTGCAGTGAACTCATGTAGATGTAAATATTTTATTTGCAATGTGTAATGTGGCAAATTCTTGCAGATTTTAAGTCATCAATAACAGAATGTTGATCAAATTTGTCCAACCTCATAGCTGTGCATGGTGAGCATGATGGATTATTTCTTTGGGTTTTCAGCTATAATTAAATCTTCTGTTTCATCATGATTGTTAATCCTCACATGGTCTCACACTTCATGCTGTGATGAGGTATTCCCTCGTGGCCATCCAGAATGAGAGTAGATCATGTACGTCTTTTCCTAGAACTTTATTTGCTTTTCTGTCATTTTCATACTGAACCCATGTAAATTTAACTTCAGGATCCACTTCTCAGTGTTTATGTGTGCACGATATGTCTCCATTTGTAGATCACACACATTCCTTCCATTAAATGATTGCACTTGCATATTGTTGACGTTCACACTGAACAATTTCTTGATTTCCTATGAACTTGTTTCAAGTTGTTGTCCTGTTTTAGTCATGTTATAAATGTCTGTACAGGCTGCAGCTCCTTGGAACAATTATTCATTGAAGTAATATGGAAGACAAGACACTGTATTTGTAACTTTGACAACATCCTTAAGCAAATGAAATGAAACTTTCCTTCAAAAAATATTGTGTTGTTGCTGTCGTGGTCTCTGGTCCAGAGACTGGTTTAATGCAGCTCTGCATGCTACTCATCCTTCTTCATCTCCCAGTACCTACTGCAACCTGCATCCTTCTGGATCTGTTTAGTGTATTTATCTCTTGGTCTCCCTCTACGAGTTTTCCCCTTCATGCTGCCATCCAATACTAAACTGGTGATCCCTTGACGCCTCAGAACATGTCCTACCAACCGATCCCTTCTTCTAGTCAAATTGGGCCACAAATTCCTCTTCTCCCCATTTCTGTTCAGTACTTCCTCATTAGTAATGTTATCTACCCATCTAATCTTCACCATTCTTCTGTAGCACCACATTTCGAAAGCTTCTATTCTCTTCTTGACTAAACTACACTCCTGGAAATTGAAATAAGAACACCGTGAATTCATTGTCCCAGGAAGGGGAAACTTTATTGACACATTCCTGGGGTCAGATACATCACATGATCACACTGACAGAACCACAGGCACATAGACACAGGCAACAGAGCATGCACAATGTCGGCACTAGTACAGTGTATATCCACCTTTCGCAGCAATTCAGGCTGCTATTCTCCCATGGAGACGATCGTAGAGATGCTGCATGTAGTCCTGTGGAACGGCTTGCCATGCCATTTCCACCTGGCGCCTCAGTTGGACCAGCGTTCGTGCTGGACGTGCAGACCGCGTGAGACGGCGCTTCATCCAGTCCCAAACATGCTCAATGGGGGATCGATCCGGACATCTTGCTGGCCAGGGTAGTTGACTTACACCTTCTAGAGCACGTTGGGTGGCACGGGATACATGCGGACGTGCATTGTCCTGTTGGTACAGCAAGTTCCCTTGCCGGTCTAGGAATGGTAGAACGATGGGTTCGATGACGGTTTGGATGTACCATGCACTATTCAGTGTCCCCTCGACGATCACCAGAGGTGTACGGCCAGTGTAGGAGATCGCTCCCCACACCATGATGCTGGGTGTTGGCCCTGTGTGCCTCGGTCGTATGCAGTCCTGATTGTGGCTCTCACCTGCACGGCGCCAAACACGCATACGACCATCATTGGCACCAAGGCAGAAGCGACTCTCATCGCTGAAGACGACACGTCTCCATTCGTCCCTCCATTCACGCCTGTCGCGACACCACTGGAGGCGGGCTGCGCGATGTTGGGGCGTGAGCGGAAGACGGCCTAACGGTGTGCGGGACCGTAGCCCAGCTTCATGGAGACGGTTGCGAATGGTCCTCGCCGATACCCCAGGAGCAACAGTGACCCTAATTTGCTGGGAAGTGGCGGTGCGGTCCCCTACGGCACTGCGTAGGATCCTACGGTCTTGGCGTGCATCCGTGCATCGCTACGGTCCGGTCCCAGGTCGACGGGCACGTGCACCTTCCGCCGACCACTGGCGACAACATCGATGTACTGTGGAGACCTCACGCCCCACGTGTTGAGCAATTCGGCGGTACGTCCACCCGGCCTCCCGCATGCCCACTATACGCCCTCGCTCAAAGTCCGTCAACTGCACATACGGTTCACGTCCACGCTGTCGCGGCATGCTACCAGTGTTAAAGACTGCGATGGAGCTCCGTATGCCACGGCAAACTGGCTGACACTGACGGCGGCGGTGCACAAATGCTGCGCAGCTAGCGCCATTCGACGGCCAACACCGCGGTTCCTGGTGTGTCCGCTGTGCCGTGCGTGTGATCATTGCTTGTACAGCCCTCTCGCAGTGTCCGGAGCAAGTATGGTGGGTCTGACACACCGGTGTCAATATGTTCTTTTTTCCATTTCCAGGAGTGTATTTATCATCCATGTTGCACTTCCATTCAAATACATTTAAAAAAGACTTACTTCCTAACACTTAAATCTATACTCGATGTTGACAAATTTCTCTTCTTCAGAAACGCTTTCCTTGCCATTGCCAGTCTACATTTTATATCCTCTCTACTTCGACCATCATCAATTATTTTGCTCCCCAAATAGCAAAACTCATCTACTACTTTAAGTGTCTCATTTCCTAATCTAATTCTCTCATCATCGCCGGATTTAATTCGACTACATTCCATTATCCTCATTTTGCTTTTGTTGATGTTCATCTTATATTTTCCTTTCAAGACACTGTCCATTCAATTTACCTGTTCTTCCAGGTCCTTTGTTGTCTCTGACCGAATCACAATGTTGTCAGTAAACCTCAAAGTTTTTATTTATTTTACACGTATTTTAATTCCTTCTTCGAACTTTTCTTTTGTTTCCTTTATTGCTTGTTCAATATACAGATTGAATAACATTGGGGATAGGCAACAACTCTGTCTCACTCCCTTCCCAATCACTGCTTACTTTTTATGCCCCTCGACCCTTATAACTGCCATCTGACTTCTGTACGAATTGTAAATCACCTTTTTCTCCCTGTATTTGACAACTGCCACCTTCAGAATTTGAAAGTGAGTATTCCAGTCAACATTGTTAAAAGCTTTCTCTAAGTCTACAAATGCTAGAAACGTAGGTTTGCCTTTCCTTAATCCATCTTCTAAGATAAGTCATAGGGTCAGTACTCCCTCACGTGTTCCAACATTTCTATGGAATCCAAACTGATCTTCCCCGAGGTCAGCTTCCCACGTTTTTCCATTCGTCTGTAAAGAATTCACGTTAGTATTTTGCAGCTGTGGCTTATTAAACTGATAGTTCGATAATTTTCACATGTGTCAACACCTGCTTTCTTTGGGATTGGGATTATTATATTCTTCTTGAAGTCTGATGGTATTTCGCCTGTCTCATACATCTTGCTCACCAGCTCGTAGAGTTTTGTCATGATTGGCTCTCCGAAGGCCGTCAGTAGTTCTAGTGGAATGTTGTCTACTCCGGCGGCCTTGTTTCGACTCAGGTCTTTCAGTGCTCTGTCAAACTCTTCACACAGTATTGTATCTCCCATTTCATCTTCATCTACATCCTCTTCCATTTCCATAATATTGTCCTCAAGTACATCGCCCTTGTATACACCCTCTATATACTCTTTCCACCTTTCTGCTTTCCCTTCTTTGCTTTCCATCTGAGCTCTTGATATTCATACAAGTGGTTCTCTTTACTCCAAAAGTCCCTTTAATTTTCCTGTAGGCAGTATCTATCTTACCCCTAGTGATATATGTCTCTACAATCTTACATTTGACCTCTAGCCATCGCCGCTTAGCCATTTTGCACTTCCTCTCGATCTCATTTTTCATCAATTAAATTCAATATCACTTCTGTTACTTAAGGATTTCTACTGGCCTTCGTCTTTTTACCGTCTTGATCCTGTGCTGCCTTCACTATTTCATCTCTCAAAGCTACCCATTCTTCTCCTACTGTATTTCTTTACCCCATTGGTGTCAATCGTTCCATAATGCTCTCTCTGAAACTCTCTACAACCTTTGGTTCTTTCAGATAAGCCATACGGGGTAGTCACATGGTCTGATGTGCCTTGTCACAATCCGTGAAGCTACCCCTGTTGGAAGTTCGAGTCCTCCCTTGGGCATGGGTGTATGTGTTGTCCTTACCGTAAATTCGTTTAAGTTAGATTAAATAGTTCATAAGCTTAGGGACGAATGACCTCAGCAGTTTGGTCCCATAAGATCTTACCACAAATTTCTGAAAAAGAAATTTCTTTCAGTTTATTCAGGTCCCTTCTCTTTAAATTCGCATCTTTGCAATATCTTCAGTTTTAATCTACAGTTCATAAGCAATAGATTGTAGTCAGATTCCACATTTGCCCCTGGAAATGTCCTACAATTTAAAACCTGGTTGCTAAATCTCTGGCTTACCGTTATATAATCTATCTGAAACCTTCCAGTATCTCCAGGCTTCTTCCATGTATACAACCTTCTGCCATGATTCTTGAACCAAGTGTTAGCTATGATTAAGTTATGCTCTGTGCAAAATTCTAGCAGGCGGCTTCCTCTTTCATTCCTTATCCCCAGTCCATATTCACCTACTACTCTTCCTTCTCTTCCTTTTCTTACTATCGAATTTCAGTCCCCCATGACTATTAAATATTTTTCTCCCTTTACTATCTGAATAATTTCTTTTATCTCGTCATACATTTCATCAACCTTTCGGCATCTGCGGAGCTAATTGGCATATCAACTTGTACTACTGTGATAGGCATGGGCTTCGTGTCTATCCTGGCTACAATAATGCGTTCACTATGCTGTTTGTAGTAGTTTTCACACACTCCTTTTTTTTATTCGTTATTGAACCTACTGCTGCATTACCCCTATTTGATTTTGTATTTATAGCCAAGTGTTCACCTGACCAGAAGCCATGTTCCTCCTGCGAACGAACTTCACTAATTCCCACTATATCTAACTTTAACCTATGCATTTCCCTTTTTAAATTTTTTAAATTACCAGCCCGATTAAGGGATCTGACTTTCCATGCTCCAAATCCGTAGAACGCCTGTTTTCTTTCTCCTGATAACAACGTCCTCCTGAGTAGTCACCGCCTGGAGATCCGAATAGGGGACTATTTTACCTCCGAAATATTTTACCCAAGAGGACGCCATCACCATTTAACCATACAGTAAAGCTGCATGGCCTTGGGAAGAATTTAGCTGTTGTTTCCCCTTCCTTCCAGCCGTTCGTAGTACCAGCACAGCAAGGCCATCTCGGTTAGTGTTACAAGGCCAGATCAGTCAATCAACTAGACTGTTGCCACTGAAATTACTGAAAAGGCTGCTGCCCCTCTTCAGGAACCACACGTTTGTCTGGCCTCTGAGCAGATACCCCTCTGTTGTGGCTGCACCTACGTTACGGCTATCTGTATTGCTGAGGCTCACAGGCCTCCCCACCAATGGCAAGGTCCATCGTTCATGGGGGTGGGGGGTGCTTAGGGGGGGGGGGGGGGTGATATAGTGTACACATACAATCTACGCTTTAATATAAGTGGTAAGGTGTAGTCCTCTATCTAATTTCCAGAAGAAGGTGGCACTTGAAATGTGTTACCAGTCACATTTTTCACCATTTTCTGGTACAGTTGCAGCCAGAACATGTATGTTTTGCTCCTTTTGCTGTTGTTTATGTTCTTGTTGTCGGTTTATGGTCGCCAGGTTTTTATTTTAGTGTTGTTGCATGTCACCTTCATTGTACTTTGAAGTGGATGCTTCTTCAGAATCTTCACCTGAGGAGGACAGCTCATTCGAACATTTCCAGAAGTTTTTAGCATTTCTCTTTCCAGTTGGGAACCAAGTAGAATCAAGGGTTATACTATCACTGATTAAACCATCGATTTTTGATGCATTTAGCAAAGCAACAATCATGAAATCACTCAGAGGTGCTGAAAATGCACCGATAATTTAATTTTCTTTCTTGATTAATAATAACTATTAGCCAGGGTGATGTGAAAGTAAAGTGAACCGCTACATTACAGAACTATTCATTTACGATTACCTCGTAACCTATAGATATTTACTGGAGAAAGTAATGTTCTTTAAGAACAAAACAATTGCTAGTAAACAGCAGAAGACCTGATCTTTTGCAGAAAAGCGTCGCATATCCATTCAAAAACGTGAAGTTTTCTTCACTACACATCCAGTGAAATCAGTGGGTGTGGAACATAGTAAATGTGTATGGAATGCAATACCTACGTTATTTAGCATAGCAGATAAACTACCACAACTGTAGCTGAAGGAAAAACCAGACTGGCTTGATAATAAAAGAATAAAGCCATGAAACTGTTTCCCAACACAGAAGAAACAAATTCCACAATTGTTGCGGCTGAGGCACAAATGGCAAGAATCTTCAACACATTCGCTTTTGAAGCAAAAGTAATTAGATTTACAAAAATATTTGTGTATTAGAAAGTCGAGTGGAGTGTAAGACGATGCAAAACACTAGGTTCCCTACAAGTTGTTATATGTCAAAGGAAGTGCCTGTCGTACTAAGAAGAGACAGCGGAAGAAAGATATTCTTCTCATGCATCAAATATGTGTTTATTATTCTCTTGTTTTCAGCGGAGAAAGCTGCAATTATACACATATTCGAAAGTGTAAGTTCATCTTTAAGTTCCAGCTTATGTCATTGAATCAGGGAGATTCGTGTATTTTTACATGTATTTCGTGGTTATTCGCGTGTCTTGTCCACATCAAACCTACTAACCACCACCAATACCTCCACTTCGACAGCTGCAACCTGTTCCATACCAAGAAGTCCCTGTCATACAACCTAGCCACCCGTTGTCATCACATCTGCAGTGACGAGTGGTCCCTCTCGAAATATACCGAGGGTCTCACTGAAGCCTTCACAGACTGTATCATCCTCCAAACTTTGTACAAAAACAAATCTTTCCAGTCTCCCAATAACTGTCAAAGTCCCACCATCCGGCCACAGAGGAGAATTCCCTCATAACTTAGTACTACCCAGAATTGGAGCAACTCAATTACATTCTCGGCTAGGGTTTCGTCTACCTTTCGTCACGCCCTGAAGCGAGAAATGTCCTGTCCAGTATCCTTCCCACCCCTTTCACAGTGGAATTCCACCACTCACAAAACCTACACAATATACTCGTCGATCCCTACACAACCCCTGCTTCCAACCCCCTACCTCATGGCCCATACCCCTAGAGGAAAGACCTGTCCCATACATCCTCCCACCAGCACCTACTCTAATCTGGTAACAAACATCACCCATCCCATAAAAGGCAGGACTACCCGTGAAACCAGTCATGTGCTCTACAAGCAAAGCTGCAACCACTGTGTTGCATCCTATGAATGGCCACTGACAAACTGTGTCCAAGAACCGAGTGGACCACCCTGTTGCTGAGCACGCTGTCAAATATGATGTCCTTCATTTCAATGACTGCTTCACGGCCTATGCCATATGGATCCTTTCCACCAACACCAGCTTTCCTGAACTGCACAAGTGCAAGCTTTCTCTGCAATATATCCTATGTCCCCATAATCGTCCTGGCCTCAATCTTCGTTAGTCATTGTCCTCATCCAACCAGCCTCTTCCCTATTCCCATTCCAGCACCACACAGCCCTCATTCCACCATCACAACCAGTCTTTTTACTTTTCTCCTTTTCCACTGCACCTGTCTCCTCCCCCATCTCTTCCCCTGCCCTCTGTCTAACCTCCTGACTGCACATAGCTGCCCTACCCTCTCTCCACCTCGTCACTGCGCGCTCACCAGGAGCACTTCACTGTCTCCCATCCCTACCCTACTCCTCCTCCCTCTCCCATCCCAGCCTCCCCAGCCTCCTCCTTACCCCCACCCAGTCGCCACTCCCTTCACCCACTGGCGCTGCTCGCAGCGTGGCTCCAGTTGCCTGAGACTGCAGTTGTGTGTGTGTGTGTGTGTATGTCAGTTGTGTTTGTGTGCGTGAGTGAGTGGGTGTTTGTGTGTGTGTGTGTGTGTGTGTGTGTGTGTTTCTCATCTAATTTTGACGAAGGTCTTACTGGCTGAAAGCTTTATTTGTGTCAGTCTTTTTGTTGTGCCTATCTGTGACTCACCATCTCCTCTATTTGGTGAGTAGCAACTTTCCTTTTCATAATATTGTTACATTACATCCTGGATTTTCCATTGTTTGATTTCAATCTAAGTTTTGTACATTTTAACAATGTATGACCAACCTAAGCTTTGACAGTAACTCAGAAGTGTCTGTTTTACTGGTTACACCAAACACTTGAAAACCTCTACATCGCCGAAACTGCGCAGCACCCTTAAAGTAAAATAAACGGATATTCTCGTGCAATTAATGACAGTCCAGCTGTCATTCAGAAAATTTGTTTTGGCTCTAGTTAGCCTTGCTAGAAAAGTTTTGATTAACCTGTTGTTGGATGCACCTAGATATTTCAGCTCCATCAGTTTCGCTGATCTGTGTTGTAAACTAAGTTCAATATCTGCTGCAGAAGACTATCAACGTAAATTATTCAAACTAGAATTAATGTGCATGTGTCGCTACGAAGTACTCCTGCTACAACGAACAGCGACTTGGCGATTTCCGTTTTTTCGATTCTACCAACAGTGGCGGCCCACTATGTAACTTTGCTGCTTCACTTAGTGACAGTTTTCGAGTGAGACCATGGTGCCTAATAGTATACATGAAAATCAGTCAAATAACTCCATGCTGTTATAAGAGCAGCAGTAGTAGTTAAATCGTCTACATTGCAGAGACTCCCAAAAACGGCACATACACAAGTTAGAAAACTGCAACCTCTGAGGCAGATGTAAGCTTTGCAGTCAGTGTCTTGGACACAACGAATTTTCCTATTGTTAAATTGTTATTTTGAGTGGCTTTTTGACCTTCGGCGAACATTTCCTGTGTCTCAGAATCTTGGTGTCACACACTTTCTAGTGTTCCTGGCATACAATGAGGCCTGCAAAATGAGTATGTAATCTGATATCGCAAATCATCCACATAAATCACGGGAAAAGCCGAACACTAACTGTGAATGTTCTGCAGTATTTATTTATAGGATAGATCAGTTTCGGTGTTAGACAATAGAGATGAAATGATTGTGTCAGGCAGCTACAGAGGAATCCATTTGCATGCTAAAGCTTTTCACCGTCCCCAAGAACAAGTCCGCTTTGTTAAGGATCTGTTAGCGAATTATCCATCCACTCGATCTATGCACAAGGAAAAAATCTAGTAGGTTAAGGTTCTTTAACAAGGTAGCCATCCACCCATGTACCGACCAATGATTTGTTGTTTGCCTTATTCTACTTTAGACTGGCGCAACACTAACCATCGAACTGTGAATATCATCTGTATTTCGTCAATGATCTTTTCCCCCCGCGTGGACACGGCCCCCCTCCGCCTCCTCCCCCCCTCCTCCCGCAAAAAAATTCGCTTCTTAGTCGCCCACGCATGACAATGTTCCTACCGTGCATGTCAGTGTCAAACTACACTCCTTCTGAGGTGTGTCATTTAGAAAAATCAGCGATCAGGGTCCCATGTTCGTTCAAACTTTTTTTTTGTTCTTAGCTTTAAAACTAGACTTCCGAAATTTGCCTGTCACTGCTAGCTCACAAAATTGTAATATTAAGATAGTAGGAGTGTCAATAAGTTTAGATGTCACTGTCGGCATCATTAAAAGAAGTAAAATTGTGTGTCACTTACCGACCAGATGTGCAGTTGATATTAAGTGATCCAAGTAAATCGCATTTAGCTTTCAGCTCCGATAGCACTTTACAGTTATTGCCGGCGTTGCCTCCTGGTCGCAGCCTTCGCTCAAGAACTCTGTTGAAAAAGTTTCCGGCAGCAACGATTAATAATCGAAAAGAGTATCATCTAAAACTTCACTGTTTTAAAAGGCAGTACTTGTATTAGCTGATTCTCCTATCATTTCTTGGTAGAACAGCGTCATAATTATAGGTGAAAAGCACTAAATTGTGACCCTGTACATTATTAATTTATTTTGTTAATCAATTTTCGTCTTACAAGGCCATCATCAGACTTTAACTGATAAACATCGTCAAAGAGGATACAGCACTGGCGCACAAAATTGCAAAAATACTACACAAGGAGAGTGAAGTGCGAACACAGAGTAAATTTCATCTTTGACAGTGCAAAGTTAACTAAACTAAATTAAACAGTAAATAAATATTAAGCTAACTACCCAGAAAAATATTAAGTGTATACATAAAAATTATCTGTGTGTGTGTGTGTGTGTGTGTGTGTGTGTGTGCGCGTGTGTGTGTGTGTGTGTGTGTGTGTGTTTGTGTTTGCGGTAAGATGAGACGGAAGAGAAGGAGGACAACGTTAGCTAAGAAATACACTCAACAGGAGTGAAGCTATGAATATAGTGAAACAACCTACTAGGCTTGTAACAATTTTAATTAAATACTACCACAATAAAAAATTAATATACTCCAAGAGAACTGGAGAATAAACTGAATAGATATTGCCTATAGAAGGTGATGCAGATATAATGTAAAAGATAGAACTGACAATCGTAATGTGAAAAACCCCAACTAGGTTACACGTCAATGATATGAAGAATTATATCTTCCTGTACGAGAGATATACATATAATAAAACAACAGAATATATGTAATACAAAGACAATCACAATAAAATAATAAAATACAAAGAAAAATAGAGGAATAGAATGAGACAGACAACATAGGAAGAACTGGGGAAATTTGGGACTGTAACGAAGTTTAGGAAAGTAGAAGTAATGAGTATGTTTGATCAGTTAATATTAAGTGTGGACTGGGAACTAAACCATTATTGATTTTCGAGGTACTAAAAGACTAAGTTTTAGGCTTTTCTTTGCCAAGTGTAGAACATGGAGGTGCGGTTAGCACATGATCAGAAAATGTGGAGTCAGAATTCTGCAATTTCCAGATGCTTTCATATTCAGGTGATGCAGTTGCTATGTCTTTGTCCTTGACGGAAGTTGTGTGGTAACAGTGCAGCCTGATGCTTGTTAAAAGCACTGATTAGCTACAGACTTAGAGACATTTGGCTAGCAGCGTGTGTAATCCTCCTTCGCATAGCGGCTACGTATCGTGATATGTACTCCAGGAGAAATGGCGAAATTTCTCGCTATTCGGCGTTGCACATTTGCTCAGTACAATGAGATCAGGTTTCCATGAGAGCCACACTAGCACCCTCATATCTGTGCACTGTTCCTCAAACTTCCATGATTCAATTTGTGGGCGATCTCCTGCATTGTACACCAGCGTGATACTGTGACAAAGGAATTAAGGCTCCTATTTCATCCCACGTAAAGATACGCCACACGTTATTACCTCTAGGGAAAGCCTGAACGGTGGTCGATTGACAAGTACAGACTTCACCTCAAGCATTTTTCAGTATACTCATTACCCTTAGGTTGGCATGTATGAGAATTTGCAACGACTCATCAGTCCAGAAAACATTTTTCCAGTGCTTCCAGTGATGACGTTCCGGTGCACACATATATGTGCACCGTGATGTGGAAAACTGGATATTTATACACTGAAGTGACAAAAGTCATGGGATAGACGTATGCATGTATGCAGATGGCGGTAGTATCGTGTACACAAGGTATAAAAGGGCAGTGCATTGGTGAAGCTGTCATTTGCAGTCAGATGATTCGTGTGAAAAGGTTTCCCACATGCTTATAGCCGCACGACGGGAATTAACACATTTTGAACTGTAACGGTACTTGGAGCTAGACACATGGGACACTCCGTTTCGGAAATATTAGTGAATTTAATATTTCTAGATTCACAGAGTCAAGAGTGTGCCGAGAATTGCAGCTATTACCCCTCACCATGGACAACACAGTGGCTGACGGTCTTCACTGAACGACCGAGAGCAGCGGCGCTTTTGTAGAATTGTCAGTGCTAACAGACAAGAGATATTGCGTGAAAAAACAGCAAAAATCAATGTCGGACGTACGACGAACTTATCTGCTAAGAAAGTGAACCGGAATTTGCCCTTAATGGGCTACGTCAGCAAACGACAGCCGCGAGCGCCTATGCTACGAACACGACATCACATGTAGCGCCTCTCCTGCGCTCGTGACCATTTCGGGTGGAATCTTGGTGTTTGGAAAATAGTGGCCTGGTCAGATGAGTCCCGCGCTCAGTTGGTAAGAGCTGGTGGTGGGGTTGGAGTGTGGCGTAGCCCCGAAGAAGCCATTGACCTAAATTGTCAACAAGCCTCTGTGCGTACTGATGGTATGGAGAGTGTTTACATGGAATGGACAGGGTACTCTGGTCCAAATAAACCAATTATTGGCTGATTATTTTCAGAAACCTGGAGACTATCTGCATTCATGGATTTCATATTTCAAAGAATGATGGAACTTTCATGCATGACAATGCACTGTGTCATCGGGCCACAAATGTTTGCAAGTGGTCTGAAAAACATTCTGGACAATTCGAGGAATGATTTGGCCACCCATAGAACATTTATAGGACATTATCGAGAGTCCAGTTTCTGCACAAAATCCCGCGCCAGCAACACTTTCGCAATTGTGGAATGCTACTGAGGCAGCATGACTCAGTATTTCTGCTGGGGACTTACAACGGCTTGTTGAACTCATGTCACGTCGAGATGCTGCTCTACATCGGACAAATGGAGGTTCGACACAATATTAGGAGATATTCAAAGACTTTCTTCTCATCAGAGTATGTTTGGCTGTGACTTCTGTACCCAACAAATAGAAGATGACTCTCGATGGCATTGTTGCTGCTTTTTTGTCCAGCTGTGAATTTTCTGGTTATTTTCTGCTTTAAGACGATGGACAGATGGTGTGCTTGGGGTCCTACATGATCAATCGGCAGTTGTGCCAAGGTGACAGGGACAAATCAGCAGGTGTCCAGCCGGGCACATTTCTACACTGTTTTTCGCTAAAACGTCCGTTTTAGCTTTGGCGAGACATTCCTTCCACTTGCGATCGCCCGAGAGGAGAGATTTTCAAACGGACACACACAACTGTGGAAATAGCTCCTGGCGGGAAAACCGCTATTTTTAAATGTGAAAGACACCTGACTTGTAGAGGGGGCTATAGCGGTCGCCCACTGGCTCGTTTCGAAACTGAATAGTTGGAGGCAATAGGAATGGTAGCCTGTAAATAACGGCGAGCCTGAAGCTCACTCTGAGAGGAATGTTGAGAGCTGTCGGACGTGCCCAAGGAGCGGCCCACTAGCCATAAATACACTAAAGGAAAAAATCGCACCACCAGCAAGGAGTTGTGCGACGTTAACAAACGATGGTAGGCGTGTTTCTACATCTGAAAGATGATGACTCTTCATGTTTCTCGCCAGTCGAATAAGAGAGGCCCTAGTAGCACCACTATGAGGATACAAATTGGGTTTTCTTTCATTACACGCTGTGACGGTCGTGAGCGTTAGTTTCCTCTGAGATTGGATGTGGTGAGTTTGTGTTAGTCAAGGATGCTTTTGAAGCGATAACCACGCCATTATCAACACTCCACTGAGTTCGTAATAGGGCTACGAGAAGCTGGATGTTCCTTCTGTGATATTGCAGAAAGACTTGGCAGTCATGTAGCCACTGTGCACGATTGTTGGCAGCGGTGGTCACGAGAATGTATGGTCGCAAGAAGACCGTGTTCTGGACGACAGCGCGTCACTAACGAGTGCTGCATCTTACTGCATTTGAAGCAGCAATCTGAGCTGCAGTTGGTACCGCAGTGACACAACGAACTGTTACAAATCGGTTCATTCAAGGACAACTTCGCGCCAGACGCCATGTAGCGAGCATTCTACTAATCCCAAATCACCACCATTTACGACTTTAGGGGTATCAAGCGAGAGCTCATTGGAGAGCAGGATGCAGCTCTGTTGTGTTTTCTGATGAAAGCTGGATCTCTTTCAGTGACAGTGATGGCCATCTGTTGGTTAGAAGTAGGCCAGTTGAGGGCCTACAACCAATCAGTCTGCGTACTAGACACATTGAACATACATGCGAAGTTATGGTATGGGGTGCGATTTCAAATGATAGCAGGAGCACTTGAGAGGTGGCATGCCTTTACGATGCACACAGTGACTTGTCCCCTCTGAGTAATTCGATTTGGGGAAGTATAGCTGAGTATGATCATTAGAAGGCTAGTATTGAGAACTCAGAAGATATGAATATTTTCCTCTCTAATTGCATGCGGTGAAAAGTTGTTATTCATTCACACGTGGACTTCCCACACAGCATCTCTCGTCACCTGGGTGGTCTGGTGACAGGTAGGTTCTCCTGATCTTGAAAGGGTTATGCCAATGGGTGTGAGGGAGCCGAGTGAATGCTGTCCATACGCTGACATTGTCATAAGAGCAGGGGCGGCACGCCCCCAGGGGCCTGAAGGAGTGGCTAGGGTTAGAGATTCCGTTACTTCGCAGAAAGTGAAAACGCTTTCTGACGGGCTACGAGCGAGGCGTGGGAATGACTTGTGTTCCCAGGCACTCTTGGCGGGCAAATTCCCTTGTTTTTTGCAAAATCATAACTGTGATTGGCTTGCTCAGGGAATAACTCCGTGACGTTGCAAAATCGGCGCGGAAATTGGCGTCAAGTAACTCCATTGGTGGAATAGTAGTGCTTTGGCAATAGAGTGGAATTTTCCGCCGGTTTTCGATTTGCTGATTGGACTTTTAACCACGGCCATTGTCATGGGGGCGATAATGTTCTGTGTTCAGCTTGTACGGGTGCTCTTGGTTGAGTCGAGTCTCGCCTTTCGATCGGGGTAGGTTACAAGACTGAGCTCTCGCTGCTCTGGACAACCTGCCTTCCGTTTTCTGTCTAATACACTTTCATTTAATTGTACCTTTTTGACGAAGTTACTGAAGTATCGACTTCAACGTAACTTTCCGAGTACAGTTGACAGTTGAGCGTTCTGCGTACAAGCGGCCTATGTTGTCCATCTTTAGCAGTTTTGACTAAAGTTGACTGTTTCGGAGTTACTGTGTGACTTCGCTTGTTAAAATGAATCACTGTACCGTCAGTGATGGTGTGGCGAGCCTTCTTCGTCTACCCCAGAGGCGCATTTGTATTGCTAGGAAATCCTTAGTTTGGAACACCCAGACCAGGATAATTTGTTTTGGGCTATACTCGCGACATTATCATCACCACGATGGAACGTCGAAGCAACCAGCCATCGCCTCCAGTACGCCACATCGTGTCCCTGCAGTTAAGAAGACAGCTTGTTAATGTATGTCCGCAGCACCGGCAGATTAGGTAATTTTGCTATGTGATAATCAGAGCTCAGCAGAGCTGTTCCTGTCTGTTCTAATGTGGTTCTGTCTTGGGTATTCATACTCTGAGTTCTCACTACTGCAGCAGCAATTAATGTTGGGTTGGCTGGGTGTTTAAGATTGGAGTTGTGAGGAATTGGCTCCACATACCACTTGGTCATAAATGTCACAAGCTAGTTTATGAACAACTTCACCTTCACAGCATGTATTTGAGTATCCAACTGAGTAAATGTTTCATGTGTTTTGTTTATTATTTTGAGTTTAGTCATAATAAATCAAATTATTATTTTGGACAGAACTTTCATTCTGTAGATTGGTATAGTAACCCTTTCATTTCTCACTACGTTAATGAAACATTCCTTTATCAAATTAATTTCTATCAAATTAAATTATTGCAGGTGTCAAACTCTTTTCTACTCCACTTGCAGGGTCGATTACAGTCAGTTCGCGTTTCTTCTTAATCTATGTGGAACAGATAAAGTCGGAGTTAGAAAATGGGGAGGGGGTCTTAGAGCATTATTTCCATATGAAGATTCTAGAAGAATTTAGTGTCAAATACACTGCTAGCCCCAGCACCTTGCACACTGTCGTGTTTATTCCGTTCACCATCTGTACGGCAGGCTGGTGATTTGTCCTGTAGTGCTGCCAGTCATGAACATCATTGCAAGGGGTGTTTCCAAAAGGATAACGCTCCCCCACATACCGCTGTTGTAACCCAACATGCTCCACAGAGTCTCGACGTGTTGCCTTGGCCTGCTCAAACACCAGGTCTTCCTCCAATCGAACACATATGGGACATCATTGGACCACAACTCCAGCTCCATCCACAGACAGCATTAACCGTCCCTGTATTGACCGGTCAGTTGCAACAGGCGTGGAACTCCATCCCACAAACTGACATCCGGTACCCGCGCAACGCAATGCCTGCACGTTTGCGAGCTTGCATTCAAGATTATTCTGGTGGTTACACAGATTATTAATGTACTAGTGTTTCATATTTATACTGGCTTATCTTGCGCTTACATTAACTTGAGATCTTGCAATGTTAATCACTCAGATATGTTACCTAGCCAAATGTATTCCTGAAATTTCATTACTCTGTATCACCTCACCCGTCACTTATCTGGTTTTGGTGTGTGTTCACCCCAGGTAATTGACTAACAGATCAACAGAGAGTGCAAAACTGCCACAAAGAAAGTAATAAGGCCCTGTGACTCCTGGGTGAACTGCGGTGACAGTGTTGACATTAATTGATTCAGAATTGATTCCTTTTAATTAAAAAGGGGTGCACATTGATGTTATGTTCAGTTATTGAACACCAGATGCAAATGTTGAACATAAAATTAATTAAGAAAGTGACTTGGGATTTCAACTACTTGATTGAAAACAGATGCAGTCGATTAGCACAGATTTATTTTAACTCACGACCTTCAATCATCACATTACATGACTCTCCTAACAAGCAGTGGAAATAAATGGCGTTTGCGTGGAGTAAAGCGCGACAATTCAAAAGTAATTCCTGTCAACTGACCCAGGGGTAATGCGAAGTGTGAGAAGAATTCTACAATACACGGCCCATGAAACCCTCGTGGAAACTTTGCCGACGTGATCCAACAAATTAATCAGTGGCTGGAGCGGGCGCAATATCACCGAATTCAGCGTGGCAGAGCGGTGTCGTTGTGCGGACGTCGGCCGACCTCGTGGTGCTGTGCTCGTCTATTTACTCCTAGCTATCTTGCTCAGTACATAGCTGAACGAAAACTTCCTATCTCCAAGGTCAGTCGTTCCATTTGCTAAGTCCTAAACTGCAGAGATGCTCACTCTTTCTCAGGCAAGCTGAGTAAAGAACGCCACGTCCGCACTTAGGCAAGCTGGGAACAGGAAGACCTCTATGGAGACTTCTCCCAGTCCGCTCTTCGCCTCAGTTTCCCCTCCAGCAAAATCACTTACGCCAATTGCAGCACAAGTCGCTTTAATTATGCGTCGCTTCCCAGCGCCGACCAATGCCTGCTCTGGGAAGTGAACAAGTTCCCACAAAATTTCCCTTCCTCTCAACTTCTGCTATTTAGCTCCTCCCAGGCCATCCATCAAGGTTATCGTCTGAACAAAACACCAATTTTTTCCGGAATTCTGACTCCCAGGAGAGTACTTCAGATTCCTTGGTCCTACGTTCCCATCGGGGGCCGGCGTATTTCATTCTGTCGCTCTTCACCTGATTTACTTCAGACTCTGCGGACCGTGAATGCATGCTTCTGTTGACCGCTCCTCCATAGCTTTGCGCAGCTTTCTCGCATGTTTCCCTGAAAATGGGACAACGGACATTTATCAACAGGCGTACAAGTCCTCCGTCTGCTTCCCAGTACACCAGCATGGGGTCAAACACCCGCTCACTGTCACTCATCTTAAGGCGGCTGGAGGCCGCGCCCCGTTACCGCTTTCTCAGAGCTTGAGCCACCATAAGCTGCCTGTTGTCACTTCCCTTCGTCGCTCCCCAGCCGGCCACGGTCACTCAAATACTTCCCTGGGATAAACAAGCCTCCAGTAAATAGACACGTTTCCACAAAGTTTTCATGTTGTGTGAATTACTTTAAAACCATCACCCGACATTAATTATTCCAATACGTCCATACTATACCCTCTACCAGATGCATTGTGCCTTGTCAGTCATTTTTTGTTCAGCCCTACTGTTCGCTAAACGTGAGTTAGGTGATCTTTAATGACTTCATGTAAGGGGCATAGTTCTTGCCATCTTACAACATCTAGATTGAGCCTTCGCGTTTCCCTTTTCAGACTTGCTAGCTTCTCTACCACCTCCAAGAGATCGTTATATTGTTTAGTACAGTATGCAACACTGTGTTTAGAACTTTGTGTAATAAACGTTAAACAGTGAGTGCTGTTACCGGACCTCCAGTACAACAGAAAGTTTTGGACTGAAAACTAAAGAAAACGGAAATAATATCTTTAAAATTTACGTACATTTGGCTGATATTTAAGTAATAATAACAGTATACAAATACTTTTAATTCAACACATCTCGATGGAAGTATTTAACCCCAAGTTGTATTTGTGATCTAAGCTGTTACATTCTAAGAGTGATTTGCATGAACCTGGTTCCATTATGTGGGATGTGTTATCTTTCATAATTGTATGTTCTCGTTATCTTTCTTGGGAGTTGAGTAACATAAATTTCTTGCGTTTCCAGTTGTGTTTGTTTGTCGACACTACGTGACGCTTCGTTTTCTGGGGAAGTAATGGGACTTGACCAGAAGAAGATGGGAGTCACACTCATCGAAACATCACGCCGGATTGACAAACCCACCCAATTGAAACACCAGATTCATATATATTTATAGGAGTTGATATTAGATTACCCCAACACTTGTCTGGGTGTTGATAAATGAAATATTGGTGTAGCTGTATTGTATTTGTGATGATGTTATTCAAGACATTTTTTATAGTGCTCCATTAATAATGATCTGTAATCATGAACTACATGATGGTCAGTTATAATACCTTCTCAGTACGGGGCAGCTGTTTTTCACTTGTTTACCAAATAATACAGAAGTGAACATATTTATGCACATCGTAGCGACAATATCTAATTAAGAACCCGAAAAGTGATGTACTGTAATCACATTGTAAACGTATCAAATAATTATGTAATTTGTGAATAAATCAAACTATACACATGGATAAAGTGTCAAGCAATTGGATTTAATGTTAGAAATGAACAAACTATCCAGAATTTTTTCAGCGGGTAGAAAAGCAGAAGACCATGGTACACTATTCATAGTGTCACGTCTTTTGGATTACCAAATAATTTTGATGGGCCCCTTGTTACTATTCGAGAAGATTAGGCTAGGTGCTGACATCATTCTTCATCTCATTTACTTGGATGTAACACAAAAGGTCGACTTATATTTTCACGTCGATAGCAAATATAGTATATACTATTGATAGACTGAATAGTCATGACGGTTGCGATGCTGTGTTTACACTGTGTCTGTATCTTTACAATACAGACGGCCAGTGTGGCCGAGCGGCTCTAGGCGCTTCAGTTTGGAACCGCGCAACCTCTACGGTCGCAGGCTCGAATCCTGTCTCGGGCATGGATGTGTGTGATGTCCTTGGGTTGGTTAAGTTTAAGTAGGTCTAAGTTCTACGGGCCTGATGACCTCAGATGTTGCCCCATAGTGCTCAGAGCCATTTTTACAATACAATTTCCTTAAGATATGCATGCATGTATAGTCGCACAATGCGAAACTCTAAGTGGTTGTCTTCGTAAAGGCAACAGTTAAATTTAGTGTTGACGAAGTTCGGCAATAAACGAATGAGCTTGTTCGCATTACTAACGAGCTGCATTTCATGGTACTTTTTTGACACCTTAACTGTATCCTCATTCTGTGGCACATTTAGTGGAATAAACTCATTGGTTTTGGACGAGTATCTCACTACCTATGTATCCTTGGGCTTCGTCAGGAAGTGTCTTGTACGAGGGCTGGGGAAAAGAGTAAATATACTGACGGGGGAAAAATCGCAACATAAAAAGTAATTAATGCAGAGTAATGATACTTATGGAATACATTTGTGTAGGTAACATACTTAAAGAGATTGACACTGCATTGTTAATGTAGGCGTGAGATGAGCTATTGTAAATGTGAAATGCTGATACTTTATTAAACGCTGTAACCGCCAGACTGTTGAATGAAAGCATGCAACATGCATGCATTGTATTGGACAGGTGCGGGTTGTCAGTTTGTGGCACTGAGTTCCATGCTTGTTGCACTTGATCGGTCAATACAGGGACTGTTAATGATGTTCGCGGATGACGCTGAAGTTGTCGACCGATGATGTCCCATATGTGCTCGATTGGAGACAGATATGGTGATCGAGGAGGCCATGGCAACATGTCGACCTTGTAGAGCATGTTGGATTACAACAGCGGTATGTCGGGGAGCGTTATCGTGTTGGAAAATACCCGCTGGAATGCTCTTAGTAAATCGCAACACGATAGGCCGAATCACCAGAGTGATGTACAAATTTTCAGTCAGTGTGCGTGGGATAACCACGAGAGTGCTCTTGTTGTCATACAAAATCGCATCCTAGATCATAGCTTCATGTGTAGGTCCCGTGTGTTTTAGCAAGCAGACAGGTTGATTGTAGGCTCTCGACTGGCCTCGTCATTACCAGCACACGGCCATGACTAGCATAGAGGCACAACCGGCTTTCGTCACAAAATAGACTTCACCGCGTCCTCCAATGAGCTCTCGGTTGAAACCACTGAAGGTGCTGATGGCGGTGGTTTGCGGCAAGCGGCAAGCTCACTACAGGGCGTCTGTCTTGAAACTCTCCTTGAAGTTACAGATTTGTAACAGCTCGTTATGTCACTGTGGCGCCAACTGCAGCTTAAATTGTTGCTGCAGATGGAACACCATGCGCCGGAGCCATACGCCGAACACGATGTCTTCCCTCTCGTCAGTGCCACGTAGCCGCCTGCGGTTTCTTGCGACCACACATTTTCGTAACCAGCTCTACCAGCAATCATGTACAGTTTCTACATACCTGCCACACCTTTCTGCAATATCGCAGAGGGAACATCCAGCTTCTCTTAGCTATGTTACACGGTCTCGTTCGTACTTAGTGAGGTGTTGACAATGACGTCTTTGCCTCCTCAAAGGCATTCTTGACTAGCGTCAACTGACGACGTCCAGTCTCAAAGGTAACTAACGCTTACGACTGTTAAAGCGTGTATTTAAGGGAAACCTGATTTGTGTCTTCATAAATGCGCTATTAGCGCCACTTTTATGTGACTGGTGCGAAATTTGAGATGCAATTTGTGTACATATAAGTACGTTCGATTAGTACAGGTCACATTCAAAGTAGAACGCATTTCTGTCCATATATATCTCCATTCGTTTTCCTGCTGCTCAAAACGTTTCCGCAAGTAATTTTCCGTGAGACCACACAGGAGTCCGGCAAGAACTCGTCAGTAGTGGACTGCCCCACAGCTGCTGAGTTGATCGATTTTGGTGGGACATCGTGATGTTACTGTGTCGAAGTCATCACTTTTTACCAATCAAAGATCGACTGCAGGGAGACGGTCGACATCTGATCGATTGCTTCTGACTGAGGCTACTTGCTCGTTTTAATCCAAAATTTCCCGTATTATAATATAGTTTAATGTAACGTAACACACACTTTCGGTTGCAACATAAAATTGCCTGAATTATCCGTCTATTTTCAAACCACCCATTTGACTTCCATTTTCTCAATTGGTTACACCAAGTAACTCAAGCTTTCAGGTTTTGTTAAACAATGTGTAACGTCGCTAATATTTGCTGAAAGTTAGCTCCACTTGCTCTTCACAGTGAGATAATAGATTTTATGAGAGACAGGATCAATGAGCCCGTCCCACCAATCCTGATAACTATAATCTATCGCAGATCCTTCAGTCAAAAATGACCGTGCCCAGTACTTGCAAGAAAGTGCAGGACACAGCCTCAAACAAAATATAAAAAGAAAGAAGACTTAATCTAGCAAATAAACAGTAGAGCATAATTATTAAAATTAAAACCATGAAAACAAAAATATTAGAATGATAAGAACTTAAATAAACTGACCCTACAGGAACGGTAGCAGAACTGATCCACTTAACAACCGTCCAATATCCTTGCACTGTAGAAATTTTGAACGTATTCTGGGCTCAGACATAATGGGGTATTTCTAACAGAATGACTTCGTCCATTCTAATCAGCACCGATTTCAAAACATCGATCAGTGAAAGTCAACTCGCACTTTTCTTACAGGACATACTGAAAGCCATGGAGAAAAGCAGCAGGATTTCCAAAAAGCATTTTACTCAGTACCATAGCTACGCTAATTGTCAAAAGTTTGATCGTATGGGGTATCACGAGAAATTTCTGACTGGATTGAGGATTTCTTGCCAGGAAGGATGCAGCAAGTTACTGGGGATGGAGAGTCACCAACGGCTTTAAAGGTAACTTAAGGTGTACCTCGGGGAAGTGTGTTCGATACCTCGCTATTCATATTATAATCTTACAGTCATGTTTTCGTAGACGATACAGTTATCTGTAATGAATTACCGTCAGAAAGAAACTACGCAATGATTCAGCCAGGTCTTGATAAGTTTTCAAAGTGATGCAGTTTGGCAACTTGCTTTAAATTTTCAGAAATGTGAAATTGTATGCGTCACAAAACGACTATGACTATAATATTAGTCAGTCACAACTACAATCGATGAAGTCACAAAATTTCTGGGTGTAACACTATGTAGGGACATGAAATGGAAAGATGATACAGACCCAGTCGTGGGTAAAGCAGGTTGCAGACTTCATTTTACGCGTATTGATAGAATACTAGGGAAATGAAATCAGTCTACAAGGGAGTTCGGTTAAAGTCACTCGTGCAACCTGCCCTAGAATATAGCTCAAGTTTTTGGAGACTGTGCCAAATTGGACAACAGGGGATATTGAACTTATACAGACAAGGACATCAGAAATGGCCACAGGTTTATTTGACTTGCTGGAGAGTGTCACAGAGATGTTGAAAGAACTGAATTGGCAGTCATTTGAATCGGGAACCGATTGAATGATGAATCTACGAATATGCTATAACTCCCAAATATCACTCCCATGGGGATCGTGAGGACAAGATTAAAGTGATAACAGAGGCACTCCCTCGCGCTTCGTAAGTGAGCGGAACGGAATGGCTGGTACGATGGGACGTACGATCTGCCACGTAGTTCACAGCGGTTTGCAGGGTATGGATGTAACTACTTGCTCCTTCTCTTTTTTTGTGACTACTTTCTCCTGAAATAAGATATTCTTATTAATATGAATAGATCAGTTACATTATAAATGCACAGACAAAATCTGATTCCAGATTTAAACCCCTCAAGTCAAACGCTATCGTCGTGATGGATGATGACAACACTCTGTTCAATTTCAATGCTGGCAATTTTGGTTTAGTGTGTTTTTAAGTCTTCTCATGCCAAATCGATTGAATCAACGTATTATAGACATTACCTGCAAGCTTACAGAACCGACACTCTATGAAGGAGTCCCTTTTCCACACCGACGGAAAAAAAATCGCAGCACCAAAAAAATAATTAATGTAGAGTAATGAAACTTCTAGAATACATCTGTCTGAGTAACATATTCAAGTGATTAATACTGCAAGATCACAGGTTAGTGTAAGCGCGAGATAAGCCAGTGGAAACGTGAAACGCTGTTACTTTAATAACGGGTGTAGCCCCTGTAATGTTGAATGAAAGCTTGCAAACGTGCATGCATTGTATTGTACAGATGCCGGATGGCAGTTTGTGGGATGGAATTACACGCTTGTACTTGGTTGCTCAATACAGGGGCGGTTAATGCTGTTTGTGGATGACGCTGGAATTGTCGTTCGATGATGTCCCATATGTGCTCGATTGGAGATAGCTCTGGTAATGGAGTGGGCCAAGGCAACATGTCGACACTCTGTAGATCAGCGGTATGTGGGTAAGCGTTATCCTGTTGGAAAATACCCCCTAGAATATTGTTAATGAATGGTAGCACGGCAGATCGAATCACCAGACTGACGTACACATTTGCTGTCAGGGTGTGTGGGATAACCACAAGAGTGCCCGTGCTGTCATACAAAAATCACTCCCTAGACCGTAACTCCAGGGGTAGGTTCACTGTGCCTAGCGCACAGACAGTATGGTTGTAATCCCTTAACTGGCTTCGTCCTTACCATCACATCGCTGGCACCGAGTCACAAACAGCTTTCGTGAAAAAACATAGCAGACCTCCACTCTGCCCTCCATGAGTTCTCGCTTGACGCCATTGGAGTCGCAAATAGCTAGCTGGAATGCCAGAGAGCTGCTGACCTTGAAGGTACAAATTTGTAAAAGTTCGTTGTGTAACTGCGGTGCCAACTGCTGCTGAAATTGCTCCTGCAGATACAGCACCATGCGACCTTAAATTCTCGTGACCACCGCTGCCAGCAACCATATATCGTGGCTACATTCCTACCAGTTTTTTCTTAACTATCGCAGAAGGAACATCCAGTTTCTCGCAGCCCCATTACATGACCTCGTTCAAACTCACAGAGTTGTTGATAATGACGTCTTTGACGCCTTAAAGGCATTCTTGACTGGCATCAACTCACCACATCCTATCTCAAAGGTGTATTTTCAGCAAACCTGATTTGCATCCGCATAGGGACGCTACTAGCTCCACTCTTACGCGACTAGAGCGAATTGAACAGATATCATCTTTCAGATGTAGAAGTACGTCTACCAGCTTTCGTTTATGTCCCACAACTCCTTCTTGATGTTGCGTTTTTTTCCGTCAGTGTATTATGATACGCTGGATCATGCAGAAATTTGGCTTTCAGCTTAATTTAAAATTATATAAAATATAAACTGAACTAAGAGACGTGTCATTATGGCGTGTGGCTCGGCTGACGCTTGAGTATTGTCGCCAGCCACACTGTCAAAGCGCTAATAGGAAGTTGATAAGAATGTTATGATACACGTTCTGCATCAATAGTTTATTTTGAAATAATATAATTGTCAACACTGATGTAAGCCATTTTTAAATTATGCGCCAGTGTGTGTGTGTGTGTGTGTGTGTATGTGTGTGTGTGTGTGTGTGTGTGTGTGTGTGTGTGTTCTTGTGTGGTCCACTCTGTTTTGCCGAGTCGCGAATGACAGATAAATTTGACAGCGGTTTCTGTCGCTATTCTGGACAAATCAAAGATCCCAAAAAGATAAGTATACCCAACGAAGTTGTGAATTTCAGAACCTAAAAACTAATGTTCTTGAACTTTAGTTTACTTGCCAAAGCTAAACAGTATGTAGATCGCAACGTGTCACGTTAAGTTGCAGTTCGCGTTCGAAAAACATTCGCGGGATAATAACAAATGAAAAACAATTCCTTTGCAGAGCGAACAATGACGTATCTTTCTTTTTTTAATCAGATCTCGGACGTTTTGTGAATAACGCCGCATACCTACAAGATAATTTTGTCCCTATTGGGCTGCTGCGAAAGCGCATCGGCTTAACAGTAATATACAAATAAAACAATGTTTAGTGTCAGGCACTGCGAACCTTGACTGTCACCTTATCATTAACGGTAGTATTAATTTTTGTTTTAAATCTCAAAATTAAGATGATGATGGTGAGTAGTCAATTATTGATGGCGCGACTGTTATTAAATTCAATGTGTCAAACGCAAAGGAATGCATGTTGTGACGGTGTAACCTTCTGGAGGCTTGGAGAACCGAATAAAACGAGATACGACGCAGAATATTAATGGATTTGTGAATGAAGAGCGTTACTTGAATGGCAGCGATTCAGATGCATGACCCTTGATAGAGTTAATTGATGAAGACGCTGTAGCACTTAACCTATGTTGCTTTAGCTATATTCATCACAGCGTTAAAATAATTGATCAATTTCATTCGATTTTCATAAGAACTAGGAGAAAATAATAAACCAGACTACTTTTGCACTTGTGTTAACAACATGCGAAAGAAATTGAATGAACATATACGCTCTACTCATTACCTTTGAAGGCAATCTTCTATCGGATAATATTTGCAATATAACAGTTCATCCAGACACACCATACCAATACACAGGAACTTGAGGTCATTCCCATCCATGTCGCTGATTGTGTAGAATAGTTCTTACGGCAACACCCAGTGGCGGGAATATACGGCGCACTTAATACTTCTATGAAAGATATGGTATTTTAGAAACGCGAGCACGGGAAATGAATCATGAGGAAGCATAACATTAAGTTCAAGGTTTCAAAAACTTACCTTGTAACATTGACACCATATGCAAAAGGAGCGCCTTCTAAAGCTACTGGTTAGCATGAAAATGAGTGAGAGAACATTGCACTCGGCCTTGCTGTCGAGTACTGGTGACATAACGGGCGGGAGCAGCATTAGCCGCGGTTATCAACGGTGCACGGGTCAAAGGCAGAGGCGAGAAGTCTTTCTACGTAGGAAGCTGAGAATTTGCTTCACGAGTCTCGTAAACGACGGCAGGGGCGACACTGCCTCGCGGCTGTCGTACGTGTGCGACGGCTGTGAAATGTCTGAGTGAGTACCGAAAGTACCATATAAGCCTCAAGAATTTGATTTATGTCTCGTAAACGAATACGAAAGAATACTGGCCTCACGGCTCTCGTGCATGTGCACGCGCAGTAAAACGGCTAGAGAACCAGAAGTACCATGAAAACCTAAAATTTCGTCTGTGTGTAGATCCTGTTCCGCCGTTACAGGGTTAGCAGTCAACACCAACACTTACGATAAATGGCTTTACAGATCTGTTTGCGCCAGAGAGCGCGTCTGTCGCCATGGTGAAAGGAATAGTTACGTGACGCGTGACTGTGTTGTCTTCAGAGTTTATACTGACCGTCAGCGAGATTGCAGTGCACCGGATAGGTACATAGCGACAATTATTAAACTATATGAAATAAAATCGTCATAACTTCTGACGGTTTGCTTTATGACGTTCAAACTGCACGGTTGGCCGCGGGGCATGATGGGAACTAGTATGCGTGTGTATGGTTTGGTTCAGCGATGAAGCCCACTTTCATTTGGATGGGTTCGCCAATAAGCAAAATTGGAGCATTTGGGGGACTGAGAACCCACATTTCGGGATCGAGAAGTCTCTCCACCCTCAAGGGGTGACTGTGTGGTGTGCAGTGTCCAGTCACGGAATAATCGGTGCGATATTCCTTGATGACTCGGTGACTACTGAGCTACACACGAAGGTTTTAGAAGATGATTTCACTATCCAAAGTGACCTTGATTTCGATAAGGTGTGGTTCATGCAAGAAGGAGCTCAACCCCATCGAAGCAAGAGAGAGTTTGATGTCCTGGAAGAGCACTTGGGGAACCGCTTTCTGGCTCTGTGGTACCCATAAGCCATTGGCATGGGCCTCGATTGGCCACCATAGCCTCTAAATCTGAACACATGCGACTCCTTTTTGTGGAGCTATATTAAAGACAAGACATACAGCTAAAAACCCAAAACCATTGTATAGCTGAGAACAGCCATTCAAGAGGTTATCGACAGCATCGATATTCCGATATTTCAGCAGGTCATGCAGAATATCGCTATTCGTCTGCGCCACATCATCGCCAATGTTGGCAGACTTCGAACATGTAATAAACTAAATACGGATATCTGTAATGGCGTTTAGAGGTTGAATAAAGTTTGTAGTTTGTAACTAACTTACGTTTTTTTCATATAGTTCAATGACTGAAAATGGACCTGCCGTGTGTGGACAAGCATTGTCCTGCTGAAAAATGGCACCACGATACTATTGCGTGAGAGGTAACATATGAGACACAGGCTGTCCGTGGCGTGCTGTCGTGCTGGCAGACTAGCTCATTCACTACCAGCAGTGACCTGAAGTAATACCCCATGGCTCCCCCATACCACGATATACCACGATGCCAGAAGTAACACCGCTATGCCTCTCCAAAACATTGCAAGAATGAAACCTCTCCTCAGGTCGCCGCCATACTGATACTGCAGAACCGCGCTTCATCGCTGAATCAATGTGACGTCAGTCATCAGCAGTCTATGCTTCCCAGTGACGGCATCACTCCAAACGCAGCCCTTTGGGTAGTGATGTTACTGGAACCCTTCGCATGGGACTGTAATTCTCTCATCCGGTTGCTACTAGTCTACTACCAGGGGCAGATGTGAAGGGGTTGGATGCACTTGGTGCACAAAGTGATGACGTATCCTAGTTGTGGTCAATCATGAACCTTGACGACGAGTACATATATCCTCATGTGCCGATGCACTCGAACATCGGGTCTCTGTCACATCCGAATGCCCCAAAAATCTGTATGTCGAACGATTCGACCAACCGGCCTAATGGAGGCCCAATATGAGGCCTCTTTAACTCCATCAGGAGCTGATAACGCTGTCTCACAACGGACGCTGCATCTTCGTGTCCTTCACAGTGATAACTACATATGTGATGCTGTTCACGCCCCTTATATACCCCGCAGGTCTGGTAACCACACTAATCACGAACAACCCTACTGGATTCTTGTGCCTGTTCTACCTGTCACTGAAAATTACAACCCTAAACAGTTTTGGAGGAGCGATACATTCCTGATTATCGAAGAAAAGCACAGACATTCCTGTTATCAAGAAGGCTTGTCGAATAGACACACAAAATAATAGATCTCTGACGTCGGTCAGTTTTAGAATTCTGGAGTACGTTTTATGCTCGCATATAATGACATTTCTCTAGGCCAAAAAACTCCTCTATAGGAACTAACATAGATTCCCAACACAATGACGGAGTGACACACAGCTCGCTCTCTTCGTCCACAATATTCAAAAAGCAGTAGATACAGGCACCAGGATAAATGACCTGTCCCTTGACTTCCGGAAGGTGTTTGATACAGTTCCGCACTGACGCCTGATGAACAATCTACTAGCGTACGTAAATAAGACCAACTGTGTGATTTGCCTGAAGAATTTCTAGCAAACAGGACACAGCACATCATTCTGAACGGAGAGAAGTCTTCAGACGTAATACACACATCAAAAAAGTTTTGCATCACCTCGGTTCCGATAGTTCTGGAACCTGTACAGAAAATTGGAATAGAGATCAACATAAACATCATTTCCGCCCTTTTTATTGCTTATGAAAAACTTAAATTGCATGTTGTACCACCATACAGCGAGACCTTCAAAGGTTGTAGTCCAGATTGCTGTACACACCGGTACCTCTAATACCCAATAGCAAGTCCTTTTGCATTGATGAATCCCTGTATTCGTCGTGGCATTCTATCCACAAGTTCATTAAAGCACTGTTGGTCCAGATTGACCCACTCCTCAACGGCGATTCGGCGTAGATCCCTCCGAGTGGCTGGTGGGTCACCGTCGTCCATAAACAGCCCTTTTCAATCTATCCCAGGCATGTTCGATAGGGTTCATGTCTAGAGAACATTCTGGCCACTCTAGTTGAGCGATGTCGTTATCCTGAAGGAATTCATTCACAAGATGTGCACATGGGGGCGCGAACTGTCGTCCGTGAAGACGAATACCTCGCCAATATGCTGCCAATATGGTTGCACTGTCGGTTGGAGGATGGCAATCACTTGTCGTACAGCCATAAAGGCGCCTTCTGTGACCGCCAGCGGCGTACTTAGGTCCCACATAATGCCGCCCCAAAACACCTTGATTCACTCACTGGATGGTGTGTCTAAGGCGTTCGGCCTGATCGGGTTGCCTCAAAACACGTCTCCGACGATTGTCTGGTTGAACGCATATGCGACACTCATCAGTGTTGCAAAGATGGACCTCGCCATGGGCGTCGGGAGTAAAGTTGCGCATCATGCAGCCTATGGCGCACAGTTTGAGTCGAAACACGACGTCCTATGGCTGCACTAAAAGCATTATTCAACATTGTGGCGTTGCTGTCAGGGTCCCTCCGTAGGTGGGGTCATACACTGCAGTATTAGCCCTTGGTCGTCCTGAACGAGGCTTGTCAGCGAGGACAGTTCCTGTCCCTCTGTATCTCCTCCATGTCCGAACAACATCGCCTTGGTTCACTCCGAGACGCCTGGACGCTTCCCTTGTTGAGAGCCTTTCCTGGTACAGAGTAACAATGCGGACGTGATCGAACTGCGGTATTGACCGTCTAGGCATCCTTGAACTACAGACAACACGAGCCGCGTACCTCCTTCCCTGTGGAATGACTGGAAGTGATCGGGTGTCGGACCCTCTCCGTCTAATAAGAGCTGCTCATGCATGGTTGTTTATATCTTTGGTCGAGTTTAGTGACATCTCTGAACAGTCAAAGGGACTGTGCCTGTGATACAATATCCACAGTCAACGTCTATCTTTAGGAGTTCTGCCGGCCGCTGTGGCCGAGCGGTTCTAGGCGCTTCAGTCCGGGACCACGCTGTTGCTACGGTCGCAGGTTCGAATCCTGCCTCGGGCATGGATGTGTGTGATGTCGTTAGGTTAGTTAGGTTTAAGTAGTTCTAAGTTCTAGGGGACTGATGACCTCAGATGTTAAGTCCCATAATGCTCAGAGCCATTTTTTTAGGAGTTCTGGGAACCAGGGTGATGCAAAACCTTTTTCGCTGTGTGTCTTAATTTCGGGCGTGTCCCATGTGAATACTATAGAACCATTACTTTTCTCAGTATATGTAAATGACGTTGTAGGTAACGTCGAAAGTTCCATGAGGCAATGTAAGTTTCAAGAAAGGTCAACAAATATATTGCTTCCCACTCCGTGTATCTCACGGAAAGACCATGAAGATATAATTAAAAAGATTCGAGCCCACACGGAAGCTTACCAGCAATAGTTCTTCCCTCGTACCATATGCGGTAGGATCAGAAGAAGGGGTAAGTTACATTGATACACCAAGTGTCCACCCCTCTCCCCCACAAACCGTAAGGTGGCTGGTGAAGTACAGATGCAGACGTATAAATGCGATTTGCCGTTGAGAAACCCCTGCGTAATATTTCCTGTCGTGCAGTATGTAGATGATGTTATTGTTATGACATCTTGACCAACCCAAATAATTCTTTGTCTAGGAAAAAAATGTTGCTTGGCTACTAGGGGAACATCAACCAGCACGACTGTCTTACGTGTAATTTTGTTCATTACGAAGATGTTTACAGCAGTACGCCTATTTTTAAACAAAACCCAATTCTCAATTGTAATCTACTTGTGAATAAAACTTAGGGTGTGTGCCCCACACAGTGGTCAGATTATTAAAGAGCTTTTGTATCTGAGTATTGCACTCCATTCTGTGCCAAGGTAAGATCACTACAGCGAAGCCCATCTCATTTTTCCTTCCAGTATTGTACTGGTGTACATCTTTATTGCTTCCAAACTGCAGTTGATTTGTTGACAACAAATTTTATGAGTCAATAAGTAACTTTTCAGTGGTATAAACAGATACCTGCAAGAAGTATGTGTGTAAAAAAAAGCATTCCGTCTTCAATCCACAAGTGGCCCCACGCGACCATCCGACCGCCGTGTCATCCTTAGTTGAGGATGCGGATAGGTGCGTGTGGTCAGCACACCGCTCTCCCGGTCGTTATGATTGTTTTCTTTGACCGGAGCCGCTACCATTCTGTCGAGTAGCTCCTCAAGTGGCATCACGAGACTGAGTGCACCCCGAAAAAAGGCAACAGCGCATGGCTGCTGGATGGTCACCCATCCAAGTGCCGGTCACGTCCAACAACGCTTAACTTCAGTGACCTCACGGGAACCGGTGTAGCCACTGCGGCAAGGTGGTTGCCCATGTGTGTAAACGTATAACTCAAATTCCTGTTCCTTCTTTAGTGAAACGACTACTTTTTGTCTAGGTGATGAGTTACTACAGATTATTTTCGCGTAGGATGTCAGTGAATGAAAATTTTAAAGTATGTGCACTTACGGATTTCTAGATCCCTGAAGATTCGAATTATTCCTGTGGGAAAAGTAACCGAATAAAGCGTTTTAGCAGATCTACTGTGTATATTATTTCCAGTCTAAGTTTTCACCTATCTGTACACACAATAACTTAGAACTTTCTACCCTGTTTATCATATTTTGTTAGTTAACTTCATTCGCTATAGTTGGAATATTTTTTAGAGAAGAAAAGTAGCAGGTGTGTTGTTTGAAAGTTTAGAGCTAGTAAATATCTTCAGAAAAAATATCATTTGCAATTTTCCCTGTGGATGCTTCTTTAAGTGGACTGACAATAATGACAGCATCATTTGTAAAGAGGATTAATTTTTCTTCTTGATTCAAATGAACCTGTAGATTAATAACACAGAAAAGCACTGCCTGCCGGCAAATGAATTTCAGGTTATGTGCAGACATCTGCTTAGGTATTCATGTATTTTGGATGTTACGCACACCTTTTTAGGTTATCTATCCAGTTTGATCACTTGATAACAATCATGGTATGTAGAATCAGATGTGCGAGGTGGAATAATAAAAACAATCTAATTACTGAAAAATTATGTCGCTTAATAAGGTAAACATTTAATCCCAAAGAATACTGACTGTGGTGCTATGAAAGGAATAGATAATATATTTTTTTAAACTGTGACTTAAGAATTTTTTTAATTCTAAACTGTTGTAACAGAAATATGGTCTGAAGTGTGTAACCGTAACGAAATTTTTCTATGAGCTTCTGTCGAATATTCGAGGAAAATGAAAGTAATTATGGCGAATATTTATTCAATTCGTGCGGCTAACACAGCTCACTCTTTTGCGACTGTTACACTCTTTTGCAGGAAATTAATTATTTGTCAGTAAAGTAAGATTTAAGTTGAACATTCCGAGTTCACCTAAAGAGTCGCACTTTGTGTGTGTTTCTGCCTCATCCATGACCCTATCACCAGTTCTTCAGGCTACGAATAACTGTCCGCATTCATATGGCTGGATCCCAATGGCGAGGTGTTGCGAAACTTAGTTTTCGTTTATGTCGTCCACTTGTTGTGGATAATGTGACTCGATGGCTGAGTGAATAAGTACTGGACCAGAAGTCCAAACGTCTGGATTTCAAATTTCAGTTGGATTTTACATTTTTTTAAAACTCTTGGCTACTTTGAACTCTGACAGGAATGGAGGTATGGATTTCATATACTGTCGACGATGTTGTCGTTAGAGACGGAACACAAGCTTGAACTACGGGAAGAAAAGCGGCCATGTCCTTTTCAAAGGAACTGTGGCGGAATTTGCCTTAGAACGATTTGTGGAAGCAAGGGAAATCTAAATCCTGATGACCGGACAGGGAACCAGCGCTCGAGCCGTTGCACCACCTCGTTCGGTATCTCCGTCAATGAGAAGTGCGTTTTGCCCAGTTCTAATTATGACCTGTTTTTACTTAAGAGTGCTGATAAATTTAATCGTATCGCGTAGTTCATACATTATTTTGCTTGAGAATGTCCGAGGAGGTGAAATTAGCTAATCGCAAATGAAATAAAGTGTTCGTGTCACATTGGAAACAATCTCATGCAAGAAAATGACTTGTTTCGAGAAAGTTCAGATTCGGGCGCCAGTCGGAAATTCAGTATTTGTTAATCAGAATGTTACTCACGAAAAATGCAAAATATTCAACACTTTTTTTGTAAGATCAGGATTTTATGCTCAAGATGCTGCACGGAAAAAAAGTGATTTACTTTATGAAGTGATTTACTTTATGAACTTATCCGTGAATACAATTAAAAAATTGTACTTTCAAAAAGAAACTTCTCTTCATTTTTGTAATAATCTTTGTTATCGGATTTCAGTTTCTTATACCACAACCGGACGACAACTAATTGTCATAATCACAGACAAAGTAAGCGAAAGACAGACAAATCTAATAACAAACATAGAAATTAAGAAATTTACAAACAGAAACTGGGTACGCCTGGTAGATTTTATATAAACAAAAAATTTATATACACTCCTGGAAATTGAAATAAGAACACCGTGAATTCATTGTCCCAGGAAGGGGAAACTTTATTGACACATTCCTGGGGTCAGATACATCACATGATCACACTGACAGAACCACAGGCACATAGACACAGGCAACAGAGCATGCACAATGTCGGCACTAGTACAGTGTATATCCACCTTTCGCAGCAATGCAGGCTGCTATTCTCCCATGGAGACGATCGTAGAGATGCTGGATGTAGTCCTGTGGAATGGCTTGCCATGCCATTTCCACCTGGCGCCTCAGTTGGACCAGCGTTCGTGCTGGACGTGCAGACCGCGTGAGACGACGCTTCATCCAGTCCCAAACATGCTCAATGGGGGACAGATCCGGAGATCTTGCTGGCCAGGGTAGTTGACTTACACCTTCTAGAGCACGTTGGGTGGCACGGGATACATGCGGACGTGCATTGTCCTGTTGGAACAGCAAGTTCCCTTGTCGGTCTAGGAATGGTAGAACGATGGGTTCGATGACGGTTTGGATGTACCGTGCACTATTCAGTGTCCTCTCGACGATCACCAGAGGTGTACGGCCAGTGTAGGAGATCGCTCCCCACACATTGATGCCGGGTGCTGGCCCTGTGTGCCTCGGTCGTATGCAGTCCTGATTGTGGCGCTCACCTGCACGGCACCAAACACGCATACGACATCATTGGCACCAAGGCAGAAGCGACTCTCATCGCTGAAGACGACACGTCTCCATTCGTCCCTCCATTCACGCCTGTCGCGACACCACTGGAGGCGGGCTGCACGATGTTGGGGCGTGAGCGGAAGACGGCCTAACGGTGTGCGGAACCGTAGCCAGCTTCATGGAGACGGTTGCGAATGGTCCTCGCCGATACCCCAGGAGCAACAGTGTCCCTAATTTGCTGGGAAGTGGCGGTGCGGTCCACTACGGCACTGCGTAGGATCCTACGGTCTTGGCGTGCATCCGTGCGTCGCTGCGGTCCGGTCCCAGGTCGACTGGCACGTGCACCTTCCGCTGACCACTGGCGACAACATCGCTGTACTGTGGAGACCTCACGCCCCACGTGCTGATCAATTCGGCGGTACGTCCACCCGGCCTCCCGCATGCCCACAATACGCCCTCGCTCAAAGTCCGTCAACTGCACATACGGTTCACGTCCACGCTGTCGTGGCATGCTACCAGTGTTAAAGACTGCGATGGAGCTCCGTATGCCACGGCAAACTGGCTGACACTGACGGCGGCGGTGCACAAATGCTGCGCAGCTAGCGCCATTCGACGGCCAACACCGCGGTTGCTGGTGTGTCCGCTGTGCCGTGCGTGTGATCATTGCTTGTACAGCCCTCTCGCAGTGTCCGGAGCAAGTATGGTGGGTCTGACACATCGGTGTCAATGTGTTCTTTTTTCCATTTCCAGGAGTGTACTTCTGAAGACAAAGCTGATTTTATATTTGTATCGGACTACTTGTCTCACATAAACACAAATGAACTTTTTGATTAGCCGAGAGAGAAAACGTAACTGTCTTTATTTCAGACGAAACTGAAATTTTGCTCTGGACGCTTAGTGTCGTCTAATGTTTCCACAAATGCTATATTCCACCAAGAGTTTTGAATTACCAATAAGAGTATGGCATAAATTCACACATTAGCTAGAAACTAAATCTATTACTCGTTAAAATTAATAAAACTCGTGTCCCCGGAGCGACGTTTGTTTGTTTAGAGAGGCAGCTGAAATACGCACACATGATAGACTTATCACAAAAAGGAAAAAAACGACCATTTAGAGAGTTCTCATGTTTTTATCGTTACGTCACGCGTTTCTTTACAGAAGCTTGTAGAAGTTCACGTATTAGAGATGACAATAATTCAGTTAGAAGCATATTATTATGCCCCTTCAAGTGCGATAATACTATGCAGTAAACAATAGATGGCGGAAAATATTTAAGCTCTAGGAAAATAAAAGAAAGTTCTTTGAAGAAAAAACCTAGAAAAGAAAGAGTACCTGAAGCATGATTATTGCTGACATTCGAATGTCCTTATTTAGCAGGTACGTTACCATACGGAAGCTATTCAATGAAAGTGTCGTATGCCATTTATTTACTTGCAGTCAGCAATTAAACCCAGCTGGAGACTGGTTGTTACAGCACAATAAGATTTTGGCAATTTGGAGCAACTTCGTAAGCAATGTGTAAACAATGTAACAGATGTAGAATACCTTGCTGAAAACACTAGCTCACTGATATTTATGTTGAAGTATCATTCTTTTTATTGGACTACACTAGTAAATGAGCTGCATACTGTTGCCATAACGTCCATTTACTTCCACATTGCGAGACGAGGCATTGGTAAAAGCGCTGAAATCTCATTACGAAGGAGCAGGGTTCGAATACCATCCGGTCATACAGACTTAAGTTTTCCACGCTCTCCATGAATAGGTTAAGACTAACGTCGGAATGGTTCTTTTGTACGAAAGTATTTAATAGTTTTAGATGTACATAATATTTACTCTGAGATTCATTACAGGTCCATAACAAAGAATTATTTTTACCATTCTGTACCTGTCCTCCGTCTATGCATTGAGCTCACTTTGTGCGAACAGTTATTAGAATAATGCTTCGACTACTGCAGGCCCTCTACGCAGGGCACTGAGCAATATTCATAGATTCTGGACTGAAAACAGATTCTTGGAATTTGCTGAACATCATTTTGCCAATGTAGTGTCTGCCTCTTAAGATTGCTTAGCATTTCTGTTAAACTCACCGCCAGTTAAACAAGTCTGTAGTCATTCGCGTCCTATTCTTCGTGCTCAATCTGTTAGTTCTATGTAATTCGGATTCCTTGCATTTGACTTGTATACCAGTCTGCACCCACATAATGTATTGCAAACAACCATCAAACTGCAGCTATCTCGTATCTAACCATTACATGTTTGCCATGCACTTCACAGTTTTTCGCAGAGTATACATGTGGACGTAGACGAGATAAAATAAGTTATTCGATGTACCTGCAATGTTCCACTTAGTCTCCCCATACATTGTTACTCCCAGGTATCTGTATGACATGACAGACTCCAGTTATTTCTCACTAATCCTATAGTTCAAAGTTATTAAATCTTTATATTTCGTACCATGCCCAGTTTTACGTTAAGATATCCTGGGTCAGGGAGAAAAAACCCAGATAAGTCATTTTTTTACAAAATTGATTTATTACTGCATTTCGATTCAGAGTGATCACAGGCGCCAGCGGAGAGGGTAAAACTGAAAAAAGGAAAAAAAAAAAATAAAACAAACAAGCAAGCGAGTTCAGAGATTTTATCATTCATAGTTTTTCTCTAAGGGAAAAGAACCAGGTATGCTAATTTTTCAGGGGAAACTAGCAAGCGAGTGAGTGGTGACCCGGGCCAGAGCAAAAAGAACTTAGATACAATCTCTCTCCCAGTATGTTTTTTATGCTTATCATGAATGCACTGTAAAAAAGTGCGCAAATGAAATGACGTCATTCCTTTTTCATTTCATCACTCGTACCTTGGATGACGATATTAAAAAGTTCTATACATTTTGTAATTCTCCTGGTGGTCAAATTGAGAACTTCACAGTCTTCCGCTTCATTAGTTGTGTAACTCTCAGACAAATTAGTAGCCTGAAGAACACAAAATTATGTTCTCTGTAGGTAGCCAATCGTACTTACAATGCAATAAAAATGTTGGATTATGGAACCCAAGGGTACTGATGCAAGCAACTGAACATCTCAAAGAAATGATCGAAGCGCCCAGATGTTAATGAAGAAATGATGCTAGGCTAGAAAACACTATTGCCAAAGGACACTTATAAATGCCCTTTCAGAATGCAATCTATTAAGATAATATCATGTGAACCCAGGTATTGCCTTTATGTTGAAATATCATGCAACGTCAACCAACAGGTGGCCTGCTTCAGCTGCCCATACCTGTTTGTTAGGATAAGTCTAATTTCAGAACATCTTACTTGTCTAGTGTACAACAGCTCTGCAGTTACACTACTGGCCATTAAAATTACTAACCAAGAAGAAATGCAGATGATAAACGGGTATTCATTGGACAAATATATTATACTAGAACTGACGTGTGATTACATTTTCACGCAATTGGGGTGCATAGATCCTGAGAAATCAGTAAAAACCACCTCTGGCCGTAATAACGGCCATGATACTCCTGGCCATTGAGTCAAACAGAGCTTGGATGGCGTGTACAGGTACAGCTGCCCATGCAACTTCAACACGATACCACAGTTCATCAAGAGTAGTGACTGGCGTATTGCGATGAGCCAGTTGCTCGGCCACCACTGACCAGACGTTTTCAATTGGTGAGAGATCTGGAGAATGTGCTGCCCGGGTCAGCAGTCGAACATTTGATGAATCCAGAAAGGCCTGTACAGAAACTGCAACATGCGGTCGTGCATTAACCTGCTGAAGTGTAGGGTTTCGAAGGGATGGAATGAAGGGTAGAGCCACGGGTGGTAACACATCTGAAATGTAACTTACACTGTTCAAAGTGCCGTCAGTGCGAACAAAAGGTGACCGAGACATGTAACCAATGGCACCCCATACCATCACGCCGGATGATACGCCAGTATGGCGGTGACGAATACACGCTTCCAATGTGCGTTCACCGCGATGTCGCCAAACACGGATGCGACCACAATGATGCTTTAAACAGAACCTGGATTCATCCGAAAAAATGACGTTTTGCCATTCATGCACGCAGGTTCGTCGTTGAGTACACCATCGCACCCGCTCCTGTCTGTGATGCACCGTCAAGGGTAACAGCAGCTGATAGTCCATGCTGCTGCAAACGTCGAACTGTTCGTGCAGATGGTTGTTGTCTTGCAAACGTCCCAATCTGTTAACTCTGGGATCGAGACGTGGCTGCACGATCCGTTACAGCCATGCGCATCAGATGCCTGTCATCTCGACTGCTATTGATACGAGGTCGTTGGGATCCAGCACGCCGTTCCGTATTACACTCCTGAACCTACCGATCCCCATATTCTGCTAACAGTTATTGGATCTCGACCAACGCGAACAGCAATGTCGCGAACGATAAATCGCAATCCACACAGGCTACAATCCGACGTTTATCAAAGTCGGAAACGTGATGGTACGCATTTCTCCTCCTTACACGAGGCACAACAACGTTTCACTAGGCAACGGCAGTCTACTGCTTTTTGTGTATGAGAAATCGGTTGGAAACTTTCCTCAAAAGCACTTTGTAGTTGTTGCCACCGGCGCCAACCTTGTGTGAATGCTCTGAAAAGCTAATCATTTGCATATCACAGCATCTTCTTCCTGTCGGTTAAGTTTCGCGTCTGTAGCACGTCATCTTCGTGGGGTAGCAATTTTAATGGCCAGTTGTGTATCTTCTGTTCGCTGTAATCAAATTTTTTAGAAAAATCTGTTCTTTGTTCTAGCTCTCTTTCCAGTTTTCAGACAAAAATGTAAAGATTTGAAAAATTCCTCATCCTTATTTTGTATTAAGAGGTAGTTGCTAGTCTGCGAAACGTATGATACTTTCCAGAATGAGAGTTTCACTCTGCAGCGGAGTGTGCGCTGATATGAAATTTCCTGGCAGATTACAACTGTGTGCCGGACCGAGACTCGAACTCGGGACCTTTGCCTTTCGCGGGCAAGTGCTCTACCAACTTTTTTTTTGGGGACACCGGAAGACATCCTGTTCGAGTTCGGCGGTTGATCCTTCCACTCCTTTTTTTTTATTACAGAGGCCAACCGGCTCTCTGACCGAACACGCTGAGCTACCGTGCCGGTAAAAGTACACTTTTCACTCGAGGGAAGAGTTGAACCAAGGACTTCTCGTTCCGCAGCTGCTCACGCTAACCACGGGACCACGGCGCTTCTGACCAACTGAGCTCCCCAAGCACGACTCAAGCCCCGTCCTCACAGCTTTACTTCTGCCATGTCTCCACAATATCCTTTCTTTCAGGAGTGCTAGTTCTGCAAGGTTCTCAGGAGAGCTTGTGTAAAGTTTGGAAGGTAGGAGACGAGGTACTGGCATAAGTAAAGCTGTGAGGACGGGGCGTGAATCGTTTGTGGGTAGCTCAGTTGGTAGAGCGCTTGCCCGCGAAAGGCAAAGGTCCCGAGGTCGAGTCTCGGTCCGGCACACAGTTTTAACCTGCCAGGAAGTTTCATATGATACTTTGTTAAGAAATATCTATTCCTATATTTTATGTTGCATAATACTTTCTTAGAGGTAACACCTCATCTGCAAAAAGCCTAATATTCCAAATAATACCATACACTAAGTCTTTTATGTGTTACATAATTAGAAGTGGTACCAAATACCCGTCAGGCACTTCAGGTATTAATTTTGTGTCCGCACCTCACTCAACAATCGGCATAACAAACTGCGTTATTCCTGTAAAAAAGACCCTGATCAATATTGATCGAAAGTTTTTGTAAGGCCAGAATCACTGCACTCACGTAGAGTAATAACCTGCATCTGTTTCTGTTACGGTGTCAAGTGCGAGAAGACTTCGAGTTTGGTTGGAAACTATCGGTGTTTTCGGAATTTATGGTGGTGCAATGTGAGATGCCATTTCGATAAAGGGTGCACCAATGAGTCGGAATTCAGAGTACGTTCTTGAATTCTGCTATGGCACTTCTGTGACTCAGCGAATGATTGTTTCCTGTGTTCGTTTGAAATTGCTTGGAATAGTTCTCTGCTCAACAGATCAGTCAGAATACATTTAAAGTGGAACTAATAGCCTGAAAAGTTTGTGTAGAACAATGTGATTTTCCATGGGCGTCTTCTGCAGTATAAATTAATAATTATTACTGTTATTTTCATCAAAGCTAACAGCAATTAAAGCGTATTTTTCACCATACGCATTTCGTTTTTAATAATAAAGCATCATCTGTGGTCATTCTGGAAATATGATACAAGTAATATGTCTCTGCATTTTACTATTTATAGTTTAACGCTCAGCGTGCGGCTGAGTTGATATTATGGCGTTCGCAGGAAATGGGAATATGCGGGGGACGTAATATCACGTCACACCAGTTATAAAGTGCTGAACTTAGTCGTCTGCGATCGAGAACTTTCACGCATTTAAAAGCGCAGTCAAGAATTATTAAACTCGTCTGAAATAGTTACTTGCTATCCACCGGAGACGGCTGCTGGCCCGTCTTTCTCGTGGGCCTCGAGTTCTGACGATTTTGCACGTTGTCAAATATATATCTGTGACTCCCGCAAACGTCTGTCAGGTCTGTTGGCTTCGTAGTTGCTGCTAGATGGTAGTAGCGGTGTCACTGGAAACCTTTGTTATCGTCTCTTGTTTCGTAGGCTTTGGCTCACGTTCAAGTTCTCTCTATTTCGCGTGTTTTGTATGCTTGTGTATTGATTTTGAGTTCAAAATGTGCAATGAAGAGGGAAGTATTTGGGGAAAATGATTTTAAAAAAACCCTGACGAGTCTGCAGGTGACGAGAACGAAATATTTGATGAAGATTCAGATTACACGTTTATCAAATTATTTTCGGAGATTGTGTTGTTATGAAGGATTTTCCAGCAGCTGAGTCAGGAAAACCATGCGAGCATATGATTGTTGTGAGTGTAACGTTGGACAATGTATATCTCCGTGTTTGGTTATATCACACTGCACTACGCTGTGAACGATGAATTTTGCTTTGTTCTTGTGTTTTGTGTGTTTCTTTAGATTTAAATGACCCGTAAAAGACATTTAAACAGAAAGATCACTTGTTTGCTTACTGGAGTATGTATCTCAACAGCAGAACCAATTTTCAAATATTTCTGCGATGATTACTATTAAATTGAACTTTCATCTCTGAATTCAGATTTAACACTAGCAACGCCAAAATATACTTATTTAAAGTGGAAAATTCAATAAACGTAAAAATGTTATGAAATTCCAACTACGTAGTTGTACATACGAGCTATGACTTCCAAAAAACATGTACTTTAGCCAGTCCATAGATAATAGCAGCTACGTACAAGACCAGCACTGTTAAGATTTACAAACAGCATTTCTTTAAACATTGATGTGATATTTTTGTCTCTTGTTTAAATATTCTGAAGTCGACTGCCATTTGCCTCGTTGTGAGCGGAGGAGCGGAGGTTGAGATCGAAAACTTTCTCACATATTTCCTTATCGCAATTTTTCACCTTTTTTGAACCCTCTTTATGTTATACCGCATTTGTATTTCTTTCTTGTTCATCACTTTTGTTTTTAATCTCGCAAGAGGAACAGTACTGTAGTTTCACATGCTCCATACTCATCTCAATGTTTGAATATATCATTTGTTTAATGTGGGCTGTGAGAACTGCCAGCTTATGAATAGATTATTACAGCAGTCGTGATTAAACTGTGTAAAGCCTTTGTCTGTCCTGAATTCTTGTTGAGTTTCTGCGAATTCAGCTACCTTAGAACAGTGATATCTATAACGTTTATCCTTGCAGTTTTAGGGTATGAGTGAAGAATATTCCCTGTAAAACAAAAATAACAACAGTTCGAAGAGGAAACCAAATACCTCAATACGTATTGAAGAAGCTGCCTAGAAGGTGAGTGACAATGATCACATGACTTAATGAGTTCCTGAATAACTTCAGACTCAATCTAATTTCACAGCAAAAAATAGTACGATCATAAATACCGACATATCTAACAGACGACTATGAGACTGTGATAGCCAAGCTTTGAACGACGGAGATATATTCGCAATTAGAAGAGCATGCTTCCTTTCTGGCACCCAATCGGACAGCCCTGAGAATAAACCTGTAGCCTCCCAAACAAGATGTTTACAGTTGGTCAAACGAAGACAAAGACAATGTAGTAGCGTTGTCATTATTCATCGTACGGTGAGTGTGTGTACGAAACAGCAAGTTTTTGTTATTATGTATTGCTTTTCTTGCCTCCCTGAACAACCAGGTTTTCAGACTGGTGTGTATTTTCGCATTGGCCACGTTAAATTCGCCATAGACACCAGGCGTCTTCCGCCACAACGCTTCAAATGCCAGTATCCGGGCATGTAGCGTAAGAGAACTGCCTGTGATAAATTTTTATGTCCACATTGCTTCAGTATTTGTAGGGAAAGACTGCACTGTCTCTTTCCGAGTGTAAAACGTGCGAAAAACGTAAGATTGAGAGGAAAATGTGACAAAAAGACCATCAGCAACAGGGAAAGGTGACATAGATCGACGTAACAAACGAAAAAAAAAAAAAAAAAAACAGAGTGTGCGGTGTAACAGGCTAAAGCTCCAGAAAAATAAGACGGGAGTATCCTTCGTCTGAATATAATGTGGTATTGGATATAACATAAGTAGCAAAAGAAATTCAAAATCAATGGGTTAATTCTGCTTGTGTGTTAGAAGAAACAGTTGACTGTCCTCTAACATCAGAAGTAACAAATTATCAAAGTTTTTCACTGAATCAACTAAGCTCACCTCCCTTTTTTATTTTGGTTGTTTCATTGACCTTTTCGAAGAAGGGAGGAAGATTATGGGTTAAGGTACCGTGTACGGCTGGTTCGTTGGAGGCAGGTCACAGGCAGGAAAGTTACAGGTTAGTGTTGCTTGGGTTGGAGTGCCGGTGTGTTAGGTGGGTGTAGAGCCATCTTAGGATAAAGCGTAGTTTTAGTGCTGCTGATAGTAGTCCACGTGATGCTGCGTGTTCCGAGTGTGTTTACAATAGCTGATGACCAACTAGAAACATTAGGTATGGGCGGGTGAGATAACATTGGCGTTGGTAAGTCGATACTGGTGTTTGGAAAGAAGCAGTAATTATAGCATTGTGTGGATCGGAGGAGGAACCCTTAGTGTACCTAGTGCTAAATTTGGGGTATTAGGGTTAGTAAGTATGGGATGATGATAGGAAAGGACGTAGATGGAAATGTTTTGTCTTACTTCAGCATTCTCCCCGCTCTTGGAGGGCCCGCTAGTAAATGAACATTCGTCCACCGATGGTCTGTCACTTATATTAATTCTGCAGCAGGATGTTACCAACACAATACCAATATGTTTCACTGTGGAGAATTTGCTCTGTCGCCATCGTAGCATTGCTCTAAGGTTTAAACAAGAGTGTGTAGCTGATTGAATGGCGCTGATTTTGGTAACTGATGGCAGATGAGTACAATTAATTTGAGTTTGCATGGAGGAGGAAAATCTTAAGAAATGTTTTCTTAGTGAAAACCGTGTCAATTCTTTCAAATATGAGTAAGTGAAAGATACTTTTTCCCCCTGACAAGGTAAAGATGTCTTCAACTATCGCCACTTAACAAATGAAGGGAACACAGACATCGAAGACTCAAGTCATATGTCGTAGGTTTATGAAAGAGCAAACGTGATAATGCTACGACTTTATCCTGCCGCCGCCGACAAATTACGTGATAACTTTGCTATCAACTCATTGACCTCAGATTACTCTCTCTTTCTTTTTTCGAGAGTTGATTCGTACGTACTGAAGCTATTGCTTCTATCAGCGTTCAAAATACATCACTATTTTTTTTCCTTATGGGACTTAACTGCTAAGGTCACCAGTCCCTAAGCTTACACACTACTTAACCTAAATTGTCCTAAGAACAAACACACGCACCCATGCCCGAGGGAGGACTCGAACCTCCGCCGGGACCAGCCGCACAGTGCAACTAACAGTTTGTCCCTGTGGCGGCAGGAATTCATGATGAACTAATCATTCAGAGTCAAAGAGAATTATCAGCATGGTTGTTGTAGCTACTTCAGGTACAAATGGGGCTGGATAGGTTCACCCATGTGTGAATTTAATTAAGAGCAGCCAATTGAAAATCTAGTCCAACGCTGTCCACTTCATTCATACCCTTGAATTCCCGACTACTTGTTCACTCTCACACCCAGCTTAATTAATTGCTTGTAAAACACGGACTTTAAGGTTTAATCTTGTCTTATATCATATGCATATTGTATAAAATCACATGTCTTATATCAACTGCATATTGTATAAAATGTCCGTACGATTAAATAAATAAATCAGCATGGCTTTGACATTGGACCTGACCTGACGAGATTTTTTTTGGTCTTGGAGAATCAAACTTTCACGACCCATCGTGAAGACTGAACCTTGGTGTCAATATCATAACTGTAGACCCACGTGTCACCAGTTATGATCTCATTACCATTTGGACGATACAAAAGCTCTTCACAAATTGTGATGCGAAGGTCTTTCTGGTCTTGACCCATGAGCCGTGAGACGAACATGCCGGAAACACATGGCATTACAGGATGGAACTGAAATGCTACATTGTTTTGCAATCTCTCGGACAGTCAGTCTTTGATTGGTATGCGTAATGTCGTTGACTTCCTGACATGAGCATCGTCGGTAGACGTCGAACGACGTCCCGAGCGAGGGTCATTTGTCACTTCCGTCTGGTCATTTTTAAACCGTGTCAACCATTCGTAACACAGAGTACAGCTTAAGCACTCATCACCGTAGGTTTCCTCCATCATTTGGTGTGTTTCTGTAAAAGTTTTCTTGAGTTTCACGCAAAATTTAATGCAGACACGTTGCTCCTCTAACTCTGCCACCTCGACATTTGGAAACTGTGCGACGAAAATTTCTACTCAGTACAGCATTAAACAATAACTAACAGACATACAACACTGAAACTTCTGGGAGTTACACTTTAAGCACAGGCGTGTTCAGGGATGCCAACACCATTTCGCTCCAACACAGCATTGGCACGCAATTACAAAGTTCCGGAATTTTCTGAACACGCTTCGTAGATCCCGTATCAAGTCCTCTTCTGTCTACTGTCCTTATAGGTGACCCGCTTTATTAGAACGTTGCTGCTTCTGAAGTTGTTCGGTTCTCCTCTTCAGCGGTTACTGTTGAAGCACCCTGCCAGTAGTGTACTGATATTTCCTACACCACGTCGGCGTAGTTGTTATCTGACTTGGCTTGGTTCGACCTGCGTTTTTAGTTCCCTCCAACATACCACTTTCTACAGAACTTGCAGCTTATTAATTATTTGTTGATAATTGTAATCCCGGAACAGAGGAAGATCTGGAAGTCAAAGTCTGAAGGGTTCTCACTAACTCTTAAATATGGTTCATTGTACACTTACTATTTTCCGTACTGTGAACATGTTTTTAAAGGTTTATTTCCCTCTTCAAAATTTCCTTAAGCTTTGAGAAATTTTTTAATTCATTTTCAAAAGGCGCCTCAGGATAAATATTCGCTATTTCAATCCACCAATTAATGGCGATTCAGAATAATTTGATTTAAAATTTGGGATGGTTTTTACCCACCCTTTCAAGGTGGATCAGTTCGGCTTGCGCTCTTTTGTAAGCATTAGTTTAAACTAAACTTTAACGTTTTCCTTGTGCTCCGGTTAGAGACAGTGTTAAGGCTAAGCATAAGTGTATTAATTGCCTTTTGGTATTTTTAGATCATCTCAACCTATTTGTGTAACATTGTTGAAGTTATTCCTCGTGTACCCCGGCGCCTAGGTCAACTAGAGGATCAATGTGCGATTACTATGTTATACGTTGACCATAATTTGTAGGAAAATTTCCTTCTGCCAAGGTTACGAAATTTGCGTGCAAATTTATTTTCAGGTATCTGTAATCCATCGTGTTTATTGAACGGGAAAACTTTTAGTAGTTTTACATTTCTAGTCAAAATTTGCTTAAATTAAAATTTCTCTGAGTACTTGTTTTGAGACTGTTTTACTGGTCAAAATGCTGACCCTATTTGTAAAATCATATTATGTCTAATAGTTTCATGTTAAATTTTTTTTTAATCTAAGTCTGTTTAAACATTTGTTCTGAAGCTCGGTTGTACTACTTAGAATGCTGAGCTTATCTGTAAAGCCATAAGTTGCTTAATTGTTCAATGCATACTACCAGTGTATTGTGTATAGGTAAATAAAAGAAAAAAATTATATATTTGCTGTATCCTCGTCTCGAGTGCGGTCTTTCCACTCGAGCCGCCCATGTGCTGTTATCCTAACATTTCAGAATACACAAAAACCGTAACATGCCAACTACAGCGTGACTTATATCACCTGGCACAGAAAATATGCATGCATTGATTCCAAACATAAAAACAATGAAAGTAACAGGAAAAGGTTTACCAATCACGGCAACTTAACTCCGAAACATAACAGAAATAACCAATATGGTCAAACTGGCAACAGAACAGAATTATTTCATATTTGATAACAAAATTGTCTGATGCCCTTGCACTGTGGTCCGAATTAACATAAACATTAGACAGTATATTCATAAAACAATTAGAAGCTCATGTCTTTGAAAAAAATACCACTCAAGAGAAGTAGTACAAAATCCTATATTCAAGCAGATACACATGCGGTATAATTTGTCTACTGCAGGAATCAGAAGAAAGAACACACAAATTTTGTATGGAAATAAACAAGGTACGTTTAAACACGTAATTCGCAATAAATAGTAAGAAAAGAAACAGATAAACTATCTTGACATGGTAATAACACTATAAAATTGTAAAAACTCTTTCAACATATACAGAAAACCTTCAGCCACAGGCAAAATACTACACGCCACATTAAACCATCCTCAGAACTATAAGCTGTGTACTAAGAGACAACAAAATAGGATTCCACACAACAAGAAAAATTGTGAGTAGATACAAACAATTAAACATAAAGCATTCGCTAGTTGGTATTAAATACAGATAGAGCATAGTTGGAATTCTAAAGTCAAAACATATATATAGAAGAAAAACTATAGATCACCGTTAGATTAGATTAGATTAATACTTGTTCCATAGATCATGAATATGACACTTCGTAATGATGTGGAACGTGTCAGGTTAATGAAAGATGTCTGTACAAGAATTACATTACACAAAATACTGCATGGCACTAATGTTTAAGTTACTTTTTTCCCTTCCTTAATTTATATCTATAAATTCAGCCAATGACTAGAAGGAGTTGTCATTTAGAAATTCTTTTAATTTATTTTTAAATGTTGGTTGACTGTCTGTCAGGCTTTTGATGGTGTTTAGTAGGTGACCAAAGACTTTTGTGGCAGCATAATTTACCCCTTTCTGTGCCAAAGTCAGATTTAACCCTGCATATTGAAGATCATCCTTTCTACTGGTGTTATAGCTATGCACACTGCTGTTACTTTTGAACTGGGTTGGATTATTAACAACAAATTTCATAAGTGAATATATATACTGTGAGGATGCCTAGATCCTTAAATAGATGTCTGCAGGATGACCGTGGGTGGGCTCCAGCAATTATTCTGATTACACGTTTTTGAGCAATGAATACTTTTCTACTCAACGATGAATTACCCCAGAATATGATACCAGCAGTGAATGAAAGTAGGCATAGTAACCTAATTTACTGAGATTCTTATCACCAAAATTTGCAATAACCCTAATAGCATATGTAGCTGAACTCAGACGTTTCAGCAGACCATCAATGTGTACCGTACAATATACAATGCAAAAAACTGCACAGAAAGGCAAGACATACAAATAATGACTACACAACGCAAAAGAAACGGAGATAATACAGAACGACATATAAACGTGAATTAACACATAAATCTGCAAAAATTGTAAAGAAACACGGACTCTACATAAAATTCGAAAAAACCCAGCATCTTTTAAGCAAATTAAACAACAAAACATTCAACTGAGGAAAATACTAAGAAATAAGCAAAAATCTCTACCAACCTAACTGTAAAAACTGCATATGTAGGAACGACAGGCAGAAATTTTAGAAAATCGACCAAAGAACGTATCAAGTGTTTTAACTATGGAATTAGAAATTCCACGTTCACAGAACATTTAATACACCTTTGCCATCATGCCACAAGTATAGAGACATCTAAGTTACTGAAATAAAAAGTCACAACAAATACCTCAGCGCAATGCAAAAGAACTTTTATGTTCAAAAAGCTGTACCAGAGAGCAAGCAATTACTAAATGGCCTAAGACACAAAAGCAATAATTCAATTCTTAAACTTTCAAAGAATTGAAATGGTTGGAACATACACATAAATATAACTGCTAACCATAGACATCACAATTCGCAACACTACACGAAACAAACGTAACAACACTGTAAAAACGTCTTTGTGCAGTTTGTGTTCTGCACTGACAAGATATTTAGAGTTGTAGCCAGAAGAATAGTTTCACCGGAAGAAAAGTAAGCACACACTAACACATACAGCAAGTAACAAAACACATATACTGAGCAAGAAAGTGCCAGGAGGAGAACAGATTTTAACTTCTAACCAGATGACACAGTACATAAATTAAAACTTTTACATTCAAGTGAGAGTGTATACAGGGTGTTACAAAAAGGTACGGCCAAACTTTCAGGATACATTCCTCACACACAAATAAAGAAAAGATGTTATGTGGACATGTGTCCGGAAATTAATTTCATAGACATCTCAGAAGGTAACACATAAGAATGTTCCAATCTATGGAGATGCACTAACTCTGTAAACGCATCCCCATATCACTTTCGATGTTAGAGGGTCAAATGAAGCAGTCTAGTTGGATGATGAGAGCTGTCCAATGATGGCTGGGTCTATCGTGTCAATTGTGTGCTACAATCTACTGTATTGGTCATTTTTAGAATATCTCATCTCATATCTGCTTACTGCGAAATACAATGGTTAAACTTCTTTATAATAAGGTTTTATATTATAAATTTCATAACCTTCTTCTTGGGACTGAATAGAATTTCTGCTGGAAAAAAGGCCACAATTAATACTAAGGTAAGACATTTAATTTGCCAGTACAGAATTTTAATTACACATAAATGAAAGTATTATGTTTATCACGAATTACGCTGTGTCATTTCCGTTTGTTTATTTGAATAAGCTTGATGTATCTTTAACAGTTGTTCTAGTGAATGAAATCAAGAATGTTGTGTTTTTCAGAATATTCAAAACAAAAAATTGATGAAATGCTACTGCAAATACCCGACTGTTCATCTGGGTTCTTCATAGTTTCAGTGGAGAAAATTAATAACAAGCGTTCCTACAGGCTTCCCAGACAGCCTGAAGAATTGTTTGTGAAGTGGAAAAGTTGATTGCGAGCTGTCACCTGATCTGAATTGTGCTAGTATTATTGTTTATGAGGGCCATTCTTCCGCAAAAGAGAGTATTAACAAAAATATGCTGGCATAGGTTTAACAAGAGTGCGTTTCAAAAACATCTGACAAGCGTTCCCTATGTAGCTTCTAATACCGAAAACTGATGAGGTGGAACCTGCAGAGCAGTGGTTTGAGTGATATACCGGCACTTCTTAAATTCTTTTTCTCTGAAAGTTAATCTACAGTGTGCAGCATATGCAGTCTTATCACAGGAATCTGTTAATGAAGAAAGTGGGATTTTGGGTACCTGGAACACACCATTATCTGTTATAAGAAAGTCAGTGTGGGTAAGAAGAAACTGAGAAACAAATTTAAAGTTGGCTGGTAGTTCAGAGATAAAATTTGCCATGAGCTTAAGAAATGAAAAAATAGTAGCTAATTTTTGTTTTCATTTAGCTGTTATCATCTCCATTTCCTACTTGAGAGACTTGGCTCTCACTCTTGACTCTGTTCGTTTTTGTGTTAGGCCTTCATGCTTCATCCACTTCTACGAATGACACAGTAAGCATGGAATAGATGGTACCATTCTTTGGTGGTAGTAATCATTGAAATGAAAATTATGCCTTGAATTCTCTCTCATTTACTACTATTATGAAGGTGAACTGGGAAAATCATAAGCCATCAGATTGTCTAATGTAAAATCAACTATTTATCCAACAATTACTGTCATAAAGCTATTGCAGAGGACGATTATTTCAATTCTTACTTTTTTTGCATTTCGAGACAATTCTTTAATAAAATAGTTTAACATATAGTTAACTATAGGTTAGTGGGAGAATACAGAAACACGAAATGAACTGAACAGTTTGTCTGAAGGTAGACCTACTGCTCACGAACAAATTATGTTAATTCACCTCCATTGTGTATAAAGAAAAATGCAATAATGTATTATCTGTAGCCTGAACATATAAGAACGACGGGAGATTTTTATGTCATATAAACAGAACATGCGTCCGACAAGTAAAATAATAAAATAACGTAAGGAAATCAAAGTTCTATTTTAGTAAATTAACGAATTATTCGAATTAACCTGTGTATACCGATGACGAAATGTATTTCAATTCTCTTGCCTGAGTTATTTCCATAGGTTTGAAAATTAATATGCTAATAAGACAGGAGTCCGTGTTCCATGGGTAGCATCATTAGAACTCAAACCTGACGACTGCTCAGATTTTGAATGAAAGTCATCAGCAATAGCGCCCGAAGACTTCCGGCATAAGAAGTCACCCTCAGTCTACCAATGGTCTTGTTAAAGAGTGCAGAGGTTCAGGCACTCTCTTGCCCTTGGGGTGGGGAACTGCCCCAAAAGGTGCAATAATCAGTAATGATCAACGGTATGAGGACCCAGAAAACAATGGAGTTTACTGCGTTAAAGACACACAACGTGTGAACAAAGGACATGTGCCTGTAAATGAAAAATTGAAATGATGATCTCTCCATTGGCAAAAGATTCCGGATTAGTCCCCCATTGAGATCTCGGAGAAAGGGGGAGCTGACCATGAGAAAAAGATGGAATAATCAGCGAAGGGCTATCATTCTACGAGTCGGAACATGGAATGTCAGAAGTCTGAAAGTAGCAGGAAAGCTAGAAAATCTGAAAAAGGAAATGCAAAGCTCAGTCTTGGTGCAGTGGTGAAGTGAAATGGGGCAAAGATAGGGTCAGGTGAGTATAGGGTAGTACAACAGCGGAAAATATAATAATCGGAGTATGATTCGTTATGAACAGGAAAGTGGGGTTAAAAAGTGAGCTGCTGTGAACACTTCAGGGATAGGGTTGTTCTCATCAGTTTCGACCGCAAACCAGAGCCGACAGAGATGAAATACTGGATTGTAAGCCGTACCCAGGAGCAAATGTAGACTCAGGTCATAATTTAGTAATGATGAAGAGTAGACTGAAGTTTAAGATAATCGTCCGGAAGAATCAGTGTGGAAGGAGGTGGGGTATTGAAGTGCTGAGGGACTATGTGACGCGTTTGAAGTTCGCTAAGGAAGTGGATACTGCGATAATAAAGAGCACAGTACGCAGTTCAGCTGAAGAAAAGTGGACGTATCTGAAAGGGGGAATCACAGATGTTGGACAGTCAGACATAGGTTCAAGGAAGAAAAGTGAAATAGAGGTTTAATTTCAGAAAGCACTGTAGTATTGTTTGGTTGCATATGAAAAGATCACTTCAGCGTATAACACATTTGTCACTGAAATTACTTGTACCGACATCATAACTGATTATATGTGCACTAATAACAAAGACAAAACATACCGACACCAGCTATACAACACAAAAGACAAGAACATGGGTGACAATAAAGTGCACAAATAAAGTTGCATACGTTGTTATGAAACAGGCCAATCAAATTTAATCAACTCCACACATGAGAGAAATAAATTACAAGGACTAGCTGTATACCAATTTTCAGGCCACTAAAGATGCGACACTAAATGAAATCGAAAGGTGTGCAGCAAAACAAAAATTATTTTATTCAGTTCCGCACTGACAGACATAATTTAAAAATCATTAATATAATGTTGGAAGCAACTGAAGCAGGCAAACGAATGACCCTAAAAATATTTTCATATTTGCTTGTAGTTTTGAGACTTTCTGCACGTGAATCATTCTCAAGACAATTATAGCTTATTTGAAATCATACACTTTTGAAAATGAAAAGGGTCATTATAAACCTTCACCAGCTTTTGACGAATTTTCATTTGTTATAAATCGTTCAAAACAAGGAATAGAATGATTGCATCGTAATCCAGTTTTTATCCGATTTAATGAAACACATATAGCAAAAATACTTCATGAAACTATTAAATGCAACTAAACCCAAAAATCACATTTCTCACTTATTATTTGGCAACATGCACCTACATAACTTAAACAATATTTTCGTTATTGTTGCTGTCTCTGTGTCAGGTCAGGTTAGGAAACTGAACAGAAGCCGGCGCTTCAGTCCGGAACCGCACGACTGTTACGGTCGCAGGTTCGAATCCTGCCTCGGGCATGGATGTGTGTGATGTCCTTAGGTTAGTCAGGTTTAAGTAGTTCTAAGTCTAGGGGACTGATGACCTCAGATGTTAAGTCCCATAGTGCTCAGAGCTATTTGAAACATCTGAAACTGAACAGAGAAGTTATTGCAGGATTATTGACAGTGCAGGTTTCAAGTCGGTAGATCAAATATACATAACGGAATCGCATATTATCACTTCATCTTACATTTGATATTGGAGCATACTGAGTTCGACAGGTATACGATTGGCAACTGACATGTCAATCTACCGACGTGCTAGAAAGCATCTATTGGAGCATTTTGATGGTAATTTATGTGAGAGAGGAAGGAAGAGAAAATTCTTCGTATGAACCAGTAATAATTGAGGGGACTGATGGAATAGGATGACCAATGGAACTACTACAACTGACTGTGCAATCTTGGAACTGAATTTATGGATATAGCCAAGACAGTACATAGAGTTGGAGAGGTCTTCCCATGAAGTAGCTTTGTGGTTGGAAATACCAAAAAATTTAACCACGAATCCAAGAATCGTGTTTTGAAGTTCCGTCAGTAGATAGTCAATGGGTTTAATTTCGAAGGCCAAAATGTACATTAATTATTGTATATTGAGGGAACATGATAATTCCCTTGTGGCGGAGAGATTAGCTGTCAGTCAAGCTCCTTTAACTTCTACGACGATGATGACCCAAAAAGTGTTGAGTGCAAGTGGTTTTGGCAGACGAACGGTGCGTCACTTATGAACGAGCGACTGGACACAACTCTAGTCCCACTGAAATAAAGCAAGATGCTAACTGCCAATGATGTTGCTAATATGTGTCCTGCCACGCTTCAGGGAAAGGAAATGTGGCCAGAACACCAAATCACATAAAATTCTGGTCATTAGTGACAGGCGACAACTCTACCTGCACAGGGATGGGGGAAGAAATCAACCTGATCTTTAGTAAGAAATCATACTGGAATTCGAACCCAAGCAGAGACGTAAATACGATGGCTGAAAGAAGAATTAGAACTTTACTCCTTACGAAAAAGAGTTCATTGGCCCAACCGTTATGGATTCTCACTAAGTCTAAGAATTAATGGTTTCATGGCTTTTTATATTTATTTATACATATACTTGTTTAATAGTAAATACATTGTTTAAAAATACTCTTTAAAATAATCGATAATTGTTTTGAGAGGGTTGACATGTACGAGAAACTTGAAGGAAATGACGTTGTAAATATGCAAAGAAAGTTTTTCTGAAAAAGCAGTCTGAATAACATTTCTCAAAAGTTTCTGAGTGATCCTCCTAGTATATTATTAGTCATCCGTAATGAATAATGAGGTATAATGAAGTGTAACACATAACCATTAAATCACTCGATAGTGAGATGTCAGGAAAAACAATCAGCATTACTGGGAAATTCCTCCCGTGTTATCAGTAACATCGCGACACGTTGAGGATTCTACACGATGCACTCTTCACCAGCCATAAGCTCAACTATTGGCAACATGGCTCCATCTAGCTATGGCGACCTAGTAACACCTTACTGAGTGACGCTCATTTCGTATAGTTGTCTTCTGTACTTGCTGACAGTTGTTGATCATTATAACATCACTCCACTGGTGAATAGTACCTGCTGTAATTCGTTGCTGGCTCTGATATGTTGTAATTTCTCTCGCGCCCAATCTAAAAAGTGGCACAGTGGTGAGACATGAGTTCGTATTCGGGAGGATGGAGGTTCAAATCCTCGTCCAATCATTTTGATTTAGGATTCCCATGACTTCCCCAACCACTGAAAGAAAATGCTGGGACGGTGTCTTTGAAAGAGAGTGGCCCATTTCCTTCTACAACCAGAGTTTTCACTCCGCTTCTAATGACTTCGTGGTGGACAGGACGTTTAACCGAATCTTCGTCCCTTTTTTCCTTCAGAAGGGATTTCGGATGGGTTCAACCACATCGTATGTTGGTTTTGAATCGTGACGTAATGATATGTTGCATGTATCGTCATACATTTCAAACGGAGTTAGAGATCTACATCTACATGACTACTCTGCAATTCACATTTAAGTGCTTGGCAGAGGGTTCATCGAACCACAATCATACTATCTCTCTACTATTCCACTCCCGAACAGCGAGCGGGAAAAACGAACACCTAAACCTTTCTGTTCGAGCTCTGATTTCTCTTATTTTATTTTGATGATCATTCCTACCTATGTAGGTTGGGCTCAACAAAATATTTTCGCATTCGGAAGAGAAAGTTGGTGACTGAAATTTCGTAAAAAGGTCTCGCCGCGACGAAAAACGTCTATGCTGTAATGACTTCCATCCCAACTCGTGTATCATATCTGCCACACTCTCTCCCCTATAACGCGATAATACAAAACGAGCTGCCCTTTTTTGCACCCTTTCGATGTCCTCCGTCAATCCCACCTGGTAAGGATCCCACACCGCGCAGCAATATTCTAACAGAGGACGAACGAGTGTAGTGTAAGCTGTCTCTTTAGTGGACTTGTTGCATCTTCTAAGTGTCCTGCCAATGAAACGCAACCTTTGGCTCGCCTTCCTGACAATATTATCTATGTGGTCCTTCCAACTGAAGTTGTTCGTAATTTTAACACCCAGGTACTTAGTTGAATTGACAGCCTTGAGAATTTTACTATTTATCGAGTAATCGAATTCCAACGGATTTCTTTTGGAACTCATGTGGATCATCTCACACTTTTCGTTATTTAGCGTCAACTGCCACCTGACACACCATACAGCAATCTTTTCTAAATCGCTTTGCAGCTGATACTGGTCTTCGGATGACCTTACTAGACGGTAAATTACAGCATCATCTGCGAACAGTCTAAGAGAACTGCTCAGATTGTCACCCAGGTCATTTATATAGATCAGGAACAGTAGAGGTCCCAGGACGCTTCCCTGGGGAACACCTGATATCACTTCAGTTTTACTCGACGATTTGCCGTCTATTACTACGAACTGCGACCTTCCTGACAGGAAATCACGAATCCAGTCGCACAACTGAGACGATACCCCATAGCTCCGCAGCTTGATTAGAAGTCGCTTATGAGGAACGGTGTCAAAAGCTTTCTGGAAATCTAGAAATACGGAATCAACTTGAGATCCCCTGTCGATAGCGGCCATTACTTCGTGCGAATAAAGAGCTAGCTGCGTTGCACAAGAGCGATGTTTTCTGAAGCCATGCTGATTACGTGTCAATAGATCGTTCCCTTCGAGGTGATTCATAATGTTTGAATACAGTATATGCTCCAAAACCCTACTGCAAACCGACGTCAATGATAAGGGTCTGTAGTTAAATGGATTACTCCTACTAACCTTCTTGAACACTGGTGCGACCTGCGCAATTTTCCAATCTGTAGGTACAGATCTATCGGTGAGCGAGCGGTTGTATATGAGTGCTAAGTAGTATCAGCGTAATCTGAAAGGAACCTAATCGGTATACAATCTGGACCTGAAGACTTGCCCATATCAAGCGATTTGAGTTGCTTCGCAACCCCTAAGGTATCTACTTCTAAGAAACTCATGCTAGCAGATGTTCGTGATTCAAATTCTGGAATATTCCATTCGTCTTCCCTGGTGAAGGAATTTCGGAAAACTGCGTTCAATAACTCCGCTTTAGCGGCACAGTCGTCGATAACAGTACCATCGGCACTGCGCAGCGAAGGTATTGACTGCGTCTTGCCGCTTGTGTACTTTACATACGACCAGAATTTCTTCGGATTTTCTACCAAATGAACACTGACATTATTTATTTTGCTTTCGATGTTCTTTTTTGGGAAGTATGTTGCGGTAAAATGTTGCTCTATGGTGTAGCCTGAGAACTAGATTAGATGTCACGTTGGGACGTGACAGTTCGGTTGTGAACTAGCGAAACCAATGCTTTGATGCCATGATAGTAACTTTAATTCGTACAATGGCTCATTATTTGCACGTGTTGGCATCTTGATGTTGTAATGTGTCAAAACAGGCGGGTGGTATCAACGGGTTCAATATTTCCAAAAGTTTCTTTATTCACATCCATTTTTAACTTTTCTAAGGGGAGTGTATTTTGTATTACGTTTTAGTGTAGGTGACTGGTAAAAGTATGTGGTGTGCAATTTCGTATTTCTGTTGTTGTTGATGATGAGGACGAAAGCGAAGAGAGAAGGTGAAACTCGGTGCTGGCACACAGCCTTCTACTCACGAACAGCCGCCGAACTTGACACTTCCATCCAAAGGCCTGATTATCATCGGCATTGCCACATGCCATCACTCCCTGAGGCTTGGAAATTAATCCAGGACACGGTGGCAAGTCTGTCGGTAAGGAATGTCACACAGACACCTGTCATTGCATTGCCCGACAACTGCTGGCGTTGGAAACTTCCCTGCCACCAGGTTTTGAGTCGGCTACCGCCGAGATGAGAGCTCAGACGGCTACTCTGTTGGAAATGAGATACATACAGTAAATATAGAGTCAGTGAAGTTTATTTTGTAACACAAGAAGCCATATGGACGAAGGAGATGCTGACGCAGCAGAACCGTGTATTCTGCGAAGCTGGCGGCTACTGGAGCCGAACGCCTCGCTGCCTGAGCAGATCCCCGAGACCTCGGAAGCCACGCACGCCGACTTTGGTACCAGCGACCTGGCAGGCGAACTTCAGGCTCTGCTCCAGCGGCCGACCCCTGGCCAGGGCCAGCATAAGACCCGCACAGAACGTGTCCCCCGCCCCCAACGTGTCCACCACGCGCTCCGGAGGGAAGGCGGGCGAGTAGAACACGCCCTCAGGACCTCGGGCAGCCGCTCCTTCTTCCGCCCACGGCACCACCAGCGTCGCCCTGCAAAGTAGCACTCCTGTCAATAAAGCACTCTGAGACTACATCTACATCTATACCTCCTTTTTTTTCTTTCTTTTGCTACAGCCTTTATTCCGCATCGGGCGCAGGGTCGGCAGGGTTAAGTAGGGATTTTGCATGGTTAATTTTAAGGGGTGGCCGGATACCCTCCCTGCCGCCAACCCATCCCCTCCGGGACGGAATGAGTGTACCCCAGCTGCCTGCGTCTAGTATTCACCTAGCAGGATGTGGAAAACACATCTACATCTATACTAACCACTGGTTATAATTCCCTTTCCAACACATTATAACACAGAAACTAATAACTGTGCGAGTATCAAACTTGGTAGCATTAATACCCAGAGTATTGGGTGCATAATTTCCATGCATCACAGCGCTACCGTCCAGTTCTAGCTATGGCCACCAGGTGCCGTCATCAGTCATCGTGATTCATAGCGTCACCTGACCAGTCGCAGCGCACTGGCTGACATGGCAACATGAACTTGGACAAAAGGAGCAAGGCATTATTGGCGAAGCTCACTTTGAGAATATAGCCGGCTGAAAGGATTACGAAAGGGTCCTCGTTCTCCACCTGCTGTGCTGAGCATTATGAAGAAGTTCGAATCGACTGGAAAACTGGGCATCCCTCCGGGAAGAGACCGCCGACCGGTCGCACCAGAGGTAGTTGATGAAATCGCTGTTGCTACGGCAGACAACGCTGCGCGCAGTTCCCGATCGTCAGGCAGTGCGCGTGCCGTGTCACGATAGTTGAACATCCAGTGGTCCAATGTGCGGAAGGTGCTTCGAACCATTCTCAGCCGGCTGGAGTGGCCGTGCGGTTCTAAGCGCTACAGTCTGGAAACGAGCGACCGCTACGGTCGCAGGTTCGAATCCTGTCTCGGGCATGGATGTGTGTGATGTCTTTAGGTTAGTTAGGTTGAATTAGTTCTAATTTCTAAGCGACTGATGACCTCAGAAGTTAAGTCGCATAGTGCTCAGAGCCATTTGAACCATTTTTGAACCATTCTCAAATGATATCCGTAAAAAATCCACATCGTACAGCAGTTTGCACCACAGGACGCACAACTACGTGTTGACTTCGCCCTCCACTTTCTCACAACGCGAGGGCTGGCCCTGGATCATCCTATGGACAGACGACGCTCATTTTTCTTTGACGGGTGAGGCGAACACACAGAGTTGCCGAGTGTTGTGATCTTCAATTCCTGTTTCAGTGCATTAAGTTCCTCTGTTCGGTGAACGTGACACCGTATGGCATGGCTTCGCGGCTACGTTCATCACTGGCCCATTCTTTTTTGAACAGGTTGGCGCTCAAGGACCAAAAACGTGCAGTGTGACTGGCCAGAGTTACTGCGATATGTTTCACAAGCGTGTCATACCCGCCCTACAGGAGAGAGACGCATTGAACTCAACGGCTTTCATGCAAGATGGGGCCCCTCCGCATATCGCTCGTGAAGTTCACCTGCTTCTCCGAAATACATTTGGAAACAAACGAATTATCAGCCGACCGTTTCCAAATGCTTAGCCGGCACGATCACATGATATCACTCCCTGTGATTTCTGGTTGTGGGCTGCCTGAGGGACAGGGTTTACAAGGGGAACATCCGCACATGTGCTGAAGCACAGCATATCAATAGGAGTAGACAGCATACCCACGGACCCGCTTCGTTCTGCTGTGCAAATTGTAACCCTGCGTTTTCAAATCCTTCTGGACACTGATGGACGCCTTATTACGCCCCTTTTGTAGCAGCAATGGTATCGGTATGTAATGGTACCATAGCAACACATTAAAAGTGTTTCAGCTGAATTGGTTCTGCATTATTTCTCTTCCCTATTTCCTTGATATTACTGCTACCAAGTCTGGTACTCGTACGGTAATTAGTTTTCGTGTTATAACATGTTAAACAGTGAAAGTCCATCTACCGGGTGATTTCGTTAAATGAGGACAAACTACAGGAAACGATGCTTGAAAGCATAAGAAGCAAAAAGATCATATGGAAGTGTAGCTGGAAATTAATTCCATCCTGTTGAAGGTGGAGATATATAAGATCTTTGGCAGTTACGCCGTCATCAGCACCATGAAATACGTCGGTGCGATCTTTGACTCAGCCGTTCACGACAGCAGCTGTTTATTTAAGTTCGCTGATGTTTCTGTCGAAATTAGTCTAGAAATTGACCACAAAGGGCAGCACCGGTCAAGGGGCAGGTCAGTGCATACTCTTTTTTATGAAACAAGTCCAATTTTCGAGCGATGGTGGGCTCGCAAGCTATACTCGGGTGCGGTCTTTGAATCACAATAATGTGCTCTCCAAATGTTAATAACGCAAACTAACGTATGTGATTGAGAAAGAAAGAAATAACATTACGAATATGATTTGTTGGAAGAAAACAGTGAAATCAGATGCTCCCGCGGACATTTCACGGCAATTCACCATTAGACCAATGCATCATTCGTTTTGACGAACACATCAAAATTGTCTGATGATGAAAAATATAATTTCGTAACCGGTAACAGTACTTTCTGAATAAAGTAACCTAAAATCAAGTTGTGTTTGCGTGCTGTACACTGTCAACAATTTATTTCCTATAACAGCCACGGTCTCCAACCGTGTCTTCATTTGACAAAATGTCATTATCACTCTTTACTTGCTGCTCGATTTGACGAAAGATTGCTGTGAAATCTCTAAAAGATGCAGATTTAAAAGGTCCGAATAGTGTCAGTATATGATGCTAAGATTTGCGTTACCAATTTTTGCAATGATGAAGTATAAAAACCTTAAAAATTAATATATGATCAAACACAATATAAAATTAATTCCATTGTCACTCATTACAGCACCTAAGCAATGTTAAGAACGAGCCTTAACCCTCCCGCCTTCACACTGACACCTAAATTTACGTAAACAATGGTAATGGACACAGCTTAAAATTTTTTACTTGCTTAAGTAACTATTCGCGTTTGCCTGACTAGCAACAACGTTTGGAACGCATTTGCGCTGAGGAACATATTCAGAATCTTTGTCTTAATAGCATTTGCCCACGTCATCTCGCATTTGTACGAAACGCCCCTATAAAGCGTTTACCTGTCACAAGCACACACATGTTATTACTAGTTGCAGCCATGTTTTGGCACGTACCAGTATTTACACGTGACAATCCTGAGAAAGTTACCATTAGTGAGAATCTGAAATCAGAAATCGAGATGTCATTTCTCGATTGTCATGGAATTGTCAACTAACACGAATAAGGCAGACCACACATGATGTTTTACATGCAATAACTCTGTTTCTCATCAACTGTCACTTATCAATGTTTACACACGAAGTCATCATGCATGTCTATATAAGTTTACTAATTGCTCGGGGCGTGAGAAAGGTTCATTGGAATTGTCTGTTGTTGAGTTAGATTAGTTTATATTGTGACTATAACTAGGTCGACCTAGATTACACCTGTCATCAGGAATTTTATCGACATTCATCTGGAGTAATTTGGGAAACCATAGCAAATACAAATCAAGATGACTGAATCAAGTAAAAATCCTAACTTCCCCTCATTTTATCAGGTTCGTGCATAATTTGTAGCGATTTTGTTTTCGATGTTGATATTCCGGTTGCTAAGGATTTATATATCGATTGTCTTTTTTTATTCGTACTTCACTGTTGTTGTTTGAGTTTACATAATGTCATTATGTTAACTGAGATAATGAGAGAAGCTGTGGGCGACAGAAAATGGGGTGCCAAGTGGAAATATTGGAACATTTCCGAGATATTCTTCAGTTCAATAGAGGGATGACAGCAGCGGAAGCAGCCATATGCATTTGTGTCTTGTATGAGGATAATGCCATTGCACAGAGCACGGCAAGCAAATAGTTTTCTCGTTTGAAGGAGTATCGTTTTGACATTACTGACTCTTGACGTTCAGGAAAACCTTCAGGGTTGATGAAGACCGTTTCAACAGATTCATTCTCAATGATCCATGTAAGTGTGCTCAAGGGACCGGCAAAAGTGATGAACTGTGATCATTCCACCGTTGTGCGACACTTGCATGAGATGGAGAAGGTTCAAAAATGGGGTGTCTGGGCATGCTCTAAGCCAAAATCACAATATTATGTGGGTTTCCATATAAGCACCTCTGCTTGCTCGTCATCAATTGGTTCGTGAACAACACCGACTGTTCTTATCCTGTGTCGTTGCTAGTCCTTAAGCCACCGTAAGGAAAAGAAAGGAATGGTTGAGCCCAAACAAACCAGCGACTCCCCGTACAAACAAGTGCCCACGTCCACAAAAGACAATGTTATGCATCTGGTGAAAGAGATGTACTACGAATTTCTTCCCCGAGGCGTTATCATCACTGATGGCATTTACAGGCAATTGGAGAGTGTTGCAGACGCAATCCAAGAACAACGACCAGGAAGAGTGCGAGAAATGCTGATCCACGATGACGCTGCTCGCGTTCTGCTAGACTAACAAAAAAGACAATACAGGAGTTAGGTCGGGAATTCATTCCGCAGCTACCTCATTCACCTGATCTTATGCCATCAGATTTTCACCTTTTCCGCTCTCCGTCGAACAACCTTCACGGAACTTCCTTTCCGGATGAAAATGCTCTCCAAACAAGGTTCGACGGGTTCTTTGCCTCGAAGCCACGTGATTTCTACAATCGCGGAGTCAAAAAGGCACCGCAGCGTTGTTAGACTGTTGTAAATATTGAAATAGAATATATTTTTGATCAGTATAGCCATTATGTGTATCTGTTGGTTTATTAAACATGTGGAACCTATGCACTAACCCAGTAGCAATAATCACAGCTTAATGATCCGCAGACATTTGTTGTTGTTGTTGTGTTCTTCAGTCCTGAAACTGGTTTGATCTTCATCTCCTAGTACCTACTGCAACCTACATCCTTCTGAATCTGCTTAGTGTATTCATCTCTTGGTCTCTCTCTACGATTTTTACCCTCCACGCTGCCCTCCAATACTAAATTGGTGATCCCTTGATGTCTCTGAACATGTCCTACCAACCAATCCCTTCTTCTGGTCAAGTTGCGCCACAAACTTCTCTTCTCCCCAATCCTGTTCAATACTTCCTCATTCGTTACGTGATCTACCCATCTAATCTTCAGCATTCTTCTGTAGCACCACATTTCGAAAGCTTCTATTCTCTTCTTGTCCAAACTATTTATCGTCCATGTTTCACTTCCATACATGGCTACACTCCATACAAATACTTTCAGAAATGACTTCCTGACACTTAAATCTATACTCGATGTTAACAAAATTTCTCTTCTTCAGAAACGCTTTCCTTACCATTGCCAGTCTACATTTTATATCCTCTCTACTTCGACCATCATCAGTTATTTTACTTCCTAAATAGCAAAACTCCTTTACTACTTTAAGTGTCTCATTTCCTAATCTAATTCCCTCAGCATCACCCGACTTAATTCGACTACATTCCATTATCCTCGTTTTGCTTTTGTTGATGTTCATCTTATATCCTCCTTTCAAGACAGTATCCATTCCATTCAACTGCTCTTCCAAGTCCTTTGCCGTCTCTGACAGAATTACGATGTCATCGGCGAACCTCAACATCTTGATTTCTTCTCCATGGATTTTAATACCTACTCCGAATTTTTCTTTTGTTTCCTTCACTGCTTGCTCAATATACAGATTGAATAACATCGGGGAGAGACTACAACCCTGTCTCACCCCCTTCCCAACCACTGCTTCCCTTGCATGTCCCTCGACTCTTATAACTGCCATCTGGTTTCTGTACAAATTGTAAATAGCCTTTCCCTCCCTGTATTTTACCCCTGCTACCTTCAGAATTTGAAAGAGAGTATTCCAATCAACATTGTCAAAAGCTTTCTCTAAATCTACAAATGCTAGAAACGTAGGTTTGCCCTTCCTGAATCTAGCTTCTAAGATAAGTCGTAAGGTCAGTATTGCCTCACGTCTTCCAACATTTCTACGGAATCCAAACTGATCTTCCCCGAGGTTGGCTTCTACTAGTTTTTCCATTCGTCTGTAAAGAATTCGCGTTAGTATTTTGCAGCTGTGACTTATTAAACTGATAGTTCGGTAATTTTCACATCTGTCAGCACCTGCTTTCTTTGGGATTGGAATTATTATATTCTTCTTGAAGTCTGAGGGTATTTCGCCTGTCTCATACATCTTGCTCACCAGATGGTAGACTTTTGTCAGGACTGGCTCTCCCAAGGACGTCAGTAGTTCCAATGGAATGTTGTCTACTCCGGGGGCCTTGTTTCAACTCAGGTCTTTCAGTGCTCTGTCAAACTCTTCACGCAGTATCGTATTTCCCATTTCATCTTCATCTACATCCTCTTCCATTTCCATAATATTGTCCTCAAGTACATCGCCCTTGTATAGACCCTCTATATACTCCTTCCACCTTTCTGCTTTCCCTTCTTTGCTTAGAACTGGGTTTCCATCTGAGCTCTTGATGTTCATACAGTGGTTCTCTTATCTACAAAGGTCTCTTTAATTTTCCTGTAGGCAGTATCTATCTTACCCCTAGTGAGATGTGCCTCTACATCCTTACATTTGTCCTCTAGCCATCCCTGCTTAGCCATTTTGCACTTCCTGTTTACCTCATTTTTGAGACGTCTGTATTCCTTTTTGCCTGCTTCATTTACTGCATTTTTATATTTTCTCCTTTCATCAATTAAATTCAATATTTCTTCTGTTACCCAAGGATTTCTACTAGCCCTCTTCGTTTACCTACTTGATCCTCTGCTGCCTTCACTACTTCATCCCTCAAAGCTACCCATTCTTCTTCCACCGTATTTCTTTCCCCCATTCCTGTCAATTGCTCCCTTATGCTCTCCCTGAAACTCTGTACAACCTCTGGTTCTTTTAGTTTATCCAGGTCCCATCTCCTTAAATTCCCACCTTTTTGCAGTTTCTTCAGTTTTAATCTACAGGTCATAACCAATAGATTGTGGTCAGAGTCCACATCTGCCCCTGGAAATGTCTTACAATTTGAAACCTGGTTCCTAAATCTCTGTCTTACCATTATATAATCTATCTGAAACCTGTCAGTATCTCCAGGCTTCTTCCATGTATACAGCCTTCTTTTATGATTCTTGAACCAAGTGTTAGCTATGATTCAGTTGTGCTCTGTGAAAAATTCTACCAGGCGGCATCCTCTTTCATTTCTTTGCCCCAGTCCATATTCACCTACTGCGTTTCCTTCTCTCCCTTTTCCTACTACCGAATTCCAGTCACCCATGACTATTAAATTTTCGTCACCCTTCACTATCTGAATAGTTTCTTTTATTTGATCATACATTTCTTCAATTTCTTCGTCATCTGCAGAGCTAGTTGGCAAATAAACTTGTACTACTGTAGTAGGTGTGGGCTTCGTATCTATCTTGGCTACAATAATGCGTTCACTATGCTGTTTGTAGTAGCTTACCCGCATTCCTATTTTCCTATTCATTATTAAACCTACTCCTGCATTACCCCTATTTGATTTTGTGTTTATAACCCTGTAGTCACCTGACCAAAAGTCTTGTTCCTCCTGCCACCGAACTTCACTAATTCCCGCTATATCTAACATTAACCTATCCATTTCCCTTTTTAAATTTTCTAACCTACCTGCCCGATTAAGGGATCTGACATTCCACGCTCCGATTCTTAGAACGCCAGGTTTCTTTCTCCTGATAACGACATCCTCTTGAGTAGTCCCCGCCCGGAGATCCGAATGGGGGACTATTTTACCTCCATTATATTTTACCCAAGAGGACGCCATCATCATTTAATCATACAGTAAAGCTGCATGCCCTCGGGAAAAATTACGGCCGTAGTTTCCCCTTGCTTTCAGGCGTTCGCAGTACCAGCACAGCAAGGCCGTTTTGGTTATTGTTACAAGGCCAGATCAGTCAATCATCCAGACTGTTGCCCCTGCAACTACTGAAAAGGCTGCTGCCCCTCTTCAGGAACCACACGTTTGTCAGGCCTTTCAACAGATACCCCTCCGTTGTGGTTGCACCTACGGTACGGCTATCTGTATCTCTGAGGCACGCAAGCCTCCCCACCAACGGCAAGGTCCATGATTCATGGGGGGGGGGGGGGGGGGGGGACGTAGACATTTATATATGGAATATAAGGAATACGTCGGATGAAACGCCTCAAACTGGCCTCTATTATGCAGTTTATTACGAAGGGCTTGCAGTTTTTACTAAAGCCTGTTTGACACTATCTTTAGCAGGATAATTTATATTAGTTCTGAACACCCTCAGCGTATGGATCGTTTCTCTGTATAGTGTTCGCTTAATAGATGTAGTACTTATTACTAACAATGAAACTCTTTAGGGACTAGGTGTAATGCAACAGTGATCAATGTGAGGATCGTGAATTAACAAAATGAATGACCCAAATCACTAAAACTATGTGAAATACAGTTCTCCATGAGAGCGGGACAGGAATGAGAAAAATCTGAACACTGAAGACTTGAAGCATTTCCAGTTCAGTTTTCAGATGGATGCTAAAAATAAAGAACACCTGCGAAAATGTATATCCTTGACTTGAAACTTCCTGGTAGATTAAAATTGTGTGCCAGATCGAGATTCGAACTCGGTCCCGAATTCCAGTCTCGATCTGACACTCAGTTTTAATCTGCCAGGAAGTTTCATGTCAACTCACGCTCCGCTGCACAGTGAAAAAATCATTCTGTATCCTTGACTTGCTTCCAAATCTACAGAGGCGTCTCCGTGAGATTTTTTAAACGCGGTTTACAAGTATGTAATGTTTTTTCATGCAACATTGTCAACATTCGCCCAATATTGTCTAAGGAACAAAAGAAAATTGTTTCGCAAGGTAGGGAATGGAATTTGATATCCGCTTTGAGAAATGATCATTCGCTTCATGTGCAACAGTACCTTCTTTTTTTTTTTTAAGGAAACTGCTGCAATATCTTACCCAGGTTTCAGATGTCCATAAAGACCATCCAGCGCCTCAGGCATTGAGTTGTATCCGTGAACCCTAGCGAAGTCTTTGCTGACGACGACGAAATCAGCAAGTGGCATGACCTCCAGGCACCGATCATCGTTGTTCTCTACTTCCAGAGACACTGGAACTGGACTGTGTTTTCCAGAAGCCGCACGTTTCGAATTCCATTCAGTAATCCTTTGTACTATTTGCTTCAGCTGGTCATTTTTCCGCATCTGAACAGACATAACGGACAGGTGTAATTACGTCTAGGAGAAAATACAGTACACATGGATTGGATGACACGGTACAGAATCAACGAAATTTCACATAAAAGCAAAGTTAATAAATAGTACCAGGCGATATTATATAACATGCTTGGCCCAAACAGCAACAACAAATATAGATCTTTATCGAATTATTTTGAGAACATACCTCTACGTGAATCCAAGAATACTGTGACAAATCTATGTTTAGAAAAGCTTCGTACGAAACCTCCGGCCAGTCCTCTGTGTAGTACAGGAATGTTCGCGATCCACTTCCTTCATTAACGATGGATATTGCTATTGGTATTTCACAGCCTTCAATTAATTCACACTGACTCACGTTGACGCCAAACGACTCCAGTTCTTCTTTAATAAGGCTGTGCGAAGAACAGCAAGAATAAATATCCAGTAAAATTACATGTCTTTGTGATAAAAAGTAATAGGGCACCTTTATCATCGAAAATGCTACAAAGTTTGTAATCGGAAGTAAGGCCACGTTATTCTGTAAGATCCAGAATTCATAGATGTGAATTGGTTACCATGACTTAGACCACTTACAGACTATCGGCCATAAATAAACTTGTTGCAGTATATTTCCCGTTTTGATCTTTAGAAGCTGTCACCGTGTAGCGTATTCCAGTTTGAAATCTTTTTAAGTTTATGTAAGCATAAAACTTTGAAAAAGCATATATATATATATATATATATATATATATATATATATATATATATATATATATATATATATATGCCGGCTGCGGTGGTCTCGCGGTTTTAGGCGCGCAGTCTGGAACCGTGCGACTGCTACGGTCGCAGGTTCGAATCCTGCCTCGGGCATGGATGTGTGTGATGTTCTTAGGTTAGTTAGGTTTAAGTAGTTCTAAGTTCTAGGGCACTGATGATCTCAGAAGTTAAGTTCCATAGTGCTCAGAACCATTTGAACCTTTTGAACAACTACTTAAAGTGGTAGTTTCCGGTATTATGGCTCCGAAGAGAAGTTAAGCCATTGTTAGCTTAATTACAAAATTGAAACTATTATTTTCTTGTCGAAAATGGGTAAAATTTTAATTTCTCTGAGACCAATAATTTTTTTTTCATCAGTTGAGGAAGCAGTGGTTGGAAACGAGGCATAACACCCAGTTTGAACTACAAGTCACTGCTGAGAGATGCGTCGCAGTTGTTCACACATTGGACTTGTATTCAGGACGACCAAGGTTTAAATCTCACCTGATTATACAGGGTGTCCTAGAATTGATGCGACAAAGTTCACTGCGTCTTGAGGAAGGAGGGTAAGAACCCGTGTCTGGAAACGTCATCCAACAACGCTACAGAGCGTCGAAGTTACAGGCGCTGGATCCTGCCACGGGGCCACCCCTTCGGCGACAAACGTGACTTTGTAGGCTGAAGCACCGACGGCGAAACATTTCGCTATATTGTTTGTTAATCAGTGACCGCGACTGATCGTTATCATGTGCAGAAGATGGAGCTGGCTGCTGCATACAAAGGCCTTGTCTCCTATGAATGCGATGTCCTGTTGTCCCACTGCATAACGGTTTCGGACGTGGGTTTTGATCTGGAACGCTCTAAAACCTTCAGTGTTTTTCGGTGAATAGGAGAGAAGCATACTGCAGATGGAAATCTGTATACAAACCCGTCATCCACCAAGGCAACAGAGCATCGCATTCACAGGAGACAAAGCCTTCCTACACTGGCGATCGTGGCAACTTGGTGCGACACTGAACAACAAACAACGTTGCGAGGTGCTCTGCCTACGGTCCTTCAGCTTGCAAAGTCACGTTTATTGCCGAAGAGGTGGCCCAGTGACTGGAGCTGGCGTCTTTAACTTCGTCGTCGAATGAGTTTCCCGACACGAGTTGCTATCTTCGATTGGTTCCTAAAGACACGCTCTAACAGGCCTCGAAATTGTCGCAACATTTTTAGAACCCTGTACAGATTTATGTTTTACGTGGTTTTCATAAACAAGATAAATGTCAAGTTGGTTCCTTTGAAAAGGAAGTGGCGTATTTCTGTGCCTATCCTTCCTCATTTCGAACTTTGACCCACCACTAATCGATGGGCCATTAAACCTTAATCCTGTTTTCTTGCTTTAGAAGTCACAGTGAGGTTCTCCACTTGTCGTCTCATATTTTCACTGACCCCTTTTCAGATTGTGATTTATGGGTACATTACGCTTGTTTCTGATTTCGCTGATGCAGTGGCGAATTCTGTGACATCGATGTAGGGGCCCACCGTGCGACGATTTTGTGTCCGTTTGGTGCTATGAAATTAAGGAGACGAGGTGTGTGATGGATTATTAATACGGCTATATAAAGTCCAGGGGACAATCACATGCACATTGTACCACACAATAAATAGTCGGACTGAGTACATCACAAGTTAATTAAATGCAGGCAGGAATGAGGCTGGTGATAAATTAAACAATGTTCACTATTCACATTGACTTTACTTTAAAGCAAATAAACTTTGTCAAGCATTCAGTTCCTGAACTCTTACAGCGACAGAATGAATGCTTTACAAAAATTTGCTAAGAGTGTCGCTCCATGTTAACATTAGACATTAACTCCTAGCAGCTAAACATCGAAAAATAGCACAAGTCCAACACTTGCTGTAGAAATCAAAGACCAAGCTAACTGGCGAATATTAAAAGTCCAACTCTAGACAACTGGCGAAAATTCCAAGCCCACTGATCTGTTGCCTGATAGTAGCACAAAATTATGACAAGTTCACGGAAATGTCCTCAGAAAAATTCTACGTTCACTTTAACGATGCGACCAACGCACCGCTCATGAAATCATACGTTTTTTTCCTTTCGAGACACAGATTGCAATGCCCTGAGCCCAGATGTCCGCTGCCCTTAAACAGCCTCACCTGTCGTCATCCAAATTTTCAAATACACATTTCTCTCATAACTAGCATAATATGGCACATAATTCTAAACTAGAATTTTACCAGATTTTTGACGGTGCCCTTGGACTTTTCCTGGCTATCTTAGTTTTTAACCCAACCACAGTTTAATCAGTTTGATAGTTTCTATATGCTAATTTGCTAATAATTAATTACAAACATGATGAAACCAACATAGTTATTTAAAACGATAACTTTTTCTTTAATACGTGTATTTTCTTATTTTATAATTGTATTAATTTGATTTTTATTGACTGTGTCCGTGCAATGAATATTCCAGACACTCGTTGCCGCCAAAGTGGAAACCTCCCTCTCGTAACTGTTGTATGGGCTGGGTTCCCACCGTGCCAGCAACACGGTGTCTGGAATTGCGAAAGCCGACACATGCGACCCCGGATATTTGCGGTTTTACCTGCTCCGAAGAGTTGGGTACCCTTGTCTCCTCCACCTCCCACGCCACCCAACCGCTGGAACTCCCATGGACGGTGTCTAGACGGACACACGGTTTTCCCTGCTCCGAGGAGATAACGCCACGCTCATCGAAACACAAGCCCTTATGCTCACTTTGGCTCCGAACTTTCTAGTGTGACCATCAGAAAAATTATTTCAACGACCAAGGGTAGGCATTCTGGTCATTACAGCGGTTGCGTTTATAATGAAGTGAAGGAATTTAAAGAAGGCGGTGTTACGTGGATGTGCTGTGTGCTAACACCAAAAATCGGATCATTGCAAGAGAAGCATGCAATCGAAGGACAAAAAAAGTATTTAACGTATCAGAACAGCTGTGTAAACCACCTGATGATGCACTTCTGGAAATGAAGAAGCAAGTGGGAAGGGAGGAGAAGAGCGCTCGAGAAGAAACTACGCAGCTATCCGAGATGTACGGTGGCTGAAATGGGAAATCTTCATAATAATGGTCATGGATTTTCATCAGCGTGATTCCACACTGAACGGTTGTGCACAGGGAGTGCGTATTTTTATAATGATGGATAGGAATACAGCAATCAGTTGCAATTCCATACAAGAATAATAAAAAAACCAACAAAACTGCGTCTGATTGCTGTATTCCTATGCTTCCTTACAATGGTTATGACTTTGTTACAGTGATACCTAGCTCAGCATCTACGGAGAGAATCTTGTGTCGTCAGCTGCATCAAGCTCAGGGGAACCAACAAGAGCCCAAGAATTCTTATGAAATTGATCTTCTTGAAGGTATTTTTAAAAAGCCAGATGGCAGTAGTTTTTCTTCTAGAAGACGATGGATTAGAGGAGAGAATATTCTTTCTTAGTCGAAACAAAAGAAAAGGTAGCTTAAAAACGTCTTCCCATTTTTTTTAATGGACGGAACATTTAACAGGTGCAGCAGGCAGTTTGCACAGATCTACACCACAGACGCTGTGTTAGAAGGTCCCAGTGATGAAACCAAAATTCTTCCTGCCGTATTTACACTGTTCCCTAATAAGAAGAAAGACACACACGTTCGTCTGATTAAACCAGTGTCCTAGAGAAGTGAATGTCAAGTTTCCACTCAAGTAAAATAAAAGGATGTTATTTCCATATAAAGAAGAGCTTCTGGAGAGAACGTAAATCTCGATCTAACTGAAGATTACCACAAGAACGAAAGTTTTAGACTTCATGTCAGCATCTGTGCACAGATGGGTTAAGATTCAAGAAAGAAGCTGCCAATAACGTAAGACTGTTTCAATATATTAACTAATTCATGGCCAAGTGGTTATAGAATGAGGATATCCCCATTGTAGTGTGGAATTGCTACGAAAAAAGGCAATGAACGACGAACGTTGAAGATTGGCACAACAAAATAAATAATGTTATTGGGAACTCTCACCCTAGAATCACCAATTTAGTGGGGTACTGAAAGAAGGAAGTGGAGCTTAAAAACTGCGTATGCATTCAGTTGGAGATGAATATCGAAGAGAAGAAGGGGAAGAAGAAGTACTCGAAGCTGGACAAGAGGATAAAGAGAACCATAAAAAATTGTAAAGAGACTGGCAACATTAGGTGTAGCTTGAAAGCCTTTGCCCATATTCAAAAACTGGACTAATACACATTAAAAAGTAACCTATGAAGAGCACTGAGTCTTCGCAGATTATTTAGTTAAAGCTATCAAGTATACTGCATTGATATTATCGGCGCTGATATTAAGTTATAGTTATAAAAAAGTGTACCATAATTCTTGCATAAAAACGACGTTGTCTGTATAGGCTGTGTTTTAAACATGCCGAAATGGTAAACGACCATTTATTATTTTGACATTCTGAAACCTGTGCAAAGTGTGAAGGGACTCAGAATTTATTACTTCAAAAAATTAGAGTGTGTCAGACGTTACGACAGTGCAATAAGCGGTGAGATTTAGCTTAACGAAGCCAACATTAAACATCACTTAAATGACCCTTCTGTCATCAGAAATTACAGTTACATCTAAAATTTTTCAACTGCAATTTCCTATTCAGTGACAGTATTTTCTTTCCCTATTTTGTGCTTTATGCCGCAACACGTTATTAATAAATTTTTGTCCGTAAAGGATATCGCATTTTGGTGAGTAAATTAACATGGAGTATGTCTTTGTTCTTTACAACCATTATTTTTTTGGACTGTCAGTCGTAGTAATTAAAATAGTCACAAATTCTGCGTTGAAAATGCTTAGCAAACATTTGCACTCTTTTTACATCGTTCCTTTCCTGTTCCTTCCATGCTGATGGGCTGATTCTGTCGCAGTCAATAAGTGTGGAAAGAAGCTACCGTACAAACGAAGTGAGGATGCGGTTATATTTATGCTGAACTCAAAGCACCCCGTCTTCAGGCCACGAGTGGCCTACCGGGACCATCCGACCGCCGTGTCATCCTCTGTGGAGGATGCGCGTAGGAGGGGCATGGGGTCAGCACACCGCTCTCTCGGTCGTTATGATGGTCTTCTCGACCGAAGCCGCTACTAATCTGTCGAGTAGCTCCGCAAGCGGCATCATGAGGCTGAGTGCACCCCGAAAAATGGCAACAGCGCATGGCGGCCTGGATGGTCACCCATCCAAGTGCCAACCACGCCCGACAGCGGTTAACGTCGGTGATCTCACGGGAACCGGTGTATCCACTGAGCCAAGGCCGTTATATTTATGCTGGAAATAACCAATTACATATTGACATAGTCGAAGGTACTGGTTTCGACTCCCAAAACTTTTAAATATTTCGATTTCCAGATATTGAAAAGAAGCTCTATATTTTGGTAAAATGGAAAGGTAGTTGGAAATATGTTGGTATTAGATGCAACTACTGCAGTATGTTTAAAATCCAGCTGTTCAGAAAGGTATTAATAATTATGATCTGTATTTTCATTTGGAAACCTGATTTCAAGAAGTCAAGATTTGGAAGAAGGACGCTCCTTACGTATTAGCTCTTTCGGGTAAGAAAGCGGACACGAGTACAAGGAAGGACCATTCTTGCCTGAGGGATCGCTGCTCAAACTATATGAATAAGGGGGTGACCACAAACGTCCGGCAAGCCATGCCGACCGCCAATGATCGCTGTCGCAACTGCACGGCAGTCAGTAACACTTGCCAGCAATGCACCTCTCCACCTGCTGCCCTTCTGATAGCTGGGCTGATTCGCAGGCTCTAGGTTCTGCCAGCAGCGGAGTCGAAATCTGCCTCCTGCTTGTGGTCAGTGCCCGAAAGCCTGACCACCACCTCCTGGAGCTTCATGCATCCTTGATACCACGGCGAGCCACCTGCGACCCTGCCCCTCAGCTGTCAAAACAGGTCGCGCGCCCTGCCACACTATCTTTAGACTGTGTTATCTCTCGATTGTCACAGCATATGGCGAAGTCGTTCACTTTGAACTGTTCAGTCACGAATTAAACGCAGTCGGGTGGAAAGAAACTTCTTCAATAGGCAAACACAGTTAATCTCTATTGATAATTCTTTTTATTTTAGTGTATGTTTTAATATTGTACGTAGTAAACTCTCTATCAAGATGTGCACTTTGTATGTGTGTGACTAGTGTGTAGCTTACGAGTTGTAGTGGAAAATTTTGAATTTATACCATTTTCGAACATACTTGATATAATCCATTCTGGGAGCAGCGCTTATGACCGTGACATCGAGCACTGTAAGTCATACAGTGTTCAACAAGATCATCATTGAACTTAGTATCTGTAACTGTATCACCTCATTCGAAGAGAGTTACCAGAAAATAAGCGACGAAAAATAATGACTGATTCTCAGATTAAGGATTTTCTTGCACTTAGTATGATCTTCGTGTTTGGTAACATCAAGGGTATGTAAGAAATGTCAACTTACACTGTCGCTCCTATTATCTATTAAGCTCTACGTCAGTGCGAGGCCTAGCAGGTGAGTGCAAATTCATTGCACGATACAATCGTGAAGTATCAAAAAAAAAGTCCAGTTTGTAACAGACTAGATTGTGGTGACGAAATGTTGGCATTAGCATGTGTTCGAACTTGTAACTGAAGATGTGGCAACATGAAACTATTGGTATACATGTTCGTAGCCGACGTCTGAACAGAGTCATTTTCCAAATTGCTGGCTCTGAGTCATCAAAGACGCTGTAGAAAATGGAATGTGTGTCAACGACTTTAATCGAGACAGAGGTTGCACACTCAGCAATGGGCGCTTTATACCGATAGATTTCATTTGTTTCTTTATTGTTATCTGAGTTCCCGGCAAGGAGTTGGGCTGCCAGAGGATAAAGTTGTTCAAGGTTTTACATTCCTAACGAAAATTTTAACAAATGTAAAGCAGATGAAAGTAAAATCTGTTTTTTATGTGTACACAAATATTTTCAACGTTTAAAACTTTTTACTTGATTTTATACAATCGTTAAAGTTAAATCAGTGATGATAATATCGATGCTGTTATGCTATAATGGTAATGCTGGTGGTACATGAAAATGATCATGTTCATGGTGGAGATGGAATGATGAATATTACAGGGGCTCTGTGAAACTTCAAGAAGCAGCTACCAGCTTTTTTCAGTCATCTGACTGGTTTCATATGCCCGCCACGAATTCCTCTCCTGTGCCAAACGTTTCATCTCAGAGTAGCACTTGCAACCTACGTCCTCAGTTATCTGCTGGATGTGTTCCTATCTCTGTCTTCCTCTACAGTTTTTGCACCCTACAGCTCCCCCTAGTACCATGGAGTAGTTATTCCCTGATGTCTTCACAGGTTCCCTATCATCCTGTCCCTTCTTCTTGCCAGTGTTTTCCAAATGCTTCTCTCTTCGCCTCATTTCTTACTTTATCAGTCCACTTAAAATACAACATAGTTCTGTAGCACGACATCTCAAATGCTTCGATTCTCTTCTATTCCGGATCCATGTTGTTTCACTACCACACAATGTTGTGCTGAAAAAGTACATACTCAGAAATTCCTTCCTAAATTAAGACGTATGTTGGGGATGCTCGTAGACTTCTCTTGGCCGAGAATACCCTCTTTACCAATGATAGTCTACTTTTTATATACACCTTGTTCCGTTCGTCATGGATTATTTTGCTGCCTGGGTAGCAGAATTTCTTGACATCGTCTGCATTGTGATGCTCAATTCTGATGACACGTCTATCGCTGTTCTCATCTCTGCTATTCCTAATTACTTTCTTCTCTCTTCTATTTACTCTCAATCCATATTTTGTTCTCATATTCAACAGATATTCTAACTCTTCTAAACTTTCACTAAAGATAGCAATGTCATCAGCGAAACTTCCTATTGATGTATTTTCACCTTCAATTTTAATCCCACTCTTGAGCCCTTCTTTTATTTCCGTCGTTGGTTCCTCGATGTGTAGATTGAACAGTGGGGGCGAAAGATTTCATCTATGTCTTACGCCCATTTTAATGAGAGCACTTTCTTCTTGGTCTCCCTGTCGCGTTGTTCACTCTTGGTTCTTGTACATATTGTATATCACCTGCCTTTCTCTATAGTTTACTCCACTTTTCTCAGAATTTCGAACATTGTCGATTGCTTTTTCCATGTCCATGTTCCCAAATCCTACGGACGTGTCTTGACTTTTCTACTGTCTTGTTTCCATTATCAACTGCAAAGTCAGAGATGCCTTTCTTTCCTAAAGCCAAACTTATCCTCAGCTAACAGATGTTCTTTTCCATTCTTCTGTATACTATTCTTGTCACAGCAGACGCTGTTAAGCTAATTGTACAACGGTTCTCCCATTTGTCGGCTCTTTCAGTCTTTGGAATTGAATGGATGAACTTTTCCCGAAAGTTTGCTAGTACACATATAAAAAAGTTTTGCATCACCCCGTTTCCCAGAACTCCTGAAGATAGACATTGACTGTGGGTAATGTATCACAGACACAGTCCCTTTGTCTGTTCAGACCCGCCCAGATATATACACAACCACGCATAAGCAGCGCCTATTAGTCAGAGGGGGTCCGACAGCCGATCAGTTCCATTCATTCCACCAGGAACGAGGTACACGGCTCTTGTTGTCTCTAGCTCAAGCATGCCTAGTTGGCCAATACCGCGGTTCGATCGCGTACGCATTGTTACTTTGTGCCAGGAAGGGCTCTAAAGAAGAGACGTGTGCAGGCGTCTCGGAGTGAACCAAAGCAATGTTGTTTGGACATGAAGCAGATACAGAAAGATATATCTCGCTCAGGACGCCCAAGGGCTACTATTGCAGTGCACGACCACTACCTACGGATTATGGCTCGGAGGAACCCTGACAGCAACGCCACCAGCTTGATTAATACTTTTCGTGCAGCCATAGGATGTCGTGTTACGACTCAAACTGTGCGCAATAGACTGCTTGATGCGCAACTTCACTCCCTACGTCCATGGCGAGGTGCATCTTTGCAACCACGATACCATGCAGTGCAGTACAGGTGGGCCCAACAACATGACGAATGGACCACTCTTCACTGATGAGTGTCGCATATGTCTTTCAACCAGACAATCGTCGGAGACGTGTCCACCGAGTGCAGCAAGGTGGAGGTTCCCTGCTGTTTTTGGGTGGCATTATGTGGGGCCGAGGTACGCCGCTGGTGATCATGGAAGGCGTCGTAGCGGCTGTACGATACATGAATGACATCATCCGAACGATAGTGCAGCCATATCGGCAGCATACTGGCGAGGCATTCGTCTTCATGGACAACAATTCGCGCCCCCATCGTGCACATCTTGTGAATGACGTCCTTCAGGATAACAATGTCGCTCAACTAGAGTGGCCAGCATGTTCTCCAGACATGAATTCTATCGAACATGCCTGGGATGGATTGGAAAGGGCTGTTTATGGACGACGTGATCCACCAACCACTCTGAGGGATATAAGCCGAATCGCCGTTGAGGAGTGGGACAATCTGGACCAACAGTGCTTTAATGAACTTGTGGATAGTATGCCACGACGAACACAGACATGCATCAATGCAAGAGGACGTGTTATTGGGCATTAAAGGTACCGGTGTGTACAGCAATGTGGACCACCACCTATGAATGTCTCGCTGTATGGTGGTACAACATGTAATGTGTGGTTTTCATGAGTAATAAAAAGGGCGGAAATGATGTTTATGTTGATCTCTATTCCAATTTTCTGTACAGGTTCCGGAACTCTCGGAACCGAGGTGATGCAAAACTTTTTTTAATGTGTGTATATCGCCAGTCTCATAGATTCTATATAGCAGTGTGATTAGTCTCTTTGCTGCCACTGCCCCCAATGATTTGAGAAATTCTTTTGGAATGTTTGCATCCAATAAATAAGTGGCTCACAAAGTGCTTGTTCGACGGATTCTTGAGTGTTGTTCATCAGTCTGGGACCCTTACCAGGTAGGGCTGCCAGAAGAGGCAGAAAAGATCCAACGAAGATCGGTGAGTTTCGTCATGGGATTGTTTATTTGGTACGAGAGCGTTACAAAGATGTTCAATAAACTCCAGCCGCAGACGCTACAAGAGAGGCGTTATGCTTCAAAGAGAGCTTTAATACTGAAATTTCGAGAAAGTACTTTATGGGAACAGTTAGGCAACATATTGCGCCATCCACATACGTCCCACAAAACGAGCACAACGAGAAAATTAGTGAAATTAGAGCTAATGCAGAAGTTGACATACAATCATTCTTTCCATGCGTCATTCACGAATCAATTTCTGGTTACTATGTTCCAATCTGAGAATTTTTTTATTTTAGAAAAGCAGCCGATAAACATATTAACAGAACGAAAATGAATATTTCCAAACATGGTTAGATTCAAGTGAAGGAAGTTGCACCTAGTGTCGTCGAGACAACAACGTTTAACTGACTTGAAGACTGGAGCAGCTACTTGATTTTCAAGTAAGGGGTTCCCATTTACATAATAAAGGACTTTGTTTTACAGTCACAACCATGTAAAAACAACTTGTCAGCTGAAAAGAAAAAGGATCTGCAACAGATGGTGCAGTATTTGAAAGCACCTAATAGAACATTTTTCTAACATTAATAAATTAAAATTGCTTTGTACTCTATAAAATTAAAAGAAGGACTAAAAATAATTTAATCACAAAACAATGTATCTGTAAAATGTATCTGAAACATGTTTATCATTAACAAAACTGGAAACTCCTTGAGATTTCTTTCAGTGACACATACCTCGTTCTTGCCGATAGCTGTATGGCGTTTAGCAAGTTCTGCGTTTTTCAGAATAAAATATGTATTTTCATTTATAAAAGGAAGGGAACATAAAAAATTGCAATGGTTGTGTGACTCTTACTGCAGAAAAAATTAAAAAAAATATTGTTGAGGGTTTCCCATCAAAATATTGTTGTCAAAACAAAACAAAAACTGAATAACTCGAAATTAGTTTTCGGCACTTAGTCCATTTTTGATTTTCAGTGTACAATTATAAAGAGAGACAAAAACTTGACTACAATAAGCACGTTTAAGTGAACGTAGGTTGCAGTAGTTATACCGTGACTTGTGTGGGATACACTTGCGCCCAAAGCTACATCAAACCGTCTTCTAACTGAAGGCCACAACAACGGCATTAACGACTACTCTCTATAACGTGATTTTTCCAGCTGACATTCGGATTCTAATTTTCGCCGAACCAAAATGGCGAAACTGAACTGTATGAGTGGTGTGGCATTGACATTAGACGAGGCAAGAAAAATGCATTTGCCTAATATACATCTTTTTCAAGTAACAAGCATTGCGTAATTAGCTTTCATTTCACTTGAAAGTTTCAATTCTCTCAAATAGTTTACCCATTTCGGCGAATAATCTCCAAAATTAAAAAAAAGGACAGTTGTCACATTTCAGTATGTTGCTAAGTGCGTCCAAAAGAAGAAAATAAAATCATGCAGAACTTACCTCCCAGTTGTAGACTTAACGTTAAGCGTTCCAAACAAATCACTTTTGACACCCAATTCCGCCAAAACTTTGCAGTTATTCGCAGCATTGCCTCCTGAACTCAACTTCCGATCAAGGACTCTGTTGAGAAATTGAAATCAAGTATTAGAGAAGTGGGAACAAGAATTTAAAAAAATGTTGTCGGATGACCATACCCAAGTAGCCAAACGACAAAAAAAAAAAAAGTGTTAGATGGGCGATGAATTGGTGTTTTGGGTGGGGGGCGGGAGGGCGGGCTTCAGATAGTCTTCAGGTGACAGCTTAATGTCGCGATCCCATACATAACGACATGCATCTTATCAAATACTAGTAATTCCCCTCCATCGAACTCTCATGTATAAAACAGCTTCAAATGTCTGATTACAAATGAGTTAATGTGTTAAATACTTGACGGTAAACACGTAAGTAAGAAAAAGTTTTGAAAGTGTTTGATATGAAGTTTAAAGTTTGTTGGAGATCACTAACTGCTCTCGCTATTAAACAATGGATGGATATACTCTGGGTAATTTAAGCTCTGTTTTAAGCAGAAGTTAATTATTCACGCATCCGGTTGTTCACGACGTCATATCACCTAAACTATATGTATATATTCAGGCCGTCTCAACTAAGAGTCGTGAGGAGTTTCTTCTCTGCTTTTTTTTTTTTCGGCAGATATTTGCACTTTCTTGTTTTGAATGTGTAGCTGGAGTTGGCCCAAACAGACAGTTCACATCACGTCTTTCATGCAAGACGCAGTGTAGAAGTTGTTTCCTATTACAAACAAAATGATTTTTAAAGCGAAATTTTAAGTGCCCTTTTAATAGAGCGGTCCCAAATTAGTCCAGTGAGATATTTATTTTATTGATATGCATTATCAGGGACAGTAAAACACAGGGAATAATTAGTACTCTAGCAGCGACAGGATAGCTCTGGCCAGCACTGACTACCGCCATGCAGCAGAGCTTCTCAGTCGCACTTGAGTTCATGTTATTCATCATGTTTTACTGTCCCTGATAATACATATCGATAAAACGAGTATCGTAATAGGCTAATCTGGGACCACTCTATCGAAGTGGCACGGAAAACTCCGCTTTAAAACTATTTCATTTGCAGTTGCGAATAAAAAGACGCTTTTCATCGACAGTGGGTGTCGCATGAAAGACGTCAGTTGTGGTGTATGTCTGGGCTGACCCCAGCTACATATTCAGAACACGGAATTGCAAGTATCCTCCGAAACACTTGATAAAAAAACGCCTGAAGACCAAGAGTCCCCTATACTTATAACATTGTAGATACATTCGGTGGTTTATGTGGATGCTGTTGCAAAGTGTGTTTGTTGTTAATAGAGCTAGTAGTAAAGAAGCAATAAATTTAAAAGTCATGCCTGGTGCTCAAGTTTTACTGCATGAATAGCGAAAATATAGCAAGCATTAAACTTTTTCCCTTTCGTGATTTTCTTGGGAGGAGGGATGGGGATTGTCAGCAGAAAAAGTATCGTAAATGTTTGAAATTATATGTACAGTATGTTGGAAGTCGTTAAGTACTCTCATTCTCTAATACTAAATGAACAAAATATGGGTCATTACCTCGCTTTGAATTATTCTGCCTCAAGACATACACATGCTTTCTAACTGTAACACTAGTCTTACTGTGTTAAACCCTTAACATAAGATTACACCTCTGAAATTGTGGAGTATGACAGCATTTTAAATATTTAAATTTGGTCTGTATTTATATCAAATATTTAAACTAAAATTTTTATTGTCCCTGGCAGACGTTAGATAGGCAACCAGGTGACCGTGGACCAGTTTAGTCGTTTAGTAAGACAGACGAGTGTGCAGACACAGAGCACTGAAAACGTTGCAAAGTGAAGTGTTAGTTTAAAAAGTGAACGCAGCAATAAAATTGTTTTTACTATTGTAATCAAACATTTGTGTAAATGAAACGTATTTTAACGAAGGGGAAAAGGAAACTGTGTTTTGAGATTTAAAATAAATTGCCATTTTGAGTCATAAATTTACTGTTTTCAAGTGCTTCTGTTTTTCTTCACAGTTCATAAAACATCACAAGGTGGTTGCTTCAGCGTCAAAAGATGCATCGCAAAGGATGAATCCATCTTTTCTAGTCTCTAGTTTCTCTCATGTTCCGACAACCTAATTAAATGTCATACCTCTGCCCGAATGGCAAGCATACAGTTGTCCATAGTCCTTGTAAGTGAACCTGTACATACCAATCTGTGCCAAAGGTTTCCTTTTGTCTTTACTACTGAACACCTTAGGAATGTTATTGTTATTTTATAATGAAGGCCTGTACATGACGGATTATATGTTTTTGTCTCACTAGCTGGAATGTGGCAGTATGTGGGATAGTGCACTAGTTTTTGTCATTGATCGTTCTCTATTAGTCAACGTAGGTAAATTGTGTTTTTAGCAATTTTTATTTTCTCCTATAACATTACAAATCAAATCAGAGCTATACCCGTTAGAGAAAATGTAAGTTTAATTGATTATAATTTGATTTTTAAATGTACGTTCAACTCATGAAATGATACGAAGAGATGCACCGTGAAATGGGAAACGGCACGTTTGTGTCTGTGGCTACTGTAAGCTTGCAGAGATTACAATTTCGGTAACTCTTGTCTTTTGTAATTGATAAATGAACGTTTTTTTGCGCTAATGTCTGAATTAACGTCCGAGAAATTTATAGACGTGCGTTTGATTTGAATTTTATTATATTGGGAGTTAGAAAGTTAGAAGAACATATTTAACTGTCTTGTGATATCAGTCCACATCACATCACCCGTATACCAGATTCAGTATTTAATTTTGCAACTCAGTGTCCCTTTCTGTAATACAATTTATTCAAAATTCTAGATGTAAACTTAACCTCTCAGTCTTTTGCTATCAGAAAATAAACCTCTACCATACTTAAGATTCTGTTCAAAAGATGAAACGTGATATTTCTATATTTAGTTAAACACAAGAGCCTAAGAAATTTAAAATTATCCTTAATACTGTAACTTACAAATCATATAGAGTAGTACATAGAAATTTAAGTAGTTGTTTATAATGATTAAAGTGTCATTTCAGTGTAAAAAATGGGAAATGAAAGAAATGTTAACATACTCTGAAAAAAATATAACATACATATGGAATATAACCGCGAAAACGCAAACAGTATAATAATTCTGGTTATATTCACAGATTTTTTCAAATGTGAGCAAAGAACAGTTTACTTTTTCTCCAGTCATCAATAAATGAGAAACCATTACATTCCAGACGTGAAATGAGAAATTAAAGCAGTTAGCAAACTGTTATACAGAAAAGTAGTTCGAAAGCTCTTTTGTTTGTATCATCTCTAATATATGAAGTAATCTTACACAACGATAAGATACGTTGTTTAATGATGATCTAGTATCAGGCACGGCATTGAGGATTTTTTCTGTTGAGTGTAGGTGTAGTTCGACTTACAGTTGTTATAAAGCACAACAGTAAGAGTCAAAATAATTAAAATGTGCTGCTGTGTTTCAAGAGTTTCTTATGATGTAGTATTAACCAATATTTTCCTCATTCGCCAGCGTAAATTCAACAGAATATAATGCAGTCGTATAACAGAATGTAGCAAGACTCCTCGTCAGATGCAACAACAATTCAACTTGAAAAAGAGAAAGGCCACAGACCCAAATATTGAAGAGGATGTTGCGGATGACAAAAAATAAATAAAAATAAAAAATGATCAAAATTGAGGATAAGTAACATTTGAAAGCGCTGAAACACTTCTACATAGAGTGCATGTAACCCTCTGGTAATGATAGTTGAAATGTACTGGTAATTTAAGAACTAATTTTGACCTGATTGAAGCCAAGAACGTTTTTAAGTAAAGAAGTTTTTGATTAAAAAATTGTAAAGAAAGGAGTGCACTTTGGATACTACAGTGAGACATAGCCTATGGAAGTATAGTTGAGAGTCACAATGGCTTTTATAATTTTTATGTTACTATACAAATAAAAAAATACATAATGAAATTAAGAATCTACTCATAATTTGATTTAATGCGGCACAGTATTGATCAATAACACTAATATTGCTTCATTAGAAATAAATCAGCAAGATAATTTGGGTTGAAGAAAACAGGAACAGAAATATCTAGCACATTATAAACAGACATTCAACACTTAGCTTCCTTCTGCTGTGAGGAAAACACGATCACCAAAGAACTTGTGGAAGGAAAGGTGGATAAATTTTTCAATCATTTGAGTAAATATATAAAAAAATGATAGCCAAGCGCACTGAATGGTTTCCACATCAATCCTGTGATAACAAAATAAAGGTACGAAGTATAAACATCATGTCGTCCGCTTGCATAATTCGATCTCTAGTGTTTACCGAATTTCTGCTGTCACAAGCATATGTATTGGCGTGCTTAATCCAGAATGCGTCGCAGAATTTACGTGGATAAAAATGTTCCTTTCGTAAATAGCTGGCTGGAGGTGAATCTTCACTTGCAAATAAAGACAGTAAATACCAATTTACATTAAATAACAGTAACAGTATTTTGTACAAATTTTTACTTAATTACAAAATCTGTTTTGAAGGCTATTTCGACAGTGCGGAGAGATCGGTTAGTTGCTAGGAATGATAACTTACGAAAAACATATTCGTTTAAGTCTGTTTTAGTGTTCCTCCTTGGGGTCACGTTTCATGTTGAATGAATATACGGTTTGAAATAAATGTCAGACATATTTCATAATAAGTTCTTTATTTTATAATCTGTCACTTTAATTGCGAAAACTTTCATTCCTTATCTAGCATAAGTCAGTGAACTGAATTACTTATTGTTTTATGACTCACGATAGATAATTTTTGTTTGCTATATTGATCTTAAAACTGCGCAACTTGCCGGTGAACGGTTCACCACCAACATACCGTTTGTGCAGTGGTGAGACAATGTGGAGACAAATACTGCTGAAGTGTCAGAGAAAAAGGAAAGCTTTTATGTGCCAAACACGAATGAAGAAGTGGATCATAATAGCGACGTGTTAAACATTTATTGAAATTACCCTCTTGTTTTAAATTTGCATTTCTGTTTCTAGTCCTAACATATCTATGTTACGTAAGTTTCACCTTGGAATACTTAAGAAAGACTAATGGCGACTTTAAATTCTTTTTATCAAACAAGACAAGTACGAAAACAAACAGGCACTTAAAACACTATTGCTTTTAGTAAACAGCAGGAATATTTACCTTAAAACTGTGTCTTCGACAGGATAGCTGTCGCAGTACAGCAGTTCGTCAAGGCATACCTTCCCAATGCAGAGTATTTTAAATTCATTCCCCGCCATTGTCTGTGCACTCACGGCGGTGCCGAACTCGGAGAAAACGTGAGGACTCTACGCTGAACAAAGTCGTGGATGATGTCTCTGAATCTTGAGGCTATCAACATACTGTATGCACTAGCACACGGCAAACATGGAGACAGTAGCACGTTACGTCATGCTTATCACATGGTGGAATTACCTCTTTACATTTGGACAGCTGTTCAAGGCAGCATGGCCTTCACTTGGATTGCTGCACTGCTTTTGTATGTGAACGTAACACTATTTCGTGCACTTGGTTGCTGGCGACATCTGTGCTTTTACAAAACGAACGTTGAATCGAGAAGCAGAGGTTATCAGCGATTAGCAGGTCAGGGACCTGGGCCAAGAGTCTTCCTGTGAAGAGAACTGGGAACGTGCTCCCTTCATACTACTGTCTGCTACCAATAAAAGGCTTGTTATCACTCTACTTAAAGCTTAAAGGCTTACCTAAAATAGACAAATTTGTGAGCAGGAAAGATCATTAATATTTAGATGTGCTCCATGCATAGAGCGAAGTGTCTTTTCTGTATCAAGCAATAAATAAGTGTTCAAGATTCATGAATATAAGGCTGAAATACTTTACAATTACGAATAGCGTGTGAATGTGCAGAGTGGTCAGTTCTATTTGAACATTATCGGTTGTAATAAACCCATAACACTATGCGATAGACTGTAAGATTTGTTTTCGATTTCCAACAAACACATTTGAATGTTTCATTAACTATTGGCGACAAATACACTCTAAAACAAAAAACGACACACCGCGAAGGAATTATCCGAATGGGACGAAATCGGTAGATGTATTGTACAAGTACAGACAAACAAATGATTACAATTTCAGAAAAAAATCTGGATAGTTTATTCAAGAGAAAGAGCTTCACAAATTGAGCAAGTAAATAACGCCTTGGTCCAACTCTGGCCCTCATGCAAACGGTTATTCGTCTTTTGAATGATTGACAAAGTTGTTGGAGGTCCTCCTGAAGGATATCGTGCTAAATTCTGTCAAACTGGCGCATTAGATCGACAAAATCCCGAGCTGGTTGGAGGACCCTACCCAAAACGCTCCAAATGTTCACTCTTGTGGCGACATCCGGCAACTTCGCTGGCCATGGCAGGGTTTGGCAAGCACGAAGAAAAGCAGAAGTCTCGCCGTGTCCAGGCTACCGTTACCTTGCCGAAATAGCCCGAGGTGGCTCACCATGCAGGGCAACAAAACGAGATGTAGAACATCGTCGACTTACCGCTGCTATTTAAGGGTGTCATGGATGACAACCAAAGAGGTCCTGCTGTGAAATGAAATGTCACCCCAGACCATCCCGATTGTGGGGCCCTATGGCGGTCGACAGTCAGGTTGGTGCCCGACCAATGCCTGGGAATCTCCATACATGTCTTCACTGATCATCGGGGCTACGTTCGAAGTGGGACTCATCACAATTCTACTCCATTAAATGAAATTCTAGACACAATGTGCCCAACACCATTGGTTGTTGTATAGAGATCAATGGTAGGTGGCTCACTCTCTGTCAGCCACCTATTAACAGTCATTGTGGTCACTGAAGCACCAGTTGCACGTTGGATCGACAATAATAATGAACCCTGGACTCTGAGTGCCCCTCTGACGATTGCTCTGTCCGTAAGTTCCGTCGTCTCTCTAGGTCGACCACACGCTTCTTGACACTGTGTTCTGCCATGGTGCATATATTCCTCCCAAACTCGTCGAATAGTGGCATCGCCCCTATTCAAATGTAGAGTGATTACTCCAACCACTTTCGTTGAGCCCAACAACACATCTTCTCAAATGCTGACGTGTGCCTATATTGTTCACGTGCCTGTCTGCGAGGCATGATTACTGTCCAAGTACACAGAATAAAATTTGCAAAGTCTTCATGCCCTGCTATCGAGATGTTCCCTGTTTACTATCCTTGGTAGCTGCAGCGCTACACATTCATCCATCTGACGCCAAAGTTTACAATCCCGCATATTCCCTCAGTACCTGGATGGATATTAGTTTGTGACCAATTTGAATAACTCCTCCGCGGTGACCCGTTTTTTGGTCTTAGTGTATAAATAAAAGTTATTAGTAGAAAGCATATCACCATCAACACAACCACGTTTCCTCACGTCATGGGACACTGTGGAGAGATTATGGATTTAACCCAGGACATTGGCGCAAAGACTGGCGATAGGCAGCTTTACGCTCTCCACTTGCTGGCCAAATACGGGTAGTGGAAGTTTCATCCACCACTGGTGTACCTCCCAGTCGATTTCTACTGCACAAGCTTGTGTTAGCTGCCTCGGGTGTGGAACCGTGTTTTGGGACCCATTTTGATCTGTGATGACTCAGTCACCTCCCTCAACTTTGGGAGACTGACCAGAGCTAGAGCTGAGGCATTTAAACCTCAATCAGTGGTGCAACAGATTTGCAAGTAAGATTTATGTCAGCTAGCCTCATGTCTGTGGAGTGTCCCCCAGCTGTCTGGCACAACTGAAGAGCACAGGAGAGTAGTGGAGCAATGAGTATACTAGATCAATTGGCCATAAAGCTCCACCCACTTCATAACCCTTACGTAAACAAACCACACTCTTGCCTGAGGCCCATTATACAAATAAACCAGCTGAAAATGCTTTTAGTCTTGTGTGAATAAACTGCTAACTTGGTTGCAGCCCTTATATAAATGAAACGACTACCTTAATCTGTTTACAGCCCACAGCTGTGATCTTAATTATTATAAATTATGATCCAAAATCGCCACCTCCCCTCCGCCGCTCCCTTAGCGCAGTCCTATTGGTGGGATTGACTGCCTGACCACACATAAGGGTGTGATGGTCATGAGATGGACATAGCATTCTTGTTGTGTAGGTTGGCTGATCAACATAATGAAGTATCTCCGGCAGCAGCAGCAAATTCTGGTGATATTCGCAATTTGTTTTTGCAATTTGCAGCAGAGCATTGCACCCAATGGTATTTTGTGCAAACATACCAACATAAATTGCTATTTACAGTTGTGGTACAATTCCTTAAGTCTGATCGTTTTCTCCCAGTATTCCACAAATACCCACATTTCAAGAAGACACACATTAATATGAGGCTTCAAATATTTAACAAATACCAGCACGGTGCATTATTTAAACAAATACATTGAAATCTTAATATTTTAATGTTTAACAGTTATCACAGTGCAAAAATACTCTTTTGTTAATTACTAAGTCTACATCACTACTGCATTATTAATGTGTTAAAACAGTACTGTCACTATCAGACTGCCTTAAAGTGGTCTGTCACTATAAGATTATGGAAGACTTGTAAATGACAGCATGAAATCTAAGTTGGAACGTTTCTACAGGCATATAGGTTCACACACAACTTACTACTCTTACCACCAATGGGATAAGAACAGGACAGCTGTGCACTTTATTTAAATTAAGCAAAAAACAAAAAACAAAGTGGAAGCCATCTTCTGTGTTCCGTGCACTGAATCCCTAATGCACCTCACCACCTAGCATTGATTGGGAGCAGCACTTGTCTTCAGTACAGGTTGTGACGCCATCGAGTGAAGGCTCACCACCACAGCGCACATTGAAGCCTACAACTGTCTTTGCAATTGCATAAACACATTAAGAGTGCAGAATTTGCATTGTCTTGACGGGAGGCTGAGCTCTCCACCCCATTCCAGCACCCAATGCCCAGGGGCAAAAACGCAAGACGCAATGCCATTCCCCACCGCTCCACCTAATCCTTTCTGGGATCCTTCCACATATAATATCATAATTAAATGAGAAATGAAAGTTTCAATCACTTTCTTATGTAATTCCCTTAAAATTTTATCTTTGCTCAACACACCTCATGCACAGTATTTATTAAACGAATGTTACGGAGCACCTATCATGCGCAGTTCTACTACTTTATCTTTGCAGAGCACACTCGGTAGCAGAAAAGGGAATCAGCGATCATAAAGCGGTCACTACATCTATGTTTTCAGCCGTAAATAAAAATAATAATAAAGGTAGGAAAATTTTTCTGTTTAGCAAAAGTGACAAAAAGCAGATTCCAGAGTATTTGACGGCTCTACACACAAGTTTTGTCTCAAGTACAGATAGTGTTTAGAATCGGTGGACAAAGTTCAAAACCATCGTACAATATGCATTAGATGAGTATGTGTCAAGCAAGATGGTAAGAGATGGAAAAGAGCCCCCGTGGTACAACAACCGAGTTAGAAAACTGCTGCGGAATCAAAGGGAACTTCACAGCAAACATAAACATAGCCAAGCCCTTGCAGACAAACAAAAATTACACGAAGTGAAATGTAGTGTGAGGAGGGCTATGCGAGAGACGTTCAATGTATTCGAAAGTAAAGTTCTATGTACTGACTTGGCAAAAAATCCTAAGAAATTTTGGTCTTATGTCAAAGCGATATGTGAATCAAAACAAAATGTCCAGACCCTCTGTGACCAAAATGGTACTGAAACAGAGGGTGGCAGACTAAAGGCCGAAACACTAAATGTCTTTTTCTAAAGCTGTTTCACAGAGGAAGACTGCACTGTAGTTCCTTCTCTAGATTGTCGCACAGATGACAAAATGGTAGATATCGAAATAGATGACAGAGGGATAGGAAAACAATTAAAATCGCTCAAAAGAGGAAAGGCCGCTGGACCTGATGGGATACCAGTTCGATTTTACACAGAGTACGCGAAGGAACTTGCCCCCCCCTACTTGCAGCGGTGTACCGTAGGTCTCTAGAAGAGCCTAGTGTTCCAAAGGATTGGAAAAGGGCACAAGTCATCTCCGTTTTCAAGAAGGGACGTCGGACAGATGTGCAGAACTATAGACCTATATCTCTTACGTCGATCAGTTGTAGAATTTTGGAACACGTATAATGTTCGAGTATAATGACTTTTCTGGAGACTTGAAATCTACTCTGTAGGAATCAGCATGGGTTTCGAAAAAGACGATCGTTTGAAACCCAGCTCTCGCTATTCGTCCACGAGACTCAGAGGGCCATAGACACGGGTTCCCGGGTAGATGCCGTGTTTCTTGACTTCCGCAAGGCGTTTGATACAGTTCCCCTCAGTCGTTTAATGAACAAAGTAAGAGCATATGGACTATCAGATCAATTGTGTGATTGGATTGAGGAGTTCCTAGATAACAGAACGCAGCACGTCATTCTCAATGGAGAGAAATCTTCCAAAGTAAGAATGATTTCAGGTGTGCCGCAGGGGAGAGTCGTAGGACCGTTGCTATTCACAATATACATAAATGACCTTGTGGATAACATCGGAAGTTCACTGAGGCTTTTTGCAGATGATGCTGTAGGATATCGAGAGGTTGAAACAATGGAAAATTGTACTGAAATGCAGGAGGATCTGCAACGAATTGACGCATGGTGCAGGGAATGGCAATTGAATCTCAATGCAGACAAGTGTAATGTGCTGCGAATACAAAGAAAGAAAGAGCCTTTATCATTTACTTACAATTTAGCAGGACAGCAACTGGAAGCACTTAATTCCATAAATCATCTGGGGGTACGCATTAAGAGTGACTTAAAATGGAATGACCATATAAAGTTAATCGTCGGTAAAGCAGATGCCAGACTGACATTCATTGGAAGAACACTAAGGAAATGCAATCAGAAAACAAAGGAAGCTGGTTACAGTACACTTGTTCGCCCACTGCTTGAATATTGCTCACCAGTGTGGGATCCATGCCAGATAGTGTTGATAGAAGAGATAGAGAAGATCCAAAGGAGAGCAGCGCACTTCGATACAGGATAATTTAGCAATCGCGAAAGCGTTACGGGGATGATAAACTCCAGCGGAAAACTCTGCAAGAGAGATGCTCAGTAGCTCGGCACGGGCTTTTTTTGAAGTTTCCAGAACATACCTTCACCGAGGAGTCAAGCAGTATAGTGCTCCCTCCTACGTATTTATCGCGAAAAGACCATGAGGATAAAATCAGAGAGATTAGAGCCCACACAGAGGCATACCGACAATCTTTCTTTCCACGAACAATACTAGACTGGAATAGAAGGGAGGACCGATAGAAGTACTCAAAGTACCCTCCGCCACACACCGTCAGGTGTCTTGCGGAGTATGTAGTTCCTCTGGCTGTGAACACTGCTATGAGTAGATCATCTTTTCTCAATACAACTAATGTGAAATATATATTAAACAAGGTTCCTCAATGGAGAGCTCCATAATATTTTGAAGATGCAGGTCCCCTTTTAGTTTACTGCGATCAGTATTAATGGGGGCATCAAAATCTGTAGAAAGCAATGTCTCCATGCTCAGTAATCTGCTTCACGTCTGAGGAAAGAAGAATGGATTTAATCCTTAGAGGTCTGGATCTTTTACCAATACAACACATTTCATTTTCCCCACGTGCTGTTCGAGAGTGGAAGAACATTAATATCAGATTTAGGGTATGGATAGAATAAATCTCTTCCATTTTCTGAAGAAGTCTGAAAGCAATTTCTTTCACAGTCATTTACCTAAGTTTCTTAGATTCATTGCTCACTTTCTTAAGATCCGTTGAATGGCAGTGTCTGTGAGCACCGTTTATGTAGTGTTTTTTTTTTTAATTTATGGAATAACAAGATATACAGTGCCCAGTACATGACATGCTGATACAAAGTAGCCAACCTTTTTTAAGCAAATAAATGTTTTCGTAATATTCTGAACAACAAATCTATACTAAAAACAGATTGTCTACACCACTCCACCTCAGACATGTTTCAGAATATTACTACATGGTTCTGCTTTTCCTTAAATTCTTCTCATCAACAAATGATTCACTAAAACTTTTCTTCAATATACAGCATTTGCATTTCAACATAAATCTTCCAAAGTTTGGATTGCAACTTGCTTGTTGCATCCCCAGCTTTCCCCTTCCTGATTTTGAAATGCAACAATATTATTGTCGCCAGCACTTCTGCTAATGTAATTCCTACACGACAATATAGCAGTCTTTAAACAATGTACTAGTCTATCATTATTATTTCTATAATGGTGAACTCATTACACAACACCAAAATTGACTGTTCCTATGACTTCTACGTGATAGCTAAGAAGAGCTATATATTGTCAAAGATTATTCTCACTGAATGGTAGGTCCCAAGGTCAGGGCACTCTGGTAGCAGATTTAGGGTAGGGTGATGAAGATTTTGTGCAATCAGAAACATCTTTTCTTACTAAGTTGTAGAGAAACACTAAAAGTAGCGGCAGTACGGTAAATTTAGGTATACAGGAAATTGTTTAACGTATAATTTTAATTATCTGTTAATATTTATACTTATACATGCGAAATGGAGTGAAATAATAGAAATTATGGTTTATAAATAAACTATGACAGATAAAAGAAAATTGATAACAGCATAATATTTCTCAGAAAATTTCCGTGTAATTTGATACATCGTATAAGTATACAATGTTAAAATTAAGGATTTCAACAATTGTTATATTCTGTAGTTGAACTGACTTTAGTGATGATTGACCGAGGTTACTTGGGTAAACAGCGGCGTTTTGGAAGGAGTCTACGTTTATACTCCATTGGAGGCAGTCGGGCTTTGTTAATTTAAGTTTCGTGAAAGTTTTGTCTGTTGAGCGGTGAACTAGCCACTAGTCCGTGTGTGTGAATTACTCAGAGTTCCTACTTTTTGGGCATAGAAAATTTTTGGCATCTGACGGACTTGCTATTTTTCAGGTTGCGTGTGATACAAGCCACACTTGGAAGGTTTCATTTTGAAGCCATTGTGGACCTTATAGTTTGAGCTACTGTGGAATTTCAATCGTTTTCTAAAGATAAAACACACAATTAATCATGGTTTATTGAACCACCTCCAAGAACTTAAGAAATTCAATCAGGCTCTGAAATTAATTTATTGTGAACTGTGACTTTCAATTTTCCTTATTGGAAATAAACTCGAAATTGTGAAACTTTGAAAAATACATGAGCACGTGATTTTTGCCTAGCAAATCCTGTCTGCATTTATATAAAATATTTTTATGGAACATTGGGTGCATTGTGACGAACGTGAGATGATGCCCCATAGACGAAACTTGTAAGTCCAAACACATATACGGGGGCCCATTAAAGTGTTTGCGATGTGTAACGTGTGGTTAAATTGTTTCATGCAGTAACAAGTTGGGGCTTTGAACTAATGTAGAACTTGTGAACAGTTTAAAACTTTCATCTTTCGCAAGTTGATGATGGAGATTGTGTTTTATTTTGTCATTCACACCACACGCACGTGGTCCAAAACCCACTTACAGGAGAGGGAAAGTGGCCTATTTCGCTCATAAATTATAGAAATTAAGATGACAGTTATGCATCATAAATAGATTAGTTTGTAAACGTCTGGTGGTCATTTTGTTTATATAACGGCGACAGTCAAGTGAGCAGTTTGTTTGCATAAACCTGAAAGTTCAAATGGTTCAAATGGCACTGAGCACTATGGGACTTAACATCCCCGCCGGGAATCGAACCCGGGAACCCGGGCATGGGAAGCGAGAACACTACTGCACGACAACGAGATGCAGGATAACCTGAAAGAAGGTCCAAAGAAGAGCAGAAAGTATCGTTTCAGGTTCATCTAGCAAGCACGAAAGCATCATTGAGGAGATCAACCAACTCCAGCGGCACGCGCTTCAAGAGATGGTTTTGCATTACCGTGTAGTTTACTGTCAAAGTTCCAAGAAGGTGCGTTCCTCGAAGGGTTAATAAATATATTGCTTTTCCCTATATATATCTCGCGGAAAACAAAATTACAGAGATTCGAGCCCACACGGAGGCTATTTGGGAATGGAACAGAAAAAGTAGAAAGTAAAAGTGGAACCGAATGTACCTCCTGTCAGGTAACGTAAGGACGATTGCAGAGTATAGATGTAAATGTTGATGTAGATGTATTGTTAATAGTAATGGCCCTACAACAGTCCCTTAGGATTTTCCAGAAATTGTCTCCACATTTGCCAGTTTCGTCCTGCTAAGAATAACATACTAAGTTTTGTTTCCTAGAAAGTCTAGAATCCAGTCATAAATTTGGGTCAATACTCGGATAAGCTCTATTCTGTTCTCTAAATTACAACGCAGAATTGTATAGAACGCTTTCCAGAAGTCAATGAATATGGCATCAACCTGGATGCTTTTGGCTACCACGTCTGGATATCATAGACTAACAGAGCGAGCTTGTATTTCACAAGATCTCTATTTATTTACATGGTACACTTGAAGAAGGTAACAAAATATGGGCTATTTTTCTCGTCAAATTAAGATTATTATCAGGGACGGATATCCTATTGCACGGTTTTAACGTGAGGCCGGCCTAGGTGACTACCTGTTTTTTGTTGTTTTTTTTGTTTAAAGAGGATTTTCGTTCTGCAAAAGTGTCAAAGGGGGCTTGTAATTCGAGGAAATTCCTCTCAAGCATTTGTGCAGTGATTGTGTCTCGAGGTTCAGACGTCTACCGCAGGCTACCCCAGGTTTTCAGTCAACTCTCACGCATCACATGGTACTTGCACAAGGGTTTCTAAACATTCATGGTGGTGTCTGTATGTACTATATCGTGTCTCCCTACCACTTTCGCGCAACGACGCTCTGAGCGTGTTTTTTAGGGAATTAACTAGTTTGAACCTGGGACCTGTTGCTGGTAAGGAGACGCCAGACCACACATGACATGTAGAATTCAGAAGAGTTCAGTGAGACTAGCGATGATATAACCAAATACTAAATTATCTCAGCGTCAGCTCCACTGCACTCCCTGTAAAAGAATCTTAATACTAACTAAATTTAGTGGAAAGGGTTCAAGGCTTTCCTATTTTTAGTTAGCTGGTAAAATAACGTCGAAAAAGCAGTTAAGTTTACCATTGGAAATTTATTCTAATCACAAAACATCGTTTATAAATTGCACTATTGATAAAAGGAAATGTTTTAATACAGGATGGTAAAAACCAAATGCGTTCAACAAAAATGTGAACGAATATTCCCTGAATGGGTTTCCAAGTTCTACAATCGATCGAAGGATGACCTATGCCATATCACATCTATAATCTAGGTTTAATTTAAGTTTCACAAAAGAGAAAACTATAAAAATGGTCTACAGTGAGCCTCAATTATCTTTAATTACTTATTTAACTTGTCGTAAATTACAGTGGCTGATGTGGCTTCTCAATAACTATATAACAGAAAAATTATCGCGTTTCAGATTTTTACTTCAAGTGGCAAATGTGAACACCATGAGTTTTAATTAACGATTGACACTAGTATTACGCAAAAACGGGATGTAACAGATGAGACTTCTGCAGTTCTGAGTGAAGCCTTAGGCGCTCAAAAATGCGGCATCGCGTGCGTTCATTACCTTGTCGGTGTTTAGGCAGCGTCAGGGCGGCAGCGGCCGGCGCAGCAGCCATCAGCTCGCCGTCTCGGAACCAACTCTACTCTAACTTCTCCTTACTACAATTTACCGAAGTTAGTTTAAAAAAACTATCTGGCTATGTTTTCATCTGACCAATCAGGGTATCAATGTTAACCTTAAGCTTCGCCTACAAAAATTCTGTCTATCCAATGAGAAACGTTATACTTTTCATGGTGGGGCAATGTTTTTAAAGTTTGCAACGTAATAGAGACGCTAAAAAGTCTCACGCTAAAACCTGTTGCTGGTGTGGTCCTTTTAGCGTTATCGTGAGATCTATACTGTTCTTCTGGAGGGCTCTATCTTTTAACATGGGCTGGAGGATTGTCCTAATGTAACAGACACGCGAAAAAGTCTCACGCTAAAACTTGCGGGTGGTAGTGGCCCTTTTTGTGTTATCGTGAGATCTATACTGCTTTTCTGGAGGGCTCTAGCTTTTAACATGGGCTGGGGGTGGTCCTTGACATACCTGAGACGCGAAAAAGTCTCACGCTAAAACGTGCGGGTGGTAGTTGTACAGGTAGGCTGGGCCGTCCGTTCCTTATCATAGGGCCTTCTAGCTCAACACGGTTCTGCTCTCGGCTTCTGTCCTCGTTTATCCCCTCGGAACTGCGTGTGCCTCACGGCGGGAAGGTACGACATGCATTTAGGCATTCTTGTGTTAGTCTGTGGTATTCCATTTGCTCATTCGTTACTCGTATTACTTTGGTTAATTTAATGTCACGATTTATTCGGAGCTATGTGACATACTACTGGATTTGCTTATCATGTCAGGGTTTTCATGTAAGGTGTTGGATTTGCCTGACACCTTACAGGTTCGTTCAACGAGTTGCCACTGAGAAGGCTTAGAGTGCACACAAAAAAAGCAGGCTACCTGCGCAGGGAGGCCGAGCGTGAAGTTGCTTGATCCAGCGCATAAAATATCCCCTTGTTATCTAACAAGGGGTGGAGTCCCTCCGTCTACCTATTGTTAGTTGAAATCGAGGAGTTCATCGGGCGTGGGGCCTTGATGTTGTCTGTAAGTCTGCTTAGGATTACCCTCTAACATGGTCCCATTGACGTGATAGAAGTGGACGAAAAGCAACGCAGAGCATCGGTTTTAAGGACAGATGGGAATAAGTGTCAAGGCAATCGTCAAGGGAAACAAACCTCCTAGACAGTCTGGGCAGGAAGTAGGAGCAGTGGAGGATTTCTTGCTATCTGCGAGAGATCATGAAACAGTAGGTTATGTTAGTAGTGGTTATTATGCACCTAGATACCGTGTAAGAGCGTGCTCGTCCGAGTAATATCGGCATGTGCAGCAGTACAGTGCACTGATGTGTGAACATCTGCTGCACCATGTCAGTGGTGACTTGGCGCAGCATGAGGCTGACGTTAGCCAGCGGCAGCTCGCTGGTATTCAGCCTCTTCTATTTCTGCGTGACGCAGTTTTTATGCAGCTGGTCTTTGAGCAGGGCTGCCTGTGCTGAAAGCTGTGTTGTGTCCTCGTCAGTGAGCTGCATGCCAGCTTCTCGCGCTTTCGTAATGAGTGCCGCTTTCTTCTCTTCCTTGGCGCCGGTCATCCCTTCGGTTTGCGGCGTTGCTGCCATTGCCGAGGGGCGACCGGGTCTTTACGACGTCGGTTTCTGTGGCGTTGCTCGAGCAGTTGCTGGGGCAGGCACCATTACGACGGTCTTTTTGGCGACGGCCTTTTGAGATGGTGCAGGAGCGGTCGCCGGGGTTAGCACCCCTGCGGTTGGTCTGAGGCCTTGTGTGAGCTCCGTGTGCAGTTTTCTCATGACCTCCTTCCCAGCAGTGAGGACATCTGCAAAAGCGGCCCTCTCTGTCGCTATGACGCTTTTAAGAGCTGCTCTGCCTCCTCTACGATGGAGCGAAGGTCGTTACTCGTCTTCTTTCCAAGAACAGGAGGTGCTTCCCAACCGACCGCCTTCGATTGGTTTTCCTGCTGTCAGAGGGGAGACTACCGTGCTGCCCTTTGCTGTACCGGGATGTTCTTCACCGTCGACGTGCCCGTCGTCTTCTCGGCTTCTGCGTCATTGCGGCCGCAGCCGCTGCGCCACCGTCGGTCGGCTGTGGCTTCAGGAAACCTGGCAACCACGCCAGCTGGCGACATGTGGTCCACTACACCGAGTGCAGGTCGACGAAAGTTATCTGCCGCGGTGGGGTTGTTGTGCCCACCGGAGTGCTTTACACGCCGCGATGCGTAGTAGCAGTACTTGGCGACATGGCTCTCGATCTGGTACTTGTAGCTCTGGGGCCGAGGGTCTGTGCCGGTTGGGAGAGCTTTCACTGTCACAGGGAAGCCCAGCAACTTTCAGAGAGAGAATACGTCACTTGCGCCATCTGCCTTTTGCACCGCAACGGTAAATAGCGATGGTACCTTCCTGTTGGTCCTGTTATGCAGGCTTACAGCTGTATTGCCAAATCCAGCACGTAACAATCCTTCCCAGACTGCCGCTTCACCACAGCACCAAGACAGCGCGCTCATGAGCGCTTTGGTCGTCTTCTCTCTTCTCTGTAGAGTCGTCTACTCTCGTGCCAGTAGCGCATCGGCGATATGGGTGACCACAGCGCTCTTGATTGCTCTGTGGTCAGCCATGCTCGGTGCTTGGACGCAGATCAGTGAGTTTGAGTCAACAGATCCGAAAATAATTTCATGCCTAGAGCACCTCGACATAGTGTCAAACAGTACTGTCCACCCAATATCTCTCCACTCAATGTACCAAGGTGGGACAGGCTCAGACTCTTTTCTGCAGCTGTTCTTAGGTCGACCAGTAGCATCCGAGAGCTGTATGTCTGACGGCCACTTCTGGAAACTTTTTCCTGCCTGACATTTCTGCTTGGAGAAACACGACAATTTGCTTCATTGTGATAGCAATACGACAATTTGCTGTGTTCGACACTAACCACAGCAAGATACCGCTTCACGAGGTCTCTCCGGCCATCTTAGTTGTGGAGCACATGGCAGCAGCAGTCTGCTTGCCTGCTGTCTCAAGCCGAACTCGCTCTATAGAGGTAGCACACGATGGGGACAGTGACGCCAATTGGTGCAGCCTCCGCTTTCCAGCGAGCCAGAATGAATGACACATTCTTTTCCCACTTTCGGTGCGCCATTTGGCGAAGCGCTGTGCTGATGGAATCGAAGCGCACGTCCTGCAATCTTTTTCAAACGATTTTACAGAAACTAATAAGCCAAAACGTATTTTCACCTGAAGCTTTATATGTCAGCTTCATGGTGAAGTGCCCAGAATTTCGGAATCGTCATACTTAATTTAATATTCCCATTTAAAAACAACTCTGCATGAAATTCGAGAAGGTAAAAGTGAATTGCACTTATTACATGTAATGACAAGAGTGGTCATGCAATGGAGTTAATTGTGGAATTAGTTTACTTTGTGAACACAGTGTCAAAACTGGTAAATCACAGTATTACTTCTACCAAAAGGGGAATGAGAAAAGAGACAAAAGCAAATCTACACATTTGTTGTGAAATACAAGGATGAAATTTCGCATACAGTTAAGGAACTTGTCAGCAGTGCGTGATGGCCAGAACAGAGACTATAATGTTGTTCGATTTTTGGCTCGTTTGCTGGTGCAAGTAGATTCAATAAAATAGTGCATTAATTTCCTGTCAGTCGGCACTCATACTCTCTCTGTAATATTTGGAAAGGTGAAACGATTAATTCGGCGTAATGATATTAATCTTCTAAGTACGAGAAAGTGATGCTAAAATCAAGGAAGTAAAATAAATTTACAGTAATACTAGTGAAAAATGAATGCAAGCATTTATGGTACATATACTTCAACAATAACGCTTTATCAGTTGCTTCTGAAGTCACGGTACAACGTAAAGACAGGAATGGTTTGTTTATTATCACATACTTCATGGTGTTCTCCAATTATGTCACCATTCCTGCAGATGACATGTTAATACACTAGTGACAGATTTATTTCATCTAAAAAAGCTAGTAGAGACTCTACTGTTTCCTACAGAAAACGCATATTCTTCCATAGTGCTTACCACTGGAAAATATTTAAATGTACAGAAGGTTTGTCACTATACGCCACATGAAATGCTGACTCTAAGACAGAATTAATAGAATGGCCTAGATACTTCCAAAGCCTAGACACAGACAGGGAAAGATCAATGAAATAAAGTATAAGCATTATTTTTTGTGTGTTGTAAGTATTTTCTATTTTTTTAGGAAAGTAAAACAGTATGTATATTTCTTTTTGGTTTTATGCATCAGTTGATATATAATGAAAGAAAATTAATTACATAATGTAAAATATAAAATTATTACCCTTTTTAATCGCTCAGCAGAGTTGGGCACTTCTTAAAATAAAAGTATTTTAACAATTTTGCAAAAAGTCTGCGACATTGATCCTTATTATGTGCTTCTCTATTAAAAGTATTACGTTATTTTTTCCTTAAGCAACTTGCTAGGGTTACCATCAAAATATTGTACATAGACTTTTTTCTAGTCTAAAAACGTACTTTGTGTGACTCATTTGCTTTTATAAATAACCGATGTATTTCGAAATCACTAGCCAGCAGCAAAGTACAGTTTTAATGAACACACTGATTCACATCTTGATCTGTTCAGTCACTTTAACACAGGTATCACAGCACAGAACATATAATTTACTCAGCACTTAAGCTTCTTTCTTTGGATTCGTATTTGTCGCAAAACAATACCGGCTGCAGACGGACCTGCTGGTATTAAAACGGACATCAAAACAATAACAAAGTGTACAGGCTTCTTTGCAGGTGACTGGGATGAGACATGCAAACGTCTTGAGTAAGAGTTATGAATCTTTTTCGGTTTCTGAGTCAACAGCAGACGCACAGGTCATAATGCACCTTTAGACTACGATATCGACAATATACTTTTATGTGCCATGTAAATCATTAAGATAATAAAAGCCTTACGAACGTATGAGGAGCTCTGTAAAGACATCTAGAGTATCTATAGAAATAGTCTGCCTACTTCTTGGTTCAATGCTGGACATGGAGACCCATCTTTTTCTGTAAATGAGTGATTTATCGATGTACTGAGATAAGTCGTGTGACCACTTCATGGTTTAAGTCGTTCTTGAATGTCAGTTGTATCGTCTCTTTATTTCAAACATATCCTCAGTTGGCCTCTTGAAAGTGGGTGGATCCTTCACAGACTTTTGCAATACAAACTTGAGAAGGTTATCGAGTACTGAACCTGAGATCTTTGCATCGGTTTTCAGCAACGCTATTTAGCAGGCCACAGAGACGAGAAGGTTTCACGTGACCTTAGCCTTCTGTCTTTTGCACAGTAATTCGATTTATAAGTAAGTGACTGATGTGCCCCTAGTATCACGCTTCTACAAGTATTATCATAGATGGGTCTGGAATGAAAGGAAGTGAACTGGTTAATGACGGATTCTAGTATACAGTCTACCCTTCTCAGATTGGACCAAGAGGTCCATAAAGTTAATGTTCCACATCTGGCAGACGGGCAACCAAGATGATTGTTTTATGTCATCGCTCTATGAGAAATTGTAGAGATACCTCTGGTTTAGTCCACTGCATTGGTGCATGGCCCGGTGAATATGGACCAAGTCCGACCAGTTCTCCTACCCTTCTACTGAATATTGGCGACGATTATTTTTTGCACAATTTGCTGTCAAACCTTTTACCTCAGGATCGAACTATGCTGCAATGTAATCTGTTCGCGTCTTTAACTATGATGTGTGATGGTAGGCCAGCGAAACAATTACCAGACCTTAAAGTTCTGTAAATGTAGCAAATTAATCTCGATGTAATTATCACAAATCTCTTTTTAGTCACTCGAATATGTGCCGCCCATATTGTAAAAGAGCTTCTCCGGGTCACCTACTCCCAGAAAAATATCGTCTAGTGTTGACAGCGTACACCACGCTCCCTGAGAACGTCCCGAAGTCCGCGGTATCCGTGCATGCCGACCTTGGCTCCGGCAACTTGACAGGCGTAGTGCAGGCTGTGTTGCAGTGGGTAGCCTCCAGACAGCGCTGACAGCAGCGCAGCGCAAAAGGTGTCTCCAGCGCCCAACGTGTCCAGAACGCGCTCTGGAGGATAGGCGGGGACAAAAAAGACGCCCTCAGGACTTTTTGCAGCCGCTCCCTGCTCTCCCCATGGCACCACCAATGTTGCTCTGTAACAGGAAGACACATCCATAAATCAAAGGAAAAATCATAGAAATGAGAATTTTCTCAATGTCAATAAACTGATACCACCACGTAGAAAACATAACACACCATAAATAAAATCATGAAACCCCTATTTCAGACAAAGGCCGCTGTGGTCGAGTGGTTATAGGTCCTTCAGTGCGGAACTGCGCTGCTCCTACAGTCACAGGTTCGAATCCTGCCTCAGCCATGGATGTGTGTGATAAACAGATTAGTTAGGTTTAAGTAGTTCTAAGTCTAGGGGACTGATGACCACAGATGTTAAGTCCTATAGTGCTCAGAGCCATTTGAAACATTTGATTTGAACCATTAGACAAAGGTTTCATGTCTGAAGTTGTGACGAGAAAGGCAAAGGTCCCGAGTTCGAGTCTCGGTTGGGCACACAGTTTTAATCTGCCAGGAATTTTCATATCAGCGCACACTCCGCTGCAGAGTGAAAATCTCATTCTGGAGACTGAAAAGAGTGTCGCAGAGTAGGTTGTGCTGAGAAATAAATGTTAAGAAAAAAATTCGATATGTTCCGCCATTTTAGAGTTAATTAGCCTTGAAATTAGACGATCAGGCCGTTGCGTGTGTTTGAGCGCGTGCGTGCGTGCGTGTGTGTGAGTGTGTGTGTGTGTGTGTGTGTGTGTGTGTGTGTGTTTGTTGTAAATAGGCTGTTTAGGTTTTTTTATTGGTAACGCCACGTAGCGCTCTGTATGAAAATCACTGGCTGTGTTGTGTGCAGTCTGGCTGGTTTGCATTGTTGTTTGCTATTGTAGTTTTGGGCAGCTGGATGTGAACAGCGCGTAGTGTTGCGCAGTTGGAGGTGATCCGCCAGCAGTGGTGGATGTGGGGAGAGAAACTGCACAGTTTTGAGAGCAGATATCTGGACGTGTGTCCATCAGAGACAGTAAATTTGTAAGACTGGATGTAATGAACTGCTATATATGTTATGACTTTTGAACATTATTAAGGTAGATACATTGTTTTTTCTTTACAAAATCTTTCATTTGCTAACTATGCCTATCAGTAGCTAATGCTTTCAGTAGTTTGAATCTTTTATTTAGCTGGCAGTAGTGGCGCTCACTGTATTGCAGTAGTTCGAGTAACGAAGATTTTGTGAGGTAAGTGATTTGTGAAAGGTATAGGTTAATGTTAGTCAGGGCCATTCATTTGTACTGATTTTTGAAAGTCAGATTGCGTTGCGCTAAAAACATTGTGTGTCAGTTTAGTGTTGATCAGAATAAGTAAAGAGCGATATTTCTGAGTACAGTAGAACAGTTGTGGCATGCATGTATTTCGCAGCTGCGCTTGCAATTAACTAGATATTATTTTCAGTGCTATGTTAATGTGTTTTCTTATTTTTGCTCTTCAAATTGTGCTTTTCTGTGTTATCGTGTGAAATACTGTGACAGTTATGGCGTGTGAAAAACGTAATACTAGGCTCCAAAGTAAACTGAGAAATGACAGTGAAGACGAAAGCAGTGTGTTAGCGCACCGTGTAACGAATTAACTAATGTTCAACATAGTAATTTGGTAATTGTGCATAGGGAAATGGAGCGGGCGGCAAATAATGGTGTAGACAGGGAAACAATTAGTGAACAGGAAAGCATTATCGATCGATCGGTCGGCAACAGCCCGCCTCAGGATTCCTAAATGACAGGACACAATCTTGTAAATACTGTAGATTCAGATTTTGCGTCCTCGTCGTTTTCTCAAATAAGTCAAGACACATTTTCTGCTTTTGAAAATGCGAATATTGCTGGTTCAAATGCACTGCCGAATAGCACTGAGGAACATGTTTCAGACACCAGTGCGTTGTTATTGCAGTTAATGTAACAAATGGGACAAAAGCTTCAAAAGTTAGACACCATGCTTGAACAAACACGTGAAGATTTAACTACTGAATTACATAACATTGGATCGATATGTCAAAAAGTCTGTAATGATGTAAAAACACAAATTTGTGAGCATTTTCAACCTATTTTTTCGCGGCATGAAAATGCATTACAGAATCACGAAGCAGCCATAAAAGAACTGCAAACTATTGTTCATGGAAATCACGAGACCTTGCGGGCTAAAATTGACTCAGTTGCATCTAAAGATTCGGTTACGCAAAAACTCAGGAAAACTTAAAGGACACAGTAGATACTCTGAAAATTGGTTCAGAAAGACACATGGAGGAAATTAGTTCATGATCAGAGAAAGTAGTCGAGCTTTCGGATCAGCTAAATAATTAATCTATGAAGGTAGATGATAATCTGAATGACACAAGATCGGTAGTCGGTAATGATAAAGAAGAGTAAGAACAAATAAGGAAATCCAAACAAAACCAGAATCAAATTAATACGCAACACCAATGAGAAATCCGGGAAGTACAAGATAGTGACACAGGTATTACAATAATTACATATTTCAGAGGACACTTGCGCTCCAATACGGGGGGAGGGACATAGAAATACGGAACAGCGACAAAATAATAACGTAAGGCACTTCGAAAATTATGAAAGAAATTGGCAAGGTACACCGAATTTTGAGATGGAACCGCCGAAACGATGTAAGAATGACCGACATGCGACTCGCCGACATGATGATTTTGACTATAAGCTGTTCATTACTACACGTAAATTCAAAACATTTCAGAATTCTGGCAACGACATTCATCCACAAGCATGGCTTCATCAATTCTCTCATTGTTTTCCTCCCAACTGGTCATTAGAGCACAGATTAGAATTTATGTGTGGCTACTTAGAGAATGAACCAACTGTAAGGATGCGATCGGTCATTCACGATTGTCACAGTGAAGTAGAATTTTATCATGCCTTCTTCTCAGCATATTGGTCTCAAGCTACACAACACCGAGTAAAACATAGCATCATACTGATGAAACATTTCGAACAATCTGAATTTTCCAGTCTTGTCAAATATTTCGAAGATGTTACATAAGAATCAGTATCTTTTAAACCCATACAGCCCTTCAGAACTCATCCGCATTTCCTTAATAAAATTGCCTGAACATTTACGACATATTATTTTGGCAGGACGTTGCAAAGACGACATTGAAGCTTTTCAGGGACTGTTACAAGAATTGGAAATTGACGCTGACAATCGGGGGACGCGAAAACAGGAACACAACAATTACAGGCCACGTCCGTCACAATTCCGCGATGACAGAAATAATAACTGGACACGACAAGGCTATTCTTACAACGTGAATCGTGACCAAAACAGACACCACCCGTATGGCAACTGTTGGCAGAGTAGTAATAATTACAGGGAAAGATCACATCTCCGCAATAATGGCTATCACAGAGACAATCAGAGAAACAGACAACATGGGAACCAAAACAATTATTATCAAGGGAGACAGAGTAACTTCAGACACAACGGTCCTCCGCGCAGTTACGACTCAGGGAGAAGTTCTCCACCACGTGACCGACAAGAAATTAATTACAGAAATTACCGACACGACGCCAGACGATATAATCATAACGACAGACCTGAATTTCATCAGAACTGGCGAGATTCAAACAGTGCAGGGCCTTCTCGACAAGGTGAATTTGTAGAAGTTATGCCTCCTAATCCCAATAACGACGCGCGACAACAAAGAGACAGACAATGACTTGCACCGCAGGCAGCCGCGTGCGCCGGCTGGCTCAGAGAAAAATAACATAGGCGCTAACCTTGACAACAATTTTAGCATTCCTTACCGACGTATACTGCATGATCATTGCGTTCAAGTTGAGCCTCTGTGCACTAGGAAGAGTAAAGGATTGCACCACACTTCACATGTAAAACCGTTTATTGAGAGATAATGTGCTTTTTAATTTAGTCTTTGCTATAAAATTTTTTACTTCACGTTACTAGTACTCTTTGTCACACTTAGAAACTGTTAACATGCAACAATGTTTTAAAGTTAACTATCCAGTAAGAACCTGGGCAACTTATTTAGACAGTAATTACGAATGCATTGTTATAGTGAACAGACGATACAGTGTTATTGTGTGTGAACATTCTTGCTTGTTAGTTGCACGGTTACGTAACGACTATAAGTTTACATACTTAGAACACATACTGGTACTGCTAATGAGATTTTAATGCAAAATTTTGGTTTACTTGAAAATACGTTATGGATTTAAAGTTTTCTGAGAGATACCAGATGATACAGTGGTTAGTTTATTTGGCAGCTACACGACTATATCACGACGCTAATAATATGCGACACAATTTATATTATTGCTTTTGCGCTGTATCTCTCTTATATCTGTACAGTTTTTCAGAATTCTTCTGGAAAGTAAAACATGTGTTAGTAGTAACTTTTGTGGTATAGCTAGAATGAGACAGCCTTTTTCGTAGCATAACAATACGTTACAGTGTATTACTTTCTTGATCACGGTACTGTACGTAATAACTACGATATCTATATGCATAGCAAATCACTTTGTTTATTACGAGGTAAGTACATTGACTTCTACAGAACTATGCTTATGGACGACGATAATTACGACACTTGGCACATTTTTTACCCTTAAGTAATGACAGAGATTGTCTTACAATAAGACGCACAGCTTAGCGCTACAGTACACGTATTTGAGTGAATGATTTTGTACTTAAAACATTTATGTTTTAAATATTTTTGAATTACAATGATACAAAGGTTTTCCGTGATACATTTGATTCCATTGCTGTAATCTGTAACACCTGAGGGTATAATTACATTAATCCTCAGGGGGGTAAACGCTTACTTTGTGTACCATGTGTGTGGCAAGCACAAAGAGCCCTAGCTAATATGGTATTTGCTTATACAACTTTACACATCGGTACCATATTTCTCTAACACATAAATTACGCAGCTATCTGATCATTTAACTGAGGAGACAAACATTTATTTTACTACATCAGTGACAGAAGTTTACGTAATTACACAGTTGGATAACTTCACACTTATAAAATTGTATTTTGTATGTACTTTGTGAACTGTTCATGTATTTTTCGGAACCATTGTGATACTATGAGGGCTTTGAATGATGTATTTGGTATGGGATCATGATTTTTGCAGTACATTTGAGGTAGATGATTTAATTGAAGGTTCTGAAATTATTGCAGAAAGCTATGACGTTTTTGAGATCTGACTGAGTTGTTATGATGTTATTATTACGATGACGATGTGTATTATGCTGTTGAGGTATGTTTATGATCAATAAGCTGATGCTATTTGAGGAATTTATTATGATGAAATATTGAAGAAGTGTCGACGAATATGTATATATGTAATAAGGTAAGGAATAATGAGTAGTGGTTCGGGACTCAGATTTGTGAAAACGAATGTTGGAAACCAAGAATCGTACTTTAAGAATTATGACATGTGTGTACATCCGTGAATGTTTCACAATGCCGGCAATAATTTTTTGGACACTGTTATATTAATAGTATTTTGTTTCTACACGTTTGTAACGCAAATTCTTGACCTGTGAAATTGTTTATATGAGACTGTCACTGTAGTGCAAACTGCTGTCGTAAATATTTTGGTAAGAAAGCCACGTGACCTTGACCTAATGCGTTGCAGCTGTGTCAGCCGCCTGGAGAAAAAGCCATTAGGTGGAGAAAAAAGAGATCATTAACCTCGATATTGACATTCCTTTGTAGAAATCATCGCAATTATGACACACTATTACTTGGAAACATATGATTATACTGTGTACCACGTGCTTTGTGCTACTTGCTGAAATGCTTATGAATTGATGATAAATATTCTTACATCTGCACACCTGATTATGACAAGTGTCTTTCTACGAGACTTGAGAGAATTTCTACTGACTTATGAAATGCCACATGGCTATTGAATGATGTTTTTAAGCTTTGCTTTACATAATTGCTTATTTCATTTGATATCTGGTTTCCAGCTGTGTTGCAGCCTTGGTTATATAAAATAAAATTAAGTGCATTTGCTAATGTGAACACTTTCTGTCAACAAATCTATTAAATTATAATTTTATGATCCACATTCTTCAAAAAAGGAGCACTTGGAAAGAATAGACCAATAAGAAGGGACTAATAACAGTAACTGCATACATAATTATCTTTTCAAATACTTGGTAATTTTTTGGGAAGAATAACTTGTTGTGGTGCACCACTTTAATTACATAGACATTAAGATGTGAATAGACATTTCCCTTATCTGCATTGTTGTCTTTAGTGTAACATTTTTTCTGCTTCAGCTTTGTCATGTTTAGGTAAAAGTTACATCATTTGCTGCTGCTGTTTGCCAGGTATAGTGATACTGAATTTTACTTTGTATTAAGCCAGTTTTACTACTGATTTATTTTTCTTGTTGCTGCACATTGGCCCATATTCGTTGTAATGTTGCATTTGCTCTGCTAATTTAGATATACTGCTGCTTGCTATGCCAATTTGCATTTTTTTGTCATTGCTGTTTGTCTTAATTGTTTTGTACTGCTGCATTGCCTCGTCCCTTAGTATATATATCTGAGCTCAGTAGATTTAAGTTAGCTTAAGAGGGGGTAGACTATATAAGAAACTAACTATGGAGAATAGGGAAAGAATGCACTGAGAAGTTGTATGAAAAAGATTTGGGCCAAAATGAGTATTGTATAGTGATAAATAATTATTTTGAAAGAAATATGAATAGAATACAGAAAGCAGGTATAGATAAGACTTTTTGGGAATAATGATGAATGAAGGGAGATCTCCAAGAAGTAAAGAAAGTTTTGTTTGCAAAATATTGCAGTAAAACAAACACTGTCCTTTCCTTTTGTATTATTTCGCTATGTGTTTGTGTACTCTTGTATATTTGTGTTCTTCCTGTCTTTATATGTTTATCTGATAAGACTTATGTTGTAGAATTTTTCTAATACTCAGCTACATTCACTATGATGAGGAATACTGCTATCCTCAAATATAATTTGCATTAATAATATGTTATTGATTTTGTAAAGACGTTTAAACATTAGTTATTCTGTTCTGTTTCAATGCTCTTGTGTAAAATAATGTTTCGAAAACTATTATTCTTTTATTTATTTTCTTATTTCATAATTCCTGTAACACTGATGCACATGTTTATTTCTATTCTTTTGTAAAGCCTGTATTACTACAAATGTTATCTGTACTATTATGTTCTTTAATGATGTATTTTGTACCTTTGTAACTGTATTCTTATGATGTAAATTTATAATTGTATAGACAATGCAAATTAAGTTTCATTTCAATGCATATGCTTCTGTCGGTCATAGTATATGCACAATATGTAAAAAAAGGGACTGTTAGTGTTCGCATGTGTGTTAATAATTCAGCAAGGGACTGGTTAACAGCATTTCTGGTTCTAAGGTCAACTCCAAAAACTTTGTGAGTGCACAAGTGGTGGTTTATGGATTTGCTGTATTGTCCGTGAGACTCTTTGATGGTGATTGTGCACCTGCACAGTCGCAACAGATGGCTCCTGGCCGTCTCTACAAGGACTACAGTGGGTCTGCATCTTTGATGGCCCACCAATACCATTATTTCTACAAGGACTACAGTGAGTCTGCATCTTTGATGGCCCACCAATACCATTATTTCTACAAGGACTGCAGTGGGTCTGCACCTCTTGTGGCCCACCAATACCATAATCTCGAACAGGACTACAGTGTGTCTGCTCTGTGATGACCGACATACCAATATTCTTCAACTACGACTGATTCTGCTGTGGATTTGCTCTGTTGTGGCCCATTACGTGTCTGCATGTCAATAGTCAGCACTGTCTTTCCGTTGGAAGGACAACACTACTTCTTCAAGACTGCATGGAAATCCACTACTAATGAGACTTTGTGAAGAAAATTGTAATTACAATTGTGATAAATGATCACGACTGCCTTTATGAGAATAATTTTTGCTTTTGACCAACAGTGTATCAATAAGTGCGTGAATTTGATATATTTGTTATTATAACTATGAAAAATGTTTTCAAATCAGTATTGGCCACTGCCCAAGGCAAATTGTAAAATTTTTTGTTGGGAGCATGGGGCTATGTAAGTAGGCTGTTTAGGTTTTTTTTAATTGGTAACGCCACGTAGCGCTCTGTATGAAAATCACTGGCTGTGCTGTGTGCAGTCTGTGGCTGGCTTGCATTGTTGTTTGCTATTGTAGTGTTGGGCAGCTGGATGTGAACAGCGCGTAGTGTTGCGCAGTTGGAGGTGATCCGCCAGCAGTGGTGGATGTGGGGAGAGAAACTGCACAGTTTTGAGAGCAGATGATCTGGACGTGTGTCCATCAGAGACAGTAAATTTGTAAGACTGGATGTCATGAACTGCTATATATATTATGACTTTTGAACACTATTAAGGTAAATACATTGTTTGTTCTTTATCAAAATCTTCCATTTGCTAACTATGCCTATCAGTAGTTAGTGCCTTCAGTAGATTGAATCTTTTATTTAGCTGGCAGTATTGGCGCTCACTGTATTGCAGTAGTTAGAGTAACGAAGATTTTGTGAGGTAAGTGATTTGTGAAAGGTATAGATTAATGTTAGTCAGGACCATTCTTTTGCAGGGATTTTTGAAAGTCAGATTGCGTTGCGCTAAAAATATTGTGTGTCAGTTTAGTTTTGATCAGAATAAGTAAAGAGCGAAATGTCTGAGAACGTTCAAATAACCTAAGGGATTAACCAGCACAGTAATTCACAAATTTTGCTAAGGGGACATCTCAGTGTCTCTGTGTGTGTGTGTGTGTGTGTGTGTGTGTGTGTGTGTGTCTTGATAAATGAGTGGCCGTCATGATTTTTTTTTATTTTAACACGTCTGGTTCCGTAGGACCAAATTTAAGAGGAAATCCCCAAGGTCATGGAACGTGTCAGTACATGAAATTACAATATAAAAGTAATAACAGATAAAATAAATTGTTTATGAATCCAAAAAAAGACAAGCCACAAGTTCAAGTAAGCGCAATCGACAATATAAGATAGGAATCAACTTAATTTTTCAAGGAACTCCACGACAGAATAGAAGGAGTGACCCATGAGGAATCTCTTTATTTTCGATTTGAAAGCGCGTGGATTACTTCTAAGATTTTTGGATTCTTGTGGTAGTTTATTGAAAATGGATGCCGCAGTATACTCCTCACCTTTCTGCACAAGAGTCAAAGAAATGCGTTCCAAATGCAGACTGGATTTCTGCCTACTATTAACTGAATGAAAGCTGCTTATTCTCGGCAATGAGCTGATATTATTGACAAGAAACGACAGTAAAGAATACATATGTCGGGAACAGAGGTCGACAAGAGGTTCGTGCACTTACACCACTTATTGCCGGAACCGCCGTTTTCAGAGGAAAAAATATCCTTTTAGAATGGGAAGAGATACTCCACAATATAATACCATACGACATAAGCGAATGAAAATAAGTAGACTAATTTTCGTGTCTAACGATCACTCACTTTAGATACCGTTCGCATAGTAAAAATGTCGGCATTAAGTCTTTGCACAAGGTCTTGATCGTTGGCTTTCCACGACAGTTTACTATCTATATGAACACCTAGAAATTTGGACTGTTCAGTTTCACTAATCATATGCCCATTCTGTGAAATTAAAACGTTTGGTTTCGTTGAATTGTGTGTTAGAAACAGTAAAAACTGAGTCTTGCTGTGATTTAGTGTTAGTTTATTTCCTACAAGCCACGAACTTATATCATGAACTGCACTATCTGAAATAGAGCCAATGTTGCGCACACCATCCTTTACTACCAAGCTAATATCACCAGAAAACAGAAATATTTTAGAAGGCGTATCATTTACATAAATAAAGAACAGGTGTGGCCCCAACACTGATACCTGGGGCACCCCAAATTTAACCATGCCCCACTCAGGTCACACATCACAGACATTCTCAGCATTGTGAATAATGAGCTTTGCTGTCTGTTGTTAAAGTAAAGGGGGAACCAATTGTGAGCTACTCTGGACCAATATTTTGTGATCAACACAATCAAACGCCTTAGTTAAATCAATAAATATGCGTATCCTTCGGAACCTTTGTTTAATCCATCGAGTACCTCACAGAGAAAAGAGAATATAGCATTTTAGGTTGTGAAACCACTTCGAAAGCCAAACTGTACATTTGACATAAAATTATGTGATATAAAATGATCAATTAACCTTACATACACAGCCTTTTCAATAACTTTATCAAACACTGATGGCACAGAAATAGGTCTAAAATTGTCTACATTATCCCTTTCTCCGTTTTTATAAAGCGGCGTTACTACTGAGTACTTTGATCGTTCAGGAAACTGACCATTCGTAACGGAAAAATTACAAAGAAGGCTGAGTACAAAGCTAACATGTGCAGCACAGTACTTTAAAATTCTGCTAGGGACTCCATCGTATCCATGAGAGTACTTAGTCTTCAGTGATTTAATTATTGACTCAATCTCTCCCTTGTCTGTATTACAGAGGAGTATTTCAGACATCAATCTCGGAAAGGCATTTCCCAAGAGAGTTATATGATTCCCTATATACTAAGTTATTATTTAATTCACCAGCAATGCTCAAAAAGTGATTGTTAAATACTGTACACATAAATGACTTATCAGTAACAGAAATATTTTTACTACAAACTGACTGTATATCGTCGACCTTGTGCTGTTGACCAGACACTTCCTTCACAACTGACCATATGATTTAAATTTTATCCTGTGAATAAGCTATTCTATTTGCACCACATACTCCTTGCTTTCCTAATAACATTTTAAGCACCTTACAATACTGTTTGCAATGGGCTACTGTAGCTTCATTGTGACGACTTCTAACATTTTGATATAATTCCCGCAAGATATCCTTATCCCACTAGTCAGCCACCCGGGCTGCCTATTACTGATAGTACCACGTTTAGAGCTTTGTAATGGAAAGCAACTCTCAAAGAGCTTGAGCAATTTGCTAAGGAAAGCATTGAATTTATCATCTATGTTATCGGCACTATAAACATCCTGCCTTTATTCCTTGACAGGGTTTAAAAAATTCTCTATTGCTGTTGGATTAACTTTACCACATGGTTTGTAATCAAATATGACATTGGTTTGTGTACAAAAGCCTTTTACTGTTAAAATTTGTTCATCATGGTCTGAAAGGCCATTCACCCTTTTACTAACAGAATGCTCATTCCGTAATGAAGAATGAATAAAAATATTGTCTGTCTGTGGGTGTGCTGTTGTCCCCCTGCGACCTGGTTAGCAAAATCACAATCTGCATCAGATCATATGAGTTTAGAAGATCTACCAACATCCTTTTTCTTGCACAATCACATACAAAATTAATATAGAAGTCACCACATATAACTAATTTTCGGTATTTCCCATAAAGTGAACCAAGAACACTCTCTAGCTTGAGCATAAATGCTCTGAGGTCAGAGTTAGGTGACCTATAAACAAAGACAATTAGAAGTTGAGTTTCACTAAATTCAACACAACATTCAAGTATCTGTTCAGTGCAGCGCAATGATGCGTCTACAGACTCAAATGGAATACTGTTTTTACACACATAGCCACTCCCCTGCTCTACAAAGAACTTGAAAAACGCCAGCTAATCCGTATCCTGGTAAAGGAAGCCTTGGAATTGTGGTGCTCCGATATATCAATAATGTCAGAGTCAACATCTATAAGCAGTTCACTAACTTTATCCCCAATACTCTTATATTTTGATGAAATATGCTAATCCCTTTTCATTCGTCTTGAGTTGGATAGTGATAACGAGACAGAGTCCTTAAAGCACTTGCACAACAGAGCTCACGGTGTTACGGTGTGAATTCGTCGGTGTGGTAAGAGGGGTGAGATCCTCAGGGTGGCCGTAGTGTGGCACGGTTTCACAGTGCTTAGAGGACTTCTAACATTTTGTGTACGTGAGGTGAACACTTGAAAATATTTCATGACTCTGAAGAAAAGTGTCGGAGTAAACTTAAAGTAGTAGATGAGTTTTGTTACTTGGGCAGCAAGATAATTTACGATGACCGAAGTACAGAGGATATAAAATGTAGACTGGCAATGTCGAGAACATCATTTCTGAAGAAGAGAAATTTGTTAACATCGAATACAAATTTAAGTGTTAGAAAGTCTTTTATGAAATATTAGAATGGAATGCAGCCATGTATGGAAGTGAAACATGGATGATAAACAGTTTAGACAAGAAGAGAATAGATGGTTTCGAAATGTGGTGTTACAGAAGAATGCTGAAGATTAGGTGGGTAGATGACTTAACTAATGAGGAGGTACTGAATAGACTTGTGGAGAAGAGAAACCTGACTAGAGGAAGGGATTGGTTCTTAGGACAAATTCTGAGATATCAAAGGATCACCAATTTAGTACTGAAGCTAAACTTGGGGGGTAAAAATCGTAGAGGCAGACCAAGATACGAATATAGTAAGCAGATTCAGAAAGACGTAGACTGAAATATTTATTCGGAGATGAAGAGGCTGCTCAGGATAGAGTAGTATTGAGAGCTGCATCAAATTACAACAACGTTAGAGGAATTTCGTACCAATGCACTCTGAGATTTTGCTACTGCTTAACGAGGAAGTTAATTAAAGCACGGCTTTATGTACTTATTCCACGCATGCTATGTCCGCCGCTGGTAGCTGAGTGGTCAGCGCGACGGAATGTCATACCTAATAGCCCGGGTTCGAGTTCCGGTTGGGTCGGAGATTTTCCCCGCTCAGGGACTGGATGTTGTGTTGTCCTTATAATCGTCATTTCATCCCCATCGACACACAAGTCGCCGAAGTGGCGTCAGTTCGAAAGACTTGCACCAGGCTAACGGTGTTCTCGACCGGATGCCCTAGCCACACGGCATTTCCATTTACGCATGCTATTGCCTGTTAATGCCCTGCCTGCACTACGCAACTTCAATTGCGCTATTGATTTTATTATTATCCGACTTCTTTATAAATTTTGTTTTAAATTTTCTCTTTGTAAGGCAACGATTCGTATTGTTATATACATTATTTCTGAGTAAACATTTCGCTCGAACTTCAAATCATCTGTTATCGTTCACATTACTAGCATACGGGATTTTATTTAGTTGTTGCACTTTTCAATTATTCATTTATTTCATAATTCAGTTCGGTAAATTGTTGTTCTGCTATTAAATGGCGTGATGCATACTTGTGTTAAACTTTGGGCTTAAAAGCAAAGGTGACCTGCCACCACCTACAGACTTCAACGAGCTGTGCGAAAGTTAAGGCCTTGCAGGGTCCACATTAGTTATAACGTTTTCCCCCATCATTATTGAGTCTGACTCGATCAAGGACACAATTGCGATAAAAGCACGTGGCATATGGAAACTAATTGAGATTCAGTGTTGATAGCATTCATTACTTCGTGTGAGTAAAGGGCCACATGTGTTTCACAGGAGTGATATTTCCTGCTGGCTATGTGTCAATAGATCATTTTCCGCGAGGTATTTCATAATGTTCGAACACAGTTTGTACTCCAAAATCAAACTGAAAGTCGATGTATGTGATAGAGGTTTACAGCTCATCGTGTTACTTCTACTGCCTTTCTTGTGTATTGCTGCGACTTGTGCTGCTTTCCAGTCTTTAGGTACGTACCTTCCGTCGAGTAAGCGATTGTGTCTGATTACTAAATGGAACTATTTCATTTGCATACTGCCAAAGGAACCTAGTTTGTATACGATCTGGACCAGAAGATTTGGCTTCGTTTCTGCAACAGCTTTCTGGTCTATTTTGTGTACCATGTAGGATCAGTTCCATTTCATATTAGTTTATTTAGTATTAGCCTCTCAGTTTCCTCGAATTCAGGCAACATGTGGTTTACGGTTAGATAGTTGGTTAGGAAGGAATGGAGCCTGTCTCTTAGAAAGGGGTCAAAGCAACTGTTACTAACTTTTTAAAATGGATACTTTTGCGTCTCTTTTTGTTGGATTTGGATGTTACGGTATTCCTTCGCGCTAGAATGACCTTGTTGGTCATTAATCCCTGTATCCGTCATGACACCTTCTATTCGCTCAGGATTAATTGTCGCTAAGGGGTCTGGTATGTTATAAAATCATTTACACTTCATGTTATCTATTCCATCTGCCTTATTTGATCGTAAGTCTTCTAAGGGTCTTTTAAACTCTGACTCTAATACAGAATGCCCTAAGTCTTCCATATGAACTACAATTTCTTCTTCTCTTACGCCATCAGACAGTTCATCCCCTTCGTAGAGGCCTTCGTGCAATTCTTCCACCTAGACGCTCTCATCTCTGCGTTAAACAGCGGATTCCAATTGCACACTTAATGTTACTGCCCCTGCTTTTGATTTCACTTTTATATATGCTGCATCAGTCCTTCCGATGACCGCTTCTTTTTCGATTTCTTCATATTTTCCTGTTGCCAATTCACTTTTTCTTTCATGCGCTTCATATTTATTTCGTTAGTAAGTGATTTATATTGCCGTAATTCCAGTTTTCCGTGAACGTTTGTATACTTACTTCTTTCGTCGATCAATTGAAATCTTTCTTCCGTATCCAAGGTTTCACTTTTGTTGTACCTATGTTTGACTGTCTATTCTCTGTGGTTCCCCTTTTTAGAGATGCTAATTCCATTCAACAGTATTATCTATTTCGATATTAATTATCGTAGCCTTAGAGAACTTGGAATACATGTCAACATTCCTCAGTTCTTCTGTACCCTACTTCCTTCCACATTGATTCTTCTGAACGATTCTTTTAAACCTCAGTTTTCTCTTCATCATTACTAAATTGTGATCCGAGTTTAAATCTGCTCCTGTGTACGCCTAAGAATCGACATCTGATTTCGGAATCTCTGTCTAATACTGAGTTTATCCATCTGGAACCTTTCTGTGTGTCTACGCCTTTTCCAAGTACACCTTCTCCTTTTATGATTTTAGAACAGTGTATTGTCTATTACTAGCTGAAGTTTGTTTAGTAATCAATTAGTCTTTCTCACATAGCACAGTCTTCTATGCTTACCCTGCTGCCGTATTCCAATCTCCCATGATCGTTACATTATCGTCCACCTTTACATATTGAATTATCCGATCTTTGTGTTCGTATGCTTTTTGTGTGTCATCTTTTTCCAATTATGGCATCGACACGTGCACCTCAACTACTGCTTTTGGCGTTGGTTTACTGTTGATTCATATGAAAACAACTCTATTGCTGCCTTCCTATTAATAACTAAGCCTACTTCTGATGTACCATTTTCTGCTGCTAGTGATTTTACCATATATTCGTCTGACATGAAATGTTTACCTTCTTTCCTTTTCAATTCAATTACTCCTATAACATCTATATTGAACCTTCGCGTTTCCCTTTTCAGACTTGCTAGCTTCTCTACCACCTCCAAACATATGACATTCGACAACCCGATTTGTAAAATGCTAACCTTTCGTTGGCTATTCAGCCTCTTTCCGAGCGTTTCATTCTTCCCCTTGGCTACCCGTCCAGACTATTCTGAATTTGCTAATGAATAGATCATCATCACACTTTTTCGACTACAGGCCATATCTCCTTTGGATACACGTTTTTGTTATTATGGTCTTCAGTCCTGAGACTGGTTTGATGCATCTCTCCATGCTACTCTATCCTGTGCAAGCTTCTTCATCTCCCAGTACTTACTGCAACCTACATAGTTCCGAATCAGCTTAGTGTATTCAACTCTTGGTCTCCCTCTACGATTTTTACCCTCCACGCTGCCCTCCAATGCTAAATTTGTGATCCCTTGATGCCTCTGAACATGTCCTACCAACCGGTCCCTTCTTTTTGTCAAGTTGTGCCACAAACTCCTCTTCTCCCCAATTCTATTCAATACCTCCTCATTAGTTATGTGATCTACCCATCTAATCTTCAGCATTCTTCTGTAGCACCACATTTCGAAAGCTTCTATTCTCTTCTTGTCCAAACTATTTATCGTCCATGATTCACTTCCATACATGGCTACACTCCATACAAATACTTTCAGAAATGACTTCCTGACACTTAAATCTATACTCTATGTTAACTAACTTCTCTTCTTCAGAAACACTTTACTTGCCATTGCCAGTCTACATTTTATATCCTCTCTACTTTAACCATCATTAGTTATTTTGCTCCCCAAATAGCAAAACTCCTTTACTACTTTAAGTGTCTCACTTCCTAATCTAATTCCCTCAGCATCACCCGACTTAATTCGACTACATTCCATTATCCTCGTTTTGCTTTTGTTGATGTTCATCTTATATCCTCCTTTCAAGACACTATCCATTCCATTCATCTGCTTTTCCAAGTCCTTTGCTGTCTCTGACAGAATTACGATGTCATCGTCAAACCTCAAAGGTTTTATTTCTTCTCCATGGACTTTAATACCTACTCCGAATTTTTCTTTTGTTTCCTTCACTGCTTGCTCAATATACAGATTGAATAACATCGGGGATAGACTACAGCCCCGTCTCACTCCCTTCCCAACCACTGCTTCCCTTTCATGTCCCTCGACTCTTATAACTGCCATCTGGTTTCCGTAAAAATTGTAAATAGCCTTTCGCTCCCTGTATTTTACCCCTGCCACCTCCAGAATTTGAAAGAGACTATTCCAGTCAACATTGTCAAAAGCTTTCTCTAAGTTTACAAATGCTAGAAACATAGGTTTGCCCTTCCTTAATCGAGCTTCTAAGATAAGTCGTAGAGTCAGTATTGCCTCACGTGTTCCAACATTTCTACGGAATCCAAATCGATCTTCCCCGAGGTCGGCTTCTACTAGTTTTTCGTTTCGTCTGTAAAAATTCGCGTTAGTATTTTGTAGCTGTGACTTATTAAACTGATAGTTCGGTAATTTTCGCATTTGTCAACACCTGCTTTCTTTGGGAGTGGAATTATTATATTCTTCTTGAAGTCTGAGGGTATTTCGCCTGTCTCACCAGATGGTAGAATTTTGTCAGGACTGGCTCTCCCAAGGCCGTCAGTAGTTCCAAAGGAATGTTGTCTACTCCGGGGGCCTTGTTTCGACTCAGGTCTTTCAGTGCCCGGTCAAACTCTTCACGCAGTATCGAATCTCCCATTTCGTCTTCATCCTCTTCCCTTTCCATAATATTGTCCTCAAGTACATCGCCCATGTAAAAACCCTCTATATACTCCTTCCACCTTTCCGCCTTCCCTTCTTTGCTTAGAACTGAGTTTCCCTCTGAGCTCTTGATATTCATACAAGTGGTTCTCTTCTCTCCAAAGGTCTCTTTAATTTTCCTGTAGGCAGTATCTACTTACCCCTAGTGAGATAAGCCTCAACATCCTTACAATTGTCCTCTAGCCATCCCTGCTTAGCCATTTTGCACTTCCTGTCCATCTCATTTTTGAGATGTTTGTATTCCTTTTTGGCTGCTTCGTTTACTGCGTTTTTATATTTTCTCCTTTCATCAATTAAATTCAATATTTCTTCTGTTACCCAAGGATTTCTATTAGCCTTCGTCTTTTTACCTACTTGATCGTCTGCTGCCTTCACTACTTCATCCCTCAAAGCTACCCATTCTTCTTCTACTGTATTTCTTTCACCCATTCCTGTCAATTGTTCCCTTATGCTCTCCCTGAAACACTCTACAACCTCTGGTTCTTTCAGTCTATCCAGGTCTCATCTCCTTAATTTAGCACATTTTTGTAGTTTCTTCAGTTTTAATCTACAAGTCATAACCAATAGATTGTGGTCAGAGTCCACATCTGCCCCTGGAAATGTCTTACAATTGAAAACTTGATTCCTAAATCTCTGTCTTACCATTATGTAATCTATCTGATACCTTTTAGTATCTCCAGGATTCTTCCCTGTATACAACCTTCTTTTATGATTCTTGAACCAAGTATTAGCTATGATTAAGTTATGCTCTGTGCAAAATTCTGCCAGACGACTTCCTCTTTCATTTCTTCCCCCCAATCCATATTCACCTACTATGTTTCCTTCTCTCCCTTTTCCTACTGACGAATTCCAGTCACCCATGACTATTAAATTTTCGTCTCCCTTCACTACCTGAATAATTTCTTTTATCTCATCATACATTTCATCAATTTCTTCGTCATCTGCAGAGCTACTTGGCATATAAACTTGTACTACTGTAGTAGGTGTGGGCTTCGTATCTATCTTGGCCACAGTAATGCGTTCACACGTTATGTTTCTTTAATGCAGCCGTTTCCATTGCCTACTGAATGTTCTTGCTGTTAATCATTGCTGTTTCTTCTGTCTTTTAGAGCCAGTGCCCAAATGCAAGAGACTGCCATGAAAATGTTCACTACTCTGTCCCTTTTGACAAGACTGTTGGCTGAACGACGGTGACTCCTTATACCGGGTGTATTTGGCCGCCATTGTTGACGATTTTTATACAGAAATTATGCAGCTTTTGTGATCGAAACCGGGACCAAGTACGTTTTGACTACTTTTCAAAGTCTCTACTTCTAAACCAGCTATGTTGTTGTTGTTGTCTTCAGTCCTGAGACTGGTTTGATGCAGCTCTCCATGCTACTCTATCCTGTGCAAGCTGCTTCATCTCCCAGTACCTACTGCAACCTACATCCTTCTGAATCTGCTTACTGTACTCATCTCTCGGTCTCCCTCTACGATTTTTACCCTCCACGCTGCCCTCCAATGCTAAATTTGTGATCCCTTGATGCCTCAAAACATGTCCTACCAACCGATCCCTTCTTCTAGTCAAGTTGTGCCACAAACTTCTCTTCTCCCCAATCCTATTCAATACTTCCTCATTAGTTACGTGATCTATCCACCTTATCTTCAGTATTCTTCTGTAGCACCACATTTCGAAAGCTTCTATTCTCTTCTTGTCCAAACTAGTTATCGTCCATGTTTCACTTCCATACATGGCTACACTCCAAACAAATACTTTCAGAAACGACTTCCTGATACATAAATCTATATTCGATGTTAACAAATTTCTCTTCTTCAGAAACGCTTTCCTTGCCATTGCCACTCTACATTTTATATCCTCTCTACTTCGACCATCATCAGTTATTTTACTTCCTAAATAGCAAAACTCCTTTACTACTTTAAGTGTCTCATTTCCTAATCTAATTCCCTCAGCATCACCCGATTTAATTTGACTACATTCCATTATCCTCGTTTTGCTTTTGTTAATGTTCATCTTATATCCTCCTTTCAAGACACTGTCCATTCCGTTCAACTGCTCTTCCAAGTCCTTTGCCGTCTCTGACAGAATTACAATGTCATCGGCGAACCTCAAAGTTTTTACTTCGTCTCCATGAATTTTAATACCTACTCCAAATTTTTCTTTTGTTTCCTTTACTGCTTGCTCAATATACAGATTGAATAACATCGGGGAGAGGCTACAACCCTGTCTCACTCCTTTCCCAACCACTGCTTCCCTTTCATGCCCCTCGACTCTTATTACTGCCATCTGGTTTCTGTACAAATTGTAAATAGCCTTTCGCTCCCTGTATTTTACCCCTGCCACCTTTAGAATTTGAAAAAGAGTATTCCAGTCAACATTGTCAAAAGCTTTCTCTAAGTCTACAAATGCTAGAAACGTAGGTTTGCCTTTTCTTAATCTTTCTTCTAAGATAAGTCGTACGGTCAGTATTGCCTCACGTGTTCCAACATTTCGACGGAATCCAAACTGATCCTCCCCGAGGTCTGCATCTACCAGTTTTTCCATTCGTCTGTAAAGAATTCGTGTTAGTATTTTGCAGCCGTGGCTTATTAAACTGATAGTTCGGTAATTTTCACATCTGTCAGCACCTGCTTTCTTTGGGATTGGAATTATTATATTCTTCTTGAAGTCTGAGGGTATTTCGCCTGTCTCATACATCTTGCTGAGCAGCTGGTAGAGTTTTGTCATGACTGGCTCTCCCAAGGCTCTCCCCAGGGGCCTTGTTTCGACTCAGGTCTTTCAGTGCTCTGTCAAACTCTTCACGCAGTATCGTACCTCCCATTTCGTCTTCATCTACATCCTCTTCTATTTCCATAATATTGTCCTCAAGTACATCGCCCTTGTATAAGCCTTCTATATACTCCTTCCACCTTTCTGCCTTCCCTTCTTTGCTTAGAACTGGGCTGCCATCTGAGCTCTTGATATTCATACACGTGGTTCTCTTCTCTCCAAAGGTCTCTTTAATTTTCCTGTAGGCAGTATCTATCTTACCCCTAGTGAGATAAGCTTCTACATCCTTACATTTGTCCTCTAGCCCTCCCTGTTTAGCCATTTTGCACTTCCTGTCGATCTCATTTTTGAGACGTTTGTATTCCTTTTTGCCTGCTTCATTTACTGCATTTTTATATTTTCTCCTTTCATCAATTAAATTCAATATTTCTTCTGTTACCCAAGGATTTCTAGCAGCCCTCGTCTTTGTACATACTTTATCCTCTGCTGCCTTCACTACTGCATCCCTCAGAGCTACCAATTCTTCTTCTACTGTATTTCTTTCCCCTATTCCTGTCAATTCTTCCCTTATGCTCTCTCTGAAACTCTGTACAACCTCTGGTTCTTTCAGTTTATCCAGGTCCCATCTCCTTAATTTCTCACATTTTTGCAGTTTCTTCAGTTTTAATCTGCAGGTCATAACCAATAGATTGTGGTCAGAGTCCACATCTGCCCCTGGAAATGTCTTAAAACTTAAAACCTGGTTCCTAAATCTCTGTCTTACCATTATATAATCTATCTGATACCTTTTAGTATCTCCAGGGTTCTTCCACGTATACAACCTTCTTTCATGATTCTTAAACCAAGTGTTAGCTATGATTAAGTTGTGCTCTGTGCAAAATTCTACTAGGCGGCTTCCTCTTTCATTTCTTAGCCCCAATCCATATTCACCTACTATGTTTCCTTCTCTCCCTTTTGCTACACTCGAATTCCAGTCACCCATTACTATTAAATTTTCGTCTCCCTTCACTATCTGAATAATTTCTTTTATTTCATCGTACATTTCTTCAATTTCTTCATCATCTGCAGAGCTAGTTGGCATATAAACTTGTACTACTGTAGTAGGTGTGAGCTTCGTATCTATCTTGGCCACAATAATGCGTTCACTATGCTGTTTGTAGTAGCTTACCCGCATTCCTATTTTCCTATTCATTATTAAACCTACTCCTGCATTACCCCTATTTGATTTTGTGTTTATAACCCTGTAGTCACCTGGCCAGAAGTCTTGTTCCTCCTGCCACCGAACCTCACTAATTCCCACTATATCTAACTTTAACCTACCCATTTCCCTTTTTAAATTTTCTAACCTACCTGCCCGATTAAGGGATCTGACATTCCACGCTCCGATCCGTAGAATGCCAGTTTTCTTTCTCCTGATAACGACATCCTCCTGAGTAGTCCCCGCCCGGAGATCCGAATGGGGGACTATTTTACCTCCGTTTTGGCCGTTTTGGTTATTGTTACAAGGCCAGATCAGTCAATCATCCAGACTGTTGCCCCTGCAACTACTGAAAAGGCTGCTGCCCCTCTTCAGGAACCACACGTTCGTCTGGCCTCTCAACAGATACCCCTCCGTTGTGGTTGCACCTACGGTACGGCCATCTGTATCGCTGAGGCACGCAAGCCTCCCCACCAACGGCAAGGTCCATGGTTCATGGGGGGAGGCACACGGACATTGCGAAAGTGAATGAACAGCGCTCGAACTGTGATGTTACCACTTGTTTAAAGTATTACAAAAAGTGTAAAAGTCCTGTCAGTACTCAGTTTCTGCAGAGCTGCAGTGGATCATAAATCGCATTTTCGTGTTATCCATGTTTAATTATCTAAGGTTGTTGCTGAGAGTCGTTTTCTACATCTACATCTACATCCATACTCCGCAAGCTACCTGACGGCTATATCAAGGCGAAAACGAATGCTTCAGTTTAATACGTAGTTTTCCAAACCTGTATAATGTATCGAATTAAAAAAAAAAAAGCCTCGACCCTTTTTTCCAGAGTGTGAGTAATACAGAGGCCCATAACTAATCATCAAAGAACATGTAACACATTAAGACAATGTGCGCGTAAGAATTTAGTAGTAAAAATTAAAATACCATACAAATCTGTTACAATAACGGAGGTTACCCAGGTTTGAGGTATCCATGAAGTCCATCCAGTGTATCAGACATTGACTTATATCCGAGCGCCCTCGCGAAATCCTTGCTGACCATAACAAGATCTGCCGTGGGTATCATTTCCAGACAATGGTCATGATAATGCTCGATTTCCAAAGACATCGGGATACGTCTTCGCTCTTCAGAATTCCATGCATGAATCCTTTTAACCATTTTCTTCAGCTGGTCGAAGTTTCTTGCCTCCACCAAAAATTGAAAACAGAAAACAGGAAATTGAAAATAGAAAGAAGTAACATAGAAAATGTCTGTAATCATTCAGTTTCGCTTAATGAACTTTGCGCAATGCATTTTATGTTATGTGTCCCAATTTACGATACCTCCAGATGAATCCACGTATACCGCGACAAATCTATTTTAAGAAAAGCCTCATATGAAACCCAAGGCCAATCGCCACTGTGGTGCAGTATCGTTCGCGATCCATTCCTCTTATTAATTATACACGTCGACATAGGTAGTTCTTTGCCTTCTACAATCTCACATTGTTTCAGGTTGACACCATATGACTCCAGTTGCTCTGTGACAAAACTGTAATAAAAAGAGAAAAAAGTAATTACAGGTTCTTGGATAAATAGTTCACATCAAGGAAACAAAATCTACTTAATTAAGATTATGTCCGCGCCTGTGCCATAATATATGAGTAACTAATGAATCAGTCTCAAGGTAGTCACAATAATTACTACTCTCGCTTGTGGTAGCTAATGAACAGTGGTGCTATAAATACGATCGGCTTAACACGTGAGCGTATACAGTATTCGCTTTAAGGCCACGGAGAGAACACCACTCGTTCTGTTTACCAGCTTTGGATTACGTAACGAAGGCTGATAGACCCTTCAATGTCGCCAACGAACAGCCTAAGCTCTAGTAGAACATTAATATGTTACGCCACGATTCTGCCTGGCGAAGTGCCAGGCTCTTGTGACCGACTCAGCAAAACGACGTCATAAAATTGGTGTTGAAAGTAGCTCAGTACCTTGGTGTACTGTAAAAAGAGCATGTATTCAGCACACGGACATTGCGAAAGTGAATGAACAGCGCTCGAACTGTGATGTTACCACTTGTTTAAAGTATTACAAAAAGTGAAAAAGTCCTGTCAGTACTCAGTTTCTGCAGAGCTGCAGTGGATCATAAATCGCATTTTCGTGTTATCCATGTTTAATTATCTAAGGTTGTTGCTGAGAGTCGTTTTCTACATCTACATCTACATCCATACTCCGCAAGCTACCTGACGGTGTGTGGCGGAGGGTACTTTGGGTACCTGTATCGGTTCTCCCTTCTATTCCAGTCTCATATTGTTCATGGAAAGAAAGATTGTCGGTATGCCTCTGTGTGGGCTCTAATCTCTTTGACTTTATCCTCATGGTCTGTTCGCGAGATACACGTAGGAGGGAGCAATATACTGCTCGACTCCTCGGTGAAGGTATGTTCTCGCAACTTCAACAAAAGCCCGTACCGAGCTACTGAGCGTCTCTCCTGCAAAGTCTTCCACTGGAGTTTATATATCATCTCCGTAACGCTTTCGCGATTACTAAATAATCCTGTAACGAAGTGCGCTGCTCTCCGTTGGATCTTCTCTATCTCTTCTACCAACCCCATCTGGTACGGATCCCACACTGCTGAGCAATATTCAAGCAGTAAACGAACAATTGTACTGTAACCTACTTCCTTTGTTTTCGGATTGCATTTCCTTAGGATTCTTCCAATGAATCTCAGTCTGGTATCTGCTTTACCGACGATTAACTTTATATGATCACTCCATTTTAAATCAATCCTAATGCCTACTCCCAGATAATTTATGGAATAAACTGCTTCCAGTTGCTGACCTGGAAAATCTCCTCTGCACATCCCAGGACGCCAAAGATGCGTATTTGAAGGCGGCAAGGTAACATGTAGGCCAGTTTTTTTCATTGTATTCGAATGTTGTGGCATTCCCAGAAAGACTACCACTAATTTTGCACATTGCAGAATATCCTGGATTCCGCTGAATAATACTTCGCAGTTTGTTGTTCACTTTCTCAGCCACATGACCACGAGCTCGATACAACTCACTCTGCACATGTTGCACAATACCCAGGGCGTTACACAGTGGAGTATCAGCAGCTTCCATTCGCGTGGTGGCTTTTGATACCAATGAAAAGTTGGCGTTGATATATCCCAAGTGTCCAGACAAGGTATTTGTAAAGACCTCTTTCACATATTTGAAGCGCTTGATTCGCCGCTATGAAGGCCACAAGAGTTCGTATTTATTTTGGTGTAGTTGGTGCAGTAATGCCCAGCTGCATAAGCCAAGAAGTCCATCGTGTAAGAACAGGCTTACCGGGAGGGGCAGTGAAATTGCTGTAATTACTGCACCTGTAGCAGAGCTTTCATGCAGATTTTCTTGCCACGGAAGATTAATTTGTTCATATAATTTGGCTGCACCTTTTCTGCAGCTCTGTGTAACGGATGGCCAAGGCAAGTGACGTATGCAATACTGGGGTAGAGAACCTGAAGCTCTAAGGCTGCCTTAGCCATGCACAAAGCCATGCACTAATACCAAAAAGTTGTCTCTGTTCATACCAATCGGCCACAGTAGCTTCATAGATTTGTCAGAAAAAATGCCAGAGAGCTTCACACGTTACGAGGACCATTTCTCCAGGCCCGTCAACTTTTGGAACACAAACAACAACGTTTGTAACACGTCGGTGGTTTCATCTAGACACGCAGACCTTTTGGTCAATAACACTATTTCGTATTTTGTTGAGCTCCTCCTCGTAGCACATGGATAACTAGTTATTTCTGAACGTAGATTCATCCTGAACTGGGTGTGTTGTGTACTTCTCCAAGAGCTGTCTTATCCGCGGATTTTTCAGCTTACCCAATGGAATGTCGCAAGACGTCATCGTGTCAACAAGTCTTTCAAGGACGATTGCACGATTGAAAGTGGACCTGTTTGCTCAGATAATAGCGTTTTTCTGCTGTCATTTTCAGCGCTGCTGTTCATATTTCTCCTATGTTTGGCGGTATTAGAACGTTAATGCAAATTTAAGCGCTCTTCTACACTAACGTTAACTTCACATAGTTTACAAAATAATATTTTCCCGAGTTCATGCTGACGGAGCTCTTTAGTTTTAACATGTTGAATCAGACTGAGTATGTATTCAAACCGAATTGTGTGACCACGTGCGTAACGTTTATTATGTCGGAAGCCGCCTTTGTTGGCTTCGAGGCCACGCAACTACGACGTCCGTCAGCGAGCTGATTAGTGTGTTAACGCTGCTTGTCTACTAGACTCCTGATGGATAAAGATATGTAGTAATTGTTGTGTTTATTCTCGTTTTACTAAGGCTTCAAGCCCCTCTTGATGTTCTTCCATGTTTGCGATTTAAAATTAGGTTGTTTTGAAAATTCGCCTTATGCAAACGCGGTTTATTTTGTATTTACCCAGATATGTTTCGACACTTACGCGCCATCTTCAGTGGTTCAAATTTTTATTTCTTAAAATTACACCGCTACATAAACTGCATTATTACACATCTCTTTTTGTACTCTTTTTCGTCGTTTTTTTACAGCATGTCATCTGCAAAATTTCTTCGTCCTGTTACGTGTCAGGTTGGTGTCTCGATCAGCAGCTATTCAGTGCACTGTTTCCACACAGTTTTTCACATAACTTTTGATCACTGGTTCACCTCACATGCATTTACACAAAATGTGGCGAAATGTGATCTGAGCAGACTCTTCTGACTCCATTTTCCTGAAGCGTGACAACTATTGAACTATACGAAATAAAATCGTCAAACTTGAATGGCGTGCATTAGGACGTTCAAACTGCGTGGTTGGCCGGAAGGCATTCTGGGAATTAGTATGTTTTGGTTTAGCGACAAAACCCACTTTCATTTGAATGGATTCGTCAATGAGTAAAATTGCCGCATTTGAGGAACTGAGAAGCCGCATTTCGCGATCAACAAATCTCTTCACCCTAAACAGGTGATTGTGTGGTGTGCAGTGTCCAGTCACGGGATAATCGGTGCGATACTCCTTGATGGCACGGTGATTACCAACGTACATGAAGGTTTTAGAAGACAATTTCATCCCCATTATCCAAAGTGATCCTGATTGCGACAAGATGTGGTTCGTGCAAGACGGAGTTCGACCTCATCGAAGCAGGAGAATGTTTGATGTCCTGGAGGAGCACTTTGGGGACCGCATTCTGGCTCTGGGGTACCAAGAGACCACTGGCATGGACCTCGATCGTCCGCCAATTCTCCGGATGTGAACACATGCGACTCCTTTTTGTGGGGCTTTTTTAAAGACAAGGTGTACATCACCAACCTTAAAACGACTGCTGAGCTGAAAACAGCATTTCAGGTCACCGACAGCGTCGATGTTCCGACACTTCATCGGGTCATGCAAAATGTCGCTATTCGTCTGCCCCTTACCATCGCCCACGACGGCAGGCATATCCAACATGTCATAACTTAAATCCGAATCTTTAGTGACGTTTAGAAGTTGAATAAAGTGTGGGTACGCCATAGTTTCTAACTAATTTACGTTTTCTTTTTTTTCTAATTGTTCAATAATTGTCACTAAGTACCTATCAGCAGCAGTTTAATGCTAGCACTGGTGTCGATATTTGAAGGTTGGTAGAGCTTTGGGATTGCAATATTTCACACGGAGTGTGAAAGGAGTATGCAACGACAGCACATTCTATAATTCATTCGTTTCGAAAAAGTTATTTCAGCAGGCTGCTTGACTTGGTCCTAGCAGACTATGCCTGCGTCCCTCCCTTCCTCTCTTCGTCCAGAAATTATTTACGCTCTTGTAACTGAAGCCCCAGTCCCATGCCCAATTAAATCTTAAAATATTCATGCATTCATGCACTATCAAATGAGCAAACATACATAATTAAAGGAAAAACACGCAATGTCAGAATTTAGTCGTTTGTTGTGTTGCATTTTATTTTATTTTAAAACAATGTACAACAACCAATTTTTCCAATTTTACACCGTCCTGGGGTAGCTTTGCGTGTTGAGCCTCTTATCTAGCAATCCCTGGATTCGGGAGGCAAGGTGGTGTGAATCTATCCGTCCGCAAGCTTGAAAATGGTTTCCTGTCGTTTCTCATTTTCATTTTAGGTAAAAGAGATGCATCGAAGGCGTGCCGAGCATCTCTTCTGAGATTTCCGACAGTAAAAGCCGTATGCTAAATAAATAATATTTCAAATTCTCCTCATTTAAGCTCAAGCTATTGCCTGCCGGGACGTTCTTCAATACAGAAGAAGTCACAGATGCATACGTGAATGAGGAAATATGGGGAAGTCTAAGGTTGAATACTTCCAGATCCCCTGCATTTTCGCCATCAAAAATTATTCTAGATTCTCTGTCGAACGGAGATCTCCTTAGTCCAAGAGCCCTATCGGTAGGGGACTGATCACCTCAGCCGTTTAGCCCCATAGTGCTTGGAGCCATTTGAACACTGCCGGTAAAAATCACGGTGACCCAAAAATTTAGGGCTCGTACATTCCTGGTTACTTCCTCGCTCAAATCCAGACTGAAAGAAGAAGATGGGTGGCACAAAAATGGTGGAAGTTACATCAGGATACTAAACGCTGGAGGCTTGACAAAGAAAGAAATGTTTTGTTTCATCCACAGCAGCATCTGGTTTCAAGTAACGCGCTGTATACATGGAGCCTGCATACACCTCAGATACTGCGTCTTTTGAAGATTAAATGTCGTACATTAAGGTCGAAGCTTTACGTCGAAAAAACCCAACCTAAATCCAGTTTGCTTTTAAGTGCAGTTTGCAAGTTAAGTGTGATTTCAAGACCTCACTCAAAGCTCAAACAAGTTTTTGTCGTTGTGAGATCTCCAAGGAATCACCATGACGGGCAGATTTTAATGTGGACTACGTGGAGCCGCATTTTATTTACGTGCCTCCATACGAAAGCTGCGCTGTTGTTCTCCACATTAGAAAATATGTCCTACCACTGGATGCGTAACTCAGAAGATGGGAAAAACGCAAAGGATCATGCCTAGTACAGCACTGTATTGTTCAAGCTAACCTTTGAGTTCATGAATGCATTACCCTTATTCTGTAGCATCGTAAATAAGCATACAAAAGAGGAAATTACTGGCTGCTCTGTGACTTTTTGTCTATACTGTTCTGAAGATCCAGAGGTACATGTAATTTTGAAGACACTGGTGTAGATGAAGTGCCCTCAAGCAGGATATTCCTCATCTATGTTGTGTTGACTCCCTCACTGTACTATGACCTCTTCGCTGTACGTACATAGCGGAAAGGCAGATCCTGTATATTTCGGATATCCTCCTTCACTTACAGTGACAACAAAGTGATATTATACTTCGTTGCAGAGCATGTGCGTATTTGACAAAATTGGAAGGCGGCTGTAAGAGACAAGGCGAATTTCAGAATGCACATAATACCATAGTGTACATTATCTCTACACACAGTGAGTGCCCTCGCTGTTGAGGCACAGATCTAACTATCAGCGGAGACAGCAATAACTGAGACTCAACAAGCTAAATCAGTAACATTTATTATTTGGCAGCAGAGTAGTTCATTCCAGCTACTGAGGCATTGCTCATTCTTAGTCTGGGTGTATCATAACGATTCTGCTCTTGGACACAGTGTTTCCTCGACTAACGAGAAGAATCACCACTACGAGAGATTTGCAGTACAAACAACAGAACCTCATAGCTTGAAACCGTGCACCCAATTTGGAAATGAAAAGGCAGCCTATGGCTTGTATGAGTAAATTCGCTCTGTTTTCTTAAAGGCAGTAAGAGTTAAACACTTGTTAAATTTTGTTATCTCTTTAGAAATCGTATCAAAGGTGATAAAATGGAACAAACAGCAAGTAACTTAAGTCTGGCTCTAACATCTAAGTTTGAAAATATTCAAATCGTAGCTCTTTAGACATTTTTGAATACATTACTGTGTATTTAATCATTTTGAAATATCCTGATATTTTATCATTGTCATGGTTTTTCATTAGGTTATTTATTTGACAAGATTTTATATATTAATGTTCTCAACGACAACAACGAAGTTACATATAAGAACGACGAGACTGCTGATTTAGGTGCTATAAACATTGATAAGAAAACTATATTGGACATACCTTCCTGATCGTGAATTAGTGTTGAGCGTTCCAAACAAGTCGCATTGAACACCCAACTCACCCAGAACGGCGCAGTTGTTGGCAGCGTTCCCTCCTGGTCTCAGTTCTCGAGTAACAACCCTGTCATGAAATTCAAAAAATACTGCACAAAGAACAAGTGAAAAACATAAAATGGCTTCTGAATATTGTGATATGTATGTATAAGTCATACACTCATATAGTTATCAAAGTTTAGAATATATGAGGAATTCTGCGAACTGAGCATAGCACATTGCAAGGCATCCAAGATATGCACAATGATGTACATGTCTGGGGAGTTTGGTGGGCAGAGAAAGTGCTTTAACTCGGAAGAGTGTTCCTGGAGACACTCTGTAGCAATTCTGGACGTGAAGAGTGTCGCGTAGTTCTGCTGGAATGCACAATCCGTCGGAATGCACAATGGACATGAATGAATGCAGGTGATCAGACAGTTTGCTTATACGTTCGTGTCACCTGTCAGAGTCGTATCTAGACGTATCAGGGGTACCATGTCACTCCAACTGCACAAGCCCCACATCATTACAGAGCCTCCACCAGCTTGAACAGTCCCCTGCTGACATGCAAGGTCCATAGTTTCATGAGGTTGTCTCCATACCCGTGCATGTCCATCCGCTCGATATAATTTGAAACGAGACTCGCCCGATCAGGAAACATGTTTCCAGTCATCAACAGTTCAATGTTGGTTTGACGGACTCAGGTGAGGCGTAAAGCTTCGTGTCGTGGAGTCATCAAGAGTACACAAGTGGACCTTTGGATCTGAAAGACCATATCGATGATGTTTCGCTGAACGGTTCGCACGCTGACACTTATTGATGGCCCAGCAGTGAAATTTGCAGCAATTTGCGGAAGGGTTGCACTTTTGTCACGTTGAACGATTATCTTCAATCGTCGTTAATCCCTTTCTTGCAGGATCTTCTTCCGGCCGCAGCGACGTCGGAGATTTGATGTTTTACCGGATTCCTTATATTCACAGTAGACTCGTGAAATGATAGTTCGGGAAAATCCCCACTTCATCGCTACCTCGGAAATGCTGTGTTCCATCACTCGTGCACCGACCATAACACCATGCTCAAACTCACTTAAATCTAGACAACCTGCCATTGTAGCAGCAGTAACCGATCTAACAACTGCGCCAGACACTTGTTGTCCTACATAGGCGTTGCCAACCGCAGCGCCGTATTCTGCATGTTTACGTATCTCTGTATTTGAATACGCATGCCTACACCAGTTTCTTTGGCGCTTCAGTATATATGTAGAATATATAACAGCAGAGAGTCGCGCAAACACTGGTTCCACCAACGACAACACTGGGCTTAGGACACTCGCCATGTCGTGTTTCGAAGTGACTTCCTGTTCAACGTTCACCATCACGACGGACGTGCCCCTGTGTGGGACCTCCAAGGAAAACGATTATTGCCAGATCGCATTCGTCGTCGTCATATGGGCCCAACACCTGACGTGATGGTATGTGATGCTATTGGCTACACAGTACTGTCACCTCCTTTTCGCACAGCCATTGAATGGGATAGCAGACGTTACATTCCTGAAGTTGTAAGGTCGGTGGTTGTGCTCTTCGTTTGAGGTCTCCTTGCCATAATCTTTGCACAAGATATGGCATGACCAATAACATGCCCTACATCAATACTGACAAGGGAACCTTCGCACGCACCCCCCTCAGATTTAGTTATAAGTTGGCACAGTGGATAGGCCTTGAAAAACTGAACAAAGATCAATCGAGAAAAGATTGTGTGGAACTATGAAAAAAATAAGCAAAATATACAAAATGAGTAGTCCATGCGCAAGATAGGCAACATGAAGGACAGTGGGAGATCAGAAGCGCCGTGGTCCTGTGGTTAGCGTGAGCACCTGCGGAACGAAAGGTCCTTGGTTCAAGTCTTCATAGTTCCACACAACTTCTTCCTATTTTTTCGATTGATCTGTGTTCAGTTTTTCAAGGCCTATCCACTGTGTCAACTTATAACTAAATCTGAGGGGGTGCGATGAGGAGGTTCCCTTGTGAGGGTTTTAAACTGTTGCCTTGCGAGCTCATTCTCCGTATTCTCACCAGTTGGAAACATTTGATTATAGAAACTAGCACGTCACCAGTCGCCAGCAGCTACGATTGACTGAGTGTTGAAGCAGCGTGGAATGATACGAGTATGCCCAATGTGTCTACCAAATTCAGTTCGATGCGATGCCCAGCTATACTAATGCTGTATCTGCCAGAAGTGGCAGTCCTACAAATTCATTTAGCACCCTGAACACCTACAAATTTAATCAAGTATTTTTCCTATTGTGCTGTATGTGCACAATAAGTAAAATTCGTTACATCATACCCTTCCTGGTGCTGCAGTTTTCTTGGTTAATAGTGTACTTGTTTCGTGAAACGGGGTTCTATTACTCATCTAGTTAGAAAACAATAAACACTCACGAGCAGCCGAGTTAGACTCACATACCTTGTAGAGTGTAGCATCCCTCACCTTTTGACGACAGAGACGACGCATCTTAGTATGACCCCACAAAACATCAAATACATTGAAAGCCATTCTCATCTATAATCACTCAACCACAGCCTATAACTTGCGAGGATTGCTGGGAATGTGTGCCTACGGCGTACCACATGTGCTAAATAGTACACTACTGGTCATTAAAATTGCTACACCACGAAGATGACGTGCTACAGACGCGAAATTTAACCGACAGGAAGAAGATACCGTGATATGCACATGATTAGTTTTTCAGAGCTTTCACACAAGGTTGGCGACAGTGGCGACACCTACAACGTGCTCACGTGAGGAAATTTTCCAATCGATTTCTCATACGCAAACAGCAGTTGACCGGCGTTGCCTGGTGAAACGTTGTTGTGATGCGTCGTGTAAGGAGGTGAAATGCGTATCATCACGTTTCCGACTTTGATAAAGGTCGGATTGTAGCCTATTGCGATTTCTGCTCGCGTTGGTCGAGATCCAATGACTGTTAGCAGAATATGGAATCGGTGGGTTCAGAAGGGTAATACGAAACGCCGTGCTGGATCCCAACGGCCTCGTATCACTACCATTCGAGATGACAGGCATCTTATCCGCATGGCTGTAACGGATGGCTGTGACGGATCGTGCAGCCACGTCTCGATCCCTGAGTCAACAGATGGGGACGTTTGCAAGCCAACAATCATCTGCACGAACAGTTCAAATGGTTCAAATGGCTCTAAGCACTATGGGACTCAACTGCTGTGGTCATTAGTCACCTAGAACTTAGAACTACTTAAACCTAACTAACCTAAGGACATCACACACATCCATGCCCGAGGCATTATTCGAACCTGCGACCGTAGCAGTCGCACGGTTCCGGACTGCGCGCCTAGAACCACGAGACCACCGCGGCCGGCTACGAACAGTTCGACGACGTTTGCAGCAGCATGGACTATCAGCTCGGAGATCATGGCTGTGGTTACCCTTGACGCTGCACCACAGACAGGAGCGCCTGCGCTGGTGTACTCAACGACGAACCAGGGTGCACGAATGGCAAAACGTCATTTTTAGGATGAATCCAGGTTCTGTTTACAGCATCATGATGGTCGCATCCGTGTTTGACGACATCGCGGTGAATGCACATTGGAAGCGTGTATTCGTCATCGTCATACTGGCGTATCATCCGGCGTGATGGTATGGGATGCCATTGGTTACACGCTTCGGTCACCTCTTGTTCACATTGACGGCACTTTGAACAGTGGACGTTACATTTCAGATGTGTTACGACCCATGGCTCTACCCATAATTCGATCCTTGTGAAACCCTACATTTCAGATGTGTTACGACCCATGGCTCTACCCATCATTCGATCCCTGTGAAACCCTACATTTCAGCAGGATAATGTACGACTGCATGTTGCAGGTCCTATATTGGCTTTTCTGGATACAGAAAATGTCGACTGCTGCCCTGGCCAGCACATTCTCCAGATCTCTCACCAACTGAAAACGTCTGGTCAATGGTGGCCGAACAACTGGCTCGTCACAATACGCCAGACACTAGTCTCGACGAACTGTGGTATCGTGTTGAAGCTGCATGGGCAACTGTACCTGTACACGCCATCCAAGCTCTGTTTGACTCAATGCCCAGGCGTGTCAAGGCCGTTATTACGGCCAGAGGTGGTTGTTTGGTTGTTGTGGGTACTGATTTCTCAGTATCTATACACCCAAATTGCGTAAAAATGTAATCACATGTCAGTTCTAGTATAATATATTTGTCCAATGAATACCCGTTTATCATCTGCATTTCTTCTTGGTGTAGCAATTTTAATGGCCAGTAGTGTATTTTGGCCCACACAAACCACTTCGTGTCCATGGAGAGTTCCTAAAACCATTGCGACACAATTCGGCAGAGATTGAGTGGTGCATTGTTTCGCTGAGGCGGAGGTAGCCAGCGGGGAGCTATCGGTGAACAAACGGATCCACATGATGGAACAGTAGTTTCAGCTATCACTCGCCCGTCATAGAAGATGGACGCCGTATTAGGGCCTTTTTCTTCCATAGTAATCCTCAACTGAAGGGGAACCCCTCCGCCGCTGCCTGATAGACACGAGTGTTGTAATGCATAATGAAGTTTTCGACGTATTCGTTTCCTGCTATCGGCATGTACAATACATCTACATGTACATCTATACTCCACAATCCACTTTACGGTATGTGGCGGCTGGTACATCTGGCAGGATTTGTCATTTCCCTTCTACTCTTTTCCATTCACGTATGGCGCGTGGGAGGAACGACTGTGCGAGTTTAATTTCTTTAATTTTCTCGTCGTCGCCATTTCACGAGATATAAGAGATATAAGTGGGAGGAAGGTAATATGTTTCAAGACTCTTCCTTGAATGTATACTCACAAAGACGCATCTATATGTTCGTCCGTGATGCACATCACCTCTTCATTAACAGCTGCCATAGAGTTCGTTGAGCGTTTCCGTTGACACTCTTCTATTTACTAAACGATTCCGTGACTAAATGTGTCGCTCTTCATTTGATGTTCCGTGTCTTTTCTACACTGCTGGCCATTAATATTTCAACATCATGAATACGACTTGTAACAAAAGTCATACTGGCATGAAGCGTGCTACATGCTTACATATATAAATTATTAAAATGTCAGCTTGAGCGCTCAAAGTAACTAGGAGGAACGTCATCATATAAAGAAATACTCTGCAGTGGCTTTCTCAGACAGGCATCAGACCTGTTGATTGCTTGTGGAAAGTAAAAAGGTGAAAAGTCTATCCTCATGTATCAGAATTACACATACGCAAGGTCGTGGCGTATCGAATCTGCGATTTATTGTTCCCAGTCAGTGCTGTTTACGTCGAGCGGGATCCCACGAGTACCTTGTGTTCAGAGTAGCCATACTCAACGCCATGCAGGGGTTCGGTGACCCCACATGGCTACCGCCCGAGAGGAGAGACATACTGTGTGTTCGACCGAGCAGGCTCGTAAAGGACCACGCCAAGCACCTTGAGACAGGAAATAGGCATTCTTGCAGCAAGACGAGTATCCACACCCACAGACCGACTCAGCCTTTGACAGTGCTAGCCTGTTGTGCATGGCGAAACGTCAGGAAAACGCTTATGATACCGCGACGAACGCCAAAAAGCAAGGCATTAAGAACATTCCTTATCTCATTTCACAACGTCACAACCTTTCAGAATACACAGACTAAATACAATGACTGCGGTATTCACTTGACGTCATTCTAAGCTTTAAATGAAAATATGTTTACAGGAAAAATGAAAACACGGAGTGCTTTACTTCTGCAATTTTGGTGATGATTAAGTGGGCAAATAAATCTCCCAAAGGCAAGTTTGTGTTCTAAGTAATAATGAGGTCTCAAAGGTGATTGGAGCCCTCATGATGATAGCGTCTTGATTCTGATTTAGACATATATGCTAATGAAATATACAATTTCAACTTTTACCTTATACAAATCTAGTAACTTCTTCATACTTCACTAAGTGAAGTATGAAGAAGTGACCCAGAATATTTGTCACTTCTCAGTCACTAGTAGTTTTTCGATCAAAGCGTTTATATCGAAGTGGGCGCTGCGTCTCGTGGGTTCCAGTAAGTACGTTAGAAAAACGACCGCCTCACGGGCTCATTTGACGCTATGCTTGCAGTGCATGCCGCCATTCTTTACCTCGAAATATCGTTTTTCACTAGACTTTAGCTGTTCTCGTATAGTACCACAACTTTATATTCTGATACGACCAAAAACTTCAAAGCTAATATGTACCATCTAAATTTAAGTGAAAATCCTAGATTCTGTACTTCTAGCATTATTTCCTCTAGTTGTTGCTATTTTTGTGCACCTTTTTTCTATTTGTTGTCTGGGTCTGGCACTTGACACGAGGGTAGCTCCGCTTTCTGCACTATTTCTTGATATTTGCCTCATTATTTGCGCTGTATGTTAAGCCAGAGGTGATACATGTAAGTTGGACTACATTCGGATGGACATGGACATTCGATTTTTTACTGTAGATATCTCCTTCGTTCTCCCTTTCTTATTTCCTGCTTCTCCTCTCAGTTCTTCTCCATCTCTCTTCTTCCTTATGCTTTTTACGCTCAGTTTGTTCTTCCCGTTATCTGTACCTCGTATCATCCACCTTTACCCTTTCTTCCCTCTTACTTTCTCTTCTCTTGTATTCATCCTTACCTTTTTACCTTAAGTATCTAATTATTCGTTGTCTCTGCTTTCTCTGTCATGCTCTCCTTTCGTAACTTATCTTCTGATTCTTCTTCTTATATTACAGACAGCCACTGAACTGTTGCTTCATTCACAACCATAATTATTACAAGAAGACCTCTTTATAACGTTTGTAGAGCAAACAACCTTTGCAGTTCTTGTGTCAACAGCATTCACCTCTTCCTAACAAGTATGAATGCTGTACGATGGCTTGAAATGCTGGACCTGTAGCAATGCAAAATAATTTTTAATTGCATTTCTCTTCGAGGAAGTAGATAATTCCTTTTCATATCGAGTCGTGCACCTTGTACTGTCAGGTCCATAGCCACAACTCCCTCTTCCCGCTCCTCCATGAACCACAGACCTTGCCGAGGTGAGGTGACTTGCGTGCCTCAAAGGTACAAATAGCCATACTGTTGGACTGTTGTTACAACCACAACTGAGAGACGCCTGCGAACAAGGCAGACTAACCCATGATTTCTGAAGAGGGGTAATAAGAGTCCTTCAGTTGTTTCAGGGACAACGGTCGGTATACCTGATTCATCTGGTCTTATGACATAACCAACATGACGTTACTGTGCTATTACCGTGAACAACCGAAAGCAACGGGAAACTACACACATTATTTTTCGCCCAAGAGCATGCAGCTCTACAATACACCCTAAATGGTGATGGCGGTTAAATAGTCCCCCATTTGGATCTCCGGGAGGGAACTAATCAGGAAGCTGTCATCATCAGGAAAAAAATGTAGCATTCTGATGTTCGGAGTTTAGGTAGTTACTAGACGCGAAATTTTGGTTGTGGTAGGCGGAGGGACGGGAATCGGCAGTAGGAAAAGGAAGAAAAACACAAATAGTAGGAGAATATTGAATAATGGAAAGGAATGAAAGAGATAGAATAGAATTTTGCACAGAACATAATTTAATCTTAACCAGCTCATGGTTTAAAAATCGTGAAGGAAGACTGTATACGTGGAAGAGGCTTGGGAACACTAGAAGGTTCAGACTAAATTATATAATGGTTAAAACAGACACCGTCCATAGGAAAATTAAAGAGATCTTTCCAGAAGAGAGAGGCAGGTGTCTGAATATCAAGAGTTTAGATGGCAAGCAAGTACTAAGCAAACAAATGAAAACGGAAAGGAATATATAGAGGGACTATATGAAAAACAAACTTGAGGACAACATTATAGAAAGAGAAGATTAAGTAGGTGAATATGAGATAGGAGATACGATAGAGTGAGAAGAATTTGACAGACCACTGAAAGACCTAAGAAAAACAAGGTCCCTGGAGTAGACGAAAAAACTGAATGAAGCCGACTTCGGGGAACGTCAGTTTCGGTTCCGGAGAAATACAGGAAAATGTGAAGCAGTACTGACTGTATGACGAATCCTAGAAGATACGTTTTAAAAAGGCAAACCTGCGTTTGTAGCATTTGTAGCATAGGAAATTTTGGATAATGTTGACTGAACTACACGCGCTGAAATTTTGAAGGATCCGGGATTCTGAAGGTAGCACAGGTAAAATGCCGGGAGTAAAACATTTACAGCTTGTACAGAAATCAGGTTGTAGTTGTAAGAGTTCAAAAACGTGAAAGCGATGACATGGTTGAGAAGAGAGTTAGACAGTGTTGCAGTCTACTCCTGATATTATTCAATCTGTAGGTTGAGCATGCTGTGAAGGAACCCAAGGGGAAATTTAGAACGAATATTAAAGTTCAGGGAAAATAAATACGAACTTCGAATTTTACCAGTGACACTCTATCGGAGACATCAGAAAACTTGGAAGAATAGTTGAACAGAATGAGATTATAAGAGATTATAAGATAGACATAAGAAAGTGAAACAAAGGTAACGGAATGTAGCTGAATTACATCAAATGACGCTGGGGGAATTAGATTAGGAATTGCCCAAAAAGTAGTAGATGAGTTTTGCTACTTGGGCGACAAAATAAAATGCGGATTGGCGAGAGAAAAAACTATTCTGAAAATGAGGAATTTATTAATACTAAATATAAATTTAAGGAATAGGAAGTCTTTTACGAAGGCATTTGTGCGGGGTGTTCACCGAAGTGAAACGTGGACGAAAAGTAGCGCAGACAAGAAAAGTTTAGCAGCTTCTGAAACGTGCTGCTCTAGAAGAATGCTGAACATCAGTAAATCGCTTAACAAATGAAGAGGTACTTCATCGAATTGGGAAAAAAGAAATTTATGGCACAATTGTATTAAGCGAAGGGATCGATTGATACGACAACTCCTAAGACATCAAGTAATAGTCTACATGGTAATATGGGGAAGTGAGGGGTTGAAAATTGTAGAATATAGTAGGTATAAATACAGTAAGCAGTTTCAAATTGATGTAGGTTACAGTAGCTACGAAAAGATGAAAAGGCTTGCACAGGATATAGGAGCGAGGGAAACTGCATCAGTCTTCCGACTGAAAACCACGACGTAATATCGCACTCTGACATAGTTCCGGCTTGACAATTTTTTACCCTGTAATTATGGTTGCGTAGAACGTATTTTTTGCTCTGGTCCGCTGATAGGTTTCTCAGTGCGTATCCTAGAATGTTGTCTGTGGTGCTTTCGACTGATCCCACTCTGAATAGTGTAGTGCAGCCCCTATCTTTACACTCTCGACAGTTTTCCTCTGTTCTCCAATTTGTTCTTTCAGATATCGCATTTCCGTCTTTTGCTGCATTATCTGAGATAATAAATCGCCATCGTCTTCTGGGTTTCATGGCCTTATTCCTGAAAATATCGACTTACTTTCTGTGTAATATCTTGATAAGTGTTTGCTGATCCATTAGTCCTGATAAGTTCCCTTTCGTTTCTTCTGCGACTCTATTCACAATTCATCCGCCCTCATTTCCAACACCATTTGTGCCTCATCTTCTTTTTGGCGTCTCCCATTTCAAAATTTTCTATCAACGCCCTTTGTGCTTTTGTTAGTTTATCTATCCTCAATCCTTACGATGTCTCCATTTTCATTCCTAAGGAATTCAGTTCCTCGTACTGTCATCCCACTGTCTCATTTAGCCGCACTCAGTTCTTTGTCCCCGTCTATGATTCTCAATTCTTCTTGATTGCCCATTTAATTTATTTCAATCTCTTCCACGAGCCCTAAGCCCCATACAAAATATACATCATTTGTGTATTTTTCCTGTATATTTCATTCACCATCTACTTGTACCTCTTTTGTTACGACAGCCATAATCGTAATTGATAACTGAAATTTACTAACACAGTTATTTCTGATGTGACTATAGCCTGTGAAGATTTGCTCTCTAACAGTCTTTATCTGTAGTCCACACCACACCAACACAACCTTGTCACTCATGGTAGATACTGAACACAGCCCGTAGTAGGCGTTGGTACAACTCCGTGTTGTTTGCTGGTGCGTAGTCTTGCATGCCCTAAGACGTTGCCACTTCTCATCAGAGTATTAGTTTTGTTGTTCTGTCATACCCAGGTTAATGAAACGAGCAGTTTCATCACAACTTTATTCAGCTGCTAACTCAAAGCGTGGACAATTAATCATAGAGTGTACTAATAAAAAGCCATTATCATTATCTGTCAATATACATGCACACATATTGCCAGTTAATCGTCCAGAACCCTATATTACCACTGACTCGTTCGTTGCGATTGTAAATTCCAGTACTTTATTAGACGGTCGCCTCATGGTATTACCGTCGCGAGGAAGCAGACGCATCAAATGCGAAGGCAACATGCTCATAAGTAACGCCATAACCTGCAGCTAGATTATATAATGGTCTCCCAACTGTCCATCAAAAGTCATTCCACTTTGACAGTGGTCAACATATACTCGATCGAAAGCTCGTGGTATTTCAATAACTGGAGGCTGCTGGAACGCCGAGCATTTATTTTTTTAATATTATCGCCGCGAGACTCTGTGTTCTACGTTTATTGCACTCCAATGTCAATCATTAGTGTCATCTTTTACCTCCCCAAGCTGTATGGGGAGGGTCAAGATATATGTTAGATCATTTGGCTAGTTTTTCATTATTGCTTGATTAGAAAGTTTTTTGTGCTCTCCAGCTTTTCCGATGTTCATATAACCCAACGGTCGTAAATCTGTATGACTGATTTATACATAATTTTAACAGTACTTGCACGTGACCATATACACACTACTTTGTGACTTACATTTCATTTCGTCTTTGGTGTTGCGTAATATTTTACCTATGCTGTTTAAGGTAATCATATATTTTTCGTCTAGTTGCTAGCTCATCAGAAAAAATGAAGAAATTTTAACTTTTTTGCAAGATTCTTTGAAGTACTGTTAATGTATTGGATAGTACACTATTCTTGTAACGTCTGACAGATGGGGATCTAACTTTATGTCTTTCTCTTTGCGGTGATTTATAGCTATGACGCTATCTCGGTGTAATACACTCAGTTGACAGCAGTCTGAGTTGACTGCCCCTACATTTGTTGGAGGACAACGAATGAACACACAAAAATATGTTATTCGATGTCAGTTTCTTCGTATGACTGTTCGAGCGTTAACGATAAATTCCTTCTAGGACCGACAGCGTTTGATCTCCATATCATTGTAACGTGATTGTCGTGAAACATACAATCGCCGTTTTATGAACATCCCTATCATCAAAAGGCATCAGTTCAACTGTCTATGCATCCTTGACAATGTCTCCTAACGTCTCTCAACAAATAAGAGCCAGATTCATTTTTTGAGTTTCTTTGTAATTCCTGATTACATGTACACCTTGTAGTACCAGAGATAAATTTCCCAAACATTTGATTGTGCCAAGGAAATAAAAACTTATTCTCCACATACCACAAGTAACCTATAAATAAATGACAGACAAAAGCTTTCTACGACATAACATAGTATGAAGTATCTACTTACGATTTCTAGACATACGTACATTTCCACAGAATCTTCGACGGGGTAGTTTTCACAGTACAACAATTCGTCGAAGCAGATCACACCGACGCAGAGAATTCTTTTGTCACTCGCTGCCATATTTATCTCTGATCAGTGAATCTGAATACGTAGACTTTGTTGTAAGCGATGTAGGTTGCGTTAAAAACGAGCTCCGTGTTCTGAAAACGTCCATGAAAAGAATCCCAGGTCTCAGCGCATATCAGCACAAGAGTCTCACTGCCAGCAAACATCAGAATGCTATCTTATTACGTAATGTTTACCACCTCTGAAACTGACATTGTTACCGCTGGACGGTATCTGCAGCTAATTAATTCTTTCCGGTCTTAGGATGTTACGTGAGGGCTGAATTTCGTGGTCGTGTAATGTGATCTGTTACTCTGACTGAAAAGAAAAACAGAAGCGCTAATGTAAACAGTCTGGTACGGATATGCAATGATAATGTCAAACTCTCTCTCCTGCACCGGTTTGGAGAATGGTCTAATGGTGACGTCAGTAGTACTGACCTATACGTTAAATTGAAACACTGGCTCCTCTGCCTGGAGTGTTTGTGTTTTCATCAAGAAAAGTGCTAGTGTGAACCTAAGAGTAAATAATTATAAAATTTTCAATCCGAGACCATTAAAGCCCGTCACACTGCAAGAGCTGCAATAATCATTCTACCTTGATTCGAGAACATGTGTGATTCTTTTCTTTAGACTAAATTATTTTAAACATTGCAATAGCCTTTGGTAATTTAAATATATTTATTAAACAACAAAGCATGGTAAATATGGTTAGTGATAAATAGTTTTAATCCATACTATCATAGACATCACAGGAAAACCTCAGTAACTTCATTAACATAGTCCCTAAACCTCCAGAAGTTATTGATCCCTCCATATTTTGAATGGGCGTTCAAATGTTTTCTAGCCTTGATGGTTCGTTAGGAGCGGCTGCTTTGGCTAATCTAGAATCAAATGTATTTTTCAAGTTCTGAAGCCACATACTTCGTTTCATTCCTTTGATGCTCTGAACGAATAGATATCTTCATATTTTCTTAATTTGTTTTATTGTCATACAGTTAGTAAAATACTGTAATTAATGGCGTAAACATATACAGTTGAATGTACACGATACTATAAGCAAAAAAGGCTCAGTAAACTTGGTCTCCGATACACATATCTTAAGAGCTTCGAGCACTTCTTCATCTTCGATACAATGAAACAAATCTCTTCTACTGCACACTCTCCGCTTCCATATTTTGAGAGGTAGTGGTATGGATCAAAACAATAAAAATGTTTAAATAAAAAAAACAAGTTTACTGTTACAATGAATATTTATTTACCTCCACGACGTCGTGGAGAGAAATAAACATTGATTGGTAACAGTAAACTTATTTTCTACTACTGATATGCACTTTAGAGTCCATGTTTAGCGAACTTTTTTTTTGTTCCATACCACCGCCTCCCAAAATTTGAAAATCGAAGAGCTTGTGGTAGAAGAGACTTGTTTCACACTATCGAAATTCGTATCTCTTAAGATACTATATTTAAAACGCTTCCGCGTTTCCGTTTTGATTTTATGCAACGGTACAATTATACCTTCATTGCATTAGGAACTATATCGTAGTTACTTTACATAATATAAGGTAGACATCGCTTCCTAGTTTGTGGCCCAATAGTCGTAGAATAGTTTCCAGTAAGTACCTAAACCTGTAAGGCCCTTTTGGTTTTATTGCGCGACATACAAAAGTCTAAATATATAACTTTGAAATTTGGTCACCGATTTCACCGAACTCTGAGCAATCCGAAATCAAAACTGGCCTCAGGGAAGAAAATACAAGATCCCCATTACAATTGGAGATAGTACCAGAAATGTTTGAAAGAAACTTCCAAAAATATAAACCAAGAGGCCTAAAAGCAGGATGGGCAAATCCTCTCCACCTTACTTACACAAATAACGATGTTCTAATAAGTAAAAGCAAGCCAAATCACGCTGACATCACTTAAGACAGCAATGAAAATTACTGAAGGGAAAGGGAAGTACACGGTTAGCTACAATATGGACGATAGAAAGACACATTTAGTAACCAGTGATTTGGCGTTCAAAACAACAAACAGTTTTAAATACCAGGGCTGTTTTCCCATTGATTGGAATAGCCGTGAGTTCGAAATTAAGGCGAGACATTTAGCGTCTAAAAGAGCGTATTTTGATCTTGCACGTATACTAAAAAGGAGATGACTAGGGGAAGCGGCAGAATTAGTCTGTACTAATACTCTTTCCAGCCAGAAGGTAGTCCTTTATGCATGTGAGACATTAACCTCGTGAAGGCAGATGGGCAGAAATTGATGGCTTTTGAACGGAGGCTTCTAAGAAGAGTTTTTAACCCTCTGAGAAACCGTGATAGACAAGAGTGAAGAATATAAAAAAAAGGAAAAAAGAAAATAAAAATATAATTGATGAGTTACTATTCACATCGCAGTATTGTGAATAGAGCGAAACAAAGGAGCCTTAATTCTGTACGACATATAGTAGGAATAATAGAAGGTACACTAAAAACTCTCTAGCACGGGAGAAGCGCCCGATAAAACTGTGTTAAATTCACTGCTTCTCTTACCAGGTAAACATATATTATAAACAGTCGTTTCTGACTGAAAGCTCTTTGTTTCTTTAAACATACACTTCCCGGTATTAAAAGTTCGTTTTGATCCAACATAATAGACATCTTCGGCTATTAAAAAAATCCTTGAAACTGTAAATCTCATTTCATATCAGTCTCTTTACGTACACGTATTAACGCTACCGATTGCCTTCACGTGATTCAAGTTTTCCCTTTTGGTTTCGTTTTTAGAAATTATGTCTGCTGCTTTTTGGACACTTTCTAAATACACTCTTTGAAGCAATTGAGCTATCTCAGTCCAAGCAGCAGGTTAAAATACCTCTATTCATACAACTTGTTACCCATAAAAGACAGTGTTATAATTAGTGTTGACTAAATAAAACACAGTAAGAAAACATGGTTTTCAAAATAAATTGCACTTACAAAATTTGACTCCAAATTCGTACTTCTCTGCTGTGTCCACCGACACACAAAGTACACACCCATAACTATGGATGGTGCCAACGCTAGGCAGTCTAAGGCCGGGAACACACTTGGCGTATTTGTCTGATCGGAATTTTTACCGTCGCCGCTCTAACATTAATGTAGCGTTTACACACTGAGCGCTAAAAGTACCGACTCCACATCAGTCGATCACTGACCACCGTGCTACAAGTGTCTACTTAATTGTCGTTTTATCATATTATAAATAGTGTTGTGTACAACATGAACAGAGAACAACTAACTTCTTGTATTATTGTTATATCGTCGATTGAAGGGGAAGTGAAAAAATAGACTTATTTGGGTTCATCCGATTAACGAAAGAAGAGAGGAAGTTGGAGCCTTCTACACTTTGTTTCCTGATTTAAGAAACGATGAAGAAAAGTTTTCAATTATGTTACGATGTCAATCTCGTCATTCGACGAACTGCGCAACCTGTTGAAAAATCGTATACAACGGACAAATACTAGACTGAGGAATTGTATTCAGCCGGTGGAAATGCTGGCAATAATTCTAAGTTAAGTAAAATTGAGGGATGGGATTTAATTCACCACACAATTTTTAAATTACAAAACCTTATATTTCTGTACAGAATAAGCTACAGCATTTTATTACATATTTGGCAATTTTTGACCATTAGGAATTACAATTCAGCAAAGTGAGTAGTGAAGTTACTGAAGGGCTGCGAGATTGAATATTATCATCCCTGATCATCTGAGAATAATTTTCGTAATGCTGAGCAGCAGAATTTTTCTGCTGAGGTACGTTTGGAATTGGCTGGAAAGTTGTGATTGGAGAGCAAGTCATTTGTTGTAATGGAACTGGAGTACTTGTAAACTGCGATGAATGTATGTTAGTCGTAAATGCTTGTTGAGGCATCTGGGGAACATAGAAAGGTTGTGTAAACTTAATATTTGATGCTGAATAATCTGTTGGATCTGGGATTGATTGTAAACATTATGGGTTTGAGGAATGGAGGGGTATGTATTTTTAATTTTCGAAATGACTTGAAGAAATTCCATTTGTCATTGAAGCCACTGAGTGTCATCAAACTTGCCTACATGAGCCAAAAAACCTTCGAAGAATGGCAGTTTGTCGTTTTTTTTTCCTCAGGTTCTCTTTTCTGTAATATTTTTAAGTCGACTTCATCCATTTTTTATGTTGCCTTGTAGGTGGTTTTTCTTTTGAAGCAAATGTTTCGGCTGTTCCTTCCACTGTAGCCTACTGGTGGAGCACTTAGCTCTTCATCTCCTTTGTTATAGCTTTCTTCTGTTTCTCTTTCCTCGTATATTTTTCGTAGAAAGTGTAGCTCATTGCTGAATATGTACTTTATTTCTTGGGGGCATGTGAGCCACTTGCTTTTGAGTCTTTGTATTTTTTTGTGTTTTGATAAAAGTATCAACAAGTGTTTCCACCTTTTCATGACTTCTCTACCTGAAAATAAAACATTTGTAAGGCGAAATAAGGAAATATATTGAAAAAGTAGAACTTGTTAACTATAATCTATGTGTTGCATTGCACTAAAATAATGTTTTTACTTTTAGGTATTTGGCCAGTGGATGCACATTTACCAACCTCCGTTATTCGTACAGAATTGGAATATCTACAGCAAGATTGATTGTTAAAGAGGTCTGTCAAACTCTGCGGCTAGTTTTGCAAAGTGAGTGCATATCACCAACCACTAAATAAATGTGGTAGTAATCAGCAAATGGATTTGAATCAACAGCAAATTTCCGTCATTGAGTAGGTGCCATAGATGGAAAGCACATCCGTTTCCTGTGTCCAGCGGGAAGTGGCCCTATGTTCTTCAATTATAAAGATTATTATTCAATTATGTTAATGGCTGTCGCAGACGGTTTGTACCGATTTACGTTCGTAAACATTGGAAGTTATGGAAAAGACTGTGACTCTTCTATTTTCAAAGACACTAAGCTCTGGAAATCAATTGAAAGTGGTTCACATAATCTACCAGGAACAGAAAGCCCGAAAGTACCTTATTTCATTGTTGCTGACGTTACATTTGACTTACATAAACATTTGTTGAGACGTTACTCTGGTACTCACTTGACTGTTGAAAAGAGGATATTTAACTACAGACTGTGTAGAGCAAGAAGGTACATAGAGTGCGCTTTCGGAAAGCTTAGTAACAAATGGCTGATTTCTCATCATCACTTGAATGTACAACCTGATTTTGCCTGTGTTGTGCTTCACAATTATGTTAGAGATAGAGATGGTTACGTAGCTGGGGATGCTGCGTCAATTACAGGACTTGAAAACATCCGAATAGCGCGCTGTTCAAAAGGCGGTTTGAAAGCCAACAACGTGAGAAACGTTCTGTGCAAGTACTTCGTGTCAAGTGTTGGAAGCAGTCCCTGGCAGATGTCAAAGATCTGAGGACCAGATACGTGAAACCAGTAAACATAAGCATAACCACATACATTGTGGACAGATTTGACACCGTTTGGCGTAAAAATAACTCCTATCTCACTGATTAGTACAATTCAACACATAACATGTACTACGTACATTGAAACTAAAAAAATGTAAAATAAATGCAATGATATTGAAAAATAATTTAAAGACTATTAATTATTAGTTGAAATGCTATTTAACTGACATTAATAGTCTTACATCTATTTAATATAATATAAATTATTTGTTAATTACTTTTATTACTTTTGCTTCGGTGACACTTCGAAATTAAGAATTTCTTTATCAAGCCTTGTTTTAAACGATGATGATAATGTAATTTATTCATTACTACTATGACCGTCCCCTTATCTGCTGGTGTTATTGTAAGATCTTTGCTGTTTTGTAATTATGCTTTTGTGTCATGTTTTCCCTTTTGTGTAATGTATGGTGTTCTTTATTTGTTTTTAAAATTTTGATTGTTTGCATTTGTTAGTAAGATTAAAATTGCAAATAAAAAATAATTAAATTTAAGACTGTTAAGGACAATTCAATAGCATTATAGAATAAATAGATAAAATTATTTGTACTTACCAAATTTATTCTTTTCGCTGTCTTTCAGCTTATCAAAATCATTCCTAAGTTGAAGACAAACTTCATGCCACGAACTCCTTGTGGCGTTCCTATCTTTAAAAATGTTCAAGGTTTTGTTCCAGAGCACAGGCCTTGCTTGTACAAAATGAATTAATAACTCATTGTCAATTAGAACCACTTCCGCCACGATTAAATCACACCACTACGCCACTCTCAACGCGTTGACAACAGCGGTCGGCGGTAGACTGGACGATGAGTGTGTAACCGCACATTTAGTCACGTAGGCCACCATTTCGGCGGATACCATAAAAAGTCCTTCGATTGTAGTGGCAGTCGACGGCTGTATTGCTGCCGTCGGCGTTAAATAATCCGATCGTCCAGTTTTCCACACAATGTGTACGTCGCAATACTATCCTATGCGCCACTTCTGGTACGGCGGCGACGGTAAAACTTCCGATCTGACAAAAACGCCAACCAAGTGTGATCCCAGCCTTATAGGCATGGCGCAAGAAGTTCTGATCAGTCGGCAGGCAGACAGCGCACGTAACTGGAACCTTGCATTGAGGTGACAAAAGTAATCGGATACCTCCTAATATGAGTATCGGACCTCCTTTTGCCTGACGTTGTACAGTAGCTCGACATGGCATGGACACAACAAGAAGCTGAAAGTCCCCTGAAGAAACATAATTGTTGCCGGTGCAGGATTTTGTGCACGAACCGACCTCTAAATTCTGTCCCATAAATGTTCGATGGGATTCATGTCGGGTGAAATGAGTGCTCATATCATTCCGTCGAACTGTCCAGAATATTCTTCAAACCATTCGCGAACAATTATGGCCTGGTGAAATGGCTCTCATCCATAAAATTCCTATCGTTGCTTGGGAACATGATGTCCATTAATGGATGCAAATGGGCTCCAAATAGCCTAACATAACCAACTACAGTCAATGATCGGTTCTTTTGGACCAGAGGACCCAAGTCATTCCATGTAAACACAGCCCACACCATTATGGAACCACCACCAGCTTGTATACTGCCTTATTGACAACTTGGATCGACGGTTTCGTGTGGTCTGCACCACACTCGGTCCTCCCATAAGCTCTTACAACATAAAATAGGAGCTCATCTGACCAGGCCACCGTTTTCCAGTCGTCTAAGGTCGCACCGATATGGTCACGGGACGAGAAAAGGCGCTGTAGACGATGGCGTGCTGTTAGCAAAGGCCATCGCGTCGGTCGTCTGCTGGCATTGCCCATTAACGCCAAATTCCGCCTCACTGTCCTAACGGACACGTTCGTCGTACGTCCCACATTCATTTCTGCGATTCTTTCGCACAGTTCTGCTGGTCAGTTAACGCTAACGACTGTGCGCAAACACCTGTGCTTCAGGTCGTTAAGTGAAGACCGTCATCCACTGCGTTGTCAGTGATGAGAGGTAATGCCTGAAATTTGGTATTCTCGGCGCACTATTGACACTGTGAATCTCAGCACACTGAATTCCCTAAAGATTTCCGAAACTGAACGTCCCATGCATGCAGCTCCAACTATCATCCCTCGTACAAAGTCTGTTAAATCCTGTCCTGCATCGATAATCACTAGGGAAATCTGTTCACATGAATCACCTAAGCACCTATGAGACGTCCGCCAATACACTCCCCTTTTACACCTTGTGTATGCGATACTGCCGCCATCTGTATATGTGTATATTGCTATCCAAAGACTATTGTCACCTCAGTGTACTACGCTTCCATCGCAAGACATTAAAACAGCACCGATAGCTCTTTCTGATGCCACATGGACCGCCAAAACCAAGGACTACTTCCTGCCTCCTTGAAATAGCGTGCAGATGTCGATTCTTCCGCCTATCGCGGATAAATGTGGCTGCAAGGCCACACTCGGCTACTTGTCGCACGTGATCGCTAGCAATTCAGCGGCAGCTACAGTCACCGACCAGTTAGTTGCCAGCCGCTATCAACGAGTGATCGTCGCCTAGAAATAAGCAAAGTCTCTCAAAATGTTATTCAGTATTCCGAGCCTAAAGAAAAAATTATTAGTTACAGGAGTCCAGACAAAACTTTTATAGATTAAATAGTTCTCTTTCACTGTGTTAGGTTTGATTAGTGGATAGGACTTAAACTGCAGAGCCACCCATCATACACCACTCAGAGTTCAGTATTTCACTGTATATTATTTTAACAAATGCTGTTCACTTGCCTATCATTATGCTGCAAATCTTGTCAGTCCTATACAGAGGGCGTTCAAAAAGTTTTGCACAGTCGTCTCTCTCTCTCTCTCTCTTTTTTTTTTTTCAGGAGAAGAATGAAATTTTTTGTGAACAGACTTGGAAAATGTAGCTATAAGTTGGTATATAAAAGTATTTTATTTTATTTACATGTGAGCCATAATGGACCGTGAAGTAGATGTCAGATTGTGGCAATGGTCGGCGATGGAGTTCCTCTTCAAGACCGGCGATGATCTGCCACATCTATTCACAGGAAGTTGCTCCCTGTATATGGGGAGGACACAGTGGATAGCAGCAGTATCCAGCGGTGGTTGCAAAGGTTTAAATTAGGTGATTTCTCACTAATGGACAATCCACGATGCGGTAGACCATCGACGGCAGTGAGTGATGTGAATAAGGAGACCATTCATCAAATCATCCAAAATGACAGATGTGTGACGACACGACAGTTTGCCGAAATGACTCGTTTGTCATTGGGTAGTGTGGCATCACTGGTACAGTCAATAGCGTACAGAAAAATCTGTGCACGTTGGGTTCCTAGGTTATTGACAAGAGAAATGAAAACGATGAGGAAGAATGTGTGCGAGGGTCTAATGACGACCTTTACTGAAGAGTGGAAACAGTGTTTTGACGGCGTCATTACCAAGGATGAAACATGGTTGTTTTTGTCCGAACCTGAGAGCAAAACCCAATCCATGGAGTGGCGTCATCTGGGTTCCCCTCGGAAAAAGAAACCAAGACTTTCACGAACAGCGGGCCGAAAGGTGATGGCCTCCTTCTTCTGGGATCAGTGTGGTGTCATTTTAATTGACTTTTTGGAACCTGGCTCCACAATTAACCGGGGCCGTTACTGTTTGTCATTGGACAAGCTGCGACATGCCATCAAGATCCACAGACCACAGCTTCAGGGTTAGCTCATCAGGCTACACCATGACAATACCAAATCCCATACAGCCCTTATGATGCGGAAGAAAATCAGGAAAATGGGTTGGAAAGTTGATCCTCATCCTCTCTACAGTCCGGACATGGCTCCGTCTAATTTTTACCTCTTTAGTCATCTGAAGGCCCACCTATATGGTAAAACACCTGATAGTGAGAAAGACCTTATTTCCTGTGTCAAGCGATGGTGTAAAAGTCAATCCCAGAATTTTACCAAAGTGCTTTTACATCTCGGAAAGAGCGTTGGGCCAGATGCGTCACAGTTGATGGAGGCTAGAGTGAGTAGACTCAATTTATAGCTAAATGTTCCAAGTATGTTCACAAAGAATTTCATTCTTCTCCTGCAAAAAAATAAAAATAAATGGAAACGAATGTGCAAACCTTTTTGAACGCCCTTTGTAGTTAATGTCGACCACTGACCAAACCAGTTGCTAGTGCGCTAGCAAGCAACCTCGTGCAGTAACTGCTTTCTATGGGGGCGGGGGTTTCGCTTCGCAGTACCCTATATAATGGGTACCATGCGGAAGAATAGCATTCTGTTCGAATTTATTCTGGCAGTTTTACAGTAAGTTTTGTGTTTTTATCATTTCTGTTCTCATGGGAAGGTTGTCGAATCAAAATATTATACTTCTCATTTTCAGGCATACAGAACTGACACTATGTAAGTAACTCCCATTTCTCTTATGATAAGCTGAATCAAATAGGATATTGGCCTCAAGAGTAACTTGTAAAGTACAAATTGAACTAAAAGAAATGACGGTATTATGATGTTTGGCTCAGTGAGCCTCCTTTCCGAATTCGTTCGTTTATGTTAGTTGTAAGATTACCAATTTCGTTCTTCATTTTTCTGCTATAATACGAGATCTCTTTGGCAGGTAGGTTCCGATGCCGTATAGCGTGCGAAGAAGTGGGGGTAGTACGTAATAAGGTTACTGAACTGTTGTTTGTGCCGCAACTGTGAATCAAAATGGCCTCTATCATCGAAATTCCCACCGCCTATGAATTACATGTTGTTTTGCATTACATGTGGGAAACACATGAAAGCTATAAACATTCATATTGTACTTTGTGCAATGTACGCAGAGAACATTGTTCAAAAAAATGGTAACATTCTTTAGGAAGGTTACACGAACGCCCATGATGAAGTGGACCGCCATCTGATGTAACAAATGAATTTGTTGCAAAGTTTAATGACAGCAATGAAGAAAATTGTTGATTCACGATAACAAAATTACATCTTCGTGTGGACAATCCAGTCTTCCAATACGACAACAGCCTTGTTAAGAGGCTTGCACCCTTGTATTTCTTGTTGACAACCGACCATTCACTCACCATATTACTCTTCAACTGGTCCGCTAAATCACTTGACTTTAATCTCATATAAAATGTCTGGAACAATCTGGAACAGTAGATGAATGGTAGCAAATCAACGTCATCGCAATTTGATTGCTCTATGGGATCTAATCATCAGTGATTGGCTTCAGACGGATATGGCAGACCTGAATAAAAACGTGGACTATCTTTCTCGCGGAATTAAGACCATCATCGGGTTTTGAGATGATGCTACAGGGCCTTAGAGTGAGGTCTGCTGAGGGCGACCAATTATATTTTTACAGTGTAGTTATGTATGATTATCCCAGGGGGCTTCGTCGTGGCACCTAATACATCTCGGATACTAACAGATGCTGACACCTCAAACGAATGCGCCAGCCTTAACCTGCAGTCTCATAGTTCTCGCGTTGGGAAATTATCCGTTACTGCATTGGGAGAGTCTTTGACAAAGATGCTTGCGAGTTACCACTGTCAAACTTTTCTGCTGCCAGCCGACGTTCGTTAACCACGTGCAAATTACGTAGCGACTGTCTCTGATTAACAGCTCCCAGAAAAATGCAGATACGAAGAACTCCACCAGTTACGTCCAGAGTACGGTGGGACATTAAGATCCAGAAAGTAATATATGGGATTTTGTCTGATGGCTAATAATATAAAATTTCTCGACACCATTTGATAACATGATCCAACCCATCGATCGGCACTGGAATTAAGAGCCGACCAATGAAATGACACAGATATGCTTGTGGACCTGTGATGCATCTTCTTGACATTGGACACTCCCCGTGTGTACGATCTACAGTACTTTTCATTTGTTCAAATAACTTAAAGGAATGCAACCAGGTGACATCGTCGACAATCGCCGATATTTCGGCAGGAGCCCACCCTGCCATTTTCATTGCATTAAGCAGGGCAAGTAAGCGCTGTGCAAGCCCGACCGGCTAGCCGTGCAGTCTAACGCACTGCTTCCCGAGCGGGAAAGCGTGCCCGTCCCCGGTGGATTAGTGTCGAGGTCCGGTGTTCCGGCCTGCCTGTGGATGGTTTCTAAGGCGGTTTTCCATCTGCCTCGGCGAATGTGGGCTGTTTCCCCTTATTCCGCCTCAATTACGCTATGTCGGCGATTGCTGTGCAAACACTGCCTTCACGTACTCGTACACCATAATTACTCTACCATATAAACATTTGGGTTACACTCATCTGGAATGACACGTTCCCGGGGGGATCCACTGGGAGCCGAACCACACAGTAACCCTGGATTCGGTGTGGGGCGGCGGTGGGTGAGTGGACTACTGTAGCCTGTTGTGGGGTTGTGTGCCACTGAGGGCTACGGCGGGGACGAAGCCTCTCCATCGTTTATAGGTCCCCAGTTCAATACATACAAACACACATACATATATACATACAAGGGCAGTGCATTCATGCCTTGAAAATGGCAGGGCCTGGTCCTGTCAAAATACCGGCGATTGTTGACGATTCCTGTAAGTTATTTGAACATTGCTTACGCCAGAAGAAACTTACGTCTCGCATTACCTCCTATTTGTGCTTCCTATCTTTACGATACTGACAGACTCTGGCTATTCCCACTATATGTCTGGCTCTATTGTTTTCTTAAGCACTTACAGTGTTCATATTGAACTTGCTTGACTATTTACGTTCGAAACGAGGATCTTTTATTTGCCGTGACAATTTTCAGCTAGTTTTGGCCATAAATGAGAATGAAGTTGTGAATTTGTTAAATATACTCAATCCCTGTAGAATCGATACAACCATCTATGATAGATGGTATGGGTGTAAACAAGTCATAACATTGATTAACAATGAAATTTTTTCCTCAAGGACAAGAGGTTTTTCTGGGGTATTTTTGGGAGCTGATTTCAGGTAAAGTACTGAGCATGTTCAGTCCATGCAGTTTTGACGCAAATTTAGAATTTATCTCAGACTTTGTTAAAGGCTGTGGATCAGGACAAGCCATGGGCCCCACATCGAGTGTCTTACAATCGATTTCTAAACAAATTGCGTGCCTACGGAGTATCCCCTCAGTTGTGAGACTGGATTCGTGATTTCTTATCAAAAAGGTCACAGTTCGTAGTAACTGAGAAAAGTCATTGAGTAAAACAGAAGTAATAGCTGGCGTTCCCCAACGAAGTGGTACAAATACTTTGCTGATCCTCATCTATACAAACGAGTTAGGAGACAGTCTCAGCAGCCCTCTTAGTTTCTTTGCCGATTATACTGTCTTTTATAGTCTTGTAAAGACATCAGATGATCAAACCCAATTGAAAAATGATTTATACAAGATATCTGTATGGTGAGAAGAGTGCCAATTGACTAAATAACGAAAAGCGTCAAATTGTCCACGTGAGTACAAAAAGGAATAAATTTCGGTTACACAATTGATTACACTAATTTAAAGGTTGTCAGTTCAACTAAATGCCTAGGAATCACAGTTACGAATAACTCAAATTGGAATGATCACATATATGATATGGGGAAAGAGAATCAAATACCGCCCTTAATTGACAGAACACTTCGAAAATGCAGTAGGTCTACTAAAAAGACTGCCTACACTTCACTTGTCTGTCCTCTTCTGGAGTTTGGGATTAGTATCAGATGGTTCAAAAATGGTTCAAATGGCTCTGAGCACTATGCGACTTAACGTCTAAGGTCATCAGTCGCCTAGAACTTAGAACTAATTAAACCTAACTAACCTAAGGACATCACACACATCCATGCCCGAGGCAGGATTCGAACCTGAGGCCGTAGCGGTCGCTCGGCTCCAGACTGTAGCGCCTAGAACCGCACGGCCACTCCGGCCGGCAGTATCAGATGGTATTGACGAAAAATTTTAAAGTGGGGCAGCTCGTTTTGTATTATAGCGAAACAGCAGGGAAAGTGCCACGGACACGATATGCGAACTGGAGTGGTAATCATTTAAAAAAAGGAGTTTTTCTTTGCGGTAGGATCTTATCATGAAATTTCGGTCACTTACTTTTTCCTATGAATGCGAAAATATTTTGTATGCGCCCACATACAAATCGAGAAATGTCATTATAATAAATTAATCAGAGTTCGCACAGAAAGATTTAAGTGATTGTCTTTCACGCTCGTTGTTCCGGATTGGAACGGTAGAGGAATAGCTTGAAGGTGTTTCGATTAACCCTCTGCCAGGCATTTAATTGTGAATTACAGAGAAATCATGTAGATATAGATAAAGATGTAGATGAATATGAAGATTGCTGGTATCTCCATTCAATATGTATCCCCTAATTAATGGTAAATGCCTTTTCTGATCTTAGTAATTTCTATCTCAATAATTTGTATAACTGTTGTTCTCGTTCGACGCACGTGTTAATTTCTACTACGAAATCGTCTTCTTTCCCGCTTTTTTTTCGTTTACTTATCTCATTTTGTTTCTCCTCCCTCTTCAAAATTTCCATTTCGATGTTTTTGCACGGTCCCCTATCATTCTTCTATCGTGTTCATTCCCTCCACACCATACGATGTAAATCTATCTACTTCAATAAAATCCCTTTTCATTCTCTCTTCACATTTAAACGTAAACTGTAGCTGTTTCTAGTACAGCTAATACTGTTATTATCTTTCTGTATTTCAGTCCTTAATAAAAATAACAACTATTCTATCTTTTGTGTCGTAAAACATGAATTAGAAAAGGACTCACGGTCATAATCATACTCGATAAATAAATTCAAAATGTGTCAAGTTACATAAAGTGAAAAAATACGAAATCTACTAGGTGTTATCCAGTGTCAACAAAATTCACACCAATAAACAGGTTATTTGTAAGTTCTCTGAACAGATTGCACAAGACATATTTTCTCACGGGAAGTAAACACACACTGGAATTTTGTATTCCTTGCTTGAGAGACAATTGTGCCGAATAGGTTGCATCAGTGCTAGACCGCTTTTGAGGCAAAAATCGGAGTCGTGGTGCCTTCGGGGAATAGTAATCTGCTATCCGTACTAGCAAGCCTAGAATCATTTATAGCATTAACATTTCACTGTATGTTAAGCCCACATGCATAAAGGGAGAAGAAAACATCTTTCTGAGCTGTAACAAAGCATTAGCACGTACCATTGTAATCTCTGGGTTCTACGCACAACGCTAAGTAGACAGGGGCAAATACAACTCGATATGCCCCTGGAATCCAACTTGCACAACGAGCAGGAGCAAATTCACGGGGGAGAGCACATTTTCCTAAAAGCAATAATATTATCACATATACCAATTCCAGAATTTATCAGATAAATATCGCAGAATAATAGCACGAAAACGTCTAGTCCCTAAAAATGGCAAGGATTCTGAACAATTATCAGCTTTTTTTTTTACACAGGCTTTCCTGAGGGCTCAGCCAACGATTCCATACTCGCGGACTGACATGCTGCAGAAAGTATTCTATACAGATTACGGAGCCCATTCACGTACTCACTGTCCTCGCTGACAACAAGAAATCCGAGATGGTTTGTGAGTCCACAAATAGTTCAGAAAGCCGAGGTAGAAAAAGAGATTATTAAACAAAGAAAAAATAACAGGAAGACTGACTTTCCCAAAGGTAGGTGCAAATGACGTACACATCAAACATATTGCCCTTTTAAATACTCACATAACTACAATCTGCAAACCAGACAAGCTGTAGAAATAAGAATGCGTGAGAAAATCTTCAACTGTGACAGCGGATATAGTCGTAGCAGTGCTTGGAAGCGAGCTCTCGACGTAGAAAAGAGCCATATCTATTCGTCAGAATGTTCACGCTGCGGCAGGACCGGCGGCGTCACCAGCGCAGGCGTTGACACCTTCTGCGGTAGCTTTACGTAATTACTGACCAATCAGAAGCCGTCTCTGGGCTAGATAAAGCCACCACGACAGCATTTTTGGCGGTCAATTGTCCCTGACGAAGGCGATGGAAGTAATCGTCGAAACCTCGAGGTTTTACTCTGAACTGACGTGGAAGAAGTCCGAGAAAGTTTTATAGAACTTTGATTTCAATCATTGTTCTGACTGAAATGATGATAACGGTAGGTGCTTGCTACAAATTTATATCTTCTAAACTGTACACTGATCAAAGCTGATAGATTTGGTTGCTTAGCGTGTTGTTCCCTTTTCAAACATAGTACAACAGAGATTCTGCTTGGCAACGATATTACAAGTCCTTGACAGGATTCTAGTAGTATGTGGCCCCAGATGTCTACGCACAGGTCAAGCAAATCCCTCAAATTACAGGATGGTGGTTTGTGGACACACAAGTGGTGCTTGACGTGTTCTCCAATGACTACAGACCAGACGCATTTGCTAGCCAAGACATCAATGTGAGTTCACTATAACGCCCCTCACACCACTGCAGCACGGTTCAGACCTTGCAACACGTACTGTTATCCTGCTGGAAGATGTCGCCGCCGTAGAGGAGACTTCAAGTATGAAGCGATTCAAGCGGTCCGCAATAATGTTCACGTAGATCACTGCTGCCTAGATGCCTTCGATTACCACCACAGGTCCCATGGAAGCCCAACTCAATATACCTCATAGCATAATTCTGCCCTCGCCGGCCTGCGTCTGTGGCACTGTGAATGTTTCTTGCAGCCATTCGCCTGGATGACGGAGGGTTACGTCGCAGCCATGGACCTAGTGTAACAAGAAACGCGATTCTTTCGACAGGCGACACGTTGCTGTTGATCCAAGGTGAAAACTCAGTGATGCCTCACCCACTGCAATCATAACTGATGATATTTTTGGGTAAACACAGGAGCACGTAGGGGGTCATGTGATGAGGAGCTGCATGTTCAACGATGGCCTTTGAACAGAGTGTTCCGAGGCACTTTTGCCTACACCTGGATTACACAGTGGGGGTTCCTCAGCCCTCTATGTTTTGTGATAAGACGTGGTCGTCCAATACCATGCGACCTACTCGTTATTTCACCATCGTTCAATCACTTTCCATACCTGCTCACGACAGTAGTACGCCAACAGGTGACCATCATCGCCGTTTCGGAGATTCTTCTTTGTCAAATCCCCTTACGTCGATGGATTTCCGAATTTGCGGCCCGTATGTTCGCTATGACTGCCCATTCGTCTCTCTTACATATTTTCCTTATTGCATCATGTGCCTGCAACACCACTGGTAGCAGTGGGCAGTGGTCATAATGTTTTGGAAAAATTAAAGTGCAATGTATGTATGTATGTATGTGTGTGTGTGTGTGTGTGTGTGTGTGTGTGTGTGTGTGTTCACATTATTTTAATAGATCAGCATAAAGTGTGATTAAATATTTCAATACATTCTCATCATCCTTCAAATTGATGACATTCATTTCTGTTCCTTATTAAAAAAAAATGGACATAAGAAACTAAGTGATACGTGTAATACCACAAGTGTTTAATCAGGTCTGAACATGTTCATTATCGAACAAAGCTAGCAGCCTAATTAAGAATAAACATGGTGATCTAAGTCTAGAATTATAGTAAAGAAAATAGGAAATTATTATTACATAGGACACATTAGTGTTATTTCTTCACTGAGGCTACTGTTCAACTTATATAAGTAGTCTGTCAGCTGTCTTGAAGCTCAAAGTTTGATTGTAGTTCATTTATGTATGATTCTTTTATAATAAGTCTGTTTTTGTATGATTTACTTTCGTTACTTGAATGCATTCACACTTACATGTTCTAAAAATTTTATGTGATGATATTAAAACAATTTAATTTGGTGACTAATCACTATCTAACGAAGAAATAATTAATGTAAAGTCTCATTCGTGCAGTGGTTTATCAAATTTTAAAGCAATATGGCGTCAGGGGCACGTTATTGGTTAGAATATAACTACAGTGAAAATTTTTTACTATCTAGGCTTCTAAAAAAAGATCTTTGGGCAGTTATAACAGTAGACAAGGCACTAGTGTAGCTCTAAGTACGCTGATAGTTTACACTGGAAGATAGAAGCACATGATTACTTGTATCTTAAGTTACACCAAAGCGGAGCATTTCAATATTATAATTAATTATTGCAGATGTGGGACGTACAGTTTAATATATCTTTTGTATGTATATGTTTTGTGTACATAAGCGACATTCTGTGTATAATGCATGTATGAATAATGAAAAATATTATGCATTTGATAAAAATGGCAAAGATGAATCGAACATGTTAGATTATGATCGAAATCAATGTCAAAATAAAAATAAGTACAGCTATGTACTGCATGAAACAGTTCCTAAAGTTATATTACAGCTGCCTACACTGCCTACCAAAAATAAGACCGAACCAAGTCTGCACATTTTTTCTGTAATTTTGGTGAAATTTCGAGTACAATTAAGGAACTTCATGTTTACTAAATGGCACATGATGGCCAGAACAGAGAACATAACGTTATTAAAATTTTGGCTGCTTATGCTGTTGCAAATCGATTCACTTAAACAGTGCGTTACTTTCCTGCTAGGGGACAGCCCTACCCTCCCTTTGACAGGATTTTTGAGTGGCGATACGATTAATTCGACACAATATTGGATGTATTAACCCTTTGGGCAAGATAAACTTATATTATACCCAAAACAGGAAAAGAAGTTTATGATAACAATAACGAAAACTGAATTCGTGACCCCAGTATTTCAAGAAAACACTGTATCAGTTACTTCTGAGGCCGAGAGAAGCATAAACACAAGGAAGTTTCGTTTGCAATCAAACATTTAATGGTGTTCATCGAGTATACCACCATTCTTGGAGCTGGCTCAGCATCAGCGCATATTAATAGTGAGGTATCTGTTCCACCTGGAAAATCCAGTAAAGACACCACTTTTTATGCAAAAATCATATTCTTTCCCGGTACTTAGCTGTGAAAAAAGACCTGGAAGTAAGGGAGGTCTTTGAATATGCCCTACATGAAATTCTGATTTTATAATACGTTAATGGAATAGCCTAGTCACATCCAAATTCCAGAACAGGTGCGGCAGACCAGGGATAAACAGTGAAATAAAATACAGGTGTTATTGTTTTATGTGTAGTAAGTATTTTCATTTTGTTATAGTAAAACATGATATTTTGTTTCTTTCTTTTTATTGCTATGTCAGATTATGCGCCAGCTGACTTAGAAATATAGCAGAATCTATTATAAAATGTGAAACAGAAAGATACCACATATCTTTAATGTTTTAATAGAGTTCTAAATACAGGGTACTTCTTAAAATAAGCCTAAAATCTTTTAAAGAATTGCAAAAAATAATAACATGATGTTCCTTAGTTAGTATTATTTTATTTTTCTCTTGTAGTAACTCGCTAAGGCTAGCATTAAAAGAACATACTCTACATAGTTTTTTCACTTATCTAAAAACTTACTTTACATGACACCTGAGCTTTTATGCATAAACAATTCACTTCCAAACCACTGGTCGATATACAAGAAAAGTAAATCATATCTTCAGCTCTTCTATCACATTCACCTATGCATCACAGTGAAAAACGAATTGATTTACCCAGTGCTTGAGCTTTCGTATCTGTCACAAAAGAATGTCGGTTGTAGAGGTAGCTGCTCCTAGTAAAATGGGCATTTTGAAAAAAGTGACAAAGTGTACAGACTTCTCTGTGTGGTTTGGATGAGGTGTACATACTTATTAAGAAAGAGGCATAGATGTAGAAGCATGACTCTTCTTCCATCTTACAGGCAATAGGAGATGCAACTTTAGATTACTAGACGGGCAATATAATTTCAGGTGCTGTGTATTTCTTTTGGTAATTATCAAGGCACTAAAAACTTCATGGATGTGCCATGAAATGTCATGAGTCTCTTAAGGCATCCATGAAAATTGACTAGGCCTTAGCAATGGGGCTATGTAGGTTTCAGAACAATGGGGGGAAGTGCATTGTTCTTTTACTTCAATAACTGCTTGCCCTAGCCTGATTTCATGACCCTTATGTAAACGAACCGCTTACTTGGGTTCTTGTTTTCTAGATTTAGGATCTAATTACTGGCTCATAACTGTCATTTTCAGTACCAAAATTTTTGACCAAGATGCCCACCAAGGAGTGCTCATGTCTACCCATGTGTTACTTAATGGTCAAATGCTTTTAGCCTACTATTATAACTGTCATTTTAAAGATCATTTAATTTTAACGACCATAATTTATGACTCAAAAACGGCGATCTCACCTTCTTCATCGGTGTAGTATGCTCCTACAGGTCGTCTACCACCAGCCCCTACACCCACTGCCACTACCACCACTCTTAAGTGGACCCTGCACCATGAGTTGGGACTTTGCATTCGTGCTCTGTATCTTGGTACATCAAGAACAACAATAGCAGCTGCAAATTCTTTTGAGAGAGGTCCTCCATCATTTAGCTTGTTTTAAAAATAAAGTGCTCAGTTCTCTTATTTCCTACCCTCGGCGGTGGTTCTAACAGCACCAGAAGTGTGGGTCCAAAAATTATTTAGTCATGTCCTGTGCATCTTGAAAACTGGGAGAAAATCTACAAAATATCAACAAAACTGTAAATAGCGTCGTACATTGATGTACTCACAGGGTACGGAATGTGGTGTTACTTGTTAAACATAAATTTGTGTCTTCTTGAATAGTGGGAGAAAATCGGAAAAAACAGGCCCAAAAGTGTAAACAGTGCCATATGTTGGTGTGCTCACAGGACAAGCAAAGTGGTGATAGTTATTAAATATTTTCTTTTGTCTTCTCGAAAAGTGGGAGAAAATTGGTGAATTAGCTCCAAAATCGTAAACAGTGTGATAGACTGGTGTGCGAGTAGTGCATGCACAGTGGTGATAGGTATTCAACATTTTAAGTCCTGTATTAATCTATGTCTTCTTGGAACGTGGGAAAAAGGCGGTAATACTGCCGCAAAACTCTATATACACACAGTAAAAATAGTTTTTCATCACCCTGGTTCCCAGAACTCCTGATGATAGACATAGACTGTGGATATTGTAACACAGACACAGTCCCTTTGACTGTTCAGAGATCTCACTAAACCCACCCAAAGATGTAAACAACCATGCATGAGCAGCGCCTGTTAGACGGAGACGGTCCGACACCCCATCACTTCCAGTCATTCCACCAGGAAGGAGGTCCACGGTTCATGTTGTCTGTAGTTTAACCATGCCTAGACGATCAATATTGCGGTTCGATCACGTCGGCACTGTTAATTTGTGCCAGACGGTCTCTCAACAAGGGAAGTGTCCAGGCGTCTCCGAGTGAACCAAAGCGATGTTGTTCTGACATGGAGGAGATACAGAGAGACAGGAACTGTCGATGACATGCCTCGCTCAGTCCGCCCAAGGGCTACTACTGCAGTGGATGACCACTACCTATTGATTATAGCTCGGAGGAACCCTGACAGCGACGCCACCATGTTGAATAATGGTTTTCATGCAGCCATAGGACGTCGTGTTTCGACTCAAACTGTGCGTCATAGGCTGCATGATGCACAACTTCACTCACGACGTCCATGGCGAGGTCCATCTTTGCAACCACGACACCCTGTAGCGCGGTACAGATGGGCCGAACAACATGCCGAATGGACTGCTCAGGATTGGCATCACGTTCTCTTTACCAATGAGTGTCACATATACCGTCAACCAGACAATCGTCGGAGACATGTTTCGGCGCAACCGGTCAGACAGAACGCCTTAGACACACTGTCCAGCGAGTGCAGCAAGGTGGAGGTTCACTGCTGTTTTGGGGTGACATGAGAGGTCGACGTACGCCGCTGGTGGTCACGGAAGGTGCTGTAACGGCTATACGATACGTGAATTCCATCTGACTGATAGTGCTACCATATCAGCAGCATACTGACGAGGCAATCGCCTTCATGGGCGACAATTCGCGCCCCCATCGCGCACATCTTGTGATTGACTTCCTCCAGGATAACGAGATGGCTCGACTAGAGTGGCCAGCATGTTTTCATACATGAACTCTATTGAACATGCGTGGGATAGATTGAAGAGGGCTCTTAATGGACGACGTGACCCACCAACCACTCTGAGGGATCTACACTGAATCGCCTTTGAGGAGTGGGACAATATGGATCAACAGTGCTTTGATGAACTTGTGGATAGTATGCTACGAAGAATACAGGCATGCATCAATGCAAGAGGACGTGTTGCTGGGTATTAAAGGTACCGGTGTGTACAGCAATCTGGACCACAGCCTCTGATGGCCTCACTGTATGGTGGTACAACATGCAATGTGTGGTTTTCATGAGCAATAGAAAGGGCGTAAATGATGCTTATGTTGATCTCTATTCCGATTTCCTGTAAAGGTTCCGAAACTCCCGGAACTGAGGTGATGCAAAACTTTTTTTTTTGATGTGTGTAGTTTCATAAGTTAGTGTGATTGAAGGGCATGCACAGTGATTGTTGTCACACATACATCACACGAAATGGCATTTGATGTGATCCTCTGCTGGAAAATACGCAAATGAAACTCCAAGACTGTAAATAGCAATAGAAGGCAGTAACCTTGCAGAAAATACAATTGGGTGCGATACTCCACTGTAAATTGCGAATATCACCTGAATTTGCTCCTGCCACTGCTGTTATTGATTGACCCACATTACAGAGCACAAATGCAAATTCCCAACTCATGATGCACCCAGACAGTGGTGGCAGTGAGGCAGGGGGCCGGGGGGGGGGGGGGGGGAGGGGGTGCGGGGACTAGTAGGGGCACACTACACCTGTGAGGGAGTTGACACTGCCATTCTTGAGTCATAAATTATGGTCATTAAGATTAAACATAAATTATGATCATTAAGGTGAGAGTTATCACATTAGGCTGAAAGCATAACACGTGCGTAAAAATGAACCAACTGCACTATTTGATGGCCATCTTGGGTCATTAATTTTATCCTAAATAAATAAACAAGATCTCAAGTGCGCAGTTTGTTTACATAAGGGTCATTAAATTGTGGAAGGACAGGTGGCTGGTTTGTTTAGACAAGAAAACAATATATCCCTCCCCCCAATTGTTCTGGAACATACAAAGCCCTACTGCTGTCCTTGATCAATGCTGGAGATCGAGACCAATCTTCTTCTATAGATGTGTAACATGTTGAAGTACTGAGATATGTTGTGTGGCTCCCAGCCTGGTAACACTCTTTCTTGAGTGTCAGATTTGCTGCTTCTTCATTTGAAGCTGTTCCCCAGCTGGTCTTTCGAAGGTGGGTTGACCCTTCCTAGACGTTTTCAACTCAGTTCTGAGAAGGTTAGCGGGAACGGAACCAGAGGCCTATGCATCAGTATCCAGCAATGCTATCTACCAGATGACAGAGGTGGAAAGGGTGGACATGGTCTCACTCTTCTGTCTTGGGCACAGTAAACCAAGTTCTATATAGATGACTGTGATGAGTCCCTAGTATCATTTTTATATTATCATTGATAGGTTTGGAATGAAACGATGTGAGCTTGTTAATGGCGGGTTCCAGGATAAGAGGTCCTTAAAGTTAATATTCTCCATCCAGCAGAGGAGGAACCACAAAGACTACCATATGTCATCACATTATGAGACATTGTAGAAATACCCAGAATTTAGCTCAATGCATTGGTGCATGACCCAGTGGTCGTGGGCCAGATTCCACCATTCCTTCTAACCTTGTGGCGAAATATCGGTGACGATTATTTCTTGCCATCGAAACCATCTGGTTTCGAACTTTCTGACCTTGGATCGGTTGATATTGAAACATCATCTGTTCAGTACTTCAGCTATGAACACCAAAAAGTTCTAAACCTGTAGCAAATGATTTCATTCAGTCGCTCAAATACGTATCACAAAAACTGTAAAAGAGCGTCTCGTGTCACCGACTTCCAAATAAAAGACTATCTAGCTTTCGCACCGTACACCGCGTTCCCTGAGGACTTCCCGAAGTCCGCGGAAGCCGTGCATTCCGACATTGGCGCCAGCAACCTGGCAGGCGTAGTGCAGGCTGTGTTGCAGGGGGCATCCGCTAGACAGCGCTGACAGCAGTGCGGCGCAGAAGGCATCGCCAGCGTGTCCAAAACGCGCTCTGGAGGGTAGGCGGGGGCCAAGAAGACGCCCTCAGGACCTTTTGCAGCCGCTCCTTGGTCTCCCCACGGCACCACCAAGGTCGCTCTGTAACAGGAAAGCACGTCCATAAATCAGGGAAAAATCACACAACTGAGATTATTTCTAATATTTTGAAGGATCAGCCTCAGTTGCGCAATTTTTCTGGTCTTTACCAGGTTTCAGTTTAATTAATCTAGCCTTCTTCAGAAGAATAAAATTACTATAGCATATCAGAGTAAGGCACTGTCAACATTAAAATTAAAACCTATAGTACCGTGGTACCATTTCGAATTAAAACTACTTAAGTGAAGTCCAGCCCTGGCATCTCTTCACCACGCGGTCGGTTGGCAACGCCAACTACGTTGGCACTGACCGTTGCACGCGGAATTGCACTGAGCACATAGCAACTCGTGCGCGGTCCTATAGGTTTTAATTTTAATACTGACTGTGCCTTACCCTGTCATATTATAGTAATTTTATGCTTCTGAAGAAGGCTAAATTAATGTAGCCGAAACCTGGTAAAGACCAGAATATTTGCACAACCGAGGCTGATCCTTCAAAATATTAGTCTTTCACAGTAGATTAGATTAGATTACATTAATACTTGTTCCATAGATCATGAATACGACACTTCGTAATGATGTGGAACGTGTCAGATATCTGTACAAGATATTACATTACACAAAATATTGCGTGACACTAATGTTTAAGTTGTTTTTTTCCCTTAATTTATATCTAAAAATTCAGCCAATGAGTAGAAGAAGTTGTCATCTAGAAATTGTCTTAATTTATTTTTAAATGTTGGCTATCTGTCAGGCTTTTGATGCTGTTTGGTAGGTGACCAAAGACAGTTGCTGACGGGGCTGCAATATGCTAAAAATTGTTGAGAATATTTCAACTATTTATTTATCAAATTCTAATAAATTGATACTAAGATGTATAAAACATAACAGCATAAATAAAACCGTGAAACTTCATTGCAAGGCAAAACTTTTGTGTCTGAAATTGCGACATACGAGGGCGTGCTGAAAAGTAGTGCCTCCGACTTTTTTATGTGAAAACTCTTAAAGGTTTTTAAATCGTTATTAACGCTCTACGTATTTATTCTTCACGTCTACATATTTGCTGCCTTCTGTCGGTAGAGGGCGCCGAATTGTACCGTGTAACATAATTATGTCGATGCGTGAGAAACATCGTGCTGTAATCGAGATTAGAATTCGAAGGGTTAGTTAACACGTGGAGCAGTTACTCCTGCTGCGCGGCGATGCCAGACCACACACGAGGGCTGCGACATCTGCAACAGTTCCACACCGTGGATTCCCTGTCATCGATCATCGTTTACGCAGTCCCAAATCGACCTCATCCGATTTCCATGAGTTTCCGAAACTTAAAGGACACCCTTTTTTTTTTTTTTTTTTTTTTTTTTTTCCTTTATTGTGATTTTAATACCTGTGACAAACAGGTAGGCCGGCAGCGGACCAAGTATGCCGCTCTTCGGCCTCAGAGTATACACAGAACAGAGATGAGTGAGATATAAAAATAATCAAGACGGCGGGGTACAAACAGTAGACAAAACAGAGTTAAAACGGAGTCGGTCACGTGCGTAGCACAATGGATAAAAGCGGAGAAACACGGTGCACAAACGCAGATGGCAGATGGCCACACGTGAACCAGCGGAGCACAAACGACGAAACACAAACACACTGCAGGAGAGTCGAGGCACAAACACATGCGATGGTCTTCGGCGTAGGACGATGAAAGTAACTGATGGAAGACAGCAGAGTCGTGGCCTGCCAAGGGGAAAAGGTGTGGGGAAGAGGAGAGAGAGGGGGAGGGGAAGATGCCAGTGGAGGAGAGGGATGGAGGAGAAGGGGGAGGGTAGGGGGAGTGGAAGCCCAAGGAGAAAGGGGAGGGGAGGGAGGGAGAGAAGGGAGAGAGGGTGCCCACAGGAAAAGGAGAGGAGAGGGAAGGTAAGGCTCAAAGTTGGTAGGAGGGGTAGATGGAGGGGAGGAGGGCATCATCAGGGAGGGGGAGTTGACGGAAGCCACCGAGGGAGAGGGTGTGGAGGGTGTAAAGATGGAGAGCAGGTGGGATATAGGAATGCAGGCGCGGCAGCGGGTTGGGGTGGGAGAGGATGGGAGAGACAAGAGGGTGTGGAGGATCAAGCTTGCGGGAGGTGTAGAGGATCCGTAACCGTTCGAGGAAAAGGAGGAGGTGCGGGAAGGGAATCAGGTCATAGAGGATCCGCGTGGGGGAAGGGAGACGGATGCGATAGGCGAGGCGGAGCGCATGGCGTTCTAGGATCTGAATGGACTTGTAGAAGGTAGGAGGGGCAGAGATCCAGGCGGGATGAGCATAGCAAAGGATAGGACGGATGAGGGACTTGTAGGTGTAGAGGATGGTGGAAGGGTCCAGACCCCATGTACGGCCAGAAAGGAGCTTAAGGAGGCGGAGGCGGGAGCGTGCCTTGGCTTGGATCGTCCGGAGATGTGGGTTCCAGGAGAGGCGACGGTCGAGGGTGACACCAAGGTAGAAGGACACCCTTGAGGACTTCACTTTAAGAGTGATGAAGCGGTGGAAACAGGGGTGAGATTGTGGCTACGTCAACTTAGTCAAACATTATGCAGTATACATTACATTAATACACTACTGGCCATTAAAAGTGCTACACCACGATGATGACGTGCTACAGACGCGAAATTTAACCGACAGGAAGAAGATGCTGTGATATGCAAATAATTAGCTTTTCAGAGCATTCACACAAGGTTGGCGCCGGTGGCGACACCTACAGCGTGCTGACATCAGGAAAGTTTCGAACCGATTTCTCATACAGAAGCAGCAGCTGACCGGCGTTGCCTGGTGAAACGTTGTTGTGATGCCTCGTGTATGGAGGAGAAACGAATACCATCACTTTTCCGAGTTTCATAAGGGTCCGATTGTAGCCTATCGCTATTGCGGTTCATCGTGTCACTACAGTGCTGCTCGCGTTGGTCGAGATCCAATTACTGTTAGCAGAAAATAAAATCGGTGGGTTCAGGAGTGTAATACGGAACGCCGTGCTGGATCCCAACGGCCTCGTATCACTAGCAGTCGAGATGACAGCCCTCTTATCCGCATGGCTGTAATGGTTCGTGCAGCCACGTCTGTATCCCTGAGTCAACAGATGGGGACGTTTGCAAGACAACAACCATCTGCACGAACAGTTCGACGTTTGCAGCAGCATGGACTATCAGCTCGGAGACCATGGCTGCTGTTACCCTTGACGGTGCATCACAGACAGAAGCGCCTGCGATGGTGTACTCAACGACGAACCTGAGTGCACGAATGGCAAAACGTCATTTTTTCGGATGAATCCAGCTTCTGTTTACAGCATCATGATGGTCGCATCCGTGTTTCGCGACATCGCGGTGAACGCGCGTTGGAAGCGTGTATTCGTCATCGCCATACTGTCGCATCACCCGGCGTGATGGTATGGGGTACCACTGGTTACACGTCTCGGTCACCTCTTGATCGTACTGACGGCACTTTGAACAGTGGACGTTACATTTCAGATGTGTTACGATCTGTGGCTCTACCCTTCATTCGATCCCTGCGAAACCCTACATTTCAGCAGGATAATGTACGACCGCATGATGCAGGCCCTGTACGGGCCTTTCTAAATACAGAAAATGTTCGACTGCTGCCCTGGCCAGCACATTCGCCAGATCTCTCACCAATTGAAAACGTCTGGTCAATGGTGGCCGAGCAACTTGCTCGTCACAATACGCTAGTCACTACTCTTGATGAACTGCGGTATCGTGTTGAAGCTGCATGGGGTGCTGTACCTGTACACGCCATCGAAGTTCTGTTTGACTCAATGCCCAGGCGTATCAAGGCCGTTATTACGGCCAGAGGTGGTTGTTCTGGGTACTGATTTCTCACGTAAGCACCCAAATTGCGTGAAAATGTAATCACATGTTAGTTCTAGTATAATATATTTGTCCAATGAATACCTGTTTATCATCCCGTATTTCTTCATGGTGTATCAGTTTTAATGGCCAGTAGTGTACTTGTTCCATAGATCATGAAGACGACATTTCGCAGTGACGTGGAACGTGTCAATGATGCTATCAGGAAACGAGTCTCTCATTGGGGTAAACGTGTTCGTCGCCAGGGTGGCTATGTTAAGAAATAGATATGTAGACGTGAAGAGTAAAGATGCAGAATGTTAATATGTTTGTTCCATTTAAAAAGCCTTAAGAGTTTCCACATAAAAATTCGAAGGCATTACTTTTCAGAACACCGTTGTTTATACTACGAGATGCACATGCAAGTACGTCCGCAGTTCGTGGACTGGTGGCTAGCGTTGCTGTCTCTGCATCATGGTTGTCCCGGGTTCGATTCTGCCTAGGGGCTGGGTGTTTGTGTTGTCCTCATCTTTTCATCATCATTCGTGAAAGAGGCTAGACTGAACTGTGTAAAGATTGGGACAGCTGATTTAGGCGCAATTGAGTGCCCCAAAAACCAAACATCGTCACGTGCAAGGACATAAGAGATCTGTAGTTCACGTTTTAGTAATTAGTGTTCCCGATCTAGTAAGATGTGTGGTATTCAGCCAAATAGTTACCCCCACCTCATCTCACTTTCCACTGGCCCACCACTTGGCAGTACATTCTTCGCTCCATAGTCTCTTTTCAGTCGTCTGTTAATCTTGGGTGGAGACAGGAGAGAAGAGAGGGGCTGCTATAGGCGAGAAAGCAACCAGACCTTCCTGACAATTGATTCATGTACCGTTCATCGGCCAGTATCGATGGCAATTTATCATGGTCCTAATTATTTCACAAGTAAACACTCCACAAGCGAGAAACATAAGCCACCTACTTTATGTATACCTCTGCCCACTGCGTATAACAGCGTAAAGAGATTAGCAGCCACTGGGCACACATAACGCATCAGAAGGTATCGTCTGGATTGATGAGTGTGAGTGCGCGTTGTTTCACCCAGTGGCAGGGTATGAGTATTATGATGCAATTTTTTTTGTTATTATCTAGACTGACACCACTGTCTGTATTATTCCTCTGAGTTAACTGGCTAACTGTAAAATGCTGAGCGAACTTAATAAATGTTGTTGCTGATTTCCAAACACTATTTTCACTTTAAAAGAACTTCACTTTACTAGTAACGAAGAGGTGCAAGCAGAGGTGAGATTGTGGCTACGGCAGCATCGTCAAAGATCCTACAGTTTACATAGTTTTAGTATAATTATTTAGCTTTATAAATTTTCTGTAGATTAGAGCAATTACAATGTTAAAGTGCTTTTTTGCATAAAGCTTATGTTCGAGTCAACGATGACAGGCTTTTCATTGAACCAGTTTAAGTACGAATAGTTTCGTTTTTAAAAACCAAACAGCTTTAAAATAAAAGTAATTAATTCTGATAAATCGAAAAGCTGGAACATTGAAAATATCGACATTTCATATCTTATATATCTTTAGCTTAAACATCTTCCACGCGAGGTGTCGAACTTTGATACAACACTTCAGTAAATTTTGCAAGCTCTTAAACAGGATCTATTGGGCAACATGATGCCGCTCAGGCTGGTGGCTATTAAAGGGACAAAGTTGGTCCCTTGGTACGTCTGTCACCGTGTCTCTCCGTCTAATAATGCATAGACCTACTTTCCTAAACGCTTGCATTCGATTATTCGCATGAAGTACCCCACAGATAGGATAACACTCTCTCCCCTTACCCAAGTCGCTTCCGAAGTCTCAGAATAGTTTGAGGAAAGCTCGACGGACATCAGGGCTCGTGCTTTAGGCCCCAGATCACCTGATATCCAACATATTGAACACATCTGGGACGTTATTGAGAACAAAATGTGTCTTGAATCCAACAAAGACCAATTTCAAAGAGCTGTGGACGTTACTAGAGTCTTCTGAGTAGAGTGATGTGACCCGCCAAGGATTCTTCTCTTGTCCCAAGCTCTTCATCTCAGAGTAGCACTTGTACCTTACCTCCTCAATTAGTTGTTGGATGTATTCCGATCTCTGTCTTCTTCTGTTGTTTTTACACTCTACGGTTCCCTCTAGAACCACGAAAGTCATTCCTTGATGTTTCTATATATGTCCTATCATCCTCTCCCTTCTCCTTGTCAGAGTTTTGGATATGTTTCTTTCTTCGCCGATTCTGCACATAACCCATTCATTCCTTATCTAACCATCAAATTTTCAATATCCTTCTGTAACATCACATCTCAAACGTTTCGATTATATTGTTTTCCTGTTTATTAAAAGCCTATGGTTCAGTGCTATACAATGCTGTGCTTCAAAAGTACATTCTCAGAGACGTATTCCTCACATTAACACCTGTGTTTGATACCAATAATCTTCTTTTCGCCAGTAATGCTCTCTTTGGCTGTGCTATTCTATTTTTTATGTCGTCCTTCCGCTCCCCCCCCCCCCCTGCCCCCATGAAGCATGGACCTTGCCGCTGGTGGGGAGGCTTGCGTGTATTAGCGATACAGATAGCCGTACCGTAAGTGTAATCACAACAGAGGGGTATCTGTTGAGAGGCGAGACAAACGTGTGGTTTTTGAACATGGGCAGCAGCCTTCTCAGTAGTTGCAGGGCTACTGTCTGGATGACTGACTGAATTGGCCGTGTAACATTAACCAAGACGGCCTTGCTGTGCTGGTACTGCGAACGGCTGAAAGCAAGGGGAAAACTACAGCCGTAATTTTTTCTCCGAGGGTATGCAGTTTTACCGTATGGTTAAATGATGATGGTATCCTCTTGGGTAAAATATTTCGAGGGTGAAATAGTGAGGAGGACGTCGTTATCAGGAGAAAGAAAACTGACGTTCTGCGGATCGGAGCTTGGCATGTCAGATCCCTTAATTACAAAAGGAAAATGGATAGGTTAAAATTAGATATAGTGGGAATTAGTGAAGTACGGTGGTAGGAGGAAGACGACTTCTGGACAGATGAATGCAGGGTTATAAATACAAAATCAAATAGGGTAATTTAGGAGTAGGTTTAATAATGAATAAAAAAGTAAGAATGCGGATAAGCTACTATGAACAGCATAGTGAACGCATTATCGTAGCCAAAATACACAAAAAATCCACACCTACCACAGTACTACACATTTATATGCCAACTAGATCCGCAGGTGATGAAGAGATTGAAGAAATATATGACGAAATAAAGATAGTAATCGGATATTAAGGGAGACAAATTTAATAGTCATAGCGGACTGAAATTAGATTGTAGGAAAAGGAACAGAAGGAAAAGTAGTAGGTGAATGTAGACTGGGGGTAAGGAATGAGCGACGAAGCCGCCTGGTGGAATTTTGCACAGAGCATAACTTAATCATAGCTAAAACATGGTTTAAGAATAATGAAAGAAGATTGTGTACGTGCAAGAGACCTGGAGACACGCGAAGGTTTCAGACTGATTATATAATAGTAAGACAGAGATTTGTAAGACATTTCCAAGTACAGGTGTGGACACTGACCACAATTTATTGGCTATGAACTGCAGATCAAAACTGAAGAAACTGCAACAAGGTAGGAATTTAAGGAGATGGAACCTCTATAAACTGAAAGAACCACAGGTTGTAGAGTTTCAAAGGGAGCGTTATGGAAATTTTGACAAGAAAAGGGAAAAGGAATACAGTAGAAGAAGAATTGGTAGCTTTGAGAGATGAAATAGTGAAGGCAGCAGAGGATCAAGTAGGTAAAAAGACGAGGGCTAGAAGAAATCCTTGGATAACACAGGAGATATTGAATTTAGCTGATGAAAGGGGGAAACATAAAAATGCAGTAAATGAAACAGGCAAAAAGAAAACAAACTTCTCAAAAATGAGATCGACACGAAGTGCAAAATGTCTAAGTGGGAATGGCTAGAGGACAAACGTTAGGATGTAGGAGCCTATATTACTAGTGCTAAGATAGGTCTCGCCTACAGGAAAATTAAAGAGACCTTTAGAGAAAAGAAAACCACTTATATGAATATCAAGAGCTCAGATGGAAAACCAATTCTAAGCAAAGAAGGGAAAGCATAAAAGTGAAAGGCAATGTACTTAAGGGCAGTATTATGGAAATGAAGAAGGATGTAGAGGAAGATTTGGAGATATGATACTGCATGAAGAATTTGACACAGCACTGAAAGACCTAAGTCGAAACAAGAACCCGCGTGTAGACGACATTCTTTTAGAACTACTGATAGCGTTGGGAGAGCCAGCAATGACAAAAACCGTTCCGTCTGGTGGGTAAGATGCAGGAGAAATACCCTCAGACTTCAAGAAGAATATAATAATTCCAATTCGAAAGAAAGAAGATGCAAACAGTTGTGAAAATTACCGAACTATCAGTTTAATAAGTCACGGTTGCAAAATACTAGCGCGAATTCTTTACAGACGAATGGAAAATCTGGTAGAAGCCAATCTCGGGGAAAATCGGTTTGGATTCTGTGGAAATGTTGGAACACGTGAGGCAATACTGACCCTACGACTTATCTTAGAAGACAGATTAAGGAAAGAAAAACCTACGTTTCTAGCATTTGTAGACTTAGAGAAAGCTTTTGACAATGTTGACTGGAATATTCTCATTCAAATTCTGAAGGTGGTAGGGATAAAATACAGGAAGCGAAAGACTGTTTACAATTTGTACAGAAAACAAGAGTCGAGGGACACGAAAGGGAAGCAATGGTTGAGAAGGGAGTGAGACAGGGTTGTAGTCTGTCTCCTATGTTATTCAATCTGCATATTGAATAAGCAGTAAAAGAAACAAAAGTTTGGAATAGTAATTAAAATCCCTGGGAAAGAAATAAAAACCTTGAGGTTTGCCGACGACATTGTAATTCTGTCAGAGACAGCACAGGACTTGCAAGAGCCGTTGGACGGGAGGCAGTCTCGAAAGGAAGATAGAAGATTAACATCAACAAAAGGAAAACGAGGATAATGGAATGTAGTCGAATTATATCGGATGCTGCTGCGGGAATTAGATTAGGAAATGAGACACTTAAAGTAGTAAATGAGTTTTTCTATTTGGGTAGCAAAATAACATGATAGTTGAAGTAGAGAGGATATAAAATGTAGACTGGCGATGGCAAGGAAAGCGTTTCTGAAGAAGAGAAATTTGTTAACATCGAATGAAGATTTTAGTGTCACGAAGTATTTTCTGGAAGTATTTGTATGGAGTGCAGCTATGTATGGAAGTAAAACATGGGCGATAAATAGAAGGGAATGGCTGGAAGATGGAGTCGTTTGGGAAGACTTATTCTGAGACGTCAAGGTTCAAATGGCTCTGAGCGCTCTGGGACTTCTGAGGCCATTAGTCCCCTAGAACTTAGAACTACTTAAACCTAACTAACCTAAGGACATCACACACATCCATGACCGAGGCAGGATTCGAACCTGCGACCGTAGCAGTCGCATGGTTCCAGACTGCAGCGTCTAGAACCGCTCGGCCACTCCGGCCGGCAGATGTCAAGGGACCACGAATTTAGTACTGGAGGGAAGTGTGGAGGATAAAAATCATAGAGGGAGACCCAGGGATGAATACGCTAAGCAGATTCAGAAGGATGTAGGTTGCTGTAGTTGCACGGAGATGAAGAGGTCTGCACAGGATAGAGTAGAATGGGAAGCTGCATCAGACCAGTCTTAGGACTGAAGACCACAGCAACATGTCCTCCTTGCTTCGACTGTCACGTGTTGTTTGGTTTCGAGGCGCAGGATTAATGAACTTTTGGTTCTTCGTGGTCATCAAGTTTGATGTTAAGTTTATCGATAATGACCTACCGCCAGTTACTACGTACTGTAACATTTCTAACAGGAAATTACGAATCCAGTCGCACTATTGAGACCATATCCCATAGCCATGGAATTTGTATATTAATCGTTTGTGAGGAACTGTGTCGGACGCCTTCAGCAAATCTAGAAGTACTGAATCAATTTTAGATACCTTTCCGATAGCACTGATTTAATCCGTATGAATAAAGAGGTAGTTGTTTTTCCAAAGAAGGATATTTCTGAATTCATGCTATGTATCAATAGATCGATTTTTCCCGAGGTAATTCATAATGTTCGAACACTGCTTATGTTCCAAATCTCAATGCAATTTAGTGTCAGTGATGTGCGTCTTTAATTCAACGGATTACTTCCATTGCCTTTGTTGTGTATTCGTGTGACTAGTTTAACTCTCCAATTTTTATGTACGGATCTTTCGACGAACGAGCGGTTGTATTTGATTTCTAAAAATAGAGCTACTTCATCAGCATACTCCGAAAGAAACCAAAATGGTATACTATCTGGTTCGGAAGATTTATCTTTATTGAGTGAATCAAGCTGCCTCACTACACCGAGGGTATCTGCTTCTGTTACTCATGTTAGCAGCTGTTCTTGATACGAATTCTGGAATATTTACTTTCTTTTTATTGAAGAAATTTCGGAAAACCATACATAGTAACTTCGCTTTAGTGGCGCTATCATGAGTAACATTACCACTGCTAGCACGGAATGGAAGTATTGATTGTCTCTTGCCGCCGGTATGCTTTACATACGATCAGAATCTCTTTGAAATTTCTTCGCGATTTAGAGACAGAATTTCATAGTGGAAACTATTTAAAGAATCTCGCTTTCTTTACAAAACTTCGTGCTCAACATCCCCAGTCTTGGAGATTTTGCCTTCCTTTAAATCGGGTATGTCTTTTTCATTGTTTCTCCATTAGTGTGCTGGCCTGTTTTGTATACCATGGAGAATCTGATCCGTCGCTTATTAATTTACTAGGAATGAAATTCTCAACTGCTGTCGGTAATATTTCTTAGAGTTTAGACCACATCTGGTCTCCTCTTGCAAAGTTATTTTGGAAGGAATGAAGCCTCTTTCTTAGAAGGCGTAAACATATTTTTATCTGCTTTTTTAAATAGGTGTATTTTGCGTTTATTTTTGGTGGAAGTTGGTGTTACAGTACTTAGTCTTGCTACAACGAACATGTGGTCACTAATCCAGTATTCGTCATGATGCTCGCTATGTGCTCACAATTATTTGTTGCTAAGAGTCAAATATATTTTCGCAATCGTTTAGACTTCTTGTGGACTCCTGAATTAATTGTGCAAAATAATTTTTGGAGAAAGCATTCAATACAATTTCCGACGATGATTTTAGCACGTCACCGACCTTAGGTGTTTTCGCCAACATGAGGAGGGTCGATTGAAGCCACCACCAGCTCTAGTTGAATGAATGCGTACCTATTTGATATGATATACAAGTTTTCTTTGAGCTTTTCAGCAGCTTAATCACCTGAATCAGCGGTCGGTAAAGGGGACCAATTATTATTACGTTCCAGTCTTACACTCTTTTTAATCCGATCATTTAGTTCTTGGCCTTCCATACTTATTGTTTCCTCTTGGTTCTTATAAATATTGCATATAGCTTGATAACTGCTGATGAACAACTGACACTTGCGCTAAGAAATAACTGCCAGTCACTACGGAACAACCTACAATTGCAAAGGAACACCCGATCAATGATAGTAAAAGGAAATGTATAGGGCGAGGGTGTTAACTGCAGCGCAGCCTGAGCTCGAACACTGTGCATTCGACAGTTCATACAGTACAGTGGTACATTCCATGTGGTACAGCCACTTGTCTGCAAGACATCATTTGAGTGCTTGCGGGCGTGGACGAGCAGTTGGATGGCTCGAAGCCAGTCAAAATGTCACAGCTGTGGTCACAGTAATGGTGTGTCCAAAAGTGTCATCTTGCTATTAAAAAGGCCGTTGAAGGTGGAAATCCTATGCAAAAGCTTGCTGGTGGTCATATACAGCTCACAATAGCCCAAGAGGGTCGATACGTAGCCCAAGTGGCGAAAAGGAACGGCAATTTCACTCCTAGGCAGGTCACTGCAGACCTTCCACCTGCTGCCGGTACAAGCGTCTCCACCAGAACCATGTCGCAGTGATTAAATCAGGTTGACTTTTAAGTTCGGAAGTCTGTTAAATGTACCCCACTTCAGCTACGCCATCCTCAATAAAAAAAATTGTTGACGTTGGGAGCATGTTGCTTTGGGTCAGCAGCAATGGTCCACAGTGACGTTCTTCAGTGAATCCCGCTACACTGTGGCAAATGATCTTGGCCTCCTGTTAAGGTGGAGAGAGAAAGGAACACGATACACATAACAGAATGTTCCTGCATGTCACCGGTATGGGCCAGGCATTATGGTGAGGTCAGGCATGATGCACATTGGCCGAGCACTGCTGCATATCTTTGCGTGACGTGCCATTACTGCATAGCGGTGCTGCAGGGGGATTATTGTGGATCGTGTCTGTCTGTTTAGGGATGTGGTAGATCCCGACTTCCTGTTTATGGATGACGACGACTGCCCGAATAGGGCCGCAAGATGTCGGACACATGGAAGGTGAAAATATTGAACGTATGGAGTGGTCTGCATATTCCCTGGACCTAAACCCTACAGAGCATATCTGGGATGCTCTTGGTAGACATGCTTTGCAACGAACAGCCCTTCCCCGAACCGAAAAAGAACTGAAAACCGCCTTGAGAGAGGAGTGGGATGACATCCCCCAAGGACTCCTCACAGTTTGATAGCCAGCGTGAGTAACGGTTTCATAATGTGTATCAGAGCCATTCTTTACTGAGAACCCTGTACAGACCTCTATGTTGGGAGTCTGAACTGCATCAAACAGAATCTTATTTATCTCTCTTATCCCACTTCCTCATGTAGTGAAATCTGTACCATTTTTCGTTATAAACGTACCACTCCACTTCTGTCACGCATGCCCTGTTTTCCATGCCGTCCGTCTTTGCCTGTGATTATTCCTATTCAACAGAGACTCTGTTCCTTATCAGTTGTCAAGCAGTGTGTATTACCCGTCGTGCCCTACAGCTTACTCATATTTTCCTCTGAATTTCTAATATCTTGTTCCATATTACATTGTGAAAGGCTTTTATTAGGTCGACAAATCCTATGAACGTGTCTTGATTTACATTATTTACCGCAATGTCAGAAGTGCCTCTCTGGCGTCCTTACCTTTTCAAAAGCCAAACTGATTGTCACCTAACACATCTTTTCCATTCTTCTGTATATTATTCTCGTTAGCAACTTGTATCCATGAACTACTAAGCTGATTGCGCGACAGTTCTCGCACTTAGTTGCCCTTGTTGTCTTCTGGATTTTATGGATGACATTTTTTCAAAAGACTGGTGCTATATTAACTGTCTCATAGATTCTACACACCAACTTCAAAAATTGTCTTTTAGTTCCTACTTCCTACAATGTTTTTAGAAATTCCGAAGGCAAATTATCTGTCCCTTCTGCCTAATTTGATCGCAAATTTTTCAAAGCTCTGTTAAACTTTGATACTAGATCCTTTAAGTCTATCAAATCGACTCCCGTTCATATTCTACCACTTCATTAGACTGTTCTTCCCTCTCGTTGAGGTGTTCAGTGGTTGCCTTCCATCTGTCTGCTCTCTCTCTATATATATACTCCTGGAAATGGAAAAAAGAACACATTGACACCGGTGTGTCAGACCCATCATACTTGCTCCGGACACTGCGAGAGGGCTGTACAAGCAATGATCATACGCACGGCACAGCGGACACACCAGGAACCGCGGTGTTGGCGGTCGAATGGCGCTAGCTGCGCAGCATTTGTGCACCGCCGCCGTCAGTGTCAGCCAGTTTGCCGTGGCATACGGAGCTCCATCGCAGTCTTTAACACTGGTAGCATGGCGCGACAGCGTGGACGTGAACCGTATGTGCAGTTGACGGACTTTGAGCGAGGGCGTTTAGTGGGCATGCGGGAGGCCGGGTGGACGTACCGCCGAATTACTCAACACGTGGGGCGTGAGGTCTCCACAGTACATCGATGTTGTCGCCAGTGGTCGGCGGAAGGTGCACATGCCCGTCGACCTGGGACCGGACCGCAGCGACGCACGGATGCACGGCAAGATCGTAGGATCCTACGCAGTGCCGTAGGGGACCGCACCGCCACTTCCCAGCAAATTAGGGACACTGTTGCTCCTGGGGTATCGGCGAGGACCATTCGCAACCGTCTCCATGAAGCTGGGCTACGGTCCCCGCACACCGTTAGGCCGTCTTCCGCTCACGCCCCAACATCGTGCAGCCCACCTCCAGTGGTGTTGCGACAGGCGTGAATGGAGGGACGAATGGAGACGTGTCGTCTTCAGCGATGAGAGTCGCTTCTGCCTTGGTGCCAATAATGGACGTATGCGTGTTTGGCGCCGTGCAGGTGAGCGCCACAATCAGGACTGCATACGACCGAGGCACACAGGGCCAACACCCGGCATCATGGTGTGGGGAGCGATCTCCTACACTGGCCGTACACCTCTGGTGATCGTCGAGGGGACACTGAATAGTGCACGGTACATCCAAACCGTCATCGAACCCATCGTTCTACCATTCCTAGACCGGCAAGGGAACTTGCTGTTCCAACAGGACAATGCACGTCCGCATGTATCCCGTGCCACCCAACGTGCTCTAGAAGGTGTAAGTCAACTACCCTGGCCAGCAAGATCTCCGGATGTGTCCCCCATTGAGCATGTTTGGGACTGGATGAAGCGTCGTCTCACGCGGTCTGCACGTCCAGCACGAACGCTGGTCCAACTGAGGCGCCAGGTGGAAATGGCATGGCAAGCCGTTCCACAGGACTACATCCAGCATCTCTACGATCGTCTCCATGGGGGAATAGCAGCCTGCATTGCTGCGAAAGGTGGATATTCACTGTACTAGTGCCGACATTGTGCATGCTCTGTTGCCTGTGTCTATGTGCCTGTGGTTCTGTCAGTGTGATCATGTGATGTATCTGACCCCAGGAATGTGTCAATAAGGTTTCCCCTTCCTGGGACAATGAATTCACGGTGTTCTTATTTCAATTTCCAGGAGTATATATATATATATATATATATATATATATATATATATATATATATATATATGGAGAGAGAGAGAGAGAGAGAGAGAGAGAGAGAGCAGACAGTGGAATTTCCATTTCTCTCTTAGTTTCAACGTTGGCGCCCATTCATTTAGTTTCACTAAAGTTATTGTAACTTTTTTATGCTGACTCAGTCCTTCCATTGACCATTTCTTTTCCGATTTCTTCTTATTTTCCTCCAACCATTCCGCCTTAGATTCCCTGCTCTTCCTATTTATTTCATTCGTGGCTGACATATTCCTGTATTCCTGTCTTTCCCTGTCTTCTTAAGCCGATCACTTGAATTATCTCGTCTGTTTCCTACTGTTTCATTGCAGTTATCTTCCTTGTTTCTACGTTTTCCGCCCAACTTCTGCGATTGCTCTTTCTCGAGATGTCCATCCCTCTTCAACTGAACTGCCTTCTGTGGTATTTGTTATCGCAGTATCTACAGCATTTGAAACGCATCTTATCAGTATTGCAGTATCCTACTTCTTTCCACATTGTTTCTTCTGAACTATTCTTTTAAGCTTCAGCCTACTCTTCATCATCATTAAATTGTGATCCGAGTGAGTATCTGCTCCTGGGTACGCCTTACAATCCAATATCCGATTTCGGAATCTCTGTCTGACCTGATGGAACCGGGGACCGAGGATACGTCGCTTACTTGTCAAAGACGCGACGCTTTTTTCCTTTCTTTCGATCTCTTTCCTCGTGATATTTACGTCAGTGATTCGTGCTGATATTGAGTGACATCTTTCAACTTTCGTCGATGAGAACTTAAGTCAGTTTTTAAATTACAGATGGTGCACTGCTCCCTAAGCGAACTACGAGCATATACCTGCGATACAACAGTGAATGTGGGTGCGACACCAGGTAGTTGTTCGTAATTCAGTTGTTCATAATTGAATACAACTACGTAACGTATCGAATTCCTAACAAACCCATCCTCGTTTCTAAAGTGTTACTAATGAGATAACGAGTTGTCCGAGAACATGTAACACATTAAACTAATGTGCGCCTAAGAATTCCATAGTGAAAACTAAAATATCGTAGAAATCTGTTGGAATAACGTAGGTTACCCAGGTTTGAGGTATCCATAAAGTCCATCCAGTGTATCAGACATTGACTTATATCCGAGCGCCCTCGCAAAATCCTTGCTGACAATAACAAGATCTGCCGTGGGGATCAATTCTAGACACTGGTCATCATAATCTTGCATATCTATTGACATCGGGATAGGTCTGCGTTCTCCGGAATTCCAAGCCAGAATCCTTTTTGCCACTTTCTTCAGATGGTCGAAGTTTCGTGCCTGCACAAAAAAATTAAAGACAATTGTAAGTGCTTAGATACAGATGTAAAAAACAAAATATCGGAAGTCTTTCAGTTCCTCTTAATGAAATTTATACAATGCACTCTGTGTTATATCTCATAGTTTACGGTACCTCAAGGTGAATCCAAGCATACTGTGACAAATCTATTTTAAGAAAAGCTTCATATGAAACCCAAGGCCATTCGCCGCTATGATGCAGTATCGTTCGTGAGCCATTACTCTTATTAATTATACAAATCGAGACAGGAAATTCTTTGTCTTCTACAATCTCACAGAGTTTCAGGTTGACACCATATGATTCCAGCTGCTGTTTGACAAAACTGAAATCAAAATAGAGGGAGGAAAGCTGAACACATTATAAGTAGTTACAAGTTATTGGGTAAACATCTGAAATCAATCGGACTAAATCAAGGTTATGCTAGCGCCTGAGATATAGGATACGAGTAAATGATAAGTTACAAGGTAGTGACAATAGTTACAATTCCCATATTGTTCGCCATAGTTAAAAAGCAGTGGAAGATAGAGAACTCGCTTTACAACCGTGGGCAGAGGGTACCACTGATTCCGTTTGCCAACACTGGATAGCGCAGTTAAGCCCGCCACCAACGACCAGCCTCACTGTGAGGTAGATTCTGCCCAGTGCGTCAGTTGTGTGATCTGCGAAATAATGTATCATTCCTCACTCTTGCAAGAATATGATGTAACAACTTAAAGTGCAGAGTCCTTTTTTATGAGACAGGGAGCAGAGCACCACCTGGATCGAATCAAAGTGTCAGACTGATGACGGCCCTCCTTGTACGCTGGTCAGCCTCACAGTAGGATTTAGGCGGTTTTCCACATTTTCCAAGACAAACGCAAAGCTGCTTTTGTATCTCCACCTCAGGAGCACAACGCACTGGTAACTTTGATACGAACATACACAGAACAAAGAGTTCACGATTCACATACACGAGGCAGAAATAGCTCCTTCTTTAGGAGAGCTGGGGTTAATGGGTTTGTGAGGATAGGAAGGACATCCAACCACAGAATTCAATTAAAAACCTTCGCAGGGCATTATAACATGCAACAAATCCGCTTATCTATTTATGAATCGTAGCAGACTATAGTTGTTTTACTCTTGAGACGTCTCACCTTAACTGTCAGGACTTCCACAATTACAGCATTCCATCATATGGGATACTCCTTTAACTAATGGTGATCGCTTTATCCAGGTTCCAGCACTAAATTCCCTTTTATTATTCAATCAGCTAGATTCTCGTTTTAATATCAGTGACGGCCCGGACACCCCCATCCAGGTCATGCAGCCTCTGTGTGACGAAACAGACCGCAATATTCCAAGATCACGTCAATTATTTACAATGTTTTTAGGTATAGGGGTGCAAGTGCTGTGGCAAAAAAAAACAAGACTTTTCTCTCCCACATACGCAGAAGTAACGAGCTCAGTCTCTCGTGACTATTTTGGTTTGAACATTTGATAGTAGCTCAACATCAAAAAAAAAAAAAAAAAAAAAAGACAAGTAGGTTGGTGAGTGTCAGACTATAAATTCAAAAGTCATGAGATCAGTCCTCAGCCAGCTTTATATTTTTGTCACTTATTGCTTCTCTCCTTTCTGGCAATGATTTGTTACCGTGAACAATGTTCGGTTCCACTGTGGTTCGAAATCCTTGTTAAACCGCTAGTCCTATAACTGGCTGTGGAGGTCTGTTCGAAGATCAAAAACAGGTAAGGTATGTGAGTGACTGGTTGTCGGCATAATCTGCTGTTTGGCTGTCGTTTAGTTAATACTAGCTACTGAGGCTCTTGGTATTCTTGCTCTGCATGTATCACAGCGGCTCTGCTCTCCGACAGATTGTTTCCTCGCCTAGCGAGAAGACTGGCCCATGTGAGAGACTTGCGGTGTGCAAATAATAGAACCTCATAAATTCAACGAGTGTACCAAGTTTGGAAAGGAAAAGGCAGTCTATGGCTTTAAGGGGATTTCCCTCCATTTTAGAGGAAGACAATTAAAGCGTCAAACGATTATTAGGTGATGAGGTGGAACAAATGGCAAGTACCTTACGTCTGGTTCTAAGACCTAGTTTTTAAAATATACAGTTTGTAGCTCCTTAGATATTTTTGAACACATTATAATGTATTTATTCATACTCAAGTATTCTGATATTTTGTCACTCTTGTGGTTTACTATTACTTAATTTATGTGTTACGAAATTTTATGTGTTAATGACACCAACGAAGTTACATATAAAAATGACGAATCTCCTGATACAGGTGATATAAACCCTGATAAGAAAGCTATGTATATCAGACGTACCTTCCTGATCGTGAATTAATGCTGAGAGTTCCAACCAAGTCGCACTGAATACCCAGCTCACCCAGAACTGCGCAGTCATTGGCAGCGTTTCCTCCTGGTCTCAGCTCCCGAGCTACAACCCTGTCAAGAAATTCACAAAAATACTATAGAAGAAACCAGCGGAACAAATACAATGGCGTCTCTGTATTGTGAGACGTACATATAAGTCAGTCACTCAAGTAGTAATTAACATCTGGAATAAGTGAGGATTGTTTCGAAACTTCTACAGACAGCATGCGTGATTGCTAGGATGGTGTTCTTTGCTCCAGTATTTATACTGATTACAAAACAGATATCAATTCAAAATTTTACTTTGGGTTTGTATTGAGTAACTGCGGTGATAAATTGTTTTGTCTGTGGTTTCTGACGGAGACAACCAGAATCTGACTAAGTGAATCTTTCATTTTACAGAGAGAAAGGAGTCCTGCAAGTAGATAGTAGTCAAGGGAGAGGTGTGAGCCAAGGGCTACAGGAAAAGCTAGGTTTAGATTACCAGGTCACAAGCATTGTGAAACCTAGTGCCAAGCTTAGCCAGTGACGGAGATCATAAGGACCTCAGGCCTCCAGAAGCTCTAGTTGTGCAAGATCTCCAGGAAGCTTCTGTGAAGTTTGGAAGGTAGGACACGAGGTACCGCCGAATTTAAGCTGTGAGGAAGGGCCGTGAGTAGTGCCTGGGTAGTTCAGACGGTAGAGCACTTGCTTGGGAAAGGCAAACTTCCTGAGTTCAAATCTCGGTCCGGCACACAGTTTTAGGAAGTTTCATATCAGCGCACACTCCACTGCAGAGGGTAAATTTCATTCTAAAAGCTCGACTGGTGTCGATGAAATTTCAAACAGAATTCTGAATATTTGTTCCAACTTAAAAAGTAATGTCCTTAGTGATATATGCATCACTTTTACAGGGAATTTTTCCAAACAGGTTCAAATATGCAATTATTAAACCTCTTCATAAAAAAGTGACTATAAAGACTTAAACAACTATAATCCAGTTCCCCTATTGAAGTTGTTTTCCAAAATATTCGAAAAACTAATGTACTCAAGAATACTCTAGCACCTAAGTAGCAACAGTTTACTTAGCACATCACAGTCCACATTTCAGAAGGGTTGTTTGACTGAGCATGCTATTTATTTATTCATCCCTCAAACAGTACAAACGATAAATAATAAAATATTGCCAGTTGCTATTTTTTTATCGCTTCAGGTCATTTGAATGTGCAGGTCATATTACTCTCTTAGACAAACTTAAGTTTTATGTAACTGTTGGCTCTACACAAAGGTGGTATGAATAATACTTAACAAACAGAATGCAAAAAGTTGTGTTGAATAATTTAAACAATATTGGAAGAGTAGCAAATTTTAGTGATTGAGAAGGAATCACAAAGGGAGTCCCACAGGATTCAATCTTGGGTCCACTTCTGTTTCTTGTGTATGTGAATAATCTTCCATTTAACATTCAGTAGCCAGAATTGGCACTTTTTGCAGACAACATTAATGTTACAACAAAAACCCCTACAGAGAAAGTTACAAAAGATATTGTAAATAATTTTTTCCAAAGAATTATTAAGTAGTTCTCAGAAAACGGACTCTTCCTAAATTTTGAAAAAAAAACATACTATATTCAGTTAGCTACAACAAATATAGGTTACCAATAATTGCTCTAGCATATGAGGAGGTGTCAGAAAATAGGGTGGAATCCTGTTAATTTTTGGGTGTGGCAATGAAACTGATCTGACTACGTCATGTTCCATGTACCAAGTGTAGTTTCCGATACAAGATGTTTTATCACGAATTTTACGATACACTATTTTAATTGTTATAAATTTTTATAAATTTTCTTATAAAAAGAAAAAATATCTTGATTATTTTGCTAAATGTACATGTCAGAGAGGTATGTAAGGATGGAGAAATTCAACAATCTATGACTAATGTGTGGTTATATATGTATTTAACAATCTATGGACTGTCAGTGGGAAAACTAAGCGAGTTGCTGTGGAGTAGTTCGCTAAAAGAGGTTTGTATGGCTGCATGTGGTCAAAGTTGGACGAGTGTCACCCATTATGTGTAAATAACTATGCTAAAAAGTATCTTTAAAGCTTTGAACCACAAGAAAAAAATGTTATTTAAAATTTGTGAAATGATTTGAAGAATATATCAACAAAGTATAAACTGAAACGTGTTCATTGTTTTGACTAGAATTGATACAACAAGATCATACCTGTGAACTTCCACAAATCCAAATATTTTGTCAATATTCTACAGGGAAGCGAGAAAGAAGACCCCTAGGCGTGAATCACGAGAAACAATTAAGGAGAATTTTACCAGCCAAGTACCTATTATTTTGATCAATCAACATTTCTGAACTTTCCTCCGTATTTGCTCAGTACATTGTTACGAAGAATGAAGTACCTGTCCTGAGAATCAGCAGAGATAGAAGTTAAATAATTTGAATCGGTAATTATAGGGTGGGGAGCCAGAGTGTATATATCAATGAAAAATTTAACTGGAAGAGGCGTATTAATAAGCTTGTCAAAATACTTCTTTACAGATACTTTTGCTCTTCATATAATTGCCAATCTTTGAAACAAACGAATTAAAGTTGTGACATATTTTGCATATTTACACTCAATAATGTTTATGGAATAATTTTCTGGGGTAACTTACCACTTACAAAAAAGTAGTGATTGCATAAAAGCGAGCAGAAAGAATATATGGTGTTCATCCACAGACAATATGTAGGTACCTCTTCAAGCAGCCAGGTATTTGATCTGCACTGTCACAATACATGCAACCACTAATGAAATTTCTCATAAATAATCGATCACGGTTAGAGAAGAACAGTGAAGTCCATACCTACAGCACTAGCATGAATAACGACCTTCATTACATATTATTAAAGCTGTCAGTGGCTCAGAAAGGAGTACCGTATGCAGAAAAAAGATCTTTGTTCATTTTCCCAATCATATAAAATGTCTGACAAGTAACCTACAAAAGCCATTTTGAAAGCTGTTCTAAAACCATTTCTCCTCGACAACTCCATCTATTCCACGGACGAATTCCTATCTAAAAACTAGTACACTGTAAAACACAAGTAAATGAAATGAAACAAAGTAAAATAAAATAAAGAATTTATAAAGGGAAACGTGCAGTAAGAATAACGAAAAACATCTAAGTATTTGGGACAGAATTTTACACAAGCCAAACAAAATGTCGTAAATAGAACATTATCAAAAATTCTCATGAATATAGTTGTAGAAACTTTCGACAAATGATTGGGAGAAAACCAGGGAGGTTTTCGAAAGTGGAGATTCTGCAAAGAACAGATTTTTAACTTAAAATCAATAATTCGCTACAGAATGTTAACCAGCAAACCTATAATAGTATCATTTATTAATTTCCAAAAAGCATTTGATTCGGTAGACAGAGAAACAATAGATGAAGTTGTTAGAGAATTTGGTGTTAAAGCAAAATGAGCAAACATAATTCAGAAAACTCTAACAAAAACGATATCATAAATTATATTTATCGAAGAAGTATCCCAGCCATTTGAAATAGAAACTGGTGATAGAAAAGGAATGGTTTATCATCTTTACTGTTTAGCTGCATTCTACAAAAAATTGTAAGGCTCTGGAATTTGGAGTTAAAAATGATAAAATTGAATCATTGATTCTAGAAAGGAAAACAAATGGAATTAATTCAGAAAACCTGAAAGACAGAGTTATTCAAACAGATCTTCTGGAAGAAATAGCAAATAGAAGAATAAACTACTAAATTTAGAATGCTTTCAACGCAAAAGGAATAAGAAATCTAGAACAACAGGGGCAGAAGAAAGGAAAAGACAACATGGGAAGAAGATAAAGGAATGCCAGAAAAACAGAAAACAACAGGGAAGGAAGAGGAACTGAAGTTGTTACGTGATCATAATTGGTCAATACGAAAATTTAAAAAAATAATAAAATTATAAGACTTTGTCTTAAGGTGCAATTTCATGAGTAGGACTAAGTGTAAATTGATAAACTGTGTCGTTGCAAATGATTTCGATAAAAGAATCATTTTAAATGTCTATGGAACATGTAACTAACTAACGACCAAGTGGCCCGTGGAGGTACCGCCCAAGCAGCAATCTTTGTCTTGATCAAGGGTTCACATTCATCAACGTCAACACAACGAAATACCGCAAGGTATAACCACCATTGATCTTCGTTATCTGCACGCCACACGTACATAAATGCATTTGTTTGAAGGCTATGGCATGACTCATGCAGACAGACGCCGCTAGGACCTAGCCAAGAAAACTGTGAGGGACTCCTATGCAGCTAGTGAAGGTGAATAATGACTATGGGACTGATACTGATATAAAGGCGACTTATACACTGCTAGTCATTAAAACTGCAGCAACGTGAAGACTGCATACAACAAACGTCAAACTAGCATGATGTGAACTGCGTGCTTGTATATGTAAATGACTTGTATTTCAGAAAAACCACCCAACGTACGTAGTAGAAATGCCGTCTACATTTTGTGTATAAGGTAAGTTTGCAGAGCAGGTTTTTCATTCAGATTTCCGTTTGAAAGTTGCGTTGTGAAACGATGGTTTAATACCTCGTGTAAAAAGGAGTCATATCTACCAGAGAGCTTCAGAATTCGACAACGGCAGGATCGTGGCCTATCAAGATGGTGGTTCATCTTTCTGTGACATTGCTGATCTCTTTGGTCGGGATCCGGCAACTGTTTTGAGAATATGGAATCGATGAGCTCAGAAGGACCACACTCAACGCCATTCAGGATATCAGCGGTCCAAGGCGGCCAGCGCCAAAGGGACAGGCATATTGTTCACTCGGCCGTAAAGCATCGTAGCCACGTCACGTATCTTGCGTCAGTCAATAGGGTTTTCTCAGCAAGGAAAGTGTCCGCATGGAGAGCACAACGCGACGCTGCAGCAGAGAGACGCGCCGACAGCGTTGTATCCAGGGTCAATACTGGACATTTTCAGACGAGCCACAGTTCCGCGTACAGCACATGATGGATCTATCAATGTGCGGAGACACAAGGAAAGCGACTGTTGCCAGACTGCAATCGTCATTGTCACATGAACTAAGCACCTGGTGTCTGATATGTGATGCCATTGGGTAGACGATTAGGGCACCTCTGATTCATATATCCAGTAATTGGGGCAGCAGGTGTTACATTTCTGACCTGTCAAGGTTGGTAGTTGTGCCCTCTGTTCGAGGTTTCCGCGAAATTATCTTTCAACAAGATATTGTGAAACCAACGACCTGACCTACGAGAATATCGATAGTTATTGTGTTTGACGATTGCCTGGCTAGCTCGTTCTCCAGGTTCTCACCAATTGGAAACATCAGACCTTCGATACTGGCACATCACCAGTCGCCTGCCATTATGCCTCATGGCACAGAGTTCAAGCTACATGGAGCGATGTACCCAGATCTGTCAACCAAGCTCACTTGGACGCGATGCCCAGCTATACTAAAGCTGTTACTGCAGGATGTTGCTGCCCTATGCATACAGTTTGCGGCCTCTATACCCTGATATCACCTACAAATTGAATCATGTATTCTTCCTGTTATACTCGATATCTAGTTTCAATGGTTAACCGTGCACTTGTTTTCCAAAACAAGATTCTACTACTCACCCAGTTAGGCTAATAAACACTCATGAGCAGCTGACACACATGCCTTGTACCATGTAGCACCTCTTACCTTTTGACAATAGAGCCGACGCATCGTAGTATGACTCCACGAAATATCGAGCACGTTGGCAGCCATCCCCTTCTATGACCACTCAAACACAGCCCATAATTTGTGGCGATTACTGGGAGTCGGTGGCGACGGAGTACAACATACCGTCAATAGTATTTATGCCAAAACAAACAGCTTCATGTCAGTGAAGTGTTCCTTGCGCTATTGCGACAAAATTCGGCAGAGGTGGAGTAGCGCATTGTTTTCCAGAGAGCACAGGTCACCAGCGGAGAACCGTCGGCGAACAAACAGTTGCATATGATCAAAAAATAGTTTTCTCTATCATTCACCTCTTACAAAAGACGGCCACCACATTAGGGACTGCATTTCATCCCTTACAACCCTAGCTGAACGAAACAATCTCTGTTCCTGTCTGAGAGACACGGAGGATTCATATCCTAATGAAGTTCTCCACTTGTTCGTTTCCTGCTGTCGGGTTGTACATCTGCAAATAAATCTATACTCCACAAGCCACCTTACAGTACGTTGAAAAAGGTATTTCTGAAGAGATTGTCATTTCCCTTCTTCTCTTTTCCAGTCATGCAGGGGGAATGACTGTTTATAAACCTCTGTATGAACTTACTTTCATCTATTTTCTCGTCGTTGCCATTTGACGAGAGATATGTTGGAGGAAGTAATACACTATCTCATCAAAAATATCTGTACACCACCTATTATTGGACATTACTATGAGGTGTGTCTACCCTTCGCCTTTATGGTGGCTTGAACTCTGCTGGGGACACTTTCAGTGAAATATCTGCATGCCTGTGTGGAGGAAAGGCAGTCCATTCAGTCGCACGAGCTGAAACGAGAGTCTGGAGCCAAGTCGACGTTCTAACTAATTCCAAAAGTGTTACATTGGCTTCAGGTTGAGATTCTGAGCAGACTAATCCATTTCAGGAATTTTATTGTCCACAAATCATTGCCTCAAAGATGCTACTTTATGAAAGGTTGCATTGCCATGCTGAAAGAGTCACTCCTCTATTGTACACAGTGCATAGTTCTGTAAAATGTGTTCATATCTTTAACTGCAACAAGGGGATCACACCCTATTCAAGAAAAACTCTCCCATAACGTAACACAACCTCCTCCATTGTTGCCACTACACATGATGGAAGGTAACGTTCTCCAGGCATTTGCCAAACACAAACAGTTCCATTGCACTGCCACGGGGCATAGAATTATTCATGACTCCAAATCACTCGTTTCCAGTCATCCACTGTCCAGTGGCTTCGCTCTTCACACCATCTCAAGCGTCGCTCAGCACGACTGGAGAAACGCACAGCCTATGAGCAGCTGCTCGACCATTGTACTCCATAATTTTTAACTTCCTGGCTGCTAGTTGGATTGGTGGTAGCACTTTGGAACTTACGAGTGATTCCCGACGCCGGTTTCATGCAATGTTTTACAACCGCCCTCCACAATGCTCACGGTCTGTGTCCGTCAGTACTTGAAATCTCTCTGGACTTGGTCTAGCTATGGTTTTTCCCTTCGGGTTTGCACTTCACAATCATATCACCAATAGTCGACTTGGCCAGCTGTAGAAGAATTGAAATGTCCCTGAAGGATACGTTACTCAAGTTACGCCCAATGACTAGTCCACGTTCGAAGTTACTGAGTTCTCTTGACCGTCCCATTCTGTTGTTATTTCTTCTCTACTGATAGTTAATACACTCCGCATCGTTTTATACTGGCGGATCCGTCTCTCGCGATATCTAGCGGACAACTGAGCATTATTTATTACTATATCCATTTGCTCCGCATCTGTTTGTTTTATTAATGTAAAATTGTTCCAGTTGCTTTCTAGAACTTTATTTAGTCCAGTACCAGCTTCAGCTTTTCTACTAAGCCCATTTTCAAGTGGTTCTTTAAACTTGCGTAAATGTGACAGATACATACACATGTATATGACAGAAGATGAGAAAGTAGTGTTTACATATGTATCAGTATAGATAGAGTACAAAACTCACATTATGCTGTACAGAAGCAACGCCCCAATGGTAAAAATACAACTCAGGTGGACTTAAGATCTTAAGTGCCCAATGATATCGTGAGAATTACGTCTCAAGATTGTATAATTCTTTACGTTGCAAACATTCTTTGGGTTTAAAAGAATTTATTTTTTTGACATATTCTAAAATTCCAAATTGTATGTTTTACAAGTAAGAGGCTAACAGTAGTTCATAGATTTAACTTAAGTGTAAAATAGTTGCATCCAAGTCAAGTGTATAATTACACCTGTAGCTCGCAAAGCTTGAACCACAGGTATGAGGTGTCGGTTGAGCTGTTTAGCATACTCATAAGATGCTCTAAGTCCAATCCCTGATGTTGTGTAGGGGAGGGAAGCTCCCCATTGGCTCATGCAAATTTAAGGAAACGGAATGCGACAGAAACGTCTTACTGTAGGAGAATTATTAGATGTGCCGCAATTAAACTTGAAAGTATGGGCACGATACCACATGTGCATGGTTAATGAAGGGGATCATCTAACTACAACAGAAACTAGCGGTCACTATAACAGTTTCGTTTATTGCCATAAAACATAAAAAATGGGCTACATACTGAACTCAGTACGTAAACATTTAATAAGTGGTCTGTTGTGACCTGAAGAGCTAGCTGGTGAAGCATTGTGAACAGGAGACCGAGCATCGAGTGTGAATGGTATCTGCAATAATGTGTACTTATCGTGTTGAGTTTACAGAGTTACAGGTGTCTTCAGGGCTGCAGTCAGCGGCCTGGCACAAGCGCACATGCCGCAAAGAACTGCTAGTACCTCATGAGTGAGGCTTGAAATCACCCCACAGATCAGTGAGACACAGCAGTGTCCTATGCTGGTAGAAGCGAGGAGGGGCAAGAATGCGTCGCCTGTACAGACATTCTGCGACACAGTGCACCTCCTACCTTAGCCTGCCACGTACTCACGAGGATAGTGCCAACTTTGACCCAGGATGTTGACTGTCGTGATGACTAGGCTCTGCTCATCCACCATGAATCGTCCAAGACTGCAGTAGACGTTCACGAGTAGACCAGGAGGCTCTGTGAACACGCCATGCCTGGGCGGTGTGAAGATGACAGCTTGCAGATCATTTTAATACACTGTAGTGTTAGAGGGCAGGCCACGAACCGTCCTTTTCATCCAAGTAGCCAGCAATGGCAAAAAACAACGGTAGTACGCTTCAGGTTGGCTGCATTTCGGTTTGAAGTCAGGAAGCGGGTAGCAGATAGACAATCATCAATTAGCATGTCATTGCGTCACTGAAACTCAGTAGACTGTCATTCTTCCTGGTGACATGGACACAATGGTAACATGAGTCAATGTGCCTTTGAGTTCTGGAAGTCTCGTTATTTATAAGCTGGAGCCTGTGCTTATGATGCGGTGGCTATGAGTGTACGAGTGCATTTGCCCTTGTTTATCGGTCCCGCAAAAAAATGGTTCAAATGGCTCTGAGCACTACAGGACTTAACTTCTGAGGTCATCAGTCCCCTAGAACTTAGAACTACTTAAACCTAACTAACCTAAGGATAACACACACGTACATGCCCGAGGCAGGATTCGAAACTGCGACCCTAGCGGTCACGCGGCTCCAGACGGTAGCCCCCAGAACCGCTCGGCCACTCCGGCCGGCTCGGTCCCGCAGCACTCCTTGCCTCACTGTCTGACTTTTCAGCGGTGCTTTGGCATTGAAGTTATGTAGTGTTACTTAACAGTGCTTTGTTATGTAGCACCGCAACATTTGTGTTCAGAGGTTGTGTGACAATGCTTACCTCACACCGTTAACGTGTGTTACGCTGGTGGTGTGTCTTGACATTCTAAGTGGCATACTGGCCCAGAGCTTTTCTGTTCCGAGCTCGCCTGGTAGAACTTTGAAAACTTTAGATGTATACCACACAATTTTTCTGCTGTGAAACGGGCAAAGGACTGTGATTATGAAATATAGCCCAGGCACAGGTGGATGGATACTTGCAAGCATAACATATGAGTCCAGTACTCAGTTTTAATACGGAGACATCCTTCAGAGCAGTGCCTCAGCCGCAATAATAGTTTCTTTGGTGTTTGTGCAGCAAGAGTTATTTTGCTGATAGCCTGGCAGGAAACGCCTTTTAGCTTAACTCCTTGAAACTTGGATGTTTCAGCCGGTGTAGGACCCTCGCTGGCTAACTGCAGCAGACCCTTCTGCAAACAACAAATTTATAAATAAGTTCAACAAACTCCTACTCTTGTAGATTTTGTCATGGTTAAGCAATGATGGTCTGCTGTGGGATGGGGGGAGACAGTAAATCTCTCCCACTCTGTGACAGGTTTTACCCTGGCCAATTGAAAGGCTTGCACGTAGAAATATGTGGGAAAGTGTGCCTTCTACATAAATAATTATTGTCAGCTCATTAGAGTCCCCATTACTAGGATTTTAAATGAACATTCTTTTACGGTGAGGCTGCAGAGAAAATGGCTGGTCTCATGCATTACTGCTCTGAAAGCTTCACCTGGCTCAGATTTTGTCTTTCTTAAAAGGATTTGTCCCAGTGTCAAGCACAAACCAATTTTATGGCAGACAGACCACCTCCAAATCTCCTGTTGTGCTGATATGGGACACGACGAATTTCTACCTGTTCGGGAGATCTGTTTTCAGTTCCAAACATGTTTATGACTTCCTGGTAATTTTTCAGTACGCTTCCATGTTGTGTGAGTAAGCTAAGAAAAACTCCAAGGCTGCAAGAAATAACAAGTCCCCCTCATTGTAATAAAAGGAAGGCAGCAGAATAAGTAATTAGCTGTACAATCATTGGCAGTATTAAATGTGATTTGTAGTTGCTACACGGTGTTAAAGAATCGACTATTACTGGCTACTGGGATGTGCATATTGCATTATAAAATACGTTGTGTGACCGTTTGTACATAAGCTGCCACCTAGCACAGGGAACTGTAGAGGTCATTAGCATCATTTGCCTGCATCACAGACTGCCTACAGAGCACGTTTACAGACATATAGATTAACATTTAGATACAATTACAAATTTGCGAAGTAACTTTAAGAAAGTTATCGATAATAGAGCAGTAGATGTCCACGAACAGGTGCATTTAAGTACGCACTACTCATTGAGCGTATTTTCTATGGAATTTTTCAGGTGGGTATATATTTCTGTTTCTTCATACATGTCCATTAAGCACCTTCACTGTATGAAGTATTAGGAGGTTCTTTTCGACACTGTGCAATGTGTGATTATGTTGTATGAGATGAGCTGTGAAAGTGGCTTTCTTTCCTATGTTTTTCTTTTTAGTTCTGTGTGTTCTTTTTAGGCTGTCACGTTTTAAAATTCCTTCTCATTTGTCCAGTGTAGCTAGCCGTATAACCAGACCAGCAAATTTTGTATATGGTATTGTTTTGAAATAAGTGTGGCCTTGTGTTAAAGTCATTTGTGAAAAGAAATAATAGTGAAGGCTGAGATTTGTATTCAATGTTACGACTTTCCCTGTCCTACCAAGAAGAGCAGTTACAATGGTAAAGGAATTTATTTGAGAATGAAGATATGCAGACTCATACTTCACACTGCCTGGATAACAGGCTCTCAATTTCTAATTCGCGGCCACGTGTACATTATTTATCGCATTTGTGCCAGTGTTATTCGTGCTTGGACATCATACTTCGTAGTTAAATAGGCAGAGGCTCTGAAAAAGTTTACAACCGTTAGTAGTGATCTGCATGACACGAGAAAATGACTGATAATTGTTCGTCCGCAAGTCGTTAACTCGGAAGCAATGGCCAAGGCAGGAGAGACTAGTCTAGCTGAAGCAGACGAAAAAAAGTGATAAACAACTTACAAAAATTCAGATATAAACGTTGTGTTGATTTTTATCGCAATTACTGATATACAGGGTGTCCCAGCTATTTTGTCCACCCAAAATATCTCTGGAACAATAACAGCTATTGGAAAACGACTAACACCGGTATCAATGTAGGGCTGGGGCCCATGAATGTACATATTTGGAAACATTCTAAAACGAAAGCATATGTATTTTTAACACAAACTTATGTTTTTTTAAATGGACCTCATATATCTTTTCTTCAGCAATCCATAGTATGACAAAGCACATACACAATGGCGTTGATTGCATCGCAATATTCCCATTACATCGCGAGATACTGAGACGCGAAGTTGACGCTTGAAACACCCGACATGCGCTGCTAGCGCACGTCCTGAGGCTTAGGCGTGAACCCCATGTTCCCGTAATCGCGATGTGATTGACATGTGTAATCACACCTCCATACTTATCAAGAGGTCCGAAACGAATAATACGGTCTGCTGTCATCAACTCTCATAAGCACCTAATGGTTTCCCTCTTGCACGTTTTACGTATCTACGGACACAATATGAACCAGTTCCGATCGGTGTACACCCGTCAGGTTGTCTTATTTCTCCTGCACACCTAAAATAAGGTTTATCTAATGCGTTATATGACCCATTGTGCCTGTCGCGCAGTTCCTGGCTCTACCTCAAGTGTCCAACGTAGTTCCCACTACTGCCACAGTTACCACTTCGCCTTGTTTATGATTTGCGACCCATGCAAACTCCTGTACTCCACCATCCTCCGAGCATCGCATTTGTTGTTGCTTTGGCGTGCAGTACACCGCTTTCCAGTGTAGTCGTGCATCAGAGTAATGTAGTGACGGCACGGAAGTAGTACACATTGTGAATAAACGTTGTGTTGTGGAACTTGTACTGTACAGTACAATGTACACACGTGAAGATACGGTAGAAATGCTGCTGATGGAGAATGTACGTTGACGGGAAATACGTTATGAGATTGATTGTTTGTTGATAGTACCGTAAGCGAACATTATGATTATTAAGTTAATATGTCTGTTTTCTACCCTACTCTACATACCTGTACTGTACCCTATTGTAGGTGGACGAAATGCTGTTCAGGCAGAACGACTGTACAGAAGACGATTCCCTGAGAAGCCATCGCCTTCGGGCCGGATGTTTGGTCGTCTCACATCTCGTCTAAGTAAAACGAGAAGCTTAAATCCAAGAGCTCGACATCGTCCTAGAACACGCACAGATGAACGTGCTGAAGTTGCTATGCTCGCTACCATAGCTGTGAATCCTCAAATCAGCACACGTCAAACTGAACGTGAAATTGGTGTGTCGAAATCAAGTGCACAGCGTATTCTTAAACGTCATAAATTTCATCCTTACCATGTTCACTTACACCAGGATCTTCGTGGAAATGACTTCCACAATAGGGTACCATTTTGTCGGCGGGCTCAGCAAAAACGTCTGACTAATCCAAATTTTTTTGCAGATGTTCTCCTTACCGACGAGGCATCATTCTCCAACAAAGGAATTGTCAATATGAGGAACATGCATTATTGGTCCGCAGACAATCCAAAATGGCTCCGTCAGGTAGAGCATCAACGTCCGTGGAAAGTTAATGTTTGGTGTGGGATTATTGGAGATACCATTATCGGACCTTTCTTTATAAATGGCATCCAAAATGACAGACAATACTCCAGATTTATACGACACAATCTTCCTGTTCTCTTGGACACCGTACCTCTGAACCGGAGAATGGTCATGTGGTATCAGCATGACGGATGTCCTGCACATAACGCCTCACGAGCAGGACGACTTCTGAACCGTAAGTTCCCTGGTAGGTGGAATGGACGAGGTGGCCCAGTTAGGTGGCCTGCCCGATCTCCGGACCTTACACCGCTGGATTATTTTCTTTGGGGAGCAGTGAAGGATGCTGTTTACCAACACGAACCAACAACACCAGAGGACATGAAGCAACGCATTATTGATGCTTGTACAGCCATCAAAGAGGAAACAGTATCACGAAGTAGGGCATCCTTCATCTGCAGAGTGACGCTATGTATGCAAGCCAATGGGCATCACTTTGAGCGTGAGATGTGAACGCTATGTTTAGTATGTAGTACTGGTATCACAGTGGAAGTTTCTACAAAGGGCCATTTTACCCAGTGATGTTAAGAAACATTTGTTTGCATCATTTTGTCATTTAACGCATTAGATAAACATAACATTGATAATTATGTGATAACAAAACTAATTGGTTAGACATGTTTAAATTCATCTTCTATGTCCTACCTGAACTTCCCAAATCAAAACATTTTTACCTAAACAACGGTAAAACTTTTAGTCCATTTGCTCGTTTCACTAAAAACATCAACATGAATTTTACTATTACGAGTGAATGATTAACTGTCACTTGCGCTAGATCTACAGTAAAGTAAAGTTTTAACGTTGAACGGCATAACCTTTTTAGTAACGGATTAACGATAAGCTCAGTTAATTTCGTGACTAAAGTTGCGGTACGCAGATGTGAGGGATAAATACCTGCTGGAATGTACGACGTTAATGCAGGATGGCAGCAGACCGTGTTATTCGTTTCGGACCTCTTGATAAGTATGCAAGTGTGATTACGCATGTCAATCACATCGCAATTACGGGCAGCATGGGGTTCACGCCTGAGCCTCAGGACGTAGGCTAGCAGCGGATGTCGGGTGTTTCAAGCGTCAACTTCGCGTCTTAATATCTCGGGATGTAATGGGAATATTGCGATGCAATCAACGCCATTGTGTATGTGCTTTGTCATGCTATGGATTGCTGAAGAAAAAATATATGAGGCCCATTTAAAAAAAAAAAAACAAGTTTGTGTTAAAAAACACATATGCTTTAGTTTTAGAATGTTTCCAAATATGTAAATTCATGGGCTCCATCCCTACATTGATACCGGTGAAAGTCGTTTTCCAATAGCTGAGATATTTTGGGTGGACAAGATAGCTGGAACACCCTGGATATTAAGGTTGCTTTCTCTGGCCATGCGTATAAACGGTCATTCAACTACAGCCTTATGAATCATTTGATATATTCTCTCACTGTCCTCTTTGATTGAGGCTAGGAATTTTCTTTATAAACTTACTCAGTGAAATCAAATGTTTCTTTCACTGCTAGGAGTGTCTGCATAGGACATTTATTTCATCACACACAGGCTTCACGCATTGCACTCGATTTTAATCTCTTCACTTAACATGTTGGAGAAAGTTACAAAGAATTACTTCGATTACTTTTCTAGAAAGAGAAAAAATTAGAAATAGTCACTTTATCATTTATTTGAGGTAAAATGTAGTTTATTCATACTGGATTGTGGTGATGCTTGTGATAGACATGAAAAAATAGGAACACCAAGAAAGAGCTGTGCGACATAAAAGGTTGTTTGTAAGCATGTTTCTACATCTGAAAAATGAGGTCTACGCAAATTCCGCGCTTGGCGCACTAATAACGCCATTATCATGGCGTAAATCGGCCTTGCTCTAAATATACACTGTAATGGTCGTGAGCGCCAAGTTACCTTTGAGATTGGGTATGGTGAGTCGCCTTTAAGGCGACAAAGACGCTGTTATCAACACCTCGCTGAATCTGAACGAAGTCGGTAATAGGGCTACGAGAAACAGAATGCTCATTCTGTTATAATGCAGAAAGACTTGACAGGAATGTGGCCACTGTACATGATGTACGGTCGCAAGAAGACCGGGCTCCGGACTGCCACGTGGCACTACCGAGAGGAAAGACCTTTATGTTCGGCGTATGACACTGTCGCATAGTACTGCACCAGGTGCAGAAAGCTGAACAGCAGTAGGCACCGCACAACAAACTGTTGCACATTGGTTACTTCAAGGACAGCTCCGAGCAAGACGTCCTGTAGCGTGCATTTCACTGATACCAAACTACCGCCGTTTGCGACTTCAGTGGTGGCGAGTGAGAGCTCATCGCAGGGCAGGGTGCAAGTCTGTTGTGTTTTCTGACGAAAACTGGTTCTGCATTGAGTTTTATGGACGTGACATTTTGACAAGCTCTTACAAATTTTGGCCAACAGTTTTACACTACAGAAATGCTGGAGGCTCCTTTTCAAAGTGTTAGCTGCGGCAGTATTATTGCTGATGTCACAGTCTATTTCTATGGTTGTAGTGAAAAGAGTATTCACCAATATGAACACAACAAAAACAGAAGTGAGAAATGGAATGAAAACAAAAATACTTGGTGCATTGTTAAGAGTTAAAGTTCATCTTAACCTCAAGTGTTGTATTCAGTTGTGTGTGCTGCAGAAATGTTTGAAAGATTCAGTAACTCAGTTTATTCAACAGCTGCAAACAGCAGTACCAAAGAAGATGAAAATGTCTGTTTTGTAGTCGAAACTAAGCATATTCCTTGCGCAAGTTTGGTATAACTACTCATGAACCATTTCATGTTACAAATGTTATAAGTTCTCAGTTTAATGAATATGATAATTAAATGTAACTATATTTGAATTTAGTAACTACTATACCTTCCAGATTCTCACTACTGCATTTATAGCATGACTATATTTTGACAGTCTTTATACCTCATTCGGTAGCGTGTCTGGATTCAATGCCGGCTGGAATCAAGAATGTTTCTTTGAAGGAGGAGATTCCTCGGTATCTCCGGTCTGGTGTGTGTGAAAGTGAGCGTGCTGGAGTGTGTTCCAGCGGTTACTGGGTAACGAGCCAGCTCAATGGACTTCTTTCAGGATTGCCACTGTCGAATCATATGACAGTTTAGTCTATAATTAGTACAACTAAGTCAACTGATTAAAAATGGCGATTGTTTGTTTATTTTTGTGGGTAAAAAGATCGCAATATTTTGGCTGTGTTTTCTTCGGTAATTGGTTACAGAGAAGTGGAAAAACTTGGTAATCCTACACGCCACCGAGTTGCTGGTCAGTAGTAGCACCCGGACTGCGTGAAACACTCGTGGAGTTTTGTGTATACACGTTTCAGCTGCAACTTTTACTGCAGTATCAATTGCCTCTTGGATGAAACGACATTCTGAGTGGATGACGAGAACTCATCTCAAGAACGCCATACTGTATTACAGCTACACAAGTGTGCATTATTTTTACTGTACACTACGTCTGTACCAGTTAACTCTGTTAGCTTTACAAGTCAATTCCAGTAGAGGTTGCTTGAAAATTATTACTACCGTAATTTGTCTCCGCCTTGCTTTGCTTAGATGGGCTTATAATGTGACCTTTTGCCTAAAGTTCTGACTGTTAACTCTTAGTCCTTTAGTAGCTTATATTGTAAGGATATAGCATTTGACTGGCTATCGTGTTTCATATGAAGCTCCCACATACTTGTTCACATGTTATACAAAACACTTCGATACCTTGTAGAGAGCCGTTAATTTTTCATCTCCTCTTAACCAGTAGACGTATGACCAAACTGCTTTTACTTACATACTAAACGGGTCGTGTCCATTGACTCCGATATCACTTATCAGTACTTAACCTAAGGTCGCAATGGTCATACTACTCAGACGTTCTGCTCTGACACACGAAGTGCATGTTTTCACTTAAATGGGAGACTAGTCCTCTATTTCCTAGCTCCTGTTGTTAGACCAATAGAATTTGCATATGAATGAGATATACATTTTGACGTACTTGCACCACATACTTAACTGAGCAGAAACTTATATCCACTGTACTTAGCGGAGTCTCATTATTAATGCCTGTGCTCATCTTATTTTTTTATAAGTTCAAATGTTCAAAATGTATGTGAAATCTGATGGGACTTAACTGCTAAGGTCATCAGTCCCTAAGCTTACACACTACTTAACCTAAATTATCCTAAGGACAAACACACACATCCATGCCAAAGGGACGACTCGAACCTCTGCCGGAACCAGCCGCACAGTCCATGACTGCAGCGCCTTAGACCGCTCGGCTAATCCCGCGCTATTATAGGTTCTGTCAATATATACAATCAGTTATTGGAAATACCTCTTCAAGTCATAATGAGGGTACAGGCCTTTAATTTTCCACGTTGTCGGTTATGCCAATAGGTGATATAATATATTTAACGTCTCACTCCAACATAGGGGGCGTAAATGTGGCCGACAGTAGTTTGTTAAACTAGCCACTACCGACGAATCTCATTTGGACTTCGACAATATTCAGTGTTGGTTTCTGAGTACGCCAAAGAGCGTCAACATCACGATTTACTTCAGGATTATGTTGTGAGTAAGAGTTACAGTTCCCATTAAAGGGTATCTGATTCTGCTGATTGGAATGCCATTGGTTGTTTGAATTACTTTGTGTTGTACTGAACTTGCGTGTGTTTTGAGCATTGGAATACCGCTGATTGCGATTATTGTGATCATTCCAGTGGCGTACTCCATTATTTTGATAACCCGACCTGACATTTGAGGAGCCGGCACTGGGTAACAAATTCCGATTGTTGACGTACTGCTAATGCGGTGGCATGCCTGATTCATTTCATTCCCATTACTGTGATCATTTCCATTATTACTAGCTCTTGCATCTTCATTTATTAAATCAATGGAGTCGAATACAGATAAAAAGTATTTCAAATTGGATTCAGGTACCTGCACTATCTTTCCCGTAGTATGAATCGGCAACTTCCCTTTCAGGATACGTAACACATCTCTATCTGATGCAGATTCATCCCAGAAGCGAGTCTTGTTCAAATGTTTGCAAAAAATAATTTCTTAGGTTTCTTTACCTAGGAGAGTGTAATTCTAGATTAACGAGTTGTTTTCTCAGTTTTTCTTCAGAGCTTTTTGACCAAAAAGGCATTTTCGAAATATTCATACGTGTGACAACGTTGTGCAGTCGCGGTAGTCCATAGGACAGCCTCGCCCTGGACAAAGCCTGTGATGAACTGAATCTTTTGTAGGCAAGACCACGTCTCAGGCAATACATTTCTAAGAGATTTAATGAAAATAATAGGATCTATAGTTTTCTTTTGTGGTATGAACACCTGAAATTATTTATGTTTGAGGAGACTTTCCTTCAACAACACATATATAATGGTTGATCCTTCCACTAAACTTTTGCTAGTATAGTTTTGTGGCGATTGTCTACCTGAGTATACGTCATCAACGCAAGCGTTGTTTTGCGATATCAACCTATGATAGTGGTCACTAGCTTCAATTGTTTGAGCTGTGTCATGTGTTATCACCAGTTTGCCTTTTTACGGTGTTTAATTCCTTTTACACTCAGTCAACTTGACGAGTTAATTTATCTTGGACTTCTTGTTGCTATTTGGACATATCTTGAGTCAACGTTTTCCTCACGAAACTAAGCTGTCTTTTGACACTTTGCACTGTGGTTGCCTGTTCAGCACATACCTCAGTGACACTCTGATCTATCGCTTTCCTTAGCTCTACTTCGAATTTTTCAGTAATTTGATTATCCTTTTTCTTTAAAAATGCCTCTGTTTTGCTTTCGGGTTCTGCCAATAGATTTTTCTATGCACGACACTACTTGTTTCACTGTCAGTTTGAGGCTATTTTGTTTTAGTTGTAAAGTGTCAAAACTTTCGGACAAATCTTCAGAAAGGTCCTTAATGGTTTGCTGTAAACCTGGTATTTATGTGATCCAAACCGTATTTTAATACTCCTGTTACGTGGTTAGCCACTTTCAACTGCTCTGTTTGATTCTTAACTTGTGCGCTGACTTGCTCCACTTGTCACTAAGTAGCCCTCGAGCGGTCGCGCCTGTGTATAAAGTGCGTCAACCGCAAATAACATTGTGCTGCACAGTTCCATTGTTGTTTTACAATAGCAAGCCCCTGTCTAATCTTGCATTATTGTTTCAGCTAACACAGTGAGAAGTTGTGTTGTCATAGGTTTACGTGAACTACAGTAATTTAAAATGAACTGCGAGTGTGCCATCTTAGCGTACAAAGTACGCCACGCGCCCGGTCATGTAAGTAATTGTGCTGCACAGTTCCATTGTTGTTTTACAATATCAAGCACCTGTCTAATCTTGCATTATTGTTTCAGCTAACACAGAGAGAAGTTGTATTGTCATAGTTTTACGTGAACTACAGTAATTTAAAATGAACTGCGAGTGTGCCATCTTAGCGTACAAAGTACGCCACGCGCCCGCTCATGTAAGTAATTTTTTCTTCATTTTTATTTCGTTCCTTTTTATCGAATCAAAAGATAACTTGGATAATTGGTACACTACCTACTCCTAAGCCAACTCCCTTTTGAAAAAAACGATTAACATGCATCGGCACATTGAGAACGTGAGATCCTACAAGGGTTTTTACTAGGGAAATGTAGGGCTATCCACTCATCTTTATTTGGTTTTCAGAATGATATGGCGCTAATTTTGTATGTGCCGAAACAAAACAAGGTAGTTATACTACTTTCAACCATGTACGATTTTTGAATCATTGAAGAAGTGACAGGTAAACCAGAGATAGTTTTGGATTACAATATAACGAAGGGAGAAGTCGACACTGTCGATCAACTGGGAGGAGCGTATTCCGTCGCACGGGTGACAAGAAGATGGCCATTGGTTGTATTCTATACTATAATGGATATAGCAACGCTCAAATAATTTTTCATACAAATGAGGCAAAACCAAAAAAGAAGATAAGCATTTTCTTGAAAAATTTAGCACTGCCGGTTATGAAGCCTCAACTAGTGGAAAGAGTTAATATTCCTTCACTTCCTGTCGACATTTCTTCGTGAAATACAAAGATCAACGTGTTGAAAGAACTGAGGAGCCTACCACCACGAAAAGAGGTCAGTGTGTGACATGGGGACGACAGAGAAACATATCTACTACCTTAAGATGTAACACATGCCATAGCTTTGTTTGCACAGAACATGTAAAAACTGTGCATGGATGTGAGAAGTATAAAGCATTTCCGGAAAATGCGGAAGACGATTAACAGTGTAGATGGAAGAAACTTCGTGATGACTGATATATTTTCAATATATAAAGCCTTTGTGCTTTTATATTGCAGTGAAAGAGTGTTTTTGTTCAGTATTTGCTTAAAAAAGTGTTGTAATAGATTGATATGACAGTTGCGGCAATAGAATGATATGAAAATTTCTTATGTGTTTAATCAAAAAGTAAATTAGCGATGTAATGTTAGTTTCTTGTGTTGTTGTTTAAATAAACTAAAATTAAACTGTGATTTAGCTCATGCATGTTTTCCTTGGTAGGAAATGACAGCTTTTGACTACGTGTGTACAGAGTGAGCCATGCGCCCGCTCATGTTACGAAAATGCGCGCCTGCTCGAGGGGTAAAAAACTCATTGCTTATTATCTATGATGTGTATTCTTTGATTCATAGAGGATAGGTTACTATTCATGACTTCTTCTTTTTGATTCATGGTCTCTTGTCACTTTTTTAGTGTTGAATGGCCCAGTAGACATTCTTTTATAATTTTTGTAAAATCAGTGCAAGAGAATCTTGCGCTGTAGTAACAGATTCAGTCGCGAAGGTTGATGTTACATTATCTGCTCCGATTACGTGGCTTGAAATAAATGCATCTGGATCAATTACTGGATTAAAATTCATAGTATTAACTTCAGAAACAGAGATAGATGTCATAATACTGTATTCTGTATACACATGTTTCAGTAGGCGACGTAATATTAATCGCCGCAGCTGAGCCGACAGTTGTGTTTACATAGGCGGACTCACCGTTAACTGTTTGAATAGTCTCATTTACAGTATTAGTCTGTGCCATTTTCAGCAGTTGCTGGCGAGTTAACATCATAACAAGGGGTAGTAACTTTCTAAAATGTTATCATTTTTGCGCAATACAACTAAAAATTACAGAGATAACGCATTCCGCTCGTTAATGCACGTAGCAATATGTATCTTTGGTAACAGGTGCCTATCACTCTAATCAAGGGCACACGCTTAACTACGATTATCCTCCATCTTCCGGAATTTCAACAGACTGTAATTTTAAGTACCAAAAAAACTCTAAAAAGTTTACCTAAATGCAAAAAAAAAAGTTTCAACGCACAGGAAGCTACTGAAGCGGATCTTCAGAATTTAAAAGCATTAAGTGATCCTGTTCTCTTTACCTGGAAATGTATACGCCAACAATCGTTATGATAATAAATTTTGTAACTCTCGTTCTTTTCCTTCCAGATTTTCTTTCTTTTTACAGCGTTCAGTGCTCGCAAATAATAGAGACAACAAAATTATTACAATACAAACACCATAAAAATCGAGTCCTACTTATGATGTCGCCAGGTTAACACTCTCTCTCCATCCGAAAGAAGAGCTGAATTGGTAAAAGAAATTCTTTGAGAATTAAAATATGCCTCGGTGCCTGGGTGGCAGGCTGGCAATTTATAATTTGCGACCCTGTGAATATTAGGCAGCAATGTTATTCGCACTTCGACATCGGGCTTCGTAGGAAATAACAGACGCAGACTGAAAAAAATTGCTGCCGATAGTAGTGATCTGCAACACATAAAAATGGTTGATAATTGTTCGCTGGCAAGCCGTTATTCCGGAAAGTGTTCTAAGTACTTACAGAAACTGGAAGGGTCCGTTTCTCAGCTGTGAAAATGGCCATTGTTTCTCGTAAAATAAACACACGCACACTATCTCCAATTAATGTAAACATTATTAACGAAGAATTACAGATGTTTGCACAAGCAATTGGCAAGGCTGGAGAGAGTAGATTAGCTGAAAAAAAAGTGATGAAGAACTTACAAAAATGCCGAGACAACATTTTTGTAGATTTTTATTTACCGATACTTATTAAAGTTGCCTTCTCTGGAAATGCGTATAAAGGATCTTTCGACTGCAGATTCATAATATCATGTATAACAGAGAATATATACATCCAGGTTTATGACTCATTTGATGTATCATTTGAATGTGTACATTACGTTTCTTTTTTTTTTTTCAGAAAAAAACGCATTACTGAGTATGAAACCTGACTTGACCATAGAAGGTAAGTGATACAAATGTTCAAATGTGTGTCAAACTTTGTGGGACTTAACTGCTAAGGTCATCTGTCCCTAGGCTTACACACTGCTTAACCTAAATTATACTAAGGACAAACACACACACCCATACCCGAGGGAGGACTCTGTCCTCCGCCGGGACCAGCCGCACAGTCCATGAATGCAGCGTCCTAGACCGCTCGGCTAATCCCGCGTGGCAGAAGTGACACAAATTGCTTTTATATGTAACTCGATTTTTGTCAATAGGTTCTTTTTAGACTTCATGAAATTATAAATTTCATCAATGATCCTTCTATGATAACGGTTACTCCAAGCTCCATCTCGAAACCAGTGAAGTTCCTTTTTTCTTCGTTCGCATGTAGTAGCAGTTTGAGGAGCCTGTTTATTGCAGAACTAAAGACCTTATACTGAGCAGGATCACATGATGTGGTAGGTATAAGGACAGTGGAAGATGTGGACATGTGATAAATTCCAAAGATATGTCTATGTTGATTCGTACTAATAGAAAATCAAACCAGTATTGTTATCCTGTTGGTGTTCGACCGTAAAGGTAATTCTATTTTGTATTTGACTAAGGGGGTTTGTAAATTCGTCCGCTTCTCGGTAAGAGGCACGGAATAAGACGAGGATGCCATGAATATAACGTCTTCAATACGCTGTACTGGTGGTAATTTCGGGGCCTTCATTGAAGTATTTGTTTACCAAATGGTTGACAAAGATATCTGCCAGTGTACCTGCTACTGGAGACTTCCAAGCTAATGTGTCTTTTTGAAGGTAGGTCTTATTTTGAAAAGTAAAATAGTTGTGTTTTAGTACAATCCCCAATCACTCAATAATTTCAGTAATTCTTGCAGGGGAATTGTGACGTTTATGGGAATATTAGTATATATATTAGCTTAGTCAAGCAAAGCAAATCTCACGTTAGAAGAGATACAAAAATGTTTAATCATTTCTGCTAATTCGTAACAGGTTTTTTTTTTTTTTTTTTTTTTTTTTTTTGCAGAGCAGTTGTTTTGAAACATACAATGATCTCTTAGCAATTTATAGAGTTTTTTTCGCCATTAGATAGCTAGCTTTGTCTGTAACGTTAACTGTTGGTCTAGGAGCATTTTTCTTGTACGTTTTAATCTGTAGACGTAAGAAGGGTGTAATGGGGTTCATTAGTTTTATGCTGTCTTTTCGTTTTTTATCACTGGACTTACTATATACAGCTTTCTTGATTTCTGTTCTGGGTTTATTTGTTGCATCCTATGTATTTCTGTAATGCTCTTTCCCAAAAGGAATTTCTCACCTTTCTGAATATACATTCTAAGATAAAAAAACACAAAACAGCAGCACACCACGGAGGAATTGTCCGAATGGGACGAGAATCGGTAGATGTGATGTAAATGCATACGCAAATGAATGAATACAGTTTCAGAAAAATTGGATTATTTATTCAGGAGAAAGAACTTCACAAATTGGCCAAGCCAATAACGTGTTGATCCACCTCTCGTCCTTATACAAGCAGTTATTCGGGTTGTCATTGATTGCCACTTTTGCTGGGTGGCCTGTACAGGGGTATCTGTCGAATTCTGTCCAGTTGGGACGTTAGATTGTCAAAATCTTGAACTGGTTGGAAGGCCCTGCCCATAATACTCCAAAAGTCTGAAGGGGGGAGTGGGGAGGAGAGATATCTGGCGACCTTGCGGTGGTTTGGCTTGGCAAGTACGAAGACAAGCAGTAGAATCTCTCGCCATGAGTGAGTGTGCATTGTCTTGCTGAACTGTAAGCTCATTATGGCAACAAAATGGGACGTAGAATATGGTGGACGTACCGTTGTGCTGTAAGTGTACCGCGTGTGACAACAAAAGGGATCCTGCTATGAAATGAACTGGCATCCCGGACCATTACTCCCGGTTGTCGGGTTGTATGGCGGGCGACAGTCGTGCTGGTATCGCACTGCTGTCCGTGGCGTCTCCAGACACGTCTTCGACCTGGAATCTCAGTGACCAGTGTAGAATTGTCTTCAGTGATGGGTCCCGCTCCAAATCGAGTCCCGATGACGAGTGAAGATGTAAACTGTGGTTGAGGCTCGGTACACTAGAGACGTAGTTCTACAGTTAACTGGGATAGCTCATCCTCTGCAACTATTTTACTCTGCTATTAAATCTAAGAAAGACTGTTTTTCGCTTCTCATTTGTAAAACAAGCGATTAGGAACTTTTGAATATTTCAAAAAATAAATCCTCTTAAACTTAAAGAATACGTATAATGTAATGAATGATAATCTTGAGACGCCCATATTTCTCACAATATCATTTGGCACGTAAGATCTTAAATCCACCGGAGTTGTACTTTTAGCTTCTGTACGTCGGTTATGTGCAATACAATATTAAGTTTTAACTGTGTCTATATTTACACGTATGTAAACTTTACTTTAGCATTTTATTTGATATACATGGGTGCATATGTACCGTATTTAGGCAGTTTCCAGAACCGGTTGAAAACGACTTAATAGAAAAGTCGAAACTGATGCTGGACTAAAAAAGTTCTACACGGCAACTAGAGCGGTTTTGCATTAATTCAGCAATACTTAGCGGTGTCTGGATACTTTTTATCAGATAGGCATGTTGCCCCACTTTTCCTTTAATGATCACCCACAGAATTTCATCAGCATGCCTTTCCGTGATGCACAGCACCTCTCCTGTAAAGCCCATTTTACACAAGCGACTTTATGGTCAAAATAGACTACTCGTAGTGCGTCCGCGTCACGTGCTTGCGTATAAATCAGCCGCCAACCGCGTCGCTGGTGGTTCATTGATGCCAATGATAAACTGACTGTGCCAAGTATGGAGTCCGCAGATAATGTGTCTTTTGCTAGCTTAAGGGATCAACCACGTATTGTAATAATTTATTTCAGACTGAAAGGCAACCATCATGACAAATATAATAAAAATGACTTTAAAAATGCTTGTTGGTTGCTGAAAAAATCTCGTAGCTGTTTTTCGGGATTTTTTTCATTTCCTAATTCAGACATATTTCGGGCCCAGCCCATCGTCTGGTGACCTGTCAGCATTTAAAATTTAGGATTACAAACTCTTCTCATAATGCAAATGCAAGTATACCCACCTGCAAGATTCATAAACGTACAAAAATAATAAAACATCGAAGTTGTCAAATAGGCAACAGCAATAAGGTCTGGAGACAGTTTTAATGTTCATTAAGTTGTACTGCATTTACAGTTCCCTACTGAGCTTATATAATTGCATATCGTATGTACATTGTTGTCGACTTTGACATCTTCGATTTTTTATTATTTTTGTATGTTTGTGAACCTTGCAATTGTGTATACTTGCATCTGTATTATGGGAAGAGTTTGTAATTCCAAATTTTAGTTTCTGACAGATCACCATACGATGGGCCGGGCCCATATATGTTGCGAATAAGGAAATAAAAAAATCTCCAAAAACAGCTACGAGATTTTCTCAGCGACTCATTTTTATTGTAATTATAATAATTGATTTTGTGTTTTTGCGTCTCCTCAGTTTTTATTTTGGTGTTTGTTTTGAATCACAATGCAAAGGTCATACGCGATGCTGGTACGTTCCCTACTAATCTTCCACAAGAAAGACGAACTGTCTGTAAGCTAACAAGTATTTACGATTTACAAAACTTGGACGAAGAAAGAGACAACGCTATAGATAACTAATAATGTACAGGGATAAACGATTTCAATGAAAATTATTTTAACATTAAGAGAATCGGATGTATTTGACAATGAAAATTATTTCAACATTAAAAGAGTCGGTTGTATTTGACACAAAAAAATGCTAGTCGGATGTATCTGACAAAAACAATTTCCGATGTTATTTTACACTTAGAAAGAAAACAAGGGGCAAAGAATAAAATAAGAAAGTGCTATTTACCGTGTTCTAATTTTTTCCTGTAGGTTTGTAAGCATATATTTTGTCGAGCAAATAAAAATACACTATGTGATCAAAAGTATCCGGACACCCCGAAAAACATACGTTTTTCATATTAAGTGCGTTGTGGTGCCACCTACTGCCATGTACTTCAAATCAGCGACCTCAGCAGTCATTATACATCGTAAGAGAGCAGAATAGGGCGCTCCGCGGAACTCACGGACTTCGGCCGTGGTCAGGTTATTGGGTGTCACTTGTGCCATACGTCTGTATGCGAGATTTCCACACTCCTAAATATCCATAGGTTCACTGTTCTGATGTGATAGTGAAGAGGAAACGTGAAGGGACACGTACAGCACAAGCGTACAGGCCGACCTCCTCTGTTGGCTGACAGATACCGCCGACAGTTGAAGAGGGTCGCAATGTGTAATACTCGTAGACAGACATCTATCCAGACCATCACACAGTAATTCCAAACTGCATTAGGATCCACGGCAAGTACTATGACAGTTAGGCAGAAGGTGAGAAAACTTGGATATCACGGTCGAGCGACTGCTCATAAGCCACACATCACGCCGGTAAATGCCAAACGGCGCCTTCTTGGTGTAAGGACCGTAAACATTGGACGATTGAACAGTGGAAAACATTGTGTGGAGTGACAAATCGTGGTGCACAATGTGATCCGATGGCAGGATATGGGTATGGCGAATGTCCAGTGGACGTCATCTGCCAGCGTGTGTAGTGCCAACAGTAAAATTGAGGCGATGGTGTTATGACGTGGTCGTTTTTTTTCGTGGAAGGGGCTTTTACCCCTTGTTGTTTTGTGTGGCACTATCACAGCACAGGCCTACATTGATGTTTTAAGCACCTTCTTGCTTCCCACTCTTTAAGAGCAATTCAGGGATGGTGATTGCATCTTTCATCACGATCGAGCATCTGTTCATAATGTACGGCTTGTGGCGGGGTCGTTACACGACAATAACATCCCTGTAATGGACTGGACTGCACAAAGTACTGACCTGAATCCTATAAAACACCTTTGGGATGTTTTGGAATGCCGACTTGGTGCTAGGCCTCACCGACCGAAATCATTACCTCTCCTCAGCGCAGCACTCCGTGAAGAATGGGCTACCATTCTCAAGAAACCTTCCAGTACCTGATTTAACGTATGTCTGAGACGGTGGAAGCTGTCATCAAGGCTATGGGTGGGCGTACACCGTAATGAAGTCCAGCATTACCGATGGAGGGCGCCACGAACGTATAAGTCATTTTCATACAGGTGTTCCGATACTTTTGATCACATCGTGTAGATGTTTTGAAATGTTTGGATGACACTTTTTCTATTCGTTCAACACGGAGAATTTACCATAACCTTCATCAATAATATCCACTACAAATTTTGCTTTGGTAATTAATATCATTGCTTGTTCCTAGATTTTGTTGCTATATTTCGAATTTTTCGTAAGAAAGATCATTTCTCATAACAAAATCTTCACCGTTCAGGTGTCAAATTGCACAACAGACAGCCCTAACAACACATCCAGTTTTGGAGCTGACGTGCAGACGAAAACGACCACTCACGATGGGCGAGACTCAATGCAGATATGAAACGCCAGGAGCGCTGCAGGAGACTCACTTTCCACGATAGTCGATTGAGGCAAGAAAGTCTACGCCTAAAAGAGGCCTAACTTCTGTCTCTGACGTTTGCTGAGCACATCTGTAACACTCTCGCGCTTACTGAACGATCCCATGATGAAATGTGTCGCTCATCGTTGGATGGTCTATACCTCTTGTGCACTACTGGTAATTAAATCTGAAGCACCATGAAGACGAGATGTAACAGACATCGAACTGGCATGAAGAGTGCTACATGCTTGCATATACAGATGATTTACATTTCAGCGCAACCACATAAAGTAGCCAGGAGTAACGCCACCTACATTCTTTGTAGAGAGAAAGATTACGCGCTGGCTTTATCAGTCAGGAATCTTATTTGAATGTTGATTGTTTGTGAGAAGATCGTGTTATGCCCTGCGCAAGAAGGTGAAACGTCAGCCAGTATGTGGCGGAATGCCACAGAGGCAGAATCGCAACCTATCAGAACTGCGATGTATTGTTCCGCGATATTGCTGCTCACGTTGATCGGGATCCCACGACTACCATGTGACTACAGAATCGGTGGGTTCCGGATGGTCATTCTCAACGCCATGCCAGGATTCAGTTGTACCGACCATCTACCGGCCGAGAGGATAAGGCATACAGCACACTCGGCCGATCAGACCCATGCGCCACGTCACACACCAGAGATCTTGCTTCCAACTAGGCCTTTTCAGTGCCCTGTTAAACTCTTCTCGCAGTATCATATTCTTCTGTTTGTTTCCCCCGTGTAGTCTCTGTAGATATTCCTTCCATTTTTCAGAATTCTGTTCTTTGCTTAACACTGATTTACCATCTTTTCTGCAATGGTCTCTTCAATTTTCCTGTTGGCAGCATTTATTTTCCCCTTGGTTACCCATGTTCAACAGCCTTGCATTTCTTTCTAGCCGTTCCTGCGTGGCCATTTTGCACTTTCTGTCAATCTCATTTTCAAACGTCTGTATTCCTTTCGCCAACTTCATTTGCTGCATTTTTATATTTTCTCCTTCCGTCTTCTCCAAGGTATTGTACTCAGTCTTGTTCTTTTGCCTATGTGCTCTGCTGCTCCCTATTCCATATCTGACAGACACCTATTCGTCTTACAGAGTGAGGTGGCGCAGTGATTAGCACACTGGATTCACATTCGGGAGAGTCCGCAGCTCGGGGTCGTGCGGTAGCGTTCTCGCTTCCCACGCCCGGGTTCCCGGGTTCGATTCCCGGCGGGGTCAGGGATTTTCTCTGCCTCGTGATGACTGGATGTTGCGTGACGTCCTTAGGTTAGTTAGGTTTAAGTAGTTCTAAGTTCTAGGGGACTGATGACCATCACATTCGGGAGCTCCCTGTCCGGCGATCCATATCTAGGTTTTCCGTGATAGAATTATTTAAGAAAATCAGCCAACCATCTGCAGGTATAAGCGGCCTCAGTGTGGCTGGTGCCATGAGGCGACTGGCAAAGTTGTTAAGTCACCGCATGGCACCAGCCACGTACAGGCTGTTTCACTACCTTTTGATTCCATGTACATTTTAATGTGAATATTTTTATGCTTAGTCCAGCTCTAGTGGGAATGACTTTTAATGGATTTCATTTGGCTTTACTGATAGTCAAACGTAACATGTTACTTGACATGAGCTTCCTTGCTCTGAAACTTGTCGTCACCAATTTGTGATTTTACGTATAAGCAATTTACGTTTATTATATTATTATTCAGTGGTTTTGTACATCCTTTACACCTTGATAATTCTTTTTAACCACGATGTAAAAAAATTCCCTGAATAGGTCCATGTACTTCTGAAGTAGACAATTTTACAATTGATTAAACCATTGTGAAGAGTTGTTAATTAACGTTTATACCCGCTACTAGTTAGCTGATTTTCTCAAATCATTTATTTACATTCACCGTTGCTGAACAGCAGCTATGTTCCAATTTTTTTCTGTATTTCCCTAAAGTCCTCCGGGCAAATGACGGTATGGTTCTTTTGAAAGGACACGACCGACTTCCTTCCTCGTCTTGAAACAATCCGAGCTTGTGCTCTGTCTTTAACAACCTCTGTACCGACAGGACCTTAAACCCTAATTTCCCTTGCTTCCTCTCATTGTCTCCCATTGTATTCCATTCCCCTTTTTCAATGAATTCTTGCCTAATACTTCTTCCGAAATTCTCAACAACCCCTGGTTCCTTCAAACTATTCATGTTCGATCTCCTCAGTTTTGTACCTTTTTGCAGTACTTTCACTTTTCATCTACAGTTCTTAACCAATAAATTATGGTCGTAGTATATCATCAATCAAGGCTGAGCTTTCAGCCATTGATGAAAGCGATATTTTTGATGCTCTATAGTTTTGTTTGATATGCTTTGAAAGGCTGTAGTTATGCTTGAAGTACTGAAAAAAAGAAAATGTGTACAATTACACCACTCCTGCACGTCGGCCAATAGCAGTTACTCAGTAAGTTACGCAGCCTGGTGCAAAATCTCATATATCGGCAACATTTCAGATAACCTTGCTAAAGAGTTAGTCGTACAACTGAAGACCTGCATTTTAAACACCCGCATATCAAAAATTTTTGTTCAGTAGTAAATACAAACTGCACCAGTTGACACAGAGTGGTATTTATAAAATCAATGCTAGCATTGTGGAAAAGTAGAGCTGCGCAAGACACAGTGGCCAATGCGCAGCGGCCAATTTTTGTCCAAATCTCTGGGCGAGTTCATTTGTTTGTTCGGAAAGGGTGACAGAATCAAGGTACACGCCCGGCAGTCTATCACAAACGATTTTATACGAACTGTTGGGTAAAAAAAAATTCATTTCTGCGTTACTGCTTTATACGTCAGCTTCGTTTTGACGTACCCATCATTTCGTTAATGTGAAAGTTTTGTTAACATTTGCAATGAAATAAGACACTGTGCACATTCGAAAAAGGTTGCAGTGAAGAATAGGAGTCGATAGGATTTTGTCTTTAGTGCATATTTCATAATATGTTGCTCCTTATGAAATTTGGCTAGCATGTTGAAGTTATCTTTACACTTGGGTGGAGGTCACTATCTATCATCAATCTCGAGAAAATTGATCTGATGTAGCCCAGTCATTTGCGATCGCGTGCGCCAGCGATGAAGCGAGAACGAAATATCTATAACATTACTCATATTTCATAAGTGGTTAAAGATATCAAAATGATATTTTGGCAAATGATAGCACGCAAAGAAGAGAGTATTTTGCAATATGGCTACTTTCCAAAACTTCATTATCTACCGTGTTATTCCAAACTAAAGACTTTTTCGATGAAGTAATCTAGTATTGGGGGCCATAGATAGTTGGTGAAACGAGAAATGCTGTGGGTTTTGGAACAACATAAGTGAACACATTACACGTTTATTTTTGTATTGACGGTGTGGTTTTTCATAAGCTATTGACTTCACTTTGCCTCAGTTCGTCACTTAATAAACTTAATGAACCACTGTTTCAGAACTCTCTCGCAATTGCGTTTGCAAAAAATGTTTGTGAGGTGACACTGTGTAAACTTGTGTTTTTGCTAAAAGAAGCAAATTTTAACATGGCAAATATAGGTTTTGATCAAAATTCGCGACTTATGACACTTCTCTGAAAGTTGCAAATGGTTACAGGTCAGCCAAAAATAAATCGCTGCTTTTGTTGCATTTTCAGCGGAATTCTTTCTAGATACTAACCAAAGCAGAGGTGACAGTGTATCATTCCGACTGGTCATCATGCAAGTGTGGGTGTGGAGTTTGGAGGGGTTCCACTTAATTTTTACAAAAACTGTGATCATAGGGTTCATTTTAGAACGGCACATACCCTCAAGCGCTCGATATTTCCCCCTACTGCACCCCCCCCCCCCCCCCTTCACATGCGTGCCCTGCCGACTGAGGATCAAACGGCCATGTTATTCTGTGCGCACTCTATATATTGGTCGGTCAGCAGTGCTGTGGTGGCAGGTAGGTCATCTGAACTTGAGAGAAGCTGGAGATTAAGGAAGAAAGATCAACGATGGGTTATCCTGGTAGGCGTTATTGCTACTCTCTGTTCTTCGCCGGAGCGTAGTCTCACATGTCCTACAATGTTGCCACATCTCATCACATGCCCTTCCAGTATTGGCTTGGGCCTCGGAACAATTTCATCACAACTTCATTCTCAAAACTGATATCAGAAAGTATGGCCAACCAATCACCAAGTTTGCTAATGAAATGCCACACTCAGTGTGACATTTCACACGCACACGCAGTGCCAGTTGATCGACGGGATCCCAGTATTGACACTGACTTGCCTGTTGTGACCCATAGATTTCAGTCCTTTAATGAAGTGGTCACCTCATGGGATCGCGAGCTTGTAGTGGGCGCATTGAATCCAAAGGCATCATGCTCATATGTGGCGATATGTGGATGCCAGCGACATCATAATCAGTAGGGCTTACAGCAGTTCATCAAAAGTCATTCCACTTGACAATGGTGAAGGGACACTTAGTGGAATGCATGTGGCATTTTAACCACTTTTGACGGTTACAACCCTGAGAACATATGTTTTGTGTGTTAACTCCGCGAGACACTGCTTTCTTTGATTCTGTCACCCAATTTATTGCTTTATAATGTAACCATTAGTGTTATCTTCATACCTTTACAAGCTGTATGAGGAACGTCATGTTAAAAGTTAGATCTTGCGGGTATTTATCCATTATCGAATAATCAGCAAGGATCGAACTTTGCTGTACTCTCCAGCTTCTCTTATACTGAGACACAACCTAACTGCAAAAACTCTGCTTGACTGGGTTATTTACAATTTTTTTGCAGCACTGGCAAGTGATTACATACACAACACTTTTTCAGTTTATATTTACTTTTGAATAGCATTGTATCTGTTCTGTTTATGGTTATCACAAAAAAATGGCTCTGAGCACTATGGGACTTAACTTCTGAGGTCATCAGTCCCCTAGAACTTAGAACTACTTAAACCTAACTAACCTAAGGACATCACACACATCCATGCCCGAGGCAGGATTCGAACCTGCGACCGTAACGATCGCGCGGTTCCAGACTGTAGCGCCGGCTGGTTATCACATATCTGGCATCTAGTTGTTACGTAATATTCGGAAAAAATGAAGAAATGTTAGCTTTTTTATAAGACTATCTGAGATTCTGTAGGCATTTAGGATAATTCACTACTTTTCCACAAGTGACAGGTGAGGTCTAACATTAAGTTTTTTGCGGTGATTTAAAGCCACGACGCTATCAGGATGTAATGCGTTCAGGAGAAGACAGTCTAAGTCGACTGACTGCCCGTACATTTGCCAGAGGACAAGTGATCAACGGTTAAATGTTTCTGTATCGGTATCGCACTTTGAGGCACTATGGCGCAACAAACCGAGAAGGAAAGGATTTGTCTTTGGTAGATCTTTAATGCACTGTACCATTGAAACTGTGTATTTGCGAAATTAGCAAGTATAAATAAGAAATCCACCAAATAGGCACGATAGCTTCGGAAAGCGTGAAATCGAGATTGGGCTGTACGATGTGCTTTTGTTATGCAATCTGAGCACAGGACATGTCATCTAGTTAGCTAATTACTGCGTACGTAGCAGAAGTGATCTCTTCATCCAACGGCAACGTTACTATTTCGTTACGCGCACACACAAATTAATCTACTTATAGTATAGAAATAATAGAGCTATAGCTTCATATATAATTTTGGTTCTGCTTTGCTTTGGTGAGAGATGTGGTTAGGCTAGGATGTGAGACGACATCTTAAACTGATGCGAATGAAGCAATGATATTGCTACTCTTTTTTGCGAGGAATATGTGACTCTTTTATTCCGAGTATGTCGTCGTTTCCATATCGCGATTTCCGAAGGCGTGGTACGTCTTGGATGTAAAAAGCAGAACTTAATCCTAGAGCATTAAAGAAATGGAGGACACTGTGACAGTGTTACTAAACCATCTTAAACTTTACTACTCCATATTTTATTCAAAGGGTGTCATAATTTATAGTTTATGCACTAGTTAATTACAGTTATAAGGTCACCAGTGGTATGCCACATAAAAAATAAGTACAACATGTCTAGTTTTAAATCCTATACTGACAAATTGCTCAAAATGTTTGAGGGAACCACGAATTTGTACAAGCTGCAATGGTAAATTATTAGTGTGTTTAGTGACCTAGGGTTAAAATACTTGGGAGTGAATCAGTGTCTTTTATATTCCATTTTGCAACAAATACTTCGCTATTGTTCTACGAATAGGTCGCGATTTCCAGGAGTGTGGTTAAGCTGCTTTCGGATGTACTTTCTGAATATATCCCGGTTTCCTATGGTGTTGCCAGGCTGATTTGGCAGAAAAAATCGGGTTATGGTGATAGATTGACCTTTAACGTAGCCAGAGGTCGATGTTAGGTTGGAATGTAACCGTTTGGTTGTGAGTTGGTGAAGCCAACGAATGTGAAAGCAAAAAATCTAGCTGTGGTGTCAGACTGATCTGTAGCGTAGCCAGAGGTTTAGATTATATTGGAATGCAACAGTATAGCTGTGAGTTAGCGAAGCCAACGAAAGTGGAAGCGAAAAAACCAGGTTAAGGTGACACATATGTAGCATAGCCAAAGGTCTAGACTGGGCTGGAATACAACAGTTTGGTTGTGAGTTGACGAAGCGAAATTTGAGAAAAGGACACACAACAAAGGTCGATGAAATCATAGGAAATTGCGAGTTCGATGGAATGCATCGATGGTCGAAAAAATGCTTCCTTGAGCCCGGTGAATTTCGGACCAAGGTTTTCGGGGGAAACCAGCGCCTTCAGTTTGCTAAACGTAACAGGCACGTTGCAGCATCGCTTTGCTTATTGCTGTACAATACATTGATCAGAATAATAAAAGAAAAGTCCTCCTTGTGACGACGATTATCAGAGACTGTTTCAGTTCATACAACACTCTAGATACTGAAGGTTTTCAGTATCTTACAGTGAACCATAGTCTGAACTTCGTGGATACGGAATGTCGTTCCGTTCACACAGAACATGGAAGAAATGCTGCAGGACGTCAGTTTGCTAAAAATTACAGGTACTTTACAGCATCGCTTTGCTTGGTACTGGACTTTACATTGGAATACCTACTTTATTCTTGTTTCATTCTTAACATTTTTTCGTCGTTTGTGTATTCACGCACTGAAAATGTGATGATATGATTGGCTGAATACAAAGCGTGTAATGTGCTCTCATTTTGTATTCTGAGTGGCTGAGAATATCACGTGTCCTGTGCCCAGATAGTGTAATATACCGCACAGCGCAATCTCGATTTCACAGTTTCCGAAGCTATAGTCCCTTATTTGATGGTTATCGTAGTTTTACTTGCTTATCGCGCAAATATGCAGTTTCAGTGCCACAGCGCATTTAAGAGCTGTCCAAGAAACGTCCTTTTTTTCTAGGTTTGTTGCGCTACAGTAATTGAAAGTACGATACCGATATATAAAAATTCTACCGCGAACAAGGCATAGATATATTATCCGATGTCAGTTACTTCACGTGACTTGTGGAGTATTAACGGTAGTTTCCTTCTATGATCAATAAGTTTTGATGTTCGTATCAGTGTAATGTGATTGTCGAGAAAAAAATAATTTTTTTCGTAAATATCCTTCTCCTTGAAAGTCACCTGTTTAGGAAGCCTTCGCAATATTTGCTAAACTCTCTCAACAAATAGGAGCCAAATTCATCTATTTGAGTTTCAGTATTACATTTGGTTACATGTACAATTCTTAGTTACCAGAATTAAATTAAACTTCTAATCATTTGATTGTGAGAAGAAAATATAGCTTTTCTGCACATACCACAAGAAACCTATAGTAGATGACAGATAATGGCTTTCTGTGATCATAATATAGTATGAATTACCTACTTACGATTTCTAGACATACGTACATTTCCACATAATCCTCGACAGGATAGTTTTCACAGTACAACAATTCGTCGAGACAGATCAGTCCAACGCAGAGAATTCTTTTGTCGCTCATTGCCATATTTATCTCTGGTCGGTGAGGCAGAATACGTAGTCTTCGTTGTAAGCGATGTAGACTGCTAAAAACGAGCTCTGTGCTGTGAAACTGGTCTTGAAAAGAATCTCGGGTCTCAACACATATCAGCACAAGTGTCTCACTGCCAGCAAACATCAGAATGCTATCTCATTATGTAATATTTACCACTTCTGACATAGAGGAAGGTACCAGAAGCTAGTTATTTCTGTCCGCTTGTAGGATGTGATGCAAGGGGCTGAATTTCGTGGTCTGTTACTCTGGTTGAAAGAAAAAGCAGACGCTCTAATGTAAAGAGGTTGATGTGGATACGCAAGGCTAATGTTTCAAATTGTTACCAGCACTGCTTTGGAAAAAGCTGTGTAATGTCGACGTAAGTAGTGTTGGCCTATATGTTAAATTGAAACACTGGCTCCTCTGACTGGACTGACAATATTTTCACCAAGAAATGAGTCACCACGAAGCTAGGAGTAAATAACTATCAAATCCTGAAAATCACGTTTCAATGGAAGCGCACAAATGCTCACTCTAGAAGCTCTCGGCACTTGGGCCGTTTGCGACTCCAGTCGATTTCTCTTTCTCTATAAAGCTACTTTAACATTCTAGGTCGAAGAAAATATCGATATAGCTGTTGTACCTTTCCTACCAGATGTCTGAAGAGTATTTATACACTGAAAATCCAAAGAAACTGGTACACCTGCCTAATATCGTGTAGAGTTCCCACGAGCACGCAGAATAGCAGATTAATGGTAATCTGAAACATTTTAAAGTGATAAACACAACATTTTAAATTTATATGCACACAAATCGAACTCAAAACTTTAAATGTGTATTTCTGGAGACAACATTTTTCGCATGATTAAAAAAAAAAAAACTTACTTCGTGAAATTGAATGCCGTTTTGGATTTAATATAATAGACGCATGTAATTCTGGCGTGAACCTCAAAAACAATACATTTTTCACAATGTTTGTTATTTATTTACATTTAAAGGCTACAAAATATATCGATTTTCAGTATCTACGTTTTAAGTGTCTGCCATTTTGAAATCAACTTCAGGAAATTTGATTTTCGTGTTTCACGTCATAGAGAATTTAATTCTGATGACTCACACATGTCTAATTAAGATTGTTGATCGATACTTCGCCCTCAGTAGTGCGAATCGTTTAATTGTATAATCCGCGCATAAAATGAGGTTCCGAGACTAGGAACCCCACCCCTCCAAAAAAAAAGAGTGCGTATTGTAAGCACACTTTGTTTAAAAAATTATTGACAATGGGTTAATTCTCAGAGTACAAATACTACAATTTTAAGTTGTTAGAATCAGTCTGTTATCGACCAGTATCCTTGTACTGTCATTGAACAACAACCTCATTGTTATAGGTGCTCTGGAACAGGTTTTCAACCACTGTGGATTATTTAACAAATTTAGAAAAAGCATTCCATTGGAACCTGAACTAAACTTTCCCAAAATCGTAGAAAACAGACTGTTAGTACTGTAAAAGGAGAGATGCTGCAGAGGACTGCTTTAGGATGACGTAAGAGGAAAATAGGGATTAATATCCAGTAAAACAGATCGAATGAAGAAGAAACGTCACATAGTGAAAGTGAAGTGCTCAGTGACATACTGATGGAGCTCAATCGTGTATCATTATGTCTTCACATCCTAGTCAACGCTTGCAATTTCCACGCTACCTAATGAAGAAAAAAAAAGAATTGTTGCTTCCGCATCTAGCGCAGTTTAAATGCGCAGACCTCCACAACCACTACATAAGTATTATAGTAATATAATATAGTAATATAATATAATAATATAATAGTATATAATATATAATATAGTATATATATAATATAATATAGTATATAATAATGTAATAGTAATATAATATAGTATAATAGTATTATAGTAATTACAGGGTATCTGCAATCAAAAATACAGTTGGAACCTTATCGAGTTGCATAATTTCCTTAGTCATTTTACAAGAAGTCATTTCCAACAGCTGCAATTTAATATTTATTTGCCTGTATCTAAGTGTTTCTACATAACAAGCTTGCCTGTTTCGGCTTACAATGCCATTTTCAAGTGCACATCTAGGGGAGTTGACATTCATATGGCATCCAGGGATCAACTGTGAGCTTTCTGTTTTGAAATATTGTTATTATAACCACTTATCTGCAATAATACGAAAATTTTCGTGATAATAATTGTCTAACAGATATTTGACAGTTGCGATTCATAGAAAAAACGTACAGCATCTGAGTCCCAAATGTCAGAATAGCAGTTAAACAATCATTGCCACCAAAAATTTCCTGTTGTTACAATTATGTGACTGTGATATTACATATTATTATTATTTAGTCTATATTTTATGGCCATCATTGGACCACTCTGTTCACTTCTACAAAGGTTTATACACGTGTTGTTATCTGTAATAGAACACGGTTCAATAATAATTCAATAAGACATTTAAATAGTGCACTGGTTATAAAAGGGTTGTTATAATTTATTATTATATGCTATTGTGTCTGCCCAATACTTCTTCATTCTTTCAGATATTTTGTTTCTTTCTTCGTCTGTGTTCACTGTTCCTGTAGCCATTTTGTTGATCTTCGTTTGTAGCCTGGTTTGTGTGTCTTGCAGATTTCTGATTATCTCCGTATTGTTTTTTAAGTCATCTACCGTAATTTGAAGTTCTCTTATATCTTCCTTAATTTCTGTGGTCCATTTAATTAATGTTGCTGTTACTGTTACTCAATTTTTCTATTATTCCCTTACTAATTCTGTTTTTTCGTGTTCTTATCAGATGTCCAAAGAATGAGATACACTTCTCCCTGATCGTGCTCTTTACTGGTTCTATTTTATTGCACACTGTTTCATTTGAAGCTATCCTCCAATCATTTCCTTGACTCCAGTGCCCAGTTACCTGATATTGTTTATTTAGGAATTTCCTAATTATTCTTCTTTCTGTCGTTAGTATTTTGCCGATTTATGCTGTATTAATTGTTTTGAAGATGATTTCAGCTCTGTAATTTATAACTGGTTGTGTAAATGTTTTACAATGTCTTAATTTCGTATCTATAGATTGGCTTTTTTATTGTATGTGTTTTTGGTAATGTAATTTGATTAGTTCACTTTTTAATTCCATTTTGTCATGATGGTGTTGCATTTAGACTGTAAGTTACGACTTCACTTAAATATTTAAATTTATCAACAATTTTGATTACTTGGTCTCCTTCTATAATTTTGGTTGGAAGGTGGTGGGTCATTTGGCATAATCTCTGTTTTTTCAAATGATATCCTGAGGCCTCAGGTAGTGATCTAACTTGTTGCCTGGTTTCTTGAACATTGTTGCCTAGGAGAGCAAGATCATCAGCAAATCCCACGCAGTTCAAATTTATTTTATTTTTAGCACTTCCAAGATATGTTGGGTTATGAGCAATGAAGCAATATCTTCATGCCATTGTGCCATTTCCGTTATTGGTAAGCTCACTGCATCTAATAGGGAAAGCCAACACAAGCTTAGCAGTTCATGGGGTTGTCCTTGTGCCACTATCTCATTGTGTTTGACAGGGCACAACTGAACAGTAATCGTAATAAACAATCACCTTGGCTTATGCCTGTTTTTATAAGGAACAATTCATAAACTACTCCTCTAAACTTAACACTCCTATTGGTGTCGTTTAGTGTAAGTACTCTTGTTCAGTTAATTTTGGATGGAGTCCCAGATTCTTTAAAAATTTTAGTACTGAAGATCTATGGAGGCAGTCATAGGCCTTCTTAAAATCTACAAATATTATTGTAAGGGGTTTGTTCCTTTTGATTCAGTATGTCATAATCAGTTTCAAACTAATGATCTGCTCTGCACAGCTTCAACAAGGTCTGGAACCTCCCTGGTATTCCCCTACCCCCTTTTCTAGTTGTTTCTTGATTCTTCCATATACGATCTTGAAAAAAAAACTTGTATGTGCTGTCTAGGAGAGATGTTTGTCTGTAGTAGTCTGGACTGCTCTTTTCCCTCTTCTTGTGAAGTGGGTGTGTGATCACCATCGCCAAATGTTCAGGGGATTGTTCGGTTTTCCAAATTTTTTTAGAGCCGTGTGTAACGAGGACTTGACAGCGTCACTTGAATATTTCCACATTTCAAAAAATTGATCTTCTTCACATGCCTTATAATTTTTTGTCCTTTGAGGACTCTTTCTGCTTCTTCGGCTGTTTGGGGGTTTAATTTGTTAGTTTCGCTTTTAATTAGGGTATTTACATCGATTTGTAAGAGATCTTTGGGACCTTCACAATTCAAAATTTTATCAAATCGTTTTGTTATCATTTCAGCATTTTCTTTGTTACTGTGTGCTATTCCACTATCTTCATCTTTCAGTATTAGTGTCGGGGGCTCATACTGTTGGGATTATAATAATATTTCACAAAAGTAAGCTCACAGCTGGGTCTTGAATGCCATATGAACGTCTACTCCACCTAGACGTGCACTTGAAAATGGGATTGCAAGACAAAATAGTGAAAATTGTTGTGCAGAAATATCTAGATATAATCAGATAAATATTACACTGCAGCTACCGGAAATGACTTCTTGTAAAATGTCACATCTCGACGTAATTCATGTTGCAGGCCCGACGGAAAAAAAGATTCCTTAGTCAGTATTAATAAAGGAGAGGCCCTAGATATTTGGAGACACGCCTGCTAGTCTGTATAGTAGTGGAACAGTAATAGATTTTAGGCAACTAGCCATGAGGTTGCTGAGTCTATGTACACTCGTGTTCAGGAAAAAAGGCCACCTTCGACGAATATAAATAGGACGTTTAATTTCAACGGACACGTACATTAGCATGTTCTGCAGAAATGATTAGCATATGATCCATGTCGACTCGCGGGTTCTAGGTCAACACTGATATTGCGGCGCAACACCACCTACCGGTAAAATGCGCCGGCGTGTCATTTTCGATATAAACCGAAGATAATGGATCAGTGTGATTTTAGCAGAGGTGCAGGATGCCTCGCAGATGTATGCGCGAACCGTGCCATCAAATTAGTCAGTTTGAAAGAGGGCGCATTATTGGCATGAGGGAATGTGATGTATCCATCCGGCAAATTGCTGATCGTGTGGGAGTGTTTAGGCAGCGCAACGGCCGTGTGCAGAATGGTTCACGGAAGGCCGTAGAACACAATGTGATGGGTCAGGTCGCACCATCCAGACCGCCCCCCCCCCCTCCCCCCCAAGTAGATCAACACCTCATCGCAATGGCATTGCAGAATAGATCTTCGTCCTCCTCGGCTCTGGCGCAACAGTGAACAGTGTAAGAAATCGTACACTATCAGGGGTGACAGTCTGTCGCCGTTTATTACGGCATGGATTACGTGCGCGTTGTCCGCCTATTGTTGACGAATGTGCAGAAACGTGCTAGGCGGCAATTGTGGACGAAATGACGGCACTGGGGACAGAAATGGCATCAGATAGTGTTTTCGGACGAATCCAGGTTCTGTTTGTTTGAAAATGATGACGGCATTTTGGTTTGCCGGCGATAGGAGAAGCGGCATCACAGTGACTGCATTCACATAAGACATACAGAACCAACGTAAGGTCTTATGGTATGTGATTTTATTGCGTACAACCACAGATCGCAGTTGGTGCATGTCCAGGACACTGTGACACAGGTGAATGACGTCCAGCGATCCATAGCCATACCCTTCCTGCTTAAGGATACAGGGTACTTTCCCGACTCAATATTATCCAAAAATCAACACCTATTTTATTCCAGCACAGTTTATAATGCATATGTTTTACAGATTTTTGTTGATATCAGGTAATGCAGCACACTTTCGAAACAAATCAGAAGTATTTTGAATGCTTTTGAACGTGCTTAGGGTTATTAAAAAAATTACAAAGAAATTTTCAAAATGCATGCTCAAATTTGGGTATCATTTAATCCAATGTTATACATTTGAAGAAGACGAAATTTTTACCAGATATGCCTGACATGATGGCTGAGGTGCTAGACCTATTTAATCCCACCTATTACGTATATTACAAGGATAAAAAAATATCACTTCTTACATTTTAATTTTTTTTCCCAGGAAAAATGTTATTTTTTTCTATAATTTAGTTGATTCTGCAATAACGCTTAGGTATATCTAAGTATTGTCTACTGAAAGTTACAGAAAAAAATTAGAGCAATGCTCTATAAACTTTAGAAAATGTTGGTACCTGAAATCTGAAAAATAAAGCTTTGGGAAAATTGCAGCTGAAGATATGAATCCAATTAAACTGTGCCTCAGAACATTCCTGATCTTCAAGCTCCCTCTTGGCATTCCTTTTAGCACCTCATGCTTCTTTGGTAGCTTAAAGAGCGTATCTTTCAGCTTCGTGCACCCATTGTCTATCGCATGCGGCCAGTTGATCTTCCGTACTAGAGCCACATTTTATGCCTAAATTTCTCAGGACTTCCAACCTTCCTATCACGTCATCATTGAAGCATATCACTGCATCTAGTACACCAACGTTTAATGTATTTAGTCCTGCAAAAACGTTATTGGGTAGTCTTTCACACATGCAATGGTTGAAAATTTCATTTGTATTCTGAGTGCCCCCATGAAGACATTTACTAAGCAAAGCATGATCACTCAGTTCTCTAAATATCATTCATTCATAAAAGGCTCAGGAAGAGAATGTTTATGATGGTATACTTGACCACTTCCTTTTCCTTTTTGGTAACCACACCAAGATTCTGCTCCTTCAGGACAAATTCCGTGAACAGGGTGGTCATCTGTGGACAACTTATGAAAGTAGGTGGCCCATAAAGCTTTTCTCATTGCTGTAACATCATTCAGAGGTGCAGTTCGTCTAATGGCCAGTCCATAATAACTCTGAAGAAGGTCTGTTTCAGTCTCTGTCAATCTGCCTCGGCCAGACAGAGGTTTTCCATCAGATAGCAACATTCCTTTTGTTTACCTCCGTAGCTTCCTCAATCCAGCACCCATCCTCTTTTGCACAAGTCCACAACACCCCAGTTTTGTTGCCAAGGTATCACCAAAAACATTGGACTCATCAATTTTATTGAAAGCTTTAGAGTCCCCATCGCCTAGGTACTTCATATATCTAACGTTATAAACGGGCACCGACCTCTGAAATGTTTTTAGAGTCCATCACACTCCATACCTCCACTGTAACCATCATAATTATTAGAACACTGATGTTGAATATGTCCTTCAGTGTTACCATGCCAGGTGTGGCAGTACTTAGATAAGCACTCAACATCAACAACTTTTCCATCCTCCAGAGAAGTAGCACTTACAACACCATTCAAGGAACGACGTCCTCGACGTCGCCATGTCCCATCAAATGCAACAACAATATCACCGGTTCCACTAATATTTACAGTTTCTTCTACTGCACGTTTCATAAATGCTTTGGACACAACCGTCAAGGCACCTAAAAGTATTTTTATGTACTTGCTGACCCTTACTGGGAGGAGGAAGAAGGTCCAACAAACCACAAAACATTTGAACAGCCATTCTTCTTTTACCTATTGAATGCATTGCATACACTAGCTTCAAACCCACATCATATGAATTATGCACAATGTTCGAAGTCATTTTCGTGGAAGATTTATTGCAGGATCTACACAGAACAACTAATTTTGACGCTAAGCCCTTCCTGCTACTTTGTTGTTCAGTTATTTCCAGACAGCCTACACCACCACATTGTTTCAATTTCGCCACTTCCTATATCAAAGAAGATAAGATGCCCACATCAACAACAACAAATCCACTACAAACAGAGTCATTGTTAACACAAAAATTTGAATCACCAGGAGGGAGTTTCTTCCCTCAAGAACTGATACATGGATTGCTTTCAACAGTGTGGGATGCTTTGTTTGTGAACTGGTTACCACGGAATTTCCTCTTATTGAATTTCTTGATGTGTGGCATAGTTCATATTTATTGCACACTAAAGGATATGTACTTCCACAAATATATGCAGCACATGGGCAACAAACATCCAGTAACACGTGAACAAACTGCTTCAGCTAAACAAAACTAAATACTAACAAAGATAATCATTTATAGACACTAGAAACCTGCACTGTTACCTACATATACAATTTATCATGCATATAATCGCTAAAAACAGAAACTTCACAGCTCTTTTCGAAATAATGCTGATTTTTGTAACAGAAATAAAGGTGGCGTAGCGGAATACTTGAGTGTAACTTTAAAATTTTGTATATATAGGTCATTTTTCATTTGAAACCCTATAATGTATATATCAATGTAGTCAGGAAAAACTATAGAATTTAATAAAGTCGTTAAAAAATTTCCATATTTCGACTATTTATAAGTAACCTGTATCCTTAACACCCCAGAAGCCATTTTTCAGCAAGACAATGCATGACCACATGTTGTTGTATGAACACATGCTTCTTGGTGTCACAGGATGTCAGCCATTTTTCCTGGCCCACTATGTCACCAATCTAGTCGCCGCCAATCAAAAATGTGTGGGATATTGTGAAACAGCAGGTGCAGTGCTGTGACCCAATGCCAACCACTGCAGATGAACTTTGGAACCAGGTGAATGCAGCATGGGTGGTTATACCACAGGACACCGTGCACACCTTATAAGAGTCGAAGCCATCATTCATGGAACAAGTTATCTAGGTTCATGGTGGATCCTGTGCCTACTAGGCAATGAGATGGTGGAGAACCAAGGTGACTGAAATTCTAATCATTCTGCAGACCATACTAATGTATATTCCTGTTAATATGAATGTCGTATTTCTAGGCAATCAAGGTGTTCTGTTTCTTCTGAACATTGTATATTCCTAGGACACAACTCCCACTGGCTGCAGTGTGGCCTGAGCAAATATCCCCCACTACTTTCCATTTTTCCTATTCTCTTAATATATTTTAGTTGAATTTCCTCAGCTCTCCATACAGCTTATATTGTTTAGATTAAGCAGTAACAAGCTGTGTAAGCCACTAGAAGATCTCTTAGTATTCAAATTATAATTTATTTTCTAAATATATTCTTTCCAAAAATTGTGTGTTTGCGTGTCATCACTCATCATTCAATTTGATGTTACTACTGAAATTAAGATTGTTCATTTTGTTTTAGTAATATAATGTGCTGTCCATCATAGAACCGAGATGATGTACCATACAGTCTTACTTCAGATAAAACAAACTGCCAAGCGATACATTATGTGTCAAATATCAATGCTGAAGTAAATAAATTAATAGAGACCAGCAACAAACTCACTAGTTATTTATCTAGAGACATAACATCATCCTATCCTCTGCCACCTCCCCATTGTCAAATCTAATATTAGATCACATTGGTGGTGATCCAACAGACAGGTTGTATCTACCATCTCGTATCGAATGTGTGGTGCAATTTTTATTAGTGTCCTTTTAAAAATAACAAATATTTTATATTTAAAGAAATCTATAAAATATTGCACTACAGTTTTTATAAACAAAAGATTTCTGGACTTCTTGTAGTTTGATATTCATTGTCCTTTCACAGTATGGGAGTGATGTCTTCAAAAGTGTGAAAGTCAGTTCACTCTGTTTGTACTCGAGATCCAGTAGGCAGTAGAGTTTGCTGATTCCCTGATTACTGATTCCCAAAAAGCGTTCATTATGGTTTCACACTATCGCCTAATAAATAAAATACATGCACATTTCAGAACAGGTATGCGATTGTATTATGGACTCTCTATCATAGAATAGACAGTACGTCTTTCTCAATGGGGAGACATCTTATGAAAGATGTGGTAGATAACTTCAGACAATGCATTTGTATACACTCATGAGTAAATTGTAAGAAGACATCGTGATAACAACGCCTGGTATATAAAATGGTAGCTAATCTTCAAAATAAATAAATGTGATGAACGCTTAATGCAGGTAAATTTGTGAAAAGATTCCATGTTCTTAAATTACCCCATTGGCGATAAAACAGCGAAATCAGTTACATCAGTCAAACACAGGAGAATACTCTTCCAGTATGATTTAAGTGAAACATGTATATCTGCTTTACAGGAAAAATTATTGGCACATAGCCAATAACTAGAAGAATCCTAAGAATGAGTCAAGCATATAGGAAGTCACTTACAAAATTTTCGTCTAACAGATTCTCGAGTGTTTTGAATTAATAGAGAGCCATTACAAAGTAGTATTATGAAAAAAAAATTGAAAAGATTCAGAGATGACTTGTGCAAATTGTCATGGACTTGAAAGTGAAACCAAGTGTAAAAAACAAATGCACAAGAATCTGCTGTGGGAAATATTACAAAAACGCCTCATGCATCACAGTCTCTTTTAATATTAAAGTTATCAAAATGGAGGTTCCAAAATGAATATGGATTCATAAACACACCCAACGGCATCCCACACAACGACCAAGAAAATAAAATTGCAGAAAATTGGGCTTATCTGGAGGAAAAACGTCACCTACGAATAGAATAATAGAAGGTGGGAGGGTGGGTGATTATAATGTCACCCTATGCCCACACCATCACACGCTGAACGATTGCTTGTGGGATATAGATGAAAATGTAGCATAATTTCTACCCCAGTCACTCTTAATAGTTGATAATAATATGGTTGACGGTTAATGGTCCACAGCTATTCTTTGTTCCCTGAGAACGTCCCGAAGTCCATGGTATCCGTGCATGCCGACCTTGGCGCCAGCAACCTTGCAGGCATATCGCAGGCTTTGTTGCAGGGGGTGGCCGCCAGACAGCGCGGACAGCAGTGCGGCGCAGAAGGTGTCTCCAGCGCCCAGCGTGTCCAACACGCGCTCTGGAGGGCAGGCGGGAACCAAGAAGACGCCTTCAGGACCTTTTGCAGCCGCGCCCTCTTCTCCCCAAGGCACCACCAGGGTCGCCCTGTAAAACAGCAGCATGCAATCTTAACGCGGTAACGCCTCCAATCAATGTATTGGCGTTATTGACTTAGTATTCGCACAATCCTTTGATACACTGGGTCTGATCATTGATGCGAGCTAGCTGAAATAATACAAAGTGCAGATAATCAACTGGGACTGACGGCTTCCCTATCCTGCTGATGCAACCGCGCTATGTTGGCGACACTAGGTTTTGTAAGTCATTTACTTCTGCAAACAGTAGGAGAAATGATATGTGGAGTCAAAACACAGCTGACCGTCATGAAGACAACACTGAACGCTGAAAACAATACCAGTGTACACTGCACTGCATGCTGTGCAAAGGTTGGTAGTGACCCAAAAGAAATAAATATCATTTTAGTCATACACCATTTTCTTACATTTCCTTATTCTACTACTCCCATCAGTCACCACCCTAGGAGTATTCTTTCAGTGCATGCACATAACCTGTAGCACACAACAGCTGAATTCATTTCTCTTTATATCTTTCCGTGACCAAACAATAGGGCATGAATAACTTACAGGCAGCCTAAACGACATCGTAACTCAAACACCGTAAATGTGAACAAAAACTAACAATTTATTTGTTAGAGGAGTACTGTTTTAGCAAAGTCACCTCAGCCACAACATATATTTCTTCTTATCTTTACAAACAGTGTTGGCGTCACATATCATCTTGCAGGTGTGTCGGCCATGAACACAGCCACAGCCCAAATCATAACTAGGGAGTAGCCACCACCAGCAATTGTGGACATCGTCATGCCCTGCTCAGCAGCAAGTCAGTGGCCAAGGACAATGACCAACCATCAGGAGGATTCTGCAGGTTGACCCACTACTGTATGGCAACAGGTAGACATTGATCACTGGGTCCCCTGTTCGAGACATTTTCACATGACAGAAACACATAACACACCTGCCACTGCCCTCTCTGGGACGTGAACCACTGACCACTGACTGACTGCCTGGGCTTCTGGCAGGAAGACTTCTGTCACTGCCACATGGCTCGAGACATGCAGTAAGAGCCACTCAGCTTGTCACTGGCACTCTCCAGCCTGTTAGTCCATGTTCAGTGCCTAGCATTCTCCCACTGGGTGAGAGTGCCTATCTCTGGCTAATGGCCAATGTGCCACTGCACCGTCATCCTCACCTAGCAGCATCTTTCAATCGCAATGCAGAGGTTGCAAGTTGTACACTACTGTCCATGAGTAATGCCTGCATTAGTGTGTCCGATGCCAGCACCCTTCGGTTTGAGAGTCATCGCCCACCACTGTACACTTATGTAGGATTGTTAACGAAGGGTTTTAGCAACAAGTTAGCTGCTTACATCGTCTGTACCTCCACCCACCTCCAGCAGTGAGCCACTCGCCCAACCCACCCATTGATCCAGTTACATATTGGTGTCAAAATAACTGTTGGAGGTTGAAATGGTCGACCACTGGAGGGCAGAAATTAAAAGGATGCACCAGCAGTGGCAGTGAGCGCAAGAATACAAATAACTCCAACTTTAAGGTACTGGCCTGACTGGTTATGTTTTTTTCCTCTCCTTTCTTTTCCGTTTGGGTGTATTGTGTGATTTTGGTGGTAGCAGTAAGCAATATTGTCTGTCGGTATAAGAGAGACAATACAAGATGCGATTCAATATATATGCTTGATTTATAGCTAAGGTTTCAAGCTGGTATTGTAGCTTTCCATAGGTTTAAATGATGAAAGAAGGGAGCAATTAATTCCTAGCATGTCTCTACCCATCCTTGATGTTAATGCTGCCTCATTGGTATCTCCATTCTCTAAAAATATGGGGAGGATTTTTTATATACTTTGAATATGGTGATGAAGGTAGGAAACTGGAAAAGAAAGCAGTTGTTAAGTGTGGTTCCATTAATATTAGTAGAGAATGCTATCACATATGTGCTGTGCAACGAGAAATTGTGGGATGCTCACACATTTGTGAACTTATAGGAAGGGTTAGTGGATTGTTACAAAAGACAGAACACATGTAGGTATTATGGACACCAATTCAATGGTGTAGTTAACAAACAAGAAGTAGTAGTAGAATGTTCTGTAGACAGTATCAGTAAAATCAATATTCATATGTATGAATTGATGGATGATGTGCCAATGAGGCCAGTTTGCAGGAAGCAGAATAACGGAAGCTCGATGTGTTTCTGTTGTGTCTACTAGCTGAAATGTGGCGAAAGGTGTGGATGGAATTTCCGGAAACTTTGTACGAGGCAGTAGCAACTGTAGAAGCTTTGGTTGACATTGAGTTAGTGACTAGGGCGGGAGAGAAGCGAGTAGTTTCTAATGTAGAGATTAGAATGCTGTATATGTAGAGCTCTGGGCCACATTCAGTAGTTCTCTAGGAATCCACAGTGTCAAAGATCCAAGTAGGTGGGACACTCCAATCGAAAGCATTCATCTGCACTTGCAAGGTGGACTCTGCGTGACACTCCCATCCCTACTTTAAACAGGACTGGGGGCGCTGTGACCACTGAACAACGCTGCCAGTAACTTTAGCCACAGGACACCCTTCGCAAAACTAGTGGTATAAATTTGCCTAAACGGTTATGTAAAAGAAAGGTTGTGTAATTTTCTGTTGGGTAGAGGATAACAGGTATCTGTGATGAGTAAGAGTATATATTGTGCCATGAATTTCAACCCATCATACTGTAGACTAAGTGGTGTGTGTGGTAACAATGTTCACTAGCAGTGTTCAGCATTGTCCGATTTATAAGTGGGAAGGAGCGACATAGAGTTTGTGTGGAAGTTATCCCTAGCATGGGCGTAAGTTACAACTTAATTCTAAGACTAGATTTCCTGATTCAACATCACAGAAAAATCGATCTCTAACAGCATACAGGAAATCTGTATGGGATATTATACCATCTTGGTTTTACTACAGAAAGAATCAAACTGTCGCAAAGAATACCCATAAGCCGTCTAAGCTGTGTACATAGTCTCTTACAGATGAGATACGATACTAAAAGAAAGAGGAAAATTACCCCAGATGAATGTAGGAGTTGCTCTGCCAATTAACGCTTCATGTGTGGTAGAGCCCTTGCCGAGAAATGAGGAATTGGAAAAAGTGCGTTGTGTCATATTATATAGTTTATCTCTTGAGCAGAAAATTCATGGAAGCCGTGTGTTGCTCATCAGTGTAGACAATTTTGGTTCAGAAGAGCTGACACATCTCGAAGTGCTATCTCAGAAATGTTAGAATAAGATGGGTTGAATAGGGATTTCAGACTGGAATACTTGAAAGCAGGAGAGTCTGTGAATTTAATCATATTAAAGGGAAAGGTGTTCTATCTGAAAGGACATGATACATTATACATTTAGAGGTTACTAGAGGAATATGTTTATTTACCCTGCCTGGAGCACTGCCAGCTAAGAAAATAGTGGGGCACAGAATTCCAACTGGTAATGAGTTTCCTGTATACACAAAAACCATATCAAATCCCAACTATCTAAAACAAGTGATGGTGGAGCTTTTTATCAACAGCTCCTGGACACAGGAAAGCAACAGACCTTGAACTGCAACTGTAATCATTTTTCTAAAAACGTCCTCCGGTGGTAAGAAAGCTTATGGATTCTGTTGGACCTAAAGATTTTTACACAGACAGAAGGTTATAGATGTGTACCCAGCGCTCAACATTATAGGGTTCTAGAACAATCTGGGGGGAATGCCGTTGTTTTGCCATCATGGAATTATGAAGTGGGTACCAACAATTAGAGGTAGCATAACAGGATCGATCTGAAACAGCGTTTCCGTCTCTATTTGATAACTACCAGTATCGACAGATGCTATTTGGTTTGAAAAATGCAGTGGCAACTTTCTAATGGCTATTAGTCAGGGTGCTACAGGGTCTGAAACCAAAATGATAGTTGGTCTACTTATAAAATATCATTTTATCCCCCAAGGACATCTTGAAGCAAGTGGTGCATCTATGAGAGGTCTTTGATCGGTCACCTGCACCATGGCTGACCCTTAATTAGAAAAGCTGTTGTATCGCATTACGGAAGGCCCAGTATTAAGCGACATTATCAGCTAGGATGACCTATGGTCTGACCTATGACTTATATAATCTGTGAAGGATTTCCCACTACATAGTACATAAAGAAACTACAGTAATTTCTGAGGACTGTTAATTTTTATAGAGTATTTATTCCAACACTTGTAGATGTAGCAAGATCCATACACATTTATTGAGGAAGGGAGTAAAATGTCACTGCACTCTGGACTGCGAAGAGCATTTGAATGATTAAAAGATTTATTGAGCACTGGTTCCCTCCTCACTTTTCTGAGTACCAAAAACGGTTTATATTATCATGTGATTCGAGCAACCATGCTCTAGGCTGTGTTTTGAATCAAGAGGGAAATGGAAAAGAACACACAATAGCTTATCCTTGTAGACAGTAAGATGCAGAAGAACTATTCGGCTACCAAAAAGGAAATGCTTTTGCTAATTTTTGGCATCACCTATTTTCGTTGTTATCCATATGGCTGGCATTTTATAGTCATAATAGATCACACACCACTGAATGGCTTCTGGGACAAAAAGATCCAACTAGTCATTTGACCCACTGGGCTTTATGGCTGAACGAATTTCAAGGCTATACATTATGCAGTGAAATTTCATGGTAACGCCGATGGACCTAGTCATGGTGTGTATGTTGTTGAATGTATTGGGATAAGCACAGAAGTATCGTGCAAAGCCCATGTTGCAGGCCCAGATTGTGACAGCTCATAACATGAGTGCAATTCAGCTCTGATGACAGAGTGCTTTACAATCAAAGCAGATGTCGCTGCCGCATGTTTTGGACAGGAAGTTTGCAGAACGAAGTATTGAGGCTGGCTGACGATTCCATTTTGGCAGGATATAGTGAACAGTAGGCTACTCAGTGGTGTGCTGCAGAAAATTATTGCTGGCAGAAGAGGAAGCAAGATGTAGAAAGCTACACAATGAACTGCGTTCCTTGCACTCAAAAAACCGAGCTGCGTCTTCAGTGAATCTCATGACAGAGTTGCCTGAAGCATATAAACCATTCCAGATAATCGATATGGACATTCTTAGTCCCTTTGCACAAACACCAGCAGCGAATCGATATTTGTTAATAATAACTGATCATTTCGCACTTTCGTAGTCAAGACAGCCATGCCAAATCAACTTACAGAAACGCAGGCTATTGTTAACCAATGGATATTTAAATTCAGGACGCCAGAGACAGTACCAACTGACCAAGGCACTAAGTTTAGGTCCAACTTATTGAAGTTACAAATTAGTGCACTACACCCTCAAACAAATGGCAGGACTGAAAGGGTACATAGAACGATAGTAAAAATGCCAAGTTATTATGTAAATAGTAATCATAACGACTGGGACATTCAGCTACTAAATGTAGTAGTAGCGTATAACATGAAGATCCATGAAAATATGGACTTATCACCATATGAGTTTGTTTTTGGCCAAAAGATGACCTCCCCTTTCGAATTATGGAAACCTACCCTAGGATATATCCTACATCACAGTTTTTCTAAAGGGTTAAAAAGTATCTGGTACCAGATTAAAAGGATGAATACAAAGGCTCTGTAACGACTGGAGGGCACCCACAATAGACAGGTAAAATTGTCTAAGTATCATGTCAGATAGTGGGTTATGTTATCTAACACTTACATGCCGAAAAGAAAAACTAAGGAGTTATTTTGCATTAACAAGGATCTCATCAAGTGGTTGAGACTTCACCTCTGCTTAATGTCAAACAACCTTCTACCCAAAGTACAGGGATGCATGCAGGAATAATTTGTCCGTTTCAGGGTGAACGGTAAGCACTGCCTCGTTTGCTGGAAGTTCTTTATGAAGTGGGAATGGAAGTGGTTGGAGAAAAGTAAAAAATTACGCAAGTGAAGCAGGGTGTATTTACAGTTATTCCATTCTATCCATATGCCATGAGGTTGAGATGTGGCCCTATAAGCTATTTTTTATGTTTTCTAATTAGTTATATTAGTTATGTTTGTAAGTATATATTATGGTTAGTCCTATGTTTGTGATGTTTTTATGAAAGAAGCTCGCAAGGGAATGTAAAGGAATAATTTTGTTTAGGTAGTATGTTATCGTACTGTTTGATGAAATTTTAATTTGTGTATGTATGTATGTATGTGTGTATGTGTGTGTGTGTGTGTGTGTGTGTGTGTGTGTGTGTGTGTGTGCGTGTGTGTGTGTGTGTGTGTGTGTGTGTGTTAAATGTGATAGTTTTTGTATTTGATATTAAAGTTGAATGTTCCCTATAATGGACGTTTGCTAGGTCAGTTTCGTCGTTTGAGATGGTGTGTGATTTGAGGAAGTAATACTCTCTGCCTGGGAGTTACTGCACTGCCAAACTTGGCAAGTCACCCTTTTCCCCACAAAACAGTTACACACAGTCCCTGAGTCATGTGTGTATCCTTTGTTTTGCTATGAGAAGCCCATGACCAAGTGCCTCAGAGAAGTCATTACTTGTGATACTGAATTCTTCTGAAAGATAAGCTCACACTGGCTATTCTTAGAACCGAAACCGATAGTTGTGATTGCACCAGCTATGAACAAGGTTATTTCGGCGGCACACAGTGAAGAGAATTGAAGGGGAAAGGGTTGTTGATGAATGGTACACAATGCTAGATCTCAGGACTTATTTCCTAGTTACCCGCAATCATCACTGGAACCATAAACATGAACATCAACTACTCATTGATCTACCTGCCGCGTCTACCCTTTGAAATACTGCCCAGGAAAACTTAACATAAATGACATCCTAGATCTGACTCTTAACCAGTTTTGACTCCATCAGGAACCGTTGTGCACATCGACTATAGATTGTAAGGAAGGAGAGGCACACAGGAGTCAGTCGCAATCCCATTAGTTTTTATTACGCTTGAAAATCTAGATTACAGCTATAAATAGTGTACAGCAGAGTGTCCTTCTGCCTATACACCTGTAAGAACATATGGTGACATGAACTGCCGATAGTCTGTTCAACTGTAACGGAAATGCACTGAAGATGGCTATTTATACCCGAAATCTATATTTGCAAGCATAATAAAATCTAGCATTGCAACTGACTGCTGTGTGACACTCCTTCCTCATATCAGACCCTTATTGCTTCCCTGTATCAGATGACAGCCGCACAAAGTGGTCGTGCGGTGATGGAGAACTTCCTCAGCCACATGAAAAAAATATCGGACCAAGCACTGCCATTGACTCACCACTACTGGAGACTTCTCATAAGATGCATTATGTACAACCACCTCAGACGAAAAATTTCCACCATTATCTTCCTTTAAGCTGCAAGTCCACAGTAGCTGCGGAAGCATCGGTGAATCAAACTCAGTGAGTGAAGTAAAGTAATGCAAAAGAGAAAAAAGAAGAAAATGACCTAGAAACTCCTTAGATAAGAATCACAAGAGTGACAAGTGTATATGGTGATAAGGAAAACGAAGGTGGACATGCAAAGGTGAAAATTGCACAAGAAGTGTTTACTCTGAATTTTCGAAGGAAAATGTAAAATACAGAAACAGTCACTATCTCTCTTGCAGCTAGACTCTTAAATATCAATCCAGTAGGCCAGACTGATCTAAGGAGGGAGGAAGTGTAATGACCTAGGACACAGCCAGAATCCAGAGTCGTAACTACCACGCAGCCACCGCCACTAACTGCTGGTACCAATCTGCCTATTCAGTAGCTCTTCAGCAAGGAGACGTTTCCTCACAGAACTTTTGCAAGTTCATGGTCTGGGATACTGACCAGCCTTCAGGAAGCTTCTATGACATGACCCACTATCGTATGACAACAGACAGGCATTGGTCACTGGCTCTTGTCACTTGCCCCCGTTTGAAACATTTCCACATGACACAGAAATACATCTTCTGCGCGTTCAGCAAGAGACAGTAGTATTAAAATCTCCAACTGATCATCATCTGTACAGCTGGGCCATATTACGATGCTAGCCACCCTCGTAATTTTCAGGACGCGAACCGAGGAATACTGGGCTCCTGGCAACCTTCCCCCCACTGCTGCCCCATGGTCCAAGACACACAGTAAGAACTAGCGAACTTCGCACTGTCGCTCTCCAGTTTGTGAGTCCATGTTTCATGCTCTGGGGAATCCCACCGGGCGATCCTGTCTATCCCTTGCGTCACTGCCCTGCCGTTGTCACTTAGCAGTAGCCATCCATCACAATGCAGAGACAGCAAGCCGTATGCTGCTTTCCCCGAGCAATGCGTATTTCGGGGAGTCGATGCCAGCATGCTGTGTACCGTGGATCATTGTAAGCTACCTGTTGTCTGCTTCGCGCAGACACAGTGCTCCACGTTTATTTACGATTGTTAATAAAGGGTTTTAGTAACAAGTTGGCTACCTACATCGTCTACACCTCCATCCACCTCCAGCAGGAAGTCACTCGCCAACACTTTCTTATGGTCTATAAGGGCTCAGGTATCATACATCAACTAAATAAATGGAACTCGTCGTCGACAACGAAACAGATGTAATACCATCTTGCAGCAAGTAGTGTGGTGTACCGACATTTATTCATTCACTGGTTTAGCGCCTCACTGCTTCGGCTATGCATATTGTATGGTCTACACAGATTCTTTTAATTTCTTCTAACCGAATTTTTATGTTGTTCACAAATTGTATCATCCCCTAAAATCTGCAAGCTAATTAAGGCCATACAACCATTTTCACAAAAAATTTCGTCCCCTATTTCACCCGTTTAGGAGCTGAATATCCAAAAACACTGAAATATGTATTCTTTTCCTAACCTAGAAGTCAAATAGAAACTTTCTTAAATTTGGCTTAAAAAATTCTTTCATTATGAAATATCTTCATAAAAATTTGCGTCGCTCGTATCACCCACCCTTGTGTTAAATTTCTAAAACCACTGAAGCAAGTTTTCTTTATAGTAGCTAAATCTTCCGTTGGTTCATGGTAGAACAACATTGTAATAAATGAAAAACGTTTTCATTTATTATAAGTATATTTTAATTTCTAACCGAAAAGCCAAATTTTTATTTTCCTACATGTATTTAAAAAATGCTGTAGTAGCTCTTTATTAATGATTTGTTTTCAAAAACAATATTCACCTACTATTTCACCTCTATAGGGACCAAATTTCCAAAAAAATGCTGAAACATGTATTTCTTTATTTCTGACCAAGTAGCTTCAATACTGCAGTAATAGCGTCACATTCCAAAAAAAAACCTTTTATGCCTTATTTCATCTCTTAGGTGTAGAAATCGAAAATCCTTTCTTAAACGACACCTACAGTATAAGATGAACAGCCTCGGCAAATTTCAAGTTTCTGTCCTTACTGAGTCAGTCATTCGGGACATTGTCTTTTATGTATAGAGAAGTTTAAGGCCCAGCAGTCACACAGCTGAGTGGTGCACCAATCTGAGAAGACGTAAAATTCATACATAGGGTGTAAAATACTTCGTCGCGAAAACTGACGCAAGTGAAAGTACACTAAAATATTCAAAAATGTTCCAATACACATGGGGCAGCAAACGAGCCATTTAGGAAATGATTGCAAAAGTATGATCATTGATTTCACTATGAAATATTCTCCTAATTAGTAGAAACACATTTGAAATGTAAACTTTTCTGTTAAGTCCCCATCTGACTTGGCTCAGATTTCAGCTAAGGCCTACCTTTAAAAGAAAAAACAATTTACTTCCTCATATTACATACTACAAATTACAGTACACTTGTAGTTGATAAAGGAGGTATTCTGCACTCTTTCTGCAGTAACTTACGAATTCTCTCAAACACCCCTGGAGCATCTCGTAAATGTTGACAAGACTACACAATTTGCTGCCCCAGTTCTTCAACCACATTAATGGAAGTGCTCTACGCTTCACTTTTGAGATGGTTCAAAGCAGGAAAATTCAAAGGATTAAAGTGAGGTTATCTTAGAGGCCACGTACAAGCTGTTTGTCCTATCCATATGTCGTCTTATACCAGCACCAAAAAGTGCCTATTTCTCATCATGCATTTACCACATTCCCCAGCGTTGTGCATTGATGAAATTAGAAGCTATTTAGATGATGACTTAACTGAAAAATTTTACATTTCAACTGATTAGGACAATATATTATACTGAATCATTGGTGGAATGGTTACTACATATTCGGAATTATCTCGTAAACTGCTTCATTCTGGGTCCATGTTTAGTGGAATTTTTTTGGTTCTGATATTCTATACTTTCACATGTTCAGTTTTCCATGTTAATTATGATACACATGGTATACACAATAACAAACAATTTTCACGAAAAGCTTTTAAGATCTCAGGAATTACCTTAAATGGAAATGACTACTTTTCTTCTCTCAATATTTTGCGTTAGTATAATAAGGCTTAGAAATTTATTTCTGTTGCCAAGGAATGGCTGCTTCCATGATCACTGGATTAAGATTTATTTTTCACGGTCTTATCATGAAGCAAACGAAAGACAAGGGTGGGGGCGGGGGAGGGGGCTGGTAGCGACAAATTAAATAGGGGCCAGTCAGATGCAAATGGGACGGACGGAAAGAAGTATATAAACTGTTTATTATCTCAAAAGAAATCGTCATAACTGTTAATACATTTATCCCGTTGTAAGACGAGAAGGTCAGTGCGATTATGGAAAAAGGTTCGCGATTGCCTATGGCACCATGGTTGTGTCCAGGTGTCCACCTCTTCGTCCAAAACAAATCTATGGCCACAAATGCCTTTCTTCAAGGCACCTGAAATACGGAAAAAGCATGGGCAGAGCCTGGTACTGTATGGAGGATGTGTAAGGGCTTCCCAGGGAAACTTCTGCAGTGTAGTCGGAACAGCCTTGGTGAGATGTAGGCCCACCCACGCTGGGAAGCCCTTACACATCCTCCATACAGTCCCAGGCTCTGCCCATGCAATTTCTGCATCTTTGGAGCCCTGAAGGAAGACATTCGTAGCCATCGACCTGCTTTGTCGAAAATGTGCACACCTGGATACAATCCATGGGCAAGCGCAAACATTTTTTCATAAAGGCACTGACTGTCTTGCCTCATAGTGGGATAAATGTGTTATGGCGATTACTTTCGAAATAATAAATATATTTCTTATTTTTTCCCATCTGCTGGTTGGAGTGGCCGAGCGGTTCTAGGCGCTACAGTCTGGAAACGCGAGACGCTACGGTCGCAGGTTCGAATCCTGCCTTGGGCATGGATGTGTATGATGTCCTTAGGTTAGTTAGGTTTAAGTAGTTCTAAGTTCTAGGGGACTAATTACCTCAGAATTTAAGTTCCATAGTGCTCAGAGCCATTTGAACCATTTTTCCCATCTGTTTCGTTTTCATTTGACTGCCCCTCTTATGTTGCTTGTGAGGAAAATTTTTATCAAATCGGCTTCGATGAAAAGGCAATACTGATCACCATGTATATGCTGTGTGGAAAGGTATCCCGGGAATTGTGTTCCAATGCAATGTGTGTCCTGTATGGTGTTTCACAGTGCAAGAGTGTATCTAACAGCTAAAACATACACGAACCAGTCAATTTAATTTTCTGCCTCTTTCAGTACACTGATCGTCATACAGCTTTATGCAATACTTTCAAATAGTAATAGCAGTTCACATTTCAAGAATCAAGCTGATAACTTTAAAAGGTACTAAAACACAGTGTATAAATTTACTTGAAATTTGAAATCGTCAATTTTACCTAAAGGATCTCTGCCTGATAGCACTATTGTGGCACAATACAAATATCGCACTTAAAAAAATTTAGCTAAACTGCATTTCAAATATTCAAAACACGGGTTTTAGCAACAAAAGTGATAAATTTGCTAGGGCAAACACTTCGGATTATTTTTCATTTCAAGTTATTAACGAACAACAGTTACTAAAATACAATTGCTTTCCTTTCCGAATGTGTATAGGTGTAAAATGAGTGTACATACAGAATAAATTTTAAACGTCTATTACATTCAGTTTTATACAGCTTTGCTTGAATGCACTAAATTGTTCATCGACGTAGACTGGGCGACGGATTTATGCAACTGAAGTAAGTGAGCAATAAGTAAGAAGGAAACTGTGCCACTGCATTAGGTACGCCAATCCATTAAGACAGAAACAGTTACCTGTTAATGTATGTTCGTTTGTGTGTGAAACGTCCCGTATAATAGCGACCAAGCTCAAGAGCAGCGTTTTTTTGTTGTACAAAGACTGGTCACAATGCATTCCTGTCCCAGTGGTGGTCCCATGTCAGTAGGTGAGTAAAGAGAATACCACCCCAATTTTAATATCAAATTATAATAAAATTTATTAATTGACCAATTAATTACCCCCTCCTTGCACACCAGATTACATCCTAGGCTGTCCCCAGCTGGCACGTGGGTATCCACCCCCTCCTCTACCGCCGCCCGGTGTGGCTGATTGGTTCTAGGCGCTACAGTTTGGAACCGCGCGACCGCTACGGTCGCAGGTTCGAATCCTGCCTCGGGCATGGATGTGTGTGATGTCCGTAGGTTAGTTATGTTTAAGTAGTTCTAAGTTCTAGGGGACTGATGACCTCAGAATTTAAGTCCCATAGTGCTCAGAGCCATTTGAACCGACCCTACTCTACCCCTCCCCACCTGCTTTATTGGCGGGAATTTCGAATTTTGGGGCGCATTTCGAATTTTGGCGGGAAATTCAACAAACAGTGGTAATTTCAAAATGGCGCTAATTTCTTTGTTCTAAGGCTTTGCTGACGTCCCATCCCATCCCCAACTCGGAAAATGTTAGGAAATTGAAAATGGCGGTGCCCTTTCCGGGCCTCAGTCCCCCATCCTGCTGGGTGGAAAGCCCACGTACACCCCTCTACACTAGGTAATTAATGGTCAGTCACTGTCCAGATCGAGGAGAGGAAGTTTAGGATAATGTACTTTATTTATTTCGGGTGGAAAACTGAAGTAAAGATCAGTCCTAATTACGTAATTAATCATAAAGATCAGTTCTAATCACAGAGCTATGTCCATATGCTTATACAAGGAACGCCAAAAATCGCAATACACCTCAACAACTGACGATGTCATATAACTGGTGCTACCGAGCTGGGAAAAAAATTCGCAATAAAATTCGAAACTAGTAGCAGACATACTCAAAATAATCTCTACATAGGATGATTCCTTTACCTAGAAGTCGAAATAAATCTCTTTGCTCCACTTGTGGACTGGAGGGTAAAAAGCTGGAGTGGAAGGTACTATCTTTATTCTTGACCAGGAAGTGTGCTCAACTGACACGATGTTGGTGCTAAAGAGAGAAGATTTTAATTAGAGTATTACCTGTACCTATACAGCTGAGGATTGTGTCTGTAGCCTCCTTTATAAGGAATGGAAGTATGTGATAATGGACAAGCATAGGGGAATACTTTTCAGTAAATAATGGTGATATAGCGGGATGGACTGACGATGAATTTCACAACTCATAGAGACTATTTCTAGTGCTAGAGCTGTTTGTGTTTCTGATATGGCTGGCCAATTCACAGCGCAGGAGACAACTCGCACCCCAACCACCATCCCTTTTCTCTAACCGTGTGTGTGTCTCGCTGTTTGACATCGGAGTTTGTTACAGATGCCTCCTGCTGCATCGCTCGACAATCATCCTGCAGTCCTGGTGCTCGAAAATAAAATAAACGGTACCATCTTTGTTTCTAGAGAACTTCATCCTACTCCATTATCCCCCAAAACGTCACCTTGTCGCTACAGATGCCTTCCGCTGCATTGCTGGGCAAACGCCCTGCAGCCCTGGTGCTTGAAATTCAAATAAACAGTGCCTCTTTATTTCTCGGCAACTTCACCCTATTCCATTGGCCCTGAGACAACACCTTGGTATAACTCCTGTATAACTTGTACACTGACACATAAAAGAACAGATAGGGCATCAAACCATCACTGAAGTTTTTGGAAGGCCAGCATGTGCTACCACAACTGATGAAAAACACTTCAGTGATCTAATTAGACACCGAAATTGTCATGTAGAAACCAGCACTCATAAACAACACGTCATAATGCAACAGTTGTACTGGTAATTGAGAAAAATCATTGTAATAACACGACTTCCACAAAACCAACTTGAAAAGATCACACCAGTAGAGAGGGGTGGCAGCTGCAAGTTTTTTCTCCTCGATGTGCGGTCACAAATTAACTAGCTTAGAGCTAGTGTTACTTTTAATCCTACCACCCTTCATCCCTCCATCTCCTCACCGTACGTAGAGATACAGGCCTGTTCTATCCTGTCGCTGACGGCCCACAAAGAGATCCATCTGGTGGTAGCGATATACGGTCTCCGGACTGCAGAATTAAGTAACAGATGGATAAAAGACTCAAGAACAGGACGCTTACTGCAAGCTGTTAAGCTCAATTCTCGGAAAGACTGGATCTTCTTGAACAACAACGAAATTCCCGGAGAACTCTCCAGAATGCTTCTTCCAACATCCACTGCCACCCACGTCCCCCATCCACCACCTACCACCGACTGCCATAGCTGAGACCACAGTCTCATTCGTCTACATCCGTAGCCAGAGGGATCGTCTCTGATGGAGCAATGGCTGAGGGCGGTCAGCAGGCCACAGAACAAAGCGAGATAACTGGCGGCTACCCAGAACAATGATGATCGTGTGTTGGTTGTCTGAAAGTGCAGCTGCAGCACTTCCCCTGCCGCGACTGATTGCTTCCGCAGGCGAGAAACATTTCAGTGTAACAGATGTATTTAACATCAACGCATCTCATATAAGTGAGCAGCTATTAAAAAAAAACTCAATCATGATGACAATAAAAAACAGTCGTGTTTTCACGAAAATAGGCACAGTTCATTTTCTATTAGTTTTATGAGCGCAGTCGGTATAGTTTGAGAGCATTCCTCATATTAAAATTATAAATTGTCATGCACAAGGGCGTTACATTGTTTTCAGTCGCCTGAATTATCAATACAGAATGACATCTATACAGTCTTCGTTTACGTTGGACTGGAGGATACAATTCATAATGTTCTCTCTCTCTCTCTCTCTCTCTCTCCCGCCTCCTGTAATTCTGTGAGATACAATGACATTTAAAAAATCTACAGCTAATTACAGATGACTAAACTACAGATATCGGAGCTCTTTAGCAATACCTCTGACAGATGTATTAACTTAGCTCACTTCTCCTATACATGTTCACCCCGTGTAAAATCGAAAAAAACTTCCGCTATTTTGCTGCGAAAATTAATAATCACCGCACAATGTTCTCGTTATTTCGAAACTTTCATTTGAGTAAAGAGAAAGTCAGAATTTAAACTCCTAAGAAAAAAAAGCATACTGTCTAACGAAACATCTATGTTAACTGATTTCTTTCAGGTTGATGGGCAAAATTACATGGTTTGGGAGCATCTCTAGCGTTCAAATCAGTGTCTGTAAATAAACTGTCAGCCGCGTGGATATTACAAACATTTCAGAGACGTGAAATAACATTGCAGAATACAGTCTTTCACGCTATCTGTTCACATGTCAGAGAAAACAAAGTCATTTTACATTTGGCAACAACAAGCTATAATTCAAGAGGATGTTGTTGTTTTGTACACTATGTCAGCTCCCGTTTTACCATTGCAATGGTATATCACGCTGGCACAAACCGTGAAAGCGTGCCTTGTAACAGAAGCTCCCAATGTCACCTAACAAAGAAGAAAACCACACCCAACAGACCATCATTCTCAATAGCAGCAGATTCTTGTATTGTAGTTTCGTAAGCAATTTGGCCATCACAGAACAGCCTGTTACACGCAATCTACTCACACGTCGGGAAAAACACTATCATTTGTAGGTTCCACAACAAACTATAATTCAAGTGGTGGATACTTTATAATCAGGGGTTATGGAGTGAGAAATAACACAGGACTTGTGATAAACATATTTTTTAAAAAAATGGTTCAAATGGCTCTGAGCACTATGGGATTCAACTTCTGAGGTCATCAGTCCCCTAGAACTTAGAACTACTTAAACCTAACTAACCTAAGGAAATCACACACATCTATGCCCGAGGCAGGATTCGAACCTGCGACCGTAGCGGTCACGCGGTTCCAGACTGTAGTGCCTAGAACCGCTCGGCCACTCTGGCCGGCCATATTTTTAAACACACAATCGTTACGATAATACTGAAAACAATCATGATGTCACGACAATAGACACGGCCGATTTGTATTAATATTAAGAGCAAAATCGGTGTAGTTGAGAGAATTCTGCTTGTTCAGATTATAGATTGTCATGCTCGATGGCATTACATTCATTTCAGACGCGTGAAATACCAATACAGATCAGCATCCATAGAGCCATTTGTTACGTTCAGGAGCACTCCTCTTCGAAATTTTGTAACATCCAGAATAGAAGAAAAAAACAGTGAACTATCTGCATCAAACTTTAACCTGCCATATCTCTCCTAGTAATAGAATCTCCTACCGTCACCGAGTAACGTTTTACCACGTCTCTGTTGCGATATATGGAAAAACAAATACCGTCAGCATGCTGACATCAACTATAATTGCTCCATAACTCGCTTTCATGGAGCTACGTTTGTCTGTAAAGCTATGTCACCTCTGCAGGAAAGAAGAGCATATCCAACAGGCTATCACTCGCAATATATGATTCTTGTGTTATAGCGACAGGTAATTGATATCCAAGTGTTCCGTCTCGAAGACGCCAAGAGCACTTCATCTTCATATTAGATATCTACATGATCACTGTTCCGGTGATGACGATTCCCGGAAGGAGCTGTTCACAACGTGCATGGGATAGTATAAATAAAAATGGATACTGTTATCTTATTGCTAAAAATAAAAAAAATGTGATGGTCTTTACTGCATGTGGAAGTAGGACGAGTCTGCAGCATTGAGGAACGTCTCCAAACAGCTGTTTAGAGGTGATGACGTCTACGTTAAATTCCAAATTCCACAGCGACAAGTAGCACATACCCAGTGTTCTGCCAAGGTTCTATCTCATACACGTGGTGTCAGCCAGTCATTATGTGGTAATCAATAGCATAAAGACACCGCCGATATGGGATGATGGATTGTAATAAGAACAGCAGTTGATAGCACCATCAGTTTTAGCAATTTTACCAGTTTTCCCATAATTTCAACGCCAGTCAATGACACAGCAGAAAGCTTCCCAATTTCTGCATCATCGCTAAACCACCATCCACTACTTTGCGAGTACCATATACTAGACTGGCAATGCAGATAGATGACTGTGCATTTGGTCGTACACAGCAAAGTCTACCGGACAGCATCCAATAGCCGCGCGGGATTAGCCAAGCGGTCTGAAGCGCTTCAGTCATGGACTGTGCGGCTGGTCCCGGCGGAGGTTCGAGTCCTCCCTGGGGCATGGATGTGTATGTTTGTCCTTAGGATAATTTAGGTTGAGTAGTCTGTAAGCTTAGGGACTGATGACCTTAGCAGTTATGTCCCTTAAGCTTTCACACACATTTTTGAACAGCATCCAATATGATGCAGTTCGATTATGTACATACATCTACCACATTGATCATAGTGCGGGATTTACGATTACGATTGGCCATCTTTCCTTTTGTGGATGGGAGTCACAGAGAATTCTTGCATTAATAGGATAAAGTCTGAGAATGCAAGATCTCCCTACATCGCCCTTGACCAACCCTCCCCGCAACACTGCCGCCGATTTAATTTGTATCTAACCAGGAGTAGGAGGGTACTACAACCGCTACATTCCATGTGTCATGAAGGGCCGGCCTTTGTGACAGAGCGGTTCTAGGCGCTTCAGTCTGGAACCGCGCTGCTGCTACGGCCGCAGGTTCGAATCCTGCCTCGGGCATGGATGTTGTAATGTCCTTAGTTTAGTTAGGTTTAAGCAGTTTTACGTATAGGGGACTGATGACCTCAAGATGTTAAGTCCCATAGTGCTTAGAGCCATTTGAAACATTTTGTCTCATCATAAAACAGAGTGAGCTGAGTCTTCAACTGCCGTTCAGCGAAGGTTGTTCAGCACCGATATGACTCACGGCGTCTATCCAAGTGCACAAGATCTCTCCAGCTGCATGCATGACGAGCAGGTTAGCACACCTTATAGGTGTATAGTAGACATGACAGTACTGTTGTGATATAACAGATGGTTAAGAATAAACATGTAGTTTATGCATAATGGAGCTCCAGATGGATGGAGTTTGAAACATATTACTTAAATCAACTGTGCTATCAGTTCTGGAGTATTATTACTGTCTCTGGAGTCAGCACCAAGGTGGTACTGGCAAGAGAGAAATGATTGTAGATACATCTAATGACCATAGATACAAACACTCCTAAAGCTACATGGTTCTGCACCTAAAATTTTTATATTTTTAAAGCCAAATGGTTTCCAAACTATTGTTGTTGTTGTTGTGGTCTTCAGTCCTGAGACTGGTTTGATGCCGCTCTCCATGCTACTCTATCCTGCGCAAGCTTCATATCCCAATACCTACTGCAGCCTACATCCTTCTGAATCTGAGCTCTTGATATTCATACAAGTGGTTCAATTTTTTCCAAAGGTCTCTTTAATTTTCCTGTAGGCAGTATCAAACTTACCCCTCGTGCGATAAGCCTCTACATCCTTACATTTGTCCTCTAGCCATCCCTGCTTAGCCATTTTGCACTTCCTGTCGATCTCATTTTTGAGATGTTTGTATTCCTTTTTGCCTGCTTCATTTACTGCATTTTTATATTTTCTCCTTTCATCAATTAAATTCAATATTTCTTCTGTTACCCAAGGATTTCTAGCAACCCTCGTCTTTTTACCTACTTTATCCTCTGCTGCCTTCACTACTTCATCCCTCAGAGCTACCCATTCTTCTTCAACTGTGTTTCTTTCCCCCCTTGCTGCCAATTGTCCCCTTATGCTCTTCCTGAAACTCTGTACAGCCTCTGGTTCTTTCAGTTTATCCAGGTCCCATCTCCTTAAATTCCCACCTTTTTGCAGTTTCTTCAGTTTTAATCTTCAGTTCATAACCAATAGATTGTGGTCGGAGTCCACATCTGCCCCTGAAGATGTCTTACAACTTAAAACCTGGTTCCTAAATCTCTGTCTTACCATTATATAATCTATCTGATACCTTTTAGTATTTCCAGGATTCTTCCATGTATACAACCTTCTTTTATGATTCTTGAACCAAGTGTTAGCTATGATTAAGTTACGCTTTGCGCAAACTTCTACCAGACGGCTTCCTCTTTCATTTCTTAGCCCCATTCCATATTCACCTACTATGTTTCCTTCCCTCCCTTTTCCTACTCTTGAATTCCAGTCACCCATGACTATTAAATTTTCATCTCCCTTCACTACCCGAATAATTTCTTTTATCTGATCATACATTTCATCAGTTTCTTCACCATATGCAGAGCTAGTTGGCATATAAACTTGTACTACTGTAGTAGGCGTGGGCTTCGTGTCTGTCTTGGCCACAATAATGCGTTCACTATGCTGTTTGTAGTAGCTTACCCGTACTACTATTTTTTTATTCATTATTAAAGCTATTCCTGCATTACCGCTATTTGATTTTGTATTTATAACCCTGTAGTCACCTGACAAGAAGTCTTGTTCCTCCTACCACCGAACTTCACTAATTCCCACTATATCTAACTTTAACCTATACATTTCCCTTTTTAAATTATCTAACCTACCTGCCCGGTTAAGGGATCTGACGTTCCACGCTCCGATCCGTACGCCAGTTTTCTTTCTCCTGATAACAACGTCCTTTTGAGTAGTCCCCGCCCAGAAATCCGAATGGGGGACTATTTTACCTCCGGAATATTTTACCCGAGAGGAGGCCATCATCATTTAATCATACAGTAAAGCTGCATGCCCTCGGGAAAAATTAGGGCTGTAGTTTCCCCTTGCTTTCAGCCGTTAGCAGTACCAGCACAGCAAGGCCGTTTTGGTTAGAGTTACAAGGCCAGATCAGTCAATCATCCTGACTGTTGGCTCTGCAACTACTGAAAAGGCTGCTGCCCCTCTTCAGGGACCACACGTTTGTCTGGCCCCTCAACAGATACCCCTCCTTTGTGGTTGCACATACGGTACCGCTATTTGTATTGTTGAGGCACGCAAGCTTCCCCACCAACGGCAAGGTCCATGGTTCATGGGGGGATCCAAAGTATTAGTCGTGCGAAATGCAATGCTCTTAATAGTCTAATGCAGGACATATAAGTCTAACGTCTGACATACAACCACCCCGTAATCACCACGGCGACAAACTTGAAGATGTTAAAACTACTTCCTTCTATTCTATTCTAATATCCTAGGAAGGCATCGTAGATGTATATCCGCCGCGTAACCTGCTTATAAACCAACTCAAAGGAGTCAGGAGACTACATTTCTGTCTCTTAGGAAATTGACGGATTTTATACGTCGTTTTAAGTCGGAAACGTACATACTCTCAATCACATTTCCCGTGTTAGTCGTGCTTATTAGTAGTACTAACGGTTTGTCAGATTCACCCATGCCTCACTAGGAAATAGATGGAGTGAAAACGTCATGAATAATTTCATTAGCGGAATGTAGCGTTACCATCCACGCCTTGCTACATGAAAATGCACACCAAAAAACAGCCATTTCTTACAAGGGAGTAAATACCACGATCAGTAGCCTAAGAAGATGTAACAGTCTTATTGATGTTTACAGTAACATCACCAAGGACCTGGCAGGTTTCCTCTTGCACACAGAAGTCATGGTCTGATGAGTTTTGCTCATGTGGGACAATATAGCAACTTCGTCCTGACACCGTGTCGCTGGAGCACACTCTCCTCACATTATTAAGGTAGATATATGTGGTATCAGACCACTCTCCTACAGAACACGCAAGGAAATGACTTAAGCCTGTTAAACACATTGATTCTTCTCCTTAATATCTGTGGAATAACATTGCCTGTGAGACCCAAACGTAATAAGACAATATCTATTTTGGCCTGCATGTGTGAGAATACTGTCCTGGATTGGGATGCATATATTTCGCCTGCTTTAATACAGATCTTCTGGGCCGGCCGCTGTGAGCAAGCGGTTCTAGGCGATTCAGTCTGTAACCGCGCCACCGCTACGGCTGCAGGTTTGAATCCTGCCTCGGGCATGGATGTGTGTGATGTCCTAAGGTTAGTTAGGTTTAAGTAATGCTAAGTTCTAGGGGACTGATGACCTCAGATGTTAAGTCCCATAGTGCTCACAGCGATTTTGAGAGCTTCTGGGTAATACTTATATCCCCTTTGTTGAAGTATGTGTTACGAAAACTCACTTAGTATACAGGAGAGGGAGATGATTAAAACTGAATGCAGACAGAGCATAATTTTTAAGTTTTTCTCGATCTTAAGTATCCAGGTCCCCCAACCCACCTCAGTTTCCTGCATTAGACAGTACTTTTTTTGTAATTTAATTTATTCTCGGTCAATTTACGTATTTTTTTCAGGTTTCGCGATTTTACTCATTTCGTCGTATTTGCCTTCATTTTACATATTTTCCATCAATATGTACCAATTTTCCCAGTTTTTGCTCGATTTTATGGCAAATTTCATATTTTTTCGATAATTTTCCATATGTATATGGTCATATTGCTGACATAACCATGCGTTAGGAGTGCTCTCGAATGCAATAAATTACAGAAACTTTACACACAGATCGGTAGAGGAGAGTTATGGAGCAAATAAGTCAGATTTCAGCATGCAGGTAATATTTGTTTTCGATGGTCGGTGGAATCGTATAGGGTCTCTACTAGGTGACATTAGGATGTTCTATTACGAGGCATGCTCTGACGATTTGTTTTTTAGTTTCGTAAATGCCAGCGTGAATACCATTGCAATTGTGAAACGGGACCTGACATAGTGTACAAAACAACAACATCCTCTTGAATCATAGCTTGTTGTCGCCAAACGTAAAATGAGTTTGTTTTCTCTGACATGTGAACAGATAGCGTGAATCATTGTATTCTGCAACGTTATTTCACGTGTCTGAAATGTTTGTAATACCCACGTGCATAACAGTTACAGTCACAGATATGAACGTTAGGAATACTCTGAAACCATGTAATTTTGTCCAACAACCTGAAAGAAATCAGTTAACATACATGTTTCGTTAGACTGTATTTTTTTTTTCTTCGGAGTTTAAATTCTTACTTTTCTTTTACTCCAATGAAACTTTCGAAAAATCTAGTACATTCTGATCGGTAGTTTTTGCAGCAAAATAGCGGAAATTTTTTCGATTTTACATATGGTTGAGATGTATAGGAGAAGTAAGCTAAGTTAATTCATCTGTCAGATGCACTGCTACATAGCTCCGACCTCTGCGGTTTGGTGATCTGTAATCGGCGGTAGAGCTGCAGATTTTTTTTCACGCCGTTGATTGTCACTAAACAACAGGAGGCGCAAGAGAGACTGCAGATGAACATAAAAGAATTACTATATTGATGTCATTCTATATTGATCATTCAATCGTGTGAAAAGAATATAACACCCTTATGCATGACAATTTATAATTTGAATATGAGGAATGCTCTAAACTATACCGATTTAGGTCATAAAATTAAAAGAAAATGGACTGCAGTTATTTTCGTGGAAACAAGACTGTATTTATTGTCATCACGATTGTGTTTTTTTAATAGACGCTCCGTTATATGCGGTGCGTTGCGTCTAGGAATCCTGCCTACACGGTTCGCTAGTCAAATAACTCGTATTAATGAATTTTGTTACAATCAATCAAGTACAATACTTGTTGTTGTTGTTGTTGTGGTCTTCAGTCCTGAGACTGGTTTTGTTGTGGTTGGCAGGAGAGCCAACACAGGGTTACTAAAGGAGGCCGAAATGCACGCGTTTTTGCTCACGCAGGCTGGCGTGAGGTCTGGAACATGACAAGGGAATTAGAATTGAGAAAAACGGACGTAGCTGGTGGAATACTTAACTTTAATCCATTAATGGAGAACGTCGCTTTTTATGGTAGGTGATTCACAATATCAGTAGTACGGATACTGGCGCCTTGCTAGGACGTAGCAAATAATGTAGCTGAAGGCTATGCTAACTATCGTCTCGGCAAATGAGAGCATAGAAGTAAGTGAACCATCGCTAGCAACTGGGACGAGTGCTAGGAAGTCTCTCTAGACCTGCCGTGTGGCGGCGCTCAGTCTGCAATCACTAATAGTGGCGACACGCGGGTCCGACTTATACTACCGGACCGCGACCGATTTAAAGGCTACCACCTAGCAAGTGTGGTGTCTGGCGGTGACACCACAGGTTTGATGCAGTTCTCCATGCTACTCTATCCTGCGCAAGCTTCTTCATCTCCCAGTACGTACTGCAGCCTATATCCTTTTGAATCTGCTTAGTGTATTTATCTCTTGGTCTCCCTCTACGATTTTTACCGTCCACGCTGCCCTCCAGTACTAAATTGGTGATCCCTTGATGCCTCAGAACATGTCCTACCAACCGATCCCATCTTCAAGTTGTGCCACAAACTTCTCTTCTCCCCCATCTTATTCAGTACCTCCTCATTAGTTATGTGATCTACCCATCTAATCTTCAGCATTCTTCTGTTGCACCACATTTCGAAATCTTCTATTCTCTTCTTGTCTAAACTGTTTATCGTCCATGTTTCACTTCCATACATGGCTACACTCCATACAAATACTTTCAGAAACAACTTCCTAACACTGAAATCTATACTCAATGTTAACAAATTTCTCTTCTTCAGAAACGCTTTCCTTGTCATTGCCAGTCTACATTTTATATCCTCTCTACTTCGACCATAATCCTTTATTTTGCCCCCCAAGTAGCAAAACTCCTTTACTACTTTAAGTGTCTCATTTCCTAATCCAATTCCCTCAGCATTACCCAACTTAATTCGACTATATTCCATTATCCTCGTTTTGATTTTGTTGATGTTCATCTTATATCCACCTTTCAAGACACTGACCATTCCGTTCACCTGCTCTTCCAAGTCCTTTGGTGTCTCTGACTGAATTACAATGTCATCAGCGAACCTAAAAGTTTTTATTTCTTCTCCATTGATTTTAATACCTACTCCGAATTTATCTTTTATTTCTTTTACTGCTTTTTCAATGTACAGATTGAATAACATCGGGGAGAGGCTACAACCCTGTCCCACTCCCTTCCCAACCACTGCTTCCCTTTCATGTCCCTCGACTCTTATAACTGCTATCTGGTTTCTGTATAAATTGTAAATAGCCTTTCGCTCCCTGTATTCTACCCCTACCACCTTCAGAATTTGAAAGAGAGTATTCCAGTCAACATTGTCAAAGTCTCTCTCTAAGTCTACAAATGCTAGAATCGTAGGTTTGCCTTTTCTTTATCTAGCTTCTAAAATAAGTCATAGGGTCAGTATTGCCTCACGTGTTCCAATATCTACGGAATCCAAACTGATCTTCCCCGAGGTCGGCTTCTACCAGTTTTTCCAATCGTCTGTAAAGAATTCGCGTTAGTATTTTGCAGCTGTGACTTATTAAACTGATATAGTTCGGTGATTTTTCACATCTGTCAACACCTGCTTTCTTTGGGATTGGAATTATTATATTCTTCTTAACTTTGGCAATTACACACATGTGCCGCAAGCACAGGTCGACATACGAAATATTCAGTCTTTGCAGTGACTGCTGATCTCTGACAAAAGTCTGAACTGCTGTCGAAGTCGCCATCATTGTTGCTGCTATCGAAGTGGGCCACTACCAATCGGGCGCAGAGTTTATGTCCGCTACATATAGAGGCCGCAGCTGTCGTGTTGCCGTCTTGGAACGGAGGTAAGTCAGCGTGCGATTGGCTGACCTCTTCTCACAGCCTCCCCTCTCTGCTATTCCCGACTGGCGTGCCAGCCCTTGGCTTTACGCGGCAACAATAAATACAACTGTTGCACTGAAATGTTTCTCGCCTGCGGAAGCAATTAGTTGTGCAGGGGAAGTGCTGCTGCAGCTGCACTTTCAGACAACCAACACACGATGTCATGATGTGGCCTGCTTACCGCCCTCAGCCAGTGCTCCACCAGAGACTTTCCTCTGGCTACGGATGGCCGAAGACTGTGGTCTCAGCTATGGCAGCTGGCGGCAGGTGGTGGATGGTGGAGGCGGGTGGCAGTGGATGTTGGAAGAAGCATTCTGGAGTGTTCTCCGGAATTTCGTTGTTGTTCCAGAAGGTCCAGTCTTTCCGAGAAATAAGTTTAACAGCTTGCAGGAAGCGCCCTGTTCGTAAGTCTTTTGTCCATCTGTGACTGATTTCCGCACACGGGAGACAGTATACTCTGCCACCAGATGGATCTCTTTGTGCGCCATCAGCGACATGATAGAACAGGGCTGTATCTCTACCTACGGTGTGGAGGTGGAGGGATGTGAGGTGGTAGGATGGGAAGTAAGAATGTGACCACACGTCGAGGAGAACAAACTTGCAGCTGCCACCCCTCTCTACTAGTGTGATCTTTTCAAGTTGGTTTTGTGGAAGTCGTGTTATTGCAATGCTTTTTCTCAATTCCCAGTACATGTGTGGCATTATGATCTGTTGTTTATGAGTGCTGGTTTCTACATGACAATTTCGATGTCTAATTAGATCACTGAAGTGTTTTTCATCAGTTGTGGTAACCTTCAGTGATGGTTTGCTGCCCTCTCTGTTCTTTTATGTATCATTGTACAAGTTACATAGCAGCTATACCAATGTGATCTCTCAGGGGCAGTGGAATAGGGTGAAGTTGCCGAAAAATAAAGAGGCACTGCAGCACTGGAAATAGTCTCTATGAGTTGTGAAATTCATCATCATCCGCTGCATTACCATTATTTACTGAAAAGTATTCCCCTATGCTTGAACATTATCATATCCTTCCATTCCTCATATAGGAGGCTATAGATACAGACGTCAGCTGTATGCTTCCAGCTAATACATTTATTAAACTCCTCTCTGTCCGACACCAACATCGTGTCAGTTGAGCACATTTCCTGCCAAAAATATGGATAGTACCTTCCACTCCAGCCTTTTCCTGCCAGTCCGCAAGTCGAGCTGAGAGATGTATTTCGACTTGTAAGTAAAGGGATCATCCTATGCATAGTTTATTTTGAGTATGTCTGTTGCTAATTTCAAGTGGTATTATGAATTGTAAGACATCGTCAATTTTTGAGCTGCATTGCGATTTTAGGCGCTCCATGTGTAGGACTATGCATATAGTGGTGAAATTGGGACCAATCTTTATGATTATGTAATTAGGACTGATCTTTACTTCTATTTCCCACCCAAAACAAATAAAGTACACTAACTTAACTTTCCTCTACTGCATCTGGATAGAGACTGACTATATTCCTGTGTAGGGGGATGCACTTGGGCTTTCTGCCCAGAAGGACTGGTGTTCGAGTCCCGGAAATGGCACTGCCATTTTGAATTTGCCGCATATTCTCAGGTGGGTGGGGGAGGGGGACGTCAGCAAAGCCTTGGGACAAAGATATTCGTCTCATTTTGAAATTCCCACCGTTTGTTTAATTTCCTACCAAGAATTGAAATTCTCGCCAATAGGACAGGACGGGGAGGGGTGGCTGCAGGGACCCATGTACCAGCTGGGAAAATCCATGACGTCATCTGGGATGGGGGGAGGTGGGTAATTAATTGATCAATTAATTAATTTGATTTCATAACTAGGATGGTACTCCCTTTACACCATTACTCGCATCAGCCGATTATTTTAATAACATATGTATTACACCAGATATTTCAAATTATTTGAAGTTTTGAGAAGGCTTATGAAGCAGCTTCAAAAGGGGGCATTACCTATTTAATAAATATTCGCAATTGTGTATTTTCCATTTGAAGAACCATTTAGCACGGTGAGGTGGTAGCACAGTGTGTTGCTAGCAGCGAACTATCAACTAATGAAGGTGAGTAACGGCACTTTATGCACACTAAGTCATTCTTACCATACTTACCTTCACTGTACTTCCAGTTTCCACTAGCCAACTGTGTTTATCCTAGTTGTTTCTACTCTATTATATCCCTCCATTTCTTGATACTCTGCTATACCTTCAATTAGCCACCAATGGTAGTTATCGATTGTTTCCCTTCTGTCACACTCTTTTACTGAGTTACTTCTTCTATACAACTCCCCAGTTATCACTGACTTTTGTGTACTGAATATAATATTCTTGTTCATTCCAAAACTGTAGATCGTGGTTTCGTGAGGTTGTAACTAACGTACTCGTACCTTTGACGTCACGGTTTTTAAAGTTGGAGACAGAGGTAGAGGCAGAAGAGGGCTCTTGGTCATGGGCCCGTCAAACAATTATCCATACACTCACCCAAGCAACTTAGGGAAACCGCAAGAAATTTAATTAGGCTGCTCGGATGGAGATTTGAACTTAGCTTCTCCTACTGAATACCTCAGTCGGTATTTTGCGTTTTTGTGAATTTCAGAACATATTACGGTTTACTTTTATTCAAGAATAATTTTGACGTGTTTCGAAGTCACTGAAAGACGATCATGTGATACAGAAAAAATAAAATCAATTCAGTTTATGAGGATCAGTGGACAAGGCTTACCCATGTTTCAGGAGTCCAAAGAGACCATCAACCGCTTGAGACATCGTGTTAAATCCCTGTAACCTAGCAAAATCTTTGCCTATGATTACAAGATCTCCAAGTGGAATTAACTCCAGTAAATTGTCTCGTTTCTTCTCCACTTCAATAGATATTGTTATTCCATAGCCTTCGGCATGTTCGTTGTTCCATTCAACAATTCTTTTTATCATTTTCTTTACTTCATCTATATTCCGCCCCTAAAAATAGACAGATGCAGATCAACAGCTGTTCCAGTTGGTAATGAAATCTGTCAAATAACGATCAAAGGGTTTTAAGTATGCATCAAAATATGTACAAAGAAATTCGAGGTGTTCACATGAAGCCTCCCTGATTTCCACGCACAATTTAAAAAAAAACTTTGAGGCATAGATACTTGAGGTGTACAGCATTTCCTCCGATAAGATTACGTGAAAGTGACTGTGTATGCCTCGCCTGTATGTGACCTTGGCGATCTCCGCTGAAGAATTGTGGATGCAAAATATCCATCATCCCAAACATACTTCTGCGCTCATGTGTTCTAGACATTTCACCTGTTACGAGAGGAGCCTATGTTCATTTACATGATGCTGCAAGTCGCAAGTATCTATATCTCGTAGTTTTTTTTAATTGCACTTGGAAATCAGGAGGGTTTCATGAGGACACTTTGTATAAGGAATCGTACCTCGAAATGAATCCAAGAGTACTGTGAGAGGTCGATTTTCAGGAATGCTTCATAAGATGCCTCCGGCCAGTCCTTGCGGTAGTGCAGGATGGTTCGAGTACCATTTTCTGCATTGATGATACAAGTCGATATTGGTAACTCTTGGCCTTCAATTAATTCACACAGGTCGCAACTGAGGCCATAAGATCTAAGGTCCTCTTTAACAAAACTGCATAAAATTCAGTTTAAAAAAAGAAAGTTGTTCTTACTTACAGTACAGAATTGTTTAACAAAGTGACATGAGAATGCTTAACAAAAATGCATAGTGAACTGATTCAATCAAAAGCAATTTTATAACCAACAAACAAACAGAAATATTTTATCAGCACATTATGTTCCTTTCATAATTAGATGGGTTTTAGGAGTTTCGTCTTCAGCTGTTGCAACCACGATCATGATGTACAGACTCTAGCATGGATTCGACACTGTCTGATAGAAATGGAATGCAATTAGCGTGAGCGACATTGTTTTAAAAACAGCGTAAACAGATGATACAAAAATTTATTAGGAATTAAAATGAAGACACTTTAGTATCGCGTGGGACCATCTTCCATCTTGACAGAGACGCATCGTGGTATGAAAGCGGTGAAATGCCGCTTCCGACAATGCATGGACATCAGTCGGAAATCGCTCTCACGCGACAACAGCTCGCTAGATTAAACTCTTTTACAAGAGCTACTTTCTTGTCTCGATCAGTTTCTCGTGGTAATGGATTCTGTTACAGAGCACACAGGGCATTATTCCTGTACTGAGACGCACCTGTCACGCCTAATCGTTCCTGGTTACGCGTCAGTGTGAAAAGTGCGCGTTCTGTGAATGCTGTCTGCTGTGCAGTTGGGCGTTTGACACAAAATATACAGCAGTAAAAGAGTTAAGGAACTGCCAACGATAATGAAGTTTCTTAATGACCAAAGCAACATTCATAGTGCATGTCCCTGATTACGGTAGGATAGCAAATTTTCTATACTGCTGAGACCTGAAAGAATAGGAAAACAACATCAGGTCACTCAAAAAATATATACATACAAACTTATCGAATAATAGGCATTATACAGCGCCTTTTTAGGGTTCCGCATCTCGATCGGTAAAAACGGAATCACCATAGGATCACTCTGATTTCCGTCTGTCTGTCTGTCCGACTGTTAGGAACCGTTTTTCTCAGGAACAGATGGAAGTATCAAGTTGAAATTTATGTCACGTGCTAAAGTCTACGGTCCATTGGCGGTATATAAAATTGAAGCGTCTAATTCAATGCAATCAAAAAAGTATATATTGTGATACTCGCAAACTCACTCATTACACAAACTGCTTGTTGGCTTCTGTCTCGGGTTCTTCGGCCGACGTTCGCTGATGGTTTTTCTGACGTTTCGACTGCACGACTGGCCGGCATTGTCAAAGTTTCGCCCTCCATTGCTGGTGGTGGAATGGAGCCGAGTTCGCTGGGAATGCATTGCATAGAGCCCGTATCTCACATTTCCTTTTCTGGTTTGTCACTTCGCCAAGTGTTTGGCTCTGTTATATTTCTAATATCGCTTGTGGTGTACCCATTGCTCCTCAGAAGACTTTCCAAGTGTTGTATTTCGTGTCTGAGGAGCTGTGGCTCACATATTCGTCTTGTCCGCGTAACGAGAGTATTAATCATGCCACTTTTCTGGCTCGGGTGGTAATTTGATATTTTGTGCAGGTATCGACCATGTGTGTTCGTTTTCGATACACGCTGTGTGCCAGGTTTTCACGATCCCTTGTGACCAGCATACCCGAGCAAATCGACAAAGAAGATCAAAGACTGTCTCAGATCGCCAAAGGAGAAAAGGGACCGACTTGTAATGTCAGGAATATACCGCATACCATGCACACACGGAAAATTTTATGTTGGAATGACTGGACGATCGATCAACACCAGGATCACAGAACATAAACGAAATTGCAGATTGGGGCAGGCGGAGAAATCGGCTGTGACAGAGCTGTGTGAGACCGACCACGTAGTGAAATTCGCCGATACGGAAGTTCTGGCTGTAGAGAAAAAGTATCACACCCACTGGTTCAGAGAGGCTATAGAAATACACAAACACGCGAATAGCTTCAAAAAGAAAGAGGAAAGCCTCAGCGTAAACAGATCCTGGCTTCCTGTGCTGAAGCGAATGACCGTCGCAGGTAATATGAGAAACGCACCAGAAATGACCCTGGAGCAGCCCTCAGACGTTGGTGCGTCAAGCATGTACGATAGTCTGCGGCCGTGAACCCGGCTCCAATCCACCACGAGCAATGGAGGGGTGAAACTTTGACAATGCCAGCCACTCGTGCTGGCGAAACGTCAGAAAAATCATCAGACGAACGCCGGCCGAAGAACCCAAGACAGAAGCCAACAGGCAGTTTGTCAACAAGTGGCCACAGAAGTCTTAACAATTAAAACCTATAGGGTACTTCCCCTTGAGCTACGACCATGAAATTTGGAAGAAGCAAGGTTTCACATTAGAAGTAAAGGGAAAAAATCAGAAAATGATAATTTGTAATTATATCACACGAAAAAGAATATTTCTTTTGGCATTTGTTATCCGATTTCAAACATAAAATTGGAACATTCTCGGAAGTCCTGGAATTTCTGGAACCAGTATCTTGCCAGCATCAATGTTGGCGAAAGGCAAAAATTGCCGAGATTCTCGCTTTAGGGGATAGGTGACTGCCAATATACCTAATTAAGTTTGTAGGAAGCCCTATACATAACGCCCATTACAAGCACCGATACAGGTCCACTTGAAACACAATTCACAATTCTCATACTTTGCAAAGAAAAAGTCTCTAAGACAGTTACGTCATACAACTTCACTCTAATGATTACTTCGTCTAAACATGGAGCTTTCTTACTGCTCTTTCTGCAGAACATTGTACCAGCTGGGGTAACAAGCATAGTGTCACTGTGTTCTGATACTGTGCAAGTGCATTCACTGTAGCCTGCAGTTTCAACCATCAGAGCGCAGGTATGCTTACAGTGCAAGCCCTTCTCGGGGACTGTTCAGCTGAAGAGCTACTGTGTAATACAATAAAGTATGTATACTTGTGTACAGAAGTAAATGTGATCCATAATTTACTTTCCTGTTATTTTACTGACTCCTTTTTCTTTATGTTTTAAACAGTTAATTTGATGATGACTTGGTAACAAATGGAAACGAATAATAATAATACAATTTGCTTGACCTGTAAGTGTAATATATTATTCAAACTTTTCTCGCATTTATCGCTTTCACAGTTCAAATTATCCCTAATTGTTGACATGCATTCACATTGTTTAAGATTTAACACACTTCTCCTTGCATTCTGGGAGAAGTCACATTACTATTTTCTAGTTTACTAACTCATTATTTAGTTTTTAGTCCCGCTGTCGTGACATTAATGGTCTTTAACATTTTACAGTCTGTGCTTAGCAGAGACACTTCTTCAACTCACACACGTGTCGTTAGAAATGCATTACATTATTTAAACTGCAGTTTCTATACTCATATCTCTGGATCCTTAGGCATTATTCTTCATGTTAATTCATCACTTTATTCAATAATTCACAAAACTGGCGCCTATGTGCTTGATACATGACCGTTCATGAGAGCCGACCACCCTTTTACTACCCAAGAACTTTTGCACAATGTCGAATGAGTTCGACAAGCTCTATATAAAACAATGCGCCATGCATGTCAGAAATTTGCAGCGAACTGTGGAGTGTGAATCTCTACTGAGTGAGCATTCAGATGCACAGTACAGAATTTTTGTTTACAACATTCACTGTCTTCAAGGTCACATAACTTTAGTCTAGCATAATGTTTCTCCCTGTGTGCTCTGCAGAGTCTGAATGTCATAACAATGCTAGTACAGATATATCCCGTTTAAAAGTGCTGTTGATGTCATACACGTGTGTGAAATGCATTTTAACATTTAATATTTTAAATTATGCTGTGGCGGTATTGCCAAATATCTTCCTAATATGCCAAGTTGAAAATGTTCCAAGAAACACTGATATACAGGAAATTAGCAGTTTATCATGGAGTGAAATATTTTAAAGATGAAATTCTTCAGTTTTTCCTTTCTGCTGCCATTAAACATTATTCAACCTCAGGGGAAGTAATATATTAATCACATATATTCACTTTCAACATCATAAGCACAAGCGCTACAGCATACTGTGTAACTACTTTAAATAACAACAATGGTTTGGAATCTGTATAAACCAGAGGTAATGACTTCATAAATGTCTGTTCCAGGTATGAATCTTTCGAAATGTGTAGGCCTACACATTGAACAGATTGACTCATAGTACACTCCTACTCTACCGAATTTATCTAGCACTCATAAATATATTGCCAAAAAGTCACATAAATTAACTCTAAACGCTAACTGTTTATTACGCTGTATCTCAATCTTTTTCAAATTGTGTTTTTACTAGTATTAAAATTAAAACTATACCTTGTGGTACTTAGCTGCGAGAAGATTTTTTTTTCTTCTTTCATATATTTCGATTAGCATCTGTATCAACAAAAATTATTTACCATTGCTGTTAGTAGTAAATAAATACGTAGTAATAGGCCAGATAAGTGAATATTAAATTTCTGGTGTTATTGCAAAATGTAAACAAGCAGCATGATACTTCATTCATGTGGCAGTTCAGATTTTGTGTTGGCAGTATGCTATTTCCACTCCACAGATATCCTGTTTATGCAGTAAGCAGTACACCTAGGCAGTGATAACTGACTAACGATCATGATGTCATAAGAAAGGTAGCTCACTCAGCGCCGGCCCACTCCATTGTTTCAGTAACTCCCGTAAATTCCGGGGAGGGGGGGGGGGGGTGATGAGCTCTCATGCCATGTTCAAATTTATCTCAGATGTGATCAAGCGGTTTCACATCTGGATAACTGGCGGGTAATCACATCAATTGGAACTCACCACTCTGTTCCTTGAACCGCTACATCATACTACTGACCTTGTGACATAGCGCAATATCTTGTTGAAAAAAGGCCACTGCCATCGGGCAACATGATCATCATGAAGAGTTGTACGTGGTCTGCAACCAGTGTACAATGCTTCTTGGCCATCATGGTGCTTTGCACGAGTTCCACTGGTCCCACGGGTGCCCACGTGAATGTTCCACAGAGCATAATCGAGCCGCTGCCAGCTTGTCTCCATTCTGCAGTACTGGTGTCAAGCAGCTATTCCCCTGGAAGACTACGGATTCGCGCCCTCCCATCAGCACGATGAAGAAGGTATTGGGGTTCATCAGAGCATGCAATGCTCTGACACTGTGCTATCGTCCAGTGCCGATGGTCACGTGTCCATTTCAGTCGTTGTTGCCAATGTCGCTGTATTAACATTGACACATGCATCAGTCGATTAACATTGACACATGCATCGGTCGTCAGCTGCGGAGGCCCATCGTTAGGAATGTTCAATGCACTGTGTGCTCAAACACACTTGTAGTCTGCCCAGCACTGAAGTGTGATGTTAGTTCCGCCACAGTTCGCCGCCTATCCTGTTTAACTAGTATGCCCAGCCTACGACGTCCGAAATCCGTAATAAGGGGTGGTTTCGCCACGTACGGACACTCACCCAGCACTCCTCTAACACCCGACAAGTTGTGCAGTTTCCGAAGTGCTCGTGCCGAGTCTCAAGACCGTCACAATCTGCCCTCTATCAAACACAGAGAGACTCCACTCCTTCACCATTCTACAAACGGACAACGCGGTTACTGATACCACATGCACAGGGAGTGTGTCTGACTAACAGTCATTCCTCACCAGGTGATTTTGCTGTCGCCTGGACGTGTTTATATCGATAGTAGGTCAGTGGCCATAATTTCTGGCTGATCAGTGAATGCGTCGGTGCCTTCCGAAGTCAAGGATCTCAGCTTGTCTCTGGCAAAGAGTTATTAATGAACAGACACCACACAAACCAATCATCGATCTGAACCCAGGAAATCAACAACGTGCCTGATAGCGCCAGATATTGCGCTTTTAAAATGTACAACGTGTATTCTCAAAACACTGAATTAGATTCAGTCTTCTTTAGTCAATGCAGTGAGTAAAGTGTGCAACTGTACCATGTGGAATTTCTAAGGAATACTTGGACTGTGCAGTGCTGTGTTCGTTTTGTTATGAGTGAGTATAGAAATGAACGAACGGTGAGCGTAAAACCCATGTCAGAATACTCGCTACTCCTTTCAAATAACTGCAAGTTAGCTTTATTACATATTGCCATTATCTAACAGATGGCAATGGCCTTGCCATAGTAGCTACACCATTTCCCGTGAGATCACCGAAGTTAAGCGCTGTCGGACACTTGGATGAGTGACCATCCAGGCTGCCATGCACTGTTGCCATTTTTCTGGGCACACTCAGCCTCGTGATGCCAATTGAGGAGCTACTCGAACGAATAGTAGAGGCTTCAGTCAAGAATACAATCATAACGACCTGGAGAGCAGTGTGCTGAACACACGCCCCTCCTATCCGCATCCTCCACTGAGGATGACACGGCGGTCGGATGGTCCCGGTAGGTCACTCGTGGCCTGAAGACGGAGTGCATTATCTAACAGAGGGGTAGTCACTAACAATGTCAAATGCCTTCATTCCATGACACACTGCATAGACAGTTGCGAATAATGGAGGACATTAGCGCAAAGTCCATTAAATAGTAACTTTGTATCATCACTTGTCTTTCCCTTGCTTAGAAAATAACGACAACGAACAAGTCTACAATTCATTAGGATTAGAACTAGCTACAGCATGTCGAGAGCCAAAGTACTAACATCCACCGACGAAACCGACTGCACGCAGGTTTGGTCACAGTTAAATGCTTATAATAAATTTACAAAAGTGTGTAAAAGACGAGTAATATATCATGTTTGTCATTACCAGCCTACCAATATACTATGAAAAACTGAAGTGAACTGACCTGGTGTATCTCGAATTGCTGCTGAGCGTTCCGAGCAAGTCACATTTTACCTTCAGCTCAGCCAGGACTGCACAGTTATTTGCAGCATTTCCACCAGTCCTCTGTTGTCGATCCAGAATCCTGTTGGGCAAATAACAGCAATACGTTTCAGTGAAGAGTGATAATGTATACATTGCTTTCCATGCAACTGCAAGTTTCTTAGTGCTGCGGCGCACCTTTACACAAACTCTGCCCTGCCAATTCTGTATACGTGCGATGCTGTCTAGTACCCACAAACTTAGAGCTATACTGTAAGAAAATAGCGGTTCCGAAATTCTGCATTGGAAAATACAGTGTGTTTCTACACTCCCCTTAAAAACTCTTAGTATGAAGAGGGAATGGTCGGATAGATGACGATGTGAAAAGAAGCTCATAAATGGCGCTGGCCGGTTTCTCTGTTGAAGTAATAAAAGTGTAAAATACTATGTTCTAAGCTCCTACGCCTATCATATGAAAAAACTACAAATAATTTCCTGAGCTTAATAACCACTAAACTTTTGTCAACGTCTTATTAACGTCGAATCGCTGTTCAGTCCTAATGTTTAATTGTTATTTTAATGCGGCATTTTGAACATGTAGAGGAGAATATTAAAATAGTAGTAGCAGGTAGTAGTATAGTAGTATAAATAATCTTCTTCACCTATGGATCACTTCTACAAGAGTACTGCGTACGTCATTATTACAGTTCGAGAATAAAAGCACAATTCTTGCATACAGGTGTAAGGTGTCAAATAAATAACACACCTTACACTGAATTCCTGAAACAATTCCGGTTAATTCGATATGTCACATGACATAGTTAAGTAAAAATGTACAGCCAGGGCTGTATAGTGTCAAACATAGCTGGAAGAGCAAGAGCCTTCCGAACCTAAGGAACGATGTTCCACCATTCAAACAAGATGGTATATACAGAATGAACCAAGCACAGAATGAGATAGGTAATAGTTCAGGACTTCAACATGAAAGCCATATTAAAAGTTATGATGAATAATGACTTATAATTAAATAATACCAAAAAAACCAACAAGTATGTTTCAGGCAGCACTTGATCAGGAGTCTGAAGAAAAGAAGAGACGGAGGAGGAAAAAGAAGAAGCACCTAAAATTCTTTTATGTAGCAAATAATACAAGTAGAGTGTGCAAAGGAGATGAACTAATAGCATGACATACTAACATGCCACACCACAACACCATACACAATGAACATAAGTAGTCTCATTAGCTTAAGATGTTAGCAACAAATTGTAACCTGATAGAGAAACTAGTCCTGCAAACACAGAGAAAGGACGCCAAACCATGTAAGGGATTTCTTAAGAGGCGTAAATTAGGCGTTAGGCATAATGTAGATTATAAAAAATGATTTTTGTACTCAGACCTCCTGCAAGAAACAACCGCCAACGGCCAATGACGATACAGTGGACAAAAACTGAAAATGTATATGAGACATGAACGGACGAGATCAACGACTTTCTACGATGCAGGGGTGCCAGCAAGGGCACAAGAAGGAAGGCGATTTGTAACCAAAGCAACCCTTGTATTCACTTTCGACTGATAATCAAGTCAGAAGGACTGCAGGGAACGACAGGCCACGAAACAAACGAAACAGCAACCAGCACATGGAGTAAAAATAAAATGCCTCACCAAAACCCCGACTTGTCTGAGGCACAATTTGGCAAAAAGTACGTGTAGAATCGCACTGTCGCCACCAGACTGCGATATTATATGGAACCACAGACCTGAAGGAAAATCAGTCAATCGGTGTTGAACTAAACATCCATATCAACGATTGTAACACTAACAAATGTAAAACTTCAAAGCAACTAGTAGTCAATAATTTCCCACATCCTGCCCAGAGAAGAGACAAGATTCAAGTTGAAGAAAGGAAGATGCTTGGAAGAACAGAAGATGAAGAGTCCGAAGACTGATGCTGCAGAGAGAAGATGGGTAAAAATATTTCAAGACACACCTTATCAGACACCCATCCTGTTATAAACTAGTTATCTGTGAAGTGCTACCAAACTATAAGCATCTTCAGCAATGACTTGAGAAGGAAAATACACGCTTTTAAAGCCAATACTCCATGAGAGTCTGCACTAAAAGGTCCACATTATTATGAGGACCACGGCAATATACTGTTGCAAAATTCGACAAAGAACGACGCTGCCCACCCAAAGGTTTGCCGACTAACATCTTGCGCAAGTCCTTCGGCTTCATACAAAGACATTCGTCGGCGACCTGACACAAGAACATTTGTAGACATCGTGAGAAAACAGTGGTCGAAATTAGGCAAAGACCAGTGTCAGACAGTGAAAAAGCTGCAAAAAGCATAGCAAATTATAAAGGACTTCGATGTACTGATGCAATTTACATCCTTCTATACAATATGTGTAAGTTTCTGAATACGAATTGTATAACAGTCTTTCCATAATCTTTGTTTCGTGAGTAATGCAAGAGAGGCCTTTTTGTAATGAAATGTTTTATGTACTTATAATATTCATTAGAATAATATCTTAAAAAGATAAGCTGTTCATGTATATTGTGTCTTAAAGATAACATTTTTGTAAAGTTAATTTACTGTCTATGACGTAATATTTTAAAATTTTACGCATGTATCATTATCAATGCAACATTTCTTAAAAACCACACTGTCTGTTAGAATAATATATTTCTTTAGAATGATATGTATGTATGAACATTGTTTGCGACTATAATATTTTCGAATTTTGCATAAATCATTAATATAAACTTTTAAGATTTTGAACTGATTAGGATTTGCTAAGGCATTATTTTGATGTTTACATTAGTTCTTAGAATCATAATTTTTGTACTATGTATAAAGTCATTTACATTTTTGACGTCATTTAAAGTGGTTAAGAAAATAGTATTAAAAGATCGATGTGAGAGGCTCTTCATCTTTGATATAGAATCTAAAATACACAAAATGTATTTAAATAAATAAGAAAAGAAATTCATAGCACTATTAATAAAAAAACTTATAGACTTCACTTAAGGCAGAGAATTAAATCATTAACAAAGTTAACCATGTTAAAAATTAAAGTATACAAACCAACAGAATTAAACAGAATAAGAACCAGACCAAGTGGCTGACCAATATTCAATGCTTGAGAAAAAGTATAATTTTTGACCGTCTTAGACAACACCTTAATCATTGTCTAAATTCAGTACAAAAATTGTCGTGGGGAGAGGTAGTGATATGTAAAGTGTCAAACAAATAACTCACCTTCATTGAATTACTGAAATAATTCCGATTAACTCGATATTCCACACGACATAGTTAAATGAAAATGTTCGAATTTTATTGATAGGCAAAATTGAATAAACTATTCGACATTTCTTGAATATAAATCACTAACACTCACACTAGTAATTACACGCCACTTATGTCTCAGATCTGAGCTAAGAAATTCAGTTCTGAGGGAAGGGGAGTTTTTACGACGGAATGTCTGTCCCATGTTCGGCTGAAACTTTCACAGCGGGACACGTAGTGGACACAATGAGGTGCAAGAGCCACTGCGTAGGCTGCCGGCAAAAGCAGCCCTTGTCTCTGCTTTTAACAATGACCCTTCATAAAGCCTTTCTACAGGAACATGGCGGGAGATGCCAATGGCGACTCACCTTAGCCACCTGTGTTAAAACATCCACAAAAGAAAAAGCTCTTTATCTCAGTTTTATGTAGCACAAGTTAAACTCTGCCCTACGAAAGAAACGGTGCCTGTGATAGGCTACAAAACCTCTAGTGGGTGGAGTTATAACAAGTACGAACGCTCTGATTGGCCAGAAAGAAATCGTGCGGCTACCAGCTTTGATATGGGCAAATTGTAGACAGAGTTAAGTCTACTCGCGCCGCACTGAGACGACTGCGAGAGTCATTATGTGAACCCTTGTCCACAGGCTCGTCTTAACTCGTAAGGGGTTAAAATGGAAAGTCTCCTAGTATGGAGAATCGCACCGAACACTGACACTTAATACTTGCGAGCGATTTGAGGGCGACGACGTAACACTGTTCCAGCCAAATAGCATGTACCATGCAAATTAACTTAGCTAGGAAATAACTAGGAGTCCTGGCTTCACCAAAAACGGAGGGAATGTAACCGATTGGCGTTGAACAGTCGAGAGAGTTGGGCAAGTATTGGAAAGCTGTTAATTAATGAAAAGTTCAAAGCAACGTCCCAGAACTCCATTCACTCAACAACAAAAAAAGCAAAGACTCTCACATAATATGAGTAATTGAGAGTTGGTTGAAATTCGAACTCGAACGTAAATAACAACACGTGAAACACACATAAGAAAAATAGATCAGACTCCTTTGGGGCTAGAATGTTTATAACAACAAGTAAAAACATTAAATCTAGTTAGGCCCAAAATGACTCCCACTCTGGACTCATGAACAAGAGTAATGATGTTTATATTGACCATCAAATCTAAACATTTTGACCAGAGTCGCTCATAGATAGCCTACATTTGTTATCACAGATATAAGCTGACCACGTGGTAGTAGTGTGGGTTTGTTGGCCCGGTGCTGAATGGGGGGACAGTAGCAGTATGGACAAGTCTTATGAAGCAATGCTGAATGAAAGAGCTACTTGGAACATCAAGTCAGACAACCATCTCACCAAACAACTACTGTAGACTTCCTTGCAACAAACAGAGCCAATCCTTTCGAGTGACTCATCAAAAAGGCATGGATGCCCATGGAGCTATTACACCAACAATGATCATCAGAGTCAAAAATTTCATCAAAAAAGATACGAGCATTTGCGCTTGGTCAAAGTGATGGAAAGTTACTAATATCCTACTTGCACGAACTAGAGATCGTTTAGTTCAAAGCAACATCATAAACTTAACAACCTATCTTGTCGTGGTAATATCATTTGAAGAATGTAGCAAAAATACAGGCTATTACGTTGTCGCTATGAACTAGAACGTAAGGTAATAGACATTGAAAACTGAATGGTAACTAACGTCTGGAAGCCAGTGAAGGTTGTCTTCATTCCAAAGCCTGGGAGAATTGATCATAACAAGGCCGTGGATATGAAATCAATCACAGTCTGTCCTCCTGTCTTCTTAAAACATTAGAAAAACTGGTCAATGTGCACATTAGGGAAAGGACGTTAACCAGGCCGCCTCTACACATAAACTAACATGCATACCAACCAGGCAAATCGTGTGAGACTGCACTCCACCAACTTCTTAGGAAGATGGAGAAAGCACTACACTTTCAGGAAATAGCCCTCTGCATCTTCTCGGACATCGAAGGGGCTTTTAGCAACATGACCATTGGATCCATGGTCAGGGCAGTAGAGGTTCTGACACTCCACACTCATTTTCACATTCGTCAGACATCAACAAAAACACCCTGTCAGTGAATTAGCATCACTAGAATAAATTACTGGGGTTAGGAGAGGACCCTTATTCTACGACAGAGCATATCGGTGCTTCGCTGTACAAAATTTTTGTTTAATTTGTGTATTATTGTCAGAGAAGCACATTTGTTTACATAGATTGTGACATGACAATTTCAGGACAATTGTCAAGATAACGTATTAGTCCTTATTAGCAGAAATAACAATGAACACAACAATATCAAATTTAAATAGAAGGTTCTCTACAAGATTTTTCCTGCATCTAGACAATGAAGCACTCTCTGAGTTGGACAATATTACATCAAATCATCCAATTCCGGTTCTAAGTTCGGTAGTTTTAGGACGACAATCAAGTCTACGAAGATATACAAAAGATTACTCAGGGTTGCCCATGTTCAAAAAATGGTTCAAATGGCTCTAAGCACTATGGGACTTAACATCTGAGGCCATCAGTCCCCTAGAACTTAGAACTACTTAAAACCTAACTAACCTAAGGACATCACACACATCCATGCCCGAGGCAGGATTTGAACCTGCGACCGTAGCAGCAGAGCGGTTCCGAACTGGAGCGCCTAGAACCACCCGACCACCGCGGCCGGCATGCTCATGTTCACAGTGGATGCAAGCTGATGATACAATAATTTTACGCTTCTGCCGGCGGCGTTTACCTTTAGCTGCAGCGTGTTGTTGGCTGCATGGCTGTACTCGCCCTCTGAAAATCCTATAAAAAGCCAATCAAAATCTTTACTGATTTTATCAGCTGAAACTGTCCTATGTTTCTTTTTAGGCGAGAAAATATGCACTCATCCCTAGTCTGGACAATATGGTGATATACACATGCATAGATGGAGCAGCGTGTATACTTCAATGTCCTCTCGGTTCTCACAAGAACAATTAACTAGGTGCCTGTCTCGTTTCTCTGCCATCAGAGCTCAACGACTCTTTAGCTAATTTCTAGCTGAATGTCAGCCAAAATGCACACAGTGTTCCCACAAAATTCATATTTTGGCGTCGTACAGAGCATGATGTGCTCTGTTCTACACTAGACGCTGGTTCAGAGGAGAGTCCCTGAAGTTTTCGGTATTCTGCCTTTCGTAGCAAAAACTGTCCCCCCCCCCCCCCCCCCCCCCCCCCCATGTACTGTCGTGCTTCGCATCTTGGCCTTTTGAGACCAATGGGAGTGATCCTTTAAACTCGTGCAAACTGCCCCCGCCAATCAGAAAGGGCATAATTTTAAACTGCGCCGAACTCTCGCCACTTCAACTCCTTCTGAGTTTATTTCAATCAATTGGACATTTCGTTCCCGTTCCTGACGCCTAGAAGTTACATGCGTACATCATGAGAGCACCACGGACCTTTCACATGATCAGTAAATGCGAGTCTCTTTTAACTGCATCTCTGGCCTGGTTGTATCCATCTGAAAATTCCCCAGCGCAATTTTCTAAAGAATTTTTCCATGGCAGGCAGCGCTGGGGCGTTACCTGCTCCCTTCAATGTGTCACCTGGTGGGTTCGTTGGCTCCGTCGCTGTTGATCACCGACTCCTGTCACAAGCCTTTCGTTGTATTCGGGCTGTGGCTGCGCAACTCTATTCAAGCTGCCACCTTATGAGGTGCATGGCTCAGAGAACACCATTTGCAGATGGATTAGAGCCATGCTTAGTGGTAGAAAGGTAGAAGCCACCACGATGAAAGAAAAAATGGTAATCAGCACCACCACAGACTGTCCACAAGGAGGGATCCTGTTCCCTCTACCGTGGAACCTTATGGCGAATGAACTCATTGTATGAATTAAACTCTAACAGTACTTTTGCTAGGGATACACAGACGATCTTGTCATAGTAATACTTGGCAAAATTTTCAAGTACAGTCAGAGCTATGGCACAAGGAGCACTGAACATTGTGCATAGTTGGTGCAGGAAACAAGGTCTGCCAGTCCTAAGAAAACTGTTGTAGTACCATTTACGAGGAAGCAGACCCAACACACATATTGGAAATTCAAGCTTCTCGCTGAAACTCTACCAGTGAAGGGGATAGGGAAATATGTATGTGTAAGCCTGGATGAGAAACTATCGTGAACCCCTCACATAAGGAGCACCTGTTCCAAGACAAAAGACACTCTAATTAGTACCAGGAGAGCTTGCGGTAAAAACTGGGGCTTAAGAGTATGTACAGGATATACATCACAGTAGTATGATCTATGATCACTTATGGAGCTACAGTGTGGTGGGAAAAGGTACAAGAGCAGGTAGCTGCTAAAGAGCTTGCTAAGGTGCAAAGATTGGCCTGCTTAGCCATTACAGGCGGAATTAGCATCACGCCCACTGCTGGGATCGGAACGCTGCTAAACATGCCCCTATTACACCTGTGGGTAAAGATGGAGGCAGCAGCTGGAGCACACAGGTTAAAGACTGGGAAAAACTGGTACTCATTGGGATGTCCAGGATTTCACACTAAAATACTGAGTGAGACAGACATAGGTATGGTTGGTGAAATGACAGCTGACTATATAATATCTCCCAACTGCTACAACAAGCCTTTCAATGTAGTAATTGGAAGTAGAGAGCTCAGGGAGAACAAATTTCGAGATCATACTGGGGACATAATCTGGTTCTCTGACGGTTTGCAAAGAGACCAAGGTGTTGGGGCCAGGGTATATGGACTGCAGCCAAGGCTGGAGAGTGCAGTCTCTCCAGGGGAGATGGCCACTGCGTTTCAAGCAGAAATATCTGCTATCGGTGTGCGCTTGGAGAAGAATTTGCGGAGATGTTACAGAGGTCATAGCATTTTCATTTATATAAACAACCAAGCAGCCCTGAAAGCACCGGCAGCCTCCGCAACAAGATCAAAGATCGTGGCAGAATGCCACAAAGTCCTTGTGGAGCTAGGGGACAGCAAAAAGGTAAGCCTATTGAGGATCCCTGGTCACTCAGGGATTAGTGATAATGAGCAAACCCATTGGTTGGCCAGTATAGGGGCGATGACACCATTTATTGGACCGGAACCTGTCCTAACAATCACCAAGGCGATGATCAAAATGAAACTACGAGACTGGACAAGGAGACAGCATGTAAAATATTGAGCTAAGGTCCAAAAGCAAAAACATGGAAAGGTATTGATGCCGAAGCCATGTTCTAAGAGAAGTCTCACAATCCTGGGCTTGAATAGGAGAGAAATGAAACTCATGTTTGAGCTATTGACAGGCCATGGGAATTTCAAAAAACACCTACATGCAATGGGGATAATAGAAGAAGACCTCAAATGTAGGAAGGGTGGTGTGGGCGAGGAAACCGCATCACATTTGATCTTCGAATGCGAGGCATTGGAGATTAAAAGACACAGAATATTCCGGTCAACCAGACCTGAAGAAATTGTGTCTACCAAAGGATAAAGGTAAAGGATCTCCTTGCACTGGTCAAGGGCATTGGTTGGCTTCACTAAAGACACAGGTAACAATACCCCACAAGTTACGGTGCGGACAGCAGCGGGCTTGACCAATATTGTTTGTGCTTCCCTGATAAAATAAAATCAAATCAAACCAATAATGGTAACGCACTGTTTACATCTGAAGGGCTTGGTGTGAAGTCTACATTCTTTCGAGTATGTTACCTCAGCATGTTATAATCGAGCTACTGACGTTTGCTTTGCTATTGCAGGTACCCTTAATGAACGTAGAGGCCTACGCTCAATTCATCGTACAACAGTTTCCTCAGTCAGACCCGACAAAAGATCTGAAAAACTTTCAAAGTTATGATGTTTTGTAAAGCCAGTGAATACATATAAAGCCACCTTCCATTCTCTCATAGGCTAGTCGGTGTTGGAACCGAACCCAACGGACAAAAAGCGAAAATACTGAAACCTGTATTTACGTATGCCTTCACATATGAGGATCTTTTTATATCGCCAACGTTGGACCAACATACAGTCTCATAAATAGGTGATTTGAAACAAGCTGCAGCATTGTACAACACGCCTTAGACCAGTATCTACCGAGCAACGTTGTCAGAAATGGAAAAGAACAACCACTGTACAATGACCGCGCAAGAAAGTTGCTAAGAAAGCAGTTAGTTTTGTAACTGATTTAACTGACATCAAAGTCTGGATCACTAGCAAAAGCTGAACGAGATCAAAATGAGCGTACGAAGAGAATTGCGAACTGCATTCAATTAATTCGAAAGTAAAGTTTAGCACAGCGACTGCCAAAAAATCATAAGAGGTTTTAGTCTTACGTAACGTCCGTAAGTCGACCGAAATCACTTTTTTAGTCACTCAGTCAGCATGCTACTACCGAAACGGTGATGACACAGAGGAGGCCGAAATACGGAATTCAGTGTCCTGAAATTGTTTTACCAGGGAAGATCGTCATACGGTTATTAATCTGAGACGTCGCACGAACGCCGACATGGCAGATATTGAGATAAATGATCCCTGAATAGCTAAAATCGCCCAATAGTGTAAAGCCATCTGGACTAGACGAAATAACTGTGAGATTCTACAGAGACTATACGAAACAACTTGCATATCTTCTCTCTGTTCCAAAGTACCCACACACCTATTACTGTATGTCAATACAGGGCGCATCCACCATTCGCCTTTATGAGGGCTCGAACTTTGCTGGGGACACTTTGAGTGAGATGTCTGAATGTCTGTGGAGGGATGAAAGGCTGCTCATTCCTCCTCAAGACACCAGAAAATGTAGAGATGTTTGACGCTAGTGTCTGGAACGAAGTCGACGATCTTAACTCGTCACAGAAGTATTTCATTCGTTTTAAGTCGGGATTCTGGACGGGCCAGTCCATTGCAGGAATGTTACTGTCCAGAAGCCATTGCCTCACAGATGCAGCTTTTGCCGTGCGTTTCCAAGCTGATACAAACAGTGATCTTCTCCGAACTGTTCCTCTTCTGCACAAAGTGCACAATGCTGTGTTTTGTTAATCACAATAAGACGACTACGATCTAAGCACGAAAAACACTCCCATACGCTAACATTACTTCCTCTGTAATTCACTGTTGGCACTACACTTGAGGGCAGGTAACGTTCTCCAGGAATTCTCGTAACTCAAACCCTTCCATCGGATTGCTACACAATATAGCGCGATTCATCACTCCAAAAAACTCGTTTCGCTCTTTACGCAGTCTCAAGCGTCGCTTAGCATTGACTGCAGAAATGGGTAGCTCATAAGCACCTGATCGACGTTGTACCCCATTCTTTTTAACTCTCTATGCACGGTCAATGCGCTAGCTGTTGTGCCGTTAGCACTTTGGAACACACGAGTGATTCCTTCCACTGATTTCACACGACTTTTTACAACCTCCCTCAAAATGCTTGACGGCCCCTGTCCGTCAGTAAATGATGTCAGCCTTGTTGTGGTTTAGCTGGGTCCCTCTTTCGCGTTTCCATTTCAAAACGGCATCGCCAACGTTCGACTTGAGCAGCTTTAGGAGGATTGAAATGTCCCTGATGTACCTGTTTCTCAGGCGACGTCCAGTGACTAGTCCCCGTTCGAAGCCACTGAGCCTGCCTGATCGATCTATGCTGCTGTTACCGAATCTCTACTAACAACACATTACTCGCCGCCGCCTTTTATACTGGCGGATCAATTCCGCATTACGTAGGGTGTCCGGATTCTTTTGATCAGATAGTGTCTATCGCAGGTCGCTGCAACAACAAAGCGTACCAAGCATGTCGGCCGGAGTGGCCGTGCGGTTCTAGGCGCTGCAGTCTGGAACCGGGCGACCGCTACGGTCGCAGGTTCGAATCCTGCCTCGGGCATGGATGTGTGTGATGTCCTTAGGTTAGTTAGGTTTAATTAGTTCTAAGTTTTAGGCGACTGATGACCTCAAAAGTTAAGTCGCACAGTGCTCAGAGCCGTACCAAGCAACCGGAAAACATACGTCATTCCCATTTCAAAGAAGGGGCGTCTAAATGATGCACATGATTGCAGTCCTATATCACTGACGTCAGTCTGTTGTAGAACATGTTCTACGCATACGCATTATGGCTTTTTATGGAGATCAAAAATCTTCTCTAAAAAAACCAATATGCAATCCGTAAATAGCGATCTTCCGAGACACAACTCGCTCTGTTTTTCTATGAAACCAAGGGCGTCGTAAACAGATATCCAAGTTGATATCGTGATTTCCGGAAGGCATTTGATACACTTCCGCACTGGCGTTTGGTGGACAGAATACAAACTTCCCGAGTACCGAACCAGATTTGTCACTGGATTAACGCCTTTCTAAGTGATAGAACTCAATATTTTATTTAGTTATTGTTTTTTTATTTATTTAACCTGATCTGATTAAGGCCATCAGTCCCTCTCTTACATCAGACCAGAGTTTCACACATAAAGTATCTTCCTTACGTCGTTATTGCCAAAGAAATAACTATTTCAATAAGAAACAGTAATAACATGGCTTTAGTGTCCTCAGTGACAATACGAATAAATAATACTGACAATGAACTAATAAAGTTAATACTAGCAGTACTTGTATTGCTGCTGGAGCTGCTCCTGCTGCCACTAATAGTGATAACACTAATACTAGTAATAATAAAAAATGGCAACAATAACGACAGTCACAGATATAAAAAGAATTTATATGCTTTCTGGTGTAGTGAGGTCTGGGGAAAGGAAATTTAAGGAGACTGCACCAGTCAAGAATACTGGAAAATGGGGGAAGATCTCGGTGGAAGGAAGGATGCAAAAGGGCAATGAGTGCGTACAGGGACTATGGCAATCATTAGTGTTGCTTTTGTAGATTTGTCATTAACTGTCTTCTGAAGCTGGAGATGTTATTCGGTTCTCTAACATAGATTGTCGGATTCCTGCTACTGAGAACATCGAGAAAATGGATGTTCGTTGGGGTTGGACAGAAAGAATTTTGCTCTGGTGGCAACAGGTCTTTCTGTCACGTAGTTCGGACAAGAGCGTTAAGGTCGAGGAGAGATATGGGAGACAGTGTACGCCGATAAGACAGTGGAGAAGACAGAGGGTATGGAAATCTCTGCGCTTCTCTGCATGCAGCCAAGATAACTGTGCATCTGATGGTGAAATATGTTCATAGTGTCGAACATCACAGATATAATGAACACAGGCTTTAATAACCAATTGCCAGGCGCCGTGAGCTGCCTGAGAAAGTCCTTGCAGGATGACATTGCTGTAATCAATAATTAGTGGTATACGTGTTTATATAAGTTCCCAGGTGAAGTGTGAAGAGCTTTTTTATACTTTTTCAGGGCATGGAGAGATGCTGATACCTTCTTGAACATTGCCGTTACGTTCCCAGTACAATTTACATTTTCTTATGTTATCACTCCTAGACTCTTTGCTGAAAGAGAGAACTGATATTTGTCCCATTTAGGGGTTCCCGATATATCGGGCTAACAAGCTTAGAATGACCAACCAGTGCCACTGGGGTTTTGGATGGATTGAGCTTCAATCCTATATTCTGCGTCCACTTTGATAAAGAATACTGGTCGATATTGAAATTCTCGATAGCTGTCTTCGCTTTTATTGGTTTTCCTCTTAGATGCAACTGAAGTCGTCAGCGTACATGTGGTATTTGTAGTAGCACAAAACTAACAACACATTATTGCCATACAATGAAAAGAGTAAAGGACCTAATATCGATCTCTGGGCACTTGATATTACCTGCCTCCATTATAATTTTAAGGTGGCGTACATGAGGCAATCCTGGCGAGATGTGAGATATGAGCGAAACCATTGCACTGTCCTTGGCAAGAAATTTAGGCTGCTAAGTTTGGCAAGTAAAATGTCGAAGACGGCAGTATCAAAGACTTTGCTGAAGCCTAAGAAGCACATTATAATCGCTTCTTGCATATCCATGGCAAGCTTCAGGTCACGTGTTACCTTTAAGGCAGAAGTTGTGCTGCGATATTTAAGAAAACCTGAAAGGTCTTTGCCTAGTAGGTTCTTTGTAGTTAGGTAGTTTGTTAGCTGGTCATGGACTACATATTGTCGGTGATCAGAGGATACAGTGGCAAGGTTATTTTTGGGTAGTCGCTTAAGTAGTGGTCTGTATCCACGCATCAGGGAAAACATTTGTGATTAAGAAGTGGTTGAAGATATCTGTTATAATGGGCGGTAATGAATCAATAACACGATTCATCATTTGGAAAGTGATGCCATCTTGTCTAGTAGATGCTGATCTGATACGCGTGACGGCTTTTTTTTGTTGCGGTATTGCAAGTAACATGCTTCTATACAATTTTTCGTGGCTGCAGTCGTTTAGTCCTTTGAAGCAATCAATGAGTCTCGTTTGTGGTTCAGTTGTGATTGTAGGAGAAGTGAAGTACCAGTTCGGTTCTTCAGCTGGGACAACTGGATCATTTGTAGCTTTTACTTTGCCTATACCAAGACCACTGATTTTTCCTAAGGACAGCTGGTCTATTTCTGTTGTCAGTTAATGTATGAGCTTGCCTGAGTTCTGCATTTCTCACAGCTTGGCTGACACTGTTCGACTTCTGCTAGTAAGCAACTTGATTATCAGGCGTGGGGCGCAGTTTGCATGCCTGATATGCAGCATCTCCGAGATTCATGAGCGTTTTAGATGCCAGTAGTTAAGGTGCAGGTTACCTTCTTCCTTTTCTGGTCTTTAGGGGAGCATATTTGTCATATGATTTAGTCAGTTTGTTGGTGAATCCATAAAATTTTTCGTTGCTGTCCGAGAAAGGAACAGAAGACGTCCCCCAAACAATTTCTTGCGCCTCAATTGAACTACTAATAATCACTGCGTTTGACGTTCCTGTATATAGTCACTTGGAGTTCCTTTCTGGGCGTCAGGCTCGAACTGCCGCCTGGTACACACCTGGAGTCCGGAAAGTTACGCGTTTAGCTTTTTCTGTGTTTTCTTTGTAGCACATTTCTCACACTTCGTGTGCATTTCCCTATTTAAGAGGTTTAATCTCGCGTTGTGTGACTGTACAGTAGTTTGTAGGACACTAATTATTCATTTGTTTGTTTTCAAGCGCTAAAGACAATTCGTTTCAGTCTAGTAAATGTCAGTCAGGCTCCAACTGTCGTGTGGTACCACGTGGGGAGCGGCAAGTTAATGATTTGGCTTTTTCTGCGTCTTGTTAGTAGCAAATTTCTTAAATTTTGTGCGTTTCTTTTTCTATTTAAGACGCGTAATCTTGCGTTTTTGTAACAGAAAAGGGTAGAGTCAGGCAGTCTGTAGCACACTTGCCATTTCCTCTGTACAGTAGCTACACAGGTCATTAAGGTGTCAACTTCCATTACTAACACATCCGGAGTGTAGCCAAGTTACAAATCAAGGTTTCTGTACGTGCTTATATAGTTTACTTCTTCAGTCAGCCCTTCTAGGATGGGTAGGATGTGTGAGTGCACCCTGCACAAGAGGCCAGCAGACTTTATCACTCCCGCCAACACTATTTTCCTAAGAGGCTTCATAACGCTCCTAGCATAGGAGCTCCCGAGAACTACCAAACCCCTGCCCCCATGTGCCATGTGTGAGCTGGTTTCAGTTCACAAAGAGCTGAATGTGCTTTTGGCTAGTCAGCTGTCTCCAGGCTGCTGCCTCGGGGTGTAGCGGGAGTGAAGAATCTGACCTGTCGCATGGGACACCACAGGTGCCTCTTGTTTCGCCCACGGGCTCTGCTGCAAAGGCACCTTCCGTGGTTGATCCGCCGTCACTGCAGGATGAATGGCAGGTGGTGACGTTTTTCCATCGCTCAAGCCGGAGGGGGAAATGGTGGCTTGGTGTCTGGCCTCAGCTGTTCGTTCTGTAAGTGAACAGGTGGGTGCTCCTTCAACAGGGTTCGACAGGCACATGGGGACATGGATTCGGTAGTTATCAGGAGCTCCAACGTTACGAGCGTTATGGAGCCTCTTAGGAATATAGTGTTGGCGGAACCCAGAGTTGATCGGTGTCCTTTGGTTTGGAGCCAAGTGGAGGAACTCAACCAAAGGATTCGTCGACTCTGTGACGGTCTTGACTAGATTTCTGGATCTGCGTTATCAAGTGGAGAATTGTAGGACGCTCCTTGATAGGTCAAGGGTGCACAACCCAAAGGAAGCAGCTTCTTGGGTAGCAGAGTAGATGTGGAGTGCACATCACATTTTCTTATGTTAGGCAGTAGTTTGAGGTACTCTGATGAACACTCGCCAGACAACATGCAGATAGCGAAATCAAACCACGTGTACAGTAAAGACACTTAGACTCTCAAAATTGTATAAGTAAATTGTCGAAGTATTCGTAACAAAGTTCCTGAATTTACTAACATCCAGTAAACTTCTCGCACTTAAATTATTCTTGGGATGGAGAACTCTTGAAGCGTGAAGTAGAAAGCTCTGAGGTATTAAGCAAGTCATGGAACATATATCAAAAAGACAGATTAGACGCAATAGGACTGGGAATGTTCATTGCAATTGACAAAAATATTGTCTCTATTATGGTCGAATTTGAGTGTGACAGTGAAGCCATCCGGTCCTCTATAAAAGGTCTACGTGAAATCAAGTTCATTGCTGGATGTTTTTACTGGCCACCTGACTCCACTGTGACAGTGTTAGAGTGATTCAAAGACAGTCTACGGTCAGCAGAGCGGAAATACCCAGATCATGCAGTGCTAGTTGGACACCTTCAACTAGTACTGTGGATCTGGGCATTTCCGCACTGCTACCATAGACTGTCTTTGAATGACTTTAACCTGCCGAGTATAGACTGGGACATCTCTGGACCCAATGTGAAGTGCTTCTGGACACGTTTTCATAAAACTGTCTTGAGCAGCTAGTTCGCCAGTACACACGCAACGCAAATATTTTAGGCCTTGTAGCTAAAATCTGAGCAGAATAAGATGCGCTGTCAACAGGACATGCGTGGAGAGAGCAGTAGTGATGGGGTTATAGGCAGGCACTCTAGGGGAAATACTGAGCACTGGAGGGTAAGTCTGTTCTACACTGATGCTTATGCTCATATTTTTTTGTAAACACTAAGTGGAGCCCTTCCACCGCCACACTTGAATGGTGACTTTTCAAACAGATCTGCCACCTTAGCTTTGTTTAGAATTTAAAATGAATTCCACTGAAAATGCAACAAAAGCAGAAATTTATTTTCATCTGGCTTGTTAACTATCTTTAACTTTTAGAGAAACGTCAGGAATGGTGCATTCTGAGTAAAACCAGTATTTCTCTTGTTGACATGTTAAAATTTACTTCTTCTGCCAAAAACACGGCAGAGTTTACACAATGTCACTTCAGTAATGTGTTGTGGAGATGCAGTTGTGAGAGAATTCTGAAACAGCTGTTTATTAAGTTTATTAAGTGAGGAAATGATGAAAAGTAAGGTCAGCATCTAATGAAAAAGGCCTTCCTGGATATAAAAATAAACGTATAATGTCTTCACTTACGTTGTTTCAAAACTCAAAACCCATGGTGGTTCTCGTTTCACCAGCTATCGATGGTCATTAAAAATTATGTTCTTTCATCGAAAAAGTCTGTTGTTAGTGGAATAATAAGGCACATAACGAAGTTTTGCATAATAACGACATGGCAAAATACCCTCAAAAAGTCTGTAGTTAGTGGAATAACACAGCAGATGATGAAATTTTCCATAACATCCACATGGCAAAACACTCTCCTCTTTGTGTGCTATCATTTGCCAAAATCGCATTTCGATATCTCAAACTGTTTATAAAATTTGAGGAATGTTATGGATTTTTATATCTGGCTTTATCGCTGGCGTGCATGATCCCAAATGAGTGTGCTACATCAGATCAATTTTGTTAATATTGGTCAGAAATAGTGACCCTCACCCAATTCTTAAGAAAAATTCAATATGTTAGCTAAATTTCATATGCAGCAACATATTACGTACACTACTGGCCATTAAAATTTCTACACCACGAAGATGACGTGCTACAGACGCGAAATTTAACCCACAGGAAGAAGATGCTGTGATATGCAAATGATTAGCTTTTCAGACCATTCACACAAGGTTGGCGCCGGTGACGACACCTACAACGTGCTGACATAAGGAAAGTTTCCAGCCGATTTCTCATACACAAACAGCAGATGACCGGCGTTGCTTCGTAAAACGTTGTTGTGGTGCCTCGTGTAAGGAGGAGAAATTCGTACCAACACGTTTCCGACTTTGATAAAGGTCGGATTGTAGCATATCGCGATTGCGGTTTATCGCATCGCGACATTGCTGCTCGCGTTGGTAGAGATCCAATGACTGTTAGCAGAATATGGAATCGGTGGGTTCAGGAGGGTAATACAGAACGCCGTGCTGGATCCAAACGGCCTCGTGTCATTAGCAGTCGAGGTGACAGACATCTTATCCGCATGGCTGTAACGGATCGTGCAGCCACATCTCGATCCCTGAGTCAACAGATGGGGACGTTTGCAAGACAACAACCATCTGCAGGAATAGTTCGACGACGTTTGGAGCAGCATGGACTATCAGCTCGGAGACGATGGCTGCAGTTACCCTTGACGCTGCATCACAGACAGGAGCACCTGCGATGGTGTACTCAACGACGAACCTGGGTGCACGAATGGCAAAATGTCATTTTTTCGGATGAATCCAGGTTCTTTTTACAGCATCATGATGGTCTCATCCGTGTTTGGTGACATCGTGGTGAACGCACATTGGAAGCGTGTATTCGTCATCGCCATACTGGCGTATCACCCAGTGTGATGGTATGGGGTGCCATCGGTTACAAATCTCGGTCACATCTTGTTCGCACTGACGGCACTTAGAACAGTGGACGTTACATTTCAGATGTGTTACGACCTGTGGCTCTACCCTTCATTCGATCCCAGCGAAACCCTACATTTCAGCAGGATAATGCACGACCGCATGTTGCAGGTCCTGCATGGGCCATTCTGGATACAGAAAATGTTCGACTGCTGCCCTGGCCAGCACATTCTCCAGATCTCTCACCAACTGAAAACATCTGGTCAATGGTGGCCGAGCAAGTGGCTTTTCACAATACGCCAGTCACTACTCTTGATGAACTGTGGTATCGACAGTTGTACCTGTACACGCCATCCAAGCTCTGTTTGACTCAATGCCCAGGCGTATCAAGGCCGTAATTACGACCAGAAGCTGTTCTTCTGGGTACTGATTTCTCAGGATCTATGCACCCAAATTGCGTGAAAATGTAATCACGTCAGTTCTAGCATAATATATTTGTCCAATGAATATCCGTTTATCATCTGCATTTCTTCTTGGTGCAGCAATTTTAATGGCCAGTAGTGTATGTAATCACTCATTGACCAGTCTGATGTGGCTGTAGAAAACAGCAAAAGAAAAGCCAAAGCTTTAAATTTCGCGTTTAAGGAATTGTTCACACAGCAGAATCGTACAAACATACTGTTGTTTGACAATCGTACAGAGTCTCAATGGGGGGCATAGTTATAACCATCCCCGGCGTAGAGAAGCAAGTGAAAGAGTTGAAAACACTTAAGTTGCCAGCTCCCCAGAATCCCAGTTCGGTTTTACGAAGAGTAATCTACGACGTTGACCACTTACTCAACTTGCATATGTAGCGAATCTCTCGCCCATTACAAAGTCCCAAGCAACTGGAAAACATTGCAAATGACTCCTGTATACAAGAAGGGTTAAAGAAAGGACATGCAAAATTACAGACCAATATTCTTAGTATCAATTTTCTGCAGAATCCTTGAACGTATTCGCAGTTCGAAAATAATAAATTTCCCTGAGACGGAAAAGAAAGCACCACTCGTCTGAAACTCAGATTGCCCTTTCTCACATGATATCCTGCGAACCATGGATGGGAGCCAACAGACATCTACATCTACATCTACATGAATACTCTGCAAATCACCTGCGCCTGGTAGAGGGTTCATCGAACCACATTCACAATAATTCTCTGTGATTCCACTTTCGAACAGCGCGGAAAAAACGAACACCTATTTCTTTACATGCGAGCTCTGATTTCCCTTATTTTATTATGATGATCGTTCCTCCCTATGTAGGTCAGGGTCAACAAAATATTTTCGCATTCGGAGGAGAAAGTAGGTGATTGAAATTTCGTGAGAAGATCCCGCTGCTACGAGAAACGCCGTTGTTTTAATTATGTGCACCACAAATCCTGTATCATGTCCGTGACGCTCTCTCCGCTATTTCTCAATTGTACAATATTTGCTGCTCTTCTTTGAACTTTCTCGATGTACTCCGTTAATCCTATCTGGTAAAGATTCCACACCGCGCAGCAGTACTCCAAAAGAGGACGGACAAGCGTCTGCTGCATCTTCTAAATGTTCTGCCAATAAAATGAAGTCTTTGGTTCGCCTTCCCCACAAAATTTCCTACATGTTCTTTCCCATTTAAGTGGTTTGTAATTGTCATTCCTAGGTATGCAGTTTTCACGGCATTTAGATGTGGTTGATTTATCGTGTAACAGAAGTTGAACAGATTGCTTTTAGCACTCATGTAGATGAACCCACACTTCTCATTATTTAGGGTCAATTGCCAATTTTCTCAGCATAGAGATATCTTTTCTAAACCGATTTGCAATTTGTTTTGGTCTTTGATGACTTTACTAGACGATAATCGACATTATCATATGCAAACAACCTAAGATGGCTTCTCAGTTTGTCTCCTAAATCGTTTATGTAGGTAGGAGCAGCAGAGGGTCTACAAAGCTAACTTGGGGAACGCTATACATCACTTCTGTTTTACTCGTTGACTTTCTGTCAATTTCTAAGAACTGTGATCTCTCTGACAGGAAATCCCGGATCAAGTCGCATAACTCAGGCGTTATTCCATAAGCATGGCATTTGATTACAAGCCGTTTGTGAGGTACAGTGTCGAAAGTCTTCTGGAAATCTAGAAATATGGAATCAATCTGAAATCCCTTTCGATAGCTCTTAACATTTAGTGTGAGTAAAGATCTAGTTGTTCCAAAATCCGGTTGCATGTCGACGTTAATGTTATAGGCCTGCAATTTAGTGAATTACTCCGATTGCCTTCTTGAATATTAGTGTGACCTGTGCAACTTTCCTGTCTTTGTATACGAATCTTTGTCGAGAGAGCGGTTGTATATGATTGTTAAGCACGGAGCCATTGTTAAATACGGCCCTATTGTGAAAGGAACCTAATTGGTACACAGTCTGGACCAGAAGACTTGCTCTTATTAAGGGATTTTAACTGTTTCACTACTACGAGGGTATCTGCTTCTAAGTTTCTCATGTTGGTAGCTGTTCTTGATTATAAGCTTTAGCAGCGCAGTCATAGATAGTATTTCCATTGCTGTCACACAGAGAAGGCATTGATTGTGACTTGCAGCTAGCATACTTTACATGCAACCACAATACCTTTGGATTTTCTACCAGTTTCCGAGAGGAAGTTTCATTTTGGAAATAATCTTGCTTTGAAGCCCGCGCTGAATGTCGAGCTTCTGTAAAAGATCGCCAATATTTAAATTTGGCATGCTTTTTCCGTTATTTCTGCAACAGTGTTCTGAGCAGTTTTGTGTACCAAGGGAGATCAGCTTTGCCGCTTGTTAATTTATTTGGTATAAATTTCTCAACTGCTGACGATACTAACTCTTTGAATTCAAGCCACATCTAGTCTACAATTACATTGTCTAACGGTTTCTGACGACACGAGACAGTGTGGTGCTGCAGTATAAGACTCACACGTCTCTCGCAGTTGAATTACGTACTCTGTGCAGCCAATCTTCTTCTCGGGTCAGACGGCTGCATCAATCTTCACAAACTCTTCTTCTCCGAAGAATGTAGCTGGTTAAAGGAATTTCAAAATAGACTTCTTTTCTACTCTTGAAATGATTCTGTACTCTCAAGATACTTTTTGTTCAACTCTGTTATATTCTCATCTCCACAATAAAACAAATGGTTCAAATGGCTCTGAGCACTATGGGTCTCAACTGCTGTGGTCATGAGTCCCCCAGAACGTAGAACTACTTAAACCTAACTAACCTAAGGACATCACATACATCCATGCCCGAGGCAGGATTCGAACCTGCGACCGTAACGGTCGCGCGTTTCCAGACTGTAGCGCCTAGAACCTCTCGGCCACTCTTGCCGGCCCACAATAAAACAACTTCAGAAGTTTTACATACTCGTTCAACTCTCGCAAGTCAACCCCATGTTGGACCATTGGATACTAACAGATACAATTACAATATGTTTGATTTAACAACCACTGTAAAACCAGTTCTTGCTTCTAGCAAGTCCAACACCACAAAAACAAATGAAAGTTTCTTTAGTTCAATACATAATTCATTTGTTCACAACAAATGCAGTCGTTACACCGTCAAGGAATAAAGCGTGCTTGCTCATTGTACCGGTTAACAGCTTCTACGGCGCGAGCGGCAAACGCGCCGATCGATCGTTACTATTGCAGTATTCTCCCGATACACATCCATCTTGCACACACAGAAACCGGCGGCGAGGTAGACACACCTCCACTCTCTCGCCCTCGTACTTAAAATATCGGGTGTTCGAGACGGTGGAAAGCCGAGTGTCTGTAGAACTTACACTGTAATTCTCGAGGCACTACAATTGTTAATTTGGAGGGAGTGGAGATTGTCTCTATAGTCTATTCACCGAGAGCTGGGACGAAACATAAACAGTGTCACGTGAGCGACTACGCTCGTTTCCAGAGCAAGCATTCGGTGTTCACGTGATACGTAGGGGGTGTAGAAAATCTTTGGTACACGCTTCGCGGCTGGCCGCGTTCGGCTGGCTGCCGAGCTGTCACAGCGGACCGTGAGATACCTGGGCAACAATGTACGAAATAAATTTAACAATAATGTTAAAATAATGTTAAACTGAGTTCATTCTGTCGAATCAGATTTATTTTCATTCAGGTTTCTAACAAAACGCTCCATTCAAACACAATTAATTGTTAATTTTAATAACAATACCAGTAATAATAATGATAAAGGACGAAACAAGGTTCACTCTGTCGAATTTGAACTGTTTTCATTGAGGTTTATAACAAACCGCTCCTCTCTCTCCTCTATAATGCAGTCTAATTTCCACATTTGAGTTTCCACGTTTTCTACGACACGGAGGATGCACTTGTTCCAATCCTCTGCAGTCACTGTTCTTACTGCTTCTTCTATCAGTACTTTAACTTCCGGCATTTTGTATGCAACATAGTCTTTGATTCTGGCTGGATGGCGTTTAATTCACAGTGGTACGGAGGAATTCTGAGAACAGTTTTCCCTGCATTCTTCGCCATTTCATCTATTGCGTATTCGTTGTGCGCTGTTCTGTGATTTTTAACTATATCTAAAAGTTCTTTCATCAACATACTGTCTTCGAAAGTGATGTTTTTAGATTTTAGCCGCTCTGATATTTCGTGATTATTGGAATTCGCACTGGGAACTTTTTCTTTTCTCCGAGAATGGTACGGCGCATTATCAGGAACAATAACTGCATTTTCCTGAAGCCGAGGAAGAACATCTTGAAACCACTTCTCGAAGGTTTCGGCGCATATCTCCTCATGATAATCTCCACTTTTCTTGGATTCGAAAGTCCACAAGCATCCTTCAACGAACCCTGCTTTGCTGCCAATGTGTGCGATAATCAGAGGTTTCCCTTTACCTGATGGGCCCTTGCTTGCGGTGGATAATCCGGACAGAAACGCTTGTTTTGAGGAATTTATAGTGTCATGTACGCTGACGTAACTTCGGGTATGTCCTGCGTTCACCCACGTCTCGTCCAAATAGTAAATGGGTCTGCCTTCATCTCTCAACCGTTTAATGGTTCGAAGATAACGCCGCCTCCATAAAATGATGTCATCCCTGTCTATTAGCATGCTATCGCGCCCACGCCGGACATATTTGAAATTCATTTCTCACAATAAAGTTCAATGTAGTTCTCCGAAAATTGCCCAGATCTGCATCTTCGTTCACGACTGCAAGCACTTTGTCAATTGTTGGCAATTCGTTCCGAAAAAAAAAAAAAAAATCGTGTACTTTCCTTCGTATCGCATTTCTATCGAAGTCATCAACACTTTCAGAAAGTTCCTGTCGTAATTTTCCTTTCTTGAGAGACTTCAAAGAGTGTGTGGCCTTGTACACACTTATCACACGATACACTGAAGAACATCCAACACCTGTAGCTGCAGCTGTTTTCGAAATAATGTCACTCATCGACTGCTCTGGATGTAACAGTTCCGTTTTATACACATTAAGCACCACGTGCTTCTCAGAAGAACTTAATGATTTCTTCTTTGCTCGCATCTTTGGTGGACTCTGAACTGACAAGTCGACCTTGCTCGCTGAATCCGTAGATGACATGATGAGGACAGCAGTATGTGATGCTAATGAAATAAGTAAATATATAAAATAAGAAACCATGCGATGCTATTGGATGCGCACATAAACAGTGAATGCTCTGCGTGACTACAAACACATATACTTACTCTAATAATCAACTAGTCTTTCAAGCGTATTTACAGATGACCTTCAGATATCCTGAAATCGCCGCTGTACAACACCCACTAACGAGCTCACACTGACTGAGCGCCGCGCCTGCGAACCGCTCATAAAGGACAAACGGTTGCACCATCGCATTCGAACAAATTACAAAATTAAATTCAAACCTTTCTGAAACTTTTCTCGCTTACACCCCGACAAAAAAATTTAAAGGGGAAAAGTTTGTCGCTTACTATATTTCGGATGATGATTTGGTAAATGTTCTGCATCAGAAGTGAGATTTTAATTTATTACTTCACTATTACTGACTCTATTGGGCAGAAAATTTGCACACGTCATCAATATATAGTACTGAAGGCAATTATAAAATTATTTTGTTGTGCGACACACAGTTTAGGAGGTACGGTGTAATAAATATAGAGTAACGCGAAGAAAGAAGTTTTCCTGAAAGCTTAAATATTTCTCTTTTTCAGTGACAATAAATTTTAATGTAATATAAAAAAGGTGTCGGAAGGTAGTTCTCGGATCACTTTATCATGTTCAGATGCCAAATTATAAAAAACACGTCACGCGCCTTGCCGTGTTTACAGTACGTCTCTTGTTTCAGTGAATAGGAAGGTGTCAAGCGAATTTTTACCTGCTTTTTTGAGTAGATATATTTTTGTTTATTTTTGGAGGATTTAGTACGTATGGTATTCAGTCTCGTTGCGACAACCCTGTGTTCACTAATCCCTGTATCCATTTCGACGTCCGTTATCAGTTCAGGATTATTTGTTGCTAAGACGTCAAGTGCGTTTTCACAACCATTTACTATTAGAGTGGGCTCATGGACTAATTGCTCGAAATAATTTTCAGAGAATGCGTTTAGCACAATTTCAGATGATGTTTTATGGATACCTTCGGATTTAAACATGTATCTTTGCCAACATATCGAGGGAAAATTAAAGTCACCATGAACCATAATTGTATGAGTCGGGTACGTGTTTGGAAATTAGACTTAAGCTTTCTTTGAACCTTTCAGCAACTATAACATCTGACTTGGGAGATCAAAATCCAATTCTTATTTTATTCCGATTGGCAAGAATGACCTCAACCCATACTAACACACAGGAACTATCTACTTCAATTTCGTACAGGACAAACTACTTCCAACAGCAACAAACACGCCACCGCCAACTGTATTTAGCCTATTTCTCAACACCGTTAGGTCCTTCTGCTGAAATTGTCTCATCCTTTAGCCAGCTTTCAGTTTCTATAACGATTTGAGCACCAGTGCTTTCTATTAGCGCTTGGTGCTCTTGTACTTTCCCAACGCAGCTACGACAATTTACAGTTGTTTTTCCGATGTTTCCTAGATCTAAAGTATTCCAGTGTTCGACCTGCACTCTTTGAGACTGAAGCCCTTTTTGTGTTTCCCCCACACACTCTGACCTAAAAAACCGCCCAGTCCACGCCACACAGCCCTTGCTACCCGAGTAAGCGCCTCCTGCGTATAGTGGACATCTGACCTATTCAGCGGATCCCGAAACCCCACCACCCTGCGGCGCAAGTCGAGGTATCTGCCTACACGGTGGCAGAACCGTCTGAGCCGCTGATTCAGCCCCTCCACTCGGCTCTATACCAGAGGTCCGCAATTGGTCCTGTCGACTATGCTGCAAGTAGTGAGCTCTGCTTTCACATCGCGAGCAAGACTGGCAGCCTTTACCACAGATTTAATATTACTGGATTTCCAAAATTATTTGACACTGAGCCCCACTGTGGAGTTTTACCGAAGGTACGAAGATACGGTATAGGTTCCCAGATATGTGAGTGGCTCGAAAACTTCTTAAGTAACAGTACCCAGCAGGTAGTTCTCGTCATCGACTGTTCATCAAAGGGTACTGTCAGAAGTGCCCCAGTTAAGTGTGAAAGACCGCTGTTATTTTCTACATACATAAATGATCTGGTGAGCAGGAATCTGTGGCTGTTTGATGATGATGCCGTGATACACGTGAAGAAGTCGTTGAGTGACTGTAGGAGGATACAAATTACTTACACAAAATTTCTAGTTGGTATGGTGAATGGCAGCTAGCTCTAAATGTACAAAAATACAAGTTAATACAGATTAGTAGAAAAAATAAACCCGTAATGTTCGAATACAGCATTAGTAGTGCCCTGCTTGACAGTCACGTCTATTAAATATCTAGACGTAGCGTAACAAAGCGTTTGAAATGGAACGAGCATGTAAGGATTGTAATAGGGAAGACCAATGGTCGACTTCGGTTTATTGGGAGAATTTTAGGGAGGAGACCACATAGAGGACACTAGTACTCCTTGTGAATTTGGGATCTGCAGTATATCGGATTAAAGGAAGACATTGAAGTAAATCAGAGGTGAGCTGCTAGATTTTTAACGGTAGGTTCGCACAATACGCAAGTATTATGAAAATGCTTCAGGACGTCAAATAGCAATCACTGGGGGTAAGGTGACGTTCTTTTCAAGAAACAGTACTGGGAACATTTAGATAACTGGCATTTGAAGCTGACTGAAGAAGGATTCTACTACCGCCAACATATATTTCAGAAAAGGACCACGAAGGTAAGAGAAATTAGGGCACGTACGGAGGCATACAGTCACAGATTTTGGGACGACGCTGCTTGTAATACAGTAATAACAAAACTTGGAACATTTCACTATCCACCTTGTTTTATGTACGTTTCTGCACGTTTGAATTTTAGTAACAGCTATGGTGCAATATCGTTGGTGCTTTGGATGTAAAGAGAAGTATTTGAATGGAGGACCAGATTTGTACAAAAAAATTATAATTGTAAATGTCATATGATTTGAGGCACTTTATATGTTGAAAACTACTGAGACACGGTATTATACAGTCTTGTACTGTAGAGATGATGTCAGCAGTTTTACGGCCATGTGTTTACAAATGTGTTTGAGTAAACTGCCAATCAGTGTATACATATTGGTGCTATGTTCACAAGCAGATAAAATTTGTACATGACATCCTCCCATTGATGGAGGTACTCAGATTATTGCATGTATCCAAATATTTCTGCATGAGATTTTCCCATGTAGTGACAGAGTAACGTAATTAATTAGCACAAATTCGACAATAAGAGTCAGTTCAACAGAAAACCATTAATTTTTTTTTCTCTGTCACTTCTTTTATTACTCCAAAATTCGAGCGCTGATCTTGTATTGTTTACTTTTTTGTAGTGTATAATTTTATTTTTCTGATGAGATTGCGATAAAATGTTACAGATATGTTACTTTACTGCACAAAACAGAAGGGTAAATCAAGAAAAATTGAAAATAGTAATAGGTAAGTAGCTGGTGCAAATCGCTTACAGCATTTACTGTAACAATTTCGTAGTTCCAAATACATCGTTTTCTCGTGACACTTTGGCGCCGTCTACAGTGTCATAGTAACAATTAATTACAACACAGATTCGACAACATGAACAAGTGCAACAGAAACCGTAGAAAAAAAATTGTTGGCTTTCACTTCGTATCCCGTTACCAAAAAAAAACATAAATACAATAGAATATGAGCTATGTTACTGCGACGAAAAAACACAATACTATTGCTCTTCACATCTTTAAGCCAACTTCATTTCCTGATATCAAATTTCTAATATGTCTGTAAAACGCGTATACAAAGTTACCGGTAATTATGAAAGTGATCTGTCTGTAGCAGCGAAGTAGTAACACTCAAAATACGATAAGTGCTAAAAAATTCGCCGTCCCAAAATCACGCGACGAGCTGCAGGAGATTTTGCAGACATAATTCTCGTTCTGTACATGCAAATACTTACTCCATAGATATGAACACAGACGAAACATTTTCGCACTGCTAGCGTCGAAGCGGAGAAAGCGTGAACTTCCTTTGATAGTTCGCTGTAATACCGTCAACCAGTGGAACACGAGAGTACGTATTGGAAACAGAATGCTGTTCATTTGCGCTCTCCTGCTGTTTACACCAGAGAGTTCTCGTTCGCTTGTGTTCGCTCCGGCGTAAACAACAACCGATGCGGCCGACAAGGAAGCAGACTACAATGTGAGTGAAGGATAGTTCTTGTCAACAACCAAGTCACGGATGTGCGCTCCCATGTAGCGAAAGAGACATGCAACATCCTCACATCGATTTGCGCGTAGAATCTTCACCAACTTTAGCTGCAGTTCAGTGTCACGTACTTTTCGAGGTTCGTTCCTTGCTTGCCCCGAGTGTTTCTCTCGACACACGCGCCGTCGTCTGTGGTTGGATTATTGGTTGGTTTATTTGGGGGAGGAACCAAACAGCGAGTCATCGGTCCCTTCGGTTTATGGAAGGATGGGGAAGGAAATCGCCCTTGCTCTTTCAAAGGTACCATGCCGGCATTTGCCTGAAACGATTTAGGAAAGTCATGGAAAACCTGAAATAGGATGGCCGGACGCGTGTTTGAACCGTCGTCCTCCCGAAAGCGAGTCCAGTGTGCCACTGCGCCGCCTCCCTGGGTGCCATCAGTGGTCTAGGTGTTAGGATGTTTGTTTCTACTGTAGAAAGCGGAGACACATCAGCAATGTTTGTACCTCTCAGATGTCAAAGACGCCCTGTGACAATGCTAATCTTCACTCAGATAAAACACATAAACTGGTAATTGATCATCAGTGGTCATGGAAGCTTCAGTCTCCTTTATTAAGTGGAATACCTATGCAGTGCTTGGGTCACCCAGATTACAACTGTTTGCTAAGAGAGTTGCAACATGTAATGGCCACAATTCACAAACCAAGGAAACTTTCCAGGCTGACGATTTTATATGTGTATTGTCAGAAGTCTTTCTTTCTTTGTTAACAGTTCACTAATGCACTGACAACATCTTTGACATAGAGGCTTGCAACGCACTCGATTTCTCAATTAACAGAAAAGTTCATTTGGTTTCCACTGAGATTCCAATTCAAGATGTCGATGAACTGTGCACAAAGTTTCCCAGTTTTTATTCTATGGGACGGGCTGTGCGAAGGTCATACAGGCTCGGATCCAAGTCACAAAAACCACTATTAGCCATTTCTTCTAAGCCCGCCCAGTGCCTCACGTTCTGCGCGACTGAATCAAGGTGGAACTGGACCTTAACCAAGTCATCCACCAATTTAGTCCAGCTCCTGTGCGTTTCCATTAATAATCATTAGGAAGGCCAATGGCTCGCTTAGACTTTGTGGGGCCTTCAAAACAGTGAATGTGCAAGTTATTGTAAATACTTTTCCTGTTCCTCGACCAGAAGATTCATTCTCTAGATCAGTGGTCGTCGAACTGTAGCTCGCGTGGCACTTGTGGCGTGAATCAAGTATTCTGCGGCCCGCAGCTCTCAGACCTATTTTACTATAATACTCATCTAGCAACTAAAAGCCAAATCAAAAAGCACCAAGTAACGTTAAGAGCTTCTTAAGAATGTAGTTTTCCAGCTCAGTAACAAACCAAACTATGGTGTAGTCGGCATGTGTAGTGCTGACGCCTGCTATCGACATCACAAAGATGCTCCTTGCTATCGAAGCATCGCTGGCCACGCCAGTGACAAGGAAGCAGCAAGACACACTCACAGAAGTTCTCCGCGCAACCGTCGGCGGCCTGTCTTGGAATAGACTGACGCACGGACACAAGGTCAGTTTACGCCAGACTACGTTCCAGTCAACTCTTAGTCCACAGCAAGCAACAGAGTTAGGGACAACCGTTTAGACTATTCAAATAAATCCTCAAGTCCTTGCATATCTTTGTGAGCTTTTTCCTTGAACAGAGCTACGAGAAAGAGTTTCTACTGAACAGTGCTTCGAGTTGTTATACCAACAAGTGTATTACAAAAAAAAATGGCTCTGAGCACTATGGGACTCAACTGCTGTGGTCATTAGTCCCCTAGAACTTAGAACTACTTAAACCTAACTAACCTAAGGACATCACACACATCCATGCCCGAGGCAGGATTCGAACCTGCGACCGTAGCAGTCGCACGGTTCCTGACTGCGCGCCTAGAACCGCGAGACCACCGCGGCCGGCAAGTGTATTACAGCATAAGTGTTACACTGGTTCTATGAATGTATATAAATGTACCTACGCTCTAACGCACAGTCACAGCAAAGAAGAAGTTGCATAACAGAAGATAAGTGTTCATTTTGACTGTAAATATATTTCAGTTCTTACATTTTATGTACGCAATAATCGTGTCATTTATCACCTGTTTAGAAGCCAGTTCATTTGTGACCACCCATGACGATGAAAACTACTTACAGAGACAGTAATATTTTAAGATGTGCATAGTTTTAATTGACATTGGTAAATTTGGCCATGAGATAACTCGTATGTGAAGTTGGCTGCTTACCTCATGTATTAAAAGATGCGAGAGGGGGGATGTTTTATCGTTTGTCTTCCAGTACTGACAATTCCCAGGCAAGCACGACTCTTTCCAGTCAGCGACTACGGTATAAATTTTGATATGAAAATGAAATAGATTCTAGAATACAGATTGCAGAGATGGTCATCTGCAAATGCAGTATATATTTATAACAAGAAATGTGAAATTAAATTAAGGGTTTTGTAATACAACATAATGAGTAGGAGAAAAATAATATTCAGAACGTTTAGTAAACATCTGTAATCATGTCTCATACTGCATGATGCATTTAAATATAAGTAGAGTCACTGTTATTAATTAATCAATCATCTGCTCACACAGACAACACAATAACACGTCTTCAGGCAGTTGCAGTATCACAACTACTTAAACCTAATTAACCTAAGGACATCACACACATCCATGCCCAAGGCAGGATTCGAACCTGCGACCGTAGCGGTCGCTCGGTTCCAGACTGTAGCACCTAGAACTGCACGGCCACTCCGGCCGGCCCCATAGTGTTTGACTCAAAGATTATGAATTCAGCTCTTCAAAACTATGCCTAGATAAAATAGGAGGCTCTAGTTATTTTGCAAGTTCCATTATATCTGTAGGGAGTTGAGTTTCATCTGGTGACAAAACACAAACCACTGCTGGCTTTTTTCAGTCCCTGGCCATCACTACCACATACAAAAGTGTATCACTTACAGTGGTATGACCTGTTCCTGTCAACATGCAATAATATTGTATACAAGCCTACCAGTTATCATGCCAATGGAGAAACATTACCAGGCTTCCATCTGATCCAGACATGGAGCTCAATCAATACGAGGTCGTTTGTTTCAATACAGATGCCGAGGCATACCACATTCTGGAAGATTTTGCAATTATCCCATCAATTATCACAGCAGTCGGAGGAGGACCCTGTCGTTTGGTAGTTCCCAAAATGGGTGAGACTGAGCTGGCCTGATCGCCAACCAGAGCAGTCCAGCCCTATACTGAGAACCTTGATGTAAGGTCTAACCGCTCTTGGTGGCATGCCACTTGTTGGTTCATCACATGAGTCTTACCAGGTAGTCAATGCAAATTCATTATGTGGCAAAGTGCTTTCTTTACTTCATTCAGGACACTGGAACATCACTCACACGAAGATCTTGGTTCACCATCACGTCTATTGGCCAGTTGTGGGCAAAGAAATCGAGGACCTGGCACACACATGCCTGGAATGTGCACCTCAACAGGCTGTTCCTCCTTAGGTTTTTTCCTATGGCCTAAACCATCTGATCCTGTGGACTGTGTGCATGTCGACTATGCAGGACCTTTTTGGCTAATATGTGACTCACAGTGATAGTCGCTTTTTCTGAGGCAAAAGTGTACAGCAACAGTAGAAACCACAGTCAAAGCATTCACACAAGTTTTCACCATTGAAGTTTTTCCCAGGGTAGTGGTCACAAGCAATGGATCCTTCCATGGCGACAAGTGCAAGAGGCATCAAAAACAACCCACACAACAGACATTACAGCAATGATACTTCAGTCCGTGCAAAGCATGAACTCAAACTGGCCAGCTTACTGGCAGATCAACAGAGGGCAACACCAATGGCCACACCTGCAACAGCTCCAAGGCTTGTGCACAGGCTGATCAGTGCTTGTGGGCTGAACTATTTCCTACTTCCTCAGAAACGAAGTTTGGGCCAATCAAACAAAAGTGTTACTCCCCCCAAAGATGACTATTTAGACCCATGCTGAGATGGCAGCTAGCAGTTCCAGTGCAGCTAGCCGCATCAGGAAGGCCCCACGTGGATGATGCAATACCAAGATCAAATCCTCTTCACATCACTGTTACCGTGAAATGGGATTTTGCCAAATGGGATATTGCCGAGTGGAGAGGACTTTGGCATTATATTTTGCTATGTCTCCTGCACTAGGAAAGTGTTGGATTTAATGTCAGTATTACAACATTCATTCATACAGAATTTTAAAAGATTCTATCTGTGACTTACATTTTGGAATTCAGTTCATTTGACCAATCAGTTAGTCAAGAAAGTTTTATTTTCTTCTTCTTCAGCAGTTAGTTATTGTGTTCAAATTTGCGAAGTTGTTTCTTGTGTTGCAAATAAATCTGTTCAATTCGAATACCTGGTGAATGTTTTGTGTGATATATGTGAAGGAAGCAACATGTCAGCCCCAAGTTTGCTTCATTCACATTTATGAATTTTTTTTGACCAATACAGAATCTGTTATCTCTGTACTGCTCTTTTCCATCTTGAATCCAATGGAGAGGTGGATCAAATGGTTTGCAGCTTCAAAGAAAACCTTAAGGTAGAGGTTCAGTCAATTCACTCACAGAAAATACATTAACTCTTGAATCTTAAATGGCTATACCAGCTGCTGGGACTCCTGCAGAGATCCCACATGGTAGACAATCTCAGACCTCCTTGCACTTCCTCCACCCACAGTAGAACAAGCTAACATCTGCACACTAGCAGTTCAGAACAGACAGTGTGGTGTGGGTGCAAACATTTGTTTGGCAAGCAGACAGGTTGGATACCTGCAAAAGACTCTGGCACACGACCTTTGGTGTGGAGCACCATTGGAACCAGCTGCAGTCTAGGCTGCCCCCACCAGGGCTTCCACGTCATACCACCTTCAATCCTGGACTCAGATGGCTCAGACTTCAACATTGCCTCTTCTTCAGCTACAACAGCTGCAGCAACAGCAGCAGCAAGAGCCAGTTTCTTGCAGCTGCCATGGACTGGCTCCTCGCATTCTTTCCATGTCAAGAAGCAGCAGCCTCTGCTGAAGCTACAAACCCAATCCACTCTCATGTTGACAATGGCATTGACACAACAATACGCTCAGCGACACCACCACTCAGCTAGGTGCCAGGTTTAGCAGCAATACTGCACACCCAGCCTCACTGAGCAATGATGTTGAAATGAGAAAGTGCGTCCCTGAATATCTGTGGTGGTCCCTCTTCTTCCACACTAGAGCTGCCATAAGCTGGACCTATGAATCCTATATGTTGTCTCTTGGGGGGGGGGGGCGGAGGAGGGATGCTGTATCCAGTAATTCAGAGATCAATATGTGAAATTGCATTTGCATGGTTCCCCTACCAGCATAACACAAATTACTGCATTACACAATGAGCGACACAGCAAGCCAGAAACATACAACCGGGCACCTTGTGGAATCATGTGGTGCCAATCAACTTCTTCTGGGTTAGAACAAAGGTGCCAACACACCTAGTGGAGGGCCTCTTATGTGTTGTCCTGCTTCAGTGATAAGACGCTGTCTAGCTGTTACTTCTACAATGACCATCGTGGCGAACGTAAACTTTTGGAGGATTATTCTGCCAACCGTATTCTCCACTACAGCACATATTGATTGCACCTGTACTTGTGTTCGAGTATTGTATTCTGTGTAACCAGTGTATTGTGCTTAATAAATGAGCTGTGTACCACAACTTAACACTGATCATGTGGAACCCAAATAAAATTCTTCTAACATGACACTATGAAAGCTGTAGATCAAGGCGTACTGTGGATTCAGTTTTTAAAGGACGTCAGAAAAACTTTTAATCAGTACAACATCAATGCTTATTAGTGAAAGTACGAAGTAGCAAATGATATTTGTGACTGGATTGAGGATTTATTGATAGAAAGGATGAGGGATGTTATTTTTGATAGAGAGTCATTGAGAAATGTAGAAGTAACTTCACACATATCCCTGGGAAGTGTGTTGGGACCCTCACTGTTAATTTTGTATATTAATAACTTCACAGATAATATTAACAGTAACTTGAGATATTTTTGCACATGATACAGTTATCATAATGAAGTACTATCTCAAAAAGCTGCACAAATATCAGGCCAGATTTTTACAAAATTTCAATGTGATCTGCTTTAAATAAAAACATTGCTTACTTCACAAAATGTAAAAACATACCATTCTGTGACTACAACATCAAAGAGTCACACACTGCATAAGTAACTGAAATACATATCTTGGTGTAGCAATTTATGGGGACATGAAATGGAATAATCACATAGGCTCAATCACAGATAAAACAACTCATTGAGAAGCTAAGGGAAAAATGAAATCAGTTTACAATGGAGACTGCTTACAAATCATTTGAGTGTGCCATCCTAGAATATTTCTCCATGTGTTAGACCTATATCAAATTAGGGTAATAAGGAATATTCAACATATACAAAGAACTGTAGCACCATTGATCACATGTATGTCAGCCTCACAGTGTGTCACATAAATAATGAATCACCTGAATTGTCAGATAATTGAAGATAAAAGTAACAATTACAATGTTTCAAGAACAAGTATTAAGTGAAGACTATATGAGGTCCATATACATATCGCACTCATACAGGAATTCCTTAATAGGTTGACCCAAGACCATAGTGATCTGCCTAATTAAGTGCTACCATAAACATCCTGTCCTATTTTTCACAAACTGATTTCCACTTGCATGCTAACACTGTGTTCCCAAATATTTGTCTTTTTAAATCAGTGCATTGAATTAAACAAATGAAAACGAAATTTCTTAGTGTGAACACCCCAACCTTTCACGCACTCATTGTGGGCGAATTAAAAGAGACTGTCTAGGCAGCTTTATTTTCCGATTCGTTATTTACTAGTTTCAATATGTTCCTCACCTTGTTTACATCTACACACATACTTCGCAAGTCACCATATGGTGCGTGGCAGAGGGTATTCTATACCACTACTAGTTATTTCCTTGCCTGTTCCAACTGCAGATAGGGAGAGGGTTGGGTTATTTGGGGAAGGAGACAAGACAGCGAGGTCATCGATCTAATCGGATTAGAGAAGGATGGGGAAGGAAGTCGGCCGTGCCCTTTCAAAGGAACCATCCAGGCATTTGCCTGGAGCGATTTAGGGAAATCCCGGAAAACCTAAATCAGGATGGCCAGACACAGGATTGAACCGTCGTCCTCCCGAATGCGAGTCCAGTGTCTAACCACTGCACCACCTCACTCGGTGATAGGGAGAGGGTAAAACAATTGTCTACACACTGCCATGTGAGCCCTAATTTTTCGTATCTTATCTTTCTGGTCCTTATGCAAACGTATAAATTTTCTCAATAGTGTTCCTCAAACACAATATCTCTTAATTGTTTTCCCATTATTCATAAATTTCGGTGTAGTCTATATTCATATAGTCATGACTTGGCATAATGCCTTCATTCTAATTAAGGCTTTAGTTCATTTCAACGCAGTTAGATGTTTCCAAAATTTCTACTATGTAGTGTTTTTATGCTTGTCTGAACATAATTGCCTCTATTAACAATACAATAATGTGCAATCGTTTAACTGATTCAGGAGCGCCGAATATTCCATGTAAGTCCTTTTGTATGTCAAAAATTCATTCAAACATGCCCCCGTTATCTCTTCATAACAATAAACATTTTGTTATGTTTTTATTACTAATGTATTACTGCTACAATTGTTCAGAAATTGTTTTTCAGGAACACTGCCAATCTAAACTCTCTTTATTGGTTGGGTTTTGGTACTGCCTGTCAGCCCACCCTCCCAGCTCAGGTTTACAAGCATTGGAGAAAAAAAATATCCAAGTTTTCGAGAATTGTGAGTTCAGTTACCATGAAGAGGAGTGCTGTAAAGACAGTCGAAAAATCGGATTTTATAGTCTCTTTTAGTTTCAAAAAGATGTGGCAAGTTTTCCAAAAGGATTTTATCCAAACCATTTAGCTCCCAACACTTGGAGAAACTAAATGTCAACTCGAACAGAAACCTGCTTGTCTAAGTCAGCTTATGCAATTGGAGCCTGGAAGATATCCCAGAGGTTGGTTGGTATCGACTATTTTACGCAAAAGCCAGTGCCACACAGCTGACCTTAAGGAGGAGGAAGAGAGATACAGAAATTAGAACAACTGTATTCACGTGACTTTGGCTTTTAAGCCCAAGATTGCTGGTCTCTGAATCATAGTGTTTCACCATCACAAGGAATAGTGGTCCCTGAATCAAGCCAGAGTTTGTTATGGTAGAGTACAGACGACACAGACAAGCTCCCAGTTCTAGGTTTTCAATGTCCACGCAGAATCACTTCTGACCAAACTCCTGACGTGGACACATCCAAAATTACTGCTTTGATCACGGAAATGTGTTGCATTCCATCTGTAAAAAAACCTTCACTTCGGTCGCAAACACAGTGTTTAAAAACAAGCGTATTTTCTTTGTTGTATGATAGATCAGTATTAAATCAAAAGCTTTCCAGAAGTCAAGAACAGCCACAGTAGTTATTACCTGTTGCTCTTAGGGTAAGTGAAGCTTGTGAGTTCGATTTGTAACAATTGTTGTTTGTTGAATCAGCAGTGTCTTCCACTGATACGAGGTATTTGCTTTCAAATCGCAAATCGTTGTCTAGAATTTTGCTACAGATAGTAGTAACTAGTGACCACACTAGTTAGTTGGTAGCAAATGTAATAATTAACAGAGTTTTCTCTCATCAAAGCAGCTGACGCGGGCTAATGGAGTACCTTGTTACACAATATTTTTATATTTGTTTTGCAAAAATGGTAGCTTTCCCAGGCAAAACGCTACAAGCTCCCACATTGTAAGATAAGAATTTAGAAACCTTGTGGCTATATTGTGTTGGGCACGAGCTCTCCGTTACGATGTGGTTCTAATGTGTCTTTGAAAACATTAGCATTTGTCTCTGAATACAATGCAGTCGAAGGCCTGTTTCAGAACTTCTATTTTTACACCGGTTTTAAATTTCTATGGGATATATTTCAAAGAACGCAAAAAATTCTTTGAGTTTTCACTAGTATATGGAAAAAATGAAATTACGTGCACAAGGGGGTGAGGGGAGGGGGCTCGTGATCTAGCTATAAATCATACTGGTTCTTGCAATTAAACTTAAGATATTTTACTTTAAAGCAACGAGAAGTTTTGTAACAATAGACTGCGAACAGAGAATTCCAAAGAATAAAAAGCACTGTATATCAAACTTTACATATACGTAATTTTCATGTTACATACCTCTGGTCGGAATCTTCGATTGGATAACTTTTGCAGTACAACAGTTCGTCGACACAAATCATCCCGACGCAAAGTATTTTCGGCTGTGTTGCAGTCATCGTGTGTAGTTCGCTATCTAAGAACCAATGTGTATCACAAATTGTTGTTTAGGTTGTACAGACACCAATTCAGAAACGTTGCAAAACTCATTGGCAAATATTTTCGCAGGACATGACATGGTGTGATAGTTGCACTGATCAAACTCATTGGCGCGCGAAGCACAGAATTTATGTGAAATGTGGCTTTTATTCGATTTATGATTGTTAAATTTATGAAGCAAAATGTGAGACGTGGTTACTAGAAAAAGAGACGTTGCTTTATTACCTCTTTCCTTTTTCGAGAGAAGGCTCACCTAATCGAGCAAGCAAGAAGCAACCTGTGAAACAGATTAATTGAGGAATAAAAGCAGTCTTCATACCACCCAACCCTCGTTAGTCGTTAGCAAATCAGCGGTGTGTGTTCAGTACAGAGGTGTGAAGTATTCTCATGCAAACTCTGTTAATAATTTAGAATTTCTCAGAGTACCAGTAAAGAACAGATAGTTGATATTTCGTTGCATAATCGAAGTTGTAAAAATGAACTGAAGTTATAAAAATGAACTTCTGTAGTCTTGTTGATACTACCGTATATATTTCATCAGAATGCTTTTACATTTCTTACGTTTCACACATTGCAGAGAATGGGGTGAATGATATGTGGTGTGTAGAAACTAAAAACAGGCAGTCTGAATACACAGACATAGCTCATCCTTTCACTACCTTGTGTCTGTGTTGTCAGTTATTTTTCTTCAGTTCTTTATGTTATCAGCAGGAGTGTTTATTTTATTTGCTGTCATACAACCTGGAAAAGCATTCCTTATTTCGGACATCTGTGAATGAGTTTGCGCATTTGCATTCGGAAAAAATGCTTTACACTCATGCCTGCCAAATCGTGCACAGATTTTCCATGGTTCCTAGAAATTTGCTGTAGCAAACTGAAAGGTTTGGTCAGTATCTTATGACCTCATTGGTGTTAACCCCTATTCCTCCTATGTTGTAACTAAGCAATCTGCTCTTGGATCATTCAATTTCTTTGACAGTAACAAAATTAATTTAACCCAAAGGCAAATGGGACAGAAATGAAAATGCCTTTCAGAGCAAACGTATTCCTAGCTCTTGAAGGGCAGTATGAGTAGATAGGAAAAATTACACATCTGTCGTCGAGCAGAGAACACATGCTGAGAAATTGCAGCAATTTAGACTGGTTTGAACAGAGGTTCAAAAACACATCAAAGCAGAAGATATGATGGGCTTCTAATTGTAACAATAATATAAACAGGGAACTTTTAAGGGTAGAACAGCAGTAGAGCTTGTAAAAGAAAAGTAAGCTTTATTGAAATAATAAAATAACCACGGGCCAACATGCGATAGGTGCCATAGACACACACAATTAAAAGATAAGAAAATTGTACTATCTTTCTAGTTTCTCCCCCCCCCCCCCTTTTACTGTTAATACAGACACTCAAGATGCACACACTCTCCCTCCCAGCCCCCTGCAGCCACCATAACATACATAACCATCATGAGGGGAAAAAGGATACCACACAGAAGTTACAAGGAAAGTACAGCTTTGAAAGTGTTTGAACTCTTGAAATTATCATACATAAAAAGTAAATAAATTTCAAAGAACTTTAAATGAACTATACATAGAAGGTACATTGCGAGAAAAAAATGTTTTATAGGTAATCTTAAAACGGGCAACAACAGCTAAATATATGATTTCTTAACACTTCATGCAGTGAAGTTTTTTTGAAAAAACAGGTGTTGAAAATTATTAAAATAAAGCTAAATGATATCTCCAATGGTCCATTATAGTTGTATTTTTTTGGGTCACTTATAAACCCATACAGTTGGTTTCACAGCTATTTGAGTTGCATCTTCTGGTCCAAAAACCTGTAGAAAATAATTTTTAAAAATTAATGTAGTTGTCTGACATCCTAAAATACTTAATGACTAACCAAACGTGGAAGATAAGCTAGGAAAGTGGTGTGGATCACATACCACAAGTACAGGCTTACATGTGCTCAATAGATGCAACTTGTAAGTTCATACCAAAAGAAAAGTGCTTACAAATGCTGTGTCATAGGTTACAAAATGCCGCAGTGTAAGAATTGGCGTAACAAAGTAATGATTTCAGCACTCCTCAGTTGATAATAATAATAAACAACACCATTGTCACATGACTAAAAAACAAAAAAAAAACAAACATTGTCCATGATGAAAGTCATGAGTAAAACAAAAGAATAGAATTAGGAATCAGAAGTGAATCTCAATTAAAAAACAGTAACTCAAATGAAAAAAAGATGGGGCCATCCCCATGTGACGTGGCTCAGTTGCCGAAAAACTAGACTGACCTGATTTAAGTCGCAAACGATACACATTCAGATTAAAATACGCTCTTTTCGTCCTATGTCAAACAACAATAGGCCCCTCACATAAGTTATTCAGGGAAGTACTGGGCGCAGTAGTAATGGAAGAGTGAAATAATGTTAGTGACGAAAACTAGTAATTTTAATGCACTCAAAACTACTGAAAATCATTTTAACTGTTATTTGGGGGCCATCACTGATGGAAAGGAAGAAGTATATGCTGGTGATCAAAGTTACCAAAAGGCGACATGCTCATGTGTGTTTGCCACCAACACACCAGCTGATATAAGCTACTAGTTGTGTGTTGTCTAAGCATGTGCTGTGGCTGCCATCCAGGTACTGGGACAGTGACGGAAATTGAGCAACACGTAAAATAAGATAGTGTGACCCTAATGCTCTATTGAGGACTTAGGTCCCACACAAGCTATTAGACTCGGTTATTTAGTATTATTCAGGTTCAGTTTTATGCAATACAGAGAGCCGAGTCTAATAGTTTGCATGGTGCCCGTAAGTTCTCAACAGGCCACTAGTGTCGTGCTTTCTTATTTTCCGTGTTGCCTGTGCTAGCTCAGTTTCTGTCACCATCTCAGTACCCAGGCGGCAGCTATAGCACACACATAGGCAACACGTGGGACACTCACAGTTTATAATGTCAGCCACTGTATTGGTGGCCAATACACATGAGACTGTTGGCTTTTGGTTAGTTTGATTGGCGGCATATGCTTCTTCCTTTTGGTCATTGATAGCACCCCCCCCCCCTCCCCCTAGTAACAATTAAAGTAATTTTCAGTAGGTTTCGATGTATTAAAATTACTAGTTTCCATCACTAATGTTATTGAATTCTTCAGTCACTACAGGGCCCAGTACTTACCTGAACAACCTCTATGAGTGGAATTTTGTTGTTTGGCACACACCAACAAGAACGTATTTTAGTTGCAATGTGTACAGTTTGGGACTTAACTAAGACCAGCCTCATTGACATGGTCCCCATCTGTTTTACATTTGAGTTGCTGTTCCACTGATCTTTAATTAAGGATTATTTCTAGAATGAGATTTTCACTCTGCAGCCGAGTGTGCGCTGATATGAAACTTCCTGGCAGATTAAAACTGTGTGTCGGACCGAGACCACTGGACTCACATTCGGGAGGACGACGGTTCAATCCCTCCTCCAGCCATCCTGATTTAGGTTTTCTGTGATTTCCCTAAATCCTTTCAGGCAAATGCCGGGATGGTTCCTTTGAAAGGGCACAGCCAATTTCCTTCCCCGTCTTCCCTAACCCGAGCTTGCGCTCTGTCTCTAATGACCTCGTTGTCGACGGGATGTTAAACACTAATCTCCTCCTCCCGGACTGACTCGAACTCTGGACCTTTGCCTTTCGGGGGCAAGCGCTCTACCAACTGAGCTACCCAAGCACGACTCACGCCCTGTCCTCACAGCATTACTTCTGCTAGTACCTCGTCTCCTACCTTCCAAACTTTACAGAAGCTCCCCTGCTAACCTTGCAGAACTAGTTTGGAAGGTAGGAGACGAGGTATTGGCAGAAGTAAAGCTGTGCGTCGTGCTTGGGTAGCTCAGATGGTAGAGCGCTTGCCTGTGAAAGGCAAAGGTCCCAAGGTTGAGTCTCAGTCCGGCACACAGTTTTAATCTGCCAGGAAGTTTCAAGGATTATTTCTGATTCCTAATTCCATTATTTTGTTTCAGCATGACTTTCATTGTGGACAGAGGTCTTTTTAATCATGATAGTTTTCTTATCAACTGAAGGGTGCCGAAATAATTATGTACCCACTCTAATTGTTACACTGCAGCATTCTGTAACGGATGACATAGCATTTGTAAGTACTTTCTTTTGGTATGAACTTACAAGTTGCATTTATTGAGTATATATAAGCCTGTTCTTGTGGGGCGTATGGGAACCACACTAGTTTCTTAGCTTGATACATAATATTTTCTTCCATGTTTATCTAGTTATTCAGTATTTTAGGATATCTTAGTACAGATATTTGCACCAGAAGATGCGACTCATATAGTTGCAAAAACAACTTGGCTTGAGCAAATCAGGGAAATATTAGAATGCCATCATGTGGCTGGTCAGACAAGAATTTGAACCCCACTCTTCCCAACTCTTGTTCACAGTTCCACCACTTACCTTGAGACATTTGCAATGCTGTGATTTGAACAGTTTTCTCCTAAACATGAAGCCTGTAACACCTGTGACTGGGACATGAATATGCATCTAGTAGCAGTATAACTATTTTTCACCCACTTTTGAGATACAGTAACAACAGTACAATCAGCCAGAACATTATGACCACCTGCCTAATAGCTGATATGTCCACCTTTGGCATGGATAACAGTGACAAAGCATCATGGCACGAAAGCAATGAGGCTTCGGTAGGTCGATGGAGGGAGCTGGCACTATGTCTGCACAGACAAGTCACTAATTCTGTTAAATTATGGGGAGGGGCGATGGGCTCTGACATCATGTTCAATCACATCCCAAATGCGTTTGATCCGGTTCAGAACTGGTGGCCAGCACGTCGATTGGAACTTGCCTCTGTGTTCTTCAAACCACCCCATCATAATCCTGACTTTGTGACATGGCACATTATCTCAGAGAAAAATGCCACTTCCATCAGAAAATCGTCATGAAGGGGTGTATGTGGTCTGCAACCAATGTACGATACTCTTTGGCCATCATGCCTTGAATGAGTTCCACTGGACCCATGGATGCCCACATGAATGTTCCTCAGAGCATAATGGAGCCTCTGCTAGCTTCTCTCCATCCACAGTACAGGTGTCAAGGAGCTAGTCCCCTGGAAGGTGACAGATTCACGCACTCCCATTGGCATGATGAAGAAGGTATTGGGATTCATCAGATCATGCAATGCTCTGTCACTATGCTAATACAGTGCTGATGGTCACGTGCCCATTTCAGTCATAGTTGCCAATGTTGTTGTGTTAACTCTGGGACATGCACGGGTTGTCAGCTAAGGAAGTGATCATTAGGAGTGTTCAGACACACTTCTACACTGCTCAGCGTTAAAGTCTGATGTTAGTTCTGCCCTGTTTTACCAGACTGCTCAGCCTATGACGTCCGATATCTGTAATGAGGGGTGACTGCCCAACCCCACGACATGTGGACATGGTTTCTCCCTGGTTTCGTCGCATGTTGAAGACACTCACCACAGTATTACTCAAACACTCAACAAATCGTGCCGAGCTTTGGGGCCATCACAATCTGCTCTCAGTCAAACTAAAATGGTTCACTCTGCTTCCCCTTTCTACACACAGACAGCATGCACATTGATACTATATGCACTGTGTGTATGTCTGACTAGCAGTCTTTCCTCGCCAGGTGATGCTGCCATCGCCTGGAGTGTTTTGTATCGACAGTAAGTCAGTGATTATAATGGTCTGGCTGATCTGTATACAAAAACTAAATGAAATTTGCAGTTTCCTTTCTCAATCAGTCCAATCTTTACTTTGTCTAAGCTGCTGAAAAAAGCAGCTATCCCCATTCTCCACATGATGTGGCAGTTGAATATACAAACAGTATTTATATACTATCTTCTATGACACACATTCATTGTGGCCTAGGTATGTTGACTCTCACATCAAAGGAATGATTCATGGAACCAAAACAGGACAAAATATCTGTAGAAGACATATGTTGCAAATAACTGTTACTTAATTTGGCTGTACAATTTAGTGTTCATAATGTACAGTACCATACTACAGTAGACGCTTCAAGTGTCTGAGCACCAAAGAATGTGGCATGGTAAGGCACGTACATGAACAACTGAAGTCACTAGTTCATTTTGGCTCCTGCAGAGGCATAATAGTTACTGATATCATAACTGGAGTAGTGTAATCCATTGGATTAAGATCAGATGAATGGGCAGGCCAATGAATTGGGCCTTAATACATGAACCACCATCTTGGGGAGGTGGTGTCCTAAAACCAAAATCCATCTGAAGTGTGCTCAGGCCTCATCATGCATGAACCACATGGCATGGTCAAATACTAGGCATTACATTTTCAGTATCACAGACATAACATTCAAGAAGCGAAGTAAGCTAGCCCATTAAGTCATGGGATCGGCTGGTCAGGCAGTTGTGGATAATGGCATACTACATGTTGAATCCAAGTCAGTGTACCTATCAGCAACAGCCGTACCACAGTGTTACTGCCTGTCCAATGTTAGTCTTATATTTGTGAACTTCATGATGCCATTTTATCCAAATGTGTCTCCATCACTAAACAAGACTTATATCGGAAACATCACTGAGTTAGTGGCCATGTAAAGGAACCCCTAACAGAATTTTTAGATGTGGCAGGAAATCAGCATTGCTTAATCTCTTTACCCTGTGAGCTGGTATGGGTTCAGGTCATAGTCGTGTAAAACAAACCACCAACCATATGATTTATGTGCATGTGTGTACTTATGTTTTTGATATGCTCCTCAGTCCAAAGCATGGTTTGATGCAGTTATCCATGCTGGTCCATCATTTGCAAGTGTCTTCATCTCTGCATAACTACAGCTTACTGCATTCAAGCCTTGTTCTCCCTCTACAATTTTTAACCTCCATATGTTCCTTGACAACCCAGAATGTGTCCTACCAGCTGATCCCTTCTTTTATGATTAAATTATGCTCTGTGCAGAATTCTACCAGGCAGCTTCCTCTTTCACTCCTTTTCTACAGTCTGTTTTCTACTATTTTTCCTTCTCTTCCTTTTCCTACTAACAAGTTCCAATCACGCATCACAATTAAATTTTCATCTCCCTTAACTATCTGAGTAATTTCCTTTATACCATCATTCATTCTTTCAATGTCTTCATTATCAGGGGAGCTAGTTGGCATGTAAACTTGAACAACTGTGTTGAGCATTGACTTCATGTCTCTCTTGGCTATGATAATGCATTCACTACGCTGTTCATAGTAGCTACCAGCGTTATCCCTATTTGATTTTGTATTTACAACCCTGTACTCACCTGACAAGAAGTCCTGTCCCCACCTGTCATCAAACTTCATTAATTATTACTAGCCGGCCGCAGTGGCCGAATGGTTCTAGGCACTTCAGTCCATAACCGCGTGACTGCTACGGTTCGAATCCTGCCTTGGGCATGAATGTTTGTGATGTCCTTAGGTTAGTTAGATTTAAGTAGTTCTAAGTTATAGGGGACCGATGACCTCAGATGTTAAGTCCTATAGTGCTCAGAGCCATTTGAATTATCACTACATCTAACTTCACACTATCCATTTGATTGTAAACTGCAGCAAATATCATGTGTTATTTTTGCTATCTGTTTAAAAATGTTCTTGATACAAGCATGGCGATTTATGTCCAATGCTATTTTCATGATCGTACGTGAACGACATGTTGCCTTCTTTTTTGTCTGAAAAATTCACTATGTTGCAGCATTCATTACCTGCAGCACTTGGGAACTGTGTCATTTACAACAAACACTGTTAATGTCAATTACCACAAAAGCCATCAGTGTTATATACCAAGTCTTATTGGTATACTGTAGTTGAACTGATGCAGCCATCTTGGCAACAAATATACCACCATAGTACATCGTGGTAGAAATACATAGTACCATATTTTGTGCAATGTCCATATCACACTGCCAGTGTATTGTTTGTCACAGCACCATTTTGCCATATTTCATTCATATGTATCACTGCTGTTGGGCATTACAAATATTTAGTAACACATTATATACTGCACAAGACTACTATTGTAAAATTAGAAAAACCTGGACACATGCAGAATCATACAGACTGTTTTAGCACAAAGTATATGTGGAACAGTATGGAGGATACCAAACAATAGTGATACACTGTATCTTCCTCTCATTTGTGATGAGAACAATGAAGATGAAGATTCTAGTGGCCTGCTGATTGTCTCTTCATAAAGTTCACTTTGAGGATGTATATAATTCAGCATCTGAAAAATAATTTCAGACCAATGCTGCAAAAGCTCCATTACTGCCATATCCACAGCCATTTAGGCTACCACACATACTTCTGCAGCCAGTGGGTTTCCATACTCTCGTAATCTGTCAGAACCAGCCAGCAGCCCCCACAGGAGGCAACACCCTTGCTACCAGCAGAGTGCACTTCAGCAACTGTGGTGTACCATCAAATCATGTGCTTTATGCAGGTATCCATCTGCCTGCCTACTTGGCAATGACTGGTAGATCAGCATTCACTTATCCTTTGGGCCTAACACTGACTCCACTCAGCAGCTCATCCATTGGAACACAAGCAACTGCTCTGTATACACTCTGGATTTACTCTACGTGTGCCCATGTGGCTCATAAATCAGAGCAAGTGCTCTCCCTCTGAGCTTTATGCGTACTACACCCATGTGACTTATCCAACAAATCATGAGCTACCACACAGTAGCATCTGATAGCAGTTCTAACATTAACCTGGCTATCAGAAAAAGGCCATGTGTATTCAGTGAACTTACTTGCTAAATGTTATTTCTTCTCATAACTCACTAACGAATTAATGCTGCTTGCTAAGTCTTGTCTCTCCCTGAACCTCGCTTGAGAACTGGACAGTTACTTGCAAAGTATTATTTGTACTTGTAACTGAACCAAGAATTGACAAATGTCACTGTAGCCTAATTATGCTATCTTCAGAAATCTTGAGTGTTTTCTGTGTTGTACTGCTCCTAATAAAGAGTATCTGTTCTTGTCCAGTTAGGAGCCCAGTTATTCCACGTGTTCCATGCTGTCGGACACACAAAATACTTCCTTGGTGTCACTGCACAATGTTACTCTACTATTTCTTGTAACACAAGTAACAGGACCATCTTATGAGCAACTGAAGTTAAAGTCTTCATTTTTCTCTTATATTCATCAATAGGTATTTACTGTAATTGACTAAAAATTTGATGCTAAAACAGATATCACCAAGCAGATATAGATTATCCTACAGTGTCTTCCATGATGGATTCTTGGCTAAAAAGATCTCGGTTACCTTGCTGCATCAAATGTGGATAAAATCTCAAGCTATTGACGACTGCCTACATCATTGTCATCAGGGGCTAAGTCTGACTTTTGTGAAATTGGCTTGCTATGGGAATCAATCCTGGAGTATTAGTCACCTGTGCATACAATGTAAATGCCATGGGAATGTGGTCACAGGAAAGGATGAGAATAACGTTTGCTCAGATAAATCCAGGGATGTTTTTGATTATACAAATCTAGAAAATTTCAGGCACCCATCTGGTGGGGTTGATGATGATGATGATGATGATGATGATGCTGTAGTATACAGAGAAGTTGCAACATTAGAAAATTGCAGTGAAATGCAGGAAGATCTGCAGCAGATAGGCACTTAGTGCAGCGAGTGGCAACTGACCCTTAAAATAGACAAATGTAATGTATTGTGAATACATAGAAAGAAGGATCCTTAATTGTATGATTATATGATAGCACAACAAACACTGGTAGCAGTTACTTCTGTAAAATATCTGGGAGTATGCGTGTACGGAACGATTTGAAGTGCAATGATCATATAAAATTAATTGTTGGTAAGGCGGGTGCCAGGTTGAGATTCATTGGGAGAGTCCTTAGAAAATGTAGTCCATCAACAAAGGAGGTGGCTTACACAACACTTTTGACCTATACTTGAGTATTGCTCATCAGTGTGGGATCCGTACCAGGTTGGGCTGACAGAGGAGATAGAGAAGATCCAAAGAAGAGCAGCGCGTTTCGTCACAGGGTTATTTGGTAAGCGTGATAGCATTACAGAGATGTTTAGCAAACTCAAGTGGCAGACTCTGCAAGAGAGGTGCTCTACATCGCGGTGTAGCTTGCTGTACAGGTTTTGAGAGGGTGCGTTTCTGGATGAGGTATCGAATATATTGCTTCCCCCTACTTTACCTCCCGAGGAGATCACGAATGTAAAATTAGAGAGATTCGAGCACGCACGGAGGCTTTCCGGCAGTCGTTCTTCTCGCAAACCATACGCGACTGGAACAGGAAAGGCAGGTAATGACAGTGGCATGTAAAGTGGCCTCCACCACACTCCATTGAGTGGCTTGTGGAATATAAATGTAGATGTAGATGATGATGATGATTAATAATAATAATAATAATAATAATACTTTATTCAGCACCGAATGATTCATTTATATGTTCAAAAACAGGTTACAATTCTTGACACACAACACAACAATACATTATTATGAATAAATCATTGATTAACAAAATTATCAGATAACAAATAAAATGGTTTGCTTAACACTATTTACATATATTTTCAAAGTACTTCTTATTCTGCTTGTTTGTGTATAAGGGGCTGCTTTTTACCAATGTATGTCATTGAACTTTTTATATTGTTGTCAAACCTATAATGTGGAGCCACTCCTTGCAGTGTCTATTCTATTTGTCCTTTATTGTTCAATAGATTGTGATACTTTGGATTTTCATCTTACTTATGGAACTAATGCTCCACTGCTTTGCAGATGAGCTAAGTCTACTTTCGTTTTAGGATCATTTATTTCCCTGTTTTCTTTCAAGCTGCCTAAGATTAAAAAATGATTGTGAGTTTTTCATTCTCATGCGGCTGACCAGATTATAACTCTGAGGGGAATTTGGAAGCAAGCGACCTCCAGCTGATAGAATGCAAAGCAGAAACACATCGCAATAACAAAGCACGCCATTATGGGATGTCTTCCCGTGCACCGCCATTTAGTTTGGTGGCGGTCTGCATTTCCGAGCCTCCTCCGAAGAATAGTACCATACCATGCTACCTTCCCTCTAGCCCATTGTGTAATAAGATTGAAGCACCTGCTGAAATAAGCACTAGATTGTTGATGATTAGCACCCATGACGTGACGTCATCTCCCAAGCGCAGTTATGCGTTATTGGAAATATAGTTAGTTAGAGACTTTCACCCTAATGAATAAAAGTTTTTATTGTACAATGTCGTAGTAGTTCATGACCCCTCCCCCCTTTTCTTTTTTAGCTCACCCTATTACTTCATGGATTTTGGGAATTTTGTAGTAATTAACTCCCAAGAGATAAAGTTGCTCCTATGCAGACAGAGCACAGTTCCTCCCTCGCCCATGCATTGCGCTGGATTACTACCCTTGCTCTTAGTCACTTGTCTGTTCATTCCAACCTCAACCATTACTTTGTACCTCCCTCCTCCACTGCCGTGTGCCTTACACGGTGCGGTTGCTGCCCGCAGAGTGCCCAGCTGATAAGGTTATTCTTTCAGTCTTCGCTTTCATAAATTGATGGCCTACCTATCTCTTTCGTCTATACTTCATTGACACTTCACGATGAGGCTTGCCTTCGTCTGCACCCTTGTCGGCAGCTAGTGCTCCTCTCGCCATTCCTCATCCCTTGCACACGCCTCTCCACTCTTTCCCCTCCCGCAAGACATGCCTTACACCGCAGATAATAACCCCCTCCATCACCCAACTAGAGAGAAGCTCCATTTAAGTTTGTCGACATCACATGCATATCTCTCCTTCCCTGCCGGACAAGCCTTGTGCTCTTCTCCCATCAGTCAGAAATTTATTTACATACAGTGCGTTTGCCTCTATCGCACAGAACCACATTCTAGCTCTGAATCTTTTCGTAGTTTGTGAACTGATAATAAACTCAATGGATTCTTTCCCCTTTTTATCTGAAGTTTTATGAATAGGATGAGGATAATGTTAAATGATGTATTCAAGTTAAGCAAGTGACAGCACATCAGATGCTCTGGCTACTCTATGTCACAATTTTTACAGTTGAAACTAGTGAGTAATTTTGACTTAGGTGTAATATTTCACTGTCTTCATTTTCTGTGTGTTCATACTTATTCCAGTATGCCATGTTTTGAAGGACAATTGCTCTATGAAGTGATTTAAGGTACTTTAATGTGAGAAGGTAGCATTTTGGTAGTAGATAGTCATGGGTTTTGATGTGTAGCCTTTGTTATCCCTTGAATTTATCCATAAGTCCAGTATTTTATAAGAAAACTTTTGTACCTTGTATTTTAACATGAGTTAATGTTGTTAAAGATTTTCATGTAATTTATGGAACATCATCTCTTCAGCTTGCTACCTGCATCCTCCATTCTACTGAAATGTGTTAATATTTTGTAGCCTGTGAAACTTTGCACAACTATTACCCATAACTAATATGTGGTGGATACATCACAATTTTATGTTTGTTATCTCTCTTTTTAAATATACTTCACCCAGTTTTTACCCAAGTCAGATGCTAACAATTGCATTAAGTTGATTTATTATGTTGTTTACTCAAATACTTTGATTATCCTAGAACTGAGTATTCTCTCATATTGTTGTTGCATTTTAGTTTTGGTATTAGTTCCACTACCTAGCAATAAGATTAATATTTGCCAAATAATACAATCAATACCTGTAAATCATTAAAAGATCGGTGCTGATTCAGTTCAGCCACCATCTACTCCCTATGACAATGAGTTTGTACTGCAACAGCAGATAATAAGTTTTTTTTTCCTGTACATAATGGAAACCAAAATAGTTTATTTCTCTTTTGTGAAGCTTTCTGGTATGATTTTAATATCGTATGTTTTAAGATGTGATTATATGGACAGTGATGATTTCAACCATTCTAGGAGATATTGTACTGTAATTACTATTTTTTTAACTTATGAAATTTGATAAACATGACTATATGTTAGTCCCCTCTTGCTTACACTAAATGTAATACTGTAACAGGTCCCTCCCATAATACTAAGGCCCCTAATAGAGTAACTCGTCTTTCTGGGGAGTGACTGACGCCGTTTTTTTAACAATGCTTGTCACCACTTCTCTGGAAGGGGGAAGGAATGTACAGGGTGGCAGCCAGTCAAGGAATATTTTAGGGGAATTGATAAAAAAATTTATTTCAAAGGCCCAGTGAAATCTTTACAAGTTTTCTTCCAGAGTATCTTACACTGTACGCACATGACACAAGTTGCCTGTCTTTCAAAACCGAGGCAGTTCTGTCCAGTTAAAGCTGCTGACAAGAGACACCCTGAGACCTCTGCTGAAACTGCTAGTGAATTCACGCCATTGGTTTTAGCCAATAGTGTACGTGGGATACAGGTCACATGTGTGGATGCTGGAGTGTTCTGCGGTGCAGAACACAGTTGCCTCTCTGTCTTGTAATCCAGACCTCGAGCAGAACAAACATCTTTTTGGAAGGCAGAGTAACTGGTAACTTCCGACCCTAATCGTGACACTAGTACATGGTACATTGAAATATATCCTCTTTATTGTACCTAATTTCCTGTTTTGTCATTTAATGGCAGCCCTAGCTGCCCACTCCCAAATCCTGACAGTTCGACCTCCTGCATACTGTCATCACAATGCAGATGTAATGACCTTCACCCCCCTTCCCTGACCATATACATTACCATTGGTAACAATAAACAAAATGTATTTCAGGTGATTTTTCCCTACAGTGTTAATAACCTTGTAACATAAATTGCGTTTCCCCATGATATTGTAGCATCTTCTTCTTATATAGAGTCTCCCACCATGATTTCTGTCTGTATGTTCAGGCTAATCTCAGGAGCTAATGTAGGTGATTTTGATACAATTTTCACTAATAGATAGAATGATTCACGAGGAAAGTTTCCGAATGTAAATTGTAAATACGAGGGTCAGTCAAAAAGTAATGCCTCCTATTTTTTTTTCTACGTTTAATTGTCAGGAAATTTAAATGCAATTACATAGGTTGAAAACCACAACATTGAGGATCATTTTGTCATTTTTCAATGTAATCTCCGCCCATCTCTACAGTTTTGGTCCATCTTCGAACAAGGGCATGTATCCCAGCACGGTAAAAATCACAGCTCTGCTTCCTAAGCCATTGACGCACGGATGTTTTGACGGCCTCCTCATCTTCAAAATGAATCCCACGATGAGCTTCTTTTAGTGGCCCGAACAGATGGAAGTCTGATGGTGCCAGGTCAGGGCTGTATGGGGGATGAGGCAAAACTTCCCATCCAATTTTGACAATCTCGTCAGAGGTGTGACGACTGGTGTGTGATCTTGCATTGTCATGCAAAAGAAGAACATCTGCCATTGATTTTGTTGGGCGAACTCGCTGAAGACGTGCTTTAAGTTTTTTGAGGGTTGTGACGTATTGAACAGAATTTATTGTGCATCCCTGCTCCAAAAAATCAACCAGAATCACACCCTCTGTATCCCAGAAAACTGTTGCCATAACTTTCCCTGCCGATCGCACAGTTTTGAATTTTTTCTTCCTCGGCGAGCTTGTGTGACGCCACTCCATTGACTGCCTCTTTGATTCGGGTTCAAAAAAAATGCACCCATGTTTCGTCCCCGGTCACAATTTTTTTCAGAAACTCATCTCCCTCCAAACGGAAGCGCTGCAAGTGTTGGGAGGCTATTGTTTTCCTTGCCTCTTTATTCTGATCGGTTAACATTCTTGGAACCCACCGTGCACAAACTTTTGAGTACCCTAATTGTTTAATAATCGTGATCACACTGCCTTTACTAAGAGAAATAATGCGACACACTTCATCTGCAGTCACCCGACGGTCACCACGAATGATGTCATCAACTTGCTGAATGTTGTGTGGAGTCACTGCACTCACCGGCCTGCCGCTCCGCTTTTCGTCAGTCAACGGTGTTTGCCCTTCAGCTTCCTTACAACGACGAACCCATCGTCTAACAGTGCTGACATCCACTGTCACAACACCATACACCTTCTTCAGTCTTTCATGAATGCGTATGGGCGTTTCACCTTCTGCATTCAAGAATTCAATCACACAACGCTGTCTCAAATGAACATCGATGTCGGCCATCTTACAAACTTCTGCTGTGCTGCCACCTGTTGACACAGAAAGTTACTATTGCAGTGGATTGCAGAAGAAGGTTTGAGGAATGGCGCCAAATTCAAATTTTTCACTTAACTTAATATTTTTTAAGTAGAAAAAAATGGGAGGCATTACTTTTTGACCGACCCTCGTATTTCTTGCAAATTGGCTCCAGCTGCTGTGAAAGTGGTACTATTGCCACATAGTGGTGATTGGCAGAACTCCAGTGGAATCATCCATACAAGCAAAAGACCACCCATATCGAAGCCAGCATGCAGTGCCAATGATGCAAGCAGAGGGTGCTTCATACTGATGCTGCAAGGAAGAGGGTGCTGCGTACCTCTTTTAAATGACAGTGTATGCACTCTACCAATGTTGCATGCTGGAGAATGCTTCATTCTGCATGGCAGAGGGAGCTACGTACCAATGTTGTGTGGCAGAGAGTGCATCTTACTGATTTTGCATAGAAAATGATGCTTTGCACCAATATTTAATTGTCGTGTGACAGAGGGTGCTTTGTATCAAGTTATATGGCAGAGGGTGCTTCACACCAATGTTAGGTATGTGGAAGAGGTTGCTTTTTTTTCCTCACAGAGTCCTTCATACCATACTGTGTCACAGAGGGTGGGCCATATCAGTGTTGGGTGTCAAACTTGCTTCGTATGACACTGCATGGCAGAGGATACTATGTACCATGATGTGTGGAGAAGGGTGGCTTCAGATTGATTGTGCATGATTGAAGGTGCTTTGTGCTGTATAAAAGATGATATTGAGTTACCTGACGTTGTTCCCTGTATTTTAATTATAACTCTATGCAATGGCCCATAAGCAAAGTTACTGCTTTGCCAGGCAAGTTGTCCAGCCGTACATACTTAGTGTTGCAGTGCGTACTGGAGTAGGTTGCTAGTGTCACATAAGTGACTCATAGTAACTGTGATACACTTCTCTTTGTATATGTATAGGAATTTCATCTGATTAAATGTAAAAGCAAAAGACAAGCTACTCAATTTATTTGCTAGTCAGCCTGCATGTGCCTTTCAGTTTAAATTTGTGGGTGCAAGGCTTGCTTCCGTCATCTCCTGAACACATTTAAGACTTTGTATATTTTATTTATTTTACGACCTCCAACATTGACGTTTTACAATTTATGTTACAACAAACAGAGAAGAAGCTGGTATCAAACCTTGCAGGATTATATATTATGAAGACGTAGAAGTAAATGGTTGTGTTTGCTGCGATAATTACTCTTTACCTACTTGTCAAACGTGAGTTCATTACTTTACTAGTTTTTCGAGCTATTACACGGCCGCGGTAGTAGTAGTAGTAGTAGTTTTATTCATCCGTAGATCTCTTTTTACAAGGATATAGGACATGTCAAAGTATTTACAAGCTTAGATCAATTTACAATAAGCTAATTCGTATACACATATATTTACAGACTTCTAGTTAGAGACAATCATTAGATTTTACTCCTGGTATACAATAATTTATTTACAAATAACTCATTAAATAATGTAATGCCACACTATTCACTCATATTTCCCTATCAGTCACTGCACACACTATACACACATTGTTTCATAACACTTCACTCACTACACACACACACACACACACACACACACACAGAGAGAGGTGATCCTTGGGCCATTTTCTGTACTGCAAGTTCCCATTTGCTATCCTGAAAAACTGAGTCAGCATCCCTTCATAATGAGTGAGATGTTGAGCTCAGAAAGAGGAAGAGGTGTTAGTATTGTGCTATGCATAGCTTGAGGGGAGAGTGTCTCTAGAAAGGAAAAAAGAAGAAAAATAATAAAGTGAAGGTGTTATGTGGAATATTGGATGTTTTATAATCATCATTATTATTATTATTTGTTTGTATAACATTTTTTTATCAAACCCCTACTCTGCTTTATCTAAGTAATCCTTCAATGTATAAAATGTATTGCATAACAGGTACTTTTTAGCTGCCTTCTTAAATAAGTGTATTTTTGAAATTTCTTTAATCTCTTTTGGTAATTTATTGTACAGTTTTATTCCTTGGTAGAAAATGCTGTTTTGAGTTTTATGTTTATTTTTTCTTGGTAAATGTAAGTTGAGTCTATCTCTTGTTGCATGGTCATGGACAGAGCTGTTTGTGCAGTAATTGCCAATGTTGCTTTTGATGTGTACAACTGACTGGTAAATGTGTTCACATGGAGCAGTTAAAATTCCCAGTGTTTTGAACAGATCTTTACAATGAGCTCGACTACTATTTCTGGGTATTATTCTTATGGCTCTTTTCTGGAGTTTGAAAATTGTGTTCATATTTTGTGGATTTGTTCCCCAAAAAAGAATGCCATAGCTAAGAATTGAGTGTACATATGAATAATATGTAACTAAAAGACACTGCATGTTACACACAGATGATAGAATTCTAAGGGCATAACATGCTGATGACATTCTGTTTGCAAGTACCTTTGTGTGTTCGCACCACTTCAGCTGAGAGTCAATATTCATTCCTAGAAATTTTGCATTTGTTACACAGTCTATAGAGGTGCCATCTACATTTAATTTAACATTGTCATTTTTCCTCTTCAAACTGAAGTTCATGGCATTAGTTTTCTTTATGTTTAATGTCAATTTGTTGCTTATTGACCAATCGTAAACTTCCTTGAGAGTTTCATTTGCTTTCTCGGTAAGGAGTTCTCTTGTTCTCTCAGTGACTATAATATTGCTGTCATCAGCGAAGAGAATTTTCTCACCATGAGTAACACTACTGGGAAAGTCATTGATGTATATCAGGAATAGTATTGGTCCTAATATGCTACCTTGTGGAACCCCTATATTAATATGTTTTGGTTCTGATAAGTATTTTACTAAATGTTTAGATCTATTTGAAGTATGTGTTATCTCTACTCTTTGTACCCTATCTGTTAGGTATGATCGAAACCAGTCATTAGCTACCCCTCTTATTCCTAATGCTTCTAATTTATTTAATAGAATCTTGTGGTCGACTGTATCAAAAGCCTTAGAAAGATCCAAAAATATGCCTGTGACACACTCATCTTTATCAAGAGCATTAAGTACAACTTTTGTGAATTCTACTATGGCTGACTCCGTATTTTTGCCACTTCGAAAACCAAACTGTGATTTGCTTAAAAGATTGTATTTATTCAGATAATTCATTAATCTGTCTTTCATAATTGCTTCTATTATTTTTGAGAATGCTGGCAGCAGGGAAATGGGCCGGTAATTTTCTATGTCTTCTGCATTACCTTTCTTAAGCAAAGGTACAATTCTTGCCTGTTTTAGCTGCTCTGGAAATGTCCCTGATGTGAAGGATTCATTTATTATATTTGTTAATGGGCCTTGTATAATCCCTATGCATTGTTTCAGTACACACATTGGTACATCATCTAAGCCTTCTGACTTTTTATTTTTTAGCTTTTGAACAGTTTTATTGACTTCATTCTCTGTGGTTGGAAGTAACATCATTGTATCTAGTGCAACAATTTTTGCAGGTGTTATATTTGTTTTGGGGAATTTTTGCTGTAACTTCTCTGCAATACTTGAAAAATGCTCATTTACATAGTTTGCTAAGTGTTGTGGATCATTCATTACCTTATCCCCCTCCCTTAGCAGTATGTTATTCTGCGTTTGTTTGCCTCTCCCCGTTTCCTTTTTTATAACATCCCAGACTGCTTTGCTTTTATTCTCTGCATTATATATTATTTTGTCATTAAATGACTTTTTTGCAGCGATCAGCACCTTCCTATAAATCTTTTTGTATCTATGATAGAAATTTAAGAATTCTGGATCATTGTGAATCTTTTTCATGGAACTGAGGTGTTTAAGTGTTTGGGAGGACTTCTTAATACCTGCTGTTATCCATCTGTTTTTGTGAGATGTTGATACAGTCATGCATACTTTTGGAAATGCTGTTTCAAAGTTCAATTTAAACAATGTGGAGAATTTGGAGAATTTCATATTCACATTGGTTTCCTTATACACTTCATCCCAGCTTTGTTTTTCTAGTTCTTTTGAAAAATATTTTATTTTGATTTCTGATAGATGTCGTTTATAGGCTTGTAGTTTAGGGAATGATTCGATGCCTGATTTTACTGTTGTTATTTGACAGAGATGGTCTGATAGTCCGAGATCTTTTACAGCTACATCACATTTTTCCCTGTCTATATTTGTGGCCACATGGTCAATTACTGATGCAGTCATTGTAGTAACCCTTGTTGCACTATTGACCAATAGGGACATGCCAAAACTTTGAAGGATATTTATGAAGGTGCTGCTGGATTCATTTATGATATTAGTGTTGATGTTTATGTCCCCACACAGAATTATGTTGACCTTTGTACTTGAGACTTTATCTAGAACTTCTGTTAATTTATTGAAAAAAGTGTCCACACTACCACTGGGAGATCTATACACACACAAAATAATTAATTTCTTGGTGATATCGAGCCCTGATAATTCAATAGCTGATATTTCAATGTGTTTGTCTTCACTTACTGTACTGAGGTCATGTCTAGATTTGAACTGTGTTCCTTTTCTGATATAAATGCATGATCCTCCACCCCTTGAAGTAGTTCTGCAGTAAGAGTTTGCCCTTTCATACAATGATAATACTACATGTTGGATTTCTGTGTCTCTACACCAGTGCTCAGTAATACAAACTACTGTGCAGTTCAAAGATTGGAGCTCAACTTCTAATGCTTGTATTTTATTTTTTATTGATTGCATGTTTTGATGGAGGATTGTCAAGTCTGTGAAATGCCCCATGTTACTCTTTCCGATGGTTTGTTTTTCTTTGTGACATCTGGTATGTGTGATTTTTGGAGTGTTATAATCTGTCTTGTGAGTGATTGTTTCAGTATTTTTTGAACTGCTAGAGATACTCTTTAGGCAGGGGAACCTGTTGTCTGGATTTATCCTAAAAAAGACCTACTTTTCCTACCTATGACAACAGGTATTTGACCATGTGTGGCCCGAGATCCACCCCCTATACTTTCATGAATCAGCTGTACCAATCTTCCCTTCCCAGTCCTGTTTAGGTGTAGGCCATGCCTAGTGAAACCCCATCTGTTGATAGTCCCGACGGGCACCAGAGAAACATGAGCAAAGTTGGCCGTCCTCAGAGCCATCCCCAGCCCCACATTGATTCGCCTCACAGCTCCATCAAGGCGTGGCTGATCATGACGCCGGAACAGCTCAACAAAGTGTACATTGGTGCCATGAGTCAGGGAAGCTATCTTGTCCAGGTCACCACCTATTTCATATGCCCCATCCCTGTCCAAACTGTTTCCCGCCCCACCCACTATCACTACATGGTCCTCTTTTGTAAAATCCTTACATAAAGACCCTAGGTCCTCTATCACATGACTTAGCCCTGCATTTGGTTTGAAGATACTGGTGGCCTGGTACGCTGCCCCTAAACTTTCCTGTAACTGAGGGCCTACACCTCGCCCATGGCTACTACCTAGCAGCAGCACTTTCTTCTTCCTAACACTTTGTACATTCCTAGGCTTCTTGGCCTCGGTTGAAGTGTGCTGCACATTTCCTGTTCCTCGTTCTACCTGAGGCTCTTCTCCACTTAACTCTGGCAGTGGCAGATACCTGTTTTTGGTGTTGATGATAAAACTATCAGATCGCGTTCTCTTTCTTCCTATCCTCCTACCAGCTGCCAGTTCCCAACCACCCTCCTCCCCCCTATTTCCCTTGATCCTTATCAGTTCCTTCCTTGCTTCCTCCAACTGTGCCTGAAGGGCACAGATTTTCCTTTCCTGCTCCCCAATCAAAATGTTCCTACTGCATACTCTGCAGTTCCAGGAGAGAGCCTCTTCTGTTCTCCCAACATTCTCCCCACTGCATCCCCCCCAGTGAAAATATTTCCTACAAGATTGGCAACAAATCCCTCTACTCACTACCCTATAACAGCTCCCACATTTCTCACTCATGGTCAGTTTCGAAAGAATAGTTAAGTTTAAAGAATGTTTTAAATTTGTCAAGGTCGCGAGACTGTATGTCTGCAAGCAAAAAAACGACACAAAGATCTTATGTGCGGTGGTTGTTGTTTTTCTACTGATTTAGAGATGCAAAAACAGAAGAATGAATTTGTAATTACTTTGCTTTAGAGAATTTAAGTTATCAGGCGTGTTTGGTCAGGTTTTTAAACGTTTATAACTCGGAAAATTTAGACCTAGATCGCGTCTATCTAACTAGTAAACAATACGAAATGTGTTAGTTAAATACGATTTAGAAATGTTTAATTACACTTTTATTGCGACAATAGACACTGATGAAACTAGTAGCTGTCTTTTTTAAACGATTTTTGCACTATCAAGAAAACTTGAATAGAATTTGTTGTGTTTATGTCACGCAAAATTACGGGCTATGTCGCGATTATCGGGACCTCAGCTAAAGAACAAGTTTTTTCAAGAATAAGCTCTGCTTGGACGCTAATATTCAGTTGTGTGACAAGAACGGACACTACAGCAAGTAATAAAAACAAAGAATATTTAAACTTGGCACTATTTCCTCTTAAATAAGTTATTTTAGCGGACGAAGAAAATACCTGTGATCTCACTCGGCGGCCATCTTGTCATGGTTGCGGCAGCTCACTTCGTGTGTGTGTGTGTAATTGTTGCGAACAAAATTGGAATAACTGAAGGACCCACTATATATAACGTACGAGTAAAACAAGGTCAGAGGATGATTTTTTTCATATTTTGATTACAGAAACGATTTCTGCCAATCTCAATCATTGCCATATAATCGTGGACACGTCTTTGATATAGCACTATAAATACTGACTGAGCCCAGTGAAAAAGCAAAATAAAAAAGAATTATTTGACATAGGTTGCTGAATACGAACCAGAAAATAAAGAAAAACAAGAAGAAAAAATTAATTTTTACTGAATAAGCATAAACGAAATCTCTGGTGAGCATAAGAAATGTCATAAGGCATAAAAAAAACTTATTACCCTGCCATTTAGAGACCATAAAGATGAGAAACTATAAGAGGTTCTTCAAATATGAAATATCGAGTAAATGACACAGAAAATATTTTATGTTCGTAGGTAAGTAAATAGATTTTATTAATTAAATGTGACTACATTGTTAGCAGAGGTGATGAACGGACTGTTATGCATTAACAAAGGATGTAACATCAGTTAACTAAAATTCCCTTATGGTTTTTTTTCCATATGTTTTCAATATTATTGTTATTACTATTATTTGAGGGTATGCATCAACCGCCTTGCGCGTTCTATCAACGCAGACCAAACTGAATACGAAAGCAATTTCCTGCCATAATCTGAGTATTAGATATGTATAGGTATAGGTAGTTTCAAACAAAAATTATCTTGTGTACGAAACATTACAATAATTGGAAAGCTGCCTAACATGTTGTGGAGAAATGTAAATGCTCTGTACAATTAGTTTAAAAAATTGTATGTTCTGCACAAAACATTAAAATAATTGAAAAGGAGCAAACAGATAGTGGAGAAATGTAAATATTCTGTCCATCTACAATGTAACGTTCTTGGACCTACATGAAAAATACGATGATTGAAGTGCAGTTAACATCATCAAGAATAAAAAGAAATAAGCGTTTCGTCATCGTTTTTCTTACGACGCAACGTACATTATAATTCCAAAAGAACTACCAACAACATCGTAATGTATTCACCTCTAATAACGTTTATAAATATTGCCCCCGCGCCAAAATTGCAGAAGCGTATTCCCGTAAATAACACACTGTATCGAAAGTTGCGTAACGGCAGCTTAAGTATCTCTGAATTTCACAATCGATATCATAGAACACTGCTCAATGTTGTCAGCTGTTGCCGTTTCAAATATCACTGTGGCGCTGTCAAATGACATAAGTATCAAGTTAGTTGTGGGAATTTCGGCTTGACGGATTGAAATTTTCGCTTTCGTTACTGCAAATGCGAGCCTTTTCGTCACAGAAAAGGAAGAACCATGGAACAGGTAAGGAGTAATCCACATTTTATTCTTACGTGCAGCGTAGCCGCACAACAAGGTGTTGGGAACAATGAAGGCCGTAACAGTAGCAAAATGAAATTTAGGCGGCCGAAAGGTACCTGAAATTTTTCATTTTGTATAAAGGATAACGAGCAAATGAGCGAAACCGTCTCAGGGTGCCGTTATCTTGGGTTGTTCTTACGTAGTTTAATTTTATATAGACGCGGCGTAAAGAGTGAGTGAAAGTTATGAAGAATTGTTTTTCTGCTGCTGACTTCATTGTGTAATGAGCCTAGAAGAGGAATTTAATAGCTTGTAGTGAAATGTGTTGATCGTTGCATATAAGAAAGAAGAATGCAACAACGATACTTCTTGTTAAATGTCCGTAAATTAAGCGCATTGAACAGTGGTTCCCGATTATTGTGCCTTTGTAATAATTGTTGTTTTAGAAACGGAAAGGCCTGTCACATCCAGTACTATTTACTTGCCGTCTCAAGGAAACAAATCAAATAATTATACTTGTGTAGAATGCATTCTATGCAACTCTCAATTTCTCAGTTTCTCTCACATTAACTCTTCATTATTAATCGAGGGCAAAAAACATAGAGTAATTTTTCTACATTTTGTGAAGGAAACAAAGCATGTTTAGTGGTTTCTAAAACATGCCCGTAGAAATTGTCTTGAATCTCTTCCTTAAAAACAAAAATCAAACAAGAACCATGGATGATTGATTGAGTTGCCTTTTTATTTTTTTCAATAATAATAATAATAATAATAATTTATTATTACTATCGAAAACTGACTAAATCCTTGTTCTTGTTCTCTTTAGCTAACTGATATTGGGCTTCAGCATTCCAATACTAAAAGTCTATTGAAACTCGTGCAATTTTTTTTTTTTTGTGTGATTGATAAAACAAACTGTATCTTTTCCAAAAGCAAATACATCATGAAGTAGACAATCTTTCCAGTTTTCCTTCCTGTTCTTCTAGGCAATAATTCGGAATATTGGAGGCCACTCATTGTCTGGGAGTTCACAAATTTCTCTGTCAGTGCTACCTTCAACAGACTTTGGTGTAGTTTTAGTTATGCTCATGTTTATGAATCATAGTTGTAATCCCTCACTACCAGTCAGTCCGTAAAATACATATCATGACCATTGACATAATTGCATTTTATGTTAATCTTAGTACTTTTGATTTTGTATTTATATTGCCATTTTAGATATTTGACTATGGTGCATCTCCAGTTTCATGGGCTTTAGTTGCTACATTAAGTGATCTATTACTTCCTGTGTGTGTGTGTGTGTGTGTGTGTGTGTGTGTGTGTGTGTGTGTGTGTGTGTGTGTGTTTTAATTTATTGCCATTGGAAGTATCCAATTCCACCTGTCTCCTTTGACCCGTGGTGTAATAGTGCAGTGGTGTGTGATTTCAATATGGTGTGGTGTTTTTGAGTTTTGGGGTTTTGGTTTCGGTGATGTTTAGAGTGTTATGTAGGTATGTGAAGGTTGTGGTTGTGATTTTTTAATTTGTGGTTTGCTATTAGATATCGAGAGCTGCGATTGAGCTATGTGGGTCATAGTATACATCTGATTCCCTTTTTGTGAGTTGTAGGTGTTTTTTCCTTGCTATTGAGGGCCTCGTTTGAGCTATATGCAGGTCAAGGGAAATGTCCAACTCAGTTCTTTGGAATTGCATATGTTGTTTCTTTTTTTTTGTGTCGTGGGCCTGGTCTGAGCTGTACAGGTTGCATGAAGTGCACCATTTGTCTTGTGGCTGTAGCATTATGTAGTAAGTTGAGTTTAGCTTGTCCCTGACCTAAACCCCATATTTCCCACAGGTGTCCAATTAGTTTCATTGTATTGTTGTAGTGATACATTCATCTGTCATATTTATTTTTGTTAGAGTTTGTTGGCATGTATATGTAGTGACGATATTGTCACCATTTTGTATAGTACTGGTGACATCATGGATCAAAGCAGACATGTGGAATCAGGTGTTTCCCTAATGACTTTTTTTTTAATTTAAATTTTCGCTACTCTGTTAGTATTAAGAAAACTTCCTGCTCTTTTGTATGGGCTAAGGAGTTTTTGTTTGACCTCCAGTTATGGTATTACCACTCGCCGGGAAGAGTTAACCTTCACATGTGATACATCAATTCTAATACTGTTTGTTTCCAGTTTCTTCACATTTCCTCATAGCCACTGTGGTTTTGCTGCTTTGCAGTTCTTGATAATTTTGTTTGTGAGTTTTCCATTCATATCAAGTACATTCTTTTGCTTCCCTTTTTTGTTGATAAGATTAGAGCATTTTTTTCAGGTATGAAAGTCATTTTGTTCCATATTCCTTTTCTACAGTAGATAGCTTATAATGCTCTGAATAAAGCTACATAAGTGCTTTGTTTTAAGTAAAAACAGCTGCTCATTCATTTAAGAGAATGAACAGTGTTTTTTTTTCTTCGAATATACAGACAATATATATATTAATATAGAAGTAATTGCCATAATTATCAGACTACCACTAGTCTTAATTTGGTTTCAGTGTAGTACATAAAATAAGTCTGCATTGACTGTTTCAGCCTTTTGATGGTGTCTTAGATTATTGTAGATCCCTAAAAGCTCTCCTTCATGATGAAATTTATGTAAAAGTACGAGTGAGTGAATGAAGATATAAATTAATTCGTTCATTTATTTAAGTCGTCGGCCAATCTGAAGAACTTAAACAAAAATGCTGAGTGCTACTGGCAAATGTCTGCAATCATTGCACTGAATATTTACTCTGACCAGTCCTTTTTAGAGTATATAGACCTAAAGTTGACTTAGTTTGTTTATTTGTTTGTCCTTTGAGTACTCAGCACAACAGTCTAGGACATGTTAGATACTTTAAAAATATTGTATATTTTATACATAACTTAGGCACAATAAATAAAACACACACACAAAATTTTAGGCTTTCGCAACCGACGGTTGCTTCTTCAGGAAAGAGGGAAGGAGAGGGAAAGGTGAAAGGATGTGGGTTTTAAGGGAGAGGGTAAGGAGTCATTCCAATCCCGGGAGCGGAAAGACTTAAAAGACTTACCTTAGGGGGAAAAAAAGGACAGGTGTACACTCGGTGTTTGTACTGATTGATTTGATACTGCACTTCCTAACATCAAATGTGATGCGCTCATTTTAACTGACCGCAACACCACCTCTTATTATCATAGAACACACACATTGATTTTTTTACTGTGTTATTCATACACAGTTCTTGGAGCAATCCCTGAAAGTATATCACTTGACGAGCTATAGTTGGCAGGGTCATGTATGCATCTGCTGTAGTTGATAGAGCTACTGTTTTGAATTCCAGGAATTTGCTACCCTTGTTGTTGTTGTTGTTGTTGTTGTTGTTGTTGTTGTGGTCATCAGTCCTGAGACTGATTTGATGCAGCTCTCCTTGCTACTCTATCCTGTGCAAACTTCTTCATCTCCCAGTATGTACTGCAGCCTACATCTTTCTGAATCTGCTTAGCGTATTCACCTCACGGTCTCCCTCTACGATTTTTACCCTCCACGCTGCCCTCCAATACTAAATTGGTGATCCCTTGATGCCTCAGAACATGTCCTACCAACCGATCCCTTCTTCTAGTCAAGTTGTGCCACAAACTCCTCTTCTCCCCAATCCTATTCACTACCTCCTCATTATTTATGTTATCTACCCATCTAATCTTCAGCATTCTTCTGTAGCACCACATTTCGAAATCTTCTATTCTCTTCTTGTGTAAACTGTTTATCGTCCATGTTTCACTTCCATACATGGCTACACTCCATACAAACACTTTCAGAAACGACTTACTGACACTTAAATCTATACTCGATGTTAACAATTTTCTCTTCTTCAGAAACGCTTTCCTTGCCATTGCCAGTCTACATTTTATATCCTCTCTACTTTGGCCATCATCAGTTATTTTGCTCCCCAAATACCAAAACTCCTTTTCTACTTTAAGTGTTTCATTTCCTAATATAATTCCCTCAGCATCACCCGAATTAATTCGACTACATTCCATTATTCTCGTATTGCTTTTGTTGATGTTCATCTTATGTCCTCCTTTCAAGACACTGTCCATTCCGTTCAGCTGCTCTTCTAGGTCCTTTGCTGTCTCTGACAGAATTACAATGTCATCGGCGAAACTTATAGTTTTTATTTCTTCTCCATGGATTTTAATACCTACTCTGAATTTGTCTTTTGTTTCCTTTACTGCTTGCTCAATATACAGATCGAACAACATTGGGGAGAGTCTACAATCCTGTCTCACTCCCTTCCCAACAACTGCTTCCCTTTCATGCCCCTCGACTCTTATGACTGCCATCTGATTTCTGTACAAATTGTAAATAGCCTTTTGCTCCCTGTATGTTACCCCTGCCACCTTTAGAACTTGAAAGAGAGTAGTCCAGTCAACATTGTCAAAAGCTTTCTCTAAGTTTACAAATGCTAGAAATGTAGGTTTGCCTTTTCTTAATCTAGCTTCTAAAATAAGTCGTAGGGACAGTATTGCCTCACGTGTTCCCGTATTTCTACAGAATCCAAATTGATCTTCCCCGCAGTCAGCTTCGACCGGTTTTTCCAATCGTCTGTAAAGAATTCGCGTTAGTATTTTGCAGCCGTGACTTATTAAACTGATAGTTCGGTAATTTCCACTTCTGTTAACGCCTGCTTTCTTTGGGATTGGAATTATTATATTCTTCTTGAAGTCTGAGGGTATTTTGCCTGCCTCATACATTTTGCTTACCAGATGGTAGAGTTTTGTCAGGACTGGCTCTCCCAAGGCTGTCAGTAGTTCTAATGGAATGTTGTCTACTCCCGGGCCCTTGTTTTGACTCAGGTCTTTCAGTGCTCTGTCAGATTATTCACGCACTATCGTATCTCCCATGTCATCTTCATCTACATCCTCTTCCATTTCTATAACATTGCCCTCAAGTACATCACCCTTGTGTAGACCCTCTATATACTCCTTCCGCCTTTTTGCTTTCCCTTCTTTGTTTAGAACTGGCTTTCCATCTGAGCTCTTGATATTCATACAAGTGGTTCTCTTTTCTCCAAAGGTCTCTCCAATTTTCGTGTAGGTAGTATCTATCTTACCCCTAGTGAGATAAGCCTCTACATCCTTACATTTGTCCTCCAGACGTTCCTGCTTAGCCAATTTGCACTTCGTGTCGATCTCATTTTTGAGACGTTTGTATTTCTTTTTGCCTGCTTCATTTACTGCATTTTTATATTTTCTCATTTCGTCAATTAAATACAGTATTTCTTCTGTCACCCAAGGATTTCTACTAGCCCTCGTCTTTTTACCTACTTGATCCTCTGCTGCCTTCACTACTTCATCCCTCAAAGCAACCCATTCTTCTTCTACTGTATTTCTTTCCCCCATTGCTGCCAATTGTTCCCTTATGCTGTCCCTGGAACTCTGTACAACCTCTGGTTTAGTCAGTTTATCCAGGTCCCGTCTCCTTAAAGTCCCACCTTTTTGCAGTTTCTTCAGTTTTAATCTACAGGTCATAACCAATAGATTGTGGTCAGAGTCCACATCTGCCCCTGGAAATGTCTTACAATTTAAAACCTGGTTCCTAAATCTCTGTCTTACCATTATATAATCTATTTGATACCTTTTAGTATTTCCAGGGTTCTTCCATGTATACAACCTTCTTTCATGATTCTTGAACCAAGTGTTAGCTATGATTAAGTTATACTCTGCACAAAATTCTACCAGGCGACTTCCTCTTTCATTTCTTAGCTCCTATCCATATTCACCTAGTATTTTTTTTTTCTTCTCTCCCTTTTCCTACACTCGAATTCCAGTCACCCATGACTATTAAATTTTCGTCTCCCTTCACTACCTGAATGATTTATTTTATCTCATCATACATTTCTTCAATTGCTTCGTCATCTGCAGAGCTAGTTGGCATATAAACTTGTACTACTGTGGTAGGTGTGGGCTTCGTGTCTATCTTGGCCACAATAATGTGTTCACTATGCTGTTTGTAGTAGCTTACCTGCCTTCCTATTTTCCTATTCATTATTAAACCTACTCCTGCATTACCCCTATTCGATTTTGTATTTATAACCCTGTATTCACCTGACCAGAAGTCTTGTTCCTCCTGCCCCCGAACTTCACTAATTTCCACTATATCTAAGTTTAACCTATCCATTTCCCTTTTTAAGTTTTCTAACCTACCTGCCTGATTAAGGGATCTGACAGTCCACCCTCCGATCCGTAGAACGCCAGATTTCTTTCTCTTGATAACGATGTCCTCCTGAGTAGTCCCCGCCCGGAGATCTGAATGGGGGACTATTTTACCTCCGGAATAGTTTATCCGAGAGGACGCCATCATCATTTATCCATACAGTAAATCTGCATGCCCTCGGGAAAAATTACGGCTGTAGTTTCTACTTGTATTCAGCCGTTCGCAGTACCAGCACAGCAAGGCCATTTGTGTTACAAGGCCACATCGATCAATCATCCAGACTGTTGCCCCTGCAACTACTGAAAAGGCTTGTGCCCCTCTTCAGGAACCATACATTTGTCTGGCCTCTCAACAAATACCCCACCAACAGCAAGGTCTATGGTTCATGGGAGGGTTGCTACCCTCATTAACTTAAAAATATAGTGAATTATTGATTGCTGTTGATCAAGATCTATTGCAGGTGCCTTCAGTTGTCCCTGTTTTTCAGAAATATAGTTCTATATTGACTATGCCTTTCATGTGTCTCATTATTAGTGTGATTATATACCACTCAAAGGCTTGGTGGTAAAAAATGCTTCCTCACATATCAGTTTTTTTCCCCCTCCGCATTTTTGTAGCCTGAAACAAGGTTCGAGTGGATGTGCAACCAGATTGCAATCTTCCATCCATAATTTTTTAGCTGCATATTTACTTTCATTGGTGCTAGTCATGCTTTATTTTCTATTTCTCTTTACTCTTGTGCCATGACACCAAGTCAGCCAAGATCTCTCATCTTAAACCAATTCATTACTCCCTTCTTCCATTTCTTTATCTATTAAAGATGAGGATCAATCCATCAGTATAAATGGTGTGGATGCGTATATTTTGCCTCTAAATTCTGTAATAAATGCATTGATACCAAATGCATGAAGCTTGCCTCAGACCATAAATCGTCTTCTTTTGTTTTGCAAACTTTTGTCTCTCTTTTTTTTCTTCTTCACATGTGTTCAAAGTGATGAAGGTAAACTACTTCCTCGAGATCACCATGTCGGAACACGAAAAAAATATTCATATGTTCACTGTCATAATCATAATCGGTTGGTAAAGGTAACATGGTACAAAATGAATAATTACAGATGATGGGTAATAAATTTTGATGAGAGTACACTTCTAGTGTCTGGGGTCAACCTTGTGCAACAAAGCAAGACTTAACACATAATATTCAGTTTCACTGTGTGCTGTCTCTTTGATTTTGAATACACATTAGTTGGCGCATTGGGCTAACATTCGGAAGGAGGATGGTTCAAATCCCCATCTGGTCATCCAAATTTAAATTTTCTATAATTTCACTAAATTGTCTAGGCAAATGCTGGGATGGTTCCTTTGAAAAGGACATGGCTAGTTTCCTTCTCCATCCTTTTGTAATCCAAGCTGGCATTACAGTAGTGTTTGATTCCACACGTCCTCTTTTGATCCATGACGCCACAATTATGGCGGAAACAGCTACTGTCGATGTAAACAGAATGACAACAATGACATCGCTGCGTATACATGCCAATAAATGTGACAAAGACACAAGAACATCTCAGTCCAAAAATAAAATGAAACTAACGGGACAGCCACAAAAAATTGGGGGTTTAAGGTGGGGACAAGCTAAATATACAATAAAAAGACACTGTATGATCCCAAACAAATAAAACCCCCCAAAAATTAAATTACAACACACACACACACACACAATCTCCTAAACACCCACAACCTGCCATCATAAACCAACCCAATCCACCCAAATCACTCCCCCCCCCCCCCCCAAAAAAAAAAAAAAAAGTGAGAGAGAGAGAGAAACACAAATGTAAACCAAAATAAATCACCCAGTACAGAACAACAAAAACTGCAACCAAACTGGTCCTCTTCAACATAATCTATAACCCCCCCCCCCCCAACCCATAACCTGCCCCATTAACCCCACAACCAATACCAAGAACACCCACACACACCCAACCCCTTTAACTCACCACCCTCAGCCTATACATCCTCCCCTCAGCCCTCAACAAACACGAAAAATACAGTAATTCTCAGGGACGCTCTTCTGTCAGCAATACTGATCTAAAGGAAATTGGAGGTTGGAAGAGTGCCTTTTTCTCTCTCTATAACAGATTTAATTGCTGCTCAAAACCCCTCTATCATGTTAGTACAAGCCTCAGTTTCATAATCATTAAACTCAATACTATGATTAACTACTAAATAATTATAACTCCTCTTCCCATATCCCTACAAGATGAAAATGCATCAGAAACTATAGTGCTATCCTCCTCAGTATATTCCTCAACCAAACTCACCAGTTCCTTCTTACTACAAACTTGTAAAACCCTAAAAACACAATCAGCATACATAATCCTTCCCCCTCAAAGAGAGAGAGAGAGAGAGAGAGAGAGAGAGAGAGAGAGAGAGAGAGAGAGAGAGAGAGAGCAGTCCCCCATACCAACAGACCAACCCAAGAACTGCCCCTCCCTACTTCCTCTTATCAAACTGTGTTTCATCAATTTCAGCAATCACTGCTGGCTTACCCAACTTTCCCCTATACTTGACATACTCTTCAAACCTCTCGACAAAATGAAAACCAATCCAAAACAGTTCTCTCACTCACGCCAGTCCCATGCACACAGAAACTTACAGAAGACCTATATCAAAAATAATAAGTGAGCAGGACAACATCTGTCATGGCCACTCTAGATTTCTCGAACCAGGCACCATATCTAATCAACTCCAGATATTATCACACTGACAACACATATAAGCACCCTGGTCCAAGCTACTAGAACTCTCATCAACCTCATGTTATTGCCACAAATGACACACCTAACATACCAGCAATAAGACCGAACATCAGCAGAAAATGTGTGACAGACATGACATTACTGCTCATCTCGGAACATAATTATATGCACATGGGCTTCACTGGCACATCTATACCTAACAAAAAAGCCATAAAACAAATTAAGACTTCTTTCCGCACAACAAACACCTAACTAATAAGACCTAAAAAAAAAAATGCCAAACACATAAATAAAATAAATAAAAACCTTAATAACTCACTGAAAACTTTTCCACAATCCACGTAACTGTACCAACTACCTAAACTCAAAGCCATGTTAGCACAATTGCAACAAAAACTCAAATGAACCCCATATGACACATTAAACTCAGCACCTACACATACATCACCAGAGAGCACCATCAAACAAAATGACATGGCAACTACAAACACAATAATCTCGAAATCTCTGCATCATGGTGAAGTCACACACAACACCACCATTATGTCACGGGTCAAAGGAAATGCGTGGAATTGGACCCTTCCATTGACCCTTTAAGCTTGTGCTCCATCTATAATGACTCCATAGTCTGTAGGAAGTGTAACTCTTTAATGTTCCTTCCTTTCTTTCTTTACTACCCATCATTTGGTAATTATTACTTTCTTTCTCTCTGGTGATAAACTGGTCATAGTAAAAGTCCTGTTTTCAAGTAATGACTTAAAACAATATTAGTATCGATGTGATTGTTCAGTGCCACATAATGCAAATTCAAGGTAAACTGAATTTCAGCACCAGCAGATTCAGGAGAAATTAGGGATACATTCATATGATTAAATTTTATGAGCGTTGTTTTTTCAACATACTCCTGTGATTTCTCTCTTGAACTGTTTAATTGTTTGTTCCTATATTTTCTACTAATTTAGGAAATGATTATTAAATTTATTTGCCACTTGTAGCTCATAATTTACAGCCCTTCCACTTTATTCGGTAGTGATGTTATACTGTTCTGGGGCTGGTTGTCCTGTGTCTTGTTTCACTACTTTCCATGTAGCCTGAAGTCTGTTGCTAGAATTACTGATTTCTGATGTAATGTGCATGTTTCTTGATTTTTTTTCAATAATTTCCATAATAATTTTGAGTAATTTTTGTAGTGTGCAACTATTGCAGGATCTCTGCTTGCTCTTGTTGTTTGATTTGATTTATACAGGGAGGCAAAAACAACAATTGTCTTAGCTCACTGTTGTCCACACCAAAATTGAGCCTGTTGTGGAGTTTTGCTCCCTGTAAGCCTAGTAAAGTCACACGGTAATTTTTAGAAGTAGTAGGAGACCCTTTACTAGTTCCTTATTAGTCACAGTTTCTTCAGGCTCTACCTACCCCAATATTCTGTGTCTTTTGCTCACAAGAGCTTCACATTGAAAAACTAGATTTGGTGTAGTTTTATTCTCCTCACTTCATAGTCTACATTTTGTGACTTCTTCCTCTACTCATTGTGTGTACATGTTTTTTAAAGTTTCCATGGCGAGTCATGAGTCCTGCCATGAGTTTAATCTGTTTCCTCTTCAAATTCAGGATTAACAATTTTTTCTTGAAACATGGCCAGTATTATCAGCTTGTTTATTGCCACGAAGTCCATAGTAGTATTAGGTATCCTTGTTGCTTTTCCCTAGTCTCCCAAGGGCTTCATGCCATCTTGCAATGATCTTTGATGTTGTTGCAAAGGCTGATAAGAGTTTTGAGAGCTTCTTGGCTGTATGAGTACATGTAGATGCTATGATCCATTTAGCACCTATACAAAGTCTCCTTGATAGCGAAATTTCTCTCTGAAGTACTATGGTCAGCTTCCCTGGAGAGACTGCTCTTTGTAGTCTACGTTGTATCTCACATACCGCCCCCCACCTCCACCCCCTCATCCTTCCCAGGGGCTCATGGTTCTTTCATGAGTTCATGCGCGTCACACATCGGGCCTCGAGCTATTGCAGCCTATTCTTCCTTCCCTGGCTTCATTTCCTTCACCTACCCCTCCTTCCCTATTCTTGCGCTCCTCCCCACTGCCCCCTCCTTCCCCTCTTTTGGTGTTCTGATTTATGTTGATCTAGCTATCCACGTGGTTCCCTGTATTGCTTGCCATTTTGTTCCTCCTGCCTGTTGTCTTTCATCCTTTCTGGCGACTTAGGTGCCCACTTGAGGTTTGTCCTCCACTTCTAAATTTTCTGTTTGTAGTGTGAGCCATTCGGGGAAGAAACCCTTCCTAGTTCTACAGTGTGGATTCCTCCCCCTCCCCCCTTTCCCTCTTCCTTCCCCGGCGTAGCCCCCATCCACCTTGTTAGGTCACCAGCACAGCTAGCCAATCTATGTGGTGGGGCTGTTATGTACCCATCTGGCACAGGGATCACACTGCTGATCCCTGAACTGTTCCCTCCCCATGTATGCCAAGGAGTGGTTGCTTGTCTTCCCAGAGCATTGGAACTCCTGGCAACAGCTGACATGCCAGGCAGCCCTTGCTGTGGCTGGGTGATTCCCATGGGGGAGCCAGTGATTGGAGTGGGTGGTATTAGGGAGGATGCTTGGCACATGAAGCTTATCAAGCTGCGAAAATCTGGCTGTTCCCAAACAGCCTACTCTTTGAATGATAAAGGATCACTGAATGCTGCTTCACATGCCCCAGCAGCCTTCCCTTCCATAGCTACACCATTTGAGGGAGGCCAGGCTCACTGTCTTGGAGTGAAACACTTTCTCTGCCACCTCATCTGTTCGAGGATGGATGGGGACACATTAACCGCCACATAGCCATTGTTTTTGTGGAGAATATTGAGGACAAGTTTGGTGAAGTGGAATGTTCAAGTAAGATGTGGTTAGGCTCCCTGTTGATCAAAGCTTCTTTTGCCACCCAATCTGCAGCCCTTCGTGCTTATGATCCTCTTGGCAACATCCTAGTGTTTGTTACCCCTCAGCAATATCTTAATATGGTCCGGGAAGTGATTTTTCACAGGCACCTCATCTTGCAAACTGATGAGGAACTCCAGGCTAATCTGGAGCAATGCAGCATACATTTTGTTCGACATGTGCAGAAGGGTTGCAGAGACAACTGCACTGATACCAGTGCCTTCATTCTGGCTTTTGAAGGAGATACCCTCCCAGAGAAAGTCAAGGTTATGTGCTACAGATGTGACATGAAGCCATACATCCCACCACTCGTGAGGTGCTTTCAGTGCTTGCGTTTTGGGCACGTCTTGTCGCTCTATGGCAGACCATGTGTGTGGTGACTGTGGACACCCACTCCATAGGGAAGCCCTTGCGTTCCGCCACAGTCAGTTGTCATGACCATTACTCCCTTCGCTCGCCAGGTTGCCCAGCTAACAAGAGAGAAAAGAAGATCCAAGAGTACAAGCATCTGGATCGCCTGTCTTATGCTGAGCATTGCCAAAAGTATGAGACACTCCATCTGGTGTCACTCTCCTCAACTTTTTCCTGTGTTACAACCTTTCTCCCTCCTCCCTCTTCCTTACCCCAGTCCCATACCTCTATCCCTTCCCCCTCCCCTACTGTTCCCATGACCTCCCCTCAAGGAGCTGCTCCCTCTGCCTGGCTGAAGAAGTGGCCCCTGGCTTTGGCATCTAGCTCTCCCAAGGGACCCCTCTCCCAGCGTCTCTCAGGCCAGAAGCCTACTACCACAACTCGACTCGGCTATGAGATGCACCATCTGTGTGCCCCAAAGTGAGGAGGAGGAGAAGGAGAAGAAGAAGAAGAAGAAGAAGAAGAAGAAACATAAGTCCCAGGACAAGGCCGCCTGGTACCCCTGGAGGCACAATCTCCCCCCTTGTAACCTGACTCTGGCATCTTATTTATGGATGTCAACCCATCCTTGTCAGTGACAACACTGACTGCGTGACATGACCTCCTCCTCAGCTTCTTTATGCGTAACCTGGACTCTCACCACACAATAATCCAGTGGAAGGGCAATGAATACTATTACCACCTAGCAGAAATATGTCATCTTGTTTCCTTCTGTTCTGCATTTTGTCTTGGACTTCAAGAAACACACTTCCATGATGTCACTCTCCAACATTTCGTGGTTATCGAGCATTCTGTTGGGACTGTGCCGACCCTGGGATAGCATCTGGAGGGGTTTGCACCTTGGTTCGCTCTGATGTCATTAGTGTCTGGATCCCCCTTTGTACCAACCTGGAAGCAATAGTAGTTAGAGTGCAATAGACTACAGCCATCACCATTTGCAATGTCTACCTCCCTCCATGTAGGCCACTTCCTTATGTTGAACTGTCTACCTTATTACAGAAACTCCCACCCCCATTTCTCCTCTTCCGGTACTGCAATGCACATCATCCCCTGTGGGGGAGTGCCACTTCAACAGGTAAGGGTCTCCTAATTACCAACTTATTACAGATTTTCATTTGTCTCCTCAATGACAGTTCCCGCGATCTCATGATCTGCTCCCCTGATCTTGCAGCTTGGTCACTCCATGATGGACTTTGTGACAGAAACCACTTTCCAGTTATTCCATCATTCCCCTGCCACAACCAGGCAGACAGGTCCCCACATTGGGCATTCTGCAAGGCCAAGTAGCATTTGTAGACTTAGAGATAGCTTTTGGCAATGTTGACTGGAATACACTTTCAAATTCTGAAGGTGGCAGGGGTAAAATAAGGGAGCGAAAGGCTATTTAAAATTTGTATGGAAGCCAGATGGCAGTTAGGAGTAAAGGGGCATGAAAGGGAAGCTGTAGTTGGGAAGCAGGCGATACAGAGTTGTAGCCTATTCCTGATATTATTCAATTTGTATATTGAGCAAGCAGTGGAGGAAACAAAGGAAAAAATTGGAGTCAGAATTAAAATCAATGGAGAAGAAGTAAAAACTTAGGGGTTTGCCAATGACATTGTAATTCTGTCAGAGACAGCAAAGGACCTAGAAGAGCAATTGAACGGAATGGACAGTGTCTTGAAAGGAGGATGTTAAGGTGAACATCAAAAAAAGCAAAACGAGGATAATGGAATGTAGTCAAATTAAATCAGGTGATGCTTAGGGAACTAGATTAGGAAATGAGACACTCGAAGTAATAAATGAGTTTTGCTATTTGGGAAGCTAAATAACTGATGATGGTCAAATAGAGAGGATATAAAATGTAGACTGGCAATGGCAAGGAAAGCATTTCTGAAGAAGAGAAATTTGCTAACATCGAGTATAGATTTAAGTGTCAGGAAGTCTTTTCTGAAAGTATTCATATGGAGTGTAGCCATGTATGGAAGTGTAACATGGACGATAAATAGTTCAGACAAGAAGAGAACAGAAGCTTTTAAAACGTGGTGCTACAGAAGAATGCTGAAGATTAGATGGGTAGATCACGTAACTAATGAAGAGGTACAAATCAGAATTGGGGAGAAGAGAAATTTTGTGGCACAGCTTGACTGTTGTTGTTATGGTCTTCAGTCCAGAGACTGGTTTGCTGCAGCTCTCCATGCTACTCTATCCTATGCAAGCTTCTTCGTTTCCTAGTACCTACTGCAACCTACATCCTTCTGAATCTGCTTATTGTATTCATCTCTTGGTCTCCCTGAGGTGCTGAGGAAAATTAACCCAAATAAAAACATTATTGTTCTTACTGCAGATAATGGTAGTACCACCGTCATATTGAAGAGGGATGACTATCATGGAGAGGTCAATGATATTTTGGTTTCCTCCAATAACAAAAAACTTCAGAAGGATCCCACTATGAAGATGTTAGAAATAACCAATCAACTGATGAAAGAGTCTTCATTCTCCTCCAACAATAAGAAGATGACACTTTCGTAGTATGGACATATGGAGCAGAGGAGTTGGGTACCTTTCTGATACATCTAAATAGCAGTAATCCAAAAATATAATTTACTGTGGAGACAGAGAGTAATGGGCAATTAAATTTTCTGGATGTGTGTGTGATTAAATGACGGGATGCAACGTTGGGCCATAAGGTATATAGAAAGGCCATACATTCTGATCGTTATCTGCATAAAGATTCAAACCACCACTATACACAAAAAAGCGGTGTAATAAAAACCTTGATAGACAGGGCGTACAAAATTTGTGAACCTTTTATTTAAAAGATGAGAAATTTGTGAATCTGTTTATAGATTGACTGGGCACTTCGCTCTAGGCAGAGAATCAGGAGCAACAATGAAGAACAGCCACCCTATGGTAAGGTTTTTCTTGTGTCCATTATTCAGGACACAGGTCAAATTTCCCTCCAGGAAAATAAGTGTATTTTAAGATCGGCAAAAGATGCATGACATTCTTTGGCTACACTGGGGGTATATAAAATTCCTTGTAGATGCGGACGTGTTTATATCGGTACAACGAAGAGGAGTGTTAAACACATCTTGTTGAACATAAGAGGAATTGCTGCCTGGCTCACAGGGATAAATTGGCTGTAGCAGAACATGTTCACCAGGAAGGTAATCATGAAATAAAATTCAGCGAGACGAGCATTATATCTTAAACCTCACATTATTATGCGCACATGTATAGAGACGCTATTGAAATTGATAAACACCGTAATAATTTTAACAGGAGAGAATAAGGATGTCGGCATTTTATCAGAAACATGATGATCGATTACTTTCAGTCGAGAATGTTGGTATTACCACAAACAGTATCATAGCTGACACCACATGATGCTCAGTGGCACCCTCCTCACTGGCTTAAAAGTCAGCGCTTCATTGAGTTCTGCTTGCAGTTCGCCGCTTTACATCGGAGGATGTCTCCCGTAGTGGAGACAAAACTACAGGGGGGGAGTTATATACATTGACCACAGCCCATCAGCCTGGAAGTTTTAACTAGAGATATTAAGTTACTGCTCTGAAGTAATTTGTTCTGTGCCGATTTGTACCAGCAGTTTCAACATATGCAGTACATTCTTTGACGCTACTTGTTGTCAGTAATTATACCTCATTTTAATCAAATTCACTTTGCGATAAAACATTGTATTTTCACAAAAAGTAACTTTAGAACCTGCACCATTTTGTAGCATTACTACTACCCTTTTAAGTACATAGCATACTGAAGACAGTGCGAAACCATACTACTGGTGGAGGTGGAGGTATAGCATAAGCGAAATATTATATTACAACTAAATATTACACACTTATGTGTATAAATAGCTTGATTACATTTTTGCCCTCCACACTGGCCTCTAGCACTAAATTGGTGATCCTTTGATGCCTCAGAACATGTGCTACCAACGTGCTAGTCAAGTTGTGCCTCAAATTTCTCTTCTCCCCAATTCTATTCAATAGCACCTTATTAGTTACCTAATCTACTGACTTAATCTTCAACCTCCCCCCTCCCCCCCCTGCCGGTTCGGGGGTTAGAATAGGCCTGCAGTATTCCTGCCTATCGTAAGAGGCGACTATAAAGCGTGTCAAACGTTTCGGCCTATATGTGATGGTCCCGTCTCGGGTTTGACCTCCATGTTTCCAAATTCTTCCGAAGAGAGAGCCAGTTGGGGAAGAGCGCCTTACATGGTGCATTGTGTTTGTCGTGCATTGAGACCATTAGCCAGCTTTCTTGTCATTGCATTGCAGTCCCGCTCGTTCTCCATCTCTTGGGCAAGAATGCATTCGTGGGTGCAATTTCTACCATGCACTGTGCTGTGTTGCTTTCTGTGGAGATGACACCCATGGACTTCCTTGCACCTAATATCCAGCACGGTAGCCAGTTCATTGTGTGGGGCTGCCATGTACCCTGTTGGTTGTAGTCTCCTGACAACACTTGCGCCGTTAACTCCCCACGTATGCCGAGGAGTAGATGCCTAACTTTCTGGGGCATCGGGACTCCCGGCAATGGCCATCCTTCCAGGTGGCCCTTGCTGTGGCTGGGTAGCGCCCATGGGGAGGGCCCTTGGTCGGAGTGGGTGGCATCAGGGCGGATGACCCGCAATGAAGTGTGGTACATCATCTTTTGCTGGTGGCCAGCTGCCAGCAGCATCTAAATGTTCCAGGGGTCACTTTAATGCAAACACGTATGACCCCAAATCGTTTCCCTCCCTGGCCACACCATGGGAGGAGCGCAAGTCTGAGGATGGCAGTGTAGCTTATTTACCCCAATATCTAGTATGTATGAGAGCTGATGGGGAATCCTTTGCTTCATGAAGCCTCAGTTCTTTGTAGAGCATTTAGAAGACAAGTTTGGCGAAGTGGAGGGCTTGTTCAAAATGCACTCTGGTAAAGTTCTGATAAAAACAGCTTCCTCTGCCCAGTCACGAAGGTTACTCGCTTGTAACAAGTTGGGGGATGTTTGTTACCATCACGCCCCATAAGAGTTTAAATATGGTCCAGGGTATTATATTCCATAGGGACCTTGTTTTGCAGTCTGATGAGCTGTGTGCCAATTGAGAGTGGCGAGGCATATATTGTGCCCGGTGCCTTCATCTTGGCCTTTGAGGGTGATACATTATCTGAGAAGGTCATAGTGATGATCTACCAATGTGACATCAAGCCCTATATCCCTCCCCCGATGCGGTGCTTTAAGTGCTGGAAGTTCAACCATATGTCTTCCCACTGTACTTCCAGCCTCACATGTTGGGATTGTGGACACCCATCACATCCCAATAGTCCATGTGCCCCACGTCCCAGCTGTGTCGACTGCGAAGAGCATCATTCATCTTGCTCACCAGACTGCAGGATCCTCCAGAAAGAGTGGAAAAGCATGGAATATAAGACCCTGGACCGACTGACTTACTCTGAGGCTAAGCAGAAATTTGAACGCCTCCATCCTGTTCACATGACTTCACTTTCGCCACCACTACCACTGTTCTAGTCCCATCAGCTCCACCTCCAACAATCGCCTCTCAGAGCCGGAATTCTACACGTGCCCCCTTGATTGGGGGCACTAGCCTCCCTGTTGCTCCCGCACCACCCACCTCAGGAGCAGCTCCCCCCCCCCCCCCCCCCCCCCCACTACCACCATTTCTAAGCCAGATAAGCATAAGTCTTCCTCGGCTTCTCTCGCTAAGAAGGGATCCCTTAAGTCACTCCCTTCCCAGGTTCCTACCCCAGCAGCATGACAGATAGCTGTTAGTGGCTCAAGACACCACAGGTCACTGGTCGTAGGGCTTCGTGCTCCTCTTCAGTCCCGGAGTCTGAATCAAAGAAGCCCTCCTAGCTAGGGCAGCCAAAGTAACGGTGCGAGAAATTGCAAATTGAAGACCTGTAGACCAAGGAAATTGTGGTGGCACACACTCCATCACTACCTACAAGCACTGTGTCTGAGGATGAGGTGGAGATTCTGGCATCCGCTGAGGACCTAGATCTCGATGGTCCCATAGGTACTCAGTCGGTGGCAGCAGGTGACCCAGTGGCATAATTTGCTCCTCGATCCCTTCACGCTTTTCTCGGCCATGGATAATGTCATCCTGCAGTGGAACTGCGGTGGTTTTTTCCATCTTGCTGAGCTCCGGCAACTTCTCAGCTTTCACCCTTTCCTCTGCATTGCTCTTCAGGAAACTTGGTTTCCAGCTATGCGAACCCCCGCCTTCCGTGGCTATCAGGGTTATTATAAGAACCGGGCAGCTTATGAGAGGGTATCTGGCGGCGTCTGCATCTACATCCTCCACTCTCTTTACAGCAAGTGTGTCCCTCTACAAACACCTTTAGAGGCTGTCGCTGTTCGGGTGTGGATGCCTCGGGCTGTTACTGTCTGCAGTCTCTATCTTCCACCGCATGGTGATGTCCCACAGCATGTCCTGGCTGTGCTGATAGACCAATTGCCACCACCTTTTCTGTTACTGGTCGACTTCAACGCCCATAACCCTCTGTGGGGTGGATTAGTGGCAACAGATCGAGGCAGCATCATTGAGCAAGTGCTGGCACAGCTCGATCTTTCTCTTTTAAATAATTGTGCCTTCACACAGTTCAGTGTGGTGCATGGCACGTATTTGTCCATCGACCTTTCAATCTGCAGCCCTAGCCTATTACCATCTGTCCAATGCAGTGTGCATGATGACTTGTGCGATAGTGACCACTTTCTGATCTTTCTGTCACTGCCACAGCGTCACTCTTCTGGGCGCCCCTGTAGACGGGCTATGAATAAAGCTGACTGGGACTTGTTCACCTCCATTGCCACTATTGAGCCTCTTTCCAATGATGACATTGATATGGTGGTTCACTCGGTCACCACTAGCATCATTACTGCCGCAGAATCTGCCATTCACTGTTCTTCTGGGTCCCCTTGGCAGTGGACTGTGCCTTGGTGGATGCTCGAGGTCACTGAGGTGATTAAAGATCGGAGGCGGCGCTTGAACGTCACAAGCGGCATCGCCTTTAAATGGCTCTGTGCGTGAGCCCGCCGTCTCATTCCCTGACGCAAGCAGGAGTGCTGGGAAAGGTATGTCTCCACCATTGGTCTCCGTACCTTTCCATCACAGGTTTGCACCAAGATTAGGCAACTCTATGGCTATCGGACCCCCGTACCTGCACTTCCGTTGAATTGAGCAGTCTGTACTGACCCTGACACAATTGAAAACCACTTGGCAGAGCATTTTTCTCAGAGTTCCACTTCTGCGAATTATCTGGTGGCCTTCCGCTCCCTAAAAGAGTGGTTGGAATGTCAGAGCCTTTCATTTCACATGCGCCAACCTGAATTATACAATGCTCCGTTAAGTGAGTGGGAATTCAAAAGTGCCCTAGCTGCTTGCCCTGATACGGCTCCCAGGCCAGATCACATCCACTGTCAGATGCTCAAACATCTCTCGGACTGCCAGCGATGCCTCTTAGACCTTTTCAATTTTATCTGCGTTGAGGGTGAGTTCCCGTCAGAATGGCAAGAAATCATCGTAATCCCCATGTTGAAACCTGACAAAAAAACCTCTAGAAGTGGACAGCTACTGCCCAATTAGCCTCACTGACGTTCTTTGCAAGTTGCTTGAATGCATAGTGAGGCGGAGGTTGAGTTGGCTACTTGATTCTCGGGGCCTTCTGGCTCTGTCTCAGGGTGGGTTCCGTAACTGCCGCTCTGCCTCCGCTAATCTGTTGTGCCTGGAGTCTGCCATTCGTAAGGCCTTGGCCTTTGCCCGCTATCAGCATCTGGTCACCGTCTTTTTTGACATGTGGAAAGCATATGATACGACATGGCGACATCACATCCTCTCTATGCTTCATGGTTGGGGTCTTTGGGGTCTGCTCCCGATTTTCATACATTTTCTGTTGCTTCATTCCTTGCGCGTGCAAGTTGCGGCCTGCCATAGTTCCTCCCGAGTTGAGGAGAATGGGGTACCGCAAGGATCTGTCTTAAGTGTCTGCCTCTTTTTAATTGCAATTAATGGGCTTGCTGCAGTGGTGGAAACGTCTGTCTCAACTTCCTTGTATCCTGACAACTTCTGCCTCCAGTATAGCTCCACTGGCATTGCAGCTGCTGAACGGTAGCTGCAGGGCACTATCTGCAAGGCTGTAGCGCATGGCTTCCAGATTTCAGTTGTCAAGACCTGCGTTATGCATTTCTGCCGGCATCTTGCTGTTGTCCCTGAGCCACGGCTGTATCTTGATAGCGAACCTCTTGCTGTGGTGGAGACACATCAGTTTTTGGGATTGGTTTTCAATACCCTGTTGGCCCATGTTCGGCAACTTTAACAAATGTGCTGGCGACATCTTAATGCTCTTTGTTGCTATAGTCACACCAGCTGGGGTGCTGATTGGTCTACCCTTCTATGACTGTATCAGGCATTAATTCAGTCCTGTCTAGATTATGGGAGCCTGGCTTACAGTTCAGCATCACCTTTCCCGTTCCGGTTGCTTGACCCCATCCTTCACAGCGGGATTCGACTCGCCACTGGAGCTTTCCGTACAAGCCCTGTCAACAGTATAGTTCAGGAGTCTGGTGCCCCTCCATTGCGGATCGGCCCCACCAACTACTTGCCGCTTATGCTGCACATGTTTGTAGCTTGCCCGGGCATCTTAACTACGTCTGCTGTTCCCCAACTCAGTCGTCCATCTTCCGGAATGGCGGCCCCGGTCAGGGTGTACGATTGCGCTCCGTGTCAGGCCTCTTTTCCAGTCTCCTCTATGTACACCCGCGTGGTGTGTGTCCCGCCCATGCCTTCATGCCTTCGAAGGATTCAGTCCCTTCTGAGGTCCTCCGCCGCCACTTTCTTTCAATACTTGCCGCACTTTGAGGATCTGACATGGTATATACTGACGGTTTGATGGTTGCTGGTTGCGTCAGTTATGCTCTTACTCTGGGGGTTCCTTATGAACAACGCTTGTTGCTGGCTGGCTGCAGTGTTTTCACTGCAGAACTTGTCGCCATCTCTCGCGCCCAAGAGCATATCTGCTCCTGCTCAGGTGAGTCATTCGTCATCTGTAGTGACTCCCTGAGTGGTTTACGAGCTGTCAACCGGTGTTTTCCTCGCTCTCGTCTGGCGATGGCTATCCAGTCGTTCATCCATACCCTTGCCCGTTGAGGCCGCTCCGTGATCTTTGTGTGGACCTTGGGTCATGTAGGCATCCCAGGAAATGAACGGGTTGACATGCTGGCCAAGCAGGCTGTCGGTGCACCAGCCTTGGAAATTGGCCTTTCGGAGAGTGACCTCAGGTCAGTTTTGCGGCAGAAGGTACTTGGCACCTGGGATGAAGAATCGCACACCCTGCCTTCACCCAACAAACTTCCGCCCGTCAAGGAGACAACTGGTGTGTGGCCGCTCCTCCTTGCGGGTCTCTTGCAAGGACTCCGTTGTCCTCTGCCGGCTGCGCATTGGCCACACCTGGATAACACACAGCTATTTATTGCACCGCGAGGACACATCTTTATGTTGCTGTGGGTTAGCTTTGACGGTGGTCCACATCTTGTTGAACTACCCGCTTGTAACTCCGCTCAGGCAGACATTTGCGCTGCCTGACATGCTTCCTGCACTTTTATTTGATAAGGTTACAATGACAGGTTTAGTTTTGAGTTTTATTTGTGCAGTGGTTTTTATCGCTTGATCTAAGTGTCTGTCCTTTTTTTGTGTTGAGTCTGGCCTTTGGTCTACGATTTTAAACTGGGTTTTTAGTGCGTTTCTTGGTGGTTGCCTTTTCCTTTTTTGTTTCTATGGTCGGCTAGCCACTGTCACACTCTGTGATTTTAATTCCTTTTGTCTGGTCTCTGTCTGAGTCTTTCTTGTCCTGTGTCGTTTCTTGTCATCTCCATTGTTTGTTTTTATTCTTTGTGGGTGTTTAAAGTTTGTGGAAAAAGGGACTGATGGCCCTAGTAGTCTGGTCCAATCAATCCCACAAACCAATCAACTTAATCTTCAGCATTTTCTGTAGCACCACATTTCAAAAGCTTCTATTCTCTTCTTGTCTAAACTATTTATTGTCCATGTTTCACTTCCATATAAATACCTTCAGAAACACTTTCCTTGCCATTGCCAGTCTACACTTTTTTTATGGCATCAGTTATTTTGCTCCCCAGATAGCAAAACTCCTTTACTACTTTTTAATTTGACTACCTTCCATTATCCTCGTTTTGCTTTTGTTGATTTTCATCTTATATCCTCCTTTCAAGACACTTTCCATTCCATTCAACTGCTCTTCCAGGTCTTTTGCTGTCTCAGAGAATTACAATGTCATTGGCAAACCACAAAGGTTATGTTTCTTCTCCATGAATTTTGATTCCTACTCCGAATTTTTCTTTTGTTTCCTTTACTGCTTGCCCAATATACAAATTGAGTAAGATCGGGGACAGGCTACAACCCTGTCTCACTCCCTTCCCAAACGCTGCTTCCCTTTCATGTCCCTCGACTCTTATAACTGCCATCTGGTTTCTGTACAAATTGTAAATAGCCTTTCGCTCCCTGTATTTTACCCCTGCCACCTTAAGAATTTGAAAGAGAGTATTCCAGTCAACATTGTCAAAAGCTTTCTCTAAGTCTAGAAATGTAGGTTTGCCTTTCCTTAATCTATTTTCTAAGATAAGTCGTAAGGTCAGTATTGCCTCACGTGTTCCAACATTTCTGCGGAATCCAAACTGATCTTCACCGAGGTCGGCTTCTACCAGTTTTTCCATTCGTCTGTAAAGAATTTGCGTTAGTATTTTGCAGCTGTGGCTTATGAAACTGATAGTTCGGTAATTTTCACAACTGTCAACACCTGCTTTCTTTGGGATTGGAATTATTATATTCTTCTTGAAGTCTGGGGGTATTTCATGTGTCTTATACATCTTGCTCACCAGATAGTAGAGTTTTGTCAGAACAGGCTTTCCCAAGTCTGTCAGTAGTTCTGATGGAATGTTGTCTACTCCCGGGGCTGTGTTTCGACTCAAGTCTGTCAAACTCTTCACGCAGTATCATATCTCCCATTTCATCTTCATCTACATCCTCTTCCATTTCCATAATATTATCCTCAAGTACATCGCTCTTGTATAGACCCTCTATATACTCCTTCCACCTTTATGCTTTCCCTTTTTTGCTTGGAACTGGGTTTAGATCTGAGCTCTTGATATTCACACAAGTGGTTCTCTTTTCTCCAAAGGTCTCTTTAATTTTCCTGTAGGCAGTATCTATCTTACCCCTAGTGAGATAAGCCTCTACATCCCTACATTTGTCCTCTAGCCATACCTGCTTAGCCATTTTGCACTTCATTTTTGAGACTTTTGTATTCCTTTTTGCCAGTTTCATTCACTGCATTTTTATATTTTCTCCTTTCATCAATTAAATTTCTTCTGTTACCCAAGTATTTCTACTAGCCCTCGTCTTTTTACCTACTTGACCCTCTGCTGCCTTCACTATTTCATCCCTCAAAGCTACCCATTCTTCTTCTGCTGTATTTCTTTCCCACATTCCTGTCAATTGTTGCCTTATGCTCTCCCTGAAACTCTGTACAACCTCTGGTTCTTTCAGTTTATCCAGGCCCCAGCTCCTTAAATTCCCATCTTTTTGCAGTTTCTTCAGTTTTAATTTACAGGTCATAACCAATAGATTGTGGTCAGAGTCCACATCTGCCCCTGGAAATGCCTTACAATTTAAAACCTGGTTCCTAAATCTCTGTCTTACCATTATATAATCTGTCTGAAACCTTTTCCAGTATCTCCAGGATTCTTCCATGTATACAACCTTCTTTCTTGATTCTTGAACCAAGTGTTAGCTACGATTAAGTTATGCCCTGTGCAAGATTCTACCAGGCAGCTACCTCTTTCATTCATTACCCCAATTCCATATTCCCCTACTACTTTTCCTTCGCTTCCTTTTCCCACTCTCGAATTCCAGTCATCCGTGACCATTAAGTTATTGTCTCCCTTCACTATCTGAATAATTTCTTTTATCTCATCATACATTTCATCAATCTCTTCATCATCTGCAGAGCTAGTTGGCATATAAACTTGTACTACTGTAGCAGGTGTGGACTTCGTGTCTATCTTGGCCAAAATAATGCATTCGCTATGCTGTTTGTAGTAGCTTATCCGCAGTCCAATTTTTTTTTATTCGTTATTAAACCTACTCCTTCTACCAGTTTTTCCATTCATCTGTAAAGAATTCGCTTTAGTATTTTGCAGCTGTGACTTATTAAACTGATAGTTCGGTAATTTTCACATCTGTCAACACCTGCTTTCTTTGGGATTGGAATTATTAAATTCTTCTAGAAGTCTGAGGGTATTTCGTCTGTCTCACCTATCATGCTCATCAGTTGGTAGAGTTTTGTCAGGGCTTGCTCTCCCAATGCTATCATTAATTCTAAAGGAATGTTGTCTAATCCCAGGGCCTTGTTTCGACTTAGGTCTTTCAGTGCTCTGTCAAACTCTTCACGCAGTATCATATCTCCCATTTCATCTTCATCTACATACTCTTCCATTTCTTTAACGTTGCCCTCAAGTACATCACCCTTGTATGGACCCTCTATATACTCCTTCCACCGTTTTGCTTTCCCTTCTTTGCTTAGAACTGGGTTTTCGTCTGATATCTTGATCTATCTTGCCCCTAGTGATATCAGGGTGTATGCGGCCCTGGACATCCGGGAAAAACCTGGGAATTTTTTCATCCTACCATTGTAACGTACGCGCTGCGGCCTGTCTTTCTCGTAGAGGTTTGTTTGAGCAGTTACCAGAAAGCGCCAGACAACAGGCTATACTGCGCATGCGCAGCTACGATGACGTAGGTGTGCTTGGTGCTTGCTCTGCTCATACGCTTTTCGTCGTATTTCTGGTGGGGCATCACGTGACCATGTGTAGCCGTGCCGCCCGTGTGATGTGTTGTTGAGAGGACATACTGAGTTGTACTTGGAGCAATTGTTTTATCATACCCCACACAGATAAAGGATGCATATAAGGAAGCAGCTCTTGGTAAAATATCATTTCAAAATTAGACTCCACAGCTCGAAGTACCATAAAATTTTGCTTTGGGGTGACTGACAGTTTTTTTTTTAATCCGTGCTCTGCAATATTGTTACATAGCATTTCCAACAGGTTTACATCTACACAACACTGCATAAAGCTACTAGGAATACAAATTACTTGCAACAAAAAAAGAGAGAGTTTCTTGTGTAGCTTACACCGGAATAAAGGACAATAAATTTCATGACTATTTCAAAATGTGAACAAATTAACATGGTTTTCTGTGAGGCAAAGAAACTGTACATCTGACAGTTTATATTCTACTCTAGGAATGAATGTGAAGCCATGTGGGGAGTTAGAACGATAAAACATGGTATGCTGCCAGTCAAAAATTTAGCATAGAATGGCATTCTATAAATTTAAGACGTAAACACAAATTAAGAAATAACTTCGGGCCCAGAGGAAGTACTAGACAAGTGCCTTGTGATTGAAAAACACTTTCACAGAAGGCAGATCTATAAAATTCTGTTACAGTTGTCATTATATTTGAAACAAAATATTTAGTTCAAAACTACTGACCAAATTTGCCTACTTAGCTTCAAGTCAATGTTTACGTATGTTCGTACGTATATAGCATTAAGAGATCTTACAGTGTCATAAAAGGAACAGGACATCAGAGACGACTCCAGCAGCATCGGAATTTCATAATCAATTCTAAAATGCTTCATTCCGCTCTAATTGCACATTTCTGTGTCCAGATGGACTCTGAAATACCTGATATTCAGCTTTTCATGTGGTTCTCGTGATACCAATTTCCTTGGAGGTCCAGTACTGTATTCTCATGTTTGGTTCTTTATTATGGTATAACGTCATTCGTCTCAGAAAATGAAAATTTGCACTTTAAATTGAACGAGGTTGAAAGTAGCCAATAGCGCGGAGTGAAACACTTCTTTTCAAGTAAACTAACTGCTTCAGCAGAAAAAAATTAAGTGAAGCAAATTTCTCTATAAAACAGACAGCAATAGTTTCATTAAGAAATTAATGGTTGATTGCTAATAACGTGGAAATAATATAAAATCAGAAAATTGAAACTACTAACTTATTTTGGTCTTTCGTGGTTATGAGAATGTATATTAATTCACTTCATGGCTCCCGGCCACAGAAATCTGTTTTGTTTTCATTTGACGTGGGAGCTGTAAACGAAAACACGAAACATATACACGGCTACGGGTCGCGTGGGGAAGGACCCACCACTATAACTCTGCTTGCTCTGCGCATGCGCGAATCTGGCAGCTTGGGCGCGCCGGGACAATTTTTCCGGGTAGCTTCTGGCTACTTGCTGCTACTGCTGGTACTCAACGCTCCAAGTAGCCAGAAGCGGAAGGAAGGCACTGCTCATACGCGAATTCAGTTCTGCGCATGCGCACGAGCCCGCTGGTAACTGCTCATACGAAGCTATCTATTTTGGAGTTTCGGAAGCTACCGTGCTGTAATTTGTGGAATTTGTGTATATACTTTCGCAATACGAAAATAAACTCTGTGCATATCGTCTCGCGTCAAACAACTTTCCAAATGCATTGTTCATCCTGGATTTCGTTTCCTAAAGTGCTGGGACATCCTCCGCCGGTATAAGACCTTTACGATTCAAAATACTGATAGTTTTTACAGCTCCGAGGGAAATTATACTGTTACTTAACACGGATGTATTTTCACCAGCTTTATATGTAATTTCATCCGGGAGAAATTGTGTTTTTAACCGGGAAATCCGGGAAATTTTTTTTTTTTCTTGTCCACGTAGGCACCCGTTATATGCCTCTACATCCTTACATTTGTCCTCTAGCCATACCTGCTTAGCCAATTTGCAGTTCCTGTCAACCTCATTTTTGTGACATTTGTATTCCGTTTTGCCTGCTTCATTTACTGCATTTTTATGTTTTCTCCTTTCATCAAATAAATTCAATATATCTTATGTTACCCAAGGATATCTACTAGCCCTCATCTTTTTACCTACTTGACCATTATATAATCTGTCTGAAACCTTCCAGTATCTCCAGGATTCTTCCTGATTCTTGAACCAAGTGTTAGCTATGATTAAGTTATGCCCTGTGCAAGATTCTACCAGGCAGCTACCTCTTTCATTCATTACCCCAATCCATATTCCCCTACTACTTTTCCTTCTCTTCCTTTTCCTACTATCGAATTCCAGTCATCCGTGACTTAAATTTTTGTTTCCCTTCACTATATGAGTAATTTCTTTTATCTCATCATACATTTCATCAATCTCTTCATCATCTGCAGAGCTAGTTGGCATATAAGCTTGTACTACTGTGGTAGGCGTGGGTTTCGTGCCTATCTTGGTCGCAATAATGAGTTCCCTATGCTGTTTGTAGTAGCTTACCCGCACTCCTATTTTTAATTCATTATTAAACCTACTCCTGCATTACCCCTATTTGATTTTGTATTTATAACCCTGCATTCACCTGACCAGAAGTCTTGTTCCTCCTGCCATTGAACTTCGCTAATTCCCACTGTATCTAACTTTAACCTGTCCATTTCCCTTTTTAAATGATCTAACCTAACAGATTAAGGTATCTGACACTCCACTTTCAGATCCGTAGAACGCCAGTTTTCTTTCACCTGATAATGACGTCCTCCTGAGCAGTCCCTGCCTGGAGATCTGAATGGGGGACTATTTTACCTCCAGAGTATTTTATGCAAGAGGAAGCCATCAACATTTAACCATACAATAAAGCTGCATGCCCTCGGGAAAAATTACGGCTGTAGTTTCCCCTTCCTTTCAGCCGTTTGCAGTACCAGCGCAGCGAGGCTGTTTTGGTTAGTGTTGCAAGGCCAGATCAATCAGTCATCCACACTGCTGCCCCTGCAACTACTGAAAAGGCTGCTGTCTCTCTTCAGGAATCACACGTTTGCCTGGCCTCTCAACAGATACCCCTTCATTGTGGTTGCACCTACAGTACGGCTATCTGTATTGCTGAGGCACGCCAGCCTCTCCACCAATGGCGAGGTTCAACTTGACTAGAAGAAGGAATCGGTTGGTAGAACAGATTCTGAGGCATCAAGGGATCACCAATTTAGTTTTGGAGGGCAGCATGGCGGGTAAAAATCGTAGAGGGAGACCAAGGCATGAATACACTAAGCAGATTGAGATGGATGTAGGCTGCAAAAGTTATTAGGAGATGAAGCAACTTGCACAGGATAGAGTAGCATGAAGAGCTGCATCAAACCACTCTCTGGACTGAAGACAACAATAGCCACCAACCCACGTGATCACACTTTTGACAAGTGTGGTACTGGCTCAAATACTGTTTGGAAATAAAAAAAAATACTGCAGGTACCTGACTGCCTTGACCCAAAGCTTTCAGTATGTCATGTGAGAATAGTGGAGTTGGGTTTCACATGATCAATGTTTTTGGAATCTATTCTGGTTGTCACTTAGAAGGCCATTCTGTTAAAGATACTACATTATGTTTGGCCTCAGAATATGGTCCAAGATTTACAACAAATCGATGTCAAGGATATTGAATGGTAGTTTTGTAGCTCACGTCTGCTACCCTTCTTGTAGACGGATGTGACCTGTTATTTTTTTTCCAAGAACTGGGCACAGTGTTTTGTTTGAGGGATCTACAATAGATTGTAGTTAGGAGAGGGGTGAACTTGCCCACAAATTAAGCTTAGATTGTGATAGGGATTTCATCAGGTCCTAGTTTTAATGATTTCAGCTGTTTCTCAACATCATCACTCACCCTAATAATGATTTCACTCATCTTTTCAATGGTATGAGGATTAAATTGGGGCAATTATCCTGTGTGTTCCTTTGTAAAGGAATACACAGAGTTGCCTGAGACTGCAGTCAAGTGTATGAGTTGTGTGTGTGTGTGTGTGTGTGTGTGTGTGTGTGTGTGTGTGTGTTTTTTATTGTTGATGAAGGCCTAAATGGCGGCCCCCGTGCGGGTCCAGGTATTAGAATAGGCCCGAGGTATTCCTGGCTGTCGGCCTTTGTGATTGTCCCCTGTAGTGTTTAACCTCCATTTTTCAAAATTTTCCTGAAGAGCGAGCCAATTGGGAAAGGGTGCCTTACATAGTGCACAGTGTCCATTATGCGCTGAGACCCCTCCCCCTCACATCCGTAGTCGACATGGATCTGCACTTCCGCTCATTCTCCAGCTGTTGCGTGAGGTCACCCTCGTGGGTGCGTTTTCCTCTACCTTCTGTGCAGTATCACTTTCTGACAATAATGGACTTCTTAGCTATTTTGCACCTGATATCCAGCATGGTAGCCAATCCGTTGTGTTGGGGCTGCTATGTACCATGTTGGTTGTAGCCCCCTGACCACACAGGCCTGATGCCTGCGGCGTTAACTCCCCGTGTATGGCAAGGAGTAGATGCCTGTCTCCCTGGGGCATCGGGACTCCCAGCAATGGCCGTCTACCAGGCGGCCTTTGCTACAGCTGGGTGACACCCGTCATGAGGGCCCCTGGTTGGAGTGGGTGGCATCAGGGTGGATGGCATGCCATGAAGTGTAGTACGTAATCTCTTGCTGGTTGTCAAATACCAGCAGTCTCTAAGCAATCGAGGTCTAACTTCAATGATAAGAAATATAACCCAAATGATTCCCCCCCTCCCCTCTCCATCCCCTCCCCCTCCCTGGCCACACCATGGGAGGAATGCCAGCCTGTGAAGTTTGTTCACCCTGGTACCTTGTATGTATGAGAGTTGATGGGGAATCTTTTATGTCAATTAAACCTCAGTTTTTTGTGGTGAATTTGGAGGAAAAGTTTTGGGAAGTGAAGGACTTGAACAAAATGTGGTCAGGGTCAGTCTTGACCAAAACAGCATCCTCTGCCCAGTCACGGGCACTACTCACCTGTGACAAGCTGGGGGATGTTTCTGTTTCCATTGCGCCCCATAAGACCTTAAATATGGTCCAGCGTGTCATATTTCACAGGCACCTCCTTTTGCAATCTGACGATGAGCTGCACACCAATTTAGAGTGGCAAAGTGTCCATTTCATCCAGCGTGTCCATCAGGTTCTGAGGTATAATCAGGTTGCCATCGGTGCCTTTATCTCGGCCTTAAAGGGTGACGCCTGTGACAAAGCTGACACCCACCAGTGGCTGAAGCAACCACAGGTAGGGCTTCATGGTCCTCTATCCCTGAGACTGAAATAGTGAAGCCCTCCCAGGCAGACAAACCTAAGGAGCAGCGAGAGAAACCTAAAAAGAAACAGACCGCTAAGAACCAAGGCACTGTGGTGGCACCCACACCACCACTACCTACAAGCTCTGTGTCTGAGGATGAGATGGAGATTCTGATGTCCACTGAGGACCTGGATCTCGCTGGGCCCTCAGACACAATGGATGTCAATCGCACAGGTACTCATGTTGTGGCGGCAGGTGACACTGAGGCATAGACTGCCTCATTGAGTGTTTCTTGCCTTCGCAGTCTCACGATCACGTAATGCTCCAGTGGAATTGTGGCAGTTTTTTCCACCACCTGGCTGAGCTATGGCAACTGTTAAGCTTTACACTTGCTTTCTGCATTGCCCTCCAGGAAACCTAGTTCCTGTCAATGCAGACCCCTGCCGTCTGCAGCTATAAGGGATATTACAGGAACAGTAGTGACTATTGAGTGACAGGTGGAGTTCACATCTATGTCCTGAACTCAGAATGTAGTGAACCTGTGCTCCCTTCCAACCCCCTCTTGAAATTGTGGCTGTCAGGATAAGGATGACACAGGAAATAACTGTCTGCAATGTCTTCCTCCAGATGTTGCAGTGCCCCTGAATGTATTGGCTGCACTGATTGATCAACTACCTAAACCTTTCCTACTACCTAAACCTTTTCTACTTTTGGGAGATTTTAACTGGCATAACCCCTTGTGGGGTGGTGCCATGCTTATTGGCCGAGGTAGGGATGTCAAAAAATTTACTGTCACAATTCGACCTCTGCCTCTTAAATACAGTTGCTCCCACACATTTCAGTGTGACACATGGAAAATATTCAGCCATTGATCTCTGTTTGCTGTCGTGGTATTCTCTCATCTATCCACTGGAGAGCACATGACTACCGGTGTGGTAGTGACCACTTCCCGATCTTCCTGTCACTCCTCTGGTGTCATGCTCATGGACACCTACCTAGATGGGCTTTAAACAAGGCAGGCTGGGAAGCCTTCACCTCTGTTGTCACCGCTGAATCTCTTTCGCATGGTGCAGTCGATGTTGTCATTGAGCAGCTCACTACGACGATTGTGTCTGCAGTGGAAAAGGTTATTCCTCATTCTTTAGGGTGCCCCCCGGCAAAAGACAGTCCCTTGGTAGTCGCCAGAAGTCTCTGAGGCAATTAAAGAGCGTCGGTGAGCTCTACAGCAACATAAGCGGCACCCTTCCCTAGAGCACGTAACAGCCTTTAAGTGGTTCTGTGCCTGCTTTCACCAGCTTATAAAACGACGGTAACAGGAGTGTTGGGAGAGGTACGTGTTGACCATTGGGGTGCCGTACGTCACCTTCCCGAGTTTGGATGAAGATAAGACGTCTTTTTGGGTACCAGATCCCAACAGGTGTCCCTGGCATTAACATCAATGGCATGTTTGCGCCGTGACAGGTTCCGTATCCCTGGATATGTTGCAGTTGTGGTTGTTGCCAGAACTGACTGCTACTGACTACTCGACTTCAATCTTTCAACAGGACAGGGCTCCACCTTACTGGAACGTAATAGTCCAAGCCTTTCTCGACCGAGAACTACCACATTGCTGGTTCGGGTACACTGCTCTATATTGAGGACACTATTCATGTACCATCCCAAATGCCAATGTTGCAGCAGGAACGGAAGGAACACATCACTGCCTCTGTGACAGATATTGGCAGAAACATGACGTGGACTTATTGCGCAGTACTGGCTTGCCATTTGGATGTGTGATGGGTAACCATGGGTCCACACATAGAACAGTTGTAGAATGTGCCAGGAACTCCCATCTGTGTATGTAACATACTAGTAAAAGCACAGTGCTTTCAAATCCAATAAATAATTTGGGCTAACCCTGTATAGTTTTAGTTGTAATATGTGCATAAATGCATTTGTTGAGTTTTAAGAGATGGGTGGTTATTTAAGTGCAGCAGCAATATTGCCCATGGTCAGTTTGTTGTAAAAGCTCATTGAGATAAGGCATATGTGGCACATCAGTCACTAAAAAAAAAAAGTCAGAAATTTTGTTGTGTGGCTGATATATGGAGTTAAGAAAATTTTGGCATGAAGTCATTGACCTAGAAAAATGTTTCGCAGTAGATTTTGTGAACTTCAATGCTGAACTTCAGCAGGGTGTTCAGGACTCAGTAAATAATATTTGGATGAGTTTACGGGTAAATCTTGCATTGCACTAACAGCATTTAAGAAAGTGTGAAATAAACATTTTTATTTGGTGAACAGTATGTACTGTGGTGAGAACAATTTTTTGCCAATTGTACCCTGCCTGAAATTAAGTCACTTATCAGGAAGTTAGCAAAACAGATCATATTGAATTGTGATACAAATTTGCACCGCTTTCACTCTAATCGCCCCCTCCTCCTTCCCCCTTGTAAATTGATATTCAGTGGTTGGTACATCCTTGTAGAAAACATAGTTGCCCCCTTATTCTCATGCATTACAAAGCAACTCACTCTGTTAAGAGTGAAAACATAGTCATCCCAATTTTGAGACTGATAAAGACTTACGTGAGGTGGACATCTATCATTCCATTTGCGTTAGGAGTGTTTTATGCAAGTGATTTGAGAGAATGCTGAACTGACAACTAATTAGTACTTAAGCGACTTCTATCTAAATCTTGGTTTATTCAAGTAGGTACTTCTCACTGTCTTTTCACACATGGAGGAAGACAGTCCTACTAGGAACTGTTCTGACTGTAACCCTTTTCCTAATAGCAGTTAATGGCCTTAGATGTAAAAAGACCCATCTACTCTATGATCACTGTTTTATTTGGAGGTGAACAGATTTGAGTTCAGAAACTGTCTACACACATGTATCATGCAAAGATGGCCACCAGGCTAGTCATTCACACACACTATCAGTGGTGAACAACACTCCCTACCACAAGAAAGTAGAATATTTACTGCAAAATTAGTAGCCATTACATGATCTCTTCAATACATCTACACTTGCTCACATGGACCGTTTCTAATTTGCAATGTTTCTTTGAGCAGTTTACAAGCTATAACTGACAGGTATTCCGGACAGTCACTGATATTGTCCATGCAAGACCTTTCTGAGCTGCTCTTGACCGTACCCACATTCGAATAATAAGAAAAACTTGCAGATCATTTAACTGAAGAGCTCCTAAATAAGTTTCTCTGAAATTAAACTATTTATGGGCTTCATTATTCGAACAGCTCTCAGAGTGTCATGGAGTGAACGTTATGCCTTGGCTGCCACCAGCAAACTACATATAATAAAAGATTCCAAAACTGCATAGTTGTCTTTGTGTTAATGTCCTGCTGAGAGTGTATAATTCTTTGCCAAGTTTGCATTAGTCACACTGGAATGAGCCATGAATACATTCTTAGACAAATTGCAGTTGTGGTGCACATTTTCGTAGTATACCCCACTTTTACCACATTAAGGTGAACCCTGAAGCTAACCAACTTAGTACATTCAGTTTTAGCCAGTGACTGCCAAGCACCAAGCTTGTATAAGTTTGTCTGAATGTCACCCACTGTAACTAGGCTGCCTTTTGGCGGGAGTAGCTAGTCACGTTCCATTGCAGTTCGTCACAGACGATCCCTGCTTGTTGGCCTGACCTTTTAACTTGTAATTCATTTATGTTGTTTCTACATTCCTTGTCATTTTAATCCATGAGTGTTATGTTGCTTCCTTCTATCATTTCATTTTATTGGATTGACTATTATACTAGGCTTATACAATGATGGGAAGGGAATTGCAGGCCAGACACAAAAGGTGTGCCTCTAGCCACATAACCAGCTGTGAGGAGTAGCCAACAGCTGTTTTCAGCTAGCATCCCCCCCCCCCCCCCCCCACCACACACACACACACACACACACACACACACACACACTGGAAATTATTTTTTTTAATGCTTGGCTTTATCCTTCCCTTTTTCTACTTTTTTTTCCATCCCAGATAACACATGAAGGACTAATTTTGGCTTCTCATCTCATACCTTTTAAGGAATTTTGTTTGCTTGATGCCAATATATGAAGGGCAGCATGAATGACCATACCTTTGTTCAACCCATGGGGGAGTATCACAGAGATGCTGAAGACACTAAACTGTCAGACATGAAGAGAGAAATAAACTATCACATGGAAGCCTCTTAATGAAGTTTCAAAAACCAGCTTTAAATGATGACTCTAGAAATGTACTACAACCCCCTCCATATCACTCACACAGGGTTCTTGAGGACAAGATTAGAATGATTACAGAAAGCATGGAGACAATCAAACGAACATTGTTCTCACACTTCATACGTGGAATGGGAAGATATCCTAAGTGTTACAATGGGGTATACCATCTGCCATGCACTTCTTGGCTTCATAGTAGTTTGTAGAGTATAGATGTAGATGTATATGCAGGATGAAGGGACAAATGCTACACATGGTTTACTTCTTAAACAAAGAAATCCAGTTGATTACTTGGAAAAACTGGGCTTAAAACACTAACTATGAAAGACGGACTTGCACACCAGTGATAAAGGTAATTTGCAATTTATGAATGACATATACATTCTGTGTGGTAACCTGTGTTCTGTGGAATGTGTTCCTTAATTATTTTGTTCATGAGTACTAGAAGATGTAAGAAAGATCAACACTTACAGAAGTTCAGAAATATGCAACAACTGCTATCTTTGCTTGAGCTTCGTGAAGCCTCACCTGGTGTTTCATTAATTGTGAACTTCTCTTGATCTAGGTGATGTTTATTGATTTCTTCTATGTTTACAATTTCTTCCTTAAAATAGTAATTTCTAATACAGATTAGTCACTGTCTTTTATTGTTACAGCCAAATCAAACAAGAATGGGTCGAGATATTGCCATTTCATGGCCAGAAATAATCCGGTGGGCTAAGAAACAGAGTTCAACTGCATGTAAGTAAATATTAAAGTAGATTTTTGCAAAATGCGAAGCAATAAAATTCCCAGTAGCAATAAACTTCTTTTAGCATCAGTTACTTAGAAGTCATACTCTCCAAATACATTGTCATTAATTTACAAGTTCAGTTATACACAGAAAATGTTGTTGTAGCCATGAAAATAAAACTAAATGAGAATAAAAAAGAATTAAGGCACAGCCTAGGCAGTAAATGACATTTTTATGTATTTTTCTAATGAAAACAATTTATTTAAGAATACATTTTATCTTGATATGATGTCATAGAAATTTTTGATTGCAGTTGTTTTGTGAGTAAAAGATTTGTCTTGCAGTTGCTAATATGATATTTTAAATTGCAATACACATATTTTTAAAATTATAGTCTGTAAATCTTCATACATTCGACAGTCATCAACATTTTATTGAAGTAGTCACCAGAATGAGATTTACTTGAAAAGTAAGTAGTGACTTACATTAGTTGTAGATTTCTTGTCCATCATGTCTTTCCTCAAGATGATTAAATTAGAATGGTCCACATTTGGACATGATTTACCGTATTTGGAATAAAACTCTTACACTTAATAAAACATAGCATATTAATACAATGCTCAGGACAACCACATACTAGTCTTCCCCGTGTCCTCCTTCTTAGTAAAATCTATCGTTGCATAGCCTCTGTCACCTCTGCAATCATCACCAGTCTTTTCTACAGAAAAATTGTGCTTTAGTTGTGTAGACGCTTATGCACTGAAATGTTCCATTATTGTGTTGGTGGGGGGTTTTCTGTCATTTATCAGTTACTGTAAATCTTTATGGAGGTATTGACTCACCACCAGAATGTGACCATGTTGGTATATACACTTGGAATATTCCTTTAAATAGTTTTTGTTGATTTAAAAAAAAATCTTGCTGTTCTGGGGTTCCTTCATTATCTGTGATACTGTTTTAAATACAGATACGTTAGGAGTAAAATAGAGTACTCACCGAATAGCAGAAGCAGTGGTTGACAGGAACACACACACACACACACACACACACACACACACACACACACACACACACACAATCACCAAAAAGAAAACCTTACTAGCTATTGGAGTAATACTTTCTTGATCTCAAGTAGAAATACACAAAGAGAATACATACATGCTATTAGTCACATGTGCCCTTCTCCGCCCCCCCGCCCCCCCCCCCCCCCACACAAAAGCCCCTACATGTCCCCGACTGGAGATGCAGTGTCACCGGGTGGCTAGCAGCTCAAGAGGAAGGCAGCCAGTCTGCTGGTTAAGAATGCAGGGAGGAGGGGTGGCAAGTACATGGGCTAAGCATAATGATTTACTGTTGTTGTAAGTGATGGGAAACGGCACACACTGAAGGTGATGTGGGTACATGAATTGGAAGAGCATGATAGGACAGAGGGAGGGGAAATGGCTAAGTGGGGTTATTATGATAGTTGGTTACTGGAGATTGAGGCCAGAACAATTATGGGAGCAAAGGATGTGTTCCAAGAATAATTCTTATCTTTGTAGTTGAGAGAAGCCAGTGGTGGAGGGAAGAGTCCAGATGGCTCCAGCTGTGAAGCAGGCATTGAAATTGAGCATGTTATGGTCAGCTGCGCATTGAGCTACAGGGTGGTCAGCTTTGTTGTTGGCAACAGTTTGACAGTAGCCATCCTGATGAACAGCTCTTCGGTAGTCATACTGACATAATAATCTGTGCAGTGTATCCAGAAGAGTTGGTATGTAACATGGCTGTTGTCACAAGTGGTCCAGACTCTTATGGGGCTGGATTAGCTGTGATAGGACTGGACTAGGTGATGGGTGGGTGGAATGGGTAAGTCTTGCACCTTGGTCTTCTACGGGGATAGGGATGAACTAGGACATTGTGTGGGTTTGGTGGGTGATGAAACACCTCTGTAAGGAGGGTGAGAATATTCTTGGATAGGATCTCTCACTTCAGGACATGATGAGAAATAATCAAAGCGCTGGTGGAGAATATGGTTCAGTTGTTCCCGTCTGGAGTGATATTGGGTGATGAGGGAGGTGCCCCATTACAGCTGATGCTTAGGGGAGGTGGGAAGATTGGGGGTGTGTTGGGCTATGACACAAAAAATCTGTATGTGTTGTAGATTTGAGAGGTAGTCCCTGCCTGTGAAGGTCCTCATGTGACCTTCAGTGTACTGGGCAAGAAGTTCTTGCCACTGTAGGTACACCAGCTGCAGGTGGCCATGCTGTGTGGGAGGGAGTTTTTGATGTGGAAGGATTGGCAGCTGTCAAAATGTAGTTGCTGTTGATGGTTAGTGGTTTTAATGTGAACAGAGATGTGGATGGAGCCATCACAGGTGGAGGTCAAGATTGAAGGTGCTGGAACTTTCAGTGGAAGAGAGTCAGATAAACCGGATGAGAGAGAAGGTTTTAACGTTGAGGTTTTGAAGGAATGAGGATAGGGTGTCTTCGACCTGAGTCCATAACATGAAGTTATTGTCAGTGAACCTAAACTAAACTGAAGATATTTGCCATAGTGACCCCATCCCAGAAGTCCAACATCTCCTACAACCCCTACTGAAATCCACAGGCCCTTCCCTGAACCTCTATCTCAAGTCCATCTCCCTCCTCACTCCAGTGGCACCTCACACACCCACCTTCTACATGCTCCCCAAAATCCATAAACCCGGCATTCCTGGATGCCCCATTGTAGCTTTCTATTGTGCTCCTACCCTAGGAATTTTCACTCTTGTTGATAAACACCTCCAACCAATTGTCCAAAACCTAGCCTTCCCACATCAAAAATACTAAACACTTCCTTCACCAACTGTCCCTCATCCCCACCCCTCCTGGATCCCTATTTGTCACTCTTGATGCCATTTCCCTACACAATGGCATTCCACATGTGTATGGCCTTGTCACTGTCGAAACTATCTTTCCCAATGTCCTTCAGATTCCAAACTCACTACCTCATTCCTTATATGCCTTACTAACAATATCCTGACACCCAACTACTTTTCCTTTGAAGGGAAGTTATACAAACAAATGCACAGCCCAGCCGTTGGCACATGTATGGCACCCTCTAATGCCAACTCATTTATGGACCATCTGGAGAAAACCTTTCTGGACTCCCAAAACTCCCAGCCTCTAGTATGTCTCAGATTCATTGATGATATCTTCATGATTAGGACTCAAGACAAAGACACCCTTATCCAGGTTCTTCACAACCTTCTCTCCCATCTGCTTTGCCTGGTCCTCCTCCATCCAACGTGCCAACTTTCTGGACATTGACTTCCATGTCTTTGATGGTTTCATCCTCACTTCTCTCCCATTAAATACAATAACCAACAACAGTACTTCCATTTCAACAACTGCCTTCATCTATTTCAACAGCTGCCTTCCCTTCAACAACAAAAAATTCGTCCCATAATCCCATACAGCCTGGTCACCTGTGGACTACATATCTACAGTGACGAGAACTCGCTTGCCCAGTATACTGCACCAACACATAGGGTATAACCAAACCATTCCCCTGTCAGGGCTTTCTATATCATCATTCCCTAAAATGAGGGACACCCTACCCAAGGCCCTTCCCACCCCTCCTAAAGTGGTGTTTTATCAACCACCCAGCTCTTGCGTCATCCTAGTCCATCACTATGCCATTCCCACTCCTAACTGCATTCCACAGAGATCATATGCCTGGGGAAGACTTAGATGCAAGACCTACAGAATCCCCCCACCCAGCACTTCCTACTCTAGTCCTGTTACAGTGCTATCCAACCCAATCAGAAAACAACTGTGTCATATACAATCTCTGCTGCAGACACTGCACAGGTCAATGTTACTACCAACCAGCTGTCCACCAGGATGAATGGCAAAAAAAAAAAAAAAAAAAAAAAAAAAAAGAAACACAGTTGCTAGGAACAAATTTGACCACCCAGTGGCAGAACATGCAGCTGAGCACATCGAAGAGGAATAATGTGGTATGTGACCTAAGCAAAGCACCGATTGCATTCCTGTTGACAAACTAATAAGGAAGCTGGAGTGTTATGGGGAGTGTGGGAGCACATTAACTGTGATGCATTCTTATTTAAGTAACAGAAAACGGAGTATGGATGTAGATGTATAGGTCGAACGAGTGTTTTGTAAGCCACCTCCTTTGTTGATGGACTACATTTTCTAAGGACTCTCCCAATGGATTTCAACCTGGTACCCACCTTACCAATAATTAATTTTATATGATCATTACATTTCAAATCGTTCCGCACGCATACTCCCAGATATTTAACAGAAGTAACTGCTACCAGTGTTTGTTCCGCATCATATAATCATACAATAAAGGATCCTTCTTTCTATGTATTCGCAATACATTACATTTGTCTGTGTTAAGGGTCAGTTGCCACTCCCTACACCAAGTGCCTCTCCGCTGCAGATCTTCCTGCATTTCGTTACAATTTTCTAATGCTGCAACTTCTCTGTATACTACAGCATCATCCGCGAAAAGCCGCAAGGAACTTCCGACACTATCTACTAGGTCATTTATATATATTGTGAAAAGCAATGGTCCCATAAACTCCCCTGTGGCACGCCAGAGGTTACTTTACCGTCTGTAGATGTCTCTCCATTGATAACAACATGCTGTGTTCTGTTTGCTAAAAACTCTTCAATCCAGCCACACAGCTGGTCTGATATTCCGTAGGCTCTTACTTTGTTTATCTGGCGACAGTGCGGAACTGTATCAAACGCCTTCCGGAAGTCTAGGAAAATAGCATCTATCTGGGAGCCTGTATCTAATAATTTCTGGGTCTCATGAACAAATAAAGCGAGTTGGGCCTCACACGATCGCTGTTTCCAGAATCCATGTTGATTCCTACAGATTAGATTCTGGTTTTCCAAAAACAACATGATACTCGAGCAAAAAACATGTTCTAAAATTCTACAACAGATCGACGTCAGAAACATAAATTCCTCCTTAATGGAAATCAGCAAAGGTGTTCCACAAGGATCTACTCGTGGACACTACTTCTTCATTGCAGCACTCAACAGTTTACCTAATAACATAGAGCATTCTGTCATGTTATGTAGATGAAACAACACTACTTACCACACACCAGGAAAATCTCACAACTGAATAGGATAACAAAAGAAACTCTTGATAAAGCCTTGGACTGGTTTGCAGCTACTAAACTCCTTTGTAATTGCAATAAAACCCAACAACACATAATGGGAATGTCTAATGAAATAGAAAATAAGTCAGTGAAACTTTTGTGCATTTACATTGACTCCAGACTCCACTGGAAGGATCATATCAATCACGAATGTGAAAAAATATCTAGGGTATCATACCTGATTTTGAAGCTTGGATTACCTTAGGGTGACATATTTTGGACTATTCCAGTCACATGTGTCGTATGGTCTGATTGTATGGGGACACTCCCCTCACATCAAAAATATTATAAAAATAAAAATAAAGTTCTGTGTTTGACGTATAAAACAGGACACACAGAGCAATGTCATCTTCTTTTTTCCAGACTAAGAACACTCACAATTATAACTTTATACTTTTGTGCCTGTGCTCTGTGTTTAAATAATATTTCAGAATTTGCTGTTAGGAGAAAAATTCATGAACACAACAGAGCTAAGGCTAATTTAGATATACCAAGGCATAGGTTAGCAAGAACTGGAAATTCTCACAAAGTGAATCCACTCAAAATTTTCAACAAATTACCAGTCTGTGTTTGGTCAATGGATTTAAAAAAATCTTAAAATTAAATAGTACACCCAGCTATCAGATCACCCATTCTAGTGTATTACAGAATTCTTTGAGATACCTCGAGTGGATATTAGCATGTAACAAATTTTCCTATAGCCTACTGTATCATTATGTGGTATATTCATGCTTTGTATAATTATGCTTCTATATTTTGTATAATTATGAACTGTATACTCTATATAACTTATGGACACTAGCTCTTAGAAACCCTCCTGTAGTGTATATTATTATTATTATTATTATTGTGGTGTGTAATATGTATAGTACAGTTAATTGACATTAGTTTACTTTATTACCATATACCCATATCAGTTATTACCTCCTGTATTATACAACAATGCTGAAGCCTATTTCAGTGTAAAATGATAAATGGCGAATAAAAATTCTTGATTCTTGAGCATAACACACTCACTTTCAACGTTTGCTTCGCAACTGAGGCTGTCTGAATCCTTTCCTCTGCCACCACCTTCTCTGAACTATGCAGATGGGAGCTGTCCTTGCAACACATCCTTTACTCTCATAATCTTCCTGGCCTTGACCTCCGGTAACCCACTGTCCCCACAAACCCTCCACCCAACAGTTTCCCCTCCCTCTTTCCTGTCATTCCTTCGCAGTTTACAACCCGATGTCACCTTCAGTGTACACTGCTCCCCACTGGCTCTCACAATCATGTGTCACATGCCTAGGTTACGCATCTGCCACTCCTCCCTCCAACATTCGTAGCCAGCAAACCGTCTGCATCCCTCTGAGTCACTAGCCAGCCACTCATCCCCAACTCTTCTCCATGCCTCTTGCCTGCCTTTTTTCTCTCTATCCACTCTACTCGACACAACTCCCACCCCACCCTAGTCCATCTGCTACAATGTGGCACTGGCCACCCTAGTCCATCTGCTACAATGTGGCACTGGCATTATGCGTCTAGCCAGCACTGTGTGTGTGTGTGTGTGTGTGTGTGTGTGTGTGTGTGTGTGTGTGTGTGTGTGTGTGTCGGCCAGCCTGTGGATGGTTTCTAAGGCAGTTTTCCAACTGCCTCGTCAAATGTGGGCTGGTTCCCCTTATTCTGCCTCAGTTACACTATGTCAGCAATTGCTGTGCAAACAGTTTCTCCATGTGCGCATCTACCATAATTACTCTACCACGCAAATGTTGGGCTTACACTCATCTGGTGTGAGACGTTCCCAGGGGGGCCCACTGGGGGCTGAACCACACAATAAACCTGTGTTTGGTGTGGGGCGGCTGGGGTTGTGAATGGCTGCTGTAGCCTGTTATGGGGTTGTGAACCACCGAGGGCTATGGCGAGGACGAAGCCTCCCCGTCGTTTGTAGGTTCCCGGTTCCACACGATACAATCTATTCTTGATCCTAAAGTTCTGTGATTCATTGTCCCTAGTTTAAGGCTCCAGTGTTTCAGTCATCAGTTGATGATATTTGTTGATAAGAAAAATAGCTCAGTCTTAGTTTCTCTAATCTCAACATGCTTATTTCGTGTACAGATGTTGGTATACTGAAGAATATATAAACTGCAGCCTCCATTATTCTTAATTACGATAGTGAGAAAGTCAGAATTGGAAAAGAAATCGGGCAAGGAGATTTCACATCATGAAAAGTATTAACTACAAGAAGTTTTCAGATCGTTACACTCGGAAAGAGGAGGACTACAATGACACAAGGAAAAGATGTGCAACTTATTTAAGGTGCTTACACACTAGCTTTCAGCCAATGCTTTTATCAGAAAGTGAAAAACACACACACACAAAAAATAAAATAGAAAGAAACTTCCACATGGGAAAAATATATTAAAAACAAAGATTCCAAGACTTACCAAGCGGGAAAGCGCCGGCAGACAGGCACATGAACAAAACACACAAACACACACACAGAATTACGAGCTTTCACAACTGGCAGTTGCTTCGTCAGGAAAGAGGGAAGGAGAGGGAAAAATGAAAGGATGTGGGTTTTAAGGGAGAGGGTAAGGAGTCATTCCAATCCCGGGAGCGGAAAGACTTCCCTTAGGGGAAAAAAATGACAGGTGTACACTCGCGCGCACACACACACACACACACACACACAGACACAACAGACACAGTTGCGAAAGCTCGTAATTCTGTGTGTGAGTTTGTGTGTTTTGTTCATGTGCCTGTCTGCCGGCGCTTTCCCGCTTGGTAAGGCTTGGAATCTTTGTTTTTAATATATATATATATAACACACACACGCCACCCATCCATACATACATCCACAGACAAAAGCAGACATATTTAAAGGCAAAGAGCCTTTAAATATGTCTGCTTGTGTCTGTGCCTGTGTGTGTGAGTGTGTGTGCGCGCGGGCGAGTATATACCTATCCTTTTCCCCCTAAGGTAAGTCTTTCCGCTCCCGGGATTGGAATGACTCCTTACCCTCTCCCTTAAAACCCACATCCTTTCATCTTTCCTTTTCCTTCCCTCTTTCCTGACGAAGCAGCCGCCGGTTGCGAAAGCTCGAAATTTTGTGTGTTATTTTATTGTGCCTGTCTACCGGCACTTTCCCGGATATATATATATGGCAGACAGTGTTTGTTGGTAATGAGGATCACCCTGTGGCTAAACATGCCTTGATGCACGACCAGCACATCTTGGCACAGTGTTACACCGTCCGAGTTATCTGGATACTTCCCACCAACACCAACCTGTCCGAACTCCGGAGATGGGAACTCGCCCTTCAGTATATCCTCTCTTCTCGATATCCGCCAGGCCTCAACCTCCGCCAATTTCAAGTTGCCGCCGCTCATACCTCACCTGTCTTTCAACAACTTCTTTGCCTCTGTGCTTCCGCCTCGACTGACATCTCTGCCCTTACTCTTTGCCTTTAAATATGTCTGCTTGTGTCTGTGTATGTGCGGATGGATATGTGTGTTTGTGTGTGTGTGCGAGTGTACACCTGTCCTTTTTTTCCCCTAAGGGAAGTCTTTCCGCTCCCGGGATTGGAATGATTCCTTACCCTCTCCCTTAAAACCCACATCCTTTCATTTTTCCCTCTCCTTCCCTCTTTCCTGACGAAGCAACTGCCAGTTGCGAAAGCTCGTAATTCTGTGTGTGTGTTTGTGTGTTTTGTTCATGTGCCTGTCTGCCGGCGCTTTCCCGCTTGGTAAGTCTTGGAATCTTTGTTTTAATATATATGGAAACATTCCACGTGGGAAAAATATATCTAAAAACAAAGGTGATGTGACTTACCAAACAAAAGCGCTGGCAGGTCGATAGATACACAAACATACACACAAAATTCAAGCTATCACAACCAACGGTTGCTTCTTCAGGAAAGAGGGAAGGAGAGGGAAAGATGAAAGGATGTGGGTTTTAAGGGAGAGGGTAAGGAGTGATTCCAATCCCGGGAGCGGAAAGACTTACCTTAGGGGGAAAAAGGATAGGTATACTCTCTCTCTCTCTCTCTCTCTCTCTCTCTCTCTCTCTCTCTCTCTCTCTCGCACTCGCGCCCACACACACACACACACAATGAGGTTTTAAACTATAAAACTAGTTTTTGTATCTAGGGCAGTTGTAGGTAATGACTGATTAAGCAAAAAGAGCCCAGATTTTGAAAACTATTATTTTCTGATGTATTGGAAATGAATGTTTGTCATCTACACGTACATACCCTGTACTAGGATCATTTTCTTTTGTGTTCCATTGACAAATAGAGCAAGGGAAAACTGAGTCTACATGCCTCCATATGAGCCCTAATTTCTCTTATCTTCATGGTCCTTGTGTTAAATTACATTGGTTGCAGTACAGTTGTTCTGCTGTCAGCTTCAAATCTACATCTACATCCATACTCCGCAAGCCACCTGACGGTGTGTGGCGGAGGGTACCTTGAGTACCTCTATCGGTTCTCCCTTCTATTCCAGTCTCGTATTGTTCGTGGAAAGAAGGATTGTCGGTATTTTTCTGTGTGGGCTCTAATCTCTCTGATTTTATCCTCATGGTCTCTTCGCGAGATATACATAGGAGGGAGCAATATACTGCTTGACTCTTCGGTGAGGTGGTGGTGTTGTTGTGGTCTTCAGTCCTGAGACTGGTTTGATGCAGCTCTCCATGCTACTCTATCCCATGCAAGCTTCTTCATCTCCCAGTACCTACTGCAACCTACATCCTTCTGAATCTGCTTAGTGTATTCATCTCTTGGTCTCCCTCTACGATTTTTACCCTCCACACTGCCCTCCAATACTAAATTGGTGATCTCTTGATGCCTCAGAACATGTCCTACCAACCGATCCCTTCTTCTAGTCAAGTTGTGCCACAAACTTCTCCCCAATCCTATTCAATACTTCCTCATTAGTTATGTGATCTACCCATCTAATCTTCAGCATGTTCTCGAAACTTTAACAAATTGCTGGTTTTCTAAATTTTATCAGTATTGTTCCTTGAAAATAACGTCACCTTCCCACCAGGGATTCTCATTTGAGTTCCCGAAGGATTTCCATAATACTTGTGCATTGTTTGAACCTACTGATAACAAATGTAGCGGCCCGCCTCTGAATTTCTTCGATGTCTTCCTTTAATCCAACCTCGTCCGGCTCCCAAACACTCGAATAGTACTTAAGAATAGGTCACACTGGTGTCCTATATCTTGATGAGCCACACTTTTCTAAAATTCTCCCAATAAGCTGAAGTTGCCCTACTACAATCCTTACATGCTCATTCCAGTTTATATCGCTTTGCAACATTATGCCTACATATTTAAATGACATGACAGTGTCAAGCAGCACACTACATACGCTGTCTATCACACTTCCCTGAGGTACTCCTGACAATACCCATGTCTCTGATGAACACACATTGAGGACAGTATACTGGTTTCTGCTACTTAAGTCTTCAAGGTACTCATATATCTGGGTACCTATTCATTACGCTTATATGTTTCTTAACAGTTTGCAGTGGGACACAATATCAAATATTTTTCGGAAATCTAGAAATATGGAGTATGCCTGTTGCCCTTCATCCACAGTTTGTCATATCATGTGAGAAAAGGGTAAGCTGAATTTCACACATGTGAAGCCTTCGAAAACTGTGCTGATCTGTGGACAGAAGCTTTTCTGTCTCAAGGAAAGTTGTTATATTCAGACTGAGAAAAAAATTCAAAAATTTTGCAGCAAACTGATGTTAAAGATACTAGCCCGTAATTTTGCAGGTTCATTCTTTTATCCTTCTTATATAGAGGAATCATCTGCTCTTTTTTCCACTGCACTAGGCAAGAGATTCTTGATAAATGCAAGCTAAATAAGGGCCAACACCACAGAGTATTCTTTGTGAAACTGAATTGGGAATCCTTTCAGACCTGTAGACTTATTTATTTTCAACTCTTTCAGTTGTTTCTCTATGTCAGGGATGCTTATTACTATGTCCACTGTATGGGAGTCTCAGTTATGGTTAAATGATAGTATATTTGTACAATTCTCCTGCAAGAATGACTGCTTAAATGTGAAATTTAAAACTTTGGCTTTCTTTTTGTTGTCTTCTGCTGGCACACCAGACTGATGTACAAATGGCTGCACAGAAGTCTTAAGACCCGCTTAGCAATTTTACATAGGATCAGTATTTTCTTGGGTTCTCGGACAGATCTTTTCCCAAGGTATGAAGGTGATAGTTGTTATACGCTTTTTGCATAGACCTGTTTGCAGACATGTCTATCTCTACAGACCTTTTTTCTGTTGTCATTTGCATGTTTCTTTGAACCGAGAGTGCAACAGCTCATGCTAACTCAGCATTTTCCAGATTTTGTTGTTAAACCATGGTGGGTCTTTTCCATCCCTAATCCAGTCACTAGGCACGTATTCATACCCCTTGTGAGCACAGTTTTCATTCCATTTAAACTTTGCTCATAATTCCTCTCTGACCCTCATACTGGACTGAAATGATGTCATTTCACTGTGTAAGTGAGACATAAACAATTGCTTATTTGCTCTTTCTAGCATAAATACTCTCCTAGCCTTCTTGACTGATGTATTAACTTCAGTAACCATAGTCGCTACGATGACTACGTGGCAGTGAGACATTGACTTTCAATTTGAAAATTGTTCAGAGGTGAAGGTTTATCTATCAACAGAGATATCACATATTGGTGGCTTACAAAGGGGGAAAGGGAAACCAGTTGGGATATAAGTTTTGTGACTGTAACGAATATATGAAACTGTGGTAGATGATGACTGTAACCAGGCAAATGAGTGGCATGTAAACCAAGGATGTTCTTTGTCGGATTAAAAGATATAGGTAGACATTGAGAAGATGACGTAATGAAAAGCATATAGATGACATTAGAAAATATGGTACAGCATGAATGTATATTACTCAACACTGTAACACATGCAAAATTCTGGAAAAGGCATCTCTCTCACAAATGGCTGATGGTGACAGTGACAGCATACCTAATCTTCATGGGGCTTGAGAGACTTCATCTTTCATCAGGCAGAAGCTCCTGATGGTGCCTCACACATGCAGCTTATTTGTCACCTTTCAGTGACTGAAACAGTTACTCACCTACAAATGGAGGGAAATTATATCAATTGTCCACAAGCACTAGTTTCTTTCACACACTACCAGCAGACACAGTCCCTCAGTGCAGTTGGATATACATTGCAGTATGATGTTGCTATTTGTGTTCATGTTTGTTTGTTTTGTTTGTGTGTGGGGGGGGGGGGGGGGGGGCATGGGGCTCAATTATTACTGTGTTGAACTGGAAGTCTCATTTGTCATTGTGTGTCCATGAATATAATGACAATTTTGAGTTATCTTCCAATAATAAAATTATTCTCTCTTTCAGGTCTGCGCATGGCACAAAAAATAGAAAGAATTGCTACTCACTACCATATTGCTGAGGCATTAGATGATCTAGTGGCATGTGCAGCACAAAATCCGCTTATAGCACTTTTCATTATTGCTGTAATAGCATCATGTGGACTACCAGTTTTGATATTCTTGTTGTTTGTAATTATCTCGTTCCTTATTACATTCACGGGATTTGTTTTTATTGAAGGTAAGAATAAAAGTGTGTGTGTGTGTGTGTGTGTGTGTGTGTGTGTGTGTGTGTGTGTGTGTGTGTGTGTGTGTGTGTCATAGTTACACTGCCTGATCAAAAGTATCTGGGCATTCCTATGTTATGTGAAATTGACCACTAGATGTCACCAGAAGCAGATGCATCTATATAAAAGGAGACAGGGTGTATTGTATTGTCATTAGGGGACAGCAGAATTTGTTGGTTGGGACAGCTCGGTGGCTTTGAACATGTTTTAGTTATTGGGTGTCATCTGAGTAAAATATCCACTGAGTAAATTTCAACCATTCTGAAGCTGCCCAAGTCAATTGTTGGTGATGTGACCGTAAAATGGAAATGGAAAGGAACAATCATGACTAAACCAAGTCCAGGCAAACCTCACATACTGACAGACAGGCACTGTTGAGCATTGTTTGGAATGGATATAAAAAATCACATTAAATCAGCAAGAGGAGTCACTCGAGAGTTTTAAAGTGCTACCAGCTGTCCAGATAGCATAGTGACACTGCATAGGGATTTAAGAAGAATGGGGTACACTGGTTGAGCAGCTTCTCACAAGCCACATACTTCTCTAGTCAGCGCTAAGTGACACGTAAGGTGGTGTAACTAGCAATGCCTCTGAACAGTGGATAACTGGAAATGAGTGATTTGGGGTGATGAATAGTGCTTTACCCTGTGGCAGTCCAATGGGGTGGGGAGGGGGGGGGGGGGGGTTGGTGAATAACTGGGAAGTACTATTTGGTATCATGCGTTGTGCCAACAGTGAAGTACAGTTGAGGTTGTGTTGCACTTAAAAAAATGCTAAATATAGAAGGATATGAACACATTTGACAGCACTGTGTACTGGTTACATTAGAGCAACAATTTTTAGATGTGGTGATTTTATCAGCAGGACAATGCACCCTGTCATAAAATAGTACCTGTAAGGCCGTGGTTTATGGACAATAACATTTCTGAAATAGAACGACCTGCCAGAGTCCCGACTTGAACTCAATGGAACATCTTCGGGAGCAGTTAGGACATTGTCGCTCCAGATCCAAATACCCAAAATTCAGCTCTTAAGGCATGGGCTGCCATTCCTTCAGACATCTAATTGAAAGTGCCCCCAGCAGCATTCAAGCTATCACAAAGGTGAAGAGTGGACACATCCCATATTAATGCCCACTCTTGCAGGGTTGTTACTAGGAATCTTTAGACTTTGTTTTGCCTGGCAAAAGTGGTTGTCAGTTGTGGTAGTCAGTTGTAAATTTTAGTGGTATATAGTACCCATAAGTCAGTAGACACCAGCAGTTTGAGGTTAAATTGTTTTTTGTTATGTGAGGAACAATGAATAGAAACTTCTTGGCAGGTTAAAACTGTGTGCCGTACCAAGACTCAAACTTGGGACCTTTGCCTTTCGCGGGCAAGTGCTCTAACACTGAGCCACCCAAGCACGACTCACGCCCCATCCTCACAGCTTTACTTCTGCCAGTACCTTGTCTCCTACCTTCCAAACTTTACAGAAGCTCTCCTGCGAACCTTGCAGAACTAGCACTCCTGAAAGAAAGACAGTTTTAATCCGCCAGGAAGTTTCATATCAGCGCACACTGCGCTGCAGAGTGAAAAATCTCATTCCGGAAACATCCCCCAGGCTGTGGCTAAGCCATGTCTCTGCAATATCCTTACTTTCAGGAGTGCTAGTTCTGCAAGGTTTGCAGGAGAGCTTCTGTAAAGTTTGGAAGGTAAGAGACGAGGTACTGGCAGAAGTAAAGCTGTGAGGACGGGGTGTGTGTCGTGCTTGGGTAGCTCAGGTGGAAGAGCACTTGCCCACGAAAGGCAAAGGTCCTGAGTTCGAGTCTCGGTCCAGCACATAGTTTCAATCTGACAGGAAGTTTCATATTGGCGCACACTCCGCTGCAGAGTGAAAATCTCATTCTGGAATGAATAGAAAGTTAATTACAGAACTGTCTGTATTTGTTTTGCAAACATGACCAAAATTACAATGTTTATGATTTGTTTGTGGGACATTTTCTGAATATCCAAACTCCATCTCAACAAGGAATTTCAGGTCAAATTTAAGATTTGAAGGAATGGGTTGGTAACAGAGCTTCCTTGTTCAAGTAGACAAAAGTCTGTTACTGTAGAAGAGAATCTAAATGTTGTTGCACAGTGTTTTGTACAGTCACTGACCAAATATCAGAAAAGCATCCAAGGATTATGGAATAGCAAGAAAAAGCCTAATAAATGTTCAGAAAAAGCTGAATTGAGACCAAGTAGCTGATCCCAAGTTTTTCTAAAGCATTCTTTGGAGTGACAAAGTGATTGTTAATGTGAATGGCATAGTTAACAGACCTAACTAGTGACTACTGGAATTCTATGAATTACCATGTGACTATGGAGTCAGTTAAAGTTTAATGATTTGAGTGTATAGCCATGGATTTTCATCAGTGTGTCCGTTCTGTAAATTACCTGAATATTCTTGACATTCGTGATACCCACGTGTCACACCCATGGATTTTTCGGTCGGAGTATACTAAAATATGAGGATTATTCAATCAAAAGTCATTAGTTGGGCATTTGAAGGAACGAATCCTACCAGAATTTGAAAACCTACAGTCGCAGAAGCTATGCTAAAAAAAAGGGGGGGGGGAGGCAAATCAGTGTTGGAAACGTGTAATATTTACTTAGAACAGCATGGGAACCACGTATTTTGTAGGGTCATTGAACTCTATATGTATTTCTGTGTTGATAATAAATTTGTTATTTTCATTTCTTTAGTATTATTGCACCAAACATATTTTTAACAACTGACTTATGCCCACTTTATATGTGTCTGAATAGCTGTGATCAGATGATGTACATACACTGTTGCATATGTTCATGAGGCTTTGATTTTTCTGTTAATAAAACCAAACTTTTACATTACTGAATTCATGTTCTGTGGTGTAAACATTTATGTAGGGCAAGTGATTTAGTATTTAAACTCAATTCTTATCTATTTCATTTGTTTGTCTATGCGATTTTTGTTCAGTTGTCTTTAAACCAGTTGTTTACCAATAACCTGAATAGGTTCAGTTAGTGTTTCTATACATTTCTTTGGTTCATAGTACTCCTTTCTTTCATTTGCAGATATTTATGGATAGTTTTGATAGTCAGTACTCTAAACATTTATAAATTGTAAATATATTAAGTTACTCACATAATGTAGGCTTCTACGGCCAATATTGTCTTCACTTAAAACTTCTTGGCTGATAGGCCGTGGTCGATGTATAAAACTCTTCCCTGACATTGTGTCTCTGACTGCGGGAGATGTCCTCAGAGGTAAAGTGGTGAACTGCAAGGAGAACTTGAGGAAGTGCTGATTATATAGGCAGTGCAGAGGGCACCACTGTCCATCAAGCAGCATCAGCTATGGGACTGTCTCTGGTAATACAAACATTCTCAGTTGAAAGTAATCGATCGTCACACTGATTTCCAAAAATGTATCCAGTTTAACACCTTTCTTTTTTTCTGTTAAAATTATTATGGTGTTTATCAATCTTGACAGCATATCTATACATACGCACATAATAATGCAAGGTTTTAGACATAACGCTCGTCTCGCTGAATTTTATTTCATGATTAACTTCCTGGTAAATATGTTCTGCTACAGCCGACTTATCCATGTGACGCAGGCGGTAATTCCTCCTATGTTCAACAAGACGGGATTAATACTTCTCTTTGTGGAACCGATATAAACCTATCCATAACCAAAAGGAATTTTATATACCCCCCGGTGTAGCCAAATGATGATGTGCATCTTTTGCCGATCTTAATATTCTTTTATTTTCCTGGTGGGTCTGAAAATAATCTTCACATCTATCTCCTTGCTAGAATAGCCATTCTTCATGAAAATCAACCATAGATGTTCAGTCTTGTCTTTTACGTACACGGTTTCTCCAAATTCTCATCTTTTAAATAAACAGGTTCACAAATTTTGTACAACCTGTCTACCAAGGTTTTTATTACACCTCTTTTGTGTCTAGAGGCTGGTGGCTTGAATCTTTATGCAAATAACGATCAGTATGTGTAGCCTTTCTATTCACCTTATGGCCAAACATTCTATCCCCTCGTTTAATCACACACACATCCTGAAAATTCAGTTGTGTTCATAGTAAACTGGATTTTCAGATTAATGCTGTTTAGATGTATCAGAAAGGTATCCAACTCCCTTGCTCCATGTGTCCATACTACGAAAGTGTCATCGACTTAGTAATACCATTTGCCTGGTCTCTTACTGGCAGTCTGTTCATAAGTCACTATTGTATCGAAACTAGGTTGTGGCGAGGCAGTGTCAGAATAGTGCCAGAATGTCAGTTGGAAAAATATCCGCTATGCATGAGGTAGCTTCATTTACCAGAATCATGATGAACAGTGACCCAGTATCAAAACTAACGAGGATATCATCTGGGCCCATGCTCATGTCCTTTAACTTGCCAGTGAAATGAGCTGAATTTTTAATATGACATGAAGTTGCAGCAATGAGGCAAGATGTCTACCTAACTCATGGGTGGGACCACCTACAGCACTGACAATTGGCCTCAAAGGAACTTCAGGTTTATGCACTTTTTTGTCTCCACTTGGTTATACAGTGTGGTGATTGGAGTAAGATTGGTGGTCTAATGATCAAAACTATGGAAGTTTGAGCAGGAATAGCAGTAAACAGACAGTAGTAGTAGTTCGATAGCTTACACAAGAACATTTCGGGAGGACAATTCTAGTACTGTTATTAACCTGTCTGGTATAGATTTGTCAAAAGTTGAAATTTCTGTACTAGCTGAAGTAGGCAATTTTGCTGTGACACACCAAAACGTACCCACTGAGGATACTGTGGCAAGTATTGAGGCAGGTATCTGTCAGCTTCCACAGCAGTCCACTGATATAATTAAGATGGAAACGGCTAGGATTTTAGGTACATGTAAATCACCGAACAGTAATTTGTCGCAGGCACAAAGGAAGGTGCTGAGGCACGTTAACGCAAATAAAAACATAATTGTTCTTACTGCAGATAATGGTAGTGCCACCGTCATATTGAAGAGTGATGACTATCATGGAAAGGTCAATGATATTTGGGTTTCCTCCAATTACAAAAAACTTCAGAAGGATCCGACTATGAAGATTTTAGAAATAACCAATCAACTGATGAAAGAGTCTTCATTCTCCTCCGACGATAAGAAGCTGCTTTCTAAAACAGTAGAGTACCCTTCTAGACTCTATGGATTACCCAAAGTGCATAAACCTGAAGTTATAAATAAAATAGAAAGAAACTTCCACATGGGAAAAATATATTAAAAACAAAGATTCCAAGACTTACCAAGCGGGAAAGCGCCGGCAGACAGGCACATGAACAAAACACACAAACACACACACAGAATTACTAGCTTTCACAACCGATGGTTGCTTCTTCAGGAAGGAGAGGGAAAGACGAAAGGATGTGGGTTTTAAGGGAGAGGGTAAGGAGTCATTCCAATCCCGGGAGCGGAAAGACTTCCCTTAGGGGAAAAAAAGGACAGGTGTACACTCGCGCACACACACACACACACACACACACACACACACACATATCCATCCACACATACACAGACACAAGCAGACATATTTGTGTCTGTGTATGTGCGGATGGATATATGTGTGTGTGTGTGTGTGTGTGTGTGTGTGTGTGTGTGTGTGTGTGTGTGTGTGTGCGAGTGTACACCTGTCCTTTTTTTCCCCTAAGGGAAGTCTTTCCGCTCCCGGGATTGGAATGACTCCTTACCCTCTCCCTTAAAACCCACATCCTTTCGTCTTTCCCTCTCCTTCCTGAAGAAGCAACCATCGGTTGCGAAAGCTAGTAATTCTGTGTGTGTGTTTGTGTGTTTTGTTCATGTGCCTGTCTGCCGGCGCTTTCCCGCTTGGTAAGTCTTGGAATCTTTGTTTTTAATATATTAAACCTGAAGTTAGGTAGACATCTTCCCTTATTCCTGCAACCTTATGTTGATAGGACTGAGTTATATTAAAAATTCAGCTAATTTCGTTGACAAGTTAAAAGAAATGAGTATGGGCCAAATGATATCCTCGTTAGTTTTGATATTGTGTCGCTATTTACCATGATTCTGGTAAACGAAGCTACCTCGTGCGTAGCGGATGTTTTTCCTACAATATTGTGGCATTATTCCGACACTGCCTCACCAGAACCTACTTTCAGTAGAATAGTGACTTTTATGAACAGATTGACGGGGTGGCTATGTGTAGTTCTCTTAGTCCTGCTGTGGCTAACTTATTTATCGAGGCTTTTTAACAATGGGCATTGCAAACTGCCAGTAAGAGACCAGCCAGATGGTATTGCTATGTCAATGACACTTCCGTAGTATGGACACATGGAGCAGAGGAGTTGGGTACCTTTCTGATACATCTAAACAGCATTAATCCAAAAATATAATTTACTGTGGAGACAGAGAGTAATGGGCAATTAAATTTTCTGGATGTGTCTGTGATCAAATGATGGGATGGAACATTGGGCCATAAAGTATATAGGAAGGCCATACATTCTGATCGTTATCTGCATAAAGATTCAAACCACCACCATACACAAAAAAGTGGTGTAATAAAAACCTTGATAGACAGGGCGTACAAAATTTGTGAACCCTTTATTTAAAAGATGAGAAATTTGTGAATCTGTTTATTTAAAAGATGAGATTGAACGTCTATGGTCAATTTTCATAAAGAATGGCAATTCTAGCAAGGAGATTGACTGGGCACTTCGCTCTAGGCACAGAATCAGAAGCAACAACGAAGAACAGCCACCCTATGGTAAGGTTTTTCTTGTGTCCATTATTCAGGACACAGGTTAAATTTCCCTCCAGGAAAATAAGTGTATTTAAGATCGGCAAAAGATGCATGATGTTCTTTGACTACACTGGGGGTATATAAAATTCCTTGTAGATGCGGGCGTGTTTATATCGGTACAACGAAGAGGAGTGTTAAACTCATCTTGTTGAACATAAGAGGAATTGCTGCCTGGCTCACAGGGATAAATTGGCTGTAGCAGAACATGTTCACCAGGAAGGTAATCATGAAATAAAATTCAGCGAGACGAGCATTATATCTTAAACCTCACATTATTATGCGCACATGTATAGAGACGCTATTGAAATTGATAAACACCGTAATAATTTTAACAGGAGAGAATAAGGATGTCGGCATTTTATCAGAAGCATGATGATCGATTACTTTCAGTCGAGAATGTTGGTATTACCACAAACAGTCTCATAGCTGACACCACATGATGCACAGTGGCACTGGCTTAAAAGTCAGCGCTTCATTGAGTTCTGCTTGCAGTTCGCTGCTTTACATCGGAGGATGTCTCCCGTAGTGGAGACAAAACTACAGGGGGGAGTTATATACATTGACCACAGCCCATCAGCCTGGAAGTTTTAACTAGAGATATTAAGTTACTGCTCTGAAGTAATTTGTTCTGTGCCGATTTGTACCAGCAGTTTCAACATATGCAGTACATCCTTTGACGCTACTTGTTGTCAGTAATTATACCTCATTTTAATCAAATTCACTTTGCGATAAAACATTGTATTTTCACAAAAAGTAACTTTAGAACCTGCACCAGTTTGTAGCATTACTACTACCCTTTTAAGTACATAGAACACTGAAGACAGTGTGAAACCTTACTACTGGTGGTGGTGGTAGTGGTGGTGGAGGAGGAGGTATAGCATAAGTGAAATATTATATTACAACTAAATATTACACCCTTATGTGTATAAATAGCTTGATTACATTTTTACCCTCCACGCTGCCCTCCAATACTAAATTGGTGATCCCTTGATGTCTCAGAATATGTCCTACCAACCGATCCCTTCTTCTAGTGAAGTTGTGCCACGAACTCCTCATCTCCCCAGTTCTATTCAACACCTCCTCATTAGTTACGTGACCTACCTATCTAATCTTCAGCATTCTACTGTAGCACCACATTTCGAAACTTCTATTCTCTTTTTGTCCAAACTATTTATCGTCCATGTTTCACATCCATACATGGCTACACTCCATACAAATACTTTCAGAAATGGCATCCTGACATTTAAGTCTATACTCGATGTTAACAAATTTCTCTTCTTCAGAAACGCTTTCCTTGCCATTGCCAGTCTACATTTTATATCCTCTCTACTTCGACCATCATCAGTTATTTTGCTCCCCAAATAGCAAAACTCCTTTACTACTTTAAGTGTCTCATTTCCTAATCTAATTCTCTCAGCATCACCCGACTTAATTCGACTACGTTCCATTATCCTCGTTTTGCTTTTGTTAATGTTCATCTTATACCCTCCTTTCAAGACACTGTCCATTCCACTCAACTGCTCTTCCAAGTCCTTTGTTGTCTCTGACAGAATTACAATGTCATTGGCGAACCTCAAAGTATTTATTTCTTCTCCATGGATTTTAATACCAACTCTGAACTTTTCTTTTGTTTCCTTTACTGCTTGCTCAATATACAGATTGAATAACATCGGGGAGAGACTAAAAACCCTGTCTCACTCCCTTCCCAACCACTGCTTCCCTTTCATGTCCCTCGACTCTAATAACTGCCATCTGGTTTCTGTACAAATTGTAAATAGCCTTTCGCTCCCTGTATTTTACCCCTGCCACCTTTGCAATTCGGAAGAGAGTATTCCAGTCGACATTGTCAAAAGCTTTCTCTAAGTCTAGAAATGTAGGTTTGCCTTTCCTTAATGTATTTTCTAAGATAAGTCGTAAGGTCAGTATTGCCTCACATGTTCCAACATTTCTGCGGCTGATCTTCTACCAGTTTTTCCATTCGTCTGTAAAGAATTCGCGTTAGTATTTTGCAGCTGTGGCTTATTAAACTGATAGTTCGGTAATTTTCACAACTGTCAACACCTGCTTTCTTTGGGATTGGAATTATTATATTCTTCTTGAAGTCTGGGAGTATTTCGTGTGTCTCATACATCTTGCTCACCAGATGTTAGAGTTTTGTCAGAAATGGCTTTCCCAAGGCTGTCAGTAGTTCTGATGGAATGTTGTCTACTCCTGGGGCTGTGTTTCGACTCAAGTCTGTCAAACTCTTCACGCAGTATCATATCTCCCATTTCATCTTCATCTACATCCTTTTCCATTTCCATAATATTATCCTCAAGTACATCGCTCTTGTATAGACCCTCTATATACTCCTTCCACCTTTTATGTTTCCCTTCTTTGCTTAGAACTGGGTTTAGATCTGAGCTCTTGATGTTCGTACAAGTGGTTCTCTTTTCTCCAAAGGTCTCTTTAATTTTCCTGTAGGCAGTATCTATCTCACCCCTAGTGAGATAAGCCCCTACATCCCTACATTTGTCCTCTAGCCATCCCTGCTTAGCCATTTTGCACTTCATTTTTGAGACTTTTGTATTCCTTTTTGCCAGTTTCATTCACTGCATTTTTATATTTTCTCCTTTCATCAATTAAATTTCGTCTGTTACCCAAGTATTTCTACTAGCCCTCGTCTTTTTACCTACTTGACCCTCTGCTGCCTTCACTATTTCATCCCTCAAAGCTACCCATTCTTCTTCTGCTGTATTTCTTTCCCACATTCCTGTCAATTGTTGCCTTATGCTCTCCCTGAAACTCTGTACAACCTCTGGTTCTTTCAGTTTATCCAGGCCCCAGCTCCTTAAATTCCCATCTTTTTGCAGTTTCTTCAGTTTTAATCTACAGGTCATAACCAATAGATTGTGGTCAGAGTCCACATCTGCCCCTGGAAATGCCTTACAATTTAAAACCTGGTTCCTAAATCTCTGTCTTACCATTATATAATCTGTCTGAAACCTTCCAGTATCTTCAGGATTCTTCCATGTATACAACCTTCTTTCCTGATTCTTGAACCAAGTGTTAGCTACGCAAGATTTTGTGCAAGATTTTACCAGGCAGCTTCCTCTTTCATTCATTACCCCAATTCCATATTCCCCTACTACTTTTCCTTCGCTTCCTTTTCCCACTCTCGAATTCCAGTCATCCGTGACTATTAAGTTATTGTCTCCCTTCACTATCTGAATAATTTCTTTTATCTCATCATACATTTCATCAATCTCTTCATCATCTGCAGAGCTAGTTGGCATATAAACTTGTACTACTGTAGCAGGTGTGGACTTTGTGTTTATCTTGGCCACAATAATGCATTCGCTATGCTGTTTGTAGTAGCTTATCCGCAGTCCAATTTTTTTTATTCGTTATTAAACCTACTCCTGCATTACCCCTATTTGATTTTGTGTTTATAACCCTGTAGTCACCTGACCAGAAGTCTTGCTCCTCTGGCCACCGAACTTCACTAATTCCCACTATATCCAATGTTAACCTATCTATTTCCATTTTTAAATTTTCTAACCTACTTGTCCGATTAAGGGATCTGACATTCCACACTCCGATCTGTAGAACGCCAGTTTTCTTTAACCTGATAATGACGACGTCCTGAGTAGTCCCCGCCCGGAGATCTGAATGGTGGGACTATTTTACCTCCTGAATATTTTACCCAAGAGGACGCCATTATCATTTAATCATACAGTGAAGCTGCATGCCCTACGGCTGTAGTTTCTACTTGTACTGAGCCGTTCGCAGTACCTTCACAGCAAGGCCGTTTTGGTTATTGTTACAAGGCCAGATCTGTCAATCATCCAGACTGTTGCCCCTGCAACTACTGAAAAGGCTGCTTCCCCTCTTCAGGAACCACACGTTTGTCTGACCTCTCAACTGACACTCCTCCGTTGTGGTTGCACCTACGGTACGGTTATCTGTATCGTTGAGGCATGCAAGCCTCCCCACCAACGGCAAGGTCCGTGGTTCATGAGCGGGGGGGGGGGGGGGGGGGGGGTATAATAATAATAATATATCTGAAAAATCAAGGGTTGTTTTTGTAGAATTTTATTGTTTTGTACATAACTAAATACAGTTTATGGCAAGAATAAAATAATGTTTAAGCTTCCCCTACTCGCTGTTTTGCGTTTTTGTGTAAGTGGGAGTTTTATGTCCATTTTTATTTTTTTTGGACAAATGTACAAGATTCCTAATTCATTTATTACTTAACAAACTTCTGGACTGAAAATTAGGCCTTGTTATTTTGCATCCACACAACAACCTCTTTATTAAATGTTCGGTTGTAGTCATGCTTATTTGATTTCGTCTCTTTCTCAGACAATGGACCTGGTGTGAAATGCCCTAGTTTCTTTGCAATCAGTAATTTTCTTTCCTGTCAATGCTTAATATAGGTTCAACAGAGATCATGTTCACACTCCACAGGAAAGCCTATTCCTGCACAGCTGACAACAGCCAACTCCAAACACAAACCGCCGTTTGCGGAAATATTACATTCAAGTAGTGCTATCCACCAATAAGGTCACTTGAGAAAACAAATGAGGTGCTGAGAGCCCTAAGGGCCTAAAGCACACCATCTTTGAACCCCCATATTTAAATAAACATCAAAGAAACCAGTGGGAAAGCTATTTGTGAATGTTCAGATATATGTACAATGTGGGCCTACAGTACAGGTAAAGCTGACCCCACAGTAAGATCAGTGGGATGTCAAAGCATGAATAAATGCTACAGTCTCACAATCATCATTGATGTACTTGATGGTTTTCAGCGCCTCAAATGGATTACTCTGACAAAATCCAAAACTCAATAACTATATCTCATTGAGAATCCTAAAAAATGTTTTTCTGTCAGTATAATTATGACACTGACGTCTGATCTAATTGTACTATATAATGAGTGAATTCTCTTATCTGTGGAGTGTGCTGCCATCTAGCGGGATTTATGCTAAGCAAATATTGACAAAAGTCTGCTGTTGTGAGCTGCCATCTGGTGGCATGTGCACAGTGTCTCCTTGAAATGTGCGCAAGTGAAGATGTGCTTGCGACTCTGATGCCTAGTTTCACAGTGTATAGGTAGAGGAGCAATATGCAGCACAGAGCGGTAGATTTAGTGCCGTGTATTTCAGATTACCGCATCTACATTACATTTAACAACATTCAAAGAAAAACAATAAATCCATAAGGTGTCAAAAGTTAAGGTGTTCGCATGCTCTTGTGCTCTTACACAGTAGCAGCCACCACTGCTGGAGGAATATCGTTGCAACGCATTTTCTACTTTTTCATTAGTTGCTCAGTCTACCCCCCTGCTCTTGTGTAGCACCACATTCAAAAAGTTTCTATTCTTTCTGTCAGTATTTTAATGCTGACTCTGATCAGACAGGAATTTCTTGAGGTTCCAGAACAGATGGAAATTATTGGGAGTGAGGTCTAGACTGTAGGGTGGATGATCAAACACCTCTCAGCTGAACATTTGCAGGAACTCTGTTGACTGTCAAGCCATGTGTGTCTGACCATTATCATGCAGCAGGAGTAAGCATCTTGTGCCACTTGTTCTTTATCCCTAACCAAACAACCAGTCCCACATAATGTTCTAATGTTCTTGCGTTGTTGCTTGGCTCGTGGAATCCCCCCCCAACGCCCGTACCATCAAATTACTCATCTCTGGCTGCCAACCCTCCTTCCACAATGACCTACACCTTTTCAGATTCTGCCTGTCCTTAGCCCTCACCAACATAGTTCTGCAAAGCCATATCAACCAATCCTAAACCTCCTTACAGTACTTCCTCTCCATCCACAAAATTTTCTTGCTATGCAATCGTAAATTCCCAGAACCCATAGCACACACTGAAACTTGTGCCCTCCAGGAAGTAGAGCAACACGCACAATGCCACCTTGAAAAGCTCTCCTCCCTGCTCACTTCCTACTCCTGCCTTCTGAGTACCACTGTCCACCACCTCTACAACAACCTCCAAACCTCCCCCACGTCCCCTCATAGCTGACGAACCTTGTCTCGCAGACCTACTACATTTACCCAACCCTCCAAAACTCCCCCCCACCACCACACAGAATCCAGAACCTAAACAGACCCAAAACACAATCATGAACCTTTCCTCCAGAAGCCTTAGCCCCACAGAAATATCAGTTCTTTCCAAAGGCCTCGCCTTTTGCCCCACTTCCAAATTCAATCATGTGGGACTTGTTAATGACCTCCTTTCCTTCTCCTGATCCCTACAGTGGAAACACTTTTTCACTACCAACTCTACCAATCAGACTCAACCAAAGACCAATGTTTAACCCTGACTAACTCAGTTCACTCCCCCATCCAACCGTGATTCCCCGCCCCCCACCCCACCCCAAGTCCCCCGTCCCCTGTCCCCCTTGCTCCCAAATCACCCCCTGTTAACCTTCCAGAATTTATTAAACTCAAACCTTGCCTCATCATCGTTCCCCAAATCCCACAACATGAAAACTAACCTTACATCGGCAGAAAGAACTGCAGTCCAGCATCTATAAACTGATCCCGACCTTACAATCTTACCTGCAAACAAAGACTCCACCAATGTTGTTTTTGAACTACTAGGATTACTTGGCAGAAGGACTCCTCTGGCTGTCAGATTCATCCACCTACAAACCTTGTCACAGTGACCCCATTCCATAATTCCAGCAGGATCTCCAGTCGCTTCTCAAATCCTTAGGCCCATTCCAGTACTTCTCCCTGGGTCCATGTCTCCGCTCACCCCTACCACTCCCCGCACTCCTACCTTCTACATGCTTCCTAAGTCCATAAAGCCAACTTCCCAGGACACTCCATTGAGGCCTGTTACTGTGCCCCCCACTGAGAGAATATCTGCTCTCATAGACAAAACACCTTCAACCTACCCTCCTGTATGTCACTGTTGATGCCACCTCCTTTTTCACTAATGTCCCCAATGCTCATTGCCTTGCTGCTGCTATTGAACAATACCTTTCCCATGCCCGGTGGATTCCAAACCAACAACCTCCTTCTAGTCACCATGACCAACTATATCCTCATCCACAATTACTTCTCCTTTGAAGGCATTACCTACAAACAAATCCAGGCACAGTTATGGGCACCTGCATGGCACCATCCTTTGCCAACCTATTCAGGGCCCATGTAGAGGAATCCTTCCTAAACACTCAGAATCCCAAACCCCTCACCTGGTTCAGATGCATTGTTGAAATCTTTGTGATCTGTATCGAGGGTGAAGACGGCCTATCCACATTCCTCCAGAACCTCAACAACTTCTCCCCCATTTGCTTCACCTGGTCCTACTCAACACAGCGAGCCACCTTTCTAGATGTTGACCTCCATCTCAAAGACGGCTCCATCAGTACCTCCATCCTTATCAAACTTATTGACCACCTGCAATACCTCCACTTTGACAGCCGCCACCCCTTGCATACCAAGAAGTCCCTCCACACAGCCTAGCTGCCTGTGGTCGTTGCATCTGCAGTGACAAGTGGTCCCTCTCAATAGATACCGAAACTCTCACTGAAGCCTTCACAGACTGTAATTATCCTCCCAACCTTATACAAAAACAAATATCCCATACTTTAGTCTCCCACCACCATCCAGCCACAGAGGAGTGTTCCCCTCGTGACTCAGTACCTCCGACGACTGGAACAATTGAATTACATTATCTGCCATGGTTTCGACTACCTCTCATCATGCACTGAAATGAGAAATGTCCTGCCCACTATCCTTCTCACCTCTCCCACAATGGTGTTCCGCTGTCCACCGAACCTACACGATATAATTGTCCATCCCTACATAAACCTTGCTCCAAACCCCTTACCTCATGACTCATACCCCTGTAACAGACATAGGTGCAAGACCTGTCCCATACATCCTCCCACCACCTCCACCTATTCCAGTCCAGTCAGAAACATCACAAATCCCATCAAAGGCAGGGTTTCCTGTGAAACCAGTCATGTGATCAACAAACTAAGCTGCAACCACTGTGCTGCACTCTGTGAGGGCATGACAACCAACAAGCTGTCTGTTCACATGAATGGCCACCGACAAACTAAGCCCAAGAAACAAGTGGACCACCGACAAACTAAGCCCAAGAAACAAGTGGACCACCCTGTTGCTGAGCACACTGTAAAACGCGACATCCTTCATTTCAATGACAGCTTCACAGCCTGTGCCATATGGATCCTTCCCACCAACACCAGTTTTTCTGAATTACCCAGGTGGAAACTTTCTTTGCAGTATATCCTACATTCCCGTAACCCTTCTGGCCTCAATCTTAGTCAATCATTGTCCTCACCCTTCCAGCTCCTTCCATGTTCCCATTCCAGCACTACACAGCCATAGTCTTATTATTTCTCTCCTTTTCCACTACCCCCCTCCCCCTCCCCCCCACACCCCCTCCTACATCTCCCCTGCCCTCCAACTAATCTCCCAACTACACTTTGCTGCTCTGCTCTACCCTTTCTCCATCTCGTCCCTGCGTGTTCCCCAGCAGCACTTCACTGTCCGCCACCCCTACCCCACTATTACTTCCCCTCCCCACCCCAGCCTCCTCCTTACCCCACCCAGTCACAAGTGTATGTGTTTATAATTGCCACTCTTTTTTTATTCATTAATATGCCCTCGATCTTCAACTCCCCATGTACTCCACATATTCCTGTTCCAGAATAACAAACATGGAAAGCAAAATGTGCATTTTGAATGTCACACATGCAGATCCAACTCTCTCTGTACACTTCCACACTAAATTTTCTTGTATACTTGCTTTTACCATCAGCTTAGAAGCTTAGTAATCATAACTGAATTGAATATATTAACTGTACATATATAAATTGAACTGTTTCAATATATTTATATTTTATAATCAATAATTTAACAGTAGGGAAAAACATTTAAAGTGATGGTAGCAGCGGGAATCAAACCCAATCCGATGAATTGCCAGTAAGTGGACTTGACTACTGAGCCACAGCACCATTATCAAGTACATCTACATACATACTCCGCAATCCACCACACAGTGCGAGGCGGAGGGTACCTCGTACCACAACTAGCATCTTCTCTCCCTGTTCCACTCCCAAACAGAATGAGGGAAAAATGACTGCCTATATGCCTCTGTACGTGCCCTAATCTCTCTTCTTTATCTTGGTGGTCTTTCCGCGAAATGTAAGTTAGCGGCAGTAAAATTGTACTGCAGTCAGCCTCAAACGCTGGTTCTCTAAATTTCCTCAGTAGCGATTCTTGGAAAGAACGCCTCCTTTCCTCCAGAGACTCCCACCTGAGTTCCTGAAGCATTTCCGTACCAGTCACATGATGATCAAACTTACCAGTAACAAATCTAGTAGCCTGCCTCTGAATTGCTTTTATGTCCTCCCTCATTCCGACCTGATAGGGATCCCAAACGCTCAAGCAGTATTCAAGAATAGATCGTATTAGTGTTTTATAAGTGGTCTCCTTTACAGATACACCACATCTTCCCGAAATTCTACCAATGAACCGAAGACAACTATCCGCCTTCCCCACAACTGCCATTACATGCTTGTCCCACTTCATATCGCTCTGCAGTGTTACACCCAAATATTTAATTGGCGTGACTGTGTCAAGCGCTACACTACTAATGGAGTAGTCAAACATTACAGGATTCTTTTTCCTATTCATCTGCATTAATTTACATTTATCTATATTTAGAGTTAGCTGCCATTCTTTACACCATTGACAAATCCTGTCAAAGTCATCTTGTATCCTCCTACAGTCATTTAACAATGACACCTTCCCGTACACCACAGCATCATCAGCAAACAGCTGCACATTGCTATCCACCCTATCCAAAAGATCATTTATGTAGATAGAAAAAAACAGCGGACCTACTACACTTCCCTGGGGCACTCCAGATGATACCCTCACCTCCAATGAACACTCACCGTCGAGGACAACGTACTGCATTCTGTTACTTAAGAAGTCTTCGAGCCACTCACATACTTGGGAAACAATCCCATATGCTCTTACTTTAGTTAGGAGTCTGCTGTGGGGCACCGAGTCAAACGCTTTCTGGAAGTCAAGGAATATGGCATCCGTCTGTTACCCTTCATCCATGGTTCGCAAGATATCGTGAAAAAAGGGCGAGTTGCGTTTCGCAGGAGCGATGCTTTCTAAAGCCGTGCTGATGCATGGACAGCAACTTCTCTGTCTCAAGGAAATTCATTATATTCAGACTGAGAATATGTTCGAGAATCCTGCAACAAATCAATGTTAAGGATATTGGTATGTAATTTTGAGGATTCATCCTTCTATCCTTCTTATATACAGGTGTCACTTGCGCTTTTTTCCAGTCGCTCAGGACTTTATGTTGGGCAAGAGATTTGCGATAAATGCAAGCTAAGTAAGGAGCCATTCAGTAGAGTACTCTCTGTAAAACCAAATTGGAATCCCATCAGGACCTGGTGATTTATTTATTTTCAACCCATTCAGCTGCTTCACAACCCCAGGGATGTCTATCATTATGTCCTCCATATGGGAATCTGTACGAGACTCAAATGGTGGTATGTTTGTACGATCCTCCTATGGGGAAGATTTCTCAAATGCTAAATTTAAAATTTCAACTTTCGTTTTGCTGTCTTCCATAGCCAGGCCAGACTGATTAGTGAGTGACTGGATGGAAGCCTCCAACCCGCTTACCGATTTTATGTAAGACTAGAATTTCCTTGGGTTTTCAGCAACATCTTTTGCTAAGGTATGACGGTGGTAGTGGTTGTATGCTTCACGCATCGCTCTTTTTACAGCAGCATGAATGTCTACTAACTTTTGCCTGTCCTCATTCTCCCGATCTTTCTTGTACCGCGAGTGCAACTGTCTTTACTTCCTGAGCATTCTCCGAATTGCGCTGTTAAACGACAGTGGGTCTTTTGCGTCTGTAACTCACTTTTTCGGCACATACTTGTCCAATGCGTGATTTACAATGTGTTTAAAATTTGCCCATAATTCTTCCACGTCCGTCGTACGGGAAGTAAATGAAGTCAATTCATTTGCTAAGTGGGATGCCAACAACGGCTTATCTGCTCTTTCTAGTAAGAATACTCCTTCTTGACCGACTTTTTAACTTTTGTAACCATAGTTGTAATGACAACATCATGATCACTAATCCCTGTCTCAACACTGACACCGTCGATGAGGTCTGGTCTGTTTGTGGCTACCAGATCTAAAATATTTCTATCACGTGTTGGCTGTCGATTTAGCTGATCAAGACAGTTTTCGGATAATGTGTTCAAAAGTTATTCACGCGACGGCTTGTCTGTACTACCTGTAATGAATCCATAGACATCCCAGTCTATACAAGGTAGGTTGAAGTCGCCTTCGACTAATATAGAACGATCTGGGTACTTCTGTGATAAAGAGTGTAGACTCCCTTTGAATGATTCTAGAACTGTCACGGTGTACTGCTAAAAAATCCCTTTTACTATACACTGAAATCTGTTAGAGAGCATTTTACCTTTTCTTATGGCCTAATCAGGTGAAATATTCTAGGAACCTGAATGGGACACTTGCCTGCTTTTACTCACAAAGTTAGATCCAGATTGGTGAGACCTGTCTCACACCTTACCCTTGCCAGCTTTAAACACATTTTCAAACAAAAATAATGACCTGCTGCTGCGATCAGTGCAGCACCCATAGTGCTAGAAGGGATGACATCACACCACAACATGTGCAGTTGAAAACACAAGCTATGTCTCTTCCCCTAATTGATCGTTGTGCAGCTGACCATTCAGCACTAGACACTAGTTTCTAGTTATTACAGGGAGAGCACCACAAAACATGTTTTTGTCCATTTTATTTGTATACCTACAGGCATTTGAAGAGAAACATCATACGTCTAATACAATCCCTGGCTCAAATTTGAAGAGAACTGGCATAATTTAAATGTAATATTTACAACAGTTTATGATCACCAGCCACCACTACTGAAATCGCCAAATTTTTTTCTTCACTTAATAAAATGACGTCTTTTCTAACTTCATAGATGATCCCGTTATATAAATGCGTGATTCATCACATCTCACAGAGGTTCTACTGTAATGTCATTCTAGATAATAAGTGTCTAGAGCTAAATGTGTTACTTCAGATCGCCTACACCAATGTTCCGTTGGGCAAACAAGTAAGCTATCAGTAGTCAGCATTTCCACTTCTAACTGTTGCACTTTATTTCTTACCCGCTGTAGGTTTTGGTAGAGAATTGAGGAATTGAGAAACACAGAGCACTGCTTACTGTGGATACTTCTCATTTTTCTTGCATTTGGATGATGTATAGTTTTCTTGTTGATCACTTTGCTATCCACTGTTGTTTCTGTTTACTCTTCATCCTCTTTTTTATTGCTAGCGCTGATGATAGTTCTACCATTTCTACCTCATTTAGAATTATTGTTGTTGATCCTGTTGGGGTTGATAATGGAGTTAGTACTATTGTTTTGTTTCTGAAATTATGTTACTATTTTGCTGTTGTATTTCCTTTGTCAGGTTCTTCAGATATTTTTTCCCCAACATGTTGATGTGTATTCACTTGTAGTTAAAAAAGTGCATTCCATTCTTTTGCTTACACTCTTTATCTCCATTTTATTGTGCCAGCAACTACAGAGGAGATTTACATGCATTTTTGCACAGTCTCTCTCAGTGAAATCCACATTTCACCAACTGAATGAATACGTGATTAGACCCGCATAATTAAACCTGTTGACTCATCTTCAAACGAAAAGACCTTCTTGATATGGAGATGCTCTTATAAGATCTTGGGAATTAATGCTGGTGCAACATGGTATGTGCACTTTGTGTTCAAAGGAAGGGAGATTAGGTTATGGTAGGTGCAGCAGCAGGCGGCTTATTCAATCATTCTCTGAACACAGTATGCGTTTTCTTAAGTAGCAAAGTAGTGATTCACACTTAAACCCATTTTGAAATTGCAGAACAACATAATGTGGAAATTATGGTGTTAGAAGATATATGGCTGGTAGCTATGCAATCCCGTGCTGGTCATGGGATGGGAGGACATTATGTTGGTTGATGCTATAGCAGGAAGGAAACATCAGTACTTAGGGCTTAATATATCTCTCTCTCTCTCTCGAAGTCTCAAACTGAATTGTACTAGTATCTAGAATTTTCTGGCTCCTTTCCTAACAGGTGAACAGAAAATATTGTCTTGCTGTTTTGTGATCATTCATAGGGAAAGTAGAGTACAAATATATATTGTTTTATTATCTTTTTTTTCCAGCAATTTTCCCATTTATATTTGTTCCTCCGTTTCATAAATAACAACTTCTGTTTTACAGGAACAATTCTTGCAATAGGATCAGCACTATTCTGCGCATTCATATTCAGTGCACTGACTACACTGGCAGTTACAGCTTCAGTAATTGCTTTAATGTATTTGGGATTAAATGAAGCATATGATTATCTTCAGACAAATCTCTCCAACATTCAACATTCTGAAGCCAACATTCAGGATGCTCGAGTGACATCAAATGAGGAGAGGAACTGAATATAAAAATTAATTTTGTATTCGGCACCAATTTAACTTGTTAATCATGCAATAATAGCCAGAGCAAAATGCAGAACAGAAAGGAAGAGATATTGCCTATGAAGTTTTTTACAATGTATGTTTAAACATTTCTGCTGCTAGTGTCTGACATTTTTACTTTGTATTTAGGATAAGTGAGGATTCTGTAATTCTTGCAAGAAAATGGTTCCTTTAGAACTTAAATAATTCCTCGGGTGTCCAACAAGCCATTGTTTTCTTCTTTTATAACTGAAACAGCATTGAAGAGACTCTGCTTTGTGTGAACTGAAGATCAGAATATTATGTGAATATTCAGATGTTATTGGTATTGCCATGTTTTCCAAGCAAATAATTTTTTATTGTGAAATTTAATTCCCAATCCGTAACTTAAAGGCACAATGACATCTTAGTGATTTGATTTACTTGTGAGTCGTTTATACCAGTACCATAAGAGTATACCATTATCACTGAAACATAACAACACTATTAACCGGATAAAGTAAGAAATAAAATGTAATTACTATATATTGTGACGGTTGAAACTTTGTGGTTGTTCCATCCCTTATCCTGTGGTTAAAGGTTTCAAATAATCAGCCAAATTATATTACAAGTGCAGCTGTATTCCAGTTACCATAGAAAAGATAATAAAATTAAATACATATGTATTGCAGTCTTAACAACTCAGCAGTAGAACTTGAATCTAATTATAAATGATTTTTCTGTAAAGTATTTGTAGAAGATAAACAGGACATGCCCTGAGGCATCAATAGTCATCAGTTTGCTAATTTAGGAGAAAGATGCTGTAGAGGGAGACCAAGGGATGAATGCAGCGAGCAGGTTCAAATGAGTGTAGGATGCAGCAGCTATGCAACTGGGCTGAGCCACTAAACAGTCCCATGAATACACCACGACACCAATGAAAGGATCCATTGGAGAGAGTAGACAGTATCAATGAACAAACAGTGACTGGTTACGTCCTCACTATTCATACCATCTTTAGTCTTTGAGGGAGTGGACCATGTTATTTATTTCCTGCTATAGCCGATCAATCCTGACATTTTGTTATACAAAATTTACTTTGTAAAATGAAGTATATACTGTCCTGATGCTCAGAAAAGGAAGCTCAAATGGTCAAAGAAAATGAAGAAGAGACCATTGGAACTGCCTGGTGGTAAACATAGTTACACAAGCTTTTTATCATCATTCATCATTATGCAAAACTACACTTACAGAGAATTAACTACTGATTGTGGAGGCATGGCCACCTACTTCTGCACCTCTAACTTGCTACACAGTGTCTCAATAAATTAACAATAATGGGGACAGTGGGAGTAAATCGCAGAACCTTAGGTTAGTGGAGGCAGAGATCAAATGGGGTATATTACGATTAAGTGATGTATAGTGAGACATTGAGGACCAAACAGAAATGAAGTTAGACCCTCTGTTTTATACAGACAAGCAGAACAAGGAGGAATTTTGTTAATTGTAGAAAAAAAATTACATGTTACACAAAACCTATCTGTTATGTTTATTGGCCACTGCATAGTTGTGCCATTGTATTAATTCTGGTAAGTAATCAAACTCTTTTTACTGTGTTTGCAGAAAGCTATGGTAAAACTTAATATCTTTGTAACTCTATTCGTAAAGTATTATGAATGCCAAACTATTTATTGAAGGCAGTATCTCTAACCATTTATTAAGTAGAACAGGGAGTATGGAATGTTCCTAATCAAGGCGTAAGAATACACTCAGTGAACAAGCACAAACATACCACAAATACTGGTAGAAATGTCTAGAGAGCAGTCCGTGAGTTATAACCAGGAAAACAAAGTGGGATTATCACAGTGTAGTACTGGAGGACAGGAATATTCATGAAAGTGAATAGTGCCCAAGTGCAATTAAGCATGCAGTGTGGTCAGCTGTACTTTGTCAATTCAGCTCATAGCATATAATTTCAGTTCTGTGGTAGTGATTTGTGGATTCTTTTGATATTTATAGCAGTGCCGTGCTGTGCAACAGCTTCCATGGAGGTCTGATCCAATTATCTCTCTCCAAGTCTGCATGGGGTGCTTCATCCCTCCTCCCTCTTAAGGGCTGCATATTTGGTAACAAACACCCAGGCTTGTGCCTGCATACACTGGGGTGGAGAATTAGTTGTGGATTCCTGGTTGGACTTGTTTTGATCCCTCTGGAACTGGTACAGTCTGTGATTCTTGACATTGCCCTTTAATGTTACTGGAGAAGATAGATGAGCAGCATTTGTGATGGTGAGTGACGGCGGTGATGGGACAGTGTCCCTGGGTGGGATGCAACTCTCAAATCATATTGAGATGGAGGTGGCATCAACAGCATGCTATGGTGTTATATAAACTGCAGTGGAAGCAAACTTCCCATTACCTACAGGGGACAGACCAGGTGAAACAACTGTTGGACCAGAACTTGTAGTCACATCCAGCTGAGGTGAAACCTCAAGTAATCATTGTCTGTTGCAAGTATTGCAGGGTTTGCCACTCGTCAAAGTGTCTATGGTGCACCAAAGATGTATTGTGCATAGACCTGCAGTCCCGAAGGTAATGCAGTTGGACTTACCAGCTTCCTCTAGTACCTTGTCTCCAGTTGGTTTATTTATTTAGCATAGCGCTACACATGAAATCTCCAGTTGGCAACACCTTATAAGCATGAAGTCTACCTGGATTCTGTGAATGAATGTTTAACTGTAGATAACTTTGGAGTTTAAAAGGGATAAACCACTCTCTTGGCCTCTGTATGTGGGTAGGATAGAGCTATGACTGTGAGCTATTGTCTGACACTTTTGTTGGAAGTGCACTTTTGTTGGAAGAGCACTTTTGTGGGTGCATGAATTATTTCTGTGGTATCTAACTCCATTTACAATGTAGAAGGAAGTTTGAGAGAGAATCTGCTACAATAAGTCAGATTGGTATTCAAAAAGGAAATGACTAACTCTACATGTAAATTCTCCCAAGATTTGGTGGGGTGCATGTCATGAGGCAAAATATGGGCAATACCTTGGAGAATCTGGACATGCTTTCACTGTGCTGTTGTTGTGGTCTTCAGTCCTGAGACTGGTTTGATGCAGCTCTCCATTTTACTCTATCCTGTGCAAGCTGCTTCATCTCCCAGTACATACTGCAGCCTACATCCTTCTGAATCTGCTTAGTATATTCATCTCTTGGTCTCCCTCTATGATTCTTACCCTCCACGCTGCCCTCCAATACTAAATTGGTGATCCCTTGATGCCTCAGAACATGTCATAACAATCGGTCCCTTCTTCTAGTCAAGATGTGCCACAAACTCCTCTTCTCCCCAATTCTATTCAATACCTCCTCATTAGTTACGTGATCTACCCATCTAATCTTCAGCATTCCACCACATTATGGAAGCTTCTATTCTCTTCTTGTCCAAACTATTTATCGTCCATGTTTCACTTCCATACATGGGTATACTCCATACAAATACTTTCAGAAACGACTTCCTGACATTTAAATCTATACTCGATGTTAACAAATTTCTCTTCTTCAGAAACGCTTTCCTTGCCATTGCCAGTCTACATTTTATATCCTCTCTACTTCGACCATCATCAGTTATTTTGCTCCCCAAATAGCAAAACTCCTTTACTACTTTAAGTGTCTCATTTCCTAATCTAATTCCCTCAGCATCACCAGACTTAATTCGACTACATTCCATTATCCTCGTTTTGCTTTTGTTGATGTTCATCTTATGTCCTCCTTTCAAGACACTGTCCATTTCATTCAACTGCTTTTCCAAGTCCTTTGCTGTCTCTGACAGAATTACAATGTCATCGACGAACCTCATAGTTTTTATTTCTTCTCCATGAATTTTAATACCTACTCCGAACTTTTCTTTTGTTTCCTTTACTGCTTGCTCAATATACAGATTGAATAAATTGGGGAGAGGCTACAACCCTGTCTCACTCCCTTCCCAACCACTGCTTCCCTTTCATTTCCTTCGACTTTTATAACTGCCATTTGGTTTCTGTACAAATTGTAAATAGCCTTTCGCTCCCTGTATTTTACCCCTGCCACCTTTAGAATTTGAAAGAGAGTGTTCCAGTGAACATTGTCAAAAGCTTTCTCTAAGTCTACAAATGCTAGAAATGTAGGTTTGCCTTTCCTTATTCTATTTTCTAAGATAAGTCGTAAGGTCAGTATTGCCTCACGTGTTCCAACATTTCTGCGGAATCCAAACTGATCTTCGCCGAGATCGGCTTCTACCAGTTTTTCCATTCATCTGTAAAGAATTCACATTAGTATTTTGCAGCTGTGACTTATTAAAGTGACAGTTCAGTAATTTTCACATCTGTCAACATCTGCTTTCTTTGATATTAGAATTATTATATTCTTCTTGAAGTATGTGGGTATTTCACCTGTCTCATACATTTTGCTCACCAGATGGTAAGAGTTTTGTCAGGACTGGCTCTCCCAAGGCCGTCAGTAGTTCTAATGGAATGTTGTCTACTCCCGGGGCCTAGTTTCGACTCAGGTCTTTCATTGCTCTGTCAAACTCTTCACGCAGTATCGTATCTCCCATTTCGTCTTCATCTACAACCCCTTCCATTTCAATAATATTGTCCTCAAGTACATCGCCCTTGTATAGACCCTCTATATACTCCTTCCACCTTCCTGCTTTCCCTTATTTGCTTAGAACTGGGTTTCCATCTGAGCTCTGATATTCATACAAGTGGCTCTCTTTTCTCCAAAGGACTCTTTAATTTTCCTCTAGGCAGTATCTATCGTACCCCTAGTGAGATAAGCCTCTACATCCTTACATTTGTCCTCTAGCCATCCCTGCTTAGCCATGTTGCACTTCCTGTCGATCTCATTTTTGAGATGTTTGTATTCCTTTTTACCTGCTTCATTTACTGCATTTTTATATTTTCTCCTTTCATCAATTAAATTCAATCTCTCTGCTGTTACCCAAGTATTTCTACTAGCCCTAGTCTTTTTACCTATTTGATCCTCTGCTGCCTTCACTACTTCATCCCTCAGAGCTACCCATTCTTCTTCTACTGTATTTATTTCCCCCATTCCTGTCAATCCTTAAACTTTTTTGTGTGTTACTCTGAAATTAGTATTAAAATTTAATTATTATGGCAGATTTATTTTTCAGTTCTTGATAAAGTTTCAGAACAATTAAAGCAATCCACAGTTATCACATAACAGATAATCAATCAACTTCACCCCAAGGCTTTATTGTTATTGTTATTATTATTATTATTATTATTATTACTATTACTATTATTATTTATTTTCATGATCTAACTAATTAATGGAAAATCTCATATAAAGATGTGAAAGAATTACTAACAAAGAGATAGAGGGGCTGGCCAGTACTTACCTCAGCTCAGTACAGCCGATAGAAACTCAAAAAACAACCGAAAATTTAAGTTCCTAGCTTTCGGAATAAATGTTCCTTCATCAGGGAGGAGAGAGGGGAAAGAAAGGGAAGAAGGGAAAGTGGATTTAGTTACTCACAACCCAGGTTATGAAGCAACAGGGAAAGGAAAACAGGGAAGGTAGCAAGGATGGAGGCATGGTTGTCAGAGGGAAGCCAAGGATATTCTACCTGATGATTACATGATCTGTTAGAGCAAAAGGTAATAAGACCAAACATTTTATTACTACAGCTCAATAACAATTGTTTGAAAAAAACAAATATATTAATTTTGTTGGTCTCAGAAATATTTAAGTTTAAATTCCAAAATCGGCCAACTTCACCCCATTTGATGCTACAAATAACTTCTGTTCTATAGAAAGCCCTTCTGTCAGCATGATGAATTGATTAGTTTGGAATTTGATGTGTCTGCAATGTCAGTTCTAGATTGGCTATTAGAGTGACAGTTGAGTGAAATATCAGAGCATTTTATCACTGTACAGAGGTCATGCAGGCACAATAGTGTTCACATATTGTCATGTTAAATGCTTACCATGAGTAATTGCCACACTGAGAGTCAGCCGTTGTGGGCAGCAATATACTGATGACAGGGATAGCAATTGACTGTTATGGATTGTAACAGTGGGCACACAAGTCACAGTATTACCACTCAACAGTTCAATCTAGACAGTAATGACTGATTAGCAGCCATACCATCTTCTTGTACTCATCTCAGAAGAGTGCCTGCAAGAGGCAAAGGAGTGGAAAACCAGTCCCATTGCTTGCTCCTTTCTGCCTGCATTTGCCCATGGCCCCTGCTTTTGCCCATGCAAAAAATATTGCCTTGCCAATAGAGTTCATTATCATTTCCTTGTTCATCATTTGGCCTCACAATTTCTTTTTTAAGTTCAGCAGCAGTGAGAAAGAAGAAAGTTCTAGTGAACCCTGCAGACATCTCATAGACGTTATAAGCAAGAAATGAATGAGAAAACCCTAACGCTGGCAATATTTCAACAAAATAACTATTATTAGATAGTGAATAAAAATTGGATGCATTTTTCGTTAATTTTTTATTAATTTATGGTAGAATAACAAGTTAGAAGCACTGCGATATTTAAAACTTGTCACCAGAATGCATTAGAGTCTGTGCGATAAAAGTAATTTTTTCACTTTTGATCAACAAAAACCAAGTAATCTGTAGCCGTATAAGTACGTGGTATCATGTAACATTCCGCCAGTGTGGATGGTATTTGCTTCGTGATACATTACTCGTGTTAAAACGGACTGTTTATCAATTGCAGAAAAGGTCGATATCGTGTTGATGTGTGGCTGTTGTGATCAAAATGCCCAACGGGCATGTGCTATGTATGCTGCTCGGTATCCTGTACGACATCATCCAAGTGTCCGGAGCCAGATAGTTATGTTATTTAAGGAAACGGGAAGTGTTCAGCCACATGTGAAACATCAACCACGACCTGCGACAAATGATGATGCCCAAGTAGGTGTTTTAACTGCTGTCACGGCTAATCTGCACATCAGTAGCAGACAAATTGCGCGAGAATAGGGAATCTCAAAAATGTCGGTGTTGAGAATGCTACATCAACATTGATTGCACCTATACCATATTTCCATGCACCAGGAATTGCATGGCAACGACTTTGAACGTCGTGTACAGTTCTGCCACTGGGCACAAGAGAAATTACGGGACGACGACAGATTTTTGGCATGCATTCTATTTAGTGACGAAGCATCATTTACCAACAGCAGTAACATAAACCGCCATAATATGCACTATTGGGCAATGGAAAATCCACAATGGCTGCAACAAGTGGAACATCAGCGACCTTGGCGGCTTAATGTATGGTGCGGCATTATGGGAGGAAGGATAATTGACCCCCATTTTATTGATGGCAATCTAAATGGTGCAATGTATGGCAATCTAAATGGTGCAATGTATGCCGATTTCCTACATAATGTTCTACCAATGTTACTACAAGATGTTTCACTGCATGGCAGAATGGCGATGTACTTCCAATATGATGGTTGTCCGGCACATAGCTCGTGTGCAGTTGAAGTGGTATTGAATAGCATATTTCATAACAGGTGGATTGGTCATTGAAGCACCATACCATGGCCCGCTCGTTCACTGGATCTGACATCACCGGATATCTTTCTGTGGGGAAAGTTGAAGGATATTTTCTACCATGATCCACCGACAACACCTGACAACATGCGTCAGCACTTTGTCAATGTATGTGCGAACATTACGGAAGGCAAACTGCTCGCTGTTGAGAGAATGTCGTTACACGAATTGCCAAATGCATTGAGGTTGACTGACATCATTTTGATCATTTATTGCATTAATTAATTTACAGCTAATCATGCTGTAACAGCATGCGTTCTCAGAAATGATAAGTTCATAAAGGTACTTGTATCACATTGGAACAACCGAAATAAAATGTTCAAACGTACCTACGTTCTGTATTTTAATTTAAAAAACCTACCTGTTACCAACTGTTCGTCTAAAGTGGTGAGCCATATGTTTGTGAATATTATAGCGCCATCTATCACAAAGCGAAAAAAGTGGTCCAACTAAAACATTCATATTTCTTTATGTACTACATAAATATGTAATAAAAAATGAGGGTTCCTATTAAAAAAAAAAAAAAAAAAAAAAAAGAAAAACCCACAGTTGATATCCGTTTGTCATTTGCCAGTGCCATCTTTCTTTGTAGTTTTTTCGTTTGATGCTTATTTTGTGAGATATTTGGCCCAGTCGCGATCAGTGGACCACCCTGCATATATTCATTGAATATTATTTCTAGGTGAGTTGAGTAACACAACATATACATCGTATTTTGCTCCATCCTGTCTAATTTATAATAAAACATAATAAATTATCATGTGTTCACTTCACAATTAAGCAGATCAATTGTGTACAGTGCTTGCCCATTGAATCTCAAAGTGTGATCTCCATGAATTGGTGACAATAACATCTGATATCTCTGAAAATGACACCCCAGAACTGACACTGCCTGAACGGATTCGGCGTCAATGATAATATTGATATGATTTCCTGACATCTCAATAGCTTGGATTCTGACCAGTGGCTGCCACACCTTCAGATGGAGTCACCCAGATTGGGTTTCCTGATTTTGGCAGCTGGAACCTCTGAATGGAACATTGGAGACCAACCTCAATGTGGGTACATTTACAGGCTTCATCCTACAGGGAGGGAGGAGTCACCTGTTGTGGCATGCATGGAACTGTCCTACTGTTTGATATCTTGTGGTGTAATATTTTTCAAATATTCTGTAAACATTCTTCTGTCTTCGAAGTAGTGTACAACATGTCCAGTGTGTCCACAGTGGAAACTTGTAAACCTGTTTTCCTTTGTTCTCCAAATGTCAATTTTTCTCCATGGCAATCAAATTGGTGAGGGAGCCAGTTGTATCTGCAATTGAGAACTTCAGATGTTGTCTGACAGTTACAGCATATATCTAAAGTTTCAGACATGATTTCTCAGTTTTGATCTGCCTTGTAGAAATTGTTGTCAATGATTGACAAACCTCTTCTTGTATTAGCATTAATACTGCCTCATGGCTGAGTTAAACATTCAGTGCTGCTGCTTCCTCCCATCTGAGTTCAATATTAACAGATATTATAAATCCTCATACGAGGCATGATTGTAAAGTTTTAAGAATGTGCTTGTCATTGTACAATGATGGTACTTACATGCTACTGTGATGCATCTCCTTCAAAACAGTGCCCTTCTGACTGAACACACCAATTCCAATGGTGTTTCCACTTTTGGAAACATTCCTGGAAATTTTTTTCCTGAAGTGTGTTAAAGACACTCTCAGTATTTCCCTTTCAGTGAAAATTTCAGTTTACGAAACAGGTAGAAGTCCAGTGGGGCCAAATCAGGGGACTATGGCAGTTGTGGAAGCACAGGAATTTTGTATTTGCTCAAAAAATTCAACGATGGAAGAGGCAAAATGATACGGAGCAATGTCACGGTGTAGCACCCAATTCCTGTCTTTCCACAATGCAGTCGTCCACACCTTTTCACACAAATTCTGTGCTACATTCTGTAGCTATGACAACCAACAAGCTGTCTGTTGGCATGAATGGCCACCCAAAACCTGTGGTCAAGAAACAAGTGGACCGCCCTGTTGCTGTCCAAACAAGATATCCTTCATTTCAATGAATGCTTCATAGCCTGTGCCATATGGATCCTTCCCACCAACACCAGCTTTTCTGAATTGTGCAAGGGGGAACTTTTCCTGCAATACATCCTACATTCCTGTAACGCTCCTGGCCTCAACCTTCCTTAGGCACTGTCCCCACCCATCCAGCCCCCTTCCCTGTTCCCTTGCCAGCACTACGCAGCCATGATTCTACCGCCACACCCAGTCTTATTATTTATCCCCTACTCCTCCCCCCCCCCACCTCTCCCCTGTCCTCTGTCTAACCTGAAGCACTTCACTGTCTGCCACCCCCATCATACTATCCCTCCCCCTTCTTGCACCAGCCTCCTCCTTACCCCATCTAGTCACTAATCCCATCATGCACTGATGCTGCTGCTTGCAGTGTGGTAACAGTTGCCTGTGTGCATATGTGTGTCTATTGTTGACAAAGGCCAATGGCTGAAAGCTTTAATTGTAAGAGACTTTATGTTGTGCCTATCTGCAACTCAGCATCTCTGCTATATGGTGAGCTCACTACTTTAATACATAGTCTATTGCTCAGTTCACTCGTGTTCAGCTTGTGAGTGTTTCTGTTAATTCATTTTAATGTCTAATACTTTCAAAAACTGTTCATACATTATGTTTCCCCTGTTGATGAGCTTCGAAAACCTTGTTCATAATCTGAGTCATCCCCTACTTTTTCTTTTAATTCTTCCTTTGAAGATGCCCCAAGATTGGAAGGGGTTGCAAATCAGAAACTTAAAACAATGTAATTTGAGTACTGGTTCCTACATTCTCAGTGATCCCAACTTCTAACATCATATTTTAAAGTTTTTCTACAAAATATTTAAATATAAAGACAAAAAATTACCAATTCTAAGTTTGGATTCTAAATGGTTTTCAAAGCATTACACAAAATATTAGTACTGTTCACAGCAGCATGCAACTTATACCTTTTCTGTTATTGTAGGGGGTGGTTATTGATGATGTTGCATTTTATGCTGAGTAGGTTCATCACAAATGAAGGAGCATAAACATAGTGCAGTAATTAAAGAAATGATGTACACTTGGCTGTGGTTTCAACTTTTCCATGTTATAAAATCTCATTAAAGTAAATTGACATTGACAAAATTTTGCATACAGATGTATTGCAAACTGACTCAGACTCTAAAAAACAGACTGTACTGGACTCAACAAGAGTAAACTGGCGGCTGCCACCTGACTATAAATAAGGCTTAACAATTCAGATATTACATGGCATTGTTATAACATGTGCATGATAAAACTTATTATTAAAATTATGCTTTTATGTAGGTACAGGTACAGAAATATGCTCTTCCAAAATTGCAATATGTTTTATGCGAACAAATGTCTCTTTATGTATAATATTTTAACAAAAGTGATACATAAACAATTATTAGTTTCAGGAGGCATTACTTTTTAATGACAAAATAAATGTTGGTGCTAACATTTACACTGAACCTTAGTCTAGTGACTGACACTATGTGGCAGTTGTCTCAAAAAGTAAGGATTTTGTAATATTATTCCAGGAGTTACTGTCAAACAAATTTTCTCAAATTGTCTCAAAATATGTAAAATAAATATAATTTGAAAACTGGGAACAAGCCCACTTAAGCATAAAGACAGATAAGAACTCTTACTCATGTAAAATCAAGTACAGAAAAGTTAGAAGTAATTTACGAAATATGTGTTTTACATGTGACTTGTGTACTGGAGTGTGCATCGGTGCCGGACGCGGTGGCCGAGTGGTTCAAGGCGCTACAGTCTGGAACCGCGATACCGCTACGGTCGCAGGTTCGAATCCTGCCTCGAGCATGGATGTGTGTGATGTTCTTAGGTTAGTTAGGTGTAAGTAGTTCTAAGTTCTAGGGGACTGATGACCTCAGAAGTTAAGTCCCATAGTGCTCAGAGCCATTTTTTTGTGCGTCGGTTTTGACATCGATTACTCCATTATATTGTTTCCTGATATGTTACATTACAATCCCAATAAGGGACATCGAAGATAACTCCAAATTTCTACCATGATTAGCTGTTGTATTGTATTCAGGGTGTATACGACCTGGGAGGTCCGGGAAAAACCCGGGAATTTTTTCATTCTGGAGAATACCGGGAATTTTTTAGAATTCCGTGATTTTTTTTATTGTTTTTGTTTTCCGATACATTTTTGTAATTTTGACTGGTAAGAACCAATACTCTAACAAAGGATATTACTGTATCCCGCTACTGCAAAATAATACACTCCTGGAAATTGAAATAAGAACACCGTGAATTCATTGTCCCAGGAAGGGGAAACTTTATTGACACATTCCTAGGGTCAGATACATCACATGATCACACTGACAGAACCACAGGCACATAGACACAGGCAACAGAGCATGCACAATGTCGGCACTAGTACAGTGTATATCCACCTTTCGCAGCAATGCAGGCTGCTATTCTCCCATGGAGACGATCGTAGACATGCTGGATGTAGTCCTGTGGAACGGCTTGCCATGCCATTTCCACCTGGCGCCTCAGATGGACCAGCGTTCGTGCTGTATGTGCAGACCGCGTGAGACGACGCTTCATCCAGTCCCAATCATGCTCAATGGGGGACAGACCCGGAGATCTTGCTGGGCAGGGTAGTTGACTTACACCTTCTAGAGCACGTTGGGTGGCACGGGATACATGCGGACGTGCATTGTCCTGTTGGAACAGCAAGTTCCCTTGCCGGTCTAGGAATGGTAGAACGATGGGTTCGATGACGGTTTGGATGTACCGTGCACTATTCAGTGTCCCCTCGACGATCACCAGAGGTGTACGGCCTGTGTAGGAGATCGCTCCCCACACCATGGTGCCGGGTGTTGGCCCTGTGTGCCTCGGTGGTATGCAGTCCTAATTGTGGCGCTCACCTGCACGGCGCCAAACACGCATACGACCATCATTGGCACCAAGGCAGAAGCGACTCTCATCGCTGAAGACGACACGTCTCCATTCGTCCCTCCATTCACGCCTGTCGCGACACCACTGGAGGCGGGCTGCACGATGTTAGGGCGTGAGCGGAAGACGGCCTAACAGTGTGCGGGACCGTAGCCCAGCTTCATGGAGACAGTTGCGAATGGTCCTCGCCGATACCCCAGGAGCAACAGTGTCCCTAATTTGCTGGGAAGTGGCGGTGCGGTCCCCTACAGCACTGCGTAGGATCCTACGGTCTTGGCGTGCATCCGTGCGTTGCTGCGGTCCAGTCCCAGGTCGACGCGCACGTGCACCTTCCGGCGACCACTGGCGACAACATCGATGTACTGTGGAGACCTCACGCCCCACGTGTTGAGCAATTCGGCAGTACGTCCACCCGGCCTCCCGCATGCCCACTATACGCCCTCGCTCAAAGTCCGTCAACTGCACATACGGTTCACGTCCACGCTGTCGCGGCATGCTACCAGTGTTAAAGACTGCGATGGAGCTCCGTATGCCACGGCAAACTGGCTGACTCTGACGGCGGCGGTGCATAAATGCTGCGCAGCTAGCGCCATTTGACGGCCACCACCGCGGTTCCTGGTGTGTCCGCTGTGCCGTGCGTGTGATCATTGCTTGTACAGCCCTCTCGCAGTGTCCGGAGCAAGTATGGTGGGTCTGACACACCGGTGTCAATGTGTTCTTTTTTCCATTTCCAGGAGTGTACTTCAACAATAAAACAAACCACAGAAGAAACGAAAATAAATTGCAAAGGAAATGCGCCATATACAGCAACAACACACAGTGCTCATGCAAGCGTCTGCCAACAGCAAAATGTGTCAAAGGTTTTTAGGAAGACTATGCAATGCTTCATAACAAAAAATTTCCTCAGATGAGTGAGAAATGCAGTTGAGTCGCGTTTGAGTAGCAGATTCTCCCACTTGTGCCTACAGGAATGTGGCTGTTGCTGTGCAAGCAGTCACAGCAAGCAGCTAGATGCTACCGGGAAAAGGGGTGTCAAATTCATATTCTTGAGGGAAAAAAACTTGTTTCACAAAGCGCCTAGCATCCAGCCCACTTTGGTCTATCGATTATTCATATAATTTTGAAACGCATCCCTGTTGGTTTTTGAACACGTTTTAAGTTGATTTCGGAATGAATTATAAGTTGATTTTTGAATGCATGCACAGTGTATGTGATGTCTCTGTCTGGAGAATACTCGTCGCGTCTAGAAATAAACTTTCCACAGACAGAAGGGGACGTGGCTATACGAGCTGAGTGGAGTAAAGCCGAATGGATGAATGCCAATCGCTGTATGATTATGTGGTTGATTGGGTTTGCGAATGATCAGCGCTGTTATAATTACTAGCGAAATCTATGTATTCATACTACCAGAATGAAAATAAGCAGCTAACAGGAAAGACTACTTATTATCTTCTCGGCGTACCCACTAAAATGAAGTTTTGACAGAAAATGTTTGGCCAGATCGGCTACACTAGTAACGACCAGTTATACAGTCCCCGGCTAGCAGCTACTTAAGTTCTATTCTGAAAGTAACGCAGGAAACGTGTTGTACGAACACGTAATAATGTCTAACCGGAGAATAATTGTGGGATAGCGAAGCCTGTGATTCCGGCAGGGTTAGTGAAGTTAATTGGTGAACAAATTTTGACAATGGCAGGAATATCTACAGAATTGGTGATGATTGTTTGTTAGAAAGATGAAGGAGAAGAAATGGGGACATAAATTATGGAAGAATAAGATGAGTCCAAATTTATATAAAAATTTCTTAATACTACTTTTCGATCTCATGCTTGAGAAATTGGTGCGTATGAATGAAATGTGAAACTATTACCTAACATAAAGCTTTTTGCTGCTTATAATAGGCCTAATAGGCATTTGATATTGATACTTAGTGAATTATATTCTCTCGTGTTATAAAAATTACCATTTGTGCCGAAACAGTCTCGTTTATTTAGTGTGTGTTACAAAACTGCTGCCATATTAGGAAGGCCTATTTTGTTTTATCTAGCAGACAGTGACAAAATAGAAGTAAACAGATCGAGAAACCACACCAGTCTTGGATATTATTTGTATTAACAGCTTTTTCAGTATTAGCTAATGACATTTCGATTTTCCATGTAGCAAAACATTTGACGAACTTTGATGAGGTAAAAGATTCTTTTGCTGAAAGGAAAGCACGCCTTGTAAAGCTGTAGCAAGATTAGAGAGGAAAAAATGCTACGATCTAAGGATGGAAGAAATGTGTACTTTCTTGCTTCTCTCTTGTCTTTATTGGTAGTATGTGGCTCTGAGCACTATGGGACTTAACATCTGAGGTCATCAGTCCCCTAGAACTTAGAACTACTTAACCATAACTAACGTAAGGACATCACACACACCCATGCCCGAGGCAGGATTCGAACCTGCGACCGTAGCAGTCACACGGTTCCAGACTGAAGCTCCTAGAACCGTACGGCTACCGAGGCCGGCTATTGGTTGTATGTATCCTATATTTAATTTTGTCACACACAACAGCAAGTTATTAGCTAATAGGCAACAAAGAGTGCAAATTTTCTGAAGAGTTCTTGTTCTCCCTCATACAAATAATCCCACCCACTATTAATTGCGAAATTTTTTAAAAGAGGGCAGGCCGTCAAACCGCGACTGGGAGCAGGAGAGGCACCATGGGACATTTCAATTCCCACTGTTCTGACCGAGCGAGGTGGCGCAGTGGTTAAAACACTGGACTCACATTCGGCAGGACGACAGTTCAATCCCGTGTCCGGCCATCCTGATTTAGTTTTTCCGTGATTTCCCTAAATCGCTCCAGCAAATGCCGGGATGGTTCCTCTCAAAGGGCACGGCCGACTTCCTTCCCCGTCCTTCCCTAATCCGATGAGACCGATGACCTCACTGGCTGGTCTCCTTCCCCAAACCAACCAACCAACCCACTGTTCTGAATATAGTTTGATGGCATCCATTACAAAACATACACATTTTAATTCCACAGAGCGAAGTACAGTGACGTGCGATAGAAGAATGCTGTATGAAGAGGTGTGGCACTGCACTTTGGCACACTTAAAGACCAAATAACATGTCTTATATTTCCTTGAACACATATGTTTTATGTTTCAGACTTTTCAGAAAGATGTACGCTGCAAGATGAACATATTTTTGAAAATTCGATTAACTTTTTTTTGTGCTGTTTCCCCTTCGTTTACTCTCATATCAAATGAAAACAAAACGGATATCTGTGGCCAGGAGCTATCAAGTGAATTAAAATACATTCACATAATTACGGAAGGCTAAAATACGTTATTAGTTTCAGATTTTATTTTATTTCCACCTTTCTGACTGTCAAGCATTAATCGCCTTGCAGAACAATGAAGTTATTTTTGTCTGTTTGCTAAAGAAATTTAACTTTTATTAACCTTTTCCGCAGAGGCAGTCAATGTATTTGAAACGAAATTTTTAATTCTACAGTACTGGCTAGTTTCAACTGTTCGCTGTATTTCAAGTGCACGTTTTCATCTTCTAGCACGTATAGCATTATGACATAATAAAGAAGCAAACAGAATAATACATTACTGGTGCTTCAAGATAACTAACATCCCGAAAACCACACCGAAAAGCTTAATATCAGGTCGAGGTCTACTTCGTTGTGAATCTGGACACACGAATGTGCACTGTAAGTATGCAGTTTAAATTTGCACATTTTAGTATGGTTCACGAAATTCCGATGCTCTAGGAGTATCCTCTGATGTCTTGTTTCTTTTATAACATAATGTATGATCTTTCAATGTTTTACACGTACGTACATATGCGCTTCATACGTCAGGTAGCTGCGCAAGCACCGTGTTGCCTGTTATCTGCGTTCTTTGGCTACTGCTGAAACGAACCTATTTTTAACAGGTCGCGGGAAACTATTGTGATTGGTAGTTTGAAAATCGTTACTTTCAAAGTAAATATTCTTTTACGTAAGTTGAACTATGTGCGAGAATGTACCATGAATTTCTTAAATAACAGAGCATTTGACTCTCATTTAAAAATCAACTCTTTGATGATGAACCACTTAGAAGAATTTGGAACCCTGAAGATCAGATATTTATATCATTATTAAAAATTTTACTGGTACATTTGTGTGATACATCTTAAAGTGTAACACGTGCAAAAAAAATCAACATTATATGTGAAAGCTTAGTTAGCTTCTCTTACAGTTTATTAACCTTAGAGACCAGTATTATATGTCAACGCTTCTCTTTTCTTGTAGCAATACTATATATATTAATTTAAACTATTAACTTAACTTGTTTGTGTGTTCGTGTTGGCTGACTACATCACTCTGAATATCCGCTGTCATCGGCTGGCGAGATCATGTGACATGAGCTATGACTGGTTTACAAAAGCACATCACAATCTCGATTTGAATGATACGGAAAGTAACATGCGATGTTTGGTGGAATTCTGATGTATACTTTTGTAATACGAAAATACGCAGCGTACATGTTGCTGTACATCAAAGATATTTCTGTACATCAAAGATATTTCCAAAATGTGTTTTTTCACCCGAGTTTCATCTCAAGTGCCAGGAAATTCTGCGCCAATGTATAAAACCATAACCATTCAAAGGACTGATAAGTTTTGCAGTTCTGAGGGGAAATTTACTGTCACTTAATACGGAAAAAATGTGTTTTCACCCAGGAGAAAGTGTATTTTTAACCAGGATATCCGGGATTTTTTTTCCCTTGTCCGTGTATACAGCCTGTGTATTATATTGTATGGAACTGGGGACCTAGAAATGATGGAGAAGCTGAGTCCCCGCTGTAGCCCCACCAACAGGCTACAGCAGTCTACCCACCCGACTGCCCCACCACACTGAACCCAGGGTTATTGTGCAGTTCGCCCCCTAGCGGACTCCCCCTCAGGAACGTCTCACACCAGATGAGTGTAACCACAATGTTTGCGTGGTAGAGTAATTATGGTGTACACATACATGGAGAAAGTGTTTGTGCAGCAATCGCCGACATTGTGTGACTGAGGCGGAATAAGGGGAACGAGCCCGCATTCACTGAGGCAGATAGAAAACTTTGCCTTAAAAACCATCGAAAAACTGGCCGACACACCATACCTCAACACTAATACGCTGGGCAGATTTTTGCAAGGGATTTGCACGCCTTCCCACCTAGCAGTGCTGTTAGACCGCACAGCTAACTGGGTGGGCTGATTAGCTGTTACTTTGGAAAGATGGGCACAAGTTATTAACCAGAAAAGTTACACTGACCAGTTCAGTGTAACTCTGAATTTCAATACCATTTCATCAAGTGGCTAATATCCCACAAAATAATGTTTACTTACTTCTTTCGCTTTAGTAAACAATTACTTGTCAGCCTTGACTATCTCAAAAATAAAATAAAATTCTGACAATTATAAATTTAAGTAACAGCTTACATTGTGAATATAATAGAGGGAAACATTCCACGTGGGAAAAAATATATCTAAAAACAAAGATGAAGTGACTTTACCTAACGAAAGCGCTGGCATGTCAATAGACACACAAACAAACACAAACATACACACAAAATTCAAGCTTTCACAACCAATGGTTGCTTTGTCAGGAAAGAGGGAAGGAGAGGGAAAGACAAAAGGATGTGGGTTTTAAGGAAGAGGGTAAGGAGTCATTCCAATCTCGGGAGCAGAAAGACTTACCTTAGGGGGAAAAAAGGACAGGTATACACTCGCGCGCACACACACACATATCCATCCGCAAATACACAGACACAAGCAGACATTTCGTCTTTCCCTCTCCTTCCCTCTTTCCCGACGAAGCAACCGTTGGTTGCGAAAGCTTGAATTTTGTGTGAATGTTTATGTTTGTTTGTGTGTCTATCGACATGCCAGCGCAGAGCTTTCGTTCGGTAAGTCACATCATCTTTGTTTTTAGATATAATAGCTTACACTTATTGCCTTGAATGAGCTTTGTGCTACCCATGGATATTTCTTTTTCCCATCTTTGTACATAAATACATGTCTATTAGATAATATTACTTCAGTGTTAATCACAGTCATACAACAAACACCTAGTGTTAACATTTGACATCTATTGTCTATGAGTAATTGCAATTGACATGGAGCCGGAGTAATTATTGGTGGCTCATTTAAAAAATACATGATTCATCATTATCACCATTTTTTTAAACTTCACAATGTTGTTGAATAATATATATTATTTAATTCACTTTGACATTTGATTACAGTTTAAATAAAGGAAATTAAAACCTACTTAAAGACATTGTCTAATGACAAATAAGTGATGCTTGGGCCTAATATTGATGTAAGTTTGATAAATGAGATACGCAGATAAATAAATAAAAAATTAAGTATATGATTTTAGTGTTCCGTATAAGGTGCACCCAGTATGATTTTTCTAACCCTCAAATAAGGAAATGCAAGTTTAAAGCACTGTCTACAAGAATTTTTAGAGTGGGCACCACACTCTGTCCTTATTACAAACTTCTGTGTGACAAACCATTTTATCCTCAGTGACAAGATGTCACAGTACGTGAAGCCATAAGAATTGATGAATGAAAACATGATAAGAAAGAAATTTTTTTAAAATTTTCATCCCCAAAATATGGTATTATCCACAGCGCAAAAGCTGAAAAGCTTAGACATTTAAGATGATGTGTAACATGTAACTTACAGTTCAGGTTTTTATCAATAGAAACACTTAACATTTAGGATATTTTGTGTCATTTATTAAGTTATCATCATGTATTATTTCTAATTATGTGGTCAGGTTGCAACACTTCCACTCTGCATGAACCATTCCCGGCATCTGGTTGAAACAGCCTTTCCATACACGTACGTCTGTGATTGGAATATCCTGCACAAAGTATATCTCACAGTTTTTCTGTAGAACTCATATCCTGTCTTCTAAAGATGTCCCTCTTACCACAGCAGATAACCCCCTGGTCATAGCTTTTTTTTTGTGATTTGGTGTTGGAACTGTCGTGGCTGCATGAATATATGGAACTACCTTTCAGTAAAGAGCACACAGATTTTACTCCAGGGGTTGCCTTTTTATTGCGTGCTGTACTTCTTGACTCAACACACTTCCACACACGAGGTATTATGCAACATGTCACCCATGTAAATTAGTACTGGACTCTTGTAAATAATAATGAGGTCAAATACAGTTTATAATCAGGCATTCAATACCAATATTTAAGGTTATTTTTAATATATAATCTCAAAGAGTAACACAGTTTCACAATATGATTATTTAGTGACTCAACATTCGTGACAACATTTAGCTCCAGATGCTACACAACTCTTTTTTAATGTAATGAATCACTTTCTCAGCAATGACTGTTAATAATACATTTTCTGAACAGTGAACAGATTTCTGGCAGGCTTTAAATTTAATTTAATTTGATCCTGCAGGATTATATGGTGTACAGTGAATATACATGCAATATAGGACATGTCAAAAATACAAAAACCTTCATTATCACATAGTTCTTAACTATTCTAACATCATTGAATATAATTAACAATATTTACAAATTTAATATGAGCAGTACTCATCAACACTGTAAAATTCCTTTTCCACCAAATGGTCTTTTAGGTTCTTTGTTTTTAGGCAGACTTCTTAGTTATTTGATACCTGAGTACGGGAGAGCTTTTTCAAGCACTGTCAGTTGGTGGCGCATGCTTCATATGTCATTCTTCCTCCGTGTGTTGTGGGTGTGTACACTAGCATTTACAGTCCACTCTGCACTATCTTTTGTGACATAATATAATTTTATATATGTACAAGGAGGAAAAAATTAAGATGCCTGCTCTTTTAAAATAGTTTCTGCATGTTTCAGAAGTCTCTCTTCTTAATATGATTCTGATTGCTTTTTTAAAATGTGAAAACCCTTTTTATTCCTTGAACTTTGAGTTTCCTCACATTACCACTCCATACTGCAGGTGTGGTTCATGGGTCCATTGTATACTGTGCACAGAAGCTGTTCGCACATTGTGCTAGCTGCCTCATTATAAATATGACAGAGTTGAGTTTCTTATTCTTACAGACAAAATTAACATGTTGTTTCCATTTCAGCTTTTTACTCACAGTACTACCTAAGAATCTAGTGGATTTTACTTCTTCTAGTCTTGTTTCATCTGCCTCTAATCCTATATGCATAGCCTTCCCTTTATTTCTGAAAACTTCATACATAGTATTTTCAGGTTTATAACAAGTCCATTGAGCTATGGTATTTGCAGATATGTTGTTTGTTTTGGTTCATATATTATGTCCTTGTTTCTGCAGAAGCAGAGCAGCTGTCAATAATGATCAGATATTCCTGTTTGGACTACATGCAGCTCATAGTTAGATCTACTAATAATAGTAATGATGTTGTCAGTTACCCTTGTTGGTGCAGGTATTGTTGCCATCATTTGTATTATATTAACAATTCTTCAAAATCTTGTCTTGGTTTTGATCTTTTTCTCATGTCAATATTGAGGTCTTCTCAGATTACGAAGCTTTTCTGTATATTCATTCTAAGTAAGTTAGCCATTTTTATTTTTTTTTCAGAAAGAAGCTACTTTTGCCATTTGGTAATCTGTACACATAAAAGAGCTAAAGTCATCAGGTTTTCTCTAGCTATATGTAATCTCACATCTTTACTGTCTTCAGTCTTTAGGGGCTTCCCTGTTTTAATACATATGGGAACTCCACCACCTTTAATTAGACCTACAGAAGTAACTGGATAAGATATAGTCCTTTATTGTCAAGTTAACTATCTGAGTTTCAGTTTGACCATGTGAATTGTGCTTTACATGTCTCATTATGGATATAATCTAAATGATGGATGTTAAAACAAAATATCCGTTTATACAATATGAGGAATAATCAAGGTTTACATATGCAGTTTTCGCATACAATACTAAAACAAAAAAGACCCTTGCAAGCAGGAGAAAAACTGTATAACAGGCTACCTAAAAAAAATAAGGCAATAACTGGCATGTGTAAATTCAAAACTGCAGTGAGTGACTACTTGCTGCTGGTCTATTACATGTATATGTGTATCTGATAATCAAGTCCGAAAGTAAGAAATGTATATGTGTAATATTTATTTGTGTATTTATGAAATGCTATTCCCATATGTTAGACTTATATTGCTATATACTGGAAACCATACAACAGTTTTCTGTTAAACTTTATTGCAATTATTTGTCTTGTCCTACGTCATTATGTACCCCTGTACAATGTATGATTCACAGGACCGATAAATATACAAAACAATACATGTGATTTAGGTACAGGAGACACGTCAAAATTGTGGAAAAATTTCATCTTAAACAAAAACAGCTGAAGTTAACAATCAGCATCATAATAACAATACTATTTTGTTATATTAACATACAATAAAATCTGACACTTAGTTACCCCTTGCTCAAATTATCACTTCTTCCTCTATGAATTCTTCTATTGAATAATAGCATTCATCCCACAGAATCTGCTGTAGTCTCATTTTTAAAATTTCTGGCTTCGCAGTAAATATGTTTTTGCCCATTAACTTGGTATATATTGCATCCCCATATACTGCCGTGTATATAATTTCAACTGGTGTGGGGGTAGCATAAAATTATTTTTATTTCTTGTGTTACATGTGTGTTTCAAATGATTCTCCTCAAATAACTTTTGTCTGTTGTGTAAGACAATTATAATTTCATAAATGTATATGGAAGGAACAGTTGGGATTTGTAGTTTCCGAAATAATGGGTGATCAGACTCTGTTTGCTGTGCAGTACACATGTGCCAGACAATTTTCTTGTGCAGTACCAGTATTGCAGATACACTGCTTGAACTTCCATGGAAGATTTCCCATACCTAATGACATATTCAAAATAAGCATGATAAGCAATTTTTTGTGTACTCAAGTCAGTGGAATTTCCTAGTATTTGCATTGCAAATGTAAAACTGCTTAGTTTATTTAATAGGAAGTCAATATAAGTATTTCAGCTAAAGTTCTTGTCCACATTTAGTCCCAGGAATTTGACTGTGTCAATTCCTTTCAGAAGTTGATTGTTATGTTGTATTTTAAGTTCCACACATTTTGAATGTTTCGTTTTGAAATGTGCCATATGGGTTTTTGCAATGTTCACTTTTAACCCATTTATCAGGAACCAGTTTTCTAAGGTATCCAGCGTGCTTACAATAGAGCTTGGAATTTTTTCTGCATCATCATCTTAAATTAAAACAGAAGTATCATCTGTAAACAGAACTGATGGGGAATTTATATTTATGGATAAGTCATTTACATAGAATAGGAACAGGATTGGCCCCTAAATGGAGCCTTGAGGTACACCTTGTGATACTGTAATCCATTTAGCATAATAATTCACTGCGTCTGAGGTGGTAGTTACCCTTTGTTTTCTGTTGCGTAAGTAAAGAAATGCAAATACAAATATGATATTAGACAATTTAGAGCATTGTCCTTAATCTTATATTTGTCTGATTTGGAGATAAGCAAGTCATGATTCACAGAGTCAAATGCTTTTGTGAGATCACAGAAGATACCTGCAACTTTACTCGTCTGCTCCAGTGATTTGCCTGTTTTGTCAGTAAAGTTATTCGCTGCATCCAGAGTGTTTTTTCCTGACTGAAACCCAAATTGGTTACTTATCAGAATATAATTTTTTACAATAATTTTTTTGATCTGAATTGCAGCTACTTTGTCTAATGCTTTTGACAGGACTGGAAGAAAAGAAATAGGTCAATTGTTACCCATGTCTTCCCTCAACCCTTTCTTGAACAGGTGTCTGACTTTGGCATTCTTCAAAACATCGGGAAAGCATCCCTGTTCAAAAGACTGGTTTAGTTAGGGGAGGTGCTGTTGTGCCACACCCTGTTTTAATCACTTTAGTGAGTATCGCACCCTACCTACCCCACAGAGTTTTTATTTTTGAATGATAATATAACATTTTCCAAAACCTTTATTGTTAATTTTTTAAAATCTGTAAAATACTCAGCTTCTTGGTGGATTCCAACAGGATTTACTTTACTCTAATACTCTGCCACATCAACATCTGAGTTTGCCACATTTATGAAGAATTCATTTAAACATTCTTGATATTTGAACTGGGCTTACAGCAAAGCTATCATCTACTTTAATCCTAGATATTTCATTACTACTATTTCTAACATCTAACTCTGATTTGACAACAGACCACACTGCATTTGTTTCACTTTTATGTTGCACAATGAACTTATTATTTGCTATTTGTTTGGCTGCCTTCACAACTTTTTTAAATATAGTTTTATAATGATGAACATACTCAGTAAAATGTTTGTTTTTATTATATTTCAGTCCATTGTGGAGTTTCCTCTTCCTGTGAATAGAAGTTTTTATACCCTGAGTTATCCATTTAAGTTTATTAGTCGTTTTGTTGCATTTGATTCTGAGTGGAAAAGTTTCATTGAGTATTTCAACAAAGCTACTTAAAAAATCATAAAAAGTTATTATTACTCGAAATACAGCTGTTGTAGGGTCAATCAACAGCTCTTAATTTATTTCTAAATGTAACTGATTTTTTTTTCATTGAAGTTCCTTTTGTTTCATGAAATTTGTTTGTTAATTTTTGGTAGTTCAATGAATAATGCAGACTGGTCAGAGATACCTAAATCTACGTAAAATTTATAAACATTTTCAAATACACAATTTGTTAGAATATTATCAATACAGGCAGCTGGTTGTGCATCTACTCTAGTGGTTTGCATGAAGTTTATTTTGAAGCCATAGTTTTTTATTAAGTCAGTGAATTTGGACACATCATTGCTTTCAACTATGATATTAATGTTGAAGTCAGCAGCAATTACTATCTTTTTCCTTTTTTCTTCACTGAGTTTTTGAAGCTATGTTGACTGATACATAATATGTCTGGTTGTATTTCATTAAGGACTATGTCTGCTTCTAGTTTCTTTTTACCAACATATTGAATATTCTGATGCAGTACTTATATATAACTTTTCTTTTGTTGCCTTTTATGTTGTGGCCTGCATTCTGAGAGCATATTCTGTAGTCCCTCCTTTTTTGTGTGGTGCTTATATTTTGCTTTTTCAACTGCAGCAATTGGTTTTTCACCCCCATCAGACCATATTAGTTTCTCAACGGCTGTGGATGCCACCAGACTCTGATTGCTGCTAAAAGAGAGCTGCTGTCTTGATTGTTTTAGCCAATAACAGCCCAGGAAGTCCATGCTACCTTATATGGTCACGACAGCAAGTGAGGATGCTGTTTCCAGGTGAGTTATGACACCAAAATTCATTATCAAGAGCCATTGCTGTCCTTTACCTAAACAGTGGGTCTTGTCACATGTTGTTGTTGTTGTTGTTGTCTTCAGTCCTGAGACTGGTTTGATGCAGCTCTCCATGCTACTCTATCCTGTGCAAGCTGCTTCATCTCCCAGTACCTACTGCAACCTACATCCTTCTGAATCTGCTTAGTGTATTCATCTCTTGGTCTCCCTCTACGATTTTTACCCTCCATGCTGCCCTCCAATGCTAAATTTGTGATCCCTTGATGCCTCAAAACATGTCCTACCAACCGATCCCTTCTTCTAGTCAAGTTGTGCCACAAACTTCTCTTCTCCCCAATCCTATTCAATACCTCCTCATTAGTTACATGATCTACCCATCTAATCTTCAGCATTCTTCTGTAGCACCACATTTCGAAAGCTTCTATTCTCTTCTTGTCCAAACTAGTTATCGTCCATGTTTCACTTCCATACATGGCTACACTCCAAACAAATACTTTCATAAACGACTTCCTGATACATAAATCTATATTCGATGTTAACAAATTTCTCTTCTTCAGAAACGCTTTCCTTGCCATTGCCAGTCTACATTTTATATCCTCTCTACTTCGACCATCATTAGTTATTTTACTTCCTAAATAGCAAAACTCCTTTACTACTTTAAGAGTCTCATTTCCTAATCTAATTCCCTCAGCATCACCCGATTTAATTTGACTACATTCCATTATCCTCGTTTTGCTTTTGTTGATGTTCATCTTATATCCTCCTTTCAAGACCCTGTCCATTCCGTTCAACTGCTCTTCCAAGTCCTTTGCCGTCTCTGACAGAATTACAATGTCATCGGCGAACCTCAAAGTTTTTATTTCTTCTCCATGAATTTTAATACCTACTCCAAATTTTTCTTTTGTTTCCTTTACTGCTTGCTCAATATACAGATTGAATAATATCGGGGAGAGGCTACAACCCTGTCTCACTCCTTTCCCAACCACTACTTCCCTTTCATGCCCCTCGACTCTTATGACTGCCATCTGGTTTCTGTACAAATTGTAAATAGCCTTTCGCTCCCTGTATTTTACCCCTGCCACCTTCAGAATTTGAAAGAGAGTATTCCAGTCAACATTGTCAAAAGCTTTCTCTAAGTCTACAAATGCAAGAAACGTAGGTTTGCCTTTTCTTAATCTTTCTTCTAAGATAAGTCGTAAGGTCAGTATTGCCTCACGTGTTCCAACATTTCGACGGAATCCAAACTGATCCTCCCCGAAGTCCGCATCTACCAGTTTTTCCATTCGTCTGTAAAGAATTCGCGTTAGTATTTTGCAGCTGTGACTTATTAAACTGATAGTTCGGTAATTTTCACATCTGTCAGCACCTGCTTTCTTTGGGATTGAAATTATTATATTCTTCTTGAAGTCTGAGGGTATTTCACCTGTCTCATACATCTTGCTCACCAGCTGGTAGAGTTTTGTCATGACTGGCTCTCCCAAGGCCGTCAGTAGTTCTAATGGAATGTTGTCTACTCCGGGGGCCTTGTTCCGACTCAGGTCTTTCAGTGCTCTGTCAAACTCTTCACGCAGTATCTTACCTCCCATTTCGTCTTCATCTATATCCTCTTCCATTTCCATAATATTGTCCTCAAGTACATCGCCCTTGTATAAACCTTCTATATACTCCTTCCACCTTTCTGCCTTCCCTTCTTTGCTTAGAACTGGATTGCCATCTGAGCTCTTGATATTCATACATGTGGTTCTCTTCTCTCCAAAGGTCTCTTTAATTTTCCTGTAGGCAGTATCTATCTTACCCCTAGTCAGATAAGCTTCTACATCCTTACATTTGTCCTCTAGCCATCCCTGCTTAGCCATTTTGCACTTCCTGTCGATCTCATTTTTGAGATGTTTGTATTCCTTTTTGCCTGCTTCATTTACTGCATTTTTATATTTTCTCCTTTCATCAATTAAATTCAATATTTCTTCTGTTACCCAAGGATTTCTAGTAACCCTCGTCTTTTTACCTACTTTTATCCTCTGCTGCCTTCACTACTTCATCCCTCAGAGCTACCCATTCTTCTTCAACTGTGTTTCTTTCCCCCATTGCTGCCAATTGTTCCCTTATGCTCTCCTTGAAACTCTGTACAACCTCTGGTTCTTTCAGCTTATCCAGATCCCATATCCTTAAATTCCCACCTTTTTGCAGTTTCTTCAGTTTTAACCTACAGGTCATAACCAATAGATTGAGGTCAGAGTCCACATCTGCCCCTGGAAATGTCCTACAATTTAAAACCTGATTCCTAAATCTCTGTCTTACTATTATATAATCTATCTGATACCTTTTAGTATCTCCAGGATTCTTCCATGTATGCAACCTTCTTTTATGATTCTTGAACCAAGTGTTAGCTATGATTAAGTTATGCTCTGTGCAAAATTCTACCAGACAGCTTCCTCTTTCATTTCTTAGCCCCAATCCATAATCACCTTCTATGTTTCCTTCTCTCCCTTTTCCTACACTCGAATTCCAGTCACCCATGACTATTAAATTTTCGTCTCCCTTCACTATCTGAATAATTTCTTTTATCTCATCATACATTTCATCAATTTCTTCATCATCTGTAGAGCTAGTTGGCATATAAACTTGTACTACTGTCGTAGGCATAGGCTTTGTGTCTATCTTGGCCACAATAATGCGTTCACTGTGCTGTATGTAGTAGCTTACCCGCATTCCTATTTTCCTATTTATTATTAAACCTACTCCTGCATTACCCCTATTTGATTTTGTATTTATAACCCTGTATTCACCTGACCAAATGTCTTGTTCCTCCTGCCACCGAACTTCACTAATTCCCACTATATCTAACTTTAACCTATCCATTTCCCATTTTTAAATTTTCTAACCTACCTGCCCGATTAAGGGATCTGACATTCCACGCCCCGATCTGTAGAATGCCAGTTTTCTTTCTCCTGATAACGACGTCCTCCTGAGTAGTCCCCGCCCGGAGATCCGAATGGGGGACTATTTTACCTCCGGAATATTTTACCCAAGAGGACGTCATCATCATTTAATCATACAGTAAAGCTGCATGTCCTCAGGATAAATTACGGCTGTAGTTTCCCCTTGCTTTCAGCCGTTCACAGTACCAGCACAGCTAGGCCGTTTTGGTTAATGTTGCAAGGCCAGATCAGTGAATCATCCAGACTGTTGCCCCTGCAACTACTGAAAAGGCTGCTGCCCCTCTTCAGGAACCACATGTTTGTCTGGCCTCTCAACAGATACCCCTCCGTTGTGGTTGCACCTACGGTACGGCCATCTGTATCGCTGAGGCACGCAAGCCTCCCCACCAACGGCAAGGTCCATGGTTCATGGGGGGGGGGGGTCTTGTCACATATTGTACCTTATTACTATCTACTCAATATCAGTTTTACCATGTCTTAACCCACTTGCAGAGATCCAATTATTAATTTTCAAGAAAACATTATGTACACTTTTTAGTACTGTAGTTTCTCCATAAGGCTTAATTATAATCCTCTCATCAATGGTAAAGAGAACTATTTCAGCTTCTTGGACATATCATGGCAGATCATATAGAATATGATGGCAGATCATATAGATACAAGATCAAAAGTGAAGCTGTTATATATCTGAAATGATTATGCTCCATTTTGAAAATGCTGTTCGATTATGTGCCCTCCCTGGCTTTCTCAATGTGATACTGCACGTTCTTTCAGCCAAGTTAAAAACCAGTACCAGCAAGATGTGTGGTACTATAGTATGCTTGTCGCCACAGTGCTATCGTCATCGCCACTGTAGTATCTTCTATCGCAAGGGAGAGGATGTTGTTATGGGTGCCCAGCATCCTCTTTCTACAACACAAATGCACACATGGATTAATATGGTTTTCCATTTACATGAACATTTACTTAACTGGAATAGAGTCCATGTGTTGTGGCACAAGCTCATCAGTAATAGTCCTCATGCAGACAATGTTGGTAATCTTGCTAATACAAACTTTATTCTCACTATAGCCACTAATCTGGTTTGCTACGTACTGTCGTGATGTGAATTGAGACTGGTCTGTGATTGCACTGCCAGACATCAAACTAGAATGAGTGAGTCAGTGAGGCCCTCAAGTCAGTGTTGGCAGCCTAAATATTTGCTGTCGAGAGGGCATTGGCAGCATGTTGCTTGTCAGAATGTCTCTGGCTCTCTCATGATTGGCGCTCTTGATCCAGTACCTACTAATTGATCTTCGCTCCATCTTTGAAAACCGGTGTGCTGGTGACAGCACATTCCTCCCCCCAGAAACAGTGCATTGATATTGGTGTAGGGAGGATACGAACAACAACGCGAGGGGGGGGGGGGGGGGGGGAGCAGGACACTGCACTGAATGTAGAGACAATCTGGGAGCCATGATTGTGGAGGACAGCATACTCTCGACCGTACCCTGCCATCTGGCTTGCAAAGCAACAGGACCGACCTCTGGAAAACTGCTGCCAGGGCACATCCTGTCCTGGGGGGTTGCCCTGGGGCAATGGTGGCGATGGCAACAGAGATGATGGGTCAACGTCCATCAGGTTGGTGAGTGGGGATGGTGGGGGTGAGGACGCATCATCCACCTGCTCCTCCTGGGATGCCCTGGCGGCACCAGCAAGTGGCTGCGAAGGCCGCATGAGGCCTTGAATCTGAGGGAAGAAGAGCAGGAGAATCACACGGCATATGACACGCACGAATTTGGTTTGATGGTGGCACTGCAAACCATCGGGACCTGCAATAAAGTGCTTAAAATAGCCAATGTGTTCCTGGATTATGCCTCTTTCCTAGTGCCCACAGTTGCCATAAACCCTGAAAAGAACAAGATCGCTCAGTGCAAACAGATACTTGTGGACCATCGGTGGTGCCAGAAGATGCAGTGGGTGTAGCAGGTGTAGAAGTGTCTGTCTGATGGCTCCGGCCATACAGATGATCCACGTATGATGGTCCATCTTGTGGGTGGGAGCGATAGGAGGTGAGAAAGCATTACAGTGCCTGTTCCCGTGTGTGGGTGGTGCAAAGCTAGGCCATCTGTTTAAAAGTGCTTATGAAGTGTTCTACTTCTCCAGTGGACTAGTGGTGAAACAGAGCACTTGTTAGATGATGAATGTCATTTCATTCACAAAACTGTTCAAAATCACTCGAAGCAAACTGTGGTCCATTGTCCAACACAAGTACTTCTGGCAAACCTTCTATGCAAAATATGGAGGATAATGCTTTAATGGTGCTATGTGATGTGGTAGAAGCCATAGACACCACAAATGGGAACTTGCTAAAAGAGTCTACCACCACATGAATACCTGTTTCAGAGCTCTCATCGGAGTTGACTGCAGCACTCTGGAACTAGATCTTGTCGATGGTTGTCTGTTCAGTAACACTGGTTGATCTTTGTGTTCTGTTTGTGTTATTGTGCCCTCTACTCTACGGTGAACACTGGAGGTAACTCATATTGAAGAATTGTGATATAGTAGGTCAAAAGTTTCCTTGAACGAGAAGCCACCATTGTCAATATGCAGCTCGGGACTGCAGTAGAGCTTCATGCAGAGGGCCTAGACAATATCTCTATGCTTTTGTCCTTCCTGATGAAGGGTCATGATCCTTGACTTCATATGTGACATACGACAGCTGGTGAAGTATATGATACTGCCCGAAGTAGCACTTCAGTAACTTTTCTGATCATCCTACTTACCACATAAGTGCCAAAACCCATCCCCCGTCTCCCAGGACCAATCAGTACTTGGTGTTATAGTATTCTTGATCTTTCTCCTGGGCGTTCAGAATCCACATGTGAGCCACCTATCTTGCTTCTTCAGTGTTTCATGTGGCCCTCCTAAGTATGATCTGGTTGGGACAGGAACAGTGTAAACAATGTTGATTCAGCCTCTTGACCATGAAGCAGAAAGAATGGTGTGAAGCCAGTAGTGTTTTGCTTCACTGTTTTGTATGTGAATGTCATGATGAGCAGTATTGTATTCTACCATTTTGGTTTGACATCAAAATACATGAAGAGCCTGTCTGTCAATGTCTTATTAAAGCATTCTGTCAGACCATTCAGTTTTCATACTGAGGATGAGATTACGTCTGATACTAGTCTCAATTGGAAAACTTTTCCACAATCAGAGATCATCACAGAGGGTGCTTCATGCTTCAAACTGATGTGTTCCACTAGGAACTTTGCAATTTCCAAGGGTTTGGAAGTTGGCACAGCTTTGGTGATATCATAGCAGGTAAGACAGTCAGTCCAGATTGTTACCCATCAATTCCCATTTGTTGACTTTAGGAACTTTCGCAAGAGGATGTTTCCAGTTCGATGGAATGGCACTGCTGCAGGTGAAATCGGTACCAGATGCCCAGGAGGTAACTGTGCTATGTGCTACCATCAATGGTATACTTTACAGTGGCTCACACAGCTGGCCATAGATGAGTTGGTATGATGGGCAATCATTTCTGCACCATTAGATCATAGTTCCTCGTGTACGGTGTTCTGATTATTAATTGGAATCCTCCTATGGTTGGTTACTTCTTCGTCAAGGTTTCTGTGGTTCTCAACAGTGCGTGATGTTTCCTCTGCTCAGTGGCAATGTCATTTAGTGCAGCAAAGACTGAGATGTCATCCATGCTGCTGTGTTCTCCCAAGGAATTCCTTGAAAGGTTGTCAGCTTTCCTTATGTTTGCAGGTGCTTTTGTTCAACACTGTGATGCCATTCTCCTGAAGCCTCAGTGACCATGTCGGCAGTGAATGTGACAGATCCTACAGGCCAGTCAGCCAGCATAGAGTTGTTAGCCTCATCAACTTCAGTTTGCCAATTGCCAGTCTACATGTCCATGTTTTAGAAATACTCTGCTTCTTTCAAACAATCTAGGGTGTCATGGCAGCAGATACACATCTTTTTCCATGATTTTTTCAGTCACTGGTAATTGACACAGAAACACTGCACACCATCCTAATTCTTCTAAAGGGCCACAGGAGATCATCAAGAACTCTCCAAGTTTCAATGATACCACCTTCCTACATCAGCTCTACTTCCTCCGCAGTGATCTGTCATTCAGCTAGTGACGCTCAGTATTGAGATGATGATTTACTATGGGGCACATGGCCTGTCATTTCTCTATTCCAGACTTTGAAAGCGTCCAAAAATTGGCACACAATAGCCAACACTCGCTGATGTTATTCCTCTGTCAGACCAGAGTCTATGGCAGTATGATATCAGATTCCTCCCTTGCATTGTCTGTCTACCATTATGCAAATATCTTTAGGGACAATTAAGTTCTGTGGCTGCTTGTGACTGTTCTCCTTGACCACCTACAATGCTTATGATTATCATGGCATGTAAATTGCTTTTGTGAGCCTGAGAAGCTTTTTGAAACTGAAAAAAGTTTCACAGTTTAACAGAGTATCTCAAACAATGACTGGAACTCGTCTTGTTAGTTAAGATGGAATGACAATGTCTTCAGTGACAAATAACAGCCTAGACCAACCTTTATAAGTGTGGTTGTTGGAATAGCTTCATCAGTTTTAAGCCCTGATCTTCCACACAATATGACTGCTTGCAATGCCTGCAAGAAGTCACATACGAGAGTAACATTATGATTACATTCTGCTAAAATGACAAATTCAAAGGTCTGCATTCTGTCATTCATAGTAATTCTTGCAACATATATTCCTGTTGGCTGAATGTATTTCCTATTTGGCTCTTTCAGCACAATCACTTTAATATCAGAAACATAGTCTTGTTTAGCTGATGACAATAAGCATTCAACATTACAGAAAAGGAAGCTTCTGAGTCAGCCAGTGCCCAAACAGGTTAGCCATAAATGATGTTGTCAGTGAGATTTCCTGACATCTTGGTGACTGTCATCCATGGAAGATTTTCATCTGTGGTGGCGTCACCTCTATAGATTTTTGCCTTTATTAGTTTTCCTGAATTCAGTGGCTAAGCAAGTGGCTGGTATAACCCTGTATGGTAACGGGGAACAGCTACAGTGTATTGGGAAGTGACTATGTCCATGGCATGGCAAAGAGCTTCACCACACAGGTTGATTACAGTCATCTGCAGCTGGCTGGTGTGAATAGAACTGTTGTGATGGTTGAGGTCTGGGGTGTAGTAGTCATCAAAAACTCGCCTTCTTTTTCTGAAGAAACATACAATGCATTCATGGTGTCCACAGTGAAAACACATCCACTTGTTGTCCTCTTTAATCCCAATGTCTGTTCTTATGCTTGCCATCATAGTTGGTGGAGGATTTTGTTGTACCTGTGTTAGTCAGGAGCTGTGTTATTTTTTTATGGGTGGAGCATAAGGTCCACATTGGCTGAGTACATTCTTTCTGGCATGTTCAACTGGTCATGGAGATTGGAATAAGGATCGATATACCTTTTCTTTGACATTTTCTGTTGCCACCTTATGTATGGGGTCAACATCATGGCTGTTACCTCTTGCTTATGCAATCTGACAGTTGCAGTTCTCATAAACAGCTGTATCTCCTCTCTCAATATTTGGTGTATGAGAGAGGCGAGATCATGGTGGTATTCCACAACTGCCATAGAGACCAGATTCAAGATTCAGTCATAATTATTTTATCCAACTCTTTTCTGTTACGTTTTCTCAATGTGTTGGCACTATATGACAAATCTCTTTATTGTTGTGACATCCTTTATCAAAAGAGCTGTGCAAGTATTTTCTGCCATTCTTTCATCAAATGTGTGTCATAGTTGGATTCACACTATGACATATGGCCAAGACATATATGTAGCACTGTGTCATTTCTCCATGATGTTGGACCCTGTTCTGTGACTGTTGTTTCATTAAGTTCACTTGTTGTTGACTGTAGTGAACTGTTTTCTTTGGTTTGGTCTGGAATTTGTCCCAAATATTGAGCCTCTCTTCATTATTCTCGAACCATTCCTGGGCTGTGTCAGGAAAGAAAAAGTACACATTTGCCAAACACATTCTGTAATGCCACCTATTGTATTTGGTGATTTGGTTGAATCCTTTCAGCCATTTCTCCAGATCCTGTCCAGCATATCCTAATGTGCAGCTGATTTGTTGCTGTTTTAGAATCCATTGTTACTCTGAATATGTGTACATTTGGAAAGACACATGCTTATATTGCAGCTCCTGTCAGCCTGTCAGTTTAAGTGATGGCTTTTACACCACCTAATTGGAGCCGCTGTGATGCAGAAATACGTATTGTCTCCAGCAAACAGTCACACATCGTAACCACACTTGGGTCCAAATGCAAAAGCAGGGTCATCAGTGATATACAACACTTAGAACTGAAAGTATGTTTATTATGGACACTAACATACAGCCAGAACAGAACTCAATTTGTGGATAGAGAGTGCTGCTGTTCATTCATACACTGAATATTCCAGAATATACAAACATAAGAAATTTCAAGAATCTTCTAAAAACAATAAATACTAAATAATAAATAATTGAGGGTAGTCAGGTTTCACAGGCAACCAACTACACACCAGCCAATGACGCTAACTGCTATGACACACTGCTTGCTTCCCAGCTTGCAGCAATATTCTACGATGGGTTACACAAGTCTTTTGTAAGTGATCTCTTTTGCAGAGTAACTGAATTTTCCCAGTATTCCACCAATGAAGCACTACCACATGTCTTACCTTTGACTGAGCCTAGGTGATCATCGTTTCATAACTGTCGTTTTTACACCCAGGCATTTGTATGAGTTGACTGATTCCAGCACTGACTTATGATATTGCACCACTCAAAAGAGAGACAGTTGTGAGTTAGGATATAGTTGATAAGTTATATGGGGAATAAGGTAGTGAGTATTGAGTGAGAGGGGTGCTGGCAGTGTTAGTGTTTGATAGCAGTAAGGTCGTAGGTATGGGAGCTGGTGGTGAACAGGGAGGTGGCATCAACAGTGACAAGTAGGGATACAGGTCATAATGACCTGGGGATGGTTGAGATTCAATGAAGGAAGTGGTTTATATCTTCAGTCTGAAAGACTTACAGACTTATGCTAAGAATCTGAGCATAGATGGGGTGACTATAGCAGGGCTTCTAGATGGAGGAGTCCAAAAGTTGTCAGATGCCTACTGATTTGATTCATCATAATACTGGTGGAGCTTTTGCCTACATGAAGGTTGTTTAAAAAGGGTCTGTTTGAAGATGGATGGCTGTTCTTTCCTCTGGTGAGATATTTGCATTCTTGGAAAGGCAACTAGGGGAAGATAATAAGGCTAAGCTGGAGGTAAGGAGTTTCTGGAAGATAACAGGGGTGTTATGGTGGAAGAGGGAGAGGGTCATGGTAGGATGATGGTATGAACTGGGAGAGAGAAGATTTAGTATTGGGATTAGGTTGGATTTGGTTGAAGGAATTGGTTGCAAAGACGTATTTCCGCTCTGTGGATTGGGAGAAAAAGAGAATAGGTGTTTGAATATGGGTGTGGTACTCCCCTGCATCATCACTGTGCGCTGCATGAACTTGCCAGGTCTGATGCCGACTTGCATTCCTATGTCACCTTCTGCCAACTATACTGGTGTGTGTGTGTGTGTGTGTGTGTGTGTGTGTGTGTGTGTGTGTGTGTGTGGAGAGAGAGAGAGAGAGAGAGCTCAAACAAGGATTCATCTGAATGCTAGAGAAGATTTCATCCTTTTCTGTGGACAATTCAACACTTGTACTGTTTGGTGAACTGTTACCTTCACTCCAAATTATTTACATTCTGCCAGAATTTGCCATACCACATTTAACTATCACTTTTTTACATAATACAGACAAGACTTATCTGTCTATAGTTTCCCCTTCTCAGTACTTACAGTCCATGCTGCCCAGTATACACTGCATTGCATCACTCTGTCCACTCCATTACCTGCAGCATAAAAATTTCTGACAAATTTTCTTTCAGACACCCTGTTCAATGCCACATGTCCTTCAATCTCTGAGGCAATGAAGCCAGCATCTATTGCCATACTTCTTTGAAGGCCTGACAACCACAAATACTAGGTTTAGATACACCTTGCAGCTCCTAGTGAAACCACTACTAGTTCACAATTGTTCCTGGCGCAATAAAACATTTGCCAGGGTACTATTTGCAGTTGACCATGGGGGGTCACGGAACTATTTTCTGACTGCCACAGAGAACATAGCTTTTGTAGTTCCACTATGGTGGTATTGTATTCCAGTACTCAAATACTGGCAATATGGCATGACTGAAAAGCAATATGTTTCTCCCTGAAACAGTGTGTTGGCATATTGTCTCATTCTTCACTAACTACACAGTGGTTCTAAGCAAGTGATAGAAGAACTGCAAGAAGACTTGAAAGCATCAAAAGAACACATCCTGTTGCTTGAAAACATGATAAAATACTTACGCAAATCACTACCTCAAGATCGAAGACATAACCAGACATACAGTGAACCAAAACATATGAAGTATAAACCTGCTCCAGAAGCACTCAAGCTTCATTCAAGAGACAGAGACCAGAATTAATTTAGATTTAGTCAACAAACTTAAAACTGTTGAGGCTTGCAAACCAGATAAGGTACACCAATATAGATTGCTAATAACAAAATGCTCAAAGCAACTGCTAGGTCACTGTACATTAGTAGAATCTGAATGTGTTATAAGAAATGTAAACAAACCATTTAACAATGACACTAAAAAGACAAAAAATAACATTAACACAGTTTTTCTTGCTATAGGTAGAGGGTTTGCAGGAATGCTTAGCTACCAGCAAGATGTAAATATCACCAGCATTGTGAAACTTGGTGCTGGTTTACAGGAAATTTTGAAGGACTACAAAAAGAAAAATCGTGTGTTAAGAAATCAGTGTCTTGTGATACTAGGTGGTGCCAATGATGTGTACAAGAATGAACTCAAAACTGAAACTACTGTTCTAAGAGAAACTAAACTAAACTAAACTAAAATAGACGATCAAAAGGTGATTGTGATAGGCCTACCACAGAGGCATCCTCTATTGTAAACAAAGAGATCCAAAAGGCCAACATGGTTTATAGGCAGATCTGACAGTCCAATCCAAATCCTTCTTTCCTCAGCATAAATGATCTGGAAAGAAAGCATTTCACAGCACGTGGCCTGCATCTGAATTAAAAGGGCAAAACATTACTCAGCCAGGGAATTAAATTGTTTCTAGAAAGTGTTAATCATATGAGAGCTGTAACACTACTGCACTGCCATCAGAAGAAAAAAGCATGCTAAGAACCTTCCAATGCTAAGACAATTGTAGGACTGCAAAATCCTTGTTGTTGTTGTTGTTGTTGTTGTTGTTGTCTTCAGTCCTGAGACTGGTTTGATGCAGCTCTCCATGCTACTCTATCCTGTGCAAGCTTCTTCATCACCCAGTACCTACTGCAACCTACATCCTTCTGAATCTGCTTAGTGTACTCATCTCTCGGTCTCCCTCTACGATTTTTACCCTCCACGCTGCCCACCAATGCTAAATTTGTGATCCCTTGATGCCTCAAAACATGTCCTACCAACCGATCCCTTCTTCTGGTCAAGTTGTGCCACAAACTTCTCTTCTCCCCAATCCTATTCAATACCTCCTCATTAGTTATGTGATCTATCCACCTTATCTTCAGTATTCTTCTGTAGCACCACATTTCGAAAGCTTCTATTCTCTTCTTGTCCAAACTAGTTATCGTCCATGTTTCACTTCCATACATGGCCACACTCCAAACAAATACTTTCAGAAACGACTTCCTGATACATAAATCTATATTCGATGTTAACAAATTTCTCTTCTTCAGAAACGCTTTCCTTGCCATTGCCAGTCTACATTTTATATCCTCTCTACTTCGACCATCATCAGTTATTTTACTTCCTAAATAGCAAAACTCCTTTACTACTTGAAGTGTCTCATTTCCTAATCTAATTCCCTCAGCATCGACCGATTTAATTTGACTACATTCCATTATCCTCGTTTTGCTTTTGTTGATGTTCATCTTATATCCTCCTTTCAAGACACTGTCCATTCCGTTCAACTGCTCTTCCAAGTCCTTTGCCGTCTCTGACAGAATTACAATGTCATCGGCGAACCTCAAAGTTTTTACTTCTTCTCCATGAATTTTAATACCTACTCCAAATTTTTCTTTTGTTTCCTTTACTGCTTGCTCAATATACAGATTGAATAACATTGGGGAGAGGCTACAACCTTGTCTCACTCCTTTCCCAACCACTGCTTCCCTTTCATGCCCCTCGACTCTTATGACCACCATCTGGTTTCTGTACAAATTGTAAATAGCCTTTCGCTCCCTGTATTTTACCCCTGCCACCTTTAGAATTTGAAAAAGAGTATTCCAGTCAACATTGTCAAAAGATTTCTCTAAGTCTACAAATGCTAGAAACATAGGTTTGCCTTTTCTTAATCTTTCTTCTAAGATAAGTCGTAAGGTCAGTATTGCCTCACGTGTTCCAACATTTCTACGGAATCCAAACTGATCCTCCCCGAAGTCCGCATCTACCAGTTTTTCCATTCGTCTGTAAAGAATTCGCGTTAGTATTTTGCAGCTGTGACTTATTAAACTGATAGTTCGGTAATTTTCACATCTGTCAGCACCTGCTTTCTTTGGGATTGGAATTACTATATTCTTCTTGAAGTCTGAGGGTATTTCGCCTGTCTCATACATCTTGCTCACCAGCTGGTAGAGTTTTGTCATGACTGGCTCTCCCAAGGCTGTCAGTAGTTCTAATGGAATGTTGTCTACTCCGGGCCTTGTTTCGACTCAGGTATTTCAGTGCTCTGTCAAACTCTTCACGCAGTATCGTATCTCCCATTTCGTCTTCATCTACATCCTCTTCCATTTCCATAATATTGTCCTCAAGTACATCGCCCTTGTATAGACCCTCTATATACTCCTTCCACCTTCCTGCTTTCCCTTATTTGCTTAGAACTGGGTTTCCATCTGAGCTCTGATATTCATACAAGTGGCTCTCTTTTCTCCAAAGGACTCTTTAATTTTCCTCTAGGCAGTATCTATCGTACCCCTAGTGAGATAAGCCTCTACATCCTTACATTTGTCCTCTAGCCATCCCTGCTTAGCCATTTTGCACTTCCTGTCGATCTCATTTTTGAGACATTTGTATTCCTTTTTGCCTGCTTCATTTACTGCATTTTTATATTTTCTCCTTTCATCAATTAAATTCAATATTTCTTCTGTTACCCAAGGATTTCTAGCAGCCCTCGTCTTTTTACCTACTTTATCCTCTGCTGCCTTCACTACTTCATCCCTCAGAGCTACCCATTCTTCTTCTACTGTATTTCTTTCCCCTATTCCTGTCAATTTTTCCCTTATGCTCTCCCTGAAACTCTGTACAACCTCTGGTTCTTTCAGTTTATCCAGGTCCCATCTCCTTAATTTCCCACATTTTTGAAGTTTCTTCAGTTTTAATCTACAGGTCTTAACCAATAGATTGTGGTCAGAGTCCACATCTGCCCCTGGAAATGTCTTACAACTTAAAACCTGGTTCCTAAATTTCTGTCTTACCATTGTATAATCTATCTGATACCTTTTAGTATCTCCAGGGTTCTTCCATGTATACAACCTTCTTTCATGATTCTTAAACCAAGTGTTAGCTATGATTAAGTTGTGCTCTGTGCAAAATTCTACTAGGCGGCTTCCTCTTTCATTTCTTAGCCCCAATCCATATTCACCTACTATGTTTCCTTCTCTCCCTTTTCTTACACTCGAATTCCAGTCACCCATGACTATTAAATTTTCGTCTCCCTTCACTATCTGAATAATTTCTTTTATTTCATCGTACATTTCTTCAATTTCTTCATCATCTGCAGAGCTAGTTGGCATTTAAACTTGTACTACTGTAGTAGGTGTGGGCTTCGTATCTATCTTGGCCACAATAATGCGTTCACTATGCTGTTTGTAGTAGCTTACCCACATTCCTATTTTCCTATTCATTATTAAACCTACTCCTGCATTACCCCTATTTGATTTTGTGTTTATAACCCTGTAGTCACCTGACCAGAAGTCTTGTTCCTCCTGCCACCAAACTTCACTAATTCCCACTATATCTAACTTTAACCTATCCATTTCCCATTTTAAATTTTCTAACCTACCTGCCCGATTAAGGGATCTGACATTCCATGCTCCGATCCGTAGAACGCCAGTTTTCTTTCTCCTGATAACGACATCCTCTTGAGTAGTCCCCGCCCGGAGATCCGAATGGGGGACTATTTTACCTCCGGAATATTTTACCCAAGAGGACGCCATCATCATTTAATCATACAGTAAAGCTGCATGTCCTCGGGAAAAATTGCAGCTGTAGTTTCCCCTTGCTTTCAGCCGTTCGCAGTACCAGCACAGAAAGGCCGTTTTGGTTAATGTTGCAAGGCCAGATCAGTCAATCATCCAGACTGTTGCCCCTGCAACTACTGAAAAGGCTGCTGCCCCTCTTCAGGAACCACAAGTTTGTCTGGCCTCTCAACAGATACCCCTCCGTTGTGGTTGCACCTACGGTACGGCCATCTGTATCGCTGAGGCACGCAAGCCTCCCCACCAGCGGCAAGGTCCATGGTTCATGGGGGAAGGCAAAATCCTTATGTACCAGATAATCCAGAAGATCCTTATGTACCAGATAATCCAGAAGACATGGAAGCTGTCACTGCATGCCCATCTGCACCCACAGAAACAACAACAGTAGTAGAAATAGAAACACCAACAACAGAAGAAGAGGAAACAACTACATGCCCACCTGTACTCACAAACAACAGCAGCAGCAGTAGAAGACAGAAACACCGCCAACAGAAGAAGAGGAAGCAGCTGCAGGTGAAATGTGTAGTGAAACAAATCCCACCTGAAAGATTTTTTAACATCAGGCACAAAGATGAGGAAACCACCACAATAAGTAGAACCAAATTTTTAACTGTATTTCAGAAAAATATACAGTCCACAAAGAATAAAGTTCAACAACCAGAATTAGAATTGCAAAAACTAGACAGTACCTCTGTGTATTACTGAACATTGGTGAAAGGAACATGAAATTATATATTTTTCATTAACATCTTATGGCCTGACCTGTTCCTATAACAGAATTTCCATGAAAGGTGGGGGTTCATGTATTTATGTGAAAAAAGGCATAATATTTAAAATTAGAAAATATCTTATAGCATTAAGTGAAGATAAACATTTTGAACTGTCAGCAGTTGAAATAACAGAAAACAGCTTGCCAAAAAATTAATTGTATTTTGAAGATATAGATCCCCCAGCAGTAATGTGGACATTTTTTTCTTAAAACTCAATCAGAGCTCAGAAAAGGTAACTTGTCCAAAAACAACACAATGAAATCAGATGATCTTAGTAGTACCTACTTGAACATTCTCTGCAGCTATGGCATAACATCATTTGTTAACTGTCCGACTAGAGTGACCAAACAATCTTCCTCAATAACAGACCACGTAGCAACAGATGTAGAAAGAAAGCACCACCACTTACTTGTTCAAAATCTAGGCCTATCAGATCATATCTGTTAGATATTAAAAGCAAATATTTGTATAGAAAAGTGTGCTAAATTGAATGCATGCAAGAGGGTCTTCTCAGAATCAAACCTATGTCATTTCTCATCTCAGTCACAACATGAAGAGTGGGAGGAAGTGTATGCAGAAACAAATGTAAACAAATGTTTTAATAATTTCATGACTATATTTAAACTAAGATTTGAGGAAGCATTCCCTAAAACACTGCATTCAATTGGAGCAACAAACAAAAATAAATGGGTGACCAGAGGTATCAAAAAATCCCCTTAAACCCTAAGGTATCTCTCATTCATCAAAAATAGCCAGACTGACCCAGCTTTTTTAGATTTCTACAAAAATTACAGGGGAACTTATAGTAAAGTATTGCTAGCTGCAAAAAAAAAAAAAACTTACAAATGGCAAAACATTGCTGAAGGCAGATAAGAGAAGTAACGCAATCTGGAACATAATTAAACAGGAGACAGCAAATGACGCACAAAAAATCTGGAAACACAGATTAAAAGCAAAGATGTTGAAACTAGCAACCCAAAGGATCTAGCAAACTTTGTGAATGATTATTTTCATGGGATTTCTAAGAAATTACACTAGAAATTTCCAGACACGTATGTTCTACACCAACAGGACCACTCAATGGTGCTCTTTCCAACAACAGAGCAAGAGATAGCACAGATGATACACCATCTAAAGAATAAAAAATCCACAGGGTTAGATGAGATACCAGTCAGCATGCTAAAGAAATGTATACATAACATAAAAGCTCCATTAACAATAATAATTAATGAATCTTTCAGATGTGGCTGCTTTCCTGAATATCTGAAACAAGCAAAAGTAATACCAGTACTAAAAAATGGTGATGCAAAAAATACAGAAAACCACAGATCAATTTCCTTGTTATCTTGTATTTCCAAAATAATAGAAACCATAATGAAAAATAGACTAATGAACTACCTAGAAAAATTTAACCTTTTGTGCAATGAACAGTTTGGTTTCAGGCCCACAAAAAGTACACAGATAGCTATAGCACAGTTTACCAAAGTCGTACTAGAAGCATTAGACAAGGGTGCGAATGCAACAGGCATTTTGTTGGATTTATCAAAGGCTTTTGACACTGTTGACTACAGAATTTTTTTTTACACAAAGCAGAACTATTCGGAATAAAGGGTACAGCAAAGCAATGGTTTAAATCATACCTGGAAAACAGGGTGCAAAGAGTTGAAATCTCACATATTTGCAAAATATTGGTAGTAAAACACTTATCTGATCCAATGTATATTAATAAAATAGAAAGAAACTTCCACATGGGAAAAATATATTAAAAACAAAGATTCCAAGACTTACCAAGCGGGAAAGTGCCGGTAGATAGGCACAATGAATAAAACACACAAACACACACACAGAATTTCGAGCTTTTGCAACCGGCGGCTGCTTCGTCAGGAAAGAGGGAAGGAAAAGGAAAGGTGAAAGGATGTGGGTGTTAAGGGAGAGGGTAAGTAGTCATTCCAAATCCCGGGAGCGGAAAGACTTACCTTAGGGGGAAAAAGGATAGATATATACTCGCACACACGCATATCCATCCATACATACACAGACACAAGCTGATGTCTGCCGTGTGTGTGTGTTTGTGTGTTTCATTCATTGTGCCTATCTACCGGTGCTTTCCCGCTTGGTAAGTCTTGGAACCAATATATATTAATTTAGATGTCCACCAGGGAAGTGTACTGGGCCCAATCCTCTTCCTCACATATATAAATGATTTCCCACAGAGTGTCAGGCATGGGAAAAAAATATGGTTTACTGATGACAGCACTCTAGTGATCACATACAAAAGCTCAACACTGTTATTAGGAAAATCCAATGAAGCTCTGAGATATCCACAACTGGCCATTAAAGAGTAAAGTAACTCTAAATATCAAAAAGACGAACTGTATAAACTTCCGACTAAATAAAAAACCCACTGACATTACACTGAAAGCAAACAATGAGGTACTTGATTGTGTAAGAGACAGCAAGTTCTTCCCAAACAACCCAACCCAACCCCTTACCTTACTTAGAGCAAGTTATTGGGGATGAATGTAGACTGTCACCTAAAATGGACAGGGCATGTGAGAATTTTAGCAAAGACGCTATCCTCAGCACGTTACAGCCCTCAAAGTAGCCTACTTTGGGTATATGCATTCAGTCTTCAGTTATGGGATAATGTTTTGGGGGGTAAGTGCTGGAAACACAAAACTACACTCCTGGAAATGGAAAAAAGAACACATTGACACCGGTGTGTCAGACCCACCATACTTGCTCCGGACACTGCGAGAGGGCTGTACAAGCAATGATCACACGCACGGCACAGCGGACACACCAGGAATCGCGGTGTTGGCCGTCAAATGGGGCTAGCTGCGCAGCATTTGTGCACCGCCGCCGTCAGTGTCAGCCAGTTTGCCGTGGCATACGGAGCTCCATCGCAGTCTTTAACACTGGTAGCATGCCACGACAGCGTAGACGTGAACCGTATGTGCAGTTGACGGACTTTGAGCGAGGGCATATAGTGGGCATGCGGGAGGCCGGGTGGACGTACCGCCGAATTGCTCAACACGTGGGGCGTGAGGTCTCCACAGTACATTGATGTTGTCGCCAGTGGTCGGCGGAAGGTGGGCTACGGTCCCGCACACCGTTAGGCCGTCTTCCACTCACGCCCTAACATCGTGCAGCCCGCCTCCAGTGGTGTCGCGACAGGCGTGAATGGAGGGACGAATGGAGACGTGTCGTCTTCAGCGATGAGAGTCGCTTCTGCCTTGGTGCCAATGATGGTCGTATGCGTGTTTGGCGCCGTGCAGGTGAGTGCCACAATCAGGACTGCATAAGACAGAGGCACACAGGGCCAACACCCGGCATCATGGTGTGGGGAGCAATCTCCTACACTGGCCGTACACCTCTGGTGATTGTCGAGGGGACACTGAATAGTGCACGGTACATCCAAACCGTCATCGAACCCATCGTTCTACCATTCCTAGACCGGCAAGGGAACTTGCTGTTCCAACAGGACAATGCACGTCCGCATGTATCTCGTGCCACCCAACGTGCTCTAGAAGGTGTAAGTCAACTACCCTGCCCAGCAAGATCTCCGGATCTGTCCCCCATTGAGCATGTTTGGGACTGGATGAAGCGTTGTCTCACGCGGTCTGCACGTCCAGCACGAACGCTGGTCCAACTGAGGCGCCAGGTGGAAATGGCATGGCAAGCCGTTCCACAGGACTACATCCAGCATCTCTACGATCGTCTCCATGGGAGAATAGCAGCCTGCATTGCTGCGAAAGGTGGATATACACTGTACTAGTGCCGACATTGTGCATGCTCTGTTGCCTGTGTCTATGTGCCTGTGGTTCTGTCAGTGTGATCATGTGATGTATCTGACCCCAGGAATGTGTCAATAAAGTTTCCCCTTCCTGGGACAATGAATTCACGGTGTTCTTATTTCAATTTCCAGGAGTGTATTTTCAATATACAGAAGATCTGTTCGAATAGTAACAAATGGCAGTAACAGGGCACACTGTAAAAAGTTGTTCAAAATGTTAGAAATTCTGACAGTTCCGTGTGAATATATTTATCAAAACATAATGCATATAAGGAAAAACATTAATCTGTACACAACAAACAGCACAATTCATGACCATGGAACCAAGTCCAGACACTGTTTACATCCAAACAGAAGAAACAAGTCAAAAACTCAAAATAGTGTATTATATCATGGTATTAAATTGTACAGAATACCACTAGGAATAAAAGATGTAAATGATCCCCACACCTTTAGTCAAAGGCTAAAAAAATTTTACTAGATAATAGCTATTACACTGCAGATGAATATTTAAATTAACTATAAAATAATGTTCAAGAGCATTGTACTGCATAACAAATCTAACTTGACATGATTAGAAAAGTAGAACTAAGTATAGGAGCTGTATATACTGTAAAGAGACATGTTTATTTTATAAGAAATATTGTACAAACATTTGATAACATCCATGCAATGTACATTGTTCTACGGATAAATAAATAAATAAATAAAACTGATTATGAAAGTATAAATCCAATGAGACATAAAAACAATCATTGTCAATTAAATTGAGGAGTTTGTTTTTATCTTTCCTGTTCTCAGCTGCTTCAAATAAGTTAGGAAGTAAATTTTTCACACATTCTGTCTCTGAAACACATTACAGCTACTAAATATGCTTACATTAGGTGATTTTACATATTTATATACATATGTAACCCAACTTAACGTTTTTTCTTTTGTCTGAGACTGCCTATTTCAGATGGTACATTTTTAATTCTAGACAGTAATATTTTACATACAAACATGTTGTTTCTCATGAGATATTGTGTATTTTTGAATGCCTGTGAGTGTTATGCAAGATCTGTATTATTATTATTATTATTATTATTATTATTATTTTTTTTTTTTTTTTTTTTAAAGTTGCAGATCACATTTGTGCTTCCTGAAAATTTTGGCACTTGTGTCCTAATTCAGGCCATCATTTCCGTCTAATGTTTGTGTAAGTGTATACGATTTAAGGTATATTTTTGAGAATTTTTCAGGAGTTTACCAGTGTATTGCATTATATATCTGATAATAAATCAATGGTTGAATATATTAAAAACAAAGATTCCAAGACTTACCAAGCGGGAAAGCGCCGGCAGACAGGCACATGAACAAAACACACAAACACACACACAGAATTACGAGCTTTCGCAACTGGCAGTTGCTTCGTCAGGAAAGAGGGAAGGAGAGGGAAAAATGAAAGGATGTGGGTTTTAAGGGAGAGGGTAAGGAGTCATTCCAATCCCGGGAGCGGAAAGACTTCCCTTAGGGGAAAAAAAGGACAGGTGTACACTCGCACACACACACACATATCCATCCGCACATACACAGACACAAGCAGACATATTTGTCTGCTTGTCTGCTTGTGTCTGTGTATGTGCGGATGGATATGTGTGTGTGTGTGCGAGTGTACACCTGTCCTTTTTTTCCCCTAAGGGAAGTCTTTCCGCTCCCGGGATTGGAATGACTCCTTACCCTCTCCCTTAAAACCCACATCCTTTCATTTTTCCCTCTCCTTCCCTCTTTCCTGACGAAGCAACTGCCAGTTGCGAAAGCTCGTAATTCTGTGTGTGTGTTTGTGTGTTTTGTTCATGTGCCTGTCTGCCGGCGCTTTCCCGCTTGGTAAGTCTTGGAATCTTTGTTTTTAATATATTTTTCCCATGTGGAAGTTTCTTTCTGTTTTATTTAAATCAATGGTTGTGAGCTTAAGCTGTGTCTTCTACAAATTTTGGCAGCAATAAATACAGTATCTTGTTTGTAAAATCATTTCCCCTTAATTGCAGTGTAATAATTTACAAGATTGGTACAATATTTCCATTTTTTGCCACTCATTAACCTGTTTGCTCTAAGTCATGGCTGGAAAGTTTAAATTATGATGTAAACACAGCTCTTATGAAGTCAGCTGTTGTGGCACGATGTTGGGTTTTGGGAATTTTATAACGCTTATATCATGTTCCATTATTTCCCCCCTTCAACAGCAATCTATATCGTCTTTGTTTGTCACAAATTACTGCTATTTTCAAGTTTGTTGTGTGAATCTCTTAGTGAGCATAGCCTTGACAAAACATAGATACATAGTTGCCTTCAGGGAATCAGTAAAAATTATCCTAGAATTTTTCTCTCGTTATAGTACAAACCACTTTCTTAGGTATTACAGACCACTTATGTATTATAGCTTCAGTTCTTTAAGGGAAATTGCAATCCTGGTACAGACACAAAATTTAAAAGAGGATCAGTGAGGTTAATTTAAATTTATCCATTTACCGTTTAGGAGAAGCCTCACTATGAATAGGGTTTACAGGTATAGGATGGTTTAGTTGCTGTTTGTAACCAGCAGGAAATCCCCTTGATTGCTGTTAATGGAAGCTGCTGGAATTGGTGTGTTGGCTGAATTATTAACAATCACATACCAAAGATACCTACAATACGACTCCCCCTCTTGTATTACTCAACTTGACAACTAGTAATAGCTTATGTGTTATCTGGTAACACATAAGCTATTACTAGTTGTCAACTTGGCCATGAGTTTAGCAGATGAGGATATCACCAGCATCGGACACAGCAATTATTAGAATTAATGTAAAGATAAACTGCCACAGTTGCATATTATTTCAGTTATTACTGTTTTTGCTCATCAGGCATGAGCAGTTTCAGATATTCATTACATTGATGATGACGACAAGTTAAAAGGTTAAAAATTACCATTGGCACTTTCAACAACACAAAGAGGTGTACATCAGCAACTCAGTGGTTTATCTTGGGACCCCATAAAGGAAAGGCATGGCCAGGATGAGCTTAGTGAACTACAACTGTACTTATTACTAAATGGTTGGAGGTGCTGTTTCCCACTGAAACTGAACCAATGCAACACACTTCAACTTTTGGGAAGCCTGCTTGTCCTGTGTCAGTGTGAAAACTTATCGGGGCTTTTTATAACTAGCTGAAGAGACTATTTTGGCAGCCATTAGCAGAATGGAATGCAATCAACTGCAGATTTTGATGCACATTGGAAGTAACATTGTGTGTTGTCTGAGCTCGAAGATTATTCCTAGACCAATCCAGCAACTGTATAAGAAGGTGAAGATGACAAGCCTTTCTCACATGACTTCAACAAAGCTCGCAGTCTGTAGTGTTGCCCCCAGAACTGAGCATGGCCTCATGGTTCTTTGTTGACTGGAAGGTTTGGACCAAGTGCTTAAAAGGTTCTGTGACAAACTAGACAGTGACTTCTTAGCCTAATGCCCTAGGATTGAGAACTGTGGGGCTCACTAAATGCATCAGGTGTGCATGATACATTAGAAGATGCTAGCCATGTAGATGACTGTGTGTGGGTACACGTAACGTTAGATTACAGGACTCCTACACTCTATGTACTCCAGATAATAAAAGCTGTACAAGGCCCCAAACTATTAGTTTAAGACCAAAGGAAGTACCTTCACAGGTGAAATTATTATATTACTAGTGATCTGTTACCAAAGAATTTGCAATGAAGTCCCTGATCTTGAATCAATCCTAAAAAGCACTGGAGCTCTCATGACACTATGCACAGGAAGCTGGTTAGAATCTGAAACTGATGAAAGGAGATTTTTTTGAGTAATTCTATGTGTCTGTCAAAAGGATAAGGTAAAGGGAAATGGAGGAGGTGCATTTGTTCCAAAAGGTAAAAATCTCAAATTCACCAAGACAGAAACGGAACCTGTATCTAAGGTCATTTGAGTAAATTTCAGTGTCAAGGGTGGGCATAGCAATGTTAAACCACAGTGCATACAATGCTGTCCTTGGTGTCACTGAACTACCAAAAGTGATTCCTCAACAGCATCCACATTTATATCAAGTAGGCACATGAGAAAATGATTTCTTCTTAAATTTTGTGCATAGTGGAAAACACCAATTATATTTTCTTTTAATCTACCTAGTGGTGGTACTAGCATGTAGATTTCAGAATTATCTAAATCAAGCAAACTTATGAAGAATATACAACTATATGTCCTCAAAAATGAAAACACTCATTAATTGTGTGTGTGTGTGTGTGTTTGTTTGTTTGTTTGTTTGTTTGTTTCAAATCTTCCTCCCAGCACAGTTTTGGCATTTGAGACAATCATATTCATTGAAATACAGGCTACAGCAAGACATTACCACAGCCTTTACTGTACAAAATTATCCCATGTGCCTAGTTCAAAAGCAGACTTCCTCAGGCCATCACACTGCTGACCCCTCCAAAAAACAACTTAGGGTTACACCTCTTGCTACTATTACTATCCTGGTCTTGGTATTGGATGTATTAATCACTTCTTCAAATCATGCCCTGAAATGAGGTCAATTCCGTCTGATGTTTTGCCAATTCTACCTACAACAGCTTTTTGTTAGCCCTCCCCCCTTTCCCTCAATCTCTGCAATATCCTGGTCAGACCCTACACTCCTTCTGCGCCCATTTCCATACCGTATGGCTCCTACCACTGTGACTGTCTCCACTGCAATAAGACGTACCTGACCCACCCTCCTACAGCAACTGACACCACACCTATATCTGGCATAATACAATGTATATACTATCAAAGGGAGAATCATATGTGAAGCAACACACACTTTGTACCAGCAGTTAAGTAAACAATGTTCAGCCTTCTTCATTCGTATGACTACCTCAATGCTATCAGTAAGAATGAATGGGCATAGACAGTGTGTGCACTGGCAACATACAATATCCTGCTACAGAGGATGATCCACAACATGAGCTGTCACCTCTCTGCCTGTTTCACCACACATGCCATCTGGATTCTCCCTCTTGACTTCAGTTTCTCAGAACATCACAGGTGGGAACTGACTTTACAACATGTGCTTGGTTCACAGCACCCAGCTAGTCTAAACTTACAGTAATTTCAGTGGTCTCAGTATTTCTTCACAGTAAATATTGCTTTTATTTGCTCCTCCCTTCTACCACTTCTACCACGTATAATGGATTTAGCTATCTGCTCCTGTGACTCTTTCTTTCTTCTTCTTTTTTTTCAGAATTCTCTGTCTTGCCCTATCTTCCACATTTAAGTTCTCAGGTTTTTAAATTTTGTCCAGTGCTAGTATCAACTATCAGTCTTCCCTTCTCATCCCATCCAATAATTTCTGAACAACCTTCTGTAACTCTTCGCATTTCCTAAACAACATCAATCCTTTTCCTTCATTCCTCATCCATTCTCTCTCCTCTTTTCGTTCTTCATTCCTCTTCCTTTCCTTTCCCTTCTATGTACACGTCTTTGGCAGTTGTGTCAGTGGGTCTGTAAATGATTAGAGTTACAATTCTCTGTGACAAGCAGAATGTCCCACAGAGTGCAGTAGTGTTGTTTAAGTATAGTGTTGTTACCAGGTCTGGTAGGGAATATGAGAGGCATGAACAGTGTCAGATGAGTGATCACTGCGATGGGCAATGGAGGTGCCACATACTGGTGTGAAACTGTTATCAGTACCTGAAGGAGTCCCCTTTTGGTGAGCTGGTCAAATGGTTCAATATCCAGATGTGTGGGGCATTTGGATGTCGTAGTGGCCCAATGCTGGACTGCACGAAAGTGTGAGAGCAGGCACAGTCATCGTCAAGATACTGGTCAAACATGCCTGACCAGCATGATGGAGTATCATCAAATTGTGCATCAAGCACATTGTAATCACTTCACGTCTACGTATGCCATCTGTCAACAAGTAATGGACTCCCTGCAACATTCTGTGTCATCCTGCACTACTGGTCACAGACTAGCACCAGCCAGACTTTGGAATTAATGTTCCGTATGTAGGCTGCCATTACACTACAACACAAATAGCTGATGAAATGGTGTCACACTGAGTTCAGTGACAAACTGTAGTTCTGCACTGTGCTGTTGGCAAAATGGTAGCGACCTGTGGAGATGTCCCACTTCCCAATGTTTTGGAGAAAGACAGCATTGTTACTCCTGGTGTCACAGTGTGGGGAACCATTGGGTATGACTTCAAGTCATGACATGTAGCAGTTGCGAGAACTTTGATAGCACAATGGCATGTCACAGATATCCTGAATCCTAGTGTATCACATCTCATGTGACAGTAGTATTGTGGCGCAGCACCTTTCAAAAGGACACTTTCCTGTCACTAGGGCTACGTGTAGTAACTACATCTAAGGATGACGCAAGTATGCCTTTCAGGCTGCAAACTTTCCTTAAAAGAACGCTCTAAAGCTCTGAAACTAAACATTAGACCAGCCAAGAATGCTAACAGATTAGGGAAACGAGAGCACATTTTGTCACCAGTACGGTGGGCATCATGTCATTGATTGCTATAGAACCTTCTCCTTCTTTCCACTCATTCTCCAAGTCTGGCCATTCCATCTCCATCACTGATGACGATGGAAGGCCAGCTCTATTACTTGCAGGATCACCTGGTGAATACAATGAAGTATTACCAGCCAACAGCTTGGAGTCTACTGCTATGTGTCCACAGCTAGACGGAGCTTTAACTCCATGAACTGTTTTACTGCTGGCGACGCCCATGACTACCCAAAGAAGAGGAGCAGGCTGCAAGCTGTTCAGTTTGAAAACAGGACATAAGTGCCACCACTTCTGGGCAGTACAAGTACTATCAGCATATGCTGGGACAGCCCCTGGGGCTGTCCTCCATGTCGCTGTTGGGTCTTCTGCCTACGCATCATCATGACAACCAGCAACAGGGGCATGATGATTTCTGGGAGCAAACCTAAGTGCAGCTGCCTCAATGAGAGTGCTGTGGCTCTGGCAGATGCCCCCAGTTATGTCAGCTTAAAGAGATGCACTATCCACTCACCCTCCTGTGACGGGTTGGTGGGACTGACCTCAGACTACGCCAGGGGTTGCAACAACAGATTCCTCTTTGGGTACTGATGCACTACCCTGCACTCAGTGCAATGCTGGCACAGTTATGGTGCACTGGGAAGAAGACAGAGTGATTGTAGAACTTTTGGTGCCTTGCTGCACTGCAAGACCTCACCTCCACCCCTCAGCTTGACTATCCCACTGCCATGTAGGAGGCCGCACCTAGTGGCTGCAACAAATTTGGCATCAGAAATGCTGACATCAGCTGTCACTGGCATTTAGGGGCCACACCTGCGTATCAGCAGTCACTGACATCTGTCAATATGCAGTGCAGTGAGTAACCATTTTTGTAGGTCTGCCTTTTTTTGAGGCCATACTGAGTCAGATAGGAACTTGAAAGTGATATTGCTTAGATCACAAGAACCTGCAGACATATCACAGTTCCTGAGTGACAGTACAGAAAAGTGTTTATGCCTGATCAACTGGCAGATAACGTATCACATATTGATACCACCACACAGCCATGGCAGTTGACAAGGGAATTGCAAGTTTCTGCCTGACATTAATAGCTGTCGTGTGGGATCTGGCAAACCAAATGGTGCACACCTGCTGAACCACACCTCCAGCAACTCCATACCACGAGTGCCCTCTGTTGGTGCAATATAGGATGGCCTGTGGCAGCCACTCAGCCCACTTGCACTTGGAGCTTCGTCACTACAACACCATCATTCATGCTTAATACAGCGAGCCTCATCCTAGCTGCTTTTGTATGAGCTGTAATCTGATTGTTGCTGCATTATTTGAAATGAGTCTTCATATACAAGGAAAAATACAATTTAAATGATTGCCCCATATTAAAATGCTCCTTTCCATCCTTCCTATGATGACAGTTACCACACCACTCTCTAGCCCACCCCTCCTCTTATGACTGTGTACAAAATTGTACACAACACGAGTACTGTAATTTATCGGGGTATGAATTACAGCATACTAAGGCTGTGTCAGTAATGCGTGAAACTTGTAGAAAGTTTGGTCATGAAGCACAGCACTGTAATGGTACTTAGGAATGATTAATATAGTTGTTTCTGCTTACCGATATTGTGTTTGTACACTAGGTTCTACTTGTTCTGTAGTATAACTCAAAATGGAGGTTATACAGTGACTAGAAATGTGTGCAGCAATTTTAAGTGAGGCTACTGAATTTTTGAAAGGTCACATAGCTGCAATACTCCAGGAAAAACAGAACAAAGCCAGATTAATGAAGGGACACAAAAGGAACAAGAAGTAATATGTGCTGCAACTGGGCTGATGCCGTCGCAGGGAGGGGATACCAAGACCTGTCTCATCCACTGATCCTGCAGCAGGTAGTCTCATTATGCCTTTTTCTGGGAAAACATCCGAGGATATGAGGGGAGTCATTCAGTTGGAGAATTGGTCTGAGGTGACATGTCTGTCTATGGCTAAGTCACAGTTAATGGTTGATGTTATAACCTTTGTCAAATACCTTAAAACCCTTCATAAAACATACATTTGACCAGCTGATCTAAGGGATTGCCCAATGCCATCATAAGCAAAATAGTGCAGATTTTTCAGGGAAAAGCTCATGGTATTACCACAGAAGTACAATGAGTAGGTAGAGGCATTCTCTGACAGAATTCATAAGGTGAACTCACAGACTTAGAAATTAACGTACAGTGCAGAGATGAATAATATCCCCTCGAGGGAAGCAGAGAATAGGGTCTTGGACATTTTTCAGTGAATATGTCATAACAGGTGTGGTTGGAAAATCTGAGTAACTTGTCCTCAGCTATGAGGATTGCCTTGCAGCTGGATGAGATAGATTTTGTGATTCAGGAATGGAGTGACCTTGGTTTCTTCTCTTCTGACATGAAACACTACAGATATGGCTGAGGGGGCCATGTGAAGAAGCAATGTCACCAACAACAATGCTTTGAATGTAATGAGATTGGGCATAAGGTGCATGACAGCAAAAATAGAAAGCAGGATGAGTGCAATCAACAGAGACATTCATTAAACACTAATGCAGGGGCCTTGATCATTCAAGGTCATTCCCAATAAACCAGTAGACTGCAACTGTTGCTCAACTGGTGCAGTATATAATAAAAACACAAATTGTTTGACACAGATGCATGTGTCAGTTGCTGGTCTAGATCTCGTGGGCAGGGAGTGACTTCAGTCTCCATGGTGTAGGCTACATGGCAACAGTGAGGTGGAATCATTGGGGACAATGCTGCTCACTTTCAGCATTGGGCTGAAAAGGTTTAAGGAGAATATGGAAGTGTTGCCACATGCTGGTGAGGGGTATGGTGCAATTCTTGGTCTTGATTCTTTAGATGACGATCATGCCATAATTGAACTTTCACAATGTATGATCAAACTGGGTGGAACTTTTTTTCCACTAGAGGAAAGAGCTGCTACTGAAACAATGTCATAAGGTGCACCTATCATGTTGGTGTTACCAGCTAAACTGTGTACACATACACTTTAAGTTAATATGTGCTATAATGTACTGACAGGTACAGGAAAACTGATTTGGGTTAGTGTGGGTATGGACTTAGCAATGGAATTGACATGTAATGAACAATTAGGTAAGCTGCAGTGGATGGTACACAGGAGCACAGTACACATTACAGATGGAGAAATTTGGTTCCCATGAGTTTGGATAACTTTGGCATGGACAAGGTTAGTCTACCAAAGTGCCTAATGACTGCCAGTTTGAGTGTCTTAGGTAATGATCATAGCCACAAGCATACTGTTAGCAATTCCACAATAAATGATAAAGTCTAACACCAGCAAGGGAAATGTAGGGGAGAGAAGAAGATTTATTGCTTATATTCTTAGGTTAGTTCAGTTCAGTGGGTTTGTTATCGGCAACACCTATAATACTGTAGGGTCCTAACAGAAGGCAATGCTCCAGTGTATAGGAAGCCATACAGGATCCCAAAGCATTTACAACCTTTGATGGTGGAAATCATTGACCAGCAGCTGGCTGATGGAATCATTAGTCATAGTGTTACCCCTGGAATGCAAGCGTTGTCATCATGCCCACAAGATCATCAGGAGGTACCAAGAAATACAGGTTCTGCTACCTGAACACTAGGACTATCACTGAGTGTATTCCATCCTGAAAATTAAAAAACACTCGACATGCCGGGTCAATGTAAATACTTCTTGATCACGAAGTAGTTCCCAAAGACTGGCCTAAGACCATGTTTGCCACACCATGACAACGTTACCAATACTGTATGATGCCATTTGGACTGAAAAATACACCAGCTACATTTCAGAGACTTTGGATGGAATGCTTCGGGGATTGATACCAAAAGAATGATGGTTTACCTTCAAAGGATATGAACAAACATGTGAGAGGATGGAGAAAGTTTTTAAATGACTACAAGCAGCATGCATAACACTCAGTGTTGGTACATGCCATTTCACTCAAACAAACATAAACTATCTAGGGCATGTAATTCGCCAGGAAAGAGTAAAACTGATCCATGGTTGATCTCAATGGTTTTTGATTTTGTACAGCTGCAGACTACAAAGTAGTATAAGTCATTTTTAGGCCTCTATAGTTATTACAGAATGTTTGGAAGGGATTTTTTTTGCAAATTGCTCAGCTCTTGAATTGTCTATTAAGAAAAGGAGTGAAACTCAAATGGTCAGCAGTGTGCTCCCTGCCGCCGTTGGATAAGCAGCTACCAGCAGCAAGTCGTATACTTCTAGCTCACTTATTTGTTACATAGTTTAATTCTTAATTTCTTTGCGTGTTTTTGGGTACTTGCATTGTTTACTTCATCAATTTCGGGCATATTATAGTACTTGAGAGTTGTAGCATCACGCTTTAGTACCTGAATAGTGTAAATTTGCGTAGTCATTTGTCTTCTGTTTTTGTTTTGAACGGCCAGTGTTGGTTGGTCACAGCCAGTGTGCTCCCTGTTGCCAGCAGCAAGTCGTATACTCCCAGCTCACTTATTTGTTACATAGTTTCGTATAGGAGATGTAATTTCAAGTTTTATTTGCTGTAATCGTAAATTCAGGCAGATTGTAGCACAGTCGTTAGGCATTTGTACAGGTCAGTTCATACATTCTTTGCGTGTTTCCCTTGCGTTATCTAGGCACGGACTCATGTTTCAGTAACTGTTGTTCAACATTGATTAGAATGGACAGGGACTGTGATTGCTGTGTTTGGATGAGGGTTTAGTTGGCATCCCTTCGCTCACAGTTGCAGGCGGCGCTGACTTCGGTCACGCAGCTTGAGGCTATTGCCAATGGGCACCACTGTGGGGAGCCGGACTTTGGTATCACGGGGATGTCAACCTTGTCCCGTCTGTCCCCAGATCGGTCTGCCGCTGTGGTTGCCCCCGGTTGCTGTCCGCAGTGGGGCTGAGCCCTCGCCTGTGGTTGATTGGGAGGTCGTTCCAAGGTGGGGCAGGCAGCGAAAGATGTCCCCGGAGGCTGACCAGAAAGCCTCCCCAGTGCGTCTGACAAACAGGTTTCAGGTACTGTCTCTAACTGAGCCAGATGCAGCTGCCTGCCCTGTTTCAGAGGATGATACTCAGCCTTCAAGGTCTGGGAAATCGCACAGAGGGTGGGCTTATTGGTAGTTGGGAGCTCCAGTGTTAGGCGCGTAATGGGGCCCCTTAGGGATATGGCGGCTAAGGAGGGGAAGAAATCCAGTGTGCATTCTGGGTGGGGTCATTCCTGATGTGGAAAGGGTCCTTCCGGATGCCATGAAGAGCACAGGGTGCAGCCAGCTGCAGGTGGTGGCACATGTCGGCACTAGTGACATGCGTCGCTTTGGATCTGAGGAAATTCTCTCTGGATTCCAGCGGCTATCTGATTTGGTGAAGGCTGCCGGTCATGCTTACAAGATGAAGGCAGAGTTCACCATCTACAGCATCGTTGACAGAACCGATTGCGGACCTTTGGTGCAGAGCCTGATGGAGGATCTGAATCAGAGGCTCAGATGGTTTTGCGACCATGTTGGCTGCAGATTCCTTGACTTGAAAGGGTGCATGGCAAATACAGGACGTGCTTGGATCAAGGAACAGTCGGAATTGTAGTTGTAAATTGTTGTAGTTGTGTTGGGAAAGTCCCTGAGCTTCAAGCGCTAATAGAAAGCACAGAGGCTGAAATCGTTATACGTACAGAAAGCTGGCTAAAGCCTGAAATAAGTTCTGCAGAAATTTTTACGAAGTCTCAGACTGTGTTCAGGAAAGATAGATTAGGCAGAATTGGTGGTGGAGTGTTTGTGTTTGTCAGTAGTGATTTATCTTGTAGTGAAGTCGAAGTAGATACTCCGTGCGAATTGGTACAGGTGGAGGTTATACTTAACAGCCAAACTAAGTTAATAATTGGCTCCTTCTACCGACCCCCAGACTTCGATGATATAGTTGCTGAACAGTTCAGAGAAAATTTGAGTCTCATACCAAAAAATACCCCACTCATACGGTTATAGTTGGCAAAAATACTTGTTCAAAACCGGTGGTGGGCAGAAAACATCTTCTGAGATTGTCCTAAATGCTTTTTCCGAAAATTATTTCGAGCAGTTAGTCCACAAACCCACGCGAATTGTAAATGGTTGTGAAAACACACTTGACCTCTTAGCCACAAACAATCCAGAGTTAATAGAGAGCATCATGACTAATACAGGGATTAGTGATCACAAGGTCGCTGTAGCTAGGCTCAATACCGTATCTTACAAATCCACCAGAAACAAACGCAAAATAATTTTATTTAAAAAAGCGGATAAAATGTCACTAGAAGCTTTCCTAAGAGAGAATCTCCATTCCTTCCGAACTGACTATGCAAATGTAAATGAGATGTGGGTCAAATTCAAAGATATAGTAGCAACAGTAATTGAGAGATTCATACCTCATAAATTGGTATGAGATGGAACTGATCCCCCGTGGTACACAAAACAGGTCCAAACGCTGTTGCAGAGGCAACGGAAAAAGCATGCATAGTTCAGAAGAATACGAAATCTCGAAGATTGGCTAAAATTTACAGACGCGCAAAATTTGGCACGGACTTCAGTGCGAGATGCCTTTAATAGGTTCCAAAAAATAGGTCTCAAAATTTGGTAGAAAATCTGAAGAAATTCTGGTCGTATGTAAAGTACATAAGCGGCAAGACGCAGTCAATACCTTCGCTGCGAAGTGCCGATGGTACTGTTACCGATGATTGTGCCGCTAAAGTGGAGTTATTGAACGCAGCTTTCCGAAATTCCTTCACCAGGGAAGACGAATGGAATATTCCAGAATTTGAAGCAGGAACAGCTGCTAGCATGAGTTCCTTAGAAGTAGATACCTTAGGGGTTGCGAAGCAACTCAAATCGCTTGATACGGGCAAGTCTTCAGGTCCAGATTGTATACCGATTAGGTTCCTTTTAGATTATGCTGATACAATAGCTCCCTACTTAGCAATCATATACAACCCCTTGCTCACCGATAGATTTGTAGCTACAGATTTGAAAATTGCGCAGGTCGCACCAGTGTTTAAGAAGAGTAGTAGGAGTAATCCATCGAACTACAGACCTATATCATTGATGTCAGTTTGCAGTAGGGTTTTGGAGCATATACTGTATTCAAACATAATGAATCACCTCGAGGGGAATGATCTATTGATACGTAATCAGCATGGTTTCAGGAAACATAGTTCTTGTGCAACGAAGCTAGCTTTTTATTCGCACGAAGTATTGGCCGCTATTGAGAGGGGATCTCAAGTTGATTCCGTATTTCTAGATTTCCGGAAAGCTTTTGACACCATTCCTTACAAGCGACTTCTAATCAAGCTGCGGGCCTATGGGTTATCATCTCAGTAGTGCGACTGGATTTGTGATTTCCTGTCAGGAAGGTCGCAGTTCGTATTAATAGACGGCAAATCATTGAGTAAAACTGAAGTGATATCAAGTGTTCCCCAGGGAAGCGCCCTGGGACCTCTGCTGTTCCTGATCTATATAAATGACCTGGGTGAAAATCTGAGCAGTTCTCTTAGGTTGTTCGCAGATGATGCTGTAATTTACTGTCTAGTAAGGTCATCCGAAGACCAGTATCAGTTGCAAAGCGATTTAGAAAAGATTGCTGTATGGTGTGGCAGGTGGCAGTTGACGCTAAATAACGAAAAGTGTGAGGTGATCCACATGAGTTCCAAAAGAAACCGTTGGAATTCGATTACTCGATGAATAGTACAATTCTCAAGGCTGTCAATTCAACTAAGTACCTGGGTGTTAAAATCACGAACAACTTCAGTTGTAAAGACCACATAGATAACATCGTGGGGAAGGTGAGCCAAAGGTTGCAGGACACTTAGAAGATGCAACAAAAGAGACTAAAGAGACGGCTTACACTACACTCGTTCGTCCTCTGTTAGAATATAGCTGCGCGATGTGGGATCCTTACCAGGTGGGATTGACCAAGGACATTGAAAGGGTGCAAAAAAGGGTAGCTCATTTTGTATTATTGTGTAATAGGGGAGAGAGTGTGGCAGATATGATACGCGAGTTGGGATGGAAGTCATTAAAGCAAATACTTTTTCGTCGCGGTGAGATCTATTTACAAAATTTCAGTCACCAACTTTCTCTTCCGAATGCGAAAATATTTTGTTGAGCCCAACCTTCATAGATAGGAGTGATCATAAAAATAAAATAAGAGAAATCAGAGCTCGAACAGAAAGGTTTAGGTGTTCGTTTTTCCCATGCGCTGTTCAGGAGTGGAATGGTAGGGAGATAGTATGATTGTGGTTTGATGAACCCTCTGCCAAGCACTTAAATGTGAATTGCAGAGTAATCATGTAGATGTAGATGTAGAAGCCACATTCAAGAAATTAAAACATGCTTTGGTACCAAGTCCTGTGTTAGTATTTCCTAACTTCAAACAAGAGTTCCTGCTGTCAATTGACGTGAGCAATATGACAATTGGTTGTGTTTTGAGCCAAGCTGTGGATAATAGGGAACATCGAGTGGCTTAAGCATTAAGACAATGGAATAAGACAGAATTCAGCTATTCAACAACAGAAAAGGAAATGGTAGCTGTTATTTATGATATTACCAACTTTTGCTGTTATTTGTATGGGCAAACATTTAAGGCAGCTACTGATCAAGCTAACCATAAGTGACTATTGGGATTGCAAGACCCTTCCAGTAGATTAACACGGTGAGCATTGAAGCTAAGCAAATTTTATTGTGACGTGGTGCATGAATCTGGGCAAATTTACATTAACACAGAAAAGCAAGAAAATTGGAGCTCCACAGCCTATAGTCTATGACACATGGTGGCCTGCTGTGTAGAAGTACGAACTGTGGACCATGCGTGGTGGTTCCCACATTGTTGGGATATGAAGTATTGTGACAGGCACTTAACCACCTGTTAGTGGGTCATTGGGGATGTAGATGTATAGCCAAAATGGTTTCGTGGAGAACCAGATAGCACGATGTTGAAAATTATGTGAAAGGCTGTGTACCATGTGTACAAAGAGCAGACCTCAGACACTAGTGTATGACATTACATAGTTCAAAAGAAATGACAAAATGCTTTGAAATGCTCAGCCTGGATATTCTTGGACCATTTAATAGGATAGCAGTTGGAAATAAGCATATTCTGAAAATAATACACCACTTTTTCCCAGTTCGTAGCAATGAGAGCGATACTGGGCCAGCGAGTGAGCCCAGTTGCAAGCAGAATGGTTAATAATATTGGATACTAACATTTGCATCCCTGATACTACACTGATGAAAAAAAAATTGTTACACAAAAAATAAACAATGTAGAGCAATAAAATGTCTGGAATGCATTTGTCTAGGTAACATATTTAAGTGGTTAACATTGCAAGTTCACGTGTAAAAGTAAGTGCAAGATAAGCCACTGCAAGTGTGAAATGGTGGTACATTAATATCTGATGTAACCATCAGAATGTTGAATGCAAGCATGTAAACATGCATGCATTGTGCTGTATAGGTGTCAGATGTCAGTTTATGGAATGGTGTTCCATGCCTGTTGCTTTTGGTCAGTAAATAAACGGATGGTTAATGCTCTTTGTGGATGATGCTGGAGCTGTTGTCCAGTGACGCCCCATAAGTATTTCATTGGAGAGACATTTGGTGATCGAGAAGGCCAAGGCAACATGTCAACCCTCTGTAGAATATCCTGTGTCATAAGAGCAGCATATGGGTGAGAATTATCCTGTTGGAAAACACCCTCTGGAATGCTGTGCATGAAAGGCAGCACAACAGCGTCGAATCACCAGACTGACTTAAAAATTTGCAGTTAGGCTGCATGGGATAACCACACGAGTTCTCCTGATATCATATGACCATAATTTCAGGTGCAGATCCAGTATGTGTCTAGCACGCAGACAAGTTGGGTGCAGGGCCTCAACTGCCCTCCTTCTAACCAACATGTGACCATCATTGCAACCAAGATGGAATGGGCTTTCATCAGAAAACACAACAGAGGTGCACCCTGCCCTACAATGAAGTTAAAAATTGTGGTTGTTTGGGGTCAATGGAATGCTCTCTACGGGACGTCTATATCGGAACCATCGTTTAAGTAACTGGATTGTACCAGTTTGTTTTGTCACTGTGATGCCAACTGCTGCTGAAGTTGGCACTGCAGATGCAGTACAATGCAACAAAGCCATGTGCCAAACATGATGGTCTTTCCTCTCCACTGGGTCACATGGTCATCTGGAGCCTGGTCTTCTCACGACTGTACATTATTCTCACCACTGCTTCCAGCAGTCATGTACAGGGACTATATTCTAGCCAAGTCTTTCTACAATATAGCAGAAGAAAAATTCAGCTTCTCATAGCCCTATTACATGGCCTCATTCAAACTCAGTGAGATGTTGATAATGGCATATTTGTTGCCTTAAAGGCCTTCTTGACTAACATCAACCCACCCATCCAGTCTTAAAGGTAACTAACATTCACAACTATTACAGCATGTATTTAAAGCAAACCTGATTTGCATCCTCCCTTTAGTGTGCTAGCACCACTCTTATGCAAATGGCATGAAATATGAATAGAAATCATCTTTCAGATGTGTAAACACACCTACCAACTTTCATTTATCTCACACAATTCCTTTTTGGTGTTGCAATTTTTTTCCAGCAGTCCATAATTATGGATAAGGATACAAATTTTATTTGAAACCTTTTAAAGCAGTTGTGCTGGCTACTTTGTATCCAAAATCTTTGCATTAAATGTTTCCACCCAAATATGAATAGACATAACAAGAGGGTTCATTACAAAGTTATGAAAATGTTGAGTTATTATGTAAACAGTCAGCAAGACAGTTGGAGCATGTATCTTCAATATGTCTTCTCAGTGTATAATTCTGAAGCAAGCACAAGTACAGGTCTTTCACTATATGAGTGGTATACAGTAGAAAGATGCCGTCTCCTTTCAAGACTCTAAAACATCAGTCAGGTGCTAATAAGGAGTGAGTGAAAAATTCACGAAACGAAAAGAGAAGTTTGGCAGAAGTTCAAACAAGCAAATACTAGTGCACTCAAATGTCACGAACAGACAGGGTAACATACAGGAAAGTTGCTGCAATATGGAGTGGGTCCAGTGCCAGCTTTGGGGGGCGGAGGGGGCTGGTGCCCAGGCTGTCACACACATCAAAGCATTTCTAAAAAAACATAAGGTGATGACCGATGTTGGGTCTAAAATTAACCACAATACTTAAGTGTTTGTAATACTTAAACAAACCTCAACATTATATTTATACAACTACTGGATTCTTGAAGATGCCTAAAAGCGTTATTGAAAAATCTCTGAATTAGTAGATGCCAGTAGTGCGATGACATTTACAGAACTTATTTGGTATTGGCCACAGATAAAATCAGTAAAAATAATCAAATGCAATCAGTCATGAAAGGAATGGGTACTGAAAAAGAATGAATGAAACAATTCTCCATCTTGTAACCAAGGGCATCCATAGAATAGTTTGGGGGGGGGGGGGGGGGGGAAAGTGTGGAAAGAAGGGGGGGGGGTCGAGGGAGGGGGGGGGTGATATGTAGTATCTCTCTCTCTGTTTATATATTAATGATGGATTAAATCCCAACGAACTGTAAAAATGATGTCATGGCTATCTGGTGGAGCTCCTTGGAAGTGCAGCTATACACAGCACTACGTAGCCCTGTCTAACTACTGAATGATTTGCAGGGAAGTCCCAACAAGTATTTTTTGAAGTAAGTAGTTCTGAAGTTATTAATGAATGGCTGAAACAAAATAATAGTAAATGTCATTATACTTGTTTCTTATCATTGGCTGGAACAGTTCAACACTAAACTAAATAGGGTATTTTGTTACTTTTCAAAAAATGATAACATGTACTACTCAGCCCTGCAAACCTGACCCCTTGGCACGAAGCATGCATGGAACAGTCAAGTCAGAGCTTGAGCAACCATGCGAGCACAGAGGTGTGGTGAGGCTGGCTATTGTCAGTAATAGCAACTCATTTTCAAAGAGAAAGCAAATATTACTCATGCTAATGATTACAACAATGGTAGTTTGACAATACTCTTTTCATTAAGTTGAATAATTCAAAAGTGCAGCTATGACAACACACTGCCTGCCTAGTTTGGTCTCAACATAATGAACTTTAATATGTAATTTGTACTATGTAGGAGGCTATGAGTCACAGTGGGCTGTCAAATGAATACACCAAATAAATTGTCATCTTTACGTCCTAGGAGTACTGGGGAATTCTCCAGGATTATTTCACCCAAATTGCCAAATTGTGTGTGTGTGTTGCAGTATGCTTCACAGATTGCTCCAAAGGACAGTATAATTTTTTTCTTCTTTGCAGCACTCATACACATTCAGAATTATTTTTTGTGCCTCACTGTGTATCATGGGGCTACTACATGGCATTTGTGAAGTTGCCAAGAATTTTGCTCATGTTCACTCACATACTATAAGTCAAATGAAAGAATATGTACTGGAATAGCAAAGCACCACACATTGTTAGAATGCATATGATGTCAGTGCTACAATTTACACTCAGTAATTGTCCGTAAGTGTTGGAGGCAGGGGTCTTGTTCTCGTGGCTGAGTAACTATGACTGAAACGCCTACTGTGACTGTGACAATATTTTAATTTTTAGTAAGCCCAAACAACATTTTTTACTTTTAGTTCATTTTTTCTAATTATGTCTACTGATAGACTTATTTATTATAGATGTAATATTGCAATCACAAAATATAGCACTGCCAACACAATAATTTGCCAGAGCATTAAATCATGTCAGAAGAGGGGAAATAATTTAAAAAAAGCTTTCTCATTCAGTAAATTGGCAAAGAAAAACTGAAAAAAGAAGTTTCTGAAGAAACTAAAAAAATATGAATATTCATAAATGCCTTAAATACCTTAAAGTGTGTTTTCAGCTGTCTCAGACTGCAGTCGTGTATGGGAGTTGCGTTTGCGTGGGTGTGCGTGTGCACGTATGTGTGTCTATTGTTGACAAAGGCCATTGGTCAAAAGCTTTAAGTGCAAATGTCTTTTTGTTGTGCCTATGTGTGACCCAGCATCTCCACTATATGGTGAATAGCAACTTTCATTCTCATAATATTGTTACATTCCATCCTGGATTTTCCATTGTTCGGTAAATACCTTAAAGGAAATTCTAAGGCAAATACTTCAGATATTGAATCATAAGTCCATGTATCAGTCAATATTTCTTTAGATTGTGAACAACTGCACAAGTTGATAAAAGTATCAACCTGCATGGAATAAATGAACTAAATGTTTTTGATGTAGGTACATGGGCAAAAGTACTTGATGCAAGAGATATAGGTCACATTGCACTATGTGGACTTTCATGAGTATATCCAAATTATTTTCCAAAAGATGAACATAGGCATCATTTCTCTTCAACACATTACACAAGAAAACTATAAAATGAAGAAACCACCAGACAATGGTGGTTAGTTTATTCAGTATCAAATTACAATGTCTTTTGCTTTTGTGGTTGACTGTTTGACTTGATGATGGAAGCTGAAGAAATGAATTAAAATTTGTGCTATGCCTGGGACTTAAAGATGAAGCTCATCTTATAGGGCTGTAAGACCACCACTAAACTGCATGTGATACATGGGCATACAGCATGCAACAAATGTGAACATTATTCTTTGTTCCACTTCTAAAAAACTCTCCACACTCTACTACGTAAAGGAACATTTATTGGCAATGAAAAGAATAAGTAAAGCTGTCACTATTACAGACAATAGTGGATTAATAACATTAAAAACTAAAACACAGAGTTCAGTAGTGTCTCTCTTTAGGTGTGGAAGAAACGTGCATTTCGTGCCCCAGGCAGTGAACATGCAAACTTCTTTGTTGTAACTTGGTGATCAGCTGATCATACTGTGGAACACGCAATCTCTGCCATCACCACATCAGCCACCCAAGGAGAAGTGGAGTGTCATTTCCTTCCATCAGCCATGACGCTGTTGAGAAATCTTGATGGAAAATGGATGTGCCAGCCCAACCATGTTTGGGGTGGAAGCTGCGGCACCGGCGGTTCACCAGACAGTGGTTTGATCATAGAAGGCAGGGAAGACAGTGGCTGGTCATGTAAGGTGGGCGTATGAGGGTTGGAACTTCAATAGTGGCAAGCATTTATTTACAGCTCATACAAAATAGATACATGTTTCAAAGTTTTACCGACCTTCAAAGCAGTCACCAGCATTGTGTATAACCCATTGTCAGCTATATGGAAGTCGTAGGATACTCTTAGCAGTGCCAGTTGTGTTGACAGTTCGAGCGGCACAACCACTGCCCAACAAATTTGTAGCAGTTCTGAAGTGAATGCCGTGAAGTGTTTCCTTCAGTCTAGAAATCGAGTTGAACTCACAAGGGCTTCAGTAGGGAGTGCAATAGGTGGTGTAGCACTTAGCAGCCCTATCAATCACACAAATCAATAACAGCTTGCATTGTTCATGCTTGAGCATTGTCCTGCGAAATGGTGGTCAGGTCATGCAGAAAGTGTCATCACTTCTGTCTCTAAGCTGGTCTTAGGTTGTGTTCCAAAAATGAACAGCATCACAGAGCCACTATCACATCGGGGTCACCACTGAAGCTTATCCTATAGGACTAAAATACAGCCTCTAAATTGTGTGTTGTACATGGGTGTACAGCATGTTGCAAATGCAAGCATTATTCTTTCTTCTGTGTTTAAATAACTCCCGATTCTCAACTACATTTAGGAAAGTCACGTAAGTTAAGAACAGGAACATTTATCAGAAATGCAAAGGATAAGTAAACTCATTGCTATGACAGATAACAATGGAATACTAATATTTTAAAACTAAATCCACAGAGTTCAATAGTGTCTCTTCTTAGGAATGGAAGAAAAGTGCATGTCAGTGCGCCAGGTGGCAAGTACGCAAACTTCTTTGATGTAACTTGGCAATCAACTGATAGTGCTGCAGAACACGCAATCTCTGCCGTTGCCACAAAGTCAGCTGCTAATTTGACTACCACTGAGGGTTTCAAAAACTGGAAACATTTATGTGAAGTTTTGAACATGCATGAAAATAGTCCTAGCCATAAAAAGGCATTTACTCTCAATGGTCTGAATATGAAATCAGGTTTAAAGCTGGATTAACTATTGACAAGGAAGAATGAAAGTTAATTTCTAAAGAAAGTTTATGATGGAAAATAACTTTGTATTTCGCCGAAAGTGATACGGCATTCAGAGGGTTATCAGGTAAATTATTTATTCCAAATTATGGAAAATTCTTAGACTTGTACAATTATTTGTGGAATCTGATCCCATCATGGAAGAGCATGCCAGATTGGCAGTGAATGGTGATTTTGCTGACTATTATTGTGGCAGAAATATGCAAAATGAATTAATAGAACTCTTGGCATAAAAAGTTATGTTTACAATAGTATTCTGAATAAAGGGTTGAATGTATTATGCAGGCATAGCTGACTGTACTCCCAATATAAGCCATAAAGAGCAAATGTCAATAACTTTTTAAGATGAACCAACATAACAGAGGATGGCATAAGTCTAACAGAATATTTTACTTCATTTCTGGAAATAGAAGATACAACCAATGCAGGTTTCACAGAAAGCATTTTAAAACACTGAATGATCTAGGCCTTAACATGGCTGCAGTGGACATGGTCACAATAATGGCATGAACATGAAGGGAAAAATAAAGGAATTCAGAACAGATGCCATAGTGATAATCTGGTATTATGTGATGTGGCCAAATTGTCAGTAAAAATGTGTGACCATGTTCAGAATGTTACAAAAAATGTATAATTTATTTGCAGAATTGGTAAATAGATGGAAAATTTGACCAACCATTTGAAAATATACTCGGTGAAAAATTTAAGGGAAAACACTGGGTAGTGCGAACTGAAAGCATCAAAGCAGTTCGTTATCAATTATGTGAAATGCACGATGCTTTGCTTTCCTTGGTCAATGTTAGTGAACAATGCAATGTTGCAACTTCACAGGAAGCGACATTATTTGAAGGACAATTAAAAGACTTCAGCTTCATTGTTTGTCTTGTGATATGGTATGATGTTCTGTTTCAAATTAACATTGTGAGCAAAGCAAGTAAGTCCCTACAATGAACTTTGTCAAGTTTATTGAAATCCTCGCTAAAAGTTGATCTTATCTGCAAACATATAGGCAAACAGATTTCGAACAAGCTATTATATATAAAAATAATAGAGGGAAACATTCCACGTGGGAAAAATATATCTAGAAACAAAGATGATGTGACTAACCAAACGAAAGTGCCGGCAGGTTGATAGACACACAAACATACACACAAAATTCAAGCTTTCGCAACCAACGGTTGCTTCATCAGGAAACAGGGAGGGAGAGGGAAAGACGAAAGGATGTGGGTTTTAAGGGAGAGGGTAAGGGGTCATTTCAATCCCGGGAGTGGAAAGACTTACCTTAGGGGGAAAAAAGGACAGATATACACTCGCATACACACACATCCGCACATACACAGACACAAGCAGACATTTGTAAAGGCAAAGAGTTTGGCCCAAAGTTTTTGCACAAGGTAGGTTAAGGTGTCCATATTATAGTAATATTTTCATATGCACCAATGATTGTCGAAGGAGGGAGCAGAAGTGACAAGAAATTTCTTTCTTTGTGTGCCAGCACAGCTAGCTAGGAAGTATATGATAATATTCCTATTCCCACACATTGACCAGAATAGAGTAGGGGATGAATCTCAGAAACAGTCTCTTGAATCTAGAGTGGTGTTCTCAAGGCAGTCTCATGTCCTGTTAACAAATCATCAGTGGATGCTTTCTCTGGCCGTGTCGAGGGTGAAAAATGAGATGCATATTTTAGAAGACACATTTAGGCAATTGCAAGAGGCAGCAGAGAGAGAAGAAATTCTGGTGGAAGTTCAAGAGGATTACCACAGACTGCAACTCTCCTATACAGTGGTAGCTGTTGTGTAAGAGCACATGAACACCCTGATTTTTGGCACTTGTGAATTTTTTTTTAATGCTGTTAAACATAATGTAGATGCGGTAATCTGAAATTCATGCCACTAAATCTACTGCGCTGTGCTACATTGCTCCTCTGGACTCAGAGAAACTTGGCATCAGGGCCGAGAGCACACCTTCACTTGAGCACATTTTAAGGAGTTCTGCACATGTGCAACTGGTGTGAGACAATTGCCTTATTGGCCAAATACATACAGATATGATAAACAATGTGCACAGTTAACTGCATGCACTGCTAGCTAGGCATAAATCCCCCTAGAAAGTAGCATACTTCACTATATAGTAAAATTAGATCAGGCATAAGTATATGATATATTTATAGTGATAGAAAAACCAATTTTATGATATTCTGAATGTGATACAGTACATTAAGTTTTGGATTTTATCACAGTGTAATCCATTGGATTGCAGAGAACCATAAAGCACATCATCGTTGATTGTGAGACTGTAGCATTTATTCATGATTCTGACATCTGTTGATCTTATGGAGGATCAGATTTATCTGCACTGTACGCCCTCATTCTGCTTATATCTGAACATTCACAGAAAGCTGTCTCACTAGTTTCTCTGATATTCTCATAACCATGGAGGGGGTGGGGGTTGTAAATGGTGTGCTTTTGGCACTTATAGGAAACACTTTTTTGAACTTGTTTTAAGTCCTGACAGAAAAGAAAATTACTAGGAAAAGTGCAAAGGGAATAGGGCCTCCCAGACCAGATCCATTTGAGATAGTGAGGAAATCAAATAAGTGTGATTACAAGCAAAAGTTTAACAAAGAAGAGTATGAAAAGTGTAAGTAGTTGTGTGGTTGCAAGAATGACTGATTTTCAGCCTGGAAGTTAATTCGTTAACTAATACATGAATTAGGGTATCTTGTACATTTTTCCAAAAAAAATAAAAAAGCATGAAAACTCCCACTTAGACAAAAATGCTACTTGGAGAGTAGTGAAAGCTTAAACATTATTTCACTCATGCCATAAACTGTACTTAATTATGTACAAAACAACAAAATTCCGCAAAAACAATTCTTCCTTTTTCAGACAAGTTATATAATTATTATATTTGGGACAGCAGACAATGAAGATATTCAGAATTTAAACAACACACTAGACCTGGTAAAAGCAGTAGCAGGTGCTACTAAGACCAAGGTAGAGCAGCAAATCACTAACTGGTAAACTTGGAGGCTGTACTGAATAACACTTGGATGGTACAGAAATTGGCAATTGAATTAATGCAATATACACAAAGCACTAAGTGAGCCATAAATAATTATCTTGAAAGGGTACAGAACCAACTGAATACAATAGATGAGCAATAGCTCTAGATATACTGTTATGGGTTTCAACAGAAAGTATCAAGTCATGCAACACTGGAAACGATGTTACAGGAATCCATCTTCTATACCACCCATGCTGTGAGTTGCAGTCAAGCCTTTGAAGGAGCCACTTGAGGTAAGAATTCATGACATCAAGAAGCTGAGTGTGGCATCTGGCTGCGAAGGAGCTTCAACTCTTCAAACTGCATTCCTGCTAATCACGGCCATACTACCCAAAGATGAGGGCTGGGTCCAGGATTCATATTAGTATCAAACCTGTATCTAAAAAGTTGTAAACATTTATAAATAAAATATTGTTACAAAAAGGTGTTTCATGTATCTTGGTAATGATGAATGTAATATTTGAGCATATTTAATATTCTGAAATGTTTGCAACAAATTATAAAAATAAATTCGCTAACTTGTTTTGGAAAACTTCTCAACTTTTAACTGTAAACTTCAAAATTACTATTTTTAAACAATGTGTGTATTTCGGTTGAAACATATATAAGGACCAGTGGCAGTAGACCTTGAATGGCCAGTATTGTCTCAGCTTCTACAGAGTCAATGTTATGTCATCTCTGTAGTGTGAATGAACACATTAGTAAGCACATTTTCGTTTCAGCCACATCATTTAGTAGAACTGATTAACCAAGATGTGTCTATCCTGACATTATGGATAGCCTACAACTTTTTTACAGTTGGAGATATTTTCGGCAAAGAGCTTCAAGAAACTACAAGTTGGTAACATTTTTAGTGTTGCAACAAATAAAAGATGATCTTGAAACAAGTGTTGAAGAACTGGAGAGTAGTGAAAGCTTAAACATTATTTCACTCATGCCATAAACTGTACTTAATTATGTACAAAACAACAAAATTCCGCAAAAACAATTCTTCCTTTTTCAGACAAGTTATATAATTATTATATTTGGGACAGCAGACAATGAAGATATTCAGAATTTAAACAACACACTAGACCTGGTAAAAGCAGTAGCAGGTGCTACTAAGACCAAGGTAGAGCAGCAAATCACTAACTGGTAAACTTGGAGGCTGTACTGAATAACACTTGGATGGTACAGAAATTGGCAATTGAATTAATGCAATATACACAAAGCACTAAGTGAGCCATAAATAATTATCTTGAAAGGGTACAGAACCAACTGAATACAATAGATGAGCAATAGCTCTAGATATACTGTAATGGGTTTCAACAGAAAGTATCAGTCATGCAACACTGGAAACGATGTTACAGGAATCCATCTTCTATACCACCCATGCTGTGAGTTGCAGTCAAGCCTTTGAAGGAGCCACTTGAGGTAAGAATTCATGACATCAAGAAGCTGAGTGTGGCCTCAGTTACCTGAGACTGCAGTTATGTGTGTGTGAGTTGCATTTGCATGAGTGTGTATGTGTATGTTTGTTGTCTAATTTTGACAATGGCCTTACTGGCCAAAAGCTTTAGTTGTGACAGTCTTTTTGTTGTGCCTGTCTGTGACTCAGCATCTCTACTATATGGTGAGTAGCAACTTTTCTTTTCAGTAATCATCTTGTGATGCCACAACAACACGTAATGGCAGCAAAAACTCCGCCTATGTTTTGAGTAATCGGAAAAACTGCATTGCCACACGAACATAGGCAAAGAAGTAAGCCTATTTACTTTCGCCAACAACACAGGAAAACGTACCACAACTTCAAAACTATGAAAAGTTGTATATTGTGTAGCATAACAGCTACCAAAACAAGAGGACAATACCATAATTTAAAAATAAAATAGAACCCACTGACAATAGCACAAAAGTGCTGAAACATGTATGGGTGAAACAAAAGAAAAAAGGTGTCTTGCATATTTACATTTCATCCTGGATTTTTCATTGTTTAATATCGATAAATTTTAAGAGGTGCTTATGGGACCCGAAGACGGCATATTGAATTGCCAAAACTAGTAGTGAAAATAAAATAAAATAACTTCTCAATTTACACAGCTGTTTGGCAAATTTCTCTGTTAAACATTTGACCAGCTACTGTCACATGTCAACAATGTTTCAGCAGAGAAAGTACTAATAATTCCAGAGAATGGGGAATCTTACACTCTTATGTCCTTGTATGAGTTAAGGGGTCACCAACAAGAGAGTATCATGGTCTGTCCAGTCATATTGGTCCAGTCTCATATACAGGCATGTGACGTACAATTGTTCCAGTGGAAATCTGAAGCAACTGTATGTCAGAAGGAAGTATTAACCCCTGTACATATTTCCAAAGAATGGGCACACACTGGATTCATTTGGTATACACCCAGAAGCTATAATTCGAAATTGTTACGAAAAAAGGTAACCATAGGGTGTGGCCAAAATAGAGCTAAGAAGCAGTAGAGTCCTAATAAATGATATGATTTGTGACATAGCTGGGATAGAAATTCACCAAACAGGCATAATTACAGGTACAACACTAACACTGACACTGTTTTTGGCCAGAGAAGCTGTTAAGAGATACTGCCAGTCCAAAACCCAACATTTCTAAACCATACCTTAAACCTGGATATCCTTCTCCCAATAGACAAAATAATAGTGTCACAGAAGGGGTGGATTTCTACAAAATAGACATTGCAACACGTTCAACAGTACCAGAGGGGGGATATGTCGGATGTCAACAACTACCGCCCAATCTCTCTTCTGACAGCTCTATCAAAAATTTTTGAGAAAGTAATGTATTCAAGAGTAGCCTCCCATATTTGTAAAAATAAAGTACTAACAAAATGTCAGTTTGGTTTTCAGAAAGGCTTTTCAACAGAAAATGCTATATATGCTTTCACTGATCAAATATTAAATGCTGTGAATAACCGGACATCACCCATTGGTATTTTTTGTGATCTCTCAAAGGCCTTTGATTGTGTAAATCATGGAATTCTTTTAGATAAGCTAAATCATTATGGTTTGAGTGGGGCAGTGCACAAATGGTTTAATTCATACTTAACTGGAAGAATGCAGAAAGTTGAAATAAGTGGTTCGTGTAATGTTAAAACAGCTGATTCCTCAAACTGGGGTGCTATCAAGCACGGGGTCCCACAGGATTCGGTCTTAGGTCCTTTACTGTTCTTGATATACATTAATGACTTACCATTCCACATTGATGAAGATGCAAAGTTAGTTCTTTTTGCTGATGATACAAGTATAGTAATAACATCCAAAAACCAAGAACTCAGTGATGTAATTGTAAATGATGTTTTTCACAAAATTATTAAGTGGTTCTCAGCAAACGGACTCTCTTTAAATTTTGATAAAACACAGTATATACAGTTCCGTACAGTAAATGGCACAACTCCAGTAATAAATATAGAATTTGAACAGAAGTCTGTAGCTAAGGTAGAATTTTCAAAATTTTTAGGTGTGTCCATTGATGAGAGGTTAAACTGGAAGCAACACATTGATGGTCTGCTGAAACGTCTGAGTTCAGCTACGTATGCTATTAGGGTTATTGCAAATTTTGGTGATAAGAATCTCAGTAAATTAGCTTACTATGCCTACTTTCATTCACTGCTTTCGTATGGCATCATATTCTGGGGTAATTCATCGTTGAGCAGAAAAGTATTCATTGCACAAAAACGTGTAATCAGAATAATTGCTGGAGCCCACCCACGGTCATCCTGCAGACGTCTATTTAAGGATCTAGGGATCCTCACAGTAACCTCACAGTATATATATTCCCTTATGAAATTTGTTGATAATAATCCAACCCAATTCAAAAGTAATAGCAGTGTGCATACCTATAACACCAGGAGAAAGGATGATCTTCACTATGCAGGGTTAAATCTGACTTTGGCACAGAAAGGGGTAAATTATGCTGCCACAAAAGTCTTTGGGCACCTACCAAACAGCATCAAAAGCCTGACAGATAGCCAACTAACATTTAAAAATAAATTAAAAGAATTTCTAGATGACAACTCCTTCTACTCATTGGCTGAATTTTTAGATATAAACTGAGTAAAAAAAAAACCCTTAATCATTAGTGTCATGCAATATTTTGTGTAATGTAATTTCTTGTACAGACATCTTTTATTAACCTGACACGTTCCACATCATTACGAAGTGTCGTATTCATGATCTATGGAACAAGTATTAATCTAATCTAATCTAATCCAGAAGAAACAGTGTAAGCAGGTTGTGAACATAAGCATTTCAGCTACCAGTACTGTAATGATTCTGGTCATCATTTGTGTAATTTACATTTATTGCAAGCGAAGAACTGTACAACTCCCAGAATGACCTATTCATCAGTTACCTGGTTTAGCGGTATGACAGGAAGTACTGGAGAGTAATAGAATCAAATCATAAATCTAAGCACTAGGAAGTAAGAACAAAGAGCTAATTAGGAATTACTGCAATAGTTTAAGAGGATTATGACTTCTGACACTACATGCAATTTAAAAACAGATATAACCCATGAAAGGTGAATTAATAGAACATGTGTACTAGTTAATAAAGTGCAAAAATTGTAAAGAATGTTGCACAGCAGAAAAGAATTAACTGAGGAACAAAATTTTGTTGAAACTGATTGTAATGATGCTGAGCAGAGCACACCCATTGTGTATGCAGCAGTGGGGTAACCAACACCAACACCTGGAAGACCCAAAAGCACAAACAAGCAGGTAGCTCATTGCCTTAAACAGTAGGAGAGAGAGAGAGCATTAGGAACACCAGATTCAGTACCTTGACAACAGTGAATGGCAGACACAACACTAATCTGTCAACAGGGCTAAATGTAGTAACTACACCTAGGGACGACACAAGAACATTTTTCAGGCTGCAAACTTTGCATAAAAGAACACTCTGAAACTAGATATTAGGTTAGCCAAGAATGTTGACAAGCTCGGAAAATGGCAGCACATTTGGTCACCAGTACAGGGTCGTCACGTCATCTATTATAAAACCCTTGCCTTCCTTCCACTCACTGACAGTCAGGTCACTCCATCTGTGTCACTGACTCAGGATGGTCCATTGAATGTGACGTAGTTCTACCAGCTGCCACCAGCTTGAAGTCTACTGCTACAAGTCAGCAGCCATCTGGCTGCGAAGGAGCTTCAACTCTTCAAGCTGCATTCCTGCTAATCACGGCCATACTACCCAAAGATGAGGGCTGAGTCCAGGATTCGTATTAGTATCAAAATCAAACCTGTATCTAAAAAGTTGTAAACATTTATAAATAAAATATTGTTACAAAAAGGTGTTTCATGTATCTTGGTAATGATGAATGTAATATTTGAGCATATTTAATATTCTGAAATGTTTGCAACAAATTATAAAAATAAATTCGCTAACTTGTTTTGGAAAACTTCTCAACTTTTAACTGTAAACTTCAAAATTACTATTTTTAAACAATGTGTGTATTTCGGTTGAAACATATATAAGGACCAGTGGCAGTAGACCTTGAATGGCCAGTATTGTCTCAGCTTCTACAGAGTCAATGTTATGTCATCTCTGTAGTGTGAATGAACACATTAGTAAGCACATTTTCATTTCAGCCACATCATTTAGTAGAACTGATTAACCAAGATGTGTCTATCCTGACATTATGGATAGCCTACAACTTTTTTACAGTTGGAGATATTTTCGGCAAAGAGCTTCAAGAAACTACAAGTTGGTAACATTTTTAGTGTTGCAACAAATAAAAGATGATCTTGAAACAAGTGTTGAAGAACTGGAGCAGCTGAAGGCATAAACCACCTTCTTGCATACTCAATTCTGCATAAGCAGTTACTTTATTCATATGTTTTACAATGTGACGAAACTCTCAAGCACCAGACCACCGCGCAACTTTACAGTTATGCCAATGGATTCTAGAGAGAGGGACTTGAAGATCACAGTTCACAGCTTATATTTTACGTAAGGATTAGTCAGGTTCAAACAAAGTGTTAGGAAGCTTCACTGCAAGTTTAAACATAGCCAAAGTCTTGCAGACAAACAAAAGTGTTACAAAGCCAAAATTAGCATAAGGAGGGTTATGCATGAAGTGTACAATGAATATGAAAGTAAAACTATAGGTATCAACTTGTCAGAAAAGTCTGGACAAGTTCTGGTCTTATTTTAAATCAACAAGAAGATCAAAGCCATCTGACCAGGCACTCTATGACCATAATGGCATTGAAACAGAGAATGACACAGGAAAGGCCAAAATACTGAACATATTTTTCCAAATCTGTTTCACAGAGGAAGGTCACACTTTAGTTTCTCCTTTAAATCATCACATGAATGACAAAATGACAGATATTGAAATAAATGACCAATGGATAGAAAAATAACTCATACTTCTCAATACAGAAAAGGACAGCGGACCTAACGGGATACCATTTTGATTCTAAACACGAGTCCATCTTCTAGCAAAAGTGCGCCATAGATCTATAAAGGAGTGAAGTGTTCCTAATGATTGGTAAAAAGTGCAGGTCATTCTCATTTTCAATAAGGGTAATCAAAAAGACACATAAAACTATAGGTCTATATCTCTACTGTCAATCTCTTGTTGACTTTTGGAGCAATTTTATACCTGTATATTATGATGTTTCTGGAGACTGAGACTCTCCTCTGTAGGAGTGGACATGGGTTCCTAAAACAATGATTGTGTGAAATCCAGTTCACTCAGTTTATCCACAAGACCCAGAAAGCACTAAATACAGGTGTCCAAGTAGATTGCCACATGCTTTGATACTGTTAGGCACTGCCTCCTAAATAACAAAGTGTGATTAGATTGAAGAGTTTCTGGCAAACAAAACACAGCATGCACCTTTCAATGAAGAGAAGTCTTGAGAGGAAAAAGTAACTTTGGGTGCCCCCCAGGAAGTGTTTTAGGACCATTACTTTTCATAATAAATATAAAAATGCCATAGTAGATAACACTGAAAGTTCAATGAAGCTTTTCATGGATGATGCTGTTGTCTACAGAGATGTCATGACACTAGATAATTGTAGTAAAATTCAGGGAGACATACAGAGGTTTACACTTGGTGCAGGGAGTGGAAATTGACCCACAACATAACAAAATGTAATGTATTGCAAATATGTTGACAGATAGTCCTTTAACTGTATGATTATAAAATTACATAAAAATCACTGGAAGAAGTTACTTCCATAAGATATAAAGAAGTATGCATACAGAGCTATTTGATATGGAATGACCACATAAAATTAATTGTGAATAAGGCAAATGCCAGACTGAGATTCACAGAAGAATCCTCAACAAATGTAGTCCATCAGCAAAGGAGGTAGCTCACAAAGCACACATTCGTCCAATACTCAATAGTTGCTCATCACTATAGGATCCGTAAGTGATAGAGGAAATTGAGAAGATCCAAACAAGAGCAGCATGTTTCATTACAGTTTCATTTAGTAAGCACGAAAGCATCAAGGAGATGCTTAGCCAAATCCAGTGGCAGACACTACAGAAGAAGTGTTCTGCATCACGGTATGGTTTACTGTTAAAGTTCCAAGACATTAAGTTCTTAGAAGAGTCAACCAATATATTACTTCCTTGTACACATATCTCACAAAAAAGCCATCAAGGTAAAATTAGAGGGGTTCTAGTCCACACAGAGGGTTACCAGCAAGTGTTCTTCCTGCAAACTTTATGTGACTGAAACAGGAAAAGGGTGAAGTGACACTGGTACATAAAGCACTCTCCGCCAAACATCATATGGTGGCATGTGAAGTATAGATGTTGTTGTAGATGTAAGGCGGAATAACAAGTCACCGTAATAATCATGTTTGGGCAACTGTAAATCATCTCTTAGTAATGAAAGCAAAGCATCAGATACACTTTAGCATCAATGTATGAGCAGACATTGAGGGTGACACACTTGTAGGGTCATACACTATACAAGACTGATTAACAGATGCTATTCTTCTGTAGAAACCTTGTGTAAGGATTTTGTAACCATGATTTATGAGGTTTAAGTATTGCCCACATCTACCTTCTCCAGTATTGAGATTGTTTGTTTCTTAAAGCCTGAAAGTATTTTGATTGTATCATACATCTTGCAAATCATTTGGAACCATTTCATCATTGTTGGTTCTCACAAGGCCCTTTATGTTTCTGAGGGAGTGTCATCTACTCCAGATGCTTTGGTTTGACTCACCTCTTAACGATTCTTTGTCTAATTCTTCTTATAGAATTGTATCCCCATTTCATCTCCATCCACTTCCTCTTCCCCTTCCATAATATCATCTTCAAGTTTTTTCCCATCATATAGCCCTTCTATATATTCCTTACAACTTTCATACTTGCTTTCCTTTCTTAGCACTTGATTGCCATTTGAGCTCTTGATGTTCTTGTGGCAGCTGCTCTCCCCTCCAAAGCTTTCTGCAATTTTTTCTTATGTAGCATCTGTTGTTGTTGTTGTGGTCTTCAGTCCTGAGACTGGATTGATGCAGCTCTCCATGCTACTCTATCTTGTGCAAGCTTCTTCATCTCCCAGTACCTACTGCAACCTACATCCTTCTGAATCTGCTTAGTGTATTCATCTCTTGGTCTCCCTCTACGATTTTTACCCTCCACCCTGCCCTACTAAATTGGTGATCCCTTGATGCCTCAGAACATGTCCTACCAACCGATCCCTTCTTCTGGTCAAGTTGTGCCACAAACTTCTCTTCTCCCCAATCCTATTCAATACTTCTTCATTAGTTATGTGATCTACCCATCTAATCTTCAGCATTCTTCTGTAGCACCACATTTCGAAAGCTTCTATTCTCTTCTTGTCCAAACTATCTTCCCTATATTCACACACACTTCAATAACTTTTCATTTGTCTTCTATCCATTCCCAGTTTGTCACTTTGTACCTTCTGCCACTCTCACACCTGTGTTCCCATTTGCCTTCTTCATTTGCTACATTTTTATATTGCCCCTTTCATCAGTTACATTTAATATCTTGTGTGTTATCAAATACTTCTTACAGGGCTTTGTCTTTTTTTCATAGTTTTTCCTCTGCTGCCTTCACTAAATTTGTTTCCTATTTCAGTCAGTTGCTGCCTAATATCCCTTTGAAACTCTCCACAATTTCTATTTACATGAATTTAAACAGGTCCAGTCTCCTTAATGTTCTATCTTTCTGCAAATTCATTAACTTTAATTTGCATTTCACAGTTAATAAATTTTGGTCACAGTTCATATCTGCCCTTGGAAAGGTTTTGTAGTTTATAACCTGGTTTCTAAATCTCTGCCCTATTATTATATAGTCTGTCTGAAATCTTTGCGTCTCCAAGTCCTTTCTATACATACAAGCTTCTTTCACGTATTTTTGAAAAAAAAATTGTGGGAGTGTAGCCTTATACGGAAGTGAAACATAAACAATAAACAGTTAAGACAAGAAGAGTATACAGCTTTTATAATTTGGAGAGGAGTGCTAAAGATAGCATGGGTAGTTTGGCTGGTTGATTTGGAGGAGGGGACCAGACAGCGAGGTTATAGGCCCCATCAAATTAGGGAAAGATGGGGAAGGAAGTTGGCTGTGCCCTTTCAAAGGAATCAACCCATCATTTGCCTGAAGTGATTTAGGGAAATCTGTCTGAAAGGGAAGTCTGTCTGAAATCTTTGCGTCTCCAAGTCCTTTCTATACATACAAGCTTCTTTCACGTATTTTTGAAAAAAATTGTATGAGTATAGCCTTATACGGAAGTGAAACATAAACCACAAACAGTTAAGACAAGAAGAGTATACAGCTTTTATAATTTGGAGAGGAGTGCTAAAGATAGCATGGGTAGTTTGGCTGGTTGATTTGGAGGAGGAGACCAGACAGCGAGGTTATAGGCCCCATCAAATTAGGGAAGGATGGGGAAGGAAGTTGGCTGTGCCCTTTCAAAGGAATCATCCCGTCATTTGCCTGAAGTGATTTAGGGAAATCACGGAAAACCTAAATTAGGATGGCCGGACGTGGGTTTTCGCCATCGTCCTCCTGAATGTGAGTCCAGTGTGCTACCCACTGTACCACCTTGCTCAGTAACATGGGTTGATGGGTTAATTAATTTAGAGGTACAGAGCCAAAATGAAGAGAAATGATCTTTAAGGTACAACTTTACTAAACAAAGATAGAGGCTGAAAGGACACATACTGAGGCATCAAGGAATAGTTAATTTGGTAATGCAAATAAATGTGGGGTGTTCAAAATTGTAGAGGGAGACAAAGGCTTGACTTCTGTAAACAGGTTCAAATAGACACAAGCTGCAGTAGTTATGTAAAGATGAAGAGAATTGTGCAGGACAGACTATCATGGAGAGCTGGATTAAACCAGTCTTCAGACTGTGGACCACAATAACTGCAAACCAAGTGTTGTGATGGTTAAATTGTTCTATGTGCAAAATTCTACTAGGTGACTATGCTTTTGATTCCTTTCCACAATCTGTGTTCCACTGTTTTTCCTTTTGTTAACATCAAATTCCAGTCTCACATCACAAATAAATTTTCATCTCCCTTAATTTACTGGAGCAAACAATGGAAAACCCAAGATGAAATAATGAAATATTATGAAAAGGTTAGTAGCTACTCACCATATAGCAGAGATGCCAAGTCACAGATAAGGCACAGAGAAAAAAACACTGTCACACACACAAGAAGAGTACACACACACACACACACACGAACAGGCAACTCACACACACATGGCCACAGTCACTGGGGTTCAGATTGCCTTTGCGTGAGTGTGCGTGTGTTGTTTAATTCTGATGAAGGCCTGCTTGGTCAAAAGCGCTGTTTGTTAGTCTTTTAATTTACTAGCTAATTTATTTTATTTTGAGATATATTTTTTCCAAGATGTTCATGATCTAGGCACATATAACTGTACTACAGTGGTAGGACGAGGCTTTGTACCTATCTTGTTATGATGATTCTTTTCATAGCAGTTTACCCACATTCCTATTTTATTTAATTATTAGATATATTTTTGCAGTGCCACAATTAAATTTTATATTGGTAAATAGGTGCTCATCTGACAAGAAATCCTGTTTTTGCTGCCACCGTACTTCACTAATTAACATTATAGCTAAATTCAAACTATTTGTTTTCCTTTTCAAGTTTTCTAACATGCATAGCTAACAACATTCCATGCTCTGACCTGTACAATGCCAGAACTGTTTTATCTGCTGACAACATGCACCTGAAAATGTGTCTACAGGAGGGGGGATTAGGGTTTGTCTTATTATAGGGCCATCTAAAGGCACTGGTATGTTCCCTGCCCATTGACAATGTGCTCATGTTACAGGAGCATCTGTATTATGCATGTGAACAAATCCAAAGCTATCAAGGCATGTTTGCATGAGTCCGTCATTCTTTAAGGAGAAGAGCTGAATGAGTAGTAGCTTCATTGAGCCCCTGAAATTGTGTTGAAAGACAGATGGTTATCGCAGGACAGAATTGTCCATACCTCAAAAAGTACTTTGTTTCTGAAAATACTGTTATAGTACTTTTTATGGGCTTTGACCAGTACTATCTTCTGTAAGAATTTGAGACACTTAAAATTTAAGCACAATATATATAAGAGCAAGAAAAAATTTAGCAGAACAATAAAAGATACTAATGTTGCCCTTCATAAATTGGAGCTTGTCCATACAAAGAGAAAAAAGTAGTGCAATTTTTTCAATATTTCCTGCTACTTAAGCACTAGCATAGGGCAATAAAATGAACCACTCTTGAAACTTTATGCGTAACGGTGATACAGGTTCATTCACTCCGGATTGCAGCACAATGTACAAAATTTACACAGATAAATTTTCTGAACGTCCCTTGCATTAATATGTAGCATTAGTTGCAATTTCTCTTCGATAACTTCACAAGATAGAGGTTTCTGGTGGAGACTGTAACTGGCAGATGATAATTTGAAAGATTTTTCAACTATATTTGAGATTCTGTAACTTCTTCCCATTATTTTTAAAATCACAGTACCACATTTTTAACAAAAGTAACTATGCTGATGAGCCAGAACATTATGACTACTGACCTCTTATCAATATAAACCCATCCAGGAAATAGTCAGACACACACACATGGTGCAAGTAGTATTAATGAGTCTGCTGTCCATGTGTAGAACGGGGAAAGTGCACAATCAATCTGAGGTTGACAGAGTGCAGATTGTGATGGCCTGGAGGCTCAGCACACGCATTTCAGAAACTGCGCGACTTGTTGGGTATTTGAGGAGTGCGGGATGAGTGTCTTCAACACATCATGAAACCAAGTCCAGACATCATGGGGTTGGGTGGCCACCTCTCTTTACAGATGTCAGATTTCATGGGCTGGGCAGACTGGCAAAACAGGACAGGTGGTGAACTGTGGTGGAACTAACATCAGACTTTAATGATGGGCAGTGTACAAGTGTGTCTGGACGCACAGTGCACCAAACACTCCTAATGATTGGCCTCCGCAGCTGACAACCCATGCATGTGGCAACATTGGCAACAATGACTGAAATGGTCAAGTGACCTTTGACTCTAGACATTAGTGCAGTGGCAGTGCATTGCACGGCCTGGTTAATCCTGATACCCTCTTCATCAAGCCAATGGGAGGGTGCAAGTCGATTGCCTTCTAGGGGGACAGCTCCTTGACACCTGTGCTGCAAGATGGAGACAAGATGGCAGTGTCTCCATTATGTTCTAGGGATCATTTACGTGGACATCCATGCGTCCAGTGAAGCTCATGAAAGGCACCAGGATGGCCAAGGAGTATCATGCACTGGTTGTGAACCATATACACTCCTTCATGATGATCATGTCTCTGGACAGCAATGACATTTTTCTACAAGATGATGTTCGTGTCACAAGGCCATGCATGAGATGGAGTGGATCAAAGAACACAGTGTTGAGTTCCAATTGATGTGCTGCCCCCCCCCCCCCCCCCCCCCACCAACTCGCCAGATCTGAACCTGATTGAACACTTCTGGAATGTGACTGAACATGGCATCAGAGCTCAACGCCACCCCCCCCCCCCCTTAATTTACAGGAATTAGGTGACTTGTGTGTGTAGGTATGGTGCTAACTCCCTCCAGCAACCTACCAAGGCCTCACTGCTTCCAAGCTGTGATGCGTTGCTGCTGTTATCAATGTCAAAGGTGGACACACCAGCTATTAGGTAGATGGTCATGATGTTCTGGCTGATCGGCGTAGTGTAAAAGATTGTTAAACAGTAATTTTGTCTTTTGGCATGGGTGTGACTGCAACTCCAAAAGATCAATGCATGAAAGCACTTGGACTTGTTAATTTCACAGTAAATGACCTCTTGTAGAAAATCAAAAAGTTTTCAATTACATACCATTCTTAGTCAAAATAATTTACTTTTCTATTGAAGTCTAACATGATCTTGTCTTTTGAAGACCAATTGAGGTTTTGAGTGTTTTTCACCTATCCAAAAAGTATACATGAAGGCTGTTTAAACTGAAATAATAGTATGTTGGAGGAAATTTAATGTAAAAGTAATTTTAAATGTGAATACTTACCTTCATTTAGTCACATTACAGTATTTGCTGTCAGCATCAATGATAAAATCTTCCTATATGCATTTTATTAATGTTTTGCAGGATTTAGATGCTTGTTCAGAATTTATTTTGCATAATAAATTGGCAAATTAATGGTTTACATGAAATAATGACTGTTTTATTATTTTGATCTATGCATACTGATTAAACAGAATAAAATAATACAGGGTAATAGGACACAGGTCATAAGGGGAGATAGAGTGAGAGGGTGAGGCAAATAATGAACTGAAAACTCCTAAATTTGAAATCATTTACATCCATTAATTCTGAACCACAATGGAGCAATAGGTGACTGCCGCTAAAATTTCTGCATCAGCATGGTCAGAGACAACACAAGCACTGTTGCTCACCGTACAATTTTTGAGTGTATCCTGAACTTTACTGGACAACTATCCTCCCCAAACCATATTACAAATGTCCTAAGACTCTACTGTATTCCACTAGCCCTATTTATCTTCATTTCCAAGAAAGAGGGAATGTTATAGTTTTAAAATCAGGAAAAATGTAAATACGAGTCATTTAGGAGTAAAGGAGACCACTCACTGAATAACAAAGGTGTTGTTGCATCATTGTCAAGAAGACATAAAAGAGAAAGGAAATTTGATAGCTTTTGGAATGAATCCTTTGCCGAGCTAGAGGACTCTCTCTCTCTCTCTCTCTCTCTCTCTCTCTCTCTCTCTCTCTCTCTCTCTCTCTCTCTCTCTGTCTCTGTGCCAGGACCAGAACTACATTTCGACAGGTGGACTAGGGTGGGTGGGGGTGGGGGTTGTATTGGATATGGTGGGTAGAGGGAGAGTGAGGCAGGAAGAGGGTTTGGAGGGGGTAGCTAGTGGCTTGGAGGGAGCCAGCAGGAGGAGGTAGATACATGGGCTAGGCATGTGATACAGGGGTACACGAGCCGGTGGGATGCACAATGAAGGTGATGTGGAGGGTGTGGATAGGGAGAAGATGACAGGACAGAGGAAGAGGCAACTGTTGGATAGAGGATGTGGGGACAGTGGATTAACAGAGACTGAGACCATGAGAAACATAGGAGTGAAGAATATGTTGCAGGGATAACGCCCATCTGTGTAGTTCATAAAAGCAGGTGGTGGATGGAAGTATCCAGATGGCCTGAGTTGCGATGCAGCCATTGAACTTCAATACGTTGTGCTCACCTGCATATTGTGCTATTGAGTGCTCAACACTATTCTTTGCCACACTTCGGCAGTGGTCATTCATTCTGGCGAACAGCTAGTTGGTTGTCATAACGACAAAAAGCTGTGCTGTGACTGCAGTGGATTAAGTGTGTGAAATGGCTGCTTTCACAGATAGCTCTGCTGCTGTATCCAGAAAGTGCAGAACAACAAAGACTGAGGTATGAGTGGAAAAACAAAGTTAATCTTTCAACTGAATTTCACAAAAGATCTGAATATAAAGATTATCAGACAGAACTGTACACTGAGTACCAATCACAATCATACAACACTGTCACTTCAAGTCTGTATATGTCCATAGTTACAAGCGGTGAGTCCAGCACTTCGATAGACTGCAGCCTCACTTTGCACTGAAGCCCGTGGCAGGACATGCACTTGTCAACTATTCTGGGTATGTAGGAGTACACAGGTTCCCGAGAAGCCTGTGGTGGTGTGGCATGACGTGACTGGTCCATAGTCCGTAGGTTGGTGTTTTCCATATGTACAATGGCCAGCATTGTTGGGGTTACCATGGAAGCAGCTTAGAGGTGGTCATGTGCTGTTAAGCAGTGGTGGTACTGCCACCTATTGGGTGTGAGCTGAATGCTGTCTGCAAAATGTGCCATGGAATGGTCATTGATGATACTGCACCTGCCTCTGCCTGTGAGAGAACTGGAGTGGGAAGTGTTGGGTGGGTGGACTGGACAGGTCTTACACTGGATCTTCCACAGGGATATGACCTCTGGGGCAAGGAAATGCAAATGGGAGTGGCCTAGGAATTAAATAGGATGTTGTATAGGTTGAGGGGGGCGGGGGCTGTGGGCCATCACTTTAGGATTACTAGGAAGGATCTTGGGTACAATGTCCCTCATTTCCAGGCATGGTAATAGATCATCAAAGCCCTGGAAAAGGATATGGTTCAGTTGTTCCAGTCAAGGGTCATACGGAGTGATGAAGAAGGATGCTCCATTGCAGCTGATTCTCGGGATGGTTGGAGGATTGTGCGATGATATGACAAGGGAAATCTGTTTGTGGACTAGGCTTGGGGAGTAGTGCCTGTCTGTGAAGGCTATCCGCTCCCTCCAAAGGATATTCTTACTGTACAGTTCTAACTATATATACCATAGCTCCAAAATGCCCTCCAACACCTGGAAGAGCATCCATAAATTGTCCAACCTGTTGACATCCTACTGACACCTTGGAACATCACCACCCATGAACACCTGTCCTATCGATAGTGAATATCCTCACCAACCCCTCATCAGAGCCTGTATAGCTCACGTTTTTACATTTTCCACATCCTCCAAAATGCCCTTCCAACACTCAATGAAATTCAGGATTCAAGCCAGCCCAAAATACAGTTGTTACCCTTCTGACCAGAACCATCAATCCTACAGAAGTTTCAGTTCTATCTCGTCTTCCAAGTATTCTGAACTCATCAAAGACCTACCCTTCATCTTCAGATCCCTGCAGTGGAAACACATCTTTCCTCCCAATCCCACCAACCAAAACCAATCTAATCCCAACAATGAACTTTGCCTCTACCAGCCCATACCACCCCATCCAACTGTGATGCTTGCCCCTCCCACCTAACTACCTCCAGTATACCTCCAGGAATTCCTCATCTCCAACTTGGCCTCACCAATAAATCCTGAGTCCTTCCTAAGAACTATAACCTCTCAAAGGAAGAAAGGACAGTCATTCACAATCGCAAAATAGATCCTGGATGAAGGCTTCTGCCACATGTCTGACTCATGCACCTACAAACTCTGCCGTAGTCATCACATACCAAAAGTCCAAAATAACATCAATTCCATAGCCCATTCCAAAATCTCTTCACTGAGCACATCTCCCTACTCAATCCAAAAAATCTGGACACCCCAGCATAGCTGGTTATTGTGCTCCAACTAAAAGAATTTCTGATCTAGTTGATCAACACCTCGAACAAACTGCCCAGAGCCTGGCCTCTCACATCAAAGATACTAATCACTTCCTTCACCAAGCATATACCCTTGCCTCCTGGATCCATACTCATCAATGTTGATGGCACCTCCTTTACACCAACATCCCTCATGCTCATGGCCTTGACACAATTGAACACTACCTCTACCAACGCCTTCACATTCCAAATGCACTACCTTATTCCTCTTACACCTTATCGAATATATCCTCATATGCAATTATTTCTCCTCTGTGGGAAGATATTTAAACAAATCTGCAGCACAGCCATAAACACCTGCATGGCACCCTCCTATGTCAACCTTTTTGAGGCATCTAGAGGAAACCTTCCTACTTGCCTTCCAAACCCCAAATCTCTTGTCTGGGTCAGGTTCAGTCATGATGATATGGACTCAGGGCCTAGACACCCTAACCTCATTCCTCCACAACCCCAACACCTTCCCTCCAAGCCACTTTACCAGGTCCCCCTGAACCCAAAGTACCACTTTCCTGGACATTGACCTCTGATGGCTCCGTCCACACCTCTGACTAAACTAAACCCTCTAAAAACCAACAGTACCTCCTTTTTGACATCTGTCATCCCTTCCACATCAAAAGCTTGCTCCCATACATCCTAGCCACCCATGGATGGGTTGTCTGCTGTGACAAGAATTTCACAGACAGGCATTATCCGTAAACGTAGTCCACAAATATATTGCCCCTGCCACATCCTCACACACCCCCAATCCTCCCACCATCCCCAACAATCAGGTACAACTGAGTGCACGCCCACCATCCAGTGTCACTATGGACTGGAACAGCCAAATCACATTCTTCGCCAGGGCTTAGCTTATCTAAGATCATGCCCAGAAATGAGGGATGACTACCCATGATCCCATTCCTCCTAAAGTGGCATTCAATCATCTACCAAACCTACATAACATTCTCATCCACCTCTATGCCACTCCAACTCCCACTCCCACTCCCAAGACCTTGCCACAGGGGTCATACTGCCGTCGAAGATCCAGGAGGAAGATTTTCCGCATCCTCTCCCCCAGCACTTCCTATTACAGTCCTGTCAAAGGCTTAGCTCATCCCATCAGAGGCATGGGCACATGTGGAAGCTTCCATTTATATACCAACCCTGTTGTGATCACTGCACAGCTTGTTATGTATATATGACAATCAATCAGCTGTCCACTACAATGGATGTCCACCACCAAGCTTTGGCAAAGAACAAAATTGATCATCCAGTGGCACAATATGCACCTGAGCACAATATCCTTGAATCCAAAGGCTACTTCACAACTCAGACAATCTAGATCCTTCCCTCCACCACCAGCTGTTCTGAACTACAATGATGGGAGTTATTCTTACAATACATCCTTCACTCCTGTAACTTTCCTCCTGAATTCAACCTCCATTAACCCACTGTACCCGCACCATCTACCCAACAGTTTCTCCTTCCTCAGTCTTGTTCACTTTCTCCTAATCAATTCCTCTATGTCACTTTCATTATTGTACCACATCCCTAATCCATGCACCTGCCACCACTCCCTCCCACATCCACACTAAGTTTAATTGTCTACACACTATCATAACCTTGAGTTGAAATATCATATTATGATCCAAACGCCTTAAACTATTTTCTAATCTTGTAGATTCAGTGCACAGCATCATGGCACTGTTATTAGTTTATATACATCTTGACTGAAGTTTTTTTAATGGCACACAAATGCTTTGAAATCATCATCTCAGTTTAATTACTTAACAACTGTATTAATATGAACCCACTTTTTACGTCTGATGAAGTTGAGGCTTTCTTGACTTCTGCTATGACTGGTTCATAGATGACATAAAAAAATAACATTGAAACAATGAACATTATGATGAAATCATTTGGTAGTTAATCCACTTCCAAGTTAATGTGTATGTCACTATTTAAATTACTCCTGACATCTCTGTACACTAACCTTCAAAATGACACCAGTATTAATGCCATATACAAAAGATTTTTTTTCGAATTAATACCTTAGTTTCCTTGGTCAATTTTATATATAAGTAAGCCATCATACTGTATTTCATATTGTCTTCTATTAATCTTATATACACTCCTGGAAATTGAAATAAGAACACCGTGAATTCATTGTCCCAGGAAGGGGAAACTTTATTGACACATTCCTGGGGTCAGATACATCACATGATCACACTGACAGAACCACAGGCACATAGACACAGGCAACAGAGCATGCACAATGTCGGCACTAGTACAGTGTATATCCACCTTTCGCAGCAATGCAGGCTGCTATTCTCCCATGGAGACGATCGTAGAGATGCTGGATGTAGTCCTGTGGAACGGCTTGCCATGCCATTTCCACCCGGCGCCTCAGTTGGACCAGCGTTCGTGCTGGACGTGCAGACCGCGTGAGACGACGCTTCATCCAGTCCCAAACATGCTCAATGGGGGACAGATCCGGAGATCTTGCTGGCCAGGGTAGTTGACTTACACCTTCTAGAGCACGTTGGGTGGCACGAGATACATGCGGACGTGCATTGTCCTGTTGGAACAGCAAGTTCCCTTGCCGGTCTAGGAATGGTAGAATGATGGGTTCGATGACGGTTTGGATGTACCGTGCACTATTCAGTGTCCCCTTGACGATCACCAGAGGTGTACGGCCAGTGTAGGAGATCGCTCCCCACACCATGATGCCAGGTGTTGGCCCTATGTGCCTCAGTCGTATGCAGTCCTGATTGTGGCGCCCACCTGCACGGCGCCAAACACGCATATGACCATCAATGGCACCAAGGCAGAAGCGACTCTCATCGCTGAAGACGACACGTCTCCATTCGTCCCTCCATTCACGCCTGTCGCGACACCACTGGAGGCGGGCTGCACGATGTTGGGGCGTGAGCGGAAGACGGCCTAACGGTGTGCAGGACCGTAGCCCAGCTTCATGTAGACGGTTGAGAATGGTCCTCGCTGATACCCCAGGAGCAACAGTGTCCCTAATTTGCTGGGAAGTGGCGGTGCGGTCCCCTACGGCACTCCGTAGGATCCTACGGTCTTGGCATGCATCCGTGCGTCGCTGCGGTCCGGTCCCAGGTCGACGGGCATGTGCACCTTCCGCCGACCACTGCCGACAACATCGTTGTGCTGTGGAGACCTCACGCCCCACGTGTTGAGCAATTCGGCGGTACGTCCACCCGGCCTCCCCCATGCCCACTATACGCCCTCGCTCAAAGTCCGTCAACTGCACATACGGTTCACGTCCACGCTGTCGTGGCATGCTACCAGTGTTAAAGACTGCGATCTAGCTCCGTATGCCATAGCAAACTGGCTGACACTGACGGCGGCGGTGCACAAATGCTGCACAGCTAGCGCCATTCCACGGCCAACACCGCGGTTCCTGGTGTGTCCGCTGTGCCGTGCGTGTGATCATTGCTTGTACAGCCCTCTCGCAGTGTCCGGAGCAAGTATGGTGGGTCTGACACACCGGTGTCAATGTGTTCTTTTTTCCATTTCCAGGAGTGTATGTAGTGAGGAGAGGCTGTTGCTTTTATTTTCATAGCTTGTCTTACAATATCTCAAGGCGTTCATTATAGTAAATACATAGATGTACATACAAGCAAATAAAATACACCTGCCCTTGCAGCACTGTAAACATCGCCTGAAATGACACAGTAATAACTGACCAAGCAATTCCCTTTATAATCTGAAACAAAAACATAATAGGCCTTTGCTTGCATGTATCAGTAGCACTTTTCACATAAAATGACTTGAGTTGTTGTAACTAGAGTCACCCAATAAAAAAAGTGGAAAACGATTGAAATAGTGCTTCTAGGGAAAATAAAAGTATAGGATATGGATGCAAGGTTTACAAAAGAATCCTAATGCACAAATGTAAATAACACCACTTTTATTTTACAGAGGTGGTTACTTTCTGCAAGTAACATCACGTATACAAATTTATTATTCATAATATATGAATGATTTGCCAGCAGCTTTGGCCTGTAATATACGAACTTGGTGATATATTTTCAAGGCTGGGCCTAATTTCATTTGTAAATTGTATAAGACATCAGTACGTGTTAGCATCAACACTGTAGGGCCATCAATTCCATTCTCCCTAAAAACACAAGCCTGAGCTGCAAATCCTTTTTTAACAAAGTAATTGTAAATACGTCTTACTGTCCACCTTGAAACATCTGGTATATTCTCATGAATCATAATTTTACACATTTCATTTTGAAAAACAGAAACACCAGTAGAATCTGGAGCAGTATGCTGCTCAGATACTTTCTTCAAAGGTCTCTTTTGATCAGATGCCTTAATAACAGTTGTTTTCTGTTCTAGACTTTTCTCCAGTGCTACTTTTTGATCTATAGATAATTTAGAGGTTTTCTGACCTGACGGTGTTCTGGGAAGTATCTTCTGAGTTGGCACCCCTTTAAAAGACGATTTTTGAGTACAACCCTGTTTGGATGGTGTGTTTTGTTCGGAGGACCTGTCTGAAGGTGCATTTTGTTTTAAGGTATTCACAAAAGGCGATTTTTGTTCTGAAAAATTATTAACACTGTTAACAGGAGTCCCCTCTGATGCAAAACCTATTGTATTCTTTTTTGAGGTTGTGGAACTTAATGGCTGAGGTCCTCCTTCCTCTCGACAACATGAACATACCCAAGTTTTGTTAGATAGTTTCTCTGTTAGCTTTGGAATCTGACAGGTATTATGGAACACTTTATTACATTTTGTACAGGTTAGCATTTTTGAACTATCAACTGCCTCAAAACAAACTGCACAACTTCTGCAGAATAAACATGTCCAATAAGACACCATGACATTCAAACCATACTTTGCCAAAACACAAGAACGGTGAAAATACTTTGAACAGACACAGCATTTGATAAGTTTTTCCAATGTATCACAACTACATAAGACACACAACAATTTCACTACTGTATTACCTGCACTGGAGGTGTTACCTGCAGACAAATGAGTATTTTTAGTGGCTGGTGAACTTATAACAGAAGGATCGAATACCTTCTTAATTTTTCTTATCCTGGGCTCACGCCTTGATGCTACACTTATGTCTAGATCAGAAAATAACTTTTGTTCATTATTTCCTGAAGATGTTTTTGAATGTGATGTGCTCTTTTCTTCTACAATAATTCTTGGTTCTAACACTGTAGTAGGTCTTGGTGCATTTTCTTTGTAATTGCTGCAACTTGGCTTAAAAATATCTTGGGACACAGATTCACTATGTTTTTCAGGTGTCTTATCTTCTTTTTCAGATGCCACAGGAGGATCTGTAATAGCAGACACATTATCAAGTGCTAAAGAGTAGTTACCGCTTTGAAGTTTCATTAATAATCCTGATTCAATACCATTTCTTAACAAGGTATCTACCCCAAACATTCTTCTCACATCTTTAAAATTATTTACATATTTCCTAAACTCCTCCTCCGGAATACCATAATCAAAATATTCAGGTTGATTTAATAAGAGCTCATCAAAAACATCTAGAATAGTATGATGTAATTTTGTAATAAAAACTTTTTTGTCCTCTACTCCTTTTAGCACAACAGCACTCCTGTACCACTGAAATTTTGACCAACGCTGTGGATCTCTATAACTAGTTGCACCTTTGTATTCCACTGGAATTACCAGGCGTTGTTTCACAAGTTGTTCTAATGCTTCATATGTCTCTCTACAAGGAATGCCACAGTGACGAAACAAGTACCTCCCAATTCTATCCTTGTCTGGACGAGCTTTTCGACGCCTAAGTGTTCCAATAGCTTCCAGAATCTGATCTTTAAATTTAACCTCACTCATCTTCTACAACATTCACCAGGTTGAAACTACAGGGCTGCCTGGAGGAAGGTATCAATGATGAAGTCTGAAATAAAACAATTAATACAAATAATGTTTGAGCTACAAAGAAAAAGAAAACACCTACTTTGTAGAATATATATGGTTGAAAGTCCATATATAATGCTAACAAACTGTTCTGCAAATCGCATAGTACTCTTTCAGCAAGTGTCTGCTCTATAATACTCGAGAAATGCAAGCGACTGCCATTAACTTTATTGCATTAGTATATATGCTATGAAACACTGTAGTTACAATTACTATGCTCTGATCATCCACACAACAGGAAAATAAGTACTCATTATATCCATGTAAAAAAGCTGAGCAGCAGTTCAGTTACTCTGTGACAGGACACACACCATGGCTTTAAATATGTATATTTTATCTGCTGTTAATTTGGGAATCACTGATATTAATTGAAGTGGAGAATCTGGCTGACCAAGTTCCTCACTATAAATTCTATAAGAACAACAAAGGGCACTGATAACCAATTCCATTCTTCTGATATTCTAATAATCCAATCAACAAGTACATTATGCATATGAATATGCATATTCACAATAAACAAATGAAGCTGCTTTATTAACAGGATTGAAAGCCAAAGAACATAACATGCCACTGATGACAGATAAATATCAACTACCAAAGTACACGAGAGATGATCTATGTGTTAAGAATGGTGAGTGAAGCTTGCAACTTATCATTACTGCTGCCTAACTTGCACATTAGAGGAGCAATGTAGGATTTGGGGAAAAAAGTAGAAATAAAAGTGCAAAGAGGAAAGATATCAATACTAACATTTGAAACTGACATAGCCATTTTGTCCAACAGTAAGAAAGACTTAGGAGGCCTGCTGAATGGAATGAGCAGTATACTTTTTGCAGAATGTGAATTGAAGTTAAATGAAAGATATGTATGTGATGCTGGATAGAAGAAAGGAGAGGAACAACTTGCATAACATCAAAATGGAAAATGATGCAGTAGTAACTCACCTAGCTAGGAAGTAAGATTATATAGCCTGGTACTGAATATCAGCTGAACACCAACTATGTCACACTTCCAGCACATTATCTTCACCTTGCGGCTTGCCTATCCTCGGCTCGCAGGTGTCTCCTTCATTACAAATACCACAAGGGCATCGCATGTTGTGGAACTGATAGTTCTATCTGCACATCACGTTGATGTAAACATACTTCTGCCTGCTGGATACTTAAGGTGGAGCACAACTTCCAGCAGCAGCATTCAATTGCTCACTCAGTTCCGGATCAAGAGCTGGCCACGTCTTGTGACCCATAAAATGGAACCTGCCAAAACCAACCCGGATGCCCTGTCCTACAGTATACCTTCTCCACACTGCTTCACAGTATGCCACACAGTGTGACACTACAGACATCACTCCTACAGCCACATGGGATGATGGTTCACTATGGAATTTGTATCAAACCAGTGGACTTTGTTTCTGTTTTCTTATGTGCTTATGAATGATCTTTCAGTTGTTTGCCGAACGAAATCTTTAAGTTGTTTGTTGAACCAAATTTAGCATGAACTTGTGCTATGAATAAAGTGTTCTTAAGTTCACACAAGCTAACACTTGGTTCAAGAATCATAAAAGAAGATTGTATACATGGAAGAATCCTGGAGATACTAAAAGGTATCAGATAGATTATATAATGGTAAGACAGAGATTTAGGAACCAGGTTTTAAATTGTAGGACATTTCCAGGGGCAGATGTGGACTCTGATCACAATATATTGGTTATGAACTGTAGATTAAAACTGAAGAAATTGCAAAAAGGTGGGAATTTAAGGAGATGGGACCTGGATAAGCTGACTAAACCAGAGGTTGTACGGAGTTTCAGGGACAGCATAAGGGAGCAATTGACAGGAATGGGGGAAAGAAATACAGTAGAAGACGAAAGGGTAGCTCTGAGGGATGAAGTTGTGAAGGCAGCAGAGAATCAAGTAGGTAAAAAGATGAGGGCTATTAGAAATACTTGGGTAACCGAAGAGATACTAAATTTAATTGATGAAAGGAGAAAACACAAAAATTCAGTAAGTGAAGCAGGCAAAAAGGAATACAAACGTCTCAAAAATGAGATCGACAGGAAGTGCAAAATGGCTAAGCAGGCATGGCTGGAGGACAAATGTAAGGATGTAGAGGCTTATACTACTGACGGCCTTGGCAGAGCCAGTCATAACAAAACTCTACCACCTGGTGAGCAAGATGTACGAGACAGGCGAAATACCCTCAGACTTCAAGAAGAATGTAATAATTCCAATCCCAAAGAAAGCAGGTGTTGAAAGATGTGAAAATTACTGAACTATCAGTTTAATAAGTCACAGCTGCAAAATAATAACGCGAATTCTTTACAGACGAATGGAAAAACTGGTAGAAGCCGACCTCGGGGAAGATCAGTTTGGATTCCGTAGAAATGTTGGAACACGCGAGGCAATACTGACCTTACGACTTATCTTAGAAGAAAGATTAGGGAAAGGCAAACCTATGTTTCTAGCATTTGTAGACTTAGAGAAAGCTTTCAAAAATGCTGACTGGAATACTATCTTTCAAATTCTAAAGGTGACCGGGGTAAAATACAGGGAAAGAAAGGCTATTTACAATTTGTAGAGAAACCAGATGGCAGTTATAAGAGTCGAGGGGCATGAAAGGGAAACAGCAGTTGGGAAGGGAGTGAGACAGGATTGTAGCCTGTCCCCGATGTTATTCAATCTGTATATTGAGCAAGGGGGGGAGAAAAAAAAATCCAGGGAGAAGAAATAAAAACTTTGAGGTTCGCCGATGACATTGTAATTCTGTCAGAGACAGCAAAGGACTTGGAAGAGCAGTTGAACGGAATGGACAGTGTCTTGAAAGGGGGATATAAGATGTACATCAACAAAAGTAAAACGAAGATAATGGAATGTAGTCTAATTAAGTCTGGTGATGCTGATGGTATTAGATTAGGAAATGAGACACTTAAAGTAGTAAAGGAGTTTTGCTATTTGGGGAGCAAAATAACTGATGATGGTCGAAGTAAAGAGGATATAAAATGTAGACTGTCAATGGCAAGGACACTGTTTCTGAAGAAGAGAAATTTGTTAACATTGAGTATAGATTTAAGTTTCAGGAAGACGTTTCTGAAAGTATTTGTGTGGAGTGTAGCCATGTATGGAAGTTAAATAGTTTGGACAAGAAGAGAATAGAACCTTTTGGAATGTGGTGCTACATAAGAATGTTGAAGATTAGGTGGGTGGATCACGTAACTAATGATGAGGTATTGAATAGGATTGGGGAGAAGAGAAGTTTGTGGCACTACTTGACTAGAAGAAGTGATCGGTTGGTAGGACATGTCCTGAGGCATCAAGGGATCACAAATTTAGCATTGGAAGGCAGCATGAAGGGTAAAAATCGTAGAGGGAGACCAAGAGATGAATACACAAAGCAGATTCAGAAGGATGTAGGTTGCAGTAGGTACTGGGAAATGAAGGAGCTTGCACAGGATAGATTAGCATTGAGATCTGCATCAAACCAGTCTCAGGACTGAAGACCACAACAACAACAACAAGTTCACCCTGGCAATCATCATCAACTAAAGCATGCATCAGCCACAGTAGGTTTTAACAAATTGTTGATGTAAAGAAGACAGCACAAGTAATATGCCACAGCTTAATAAATGATTTGTTAATAAAATGGACCTACTGGTGTCAAACATTGATACGGAGTTTAAGAAAAAATTCCTGAGAGTGGACACCTGAGGCACAGAATTCAATGAAGGCATGAGGTAACTATTACACACAACTTGTTTTATGCTGTTCTACAAATTAAGATGGATCAACAAAGTAGTTCTACATTATTTTAACTTCATACCTTGTCCCAGTTATATATTTCCAAATGTATGCTATAAGAAAAAAATAGGAAGCAACAGAGAACATCATTAAACTAGTGAAACAGTGATGATTGAAGGCATGGTATCTGATCAGTAAAGAAGTTGGATGGCACCATAAAGATGAATAGTGAAGTAATAATGAGGATTTCTACAAATGCACCAAATGTAATGGAAGTGAAGGTAATGGAGTCTAAAAATAAATATATTCCTGAAAGTGTCATAGGAAAAAGGTATTGCCATTTAACATATGCAAAAAGGGAAAAAGACATGGTACTGACGAGACAACAGATGAGATAAAAACCGTTGGGCTGTGGTCAAAGTGAAATGTAGAATATTATTCACAGAACAGATATTAAGACTAGTAAACTGGTTCACTTGAGAAATTAGTATAGGATGATGGATCATAGGCAAGCTGTAATCAAGATCATGAAAAGAGGCAATGTTTGTTAGTGGCAGCTTTATTATATAATTTCTAGAACACTGCTCACACTGTTTCAGCAATATCTGTTCGGCTAATTACATCTATATTACCTGCATTTCCAGTAATGCATAACTTTGATTAGAGCATGACAGGAGAATGGAAATTCAGAACTGAAAATAATTTATGCAAAGTGACTCCACGCAATTTGGTATTAATTAAACATGTTCACAAATCCATGTGTCTTCAAAATGAATTTTTAAATAACATTGATCTTTGTTTGTGTGTAACATGTAACACTGAATTCCATTGTTAGCAGTTACACCAAACTATAGGTTAACAAGGTAGTATTTGTTATGCATATGATACCTATGCTAAAAATTTGCTAATTTGGCAGCAATTTTTTTGTGTTTGTATTATTTTCTGGAATACAGATCACGGTGACATGACTGATATGTAGCTCAGCCCAAGGTCTGAATTACATTGGAAGGTGACAGTTTGGTTGTGAATACAAAATCTTAGATGTGGTGAAATACTGATCTGTAGCATGCCTGATGTCTAGATTAGGTAGGAAGGTGATAGTTGCAATGTCAGATAGCAAAGCAGAATCAAACACTTCAGTTAATCCACAATATTTTTGACCAAGATCAGCATCAGAATCTTGTTTGCTTGGCTGAAAATCATGAGCCACAATATTACACATTGAGCTATACGGTGTGTATTAAATATATTGGAAAATCCTGAGTGGTATACAGTGTAACTTAACAACTACTGCATGGTGGATATGCTAAGTTATAGGTAAGCCCATAAAAAGAACTAATTTGACATTTAAAAGTCTTAGGTAGATTACAAATAATGGAAGACAAAGGTAACCACTATCTTATAACTGAGATATTGAATAAATTTAAATTGTTGTTAAGTTTTTTTTTCAAACACTGTCCATCCTTACAAACTTACACACACACACACACACAGCTACAGTGTAATCAAGTACATTGTCTTGGCCCTGCAACCCGAGTGTGGTGTGGGGTTGTTACAAGTGGAATACTTGAGAAGAGAAAGGAAGATGAGGGAGGGGTGGAGAGAAACATGGCTGAGAGGGATGACTGAGAGCTGGGACGGAGAGGATGGAATGGAAAGGGATAATAATATGGCACCATCTATGTAATTCAGAGAAGCAGATGTTGGGTGTGGAGGAGGGCGTGTAGGGAAGTTTTGGGTTGGGGAGGGTGATTTGGGGGGGGGGGGGGGGGATTGGTGGAAGGATCCAGATGGGAAGGTTTGTGAAGCAGCAACTTAAGTCAACCTATTGTATTCAGTAGTATGTTTTTCTGCCACCACCAGGTGGTCAGCTTTGTTCTTTGCTACAGTATTTGCATCTACATTTACAGGACTACTCTGGAGTTCACATTTAAGTGCTGGGAAGATGTTCATAGAGACAATTTCACACTATTTCTTGATGACTCTGTTGTCAAATAGGATGTGGGAAAAATGAACATGTAAATCATTCTGTTTGAGCTCTGATTTCTCTTATTTTATTACGATGGTCATTTCTCTCTATTTTGGTACGAGTCAACCAAATATTTGTGCATTTGAAAATTGATGACTGAAACAACGTGAAAAGATCTCACAGCAAAAAAGTACCTTTGTTTTAATAATTGCCAACCCAACTCACATATGATATCTGTGACACTCTGTCCCCTGTTTTGCAATAAAACAAAAGATGTCATTTTTTGAACTTTTTCGATGTCCTCTGTTAATCCTCTCTGGTAAGGACCAAACATAAATACTCTTGAAGAGGATGGACAAGCACAGTGTAGACATTGTCTTAGTAGGTTTCTTGTGTCTTATAAGTATTCTGCCAACAAAACACAGTCTTTGGTTCATCTTCTCCACTGCATTCTACATAAGGTTTCCAATTTACATTGTTCATAATTGTAATCCCCACCTATTTTGTTGAATTGACAACCTTTAAATTAATGTGGTTTATTGTTAATTGAAATTTAATGGATCTTTTGTTAGTGCTCATATGGAGGACTTCTCACTTTTTATTACTTGGACCAATTGTCACTTTTGCACCATACAGATATCTAGTATAAATCATTTTGCAACTCATTTTGATCTTCTGATAACTTTTCTAGACAATAATGACTACAACTTCTGTAAACAATGTATGAGAGCTGCTCAGATTGTTTCCTAAATCATTTATATGGATTAAGAACAGCAAAAGACCTATAGAACTCACTTGGGGAATTCCAGATATCACTTCTGTTTCACTGGATGAGTTCCTAATAATTACAATGAGCTATGACCTCTTTGACAGGAAATTATGAATCCAGTCACACAACTGTGATGATACTCTATAGGAATGCAATTTGATTAGAATCTGCTTGTGAGGAACAGTATCAAAAGCCTTCTGGAAATTTATAAACATGGAATCAACTTGAGACCCCTGTCAATAGAGCTTCTTACTTTGTGTAAATAAAGAGCCAATTATATTGCACAAGTGAGATATTTTCTGATTCCATGCTGTTATGTGTCAATAGGCTATTTTCTTTACGATATTTCATTATGTTCTAACACAGTATATGTAGGTGTTGAAGTTCCAATTGGTATACTACATGACTGCTTTCACAAGTGCCCCTGTCTCTGACAGAATAGGTTGTGACTGTCATGGGACTGGAATGGGATTTGTGCATGGATGCATAAGATAACTCTTGTACTTGTATTTTCCACAGGGATATAAAACCGCATGTCATGGGAGTGGGAGGAATTATGGCATAAAATGGATGAGGATAGTTTGGAGATTGGATAAGTGGTGGAATATCATTTTGTGAGAGGTGGGGAGGATTATAGATAGGATGTTTCTCATTTCCAGGAGCAATAATAGTTAGTCAAAGCCATGGTAAAGGATGTAGTACAGTCATTCCAGTCCAGGGTTATATTTATTAATGAAGACTTGTTCCTTTCCAGCTGGTTAATGTGAGTAGTTAAAGAATTAGGTGCATGTGTGAATATGACACTGGAGATCTGTTTGTAGACAAGATCTGAAGGATAGTGCCTCTCTGTATAGGCCTTAGAAAGAACTTCAGCATACCGGACAAGGGAACTCTTGTCACTGCATATGTGTTGTCTACAGGTAGCATGGTGGATAGCAAAAACACTGAAGAATCTCAATGCTTTAATATGCCTGAATGTATAATTCATGATATAATAACAACAAAACATCTACCACATAAGTAAGATTTATTTCCAGTGACATTATGAAACCTTGTGGATGTGCACCATGGCTAAGAACTAATCACTGAGTGTACATTCGTTTACACTAAGGGTTTAACTTATGATGAACAAAATATAGTCTATATGGCAGAGGTCTTACAGTACAGAAGGGAAGACAGCAACGGAAGACGAGAGGTAATGTTTTTGGCAGATGGTGCTTTATTTGAAAGGAAGTTTCGTTCAGCTAGTAAAAAGGTGGAGGTCAATGTTCAGTAATGGGGCATATTTAGGTGAAGAAGGCAACTGAGATGGCTATGAGAGAAGATATTGAGACTGTAGTGGAAATAGTATAGTAAGCCTTGTTCCTGAGCACAGATCGTGAAGATTACAAGACAAACATGAACCAGAGAAGAGGTTGACCATCTAGTGGTAGTACATGGTCTGCTGTAATACATGCTTTGCAGCCCATACCATCTGGATTCTCCCCTTTAAAACTAACTTCTCTGAAATACGTAAATGAGAATTATCATTACAACACATCCTTTAACCATTCAGTCCTGTTTTCTTGATGGTATTTCTCTTCTTCTGTCCTGTTTCCTACTCTCCCCCTTCCCAACCCACTCTTCCCCTACACTGCAATCCACAGATAACTTCCCTAACTGTGCCATGAAGGGCTCATTAGTTCCTACTCCATACTCTTGCTGCCACACATTCCTAGCCATCAGCTTGGTTTTCCTCCACACTTCCCGTCTCCTTGTTCCTCACACCCTATGCTACCGTACACAGTACTATCAGGAGAGTGTAGCTGAAAATGGTTCTGTAGCTCTGCTTGTGTGTGTGTGTGTGTGTGTGTGTGTGTGTGTGTGTGTGTGTGTGTGTGTGTGCGCGCGTGTGCGTCTATTTGACAGTCAATCAGTTCAGAGGAAGGACATTTTCCGAGAGTTTAGTAACAATTTCAATTGTATTTATGTTCCTGACAACCTCTTAATGTGTCAACTGATAAATAATTCACATTCATAGCTGAGATGCCTTCTTTCAGTTCCTTTTTAAGTTTCTATATAGTATTCAGTCCATTATACTGCAATGTGGTGAATGTTTATTATTACTCATAGTGATTTGTATTTGTGACATGAATTACCACTATTAAGTAGGTAATGCAAAATTCCATCCTTTTTTAAAAAAAAAAATCATTAGGCACAGTTGGATATCGATTTTGCCTTTTAGAGATCAAACCAAAAGTGGTTAAGAGCTTGAGGTCTTCCATAATCACTCTATATTAACCAATATTATATCTGGAATATGAAAGAGGTAGACTACCACATATAGAGTATTATTTGCTAAAAACAATTCTGGTACTACCGAACACAAGCCTTCACTTGAGGAAGAGAAGATTAAGAATATATGCCTTGAGCACAGTATTGGCAGGTATTTAATCATGAAATGTGGGGAAACTGAAAAAGAAGATAATCAAAGAGTCTGAGATGTGTTATTAAAGAAGGATGTTGAAAATCAAGTGGTCTGAGAGGATGAAGAATGAGGATGTTCTCTGCAGAATCAGAGAGGAATGGAACATGTGTAGAATCTGAGAGGAATGGAACATGTGTAAAACAACAACCAGCTTTTATTATACTTTACCATCTATACTATATTGTTACTGAGAAACAAATTACTATAAACCATTTATATGGAAAGAAACTGTAAGTTTGCTGTCATTTATTATAGACAATTTAATTTTGTACATTCTATATTTTAATTTCTGTTTATGACAAATCCAATTGCAGACAATTTCATTTTGTATATTCTATATTGCTAATTTCTATGTATGACAAGTCCAATATCATTTGTAAGATGACATGGATAGTAAATAAATAAATAAAATAAAAGGAAGTGTATAAAGACATCTGAGAATATCTATGCTGTAGAGATTAAAAACTGCAGGGGAAGATGGAGATTAGAATATATCCAACAAATAATTGAGTACATTGAGTGCAAGTGCTACTGTGAGATGAAGAGCTTGGCATAGGATAAGAAGGCATGGCAGGCACCATAAAATCAGTCAAAAGACTGATGATAGAGAAAAGTCATCCAGGCATCCAGACATTTCCCATTCCTCACAAATTCTTTTTGTTAGTCTTGTGGAAGCAATGGGCAGTATATTATTTCCATTTCTTCTTCTCATTGAATATGGACTTCCCCTCAGTGTCATCTCCACTTCCTGAGACTTTAATCCCCCATCAGTTTAGCTTTGATGAAAACTATCAGCTTTGGACAAGGTGGGAGATCATGTTAGCATCTACTGTCTAGAGCTCTGAATGGAGTTTTATATTCTTGTCCAAAAGTCTTTGAAGGTTATTTGCAGATATCAAATTGATAATTGAATATCTCCAGATACTCCTAAATAAAGTAAAAGTAAGCTTTACTGACCACTCCTTTTATACTTTTCTGTGGATATTTGGACACAGGGACAGCACTGAGCCAGACACCCTGTAGTGTTTATTTCACTGACCCCAAACCACCACCAATTGTGACTTCAGTGGTGTCAAGTGAGAGCTCGTTGGAGAGGAGGGTGGAGGTCTGTTGTGTTTTCTGATTAAAGCTCATTCTGCCTCAGTGATGCCCATGTGTTGTGTTAGGAGGAGGCCAGCTGAAAGCCTGCAGCGAACCTGTCTGCATGCGAGACACATTGGGTCTATACTTTTGAGTTAAGGTATGGGGTGTGCTTTCATGTCACAAGAGGAGTACTCTCATGGTTATCCCATGCACCATGGCTGCAAATTTATATGTCAATCTGGTAATCTGACCAGCTGTGCTGCCATTCATGGACAGCATTCCAGAAGTGTTTTCCAACAGGATGACATTTGCCCCCATACTGCTGTTGTAACACAACACGCTCTACAGAGTGCGACATGTTGCCTTGGCCTGCTTGATCATTAGATCTGTCTCCAATCAAGCACATATGGCACATTATTGAATGATAACTCCAACATAATCCACAAACAGCATAAATGCCCCTGTACTGACTGACCAAGTGCAACAGTCATGGAACTCCATCCCACAAAATGACATCCAGCACCTGTACAACACAATCCATGCATTTTTGCATGCTTGCATTCAACATTCTGGCAGTTACAGCAGTTATTAATCTAACAGAATTTGACATTTTCTGTGGCTTATCTCACATTTACATTAACATGTGCTCTTGCAATATTAATAACTAAATATGTTACCCATGCAAATTTATGCTATGTTAATAACTTTTTGGTGTTGCAATTTCTTTTTCCCATCATTTTATTGTTACCATCTCTTCTTCTCACTGAATATGGCTTTCCCCTAAGCGTCAGCTCCATTTCCTGAGGATTTAAGCCCTCATCAGTATGATGAAGAATGTAGCACTGGTTTAGCTTTAGTGAAAACAATCAGCTTTGGACAAGGTGAAAAAAATATATTAGCATCTACTGTTTAGAACTCAGAATGGAATGTTATATCCTGGTACAAAAGTCTGACAGGTTTCTAGCAGACATCAAACAGATAACTGTAAATCCCCAGATACTCATAAATAAAGTAAAAGAATACTTTATTAACAACTCCTTTTTTACTTTTCTATGAATATTTTGGACCCAGGAATGTAAAAGGATGAATAGCGGCCAGCCTTTTTTTATTTCAGAGCAGCTGCCTTTCTTTTTATGTACTAGTTTACAGTACGTTCAAAAAGTAATCCGTAATTGTAATGTGAGTAGACTATCATTAGTTGTTAAAATGTTGTTAGTATAGTTCCCAGGACCAGTTTGTAATGTGTGCTTCTGCCTTTCAATGTACAATTAGATTCTTTCAGTGAGACTGAAGGCTCTCCTTCATGACTGGACTCACAGAACATGACACGTGAATGAAAGAATGAATTTTTCAAGGGTCTAGAATGATGAACAGGAAATTTGAATTTGACTATCTGTAAACAAAAATTTGAACAAATACTTACAGAAATTATACTCCACTGTAATGATGTCACAAAGTGCACAGTCCTTCTGGCAACAGCCTTTTAGGTAATAATCATTGCACTTTCCACCTAAAATATGATGCAGAAATATTAAACAAGTATATTTACGCACAGTGTCTAAGATACTAAAAGTAAATGTGAATGAATATGTTGAAGGCACTGAAAGATCAAATAAAGCAATTCTGCCTACAAAGTTTATCAGATAACTATAGTTATACATTGCTAATTAATTCAGAAAATTACCATCATTAATTGTAGCACATGTAGTCCTGCTGACAAAACAACACATTCAGTGACCAAAAGTGTACAAGTGTATGGCCAACTAGCTCTTGTTGCCCAATGTGCACACTATTTCAGTAACTGACCACATTGCCATCATCAGGCGCCTGATGAACTAGCTGTTTGCGGGAAACCACATGGCTTTTATTTCTGGGCATGAATCTTTGATGGAATGGCAAGCAGAAAGAACAGGGAGAAAGAGAGGAAACTCATGCACTCAGCCATCAGCAGCAAATTCTTCAGTGCCAGATGATGGCAATGTGATTGGCTGTCAAAGTATGCTGCCTGTTGAACACCGAGATCCAACCGTACACTTGTGACAGTATTATGAGAAGGAAAGTTGCTACTCACTGTATAGTGGAGATGCTAGGTCGCAGATAGCCACAACAAAAAGACTCTCACATTTAAAGCTTTTGGCCATTAAGACCTTTGTCAACAACAGACACACACACACACACACACACACACACACACACACACACACACACACACACACACACACGACTGCAGTTGTATGTATGAGTTGCAGTTGCATGTGTGTATGTGTGTGTGTGTGTGTGTGTGTGTGTGTGTGTGTGTGTGTGTGTGTGTGTGTGTGAGAAATTGTACACTTGTGAACTATTTTCACATCAATTTCAGCACAAGGAACTGAAGAGTCACAATATTTAGTCCTTTCTGACTATCTCAGTTTCCTCTTACTCATTACAATCAAGTACTAGTTCAAGAGTGTGTCCCGAAAGACAGTATCTCAATAACAGGAAACACATAATTAACATGGAATTAACGCTTGAAACAGAGTGTACCCAATTGTATTTCTACAACCAAACAAAAAAAAGACAACATAATATAGTGTAATTGTATCACCGGTGCTAATGGGATCCACTGGTTTATCTAATCTGTCTTTGCGAAAAATAAACAAAAAAAAAAAGATCACAGGGTTGTCACAGTGCATTACAAGGTAATAAGCAAAAAATATAATGCATAATTTGAGAATTTGGGCATATTCCAAAATTTTTCAAAGCGCTATGGTACGTCTTGCAAGTTATTTCAAGTAACTAAATGTATCTGATCAACATTGTAATGAAGTTATACATTGGTGTACTGAATAAAGTTGAAATGTGAGTAAGTCCAAGTATTAAGTAGGAGGCAGGGACACAATAAATATAGGTGTGGGCAATTCATAATGCTAGCAGATCATTTTTTGTATTCTAGGATTTTCCATTACTATATTCAAAATCTTTTAAAATCAAACAAATTCCTGAAACATTTAAACAAAATTGAATCTGACCAGCAGAAAATAGTTAATATCTTAAAACTATCACAGGGTCAAAAAAACCAAAATACTGACGATAAATATTGACCAAGTCAAGGCTCTATATTATAACCGCAGTTTTTTTTCATTTATTTATTTTAATAATATAAAATGAATACAATTCTTGGCAATGACAGTCCAGGACTATATGTAGTACATACATATGGATTCCTTAGCTTCTGAGCTGTCTAAAGACATATCTGCTTGATATGCACAGTGTCCAGTGAAGAAGTCCCTGATTTCAAAATTAAATATCTCAAAAACTAAGATCAAAAGACAGATGCAACAAACAGTACATTTATCATGAAAGTTATAGAGAAAATTCAAAACAGTGCAAAAAGCTCCTAACAGATGGTGCTGTAATTGCAATATGTAGTGTCTATAAACAGTGTGCTGTAACTCAGAACTATCACTTCGACCATTGAAACGTGGAAGGAGGTTAGAGTGCCAAAGACAGAGGTTGAAATTGTGTATTCCACTGAACAATATGTTTTTCTGGTTCTGGAATACCAAAACTTAGGACACAGTCCTACAGCAACAAGTCACAGTTTTCAAATACGATTTAATATTCCGAAAGGACCTGATGTGAAAACTATTCACAAGTTCTTCACCATAAGTCCAACAATCAGCTGTTTTTCAGAAAAATCCAAGGAAACCCATCTGAAGGATTGCAGCAGAGATTGGTTTGAGGTATTCCAGCATGTAGAAAAAGGTGAGACAAAGCCTACACATTTACATTCAAGTACCAAGCCATGAGGCTATACCTGTATGAGCTGTGTGACAGAGGGCTGACTTTAAGAAGCAGATTATCACAACAATTGATAATAAAGGATTTGATGTTGGCTGCATCTGGTTCACAGATGAAGCACACTTCCACCTGAACAGAGTCATAAATATAAAAAAAATCTGGTATCTCGGGGTTTCAAAAACCCTTTTTTTGTGTGAAGCAACACCACTGTGTTCTCCCAAAGTTACTGTTTGGGCTGCAGTATGCAGCAGAGACGTTATTGGCCCTTTTCTTATGTGAGAAGCAGTCACTAGTGAATATTACACCGTAATTTTGCAAGAATTTGTTGCTACACAGCTAGTGAAGGGACTGACCAGGCACTGAGTCATTCACAGAAGACTGGGTCAGACCACAGGACACCAAACTGGTGCTTTGCTTTCTTGGTGAATTAATAGAAACAAAATAAAAAAATCTGCTTCTGTTCCCAGTAATTTCATATTTATTGCATGACTGATTTTGAAGTCTAAGGCCATCAAACAATAATGGAAACATAAATTTGTGGTGGTAGAGCCAGTCAGTCAAAGAAATTTGTGGGAAGGACCAGGAAGTGTGGTGCCCGCCTCAAAAGCACAACATGGAAGTGACGGAAGTATTCTTGATGAATAATTTGGAAATAGAGTGTTTGTATTGGACTATTGCAAATTTACTGCTGCAAAGAGGGACTGGTCTCCATTTTCATCCAATCTGGCTCCTTATGGCTACTGTGTACTGGGACGAAGACACTGTGTCCTGGAGCAATCCCAGGAGGCTAGGCAAGCTTGAACTGGCACAATCTGTGTCACATATGAGTCCGTTTCCATGTGATGGAAAATTTGTTTGCTTGTGCAGCCTCCATATTGTGAGTGGTGGACATTTCAAAAAGACTGTAATGAGATTGGAAAGACTGCTTACCTGCTTACACAGGATGAATTTAATTACGTGTGTTGATACTGTACGGGCTGCACAGAGTACAGTGCTATCCACTAGCAGCTTTTCGAACTAATTCTATATAACTTCTGTATAAAATTCTTACTGCTTTTCACAATAAGTATATCTTTTGTTGCACTCATTTATCAATCTTAGTCTTTGAGATATTTAAATTTGACACCCTGTAGCTTATAAATACTACAAGGATACCTTTGTCTAGTGTTAAATACGTTTTGTCCAACATCTATTTTATCAATACAACAAATGTATAATGTATTCTAACATCAATTCTATACTGTATATGCCAAAGTATGTTTGTAAATTATATTTCTGTTCTATAATATTATTACTTGATGGATTCAGAATAATATTTATGAGCCATTAAAAGTGTAACATATTATGGATTGTATGATTTCACCCAGTGCTGAATAAATTATTATTACTGTATGAAGATAGTAACTGTTCCAAAAGAACAGATACCAATGATGACCATGCAGCTTCTCTAGAAAGAAATGATAATGAAACTAAACCCTCAGCTGCCAACAGGTGTTGTTGATATACCTCAATGGGGACAGCTGAAAATGTGTGCCCCGACCGGAACTCAAAACCGGGATCTCCTGCTTACATGGCAGACGCTCTATCCATCTGAGCTACCGAGGGCACAGGGGATAGTGCAACTACAGGGACTTATCCCTTGCATGCTTCTCGTGAGACCCACATTCCCAACTGTCCACAACCTACATTTGTAATGTTCCTAAAGGATATTTGCGCATTATCATTTCTTTCTAGAGAAGCTGCTTGGTCATCATTTGTATCTGTTCTTTCAGAACAGGTACTATCTTCATATAGTTAAAGACTACCCGGCCATTGACCTTCTTCCGTGCGAATGCACGCACTTTGCCCAAACTCTTAAGGGAATCGTCACCTGAGCTGGCACGAGTAATGAGTGAATGAGCAAATATTCTTTAGGAACATTACAAATGTAGGTTGTGACAGTTGAGAATGTGGGTTTCACAGGAAGTATTCAAGGCATAAGTCCCTACAGTCACGCTATCCTCTATGCCCTCAGTGGCTCAGATGGATGGAGCATCTGCCATGTAAGCAGGAGATCCCGGTTTCGAGTCCCAGTCAAGGAACACATTTTCAGCTGTTCCCGTTGAGGTATATCAACAACACCTGTTGGCAGCTGAGGGTTTCATTTCATTATCATTTCTTTATTATTACTATGTCAACCACACGCTACTTCACTCAACATGCTGCTGTTGCTATTCAGAGCAAAAGTAACCAAGGCAAACGAAGAGTTTTTTTATGCATGATACTTGAATGACCAGCCCATTCACCTCTTTAAGGTGCTATGAGCTGTGTTTCTGTGTGTACTTACTGCCTAAACTCCAACCAGACTGTGAAGTGTTATAGATGTCATGCCATTATTTGTAGCCAAGTTGATCACCAGCACCTGCTATGCCCTTTGAAGCTTTTTTTTCCAGAGCACACGCACACTCATTCCATGAAAGGCACATTTTCCCTCCCTTTTCCAGATCTGCTAGATGAATGCCCTGTGACATTGTAGTAAAGTGAGTGCTGGATCCCAAGCTTTGCTTAAATTAAAACCTTTGTCTCAGTTTATTAGATTTTCTGATTTATTTATTTCAATAAACTCTTTACTTCCGCTGTCCCACTAACCTGATATCTGCACCATGATACTGGTCTTTCTAATTTCATTTCTTGATTATACTCAAGGCAGTGCTCAGCAACAGCTGTTTTGCTAGGTTGTTGTAGTCTGATCTGTTGCTAAAATTTGTCTTCTTGGTATTCTAAAAGTCTGTCCCATGTTAAACATGTCACATTTGCATGGAATGAGATACACATCCAGTGTTTGGAAACCTAGATCATCTTCAGCATTACAAAGAAACTTTTTATCTTTGTTGACAAGTGTGCAATACTTTGGATGCCATGATTGTGTAGGAGCCTACCTATCTGCAAATTAGGCCAATGTAGGGCAGATAATTGATTCTTGGTTTTCCTTTTGTTTTTCAGTCTCGACGTCTTCCTCATGTGCTCTAGCTTTTGACTGAAACACACACTCAGTTTGTTGATCTGATTACTCATTCCTTCAGAACACTATCACTCATTCCTTCAGAACACTATCTGCAGATGTTGTAATTCTTTGTTGCAATTCTCTTTGTCTGCCAGCACTGTAGTTCTACTGATAATAGTCTTTAGAATGGAATTTCTTTGTGAGGGATGGTGTTGGCTCGAGGTACATAGATGGAAGTCAATGTGCATGGGTTTCTGCATTCACTGTGACCCAAGGATCAATCTGCTTTTATTTTAACTATCATGTAAATGAAATGTTCCATCACGAAGTAATCTATCAAGTTTTGTATTAGGTTGTGTAATTTAAATGTCCTAGGAACTCTTCTAGGTTTTATTCATTCTACATAGCCACACTGTGTATGTGTCATACTCATACTGACGCATGCATGACACATTTCTGATTTGTTTGCATGAATGAAAATAGTTTTAGAGAAAGAAAAAGAAAAGCCAAGAATTTCTTATCTGGCTTATGCTACTCCAAATTCTGGAAAGATCAGTAGTTTCTTACAGAAACATGGCATCCATATATTTTCACTCCCATTAACAAATATAAAAAGTTATTTTTTTTCTAAAGTTAAAGTTGATATAGATAAAAAGTTTTTTTTTTTAATGTTAAAGTTGATAAAGATCTCCAAAAACTGGGAGTGTACTTCATTCCATGTGAATGTGGCATCTGTTACATGGGTTAGGCTATCAGAGTGGTGAAAGGAACATCAGCAGACTAAAACAACCAAGCAAATCAGTGGTTGTTGCATACAGCCTCAAATATAATCATGAAATGATATATGATCAGAACAGTATTGCGGTGCAAATACCAAGTTTCTAGGATAACATAACTAAGGAGTCCCTCAACATAAATATGCCAGAAAAATTAATAGACTGGAATGGAGATTTCAACTTAAGCAAGACTAGAGAACCAGCACAAAATTTATTAATGTCTCATTGATCATCTGATCCACTGCAGCTGGAAAAATCTGAAAGAATGTGCATTTCCTGGAATAACAATGCAGGCTCCAAAAACCAAATGAGCACCAAAGGGCATAGCAGGTACATGGATTTCAACTTGGCTATAAATAGTGTTGCAACAATAAACACACTTTAGGGTCTTGTTGGAATCCTGGCAGCAACAACATGGCCTGCAGGACTTCAGAAAAAATGACTGAATTGACTGTGGAATATTATGCATAAAAATGAAAATACAACTTGGTTGCACGTCCCTAAGTACACCATTAATTTTTGTATATTTCTCTCTTATTCATTGGCCCACCTTCCCCTATCCTTGTTCATCAGCTTCATCAGGGTCGAGTGGGATGCAGCAAACAAGAATGAAAGTTCATAAGTTGAACAAATATGTTACAGTTTTTATTTACATCCTTAACTACAACTCACTGCCAATGATGAGGTGTTATCTTTACCCATTCCATAGTATTTCACACAGTATCTTTTCACACCATATTCAGTGGCCTGACATGCATTTGTAATCTCCCCTGCCCAAATGCGTGCACATACAAACAAAGAGATAATGTTGTACAAAATGTTATTATTCTAAATCATCAAAACAAATCATCACACTATTGTATAAAAATATGGATAGAAAGCAGAAACTTCAATATCTGATTGAAGGGTGACCTTTGAGACAAAGGTGCTTCAAAACTTTCTATTCACTGCTGTCATAACCAGACTGTGAAGTATGACCATTTGTTTAACAGACATCTACACTCTTTTAATGCACTCCAGATAATGTAAGCATTTACCCTAATTGGCAATGATGCTTATTAGAAAATGTCTCAGAGAGGACTAGAGAGGATTTAGAATCTTCAAAATGTCAAACTTTTCTTATTCACTGTTTTACAACTTTTTGGCATAAACTTTTTATTTTCATTAATTATCAGATATTTTGAAACTATTCACTAAAACTAGAATATTAAGTTTTAGTTATAGACTTATGTTTGTATCAATCTATATATTGGATATATTTCTGTTTGCTGATGACACCAGCTTGATAGCGAAGGATCTTGTGTGTAATATTGAAACAGTATCAAATAATGTAGTTCATGAAATCACAATTCAACAAGAACCAATATTTTGGTCAGACAGAATGGGCATATTATAAGCGAGATGGAACAGTTCAAGTTCCTAAGCGTTCAGATAGATAGTAAGCTGTTGTGGAAAGCCCATGTCCAGGATCTTGTTCAGAAACTAAATGCTGCTTTATTTACCATTAGAACAGTATCTGAAATAAGTGACACTTCAACATGAGAAGTAGTCTACTTCGCATATTTTCATACGCTTATGTCGTATGGTATTATTTTTTGGGGTAATTCTTCTGATTCAAAAAGGGTATTCTTGGCTCAAAAACGGGCTGTTCTAGCTATATGTGATGTAAGTACGAGAACCTCTTGTCGACCCCTATTCAATAGTCTGGGAATTCTGACATTGCCCTCACAGTATATATTTTCTTTAATGTCATTTGTTGTTAGCAATATTAGCCTATTCCCAAGAGTTAGCAGCTTTCATTCAGTTAATACTGGGCAGAAATACAATCTGCTTGTGGAATGCACTTCCGTGACTCTTGTGCAGAAAGGAGTGCAGTATTCTGCTGCACCCATTTTCAATAAGCTACCACAAGAACTCAAAACTCGTAGCAGTAGCCCAAACTCTTTTAAGTCTAAACTGAAGAGTTTCATCATGGCTCACTCCTTCTATTCTGTCGAGGAGCTCCTGGAAGAGCTAAAAATTAAGCAAATCCCAGTGTTACATTGTTGATTTTCTTTATTTAAACTTATGACTTGTCACCTGAATATGTTTTTTTTTATATTTCATTTTATCTGTTTCTAATATCATGTTATAATTTCATGTATTGACTCGTTCCATGACCATGGAGACTTGTCCTTAATTTGGTCTCACGGAACAATAAATAAATAAAAATAAATAAATAAATAAATAAGAGGTGCAGGGAAGCTAAGGCAAAATGACTACATGAAAAATGTGAATAAATTGAAAAAGAACTGATTATCGGAAGGACAGACCCAGCATACAGAAGAGTCAAAAAAATTTTCAGTGGAATTAAAAGCAAGGGCGGTAACATCAAGAGTGCAATAGAAATTCGACAGCTGAATGCAGAGGAAGGAGCAGATACAGGGAAAAATACATTGAGGGCCTCTATGAGGGGGAGAACTTACCTGATGACATGACAGAAGAAGAAATAGGAGTCAATAGGGAAGAGATAGGGGATCCACTATTAGAATAAAAATTTAGAAGATCTTTAGAAGACCTAAAATCAAATAGGGCAATAGGGCAGAAGAGAAAGATAAGATTCAATCAGAATTTCTAAAATCATTGGAGGGACATTGCAACTAAATGGTTTTTCACATTAGTGTGTAGAATGTATGATTCTGGTGAAATACCATCAGATTTTTGGAAAAACAACATCCACACGATTCCCAAAATCGCAAGAACCAACAAAAGTGAAAATTATCACACAATCACCTTGACAGCTGATGCATCCAAGTTTCTGACACGAATACTATAATGGAAGAATAGAAAAGAAAAGTAAGGATTTATTAGATGACAATCAGTTTAGCTTTAGAAAAGATAAAGGTACCAGGGAGGCACTTTTGACTCTGCAGTTGATAAAGCAAGCGAGACTGAAGAAAAATAAAGACATGTTCATAGAATTTGTCAACCTGGAAAAAAGGTTCAACAATGTAAAATGCTGTAAGATCTTCAAAATACTGAGAAAAATGGGGGGTAAGCTATAGGGAAAGACTGGTAATATATAATATGTACAAGAACCAAGAGGGAACAATAACAGTATAAGAGCATGAACGAAAAAAGATGAAAAAGAGTGTAAGTCAGGTATGTAGCTTTTGGCCCCTGCTGTTCAATCTCAACATTGGAGAAGCAATGACAGATGTAAAACAAAGCTTCAAGAGGGGGATTAAAATTCAAAGTGAAAGGATGTGAATGTTAAGATTTGCTGATGACATTGCTGTCTTCAGTGAAAGTGAGGAAGAATTACAGGACCTGTTGAATGGAATGAACAGTCCAATGAGTGCAAAACATGGACTGAGAGTAAATGAAAGAAAGGCAAAAGTAATGAGAAGTAGCAGGAATGAGAACAGTGGGACACTTAACATCATAATTGGTGATCATGAGGTAGATGAAGTTAAGGAATTCTGCTACCAAGGCAGTAAAATAACCCATAACAAATGGAGCAAGGACATAAAAAGCAGACTAGCACTGACAAAAAGGACATTCCTAGCCCAGAGAAAGCTACTAGTATCAAACAAGGTCTTTATTTGAGGTAAAAATTTCTGAGAATGTACTTCTGGAGCACAGCATTATATGGTAGCGAAACATGGACTGTGGGAAAACTGGAACATAGAAAACAGAAGAATTTGAGGTGTGATACTAAAGAAGAATATCGAAAATTAGGTGGACTGGTAAGGAAAAAGGAGGTTCTCCACAGAACTGGTGAAAACACTGACAAGAAGAAGGGACAGAATGATAAAACATGAGTTAAGACATCACTGAATAACTTCCATTTTACTAGAGGGAGTTGCACAGGGCAAAAACTGTAAGGGAAGAGAGAGACTGGGGTACATTCAGCAAATAATTGAGGATGTAGGTTGCAAGTACTGCTCGGTAATGAAAAGGTTGGTACAGGCACAGAATTCGTGGCAGGTTGCATCAAAAAGTCAGAAGACTGATGACTTCTACATCTCGTTTTGTTGCACTTCACAGCAAGCCATCCTGCACTTACATTTCAGCAAAATAATTGGTGCCTGCACATGGTAAGAGCTCCTACTGTTTGTCTTCATGCTCGCCAAACCCTATCTTGGCCAATGAGGTCTCCAGATCTCTCCCCAATTGAGAAAGTTTGGGGCATTATAGGCTCGGCCCTCCAACGAGCTAGGGATTTTGATGATGTTTACAAACTGGACAGCATTTGGTACAATATCGCTCAGGAGAACTTCTGACGACTGTATCAGTCAATATCAATCCAAATAACTGCTTGTGTATGGGCCATAGATGGACCAAAGCAATATTGACCTGCTCAATCTTTGGAGCTCTTTCTCTTGAATAACTCTACATCTACTCTACAGTCTGAAAACCATAAAGAGGTGCATGGCAGAGGGTACCTCCCATTGTACCAGTTATTAGGGTTTCTTCCCATTCCATTCACATATGGAGAATGATTGTTTGAATGTCTCTGTGCAAGCAGAAATTATTTTAATCTGATCCTCAGCATTCCTACATGAGCGATGCATACAGGATTGTAGAATATTCCTAAGGTCATCATTCAAAGCCGGTTCTTGAAATGTTGCTAACAGACTTTCTCGAGATAATTTATGTCTATCTTCAAGAGTCTTCCAGTTCATTTCTTTCAGTATCTCTGTGACACTTTCCCATGCATCAAACAAACTGTTGGCCATTTGTGCTGCATTTCTCTGGATATGTTCAATATCCCCTGTTATTCCTATTTGGTAAGGCTTCCAAACACTTGGGCAATATTCTGGAAATGGTCATAAGAGTGATTTTCAAACAATCTCCTTTGCAGAATGATTGTACTTCCCCAGCATTCTACCAGTAAATCAAAGTCTACCTCCTGCTTTACCCATGAGTGAGCCTATGTAATCACTCTATTTCATATCCCCACAAAGTGTTACACCCAGGTATTTCTACGAATTAGCTGATTCCACCAGTGACTCACTGATGTTGTAGTCATAGAGTACTACATTTTTTTAGTTTTGTGAAGTGCACAATTTTACATTTCTGAACATTTAAAGCAAGTTGGCAATGTTTGCACCACTTTATAATCTTATCAAGATCTGACTGAATATTTATGCAGCTTCTTTCAGACAGTACTTCATTATATATTACTGGATCATCAGCATAAAGCCTGATGTTACTATCAATATTATTTGTAAGGTCATTAGTGTAGAACATGAACAGCAAGGGTCCCATCACACTTCCCTGAGGTACACCTGAAGTTACCTCTACATCTGACAATGACTCTCCAACCATCATAACATACTGCATTCTCCCTACCAAAAAGTCCTCTATCCAGTCACAAATTCCACTTGATACCTCAAATGATCATACTTTTGGCAATAAGCGTAGGTGTGGCACTGAGTGAAATGCTTTTTGGGAATCAAGAAACACTGCATCTACCTGTTTGCCTAGATCCAAAGCTTTCACCATGTCATGTGAGAAAAGTGCAAGTTGGTTTCACATGATTGATGTTTCTGGAATCCATGTTGGTTGGCATTGAGGAGATCATTCTCTTAAAGATAACTCATTATGTTTGAGCTCAGAATACTTTCTAAGATTCTACAACAAATTGATGTCAAGGATATTGGACAGTAGTTTTGTGGGTCACATCTACTATCCTTCTTGTAGAAGGTCACGGTTTTTTGTTCGAGAGCTAAGGAGAGCTTACTAACTTTGTTGCCCTAACAGCCTTTACATATGACCAGAATTTATTTGAGTTCTGTGAAAGATCATTTGACAATATTCTGCTATGGTAGTCACTGAAGGCATCGCACATTGCTCTCTTGACAGCCAAATGCGTTTCATTCAGGATCTCTATCTGTAGGCCTTCGGTTTTTAATCTCTGTTTATTTAGAAGTTTCTTTACAGTGATTGTATACTGGATGTTTCCTCCCATTATGAATTGTTCTACTGGGTACATATCTATCCAGTGTGTGGTCATCTATTCTTTTAAACTTGAGCCATAGTTCTTCTATATGCTCCTGCTCTGTGCTGAAAGTTTCAAGCTCCTCATTGAGAAGACACTACCGATTTTTCATCTAGTTTACTGAAAATACACATCTTTTGCATATTTTAGTTGTCCTTTGCACTTTGGTAATCACTGTTATCACAGCCACACCATGGTCACTGATTTTCGATGTGGACATCCTCAAAGAGGTCAGGTCTATTTGTTGCCATTAGACCCAATATATCTCCATCATGAGTGTGATTCTTAATTACCTGTTCTAGGTAGTTTTCAAAGAAGGCATTTAGTAGTGCTTCACAGGATGTAGCATGACGCCCACCACTAACAAAACTGTGACCTTCCCAATTAATTATTGGATGATAAGTCTCCACCAATGATTACAATATGATTGTGGATCATAGGTACAAGTGAACTGAGGTTTTCTCTAAAGCTTTCAGTTACATCACGACAAGAATCTGGTGGGTGACTGAAGGATCCAATTAGTTATCATTTTATGTCCACGCCTGACACTGAGTCTTGCCCAAACTATCTCACATGCAGCTTCAATTTCTGCCTCAGTGGATTTGAGTTTCTTGTCTACTGCGATTTCCATTTCCCATTTGCCTGTCCTTTTGACATACACTTTAATGTTCTCCAAAAATCTCACTTTTATCAATTACGTGTTTCAAACAGCTGTCTGTACCTGGTATTACATGAGCTTTACTGCTTTTCATGAGTGCTTCAAACTCTGGCACTTTGTTGTGAATGCTTCGGCAATTTACCATTAAGATTTTAATACTCTCATCCATGGGAGGCATTTCTTTCAATCTTGCACTGATACTTCTGGGTTTCCTACAGCTATCATTATGTGGATTGGATGAAGAGTCGACTAATCTAAAAAAACCTTATGTGCACCCCAAATGCAGTCAACTGCCTGAGTAGCAGCTTGTGATATGTAGCACACACCTGACCCATTTAGGGGGACCCTACAGTTCTCAACCCCATGGCATAAGTCCACAAAATCGCAGCCTACATTGTCACAGAACCTTCAAAGTCTCTGGTTCAGTTCCACTCAACTCAGAACCAGAGGGCCATGATCAGTTCTGGAGACAATGCTACAAATTGTGAGCTTCATTGAAACTCCATGCACAAAACTGGTCTTCTCAATCTTCTCTGTCAGTTGCTGGAATGACCCAAGTAGGACCTAGCAGCCCAGGTGACAGGCATCATTTGTTCCAACATGTGTCACAATCCACAGTTGGTTGCACCTTGTTCCCTCAATGGCTGCTGGAATAGCCTCTTCAACATGTTGAATGAGGCCCCTATGCATACACACTGACTGAACCTGGTGTCCTTTCCTATCCCTTGCTGCCATTTCCCTAAGGGGTACCATCATTCACCGTACATTTGAATTGCTGATGATTAATATACCCCTATCCTTTTGTGTCTGCTCATCTTCACACCAGACAAAACAGGTTTCCCCTAAACAGGTGAATTAGTTCCACTGACTCAGTTTCAGTTTCAGTGAGAGACAGCACTTCAAACTTTTTGGTTAGGGGGATCGGTACCACACTCTAAGTCCTCCGTGGTTCTAGCCCACCCCGCACAGGATGACTGGATCTACCACTGACATGCCACTTGCAATCAAGTGGACAAGTAATGACAGATTCCATATCTTCTGCATAGGAGGTGCAGGATCCACAGAAGAGAACAGCACTTGAGGTACCTCTACTGGTATCACAGGTACATGACTCTCGGGGAGCTCTTCCAATGCACTGATTTACACCAGCTGCCAATTTTTGTGAAAGTGTAATCATTTGTCTACCTGTACATTTACATCACTGCTATAAATTTCCTATGCGGTGTGTCATTTTCTTTCTTTCTTTTTCCCTCTTAGTGTATCTCAAATAAATGTGAAATTATCAGAAACCACTACTTCCAAAAACTTGCCTACAGTCATTGCTCAAAATATTTACCTCTAGGTTTGATTCTTATATGGCAGGATCCTCATCAATGGTAATATTGTAGACTGTCTTTCCATTTCATCTGCTTTCTTCAATTCACTGAGGAAATCAGCATGAAAGAAAATCTACTTAAATACCTTGATCACATGTGCCATTCTTCATTCAGATATTGACAGGCATCTTCTAGCACTCTTTATCACCTGTCTTTCAGTAGCCTATTTTATGAACAATTTTACTGTTCAAAGAAATGAAATCCTTAGTGTGAGTCAAAACAAATATAATTTGATATATTAAAAACGAAGATTCCAAGACTTACCAAGCGGGAAAGTGCTGGCAGACAGGCACAATGAACAAAACACACGAACACACACATAGAATTACTAGCTTTCGCAACCGATGGTTGCTTCTTCAGGAAGGAGAGGGAAAGACGAAAGGATGTGGGTTTTAAGGGAGAGGGTAAGGAGTCATTCCAATCCCGGGAGCGGAAAGACTTCCCTTAGGGGGGGGAAAAAAAAGTCTTTCCACTCCCGGGATTGGAATGACTCCTTACCCTCTCCCTTAAAACCCACATCCTTTCGTCTTTCCCTCTCCTTCCTGAAGAAGCAACCATCGGTTGCGAAAGCTAGTAATTCTGTGTGTGTGTTTGTGTGTTTTGTTCATTGTGCCTGTCTGCCGGCGCTTTCCCGCTTGGTAAGTCTTGGAATCTTCCCATGTGGAAGTTTCTTTCTATTTTATTTACAAATATAATTTGAATTTGATTACACTCTTCCCAAACACAAACACAAAGTAGTGTCAGTCATCTGAAAATGCTAATGAATGTATTTTGATTAAGTATCATTTGTAATATAAGCAATGCTTCTTTTGTGTAGCTGCTATTGACAAATAGTCATTCAGCTTGACAGAGTCAAAACTCAGATGCTTCAACTCATTTCATTCATACTGCTAATATCAAAGTATAGCATATGACTTTGATAGTAATTAGTTCTCTTTCTTTCACTTTTATACACATCTCAAGCATGTGGCCCTCAAGCTTCATAAAGAAAAAGTATGAACTTCTCAGGTCCATTCAGTGAAATGAAAGAATTGATGGCATTTCAACAGAATTGTTGCATCTGTCAGAACAGCACATGGAAATCAATGACAGTTCCAAATTCATCTTTGTGGATACAAATTAATATAGGGCTATAGAAGTAATAAGAAGAAAAGTGCAGTGGCTATATATGCAAAAAGTGGAGTTAAGTTGCATACCTTTCATCTACTTCTACTTCTACATATCTATTCTGTGCAAACCACCATGAGGTGCATGGCAGAGGGTATGACCCATTGTATCAGTTATTAGGGTTTCCTCCTGTTCCATTCATGATGGGTCATAGGAAGAATGATTGTTTGCATGCCTCTGAGCATGCAGTAATTATTCTAATCTTATTCTCGCAAACCGTATGTGAGTGATACATAAGAGACTGAACTGTATTCCTAAGGTCATCATTCAAAGCCTATTCCTGAAATGTTGTTAATAGGCTTTCTCAGGATAGTTTATGTCTATCTTCAAGAGTCTTCCAGTTCAGTTCCTTCAGTATCTCTATGACACTCTCCCAAGCATCAAATAAACCTGTGACCTTTCATGCTGCCCTTCTCTATATATGTTCAGTATCCCCTATTCATCCTATTTGGTATCGGTCCCACGCAGTTGAGCAATATTATAGGATGTGCTTTACAAGTGATTTGAAAGCAATCTCCTTTGTAGACTGATTACACGTTCCCAGTGTTCTACCAAAAGACCAAAACCTACCACCCGCTTTACCCATGACGGATCTTATGTGATCATTCCATTTCATATCCCTACAAAGTGTTACATCCAGGTATTTGTATGAATTGGCTGATTCCAACAGTGATCCATAAGATACTGTGTTTTTTTTTTCTTTTTGTGAAGTGCACAATTTTACATTTTTGAACATTTAAACCGAGTTGGCTATTTTTGCACCACTGAAATTGTATGACCTGACTTAATATTTATGCAACTTCTGTCAGAGAGTACTTCATTACAGATAACAGCATCATCTGCAAAAGCCTGTCATTACTACTAATGTTGCCTGCCAGGTCATTAATATACAACATGAACAGCAAGAGTCCCAACATACTTCCCTGGGATACACCCAAAGTTATTTCTACGTCTTACGATGACTCTCCATCCAAGACTAAATGCTGTGTTCTCTCTACCAAAAAAGTCCTCAGAACAGTCACAAATTTCACGTGATACCCCATATGAATGAACTTTTGACAATAAGCGTAGATGTGTACCGAGTGAAATGCTTTTCGGAAATCAAGAAGTACTGCATGTACAAGACTGCCTTGATCCAAAGCTTTCAGTATGTCATATGAGAATAGTGAAAGTTAGGTTTCACATGATCAATGTTTTCGGAATTCATGTTGGTTGCCCTTGAGGAGATCATTCTGTTAAAGATAACTCATTACATTTGAGCTCAGAATGTGTTCTAAGATTCTACAAGAAACTGATGTCAAGGGTATTGGATAGTAGTTTTGTGGATCACTCCTATTACCCTTCTTGTAGATGGGTACATTTTTACATTAATCTTCACTTTAAAGAAGCTTATGTTGAACAGCTTTTTGAATGCTGTGATACAATAGTGGATCTGTAGATACACAAGCTTGTACAAGCCCTGCTGGCATTTCAATGGCCTCCAGAAGGAAGTATTTAGGCTTCATAAAGCAGGCAGAAGCAATTTTAATAAGGTTATACAACCTTGATGGGAGAAACATTGGTTGTGGGGACTTTTAACACAGATTTACTGTAAGCCTGAGGTCACCTAGAGTTGTACATGTCCAGCTTTGGATAAGTTTCTATGGTAAAGTTCCCTACAAGGATTGAAGTACATAGTGCAACAACTATTGACAATTTCTTTATAGATCCAGTAACCTAAAGTGGTCTGCCTCTAAAAACATTAGTCAATTGTTTATCTGATGGTCAAATGTTAATCACAAAATATAATGACCAGTTAGGTGCATATCACAGAAGAAAATTACAGTACCTCAGAACTATAAACAATGATCAGTGTAGCTCCAGTGCACCAGGTATGTGGGACAGCACCTTATTTTAGATTGTGATACAAAAAGAGACTGCCAGTGTTGCAACTAGAAATGGATCTTTATTTAGTCTGTGACTAGTTTCGGGCTATGCCCATTCTCAAACCAACCAGTGTTTGCTAAATAAGATGTCTGTCCAAAATGGCAGTAAATAAAGTAGGTACATATGTGTATGGTCCCAACTAATGTTTGTTAACCAAATACAGACATTAGTTGGAACCATTCTGGATGGACATTTTACTTGGCAAATGTTACTTGATTTTTAGAATGGGCATAGCCCAAAACCATCACCCACTAAATAAATATCCATTTTAGTTGCAAATCTGGCTGTCTGTTTTTGCATCACATTATAAACAATTAATTGAATGTAATGTTTAGTAATAACAATGTTGGAGAGATATTTACAAAGCAGAGACTGTTGATGAAAAACTGAACTACCACTATTTCTTACATATTTTCCTATAGTACTTGGAGTCTTATTTTCCTGTAAAACACAGAAGGACAAAATCGAATGAAGGAAAGGATAAGGAGGTGAAGAACTACAGGAATTAAAGTATCTTGAGCTAAGAGGATCAAGCTTTTTACTTTATCAAGGGGACAAGCTGTCGCCAACAACAGAAACTCCATTATCATTAGTACTGTCCAAAACATGTGGCAAATATTATTTGCACTTTGTGTACACCTTGGGCAGATGTCATTAGCTATTGTTGCTTGCATCCTCTTTTCTGCAGTGACTGTTTCACAATACAGGATTTAAAGCTGTCTAAAAATAGCCTACTCAAGTTGCACTGGAGTCCCATGAAATACATTGCTCTGGAGTTTTCATTTTCTAGAAAACCAAATGGTGTAATAAGCTGTATTATTTTAGCTTATATCCAATCATAGGCTTGACAAGAAACACAAGTTCTTAACCATTCTGCTATAAATATTATAGCCCATACATCTCTTTGGGGCGTCATATGACAGAATTTCCCCAGATATTCTTTGAGGATAGAATGGTTGTACAATTGCCTGCTTTTCAAAACCCATGATAGCACAACGCCAATGATGAGACACATTGATTTCCTATTGGTAACAGTTTTGGCATCCGATGCTCTATTTCCCAACAGAGGAGATGAGAGGAATACAATGACATCAATGTAATATGTGCCACTCCCTATCGTAACATTAACTGTTTTCGGGCCTACTACTCGCATTTCTCCACGACCACTTTAATTTTTTTTTTTTTTTTCGATCATAAGAGGTGACGGACGCTCTCCGAGTATTACCACTACCCTTATTGCTAATGCCTAAGGTCGTGGTTAAGAGACTGTAATCCCATAGGATCGCTTGTCCTTTGAGAGAACGGCAATTGCAGGTAGCGAGAGCAAACACCACATCCCGTAACTTAGCTGCTCTTGACATTGCTACTTCATCGTTTCGAGCAAGTCGCGTAAAACCTCACGTGTTGATTAACTCGAAATATGCCAGCACTACCGTGAGTATACTGAGCGCTCGCAATAGCCGTGTTAACGACATTCCTAAACACGTACCACAAAGGCTCAAAGTAAACTACAGAACTACAACCATGAACAATTACATAAAGGTCTCAACAACGCATTAAATATATTAACATATTGTTCAAAATCAAAATTTGAAAAAACGTTTAAGTTGTGATATAATGAGTCTTTAAGTAATTCCAGGCAGGCACGGGATCGCTACAGTACTTACAGCGCTTTTTCCAAGGTCACTGGTGTTTCATCAGTTATTCCAGGACAAGGGAAGTGAAAAACATTACACAGCTATAATAATAATAAAACAGACCACGGTCGTGACATTATTCAGCTTTTGTTTGGTGTTAATCGTTAATTACTGGCTTACTATTACAAACCGAACCAATCAATCCTAACTCTGTTGTTGATAGTTCGATGTTTGATTGAAGATAACAATACGATATACAGCACTTCTTTCTAAACGACTGGTAATAAAGATTTCAATAATTTTTACTTTAACAAATTCCACTAGAAAGAGCGCGGACGTGCGCGCTCACATTTTTTCCACAATCACGCACACAAACTGGCTCGGCCTAAGTGACCAAGAATTGAACTCCTTGTACATAATCATTCAAATAGTAGGAATAACTATAATTATGTACGCAAAAAAATTGAAATCAAGAGAGGTAGCTGCGCACCTTCGAATAACTGCGCTAATGAGATAGTTACCGAAGAAACGTCACCCGCTCAGGAACCGCGAGAGATAAAATGTCAGTTCTCGTGGCTTCAAGCAAAAAAATGAAGGTAATTACACGCTCCTCGTGTATTCACTTAAACACTGATGATTAAGTAAAGGAAAATAACACTGCGATACCTGCAACAATTACAAAACATGTAAGATATTATACGTCAGCGCATCGCGGATATTTTATACTTTAGTTGCAACGGTAAACAAATGATAAAAATGACAGTACACATTACTGAAAAAAAAAGTTTTATGCAACGTCTGCAAATGGCAGCTGGTTATGTACCGCGATGCGTGCAGCTTCGAACTTCAGCTCTTTCGCACTGCGATCTACATTTGAGGCAACGTTGATGACGAAACTTCGCCAAAGATAATCTATGACCGTAAAGATAATTTTACAATAATACCGTGCGCGCTACTAAAATACAGACCACGCGTCCTACCGTCCTACCTTTTTTATTAATCTAGTCTGATAAAAATAATATTTTAACGATTCGCAAGATATTTGATGTTGCTCGATTCCACCGCAGAAGTTTCAGAGTTGATAAGAGGCCGCTATACATCATTACCATCTTTCGCTTGCTACGTAACTTACCACTTGCAGCGAGAAACTGATTTTTGCGACGGACAACTTGAAATATTGCTCTTGACTGTTACTGGACGCAGTAATCACCACTCGACTGCGCGAACTCGGTTTAACAGACACTTTAAAATGTCCTCTATTGCTTACTGAAAATCGGTTTTGAAAATTCGTTAACACCAATCTAGTAAATAATGCTTTCCTGCAGACGACCACTTCGGATTATTTTCTTGTAGTGTGTAACGAGAAAATAGGAGCAGGGAGCCTACTACCAACAATGAAAGAGTAGCTGCATATCTTTTGATTGGTTTTAATACAATGCGAATATTCTTAAACAAGCGAGGAAAAAATTGTGCCACGTAGCATAATAACTATTTTATAAAACATTTGTTTCACAAATTAACTGTCGTTCCTCATTTTCGTAGCATCTTGGTAATTCCTAAAGTGAGGGAATTGTAGCAGTTTGCACCAGATCCCGGTATTTGAGGAGGTTTGAACTGACAAGAATATTGAAAGCATGCACCCATACTGTGCTGCCATACGCAACGTGTAGAAATCCAGAATAAATAAATAAATAATAAATAAATAAATGATTCAGTACCAGTATTCTTATTTGGTCATATATGCATCCATTTTTCTAATACAACTATATGTGGGACTAGCGAAATTAATATTTTATTAAAGTTTTCATGGTCTTTTAACTGATATGCAGTTGATACGTATGTAAGATGGATAAATAGGGAAATCTTCTCTGATTATAAGTAAAAACAAAAGTTACTCTGGTCACTAGAACAGCATAACATTTCTCCCTCGTTAAAGAATGCGAATATGTTTCAGCAGCATATGAAACCGTAAGTAGTCTAAACCTTAACTCGCGAGGTAACTTTTCTGTAACGTATACCACGAGGTGGGATCTCTGGGGCCATAATGTTTAAACAGAGATTTACGGCAAAAATCATTTCAAATTTTTAATTTATACTATATAACATTTATTTTTACAATTATTTCAGTCTTGTTTAAATGCTTCTAGGTTATTTTATTGCACTAAACAAAGCCCGCAGAATTTTACTATTTATTACACAAAAGCACATAATTTTGTGTGGTTCTTTTAAATAGTACACATAAATAGACTGTTAAGAGTACTGAATTTTACATTGTGAAAAGTTATACAATCTCTGTAGCAAATAAATTTCCAAATAAAACTAAATTCTAGGGTTTAAATTTGCGCATAAAAATTCCATAGGTATAAAAAGGAAGTCTGTCAAATTGACATTGGTTGCTGGGAACTACATTGTTATCATCAATCAGAATGCATTCAATTTTAACAGACACTTTAAGTATTTAATTGAAGAAATAGACAGATCCCCATTACAACTTTCCTGAAGTTCTTCCTCTGATCACTGGCTAATGTAGAATCATCGTCTTTTTCGCTTATTTCTTGATCTGCATCACCGGCACCTTCCTCCATAGCTCGACTAACAATTTCATCAAACTCGAGAAAGTTAAAAATGACACATTCGTGCCAACACATTTTTAGCTATACAATACCGTATTGAAGAAAACAGCCACGTAATTCACGAGGCGCGGTCAAGGAGACTACAACACCTATCAATAATACGTGTCAACGCCGGCAATGTGACCGAGCGGTTCTACGCGCTTCAGTCCGGAACCGAGCGACTGCTACGGTCGCAGGTTCGCATCCTGCCTCGGGCATGGATGTGTGTGATGTCCTTCGGTTTGTTATGTTTAAGTAATTCTAAGTTCTAGGCGACTGATGACCTTCGATGTTACGTCCCATAGTGCTCAGAGGCATTTGAACCATTTTGAACACGTGTCAACAGTAAACACAGAAGGCGATAACGCACCCGACAGCAAAACATCGTAGGCTTGGCAATTTAAGGAGGGTAGGGGGAGTGTAGAAGTATTCCATCACAACTGGCCTTGAAGAGTGAGTTCGAAACTTTTAGCCCGGTCTGAGAGACCACACCTCGTGAGTTAAGGGCTAAACATGTTGAAAACTGCACAGCAAGTTTGCATCTGTTTCTTCCTTTTTCTTCTCTGAAGTCAGCAGAGTTGCAGTAATAGCAGAATGGATCGCTTAGGGGATTTCGGTGACTTCCAATGTGGGCTAGTCGCTGCATTTCACCTGTGTGATAAATCCGTTAGGAACATTTCAACCCTTTTAAAGTTGCCCAGGTCGATTGTTGGTGACGTGATTGTGGAGACGCGAAGGAATAACCACGGCTGAAAGAAGACAAGGCAGACTCCATTTACTGACGGACAGGGACCGTCGAGTATAACAGAGGGTTGGGTGTAATAAACCGCACGAAGTAAACAGAAGGACTCACTCATAAGTTCCAAAGTGCTACCAGCAGTCCATCTAGCACAATGACTGTGCGTAGAGAGTTAAAAAGAGTAGGCTACAATGATTGAGGAGCTCCTTATACGCCATACATTTCTGTAGTCAGTGTTGAGAGACATTTGAGGTGATGAAATGAGCGGCGGCAGTATACAGTGGATGATTGGAAACAAGTGACTGGGGGCGATGAATCACGCTGTACCTTGTGGAAATCCAATGAGAGTTTTGATTTCTTGATTTGGCGAATGCCTGGTGAGTGAGGAACCAGTATGGGTTTCGAAAAAGACGATCATGTGAAACCCAGCTCGCGCTATTCGTCCACGAGACTCGGAGGGTTCCCAGGTAGATGCTGCGTTTCTTGACTTCCGCAAGCCATTCGATACCGTTCCCCACAGTCGTTTAATGAACAAAGTAAGAGCATATGGACTATCAGACCAGTTGTGTGATTGTATTGAAGAGTTCCTAGACAACAGAACGCAACATGTCATTCTCAATGGAGAGAAGTATTCCGAAGTAAGAGTGATTTAAGTTGTGCCGCAGGGGAGTGTCGTAGGACCATTGCTATTCACAATATACATAAATGACCTGGTGGATAACATCAGAAGTTCACTGAGGCTTTTTGCAGATGATGCTGTGGTATATCGAGAGGTTGTAACAATGGAAAATTGAACTGAAATGCAGGAGGAACTGCAACGAACTGATGCATGGTGCAGGGAATGGCAATTGAATCTCAATGTAGACAAGTGTAATGTGCTGTGGATACATAGAAAGAAAGATCCTTTATCATTTAGCTACAATATAGCAGGTCAGCAACTGGAAGCAGTTAATTCCACAAATTATCCGGGAGTACGCATTAGGAGTGATTTAAAATGGAATGATCAATCAAGCTGATCATCGGTAAAGCAGATGCCAGACTGAGATGCATTGGAAAAACCCTAAGGAAATGCAATCCGAAAACGAAGGAATTTGGTTACAGTACACTTGTTCGCCCACTGCTTGAATATTGCTCACCAGTGTGGGATCCCTGCCAGATAGGGTTGATAGAAGAGATGGAGAAGATCCAACGGAGAGCAGCATGCTTCGTTACAGGATCGTTTAGTACTCGCGAAAGTGTTATGGAGATGATAGATAAACTCCAGTGGAAGACTCTGCAGGAGAGACGTTCAGCATCTCGGTGCGGACATTTGTTGAAGTTTCGAGAACATACCTTCACCGAGGAGTCAAGCAATATATTGCTCGCTCCTATGTACATCTTGCGAAGAGTCCATGAGGATGAAATCAGAGAGATTAGAGCCCACACAAAGGCATACTGGCAATCTTTCTTTCCATGAACTATACGAGACTGGAGTAGAAGGGAGAACCGATAGAGGTACTCAAAGTACCCTCCGCCAAACACCATCACATGGCTTGTGAAGTAAAGATGTAGATGTAGATGTAGTGTTACTTGTGATCACGTGTAGTGTCAACAGTGATGTATGGAGGACAGAGGCTTAGCTCACATGGTGTAACGCGCTACAGTTACAAGCCCCGGCGAGGGTGGAGAGACAGAATTTGCTGGAGTCTGTCGCACGAGTTGTAAAAAGGCTAAGAAGCAACTAGAGAGCTTATGGCACTTATAATCATACAGTACGTGAGACAGTGATGCCCATGAGCTTATTCCATAAAATCTCGGGCATGCAGCCACATAAATTCGACTTCTTCTTCTATATTTTGGCTGAAAACCGTCCAACCATCTTCAGAGTGAGCCAAAGTGAAGGGCACTGATCACGATGTGCAGAGGAACTTTTACAACTAATTTGGTCAGAACGACAAAGACGTTAATTGGAGGGCAAATGCAAATGGAAAACCTTAAGGCTATATAAACAAATTACACTCACAGTAACATTAGTAAAATGCAGGAGAGCAATATGATGTGAGAGGAAGGCAGAGGTGGCCCACCCCAAAACAACTAGTTGCATTAGCAACCACATGACTGAGCGTCTCTCTAAATGCATGAGGAAACCGTAGACCCTCATAGGAAGCTCACGGTGTCCGAATTAACACAGCATAAACCACCAGGAATGTGGTGGGCTGATCCACTTAGCCTATGAATGGAATGCACCAGAAAAATACCTTTCCAAACATCCAGCTTACTAGGTTGATTCAGAAATCACTGCAAAACATGCAACAGTGTGCTGTCGCACCACATCGTGGCACACCAGAAAGGAGAAGTCATGCCAGTAGGCTGCGAAGCAAATATTGATATGAGCCAGCATGGATCAACCCCCCCCTCCCCCCCCTCCACTCACACTGGAAGAGGTCCTGTAAATCAGAGCATGAGTTTTTTTTTTGAGATACCACTGTCCTGTTCTCCACTGAGATGAAAATTATGGACAAATATGTTGTCCCCTACTTTAGCTTGAAAGGACTGCCTCTCTCAATTGTAACGCCTCATCTGTCATCAATGAGCTAACTTTATGTTCCTTCTAGCTCTATTCCAATCTGTTTAATGATATTGAGAGTGATGATGTCAGACAAAAGATCATTAACATTCCATAATTTTGCTAAAAAAGAATTAAGAGGACAGGCAAACATAACGGTCAGTCGGCATGGCCCTGGAAGCCTCATGCTGAGAAGAGTCGAGAGCAAAATTAATCCAAGGAAGAGAGCCATCCCAATTCATCTGGAACTTGGCATGGTAAATAATAATGATGGCCTTCAAGATTCTGTTCATCCTTTCGGAGAGTGATGGTTAAGGACAGTACGGGGCAGTAGTGATGTGCTTAATGGCGTTACCAAAACAGAAGCATTTAAACTTCATGGGCATAAAAGTGGGCTCGTTATCACTGACTATGGCCTTAGATGCCTCAGAGAGAAGATACTTGGCAAATGAGGATGGTAATGGAATCATTAACTCCCCTACTAGTGACATTTCAAACAAATTGGGAGAACGCATCAATTACAGCCAATATGTAATGATTCTCCCCCTTGGTATGGGAAATGGGACCCATGTAATCGATAAGCAATTTGTCCATAGGATGCTGATGCTACTTGGATTGCAAAAGCCCCTTGCTTGAGTTATGATTGGGTTTGTCCGTCTTGCACTCACTGACTAACCAAATAGATATCCTTATACGGTGATGGCCACATTACATAGCATTGCACCCCATCAATAGGCTTATAAACCCCTAAATGACCTCCCAGCAAAGAATCATGAAAATAACAGAGCACTAAAGGAACAAGTTCCATGGCCAAGAAAATGTTACCCTCAGCTGGTTTGGTGACCTCCCAACAAACTATGCCCTTCCTTAACAAATGGCCTGGCACTTGCTCCCCACCAAAAGCTGCTTACTAATAGGCATGAAATGAGGGTCCTGGTCTTGCTTGGACTTAAAGTTTGCTAAAAAGATCAGGTACCTTTACCAAAGCGCTGCAAACATAAGCCTTGGGCAGTTACGGAAGTTCTTCTGCTTCCTCAAGCTTTGTGCAACATACTCCCTGTGCTCAAGATAGAATCTAAACTTCTTGAGTGTGAACAGGACAGCCAAGGCCTCACACTTGTGGATGGAATATTTGAGTTTGGTAGCTGTTAACCTCCTTGAAGCATAAGCAAGGGGGCACCTCTCCCCACAGTGTCCCTTCATGAGCACAGCTTCAACACCAGCATTAGATGCATTGGTCTAGGCAATAAATCTTTTCTCAAAATTGGGAATGGCTAGCACGGGAGGATTACTCAAGGCAGTTTTAATAGCCTCTAAAGCAGCCTATTGGCTCTCCCCACCGACAAAGGTCTCCCCTGATTTTCAGAGACTGTTAAGGGGAGTGGCAAGTTGGGCAAAATTGGGAATGAACTTCCTGAAAAAATTCGCCGTGTCCATGAATCTGGCCACCCCAGTTTTATTCCTTGAGGGGAGGATATTTCCTTAAATCAGAGATACATTCCTGGTCAATCCTAATTCCATCACCCAACACCTGGTGCTCTAAGAAGGAAATCTGCTGCTTAGCCAAGGTAATGTATGGTGATTTAATTGTCTATCTGACCACTGAAATCCTGAGTAATACGTGCTCACAGATCCACAAATGTTCATCAGAGGAATGGCTGTACATCACAACATCATCCAGGTCGCTGTAGACACAGCTAAATTTTAGATCACCCAGGACATGATGATCTAAAAGTCAGGAGCGCATTGTAGCAGTGTTAAACAACCCAAAAGGCACTCAATTAAACTCATACAGGTTCCAGTCAGTACAAAATACAGTAACATGCTTGGAATCCTTGGTCAAATATATCTTATAATAGGCTTGATTAAGATCAGGCACCATAAAATAATGAGCCCTTGAAAAACCAAGTGGAATAATTGTGGAAGTCAGGGAGCAGAACCTGTTCCCGGATGATCCTTTTGTTAAGGGCCTATAAGTGATCACTGGTTGGTAATCCTTGCCTTGCCCTTTGGACACCAAACATATCAGAGAAGCATAGAGTGATGACCCCATCCTGAAGCATGTCATTAATCTTCTGCCACAATATTTTCATCTTCAGCTTGACGTACAGGAACATCATCAACCAAACAAATTTTGTATTGGATTTGGTCTATTTCTCTTAGCCGGTTAATAAGAGCATCAAGGAAGTGCCTTAAAATGGACAACAACTGCTTGGCCTCATTTCCACTAAGATGACCAACCTCAGACTCAGAATACCCTATTTCATGGGAATTAACATTGTTAGTAGTATGGCAAGAACAGGTGGCTATTTTCTCCAAAACTTAAAGAAGAACATGTTACTACAAAAATGAAGCACCAAGCCTGTTTGCTGAATAAAGTCACAACCATGAAGCAGGGTAACAAACAAGTGTTTAATAACATTTAACTTAATAGTACAGGCAAATTACAAATAGACAATCCCCCTCACACCTCCCCCACCAGAGGCAACTCCTACCCATTCGCAACCTGACATCTCTATGAAGAAGTGTGCAAGGGAGGTATCTTGTGCAAATTACTACATTACAAATATCAACTGTAATCCAAAAGGCTGCAGATAGGTTCCTGGATATGGCAAGCATGTAAGTGTGGATGAGAAAGATTCCTAACAGCCACAATATGTCCGCAGTGTGCAGGGGACCTGCCCAAAAAGGGGTTATTCTGCCCTCTGATGGTGTCAACTGTTAGACCTTGGGCCACACCTAATCAGACACTTGTGCACAATGTGATCACCCATGCCATGGAGAAAACAAACCTTATGGCCTGTAGAGTTGGTAGATAGCTCACATGGATTGTCAGTTCAGGGATGAGCCATGGACCCAGACCCCTTTCCCCAATCGTACTGTTTGCTCACAAATCTAAGTGCTTCCAAAGGCATTACCATCTCATTCAACTAAAGAAAGGTAGTAGGTTTTTGAGAAAAAGCAACATTTTGAGCAATCTTCTGGCCTCATTCCCTCCAAAATGTTTAAAATACTATCTGGAAGGCAGACACCACACTACGAACATGTCAAATATATTCTACCAGGGTTTCTGTGGGTGCTCATACTCACCAATAATGTGAATACTCAAGCTCATTTCAAACAATTGGTTATTACTTCTGTTCTACTATACAGGATCTCAACTTACCTAAGGTGCTCTGCTCTTGCAGAATTCCATAAAACAAACTATGCGACAACCATTTCTCTTATTTTATTTTGATGATCATACCTACCTATGTAGGTTGGGTGAGTGAAATTTCGTAAATAGATCTCGCCACGACAAAAAAAATCTTTGCTTTAATGACTTCCATCCCAACTCGTGTATCATATCTGCCACACTCTTTCCCCTATTACATGATAATACAAAACGAGCTGCCCTTTTCTGCACCCTTTTGATGTCCTCCGTCAATCTCACCTGGTAAGGATCCCATACCGCACAGCAATATTCTAACAGAGGAAGAATGAGTGTAGTGTAAGCTGTCTCTTTAGTGGACTTGTCGCATCTTCTAAGTGTCCTGCCAATGAAACACAACCTTTGGCTCACCTTCTCCACAATATTATCTATGTGGTCTTTCCAACTGCAGTTGTTCGTAATTTTAACACCCAGGTACTTAGTTGAATTGACAGCCTTGAGAAATGTACTATTTATTGAGTAATCAAATTCCAATGGATTTCTTTTGGAACTCACGTAGATCATCTTACAGTTTTCATTATTTAGCGTCAACTGCCACCTGACACACCATACAGCAATCTTTTCTAAATCGCTTTGCAACTGATAATGGTCTTCGGATGACCTTACTAGACGGTAAATTACAGCATTATTTGCGAACAACCTAAGAGAACTGCTCAGATTGTCATCCAGGTCATTTATATAGATCAGGAACAGCAGAGGTCCCAGGAGGCTTCCCTGGGGAACACCTGATATCACTTCAGTTTTACTCGATGATTTGTCGTCTATTACTACGAACTGTGACCTTCCTAATGCAAATCACGAATCCAGTTGCACAACTGAGATGATACTCCATAGGCCCATAACTTGATTAGAAGTCACTTGTGAGGAACGGTGTCAAAAGTTTTCCGGAAATCTAGAAATATGGAATCAACTTGAGATCCCCTGTCAATAGCGGCCATTACTTCATGTGAATAAAGAGCTAGCTGCATTGCACAAGAACGATGTTTTCTGAAAACATGCTGATTACAAATCAATAGATCATTCCCTTGGAGGTGATTCATAATGTTTGAATACAGTATATGCTCCAAAACCCTGCTGCAAACCGACGTCAATGATATAGGTCTGTAGTTCTATGGATTGCTCCTACTACCCTTCTTAAACACTGGTGCAACTTGCGCTATTTTCCAATCTGTAGGTACAGATCTATCGGTGAGCGAGCAGTTGTATATGATTGCTAAGTAGGGAGCTATTGTATCAGCGTAATCTGAAAGGAACCTAATCGGTATACAATCTGTACCTGAAGACTTGCCTGTATCAAGCGATTTGAGTTGCTTCACAACCCCTAAGGTATATACTTCTAAGGAACTCACGCTAGCAGCTGTTTGTGTTTCAAATTCTGGAATATTCCATGCATCTTCCATGGTGAAGCAATTCCGGAAAACTGCATTTAATACCTCCGCTTTAGCGGCACAGTCGTCAGTAACAGTACCATTGGCACTCCGTAGCAAAGGTATTGACTGTTTCTTGCCGCTTGTGTACTTTACATACGACCAGAATTTCTATCAGTTTTTCTACCAAATTTCGAGACAATGTTTCGTTGTGGAACCTATTAAAGGCATCTCACATTGAAGTCCGTGCCAAATTTTGCGCGTCTGTAAATTTTAGCCAATCTTCGGGATTTTGCGTTCTTCTGAACTTCGCATGCTTTTTCCGTTGCCTCTTCAACAGCGTTCGGACCTGTTTTGTGTACCATGGGGGATCAGTTCCATATCTTACCAATTTATGAGGTATGAATCTCTCAAATGCTGTTGCCACTATATCTTTGAATTTGAGCCACATCTTGTCTACATGTGCATAGTCTGTTCGGAAGGAATGGAGATTGTCTCTTAGGAAGGCTTCTAGTGACACTTTATGTGGTTTTTAAATAAAGTTATTTTGTGTTTGTTTCTGGCGGATTTGGAAGAAATGGTATTGAGCCTAGCTATAACAGCCTTGTGATCACTAATCCCTGTATCAGTCATGATGCTCACTATTAGCTCTGGATTGTTTGTGGCTAAGAGGTCAAGTGTGTTTTCGCAACCATTTACAATTCACGTGGGTTTGTGGACTAACTGCTCGAAATAATTGTTGGAGAAAGCATTTAGGACAATCTCAGAAGATGTTTTCTGCCTACCACCGGTTTTGAACAAGTATTTTTGCCAACATATCGAGGGAAGGTTGAAGTCCCCACCAACTATAACCACATGAGTGGGGTATTTATTTGTTACAAGACTCAGATTTTCTCTGAATTGTTCAGTAACTATATCATCGGAGTCTGGGGGTGAGTAGAAGGGGCCAATTATGACAATATGACAGGCAAAAGCAACCTCTGCATTCCATTGCAGTGTATTGTTTTCCTGTAACAAAGGCAACACACTATTTCAACATGGGCACTGCTTCGTGCCCCAACTATTGTCTCTTCCCTTCTCCCTCTCCCTGGAGAGACTGGTCTTGCACTTTATTCAGAAATCACTGCAAGACTTGCAATGGCATGCAGTCATGCCACCTTGGATTGCGCCACAACAATGAAGTCATGCCAGTAGGCTCAACTGGCACCAATACTGATACCTCTGAGACTCCATATATTATGTTCCTCTATTCTGAGGTTAGTTCTGTGCTTGTGACAGTGTCTGTTAATGAGTTTCTTTGCTTTCTATTATAATGGCAAGAATCCAAAATCTAACAGGAATGTCATTAATACCATTACACTTTAATTTGCTGAATAGAATTTTGTGATTCACACAATCAAATGCTTTGGCAGGATCACAAAATATAGCAACAGATTAACTTTTCTTGTTTAGTACTGCCAGGACTTCAATTCATCTACATCTTCATCTGCATCATACTTTGCAACCCACTCTATGGTGTGTGCCACAGGTTACTGCTGGTAGCACTAACAGACCCTCTTTCCAGTTCTACTAGCAAAATTTGCATGGGAAGAATTATTTTCAGCATGCTTCTGTATTAAATCTAATTTCTTGAATTTTGTGCATTTGAGATTTGTGTATATCTTGAGATATACCTACCTTAAAGACTGTGTTTCCAGTTCCTTGAAATCTAGAGATACATATGTATTCATGTAGGTCTATCAAAATATGATGGCAGCATAGAGGGGAAGAGACAAAATGTGCATTTGAATTGGGTTAAATTGTTTTGAATGTGCATATCTTAAGGACATCTCTGCATTTGAGAGGGTGATTCCTGTTTCTTGTGCATTCGAGTCCATTCGGATGATGCATATGTTGACAAGGCAAGACTTGCGACAACTTGTTGACTTATCGCTTTTACCTTCTGAAACAAGTTTCTACACATTGGAACTATTCAGAAGTGATTGGCTGTCTCAGCAGCAAAGGGGTTATAGAAGGCTCTTACAGAGGCTGTCACTTGAAACTAACTGTTGGCATTGTGCCATCATTGTCATTCAATGCTTTTCTCCAGGTATGCACACAACAAATGAAAAAATTAAGTCTGCCATCTATATTATTATTAACAATCTTACCTCTTTCACCTACTAATTACTTGCTGTGACTCAGGGATACTTTTCTCATTCAATGATGCAGAATCCTCAGCTGTCATCTGGTACCTCATTGCAACAGCTGTTGAAAGACTGTAGTGGCTATCATCTAATACCTGAATGGATCAGTGGTCAAAAATAGCACATGGACAAGTCACTTGGTAGGCTGAACACCATGGACATTGTTGACTTTTGAGATTAACCTAGCAATATCACTGTGTTAGTTAAGTATCAGTTTCACAGTAATGGATGAACTGTCTCTGCTGCACATTAAATTAAATCCTGTCAGTGATCAGGAATAAGTTTCTGCTGATTATCATTTGGACAACCTCCCTGGATGGAACCATACATTCATATTAATGCACAAAAACTTTTGAGTGCTAGCAAAAATTTCAAGGAATAAATTTTCAAATGATGAATAATAGTCTGTTTGGTAAAACTACACAAAATGTGGAAAAGATGTGAGACATAAAACTAGTGACATCCTGTGAAGGTAGGTACAAAGAAGCTGCTTGGATTGCGAATTAAATTTTCAAAGTAGTGTTTTTTTTATGAATATTTAGGTGGCATCAAAATGAACAGGCAATCTAGTGTTTGATAAACCTATTGCAGTAAGAATGGGTATTTTTGATATTTCAAAAACTTCTACTACAGACTAATATTATGGATATAAACTAAACAAGTTTTCACGTGCTCTGATAACTTAATTTATTTCATTAAATCTATAAATACTCGTGAGAATATCAGGAGTGATGTATGCACATGGTGTTATACTTCTTGTTTTTCTGTAACTTACAGATAGATTATCCTACTCGTAAATAAAAAGGAGGTTGGAGTAATGAAAGAATTGAATGGAGGACCTATTTCTGAATTTGTTGGCCTATGAGCAAAAAATATCTGCACTTGAGACTAAGTCAGAACATTTAATGTGCAGAGCAAAGGGTATATAACAGTCTTTTAATAAGAAATTGACCATTGATGATGACCATCAATGTATGTCAGATTCTGAAGTTAAAACACTTGTGAATTATGTAAGTCAGTCAAAGTGTCATGTAGTTTCTACTGTTAAACAGTACAAACTATGATACACTAACAGGATGATAAACATTTTTATACTTTGAGATCAGATAAATACCTTAACATGGAGTCACTGTTGTGTATGTGTGAATAATGTAAAACCGTGATGATGGCTGATTTTATTGTGTTTTTGTGGAAAAAAAAAAACATAAAAATATTAAATGTAATTTGTAACTGACTTTAGTGAACATGTCAAAAGGCAAAAACATTGTACAATTTAAACTCTGAATATCCTTTATCACAGCTACATATAAAGAAAGATGATGTGACTCACCAAACAGAATCGCTGGCAGGTCGATAGACACACAAACAAACATACACACAAATTTCAAGCTTTCACAACCAATGGTTGCTTCATCAGGAAAAAGGGAAGGGGAGGGAAAGACGAAAGGATGTGGGTTTTAAGGGAGAAGGTAAGGAGTTATTCCAATCCCGGGAGCAGAAAGACTTACCTTAGGGGGAAAAAAGGACAGGCCTTTACAAATGTCTGCTTGCATCTGTGTATGTGCGGATGGATATGGGTGTGTGTGTGTGCGAGTGTATACCTGTCCTTTTTTCCCCCTAAGGTAAGTCTTTCTGCTCCTGGGTTTGGAATGACTCCCTACCCTCTCCCTTAAAACCCACATCCTTTCGTCTTTCCCTCTCCTTCCCTCTTTCTTGATGAAGCAAAAGCTTGAATTTTGTGTGTTTGTTTGTGTATCTATCGACGTGCCAGCACTTTTGTTGGGTAAGTCACATAATCTTTGTTTTTAGATATATTTTTCCTATGTGAAATGTTTCCCTCTATTATATTCGTATATATCATCTCCGTTACGTAACCAAGGTCGTTCGCTCCCTATATAAGCGGGCAGTGCACACCAGTGGAATCATTCTGCTGGCTGCTGTATCTGCAGCAGCATTGAAGCACTATGCCTCGTCAACGTGTGTATCATCAATGCTGCCATCGCATGCCTATCTACAAACCCATATTAAGCCTCGAAAATAAACTTCGCACAAATGGAACTGCACAAAGTGTTATATTGAATGGACTTATATTTTTCCGTTGTTACGTAACATAACGGAGATGATAAGGGACTTAGACTCTGCAGGCACCAGCAAGCAGGCGTTATCCCGTACGGGCACACTGGGTGTTCTAGGTGTGCGCGTCTGCTGGTGTGACGGCCTGGCGCCAAGCCAATGGATTGCATAACCAACTGGCTAGGCACCCAGCGGGCAGTGCGGTACTATGCTTTGTAAATTTTTTCAATCTGTTGTATCCTTGAGCCCCCGGTTCAAGATGTACCCTTGTCCAGTTAATGGCTGATGCTACAGATGACACTTTATTAATAATTATAATACAAAGTTACATCACCAGTTAGAGTTACATTTTCAGCAAGTACACCAAGTCCTTTCATCCATACATGTATTTTTTCATCATTGCACCTGGCAACGAACTTCGTATATGGGAACATATGTCAAGAAAATATGAATTCTTGCATTTCAAAATGGGCTTAGATGGCAATTTTTTTTTAGAATCCTGGGATGGTTGGAGAGCGATGCTCACAATGCTCCAAATGATATCATTGGATAGAGATCTGGTAACCTTGGTGTCCAAGGTATGGTTTGGCAAGCATAAAGACAAGCAGTAGAAACACTCGTCATGTGTGGATGGGCATTAACTAGCTGAAATGTAAGCCCAAGATGCCTTGCCATGTAGTGCAACAAAATTGGGCATCGAATATTGCTAACGTACCACTGTGCTGCAAGGGAGCCATGGATGAAAACCAAAGGGGTCTTGCTGTGAAAAGAAATGACACCCCAGATCACTACTCCTGGTTGCCGGGCTGCCTGGCAGGTGAGAGTCAGGTTTATATCCCATTGTGGTCTATGGGATCTCCAGACACATCTTCGTCATGGAATTGCATTGACTGGAGTAGAATTATCTCAAGTGATGACTCCAAACTGAGCCCTGATGACCAGCAAAGGTGTGTCTGGAGATGCTCTGGAGAGTGGTGGGATACCAACCTGACTGTCACCAGTCATGTGGCCTATCAACAAGGAGTGAGAGTCTTTATTGCCATTTCATTTCATAGCAGGAACCCTTTGGTTGTCATCTGGAGCACCCTTACAGCACAGGGGTAGGTTGAGAATATTCTATGCCCCATTTTGTTGCTATTAATGGCAAGCCATCCTGGGTTTAAGTTTAAGCAATATAACACCCACCCACACATGATGAGAGTTTCAACTGTCTGACATCGTGCCTGCCAAATCCTGTCTTGGCTGACAAGGTCGCCAGATATCTGCCCAGGTGAGAATGTTTGGGGCATTATTGTCAGGGGACTCCAACCAGCTCAGGATTTTGATGACATAACATGCCAATTGGACAGAATTTGGCACAATATCCCTCCGGAGGAGATCCAACAACCCTGTCAATCAACACCAAGCTGAATAACTGCTTGCATAAGGGTCAGAGGTAGACCAACACATTTTCAATTTGCTTGATTTGTGAAGTTCTTTCTCTTGAATAAATCACTCAAATTTTCTGACATTAAAACCATATGTTGCCTGCACATGAAAATCACATCTATTGATTTCCATCCTGTTCAGATCATTCCTTCATTATGCATCTCTCTCTCTCTCTCTCTTTTTACTTTTTTTTACTTTTTTGATTGTATGGTGTATGTGAGATTCTCAATAAAAAACTGAGAGTAACATTCTACATTGCAAAATACGGACATGCTCTGACTTCTACTACAGTTGATTTATTTTAATTTCCATGTATTCAGTCACTAGAAATTGTCTTTCTGTACAGTCGGTTTTATGCAAATTAAATTTATGAAACTCATAAAATATTTCTTCATGTTGGCTGAAAAACAAATTGGTAGCCAAGAAAGTGCACACTGCATGAGTCTACCAAAAATTATTTTGTTAATGACATGCAAAGAAAACATAGCACATGATAAATTTTTATCATCTCTTTCCCAAATGTTCAATTTCTTTTGGCTGCACCATTGCCTTTTAAGTAATGAAATGAGTTGTAAGTTCAACATTTGTTTTTGACACTTCTATTTACTTATTTGTCCTTTGAAAACGTTTGGTAGTACATTTCTGAAAATGAACACATGGATTCTTGCCAACAGCACTTCAGTCATTATAATTCACAACTCTTCTTTTGCCAGATTCCCATCAAGTTCGTGATCTATAGATGCACCCAGAACAGAAAAAAAACGAAGGACCAACAACAAAAACATTCTTCTGCATAAGGACACACTTGGTATAAGATCAAAAATATAGTCAGCAATTTTGTGAGCACTTAATAATATTTTTAAGCCAACAGAATCACTTAAATTGTATAAATTCTTTTAAAGAACAATTTGTTTTACATTCTGCTCTAAAAAGCCCTGTCATCCTACAACCTCTTATAGTATACCTTCAGTGTATCCTAAACTATGACACCACTGTAACTCACATGTCAGAGTTGTTCTTGCTTGCATGTAAAGGGACCCACAGTTGAGCATATTGTAGCATTGTACACCAATAAGCCACTTTTTGGTAGGTTTGTGGAGGTATGTGGCATTAGATGTCTATGCACAGGTCATGCAATATGTGTAAATAATGGACCACTGATTTATGTGTTTACAGCTTGTGATCTAGTGGTTAGTGTTGCTACCTCTGGATCACGAGGTCCCGGGTTCAAATCCCAGCCGGGTTGAGGATTTTCTCTGCCCGGGGATTGGGTATTTGTGTTGTCCTCATCATTCCGTCATCACTCATGAAAAGTGGTGAGACTGGACTGTGTTCAGATTGGGAATGTGTACGGGCACTGATGACCCTGCAGTTGTACCCCCCACAAACCAAACATTATCATCAGTTCTGATTTATGTATGTGGTGATGATGTTTTTTTACAGGAGTTACATCAGGCAAATTTGGTTGCTGAGACATCAATGTGTATTCATTATAATGCTTCTTAAGCCACCATAGCGTAGTTCTGTCTCCGAGATATTGACAATTATACTGCTGAATAATGACATTGCCATGATGGAAGTCATCAAGTACGGAGGAGTACAGGTGGTTCACAGCTGTCAGTGTGTCTTTGATTACTATCACAGTTCCTGTGCATGTGCAGGAGAATGTCTCACACAGCATAATGCTGCTCCCACCAGTCTATGTCTGTGGCACACTGCGCGGGTGCTGCCATTCACCTTGATGAGGGTGTTTGTGGAGGCAACCATAGACCTAGTGTAGCAAAAATGTGATTCATCTGAAAAATCAACACATTTCCATTGATCGATGGTTGAATCCCAATAATCCCATGCCCATGGCAACCCTAATTGACAGTGTAGTTCAGTCAACATGTGAACATGTAGGAGTGGTCTGCTTCAGAGATCCATGTTCAACAATGTATGGTGCTCAAAAACACTTGTGTGTGCACCAGCATTTTCTCTTTCAGCAAAGATGCTACAGATCACCACCTATCTAACTTTACAGAGCAGACAAGCCTCCAACATTCTGTAAAGAATTATGGATGTTCAACCATTTAGCACCTAGTGGTAGTTTCACTACCATTCTACCTCTTTATGTAGATGATCACAACAGTAGCATGTGAACATTTGACCAGCTTCATTGTTTGCAAGATACTTGTTCACAGGCTCTGCTTAGTAAAATCTGCCCTTTGCCAAAGTCACTTATCTCAATAGATCTCCTCATTAGAGGCCCATATCTTCACTAGGGTGATCCCTCATCGTTGTTATTGCATCATGTGCCTGCAACATCACCGAGTGGCATCCAACATTGTGGTGGCAGTGGTCATAATGTTTGACTTATCAGTGTATATTGCAACATATGTCCCGTTGGTTTCTGCAGCTTCAGGATTGGCTTCGGAAACACCACATATTTGCATATGTAGAAGGCAGTTACTATAATTTTGGATATGATGAATAATGTTATACAAAGATTACTGAAATGATTTAAATTTTGTCCTCTTTTTATGTTGTTTTACACACAGTTGCCATTTGTTCAGTTTTCTTTTTCTTTTTTGCTCTTACTTAAATATGATGAATTGTATAATTGTCTTCTATGGCATGTTCATTGTAAAATACTGTATGGGGCAGAGAGAAATTTTTTTTTTTCAAATTATGATGTACCCTTATTGAGAGACCATGGCTATTTAGAAAGTCATAAACATGATCGCAGACAGTCCTCAGGAAAATCATAATGCTTCTACTCACGTGTTTCTTTAATTGATGTAAATAAATGATTTTCAGTGATAATAGATGAGGAAAGACTGGTTTTACAGGTTTCACAATCACATAGTACATCTACATTTTTCAGTACATAGTCTGCTTTGTAACTTAAGGCCTAGTAGTCTTCTACAGGCTCACTAAACTAAGTAAGAATTTAAAATTAACTGAGGCATATTAGTGGCTTAAATTGTTCAATGGAGTGTAATGATCACTTTCACAGTACTTACATGAATGGTTTTGAAAGTCAAAGCCAAATGATTCATAAAACAAGCCCTTAGAGCTTGTAAAAACTGAAAACAAGTTGGATTTGTGTTAGCAATGCCATATTGCCGTATAAAACAGAAACATTCTCTGGAGCAATGTGAATGAAGGCCTTTAAATTTAAGCACTTAAAGCCAACTTCTTTTAAAGCCTTCCAGAAGAAAAATAAAAGACTTAAATGTAATCTGCCAATATTTTATAAAACTAAACACGTTAGTCTTGTTCCTGCATGGTTTCAAATCTATTATTTGCCAGCTGCTTGTCAACGTGATATATCTATGTGCGGTGGATTTTTTTATAAATCAAACTTAAATATTTTCCTGTCCTTTGGAAGATGCTCATTACTGTTGAGTGGATCAAAGAGATTATCTATCTTTTCTACATACTCAACTGCTTATAACTTGAGATGGTAATATTTGTGCAGATGTGGCTCATTTGTGTAGCAGCAAAATTTACCTTAATTTAGATATAGGAATTAGAAGAGTTTACTAATATACTCAAATTTTACTTCTTTAAAAATGTTCAAATTGGATTTTATTATCTAGCAATACATTTCCTTCATTTCTAAGTAATGTGTTATATAAAAAATAGATAATTTACACAAAAATGAAATATACTGTGCTTTGACAAATTTGCTGCCCACAGTTATTAAAGAGCCTTCTGGTCTGTTGCATTCTTATCACGTATGGTACAAACTACTTTGAATCCAACATTCTGAAATTCACTTGTGATGTGGACAATAGTGCTTTCAAATGACCATAGTGAAAAGCGGTTGCAGTAAAGTAGTATGCAAGAACTTGTTTCCAAGTTCTGTGGATGCCTTTTAGTAAAAAACCTACTGCATGATTAGAAGTATAGATAGTCATCCTGAATGATCAAACTCTATGACTTGAAAGCCATTGATAAGCTGTTTGTGTGCCTATAATATGTACCATCAGCCAGAGATATTTCATCAAAGAGTAAGATGTTTAGCAAAGCAGATTAAATCCTGTATCAATTAGTAAGCAGGAATGCACAGACTGGGAAAGTCGGACAGACAGAGGGCACGTGGCCAAGTATTTCTACAATTGGGAACTACTCTTATAAATGGATAGAGCAAATGGTTTATCATATACAAACCATCATATTGCTGTGGATGTTTTACTGGCATTCCTTAACTGGCTATTAATAAATGTTTTGGTGACATCATGTAACTTTTCAATTAACTGAAATTTCCAGTTATCATATAGCTTTTTTAGTAGTTTCAACTGGTTCTCCTCATTTTATAGCTGTTTTCAAATTCACCTAATCTGTAACCTGTACTTGGATGCAATTTATACATTATATCTTTTCTTGGAATTAAATCACATTTTGAAACTCTAGGTCCTGTTACATCCTTACTACTTTCACCATCATAAACCAGTATGAATAAGAAGCTGTTCTCATCATACTCTGTGTGCTCAAAATGGAAACTGGTTGGCTCTTCCAAAATTTTACAGTTTGCACTGCAACCTATGTCATGCACTGTTATATTTGCATCTGATCAGTGAAAACATTGTCCACAGTACTACCACCACTACCACTACTACTACTACTATTACTACTACTACTACTACTACTATGACCACCATCACCCATGTAACCTAAACAGGGCAAATGCTAGTATAATGTCAATTCCATAGGTTCTAAATACCTGTGCCTAGTGATGTTTACAAAATCTGCTAGCTCGAATTCATCTTCTCACACATAATAATAACTACAGTTAACATATTCAGTTACATTGCAACTTAACTCCCATTTTTTTAAAAATAATCTCTCTCTAATGCAGCTGGGAATTTATAGATGTTAATCTGGCATTTTGTTTTTGCATTTAAATTTAAAAAATTGCCACTATTGCATTCAGAGATCTTACAATAGTATTTCAATCCAAAATTCTAGTTTTTCTTTCCTGTACAATTCATCTTTGCTTCCCTAAAGTGCCATTAAAACAAAAAATTCTGAAATAAAAATATTAATAAAAAATAAAAATTAGATTCTGCCAACATGGATAGTATATATATTTCACATACGAGTTTTCTTTAGAAAATGTTCACAAATCAATTTAATTTTGAATACAGTTGTCATTCTGCTTTGTTTAACATTATGAAAAATAACACTCCTTTCAAATACAATAATATTTACATGAGGTTAACCACCCTCTCTTACAGAAACATTTTTTTTTTTTTTTTTTTTTTTTTTTTTTTTTTTTTTTTTTTTTTTTTTTTTTTTTTTTTTTTTGGTACATAATGACAAAAATATTTCAGTGTGAAGCTTTAGTCCTCACAGAGATAGAGCAAATTGAATGCAGAGTCTTTTAAGGTAGGAGTGAGATTTGCTGAGCTTAAGCTGGTGACTTATTTTAAAGCGATAACTTGTAGTAGCAGTGCAGGTTGTGAAAATAGTGATTCTATACTTATTTAATGCTATTGCTTCCTAACACTGAAGATGTGCTACTTTCCTGTACTGACAGACATTGGTTATTGTCACTAAGTAGACCAATGGCCTGTAATCTTGGCGATGGGCTACTTCTATAAAGTGGTGTGAGAAAAATAAAAAGATTCTCCCAGTTACACTCCTTATTTGTATATTCTGCTAGTTATTTAATATTACAGTAAATTTATCCAGCACGGATCTGTAATGCAACTGCATTGAATGGTTCTACACAATAAAAACCAAATCCAGTCACTTGTGCAAGGAATCATTCTCCTTAGATATGTTATACAAGCAATTTGTGATGATGCACAGCTGTACATATTAGGATTACAGATGTGTAAGGCAAGGCTGTTCAAAATATATCCATGATCCATAATAGAGATAAAAATAGGACACCTTAATGCCATGAGAAGTGTCAGCATATTGCATGAGGTTAGAAAATTGGCAGTTAGATGTACTGTGCCTCCAAGACCAATATACTAAGTCAGGAAAGCACCACAGTGTGCCAATAACTGCCCAGATAATCATCCTAGGGCAACAATAATAGTATTTAGCCAGGTCATAACAGTGGCGAAAATATCATAATATTATTCAGAACATGTAATCTGTCTGGAAATGTTAAGCGGAAGGGAGAGTTGCATCCTAGTTTCCATGTATTTTCAATTTAGTGATGATCTAACAATGAAAATAATCAATTATTGAAAATACAACGTAAATGGATTGACAAAAAACCTACTCTCCAAGCAGCGGCAGAAGAACACACACACAAAAAAGGTTTAACTTTCACAAGGTTTTGGAGCTTCTTCTTCTGGCCAAAGGATTGAAGGGGAAGGCTGAGGGTTGAAGGAAAAGGACTGGAGAGGCTTAGGAAAAGGGGTGCATTTTAGAAAAGTCATCCAGAGCTCCAGGTCACGGGAGGTTTACCAGGCAGGATGAGAAGGAAAGTTATGAGATTGATGATTGTCTGCTAAGACTGCAGGAAATTAGTCACATAGATGAAGTGAGCCTCCTGTGTACCCCACTGATGCAAATGTGAAGTCATAGGTCTCTGGCTAATGACCTTGGGAGACAACTAGAAGTTATTATTGAGCTCAACCTACAGGTATTGATGCACCTCCCAATCTGCCAACTTACAAAAGGAATGGTCAGAATGATGTCAAACATTGATGTCACTTTAGTAAATATGGCAGCATCATGCCATGTAAAAGGATGGAAGATTAACAGTGGAATTAGAAATAGAGAGAGAGAGAGAGAGAGAGAGAGACAGAGATAGAGAGAGAGATGAATGGAGGCATCAATACCTGTCAGGAGAGATCATTCTAAAAGTGAATCTAGCATCTGGGCTGGGACACAGCAAAAATTAAGATGTGAGACAAGAAGAGCCAGGTGGCTATATCAGAGAAGACTGACCCAAGAAGAAAGAGTCCAAAGGTTGCCTAGATACAGGTATGGTAAGCAATGTATTACGGAAGAATTATGGAAAACAAAAATGGAAAGATGAAGCAATTTGTGGAGGCTAACATAGAAACTGATCCCTGGGGCATAATATATAAAATAGTCTTTGAGAAAATACGATCAACACTATTATCCATACTCAAAAGGAATGATGGAATGGTAACAAAATTTTGGGAATAGTCAGCTGCCCTCCTAAAGGAAACACTACTTCCAGATGATGGAAAAGAAGCTGAGACAGAAACATGGAATGAGATAACTATAGAAACAATAAACTTGTGTAGCCATTCACACAAGAAGAAGTTAGGCAAATTATATGATATTTAAAAAGAAAAAAATCTCCAGGACCTGGATGGGATTCATGCTGAAGCAATACAAGCCGTATGTGACCAATTAGACAGTTACATGTGTGAACTGTACAATGAGTGTCTCTTGCAAGAAATGGTCCCTACACGATGGAAGACTGTTGAAGTGGTAACAATTAGTAAATGGCAGGAAAATGATCCAATTGTACCCAATCCTAAAAACCAATTTGTCTTTTTGAACATGCTCATCAGGATATTTTAAAAACTATTATACAAGAGATTACAAGATCATAGACCACTATGCTGGACGAGCGCTCACAAGTATGTGTTTAGAAGAGGTAAACCAACTGAACACACAATTAATAATGTAATTTCACTAGCAACAGATACTCGACCTACATATGCTCTATCATGACGATTAGGATTGCTGCGGCTCTTGACAGCCTATAGTGCCTGTCTTTCTTAGGTCATGGGTAAAAGTGTCCAGAAATGTTGTACAACTATCCCAGAGAGTATAGTCACAGGTGACATGCTTCTTTAATATACCCAGGAAAAAAAATAACGAAAACAATAACAAAATGCTGTCTTGCAAGGATCAGTGTGTGGTTAAGAATTTTTTGACATAGAACTCTAGCCCATACTACAGAAATTACATGACAGCAGTAACATAAGTGGACTGGTAGTATTTGCAGATGATGTGCTATTTGTTGTAAGTGGTGACTTCACAAGAATTGTAGAAGACGAGTGTAAAGTGGTGATCCATGAACTTGAGGGCTGGTACTTCAATTTTAAATTGTCACTAGCATTTCACAAAACACCACACTTCCTGCTGAAATGGAACCTAGCAGGAAGCACTAACATAAAATTAAATTATGTAACAATTAGGGAAAGCACAGTGACAAGGTACCTAGAGTTATTTCTGGCCAAATGACGTAACTTCGCACATCGTGTAGAGCAGTGGTTCCCAACCTTTCTGTTATCTCTGAGTTCAATCAGATATAAGCTACTACCCCTCACCCCCTTCCCCCTTTCTACCTCCCCCCCCCCCCCCCCCCTCTGCCATCGTCAGCATAAGGTCTAAATAAACTTTCAAATGAAAAACCAATTTTTTTCTACACTTCCAGTTTTTAAAAAGATGAAAGATAAATGATATATTATTTTTGTGGCTTTTTTTCCCCATGAACTACTAATCAAACGACCACTGACACTGCTTACTTCTAACAACCCATTTTATATGAGGATCTGGTGATTACTATTATCCGAGAAAGTATGATTTTTGTGGCCTATTTTAGCTATCTGGATAACAGCCTGTAATTGTGAAGAATGAACAAATAAATAAAACAAATATTCATATGTGTTATGATAAATATTTAGTGCTGTAAATTTGTAGTAAACAATTTTATTACATCATGCTGAACACTCAGTGAATATTGCGTATGTGCAAATGTCATGATAGTTGAAGGACCTGCTTTGTGAAGCTTTTGAATGGAGGGTAACATGCTGTTGAGTTTTTACAACCTTTGTCATTACATCAGTAAAAAAAACTTTTTAAGTAGAGAGAGAACCATGTCGTGTGCAGAATATTTACTATTTGAGGAGGAGGAGGATGGCAGGCAGGAGACACTTGCAATACTACAATTACAGTTCAATTCAGGGGCAACATGTAACAACATTCAGTGGAAATTCACTCCTTGGGTTTGCTGCTGGATCATATCATGAAAATCCTACAATATTTCATCAAAACACCCTTTTAAGATCTTTAGGTGATGGTAATTCCTGCCTATATCCTTGTTAAACATCTTACTTCACTGCTGGGGCCTCTCATAGGCAGATGCAACCATCATACCCAGAATTCAGAGGTCTTCATAGAATTCCTGAAGACACTTAAGCTACAACTCTTGGATCTTTTGGTTAGCTTTGATGTTGTATCTTTATTTACGAAAGTCCCTCTGGAGGACTTGTTAGAGCTTATCAGCAGCAAGTTTGAGAAAGACATTGTGGCATTGTTTAAACATGTGCTTATTTAGCTTATCTCTTATTCAACAAATAGCATTTTGAACAAGTGGATGGTGTCACTACAGAAAGTCCTCTGACTCAAATGGTGGCCAACTATTTTTTGGGAGACAATGAGGGAAAAGCACTGCAGTCAGCAAGTCTCCAATCTTCCTGCATCTTGCGATATGTAGATGATATATTTGTGGTGTGGCCCTAAAGAATAGAGATATTGCCTATGTTTCTCTGGCCACCGTGGAACTGGAAAAAGATGGCATCTTACCATTCCTGGATGTCATGGTTAGAGGAAAAGTTGATGGTACACTGGGACGCAGAGTCAGCTTCAAAGCAACTCACGCAGAGCTATATTTGCAGGTCACAAGCTGTCATCATCCTGCACAATATCTTCTTCTTCTTCTTCTTCTTGCATTACAGCCTCTGTAGGACCATGGGTATCCCCTTCGTGGACTGCATTTTCCTCTTCTTCTCCCAGAACCTCTTCATTCTTTCTCTTCTTCTCTCCCACTCTTCTTCCATGATCTTCAGTTTCTGTTTCTCCTGTCGGATCCACTGGTGACACTCTAATCTTTTCCTGTATTCTTCTCTGTCATTGATCTCTTGCATTTTGGTCAGTGTATATTTGTTCCTCCAATTTTCCTTTCCTTAGACCTTGATCCCCAATTACAACCAGTCCTTCTGAAGTTCAACAACCCACTTGGTTCCTGTCTTTCCCCTTGTCCTCCCTGTTGTTTCCCACACTCTCTTCTTCATTCTGTTCATACTCATCTTAACTACATGTCCAGCAAACCTTGCCCTTTTGAGTCTGATTTCCCCGGATATTGTTCTCATGTTCCGGTACAGTTCTCCCCTAGGTCTTCGCATCCACCTCTTGTGGGACCTAGTATTTTTCTTAGTATTTTTCTCTCTTCTTTCTCTAGTTGTTCTGCCCCATTTCTTCCTAGTGTCATCATCTGAGTAGCATATAATACTGCATTCCTCACCATTGCCTTGTAGTGGCGTATCTCTGCCTCTTTGGATATATTCTTTTTATTGTATATGTCTCTCGTCATGCGGAAGGCTGACCTCATCTTCTTTATCCTCTCTATTATTCCCTCCTCGCTCCTGTTCCTTCCTGTTATAAATTCTCCCAGATATTTAAATTTGTCGACCATTTGCACAGTGCCTTCTGGTGTTTCTCAGTGTGCAGTGGTATTTAATGTCTTTGTCTTGTTATAGGCGATCCTCAGTCCCACCTTTCTGGCTACCATACATAAGTTGTTGAGTTGTGTCTTTGCATTTTCTTCCATCTCACTTACTATTGCTATGTCATCTGCAAAGGCTAGGCAGTCCACTTGAACCCTGTTGTCCTTTTTGTCCCCCACATGGGTCTTTGGTATTCCCATTTCCTCGTTTATTACTCTCCACTGCCTGATCACTTCGTCCAGTGCTATATTGAACAACAATGGTGACACTCCATCTCCCTATTTAACAGCAGTCTTGATCTCAAATTCTTCTGACATTGCTCCTCTAAATCTCACACTTGATTTGGTGTCTGTCAGAATTTCTTATATCAGTTCTTGTGTAGTTCCATCAAGTCCTCTGTTCTTCAGGATCCTAATGAGAGTCTGTCTGTCAATGGAGTCATATGTCTGTGAAGTCCATGAAGGTTATTACTGTCTTTTTCTTTTTTAAGACCCTATGTTCTACCAGTTGCTTCAGGATAAATATGTGTTCTATACAGCCTCTTCCCTTCCTGAATCCCGCTTGGTGGTCACCAACTGTACTTTCTACCTGCTCTTCTACTCTCTTGAGCAATAGCTTTGACAGCACCTTGTATCTGACCTCTAGTAGTGATATCCCTCTGTAGTTGTTTGCATCTCTCTTGTCCCCCTTCTTATGTATTGGTACTACAATTACATTCTTCCATCCATCTGGCAACTTCTTTGTTCTCCAGATCTCGTGAATTATGTTGGTCATGTTGTCTATTGCTTTGTTGCCTCCCCACTTTATCATCTCGGCTGCTGTACCATCTTCTCCAGTTGCCATTTTAGTCTTTATATCCCTTATGGCATGTGCGACTTCATACTTGGTTGGAGGGCATGGCTCGCTCTCTTCTGTGTCAGTCACCAGCTCCAGCTCTTCTTCAGGTGGTCGTGAAAGTGCTCTGCAAAAATCTGACAGTTCTCCTTTGCACTAACAGCCAGCTCCCCTTTCTTATCTCTTAGAAGCCATTCTCTACCCTTGTTTCCAATCAGATTCTTTTTGAATTTCCCAAAAAAGTGTCTGCTGTTGTTTTTCCTGAAGTTGGTCTCAATCTCATCCAGTTTCTGCTTCATCTTCTGTCTTCTGGTCCATCTTATTGTTTGGGCTGCTTCCTTTCTTGCTCCTAAGAAAACTTCCCATTTTTCCGGTTCCTTCTTGCTGCTCCAGTCTCTCCAGGAAGTCCTGCAAGTTTCTACCACTTCCTCACATTCCTTGTTCCACCACCAGTGCTTCTGTTTCTTTTCTTCCTTTCCTCATAGTTCAGCCTGTTTCACTATATTTCACTTCATGTCGTCCCATTCATTGAATGATTCAATTCCTTCCTCATATCTGGATCGATTGTGTCTTAATTTGTCTCAGTCTACCTTTATGTTTTCTGTTCTTCTATTCATCTGTGGCAGACTGTTCCTGTTTGGAATCCAAAGCCACTTAACTTCTGTAAGATAGTGATCTGATACTATTCTTGTGTTCTTCCTGACCTTTGTGTTCATGATCTCTTTAGCATTTGTCCAGCTGATTGCTATGTGGTCAATTTAGAATTCCCCAAGGCGGGTGCACGGTTTTGCCCATGTCGTTTTCTTGCACGGTTTGGCCCTGAAGTGTGTTGTCGTCAATCTCATTTTGTGTTCTTGACACAGTTCAATTAGTCTTTCTCCATTTTTGTTTGTCTGCTGATGTGCAGGGTACTTACCCACTACTCTTTTATGTTGCTTCTCTCTTCCAATCTGTGCATTACATTATAATCTCCTACGAGTATCTTTACATGTCTGTATGGTATGTTTTTCAGTGTATCTTTAGCTCTTCCCAGAAACTATGTGTGACTTTCTTTTCTTTCTTGTTCTTGTTATTTGTGGGTGCATGTCCATTTATTATTGTATACTTTTTGTTCCCTGCTTGAAACATCAGTTTTGATATCCTTTCTGACCTGCTCTTCATTTCAGTTATGCCATCCTCGTATCTCTGTATACTATGAACCCTGTACCAAAGCACCTAGATGCATGTCTTTCCTTTCCCACTTAACTCTGGGTTTCACCTTCAGTATTATGAAGCCTTCTGACTCCACTGTATCTTTGTCAGTGTATCTTGTTTCTTGCATTGCTAATATTCCAATGCTTCTCTCTTTCATCTCATCTATTACCTGTTTAAGTTTATCAGTCTTAATCATTGTCTGTACATTTATGGTTCCAATTCTAAAAGTCTTTTTAGTTTTAATTTTCTTTGAGGTTCTTGGGAGCTCTGACTCTTCTCTTATGCAATTTTTTGCAGGTCCCCCAGACTCCAAATGCCTGCTTGCGTCAACCTTGGTCAATGGGGGATTGTCCCCCTGGGGTAATCTCGATTCCATAGTGCGATCCATTCCATGAACTAAAAAAATTTTTTGATGAGACGGTTCATGTCTGTCCAGTTATACAACTGAAGTTGTTAGCCCCAGAAGATCTGTTCAGGCCACCCCTGACATGTGGACACAGACACCTTTGGTAGCCACCCCTAACATGGAGTACAGCCACTACCTGATATGTTTCAGTAGCTCTTCTGCTCTCTCTGCCCGTTGGGAAGTGACGTTCCTCTTCCACCTTCGAGACCATTGGCTGGGCTTTCCCTGTATCCCTAGGTAGGGGCCCTAACTGGGTGCTACCATCCGAAGCCAGATGGACCCAGGTTTTTTTTACGAGGTTGTTACTCCTCCCCCTCCTCCTTCCCCATGACTTGCGAGGTGGGGCCCCGGGCTTGGGCCCAGAAACGGCAGAGTTATCCTGCACAATGTGATAGCATCTTACACTTTTTGATACAGAGAGAACATGTGGTCTCACATTCTGACTGTCTGACTAGTGAGCTACAACACCTAAGAATGATGTTCTGACAGTACGGCTATTCTGAGAGTACACAGATATGCCATGCCTTCCATTCTGAGCAAGTTCAAAGCAGGTATGTAAATGAAGATGCGAAGGCACCCATTGCAACCACATTCTTGCTGTATTTTGGTGTCTTATCTTCAAGAATAGAAAGGCTCCTCAAGAGACATGACATCAAGTGTGTTTTTTGACCACCAGCAAAATTTAGGAATTTGTTGTGTTCGGTCAAAGATGATCTTGAGCTTAGAAAATGTGGCATATATAAGATCCGGTGCCAGTGTGTGAACATTCTCGTCATACATGCCTGGGGCAACCTGATAAATCTGCAGCCGTGGAGCATCGCCTGGTCATGGAGACTTCACATGCTTTACAAGAAGACTGAAGTTTTATCCTTGGCATCATATTTCTGCGACTGTGTCCTTAAGGAGGCTATACATACCCATACGACAGACTATTTTATCAACAAGGATGCAAGTTTCCAATTATGGGCTGCCATTAAATTAAAAAAGGAGAAACAAGAACATCTGATTCATGCCTTGACACAGAGCACTGCTGAGATTTAATTCAGATTTTAACTGGAGGAGCATCTGGCAGCACAGTCATTGCCTACAGCACACATGTGTAAGGCCTTTCTGAGCCTTTCAGCAGGAGGCACTATGAGTGCCACTTTCCTCCACATGCGAGTGTCTTCCCGCACACACTTATTGCCTGCTCCTGGTCTGATAAATTTCGATGCTGCCACACGGTTATCAACAGTCACGTCTTTCAGCAGCAACAACAGCAACTACAACCACCTGAAGATGTCAAATAGTTGTATCGATGAAATATTAGATCTGGTGGTAAAGCCGAGAAGTGTATTTACAATAGATCCACCAGAAAAACATGAAAACTCCTATTCAGTGGAGACTCATTCAGCTCCTATTTTAAAGTATTGTGTAATGTCAAACAGAACAGTATAAACACAGCACTCTTCCTTACAAATGCTAAAAACGCAACTGTAGTTATGCAAATGTGTTTAGATGTTATGAACAGGTACAACAAACAATAATTTTTAGCACAAATCAATGTACTAGAATCATCCCCATACACCAATGAAAATTCTTAAGCAATAATGCTTTACTCTCATGGTTTCATCACTGGATGTACTAGTGAATTCTGTATAACTAGAGTTTACTAAAACTTTATATGAAACAAAACAAACTTAGAATCATTTACTCTACTTAATTTTATGGACAGAAGCAAATGTCAAGCACAATATGACCATCATTAATGGAATTAAAAGAGTGCAATACACACATCCTGGAACATAATGCAATTTATTACAAAATGCAAACAAAAATTGGAGAATTTTAATGAGAGATGATAAACTTCTAGTCCTCCAAGTGGTCTGGCAACTATCCAAGCAGGGTCATGTTACCAGTAGTCCCTAAATGAGATTCATCCCCTCAATTATACCCTAAACTTGATGATGAGCATATGTTCTAAAGTAATGCATGGCTGTGAAAATGGTAAAGCCCGCAGAGGCCATGGAAATTTGAAATTGAAAGGTTTTATGCTCCCAATAAATCAGATTTTTTGTTCATTATTTATTTTAATTTTTTAATACTGCGATAGCAGAATTTAATGGATGTGTAAGGACCCTATTTTGATGCTTGTGCACATTGGAAAACATAATAACAATCAAATGAAGCAGACTAGTTTTCCAATAAAGCAGCAATCTTCAATTAGTAGCAGCTTTGAAGCTGTGAAAAAGAAGAAAAGTAACTGTGGATGTCTGGCACAAGGACAGTGGAAACAATTTTTAATGCTAGCATTCCACTCTACATATTAAAAAAATGATGATTCTTGGCAGTGGATTAACGAATTCATTGAGGGTGAGCAGTGGTCTGTTAACTGTGAATGTAGTTTGACCTTAACAGTATTAAAAGTTAAAAGATAACATTAAAAAAAAGTAATATATTTTTCTCTAGTACAGTATCAAATTATTTTAAAAATTAGACAACTAATAAAATAATTGTTCCTTTTTAGATTCTGGTAACACCTCAATATGTGGAAACGATAAAGGGGACTATAGTGCCATCAACACAACAATGGTATAGTCGAGCAGCTAGCAGCAAGCAATGTCATCATATTAAACAAAAAGACCACTAATAATAGAGGTCACTGTGTTTTCGCTTTTGTTTACAACTGCTGAAGTGTGGAACAAGCAGAAAAGTTTTGTTGCAAGTATACAGGTTTTTGAGACAGCAAACTCAACACAATGAGCTCGTGCAATTTTGAGGCTCTTTTCAGAAATACTGTATATGGTGGAATAATGTGAAAGCAGTAGTGAGTGACAGTACCAGATACATGAACACATATGTTGAGTCTTTGAAAACAATCATAGATGATCATTTAAACCACAGATGGGCAACTAGCGGCCTGGATCCAGCCCACGATTGGTTTCAATCTGGCCCCCAGAAGAAATTCACAAAGTTACTCCTAATTATTTGTCAACTGGTGTTGCCTATCACAATGCCCTATTCTGTTCTTCTATTCTTTCTCATATTAATGCTAGTGAATAATTATTGTCCATTGTGGATCTATTAGAACACTACAACTGTTGAGATGGAAGGTAATTTATAATGAATTAGCTGCAACTAGTTGCTTTTATAGGTGTTTATTTTCCCATGATGACATTTCAAGATAACTGTCAACCAATCTCCAGGATTTCTTATTTAATTATGTGTCATGAACATTGTTTCTTTGCTGGCAGCAATGCAGAATTTTGCAATTGAATTTTTTAAGACAGCTATTGTAAAATGTTGTAACTAAAGCTACAATGTTCACTATTCATAAATAAATGCAAGCATCTGAATATGGGGTGAAAATGAAACAAATGTACCCTCAAAAATGCGTGTTTTGATGTGTCATTTGTTGGTGTGCTGTGGCAGGAGAGGGGTTCCATTCATACTGGTGTGTTCCCCCAGAGACATTAATGTCAGGGATGGTACAATTTTCACTTTATGTGCTTGGAGAGTTGCTGTTGTGTCACATGATGAAGCAGCCCATAGCTTAATTTAGAATGTGAATGAGGCCCACGAGTCCCAAAGAGTGCCCAGGCCTAATGTAAACCATTCAATGCTTGGTAAATAAACTGAATTTGACTGCAGATGTTTTTTTGAAGTTAAGCTCCATGATACGCAATTTAAAGAGTGCTTTCTTGAACACAAGGAAAAGGAAAAATTTGATTTTTCCTGTTACAGTTTTAGCACACTGGAACTCATAGCTCTCCACAGACACTTACTTTGCAGAATATTTTGAAGAAATGACTGAATTCTTCCACATGTAGATATGCAGAGCTTTCTAATGCAGGCACTGAGGACGTCAGTTTAGTGTCAGATGACAAAGTGAACTGGATTCTTGTTGAGGCCACATTTGTTGAAGAACATGCCAATAAATTAATAAGTCTATCTTCTTAGAGGCTTTGAAATATTCTGTTTCACACAAACTTTATTCAAAGTCAAAACAGCTTAAATAATGTTTCTGCAATGCAAAGAATGGAATTTTTGGTAATGAAAATAATAATAATAATAATAATAATAATAATAATAATAATAATTTTTTTAAAAAAAATGGTGAAGAGACCAATGCTTCACACAGAAGTTGAGGGATTGAACTGTACTGGGCTGGACCTTCAGACAAGGTTGTCAACTCTCATGGCCACAGATACAACAAATCAGTCTTCAAAAATTCGGGGTCAAGTTTGCATAATTCCATGTCAATTCAATGCGCCACTCAAACCGACTCACTCTGATTTCTTTAAAATTTCGTATATTCAGCGACCCAGGTGAGAGATGGAAAGCTACCAATTTGCAGAGGTATATCACAATTGTGAAGAAAGTTAAAGGTCCGCAAAGTTAGGAAATTGTGTGAAATTTAAATACATCAGTCTTACAAATGACTATAATTCTGATTCTAATCCAGATATATCAATGAGACTTACATCAATGAAAAACTAATGACTAGAGCTTTACAACGATATGAAACAAGGTGGGTCAGTAAGAATTTTCACGTGCAGGTTCACTGAACCTTGAATGCCTCAAAATCCCTTACCATACCAAAAACATAAAGAGACACTTCTTATTAAACCACAAGAACTACAATCAATTCATTCACAGAAAGACAACACCACTTCTTTTAACAATCAGAACTTTCAAACTGTGGTTGCTGCATAATCTTTGGTACGTCCGAATTCAAGTTTTGTAGTGAAAAACTATCACTGTGTATCTAACAGTATAAATTCTGTGTTCAGATGGACCTCTGATTGCGCAGCTGTCCAGTATTCACAATCACAAAAAATTATAAGGCTGATGGACACCAGCTCCTGGTTCCTAATTTTGTAGAGCTAAAGGTTGATGAGCACTGCTCATTGTAGATTGCTGGTAAACCATTGAAGCTTCGAAGGCAGGAATGTCCAGGATGATGCATCTGTTACAACTGTCTGGCTGTCACCACGCAGTAGCCTAAATACATCCTTAGTGGATGAATACAGCAAGTGCTACTTGTGGCCACATGCTATCCCAAAGTAAGTCGTGCAGCAACAGCTGCACATCCTAATGTCAGTATGGACACTTTCTGTTGGCGAAACAGATGCTTCTGATCACAGCAATGGCTGCCTGAATTTCCCATGACAACAAACCATTTTTACTGTTGCCCACTGGCACTTTTTTTTAATGATGATGTGGCCGTACAGAGCTAGATGTCACCGAGTCTGTTGGACTCATTGTCGATGACTGCTGGAAGTGAAGCCTCTGAGACCTTGCTGTCAACATCTGTGGAACGGGAAGTGTTGGCAGCAAATGACGATATGTTGTGAATCCCAGTGTCATGTTGACCAGCAGGCTCCTGTTCCTGAGGGCACTGCTGGTGCTGTAGTGGTTAGTTTCGCTTAAATCATAGATCAGGAACAGAGATAATGGTGGAGTTGTCCTCGAAACAGTCGATGGCCTGTGAGGGTGCAGCTGATTGAGGTGTTTGCAGGACAGTGAGTGGACCTGCGGCTGGACATTATAACAATACAGCCCGACCCGTGGGTTAACTGAAATGACTGATACCAACTGTTTTTTGATATGTAACTGTGTAGTTATTGGACAATTCAGTGCCCTAGGGATTTGTATGTGTACCTATGTGTATTTATATATTAGTCTGTCGCATTTACTAGTAATATTCTGTATTCGTTGTGAAAAGACTTTTATTGTCGTCATTAACGGAATTACATAATAAATGCCAAATTAAATGATTCATCAGCAGGGTGAGCTAAGAAATGTAAGATAACGGATAATAAGATACTGTAGAAGTATTGGTATAAGTGGTCAGAGCCACTAATTACGATCATTTGGAACAAGAAATGTATTAGTATAGAAAAAGCTTCATTATCTTGAGAAACAGCTTTTTAAGTGATTACCAAGCAATGTATTCGTACTTGTTATTCATTTTATATCCTATTTTGAAATTAATGTACTTTGTAAACACATTTTGATTAACTCTCCAATTGTTTGCATCACACAATGTTCAGATTTTTCGTATTTCAGGGCGTATTTGTAACTTCCTTGTATACAGTCTGATAGAAAGCAGAATTTGTGATGTCATTAAATGTTAGTATCTGAAACCGAACTGTAATTAATTAAATAACTCAAAATTCACAAAAGACATTATTGTAATTAGAACCATATCGATTTTTAATATTTAAACCTAGTGATGACACTACAAAAATTACGTCAATTAATATTGTTAATTTTTCCTTATTCGGATGTAATGTCTGTTCGCAAACATTTTATACATTTTAATTGTAACTTTGAAATTCTTCAGAATTAATAATGCAATATTTTGTGAGTGATTGTTAAAATTCTATATAAGCAGAGATGATACGAGGTCACAGTCAGTCAGTTGTTTGTGATGATTTCGGCTGGAGAGTCTGTACAAGTGACGCCTGTAAATAAATAATGTGAAGTGTGAAGAATTCTCCGATTTCTTCATCTAAAAATGAACCCCCAAAAGTTAAGTTTATAAATATAAAGCTGCTCGACGAACAAGTAGCTTTATAAGTGGTGCAGAAAGAGCTGGGATTTGATGATTGAAATCGGAACTGTTTTTAAAAAGTAATTGTTTCAGGTGACCGCAAGACGAATACTAAACATAAATTGTGAAGAAATTTTTGTGTTTATGGACGCACAGAACGAGTGGATGTTGCTGCATGTGAAGAGTTGGTGTGGATAAGAAATACAAAGAAAATCATCACCTGCATGGGGAGATCGTAAATCATAACAACTGATCTGATGATAATGGACCAAATTCTCGGACTGCACCGCTGGAATTCAGATGAGTAACAGTTTTTTTAATTAATTTGTGTTTTTTTTTGTTTTTGTGAGGAAAAGATTTTACTATGGCTGATAAAAAGTGTGTAGGCGGTGAATCAATTGAAAACACTTCGGACCTAGGATCGAGTATCAGTGAACTAAATGTAGATCGAGGTTTTGGTGGAGAGGGTTCCAGTGAAAATGTCGCCACAAGTACTCCAATTGCACAGGGAAGAGTAGGCGGAGACGATCTGTTAATGTTATTAATGCAACATATGAAAGAAGCGAAGAAACAGATGGGACAGATTAGGCAGGATACTAGTAAGATAAGGGAAATCCAGGATGGTTTGGCAGCACTAAAAATGACTGTCGAGGCAGGGCAGGGTGAACTCAATACTCGTGTAGGAGCAGTGGAAGAACGGGTTGATGTATTAGAAACTAATTTCACACAAGAGTTGTCCAAAAATGAGGAAAGGTTCAAAAAACTAGATAAGCATGTAGAAGTAGAAAATTCAAAACTGAAAGTAGAGGTTGTTCAGGCTAGGAGAATCTTAGAAGGAAAGCTTGAATCCAATAAAAAGAATTCAGAGTTAAAATTTGCAGAAATTTCCAATCAAATAAGTAATGTAGATCTAAAGTGTGATGAAAAAATAGATTTGTGTAAAAATAATGTTGTAGGTTTAAGTAAGAAAGTTGTAGAGTTACAAGAAGGTGTAGCCCAAAGAAATTTTGTTAGCAATTTTAATTGTGTATGGGGTGGCATACCTTTAAAATGCTTTCCAGGAGATGGGAAATTGCATCCAGTTGATTTTTTACAGCATTGTCAGGATAATTTTAGTAATGACATGACAGATAATGTAAAAATTAAATTTGTTAAACGATTTTTGGATGGAGAAGCAATCTCGTGGGCAAATCAGAATGTTAATTCTACCATGTCATATAATGAATTTGAAAGAAAGTTTTTAAATAAGTTCTGGTCAGATTCTGAGCAAGCTAGGATTAAAAGTGAGTTTTTGAATGGTCGAATGTATAGGGAAAGTGATGGTAGCTTGAAGTGTTTTTGTGAAAGTCAGTTGAGGAAATTGGTACACCTCGACAAACCTTTTGATGAACTAATACAAATAGATGCATTAAAAAGAAGACTACCAAAAAGAGTACAGTGGGAGTTGATTTATGGACCAGATGATTCTGTAGATCAGTTCTTGAGGTATGTAGATAAGTTGGATAGAGCTTTTGAGAGAAATGAGAGGTTAAACAATGGCAGATTTGGCAATCAACCAACTGGGGGGTGGAACCAAAGCAGGAATCAAGGCAGGAGTAATAATAGTGATAACAGATGGATCAACCATAGTAATGGGGATGGAAACAGAGGGCACAATAGCAGGGAGAGACCTTGGAAAAATAATAACAGACAATTTGATAATCACCAATCAGGACGAGGCAATTTAAACTGACAGATGCCTCATTGGGAGCCTGTCAGTTTGGGGCAAGAAATGTGTACCGAAATCAGGCTAAACACCACTGGTCTAGAGACACCGAAAATAATTACAGAAGACAGAATAATCGAAGATGTTGGAGTGGAAGTGACAGTAATAATGTAAGACGAGTGCATCAAATTGGCAAATTGCAGTTTAACAGTAAACTCTGGAAATGTATGAATGAAAGTGTTGTAGATAGAAGTAATAGCATCTGTAAGAATGTTGAGGAAGTTCTGTTAGAGGAAGAAACTATTTCAAGTCTATATAATCAGTGTGGTAATGAAGTTTGCAAGGAAAATGTTGGTTCTGATAGTAATCTTGATGAGTTTGGATTAAGTAAATTAATGAAAGAAGAACCTATCCCTGTTAAGCACTTAAGTGATGATACCTGTACTAGTGTACATGTCAACAATTCTGATGGTCATAGTAAAGATGTTGTAGAAGTGTTCAGTGTTGGAGATGATAGCATATGTAGTAATATTGATAGTGAAAGTGTTGGAAGTAATGATGAATGTGAGGAAGAATTAGATGACATGGTGTATTTGGAGGTTAAAGAAGATTTAATTAGTAGTGAAGAAGATGATATCAGTAGTATTTGTGAAGAATATGAAGATCAGATTGTGCCAATGAAAACTGGGAAGGTATCATCAGATAAGGAACATGCAGAGAGCCATCATAATGTAGATGAGATGCTAGAAATGTTATGGGATACTTACAAGGATTATAGTGACAGTGACAGAATAAAAAGGGTCATCAAGATTATTTGTGAAGAATTGCATTCCAACTGGCAAGGTAGAACCAATCAACAGGCTTACAGTGGGATCAGTTCCGGGAAAAACAGACAGTGTGTTAAGGACAGACGTGACATCAAGCAATCATCTGATATAGCATTAAGTAAAATTCAGACAAGTAAGAGAAATTGTACAGGCAAAAATGGTACAAATTACTTGGACTTTAGAGATATTGAAGAAGATCTGTTGGATGAAAATGAGGACAGTAAAAAGGAAAAAGTTTTAGGTTGCCCGTATATACGTATAAAAGTTGCAAATTATGAAGGACTTTGCCTCTTAGACACGGGTAGTCCTGTCTGTGCTATTTCTGAAAAATTTAGAGACCAGATAAGACATAGTGATGACTTTGAAGAATATCCTGTTATTGGAATCAAAATTAAGGGAGCAACTGGTAGGCACAGCAAAGTTGTAAACAGGCAAGCCTTAATATCTTTCACTATTAATGATGTACAGTATAACCAAGGATGCTTTGTAGTACCTGATCTCAATGAGAATATTTTGTTTGGAATGAATTGGATACAAGGAGTAAATGCAGATTTTGACTGGAATAACAAAAAGTTAAAGCTCACCAAGCCAAAGGCAGATGGAACACATGTGACTGAACTAATTATCCAAAGTTGCCTAGAGAATAATTTTCAGATTAGAAGAGTGATTTGTACAGATGAGAAGATCGACATTAACAAGGAAGACAATGAAGAAGACTGCAGTGAAGACAAGTATGCTGAATTAGTGGCCACCAAACTAAAAGAAGCTGGTAATTTAAATGAAGAACAGACAGATCAACTAGGCAGTTTGTTGTGGGAATACAAAGATGTGTTTAGTGAGAAACCTGGGAAAGTGAAGAACTATGAATGTAGACTTAAACTAAAACCTCACGAACCATTTTTCATCAAACCCTATGGAGTACCCATTTCAAAAAGAAAAGCTGTGGAGGAAGAACTACAAAAGATGGAAGAGTGGAGAGTAATTGAAAGATGTAATAGTGCATACAATAACCCGTTGGTGGTGGTTTCCAAACGTGATGGTGGAGTAAGACTTGTGCTCGATTCAAGACATTTAAACAAATACCTTGAGAGGGAAACTGATCACCCTGAAAATATAGATGAGTTATTACATAAGTTTGAACATATGAAGTACATGTCTAGCTTAGACTTAACAGCTGGTTTCCATCAGATACCATTAGAGATTCAGTCTAGAAAATATACTGCGTTTTTATATAGAGGAAGATGTTATTGCTATTGTGTTGTACCATTTGGCCTTAATGTATCAATTGCAGAATTTATTCGAGCATTGGATTTTGTTCTAGGAAAAGAACTGTTAAGAAAACTAATCCTTTATGTTGATGACATACTTGTAACAGGAAAAAGTTGGGAAAAACATATACATTTGTTGGGTGAAGTGTGTTACAAATTAAGACAGGGAGGCATGTCATTAAAACTAGAGAAGTGCAAATTCGGAGTTAAACAGCTCAAATTTTTAGGCCATACCATATCAGAAGAAGGAATCTTACCTGATGAAGAAAAACTTGAAGCCATTGCAAAATTTCCTGCACCCAAGACTAAGAAACAACTTAAATCATTCTATGGAATTTGTGGCTACTACCGGAAGTTTGTCAGCAATCAAGCTTTAAATGTACCGTGTTTGAACAACTTGTTGAAGAAGAAGAACACCATTTGGGTATGGGACAAGGATTGTCAGGAAGCATTCGACAACATCAAGAAACAGATGTGCAACAGTAAAATGTTATACAGACCTGACCTTACAGAACCATTTTGTATCATGACCGACAGCAGTGACTATGGACTGGGAGCTCATTTGTTCCAAGAAAAGATTGTAGATGGTGTGACGGAGCACAGGTCAATAGCTTTTGCCAGTAGAACTTTACAGAAACATGAGAAGTCATACACTGTCACCGAAAAAGAATTGTTAGCAGTCTATTGGGCTTTCATCAAGTTCAAGAATTACCTATTAGGACATCAAGTGGTAGTATACACAGACCATAAGGCTTTGATCTACATACAAGAGTGTACTTTGCATCACAGCAGGATAACCAGGTGGGCACTATTCCTCCAGCAGTTCGACTATACAGTAAAATATATAAAAGGTGAAGAAAATCAAATCGCAGATGCTCTATCAAGGTTGCCAATGGGAGGAGAAGGTGAAAATAACAGTGATGAGTGTGAAAGGGAGTTTCGGATTATGTATCTAAAAGGGGTGAAAGATGAGAATGAAATCAGGAAAATTTGTAATGACATCCGTAGATATCAAAACCATGATTCCAACTGGAAGTTAGTTAAAAGTTATCTAGGTAAAAGAGGATATGAGAAAGTAGAGCAGTATTATAAAGTGCATAAGGGTATACTATTCAGAAGATACAGTGCAGACAGTGACACTTGGAGATTGTGTTGGCCAGAACAGTATATTGAAGTGTTGATAAAGTATGTACATGAAAGTTTCGGGCATTGTGGGACACTGAAATGTATCCAAAAGATTCAAGAAAATGTGTACTTCTACAACATTGCTAGGAGAGTGAGAAAGCAAATATCTACATGTGACAGGTGTCAGAGAGTAAAAGTTAGCAATCAAACTTGCAGAGGATATATGCAAAACATCTTGCCAAAGGAACAACTACAACTTGTAGCAGTTGACCTTTATGGATCATTGCCTAAGGCTAAAGGAGGATTTTGTTACATATTTGTCATGGTGGATCTTTTTTCAAAATTCATTAAACTATATCCATTGAAGAAAGCAACAAGTAAGAACATCATTTTGAAAATTAGAAGAGACTATTTCACAAAGGTGGGAAAACCAAAGAGCATGCTCTCTGACAATGGAGCACAATTTACTTCTAAAATTTGGAAAACATTTGTGGAGGATGAGAACATAAACCATATTCTGATCTCTGCGTATCACCCGTCCAGCAATCCGGCTGAACGTTACATGAGAGAAATAGGGAGATTATTTAGAACTCATTGCAACAAAAATCATGTGAGTTGGATAGAGTACGTAGACAGCTTTGAAGATATACTGAACAGCTTACAACATTCGTCTACTGGGTTCTGCCCATATGAAATACTGTATCATAAGAAACCGCCAAATCTGATCAACGAATTAATTGAATTCCCAGCATGTAAAGCTATGAGTCCACAGGAAAGAGAAGAAATAGTCAAGAAAGTAATGGAACAACAGGGGAAACTAAGAAAAAACAAACATGACAAGAAGTTGAAACCTACAAATTTTAAAATTGATGATCTGGTCCTGGTGAAAACACATGAAAAATCCAAAGCGATAAGCAATGAATTAAAGAAATTCTTTGACATCTATATTGGCCCATTCAAAATTCAGTCTATGCCACACCCAAATGCATATGTACCCAAAGTCAGGAAGACTATTTGGTTTACGTAACATAACTGAACTGAAACCTTATAAACAAGTGTCAAATACCAAGAAAAAATAAGATAATGTAAAAGCCCTCAGGAGGATACATCCTGTATCAAGTGCGTGCTGAGCACTAGGTCTCCGAGCTATGTAGCATTCTATTTTCTTCTTTTCGTTTTCGGATGCTACATCTTTTACTCATCTATAAACCTATAACGAAGTTATCTCTCACTGAAAATACTAGCCATTCTTTTAGTATAAGTTTTTTTTGTATGTCATATGATTATTGAGTGACATTGTTTGAAAATAAATAAATAAATTTAACTGTGTATAAAATTTGAATCCTCCCTTGACTAATGACTAATAATTCTTTAAGCATTTCAGGCAATAGTTATTACTATAATTCCTGATTAATATGTGGTGTAAAACTTTTCCAGATCCATATGTGTGTGTACTCTATGTTATGTAATATTGTAAATAAATTACTGTTAGCATTTTCATTACAGAATAGAATCCAAGGGGATATAAGATAATGGAGGTTATTGTGGTTATGGTCTGTAGAGTATGTATTTGATTTGTGGGTGGTTCTTTGAAGATTATAGGCTTGGTCATGATTTTATTAGTTTGCCAATGAGATATACAAATGGACAATGTTAAGGATGTACACGTGTTACTAAATGGACAAGTTGTACTGTGAAAAATGAGAAAGTTTGTCATTACAAGGTGGTGTGCTAATGAACAATCAGTGAGTTTGTGTTTGATATGATAAAGAGCTAAAGGATATCTGGGACATTTAATATGCTGTATAGTGTATTATGCTGAAATATTAATCAAAAAGAAAGGATACATGAATAATTCATTTTTGTTCATTAAGTTGTATATAGCTAAATCCTTACAGTTTAGAGATGCTTAATTTTGTGTGATTTTGTCTATAAATATACTAATAGTGTAGGATAGTATGTTAATGATTTTGATACATTTATACCTGATGTGACCTTAATTGTAACCTGCACGAGTACCTTGCGAAATGAGTTCATCCCTGTTCCTACCTAGAGAACTGTATCAAAGATCCTTACCTGACCTGAAAAAAAAAAAAAAAAAATAAAAATTAAGAAACTGAAAAACTAATAGTGGACTGTGCTATTGCAGTGTAGAGACTGCCAGAAGCAGAGGGGCTGCAGACACAAGATGGACAGCGCATTGGGACGGATGATTGTGAGCTGCCAATTCATTAAGATATGCAACATGCACCAGTGACTGGAGTAACAGCTAAGAAAAAAGAAATTCTATTTTGGAGGGTATTTAGCAGCCATTCATACAAGTTACACTTGTAAGAGTGGCTGGGGGGGTGTATAACAATACAGCCCGACCCGTGGGTTAACTGAAATGACTGATACCAACTGTTTTTTGATATGTAACTGTGTAATTATTGGACAATTCAGTGCCCTAGGGATTTGTATGTGTACCTATGTGTATTTATATATTAGTCTGTCGCATTTACTAGTAATATTCTGTATTCGTTGTGAAAAGACTTTTATTGTCGTCATTAACGGAATTACATAATAAATGCCAAATTAAATGATTCATCAGCAGGGTGAGCTAAGAAATGTAAGATAACGGATAATAAGATACTGTAGAAGTATTGGTATAAGTGGTCAGAGCCACTAATTACGATCATTTGGAACAAGAAATGTATTAGTATAGAAAAAGCTTCATTATCTTGAGAAACAGCTTTTTAAGTGATTACCAAGCAATGTATTTGTACTTGTTATTCATTTTATATCCTATTTTGAAATTAATGTACTTTGTAAACACATTTTGATTAACTCTCCAATTGTTTGCATCACACAATGTTCAGATTTTTCGTATTTCAGGGCGTATTTGTAACTTCCTTGTATACAGTCTGATAGAAAGCAGAATTTGTGATGTCATTAAATGTTAGTATCTGAAACCGAACTGTAATTAATTAAATAACTCAAAATTCACAAAAGACATTATTGTAATTAGAACTATATCGATTTTTAATATTTAAACCTAGTGATGACACTACAAAAATTACGTCAATTAATATTGTTAATTTTTCCTTATTCGGATGCAATGTCTGTTCGCAAACATTTTATACATTTTAATTGTAACTTTGAAATTCTTCAGAATTAATAATGCAATATTTTGTGAGTGATTGTTAAAATTCTATATAAGCAGAGATGATACGAGGTCACAGTCAGTCAGTTGTTTGTGATGATTTCGGCTGGAGAGTCTGTACAAGTGACGCCTGTAAATAAATAATGTGAAGTGTGAAGAATTCTCCGATTTCTTCATCTGAAAATGAACCCCCAAAAGTTAAGTTTATAAATATAAAGCTGCTCGACGAACAAGTAGCTTTATAACATCCATCATAAGGCAACATTGGGATCATTTGTCCACACCTCATCATGGAGTCTATAGTGTCAATGACAGGGCCTTGGTGAAGAGTTGTAGAGTCTACTGTTTTTATAAGAGCTGGGTACACTGAGTGCACCCATGTAGCTCCAGGATTCACTCCATCTTGTGGAGATACAGCCACAAGGGATGAGTCAGCCTGGAGCCCAGATATGGTAACTTTGTAACAAAAAGTGGAGTGGCTGGAGAACATGGACAGTGATCTGGGATGGAGCTGGAAGGTGTGGGATGAAAGTTGCCAACTGACTGTCTGTGTGTGAGCAGATGCCGGGTGCAATGTCAGAGCCTATTGAACATGCTGTGTCGGGAAGCGATCCCAAGTAACACCATGTCAAGGAGAATCATGCATTTCGAGCCCTAGTGTGTGAAAAAGTTCCAAGCCTAAAAGCTTTGAGGCTCCCATGGTGGCCAGGACCTATATGAGAACCATCAGAGAATACTCATGATATTTGATTGTAAAGCAAAATTATCCCATCAGCTAAATGCTATCATTACTGTAATTCTTCACATGCTTGTTAAAATATTGAAGTGGTGGTAATCCTAGATGCCTGTAAGCTGGTAGATTATCATGGTGGATGATCCTGTGTTGATGTGGAATGTGAATGAAATGTCGTTAAGGAACACTTCCAACATTATTAACAAATCAGAAATATGTAATACAGCTTGCACATGTAGGATGACTAAACCTGAGTGCCATTTATCAGCTTTGGAATCCGAGCCCATGCTCCCACATCATGTGCTATCCACATTCATCTCAGATGCGAAGTTACATATTGTTGCCTAGTGACCTGATTTACTACAAAATGTTCACTTCTATTTTCAAAAATAGCATTGATGCCATTGGTGAGTAAGGAAACAATTACTACAAGACAACAACTCCCAGGAAGCACAGCTGCCTGCACCTCATAAAAATGGGATGCCATATCTGGAAAGGACACAGTTCACTATTAGCAAGAATCCTGTGCAGATGGCAAGTGGAGAACAGTTGTAAGGAGCCCTGTAAGGTCGCCAAATAAGTGGGCATTTGTTCAAATGCTCTAATAAGCAAGAGTTTCACGAGATAATTTTTGGCACACTCATTGGGCAAATGGATCAGCATTGTATCTCTCAGAAAAGAGTCAACGTATGATTCTTTGCACTAGGCATTTGTGTAATGAAAGCAACAGTACTGAAACAGCCCCTGTAACTGTACAACCATTTGTGGTATGTTTGGCCACTTTTTTTCCTTGACAACTAAAGAATTTGTGGCAGCGAGTTGTCACATGGATTTGATAATCAAAATATTCCATTAATTTTGTGTTCTGCTTATCATAAGACAAGTCATGCGATTTGACCTCCAGAGTAAATAGATGAAGGAGGCAATGGACTTCGGCACCAGGGTATTGTAGTAAGAAAGCTCATAGATAAGTGTCATCAAAGAATCAAAGTGTGATGAAATGCTGTTCCAGGTGGGTAGCATAAATGGCCCATAGTTCTGCTTTCTTGTGAAACACACGAAACGGTGGCAGTGGTGAAGTCCTTTTGCCATGGAGGCAATGTAGGAAAGATGGTTGAAAACATCTGGGGATGCAGTGATGGCAACCATCTTTTCCACCATGAGTTCCTGTGCCTGCCGCATGTTTTGCAAGAGTATGAGTACTTGGGTGGTGAGTCCAGCTGACATACTCAAATGAGAAGTGAACATTAGTGCACTGGGTATGTGAAAAATTGTCTAGCCTTAGAGCTGTGGAAAAGTTTTTGTGGAATTCACTTAAATCCTCATCGCGATTGACTGAAATGACCTGAGAAGAACATGCTGAGCCAAAACAATTCCTTTGTAGGCAAAGAACAATAAATACTTTATTAGCAAACACATAAATGGCACACTTGTTATTAAACTACAAGGGCCCCAGTTAGCTACAGAGCCCAAAATAATAATGACACTTCTCTCATACATGTACTGTTATTATCTTGTGCTGTTTAGCTATAGCCAGTTCAGATTTCCAGTTTTCATTATCTCTTTGACCATTTCCCTAGTTACAGTTCAGCCTGTGATGTGTGTTTCATATATTGTGTTTACGATGGGGCTACTTACTGCATTTTGAAAGTGTTGTTATGTAGAGCATGATGCTTTTGGTGTGCCATCTTGATATTTACCTTTGTTTATAGTAACACTCTGGAGCAATAATATATTTTCAAAGAACAATTGATAGTAGGTCGTTTTGAGATATTCAAGGTCAAAGTCAATGATCTTGCACGTGGAAATTCTTAGAAACTCATCATGTTGCATATCAATATAAAGCTTTACTTGTTAGCTTTTTGGAGATATAAGTTTCACAGCTGTGTCTAGAAAAGAAGCAGAATAAGTGTCATTTGAGTTGAGACAGATGCATTCCAATGTCACAGTTTACAAACTTAACTGTCCTCTAACTTGCTTCACAACTGCCGTATACCTTTGCAGATTGGTAGTTTTCCACCTCTTATCTGGATCACTGGATGCACCAAATTTAAAAGAAATTTAATATGATGAGGTAGAAAATGTCACTTTTCTTCATTACCATTTTTAGCCCAAGGACAATAAGCTTGAACCCTATTCATTTAGACATGGCCAGGATCTCGCAGTCTGTACCTGGAATGGCTAGTCTCAGTAGTGCAGATACAATGAAGGGGGGGTATAAATCACTTCAGAATTTGGATGTAAAGCAAATGCACATGCCTTCAGGATATGACGACTTTATCAAATGTCTGCAGGCAACATGAATTCATAATCAAAATTTGCAGTTGACGCAATGAAGGCTATTGGGATTCCATTTCCAATTTAGATAGTGACAGGCTATTTTCTCAGTGAAGATTTGATAAATCGATGAGACAGTGTCTTAAAAGACAGCCTATAAATCATGACAATGCTATCATTTGAAAAACTGTCTGCAGTGTTTGACTGATAAAGTGATTTTTCTTTTTCTTTAAGTATCAGATATAACATGTTTATCTCTTTCATGTCTGTGTAATACAAATAAATGTTATACATGTGGTCTATAAATATAAACCATAGTTACAGTTGCATTTTCCCCATTGTTGTTGTTGTTGTTGTTGTTGTTGTTGTTGTTGTTGTGGTCTTCAGTCCTGAGACAGGTTTGATGCAGCTCTCCATGCTACTCTACCCTGTGCAAGCTTCTTCATCTCCCAGTACTTACTGCAACCAACACCCTTCTGAATCTGCTTAGTGTATTCATCTCTTGGCCTCCCTCTACGATTTTTACCCTCCACGCTGCCCTCCAATGCTAAATTTGTGATCCCCTGTTGCCTCAGAACATGTCCTACCAACTGCTCCCTCCTTCTTGTCAAGTTGTGTCACAAACTCCTCTTCTCCCCAATTCTGTTCAATACCTCCTCATTAGTTATGTGATCTACCCATCTAATCTTCAGCATTCTTCTGTAGCACCACATTTCGAAAGCTTCTATTCTCTTCTTGTCCAAACTATTTATTGTCCATGTTTGACTTCCATACAAGGCCACCCTCCATACAAATACTTTCAGAAACGACTTCCTGATACTTAAATCTATACTTGATGTTGACAAATTTCTCTTCTTCAGAAACGAATTCCTTGCCATTGCCAGTCTTCATTTTGTATCTTTTCTACTTCGACCATCATCAGTTATTTTGCTCCCCAAATAGCAAAACTTACTTTAAGTGTCTCATTTCCCAATCTAATTTCCTCAGCATCACGTGATTTAATTCGACTGCATTCCATTATCCTCATTTTGCTTTTGTTGATGTTCATCTTATATCCAACTTTCAAGTCACTGCCCATTCCGTTCAACTACTCTTCCAAGTCCTTGCTGTCTCTGACAGAATTACAGTGTCATCGGCGAGCCTCAAAATTTTTATTTCTTCTTCATAGATTTTAATACCCACTCCGAATTTTTCCTTTGTTTCATTTATTGCTTGCTCAATATAGAGATTGGATAACATCGGGGAGAGGCTACAAACCTGTCTCACCCCCTTCCCAACCACTGCTTCCCTTTCGTGCCCCTTGACTCTTATAACTGCCATCTGCTTTCTGTACAAATTGTAAATAGCCTTTTGCTCCCTGTATTTTACCCCTGCCACCTTTAGAATTTGAAAAAGAGTATTCCAGTCAAAATTGTCAAAAGCTTTCTCTAAGTCTACAAATGCTAGAAACATAGGTTTGCCATTCCTTTATCTTTCTTCTAAGATACCTCATAAGGTCAGTATTACCTCACGTGCTCCAACATTTCTACGGAGTCCAAACTGATCTTCCCGAAGGTCGACGTCTACCAGTTTTTCCATTCGTCTGTAAAGAATTCGAATTAGTATTTTGCAGCTGTGACTTATTAAACTCATAGTTCGGAAATTTTCACATCTGTCAAAACCTGCTTTCTTTGGGATTGGAATTATTACATTCTTCTTGAAGTCTGAGGTTATTTCATCGGTCTCATACATCTTGCTCATCAGATTGTAGAGATTTGTCGGGACTGGCTCTTCCAAGGCCGTCAGTAGTTCTAATGGAATGTTGTCTACTCCCGGGGCCTTGTTTCGACTCAGGTCTTTCAGTGCTCTGTCAAACTCTTCATGCAGAATCATATCCTCTCTTTCATCTTCATCTACATCCTCTTCCATATCCATAACATTGTTCTCAAGTGCATCGTCCTTGTATAGACCCTCTATATAATCCTTCCACTTTTCTGCTTTCCCTTCTTTGCTTAGAACTGGGTTTCTATCTGAGCTCTTGATATTCATACAAGTGGCTCTCTTTCCTCCAAAGGTCTCTTTAATTTTCCTGTAGGCAGTATCTATCTTACCCCTAGTGAGATAAGCTTCTACATCCTTACATTTGTCCTCTAGCCATCCCTGTTTAGCCATTTTGGACTTCCTGTCGATCTCATTTTTGAGACGTTTGTATTCCTTTTTGCCTGCTTCATTTACTGCATTTTTATATTTTCTCCTTTCATCAATTAAATTCAATATTTCTTCTGTTATCCAAGGATTTATACTAACCCTCGTGTTTTTACCTACTTGATCCTCTGGTGCCTTCACTGTTTCATCCCTCAAAGCTACCCATTCTTCTTCTACTGTATTTCTTTCCCCCATTCCTGACAATTATTCCCTTATGTTCTCCCTGAAACTTTGTACAGCCTCTGGTTTAGTCAATTTAGCCAGGTCCCTTCGTCTTAAATTCCCACCTTTTTGCAGTTTCTTCAGTTTTAATGTACAGTTCATAACCAATAGATTGTGGTCAGAGTCCACATCTGCCCCTGGAAATGTCTTACAATTTAAAACCTGGTTCCTAAATCTCTGTCTTACCATTATATAATCTATCTGATACCTTCTAGTATCTCCAGGCTTCTTCCATGTATACAACCTTCTTTCATGATTCTTGAACCAAGTGTTAGCTATGCTCTGTGCAAAATTCTACCGGATGGCTTCCTCTTTCATTTCTTTGCCCAAATCCATATTCACCTGCTATGTTTCCCTCTCCCGCTTTTCTTACTCTCAAATTCCAGTCACCCATGACTATTCAGTTTTTGTCTCCCTTCACTACCTGAATGATTTCTTTTTTCTCATCATACATTTCATCAATATCTTCATCATCTGCAGAGCTAGTTGGAATATAAACTTGTACTACTGTAGTAGGCACGGGCTTTGTGTCTATCTTGGCCACAATAATGTATTCACTATGCTGTTTGTTGTAGCTTACCTGCACTCCTATTTTTTATTCATTATTAGACCTACTCCTGCATTACCCCTATTTGATTTTGTATTTATAACCCTGGAATCACCTGACCAAAAGTCTTGTTCCTCCTGCCACTGAACTTCACTAATTCCCACTATATCTAACTTAAACCTATCCAAATCCCTTTAAAAAGTTTCTAACATACATGCCCAATTAAGGGATCTGACATTCCACGCTCCGATCCGTAGAATGCCAGTTTTCTTTCTCCTGATAATGACGTCCTCTTGAGTAATCCCCACACAGAGATCCGAATGGGGGACTATTTTACCTCCAGAATATTTTACCCAAGAGGATGCCATCATCATTTAACCATACAGTAAAGCTGCATACCCTTGGGAAAAATAATGGCTGTAGTTTCCCCTTGTTTTCAACTGTACGCCGTACCAGCACAGCAAGGCCATTTTGATTAGCGTTACAAGGCCAGATCAGTCAATCATCCAGACTGTTGCCCCTGCAACTACTGCAAAGGCTGCTGCCCCTCTTCAGGAACCACACGTTTGTCTGGCCTCTCAACAGATACCCCATAGCATTGAAAAATTGTTACACAGGATTACAATAAATAACTGAAAAGAGAAACATGCCTACAGTAAATAACACCTAAAAATAACATTGACAACTAAAAATAACAATACTGAAATTGGACATAAAATGTAACAGTTTTTCCTTGTCTCTACCTATTAATTTCACATATAAATTACGGAAGCTATTTAGGTGTAATAAAAAGTGGCCATTGGCTGCTGCACTATGAGTTTCAGTTCTGCTGGGAATTTTATTGTGAGGCATCAACAACTCAAGGTCTCCTCAAACATTAACATCATGAAGAAAATCAATATTAAATTCACCAAAAATCATAAGTCTCCAATTAAGCATGCATAATGCTACTGACACTCAAACAGTATGATGCATCTTAGTATACTTCCTGCAGCTTTGTAAACTTTCATCTTTGACATTTAATGATCCAAAGTTGGAAACACCACATAACCTATTCAACACATTACTTGCTAACCTGTAGGACTATAATTTAGCATTGATTTCAGTATCCTATACTTTTACTAGTTCTGCAATAGAATGATATTATTAGCATGTATTCAATGACATGTTTATGTCTAGTTTCAGTGATTCCAAAAGTGATCTTGTGAGAAGTGTGCAACATCTACTGATACGCCATTTGCCCTGTTATTTTTCTGTAGTGTTATTATAATTTCAATAACAGGATGATATGAACAGAAACAAAATAATGAAAGGAGCGATGGAAGCAGCTCACAGTCTATTTGAGGGTCCTGTAGATTGGTGTGGGACAGGAGTTAGTTGAGATTGAGTCCAGTGGAATTGTGGGATCAAAGGATGAATAGTCATTGAGTTGTAGCACGAGCTGTAAGCTGTCCGTAAGGTGAAGAAAGCAACCTTGCATTGGGGATCGTAAGCCTGGGGGAAATGCAAGCCTACTGCTACTCACTTTAAAAAATAATGGGGCATCAAATAGCATACATCCATATGACAAGGCTACAGCCACTCACATAAGCAATGCTGCTGTAGACAGCTATTCTTGGTGTCATGTGAGATATCACTGCTGCTTACATTATTATTCTATCTGCCAATAATGTCACTGGACTGTAGTCAATGAGTTGTTCTGTCATTGTGTCAAGAGTTAAATTTCTTTGAATTTACAAATGCGACTATAGTAAGAAGCCTACTGTTACTTTATAATAAAAAACTGATCCCTTACATTTTGAGTGCACCATCCAATGTGAATGTGACATTCTCCTTTCATAAATTTTGTTTCACACAAATTTAATTGATTGCCTTTAAATAAGGATTATGTAAGAAGGTAATATGAGAACTGATTGCTCATATACGCTGAGGACAGCATCAATTTTAAATGCTAGACACTTCCTTTGTTGATCATAAAGCTCTGTTTTTTAACTATATTCACGAGACAAAATAATTTTCATGAAAGTCAATAAATTATTTCAGCATTCCAAATTGAAAAGGCAAGTATTGGGTAACTTTAATGTTGTGACAAATATAATCAAAATATTTTATTTCACACTTAAATATTTAATAACATATTAGGTGCAAACTAATTTTAGCATTAGCATTCAAAATAATGACTCACTTTTCTTAGAAATCTGTGATAAAACTTATGTCTGTCTGATCACTCCAAAAATAATGAGTAGTCTATAAGAAGTGCAGACAACAGACTTCCCACTATTACTACACTTGTCAGTGTCTATGAAATAATGCAGGCACTCTTAGGGTGTTTCTTCCTTCCTCGTTAATACATTCTGATCTTTTTGTCATTTTCTCCATCTGCATCTTAATTCTCTCTCAATCTTTCAAAATGGCATTTTTCAGTATCATCATTGCAGTTACAGCTTTTTCTTGGAACATCTTGGCTTTGTACATCATCAGTTTTCTTGTCAATTCTATTGGCTGGCCTCACATCGCATTTCTAGGTATGTACTTACATGCTCGTAGTATCTGACCCATGCGATCCAATGATTTCCAAAAGGAAAACATGGCTTAAATTAGCCTTGTACTGTATGAGCTTGTAAACAAAATTAATTCAGCATTTCCTGAAAGGAAGCACACAAACAATGTGGACATACAGACAGTCACTGCAAAGTCTGAATCAGCTCCTTCCTCCACCACACAAAACCAGGTGTGTCTTATGTACATGTTGAGATCATAGTTCATGGAACATCTTGCCAACTATACTGTACTGAGGGGGGGGGGGGGGGGGAGAGAGAGGTGTAGGAGGGACGATCAAGTGTGCCTTTAGCCACGTGTGGCCGATGACCTTACATTTAGGTGTCAGCTGGTTGGTGATCATGCACACTCAAACTGTCTGCAAAATTTACAGCAGATTGCTTTTGCAGGTGGTCCTGCATTTGATGATTGCATATATCTATGGCAGAACTGGAACAGAGCATGGTGGGTGGATGCACAGAACAGGTCTTGCAAGGGTGTCCCACAGGGACATGATACCTGTGGTAAGGGGTTGTGAGCAGGTGCGACATAAGGACAGATTGGAATATTTCATAGGTTGGGTGGCAGTAGAACACAATTTTGTGAGAGTTGGGAAGGAGATTCATGATTTGCGGGCCTGGTCAAAACTGACAATTTATGGTGAGTATATGTAATGGTGTGGCATTCTTGTTCTGACCCCAACACATCGCTGTATATAAATATATTAACTTCATCAGTTGTTTCTCACGAAAAGTTGTATATGCTGGGCTGCATTGGATAAACTGCAAAAGTAGATTCTAATGGTCTGCACTCAGTAGTTCACTGAACTCTTTAGGAGAGGTCCACTTACCTCAAATCTTGTAAAGTTGTCTCTTTGTCCCATTGCATTTACTCTCAGCAGGTTGCAGATTCTATTTTATATAAATGGATCATTAACAGTAGTGTGGTGATTGTGTTGCTATTACTGATCTGAAATGAATGCTCATGTATAATTTAATCTGTGTTTTTGGTCCTATAATATTAAATAAGAAAATTAGACTTATAATTGAAGTTTTAGTAACATTTAACTCATCAGGTGGGGTTTCCCTAGAACTGTTGGGTACAGTGACTGATGTATTTCAAACAGGAAAGAAGTCAGCAAACATTCACTATTCAGTCTGTACTTTATTGCAGATCTATATTTCAGCTACAGTATAACTATAAGAAATACAAAGGGATCAAACATCGACATCTACATCACAGTCATACAGAACTGGAGATTCTACAGTAAGTAACATACCCTTATAGAGCAAATGTGGACTCAACAGGCTTGTAAATGTTATTACACAATGCTAGCATGTACAAAGTTTAATTCAGTGGTAACTTTTTACAGATTTATACTTTCATTAATTAATGGTGATGATGATGACAGACAGACACAACTGTCACAACATTGATTGGTTTATATGAAAAAATCAAATTTACTTGTAAGATGGAAATTAATGGCTCTATAAACTTTTTAGATCTGAATATTAGGAGTGAAATACAGAACATGTTTTTGGGATTTTCCAGAACAGTTCTTGCACTGGTGGCATTACAGACTTCCATTCAAACAACTCAAGTCTGCATAAAAAACTTTTTTTTAATTTTGCTATTAATCCCTTATTTAATCTTCCAGTATCACAGGCTGAGCAACAACTAGAGTTAGATATCATTAAATACAGTGTAAAAGTGAATAAGTATGTGAGTAATATGTACAACAAAACTGCAATTCAAAGTCAACAAGAAGCTGTACCTGTTGTGAACATTAAACTAAAAATTAAGAGAAAATACATGTGTTTACAATATTTGATAAAAATAGCATGAGAGTGGCATCAGTTTTTAAAAAGCATAAAACTATAGTTTCATTTTTGACCATGAATAACATTGGTCATATTTTAATATTGTTGAAACAAGAAACATTTATCATGAATCAGTTGTTTATAAATTAGAATGTCCAGACTGTGATGCCCAGTATGTGGGGTAGATGGGAAGGTGACTCAAAATTAGGTTTCGTGAACACATGGCCACAGAAAGATAAGATATAGCCAAAAAATCTGACTTCACTGCCCACCTCAATGAAAGTGGTTGGTTGTTTGATTTGGGGAAGGGGACAAAACAGTGAGGTCATCGGTCCCATTGGGTTAGGAAAGGATTTGAAAAGAATTCGGCTGTGCCCTTTCAAAGGAATCATCCCAGCACTTGAAAGAAGCGATTTAGGGAAAACATGGAAAACCAAAATCAGGATGACAAGACATGGGTTAGAGTAATTGTCCTTATGGACGTTAGTCCAGTGTGCTAACCACTGCAGAACCTCGCTTGGTGATTGAAAGTGGGAACAGTGTCCCATCGTTGACCTCATATTTGAGGTTGCTATATAGAGGTGAGAAAGGCGAATTTATGGACCTCTTGGAAAAAAATTGATTTTTTTGTTATTTGCGGTCTGGAACTGGTCTGGTCTAAGCTGGTCATAGGTTGTGTTCCAAAAATTAACAGCATGACACTTTCTGCAGGACCTGACCATCATCTTGCAGGACAATGCTCAAGCATGTGCAGTTTGACTGATGGGGCTGCTAAGTGCTATACCAACTAGTGTACTACCCTGACTTAAGCCTTCATGAGTTCAATTTGATTTCTAAACTAGAGGAAACACTTCACAGCATTCACTTCAGAACTGCTACAAATTCGTCAGGCAATAGACCACACAGCTCGAATTGTCTACACAACTAGCACTGGTAAGTGTATCCTACAACTTCCACATCGCTGGCAACAGGCTATAAACAATGCTGGTAACTTCTTTGAAGGTCAGTAAAACTTTAAAACTTCTATCTATTTTGTACAAGCTGTAAATAAATAGTTGCCATTATTAAAGTTCCAACCCTTGTCGTATCATAACATCAGTGCTGATACCACAGCATCAGCACTGGTGGTACAGCACAAACAGCCTTGCTTTCCTGCACTGGCATGTGCAGAAGGATTAGAGGGTACCACTTCACATAATGGAGGTGAGAATGTTACAGTATACATAGTACAGTGCTTTGGGTTAGGTTATCCAAGAAACAATTCATGAATTGTTAATATGTCAAAAAAAGTGTCTGCAGGACATCAACTATTACATTAACTTGCATACAGAGGATTTCTATGCAACAAACAAATTGCTCCACACAAATACTTTTGACACTGTTGTTTATAGAAATACTACAGTATAAGCTTTCATAAAGTACTTACTAGGGTCAATAAAATTATCAACTGAGCATATTAGGGAAAATTATTAACAGTGAAAACCCTTGTCGTATCATCTTACAGCCTATTCCATCTAGCTAGACGCAACAAGAAAGGTGGTTTGAAGATGAAACTTCATCAGCACAAAATGCTGAATGGTGATAATGATAACAACAGCAATGCTTAATGTGATTAATTCAGATTTTTCTACTCATTTTATGATTCATTCCCAAGGAAAAACACTCCAGTCTGCAGGGCTGGCTTTTGCAATTTCCTCCCACAACTTATCTTCATTGGGAGATTCCAGTGAAAATGGTTTCACATAGTGAGTCTTCTCATTCACAACATCTGAAGCAAAATTGAGGAAGACTTTCACAACAAATCATGCAAGAGTTTTAACTTATATATTCAATATCTAACAACAGTTTACTGAAATACCTACAAGAGCTCATTAAATCAGTGTATAATACACACGTATAAATGCTCTTTGATTTTTTCCCAAGATTTTTAAAGGCTCTAATTGCAGCATACTGAATTCGCAAAGCACATTTAACAGGCAACTGAAGGCAGACAAATTGAGTTTTATATCACACCAATATCAAAGTAAAGAGTCAACATATGTATCAGTATTTTTATATTCAAACAGTTCAACAAATGAATTACAGAATATGAACATCACTTGAAAAGTCAATTCCTAACTCATGAAATGAGTGTTGGAGGCAGATGCGGGAATCATGCATCATCATCTTGCGTAAGATCCTAGCAGCTGATGGTTGATTCTCTGGAGGGGACCAAACACCGATGTCATCAGTCCCATCAGATTAGGGAAGGATGGGGAATGAAGTCAGCCGTGCCCTTTCGCAGGGACCATCACAGCATTTCCCTGAAGTGATTTAGGGAAATCAAGGAAAATCTAAATCAGGATGGCCGGACGGGGGTTTGAACCATCATTCTCCCAAATGCAAGTCAAGTGTGCTAACCACCGCGCCACCTCACTTGGTAAGATCCTAGTGGAAGTATTTCGTAGCTGGCTTCCTCCAACTTGTTATGAAGTGTGTGTTGTGTTGGTAACTGTGGGAAGTGCTTGTATAGTGTAATGTTGTGTTTGTATTGATGTGGATGAAGGGAAAGGAGAAGATGAAACCAGGGCTCAGCATATAGCCTACTGTAATTGAATAGCTAAAGTGATATCATAGATTTTAACATTTGCATCTGACAGACACATCATCACCATCATATCACACCTTCACTCCAAAGGACACTGCTGATCTGTTTTTAATGTAATCCAGGATGTTGTCATAATCTTTATATGACTCCTGCACATGCCAGCCAAATAGTGCCACTGCAAAATTCTTATACCACTAGGTTTCGAAATTATCAGCCTCTGAGTCAAGTGCAATCACACATGTATGCGTTAGCGACCTTAACTGCAGAGGTAGTTTAAGCTCTACACCAAACAAAGTACAAAATTAAAGAGAGAAAAGCAAATTATGCAAAAAAAAAAAAAAAAAAAAAAAAATGATATTGATAGTTGATAAATGATAGCTTACAAAGCTCTATAACTGTCAACAGAACAGGAAACAGCTGAACTATGTTATAATACAGGAATGAGTAATTTAATTTTTAGATCATTTCTCTTAGTAAAAATCAGTAGCCTAGCTAAAATATTTTAAAATGGATTAAAAACCGTTTTGGTTGTGACAAAAAACTCAGTTACAATGGTAACCGGTTTCAGTCAGAATGTGGCCATCTTCAGATCATTTATACCGCAATGGTAAGTAGTGGCAGTGAACGGAGAAGGTGTCATTGCTCCACAAAGTCTGCTGCTCAACTGAGTACCATTACTACTGCTACTACTACTACTACTACTACTACTACTACTACTACTACTACTATGTGATCAGGCCCAGTGAGCCGCACGCATCTACAAGTTTCCTCCTCCACTGTATTCTGTCCATTGCTGCTATCTGCCATTCGTCCACATCTATTGACACTTGGTTTAAATCTTCGAGTCCATCCCTCCAATGCTTCTTGGGTCTCCCCGGCAGTCTCTTTCCTGTAGGTGTGAAATCCAGGAGCTTCCGAGGCCATCTGTGATCCTCCATCCGGGCCACATGGCCGGCCCACTGCATTCGTTTGGCTTTGACAGTTCCTGCTGTGTGGGGCTGCTGGTTGTATCTGATCCTCCATTCCCGTGTATCTGTATCCAGAACCGGACTGAAGGTATTCCAAAGCACTTTTCTCTCAAAAACAAGGAACTTATGGAAGTCCTGTTTCCGGATACTCCATGTCTCACAGCCATATCGAACAACAGGCTGGATCAGGGTTTTGTACAGTCGAATCTTGAACTGTCTGGAGGGAGTACCATTACAAATAAATATTTTATTGCAGTCAAGACTTTTTTAATCCATTTTAATATGCAGGAACAGATAAATCATTATCCAAACCTTTTGTATTATGAACTAAAGAAAAACATGCCTAACACAGTAAGATGGCCAATGTTTCAATGCTGATGTTGGAGTCTTCTTCTACGGCTAATTAAGCTGCACTGCTGTGCTCTTCCTAATTACTTCCTTTATATTAGAGGCAAACCCCACTTGTTTATGTTGCACTACATTTCACTGGCTGGTAATTGCTGATGGTATACGAAAATGTAGCTGCTTTGTGACTGACTGCCACTGTGGTAATTGAGGGGCAAGTGGTAAAGTTGGGTTCTTGCTTATGTTGAGCTTTAAATTTTCTGAGTAGCAATCAACAACACAGTCCCTAGTAGCCAGTATGAAAACAATTAAAATTATTGAGGCACTGCATGAGATTATCTTATCTTCTGCAGCAAGAATGTGTGTGTTTCCAAAGTGTTTCTTTATGTGTTCTTGAATAAGTGCCAGCCATCTGCTATACAGAAACACTCTCATGATCTGGAATATAGGAAGGAAGAGCTTGAAGGATATCACAAACATCCAAATGGCAGTCACCTCAACATAAACTTAACAATCGATGAGACCAACAATAATAAAAGGAAGATCAGGATTTAATTGTCCTGTCAACAATGGGTCATTAGAGTCAGAGCACAAGCTCGAGCTTGGGAATGTTGGTAGGGAAATTGGCTTTGGCCTTTTCAAAGGAACCAGCCTGACATTTACCTTAAAAATTTAGGAAAACCACAGCCCATCGACATCTCTATGGTTGAACAGAAATTTGAACACCAGTTCTTCCAAATGTGAGTCCAGTATCTCAAGAAATGCGCCACCTTGTTCGATACTGACACTGAAGTTGCAGCTCTAGATGTCCTTGTTTGTAAGATATTAGTAGAAAATGTAATGTAGTACAGCTTTCAGAACCTCATCTTTCTGAGGCAATTATATACATGGGGTCTCAACTCCCTCTCTTGCAGAAAATCTGGTTGTCCTTGGGACATGGTCCAGATGAGTTGATCACATCAATGAAGTTGAACAAATAGGACAAGAGCTTTGGTTCTTGAGGAAGACAATAATGGCCAATGGATATGTTACACTGCAATCAATAGACATTTGATCAACATCAAAGGAGGTCGAGGACATGACATGAAATTGCTATTTTGCGCTGCACTAGTTGCATTAATGAATACGGTAGGAAACTCAGAAGGAAAGAAGTTCAGCCATATTTTCTAGCATTCAGAAGATAAAAAATTAGCTTGTTTCAATATAATACAGGAAAACAACACAGAGATGTTTGTTTGTGTCTGTAATCATACTTATACAGATGAAGTAAGGTTCCACAACACAAATTACCATAAGTGTCCCACAGGCTTAAACCATCCATTACAACTCACAATTGCCAAATATGGCAAGGAATTTGGTCAAATAGTCAACTTTAAAAGTAGTTTTACACTTGTTAATGAACATGTTCACTCACCATATTTGACAAGTATTAAATAATAAAATAGTGTTGGTTGGTATTTTCTGTGACCTCCCAAAAGCACTTGACTCTGTGAATCACAATATTCTCCTAGGTAGACATTTTATGGGATTTCTGGTATAGCCAACCAGTGGATAATGCCATATCTAACCAAAAGAATGCAGAAAGTTGTAATTAGTAATTCAATATAGTCCAGGGTCATGATTCTCACTGGGGAGAAATCACGTATGGGGTTCCACAAGGTCCAATCTTAGGTCCACTACTGTTCCTCATGTATGTAAATGATCTTCCATCTAGTATACAATAAGTATAATTAATTCTTTTTGCAGATGGCACTAGTATTGCAATCAATCCAAGCACATATACAGAAACAAAGGAAATGGTTCGTTGAATAATGTAATACGGGACGTTCAATAATGTCATACGGGATAATGTTCTGGGGTCACTCATCTTTAAGAAAGTCTTCATTGCGCACAAAGTGCCATAAGAATAATATGTGGTATTCACCCACAATCCTCTTTTAGCCACCTATTTATGGAATTGGGCATTCTGACTATGGCTTCACATTATATTTATTCCTGCATTAAGTTTCTTGTAAATAATGCACAATAGTTCAAAATTACAGTACCAGAAGGAAAAATTGACATTCATTACTCAACATTAAGGTTGTCCTTAGAACAAAAAGGGATGCACAATGCTGCAATAAATATTTTTTATCATTTACCCTTTGATAAAAATGTATGACAGACAGCAAAGTAAAATTTGATGACAAATTGAGAAAGTGTCTCTTTGATAATTCCTCCTATTCTGCAGAAGAATTTCTATTACTGTAATGTGTAATAGGTGGTGGGTAGGAAGTACTAACTCACAACTGTGCAGCTTTTTTCTTTTTCTTAAAAGAAAAGAAAAAACTGAAAAATGTTCAGAATTGAACCATACGCACAAATTAATTTGCGATGTGAATGTAAAATAACTCATTTCACATCATTACAATCTATTGTGCAAAATGATCCATGGACTGTGTAACTAACTAATGAACTAACTAACCTGAGAGTATGGGCAGATAATCTGTGAAAGATAGGTTTGAGATTTCTATCTTGTCCCAACAACACCATAGCCATGTTGATTTCAGTGTCCTTAGATTTTCAGCTCTTTCCCCCCATTCCCTTATTACTTTGTTGAGGTCTAGGCTGAACAAATTGAGGGTAATCTAGTTTTCATCACGTAGGGTCAGAGATTTCACCCATAAATTTAACTTTCGATATTATGCCAGCCATGGTCTCTTTGATTAGTCGTAGTGTTTTTGGGTCACGTTCTAAGGTGCTGAAGAGGGACTGTCAGTCAATAGAGTCATATGATTTATTAAAATTTATAAAACTACAAATGATTAGAGTATTCTTGATAGTCTTGTAGTTTAGAATTCTTTCACATTGAAGATTTGTTTTCTGAGAAAAAGTCTGGGGCAGAAACCTTCCTGGTATCGACCAATTTTGTATTTTAACTGTTTTTGTGTTCTCTGGAGTAAGCACACAGAGAAAATTTTGTATGTGACTTGTAGCAGGGAGATCTCTCTATAGCTGTTCATTCACCCTGTAACCTTTCTTGTGCAGCAGATGGATAAGTGCAGATTTCTATTGGTCATAAAGTTTTTCTGTTTGCCAGATGGTTGCAATTATTTGTGCAAGTTCTTGTAAAGACTTTGGTCTGAGGTTCTTTAGTAGTTCTGCAAATATGCCACATTCACTGGATGTCTGATTATATTTTATTTTTAAATTGAAGTATATGAGTGTGGATCTCTTCACATGTTGGCAAGAATGAGTCTGTGTGAGTGGAGGTGCAGACCTGTATTGGAAATCTTGTTTCAAATGGCTCTGAGCACTATGCGACTTAACTTCGGAGGTCATAAGTCGCCTAGAACTTAGAACTAATTAAACCTAAGGACATCACACACATCCATGCCCGAGGCAGCATTCGAAGCTGCGACCGTAGCGGTCGCTCAGCTCCAGACTGTAGAGCCTAGAACCGCATGGCCACTCCGGCCAGCTAATCTTGTTTCAGGTTCAGGGGAATTATGGAAAGCATTGAAATAATGTGCCAGTTCCTGACAATTCTCTTGATTAATTAATGTGAGTTCTCCACCTTGTTTTCTGATGCATACGTTTTGGCCTCCAGAATTCTCTCATGTGTGGTTGTGGATGTTTTCTTCTGTAGCACCCAGTCGTTCTTCATGTACTTCCTCGTGGTTTCCTAATGACTTTTGCAGCCTTTTTGCTGGACTCGTTAAAATGATATAGACTGTCTGAGGATTTTTGGCACTTGTATTCCTGGAAGATTTGCTTTTTGTCTTTCTAAGACTTGCTTTTTGTCTTTCTAGCGCATTTTCACATTCTGAGTCTCACCATGGGTGTTCAGTGTTCTTTCTCTGTGATATCAGTTCTTTTGCTTTCTGTGTGACCTTTCTATGGAATTCTTCCATTGTCACAACCTTTTGGTGTCTTAAGATTTTCAGAATGGTAGATCATAAGGGGTTTTAATTTTAAATTTCCAGCAGCATTTCCTCAAAAAAGAAGGGTTTATTGGTCCATGGCAGCATTAAATCCAAGCGCTGCTTTTCTTCAATAGGCTCTTGTTTCCAAAATAAGCACTTTCACAAGGTTGAAAATCTACGTTGAAGTACAGCTTTTTTCTGTCAACATTTTGTAAACCTCTTTAAGTTCCTCAACTCCAACTTCATATGCTGCAGCTGCCTCTCCTGTAATTTTAACATTGTGAAAGTCAAAACACTGCTTGAAACTATCAGACCAATCTGACGTGGCTGAAAAATGTGGTGTACTGTCCTCTTCTTTTTGCTAAATCTGCATATGAGCTCTTGGCTTTAGCTTGAATAACAGCTCTAGAGAGAAGTAAGTGCTGTTGGTTGTGGTGCTCAATCTAAAGGCTTAACATTTTGCCCCATTGCCTCTGAATGAGATTTGGTCACTAGTCACATTTAAGTCAGTTGAAGATTGAGCAGTTTTCTCGCAGTGGATTCACTAAGTCCCAAAGCACTCAGGATGCTCACTTTTCTCATAGCAATTCAAAAAACTTCTTTGTTTCTAATGAATATGACCTCCATACATTTTTTTCCTTGACAGCCACACTTTCTTTCCTTTTACACAACATTTTAAATAGTCCTAAACACTCAAGTGCAATTATACAGCTGTACTGACCTGAAATGATTATTCACGTCTCAACAACAATGAAAGAAGAAGAATACTGAGATGTGCTAATGCATTACTGCTTCCATATATTGTTAACAGATGGCACCACTGTACTTAAAAATAAAATTGCATATACATGAAAAAAGCAAATAATGAATCTACATATAACAGGTCTACCAGTGTCACTATCTATATCTATATTTGATAATGATTAACTACTCCTGATGAAGCTTCCAAGGCATCACTCAATTTTCCATAGTATCTTGTCTTGGAGTACTGTTGAACAATGTGCTCCCCGGTTTGCTCTGCAGTCACATTCAAATCTATCTGTGTTGAGTAATCCTCGTTCTGGTGTGCCTGGTTCTGATCCTATTTAGGCAGGAACAAACCAAGAGTTTGGAACTCGAAGATGGGCACAGCACAGTTTTTGTAACTGTTATGATAAAAACCTTGAAAGGATTTCCATCTCTCTTTTCAAGCTTGATCCAAGGTAAAGGATTGATACTGCAAGAGGGCAGCACCTTCCACCAGATCTGTGTGTGAGGCATTATCCACAATGAAGTGTATAGTAAGCACCTTTGGGCATATGGCACACGAAGCCTGTTCCACTCTTTAATTGTGGCCCGTTGTCAGGTCTGTTGGAGTTTATGTCTGAAACGGAATGGAGCTAAGATGTTAGTGCAAGTTTCAGCTTTCCAGTTATAATATGCACTGCCTCATTTACATGGATATCTATTTTGTTGGTGTGTGTGTGTGTATATATGTGTGTGTTAGAGAGAGAGAGAGAAGAGAGAGAGAGAGAGAGAGAGAGAGAGAGAGAGAGAGAGTTCCTACACTGAATTAGTGCACAATACTTTGCAGCTGAGTGCACTACAGAATATGTGGTGGAGTGTAATACATCTGCTTACGCCTCCCAGGCTGTTAATGCTGATTTCCTTATTACAGCAATGAAAATAATCAATTTTTGAAAATATAAGGGCCTGGACAGATAAAAAACCTACTCACCAAGCGGCAGCATGAGAACACATATATAAAAGATATTACAGCTTGCAAGCTTTCGGAGCCAGTAACTCCTTCTTCTGACAGGAGGGATGACTGGAGAATAAGGACTAGTGAGGCAAACATATTTGTTCATATGCAGACTCTTTACAGTAATACACCACCATTGTCACCTCAGCCTTCAACTTCATACATACCAACAACTTCACCTTTGAGGGGCAGACATACAAACAGATCATAGGTCCAGCCATGGGAACCAGGAAAGCTCCTTCCTACGCCAAAATTTTCATGGGTTGCTTGGAGGGGTCTTTCCTGGGATCTATAGGCCTTCAGCCCCTGGTCTGGTTTAGATACACTGATTCCACCTTTGTCATATGAACTCATGGTGTTAAAATTTCTGGAATTTTTAAATACATCCTCCCAATTAAATTTTACATGGTCCTATTCCAAATCCCATGCCACTTTCCTTGATATTGATCTCATTCTCACCAAAGGTCAGCTACACTCTTCCATTCACATTAAACATACTAACAAACACCAGTACTTTCACTTTCCTTGTCAAACATTCTCTTCCATACAGCCTTGGAATTTGGAACAAGTGGTTTTTTTTCTTTTTTTTTCAGATGCAGGCTCTTCACGGCAATACACCACCATTTTCACCTACACCTTCACTTAACGTAATTACCCCACCAGCGAAGTTCAAAAGTTGATTTCCCGGACCATCACACCCAATCCTGGTACTGCTGATCCCTCCAAAAAACAATAGAAGTGTTCACCATTTGTCTCTCAGTATTATCCTGATCTTAAATGTATTAATCAGCTTTTTTGACATGGCTATGACTTCCTAAAAGCAACCAAGTGAGGTGGTGCAGTGGTTAGCACAATGGACTTGCATTTGGGAGGACAATAGCTCAAACCCGCATTCAGCCATCCAGATTTATCTTGTCCACAATTTCCTCACATCGCTGCATCCAAATGCTGGGATGGTTCCTTTTGAAAGGGCATGGGCGATTTCCTTCCCATTCTCGACATGGTACGAGCTTGTGCTGCATCTCTAATGATCTTGATGTCGATGGTACATTAAACTTAATCTTCCTTTCTTCCTAGAAGCATGCTCTGAAATGAGGCCTATTCTGCCAAAGATTTTGCCCACCACATCTATAACAGCTTTTTGTTGCCCTCCTAATCTCAACAATATTCCTGTGAAACCTCATGTTCCTTCTGCAACCATGTTCTTACCCTATGGCTCCTACATGTGACCTGCTGCAAGACTTGCCCTATGCACTCTCCAAGCACCACCTATATCAGCCCTGTGACTTCCAAACATACACTATGAAAGGGACAGTCACCTATGCAGTGACACGTCACATACCTGCTGTTATGTAAACACTATTTGGCCTTTACATTGGCATTACTAGCAGCAAGTTATCAGTTACAATGAATGGGCGTAGGCAGAGGGTGAATACTGGTAACACACAATATCCTGTTGCAAAGCATGCTCTACAACCTGGCAGTCATGACCTCAATGCCTCTCTCACCACACGTGCCATCTGCATTTTGCCACCAGACACCAGTATCTCACAACACCGCAGGTGCAAACTGGCACTACAACGTCTCCTTAGTTCTTGCCACCCACCTGGCCTTAATTTACAGCAATTTCTTTGGTCTCAGCATTTCTTCACAATAACTATTCCTTTCTTTACTCTCTTTTTGTTTTCTACATCGTTCATTTTCTAACCTATTTTTCACCTTCCCCTGTTCACCTTTATTACATGCAACAGCCTCAGCTTTTCACTCTTCATAACTAATGCATGATTTTTCCCAGAAATCTGCATCTTGTATATTACCTATCTTCCACCAATAAGGTCCCAGGTTTTCAGAACTCATCTGGTGTAGTCCCCAACAATCAGTCTTTCCTTCTCATCCCATCCGTTAAGTCTCCCCTGACCTGGGATTCTGCCAAAGGAAGGAGCCACTGGCTCCAAAAGCTTGCAAACTGTAATACCTTTCGCGTGTGTGTTCCAACCACTACTTGGGGAGTAAATTTTCTTATTATGATACTTCTGGTTTGGGTTTTTTCCCATTGGCTACTAGTATTTTTTGTGTGTCATGGAATGGTCAATAGTGCTGCCAGTGATTTATTAGTTCGTTCCAAGATGAAACATTCAGTTTTATCTCTGCTATGTGGTTACTGAGGTGAGGTGCACAATTTGTGTTTTGGCTGGATTTGGGCTCAGTCACAATCACCTAATAATATTCAGCTGTTCCAGCTTGCTGAGAGTGTTATTGGAATTTTAGGTGCATAAAAGTTAAATAGAAGAAGAACACAGTTTGTACACAGAATGACCTCTAGATTTTTATGCTAAGGTGACACTGAAGTATAAATTTCTTGTCATGTTCTCTATGAATCTGGTAAACTTTGCACAAGGAATTATTTTTTTTTTTAGTTTCAGCTTGAATACACATAACCACACTGGGGCCTAAGCAACAGTTATTTCCATGAATATAACTGCTACTTGCGACTGCTAACTGTGATTAAAATCGCGGTTAGATTTTGTAAAGTTGTTATTGTGATATCTGTGACTTCTCAATCACTGTGATTTCTAACAGATACGCAATTTCCTGCCCACCACTACTGACAGTATTCAGAGTCAGTAGTAGAGTTGGGCAACACGATTCTTTTTCCATATTCGACCTCACATTGCGAATCGATTCGTTCACGATTCATTCTAGTCTGCGATGGCACGATTCTTACGGAATGCAAAAAGTTCTGTATCTGAATCACAGATGGCAGGGCATGTCTGTAATCGTCATGGGGTTAGAATCGCACTGTGTCAGAAATAGTTTATTTATGAGTAAACATGCATATGACGTTACAAATGTGATTCTCGATTTACACGTGTAATGCCTTAATTGACGAGAGGTCACGTTTGATTTGATGGCGTCTATTGTTTTATTTCAGTACGCCAAGGAAGAGTAGTCGATTTGTGCGAAAGGTGGTGCAAAATTGCTTCATTTGTTCACACGCATCCTGGACTTGACTGCCATCTGGCGGTCGTAATCATTCGGTACGACACGGCATGATTCGAAAGTTGCCTTCGATCGAAGCATAGCGTAGTGCGCAGCTGCGCATAAGAATCGATGAACCGTTGGATGGAATCGTCACGGCTCGGAAACACACAATCGTTCTTACGATTCTTTTGAACTACGATTCGTCCGTATCACGATTCGATTCTTTATTTAAAGTCGTTCAAATGAACGACTCATTCACGAATCGCCACAACTTTAGTCAGCAGGGCGTAACGATAGATCGTTACCTTGACATTCAAAGGGTTAAGGGCCTTTTTTGCGTTATATTACATGCAGTGTTGCAGACTTCACTATTCAACAAGTCACAAAGACTTTAACTCATTTGTGTGACTTTGTTGCAAATTTGTTGGAGTGTTGTAGAACCTTCATTCTTCTATCCTGTGATCTGTTCGTGGAGCATAGTTCTGTAATAGTGGCAGGGAGAAATCATCTTAATGGTGCACTGCACTAGAAACCGCTTCACGAACACACAGACTCGGCCTCTGTAACAATAGTGCCAACTTAGCCTCCACAGCAGTAGCAGTGAGCCCTTTACAAAACTGGTAACGAGGTGGCGCCTTCCCGAGCCGGAAGCAGCGACAACAGAGGCTGGCGTGAGTTTTGCTTTGAAGTTAAAGTGTTCTTATTTGCGTTGTTTCTCCTAATCCAACACTGCCCATTTGTGACATATTTTGTTCTAGTTGTGGGAGCATGTCGTGTATGTAACACCTTTTGCTTTTGTGTCATTGCTTTTGTCTAACTAGTTATGATGTCAACCCCACCCACTACCCAACCACAATTTATAATTCATTATCCTGTGGCGCATCCGTTAGTTATGCCTGCATCAAATCCACCTTCAAGTCCACAGCATCCAGCAATTGTATCTGTTCCTATCGAACCATTACATAATGTAGATGTACAATTGCCCGGATCTTGATACATTCCTTCAATTTCAAATGCAGTTGCATCAGAAGATGGCCGAAATCATGATACAATTCGTCACACATCAAGCAGCAGCTCAAACAGTAAGCAGTATTTCGGCAGCCACGCCTGCAGCTTCTGTGCCACAGTTCTTGCCATTGTATCATGCCTTTGACGAAAACGCATAAGACTGGACAGTGTATACTGCACAATTTGGGGCCACCCTAGCAGCCCACTACAAATCAGGTACTGTGATGCAGGCTTACGTCCTTTCCATCATTGGTTGGTGCAATAAATAAATACTATGAAGACCTTAGCACCATAGTGGCTACTAGGTTTAAGTTTTATGTTTAAAGAAGGAACCACAACAAACATACAATCAGTGGGTCACCAAATTACAAGGCTTAACGCGGAAATTCAAGTTCTGTTGTGAATGCGGACAATATTACAGTGACCATATGATCAGGGACACAGTCACACAGAACGTGACAGACAGGCAATAGGATCAGAGAAAAGATTGTGAAATATTCCAATCCTACTCTTGAGCAAGTATTGCAGATCACTGATTACCAAGGCTCTTGTGATTTTGCTGTAGACAGTTTTCAGCACTCTGGTAACATTTGTGGTGTAGAGTGGATAGGCGCAAATAGCTCTTGCCATTTTGTAGAGACAATTTTCACCAGTACTTATATGGTGGAAAACTCTATTTGGTCACGACCACAAGGCTTTGCAGTCACTCTTCAATCTGCCCAAACCAATTCCTATTTGTACTGCCATGTTGGGCTCTCTCACATCTTCCTATGTGGCCTGATGCTGACTTCAACATTTCTGAAGCAGCATGTTTTCATATTGATGCACAAGAAATTCATGTTGTTGAGCAGTTTCCCCTGGATTATCGCAAAGTAGCACAAGCCACTTCTTCCGATCCATTTGTACTGGATGGCCATCTTCTATTGAGCACATTGTTAGCCTCATTATTCGTCGATATTTTGCACATTGATATGATCTTTCTGTTGTTCATGGTGTCATTTTGCTTCACACAGTCAGGACATTCACGTGTGGTGATACCGAAAGTGCTTCAAAGACATGCACTCAGCTTATTGCATCAAGGTCATTGGGGTGTTGTCTGCACAAAACATTCAGCGTGCAGACATTACACACGGTTTGGCATGGATGTGCAAATAGAAAGGATGTCTGAACAGTGTCAAGCAGGCTGCCCCTGTACAATATTCAATGCTGTGTGTGTGTGTGTGTGTGTGTGTGTGTGTGTGTGTGTGTGTGTGTGTGTCACACCTACTGGAACACTCGCTGGTTAGTAGTTGTTGATGCATGTAGTAAATTCCCCTTTGTTGTTCCCATGTCATCGACAACATCTTGCTTCACTTTGCTAGCACTTCAGTCCATGTTCTGCATCGAAGGTCTGCCTGAATTGCTCATCATGGACAATGGACCTCAATTTGTCTCGGCAGAATTTGAAGATTTCTGTACGGCAAATGGCATACACCTCTCACCTCAGCACCATTCAACCCAGAATTGAATGGTGAGGCTGAACGTTTTGTTTGCATGCTCAAAAAGCAAATGGACAAACTTCGCTTGCATCACCGACTCGAACAAGCCTTGCTTTGCTTCATGTCCACTTCTAACTCCCAGCCCCACAACGGGCCTTCATTGACAGATTTGCTACATGGGTGACGCCACTGCATGCTCTTGCATTTCCTCCATTCCCTGCTACAGCTGGGACCCACAGATTCCAGTCAGCCAACATACCAGATTAGCCAACATGTGTTTTACAGAATCTATGGCAGAAAGAAGTCATGGGAGTGTGGCATCATTACTAATTCAATTGGTTCGCATATGTTTCAGATTTGAGGTCCCGATGAATTGCAGAAGCGGCACCTAAATCAAATTTGCCTTTGTCATTTGCAATGTTCTGCCACTTCTTATATGTTCACAGATTCCTGGTCGATGCAACCCAAGGGCCATCCTTCACAGTGGGGTCACGCAATGCTGTTTTCAGACCTCGAGGTGGTGGACATCAATCCGATACCGCATCCACCCACTAGCGGGCGTCCAGCAGCACCTGCCATGTCACCACTACTGGGTAAACCCCATGCTGATGCCAATTGCCAGCTCAGTACAATCTGCCGTGACCAGACAACAACAGACAGAAGACTACTCAGAAGATAGAAGAGCAGTTCTCGCCCACTTGGTTATAGATCCTTGTCCAGAGCTGACTTAGACAGGGACCACTCTCTAGTGAACTCTTAGAAGTCAACAGACAGTTCTAATTTGCGTTTGCTATCACTGTTAAGTTTACATACTATTATTTGCACTTAGCCATTGAGGGCCTTTTTGTGTTATATTACATGCAGTGTTGCAGACTTCGTTATTCAACAAATAAAAAAAAATAAACTTTTTTAACTCATTTGTGTGACTTTGCTATAAATTGTTGGAGTGTTGCAGAACCTTCATTGTCCTATCCTGTTATGTGACCCTGTGTAATAGTGGCAGAGAAAAATTGACTTAGCAATGTACTGCACCAGAAGCTATTTCACCAACTCACGAACTCGGCCTTCCAAGAAAACAGTGGCAACTCGGCCTCCACAACAGTAGTGATGAGGTCTTTACAAAACCAGCAACAAGTATTTACAAAAAATTATTTTTTGTTTCCACTGCAGGGAGGCCATTCAATGCACCACACAAAGACAGTAACAAATCTAATTTTGAAAACATAAAAATTTATCGCTGCTGACTCTGCTTCTCCTCCAGATTCTGGGAAATGTGAAAGAAATTTTGCTGCATAATATCTATCCAATGTAAAGCATTAATAACAATAAATTGTAACTTTCTAGAACAACACAGTACTTCACACACAGCAAGCATAGCACTTAATTCATTTTAACATTTAACTCAATTTAACATATAACACCCAAAATGTGTCATGTGCAAAACAAATTAAACAAAGATTTGTAACTTGCAGCAGCAACTCTATTGACAAAAATAATGAACAATTGTTTTTGCAGTCTTAAGTTTAAACATGCACTTTATAATGACGCAATTAAAGAGTTTAGTGTTTTGCAAAATTTGTCACACTAGGTAACATGGCTTATGTTACAGTCCAGCATGCAAATCTGAGTGGAAATTGCTGCATGTATCTTTGATTTCTGATTGGTCATCTTAGCCTAGTACTATGTTTCCCAATTTACAAATTGCTCTGTAAAAGAGAAATAATGGCAGTTTTTTTTATTGTTTTCTTGAAATATCATCTATGTTCTACAATTAAAGTAGTGTACTTCAAGACTAAACTCAAGTATGCATTTCACATCCTGATGGTCATTGAGCTACTTAACATAACACAATGACTTCATTGTAGACTGAATTTAACAGTAAACTCACAATTACTAGGAGAATGAGGCACAAAAATACCGACCAAAACACCAAGATATTGATAGTAAGAATCAGCTAAAAAGTGTGGCACTCACTCTGTTAAAATTATAGTGTGACATTTGAAACAATAAAGATTAGCCACAAACTCACAGGAATTTTGTCAAAAATAGATTTGAATTTGAAAATTGTTTGATATACTTAAAAGCTAAATTTTCCTATGTTCAGGAGTTTCTTGAAAGCAGGTTTTACTATAATTAGGAATTGCCATGATGTAACACACTATTAAAACTAAACTAATTAAACATAGAGCAAAAGTTCTCCATGGTAGACTGTTATTCTACCATAACGTGCAGGTAATGTGAGTGCTAGGATCGTTTGTTAAATGAGGCCACAATCAAGTCCACCTCCTTATCCAACTATTATTACAATAAAATTTTAAGCACTGTTCCAATCTTGCAGAAAATAATAGTAGCAACAGTCATTTTCATATTAGTACTGTTACTCTGCCTCCAATTCCTTCAAAAGTAACAAGGCATTAAGCTGTGACCTTACTTCCTTTCACATATAACTTTAAAACAATTACATACATAAAATCTTGCAACAATTACAACCATGTATTACTTTTATTGTCATATTGCCCACTATAACATTCACAGTGAAATGCAGAAGTTGTAAATTATGTAAGAGGCTTATGAAATACTTGTTTTCTAATGCATATGTTATGCGTGAAGAAAAGTTTTGTAGTAGCATGTTGAAAGTCAGAAATGAGGTAACTGATCAAAGTGAAGTAACAATTACAACAATATATATATTAAAATGTACAGGTAGAAAGAAATGACTTCACAAAATGAATATGGCACTCATAATCAACTTATTTTTGAGCCCAAAAATAAAAAGCATACCAAGTGTATGGAAGTGTCACTTACTGCCTAAAACATGTTTATTAAAATATTCAGACAACAAGTATACTGATGGGTAATTGAATTAGAGGTACTAGCCCTATCTCAACAACAGCAATATTTCAACTAGGCATGCAACCGTGGTGCCATCAGACCTTGTGTTGGCAGTCCAAGTGGGAATTGCATGAGATTTCTGTACGTTTGGTCATGATCAGACACATGAAAAATTTCCATTCTGATGCTGTGCGCTGAGCTCTCAGTTGCCCACGATGCGACAAATCTACTATGAATACACTGACTTGGGAAAAATCACAATCATTAGGGTCAAGTCTTAATGTTAAACAGCATCTCCTGACAGCAATAGTCTAGTTTAGTTTATAAGAGCAAACAAATCAATGTTAAAAAGCAACAATATGTGAAATGATATTCCTATCAAAGCCATTACCTCACCGAGAAACACAGAGCCGAGTACTCTACTAGCCCTGCATCATAGGGCACACAGATAAACATGGATGCACAACACTTCTAATACATGCTCAGACTGTAAAAGACTGCTTCCTTGACTATGAAGTTATGGAACTAGTTAGTACACACAAATGACAAAGTGTAAGTCACTCAAAAAGTGAGATATACTTCACATCAATAGCAACATTCCTGTATGGTAAATACTTGTCAATGAGGAAAGCACACACTATAATCCTTATGTCAATGTTCTTCATACCACAACAGTATCCCAACCTGTTGGTAGATCATGTGCACTTGTCTGTTCACCTACTTAAAACGTGTATATCTAACAGGACATTACTCTAATCATTCTTGAATTACATAAAAGTGATTTAATTACCTCTCTATGAAGTTGCTTGATTGCCCCAAAAGTCATATGAGTTTCATCACATTGAGCAAATGTGGATGTGCATGACTGTTCTTCATAAATTGTGGTTGCAATTGAACGGTTGTCTCTTCCAAAACATGTGTTTCGCAGACTCCACAGCATCATGAATAATTATCAGGATAATAGTAAAAGATGGTGCAACATGCTACAGTGAATACTTTTTTAACTCAGCTGGTCATCACTGTACACCATATTCAGAAGAAATATGTTATCCCATTAAAGGATACAGCCCTGAGGTGCATTAGCTTTATAATCCCAGCACACTGCAGTTATGTCCTTGTAAAGCTGGTATTTGAGCCTGTAAACAAACAAATAATTGCAAGCAAGTGATCTAAGCTAATTACCTTATGAAAATTTCAGTTACAGGTATTAATTTACATTTAAGTTAGTCTGAGAGACATACTGTGTGTTAATTGTAAGCAGGCTGATTGCAGAGGGTGTTGCAGGGAGTGGAGAAAGCGAGCCCAGCCTTACCTATCTCCAGTACTTCACACTTTTGCAAAAGCAGAAGACACACATGGAGGTAAAGATCACTTAAATTTTGTTCACAATCAAAACTGAAACCACCTTATGAATTGACATATTTAATAAAGACCCTAACTGCAATAGTTATATACACTTATACAACAGAAAGAAAATGAATCCCTTATATCAGATGTAGCTATATTTATGATTTCATTGATAGCAGATGTGATTGTATTCTGATGATTTCATTGGCAGCAATTTCAATGACACCATCAGATGCCAATTATTTTTTGACTTTATCAATGCTGAACAGCAGCACATATTATTCCTCCTCTACTTCAGCCCTTTACTCCAAAATCCTTCTTAGCCCTTGGCAGTAACTAACTGGAAGGAAGTGTTTTTAAGATTCCACAAGTCCCCTGATATGTTGCGTCCCAAGTACACCTTTCGATATTTTCCTATACTAATTCTATTGTGTTTAGATTGCAATTATAAGTGTGAGTGTATGACACAGTGTCTTTGTCTTCAGCCAAGTCCATAACATATGACTTCTCAGGTGGCTTATCTACACAAACTAGAGTGTACAACACATCTTTTATCACACCTTCTCTTCAAATCCCTTCTCAGAGTTCGTCGAATTCATCTGGCTCTGATAGTGTTCTTCTGTTGATTTTGCACAGCATGGAAGTTGCGCTTCCCTGACAAACCCATTCTTGGTTCTGACAACTGCAACACCCGCAACACCCTCCTCATCAAATTCACCATTCATATGCCAGAATTTACCTCACAGTAGATTACCGTCAATCTACAATTCACCAATAAATTACTGTACAACTCTTTCTCATCTGTCATCCATTTACAAATGTCCAGTTATGACCATTGCTCACAAACAATCTGGAAATTAATTGATCATGGTCTACACAGCATATACTTCCCAAACTGACAGGAAATATCTTGACAAATTAATGAAACAACAATATCATAGCAAGGATCATTCTGTGAGAAGTAATAAACATTAACAAGCTGTCTTGAAACTTTATGGCACATTAAAACTGTTCAGGTCCGAGACTCAAACCCAGAATTTCTCATTTGTGGGCAATGCTCTAACCGACTGAACTGTTCAGGCAGATCCTCACAGCTACAATTCAGTCAGCATCTCCTCCTGCTCCTATTCTCCTGCAGAGTGAAAAATTCATTTTGGCAATGAATTGGCCCTCAGAACACACTTGTTTCACATATATTCTATTTAAGGCCAATAATTTGCGGACTGTCACTGGCGGATGCAACAGATCACGTCTAATCCCATGTGCCCACTTGTGGCTACACACTGATTACTACGGTATTAGTAAGTACCCCCTCCCCCGGATTCTTTAAAGAATTGAATGCCCATATATTAAACAGCTTCAAACATTTGATTACTTTACAAATGAGTTAATGTGTTACATATTTTATGTTAAGTACGTAAGGGAAAAATTTTAAAAATGGTTTGATATAAGTTTAAAGTCACTAAGTGCTCTCATTATCAAATATTGATTAAGTACAGTGTGAGTAATTTGAACTCCAATTCAAGCAAAAGATAGAGTTATAATGTAATAAATTAAACAATCATTAGATGAGTGTATTCAAAGATAGAATTATAACGTAATAAATTAAACAATCTTTAGATGAGTGTATTCTCATGACATCATTAGATAGTCAAGATTTTACATCTACCAGACTTGTATCTTTTGCAGAGCACTTCTCCACAAGCCTTGTTTGATTCATCTTTAATCATATGTATGTATACATCTGTATACGTGTGGTAGTTTCAGATCCACTTGGAAATGGCTAAACAAAAAACCTGAAACTGTTAGTGGACTAAATAAGGTTCTACAAAGCAACTGGAGTGGCCTTTTCATTAAATAAGACTGAAATTGTCATTAATCCTTCAGTAGTATCTCTCATCAGAGCTAAGGAACCAATAAAAACACACATATATAGATGCATGGCAATATTATCCTAGCGCTACAGTGTAATCACGATTAGGAGGTGTGTCAGGTTGAGTGGATGAGAGGAATGAAGGGTAGGAAGGGATGGAGGGAAGGGCGGCTCTTGGCTGGGAGGGAGGGAGTATCAACATAAAAAGATAAAATGTGGCACTGGTAAGCCTGCTTTGGCACAGAGAAGTTGCTTGTGTCACACAGTGTAGTGATTTCAGAGGCAAGGGATAGAACACTGCAAGATGAGAGATTGCAGTGAGACCATAGAGCAAACTGAGAGGCCTTACGACAGAGGTGGATCACTTTACCCTGTGGAAAGACATTATCATGACTCTTAACAAGAGCTTTAATCTTTTTTATGCCCTTGTTCATTGCTCAGTATCTCAGCTATAATGTGAGAGGTTACCTTAACTCATTCCATTACTTTTTTCCACTTTCCAATATTATATTACGCCATTTGGACTTAATCCACAGGGGCCTGCTGAAAAGTAATGCTTCCTACATGTGAAAATTCTTAAAGCTTTTTAAATGAAACAAACAGTACTGACATTTTACATCTTTATTCTTCATGTTTACACATTTATTTCTCAACACAGTCACCTTCGCGATGAACACTTTTCTCCCAACAAGAGATCAGTTGGTTGACACTGTCACTGTACAGTGTTTGACTTTGTTGTCAGAGCCACAACCACACCTCTGCTTGCACCACTTCATCCCTATCAAAGTGAAGTCCTTGAAAGTGTTCTTTAAGCTTTAGAAAGAGATGAAAATCAGATAGGATCAAGTCAGGACTGTACAGAAGATTATCAATGACAGTGAATCCAAGGCTTCAGACTGGGCAGCATTGTCATGCTGAAGGAGAGGATGCTCCATGTGAGGATGAACTCTTTGAATTCGAGCTTTCAGTTTTCTGAGGGTCTGATAGTTCAGTGATATAGTTACATTACATACCACCATACTACAATTCACAGCCCTCTAGCAGTAGAGTTTACAACTTGTATCAGCGACTGAGTAATATGCATGACAGATACTACATCAACTGATTTTGAGGACAGAATAAAAAATTTTGGAGGCATTACTTTTCAACACACTCTTATACCTATGTTTCACAGCTGGTCCTTCATGCTGTGTAAATTATTTTTATTGAATGCTGCTCTTCAAAGAGTAAACTTCAAATTTACTAGAGACTGATGTTATGCACTGATATAAATTACGATTGAGGTCAAATATGTGATGGCATATGTTTCCACATAGATCTCTTCCACTGTCTTTTTATATAAATCCGTGTCCTGAGCCCAACATTTTGGAGAGTGAACTAGTTTATAGTATTAAGAGTAGATGAAATATTGGTAGCAAATGTGTGGAGAGTTGCAAAACTGACACTTCCTGGCAGATTAAAACTGTGTGCCAGACCAAGACTAACTCAAGACTGAGGAACTGGCAGAAGTTAAGCTGCAAGGACAACTCAGGAGTCATGATTGGGTAGCCCAGGCGGTAGAGCACTTGCCTATGAAAGGCTAGGTCCTGAATTCGAGTCTCGGTCCAGCACACAGTTTTAATCTGGCAGAAAATTTCATATCATCGCACACTCCGCTAAAGAGTGAAAATTTCATTCTAGTGACCAGACTTTTTAACAAACATTTCATAAACTATTGCTGATAAGACAGGGTTTTCATGTTGAATAGATGCTGCCATTGAACATCTCACACTAGCTGTTACTAATAACTCTAGTAATATGAATGCGGCTCTCTCTACAATAGAAGAAGTAATAAACAGCATAAAATTTTTGAATTAAAAAAATCTAGTGGTTGTAATGAAATATCAGCAGAGTTAATTAGTGTTCCAAGTTTAGTAACATACTGAGTTATTTGCATAGCTATTTATTTGCCACCAGAACATTTACTGGTTGGTTGAGATATGCTAAAGTTTACCATCTGTATAACAAAAGAGATAAAGAAATACCATCAAACTTATGTGCAGTTTAACTTTTGCTAGCAGTCTCAAATATGTAAGAAAAGTTGGTTTCTTAACCACCTAACCAGAAATAATGTATTGTGAAAGTCACAGTCTTGGTTTCTAAAGAGTTCCAACACTGAGAATGTTCTTTACTTAAACAGAAAGAATGTAATTAATTTGTCTGACAATAAATTACAGGTTACTGGTATATTCGGTGATCACACACTGAGAGATAGCTTTATATTTCGACATATTTGAATTTTCATGTTGTATAAGTAAGAGGGTGAAAACACTTCTTGTATTTTTTAATAAAAATGCAGTACTGTTACAGTGTCCAGGTCAAGTAAAGAATTATAGTCCTAGCGTGACAAAAGTTGAACTACAGGGAACTAAAGAGTTTTTTGGCATAGCTTTAATGTGTTGTGGGCTGCTAACAGGGCATATTTACAAACATCTAGATACCATTTTGATACAGTTACAAATTCACAGAGTAACTTTAAGTGTGCATTACATGAACATATGTAAGCTTTGTTTTTTCATCTTCAATCATATACATGTATATTTCTATCATACGTATAGCAGTATCAGATATACTTGAGAATGGCTTATTAAAAAAGCTGAAACTGGTTATGGACTGAATAAAGTTCTGCAAAGCAACTGGAGTCGCCTCTCCATTAACTCAACAAACAGTTGTGGATCACACAGAGAAACTAATAATTTCAGTCTTATGTGCCTGACAAGAGCTGAATGCCTGAATCGAATAATGAATGGTTACTTTACTCATTCAATAATTTGTATCACTGTTCAAGTCTATTACTGTTGTAAAATTACCTGTCACTGTTTGCCATTAATCTAATGGTAGCAACTGTCCGATATTTGTTTTGAGAAGTCGAGAGATCTCCGCGAGTATGTAACTGAATTTGGAAGTAAAGATAAAAACAAAGAAATAAAAATACATACATGACTGAATTCTCAGAGCATTTAGAGAGTCTAATAAAGAAATAAAAGTTTTTAATTTCACCTTGAAAACTTACTGACATGACTGTAAAAGAGCTGCATCCTAAGCTGATGGCTGAAATTTTTTTGAAGGTACTATTTTGTTCTTCAGCATCTCTATTTCACTTTTAAATTTGTGATTCTCATCTTTTAAAAGTTTATGCAAAGATCAACTTCATGGTATTTCGAGATATGTATGATTTAACAACCACTGATTTGAAAAACATTACATTACGACATGAAAAATATTATATTACCGCTTACAAACATGGAAACACTGCCAGAAACGCATACTTGAATGTAAATGCAGATGCCAGCCAAGCCTGCTGGTTGTGCTGTTGTATCTGACCATGAACGACACCTGTACAACATCTACATCTACATCTACATCCGTACTCCGCAAGCCACCTGACGGTGTGTGGCGGAGGGTACCCTGAGTACCTCTATCGGTTCTCCCTTCTATTCCAGTCTCGTATTGTACGTGGAAAGAAGGATTGTCGGTATGCTTCTGTGTGGGCTCTAATCTCTCTGATTTTATCCTCATGGTCTCTTCGCGAGATATACGTAGGAGGGAGCAATATACTGCTTGACTCTTCGGTGAAGGTATGTTCTCGAAACTTTAACAAAAGCCCGTACCGAGCTACTGAGCGTCTCTCCTGCAGAGTCTTCCACTGGAGTTTATCTATCATCTCCGTAACGCTTTCGCAATTACTAAATGATCCTGTAACGAAGCGCGCTGCTCTCCGTTGGATCTTCTCTATCTCTTCTATCAACCCTACCTGGTGCGGATCCCACACTGCTGAGCAGTATTCAAGCATTGGGCGAACAAGTGTACTGTAACCTACTTCCTTTGTTGTCGGATTGCATTTCCTTAGGATTCTTCCAATGAATCTCAGTCTGGCATCTGCTTTACCGACGATCAACTTTATATGATCATTCCATTTTAAATCACTCCTAATGCGTACTCCCAGATAATTTATGGAATTAACTGCTTCCAGTTGCTGACCTGCTATTTTGTAGCTAAATGATAAGGGACCTATCTTTCTATGTATTCGCATCACATTACACTTCGCTACATTGAGATTCAATTACCATTCCGTGCACCATGCGTCAATTCGCTGCAGATCCTCCTGCATTTCAGTACAATTTTCCATTGTTGCAACCTCTCGATACACCACAGCATCATCTGCAAAAAGCCTCAGTGAACTTCCGATTTATGTATATTGTGAACAGCAACGGTCCTATGACACTCCCCTGCGGCACACCTGAAATCACTCTTACTTCGGAAGACTTCTCTCCATTGAGAATGACGTGCTGCGTTCTGTTATCTAGGAACTCCTCAATCCAATCACACAATTGATCTGATAGTCCGTATGCTCTGACTTTGTTCATTAAACGACTGTGGGGAACTGTGTCAAACGCCTTGCGGAAGTCAAGAAACACGGCATCCACTTGTGAACCCGTGTCTAAGGCCCTCTGAGTCTCGTGGACGAATAGCGCGAGCTGGGTTTCACACGATCGTCTTTTTCGAAACCCATGCTGATTCCTACAGAGTAGATTTCTAGTCTCCAGAAAAGACATTATACTCGAACATAATACGTGTTCCAAAATTCTACAACTGATCGACTTTAGAGATATAGGTCTATAGTTCTGCACATCTGTTCGACGTCCCTTCTTGAGAACGGGGATGACCTGTGCCCTTTTCCAATCCTTTGGAACGCTTCGCTCTTCTAGAGACCTACGGTACACCACTGCAAGAAGGGGGGCAAGTTCCTTCGCGTACTCTGTGTAAAATCGAACTGGTATCCCATCAGGACCAGCGGCCTTTCCTCTTTTGAGTGATTTTAATTGTTTCTCTATCTCTCTGTCGTCTACTTCGATATCTACCATTTTGTCAACTGTGCGACAATCTAGAGAAGGAAGCACAGTGCAGTCTTCCTCTATGAAACAGCTTTGGAAGAAGACATTTAGTAATTTGGCCTTTAGTCTGTCATCCTCTGTTTCAGTACCATTTTGGTCACAGAGTGTCTGGACATTTTGTTTTGATCCACCTACCGCTTTGACATAGGACCAAAATTTCTTAGGATTTTCTGCCAAGTCAGTACATAGAACTTTACTTTCGAATTCATTGAAAGCCTCTCGCATAGCCCTCCTCACACTACATTTCACTTCGCGTAATTTTTGTTTGTCTGCAAGGCTTTGGCTATGTTTATGTTTGCTGTGAAGTTCCCTTTGCTTCCGCAGCAGTTTTCTAACTCGGTTGTTGTACCACGGTGGCTCTTTTCCATCTCTTACGATCTTGCTTGGCACATACTCATCTAACGCATATTGTACCATGGTTTTGAACTTTGTCCACTGATCCTCAACACTATCTGCACTTGAGACAAAACTTTTGTGTTGAGCCGTCAGGTACTCTGTAATCTGCTTTTTGTCACTTTGCTAAACAGAAAAATCTTCCTACCTTTTTTAATATTTCTATTTACGGCTGAAATCATCGACGCAGTAACCGCTTTATGATCGCTGATTCCCTGTTCTGCATTAACTGATTCAAATAGTTCGGGTCTGTTTGTCACCAGAAGGTCTAATATATTATCGCCACGAGTCGGTTTTCTGTTTAACTGCTCAAGGTAGTTTTCAGATAAAGTGCTTAAAAATATTTCACTGGATTCTTTGTCCCTGCCACCCGTTATGAACGTTTGAGTCTCCCAGTCTATATCCGGCAAATTAAAATCTCCACCCAGAACTATAACATGGTGGGGAAATCTACTCGAAATATTCTCCAAATTATTCTTCAGGTGCTGAGCCACAACAGCTGCTGAGCCCGGGGGCCTATAGAGACATCCAATTACCATGTCTGAGCCTGCTTTAACCGTGACCTTCACCCAAATCATTTCACAATTCGAATCTCCCTCAATTTCCTTCGATACTATTGCACTTCTTATCGCTATAAACACGCCTTCCCCTTCACTGTCCAGCCTATCTCTGCGGTATACATTCCAATCAGAGTTTAGGATTTCATTACTGTTTACGTCTGGTTTCAGCCAACTTTCTGTTCCTAGTACTATATGGGCGTTGTGACCGTTTATTAATGAGAGCAGTTCTGGGACCTTTCTATAGACGCTCCTGCAGTTTACTATTAGCACATTAATATTGTTATTCCTTGTTGCATTTTACCTACTCCTGCCTTGCCGCGTCTCAGGAGGCGTCTTGTCGGGCCTAGGGAGGGAATTCTCTAACCTAAAAAAAACCCATGTGCACTCCACACGTACTCCGCTACCCTCTAGCCGCTTCCGGCGTGTAGTGCACGCCTGACCTATTCAGGGGGACCCTACATTTCTCCACCCGATAGCGGAGGTCGAGAAATTTGCACCCCAGCTCTCCGCAGAATCGTCTGAGCCTCTGGTTTAAGCCTTCCACTCGGCTCCAAACCAGAGGACCGCGATCGGTTCTCAGAAGGATACTACAAATAGTTAGCTCTGATTCCACCTTCACCAACTCCGCCAACCGCCTGTACGAACTGAGGATTACCTCTGAACCCAGACGGCAAGAGTCATTGGTGCCGACATGAGCAACAATTTGCAGTCGGGTGCACCCAGTGCTCTCTATCACCGCCGGTAGGGCCTCCTCCACATCTCGGATGAGACCCCCCGGCAAGCAGACAGAGTGAACACTGGCCTTCTTCCCCGACCTTTCCGCTATTTCCCTAAGGGGCTCCATCACCCGCCTAACGTTGGAGCTCCAAATAACTAATAAACCCCTCCCCCCGTGTGCCTGCTCGGACCTTGCTGAAGGAGCAGCCACATGTCCACTCACAGGCAGAGCGGGCGATGCCACACGGCCAGCCTCCACATTGACCCTCCGCCTCGTGCGCCGCGAACGCCGCTGAACCCGCCACTCCCCTTGGGGAGAGGGTGGCCCAAACGCGCCCGGTACCCGCGAAGATGTCTCGACAGCAGGGACAGTGGGTGAAGAATGTAACACCTGGGGTGCACCTTGCGACGCACCAGACTCCCCACTGCCGCTACACTCCGAGGCAGCAGCCTGAAGACGGCTGACCGCGGACATCAACACGCTCAGCTGTTCGCGAAGAGTGGCCAGCTCCTCCTGCGTCCGTACACAGCAGCCACACATCCTAGCCATCCTAAGAAATCAATTTACTATAGAGTGTTAATCAGCTTTTAACTAGACTGCTAATTCACTAAAGGCGGTTGATTATTGACTAAACTGTGATTGCTAACCACTTCTTGTAGAAACAAGGAAAATAGCACTACCTGTCTCTGGACGGTATTGAAAACAAACACTAGCACTACTAGCACTATGGCTGACTAAAGGGACTCTCTGACTGTATTCAAAACAAACACGAGATCTATGGAACACTTAATAGCACTCTACTATTAAAGCTTCCTAAAAGCAAAAACACGCAGAAGAAGAAGTGACAAGTAAGAAAAATACAGATAATACTTAAATTAAGGTAGCTCGCCGCACAGAAGACGTGAAGCAGACGGCGGTTAGGGCGACACTGACACTACTGGCACTATGGCTGACTAAAGGGACTCTCTGACTGTATTCAAAACAAACACGAGATCTATGGAACACTTAATAGCACTCTACTATTAAAGCTTCCTAAAAGCAAAAACACGCAGAAGAAGAAGTGACAAGTAAGAAAAATACAGATAATACTTAAATTAAGGTAGCTCGCTGCACAGAAGACGTGAAGCAGACGGCGGTTAGGGTGACACTGACACTACTGGCACTATGGCTGACTAAAGGGACTCTCTCTGACTGTATTCAAAACAAACACGAGATCTATGGAACACTTAATAGCACTCGACTATTAAAGCTTCCTAAAAGCAAAAACACGCAGAAGAAGAAGTGAAAAGTAAGAAAAATACAGATAATACTTAAATTAAGGTAGCTCGCTGCACAGCAGACGTGAAGCAGACGGCGGTTAGGGCGACACACATCCTAAATACACTGCAAGTGTCAGTTATGATCAAAACAGTGTTCTGTGTAGTAGTGACTGTGTTATGCTGGAGATAAGTGACTCAGAATGTGGGCAGATGTTGGTGCTCATATGGTGGGTGCTTCAATAAACAAGGTAGCTCAAGTGTTTGGTGGCAGAAGAGGCACCATGTCAAAGATTTATACCACATACATGTGAAATGGAAAAAAAACGTCATCCACAAGGTTATAATGCATACAAAAATGAGAATTGGTTATTATGGCAGACAATCATTGAAGAGGATTGTGATGAAAAATAAGACAATGACAGCCCCAAAGGTATGCAGTTTTGTACTTGCAGGCCTGTGTAATTTTGGAAGCAGTGAGACTGAAATTCCCCAATCCATATTCATCAAAGCACATGAACTAAATATTGATAACATAACAGCATGCCATTAAAATTAAGAGCCTGAAAGAACATTTTATATAAATTTTAGTTCACATACATTACCTGTAAAAAAGAGAAATTTTAACACCTGTGTAAAGCAGATCAGTACGTGTCGTACCCTGTTCTAGACAAATTTGCAACCTTCTCTGAAGAAATTATTTCCACGAACCTCCTCGACATACCATGAGATTCCTGCAGGTGCAGCACCATCACCATATAAAATAACTTATCACTTGCGGTCTTTGGTAGAGTAAAATATTTCAGGTTTTCTAGATCCAAAAGTAAGTCAACTTTCTTTCAATCTCTGAGCTTCATCTTCAGAGATAGCCCCTACAAAAATCAGTAATGGAGAAAAGTCTTATCACATCTGTGTAGACATGAGAGCAGTCAATGAGTTCACAACACTGAAAACCTGTCCCCTATCAAGGATTAATGACACTCTGGATAAGCTCGGCAAATGAAAATTCTTCACCAACTTAGGTAAGCAATCTGGTTACCATCACCTAACAAGAGCTATGAAATTATGGTAGTGAACAGCCTTTGTTGTGCCCTTTGGAGACTATGAATACCTAAGGATGTCATTTGGCCTCCAAAATGCTCATGTCTTATTTCAGCATTTCATTGATTTACTTTTACAAGGTTTAAAGCCGACCATGTGTCTAGTGTACCTGGTGACATAATAGTCTTTTTGAGTATAATGAGAGAGCATGCAGTGTGACTGAGAAACTGCCTAACTTGTATAAGTACTGCTAATCTGAATTCAAAAAATGGTAGTCTCTCACAATCTCGAGTTTGCTGTCTAGGGAACATAACTGAGGCAGATGGTATACAACTAGACCCACAGTTAACATACACAGCAAAAGATTTTCCAACACTGAGAAATGTTAAAAAACTGCGATTGTTTCTTGGTGTAGCCTATTACCACTGAAATCTTGTGGAGAACTATACAGCCACCATGAAACATCTCACAAAATTACTAGTAAAGGGAACTCCTTTTGCCTGGTCAGCAAAGTTGGAGAGTATCATTTTAAACTTAAAAGAAATTCTTACATGTTTACCTTTCTTGGCTAATCCAAATTTTGAGCAAATTTTCATTTTGTCATGTGATGCTAGTAACTTTGCTTCATACTGCGTATGGAGTTAAATAAAAGACGGTGAGAAAAAAATTCATTACACATAAGGTTCTGTGAATAGAGTTGAGTAAAACCACAGTACTGTAGAAAAGGAACTTCTGACACTTGTTTTGGCAGTCATTACTTTAAGTATAACCTGTATGGGCACCAATTGGTTGATTGGTTGGTTGGATGGCAGGAGGTTTAAAGGGACCAAACTGCGAGGTCATCAGTCCCCTTATCCTCTAACAGACAGATCTATATGCTGTAGATCGCAGATAGTCTACTGCACAAAACCCAGGGAAATAAAATCCCAAGGTCCTCAAAGTGTCAACAAAGACGAGATAAGGGACAAAAGAAAGAAAAGGAGACACAGGAAAAGAGGCAGACAAGATGTCCCATCTAAGGAGCAGCTGGAAGCCCCCAAAAGCAGAGTGTAATGAGGGGATGTACAGCCCACAACACCCAGTACTTACCAGAGGTACACCACTAAACAATTGTCTAGGAAGCACTAACAACACAAACAGGGTAAGAGAAGCACAGAGAGATACAAGATAAACAAGTGTAACAGACAATGCAAGAGGGGGGAAGAACAGTAAATGAGCAGGTAGAGTGAGGACCAGGCAGGTCCCAAGTTCGAGTCTTGGTCCAGCAAACAGTTTTAATCTGTGAGGAAGTTTCATAACAAGCTGTTTTCAGCACATAATCCACAATGGAGGAATCTGTTCACAAGACTAGTTCAAAAGGCTCCTGTGCAGGTCAAACCCTACAGTTGTGTATTGGATCCAGTATCCACAGTGCTGAGAGCAATGCGGTCAATGTGCAAGACTTCCATAATCAAGGTGGGATTGTATCAGAGCTTTGTAGAGCTGCAGAACAGTAGCGCAATTTGCACCCTAGCTGGTGTTACTCAGGCAGCAAAGTATATTAAGGTGCAGCCAGCACTTTCCCTTAAGCTGGCAAAGATGGAGAATTTCATCAACCAAGAATTGAAGATCAGTCCTAAAAAGTGATAAGTCTCCACCACATTGAGTAGCTGGTCGACAAGCAAAGTTCTGGTTGTGAGTGAATGGTACAACATAGACAGAAGTGCATGACACGAGTCTTGACAGCTGGAAACCAAGAGCCATTTGTGAGGACCCCTTTTGTATGGCACCTTGCAGTCAATGCTTGGCGACACCCACACTAGAGAAGCAATAGTAGAGGCCAAAGTTCTGAGCATACAAGGATGTTGATACTGAGGACCCCACAGCTGTTGCTAGACCAATGATGACTACTAGAAAGAGAGAAACACTCAGTACAGAACCCTGAAGGAGCCCGTTTCTCTTGGATATGGGGGTAACATGGGAAACACCAACTCAAACCCAGAACATACAGCGCAACAGGAAGTTCTGTATAAAAATTGGGAGCAGACCCCAGAGACCCGACTTGTGCAAGGTAGCAAGGATGTGGTGTCGCCATGTGTTGTCATAAGCCTTTGGCAGGTCGACAATTATGGCTATAAGGTGTTGACATTGGGCAAAAGCTGCTCGGATGGCAGGCTACAGGTAAACCAGATTATCAGTAGTGGAATGGCTGTAGTGAAAACCACCTTGGGATGGAGACTCAAGGAGCCAACACAGTCACCAGCTCACCATGCACTGAAGCAACTTAAGAAAACATTGGTGAGACTTATTGGGTGATAACTGTCCATTTTTAGAGAGTGTTTACGTGCTTTCAGCACTGGGACAATAATGTTTTCTCGCCACTGTGATTGGGACTTGCCCTCAGTCCACATGCAATTGAAGATGGGAAGGATATGATGCTGACAATCCACCAACAGTGCCTGATCATAGGTCTGGGGCTATATCAGGGCAGTAAACTATGACAATGACGAGTTCCGAATTCCCACTCACTGAATGATGCATTATATGGCTCCAGGTGGGTTGTAGTAAAAGATAATTGCTTTTGTGCTACCTGGTGTTTTAGAACATGAAAGGCAGGCTGATAGTTCTCAGGTACTGAGGCTTGAGCATAATACAGAGCAAAATGTTTGGTGACAGCGTCTAGGTCAGTGTAGACAGTGCCATTCAAGGTAATACAAACTACACCTGTAGGTGTCTGGTATTTGTAGAGACATCTGATCTCAGTCCAAACCTGTGAAGGAGAGGTACATGGTCTGATAGTTGAAATGTATCATTTCCAGCATTCTTGCTTCTGTTGTTTTATTAGGTGCTGGACCCAGGTATGGAGCCGATTAAAGGTAATGATGTGCTCCGTCGATGGGTGCCGCTTATGGTGTTGGGGAGCTCTCCTATGATCTCTAATGGCGTCTGAGATTTCTTATGATCACCAAGGTACTGTCTTCTGTCAGGGTGGGCTAAGGAACAGGGGATTGCTACATCAGCTGCTGAAAGAATGTTTGTAGTTGTCTTCTTTTAGCACTGTTGGGAGACCATCTGGGCAGGCATCCAGGGGAGGGATGCTGAGGGAGGGACAGGAAGATCAGGAAGTGGTCACTACCACATAGGTTATCGTGGACTCTCCAGTGGATGGGAAGACAAGGGCTGCAAATGGAAAGGTCAATGGCTGAGAAAGTTCTGTATGCCACACTGAAGTATGTGGGGCTACCAGTAATCAAGAGACAAAGGTCAAGTTGAGTCAGTAAGTTTTTGCGGTCAATGATCATGGTTCTACCCCACAAAGGACTATGGTCATTGAAATCTCCCAAGATTAGGAAAGCTGGGGAGAGCTGAGAAACCAATACAAACAATATGTTCTGACCCACTTCACCACTGGGAGGAAGGAAAACAATGCAGATGATAATACTCTTACCCAAACAGCAACAGCTATTAAAGGTGTATTAAGAGGCACAAGTTTCCTATATAGTGTTCCAGAACATATGTGCAAAGTCCACCTGACACCCTGTCAAAGGTATGACTATTCTTATAATATCCCTGGTGTCCATGAAGGGGCGGGGTCTCTATTGCTGTAAACCAAGTCTCCTGAAGGACAATGTAGAAGATGGGGGGAAGTGTTTGAAAGACGTCGTAGCTCAATTCTGCTGGAGAATAATGTTGTCGATGTACCATGAGGCCATGGGACCAAGGACGCAGGTTATGTCCTAGGATCAACTGCTGCCACTGATTGAGGGGTTATGGCATCAATATAGATAGGTTCTGGGATTCTGCTGTGTTGTGCAAACCAAGGCCTCAGGGGCCGCCAGAAACTCCACCTCCGCCACAGGAGTGGAACATATGAGACTTGGTGGTGTGATGGCCACTGAAATGTGCTTCCTGTTGGAGGGCATTTTCTTGTCTTTCCTCTCCTTAGAGGATTTCAATTATGGCGAGCTCTTCTCTGAATTAATTTCAGGTAATGACTCCAGTTGTAGATATGTGGAAACCTTGGGAGAATGTGTCCTGAGGGATCCCTTCCTGGCAGGGGAAGCTGGAGGAAGGTGATTTGTCTCTGGCTAGGAGGTGGGGACTAATGTCCCTGGTTGGCAAGAAGCCATCAATCCTAACGTAGGTGTGAAGAAAGCAGCAAGAGAGCAGCTCAACAGTCAGGGAGGAAGCATGGTTGAGAAGCCCTGAGGGCTCACCGTAGAAGCTGTAACGGTTGGGAGTATCTTCACCCAAGGGAGCGATGTTGACGTAGCTATAGCAAATAACACTGTTGTACATGCTGGATGCTACCACTCATACTTCTTCTTGGCCTGTTGGTAAGATAGTTTGTCTAGACTCTTTTATTCTTGTATCTCCTTCTCTCTCTGGAAATCAGAGCAATCTGGTGAGCAAGAAGTATGGTGCTTTCCATAGTTGACACAGATTGGGGGGAGGGGCACAAGGAGCTTTCGCATGCAGCACTTGTCCACAATCTCTACGGATGGGGCCAGCACTTCAATGCGAAGACATGTGCCCGAATTTCAAGCACTTGGGACACTGCATGGGAGGGGGGACATACAGTTTCACACTGCATAATATAACATCATCTTGACCTTTTCAGGCAATAAATTGCCCTCAAAGGCCCAAGATGAAGGCACCAGTAGTGACCCTATTGTCCTTTGGCCCCCTATGTACACGACAGCCAGAGTGCACACCCCGTTGCTCCAAGTTAGTGCATAGCTCATCATCAGTTTGCAAGAGCAGGTCTCAGTGGAAAACATTGACCTGAACCATATTTAGACTGTTGTAGGGAGTGACAGTTACCAGTATGTCACCCAGCTCCTTATAAGTGAGCTGGATGCGTGATTAGGCAGGGGATGCTGTTCTGATCAAAACTGATCCAATCATCATTTTCGAGATGGCTGCAACTTCCCCAAAGAATAAAGTCTTTGTGGCCAAGATGGAAACCCCATCAGTCCTTCTGCAAACTAAGTAGTGGGGGTGTGAGTATTTCCCTGCTTGCTGATTAGCCCCACATTCTGCCCACAGCGTAGTCATGGAAGGGAACATTTTAGCATCATATCTCTCTGCATTAAAAGAGGACTGTCCTTCACAGAGACTGCTGGAGCTGTATGGCCACCAGCAGGAGATAACTTCATCTGCTGCATTTCGGCTCATCTGACATGGTGCCACCCACTCCAAACTGGGGCTCTCCCCATTGGTACCACCCAACCTCAGAAACAGCTACCTGGTGAGGAACCCATTGCTCAGAGTCTCCATGCCCAGTCACAATGGGCACAAACTTCTTGGCATACATTGGGGGTTTTCAGCTCAGGCACCAACTGGGCAATCCCTGCGTTGTCAGGGCTACTATCATGCAGGTACTTGACGATCTCCCACAACAGGATGGCTACTGTTCTGGGTTTTGGGTATATTACTTTATTAAAGAGAAAGGTGCAATTGATGGAAAGGCACAAAGGTGAAGCATACACCACACTGGGTGATCTTCCCTGCACAATCTGCACTTCTGGAGAATTTTGAAAATTGGTGACGTGTCAAACACAACAATGGGGACCATGTTTCTATTTATTGAAAAGCTGTAGAAAAAGCTGGAAATGGAAACGTGAGGCCCAATCATAAACCACGGCCAAGCAGGGTCTGCACCAAGAAAACCATCCAATGGAGAGGCAGAGGGGGAAAGGGTTATTGAAAGTATAAGGTTACAGAATGGAAAGGAAGTAATGCTGCAAAGGCTTGGGTCCCATCGTAGCCAAGCACATATTCACATAAGAATTGTGAGCCCCACAGAGGGAGGAGGGATCAGTACAGTAATTACAGACTTTGCTGCTTTACAATGGCTATTAAGTTTAAAATAGCCCAGCAACAACTAATTAGGTGGGTCTTAAAGCTCAGTTGATATGAGTACATACTGTAACAAAATATGCTGTGTATCAGATACTACAAAGTACGTAAAACCTGTAGATGAATAAATACACACCCGAATGCTGTCCTGGATAATTATGCTCATAGACTTACATACATTCACTTTATATTCCCACATATTTACTCCATGTACATATCAAAAGATAATATCTTGATCGAAAGATAATATCTTGAGAAGCAATTTAATTAACACTATTACTTGATTTACTTTGACAGTGACAACACTGTTATAAAAACCAAAAGTCAATCAAATGAATAGGGAATACAAAATGATATGCAATCTGGTAAAATACTTAGCTTTAAAATGAACATTTATAAAAACTTATTATCTTTCAATAATTTACACCTCACTGAAAAGCTTAGATGGCAGTACAGGCACAACACATTTAGATTATGTCAAAACTGGTGAGCTGAATGAAATACAAGTATTAATTACACAATTACATAGGTACCTCATCAAGCAATTAGAAATTTTAACTGCACCATCACAATACATATATTCACTTATGAAATTTGTTTAAATAATCCATCACAATTTGAGAAGAATGGTGATGTCTATACCTACAATACCCTTTATTACCCATTATTAGCTGTCAGTGGTTCAAAGGAGATTAATAAGCAGCAAAAAATTTTTTTGGTCATTTGCCCAGTAGCATAAAATGCCTGACAAATAACAAAGCAAGTTTTAAATGTACCTACAATCATTTCTCCTGGGCGGCTCCTACTCTATGGCCAAATAACTATTTAAAAACTGGTAGTCTGAAAAGAAAACTCCTTGTTTTTAAGTGCAGTGGCATGAGGAGGACTAAAAACTATTGTGTTGATTAGTAGTAACACTAATCACGTATCCATACCTTACTGACTCGTTGCACATCATTCTGATAAAACAATTGTTAAAATGATATATGGAACACATAACTAACTAACTCCAACTGAATTTTAGAAACAAGATAATTCATATAGATAATGGTACTAATTTCATGTTTGGATTTTTGTAATACCAAAACAACTTGAAAAGCCATGTTCTGAAAAAATATAACATTAAATTGTAATGTGTCTCTAAGGGTGCTAGCAACTATCCTGATCAAATCACTTGGGCTATTGGAAATAGGATTTATTTATACAGAATGTGTTCATTACACAGAAATGGAGATACTACATTAAAGCTACCAACATCTGTTTAATATTTGTTCTTCATAAATACGCCCTCATGTAAAAACGATTAACTTTGCAAACGTCCATCATGTCTGGCATGAAAAAACTAGTAAGAGAAATGTGTATAAGATGGAAGAAGACATGTTTTGTAATTTAAATGTGTGTTGTGTGTCTAATGATAGTGCAATGTAGCATCTGTGTTTAAACTTGAAAGTGTGTGATACATAACTGGAACCAGAAGTAGTTAAAAATCACGATGAATTCTGAAACTAACAGCCAGTTTGTAATTTGCTTAGACTGATTTCACAAACTCATCATGTAAAATTTCTGCAGAACTGTTATGTTGAACCTTAGATACTAACTACACATACATAACTTCTACAGGAATGGATATGTTTCTTTGCAGATAACTGTTTCCAGAGGTGATGACAATACAGTGAGTAGGGCAATCCATTTTGGAGACTGCATCGTGGATGACTGTTAGTCTTACAAAATTCATTTATTTTTTCATGCTGTGCTGTGCCTCATGAAATTGTAGGGACAGTTTTTATGATTACATAAATTCTTGTTTCTATTTTTCTACTACTGGGATTCATTTAATCTTTGAAAGAGGAAGTGTGACATGAGACAGTAGAGGGAAACAATTCAGACCTAGACCAGAATGTGGGCAATGCATTATCATGAAGAACAGCATAGTAGAACAAATATTTAAGGAGGTGAGAAAACAGATGTTTGAAAAAGGACATAGATTAAGGGGTCAAATGGCACAAACAGCTAACAAGACTACAAAAGCAGATCACAAGCTTTCAAAAGACAATTGTTGAAAAGATAACAATATTTCAGAAACAAATAATGAAATAATCAGTGAACTGAGTGTTCAGACAGCTGAGGTTAAAAGTCAAGTGGTAATTATAAGTGCAAAACCTAGTAGTTTGACTGAAAAGGTGAATGATGTGGATAACAGGGTAAGTTCCATACAATCCAGTTTGCAATCAATTGAACTGAATCATATAATTGAAGCAGAGCCTGGGATAAGACATAAAATTTCAAATGTCCATTCCAAGTTGAACTGTCAAACTGAAACTGTAAGGTCAAAGCAATGGCCATATTAGTAATTTAAATGAAAAGGTGGAAAAAGTGGAATAGTTTGTAAGTGATACTGATGACCACTTTATAAGTAATGTGCTAACTTTGAAAGAGAATGTGGTAAATGCCCAAAAAAGCAATTGCAACAGTTACAAAAGGGAGCATGGTTGAAAGAAAGAAAATTAATTTTGTATATCATACATGGTCCACTATGCCTGTCAAAAGTGTTCTTGAGGTTGGTACCTCACACCCAGTGGACTTTGTGAAGTATTGAAAAGATGACATGCTTCTGACATGAGCATGAAATAAAAATTAATAATGATTTCTGGAGGGAGAAGCATCCTCTAGGGCTAACCATATTAACTGTGAAAACTTAGCATTTGATGAATCTGGAAAATAATTTTTAAAAAATTTTGATGAGAGTCCGGACAGGCTTGGATAAAGAGTGAGTTCCTAATTGGACCATATGGCAGATATCAGGAGAGATCAATGAAAAATTTTGCAAAAGTCAGTTGAAACATTTAGGTCACTTGAATCAACCTTTTGATTAATAAATACAATTTGATGTGTTAAAGAGAAGATTATCTGAAAAAATACATCGGGGGTTGGTATGAAGGCCAAATGACTCAATTGAGCAAAATTTGAAATATGTACATAAATTGGATGGGGCATTAGGCAGAACCAATAGATAAAACTCTGTCTTTAACAATATTATGAAAAGGATAGATTGCTACTCACCATATAAGAAACCCACCTACACATCCGCCCACCCACACCCACACCCACCCACCCACCCACCCACCCCCCCACCCACCCACACACACACACACACACACACACACACACACACACAAAGCACAAGAAGCTCCCTTGTTTAGCAGTCTTTTTGTTACACTTGTCTAGAACACGACCCCACTATATGATTTGTAGCAATGTATCCTTTTCATAATATTGTCATTATTCTATCCTGGATTTTCCAGTGTTTGAAAACTTTGTCTTTGGGTGACAAAACTGGAGGAATGACAAGATAATAATAATAATAATAAGCTGGAGAGAAGGGAAGACTATAACTATAGAAATTATTATTCAGTAATGGGATTCATGTGAGGAATCAGGATTTCAACAAAGGTAGAAATGGTAATAGAGGTTTTGAAGGGAGAAATATACGTTGACCAGGCCACAATCTATCTCAACAACTATAAACGTCCTGTGAGGGGAGAAGAAATTTGTTAAACTAAGGACCCATCCACTGATGGTTCGCAATGTGGAAGTATCTGATGGTTCTGATACAGGGGTCACTTGCAGAAATAAATGCTTAAATCAGAATTGTGCCTGTGATGATAACAAATAAAACTGTCATTGCTCAGGTTTTTTGGAAATGATTTGAGGAGGATTGCTGAGAAAGTCAAAAAGGCTAAGAAACAAAAAACTGATGAGTTTTGTTTGGAGGAAGGAGATTTCTAAATGCTGTTCAGTCACAAATTGAGGTAAACCAGAGGAAAAAAGGAATAAGGAACTGGTAATACTGTTTAAATAGATTGAGAAAATGGAAGTACATCAGCAGAAGGATGAGAGCATGATAGACAACAGGATATTGATTTTTTTTTTTCTGAGTGACAATGGTTTCAATAAAGATGTGGACAGTTTGAGAAATGGAAATGAAGATGTAGGTTACTACAATAGTTTAAAGGGAGTTAGAACAGAAATTTTTTCACACTTTTGGATTTTTATCTCATTATAAAATTTACAATTTTCCAAATAAAACGATATATAAACTCACATGGGAAGTGTTTCTTTTATAAATATAATCTACACTGGTTGAAAATGTTAAAAATTTTACGTACCTTACTAAAAAGGCCAATAAAACCAGTAATTTTTTTATAGAGAAGACTGTGGATTGCTGTGTTATAAAGGTTAAATTATGTGTTTGTATTGGTAGCATTGTCAAAAGCAGTTTTGTATCATTTCAGAGTATTAACATGTATGTCAAAGTGCTAATGTTTTTCTGAGGAAAAGCAATTAATAGATTGGTAAACTCAAAAAGTTAATTATGATGCCAAAACAAATGGTTTTTCAGAAACATGGGTTTCATGGTAATAGATTTTTTCAATAAAGGGAAACATTGTGTTCAACATATGGCATGTGAAATTACAGACAATGAAATACAGGCTCTTGAAAAAACAGTACACTACCTTTGCCCTTCTGGACCTGATTCATGGTGCAATTACCACAATGCCCAGTACTCAAAAAGTTCATACAGCCATAAACATTCCATCCCAGCAACAGTTATGGATATCATAAAACCTATTTACAGAGACCTGGCAAATCCTGAATTACTGAAGAAGTGTCTGCATGGTTAGACTCAAAATCACAATGAGTCATTCAATAATCTTATATGGGCTCACTCACCAAAAATGATGGCAACACTGGTAGGGTGAAAGTGCTACAGCATATGGGAATTAATCCTAGAGCAAACTGCATCAGAGATCTTGAACGGATGGACAAGGTTTACATTGATACAGCATAGTATGCAGCACAGTTAGCCACTAAGGAGTCCAGAAAGAAGAAAAGAAGAAGAAACTTGGAAAAAGATCAAGAGGATGATATACAGTATGGTGCAGGATGCTTCTGAGTGACTAAAAATAAAAAAATTAAGCATATATTAAGTGAGTTACAGACTTTTGAAACTTTAGAAGCCGTTCCTGAAAATTTACATTTTTTGTTGCATTTTGCCTTAAATCTCAGAAACCACTTTGAGTAGAGTATTCAAATTTTCAGGAAGTAATAACATATGTATCCTGAGTCTAGTGAACTAAAAGAAGAACATAATTGTAAGTATAATTAAAATTATTTAGAGTAACATTCAAAAAAAGCACACAAAATTTTAACCGTGTAATTAAAAAAATTGTATTTCTGAAAGCAGTGGCTGAAATGCAATTACTGTAGTTCAGTAGACTCAGAACACACAGTTAAATGTCCTGCAAAAGTTTCATGTCAACAGCTACAGTGGTTCCTGAAATACAGGGAACCCAAGTCACTAAATTTAACATTGTAAGGATAGAGTGTTCCAACTCCCCTTAAATGACATTTTTTTGTTAAGTAGTGAAGGGACTGAAATCTCAGGTGAAGCAAAGTTTTAGGGAAGAATGGAGGATTATAAAGAATCATTGGGTTCTCTAAGGTCTCTTGTGTTGGAAATGCCAAAGTTTGCCCATTTTTTTAGTAGTGATACAGAAGATCTTTCAGTTGAATTAAAAAATAAATAAAAAAAGAACACTCACAGCGTGTAATAACAGATGTTAAGATGGGGAGAAATGAAAGATTTCTATAAGTACTTTAAACAGAAGTTTAATAAACCTTGTAAAAGTTCAAGGAAAGAGAATATTCTGATTGGAAACAGTAGTGATGAGATAAAGGATCACAATTCTGAAACAAGCATTAAGCTGAAACTTTCTAGCAGATTAAAACTGTGTGACAGACCAAGACTCGAACTCAGGATCTTTTGGTTTTGCAGGCAAGTGCTCTACTGACTGAGCTACCGAAGCATGATGCACAACTCACACTCACAGCTTTACTTCCAACAGTGTATCTCCTATCTTCAAAACTTCACAGACACTCTCCTGTGAAATTTGCAGGTCTAGCCCTCTTGGAAGAAAGGATACTACTAAGCAGAAATACTTAGCTCTGCTTTCAAACATTCCTTTCCAGAGAAAAATCCAGTGGTTCTGCCACAATTTAATTCTCCCACCTTTGCAAAGATGAGTGATATTGATATTAATGCCATGGGTGTTGAGAGATAGCTGACATTGCTAAAACTGCATGAATCTCTAGAACCCGATGAAATCCCTATTAGATTCTATATCAAATTTGCATCGAGTTAATCCCTCTTTCAAACAAAAATCTACCTTAGATCCCTCAGACAAAAAACTGTGTTCAGTAGTCAGAAGAAAGAATAGGTCAAAACTGACTCAAGGAAGAGTAGGAGAAGTGATGTGTAAAACATTTGTCTTTTATCCGTGACATCTATTTGTTGTAGAATCTTAGAACATACTCTGAGCTCAAAAGTACTGAGGTATTGTGAACAGAGTGACCACCTCTACACCAACAAGTATGGATACCCAAAACATCGATCATGTGACACCCAACTTGCTCTTTCCTCACATGACATACTCAAATCCAGGGATCAAGGCAATTAGGTAGATGCATTATTTCTTGATTTCCGAGAGGTAGTCGATGCTGTACCACACATATGCTTATTATCGAAAGAATGATTGCATGGGGTATAAAACAAAATTTGTGACTGGTTTGAGGATTTCTTGGTAGGGAGGACACAGTATGCTATTTTGGATGGACTTAAAGTCTACAGTAGGCAAGTGTTTTGGGACCCTTACTGTTCGTAGTTTATATTAATAACCGCAAAAACCATGTTAATAGTAACCTCAGAGTTATTGCAGATGATGTGGATGCCTGTAATGAAATACCGTGTGAAAAAAGTTGCACTAACATTCACTTGGATGTTGATAAGATTTCAAAGAAGTGCAAAGAATGAGAAGTTGCTTTAAATGTTCAGAAATGTAAAATTTTGCACTTCACACAAAAAAGTAGTACAATATGCCCAAAATATTAATGAGTCAGTACTCAAATTGGTTAATACATGCAAATACTTTAATGTAACACTTTGTAGTGATATGAAATGGAACAGTCACATAGGCTCAGTCGTAGGTAAAGCAGTTGGCAAACTTCGGTTTGGTGCTAAAATAATAGGAAAATGCAGTCGATCTACAAAGAAGATTGTTTACAAAAACACTTGTATAACTCACAGAATTTATTAAAGGAGATCTTCTACACACTATGAACTGCAGTAAAATTGCCAAAACCAGTTTTTGGGTACATAACTCATCATCAATGGCATCAGATACAAAAGAACAAACAACAGTATGTACATCAATTTCTACAAAATGATAACTGTATGTATAGTAGCAGTAACATAAGTCTACTTATACTATGTACATCAACAGCAGTGACATGCCTGTCAGTTAATATGATGGGATCTGAAATCTGTTCTATCACATACTACACAGGTTGTCATGTATGTCGCTGCTGTCGAATCTTAGGCAATGACAATTCTTGACATCTGACATAAGTGTCATATAGTGTAATAAATATCCAAGCATTCAAGATTTTCATACCAAGATTTTGAATGTACACAGAAAATGGCAGCATGACTGGCCACAGGTTTATTTTACTTGTGGAAGAGTTTTACAGAGCTGTTGAAGAATATAAGCTGGTAGACACTTGAAGATAAGTCACAAAATTCCCCAATGTTTCAAGAACCAGTTTTAAATGCTGAATCTAGGGATATATATACTATCTGACAAAAAAGTTAAACACCCAGAGGGAAGGAGGAATCAAAATGAAACTTCATGATTTGAGAGGATATGTGATATTATTTCAATGACTAGAAAATCGAGTCTAATTTATAATGAACTTAGCAGTATGAGATCATGTATCAGTATGATGTTTCATGTTCTATTGCCTGGATGCATATATTGATTCAGTTTGGAAAGGTGTTATAATGCCATTGCATTCTTTCCTGAGGCAAACTGGTCCACATCTGTTGTAACTGGTCCTTGATATCCTGGATGCTGAACTGGGACAGAACTGATGTCCAAATTGGCTTCACACATGTTCTGATGGGGACAGACCTAGAGATCTTGCTGTCCACAGGAGTACCTCAACATCAGACAGACAGTTCATAGAGAAAAACACACCATGTGTGAACAAGAAATGTCCTGTCAAAAAAAAAAAAAAAAAAAAAAACAGCATCATAACAACTGTTGCACAAGAGGTAACACATGAGGAGACAGGATGTCAATGACATACTGTTGTGCCTTCAGAGTTGGTTAGTTGGTTGATTTGTGGGATGGAACCAAACAGCGAGGTCATCGGTCCCATTGGTTTTGGGAAGGATGGGGAAGAAAGTTGGCCATACCCTTTCAAAGGAACCATCCCAGCATTTGATGGGAGTGATTTAGGGAAATCATGGAAAATCTAAAACAGGATGGCTGGACGCAGGTTTGAAGCATTGTCCTCCCAAATGTGAGTCCAGTGTGCTAACCACTGAGTCACCTTGCCTGGTCCTTCGGAGTTCCTTCAATCCCGAGACAAAGATGACAGGTGTAACACCACTGTGTCCAAAGCACTGTAAGAATGAACTCCACAGGTCGCTGCCATACTCACTGTTGATGATCATCCAGTATAGTGCAGAACTACAAGTCATTGCTGATCAAAATGCAATGCCCTTCTTCAGCAATCCAGGCTTCATGTTCACGACATTACTCCAAACGTGGCCAGTTGTGTTGTAGTGTTAGAGGCAGCATGCACACAAGATGGCAATTCCCTAGTCTGACTGCTACTAGTCTTTGACCAATAAGTGGTTGACTGGAACCTTTATGAGGAGTATGCATGTCCTCACATCTCCATGCAGTCCAACTAAGCTTAGTGTTACATCCGAATGCCTCACAAATCTGGATATTGCAGAATTTGATCAACAGGCCAAGTAGTGTGTCACAACAAGGCCTCTTTCAAACTTTCAGGTGCTGATAATACTAGCTAACACTAATACATAGCACCTCTGTTTCCTTGACAGTGATCACTCAACATATGACACTGTTCATGCCCCTTATATAACCTATCACACCCAGAAAAACACTAAACATGAACAGCACTAATGTACTCTGATGGCCATTTTAGCTTTCACAAGGAATTTCAGCTCTGATCATTTATGTACTTGCCAACAGTGTATATGTATAAGGGGCATTCAAAAAGAAACAGTCCAGAGGCATAATTACAGAAACCAGTCCATGCATGTTAGAAGTATTGACCCTGGCTGTTGAGACACTTGTCCCACTGTGACACAAGGTTGTGAATCGCTGTCTCATAAAATTCCCGGGGCTGCTACGTTATCCAGTTCCACATGTACAGCTGGACATTGCTGTCCACATGAGAGCAGGAAAGGTTATGCTGATGTTCTTCTTTGACCAAGATGGCTCCCTTCTGATTCACTTCCTGCACCACGGGACAACAGTGAATGCCCAGCGTTACTTGCAAATCTTGAACACCCTTCACCAAGCAGTCAAATCAAAATGACCAGCCAATCTCACCTGTGGGGTCATTCTGCTCCCCAACAATGCAAAGCCTCATATGGCCAACACAATTGCGACACTCCTGCAGAAATTCAAATGGGAGGTTCTTGGTCACCCTCCATACAGTCCGGACCTCTCTCCCTGTGATTACACTAATTTGGTCCCCTTAACAAGGCTCTAAGGGGCACACAATTCACCTCGGATGACGACGTCCAGCTGTATGTGTGGAACTGATTAACGTTGCAGCCCTAGGAATTTTATGAGACAGCCATTCACCATCTTGTGTCACAGTGGGACAAGCATCTCAACAGCCAGGGTCAAGACTTCTAACATATAGGTATTGGTTTCTGTAATTATGCCTCCGGCTTGTTTCTTTTTGAACACCCCTTATATACAAAGTTATGTTAACATCTGACCACACCTTCCATGTGTTTCACCTTTTTTGTCAGGCAGTGAACTGCACCACTTATGTACTGCTCCTGTAGGGATTGCAAGGTCAAGATTAGATTGCTTAGAGTGGGCAAAGAGGTGATTAAACAGTAATCTTTGCTGTGCTCCATATGTGATAGGAATGGGAAGAAGCACTAATAACTAGTACAATGGAAGGTACCTGCTCACATGCATTTCACATTGATTTGCCATGCACTTCACAGTGATTTGCTGAGTGAATGTAGAAGTAGATAGAGCACAGAACTTGACCCCTATGTCAGTCAAAGGAATATGAAGTAAACATGTTAAAAGAAAAAATATACACACAATTAGAACTGCTATAATTACAATATGTGTTCCCACTCTATTATTAGTGGTTTCAAACATGTTACTTTTGAGTGAATAAAGGTGTCAGCAATTTTGTGACCGATATTGCTTAAATAATTTTCCACTAGTTTACTTTGTGTCACAGTTCTCTGTCAACTGCCTCAATGTAGTAGTTCCCAGGGGAAAGGGGGGAGAGGGGGGGGATACTAATGTTTCTAAAAAAGAAACTTGGAGGAAGTGTACTATCAATATGAGATTAACATTGGACACCAGTGCCCCCTGTTGTCTCACTGGGAAATTCAGTGTTGCATCCTTGAAGACCATCAAGTGAAGCAGAAACATGAAAGCCAGTGCCTGTATGCCTCATTGTTGTCAAGGGATGACATATTAGCATTTAAGTGAGTTCAAATGGGGAAAAATGGTTGGTCTCTGGAGAATGTGTGTTTCATATGGTATCTGCCAGTACAAAAACAGTGATTTTTTTGCACGGCTGTAACACACAGCACAGTTTTGTCCTTAGTGTTCTCACTGCTGGAGAGGTGTTTACTAAATTGACAATTCAGCAACATCTGATTGCTTTGTCCTGGACTGGTGACACACATGCTATTGTGTTGGCTGCCAAAGGGTCTTTGACCATTTTCTGGAAATCATCTTAAATGGTTAATTATGTCATTTTATGCTCATAATGTGATTTTTTTCTTTCTTGAATTTCAGTATTCTTTTACAAAAACGGAAGAAAAATTTTAATAATTTGAAAGTCCAGTAAACCGCTTAATTTGAAAGCCCATTAAAATGCTCCATTCGAGTCATGTGATGTCACTGGCTAGCTCGCTACTCCTTACAGGCATAAAGCTAATCCACAGGGATGTCTTGTTTTGGAATTTACATTTCAGAAAATGGATTACAAATGATATGTAGTAGCACACTGCCCAACAACATCCTCAAAAACACTTGAAAAATTATTTTTGAGTGCTTCAGAGAATGAGAAGGTGTGTAAAAACTGGTTGCACTTTACTGATAATATGCTACCACACTGGTGCCGAAATTCCCTTACTTAATTAAAAATGGCTAGAACTCTGAAACTGACATTAATTTACCTCTGAGATACACTTTCCCACTATTACAAAAGACAGCGGCAGTTGATGAAATTAAACTCTTAGTAAAAATTATCGTTATACCTGCTTCCTTGCAAATTTTTGTAGCTTGGCTGGTACAGCAGTGGACTGATGTATAACCACCATTCAGCTGGTCAGCGATGATAGAATCGAGGTGCACATCCAGCAATTTTTCTCGAACTATTTTATAGAAACTACTTGGTACAAAAATATTTCATTTTTGCTTTACTTGCAGCTTTATGTCAGGTTTTTGATTATGTGCCCATCATTTCTTTAATGGTCATAGTTATTATGAAATTTGTGTGGAACTAAGACAATGCGTGAAATTCATAAAGTTTTCAATGAAAAATAGGGGTCGCTATGGTTTTATGTTTGGTGCACAATATGTAATACACATTGCTGTGTATGAAATTTAGCTAACATATTAAATTTTTCTTTAGATTAGTGGAGGTCTTTACATGTCACCAATCTCAAGACAATTGATTTGACATAGCACACTCATTTACTCTCACACCGCACCAGCGATAAAGCCAAAGTGAAATATCCATAACATGTCCTCATATTTCACAACTGGTTTGAGATATGAAAATGAGATTTTGGCAAATGACAGCATACAAAGAGAAGAGTATTTTGCCATGTGGTTATTATGCAAAACTTCATTATCTACCATCTTATTCCACTAACTACAAACATTTTCGATGAGAGAATGTGATTTTTAAGGGCCATTGATAGCTGATGAAATGAGAAATACTATGGATTTTGGAACAATGTAAGTGAAGCCATTACACATTTCTTCTTTTTTTTACCTAGGATGTGCTTTTTAAGAAGATACTGACCTTACTTTTCCTCAGTTCCGCAGTTAATAAACGACTTTTTCAGTATTCTCTCACAATTGTGTCTGCATAAATGTTAGTGAGGTGAGACTGTGCAAACTCCACTGTAACTTGGCAAAAAAATCACATTTTAACAATGCAACAAGAGAAATGTGAACGTTTAGCTCAAAATTCATCATTCATGATGCTTCTCTGAAAGTTACAAATGTTTAAGATGACAATGATGAGGTGCCATACTCCACAATGTGTAAGAAGCCAAGCGAAAATAAATCGCTGCATTTTCAGTAGAATTTTTTTAGGTACTGACTAATGCAGAGGTGACAGATCTTATTGAATGGTCACCATGCACGTATGAGCTCGGTGGTGGCTCACTTAAAATTTATAAAAAGTAGTGAGCTTAGGCTTACGTTTAGAACAACACTTCCCCTGCAGCACTTGGCATTTTCCCTACAGCATCCACCTACAGTTCCTACCATTACCACTCTCCCAATGTGTACCCTGCTGCCTGCACATCTACTGGCCACAGTATTCTGTGCAGACTCTACATTTTGAACCACAGAATGGGGATGGTGATGGTGTTACATAGGTGGTCAAAGCAGGTTTCAGAGACTGTTTTAAGGAGCAAAAAACTGCAACATTTATATGAAAAGGATTAGAACATAAAAGTAATCAACTTGTTTACAGTTTGGTTTTAAATTAGTAAAGGAAGTGAATATCAATGTTGACGTTCTAATCTGGAGTTTCCATTATTTAAAGCAGGTAATGAGCCCAATGTTATTTGTGATGACAAATGAAATTAAACAGGTTTACTGTCAAAAGTGTAAAATAACACAAACTATATAACATGGAGCTTCCCACTGAATTAATGTGTTGTATGAACAAATAATAACTTGAATGAGATTTTTACTCAGCAGCAGAGTGTGTGCTGATGTGAAACTTCCTGGCAGATTAAAACTGTGTGCCAGATTGAGAAACTTGGGAGTCTTGCCTTCCATGGGCAAGTGCTCTACCATGTGAGCTATCCAAGCACGACTCACGCCCTGTCCTCAAATCTGTGAGGATGGGGTATGAGTTATGCTTGGATAGCTCAGATGGTAGAGCACTTGCCCGCAAAAGGCAAAGGTCCTGATTGCGAGTCTCAGTCTGGCACACAGTTTTAATCTGCGAGGAAGTTTCAAATAATAACTTGTTCAGAAAAAACACGTCGTGGGTGATTTCTATGACACAAATTTTTGTGATCATGAGAACACTTTAATTATGATTTTACTATTCCTGTGTTATTCCAAATTATGATCCAATGTTCCTTCAGATGTGCATGCATGTACAAAGGGAAAGGCACTGCAGCAACTATAGCCATTATGAAATACATGAAATATGTTCACAGTTGCAGATACAGACAAACATCAGCTGTATAATTGAGTGATGACAATGAAAATTTGTGCCAGGCAGGGATTCAAACCCAGATTTCTTGCTTATTATGAGCAGTCGCCTTAGTTTTTGGCTTTCCGAGCAAGACTCATGGTCTGACTCCCAAATTCCATTTGTTGTCAACCATGTGTCCACAACCTGTACTCGTGCATACATTATGTTTATTCCCATACAAAGAACACATTTTACTTGAAAGTCACTTGCCTGGTGTCAATAGATAAGTATGATATCACGGTAGTGCTGTTATTCTGAATTACAATGCAGTTTTTCTTCAGACATGCATGGATGTCCAAAGGAACATTCCATATTAATTTGGAAAAATACAGGCACTACAACATCATATTTATCTGCCTACATTGGACAAGTGACTTTCAAGTATAATGTCTTCTCTGTATGGGATTATCCATAATGGAAATGACTGAGCAGCTTCAACATCATAATGTCAATATAAAGGTGTATCTGCACAATACCTCTTTCTTCATGTGGAATAGTTGACACATGGCAACAAAAGCACATGCACAAAAAGAGTAGAAAGAATGCATGTATGCATGCACGTTACCATGTCTACATGTTGCTTCATTGTACATGCAGTCTTCTGTGCATCAATTTCTTTGCTCAGCAATTTGTGTTGTGTTTATTGTGATGAAAGGCGACAGAAAAAGAAAATGCAAGGCAACTACGTGTAAAATAGTATCTAAATAATGGTGGCACAAGAAATACAGAGTGATGGTGACATTTGTTTGCAAATTTCACTGGGAGATTACAGTGAGATTTAAGATCTTCTGTTTGAGATACTACAGTGATAAGGCTGACTATAATATTTCACTAGCTGGCAATCAGTTCCACTTTGCATCATCCATGTCTGAGTCCCGGTCATTCACAACTGTGAATACATTTCATGCAATGCAATTAGGTTCAGTTCACCAGAATAGAAGGATTGTGAAATAATCCATGACAAAAATAAGAACATCAGACGAATGAATAAACCCAATAACAAGGCTGTTGCTTAAAGGAGCCATAAATATTTACAATGATACAAATACAAAATTATAGTAAAAATTATTCTGTTCCATTCTATTCCTTTATGGAAGGATGCTACAGCAACCAGCTTCAAATTATTCCAGAATAAAAACAGTTTTGATTACAAAATTATTTAATAATAATGATGTGTTTTACCCTTTTGAGGCATCACCAGATTGTGTAAAAGCAGACAAATATGTAACCCACCCATCATAAAGCCATATAAAATGGGAAATGAATGATCAGTAACTGGATACGTAATCCATCAATCATAAAAGCATATAAAATGCAAGGTGGACCTTGAGCACATCGCACACCACGTGACTCTGCCACAGCAGTACAAAATAGGGCTACACCTACAAAATAAATGTGGTATGAGCCACACACAGCACAATGTCTGTTTGGAGTGCACACAATATTTGCCAGCTCATTGTTTCTATAAATGGGGAACTGTGTTTTATGGAGAGATATTATTTCCATGAGCTCTACCTTTCAGAGATTATCACTCAAGGTGCGTCCCCACAATGATTTTTTTTTCAGTTCAACTTCACAAATGCATGTACATTTCAAACAATGCAACCATCCCTGCGCAACTTCCTGGAAATGGAGGTTGTGTGTAAAAGTGTATCACTTCCTGGATTTGGTGAGGACCTCGCTCCGTTCAGCAGATGACAGGCACCTGGGAGCCACATGTGGTTTGTCATGTAGTGTTGAGGTTACGCTTTAACGCAATTTGTGTTAATGTCTCCGTGCATGTACATTTCCAACGATGCAACCATGCATGCGCAACTTCATGGAAATGGAGGTTGTGTGTAAAAGGGTATTACTTCCTGGATTTGGTGAGGACCTTGCTCTGTTCAGCAGATGACAGGCAACTGAGAGCCACATGTGGTTTGTCATGTAGTGTTGAGGTTACACTTTAACACAATTTGTGTTAACGTCTCCGTGCATGTACATTTCCAACAATGCAACGATGCATGCGCAACTTCCTGGAAATGGAGGTTGTGTGTAAAAGTGTCTTACTTCCTGGATTTGGTGAGGACCTTGCTCTGTTCAGCAGATGACAGGCAACTGGGAGCCACATGTGGTCTGTCATGTAGTGTCGAGGTTACGCTTTAATGCAATTTGTGTTAACGTATGAGTGCATGTACATTTCCAACAATGCAACCATGCATGCATAACTTCCTGGAAATGGAGGTTGTATGTAAAAGTGTATTACTTCCTGGATTTGGTGAGGACCTTGCTCTGTTCAGCAGATGACAGGCACCTGGGAGCCACATGTGGTTTGTCATGTAGTGTTGAGCTTATGCTTTAACGCAATTTGTGTTAACGTCTGCAGACTCCAAAGAAAGCATGCTGAAATCTAAATATTATAGTTTATTTAAACAAACATTTGAGATGTGATGTCCTGAGCATCATGTATCAGATAAAAAGTCTATAAAGAATAAGAAGTCTCGAATTTTGTGACTACAGAGAAGAAGAACCCTGAAAATTTATGAAAAGTGGATATGAAAACAAGACGAACATTCATGTTTTGGCAACTTCGTAGCACAACAATTGAGGAGCCCGACTTATGAACAACAGAAAACATGGGATAGATGGAGCTCATCAATAAACTACCATAAATCAAAAAAAAAAAAGACATAGATGATGCAAAAATTCAAAAACTGGAAAGCAGAACTGGTTGCCAGTTAATGAAATGTTATAGCCTGCCTTATCACTCTAGTTTCCGAAACAGAAAATCTTAAGTCTTGCTATGAACCTCTAATTAAATTTGCAAGCAAAAGTGACCATCACTTTGTATTTCTTGTACTTCTGTTATGTAGATACTATTTTACCCATGGTAGTCTCATGTTTTCTTTTTTTTGTCACCTTTCATCACAATAAATGCACCACAAATTGCTGAGCAAGATAAGTGATGCACAGAAGTGGACAAGAGAACATGCATGCATACATGCTTTCATTCATTTTATTCATTTTTGTGCATGTGCATTTGTTTCCATGTGTCAGTCACTGCAAAAGAAGAAAGAGGCATTGTGTGGATATACCTTTACACTGATATTATGATCTTTACGCTAAGAGCATTATCAAGTACAATTCTTAATAGTTTTTCCAGATTTGGAACTGCGTATTGTACAAATCACTTTGTAAACATAAAACAATTCATTTCCTCATGATAATCTACAGTCTTCTTTGACATAAAAACTGAGAGACAGAATGAGAAAACCTTGTGACATGCCTGTTAGCAGAAGAATATGCCTTCCCCTCCACCCTTGCCAGAAGGTATCATCACTGTTCCTTTAGTTGCATCATTGTGTCATCTGTCCAGCCTGCTTCACAGTAAGACAAGAACTGACCGACATCACAAGCCACACCACTTCATTGATATTTGTGCCATGGATCTGCTTAAAAATTGGCACTGCCAAGCAGCTATATCATCCCTCCACATCAACATCTTCCAGCCACTGAAATATCTGCAGTGAAATCCCAGGTCATGCAAAACTGTGAATAACAAAGTGTGTGTGCATTGAAAAACACCTGATTCCTTAAGGGTGATGAATTACTTGCTTAATATAAAACCTCAACGAGTCGAACTTAGATGTTTATCCATCTTACTCTTCACTCCTTGCCAATCTGCAGCAGTTCTATCTATTACCTCATTAACAGAAAGTAGTGAGTCACCATTAAGTTTCTCAGTCTTTAAATAACTAAGTAAAGTGCAAAACATTTTTCTCATATGTCTTCATACAGCAGTAAATAAGCAAGCTAGTAATTTTACGATATTTCTGTGTATGTTGTGGTGTACAGAAGTATGTATAAAAAATGTATGCAGTGCCAGTGTGTGGGTATGTAATGAATATGTTTCTATTATTTAGCTCTATGTCAAATCCAAAAGCATGCTTATAAGTACACTTTTGCACATGGTTCTCAGGCTATCTATCCAATTTTATTGCTGTATCTCCACCAAATCTCTAAAGCTAAGCCAGATGGTGTAGGAACTCAACAGCATAAACTGGATGCACAACAAAATTGGATTTGCACTGTCACAGAATAATCTGTAGATACTGAGAGTCACCAACCATGCCATTCAAGTATACCATATTTAGAAATGTTAATAATGCTCAAAAAGATACAACTTTCTAAAGCAACCTATAGTATTCCTCAGGGTTCAAGCTATTTTCACACCAAATACCATTGGAATGTGTTAAATGGTTAAGTCATGAAAATGTATCAGAGTGAGTCAATTTTGCAATTAATAATACTGGTGTTAATATTTAAGTATGGATTAAACATGTTGAGAATTGAATAAGAATTGTATTGATTACATTGAATCATGTTCAAACAAATTTTGGGCTTGTAGCTGGTCATAGTTTAATTCATTGTAGGATATTTCAACTGGGCACCTACCAGTCATCTTCAGGTGAGCCATGTAAAACATTAAAACATCTTACATTATGCCATAAAAGAAAAGACATCAGGGAATACTCCAAGAACATCAGAATTTCATGAACCATACTAAAATGGCACATTTAAAGTGCATACTTAAAGAGCACATTCGTATGGCCAGATTCCCAATGAAGTATGCCTCAACCTGATATTAAGCTTTTCAGTGTGGGATTTGGGATGTAAATTTTCTTGGAGTACCGGTACTGTATTAACTCATTTTTCATTCTTTATTATGGCAATATGTCAACCATGCTAGAAGATGAAAATGTGCACTTGAAATGCAGCAAGCATTTTAAATTAGCCAATAGCGTGGAACTAAACACTTTGTTTCAAACACATTTATTGCCTCAGTGTAAAAGATGAATAAAAACAATTTTTTTAGCAAACCGACAAAAATAACTTCATTGTTCTAAAAGGCAATTAATGCATGGCTGTCAGAATAGTGGAAATAAAATAAAATCTGAAACTAATAACACATATTAGCCTTCTGTAATTATGTGAATGTATTTTAATTCACTTGATAGCTCCCAGCCACAGAAATCCATTTTGTTTTCATTTGACGTGAGAGCAGTAAACGAAGAGGAAACAGCAAAATCAGTAAATGTAAAGATGGGTCACGTGGAGACTACACTCTTCCCCACTATAAATCAGATTGCTCTGCACATCAGCCTTGGATCTACGATATTTCCAAACTGGGACAATACAGATAGTGACCCCATGCCCCTCCCAGCCTCCCTCACTCAAGCATTTGAGATATGACATCAAAAATTTAAAAAGACCAAATTTTCAAAAATATGTGCATTTTGTAGTGCATACCTTTCTGAGGAGTCTGATACATAAAACATATATGTTTGAGGATATGTAAGACATGTTATTTGGTCTTAAGTGCGCCAGAGTGCAGTGTCACTCCTCTTCACACAGTATTCTTGTATTGAATGTCACTGTATTTTGCTTCGTGGAATTGAAACATGTATATTTTGTACTGAATGCCATCAAACTATATTCAGGACAGTGGAAATTAAAATAGAGATTATTTGTAATTGGGATAACAAGAACTCTTCAGAAAATTTGCATTCTTTATTGCCTGTTAGCTAATAGCTTTCTGTTTTGGGTGCCATAGAATTAAATATAGGATACATAAAACCAATAAAGATAAGAGACAAGCAACACAGTACACATTTCTTCACTCTTTAGCTCCTAGTATTGTTTTCTCTTTAATCTTGCTACAGCTTTACATGGCGTGCTTTCCCTTCTGCGAAAGACTCCATTACCTCATCAAAGTTTCTCAAACATTTTGCTACAGGAAAAATCGAAATATCATTGTCTAATACTGCGTAACCTGTTAATACAAATAGTACCAAAGACTGGTGTGGTTTCTCAATTTGATTACGTCTATTTTGTCACTATCTGCTAGATGAAACAAAATAGGCCTTTCTAACACTGCATAAATTGTAACACACACCAAATAAACGAGACTGTTTTTGCACAAATGGTCATTTTTTATAACACGGTGGATTATAATTCACAAAGGCCAACATAAAATGCTTATTAGGTCTACTACAAGCAAAAGTCTTTATGTTACAAAATAGTTCCACATATCATTCCAGTTTCTCGAGCATGAGATCAAAAAGTAGTAATAGGAGATTTTTATATAAATTTGGAATTGTCATATTTTTCCCTAATTTGTGTGGTGTCCCCATTTCTTCTCCTTCCTCGTTCTAACAAACATTCTTGTCATTACTAATTCTGGAACTATACCGGCATTTGTCAAAACTTATTCGCCGGTTAATTTCATTAACCCTGCCAGAATCACTGGTTTAGTTATCCCTGATTATTCTCTGGTTAGGTGATGTTATGTTCATCCAAACCATTTTCTGCTCTACTTCCAGAATAGAACTGAAGTGGCTACTTGACGGGGACAGTACACCTGGTCCCTACTAGTGTAGTGATCTGGCCAAAAATTTTCTGAGAAAATGTTGTTTTCCTGGATACACTGAGAAGATGATACATAATCTTTCTTACCTGTTATTCCTGTTAGTCATTTATTTCCACTATAGTAGTCTAAACCTATGGATTTCCCTAGTAATTATAACAACACTGATCATTCGCAAACCCAAACAATAACATAATCAGACAGTGATTCATTAGTTTGGCTTTACTCCACTCAGCTTCTATAGACTGGTTTCCTTTTGCCTGCAGGAAAGTTTATTTCTAGATGTGATGAGGATTTCCCTGACAGAGACATCACGTACACTATGCACACATTCAAAAATAAACTCCCCCCCTCCCTACTGTGGGGCCAAACTGCTGATGTCATCGCTCCCTAGGCTTACACACTACTTAGTCTAACTTATGCTAAGGACAACCCATACACCCATACCCGAGGGATGATTTGAAACTCCAACTGGGTGAGTCGCGCGAACTGTGACAAGTTGCCCTAGACCACACGGCTACCCCTTGCGGCTTATGATTCATTCAGAAATCAACTTACAGAGTGTGTTCAAAAACCAACAGGAATGGGCATTAAAATCATATGAGTAATTGATAGATCAACGCGTGCTGGATGCTAGGCACTTTGTGAAACAAGGTTTTCTCTTCTCAAGAATATGAATCTCTCCCCGCCCAGTCCCTTATAGATCCGGACATGCTCCGCATACGTGAATCTGGCTGCATGGGCGCGGCAGTAAAATTCTTCCCTTTTGCACCTATCTGCTTGCTACAACTGCTTACACAGCCAACAGCCACATTTCTGTAGCCAGAAATGGTAGGAGGTACTACTCATACGCCACTCAACTGCGCATGTACTTGAGCCCACTCATAACTGCTAAAGTGAATCTAATGTAAACAGTTGTGATGTCACTATATCTTTTTTCCCTCTAAGGTAAGTCTTTCCGCTCCCAGGATTGGAATGACTCCTTACCCTCTCCCTTAAAACCCACATCCTTTCATCTTTCCTTCTCCTTCCCTCTTTCCTGACGAAGCAACCGCCAGTTGCAAAAGCTCGAAATTTTGTGTGTGTGTGTGTGTTTTTTTTTTATTGTGCCTGTCTACTGGCGCTTTCCTGCTAGGTAAGTCTTGGAATCTTTGTTTTTAATATATTTTCCCCATGTGGAAGTTTCTTTCTATTTTATTTACAATGTAAAAGACTTGTAAGATTAGCTGAATAGAATGGATGGTGTCATGAAAAGACTTGTAAGATGAACATCTATAAAACTAAAAAATAAGGGTAACTGAATATAGCCACATTACAAAATTAGGCGATGCTGGGAGGGATTAGGATTGGAAACAAGACACTGAAAGTAGCAGATGAGAGTGGCTGTATATATCGATGGCTGAAGTAAAACTGTCTAAAATGCAGGCTGTCAGCAGCAAGAAAAGTGTTTCTGAAAAAGGAAAAAAAAAAGATTAAAATATAACATAGATAATATGGCAAGAAGAAAGCCTGAATGATGAAAATACAATGGGTTTTGGAAATAACAAATTTTTCAAAAGTAAAACAAACATAAATACTAAGAAACACACCATTTTCAGGGGTCACGTTTGCAGTCAAGAAATATGCAATCACCTCTTTAACAAACGTGAAGCCTGTAAACAACAGACTAATGACAATCATCCTGATGTGTGCAAAAAACCACACACACTAACCAATGCACGCATGCTAATTAATGCTTAAAATAAAACCAAGCGCAAATAGGTAGACAAATTAAGGAAAATATTAGAAGGTAGACAAATTATGGAAAATTGAGAAGAAATAGTATCTAAAATTTAACAAAACCACATCAAAACCCTAAAATGCTATTCAAATGCACAGCTAGGCAGAGAAAGAAAGTACAGCGCATAAATGGACCATCCAAAACGAATGAAGATTAAAATTTATTCCTGAAATTCAACTTAACTATAGTAAGTATAGATGTACTACCTAAAACAACATGAAAATTTGTGCTGGACTGGAACTCGAACCCAGATTTCCCACTTGCTGTGGGTGGTCGCGTTACCACTTAGGCTATATGAGCATGCTTCCTGCACAAATTTTAATTTGTTGCTTTAGTAGTACATCTATAACCACTACCATTAAGTTCAATTTCAGGAATAAATTTCTGTATTAAAAACTGTTGTTTGTCACCAGGTATAAATATGTATAATGTGAATACAGGTCTGTGACAAGAATGACAATGCTATGACATCATGCTGTCTTGGTTCTAAAGCCTGCACAGGAGTAATGAGATGTGCAAGTGTGGGTAAATGAACTGATAATCCATGAGAAGAAACAGATAGGCGAGTGACATGTGGAAATTTAGACTGGTCCAGAGAACGTGCTCATATAGCCTAGGTGGTAAAGTGACCACCTGCAATAAGTTAGAAATATGGGTTTCAGTCACCATCTATTTTCATATGTCACTTTAGGCAATACATCTATACCTATTACAGTTCAGCTGACTTTCAGGAATAAATTTTAATGTTTGAAACAACTGTTTGGCATCAAATATGAATGAATGTTAGTTGAGCTCTCCAGGTTATCCAGCCTTAAAAATAATGTCAACACACCCCAAAAAGAAACCATAAAAATAGATTAAATGGAGATAACTGAATTCAGTTATCAGTGAATTCCACATAGATTGTGTAGCAATCTCTTACTCAAGCCACAGAGAAATTACGAATGTCCAAGAGAGGAAGGTTGCAAACATAGGCTCAAACCATTACAAGAATAAGACTACATTTGAAACCTTAGAGGTTAACAAAAAAGATGATACAAATCCCGAAATTTAACAATAGCAGGATCCTACCAACTCTCATGAAAGAGCTAGTGAAAAAGCACTCAAACAGTTGGCAGTAACTCAAAAGCAAATTGATTAAGACAGCACAACACTAATTCCTCACCAAAAAGGAAAAAGCACCCTAGGTAGAATGAGCAATGTGGTGATGCAATTCAATCTTGACAAGATGCATACAACTGAGATCACAATATGGGAGGAGACAACTCCAAAATATTCCTTACAGAGAAAAGGAGACAGACAAATTAATTAGAAAGACCAAAAGGAAATACAAAAAAGATGAACTACTAGAAATGACAAAAGACTTCAAAAGAAACAACACAACAAATTTCTATAAGAACTTCAAAACTAATCTCATAGGATATTAACAATCAAATTTCTGGTTCAAAAAGAAAAATGGAAACTGGCTCCAAACAATCACAACATCTGCAAGGAACTTCCTAGATATTTCACAGGACTACTGAACTGCCCAGAACCAACACAAAGATTCCCATCACAAGAACGGGAGGACACTAATCCAATTTCATTACCATCAGATGAAGAAGAAACAGCAATAAAGCATAAGGGAATACAGAATCATAGCAGAAATCATCAAAGCAGCAGGCTCAAGCATGTAAAAGAGATCACCAAAATCATGTAATGCACTTGGCAAACAACAACAGATTTCAGAAGATTGGAAAGTAATGTGTTAACTCACCCATTACACATGAAGGGAGACAGAAAAGATGTAAATAACTACAGAGGACTCTCACTAACATTAGTTGCATACAAGATTCTATCCCATTGCCTTCCCACAACAGGGAAACAACTTGAACCAAAAATTCCAGAATATCATTTGGTATTCACACCAGGCCATCTGTGTCCAGAACAAATCTTGAACTTAAAGCTAATCCTAAAACATTGGAGAATTTGTTGCAAAAATTTAGTCTGCACATTTGTTGATTTTAAAAAAGCCCGTGACTAAGTTGACCATGAACCACCTTTCCAAATATTAAAAGAACAAGGGGTAGACATGTAAATACTTGCAACCACCACACAGACACTGACAGATACAACTCCAAAGTTAAATATATATAGTGGAACTCTCAGATCACTTCGAAATCAAAATGAGAGTAAGACAAAGAGATAGCTGTCTCCATTAGTTTCCAACTGTGTCCTTGAGATAGTGATATAAGACTGGCATACACAGAAATCAGTCCTCAAAATTGATCAACTTATCACTTTAGGCAGAGGCAAGTTACCTGTAGGTTTCCTATCATTTTCAGGAAATTTGGCAATAGTGACTTGTAACATTTCATCATCCCACAATCAGGTAGAATTCTCTGTGAGCAGCAATCTACGTCTGTTTGTACATGATTCTATGGCATACAGCAAGGTGTTGTCATTGAGTGAACTGTAGGAAGATACAAGATGAGTTGGACAATATTTCAAGTTAATGTGATGAATGGCATGTTAGAAGAATAAACCCAGACAAACTTACAAAACAAATTGTGTGCTTTTATGACAACACGAGCAAAGCCAAAACAGACAAAATGAAAAGGGTTGCTGAGAACCAAACTGACCTGTAATTGACAGTAATTACTCCAGAAAATATTCACAAATGAAAAAATGTAAGGCCCAAATATTACAAATGGCAAGTTGGCCACAAGCAAAAACCAAAGAGGAAGACTGGAATATGTTGCGCACAGGAGAGAATGAAAGAACTACAGGCACAGAGAAAGGGAAATGCTCACATCTAAGTAATCTAATGCACTTATTCACTAATAATAATAATAATAATAATAATAATAAATGAACTGTTAGGATGTGTTGCCCTGAAGCAGTTGTCTGGAGTGTAGCCTTATGCAGGAGTGAAATACAGACAATAAACAGTACAAAAAATATGATAACAGAAGATTTTAAAATGTGGTACAACAGAAGAACACTGAAGATTAGATCATGGAACTAAAGAAGAGGACCTAAATCGGATTGGAGAGAAAAGAAATTTGTGGCACTGCTTGACTAAAAGAAGTGATCAGTAGATAGCAAATATCCTGAGGTATCAAGGTATAGTCAATTAGGTAACAGAGTAAAGTGTGGGGCTACAAATTGTTGTGATACACCAAGAATAGACTACAGTGAATGTAGATGCAATAGTTACACAAAGATGAAAAGAGTGCACAGAAAACACTGCTCTGGACAGCTGCATCAGACTAATCTTCCAACTGAAGGCTGGAACAACAAAAGCTATGTTAATGAGTTATCAGTTTTGAAATTTTGCATGCAACATTAAAAGTCCATGACATTAATTTCTAATGATGACTCACAGAGGAAGGTTGACAACTACACAGAAGGCAAAGTGAATGATAGTGAATGATAGTGACAGATGTTTTCATGCCCATTTCGGCTAACAGTGAATACACTCTCACAGGCTACATGCAAGTTCTCTCGCCAATTTCAATGTAGTGGGTCTGTCAAGGTGAGTAAGAATTCACATGCTCCAAGTGTTTGCATGCAAGAAAGCAAAGAAAATGTGTGAGTCATCTTCATCTGAATGGTGTTGTGGGAGGGCCAGGAAACAGTATTGACAGAGATCCTGGGTACAGTATAGACTGTGACCTGGTAAAGATTGCGTCGGCATTGAGACACACCAATGTTGAATTTGTATCTGTCCTGAGACATCATGACCGGCCTCATTTGAACTCTTCTGTTGGGAGAGTTAATTTGGAGTTCGAACGGTTGCTTGGGTCGGGTGCGGGGCTCATATTGGTGTGGTTCCTGTTGATTCTCTCAGTAGGTGGGACTATACCAGGCATGGCCTACATCTCAACAGGAAAGGGAAGGGTAAACTGGCTGGGGTAATAGCAGGAAATTTAAGGGGGGGAGGCACTGCCATGAATGTTAAAATACTAGTGGTTACAGGTGTTGGAGCAGCACCTTTTTTAGGATAGGTAATACAGAAAGATGTCAAGTTCTACGAGAGGTCAGGACTGAAACAAATCTTCAGTTTATGAAAGAAACTAAACAGCACAATTCTAGCGCATTGGATCACCAATCACAGCTGTCAATTATAAATTTTCACCAATCACCAGAAATTTTATCTCCACCAAGTTGTATCGCAGTCCTAGGTAATTGCATTGATGAATTAAAGTCACCCAACCCAGTTGACATAATCTGCCTCTCTGAACCCCATGTGACCACTGGTATAGAAACTAGGCCTAAGCACAATGAGAAACGCAGACAGGAGAGTACTGCAAATGTTAGAATATGGAAAGTTCTCATAAAAGTATAATTAAAAGTAATGTAAGTATATTTCATCAAAATATTGGGAGTTTAAAGAATAAAATAGATGAGCTTCTGGTTTGTTTAGAAGGTTTAGAAGCTGGGGATGAAATAGATATACTATGCCTGTCTGAGCATCACATTATTACTGATAAGGATACGGTAAATGTAAGTGGATATAAGCTCTTTGCACATGTAATTAGAGAAAATATGGAGAAAGGAGGAGTTGCCATATATGTCAAAAGTTATCATTGTGCAAAAAGTATAGAAACAAAAAAGTTTTGTGTAGAGAAACATATAGAAGCATGTGCCTGTGAGCTTAAATTAAATAAAGGCACATTTATAATTGTAACTGTATATAGGTCCCCATTGGGAAATTTTCATTTATTTCTGAAAAAATTGGACTCCTTTTTGTGCTATCTGTCAGACAGGGAGAAGCAAATCATTATTTGTGGGGACTTCAATGCAGATTCTCTGAAAGAGGGTAATAGGAAAAATGACATTGAAGTATTACTTAATTTGACACCCGTTATTGATTTTCCTACTCGGGTGGTAAAGGATAACAGCTCACTGATAGATAACTTCTTTATAGACCAAGATAAGTTTAACCAGATAAATGCTCAGCATGTTGAGAATGGTCTTTCTGATCATGGTGCACAGCTAGTTAGAATATATGACATAGCTCCATTCAGCAGTACTAAACAGTCCTCCAAAGTAGTACATTCAGTCAACGATTTAACAATTGCAAATTTCAGGGAAAGTAGTTAGACTGGGATGAGGTGTATTGTGAACCTGATGCCAATTAAAAATATAATTTATTTCATGACACTTTCGTAAATGCATTTGAAAACTGCTTCCCCAAGAAAATAGTTAAATATACTCGTAAGAAACCATGTAACAAACCATGGCTTTATCTTGTAACCGGAAAAGGGAAGTGTATCTGACAGAAAGAAAGAGTAGTGACCCAGAAACTATCAAACATTATAAAAAAACTACTGTGCTATATTAAGAAAAGATATTAAAAAATCCAGAGATATGTGTATCACGTCTGAAATCAGCAACTCTGATAATAAAATTAAAACAATTTGGAATATTATTAAAAGAGAAACAGGTCAACCAAGAGCACAGGAAGACAGTATTACCATCAAATTGAATGAAAACTTCACGAACAAAAAGTTAGAAGTTGAAAATATTTTTAATAATCATTTTCTAAATGTTGTGGATATAGTAGGATCCAGGTGTTCATTAGAAGTTGCTAGGCTGTTAATGGAAGAGGCCATACCTATGCAATTTGATACAATTGAAATCTCACCCATTTCTCCCTCTGAAATTAGGAAAATAATAAACTTGCTTAAAAGCAAAAACTCACATGGAATTGATGGCATTTCCAGCAAAATACTAAAAGCTTGTTCTCAACAGATAAGTAAGATTCTCAGCCACCTGTGTAATAGCTCTCTGGAACAGGTCATTTTCCCTGATAGACTGAAATATGCTATTGTTATACCTTTGCATAAAAAATGGGGAAAGATCTGATGTCAACAATTACTGTCCAATCTCCCTTCTAACAGCTTTATCCAAAATTTTTGAGAAAGTAATGTATTCAAGAGTAGCTTCACATATCTGTAAAGATGAAGTACTAACAAAATGTCAGTTTGGTTTCCAGAAATTTTTGTCAACAGAAAATGTCATATATGCTTTCACCAATCAAATTTTGAATGATCTGAATAATCAAACACCACCCATGCCTCGGGCATGGGTGTGTGTGATGTCCTTAGGTTAGTTAGGTTTAAGTAGTTCTAGGGGACTTATGACCTAAGATGTTGAGTCCCATAGTGCTCAGAGCCATTTTTTTTTATATTCATGAAGAGGCAAAGTTAGTTCTGTTTGCTGATGATACAAGTATAGTAATCACACCTGACAAACAAGAATTAACTGATGAAATTGTCAATAATGTCTTTCAGCAAATTACTAAGTGGTTCCTTGTAAACGGACTCTCACTGAATTTTGATAAGACACAGTACATACAGTTCCATACAGTAAATGGTATGACACCATTAATAAGTATAGACCTTAATCAGAAGCATGTAGCTAAGGTAGAATATTCAAAATTTTTAGGTGTGTCCATTGATGAGAGATTAAATTGGAAGAAACACACTGATGATCTGCTGAAATGTTTGTGTTCAGCTACTTATGCAATAAGGCTCATTGCAAATTTTGGTGATAAGCATCTTAGTAAATTAGCTTACTATGCTTATTTTCACTCATTGCTTGCATGTGGCATCATATTTTGGGGTAATTCATCACTGAGGAATAAAGTATTTATTGCAGAAAAGTGTGTAATCAGAATAATAGCTGGAGTCCACCCAAGGTCATCCTACAGACATTTATTTAAGGATCTAGGGATATTCACAGTAGCTGCTCAGTATATATACTCTTTTTTGAAATTTGTTATTAACAACCAAACCCAATTCAAAAGTAATAGCAGTGTGCATAACTACAATACTAGGAGAAAGGATGATCTTCACTATCCAAGATTAAATCTAACTTTGGCACAGAAAGGGGCGAATTATACTGCCACGAAAGTCTTTGGTCACTTACCTATTAGTATCAAAAGCCTGACAGATAACCAACAGGTATTTAAGAAGAAATTAAAAGAATTTCAGAATGACAACTCCTTCTACTCCATAGAGGAATTTTTAGATATAAATTAAGAAAAAAGAAAAAAAAACAAAAGAAAAAATTATTTAAAAAATAAAAAAAAACATAAAAAAGTTGTTATATTATCTTCATTATGTTGTTAAATTAACTTAATTACGTCATGTATTGGAAAATTTGACTCATTCCACATCATTACAAAATATCGTATTCATGATCCATGGAACTAGTATTAATCTAATCTAACCTAATCAAGCGGAACATCTAGAACTGGCAGCTCCAGGGCCTGTGACCTTGACATCATTGTTGAAGACCTCTGTGACATCAGCTTGAGTCAGTTGGTTAAACTTAAACACAATCCTGCTGACTAAAAACTGTAGCCAGTCACTGAAGAATACTCGTAACAAGGGTCATTGTAGTCAGAATTACTAAGATACACTATGTGATCAAAAGTATCCGGACACCTGGCTGAAAATGCCTTACAAGTTTGTTGCACCCTCCATCGGTAATGCTGGAATTCCATATGGTGTTGGCCCACCCTTCACCTTGTTGACAGCTTCCACTTTCCACTCCCACAGGCATACGTTCAGTCAGGTGCGGGGAGGTATCTTGGAGAATGGTAGCCCATTCATCATGGAGCGCTGCACTGAGGAGAGGTATTGAGGTCAGTCAGTGAGGCCTGCCACGAAGTTGGCGATCCAAAACATCCAAAAGGTGTTCTGTAGGATTTAGATCAGGGCTCTGTGTAGGCCAATCCATTACAGGAATGTTGTTTTTGTGTAACCACTCTGCCACAGGCTGGGCACTATGAACAGGTGCTCATCTTGTTGAAAGACGCAACTGCCATCTCCGAATTGCTCTTCAACAGTGGGAAGCAAGAAGGTGGTTAAAACATGTGGCATGTGCCATGCAAAACAACAAGAGGTGCAAGCCCCCTCCGCGAAAAATGCGACCACCCCATAACACCACCGCCTCCAAATTTTACTGTTGGCACTACACACAATGGCAGATGACGTTAACCGGACATTCACCATATCCACACCTTGCCATCAGATTGCCATGTTGTGTACTGTGATTCGTCACTCTACACAACATTTTTTCCACTGTTTAATCATCCAATGTTTACGCTCCATACATGAATTGAGACATCGTTTGGCATTTAGTGGCATGATGTGTGGACTATGAGCAGCCACTTGACCATGAAATCCAAGTTTTCTCACCTTCCACTTAACTGTCATAGTACTTGCAGTGGGTCCTGATGCAGTTTGGAATTCCTGTGTGATAGTCTGATTAGATGTTGCCTGTTACATATTATGACCCTCTTCAACCATCAGTGGTCTCTGTCAGTCAACAGACAAGGTCAGCTTGTACACTTTTGTGCTGTACGTGGCCATTCATGTTTCCATTACACTATCATATCGGAGACAGTGGATCTAGGTATGTTTAGGAGCCTGGAAATCTCGTGTACAGTCATATGACACAAGTGAAACCCAATCACCTGACCACGTTCAAAGTTTGTGAGTTCTGCGGAGCACTGCAACCTGCCCTCTCACGATGTCTAACGACTACTGAGATCGCTGATGTGGAGTACCTGGCAGTAGATGGCAGCACAATGCACCTAATATGAAAAACGTATGTTTTTGGGGTGTCCAGTTACTTTTGATCACATAGTGTAGGTCAAGAAAAGGACAACACAGTGAGCTATTGGATGAATAATAAAAAAAAGGAAAACATATGTTAGTTGCTATCGGTGGTAGACAGGTTGATGGCTCATCTCTGATCAGCCAGCAGGCACACACTGTGAGAACATGGGTTAACTGTTAGATGACTAACACAGTTACATTGGGAGGGAGTCCTCTTGTCATAAAAGGAAGTCATGTGTAAAACTGATGCGGCTGATATATAGTCGGCGCAGTATGAAGGCACCTTTCTGAGAGGCTTGCAGTGAACTATACTAGGCCCTGGTGGTCACCTTATTTGTTCTCAGCTTGTAGAGGGTTGTGGCTGCCTGACATCCCATATCCCAGACTTCTAAAATTTGATGTTATATTCATAGGTCTGGGCTCGTACTGTGGGCTCATGTCTTCTGTGGTTGCTTCTGTAGCTAATTTGTCAGCATGTTCATTTCTCAGAATATCCCACATGGCGCAGAGTCCATTTCTTGAACAGTGAAGGTTAACTAGTTGGTCTTGGACCAGAGTGACCAAAAAGTTTCTGTGGTAGCACTGAGTTATGCCATGCTCATGGACTTGCTACAAATCAGGATGTCCTTTGTGGAGAGAGTTTTACTGTACTGCAGAACCCACGTGTACACGGCATGACTGTGGCAGAAAATGCTTCTCATGTCACCTTGCATATGCAAATGCACAACCAACACTGTCACTAACTTTTCATCCATTTCTGTAGATGGATGTTGAATTTGGGTCACTGCAGAGAACTGAACACAATAGGTGTCTGAGGAAGGTGGGGTCAATAGTTTTCTTAGTGGACACAGAAGAGGATCATCTGAAACAGATGACTGGGTACACCCCACAGGGGATGTTGAGAGGGAACTCCGTGCGCACAGACAAGAGGAGCAATTGGAGGTCATTGCGTGGAGCCTCCAGTTATATCACAGCTGGTTTAACCAGTTTTGGGCAATTTGTAAGCAGTCAGAACCACTGGTTATGAAACAGTGAAGTAACACCGTTGGAAAGGCAACTGACAGATTGTGACTGCATAGCCGCCAAGAACTGCTGGCATCTTACCCTCACTCCCTTGAAAACTTCCACCAGAAGGTTGTCTACAGGACTCATAGGGGGGGGGGGGGGGGGGGGTTCAGTTGCCAATTGCACACCACTGTGCTGGCAGTGTCTAACAAACTGTACATTTCAGGAACACCCAAATAGATACAGCATGAAATTCACACATTACTTTCTCTTTTCTAAAGAAGGCTAGAGTGTGATAGTGCCTTTCCCATTTAAGTCGTGGCTGTCGCAACATAGATACATACATACATAGCACAACACAAGGTCTAGGTTAGGTTTGAAGGTGACACTCTGGTTGTGAGTTGGTGAAGCCAACAAATGTGAATGCGAAATAAAGGTTGTGGTAACAGATTGAACTGTACAGTAACCCAGTGTATATGTTCTCTTCATATTATGAGCACTTTTCACTGTAAAAGCTAAAACTGTGTAAGGTAAATCAAGAAAATATGTTATCTATTGGGTGGCTATAATTAAACTTTCCCTATTTAACACATTATAAGAAACTAACTCACATACAAGAATAAAACTTGGTAGCATTAATGTCAAGGACATGGGGAAGAGGAATAATGCAGAATCAATGCAACTGAAACACTTTTATTGTGCTGCTACAGTACATTATACGATTACATACTGTTACTGCTCCAGAGGGCCTCAATATGGTGTACATCAGTGTCCAGATGAGTTTGCAATCACGGGATTGCATTCTCCACAGCAGAATGAAGTATGTCCATAGGTATGCTGGCTACCTCTCTTGATGTTCTGCACTTCAGATCAGCACATGTGTGATTGTTGAGTTCAATGTGTCTCTCTTCTGTATGGCAGGTATGACAAGCTGGTGAAGCATATTACAGTAATGCTGGCCAGCACATTTTTGGCCCTTGAGTGCCAGCATGTTCAAAAATGTATGGGCCAATGATGAACATAGCTGTGAAGCCACACCATATGGTAACACATTCACCATACAGAGGAACTTCGTGCACAGTGACTGGAGGTGGAGATCCCCACACTGGCAATTCTTTGTGTTCACCTCATATGTTAAAGATAAATGAGTTTTGTATGTCCTTATGATGGTCCAGGACCAGCCCTTCTCAGCTCCAACCCTTGCGAGAAAGAGAAGAGCAAATTCAACACCTTGTTGTGTGTCCTGTGGTGCAAGCTGCTTCATGATATGGATCTTATACAGATACCTTTTAAGAATGGTTCAAAGCACCTTCTGTACAGTGGACTACAGGATGTCCAACTATTGTTACACAGTATGTGCATCGCCTCATGATCAGGAATTGTGTGCAGTGTTGTCTGAAACAGCAACAGCAATTTCATCAACTACCTATGGCGCAAGCAATCGTCGGCCTCTTCCCAGAGTGACGCCCAGTTCTCCAGTTGATTTGAACTACTTCATCACATTCCACACAGCATGCGGAGAAAGAGGACCATTCCATGACCCTTTCAGCCAGCGATATTCTCAAAGTGCAGCTGCAGCATTACTGTTGTTTTGATAATAGAGCTTCACCAATAATGCCCTGATCCTTTTGTCCAAGCTCATGTTGACACATCAACAAGTGCACTGCTGATGGTCAGGTGTGCAAGACTATGAATCACGATGACTGATCATGGCACATGGTGGCCACAGTTGGAACTGGACGGTGGCACTGTTACACATGGAAATCATGCACCCCAAACTCTGGACAGTGAGGTCACTAAGTTTGGTACTCATATGGTAATTAGTTTCCGCATTATAGCATGTTAAATAGGGAAAGTTTAATTACAACCACCCAGTACAATAGACAAATCTCCAATGTATATTACTATGCATATTATGAACACTTTTGTACACTGAAGAATGCACTGCTTAACTCTTACAATAAAGTGGACAAATAATTTAAATTCTCTTGAAAGACTCACTATGATTTTTCAAATGCAAGACACCAGCACTGAAATAGTTTGCAGAGAAAAATGCTGATTAAAAGACACTTAGAAACATGTAAAATGATAGTATGACAGTTACTCTCAAAGGAAACAGTAATATTCCAGGAGAAATACACAAAATAGCATTTATATCAAATAACTTGTCAATCTGAGTATATTTTCCAAGCAGGCAGAATCACTTCTAACTACTGTTCTCAAAAATCAAGGAAATAAACATGCTTGGTGACTTTAATGTAAATTTTCTTTGAAAGTGTAATGAGCTCTTTTAATTTGAAGACAGTTATTGACTTTCTCACAAGAGTGACAAAGATATTTTTGTACATAATAGTAGATCGGTAACATAAGTGTAAGAAAAATTTTTAATGCTCTTTCAGACTGTAACGGCTAGCTGTTGATAATGCTCGATGTAAGCACTGCTAGCAAGAGTAGTTTTATCAATTCACCGTTTAGATTAATTAATAGCGAAGGTCTGAAAACCTTCAGCAAGCATTTGGAGGAGTTTGAATGGGACACATAAAAAGGATAAAAACACCAGTGATAAATGTAACCTATCCATGAATGAATGTGTTACCCTGTTTGCAACTGTGTAGGAAACAGTGGCCCACTAAGGGAATCAAAACAGCAGAGAAAATGCTTTATACTTCACTCAGCAAGTCTAATAAACCACAGGATAAGGAGCTATAAATGTTATACTGCAGTATCCTAAGGAATGTGATTAAAGGAGCAAGGAGGAAGTTAATTAATTCTGAAACTAACAGTTCAAATTGACAAAACAAGCCAGCCGGAGTGGCCGTGCAGTTCTAGGAACTGCGTGAGCACTACGGTCGCAGGTTCGAATCCTGCCTCGGGCATGGATGCGTGTGATGTCCTTAGGTTAGTTAGGTTTAAGTAGTTCTAAGTTCTAGGGGACTGATGACCACAGCAGTTAAGTCCCATAGTGCTTAGAGTTATTTGAACCATTTTTGAAAAAACAAAAACAATATTCATGGCAGTGAAAAGGTAGAACAGGTAAAGTTCAGGTGATACAGCCACTACTTAAGCACATCATCTTGGTAGTATGATAGATGATGAAATAGTCGCCAATATTTTCAACCACAATTTTTGACAATAGTAGTTGGTAGTAGAGGGCCTGCGGTTAATGCTGTGAACTTTCTACAAAAATCTGTGAAGAATAAAAGTAGCCAGATGCATGTAGGGATATTCCACATCACAACATATGAGGTTGGGAAGGTGATAAGACAAATGAAAAACAAAAGTAGCACTGGTGTGGGCAATGTGTCAATTAAAGTACTAGAAGACTGCTATAAATTTATTTTTAAGAGTTTTGTCAAATATTTAACGTATTTTTAAATCAAGGTGCTCTTCCTACTGGATTCAAATATGCAATTGTTGAACCATTTTTCAAAAAAAGGTGATAAAGTTAATGCTTCCAACTACTGGCCAATTCCATTGCTAACAAGTCATCCTCAAATACTTGATAAGTTTATGTACAGGAGGATTATGGACCATCTTAATAAATTGGTTAGTTGGTTTGTGTGATTGAAGGGACCAGGTGTGGCCAATGCACAGCTGGCAGAGGACAACAGAGTCCTTGCAAGAGACCCACTAGGAGGAGTGCCGTGCACCGGTAGCCTCCTTGATGGCCCGAAGTTTGTTGGGTGAAAGAAGAGTGGGCCATTCTTCACCCCAGGTGTGAAGCACCTTCTGTCACAAAACTGACCTGAGGTCACTCTCCGAAAGGGAAATCTCCAAGGCTGATGCACCAACAGCCTGTTTGACCAGCGTATCAACACGTTCATTTCCCGAGATGCCAACATGACCTGGGGTCCACACAAAGATCACAGAGTGGCAACAATGGGCACGAGTATGGAGGGACTCTTGTATAGCCAAGTATGGAGGGACTCCTGGATAGCCATCAAGAGACGAGAGCGAGGGAAACACTGGTTGATAGCTCATAAACCGTTCAGGGAGTCACTACAGATAACAAAGGACTTACCTGAGCAGGAGCAGATATACTCTAGGGCACGAGAAATGGCGACCAGTTCAGCAGTGAAAATACTGCAGCGAGCCAGCAATGAGTATTGTTCATAATAATCCCCTTGAGTAAGAGCATAACCGACATGACCAGCAACCATCGAACCATCAGTATAGACAATGTCAGAGCCTTGAAACGTGGCAAGGATTGAAAGAAAGTGGCGGCATAGGGCCTCAGGAGGGACTGACTCCTTTGGGCCTTGTGCCAAATCGAACCAAAGCCATGGGTAGGGCACACACCACAGGGGTATACACAGAGGGGCCCAGAAAAGAGGTGGAAGAGGGAAAACCTCAAGCCCACATAGAAGAGCTCTGACGTGAACTGCGATCATACACCCTGACAAGGGCCCCCATTACGGAAGATGGATGATGGCCTGAGGGAACAGGAGACAATAATTGGGATGCCCGGGCAAGCTACAAACATGTGTAGCATAAGCGGCCAGTAGTCGTTGGCGCTGGAACCGCAATGGAGGGACACCTGCCTTCACAAGTATGCTGTTGACAGGGCTTGTCCGGAAAGCTTCAGTGGTAAGTTGGATCCTGCTATGAAGGATGGGGTCAAGCAACTGAAATTCGAAAGGTGATGCCAAACCATAAGTCAGGCTCCCATAATCTAGACAGGACTGAATTAACACATGGTACAGCTGAAGAAGGGTAGACCGATCGGCACCCCAGCTGGTGTGACTCAAGCAACGAAGAGCATTAAGATGCCACCAGCACATGTGTTTAAGCTGCCAAATATGAGGGAGCCAAGTCAACCAGGTATCAAAAACAAATCCCAAAAACCGATGCATCTCCATCACAGCTAGAGGTTCGCCGTCAAGATGAAGACGTGGCTCAGGGTCAACAGTGCATCGCTGGCAGAAATGCATAACACAGGTCTTGTCAGCCGAAAACTGCAAGCCATGCACTACAGCCCAAGACTGCGCCTTGCAGATAATGCCCTGCAGCTGTCGTTCAGCAGCTGCAAGGCCAGTGGAGCTAAAGTATAGGCAGAAATCATCAGCATACAAGGAAGCTGAGACAGACGTTTCCAGCGCCACAGCGAGCCTATTAATTGCAATTAAAAAGAGGCAGACACTTAAGACAGGTCCTTGTGGTACCCCATTCTCCTGAACTTGGGAGGAACTGTGGGAGGCCGCAACTTGAACACGGAAGGAACGAAGCGACAGAAAATTTTGTATGAAAATCGGGAGGGGACCCTGAAGACCCCAACCATGAAGCGTACGGAGCACGTGATGTCGCCATGTCATATCGTATGCCTTCCGCATGTCAAAAAGATTTCGACCAGGTGCTCACGGCCAGCAAAGGCCATATGGATGGCAGACCAGATTATTGGTGGCAGAGCAGCCCATACAAAACCCACCCTGAGACGTAGCCAGAAGGCCCCGAGACTCAAGTATCAAACTCAACCTTCAGGTCACCATGTGTTCGAGCAACTTCCAAAGAACATTGATGAGGCTGATGGGGCGATAGTTGTCCATCTCCAGTGGGTTCTTGTCAGGTTTGAACATGGGAATTACGATGCTTTGCCGCCATTGCGACGGGAACTCAGCCTCAACTCAGATACGGTTGAAAATGTCTCAATCTGACAGTGGATGCGATCTGACCCGGGAGCCGTATCAGGGCAAGTGGCTAGGGCACTTTGGAATTCCCACTCACTGAATGGAGCATTGTACGATCCAAGGTGGCACATGTGAAATGAAAGGCTCTAACATTCCACCCACTCTTTCAGGGAGCAGAAGGCCAGTGGGTAATTTACAAAAGCTGAACTCAGAGCAAAATGCTCCACTAAGCGATTTTTAATTGTGTTGGAATCAGTACAGACTGCTCCATTCAGTTACAGCGCAGGTATGCTGACGGGGTCCGATAGCCATAGAGTGGCCTAATCTTGGCCCAAACCAGTGATGAAGACGTACGGATGCCAGTGGTGGAGACATACGTTTCCCAGCACTCTTGCTCGCTCACAGAGCCATTTAAAGGGGATGAGGTGTGCCAATGAGGGATGCCGCTTGTGACGCTGAAGTGCCTGCCTGCAATCTTTAATCACCTCAGCTATCTCGGGCGACCACCAAGGCACAGTCCTCCGCCGTGGGGACCCAGAAGAACAGGAAATGACAGATTTTGGGGCAGTAACGATGCCAATGGTGACTGAGTGAACCACTGCATCAATGGCGCCATTGGAAAGAGGCTCAATAGTGGAAATGGAGGTGAACAAGTGAAGCTATGGCAGTGACAGAAAGATCGGAAAGTGGTCACTACCGCACAAGTCGTCATGCACACTGCATTGGAAAGATGGTAATAGCCTAGGGCTGCAGATCGAAAGGTCGATGGCTGAGTACATGCCATGCGCCACACTGAAATGTGTGAAGGCAGCAGTGTTCCAAAGAGAAAGGTCGAGCTGTGCCAATACTTTCTCAATGATGCTGCCTCGGTCTGTTGCCACTAATCCACCCCACAGAGGGTTATGGGCGTTGCAGTCGCCCAGTAACAGAAAAGGTGGTGGCAATTGGTCTATCAGCGCAGTCAGGACATGCTGTGGGACATCACCATGTGGTGGAAGATAGAGACTGCAGACAGTAACAGCCTGGGGCGTCCACACCCGAACAGCGACAGCCTCTCAAGGTGTTTGTAGAGGAACAGACTCGCTGTGAAGAGAGTGAAGAACGTAGATGCAGACGCCACCAGTACCCTTTCATAAGCTGCCCGGTTCTTATAAAACCCTGTTAGCCATGGAGGGCGGTGGTTCACATCGCCGTAAACCAAGTTTCCTGGAGAGCAGTGCTTAGGAAAGGGTGAAGGCTGAGAAGTTGTCGGAGCTCAGCAAGATGGTGGAAAAAACTGCTGCAGTTCCACTGCAGGATGACATTGTCCATGGCCGAGAAAGGCATGAAGGGACCAAGGAGGCAGATTACGCCACTGGGTCACTTGCTGCCACCAACTGACCCTACGGGAGTGACATCCATCATGTCTAAGGGTCCGCCGAGATCTAGGTCCTCAGTGGACGCCAGAATATCCACCACATCCTCAGACGCAGAGCTTATAGGTAGTGGTGGAGTGGGTGCTATCACTATTTCCTTGGCCTTAGGGGTCTTCGATATCGATTTCTCACGCTGTTCCTTTGGTTGCCCTTGCTGGGAGGGCTTCTTTGATTCAGTCTCCGGGACTGAAGAGGACTGTGAAGACCTACGACCTGCTACCTGGGGCTTCTTCAGCCCTTGGTGGGCGGCCACTGGTCTGGTTTGCCCTGGAAAGGGAGTGATCCAAGGGATCCCTTCCTAGCGAGAGGAGCCAAGAAGACTTGCGCTTCTCCGGCTTAGAAGTGAGGACTGGTGTTCCCGGTGGTTGGAGTGTGCTGCTCCGAAGGTAGGTGGTGTGGGAGCAACAGGGAGGGAATTGCGCCCCCCCCCCCCCCCCCCATCAAGGGAGCAGCTGTGGTCCTTCGGCTCTGAGAGCTGACTGCATGTGATGCAACACATGGAGCTGTAATAGGAGTGACAGTGGCAGCATAAGATGACGTCATACGCACAGGATGAAAAGTTCAAATTTTTGTTTACCCTCAGTGTAGGTCAGTCGGTCCAGGGTCTTGTATTCCATTATTTTACACTCGTTCTGTAGAATCTTACAGTCTGGTGAGCAAGGAGGATGCTGATTTCTGCAGATGATACACATGAAAGGGGGGGGGGGGCACATTGAGTATTGGGATGTGATGGATGACCACAATCGCGACATATAAGGCTGGAAGCACAGTGGGAAGACACATGGCCGAACTTCCAACACTTGAAGCACTGCATCAGGGGAGGGATATATGACTTGACATCACAGTGGTAGACCATCACCTTCACCTTCGGTTAATGTGTCACCCTTGAAGGCCAAGATGAAGGCATCGGTTGCAACCTGATTATCCCTCAGACCCTGGTGGACGTGCTGGTCAAAATGGACACTTTGTTGCACTAAGTTGGCTCGCAGCTCGTCATTGGACTGTAAAAGAAGGTCCCTGTGGAAGATAAAGCAATGGACCATATTTAAGCTTTTATGTGGCGTGATAGTAAAAGAAACATCCCCCCAGCTTCTTGCAAGCGAGTAATGCCCGTGACTGGACAGAGGATGCTGTTTTTATCAAGACTGAGCCGGACTGCATTTCTGACAAGCCCTCCACCTCCCCAAACTTGTCCTCTAAATGCTCTATGAAGAACTGAGGCTACAAGGACAAAGGATTCCCCATCAGCTTTCGTACATACTAGACACTGGGGTGAATACGTCTCGCTGTCATTCATAGCCTTTTGTTTCTCCCATGGTGTGCCCAGGGAGGGGAATTATTTGGGGTCATACATGTTTGCATTAAAGTGAGACCTCGAACACTTAGAGAATGCTGGTAGTTGTCCACCAGCAAGAGAAGATATGCCACGCTTCATTGCGTGTCGTCCACCCTGATGCCACTTACTCCAACCAAGAGCCCTCCTCACAGGCGCCACCCACAGCAAGGGCCACCTTGCAGGATGGCCATTACCGGGAGTCCCGATGCCCCAGATAGGCATCTACTCCTCAGCAAACTTGGGGAGTTAACGGCACAGGCATCAGTAGAGCGATCCCTGTGTTGTCAGGTGCTACAGCCAACAGGGTACATGGTGACCCCAACACAACGGACTGGCTACTGTGCTGGATATTAGGTGGGAAGTGGTCCTTGGTCGTTGTCAGTGCAGAAAGCGACACTGCACAGTTCGTGGAGGAAATCGAACCCAGGAATGTATCCTCACCCAAGAGATGGAGAGCGAGCGGGACTGCAATGCAACAACGAATAAGCTGACTAAAGGTCTCAATGCATGATGGACACTATGCACCAAATAAGGCGCCCTTCCCCAACTGGCTCGCTCTTCGGAATAATTTTGAAGTATGGTGGTCAAACCCAAGAGGGGACCATCACATAAGGGTCGAAAAGTTTGAGACTCCTTTTAGTTACCTCTTACGACAGGCACGAATACCATGGGGCTACTCTTACCTCCAAACTCGCAGGGCGGCATCTTAACAAATCAGGATGTATACATAGACGAGGAAAAAAAAATCCTGGATTTCTCTGTTAAAAATACACTTTCTCCCAGACAAAATACACTTTTTCTGTGTTAAGTAACAGTATATATTTCCTAGGAACTGTAAAACTTATCAATCCTTTCAATGATTGTGGTTTTATACACCGACGTAGAATTTTCTGGCACTTTAGAAAACAAAACTCAGGGGAAAAAACATGTTTTGGAAATATGTTTGATGTGCAGCAACATGTACGCTGTGTATTTTCGTATTAAGAAAGTGTAAATTCGAATTCCATCTAACACCGCATGTTATTTTCCGAAGGATTGAAAATGAGACTGCAATGCTCTTTTGTAAGCCAGTCGTAGCTCATGTCAACCGATCTCGCCAGCCGATGACAGCGGATATTCAGAGCATAGGACACGTGATGTACTCAGCCAATAGCAATATCACTGTTAAGTGGCGCCAACACACAAAAAGGAAAATGTAATGGTTTAAAGTAATATACATAATATTGCTACAAGAAAAGAAAAGTTTCACGTATAATATTGGTCTCTAAGATTAATAAGGTGCAAGAGAAGCTAAGCTTTCACACTTTTAACATACATCGCACAAATGTGCCCGCAAAATTTTTAACAGCGACATAAATGTCTGATCTTCTGAGCTCGAAAATATTCTAAATGGTCGTCCTTAAAGATTTGATTTTTGAATGAGGGTCAAACGCAATGTGATTTAAGAAATTCATCAGACATTCGCGCACAGAGTTCATCTTGTGTACAAGGAAATTTACTTTAGTTGAAAGTACAGCTTTTCAAACAACCAATCGGAATATTTCCCCTGTTAGAAATAGATTCGTTTCAGCAGTAGCGCCAGATGACAGGCATCGCCGCGGTTGGGCAGCTACGATGACGCAGGAAGCCCGTTCGTACGTTGTAAAACACCAAAAGATCTTACATTATGTAATAAAAGAAATAAGACATTAGAGGATACTCAAGAACATGGGAATTTTATGAACCATACTAAAAGGTATAATTCGGCTTAAAGTGCTCATTCGTATGTCCAGGTTCAGATGTAAATTTTCTTGGCCTACCAGTACCGTATTATCTCAAGTTTGGTTCTTTATTATGGCATAATGCCATACGTGCTAGATGATGAAAACGTGAACTTGAAATGCAGTGAACAGTTGAAACTAGCTAATAGTGTGGAATTAAACACTTCGTTTCAAATAAATTGACTGCCTCAGCAGAAAAGATTAATGAAAGTCAACTTTCTTTAACAAACCAACAAAAATAACTTCATTGTTCTGCAAGGTGATTAAAACTTGACTGTCAGAAAGGTGGAAACAAAATAAAATCTGTAACTAATAACATATTTTAGCCTTCCGTAATTATGTGAATGTATTTTAATTCACTTGATAGCTGCCGGCCACAGAAATCCGTTTTGTTTTTATTTGATGTGAGAGCAGTAAGCAAAGAGGAAACAGCAAAATCACTTAACGTAAACACGAGTCACATGGAGAATACCACGTCCCCAGTACAACTGCTCTGCATCATGTCCGGATCTACGATATTTCCGAACCGGGGCAACATTAGGTAATGGCGCTCCCCATCCCTCGAGCGTTTGAGGTAGGACGCCAAAAATTTTGAAAAATCAACTTTTCAAAAAATCTTCATTTTGTAGCGTACATCTTTCTGAAGAGTCTGATACATAAAACATATATTTTCGAGGGAACTTAAAGACATGTTACTTGCTCTGTGTGCCAAAGTGCAGTGCCACGCCTCTTCACACAGTATTCTTCCGTTCCACGTCTCTATATTTCGCTCTGTGCAATTCAAACGTGTAATATTTTGTAATGGGTGCCATCAAAATATATTCAGACCAGTGGAAATTAAAATGTCCTGTGGTGCCTCTCCTGCTCCCAGTCGGCCGGTTTGGCACTCTGCCCCTCTTTAAAAAAATCTCGCAATTAATACTGGATGGGATTATTTGTAACCCGCAGAACAAGAACTCTTCAGAAAATTTGCAGTCTTAACTGCCTTTTAGCTAATAACTTGCTGTTTTGTGTGACATAAAATTAAATATAGGATACATAAAACGAGTAAAGACAAGAGACAAGCAAGACAGTAGACATTTCCTCAATCCTTAAGTCCTAGCTTTTTTCTCGCTCTCTGATCTTGCCACAGCTTTATATGGCGTACTTTCCTTTCTGGAAAAGAATCTATTACCTCTTCAAAGTTCGTCGACGTTTTGCTACATGAAGAAACGAGATGTCGTTGTCTAATACTAGAAAAGCTGTTAATACAAATAGTACCCAAGACTGGTGTGTTTTCTCGATCTGATTACGTGTATTTTGTCATTGTCTGCTAGATAAAACGAAACAGGCCTGCCTAATGTTGCAGCAGTTGTTACACACATCAAATAAACGAGACTGTTTTGGCACAAATGGTCATTTTTATAACACGACAGTATATAATTGATGAAGTACGAATATCTAATGCCTATTAGTCCTACTACAAGCAAAAAGTTATATGTTAGGAAATAGTTTCACGTTTCATTCGTACTCTCTAGCTTCTGAAACATTAGATCGAAAAGCAGTAGTACGAAATTTTTATATAAATTTGGAATCGTCATATTCTTCCGTAATTTGTGTGTGTCCCCGTTTCTTCTCCTTCCTCGTTCTAACATACTATTTTGCCATCACTAATTCTGTAACTACTACTGCCAATGTCAAAATTTATACTCTGGTTGTCTTCACTAACCCCGCCACAATCACCGGTTTAGTTATCCCGCATTTATTCTCCGGTCAGGCTTTGTTAAGTTTCCGTACAATGCGTTTTCCGCGCTACTTCCAGAATAGAATTTTAGCGGCTGCTAGCCTTAGTAGTGTAGCGGTCTGGCCAAAATTTTCTGTCAAAATTTCATTTTCTTGGATACACGGAGCAGACAATACGTAAACTTTGTTGCCTGTTATTCCTGTTAGTCGTTATTTCCACTCTGATAGTCTGAATCTATAGAATTCGCTAGTAATTATAACAATGCTGATCATTTGCATAACTAGTCAACCACATACACAGGGATTGTCATTCACTCTTTTGGCTTTATTCGCTCAGCTCGTATAGACCGGTCCCCTTCTGTCTGCAAGAAAGTTTCTTTCTAGATACAACGGTGATTCCCCTGCCAGAGGCATCACATACACTATGCACGCATTCAAAAATCAGCTTACGATTCATTCAGAAATCAACTTAGAATTTGACCAAAAATGTTCAAAAACCAACAGGGATGCGTTCAAAATCATGTGAGTGATCGATAGACCAACGTGCGCTGGATGCTATGTGCTATGTGAAACAAAGTCTGTTTCCTCAGTAATATGAATATGGTGCCCTCCCCCCTTCCCCACGAAACTGCCCCCCGCGCCAGATACCCTGGCCTGTCCCCACCCCCTAGTTCCGGGCCTGTTGTGCATACACGGATTTAGCAGCTAAGGCTCACCAGTAAAATTTTTCCAGAAAAACATCTGGCTGCTTGCTGCTATTGCTTACACAGCTAATTGCCACACTTCTGTAGCCAGATGCTGGAGAAGGTACTACTCATACGCAACTCAACTGCACATGCACATAAACTCGCTTGCAACCACTCAAACGAATCAAATATAAACAGCTGTGATGTCACGCTCATCAGAGGCAATTTGTTGTTTTGAAACATTGCATAGTCTTCCGAAGCCTTTGACACATTTTGCTGTTGGCAGATGTTTGTATGTGTAATGTGTTTTGTTCTTGTATATGGTGCATTTTCTTTGCAACTTAAGTTTTATTTTCGTTTCTGTTTTTCTCTCGTTCGTTTTTTATTGCTGCAGTATTATTCTGCAGTAACGAGATACAGTAACATTCTTTCGTAGAGTATTGATTCTTACCAGTGAAAGTTACAAAAATTTAACTGAAAACTAAAACAATGAAATAATATCCAGAATTCTAAAAAATTCAAGGGTTTTCTCCCAGATGGAAAAATACCCAGGTTTTTTCCAGATGTCCCGGTTGTTCCGGGTCGCAGACACCCTGTAAATGCAATATCTGTAATAAAATTCTACTATGGCTTAATTGGTCCAGCAGGGTTGTGGCATGAGTCAAGAGGGCATCAAGCAAAAGGTAGTGCCAAATAATTCTGCAATCGCTCCTGCCTGTTCTGCCTTGGGCACAGTGAGATGTCGAATATTGTAGGGTTCCTATTCTTAATCTTTATCAATGACCTGCCATTGCGTGTGAGCCAAAAGGCACACATTATCCTATTTGCAGACAGCACAACCATTATGGTTGACAAAGCAACCGATTACAATCTAGAGAACACTTCACCCACAATATTGAATGAAGCTCTAGACTTCTCTTCAAATCATCTATCCTTCATTGTTAACAAGACTCAGTTCATCCTGTTTAAACTGCATATAAAAACAGGGAGATGCTGAAATAAATTGACAGTTAAGCCTTCAAAATTCCTGGTATTACACGCTAACAATCAGCTCTGAAACTGTCCAGTCCACATCCTCAACCAATGAAAAAGACTAATTCACAGCAGATGCTGTTTGTTCAGTTACATCTCTTTGTGATCTGCAAACAATTAAAGCTGCGTAGCTTGGGTATTTATGACATATTCTAGTGAAATCAATCACATGTAAACAAAGTCTTTACAAAAGCTTTCAGTATGGCGCATCTTGCAGCACTCAAAAGTTGAAGAAAAGACTTTTTAAATGCTAGGCATTAAAGCTTTTGTGTAAAACATTCAAAAATGTCTTCTTTTCCAAAGTCATTATGGCACTGATGGAGGTCAATCGATTTACGAGTAGAAACCACCGTAGACACACTTACACAAATTTATTCCAACAGCACGCCATGAATGCCAGTACATTTTTTCACATATGTGCTTCGTCAACAAGAATAGTATAATTCACAAAATAAATATTGCAATACAAGTAGTAAATGTGATCTTCACAAAGATACAAAACTCTCGGCATAGGACAAAAATTAGTACATTATTCAATCATACAGGTATACATACAATAAAGTTGCATTCACATAAAATCAGGCACTGGGGGTCTGATTAAACATTTTCTTTTGGAGAGCTCTTTCTATTCTTTACAGGAATTGTTTGACAGTGTGTAATACTTTGTGGACTATGTTTAATTTTAAGCATACTGATATGAACTTCCTATGAAAACTGGTATCTCAATTACTGACAGACATCTTTGTATATGATTTAGAGTGTAAGCCTTACAATTTTTTGTGTAACTATTATTACCACTATTACCTGAGCGCTTGAGCCTAACTTCACATATCTTTGTGTACATATGATTATGACTAAGTCTTATGATTATTTACATATTATTATTACTGTAATAATCTCACATGTTCTACATCTTAGCAATGCACTTGAGTCACAGATCCGAGAGAAACATCTTAGCAGGAGTTTTACAAATATGATACAATTCATCTGCACAAACAAGGCTATATATTAACTATTTAAATAACTTACTTTTATCTTAACAAAAAGTCATAAATGTAAACCTGTACTGTTACTTTCTATTCGGAAATTAATGTATTGTTGAGCAGAAATGATTTCAATTAGTTTTCAAAACTTTTGCTATATGCCAGCCATGTAACTCAAATGGTGTATGGTGCATACTTTGTTATTTCCTATGACGGATTAAGTAGTTTATGCAGGAGGCTATTTTTTGCTCTAGTTCTGGTATGAAATTAATGGTCTTTCGGTCAGTCTAAACCAGACTCATTATCTTCATTTCTCATCAAAAACCAAAAAAGCTTGGTGCAGAAGTGCATTCTGTACAGTAACATCAAGATATTGTGTATCCTCCCATCACAAATTGAAGATATGGTGGGAAACATGCTGTAGTTCAAAAGAAAAACTAAGGCAATTACTTCTAGGTAGATGTTATTATAACATAGATGAATTTCTTAGTCACAATGCACGATATCATTCCGGTCTACACACAGCTCAACTTGAACTCAAATTTATGTTTATGTGTATACTCCTAGTGAAGAATGTTTGGTATCTCATATGTTAAACTACTCATCAGTTTCTGTTAATTATATTTTTTATCATAAATTCAATGTAATTACATATTAAACAATAATTTGTAAAATTTGACTCCTATGTCCCATTAACTTTTCACATACGGATCTGTAGAATTCGAAATAAATAAACAGCAATAAACACCATATTTATTTATGAACACCAGTATCAGTTTTAGATTTTGTCTGATTCCTTAAAATAAACTTCAAAAGTGAGTAAATAGTAATAGTTGCCTAGATGATTTTCGGGGAGGTTCACTGGATATTACAGGTTACAGCTAAGTAACGCTTACCGAAATTTGGATTTCGCCAGATGAAACAATTGCACTTCTACAGAAATAACGTAACACACCTTGTAAGACAACCATTGTTATGTAAACATGCAGAACACGTAAAAATCCGTAACATTCTTCCCGCCTTATTTCGTAAATCGTAACTTTCTGATCTAAATTTTACACAATGACCAGAGAAAATTTCAATCAGCTTGTATTCTTTACTCGCATCCAGCGACAGAGTTGAAGTGGTCATTGTACAGCCACTTGTTAATATTAACCAAATGGCAAAAAAATCTCGTATAAATCTTTGTCAAAATATTCCCCTCGTTATCTGCCGCTATTTACCAAAATTTATTTTGATATTTTTAACAGGAAACGAAAAACGACTGCTGCCGCCGATAGAAAATTGTAGTGACATTTCACTTTGGTCAAAGTGACAAATAATGCACAGGTAGTTATGAGGAGAATGTTATGTGCGACTGATTAAAGGTATTTTATGGGTCAAATACAACTACTGATTACACGAAAAGTACACAAAAGAAAGCCTGAAATTCATCAGTGATGATTTTCTGTGAACACAGTACAGATACATAGGCGGCACTCATCATAGTAGAGATCCGCCCCCCGCCCCCCACCAGCCCTTCTAAAAGCGATTAGACTTTTACATACATTTCGAAATTTTCAGCTAACTTTCGTAGAATACAGTACAGTGAGTATTGAGCATCTCACTTCATTTTCCAAAATTTTGTTTGTGATACTTAATTGTGTGGTACTATATTCCACAAAATACATGGAGAAAGCTGTATGTATCTGAAAAGTATTACAAAATGTGAGCCTTTTCATTCACTGGAGGACACAGCTAAAAAAACTTTGAAGTGATATCTGCAACTGAATTACTAATTGAACCCTCAGTTATTATTCGTTTCTACAGAACACCAAGAGGCAATATACTTACTCTATTAAAAAGTTTGGATTATTCCCTTCACATGCTAATAAAAAGGTGTATGTGGGGATTTTGATATCAACTTTCTAAAATAATCACAAAAAAACTGATCTTTTGAACCTTCTTTTGTATGAGTATGACAGTAATTGTGTTAATGTCAGTTTTCACAGACATGAAGTAGACCACCATCAATGTTTTATTCTACATTCACACATTCACGCAATTGCTTCATATTCACAAATACTGATGAGGTGAACCAAGTTGAATTTACTTGAAGAAGACCATGAATCATTTCATCCACTAATTGGATATATACAAGATGATAATCTTAGATAAATTACCTGTGTTGATGCCATTCTGAGATATGGCTTCTGGGTGTGTATTTCCTTGTCCCTAGTTATAACTCTTTAAAAAAAGGCATTCTGATCAATACAAAAATGCATACAAATTTATAAATTACTTACAATGTATGAAAATTCGTTCTTACACCTTACCTTCCTCATTGAATTTTCAACTGCTTTAACGTTTTCAACCAGAATGAACATAATGCCTTAGTGGTACAACATGAAACTTTTCTCTGTCTTTTGTTTATGTTACTGTATACTGACACAATCTATACACATTTGCGATAGTTACTTATTAGTATTAAAACTGTATTGATTAGTTAATTTTCATTACTTTTGCAGTCAAAGAGTTTTCATTAGTGATGAAGAAACAATTTGGCATTTTATAGATGCATGCTATGGAAGAAGTTCCATTGTTTTAAAGAACAAAATAGAACCCTAAAAATACACTAACTTGTAGCAATGTGAAGTAAAAGAGAGCTATGGTAGTAAATAAATCTTAAACTAATTGATTTACACTGTAGCTAGGGGTCATGTCCCACAATACCTACGTTCGCTAGGATATAAATTAATCAATTTAGTTTTGTCATTTACAATGACATTTACATTTTTCATTTTGACTTATTTTGCTATCAAGTAGGAGCTCATTACAACATTTATATCTTTGCTGACACCTCACGTTTAACTTGTTGGCAAAAGGAAAGAAAAATGAAAGTGATGTAAAAAAACTGAAACACCTTCATGTTAGTGAGTAGACTGATGAAAGGTTCGATGCGAATGTGATCATTCTAAGATTAATGAGATAGTGGCAAACAAGGAAACAAAAGTTTGAGTGAAGAAAACCTTTTCCAGTTCGTTTTCTTACTTTCTGACAGTATGTAATACTTCCTTCCAGTTGCTCCACACCTGGATACACAGTGCAGCAATACAGGTTTTATATGTCTGCCTAAAAAAAGAAAACATAAAATTTATTATCGTTATTAAGTGCCAAAATCACCAAGAGAAGTGAGAAACATTTCAAATACTTGTGCTCATGTTGTGTCTGTCAACCTCTCTCTCTTCCTTTGGGCATAAACAAGATGTTGCTGCAGATATCGCTAGGAACTCTGATGGTTTTACAATAAAATTTTCACTCTGAAATGGATGTGCGCTGATATGAAACATTGTGGCAGATTAAAACTGTGTGCTGGATGAAGACTCGAGCTCAGAACCTTTGCCTTTCATGGATACCGCTGTGCCAGTTGTGCTACCCAAGCACAACTCACGACCTGTCTTCACAGCTAACCTTCCACCATTACCTCATCTCCTGTCTACTGTTGGCTTCGTCATTTAATATATCTAGTGTTGCCATTCGCACAAACATTCAATTAAATGGAAATACAATGGAATGGCAATGTGTTAAATGGTTGTGGTGTCACATGATTAACTGATTCAGTGCAACTCACACATGTCAGACATCAGTTTCGACTTCAAGTGAGACTATCAGCTGAACAGACTATACTAACCCTCGGCAGATGATATGCAAGAATGAGTAAGATTACAGTTATTAATAGTTACAATATTTTATAACTTGACTTAGGCCTTTGACTTTGTGAATCATGATAACCTCAATACAAAAAATTAAGTATTAAGGAATTGGAGAGTCAGCACAATCTCGGTTTTTAGCTTATCTGCATGATGGGAAGCAAAACACTTAGGTTCCAAGTCAATCATTGAGCAAATAGTATTAAAAATCTGAAGTAAACAGACATAATGCACTGAGAGGTTTTTATTTTGAGTAGTGTTATTGTTGAAATAGATAAAGGATGTGATTCTTCAGTTTCTATTAGAGTATTTCTTGCTCGAACAGTCTGGGGGTGCACTGCCAGTCCATAGTGTCTAACGGGGCCATTGGACACTATGGACCATCAGTACACTCGTATATTGTTCGAGTTAGATAAAGCATATTCCATTTGATATATATAATATATCAACTTTCTAAAATAATCACAAAAAAACTGATCTTTTGAACCTTCTTTTGTATGAGTATGACAGTAATTGTGTTAATGTCAGTTTTCACAGACATGAAGTTTTTCGTCACTGTGTGGCCATATAACAAATTTATTGCCCACATAGTGGATCCAACAAGAAGGCTTTAAAGGAGCACTACTTAATGCATGTTGCTCAAAATGTCCCATAAAAAAGTCAGCTGCAACTGGTGATATGGTTGAGGCCATAGCAAGGCCATCAGTCAGTTCATAGAATTTAATTGATCTGTCTGTTACCAAAAAAACATATAGCACCTTGCCCTAGTACTTCATTATTTGAGTAGATTATTTTTGAGGTGTGGGGAGTTCTATTAGAAGTTTTAAATTGTAATAATCCATTTGCATTGAGCTGTTTGTTGAAGTTTTAAAATAATTCTTTAGCTGCTTTATTAGTAAAAGAGTGGATATTATATCAGCGATATATATATATATGATTGCAAAGCAAAGAAGGGAAAGCAGAAAGATGGAATGAGTATATAAGGGTCTATACAAGGGCGAGGTACTTGAGGGCAATATTATGGAAACGGAATAGGATGTAAATGAAGATGAAATGGGAGATATGATACTGCGTGAAGAGTTTGACATACCACTGAAAGACCTAAGTCGAAAAAAGTCCCCGGGAGTAGACAAAATTCCATTACAACTACTGACAGCCTTGGGAAAGCCAGCCCTGACAAAAATCTACCATCTGGTGAGCAAAATGTATGAAACAGGTGAAACACTCTCAGACTTCAAGAAGAATATAATAATCCCAATCCCAAAGAAAGCAGGTGTTGACAGATGTGAAAATTACTGAACTATCAGTTTAATAAGTCACAGCTGCAAAATACTAATTCTTTACAGACGAATGGAAAAACTGTTAGAAGCCGACCTCAGTGAAGATCAGTTTGGATTCCGCAGAAATATTAGAACACATGAGGCAATACTGCCTTCGACTTATCCTAAAAGCTAGATTAAGAAAAGGCAAACCTATGTTCCTAGCATTTGTAGACTTAAAGAAAGCTTTTGACAATGTTGACTGGAATACTCTCTTTCAAATTCTGAAGGTGGCAGGGGTAAAATATAGGGAGCGAAAGGCTATTTACAATTTGTACAGAAAGCAGGTGGCAGTTATAAGAGTTGAGGGACATGAAAGGGAAGCAGTGGTTGGGAAGGGAATGAGATAGAGGGTTGTAGCTTCTCCACAATGTTATTCAATCTGTATAGTGAGCAAGCAATAAAGGAAACGAAAGAAAAATTCGGAGTAGGTATTAAAATGCATGGAGAAGAAATAAAAACTTTATGGTTCGCCGATAACATTGTAATTCTGTTAGAGACAGCAAAGGACTTGGAAGAGCAGTTGAACGGAACGGACAGTGTCTTGAAAGGAGGATATAAGGTGAACACCAACAAAAGCAAAATGAGGATAATGGAATGTAGTCGAGTTAACTTGGGTGATGCTGAGTGAATGAGATTAGGGAATGAGACACTTAAAGTAGTAAAGAAGTTTTGCTATTTGGGGTGCAAAATAACTGATGAGTGTCGAAGTAGAGTGGATATAAAATGTAGACTGGCAATGGCAAGGAAAGCATTTCTGATGAAGAGAAATTTGTTAACATCGAGTGTAGATTTTAGTGTCAGTAAATTGTTTCTGAGAGTACTTGTATGGATTGTAGCCATAAATAGTTTGGACAAGAAGAGAATAGAAGCTTTCAAAATGTGATGCTATAGAAGAATGCTGAAGATTAGATGGGTAGATCACAGAACTAATGAGGAGGTATTGAATAGAATTGGGGAGAAGAGGAGTTTGTGGCACAACTTGACTATAAGCAGGGATTGGTTATTAGGAGAAGTTCTGAGGCATCAAGGGATCACCAATTTAGTATTGGAGGGCAGCAAGGAGGGTAAAAATTGTAGACGGAGACCAAGAGATGAATATACTAAAAATATTTAGAAGGATGTAGCCTGCAGGACTTACTGGGAAATTTGATGAGTATATAGGAAATATTTGTATTGTAAAAAATGAATGGATGAAAATGGTGAAGAAATGGCTTTAAATATTTTTGTTATTTACTCTTTCAGTATGAACTTTGTTGTAGAATCCCTTTTTTACATGTGGTAATAAAAATTCATTTAGGCAGAATTAAGCACATTTAAAATTACGTGAACTTTATCAAACCTCTCATGCTTATAAATCAAACTAACTGATTAATAACATTTATGACTTTGAAAATTATTTAAATTAAATTTTTTACGCATTTCGGCCTTGGCACACATTTTCTAAATGCAGTGGATTTTTAAAATATTTACTGAATTCTTTCCCGGCGTAAGCTATGGAACACAAGACTTCCTCTGTTAGTATAAAATGGTTAAATATTGCCAAGCCGACCTGAACGTTTAATCATCATTGACAAAACACGCTTCACTATACGTTTAAGTTATTTGCTTTAGAAATTGAAAGAACTAACAGATTAACAACTTCAACGTTAATTATCCGCCTATGAGTGCACAAATGTAAAGCCAGTAATAAATTCAGTCAGCCTCAGGATCGCTGTAAAAGAAAAATATTTCGTAATTCACTGCTAATTTTACCTGCTCCTGATTTACGGGTTTGGTTAATTTTATAGCGGAACAATTTTTTAAATGTGCCGCCACTGCAAATCGTTCGGTAGCGGCACAGCCCAGCAACACCATCGATAATCGCTAAAAATGCTGAAAATTCTTTAAAGAAATATTATAGGTGACATGGGCAATCTAATTTACATTAGTAATACATAATTTTGATAAATTATAATGTATTTAGACCATAACATTAATGAAAATTACACATTTTCATAATTTCTCCTCTAATGGCGGCTATAGATAGATACAGACAAAAGAAGTCTACTCATTCATATAATGCTATGTCACAGGTTCCTCTCTCTTTCAGTAGACAACAAAGAATCCACATTATGTAGTGCTTTTTATACTACTGTTGATTTTGAATATCTCTTTGTAATCTTACAACATTATTTTCCTCTGTGGCTATATTTTACATTTTTTCATCGCAGATATTACCATATTTCGTAATTACATTATGAGTATAGAAATATTACAATCATAAATACACTGAGAATATTATTACAGAAAATATTACAATAATAACTAATGTCCTTTATACAAAATTAAATAATATTTTTTGTTAAACAATTTCAGTACATACGAATTGCTTCATAGCGGCGTACATAGTACAATTAAATGTCATTTCATTTTATTAATAGTGTGTGTGCTGCCAGGGAATGTTACAGATATGAAGAAGCTTGTGCAAGATAGAGTAGCATGGAGAGCTGCATCAAGCCAGTCTCATGAATGAAAACCACAACAACAACAACAATCATTGTGCCCTGTTTATGGAATTGCCAAAACTATAAAACTGTGCTCCAAATAACCTACACCAAACGACAGTTGAGCACTGAAAATATGAACCTATTTCACAAAAGATTAAATGAGGTGGAGTAGACTATGGAATATAGCATAACAAGTAATAAATATTTTTCTAAATTTTACGAAAACGTCCTGCACGGTATTTGTGAAACTCTTACTATATACTGTAAACAGTAGGAAATAAATTAAAATGGATTAGAGAAGGAAGAAAAATATCATATGCAAGAAAAAATTAGTCCCACAGGGAACCAAAACACAACAAAACTCTAGATTCTGTTCCCTACATAAAAAATTACAAGGATGTTTTTAAAAAATTTGTACAGGCAGCAAAAGAACTGGCAAATATTACATTTATTTTAGACTGGGGGAAAATCAAAGACAGTGTGGTGTGTGATAAAGGTTGAAACAAGTACTAAGCCACAGGCCATGATATTTGCGAAATAGAGATAGAGGACAAGAGAGTCAATCGATACCAAGTGGCCCAAGAAAAAAATAGTTGGTTACTTGACCATCTCAGAGAAATTTTATATTTTCTGGTTGAATTCCCCAATGTTCACTAATCACAATAATATTTTTTTAAAAATTTTTTGTTTATTATCTTGAAATAGTGGCCATATATGTTCCAGGTCACATGCGTTTTTTCCTATTTGCAAGCATCTATTTTTTTACAATTATTCAGCAATGGATTGTCCTAAGCCTTTCAGATAAAATGCGTTTAGTTCAACACACTCTGGGCTACAAATTAACATCATTATCACTTAGCTGAATGTATTCTTTAATATATTTTAATAGTTCAAAGTTATCAGCCACAGATTAAAAAAATTTGATTTTTGAACAGTAGTTTTCAAAACAAAGATTAATTTCTCACCTTTAATATTTTGTTCTGCTATTACACTGTATGGTATAGTTACTTTTTATAGAGTACCAATGGTGAGCGGCTTACACTAAAAAAAATACACTATTTTAAAAAATGTACTTTTTAAATTTTTCCGTTTTGTGGGTGCAATATCATTGTCGGGGGACAAGATATAAAAAATTGAAAATTTCACAGTTAATAGACCTTTATGATATCAAAATTCAGTATAAATTACAACTTTGAGGTTCAATTGGAAGTAATGGAAAAAAATTAAAAATCACGAGTCAAAAATACGTTTCTTAACATCAATATCTAGGTTTATGGAATAAAACATATCAGTCACAGTATATAATTTAATCATGTCTATTACTACTTACATTTTTAGTGAAAATAAGCCTACAAATTACATTATATTGTCCTCTTGTTATCTGTTTTTACTACATCGCTCATTGAACATTTGAATAATTTGGGTATTAGATTATAAGTTCACCCAGTCACAGTCGTAAATTCCATGGGAGACAGCTTCATTCGTACATTTTAAAGTGGCATCCAAAATTGATCCTTCTCAATTTTTTTTAGAAGAGATCCTTGGTCCTGGAGGGTGATAACATACAATGTCTACATCTTGGGTTTGACAGTCAATGTTATCAATTTCGCCAATCCACCACTGTTCATCGTAACACAAGCCACTATGTCTTTTTTTTGAAGAATTGTTTGCACAAGTTCTCCACACTGATGAAGTTCACTATCATGCGAAACTGATGTGATCTTACACTTCAGTAAGTTGTGTGAATGGGGAACAAAACAATGAAAAGATCGAGTGCCTTTACTCTTGTGACAAGTGTTTTACCTTTCTTTCAAGACACTGTCTTAGACTTCTTGTATTTCCTCAAATTGTACACAAACATAGGTAATTCCTTTGATATGTGTTTTACAGAATACAAACATATCTTCAGGTGTTATGATATGATTGTAATTGTTCCACTGCAGACTTGCTTTTGTAACAGCTCGCTTTGTTGTACCCCAGACACCATCAATAGCATCCTGACCATGGCATGAAGCCAGAAAGTTCCATTCTACCTCAAACCCCAAATATTCTTTATGAAAGGAGATGTTAATCATTTTTTTAATATTGACTTGCTGCCCCATCCTAAAAGTAAATCAGTTTTTTATCGAAGTGTGGTGCTGTTTAATGTAGTTTGTTGATTTTATTTGAAAAATGTGCACTGCTGCAATGTTGTGTTAAAGGAAGTAACATATCACACAAAAGCTGTGGTTCATTAGTTTATCTTCATCTTTGTAGTAGAATACAAATGGATAAAGGCATCCTCGATTTCTTCAAACACGTCAAGTAAGACTTGTTTGCCTGGACAATCTTCACATTTTCCATGTCAGTATTACGTAGCATAACTTCCAAAAGGTCTTTATAGTCAACTCTAAGATTGGCCAACTATATGTTGTGATGATAGAAACAAACACAAATATCATGGGTGCCAGATGCCCCTGCAACAATACACCATCTTGGTCTCAACTCGCAAAACTTTGATCTTCCACTTTTAAGGTCAGGATTTTCTTTTTTAAATTCAGTGAAAAGTTGATTTAAATTACACAATATTAACCCTTTTTGTGTTTGAATCTTAGAACCATTTTCTTTCACAGGAACACAATCTTTTTTGCCAGGCATCAAACGGCTCTTATTGTCATCGTCATAACACTTAATAACTTTATTGATTGTTTTTTCATCTACCAAATTATATGCACTTTTGTTTTGTAATGATGGTAAAATTTCCTGTTCTTTTCCCAATTGCCTTGTTAACTTAACAAGACATTCTGACACATTAAATTCATCACTAACATTTGCTCGACTCCATGAATTAGGCAGTAAACTGATAATCTTAATTTTATCCTCTTTGTTTGAAGTACTGCATTTAGCTTTTAGTTTTTCCATCAAATCATCGTATTCGGTTGGTGAAGTTTTAGAACTTCCATCAGTTTTAGTACAAACTGTATTTTCAAATGAAACTTCCAAATTCTTTTTGACTGTGCCTTCCACTTTCTCAGTCTTTGTATTCAAGGCACTTGGTTTTTTACCTTGACTTAATTTTTTAATTTTACTAGCAGGCGAAATACCCAGGGTTTCACAAGCTGTATCTACTTTTTTAATGGTTGCTGATAAGTCACAAAATTCAGTATGAGGTTTCACTATCCTTTCTCTTGTGAATTACAAATATCTTAGAAAAGCATGTTGGACACAATGATTTTCCTGGTATCAGACTGACAAAAGGGCTTTAATTTTTAGAATAATGATCAAATGTTATTTCTCGCAGACCTTTTGTTATAGGTTTCTTATGTTTGCCAAAAAGGTCCATGCAAGACTGACCAAAAAGGTGACGAAATTTTTTTAAGTATTTCATTTCATGGTACTTACATGTTGATTTGACCTCTGGGCCGACTCGTAAGTAAAACAAAACTTTTTCTTCTTCATTGTAATCTTCGATTAAAGTAATGTCTTTAGGATATACTCCATACACACTTCTATGACACGCTTCATTAATAATAGCACCAACAGAACACTGAGACACGATTTTTCAACTGCACACTTCAACAACTTATTGGTATAAGGGGGAGACAACAATCAGACTTGTATAGGCTTGCAGATGGAATTGGTATACTGCTGAAACAATTACTGTAGCATTGTTTCGACAAATAATCTTTAGCTAGTGTAATGTGGTCTGTTACATTATGCAGTTGGCATACTTAATTTGACTAGCCTACCAGATATCGCAGATGATAAATAACATATTTTTGACTCGTGTTTGTAATCTTTTTTCCATAACTTCCATTGAATCTCACAGTTGAAATTTATGCTGAAGTTTTATTTCATTAAAGGTCTATTAACTGTGAAATTTTCAGACTTTAATCTGGTCCCCTAACAAAGATATTTCAGTCCACAAAATGGAAAAATTTAAAAAAAATTCATTTATTAAGAAAGCATATTTTTTAAGTATAAGCTGTGCACCATTGATACTCTATAAAAGGTAACTATACTATACAGTGTAATAGCAGAAAAAATATTAAAGCTGAGAAATTAATCTTTCTTTCGAAAACTGCTGTTGAAAATGAGTTTTTTTCAATTTGTAGCTGATAACTTTAACTTTTAAAAATATATTGAAGAATACATTCAGCCAACTGAGGATGATGTGAATATGTAGCCCAGAGTATGGTGAACTAAATCCATTTTATCTGAAAGTCTGAGGACAATCCACTACAGAATAATTGTAACAAATGTAGATGCTTGCAAATACGAAAAAACGCATGCAGCCTGGAACAAATACGGTCTCCATTTCAAATTAATAAACAATAATTTTTTAAAAAATATTTTTGCGACTATTAAACATTGGGCAATTCACTCAGCATATATACAATTTTTCTGAGATGGTCAAGCAACTAATGCTGGACCACTTGGTATGGATTGACCTGAAAGTATTGTAAATCCTATTGAAATTTCAAAACTGTTTAATGTTTATAAATGTGAATAAATCAAACATTAATGTAGAAAGTCACAATCAATTTCTTTTGCATGGAGGAAATGAATGTCAGCCTTTCAATTGATTCAGTAAAGCTGAAAGGGCAAAAAAAAAAAAAACATAAAGTAAAACATCGACAGCATGGAATGGAATATCAACAGAAATTTTAAAGACAGGCTCTAAAACAAGTTAACAGTCATTGTCCACAACAATTAATCAGGCCTCTGAAGATGGCTGTTTTCCAGATGTTCTGAACTATGCAAAAGTTAAACCACTATTCAAAAAAGGCACAAAAGAACATCTACATCTACATCTACATGACTATTCTGCAATCCACATTTAAGTGCTTGGCAGAGGGTTCGTCAAACCACAATCATACTATCTCTCCCGAACAGCGCGCGGGAAAAACGAACACCTAAACCTTTCTGTTCGAGCTCTGATTTCTCTTATTTTATTTTGATGATCATTCCTACCTATGTAGGTTGGGCTCAACAAAATATTTTCGCATTCGGAAGAGAAAGTTGGTGACTGAAATTTTCGTAAATAGATCTCGCCACGACGAAAAATGTCTTTGCTGTAATGACTTCCATCCCAATTTGTGTATCATATCTGCCACACTCTCTCCCCTACTACATGATAATACAAAACGAGCTGACCTTTTTTTCACCCTTTCGATGTCCTCCGTCAATCCCACCTGGTAAGGATCCCACACCGCGCAGCAATATTCTAACAGAGGGCGAACGAGTGTAGTGTAAGCTGTCTCTTTAGTGGACTTGTTGTATCTTCTAAATGTCCTGCCAATGAAACGCAACCTTTGGCTCGCCTTCCTCCAATATAATCTATGTGGTCTTTTCAACTGAAGTTCATAATTTTAACACCCAGGTACTTAGTTGAATTGACAGCCTTGAGAATTGTACTATTTATAGAGTAATCGAATTCCAACGGATTTCTTTTGGAACTCATGTGGATCACCTCACACTTTTCGTTATTTAGCGTCAACTGCCACCTGACACACCATACATCAATCTTTTCTAAATCGCTTTGCAACTGATACTGGTCTTCTGATGACCTTAAACTATATGGTAAATTACAGCGTCATCTGCGAACAACCTAAGAGAACTGCTCAGATTGTCACCCAGGTCATTGATATAGATCAGGAACAACAGAGGTCCCAGGACGCTTCCCTGGGGAACACCTGATGTCATTTCAGTTTTACTCAATGATTTGCCATCTATTACTACGAACTGCGACCTTCCTGACAGGAAATCACGAATCCAGTCGCACAACTGAGACGATACCCCATAGGCCCGCAGCCTGATTAGAAGTCGCTTGTGAGGAACAGTCTCGAACGCTTTCCAGAAATATAGAAATACGAAAGAAACTTGAGATCCCCTGCCGATAGCGGCCATTACTTCGTGCGAATAGAGAGCTAGCTGTGATGCACAAGAACGATGTTTTCTGAAACGATGCTGATTACGTATCAATAAATCGTTCCCTTCGAGGTGATTCATAATGTTTGAATACAGTATATGCTCCAAAACCCTACTGAAAACTGACATCAATGGTAGGGAGCTATTGTTTCAGCGTAATCTGAAAGGAACCTAATCGGTGTACAATCTGGACCTGAAGAGTTCCCCGTATCAAGCAATTTGAGTCGCTTCACAACCCCTAAAGTATCTACTTTTAAGAAACTCATGCTAGCAGCTGTTTGTGTTTCAAATTCTGGATTATTCGATTCATCTTCCCTGGTGAAGGAATTTCGGAAAACTGCGTTCAATAACTCCGCTTTAGCGGCATAGTCGTCGGTAACAGTACCATCGGCAGGCACTGCGCAGCGAAGGTATTGACTGCGTCTTGCCGCTTGTGTACTTTACTTACGACCAGAATTTCTTCGGATTTACTACCAAATTTCGGGACAATGTTTCGTTGTGAAACCTATTAAAGGCATCTCGCATTGAAGTCCGTGCCAAATTTCGCGCGTCTGTAAATTTTAGCCAATCTTCAGTATTTCGCGTTCTTCTGAACTTCGCATGCTTTTTCCGTTGCCTCTGCAACTGCGTTCGGACCTGTTTTGTGTACCACGGGGGATCAGTTCCATCTCTTACCAATTTATGAGGTATGAATCTCTCAATTGCTGTTGCTACTATATCTTTGAATTTGAGCCACATCTCGTCTACATTTGCATAGTCAGTTCGGGAGGAATGGAGATTGTCTCTTAGGAAGGCTTCTAGTGAGACTTTATCCGCCTTTTTAAATAAAATTATTTGGCGTTTGTTTCTGATGGATTTGGAAGAAACGGTATTGAGCCTAGCTACAACGACCTTGTGGTCACTAATCCCTGTATCAGTCATGATGCTCTCTGTCAGCTCTGGATTGTTTGTGGCTAAGAGGTCAAGTGTGTTTTCGCAACCATTTACAATTCGTGTGGGTTTGTGGACTAACTGCTCGATATAATTGTTGGAGAAAGCATTTAGGACAATCTCAGCAGATGTTTTCTGCATACCACCGGTTTTGAACAAATATTTTTGACAACATATCGAGGGAAGGTTGAAGTCCCCCCCAACTATAACCGTATGAGTGGGGTATTTATTTGTTATGAGACTCAAATTTTCTCTGAACTGTTCAGCAACTATATCATCGGAGTCTGGGGGTCGGTAAAAGGAGCCAATTAACTTAGTTCGGCTGTTAAGTATAACCTCCACCCATACGAATTCGCACGGAGTATCTACTTCGACTTCACTACAAGATAAACCACTACTGACAGACACAAACACTCCACCACCAATTCTGCCTAATCTATCTTTCCTGAACAGCGTCTGACACTTCGTAAAAATTTCTGCAGAACTTATTTCAGGCTTTAGCCAGCTTTCTGTACCTATAACGATTTCAGCCTCTGTGCTTTCTATTAGCGCTTGAAGCTCAGGGACTTTCCCAGCACAACTACAACAATTTACAACTACAATTCCGTCTGTTCCTTGATCCAAGCACGTCCTGTGTTTGCCATGCTCCCTTTGAGATTGCAGTCCACCCCGTACTTTCCAGAGGCCTTCTAACCTAAAAAACCACCCAGTCCACGCCACACAGCCTCCGCTACCCGTGTAGCCGCCAGCTGAGTGTAGTGAACTCCTGACCTATTCAGCGGAACCCGAAAGCACACTACCCTATGGCACAAGTCAAGGAATCTGCAGCCAACACGGTCGCAAAACCGTCTGAGATTCTGCTTCAGACCCTCACGTTCTAAACTATCTCCAAATCTCTCTTTACCTACCACTAGCAGAAAAATTTCAAAAAGCTTACAAATTCAGAATTTCACACAAACTTTTGACATAATTTTAAAAAGACTGTATGAGTTTCAGGAATGTAAAAGCTCACTGTCTGTCATCAGCTTGTTTGTAGACAAAATTAGCACGCTTTGGACGACTCCCTTCATCCCTCAGGATTTTTTTGTGACCTATTAAAAGCTTTTGGTAGAGTGAACCACTGCTTCCTACTCTATAAACTGGAAAAATATGGTATTAGAGGCACTGTGATAGTACATTATACACCACACATAAGCAACTAAGGACAATATGTGGCTATAACTTTACAGAAAGGAAAGTACGATTCAGAATGGAAAACAGTTTCACAAGGGGGTACCCCAAGTTTCAGTCTGATGTACCAATTTGTTTTTGTTTTGCATAAATCACCTACTCTTTAATGTTGAATGTCACTCACTTTTATTTGTCGGCGAAACATCTGTTATCTTTGAGGGTAACAGTACTTACCACATTCCTCAGACAGTCACAGATCCCTTATAACAATCATACACCTGGTGTAATTTAATTCAAACACGGAAGAAACTTAGTTAATCCACTTTAAAGCAAAACAATTGAAGTTAAATGATGTTCGTGTCTGTTATAAATATCGAGATTTGCAGGAAGATAGCCATATGAAAGTCCTAGGAGTGAATTAGATAAAAATGATCTTGAGACTCACATACACAGTACTTTGGAAACAAATTAAATAGCCTAGCATATGTAGTGATAGTACATAATACTACCAATGTTAACATATGGACAACAGTATATCACAGTTACTTTCAATCACTGATAAAGTACAGAATTACATTTTTGGGTGGTTGGAACCATATGTCTCAAATATTAGAACTTACAGAAATTGTCATTAGAAATATGCACAATGTAAAGTGAAGAAAATCATGTTGCTGACTAAATCTGTGAACTGTTTATCTTTATCATAGCAACCGTGATCCGTTTGTAGCAAATCAATTTCGACATGATTACAACACCAATTTCGTGCTGCTTACCTATCATTTAAAACGTTATGCTCAAACTCCACAGCATATGGGTACGATAATATACACTATAATAAAAAGAAAAGAATGTCTCAGGATTAATTTCGAAAAAATTGGAAAAATCTTATTAGACAAAGTGGTGCAGAAATGTTACTACTAAACTGGAAAGTTCATGAAGGACCATCTGAAAATTTGAGCAGGAGAGGAGATGTACTTGGGATGTTATTCTTTAAAAATTCTTTAAAAAATATCTGTCTTGTTTTAATTGAGTATTCAGTACAGTGTATAATATTAATGATACTTTATAGTAAATTCATCTGTAAATCATGTCATATACTTGAAATCATATACTATGAGACAATAAACTTCTGTTATATACTATTGTATTCTTTTTCTTGGTCTTTTCAGACCCTCCAATAACCTGTGACAACATAGACATCATGGAGGTCTATTTGAATGACAATTCTGAGGTGTGTTCCACTTTGGCTATGGTCAGCAACTCCTATATAATACAATAAGTGTCTGTGGCAGTTGTTAGATCGCTTACTGCTGCTCCAATGGCAGTTTATCAAGATTTAAGTGAGTTTGAAAGTGATGTTATAGTCAGCACGCAAGTGATAGGAGACAGCATCACTGAGGTAGCGATGAGGTGGGGATTTTCCCATGCAATCATTTCAAGGGTTTACTGTGAATACCAGGAATCCAGTAAAACATCAAATCTCTGACATTACTGTGGCCTGGAAGAGATCCTGCAAGAACGAGACCAATGACGACGGTAGAGAATCGTTCAACAAGACAGAAGTGCAGCCCTTCTGCAAGTTGCTGCAGATTTCAGTTCTGGGCCATCAACAAGTTCAGCATGCGAACCATTCAATGAAACTTCATTGATATGGCCTTTCAGAGCTGAAGGCCCATTCGTGAATCCTTGATTACTGGACGACACAAAGCTTTATGCCTAGGGCTGTCAACACCGACATTGGACTGTTGATAACTGGAAACATGTTGCCTGGTCAGACAAGTCTCGTTTCAAATTGTATCTAGCAGTTGGATGTGTATGAGTATGGAGATAGCTTCATGAATCCATGGATCCTGCATGTCATCAGAGGACCATTGAGGCTGGTGGAGGATGTATAATGGTGCAGGGTGTGTGCAGTAGAAGTGATATGGGAACCTGATACATCGAGATGCGACTCTGATAGACGATACCTGCAGCCATTCATGTCCTTTGTGCATTCCGACGAACTTGGACAAATCCAGCAGTACAATGCGACACCCCACACGTCTAGAACTGCTAAATAGTGGCTCCAAGAACACTGTTCTGAGTTTAAACAATTCTGTTAGCTTCCAAACTCCGTAGACATATTTAATTGAGCATATCTTGGATGGCTTACAACATGCTGTTAAGAAGAGATCTCCTTCCCATTTTACTTTTACGGGTTTATGGACAGCCCTGCAGGAATTATGGTGTCAGTTCCCTCCAGCAATACTTCAGACATTATTCGAGTACACGCCTACACAATATTATGCAGGTGTACCAGTTTCTTTGGTTCTTAAGTTTACCTATAGCAGATATCGAAACCAGAGGCAGTGAATATCGTATTCATTAAAATGTGTGATTAACAATAAATACTGCATATATAATTTTTGCTTGCGTTACATTAATACTTGTACCATAGACCATGAGTATGACATTTTGTAATGATGTGGAACATGTCAGTTTGACATTAGGTTTATTTACACAATAAAGTTGATTTTTTCAGTTACTTCTTTCTACATAAAAATTCACCTACTGTGTAGAAGCAGTTCTCATTCAGAAGTTCTTTGAATTTGTTTTTAAATGCTGTTTGCCTATTGGTCTGACTTTTAATGTTATTCAGTAAATGATCAAAGACTTTAGTGGCAGCATAATCAACTCCTTCCTGTGTCAAAGCCGGATTTAACCCAGATTAGTGAAGATGGTCATATCTTCCAGAATCGTAGCTATTCACTTTGGTATTGTTTTTGAACTGGGATGTGTTGTTAATAATAAATTTCATTGGTGAATATATATATTGTGAACGTACTTCGAATATTCCTAGTTCCTTAAATAAGTGTCTGCAAGGTGATCTTACGTGGGCTCCACATATTATTATGATTATGCACTTTCGTGCAGTGAATACTTTTCTCTTCGTAATGAATTGCACCAAAATATGGTGACTTACGGAAGCAGTGAATCAAAATATGCATAGTAGGCTACTGTACTATGAGATATTTATCACCAATAACCCTAATACCATAAGAGGTTGAACTCAAATGTTTCAGCAGAGCATCAGTTTGTTCCTTCCAGTTCAATTTCTCATCAATCCACACTCCCAGAAATTTTGAATATTACGCCTTAGAAACAGACTTCTTTTCAAAGTCTATATGTAACAATGGTGTTACGCCATTTTCTATACAGAAGTGCATATACTGTGTTTTCTCAAAATTTAATGAGAGTCCGTTGCAGAGACCCACTTAATAATTTTCTGAAAGACATTATTTATCATTTCCTCAGCTAATTCTTGTTTGTTGGATGTTATTACTATATTTGTCATTTTATCAGAAAGAACTAGGTTTGCATCTTCATGAATATAGAGTGGGAAGTCATTAACACATTATAAGCACGATAAGAGACCTAAAACTGGACTCTGTGGAATACTGTTCTTAATACCTCCCTAGTTTTTTGACCATCGATACTATTAATTTCACTCATCTCTATTCTTCCAATTGAAGATGAATTAAACTATTTGTGAGCTGTCCCATTCATACCACAGTACTTCAGCATATCTATAAGAATTTTGGAACCCTTTGAGATATCACAAAAAATCCAATGGGTGATACTCAGTTAATCAGAGCATTCAATATTTTATTAGTGAAAACATATATAGCTTTTTGTATTGAAAAGCCTTTCTGAAAACGAAACTGGCATTTTGTAAACACTTTGTTTTCACAAACATATGAAGCTACTCTTGAATACATTACTTTTCTCAAAAATTTTGAATAAATTTCTCATATGCGAGATAGGGCAGTAGTTGTTAACAGCAGACCTATCCCCTTTTCATGTAATAGCTTGACAGTAGCATATTTCAGTACATCCAGAAAAATACCCTATTTCAGTAAGCTACTACATATGTGGCTGACAAGCCTACTTATCTGTTGGTAACAAGCTGTTAGTGCTCTGTTGGAAATGCCATCAATTCCATGTGAGTTTTTACTTTTGAGTGATTTTATTTTTTCCTGATTTCAGTAGGAGATGTGGAATGAATTAAAATTTTATCAAATTGCATATATATTTTCCTTCCATATACATCCTTGCATTTTCTAATTGGCACCTGGATACTATTTTCTCTTCAACACTTGAAAATGATTATTAAAAATATTTTCTACTTTTGACTATTTGTTAAGAAACTTTTCACAGAGTTTGATAGAAATACAGTCTTCTTGTGTTCTCAGTTGCCCTGTTACTATGTTAACCTTATTACATGCTTTATTAATTTACATTATCAGAGGTGCTAATCTCAGACATAATGAACATACTTTTGGACTTCTTAATAACTTTTCGTTATAGAGCCCAATAGTTTTAATAGAGCACAATAGTTTTTATAATGCTTGACTGTTTCTGGACCATTACTCGTTCTAACTATAATATAGATTTCCATTTACTCTTTACAAAATATTTTTATCTCTTTAGCAACTTCCAAAAAAATTAAAGCAATAAGAGCCCTCGCTCGCAAAATGAAGTCTTTTGGACCTACCTTTCAGCCACTTCTAAGAGTGCTTTCATCAGAAATAAAACATTTAAACTGGCATATAAGTAGGAAGTTTTAGGAATTTTTTTTATAAGTGTAAGTACTGACTTGCAGTATAAAAAGAAAAGGCATATTACTCACAAGTCACATGTAAAATAAATATCAAGCGATAAAGCTTTAGACACAGAATTTTAAAATAGAAATCATAAAAGGCAAGCCACTGGTGGCTGCTCAAACGTCGAGCTACAGTAGCATCAGACTGAGGCCTTCACATTAGCAACTGTGGGTAGGTGAAAATTATATCAAAAGTACCAGCTAGTAGCTGCAAATACGAACAGGCTACTTAATATTTGAAATATAGGCAGACGAATATCGTGACGAATATTATTTAATATATGAAGTAAGAGGCAACATTTTTTCTGTCAGCAGCAGACATGGTAACAAATTGTCCATATAAAAGCTCAGATGTACAGTTTACAGGCTGAAATCGTCATTACAGAATTACAAAGAGAACTGAGTAACTCAGCGAGTAGAAAAACAGTATATCATGAAATGTAGTTAATATAAACCATTTAATGAACAAAAAATTATAAATCGACTTAGATAGAAGAAATATTTAGGTAACTGCACGAGGGGACACGAAATCAAATAAGAAGTAATGGTTTATATCGTTTAAGAAGCTTCTGTTACGTAATTGTAGCTGCTCATTAAGAAACAGGCCATCATTTCGCGAAAGATGTTTAAAAGTTTCTAATTCTTTGAGAACATCTAATCTACGCCCTTTCTTCTCAGTGTGCAAAATGTTGATATTGTGAACAGCTTTAGGTTTGTGACCTGTAATGGTTGGCAAAAGATGAATTTTGGGTGCTCATACTATTTTCTCTTAAAAGATGTTCTTTGTATCTGTAAAGGCACGTCCTGTTTCTCCTATGTAGTAAGAAGAACAGGTGTTGCAAAGAATTTTATAGACACCAGATATCTTTCAAAGGGGAAACGGGTCGATTTTAATTTTTTTTCAGACTATTATTGGTTGAAAAGGCGCCATTACAGTTGTATTTATTACGAAGAAGGCGTTGAATCTGATAAGAGATGGGCCTCAAGAAAGGAATAGAAAAAAAAATCTTCTTCTTTAGGCTGGCCTCAATGATAGAGGTGCCGAGTATAGTAACTCTTTTAAAAGTTTTCCTTTTAAGGATGTTGTCCACTACGGCAGGTTCGTATTAATTGATAACTTTTATCGTTTTGATTAAATTAATTTCTTCCTCGAATTTTTCATTTGAGAGTGGAATAGAAGTTGCTCTGTGAATAGCAGAGTGAAATAAAGAGTTCTTATGAGATTGTGGGTGCATTGAAGGTGCAGTTACGATCTGTTCGGTATAAGTTTCTTTATGAAAAACATTGAATGAGATCTTTTTTTTTCTACTGTAAGTGTCAACTCAAGGAAATTCAATTGACAGGTCTCGTTTTCGAATTCGCGGGTGAATGATATTCTCTCAGGAAGTTCACTGAAGATTTAGAAAATATGGTCAGTGCCATCAACAGGTCGTTTGTAGATGATTAAAATATCATCGACATATCTGAAATAGAGGAGAATGACAAGTTCTGTAGCTGAGTGACAGTTGAAGAGTTTCTATTCTAGAGAGTTAATGAAAACATCAGTGAGGATACCAGCTAACTGATTTCCCCAAGTGAGACTGTCGGATTCCTGATACAATTTTTCATTCATCATCATTGTACTCATTATGACTGATTATGCGTTTCAGCCTTCAGTCTGGAGCATAGCCCCCTTACAAAATTCCTCCACGATTCCGTATTCAGTGCTAACATTGTTGCCTCTTCGGAAGGTTAAGCCTATTACTTCAAAATCATTCTTAACCGAATCCAGGTACCTTCTCCTTGGTCTGCCCCGACTCCTCCTACCCTCTACTGCTAAACCCATGAGTTTTAGTATGTAGCCATTTTTGATACACATTCCTTTTTCTTTTACAGGCTGCCTTGACTGTGTCATTCCACCAAGCTGTTTGCTTCATCCTACTTTTACACACTACTGTTCCAAGACATTCTTTAGCCACTTCTAGTACTATGTCCCTGTACCTTGTCCATTCCTTTTCCAATGACTGTAATTGACTATATTCAACTAATTGGTACCTTTCTGAGATCGCTGTTATGTACTTGTGCCTGATTTCCTTATCCTGAAGTTTCTCCACTCTTATCCTCCTACATATGGACCTGACCACCTGCACTTTCGGCCTCACAATCCCAATTTCACAGCAGATTAGATAATGATCAGTGTCATCAAATAATCCCCTGAATACACGTGTGTCCCTCACAGCCTTCCTCAATTCCTGATCTGTTATTATATAGTCAATGACAGATCTGGTTCCCCTGCTTTCCCATGTATACCGGTGAATGTTCTTATGTAACAACAATTATGTATGAACAATTTTTCATTAAATTCCAAATAGTTGTATTTGACCACGACTGAAATTAGATGCATGAAAACAGTGATTTGTTCCTCTGAAAGTTCTTTTGTGGAATTGATGTAAATTTTTTCTACGATTGTAAGTGTCTCTTGAACAGGAATGTTTGTACAAGGATTTTTGATGTCTAGTGAAAACAACTTGGTATCTGGGCTGCATTCTAAATCTTTTATTTTATGGACTAAGACTTGACTATTGGGTATGCAATAATTGTTCTCGAAAATGAATGATTTATTCAGAGTTTCAGGAAGAAATTTAGCTAAATCACAGTACCTCCTATTCATACTTTTAGAAATTGGGCGTATTGGATGGTTAGGTTTATGAATTTTTTAGTAAGTTTACCTTTTAAAACAGTTTCTCACAATTACGTTTCACTGTTTCCTTAGGAAACTGTTTTCAGATATAATCACAAAGGTATCATAAAATAAAGCTTTCAACCTGTAAGGCCTTCGTAAAAAGTAGACTACACACACACACACACACACACACACACACACACACACACACACACAAACCGAACTCTTAGTCACATGGCAAAGCCTTTTTGTGGGCCCTATCTGCGACTCAGCATCTCTGTTATGTGGTGAGTGGCAACTTTTATTTTCGTAACATTGTTACATTCCATTCAGGATTTGCCATTATTTTATCTTTATGAACGAGTATGTATATAACTAAAGTGAGTACGATTGATAATTATTAAATATGATCTGGAATACAGCCCACTGTATCACCATAGTTCATCACAGAGGTCGTGGTAGCTACTCCTATTGTGATACACTAAATTTGTCCAACATCAAAGATCGCTTCAGACTTGGCATAAAGGAACTCTTTAGAATGTCAGAACATTCAAAAGTGCATTTCGAATGAAGGCATTCACACAGGCCATCAGTAGAACAGAACAGAATGGGACACCACAACACACAGGCCATCAGTAGAACAGAACAGAATGGGACACCACAAGATATCATAGTCAATGTTTTTTGGGAAGAATTTTTTTATTTTGGCGTTAGTTTGGGGAATGATGTCATCAATATCATTGCCTGCCAGCAACGGAAGTTAATGTATTTTCGACATCTTCACTCATGATATAGGAATGTATTTGGTGCTTTTGTATTGTGTAAGTTTTCATTTCGTTACTGTGCTTATTTTATGTAACCCATTGTTAACATTACAGGACTGTTTGAAAATCTCTTCCTTTGAGTATTCTTCCACAAGCGAGAACAAATAGCTGAAACCTATAATTCATTTAGGTTGTATAGTAACTTAAGAGAGCTGACACTTACACTGCATACTCTAGAGACCATGAATTATTGAAGTGATTTTCATCAAACAATCTTTTTTAAAATGAAAAAGTCTGCTCTTTCGAAGTAGAAAAGTACCATTGTTTTTTTACGTTAAAGGCCATTCAGACTTGCTGTGACACCACCATAATGTCACAGCGCCGTCACATCAACGTGTATTTGTACTGTCTGTCACATCATGTCAAGTCATTTCAAGTCCTATGATCTCAAATCACATGGCTGTCCTCAACTGCTTTCTTTATGGAATCTTCACAAGATGATTTTCAACTGTTTTTATGTGAGAAGTTCATATACACAATGTGGTAGTTTATATATGTGCACGTTGGAGTACCAATTTTGACAAATATTGGTCTCAAATTGTTTGCAGCTCACAGGGATAGCTTGCATATTAGAGTACGAAGACACAAGTGTAAAACAACACAAAAACGATTGTGGGTCGAAAGAATGTCAATATGTGGCACAAGAGGGTCATTTCAAACACCACACAAGGTTCTTAAGGAAAAGGAATCTGCATTTCATAATTTAGTAAATTGAAGCATCAGTTTTTTTTAATTTATTACAACAAATTGCACCCAGAATTACTAAAAGGGTGACAATGCTATGAGCTGCAACAACATCCCATGAAAAAGTGGTTTAAGTTTAGTTGCTAGTCCAGCGCAAATTTTTGAGCAGTCATCATATCTCCCTCAACATCTTCCCCTTAAAGATCTATAGGTTTTCTTCATATTTCGTATCTTGCTTTTAAAAGATTGAATGCCTTTTTTGTGTTATGATAACCAGTAAAACCGCATTCATACTGATGCCAGCAAAACTGTTTCACATACAATCCAGAACGCATTGTAACAATAAATACGTCTGCCACAAACACATATTTAAACAAACAAGTTGTAGAGTCAGAAGTTTTCAGTCCATTTATTTATTAAACACAAATGTGCCTGACAACGTTAAAATAAATATCACCTACTAATCAATCTGATTCTACCCCACAGTACATTTTTCACTTCACAAGTTGCATGGAGCATGTGCAACGGATGTGAAAGAAACTAGCCACAGCAATAAGCTATAGATCAGCACAAACTTCCCAATTTCATGAAAAAGTGGAGGAAACAGCATTACATCTAACCACTGCACAAACTTCTATTATGTTTGAACAATTGTAAAATACCAAATTCTCATACAGCATATATTGAAGTATAACATTTATACCGAATTCTAAATAAAGATAACAAAGACAAAAATGTTGTCCTTCAAAAATACACTCCTGGAAATTGAAATAAGAACACCGTGAGTTCATTGTCCCAGAAAGGGGAAACTTTATTGACACATTCCTGGGGTCAGATACATCACATGATCACACTGACAGAACCACAGGCACATAGACACAGGCAACAGAGCATGCACAATGTCGGCACTAGTACAGTGTATTTCCACATTTCGCAGCAATGCAGGCTGCTATTCTCCCATGGAGACGATCGTAAAGATGCTGGATGTAGTCCTGTGGAACGGCTTGCCATGCCATTTCCACCTGGCGCCTCAGTTGGACCAGCGTTCGTGCTGGACGTGCAGACCGCGTGAGACGACGCTTCATCGAGTCCCAAACATGCTCAATGGGGGACAGATCCGGAGATCTTGCTGGCCAGGGTAGTTGACTTACACCTTCTAGAGCACGTTGGGTGGCACGGGATACATGCGGACATGCATTGTCCTGTTGGAACAGCAAGTTCCCTTGCCGGTCTAGGAATGGTAGAACGATGGGTTCGATGACGGTTTGGATGTACCGTGCACTATTCAGTGTCCTCTCGACGATCACCAGAGGTGTACCGCCAGTGTAGGAGATCGCTCCCCACACCATGATGCCGGGTGTTGGCCCTGGGTGCCTCGGTCGTATGTAGTCCTGATTGTGGCGCTAACCTTCATGGCGCCAAACACGCATACGACCATCATTGGCACCAAGGCAGAAGCGACTCTCATCGCTGAAGACGACACGTCTCCATTCGTCCCTCCATTCACGCCTGTCGCGACACCACTGGAGGCGGGCTGCACGATGTTGGGGCGTGAGTGGAAGACGGCCTAACGGTGTGCAGGACCGTAGCCCAGCTTCATGGAGACGGTTGCGAATGCTCCTCGCCGATACCCCAGGAGCAACAGTGTCCCTAATTTGCTGGGAAGTGGCGGTGCGGTCCCCTACGGCACTGCGTAGGATCCTACGGTCTTGGCGTGCATCCGTGCGTCGCTGCGGGCACGGGCACCTTCCGCCGACCACTGGCGAAAACATCGATGTACTGTGGAGACCTCACGCCCCACGCGTTGAGCAATTCGGCGCTACGTCCACCCGGCCTCCCGCATGCCCACTATATGCCCTCGCTCAAAGTCCGTCAACTGCACATACGGTTCACGTCCACGCTGTCGCGGCATGCTACCAGTGTTAAAGACTTCGATGGAGCTCCGTATGCCACGGCAAACTCGCTGACACTGACGGCGGCGGTGCACAAATGCTGCGCAGTTAGCGCCATTCGATGGCCAACACCGCGGTTCCTGGTGTGTCCGCTGTGCCGTGTGTGTGATCATTGCTTGTACAGCCCTCTCGCAGTGTCCAGAGCAAGTATGGTGGGTCTGACACACCGGTGTCTATGTGTTCTTTTTTCCATTTCCAGGAGTGTATATTGTTAACTGAAACATGTAAAACGTGTTAGTTGATTATAAGAGGCAGTAATGATTGGAAATGACCAATTCAATCCCTGTTCACATATTTGAATGACACATAAAAGCTCTTGTGCATTTTATCAATTTGAAAACAAGCGACAATATTCAGACGAAACAATCAAGACAAGTAAACAAGAATAAAGTGTGCAACTAATGAAATGTACTATAACAGAGTGACTGTACATTTATTGCACAAATAATTTACAGCAGAATGACCGATCTTGCAGGTAGTAACATCAGACCTCACCAAGCCGCGGGTCGACCGAACTCTCTAGTGATGCACAGAATCATGATTGCAATCTTTTATTTATTTACTAGTTGTCGCTGTTATGCGTGAGATACACCCTTTAAGATACTTCAGTCTGTGTTTCACAGGTATTAAATAGTTAAAATCGATAGTGCATTAAAAATATGTTGACAGGTGGTTTTGATAGTACCAACAAAAGTTACTAGATCGCAGGCTGGTCGAACTATCAGTCAGAATCAGAGATTACCCGAAGTGTAACGTAAACTGGTCGAAAAGTCTGAGTCATGTTCAAACACAGTTCTAGGGTGGGGGGAGGGGGTCACATAATCAACAATGAATCGATGACATCAACTATCAAAAGTTTCTTCTTGAGAAACCTTGATGGTGCCATGATGTGACGGGATGGGACGACCAAAGTGGATGCCGCCATTTGAAATGCATCGCAGATCATTTTCACAGGATGGGACGTGATGTGACAGCCAGTTTGAATTGCCTTAAAAAACCACAGTCTATAAGAAACCGCTCTGTATGTTCTTTCTCTATCAACATTGCTTGGTGTGTTTTATGTATATAACTTCGCTACCATAGCAAAGTCGATAATGTAAATGCTGTGATGACACTTTTCCTGTTGTTTCACTTTTAAGTTGTTTAGCGTACAAAACTGATCCAGAATATTTCTTAGGAAGTTTGCTGTGTTCATTACTGAAGTATATCAATTATATTTTCTTAATTTTGATACTACATCCTACATTTTTGTATCACCTACAGTTTCTCATGTTCTTAATTTTACGAATTGGTACTGGGCTAAAGCCATCAGCACATGAGAAGAGGCAGCTAATATTGACGTGTACGCAGACAGGATATCCCATGTCACGAAACACAGAACCGTCGGCACATGGCACTCGGTGGTTGACATGATTATGCGCTCTCAGTGGTCTCCAGCTACAGTTGTCACATTTATTTGGCTCCCAAACTACACAGTTTGTTCACAAAAATGGATGTTCATAGAATTCCTACTTTAGCTCAATTAAAACGAATATTTCTCTTCCCAACTGCAGGTTAGTCTTGTTGCTCTAAATAAAAACTTTAATATCCATGATAGTGTAATAAGACAAAAATTGAAGATCCATGTCTACTCAGCACTCAGGAAAGATGTCACCTTATATAGGATCATCAAATCAAACATACTCACTCCGGACAAGAACACACTTCTGTTTACATAACATCAAATATTATAAAAATTGTGTCTGAAACTCCCACAACCTTTTACAAACCACGAAAGTGCATAAGAAACCCTCATACATTCATGTGCCAGCATAATGTCGCAGTACTTCAATAGACTACGATATGCTGTGAGTCGTGAATTTTTTTTTTCTCTCGAGGGACTGATGACTGTTGTTTGGTCCCTTTATACCCCAAACCAACCAACCAACAAGCCAACCAATCTATTTCTTTCTCTGTACTTTGCTCTCCGAAATGATATTCACGGTTGTATTATAAAACATAATAAGAACAACACGTTTTCATCAATTTTAAATGGATGGTTGCTCTAAAACGGATTACTCTCATTACACGCGAGTTCTAACGCGAAAATAACTAAGTACGAAAATGCTTTAACCATTAATATTACGTTTCCCGTCAGTTTGTTACAACAAATCGTACCAATAACGATTCGTTCTCGAGACATTCAATGTCCTGATGCTTAGAAAGAGCACATAACGTATAACGTAAAACCTGTCGAATATGGGTCTCTGCTGAACACGACAGATACAATACGGCGTCTTGCTTTCCTCTTGTAACGTGGGGAGCGATCTTGCTTCCTGACAGTTGCGATTATTTTTTCGTTATTGTATTTTAGTGCCTCACACTGAGCGGGCTGGCAGCAGCATAGGCACCGCTCTTCAGCCGACGTAGTTGTGACATTCCTTCTCTTCTATACAAAGCCTAGCTTACACGATGACACTAGGTTGCAGGCAACTGCACTACCGGCCACTGCGCATGCATACCGCGCGTTTGCGCAATTCGTTGGCGAAACTAAACACGTTCGGCGTTTTCCAACTTTGGCGATACTAGTCGCATGAGTTTTGAGGTTATGTGTGTTCGTAGAGCGTACACAAACTGAAATGTGAAGAGGGGAGCGGAGATTAATGTTCGCTTTTTGGATATATATGCTTTGCATAGGTGTTTGTGGGATTTCATTGACGCTGATTAGAAAAATAAGCAACATATTGCTACCGCTGGGACCATCATGTGCGATCATAACAGATGGTTTGACAATATCAGAGCTGCAGGGCAAAATTTATTGAGTTAGGAGCACATATACAATTGCATTAAGAAAAATCCAAGGAAGTGTAATTCTATCTGTGGCAATGCTCTCGTCTTCAAGACTAAAATACCATCGTTCGAGTTGACCAACTCTTTGTTAAGGAGTATTGGTGACAAGATGGAAAGCTATAAAAATTCGTGAAGATGCATTCTTTATCCAATATTCATCTATTTAAAACGTGACTGCAGAGCTCCCCATTCACATATGTAAGAATTCTGAAATATTGCCAGGGTACAGATCTATCTTCAGGAGAGAAGTTTGCCAACCATTATTTTCTTAATGTGGCCTGCTTCGAATAATTATTGTTGCTAATGTTAATAATTATTACTGTTAATGTTAATAATTATTGATGTTAATGAAAAAGGTCATCACCAGCTAAAATCATATCTTATAGCATGTCGAGCGTTCTCACTTGTAATGCATGCAATGTTGTTGTTGTTGTTGTTGTGGTCTTCAGTGCTGAGACTGGTTTGATGCTGCTCTCCATGCTACTCTGTCCTGTGCAAGCTTCTTCATCTACCAGTACCTACTGCAACCTACATCCTTCTGAATCTGCTTAGTGTATTCATCTCTTGGTCTCCCTCTACGATTTTACCCTCCACGCTGCCCTCCAATGCTAAATTTGTGATCCCTTGATGCCTCAAAACATGTCCTACCAACCGATCCCTTCTTCTAGTCAAGTTGTGCCACAAACTTCTCTTCTCTCCAATCCTATTCAATACCTCCTCATTAGCTACGTGATCTATCCACCTTATCTTCAGCATTCTTCTGTAGCACCACATTTCGAAAGCTTCTATTCTCTTCTTGTCCAAACTATTTATCGTCCATGTTTCACTTCTATACATGGCTACACTCCATACAAATACTTTCAGAAATGACTTCCTGACGCTTAAGTCTATACTCGATGTTAACAAATTTCTCTTCTTCAGAAACGCTTTCCTTGCCATTGCCAGCCTAAATTTTATATTCTCTCTACTTCGACCATCATCAGTTATTTTGCTCCCCAAATAGCAAAACTCCTTTACTACTTGAAGTGTCTCATTTCCTAATCTAATTCCCTCAGCATCACCCGATTTAATTTGACTACATTCCATTATCCTCGTTTAGCTTTTGTTGATGTTCATCTTATATCCTTCTTTCAAGACACTGTCCATTCCATTCAACTGCTCTTCCAGGTCCTTTGCTGTCTCTGACTTCTTCTCCATGAATTTTAATACCTACTCCGAATTTTTCTTTTGTTTCCTTTACTGCTTGCTCAATATACAGATTGAATAACTTTGGGGAGAGGCTACAACCCTGTCTCACACCCTTCCCAACCACTGCTTCCCTTTCATGCCCCTCGACTCTTATAACTGCCATCTGGTTTCTGTACAAATTGTAAATAGTCTTTCGCTCCCTGTACTTTACCCCTGCCACCTTCAGAATTTGAAAGAGAGTTTTCCAGTCAACATTGTCAAAAGCTTTCTCTAAGTCTACAAATGCTAGAAACGTAGGTTTCCCTTTTCTTAATCTTTCTTCTAAGATAAGTTGTAAGGTCAGTATTGCCTCACGTGTTCCAACATTTCTATGGAATCCAAACTGATCCTCCCCGAGGTCCACATCTACCAGTTTTTCCATTCGTCTGTAAAGAATTCACATTAGTATTTTGCAGCTGTGACTTATTAAACTGATAGTTCAGTAATTTTCACATCTGTCAGCACCTGCTTTCTTTGCTATTGGAATTATTATATTCTTCTTGAAGTCTGAGGGTATTTCGCCTGTCTCATACATCTTGCTCACCAGCTGGTAGAGTTTTGTCATGACTGGCTCTCCCAAGGCCGTCAGTAGTTCCAATGGAATGTTGTCTACTCTCGGGGCCTTGTTTCGACTCAGGTCTTTCAGTGCTCTGTCAAACTCTTCACGCAGTATCATATCTCCCATTTCATCTTCATCTACATCCTCTTCCCTTTCAATAGTATTGTCCTCAAGTACATCGCCCTTGTGTAAACCCTCTATATACTCCTTCCACATTTCTGCTTTCCCTTCTTTGCTTAGAACTGGGTTGCCATCTGAGCTCTTGATATTCATACAAGTGGTTCTCTTCTCTCCAAAGGTCTCTTTAATTTTCCTGTAGGCAGTATGTATCTTACCCCTAGTGAGATAAGCTTCTATATCCTTACATTTGACCTCTAGCTATCCCTGCTTAGCCATTTTGCACTTCCTGTCGATCTCATTTTTGAGACGTCTGTATTCCTTTTTGCCTGCTTCATTTACTGCATTTTTATATTTTCTCCTTTTATCAATTAAATTCAATATATCTTCTGTTACCCAAGGATTTCCTGCAGCCCTCGTCTTTTTACCTACTTGATCCTCTGCTGCCTTCACTTCTTCATCCCTCAGAGCTACTCATTCTTCTTCTACTGTATTTCTTTCCCCCATTCTTGTCAGATGTTGCCTTATGCTCTCACTGAAACTCTGTACAACCTCTGGTTTAGTCAGTTTATCCAGATCCCATCTCCTTAAATTCCCACCTTTTGGCATTTTCTTCAGTTTTAATCGACAGTTCATAACCAACAGATTGTGGTCAGAGTCCACATCTGCCACTGTAAATGTCCTACAATTGAAAACCTGATTCCTAAATCTCTGCCTTTCCATTATATAATCTATCTGATACCTTTTAGTATCTCCAGAATTCTTCCATGTACACAACCTTCTTTTATGATTCTTGAACCAAGTGTTAGCTATGATTAAGGTATGCTCTGTGCAAAATTCTACCAGACGGCTTCCTCTTTCATTTCTTAGCCCCAATCCATATTCACCCACTATGTTTCCTTCTCTCCATTTTCCTACTGACGAATTGCAGTCACCCATGACTATTAAATTTTCGTCTCCCTTCACTATCTGAATAATTTTTTTTATCTCACCATACATTTCATCAATTTCTTCATCATCTGCAGAGCTAGTTGGCATATAAACTTGTACTACTGTAGTAGGCATGGGCTTTGTGTCTATCTTGGCCACAATAATGTGTTCACTATGCTATTTGTAGTAGCTTACCCGCACTCCTATTTTTTTTTATTGATTATTAACCCTACTCCTGCATCACCCCTATATGCACGCAATATGATATGTAATTTCAGTTCTGGTGACAGTGCTTCATGCATTACAGTACATTTATTCCCAATCACATAATTAACTCTGTTTAGAAGAAATGGGAACAGTTCTGGTGACATTCTAAGATAATTAAGGGAACTTCTTGGATCTTCCGTTATAAATTATTTCAGCAAGGATGCTGAGCAATCGAGCTGACGTCTTTTCTTCATCCAGTCACAAATCGAAACACGTTTATAAATTTTTTTCTTATGCAGCGATTCCATGCAACAAGCTTTAACTCCATCACAAGTGGTTCGACATGCAGCTGTCAAAACTTTCATTTCAGACACAACTCAGGCGAAACTGAAGTGTATACTGGTGTCGCCGTGTCTACAGTCATATATAAAACTACTTGCGTGCAACTCGTTAAAAAACTAGTGCCGCAACCCAATGCCGTCGTGTAAAGTAGACTTTAAGTTCGGTTGACGCCTAGTGGGAATTGTCCTTATTTCGTTGTAGATATCGTTTCTCTTATCGATAAGTCTAGATGAGGGTCAAGGATCTTCGTGGTAAATATGTTTTGACTTGTGGAATTTGTATCACTTATGGTATCTTATAACCTTAATTTCACCTATTGGCACTGGGCTAAGAGAACTGACAATGTGTTGAGGTTTCGTTGCCACTATTTGACGTTCCCTTGACATCTAGCGGGAATCGTCCTTATTTAGTTGTAGATATCGTTTCACGTATCGATATATCTAGTCGATATTCAAGGAGCTTCGTAGTAAATATGTGTTGCCTTGTGGGATAGTCGTACAAAATCTGATGTTTTGTGACGTAATAAAATAGTGACGTCTGTGAAGTGGGACGTGTACTTCCTGAAAATTAACCAGTCACGCATTAGCCAGTGGTGTTGTGTATCTGTTTCTAGAATATTGGCGAGAGCTCTATCAAGTGGATATCTCGGTGTCTTGGCTTTAACCGAGTAACAAAATGGCCACTCTACATAGTTTTGTGCGCAACTTTAATTCTAAACTGTAAGTAAGATTGTTGGATGTAGTTATTAAATTGTGATATGTAAAGTACTGCGCAATACTGATAAGCTAACTGCATTTGTAATTTTGTGTGTATCACTGTCAGTCTAACTTTTGAGTTTGGAAATCGCTAAGAAATATTAAATTACTTATTTTCAGTGTCCCATGTGTTTTGTTAATTAGAGAGATCAAATTAAAACGAGTGATTATTTCTGGGCGGGTCCAAACAGTGTAGTGGGTCAGACTACCAATAGTAATTATAGTGACATGTTAATTTGAGTTTTGAATGCATGTTACTCAAATTTGGAAGAGGAAACATTCAAGATTTTTGATAAGATGCGTAGATATTGTTGACAATGCTATTTGCCTATTGTTGGACTTTATTTCATATGTTCCATGTCGATAGAATTCAAATAAATTTGTAAATATTTGTGTTTAGTCAGTCTATCCCTACATTGCCTTTGTAAAAGAATTAGTGTTTAGAGTAATTACACGTTTTTATTGTGTTCTAGAGAGGCGCCTGTTAGACAACATCTCCAGAATGTCTACGCCTGCTTAACTTTCTCAACTGCTGCTGCAGCACTTGGAGCATACATTCATATATACACAGAAGTTTTTACTGCTGGGTTTCTCAGTGCTCTAGGAGCTATGGGTTTGCTGATGTTACTCATGGGAACACCTTATAATGGAAAAAACATGCAGCTGCGTTTGGGGTATCTTCTGGGTTTTGCATTTTTTTCTGGTAAGTAACGTATCAGATACATAACATTGTTGTTTGGGTAGTTCTTATTTGAAGGGCTTATCATCCAAGAAAAGTGTTAGAATCATGTTCAGTACAGATTGCACAATGGTGGTGTCTAGTTGCATTGCACGAGCCTGAAAACTATAGTATGATAGAATGGTTATCTTTTGGGTGGACGCACTGTTGTAAACAACAGTAGTTTTTATGGTTAAGGTTTTTTATGATTAAGGCATGATCCTGAATAGACACCAGCTGTAAGAAAGTTCTTTATTGAAAAGATGTTTCACGTTGGTGTAAAAGCGAGTGTGCTAAAACATCAAAAACCAACAAAAAAAAAAAAAAAAACATTGTGCAAATTCCACCAGATCAGAAGAGAAATGTGATGGGTATAACTGAGTTTCTGCTTGATGAAAGTAATTGACCTCGACTTGATAGATCAAATCGTAAACTATACAAATACCTATATAAAGCGCATCAATTCTAACCACATCAATTCTCGTGCAAAAGAGGTAATGAAGTGACAAAGACCATGCTAATGTACTGGACCTCTTGGCAGCAGACGGAACAGGAATGCTACTGCTTAGGACTGCAGTGAGTCACAATAGGTTTCTGTTTTTTCTATGTTGTATGTGGTTTGTTGATATGGGAATGCGGAATGACAGGAGAAAAACTGAGTTGGTTACAGTTTGCACAGTATCTGATCTCTTTGCTGCTAACTGCCAACATTATTACAGCCTGGTAAATTCACGATAGATGAAGTGCTTAACCCCTATGGTGATAGCTATAGGTGGATTCAGTACATACCCAGTCAACTGGATAAATATGGGACAAAAATGTTTTCTCTGTACGAGTCAAACATTTTATTGCTGTAATCTGAAGGTTTGTTGCGACATGCAACCAAAGGATAATATCTGGTATCTAATGCTCTGGAAGACATAGTGAAAAGATATGTGCTGTCTATAGAAAATTCGAACAGGAACCTTACAACTGACAATTGGTACAATAGCTACCTCCTTTCTGCAAATTTGCTGCAGAAGACTATAACTTGCATTGGCATAATGACAAAAGAACAGACATGAAATTCTTCAATAATTTCTCTCAAACAAAATGAAATTGGAAGTGAAATGTTTGGATTTCAGTTGAATAAGACCTTAGTTTCATATGTTCTTTGTACAAACTGTGTTAGTACACTTTTGTCTGCTGTGCATGATATAGTGGCAGTGGAAGAAGAAATACACATAGCTGAAAACGTAACAGTCCACATGACAAAAGTTGGAGTTGACATAGCTAAAATGTGTTCCTGATACTCCATTTCAAGGAATTCAAGGAGATGGACATTGGCTACTTTTTCTTTTTTCTGAACGTTGTCGTAATTACTTTGCAAACAAATTGTCTGTGAAAAGTGTTACGAAAGTGAACATACATCAGAAAAACTGGCTAAATTGTTATTTGAAGAACTATAAGAGCATATGCTTCTGTTATAAATGTTGAAGATAGTGAATATGAACTGCTTTCTTCAGTAAATGTAATAGTTTGACACATTTGTTTTTACTAACAAATGACCAAGATGTAAATTTTACTACGCATGCCTGCTAATCTGACAACAGTAGGTGCACCTGACGGAGGGTTTATAATGCGGAGTATCTATTTTATGATAGTTAAATAAGATATTTCTTTCTTCAATGGCAGAAATGTTAGATTAACTGAATTCTTGATAGACTTGCAGCAAACTGGGCTATACTGTGGGTTAGTCGGTCACTAAAAACTCTATTCCAAAGAAATGTCAATGTTCTATTCTTCTTCTCTGTGCACCTGTATGTCACATGCTACTACATTACTACATCGTGCTACAAAGCAAACATCCTACAGGTTCTGTTGGTGTGACTCTTTTGTATGTGGCATCTATGAAACATGGGGCCTCTGGAGTACTTTCCTGTATTGCTCAAATGCTACAATTAGACGTTCTGTGTCTGTCTTACTGTTTCTCATTGTGGTTTATGTAAACGTTGAGACATGCAGCTTAGGACAGCACAGTTGTTTTCATTTTTCTCCTCCCTTAGATGATTGTTGCTTTTAACAAGTTACATGTGTTAAGGGCAACCAGTTGTAGCTTGGATCAACTGTTTTTTAAATGTTTTGTATTAGCAAACCCCTTAACAGTATTTGTAAAGGGTACACAGTGTGTAGGATGCAGGCTCATCGGTGCTTGGGATGATGCAAAATGGATTATTGTTTTATGTAGGCCTAAGTGGAATTGCACCAGTGACACGCACAATGAAGTGCTTTCAACTGTAAAGTGTGTAATTTCTAGAAACGTTGGTAGCTATCGAACTGTGAAAGAGATTGAATAATCTTTTGATTTCTTGGCATTTGTTGACACTAATAGGCCTATGTACTATCATATTTGATTACATCAGCCATTAAAATGTGATGATTAACTCACTGTGTCAGTTGCTTACATTATCACCAGTATCCAGGTATAATTTCTGAATGTGGTTGTGGTTAATGTTAGATATTAACATCTTAACACTTTAATTGATGAATTCCTTCAGCCCTGTTTTGTCTTGCCGCAGTTGTATGGCAGTGTGCGGCATACCATATGATGTTTCCCTGTAGCTGTAATGTTGATTATGGGATCCCCCTTCCCCGTGCCCTCCTGTCCATTTGAGGAGTGCAGAACCTTCTACCTTGTGCAGCCATGATTGCAATCCCCCCACCTCCTTCTCTCTCTCTCTCTCTCTCTCTCTCTCTCTCTCTCTCTCTCTCTCTCTCTCTCTCTCTCTGCAACTGTTTTACCTTATGGTGTTTCTGTCTACCTAGAGTCGATATTGTTGTGAGGGCACAATTTGGTTTTGGGTTTGGTTCGTGGTATAAAGGGACCAAACTACAGGGTCATCAGTCCGCAATATTGTCAGGCCAGTTTTGTAAAAGTGGTTGGCTTTTGTCGCTGTTGCCCAGAGGTGCAATTTACCGTTACATCCAATTATGTCTTTGATATGTGATACCCCGTACTACAAGAGTCATTACATAGTCTTTTTTGTCAGTATTTGGTAGCAATTAACTTTGCTGTGCAAGACTTTTAGATTTTGGGATAACGAAAAGGCAAAGATTATGATGATAGACAGGAATGTACAGTTGATTGCATTGTCTATTAGGCCTTGGTGGGTCAAAAAGAGGATGTTTCTACACAATAAAAAGTGGCATAGAATTGTTGAGGGTAGGGAAGCTGCATTATAGCTGACAGTGATTGGGGAAAAGTTGAACCTTAATGAAACATAATAAATCGAGAGCGCTGAAATCTCTGCTGTTTCCTGTATGATGCTGAAACATGGACAATAACTAAAGCAGAAAGAACTGATGCTTTTGAGATGTGTGCATATAGGAAGTTCCTGAAAATATCATGGATTGGCAAATGGACCAAGTCATTCCTTCGAGCTCAGGGAGAACAAGAGGTTCAGTTTTTGTATACAGTGAATTCCGCAGTTCTTTGTCACATACTTAGAAGACAGAGGATAGCTTGATAGGATGATCATCCAATGCAAGGTTGAAGGGAAGAGATGGCAGACCATTGAGAAGAGGTGGATGGAACATGGGACCAGCTACTCAGGGGTGCATATGACTGGGAAAAATGAAGACTGGCTGTTAAGAGGGTCATGTTACGGGTCACCAGTTTTCAAATATGAAACAACATAATACCACCTTCATAAACCGATGACATAAATTTCGAGGTAATATGTGCCTTATAGACAGCCAGTGAATTAACTTGCTGTGTGAATGCATGGGCAACTTCCACAAGAAAAAATGCAGAGGGTGACATCAGCATTCTAAGGAGAGTTGCGGCACTGTGAATTTTAATGACCATGTTCTCTCTGTTGACTCATGTAGGTGTAGTAGACAACAATATGTAAGATGCCAGCCACAAGAACCAGATGAGAAAGTCCACTGCCAGAGTTTAAACAACCGGCTTCAAATGATGACACTCTTCCTATACTAAAACCCCCTACATATCACTCTCTGAGGAACACGAGAATTGTCCCAGTTTAATCCTCACACAATTGAAAAGATGAGTGAAATTAGTGGTGTTGAGCTGAAATCATTAAAATTTAACAAAGCTTCATGACACGATGAAATTCCTGTCAGATTTTATACTGGATTTGTGGCTGTCAGCCCCTCTTCTATAGTTGGAGTCGGGAACAATGGCAGTAGAGTTCAGGTCTGTTATGTGCATTTGCCACACATTCTCTGGCAATGAATGAGTGTTCAGTGGTGTTTTCAGTGCCCTACTGTAAATTTTGTAGCCAATGTGATCTTCAAACATGATCATAGTGAGTGAAAATGAGAAGTTGAGAAGTTCCCATATTATCATGTGATGTACAAACTAAGCTGCAACCAGTGTGCTGCTTTGCTCATCGGCATGATGACGAACAAGCTGTCTGTATGCATGTATAGCCACTGACTGTAGCAAAGAGGCAGTTTGAGAACACAGTTGCTGAACAAGCTGCCCAACACTGCTTCACAGCCTGTGCCATCTGGATCCATCGTACCAACACCAGCTTTTCTGAATTTCACAGTTGGTAACTGTCTCTGCAATGTATTCTATGTTCCCATAAGCCCTCTCCCCCATGACTTCAGCTTCACCACACCTTGTCCTTCACTTACATATCACCTTCCATGCTCACACTCCAGGACAATGCAGCCCCTTAGTCCACTAATGAACCACTAGTCCTTTTTCCCTTCTTTATTTCTCACCCCTCCCCTCCCCCCCCCCCCCCCCTCCCAACCAATAAAAACAATGCGTAGCAGTCCTTTTCTTGTGCCTCTCTGCGACTGTAATCTATCCTTTCCTAGTATTGTTATTCCATCGTAGACTTTCCATTGTTTGGGTAAAGTGTTTCTTTTGTTATCTACATTTTCTTCGCATGTACCTTTCTGGAGCCTGCATTTGTCTGCCCAACTTTTGTGACTACCATATGTGGGAATGTCCTCTATTCCTCTGCTGAACTTCTGTGTGATATTCACTATTGCAATATCTACACTCTCCGAGAATTCAGAATGTTTTGTATGCTTTCAGATACAACAAAACGAATGACATGAGAGCTTAGCATAGCTTTAATCAAGAGCGTATCTCAGACTTCCAAAGAAAGAGTGAGCTAGCATCAATGGTCTATTGAACGAGAAATCCTAATACACAAGCTGGTTTTTTATTTTCAGAAATTTTAGTGTCATAAACTGCATTGATGTGATGGGATTAATGTGGAGTCTGGGTATTTGAGGAGACTAGCTCCACTTATGCCACTTGACTGTGGTGGTTCTGGTTAGTAGAACTGGTATGGTGCATATTCCTCAACCAGGAGACATATTGCTTGCTAGTGATCGAATGTGCATGTGTGTCGCCCTGCAGGTAGGCAGGAGAGGGCTTAGGTGTTGGCACATTGAGTGGTGGAGTGATAGTGGATATCATGATGATAGTTGTTGGGAAAGAAAGCCCACCACATCAGGCATGGCACTGCCATTTCAAAAAGATTAGACCAATAGAGAAACAGGTTGTGGTTTGCACAGTTATGTATGTTGTTTCCGAATTTCTTCTCTATTTTGAAATAATTTAGACCACTGATGATATAGAGGTTACATTGAAGGCCTTTCTGTGGTACAGAATTGCATCATTGCCTTATTGTTTCATGTCCCTGTGATCATGATAGTTTTGAGAGCTGCATGTCACTGTGCTTGGTGCAGATTTCAGATTGCCAGATTGCAGACCATTCAGAACAGATCTCTTTCTTGTGTAGCCAATTCAGTAGGCCATGAGGGGTGCCTTTGGAGTCAGTTTGCAACCTTACGCAGATATGAACTATGGTCTTGCAAAATTTTCAATAGTAGTATATTATTTGTGGCACTGGTGTGCTCTGCTGCTGGGAGTGGAAGCTCAAGTTACGTAATATGTAGTCCAAATATGTATTTCTGTGTTGAAAGAAAATCTATTACCATGTAATTATAGTTAAGAGGTGAGTGAGAGAGAGAGAGAGAGAGAGAGAGAGAGAGAGAGAGAATTGTTTGCTTTGATACCCTGGGAGCTGACAATATATATTTGCTAACAGAAGTGTACAGTTAAGTTTATCCCAATGATGAGCAGATTCTGTTGCTTGTGTTCAATGTTTACAATAAAAGTAATAAAAGAACTGATTACTAAAGGCAAGTATATAAGTAGTTTCTGTTGATAAGTGTCTTCTCTTTCTAATATTTCCACATTGCATTGTATGATTTCCATTTATTGTTAATTGCAGGACATGGAATGGGCCCACTTCTGGATGCTGTAATTGAGGTTGACCCGAGCATAATTGTAACAGCATTTTTCTGCACCTGCATAATCTTTGTTTCGTTCTCTCTTTGTGCAATGTTCGCTGAGAGAGGGCGATGGCTTTATCTGGGAGGTACCCTGCTGTCATTAGTCAGCACACTTTTCATATTTTCAGTGATCAACGTATTTGTTGGTTCATATTATTTGTTCCAGGTAATAAGTTTTTGATTTTATTTTTAGTTTAGAATTGCACTGTTTCAGCACAGTATTTCATGTGTAAATTTGTGTGATTGGCATCTTGAATTAGAACATGTAACGACATATAATTGTTTAGATGGTTGTGTTTTGAGAAAATTTTTCACTACTTTCCAGTAGAATATCAGCTTTTTATTAAAAAATATTCGTTGTGTGGGTTGTGACATTTTAGATAAGGAGTGTTTAAATTTAGAATTTTGTAGCTTTACTCTTGAAGCACTGTTTATTGACTAGATGAATAACCTTTTGAGTGATGTTATTACTCAAATTTGTTACGGCTCAGGGAATTTGGGCATTTGGTGCCAATTAAAAGGTAGTTTCCAAGGATGTAAGTCTGTTTTGAAGAAGACTATTTAGTACTGTTTTGGAACACTATGACCTGAAACTGTTTTCCAGTATTAGATTTACACAGTTCACTGTTGGGAGATGTTGTGACTAAAATATTGTAGCTGTTTAGCAGTCGTTTCAGTATGTACATGTTAATGTTTGTGCACAACTTTCAGTTAATTGTGAATTTTGTATCTGTATAACTGTACTTTCAGCCCAGCCCCCCCCCCCCCTCCCCCAAGTTGTTTCAGTTTGGTGCAACATAACTATTAAGTGTAACAATACCAGAGAAGGGAAGTTGCTACTCACCATATAGCGGAGATGCTGAGTCACAATAGTCACAACAAAAAGAATCACACGATTTTAGCTTTCAGCCATTAAGGCCCTGTCAGCAGCACTCTCTCACTCACCCACTCACGCAAACGCAACTTTCACACACGTCTGCAGTCTCGGAGAGCTGACACCACTAAGTGTGTTATAGTTGTGCTATGGATAATGTGTATAAGGTGTTTATAATGTCTGTCTGTAGTGATAATGTTTAGAAGTCACTTGTGTTCACTGACATATGTGCACAATCTTTGTCGGATACAACCAATTACAGCTACATGAAAGTGAGTTTGTGCTAATACTTGGACTGGTAATAAAATACTTGTTCTGCAGATAGTTCTCATCATATTATTTTCCTCTTCCCTGTTACAATGATTAATTTAGCACTGTGTGTAATGTGTTCACAGGCTTCTCTGTACATTGGTTTGGCCTTGATGTGTGCCTTCGTCCTGTATGACACCCAACTGATTATTGAAAAAAGAAGAAATGGTGACAAAGATTTTGTTGAACATTCACTTGACTTGTTCATTGATTTCATTGGAATATTTAGACGCCTAGTAATTATTTTGACCCAGAAGGTAAGATTTGTTAGTTTTAGTATTTTGAAAAACTTGTTTTCACATGACCTCTTACTGCATTGCAATATGGTTCTTTATTCATAAAATCATTGCACTCTAATACCTGTTTAAGGAATGGGAAATTGAAAAGTGTTAGAATATTTTGGTTATAAGAAGTTTGCATACATAGTGTTGCAAATGTTAAAAAATATGTTTTATTGTATCACCAGCCCACAGAATAGCTGTGTGTGTCTATAGTTTTATTTGACATGGTTATTACAAGATTTTCTGTTAGATTTTTATGGCAATAAATGAACATCTTCTTTTTGTGCTACAGGAGCAGAAGAAACGTCGCAGAGACTGAGCCTCAATGAAAGATTATTATTTTTTTTTTTTTAAAGTCTAACATAAATTGACTGTTTTTTTTGGTATGTGGGATATGAATACATATGTGTTCAATTTACACCAAATGTTGCAATTGTGAAAGTGTACTTGTGTTCGAATAAGAAACATAAATGTAAAAATAGTGATTGTCCAGTTTCACAAATTGAATGAGTGTTGAGATAAATTTGAATGTTTCCCTTCCATATGACTACCTGTAAATTAGTAGCTTAGAAGTTTTCACATTTACAGTGAAATTTTATGTATTTTTCATGAAAGTGTAGGACTGTTAGTTTACTTACACACAAATACACAGATAGATAATTAGAAATTAATGTGTGTTGATATTTTTGAGAAGTCCCATCAGAATAGTCATGTTACTTAATCACAGTACCATTATTGTGTATTCTATATAACTTAAACTACAGCTGCATTTATTGGCATAAAATTTTAGCCTGTGGAGTCTGATAGCACAGTTTTCATTTTATCCGTATGTTTCAATGATATTGATATTTGTTTTTCATTAAATTCTCAAATATTTTTGTGCATTTTGTATTTTATTTGACTGTTCCTATCCCACTCTTCTGTTATTAACAAAATACTATATGATACTATATGTATCACAAATTAATGAAGCAACACATTATAAACTGATTTATAGGGCTGTTGAATTGTGCTGTTATGAAGAATGTAGACGTTAAAGCAGGTCCACATTATTGCACATTTGGATATTTCTCGTAGAGAATGGAGGGAAAAAAGTTGGTCAGTCAAATAGAACCCAAGATTCACCAATGAAGATATAGCTTTTTTGAAAAGGTGGGGGGGGGGGGGGGCTGGTGCTGGAGGGAAGTGTAGTAGTAGTAGTAGTAGTAGTAGTTGTAGTAGTTGTAGTAGTTGTAGTAGTTTCTGGATAAACATAGTGTTGTTATTGTAGATAGAATAAAAGTGTTGTGGATATATTTGGAAAAACAAATCTCAAGATAATTAACAGTAGCAGCCAAACTGGATGATCTGCATGGAGGGAATATAAGTACAGGGTAGGTGTTTGAAAAATGAAGGGTGTAAGTTTTGTATAGAATTTGGAAGTGGTATTAAAGGTAAGTATGTAAAAGGGTGAATAGAGTGGGTGATAGCTTGATACTGACATTACATCTTTTGTGCTGGTGAGAAATATGGCTATCGTATTAAAGACCTCTCAGGAATGTTGTAGATTTTGTTTTTTGCATAGACATCTAGCAGATGTTCGGCAGTTGTATAGTGAAAGACAAAATTTGTAAATAAAATAGAAACAAACTTCCGAATTGGAAAAATATATTAAAAACAAAGATTTCAAGACTTACCAAGCGGGAAAGCGCTGGTGACATGCACAAAATAACACACAAACACACACACAAAATTTCTAGCTTTAGCAACCAACGGTTGCTTCTTCAGGAAAGAGGGAAAGACGAAAGGATGTGGGTTTTAAGGGGAAGGTAAGGAGTCATTCCAATCCCGGGAGTGGAAAGACTTACCGTAGGGGGGGGGGGGGGGGGGGGAAAGGACAGGTGTAAACGCACGCACGCACACGCACGCACGCACTTGTCTTTCCCCTCTCCTTCCCTCTTTCCTGAAGAAGCAACCGTTGGTTGCGAAAGCTAGAAATTTTGTGTGTGGGTTTGTGTGCTATTTTATTGTGCCTGTCAACTGGCGCTTTCCCGCTTGGAAAGACAAAATTTGTTTGATGTATAAAATTACATTAGTTACTGCAATGACATAGAACGTTCACTGAAGATGGTGTGAATGGTTGAATAGAATTGAAAGTTAAGTCAAAACTGTGAAATCACAATTGCAGATTTTGAATAGTTGTAACTTGTGCAGGCAAGACAGTAAAATTTTTAAATGTGGGCCAAAGATCTGGAAACAGGATCCAACAGGCAGTATTTGAAAAATTCTTTCCTTTCTGTAAAATGGGGAGATGATGTGTGGGAGAGTCGTCGTAGACTGTAGTGTCCTGCCTTCGCTTAGAAGTTGTGGAGGTAGACTTACATGTATAAGCTTTAAAATGTGGTCATTGAATCGTGGCAGTGTTTGATGTTAAGAGATTTTTTACTTATTCTTTTCCAAGTGCAGTTTTAATGTGGTTTGTGGTATTTTCTCTCAATTACTACTACTATTAAGCCATTGCACACATCTGGTGCAGTGGGTTTGGACTAGTAAATTGATAATCTGGTTGATAAACCATTTGTGATGAAAAATGGTTCCATTGACATTCCAGCTTGAGTGCCCCTAGCCCCACTTTCCCCACAGGAGCTGGGCACTAGCTGCAGAGGTTTGCAGGAATGGTCAAACAGCGAACTGATGTTACTCAGTTTGGTTGTAGTCTATGCAATTATATGCCTCGACTGAGTGCCTGTGGTGCTATAGGACTGCCTGACAAGTAGCCTGTCACCTATACACGTCTGGCAGGTGAGATGCATATGCTTGTGAGCACCTGTGCTCCATGGTAGTGTTGTGACCAGCCTGTGTTAAGCTTTCTTCACCATCCATTGTATATTCATCTTCGTAGACACCTTTGTTCATCCACTCTTTTTGTACTGACCTTAATTCCACAATAATGCCTTTAGTAGTACCTGAGATTTAAATCTGAAACAGTTGGACTGCAGTCACATTGCAAATCTGTGCCCCGGCTGGAATGAGTTGGCTGACTCCCATAAATAGTTAAAATCTGACTGGACTACCGTTAAACAAATTGAAAATACTGCAATGGAGATGTTTGGCTCAATCATGTCTTGAGTTACCCATAGTATCTCAAGTATTACCTGTTCCGACTGGCATGGCTTACCCTCATGAAATTAGACCTGCAGTCTGTTTGTGTAAGAGTGACATACCTGTGGATCTCATTGTGCTCAGAAAATGGTAGTTGGTGTTAAATAGTTGGTAAGTTACAAACATCTGTTATCCAAAGAATTTTGAATTCTTTATTAAGTAATTGTAGTAATATGGCCAGGTCGGAAATCTACTGCATTCCACACCAAACTGGGCAGATGTAGAAGAGGAGTTAAGAAGATGGTGGCAAGGGATTATACGGACATCAATATGACATATGGGAGAACTGGCTCATTCAACACAAAAAGTTTGTCAAGGACAGAGATTGCGAACAGTCCGTATAATCTCGGTGTAAAGGGGGGGGAGTGATCTTCCTTCTCTTTCCTGACTGGCAGAGGTGGAGGTGATTAGGTTTGCTCTTGGTGTGTTAACGAAGTGTCACGAAGCAAAAGTAAATACTTTCAATTTCGGTAATTATAAGACAGCTTAATTCTGCGATTTGTGCCATATAGTTGGGTCCTGCACTGTTCCTCCACATTACAATGGGCACATTTTTAATCTTCTGTGACATCCAGCATAATTAACAGGTGTCTAATGCACATAAGTGGCATTCCTTTCCCTTCTAACAAAATAGACAAAAAATATCCACTAGGAATGAATGTGGCTTTTGAAGATTCGCAAGCACTTGTATCAGACAAGAAAAAATGCGTCAAATAGGTGTGAATATCAGGTATTTGTGATCAGTTTTAGAAGCATTAAGAAAAAGTGATAATTTAAAGAATTTGTGAAAAGCTACAGGAGTTACATAATACTTTATTCTTAGGATTAGATAAGCTCTAAGAATAAGATTTCTTAAACATAATATTTTACTGCTAGTTGTGGGAGATTTTGTATCTGTTGAAGCACTTGAGCTGGGGACTGAGTCTGTGTGCATTTGATAAATCATCCTACTGGTCTGCAGGCACAGCCAAAGAAGTAACTTCAGGTAAAACCTATTCATAAGTAAACATACTCCTCAGGTCTTGAGTGGATCATTCTAAGTCGTCTGTAAATGCTGTCTATACCAAGTATAATAGTTTGGAAATCTGTCCACGATGAATGTGTTACAGCTATTGTCAAACTAAAGAGTGAATTTGTTGAGGAAGTTTAAGTCCACATGATCAGTGACATGAAAAAGCTGATAGTCAGATGACTTAGCAACAATTGTCTCTGGCTAGGACTGTAAAAGTGACAGCAGCTAAAGTTCGAGAAAATACTTGATAAAGCCGTACAAAATAATGTAGCCAGAGAACATTGAAAGGTAGCAAAAATAGTCAGTTATTTATAAACAATATTATGGTGCTTCAAAATTTGCTAATGAACAGCACTTCTACAGGATGTAGAAGTACTGATTCACACATACTAATACAGATGTGGGTACTAAGATTACAGTATATGAAGTCATCAATAATTAACTCGACAAATGTCTATTGTAAGACTTTTCAACATGCATGGTAGTTTACATCTAAAAGTGTTCAAAATGCAGCAAACTCTGACTGGAGGATTGAACTTAACTGTTAACAAGTTTAGAGTGCCATTAGGCTGGTGGTGGCATTGTGGCAGTCATGTTAAATATGCAATGAAGGAAAGCTGAGAAATATTGATAAGATTTGCATGTTACTGAATGGTCTATATGCATCACTATTAGTAGCAGAGAAGTTATAATCTTCCAAAAGTTGCAGCAAGTGAATTAATTCTGTTCTTACAATTAGTTTATACCGGATTCCATGAACATGTCACACCCTTCATAAAAAGAGCATCAGAATTGAGATATTGAGATGCAATTTATATGCCCAGTATAGATAACCTAAGGCCTCTGTACCCGAGGTCGTTAACACACACTTGTGTAGTGGCATTCCACTCACAGATATGCTGGTTTGAATAAAAATGATTTTAAAAAAAACCAGCTTTTTTGTACAAACTTCTTAGAGTCCAGAAACACTGATCATGGAAAACAAAACTTTGCTTGTGCACCAGACGTCTTGAGAGCCAATAATAGAGATAGCCATGTGATTTCAGTATTTCCTGAAACTTGATTCTGTTGTGGACCAATGTCTTCTAAGATGTGGGGTGCCTAGCCAGAGTTGTGTGATATATCATCTCAACAGAAAGCAACGTATTTTCTTGGACAGTGCTTTATTAACAAACCACTCTTTTGTGGTGTGTCCCAGATAAATTTGATAGCCTGACCATTTCTCATGTGCTTCCCATTGGTGTATTTCTCGTGAAAATTATGTATGGGAAGATGTTAGATATGTGTCAGACTTTAGACAAATGGAAAGGTTATTTATAAGAAAATTTTGTTACAAAATATCCTAATGTTAAGATGGACAGCTTGATCAAAAGGCAGAGACTCAGGTTGTGCTATTCACAAAATTTTATAGTTGTTGAATAATGATTAATGTTTCACAGCTGGTGAACCATGTAATGTAAATAACTGGAAGTGACAATATTTCACAATGTGAAGTGGAATAATGAAATAATTTCACTCATGAGTTAAGTGAAAGGCAGATAATCAGTTAATAGGATTTGGATAGGTTTGTCTTCAGAAGTGGTTCATTATAAAGTGCTTGTGTGAGGTATTCAAAGATTCATTTGGTGTTACCAAAAAGCAAACAACTATGCATTGTGCAACTGGTTCTAGAATATTGCTAAAGTATGTGGGACCTATACAAGATAGGACCAATGGGGATATTGAACATACACAGAGGAGGGAGAGTATCACAGAGACGCTGAAGGAACTGAACTGGAAGACTCTTGAGGATAGGCATGAACTATCCTGAAAAAAGTCTGTTAACAAAGTTTCAAGAACCAGCTTTAAATGACTACTCCAGGAATATACAACCCCATATGTATCGCTCACATAGGGATCATGAGGATAAGATTAGAATAATTACTGTATGCACAGAGCCATTCAATCATTCTTCCCATACTTCATATGTGAATGGAACATGAAGAAACATTAGAACTAGTACAATGGGATGTACACTCTTCCATTCGCTTAGCAGCGGTTTGCAGTTTGTAATTGTAGATGCACAGAAAATTCAAAATTCTGAGAAGAAAGCATAGACAATCTGTTGTTAGACATGGAATGAATTAACTTGATGAGGCAAATGATGTATAATACATTCCGGGATTTCTTGTGCATCAGTTCAGGATAAAACCTTTAGCTTTCGTTGATTACCTCCATTGTCTTCGTCAGGCTGACTGACTGCTGTCAAAATGGCTGCTGAGGTGGCCCTATATAGCCTATAGACAGCTTCCAATTGGTCGGTAATTATGAAGTGCTGTCACAGGTGGTTTCAATATCAGCAATGGTGGTACCACAGATCCCATCATAACGTAAACATTACGACAAATATCTCTGGCTCTTCTCTGCATCGAGAGCTCACTTCTATGCGTCGCAGAGATTATATCTGCTGTCGTGGTTGAAATTTGTCTTGCACATTCTTATTCCTACTGCCTCTTTAGTTACAGAATCTCAGTCCTGGGACAAAATTTTTGTTTTGTCAAACGATATTTTGTGTGAGGCTGTGATCAGCAGCTGCAGATCTCTCCAGTTGTCAAGTTTTTTAATATGCCGTTGATGTTATGACGGTGGTCAGAAACGGTATTGGTGGAAAGACTGATATCATTGCTTCCATACTCATAAACGATATTATAAATCCCATGGATCCTGAGACTGTTAACAGGGCTTAGGATCTCCTTTCTCTTCTTAAGTTCTCAGAAAATAGATCTTGTATCTCGTCTTCCCAGAACTCTGCCTATTTTGCTGGGGATAGCACCACAGAAAGGAAGGAATGCAGCCGGTGGCTCATCATGTGAATGTTCAACATTTTCATGTTTCCTTTCCACTGAGGGTGCTGCTTTCATATGACATGACACATAGCCGTTCTTTCGGAACACGTATTTCAGATGATAAATTTCAGTCTCTAATTGCTCCTAGTCAGCAACAGTTTTTGCTCTGTGTATAATACTTTTAAAACTACGCTCTTCTGAACTGGATGGTAAAAAATCTGTATGCTAAGATATAAATCAATGTGTGTTAGCTTGCGAGACACTGAATGGCCGATATGTCCGTAAGAATATTGTTGTACCAAAACAAGTAAAAATGGCAACCTTCCTTCTTTCTCTATTTTGACAGTCAACCAGATGTTTGAGTGCATACTGTTCCTGTGTCCATGGAAGTGTTCAGTTGGTACGCATGTTCCTGAAGTAGGAATTTTGAGCTGCTTTGAATATTTAATGTCAAAAAGGTTATACACACTCCTTTGAGTGCTCACCAAATTTTTACTTTCAAAAAAGATTGATCAAATAATTTGTGTAAACCTTTGCTCGAGAAATAGAATAAAGTGTTTCACTGCATTTGAAAGATGATTCTGGCTTTTGACAAATCTACTATGAGTAAGTCAAGTGTTCACGAGTGCTTTCAACATTTTAAGAGGGTAGAGAAGGTGATAACAACCCTGGACACATTAGCACATCAACTACAGACAACAGTAGGGAGGAAGTAAGGAAACAGATTCTGGAAAATCACTGACTCACCAACAGAGGTGTTATTGATGATGGCATATCCATTGGGTCATGCCAATCAATTTTTTCGTATGTCTTGTGCAAGAAACGTGTAGCAGCAAAATTTGATCTGAAATTGTTAAATATTGTCCAAAAATATCGTATAGATGTTGCTCATGAATTGCTGAGTGAAGTTGACAAAGATCGAGAGCTTCAAAAGAATGTTATAACAGGTGACAAAACATGGGTGTATAGGTATGACGTCGAAACCTAGGTCTAGTTGTCCCAATGAAAACTGCCTGAAGAGCTAAGACAAAAAAAAAATGACAAATTCGATCACATGTGGAGGTTTTTCTCACTGTTTTCATTGATTACAATGGCATAGTGAATCATGAAATCCTGCCTTATGGTTGTATGATCAATAGGGACTACTATCTGGAAGCTGTGCACCATTTGTTAAGCAGTATGAAGAAAAGATCAGAATTGCAGCAAAACATTTGTGGAAATCGCAATAATGCTCTTGTTCACACTTAAATGCTTGTTCATGATTTTTTGGCAAAAAACAAAGACACTATGCTGTCTCAGCCACTGTATCTTCTGGACATGGCTCCCTGTGACTTCTGTCTATTCCCGGGGCTGAAGAGAACCATGAAAGGACATCATTTTGTCACCTTTGATGAGATGATAACAGGATCACTGAAGGAGCTGGACACCACAGTGAAAAGTGAGTTCCAAGAGTGCTTCCAAGATTTGAAAATGTGCTGGCACAAGTGTTTTATATCTGAGGGCGATTACTTTGAAGGAGACAAAGTTGATGTTGGTGAATAAAGTAAGTTTCTTTTAAGAACAACAAAATTTTGTTACTTTTGATCACACCTTGTTAAAATTATAACTGACATAAAATAAACTTTTTTAACAAATAGTTTCCTTAATGTGTGAGAAAGATTGCAGTGTAGCCAGTGTAAAAACTCTTGTTCTGCCAGAATAATGCGTCAGTATATTGGTTCCTCAAAATTTCAGACTTACCTGAATGAGGCTCATCACAGGAATCTATGGATATGTGTAGCTGCTGAAAGGCTGGATTCCAAACAGATACTAATGTTTTAAACATGCCAGAAGTAGATATCAGCGACACAAGCTAAATGAAAGCTCTTTTGTGAATTCTCTAAGCATTGAGTCGACTAATGCTTGAGATGGCAACAGCACAGGGGTAAGTTGACCAAAAATCCAGTCTCTGCTGGTTGTGCAGCAACAAGTCCCTCTTGCTGTGAATGCAATTCCTAGAATACTTTGCAGGCTTCCACCCACAAAGGGAATATGCATATTCAATCACAGATTTTGTCCACATGGGTGGTGTATTCAAGGCAGACGGACGGACGACTGACTGCGGGAACAGGACATGATAATTTGGATGCTAAAAACATGGGCAGCATAAGCAGCCAGTAATTGTTGGCATCGTAACCGCAGTGGAGGGACACCTGCCTCCACAAGTATGCTGTCCACAGGGCTGGTCCGGAAGGCACCAGTGGCAAGGCGTATCCCGCTGTGGAGGATTGGGTCCAGCAGCCGCAACGCAGATGGGGATGCTGAGCCATAAGCCAGACTCCCATAGTCCAGACGGGACTGGATTAACGCCTGGTAAAGCCGTAGGTGAGTAGATCGGTCGGCGCCCCACCTGGTGTGATTCAGGCATCGCAGAGCACTTAGATGCCGCCAACACGCCTGTTTAAGCTGCCGAATATGAGTCAGCCAAGTCAACCGGGCATCAAAAACCACCCCCAAAAATCTATGTAAGTCCACCACTGTAAGAAGCTCGCCGTCAAGATAAAGCCGTGTCTCCGGGTGAACAGTGTGTCGCCAGCAGAAATGCATAACGCAGGTCTTGGCTGCCGAAAACTGAAAACCATGCGCTACAGCCCAAGATTGCGCCCTGTAGCTGACGTTCAGCAGCTGCAATGCTAATAGAGCTGTAGTAAAGGCAGAAGTCGTCAGCATACAGGGAAGCGGAGATAGAATTTCCCACGGCCACAGCGAGCCCGTTAATGGCTATTAAAAACAGAACCCTGTGGCACACCGTTCTCCTGGACTTGGGAGGAACTATATGAGGCCACGACGTGCACGCGGAAGGTACGATACGACAGAAAATTGAGGATATAGATCGGCAGAGAGCCCCGAAGGCCCCATCCATGAAGCGTAGAAAGGATGTGATGACGCCATGTCGTATCATACGCCTTCCACATGTCGAAAAAGACAGCAACGAGATGCTGACGGCGGGCAAAGGCAGTACGGATGGCCGACTCCAGGCTCACCAGATTGTCGGCGGCCAGAAGGCCCCGAGACTCCAGTACCCAATTCAAGCGCCGGCTCACCATCCGTTCAAGAAACTTGCAAAGAACGTTGGTGAGGCTAATGGGACGGTAGCTGTCCACCTCCAAAGGGTTCTTCCCTGGTTTCAGAATGGGGACAACAAGACTTTCCCGCCATTGCGACGGAAACACACCCTCGACCCAAATGTGGTTGTAAAGGTCGAGTAGGCGTCACTGGCAGTCCACTGAAAGGTGTTTCAGCATCTGAGAGTGGATGCTATTTGGGCCAGGAGCAGTATCAGGACAAGCGGCGAGGGCACTGCGGAATTCCCACTCACTGAATGGAACATTGTACAATTCAGGATGGTGGGTGTGAAAAGAAAGACTCCGACGTTCTATCCTCTCTTTAATGGAGCAGAAGCCCAAGGGGTAGTTGGCAGAAGCGGAATTCAGAGCAAAGTGCTCTGCCAAGCGGTTTGCAATGATGTCGAAGTCAGTACAAACTGCTCCATTCAGTGAGAGCGCAGGGACGCTGACAGGGGTCCGATAGCCATAGAGGCGGCGAATCTTGGCCCAGACCTGCGATAGAGTGACATGGAGGCCAATGGTGGACACATACCGCTCCCAGCACTCCTGCTTGCGTCGGCGGATAATGCGGCGGGCTCGTGCACGCAGCCGTTTGAAGGCGATAAGGTGTTCGATTGAGGGATGTCACTTGTAATGCTGGAGCGCCTGCCGGCGAGCTTTAATCGCTTGAGCGATCTCAGGCGACCACCAAGGCACAGTCCACCGCCGAGGGGACCCAGAAGAACGAGGAATGGCAGATTCGGCGGCAGTAACGATGCCGGTGGTGACCAATTGAACCACTGCATCAATGTCATCGTTAGAGAGAGGCTCAATAGCGGCAACGGAGGAGGACAAGTCCCAGTCAGCCTTATTCAGAGCCCATCTGCTAGGGCGCCCAGAAGACTGACGCTGTGGTAGTGACAGAAAGATTGGAAAGTGGTCACTACCACAAAGGTGGTCATGCACTCTCCATTGGACAGACGGTAAGAGGCTAGGGCTACAGATCGAAAGGTCAATGGCGGAGTATGTGCCATGCGCCACACTGAAGTGTGTGAAAGCACCATCATTTAATATTGAGAGATCGAGCTGCGCCAATAAATGATCAACGATGGCGCCTCGACCTGTTGCCACTGACCCACCCCACAGATGGTTATGGGCATTAAAGTCGCCCAGTAACAAGAAAGGTGGCGGCAATTGGGCTATCAGAGCAGCCAGGACATGCTGCGCGACATCACCATCCGGTGGAAGGTAAAGACTGCAGACAGTAACAGCCTGTGGCGTCCACACCCGAACAGCGACAGCATCTTAAGGTGTTTGGAGAGGTACAGACTCACTGTGAAGAGAGTTCAGGACATATATGCAGACGCCACCAGAAACCCTTTCATAAGCTGCCTGGTTCTTATAATAACCCTGGTAGCCAAGGAGGGCAGGGGTTCGCATTGTCGGAAACCAAGTTTCCTGCAGAGCAATGCAGAGGAAAGGGTGAAGGCTGATAAGTTGGCGGAGCTCAGCTAGATGGTGGAAGAAACCGCTGCAGTTCCACTGGAGGATGGTGTTGTCCATGGCTGAGAAAGGCGTGACGGGACTGGGAAGGGAGATTACGCCACTCGGTCACCTGCTGCCTCCGATTTAGCACCTGTGATAGTGCTTTCCATGGCGTCTGTTGGACCGGCGAGATTGAGGTCCTCAGCGGATGCCAGAATTCCACCGCATACTCAGACGCAGAGCTGGAAGGTTGCAGTGGGATGGCTGCCACCGCGAGTTCCTTGGGCTGAGAGCTCTACTTGGGTTTCTCACATCGTTCCTTGGTCCGCACTGGCTGGGAGGGCTGAATTCACCGATTCAGTCTCCGGGACGGAGGAGGATCGTGAAGCTCTACGAGCAGATGATTGCGGGCACTTACGCCACTGTCGGTCGTCAGCCTTCTCGCTGGCGGAAACCTGGGAAGGGAGGGACCCAAGGGACCCCTTGCGAGCGTGAGAAGCCAAAGAAGTTGGACACTTCTCTGGCTTAGAAGTGGGGACGGACGTCCCCGATGGGTGGGACGGTGTTGCTCCTGAGGTAGGTGGCGCAGGAGCAACCCGGTGGGTAGAGCCCCCCACTGGCGAGGGGGCAGGAGGAGTTGTACTTCTTGTCGATTCGGCCACAATTGGAGAAACAGAAAGGGCTAGCACAGGTGTTGTAGCAGCAGCGTGGGAAGATGTCATTCTCACAGGATGGAGTCGGTCGTATTTCCTCTTGGCCTCGGTATAGGTTAGTCGGTCCAGGGTCTTGTATTCAACGATTTTACGCTCTTTCTGGAAAATTCGGCAGTCTGGCGAGCAAGGTGAATGGTGCTCCCCGCAGTTGACACAGATGGGAGGCGGGGCACATGGAGTATTGGGATGTGATGGGCATCTGCAATCTCGACATGTGAGGCTGGAAGTGCAGCGAGAAGACATATGGCCGAACTTCCAGCACTTAAAAGCACCGCGTCGGGGGAGGGATATAGGGCTTAACGTCACATCGGTAGACCATCACCTTGACCTTTTCCGGTAATGTATCCCCTTCGAAGGCCAAGATGAAGGCACTGGTAGCAATTTGATTTTCCTTCGGACCCCGATGAACGCGCCGGACGAAATGTACACCTCGGCGCTCTAAATTGGCGCGCAGCTCTTCATCAGACTGCAAAAGAAGATCCCTATGGTAAATAACTCCCTGGACCATATTTAAACTCTTATGGGGTGTGATCGTAACGGCAACATCCCCCTACTTGTCACAAGCGAGTAACTGTCGTGACTGGGCAGAGGATGCCGTTTGTATCAGGACTGACCCAGAGCGCATTTTTGACAAGCCCTCCACCTCCCCAAACTTGTCCTCTAAATGCTCGACGAAGAACTGAGGCTTTGTGGAGAGAAAAGACTCCCCATCAACCCTCGTACAAACTAAGAAGCTGGGTGAATAACTGCTACTGCCATCCTGAGACTTGCGTTCCTCCCACGGTGTGGCCAGGGAGGGGAACGTTTTCGGGTCGTACTTCTGAGCATTAAACTGAGCCCGAGAACGCTTAGAGACTGCTCGCGGCTGGCCACCAGCGAGAGACGGTGTACCACGCTTCATTGGGGGTCATCCGCCCTGGTGCCACCTACTCCGACCAAGGGCCCTCCCCAGAGGCGCCACCCAGCCACGGCAAGAGCCACCTGGCAGGATGGCCATTGCTGGGAGTCCCGATACCCCAGGAGGACAGGCATCTACTCCTTGGCATACGTGGGGAGTTAACGATGCAGGCATCAGTAGAGCGATCCCTGTGTTGTCATGGGGCAACAACCAACAGGGTACATGGCGGCCCCACCACAACGGACTGGCTACCGCGCTGGATGTTTGGTAACATGTGGTCCATGGTCGCCGTCGATGCAGAAAGAGGCACTGCACAGTGCAAGGTGCAATCTGCACGCAGAAACAGAGTCATGCTCAAGAGATGGAGAGGACTGCAATTCAACGGTGTGTAAGCTGGCGAAAGCTCTGGTAGCAAGATGAACATAATGCACCAAGTAAGGCGCCCTTCCCCAATTGGCTAGCTCTTTGGAAAATTTTGAGAGATGGAGGTCAAACCCAACAGTGGACCATCATATAAGGCCGAAAAGTTTGAGACTCCTTTTAGTCGCCTCTTACGACAGGCAGGAATACCGCGGGCCTATTCTAACCCCCGAACCCGCAGGGGGTGGTTGGACAGGTAAAAGAGGAAGTATGAGGTGGAAAGAAAGACAAAGATGGTTCAAATGACTCTGAGCACTATGGGACTTAACTCCTGAGGTCACAGTCCCCTATAACTTGGAACTACTTAAACCTAACTAACCTAATGCCCATGGCGACCGCAGTGGTCGCGCGGTTCCAGACTGTAGCACCTAGAACTGCTCGGCCACGAAGAAAGACGGTAGTAAGAGTTGAACACAGACAGGAGGAGGAGGAGGTGTGAACAATGTGTCAAACTGATATGCAGGTGAAGTCATGGAAAAAACAAAAAAGTTTTTACACAGGGATTTGATCCGATGACCCTCATGTTACTGTTCTGCTGCGCCAACTGCTGATTGGTAACTACAGTAACACAAATAGCTCATGCCTCACCAGAACCATACTAGAAGTACAATTCTTTATTCTACATCCTAAGCCATCTGGAACTCCCACTTGTCACTTTCATTTCTAGTGAAGCCTTGAATACACCACCCATGTGGACAAAATCTGTGATTGAATATGCATATTGTCCAATCGCCGTACGCGTCAAATAGCTTATCTACGGGCTTAGGTGTTTCCCTATACTACCTCTGCATACACCCCCATGGTGTGTGCCTCGCCCTTGCCTTCGGCTCGACTTGGCACAGGGCCTGAAGGACTCAGTCCCTCCGGTGGCCTTCTGACTCCGCTTTTATTCCATCCTGGCCACGTATCAGGGCTCTGGCGTTGTCTATACCGACGGTTCGATGGTTGCTGGTCGTGTCGGTTATGCACTAACTCTAGGGGGCCATTCTGAACAACGTTCGTTGCCGGCTGGCTGCAGTGTTTACACTCCTGAGCTGGTCGCCATCTTTTGTGCCCTAGAGTATATCCACTCCTGCTCAGGTGAGTCCTTTGTTATCTGTAGCGATTCCCTGAGCGGTTTACGAGCTCTCGACCAGTGTTTTCCGCGTTCTCGTCTGGTGATGGCTATCCAGGAGTCCCTGCATACTCTTGCCCGTTGCGGCAGATCTGTGGTCTTTGTTTGGACCCCGGGCCATGTTGGGATACCCGGAAATGAAACTATTGACCGCCTGCCGAAAGATGCCACTAGTGCACCATGTCTGGAGATTGGCCTCCCGGCGACTGATTTGCGGGCACTATTACGTCGCAAAGTTTTCGATTTATGGGGCACTGATTGGCGCAACCTGCCCGTGCCAAACAAACTATCAAGGAGACGACTACTGTATGGTGGTCATCCATGCGAGCCAACCGCAGGGAATCAGTCGTCCTTTGTCGACTCCGCATTGGCCACACCCGACTCACGCACAGTTATTTACTGTGTCGTGAGGATCCCCCTTTTGTCGTTGTGGGGCGTCCTTGACGGTGATCCATATTCTGTTGGAGTGCGCCCTTTTAACTGTGCTCAGGCAGACTTTTGCGCTGCCTGATACGCTCTCTGTGCTTTTATCTGACGACTCTTCCATAGCGGACATAGTTCTGCGTTTTATTCGGGTAGGGGGATTTTATCGCTTAATGTAAGTGTGTGAGTTTTTGTGTTGATTCTGGCCTATGGCCTACGATTTGTCTGATTTTTTTTTTCATGTGTTTCTCGGTGGTTGGCTTTTCCCTTTTTGTTGGTATGGTCGGCCAAACACCGTCGCACTCTGTGTGATTTTAGTTCGTCTTGTTTGGTCTTTGTCTACATTTTTCTTGTTCTGTGTTGTCTGTCTTATCGTCTGTTGATCATTTTTATTCTCTGTAGGTGTTTTTAGTATTTGGAAAAAGGGACCGATGACCGTAGCAGTCTGGTCCCTTTAATCCCCACAAACCAAACCAAACCTTACCTGTCCAACCGCTCCTCCCCATCTCTATCTGCCCCACCATGCTTCCTTCCTTTGCTGTCCTCTCCTTCTCCGTGTCACTGTACTGACCCCATCCCCACTATCTATCCATCACCCGCTGTCTCCACCCCCTTCCTATCCTGACTGTGTGTTTGCTGATCCCTTGCAGCCCTCTCTCTCTGTCCATCTCAGCATGCTCCCACTTTCCTTATTTGTCCATCAGCTGCTACCCTCCCCTCCTATACCTCTCCTCACTGCGTGTGTGACCTCTTCTGTGTCACTGTCCATCTGCCTCTATGGCATCCATCCCACCGTGCAACGTTCATTTCCCCTGATTTTGACTATTACCTCCTCCCTCTGCCTCTATCACCACCTTGTCCTCTCCCCATCTCTCTGTCTATCTCTCCTCCCTCTCCATGTCCAGCAACTCCTCTTCCCCCTTCCATGTCCATCTCCTCCTTCCGTCCTGTCCGTCCTGTCTCCTGTGCCCTCATGTTCACCTCCTATTCCCCCTTCACTCTGTCCATCTGCACCAGCTCCCTTCTCCCTATCCTTTTCATCCTCCCCGCCTTTCCCTGTTCATCTCTGCCTCATCACCCCCCCCCCCCCCCATCTCCACCTTCACCTTTTCCTATCCATCACCTCCTCCCCCTTTCCCTATCCAGCTCTGCCCCCCTCTCTCCAACCCCTCCTTTATCCATCTCAACCTTCCCCAACCATCCTAATCTGCATGTGTAGCCCATGCAAAACAGGTCAATAAAGCAGGCTGATGCTACTCCAGTACACCATGCCTGTTATGCAGGGTAGCCTACACTGCAGTAGCTGTAAACCATTTCTTACCCCTGATCTGTAGGCTTCCCTTGCAAACCAGGTCAATAAGACAGGCCAATGGTATTACCACAAAATATGTTTGTTTTCTTCCCCCCATGAACCATGGACCTTGCCGTTGGTGGGGAGGCTTGCGTGCCTCAGCGATACAGATAGCCGTACCGTAGGTGCAACCACAACGTAGGGGTATCTGTTGAGAGGCCAGACAAATGTGTAGTTTCTTGAAGAGGGGCAGCAGCCTTTTCAGTAGTTGCAGGGGCAACAGTCTGGATGATTGACTGATCTAGCCTTGTAACAATAACCAAAACGGCCTTGTTGTGCTGGTACTGCGAAGGGATGAAAGCAAGGGGAAACTACGGCCGTAATTTTTCCCGAGGTCATGCAGCCTTACTATATGATTAAATGATGATGGCATCCTCTTGGGTAAAATATTCCGGAGGTAAAATAGTCCCCCATTCAGATCTCCGGGCAGGGACCACTCAAGAGGATGCCGTTATGAGGAGAAAGAAAACTGTCATTCTACGAATCGGAGCATGGAATGTCAGATCCCTTAATTGGGCAGGTAGGTTAGAAAATTTAAAAAGGAAAATGGATAGGTTAAAGTTAGATATAGTGGGAATTAGTGAAGTTCGGTGGCAGGAGGAACAAGACTTTTGGTCAGGTGACTACAGGGTTATAAACACAAAATCAAATAGTGGTAATGCAGGAGTAGGTTTAATAATGAATAGGAAAATAGGAATGCGGGTAAGCTACTACAAGCAGCATAGTGAATGCATTATTGTGGCCAAGATAGATACGAAGCCCACACCTACTACAGTAGTACAAGTTTATATGCCAACTAGCTCTGGAGATGATGAAGAAATTGAAGAAATGTATGATCAAATAAAAGAAATTATTCAGATAGTGAAGTGTGCCGAAAATTTAATAGTCATGGGTGACTGTAATTTGGTAGTAGGAAAAGGGAGAGAAGGAAATGTAGTAGGTGAATATGGACTGGGGCAAAGAAATGAAAGAGCAAGCCGCCTGGTAGAATTTTGCACAGAGCACAACTTAATCATAGCTAACACTTGATTCAAGAATCATAAAAGAAGGCTGTATACATGGAAGAAGCCTGTAGATACTGACAGGTTTCAGATAGATTATATAAAGGTAAGACAGAGATTTAGGAACCAGGTTTTAAATTGTAAGACATTTCCAGGGGCAGATGTGGACTCTGACCACAATCTGTTGGTTATGACCTGTAGATTAAAACTAAAGAAACTGCAAAAAGGTGGGAATTTAAGGAGATGGGACCTGGATAAACTAAAAGAACCAGAGGTTGTACAGAGTTTCAGGGAGAGCATAAGGGAGCAATTGACAGGAATGGGGGAAAGAAATACGGTGGAAGAAGAATGGGTAGATTTGAGAGATGAAGTAGTGAAGGCAGCAGAGGATCAAGTAGGTAAAAAGACGAGGGCTGCAGGAAATCCTTGGGTAACAGAAGATATATTGAATTTAATTGATGAAAGGAGAAAATATAAAAATGCAGTAAATGAAGCAGGCAAAAAGGAATACAGACGTCTCAAAAATGAGATTGACAGAAAGTGCAAAATGGCTAAGTAGTGATGACTAGAGGACAAATGTAAGGATGTAGAGGTTTATCTCACTAGGGGTAAGGTAGATACTGCCTACAGGAAAATTAAAGAGACCTTTGGAGATAAGAAAACCACTTGTATGAACATCAAGGGCTCAGATGGAAACCCAGTTCTAAGCAAAGAAGGGAAAGCAGAAAGGTGGAAGGAGTATATAGAGGGTCTATACTAGGCTGATGTACTTGAGGATAATATTATGGAAATGGAAGAGGATGTAGATGAAGATGAAATGGGAGATACGATACTGCGTGAAGAGTTTGACAGAGCACTGAAAGGCCTGAGTCGAAACGAGGACCCCGAAGTAGACATCATTCCATTGGAACCACTGACAGCCTTGGGAGAGCCACTCCTGACAAAACTCTACCATCTGGTGAGCAAGATGTCAGGCGAAATACCCTCAGACTTCAAGAAGAATATAATAATTCCAATCCCAAAGAAAGCAGGTGTTGACAGATGTGAAAATTACCGAACTATCAGTTTAATAAGTCACAGCTGCAAAATACTAGTGTGTATTCTTTACAGACGAATGGAAAAACTAGTAGAAGCCGACCTCAGGGAAGATCAGTTTGGATTCCGTAGAAATGTTGGAACACGTGAGGCAATACTGACCCTACGACTTATCTTAGAAGGAAGATTAAGGAAAGGCAAACCTACGTTTCTAGCATTTGTAGACTTAGAGAAAGCTCTTGACAACGTTGATTGGAATACTCTCTTTCAAATTCTGAAGGTAGCAGGGGTAAAATACAGGGAGCTATTTACAATTTGTACAGAAACCAGATGGCAGTTGTAAGAGTCGAGGGACATGAAAGGGAAGCAGTGGTTGGGAAGGGAGTGAGACAGGGTTGTAGTCTCTCCCCGATGTTATTCAATCTGTATATTGAGCAAGCAGTGAAGGAAACAAAAGAAAAATTCGGAGTAGGTATTAAAATCCATGGAGAAGAAATCAAAATGTTGAGTTTCGCCGATGACATCGTAATTCTGTCAGAGACAGCAAAGTATTTGGAAGAGCAGTTGAACGGAATGGATAGTGTCTTGAAAGGAGGATATAAGATGAACATCAACAAAAGCAAAACGAGGATAGTGAAATGTAGTCGAATTAAGTCGGGTGATGCTGAGGGAATTAGATTAGGAAATGAGACACTTAAAGCAGTAAAGGAGTTTTGCTATTTGGGGAGCAAAATAACTGATGATGGTCGACGTAGAGAGGATATAAAATGTAGACTGGCAATGGCAAGGAAAGTGTTTCAGAAGAAGAGAAATTTGTTAACATTGAGTATAGATTTAAGTGTCAGGAAGTCATTTCGAAAAGTATTTGTATTGAGTGTAGCCATGTATGGAAGTGAAACATGAATGATAAATAGTTTGGACAAGAAGAGAATAGAAGCTTTCGAAATGTGGTGCTACAGAAGAATGCTGAAGATTAGATGGGTAGATCACATAACTAATGAGGAAGTATTGAACAGGATTGGGAAGGAGAGAAGTTTGTGGCACAACTTGACCAGAAGAAGGGATCGTTTGGTAGGACTTGTTCTGAGGCATCAAGGGATCACCAATTTAGTATTGGAGGGCAGCGTGGAGGGTAAAAATCGTAGAGGGGGACCAAGAGATGACTACACTAAGCAGATTCAGAAGGATGTAGGTTGCAGTAGGTACTGGGATGTGAAGAAGCTTGCACAATATAGAGTAGCATGGAGAGCTGCATCAAACCAGTCTCAGGACTGTAGACCACAACAATAACAACAACATGTTTGTTTTGCAGGGCAGTCTATATGGGGGGTAGATACTTGTGAAGTTTGCTCTTTGTGTGCCAAATTGGGCAGAATTTGATCAAAGGGCTTGGAAGGAGGTAGCTTACATAAATATGTTCTCTCTCTTTTTGCAGTCTAACTAAGTAAAAATTGAAAATGGAAAAAAGTGTCCACAGAGGGATTTCACCATGGAATTACCATTCTGGATTCTTTCCGCGGTGCCAAGTGCAGTCAAAAAAGTAGCTCCGGATTTGCCCAAAACATGCTAAAATGCCTTTTTTTTCTAAAGCTAAGTCTCATTCGTTGTTACTGGTGGTTGCTGAGGTGGAAAATTTCTAAACTGGTCAGCCTTCTGACATTAGGTGAACTAGAGAAGTAAAAATAATTTCTGTGCAGAGCACGCATCCATGTCTAGGGTTCAGAAAGTAGTTTCATATTCTAGTGCTAAAATCATACAGGTTACTGTCAGTTATTGGGCCAGAAATTGGAAATCCCCAAATATTCATTAACTGAAATAAAAGTGTACCTCATTAGTTATCCCTATGATTTATGAGAGTATATGGGATGTAAAATTTGCTTCTTACCAAGCATTAATTTTACAAGTTTACATACTGGTGAGGATCTTGCACATAAAGTTATACATGTTAGTCAATCAAGGGTTCAGTTCTGGAGAGGTTCACACATCAGTGCTTAGTGCATCACTTTAGCGTAACTTCCAAGAAATTGCAGTTGGAGAAATACGTCATTTGAAGAGTATTTGTTCAAACTTTTGAGAAATTCTTGTGTCCTACAATTGATTTAAGATCTCTAAGAAGAACAAACTCAAGCAACTTCGATGACATCATAATTTATGTCATATCAAATTTAAGTGTGTCCTTATCATTATCAACATTTCAGTATGCATTAAAAGCACAACAATTGTTTACAACAATTGTAAACAAAGGTTTTGCAGACCAGTGCTATGTGAACATGTAAATCAGGTTACCGGTGTTTCTTTCATTCAGTTATACTTACATTCTGGGGAAGCCAGTTGTAATTTTTTTCTTATTTTGTCCTTTCTGTTTTGCCTTATTCAACTTCATGTGGTGGTCTGGTCCTATCTGTGGGCTCACAAACCATGCCGGGTTTGTTGTTGATAGCAGGTATGACCAGCCTGTGACTGGCCATCTTTTTGTGGAAGGGATGTTGTCTGCAGCAAGTCAGGTCACAGGCCTATGTGTGTGGCATAAATGCTTTCAGTATAATGTTCCTGGGAAAATGGGGACCATGATGCCCTTCTCCCTTCAGATTTGTGCCTGTCTACATAATTTAAACAGATAAAACTAGCAGTTGTGGCCTAAGAGGAAGAGCAGTGGCTTGTTTCAAATGAGATTAGCACTACTTGTAATTGGTTGTCAGTATACATCACAGAAGTAGCCTGCTTCTGCTAATTAATGTGTAACTTGACTAGTTCTGTATCCAGGAAGATTTCATTTGTTGATGGGATTTATGGAACATGGTGTGTGGATGGATAGATGAATGAATGAATGAAATAATGTATAAATAAATACATGCTTATGGATGTATGACATTGCAACTGATGAAAAATGTGAACTAAACACATTAAAAGATAGACATTCATGACCTACTTAGAAGGTCCCAAGAATTGGTTGTCTGGCTGAATATTTCAGCAACCTACATAACATTCCTAAAGTGATTATGACTAAAATTTGTCTGTTAACAACTCAAAGGCACATAAGCAATCTTTATTTTCACGTGCTATCAATGCATAGAATCAGCAGAAACCTCAATAAATGATACAATAGAAAGTACTGTTTGCCAGACACCTTAAAGTTTTTCAGAATATAGGTGCAGAAGTACTGCTTGATAGGTTGTTGTTATATGGACTACATTTATGTGAAGTATCTTTCAGTTATGCAGGCATAACTTAAAATTGTTGACACACTATTTCATGTGTAGTGATTGTTTGAATGAGATAATTGTTTTACACAAAATTCTGGTCCAATGCATATGAAGTCTGTGGTAAACTGTTACAGTTTCTTACTACTCCTAGCCATTTTCATCCACTTATCTGTTGTATATGTTGGGCATAGCTGTCTTTCAGTTCTCTGTATGAATAAGAAATTGCTTACACTTGGAAAATATGTGTGTCTGGTAAAAGTTTTTCAAAAAATTTTCATTAGCATTAAGTGAATTGTGCGCTAGACTCATGGAACTTCACATTGATTTGAACATTGTCTGTGTAACAAGGTTTCTAAAGAGTGTGGTTTTGTAACTGTGAAAACAAGACATCATCTCTTGAAAACATTGGGATCTTGTACCATGCGCTACTTTCTGAAGGTTCACAAAAAAGCTATTTTCTAAAGGTTCACAAAAAATTAACACTGTTCTATATATTCAGTTTCTGTTTTTAATTTAATAATACACTTCAAATTTATGGTTATAAAAAGTAGGTAGGCAATAATCCCCCAATATTTGCTGCCAGTTGGTTTCTTTTGTAGAACAAAGTTTTTCTTTCCCCTGTGCTAGTCTGTATTTTGTCTTCCTTGGTGGGCTCATCCTGTATAGTCACTCTTCCATGACAGTAGAAGTTTTTCACTTTCAGTGAATATCCCTAACTGTTGATATCAAGCAAATTATTATTCTTATTTCTACCATACTGCAAATGTTCTTAAATTTTGTGGATTGTAACAAGTGTGTACCAGACCAGAACATGAACCTTGACTCTTGCCTCTTGCACCAGCAATTGTACACTCCTTGAACTGACAAAAAGTTATACTTGAGTTGGGATTTCTCTATTCCTTTCAAACTCTACAGAGCCTCTCCTTCAATGCTGTGGTAGTAACGTCTGTGACATAAGAGTTACAGCATGAAATTTAGCTTCTCATCAGAGTCACTTCTCATCAGTGTGAGCTGATGAGTGCTCTCTCTCTCTACCTAAGTACATCACAGGGAGCACCTACAGGCTGTCTGCCAGCATTATACCAGTCATCCCAAAGCATGCCTTTTCAATGAGTGAGAGTATAATGTTTACACCCATCTAGGAGTGTGTATTTTCCACAAACTGTAGTACCAGTATATGAAATGCTGAAAGAGTAACTAATGTAACTAACACAAGAAACACACATCAACAGAATCTTTTTGGATCATCATACATTACACTGCACTGCTGGATGGGAAACTGATTCTTAGTCATCCTGTACAGCATTTAAGCATTCCTCCGGCAAAGGCCACTTACCCCACCACAAGAGATGCTCACTCTTCAGTTCATCAACACACTATTCTACAATGAAATTATTATTCTCTTTTTCTGGCATAGTTGATGTGCCACTAATCTGACAGAAACTGTGTGCTGGACCAGTCTCATTACTAATTATTCTCTGTTTCTGTTGTGAAGCTGACTTTGAATTCTTTGTGCTTAATACAACTACTTTTATTGAAAGTAGCTAATAAGAACTTAAATTCTGCTTTTTGAAGTAAAAGATTTGTACTTCTGTTGCTTCTCCTTTACATTTTCCTATGAATAACACTTAGGTTGTAATGAGCTTTATATTACACATTAAGTAATACTGATTGGTGCCTTACTGCATAAAGGCATCTTAATTCAGAGAAATTGTGCATGTGCTGTCTGATTCATTCCATAGTCTCCATACAACTGGATATTTCATATTCTTTCTATAATGATAGTGCTTCAAAATATACTAGCTCATTGAGGAATGGTTAACAATCCACAGCATTTTGCTGAAGCACTGTGTACTATGAAGTATGCTAAAAGTAGCATTTTTCTTCTAGAATGTAAAACTTTTGCTCTAGGCATGCTGTAGTAATCTGTTCATTTGAAGAAACAACACATAAAGTAGTTCAAAGCACTTGTACTTTCACTTTTAAAATAGCAGCAATAGAACCACAAGCCTGACACTTTGTGGCTGCTGGTGGCCACAGCAGAGCCTCATGCCTAATGCTGTGTACCTCACATGTCCTGGCAGTGAAATTTCCATCACTAAGTGTCTGACAATCAACACATTAACAAAGACTACAAACATGATTGTAGTCTTGCATGGTAACAAAAATTTACCGTAAAAGCTGGTGTTGCATCAATAAATGAAATCTACTTCAGTAAACTGAAAGTAGATTGTTCTGTGAAACAGTGGTGTTTAGACCACTTTAAAATCCTTAAATTGTCCACAAATTGGGTAGTTCCAAAGTGATAAACTTGCTTTTTTGCAAATTTATTGAAAAACTGACAAACTTTCAACATATACTAATGTTAGTAGGTAAAAGCATGTTGCTGTAGATGCCCTTGCTCTGTGAGTGTGATGAATATTGTACACACTGTTTTATTTACCATATGTGTGTTTCAGAGAACTTAGACAAATCTGAAGATGTTAAGTAAAGAACAAAGCTGATGATTACTGTAAAAATAAGTATGACAATAGACTGTATTAAAATAACTCAGTTATCACAGATTTTCTCCGATTGATAGTATGTAGAATTTTCTAAATATCCATATTGTTTTGGTCATTTCTAAACTGTGGCTTGCTGAAGTACTTGTAGTACTGTGATCTCTGGTGATTTTAGATGCTGGAAAGAATGTTTTATTATTGAAGTGGTGCTGATATTGCCTAAATTTCACTTTCACTTGAATAATACTATATGCAGACATGTGGGGTTCATATATTCTGTCCCGAGGGGTAATGGGGAGGTGACAGGAAGCGCACTGGGCCACCCTTGAATTAACAGTCCATTAAATTAATCATGCTGACCTGGGCCATTGAAGGACAAAGGTATAAGAAACAGAAGATAATATATTATGTAATTAATGGTTTGGTTCATTTGAGTGTTCACAAAATCATTACTTTGCATAATATAATTAACAAATTATTACAGTTTATCACATCTGTGTAGTGGCTGTGAACAAAATTAACTTTTATTCTTGTGTCAGTAAATTTTTTCCTCTATCAGATAATCAGTCAACTATTCAGATTAAATAACTCATCTTAAAAACTGTGTGCACATTATATTTCAATTTTCTTTTGTAAATAATTTGCATTTCCTATTACTAGCGAACTTCATTGTTCCACATATTTCACTTAAAACCTACATTTAAGTTACAGAACACATTTGGCACTGAAAAACACACACACACACACACACACACACACACACACACACACACACTCACTCACTCTCTCTCTCTCTCTCTCTCTCTCTCTCTCTCTCGACCACAGTACCATTGCACATTGGAGTAAGTGTGCTTCGGTTGGCTTTTTTATTGTGATATTTCACAAGGACATGATGAAACACTTCATAGTATATGCACAACTGTCTTGAATAATTCACAATGCAATTTCCTTAGTCACCACTGTGCTAGTTTACTGTAACATCACCGCGTGTTCCCAATAATGACCACAGGATGCCAAGTGTGGTAATATTGTGGTTGGGTAGTAACAACTCACCAAATTCGAGAGGAAAGTGTGACTAGGGGCTCAGAGGGAGGCAGCTGGTGAACAAGAATCAATGAGGGAGGGAGAGGCAGCAGATCCATGGGATAGGAATGTGATATAGAGGCACCAGTAACAGTCAGTTATGCAGTGCACAATTACGATGTGCGGGAATAGATTGGGAGGGGATCATTAAACAGTGGGAAAGATGGTGTGGAGATGGGTGTGGGGCAGGGGCCTATCAGACATTGATATTGGGAGGATTTTGGAAACAAAGCATGTGTTGTAAGGGCAGCTCCCATCTACATAGTTAAGAAAAGCTATTGTCAGTATTATTCATCCATAGATAACTTTTACAAGGACACTGGATATGTCAAGGTATAACAAGTTAAGGTTGGTTGGTTAGTTGATTTGGGGGAGGGGCCAGATAGTGAGGTCATTTGTCCCATCAGATGAGGGAAGTATGGGGAAGGAAACTGGCTGTGTCCTTTCAAAGGAACCATCCCAGCATTTGCCTGAAGTGATTTAAAGAAATCATGGAAAACCTAAATCAGGATGCCCAGATGTGGGTTTGAACCATCGTCCTCCCGAATGTGAGTCCGGTGTGCTAACAACCGCACCAACTTGCTCAATAAACAATTTAATAACAACAAAATAACATAATTCATATATACAGTCATTTATATACTTACAGATGTAGTTTGACAAGGACGGCATGACCTCATGGTAGGACCCATCCTGGCATTTGTCTGAAGTAATTTAGGGAAATCGTGGAAAACTTAAATCAGGCTTGCCAGATGAAAATCGGTACATCCATCCTCCAAATACAAGGCCAGTTTGCTCAAAACAGTGCTACCTCATTTGGTTTACTCCTTGTGTACAACACTGTTCTGCAAATAAGTTATTTCATAATATAAAAGACTAGCACTACACTGCTAATTCATTTCTCACTTCCAATAACTGTACACATTATGCACACCTTATTTCATTATGTAACACTACACACACTATCAGGACCATGACAACCATGTATGATTTCCATTTTGTCTGTTTCAACTTCTGATTTGCTAGCCTGAAAAATTGAGGCACCATTCCCCTATAATAAGTGATATATTGAGCTCAAAAAGAGGATAAAATGCTTTAGTCAGATTCATGAATGAGGGCAGTCTGTGCAGGTTCAGGCATGGATGGAGATTGCAGAGTTGCTGGTTCCAAGCAACAGTTGTAGTATGCACATATAGGGGCTTTGGACTTGAATAAAGCACGTATCTTGCTGATCATGTGCTTATGTACAATTTGTCACTTACCACCAACATCAGCCATAGCAACTCACAACAAAGAAAGTAAGAATTCAGTAAATAACTCACTACAATCACTTGGGATGCTTGCACTGGTTATGATGTTCACAGCAGAGCACTCAGAACACTACTGGTTACCCATTGGCTGTCAGAGAATGCATGACGTCAGGTGCACAGATTGAGCCTAAAGTCTGCTCTCATTGGTAATGACTCCAACCATACTTCTATACATTGCATAACTTTGGGAATAAGGTCTTCAAGAAGGAAAAAGAGAAGAAGAAAAACAACATACTTTGCAAGTGTTCTGTGAAAAGATAAATTTTTATTATTGTTATTATTATTATTATTATTATTATTATTATTATTATTATTATACTTATGTTATGATTTGTACTGTAACTCCTACTCAGTATTATCTAAGTAATCCTTCACTGTATAACATGTGTCACTTGACACATATTTTTTAAACTACTTATTTGAATAAGTTTAATTTAACTGATCTCCTTAATCCCCTTGGCAATTTATTATGTAGTTTTATTATTTAGTAGAAAATGCTGTTTTGAGTTTTACATTCTATTCTTTCTTAGTAAATGTAAGTTCAGAGCTTGTTCCATGGTCATGAACACAGCTGTTTGTGTACTAACTTTCAACGTTATTCAGATGTGCATTATCAATTGGCAAATGTACTCACATGGAGTAGTTAAAATCCACAGTGTTTTGAATAGCTCTTTATGATGACTTGCCTACTGTTTTTGGTTAGTGTTCTTATGACCCTTTTTTGTAGTTTGAAAGCTGTGTTCATGTTCTGTGCATTAGTACCTCAGAAAAGAATTCTGTGTACATATGTATAGTAGATAACTAAATAACACTGGCTATTACACACTGATGACAGGACTGTTGTGGCATAACACACTGATGCCATTCTGTTTACATATACAGGCTGAACATTAACACAACCGACAAACTCCAGGGATGGATTGCTGACTGGAAATGGAACAGAAAAGGTCATATGAACATGTGTTCGGAAATGCATCATTTCCACTGTAGATGGCGCTGATGAATGACAGTCCTGACAGTGTGCTGTGTGTTCCTTGTGTGTTGAAGGCTGTGTGAAGGGCACAGCACACTAAGCAGCAGAATGGTGTGGTATTCATGTCAGGAACAAGCCAAGATGGAGTTTAAGTATGACTGAGCAGATGGAAACGGTCGAGAGGCAGAATGGTTGTACCAAAACAAGTACCGTCACAGACACCAACCATATCACACAACATTTCAAGTCCTTTTCGGGCATTTGTGTGATAAAGTGTCTTTTCAGACAGACAAATGTGCAGGGAGGTGGCAGACTACATGTACACCAGATTTAGAGTACTGGGTTCTACAGGCTATTGAGATGAACCTTAGTACAATCTCCCGGCAACTGGCCTGTCAACATGGTGTAAGCTAAAGTACGATTATGTGTATTGTGCATGTCAACTGCTATTGTCCCTTGCACCTGGAATAAGTGCAAGGATTAACAACAGCAGATTTCCCTCCACAAGAAGGATTTTGTGGATGGTTTTTGCACCAGACCATCAAAGTTATGGGATTTCTGTTGTCAGTGCAGCAATCGGTGATGCAATGTGTAAACATGTGCGTTGCATCCTATGGAATCCACTTTGAACGTTTGTTGTGACGTGGATGCGATGCAGTTCTGTACTGTGTTCGATGACTATTTGTTCTTGTTGCATGCACACCACCTATTTTTGAACACATGTTCATAGGATCTCTTTGCCAGTCAGGATCCCGTTTGTGTACTTTGTCAGTTTCATTAATGTTCACCATGTATCTTCGAATCTTCACAGCAATTTAACTGAGAATCTATACTGATGAGCCAAAACATTATTACCACCTACCTAGTAGCTGCTATATCTATCTTTGGTGTGGATAACAGCAGCGATGCATTTTGGTATGGAAGCAATGAGGCTTTGATAGCTCGCTGGAGAGAGATGGCACCACATTTGCACACACTACTGTAAATTCTGGGTAGGGGGCTGATGCCATGTTCAATAACATCCCAGATGTGTTCAAACTGGTTCAGATCTGGTGAGCTGGGAGGCCAGTACAACAATTGGAACTGGCCACTGTGCTGCTCAAATTACTCCATCACACTCCTGGCCTTATGACGGGGTGCATTATCTTGTCGAAAAATGCCACTGCTGTCGGGAAACACGATCATCATGAAGGGGTATACATGGTCCGCAACCAATTGCCATTACTCCTTGGCTATCCTGGTGTCTTGTACAAGTTCCACAGGACCCATGGATGCCAACATGAATGTTCCCCTGAGTAAAATGGAGCCGCTGCCAGCAAGTCTTCATCCCGCAGAACAAGTGTCAAGGAGCTGTTCCTATGGAAGGTGACAGATTCTTGCCCTTCCGTTGGCACAATGAAAATGGTATCAACAATCATCAGACCATGCAATGTTCTGTCACTGCACCAACATTCAAAGCCGGTGATTACATGCTCATTTCGGTCATAGTTGCCAATGTCGTGGTGTTAAAATTGGCAAGTGCATGGGTTGTCAGCTGCAGAGGACCATCATTAACAGTGTTTGGTGAACTGTATATTAGGATACACTTGTACTCTGTGAAGCATTAAAGTTACTTCCATTACAATTCACCACCTGTCATGTTTTACCAGCCTGCCCAGCCTCCAGCCTATGACATCTGATATCTGTAATGAGGGATGGCCTCATAACATCTGAATATGGTTTCACCTTGTGTTGAAGACACTCACCATAGCACCTGACAAGTTGGGCAGTTTCCAAATGCTCATGCCGCTGAGCCTCTGGGCCTTCACAATCTGCCCTTGGTCGGACTCAGATAGATTGCGTGCCTTGCCCATTCCACAGGCAGATACTACATGCAGAGAGGGAGAGAGAGAGAGAGAGAGAGAGAGAGAGAGAGAGAGAGAGAGAGAGAGAGAGCTACGCTACTTTGAGAAACTCCTATATTACTGTTATATTAATGAACTTGTATATTAATATTCTGACAAGTTTAATGTTACTTTTTCCTTTTTTTTAAAAAAAATTCTGCTGTGGCTGAATCTGTTCTTGTAGCACTTCCGAACTCGAACTGTCATTCCAGTTGCAGGTTGTATTTATTCAAGTAATTCGGTAATATGTCTTTTGTAAATGAGTATTATTTTAAGGAATGATTACAATATAGATCTAGGTCAGTAGTTTTCTATGCCTTCTGCATTACCTTTATGGAGCAGAGGCACAACTCTTGCCCATTTTAAATATGTACTCTGGAAATTTCCCCTGATGTGAATGACTCATTTACTATGTTTGTTAAGAGAGCTTGTATACTCTGTATGCATTGTTTCATCACATTTATTGGTAACTCATTTTAAACCTAGCGACTTCATTTTTAGATTTTGTATAGTTTTGTACTTTGCAGATGATAATAACTCCATTGTACTTAGTGCGTAATTATTTACAGGTGTTGTATTTGTTATTGGGAATACTTGTTGTAATTTCTCTGAAATACTTGAAAAATGTTCATTCAAATAGTTCGTTAGGTAGCGTAGACCATTCATTACTTTATCTCCCTACCTCAGGCTTTCTTCTCACCTTGTTTCCTGCTTATGATCCATGTGACAAAGGGCTGCGAATGTGTGTTGTACAGGGATGACCAAGATGCTGTGTAGACTGGGTGGACAGCATAATACCACTTCAAGAGGCGTGGGAAGTATTGTGGGTAGGAGGTTCCTCACTTCTAAGCATAGTGATAGCTAGTCAAACCCCTAGAGAAGGATATGATTCAGTTTTTCCAATTTGGGATGATGATGAGGGTAAGGGAGGTGCTCCTTTGCAGCTGGTGCTTGGGGATGATGGGAGAATTAGGGGGTGTGACATAGCATGGGAAATTTTGTGCTGATGAAGTTTTGGGAACAGTGCCTGTCTGTGAAGGCCTTGAAGAGACATTCAGCATATTGGGCAAAGGATTGCTCATCACTGCAGATGCGATGTCCACAGGTGACCAGACTTAACAGGAGTGATCTTTTTGCCTTGGAATGGATGGCAGCTGTGAAGCGTACATATCAGTGAGATTGATATGTACAGAAGTGTGGATGAAGCCACCAGAGAAGTGGAGGTCCACATTCAGGAAGGGTCATGTTGGTCTGCAGAGGACCAGTGAAGTGAATGCGGGGAGAAGCTAACGAGACTGTGAAATAATGAGGATAGGGTGTCTCAGCACTTTCCCCATCACTCCCAGACTGGAACATTTGAACCATATCCTTTGTCAGGGCTTTGACTGTCTATCACCATGAGCAGAGATGAGGAACATCTTTCCCACAATCCATCACATCACTCCTAAAGTGGGGCTCCACTGCCCACCAAATCTACACAACATCCTGGTGTTCATTCCCACGCCACACATACTCACAACCCCTTGCCACAGGAGTCATATCCCTGCGAAGACCCAGGTACAAGACCTATCCCATTCACCTATTCAACACATCAGGCTTATCATGCCCCACCAGAAGCAGGGCAGCCATGTTAATCATTAATTACCAGAGTCCTGCTGCATAATTTCTACATAGCATTCCCCAACTATCCGTCCACCTGAATGAATGACCATTGCCAGAGAGAGAGAGAGAGAAGCTTTTTGGGTCAGATTAAATTCAAGAGTTTATATTAAGTTTGTTGAGCATTTATACACAAGCATAACTACTTCCATCATGTTATAGGTACTCCGAGGAAGAGAAAGACGCAGCGAAGATCAGTCATAATATGGAAGTGTGCCGATGAATGTCTGTCATATACACATTACTAATATTTCTACAGGTGGATATTTAATCACCCGCATATGAAGTACATGCAAGCTCAGTTACAATGTATTTCAGATATTCTCCAAACATTAAATCACAGCTATTTGTTCCAAGTAGCATTTATACTGTTGTTGCCAGATGATAAATGTACCTTAACTCTGTTTCTTGTATAAGGAAAAGCATTTTATACTTTTGTCAGAAGAATATTGTTATGCAGTTAAGAAAAATCTATTTTTCGATGTATTAACTCACAATGTGTACATCTATGCTGCTGAACTAGTCACTTCAGTTGTGGATTTTTGGAGATCATCTTTTCTTATTTTACACTGACAGTGGTGTTAACTATTATTATACTAGTACAAATGTGATGTTTCTTTATTATCATGTTAACAAAAGTCATTTATTTAATATACACTACAGATAGTGAAGAAATCATTCATAGTGAAATGTGACATGTTCTAACAAAACAGTATCGCTGCAGTGTAAACTACAGAGAACTGCTCATACATGATGATATACAATACGTAATTATTTACTTCAGCTATGCATTTACTGTAGATTCCACTATTATAATTTATAACTCATGTAAACACATCAGTTCTAAACATACTTCAAAACTAATGGTTGAAATCTATAAATCAATAGCCAATATAAGTTTAATATCCTATGAACTTAAGGTGGTACATTGAATGAGGATATAGGTAAAATTTCAAGGTCCAGCTATAGAGCCAAATATGAAATTATTGAAAGCTATCCAAATATTGGTATCCACCCTAAGGTAAGATTAATTTCAACATAAGTAACATAATTAAGAATGTTCATAGCTTTTCATGAATTTCAGCTATGCTAATTGATAAATACGGAGAACTGAACATAGGAGCTTACATTATTTCAAAATTTTATCATATGATATATAATTCCTATGTGTTAAAATTTGGAGGTACTAGAGATAAGAAAATCTGTCTTAACAGAACTAAATGTGGGAAGAAATATTTTTCAGTGACTGGGTGAAGATCGTATCCCTAGTCATTCGGAGAATGAGTCAAGTGTTTTAGACACTGTAGTGCCTTACTTGGTGCAAATATTTGAGTTTATGTCATAATCTATATAAATGAAAATGTAAATGTTCACTTGTCCAGAATCTTGAGTCTCTGATGGTTCTTCACTGATTACTTTGAAATTTTGATGCAAAATTGCATTCGAAAGTGCATGTCTTATTATATACCAGTTTTTTAAAAATATATGCAGGGTGAGTCAGGAGGAAAAGTTCCCATTTTGATGGGTGATAGAATTAGTGATTCTGAGCAAAAAACTTGATGTGGAAGAATGTCCTATTCCAATGGTTTCTGAGATGGAAGACTTTCAGTGTAGATTTCTATTTATTTTCTGTATTATTCATTGTCATTGCTTACAATGTACCACAGTAATATTGAGGAAGATGAGATGAACATTTGGATGCTGGACGCTTGTGGTCTATCAAGTCAGAAAACTATCTCAAACTGGTCTACAAAAAGCACTTAAGCTACAGCCCACTTGCGTTGTGCAAGATTTTCAATATTCTCTTGCTCTCTCTGTGCAAACTGTTAGTCCTAGGCAAAAAATAAATAGGACCTTTTTTGTAACAAATTTAATTTAGTTTAATTGTGTACTGAGACACAAAAGTGATATTAAGCATGTTCTATTTGGAAACCACCCGAAGTTTTTTGCTCAGAATCACTAATACTATCACATCTCAAAGCATGCACCTTTCCTCCAGACTCACCCTGTATAAATAAATATAGAATATGTAGTGGACAAAAATTGTAACCAAAAATGTATTCTTCAAATTTTTGCACAATACAGTAACAAACGTGCGTACATGGCCCCCTCCTCCTCCCCCCGCCCTTCCCCACACACCCAAAAAAACTAGGCTGAAGGTGAGAGAGCAGGAGATGGATTGAAAGGTGGTAGGAAATAGAGACAGAAAACAGAAAAGAGAAGATGGACAGAAAAAGGGGGGCAGGAGGAGATGGAGAGAATGAGGAGGAGAAGATGGAGAGAGAGAGAGAGGGTGCCAGAGGAGATGGAGAAGGTGAGGGGGGAGGAGCTGATGGACAGAGTGTGCAGAAAGAGGTGAAGATGAACAGAGGTGGGTCAAGGAGATTAAAATGTATATTGTTTTCAATTTAACCAGAGTGAGCCACAGCAGCACATGGCCAGGAACAACTAGTAACTGAATATGTTCAACACACCTGTGGACTGTCTTTCAATATGTTCTATCATGAACTGTAATGCCCTTGTAAATGAGAATCATGTAACAGATCCATACTTGATTATTTTGAGTTATTCAGAGTAGTTATTAATTTCATGTTTGTAGTGGTAGAAGTGCACTCAATTTTAACACTTCATTGTTATATACCAGATGTAATTTTTATGGCACTGTTCAAACAATAAATCTAGTTTTCCTAGGTATTGAACCCTACTGCAAATCTTGTGCCACTTAAATCTTCCCACACATGTGAAAGGTTGTGTTGACAGAGACAGTGATGTTCCCTACATAGTTGGGTTTTGCCTAATATGGTCCAGCATCTCAGTATCAAATTTGTGATGAAGCTGCAGTTTTTATTTATTTTTTGCTCCAGTGCTTGCACTGAAAAGCGACAAACCAGTACCGACTGACACTTGTAATTTTTAACAAGCAAATATTTAATCATTGATTAAGTCATGTTTAGACTGATCAGCTTACTTTGTATTTGAGTTATGAGTTTAACAATAGTACTGTAAGTGTCAAGCCATCTTTTCATCTACTTCTTCATATTCTAATTCAGTTTCTGCACACTAATTGTAGATTTTTTACCGTGTGAGCTAGGATTTTAGAAATACGGCAGTTAGACAGACCAGAGGTTGAAAGTAGAGATACTCCACTGTGTTACTCTCTAAGGAATAGGGATGACTTGTGAAGAACTCAAGAATCTGCTGACTGGGAAGGGGACGCCAGCCAAATGGGGCAGGTATCTGCTGGCCCATATTGTTTTGGTAGCATCACTCTTGTACCTATACCAAACTTTTTCCTTGGACTTAAGAAAATAGTGCACAACATGTGAGTCCAGCACAAGGCTAAAAACAGTGGACCATGGAGACTTGCCCCAGCGAATAAATGGCCCTTCTGTCAAAGAGCTTTCTGCTGGGAGCATTGTACCTTGCCCATTGAATTCTCAGAAGGCAGGTGGAAGGATGCACATTTGGAACAGATCACTATCTGCCTATCTGTCCTGAAAGCAGCCAAAGTATACACACACATTTCCTGTGCTTTTCATTGCTTGGTGAAAGCAGATTGTGAAGGACAGGCACCAAGACCCAGTGAGATGAGAGATTTTTTTCCTACCCGTGGACAAAATAGAAACGTGTTGGGTGTTCTTAAACACAGGTAGAGTGGGAGGCCAGGAGCTGTTTTCTGAATTTTTGTACATGAAAAGATCATGCATTGGTGGAATAAAGAAGCAAGACAATAATGTAGGCTCATAAGTCTGAAAACCTGGGAACAGCACCGGGGGAAAGCCGGCTGAAGAAAAAAAAATTTCTGTAGTTTAGTAAATTTATGTGGGCTCATTCATGACCAGGTGGACAGGCATAGTTATAAGTTAAATGACATTTTTTTCCAGTATGAACACAGTCACTATTATCCACCTGTGGCTGTTAGGAAGTTGGTTACCACTGGCCTGATCTCCATGTCAGATAACTTTGCCAAACTTATGAGTGTTTACTATAATTTAATTTGAGGTGTCAATTAGACAGCCTATGTCATGTGCTTAACTAAGTTTTTTTTTATAATATCCTTATTAATTTTTGCACACTGAACATTTGATAATAAAAATTGTGTTCACTTGGGCCAAGTTTTTGATTTTATAGTTAGTGAAGTCCTTTCTCATGCAATTTATTAGTATTGAATTATGAGGTTGTCAGCACCAAGACTCAGTGCTAGGACACCCTTTTTTTAAAAGCACTAAATAAAATCCACTGGATAACATTTTAATTGAGTATTTGAAGTCTTCGGGGAGTGATCTGCCTCTCAGCACCCCAGCTGATGTTATCCATTTGACCATTCCAGAGAAAAGGTTAAACTCAACTAGCACTTCATGTACATTGGAAACTCTGCCAGGATACTAATTAATTAACTGGATATTTTGTGACACAGTCATAAAACTTTTACTAACCTTGTAGACTTTGATGATTTTTTTTAGATTTGTAATTTAGCAACAAGGACTACATAAAATCAGGAAACTTAATCTAAGTAGCTGGCACAAATAATTAAACTGTGCTTTTTCTTTTCAACTTAAAAATATTTTCTGCAGATTGTGCTCAATTTGCTGTGGCATTGGCATTGTGACCAGCATAGCAAAATTTTTTGAGGGCTTATATGTGTTTGAAGGGGGGATATTGTGTAGCAAGTGTGTTAATTAAAATAGCTTCAACTAAAATATTTTTTGTCTAGCTTTATATATCTGAAAAGTGGGGATAATGTGTAGCAAGTGTGTTAATTAAAATAGCTTCAACCAAAATATTTTTTGTCTAGCTTTATATATCTGAAAAGTGGGGATAATGTGTAGCAAGTGTGTTAATTAAAATAGCTTCAACCAAAATATTTGTTGTCCAGGTTAAATAATAGAATGTGAACTAAGAGTCAGTTCAGGTTAGAATGAGAATTATCAAGAAATAGTCAATTAGCAATCATCGAGGCAGATTACAGTAGGGATGAGACTGCAGTGGAAGGAGAGCAAGTGGTGTTTCATCATGGGGCAATCATATCCTGATGATGGGTAATTGGAGACAATTCTAGCACACAGTGTGGAAACAGATGATGCGAGGGGCAATGTTATGATGAAGAGGATGAGTTAGGATCATGACACCCAGAGGTTATTATGACGATTTGAAACTATGAAGTAGAGGTTAGTGTTAGGAAGAATATCACTTCTCCGAGAAATATCTGATAGAGTTTGTCCAACCACATCCCCAGGCAGACCATCTGAACCAAGGTACACAAACATCAGGATCCTTGAATTTCTAAAAAGAATGGATGAGGAAGCAAAAGAGCAGAATCAACTGGCAAGGAAATGTCGAAGGAAAGAAGCACAAGACAATGAAAGAAATGAAAGAGGTGATGAAGGAAATACAAGAGGACTTTACAAAATTAGCAACATGGGTGGTTGAAATGGCAATGAAATAAGACCATGTTCTGAGCTTGCAGCAAAACGTCAGCAATGTGCAGTGCAAGGTCAACAAGAGGAGCATGCAAATTTATTTGAAAAGGTAGAGAGGCATATTACAACTATAGAAGAGAGGATTGTGCATTTGCCAGAAGAGATAGACAGTTTTCTATGTGAAGTCTTGCAACAGCTGAAGATTAGCAACCCTGAAATTGAAGAACAGAAACAAGCAGAGTATGCGAGGAATCAGATGTAACAAATCCGGTACCAATTGCAGAAATCACAGAGGTGCAGCCACTACCTGCTTTCAAAGAAGAATGAGGAATTAAGTCATCTACAATGGCAGAAGATCACAGAGGTTTCAAGGAAATGGTAGCAGATATGCTGAGCTGGCAAGAAGAAGTGTGGTGCTCACAATTGTATGTCACTCAGTAGAAGTCATGCTTGAGAGACTACCAGCAGTAGTCAATGAGATAATTGCAGTCAAGAATATTCTCTTAACTTACAAGACACCAAAAAAAGAAGAGGCTCACTAACAGAAAACAGAATGAGATTATGAGAGGAAGAATCATTTGATTGCAAACATCTTCTATCAGTTCACAAATTTCAAACATTCAGGGATAATGGCAATATCTTACATCCCAAGGCATAGGTCACACAACTTGATCAGTCATTACCACCTTCATGGGCAGTAAAGCATAAGCTGGAATTTCTCTTTGGTTACCTGGAAAGCAAAACCACAGTGAGAATGACACCCATAGTGTTATGATGCACAACATATGGATAATTTAATGAATTTTTGGCAAACTGTTGCTGAAAGGTAACATGGGAGAGAATTAAACAAGGGATTATAGGGTGTGGAACTTAGAAGGATCTTGTTTTAGAAGCCATTTTAAATCCTTTGAGGTGGTGCTCAATAAAAATCAATTTCTTGATGCACATTGCCTAATGCTTGAATTTTGTGGACTGAGAGTGCAGTCCATTAGAAATAATTACATCCTGCTACATGAAACTACCAGCAAACTATCAACAAGTACTCACAGGACATCATGGAGAAGACAGAATCTTTCAAGAGGAACTGGACTTTGCACTTGGTGAGAACAATGTATAAGGAAGATGAGGGGAGTCAGAAAACAGTTTTGTTGGACCCCGATCTCACTACAATAAGCATAGGAACAAACCATTTAGACTGCAAGGAAGAGAACAATTTTGCCCATACTCACCAAACCAAGGAGACTGGAACTGTTAACCAGAATGACAGTTGGACAGCAACTGAGAAAGAATTGGAGCAAACAGGAGAGGAGCAGACATCAGGCAGAGATTATGAAAATACAACCACCCAACCTGAGAGATAAAAATAATGGAGTCAAATCATTATCGCAATGACTTAGAAGAGAAGTGGGTATAATGGCAGTAGCCTCAATGAATGATACTGTAACCAGCCAAATAAATCTGATAGAATACAAGGACATGGAAGAAGCATTATTTGAAGAGTAGAATACAAGGACATGGAAGAAGCATTATTTGAAGAGAAAGAGAATATCACTATGCAAGATCTGCATCCAGCAATCACAGTTACAATAGGAAAGATACAGTTAAAAGGGACAGCAGTACTCAGGTACGAAGGAAAGTATGTGTGGGGGCAAGACAACTAGTGAGAGAGGAGTTTTCAGTGAGATGTGAGATTGAACAAAACATTAAACAGAAGGTACATGAAGTTGGTGACATCAATTCACATGAGGGAGAAGAATTGGGTTAAGTTATTGCAGAATATTGTGGCATTAATTGTACCAAAACTTGTTGTGGCAAAGAATTTTCAGTACAAGTTCAAAGTAAAGACATATCAAGAATTTTTCATATGACCTTATGCAATTCCACTGGCACAAAAATATAAGGTGTTAGGAAATAAGGAAGATGCTTGAAGATGGAGTAATTGAACTGGCAATCTCATAACATATCAGTCCATTGCACACGGTGACAAAGAAATATGGCAAAATTCACTTAGTCCTTGATTTACAACAAATCAGTATGATCAGACCAGGAAACAAAGAAGAACTATTGCAGAAACTGCATGGTATAAAGGTCTTCTCATTGACTGATTTGCAGCTGAATTCCTGGCACATGGAATTGGAACCATTGTGATGACAGTGTTCTCATCTTCACTAGATGGTACCAATTTAAATGCCTCATGTTTGGATTAAGTCTTTCATCTGCAGCATTCATTTGAGGCCTAGACAGTATACTCAACAAGTGAATATGACAACATGTGACAAGTTATGTTGATGATCTTCTAAAAGCAGAAAGCTGTTGGGAGGAACACAACATAGTTCTGAGTGCACTGCTCTGTACTTTACAAAACTACAACATTACTGCAAACATTTAAAAAATATTCTTTGGGTCCATGCAAAGAAGAGTCCATGCAGATCAAATTCTTGGGGCACATCATCACAAGAGAGAAATCTCACCCAGCCCAGACAAGACTGAGGCAATACCTCAGTACCCCGAATGCCGAAAACAAGAAGACAACTGAGACAATATCTCAGACTGATAAACTTTTACAAGTGCTTCTCATAAATGTGGAGACATTATAGAGACTTATTTGTGTGAATTAACAGGCAAGAAGACACATTGGATGTGAGACACAGTGGAGGGGAAATTCCTGGCATCAAAGAAAGCACTAGTAATTGCCCAAAGTTATCGCATCCTGATATATCGACAGAGTTTTGCATGGCACCAGATAGCTCCAAGACTGCACTGAGCATGGTAATTTTTCAGTAATAGGAGGAAGATGGAAATCTGATAAAGAAGACCTTAGCTTCTGGAAGTAGGGTACTCTCAAAATGTGAAAGGAATTATTCTGTCACAGGAGCACTCACAGTGATTTGAGCTTTCATAAATTTAATTATTTCTTGGTTGGGTGAAGAACCAGAATTTACATTGATCATAAAGCCTTGCAAGTTTTGTTAACCATCAAATTAAGGCATAGATGACTTGCTAGATGGGTTTTGTATTTGCAACAGTGCAACTTCACAATTAGTCATGTGCCAGGAATGACTAACATCATTGCAGCTGCACTGTCATGTCCTCAAGTTGGTTTAATGTTGGAACTGGATGGAGACTTAGAGGAGAACAGTTTTAGCTTATTCACCTCAAGAATGTGGCATTTGAAAATTATGTGACTACATCCATCAAAGAAATCATAAAGGAACAAAACAAGTATCCAACATTTCTTGATATAAAGAATAAATGGAAAGACAAGAGGCAGACTGCAGTACTGCCTGTGGAGAAAATGGATTCTGTTTCACCATCAAAATTTAGACTATTACTCTGGTTGTTGTGCATACCTGAGAAACTCATAAATAAGATCATTTGGACATGCACTTTAGCTATGCTCATATTGGTCCAAAGAAGAGTTGCTTGAAGTTAAAGACGATTTGCCACTTCAGTGATGTGGAGAGGAGAATATGCAAAGTTTTGTCCTTTTATAAGGATTTTCAGAAGGCCAATCCTTGCACCCAACCAAACCAGGCACTTCTGCATCCTAAAGTACTGAGAGAATTAAATGAGCTTGCAGCAACAGATCTCCAAGGCCCTCTTTCTGGGATGAAACATGGTTTTGGCTACATTATATTCATGGTCAAATTCACATACAAGTTCGTAGCTCTGACTCTGGTGAGGAGAGCAGTGGTGAAGACAGTATCCAAGACACTATGAAAGGGTTTCCTGAAACAGGTTGGACATAGATAACATTATCTCAGATAAGGGACCACAGTTCAGACTGCACCAGTGGGTTGTGACACTGAAGAAAGCCTATCTCTGTTTCAACTTACCACCCACTGTCAAACACCATGGAGAGAATAATGAGGGAACCAAGTGCTTATGCCGACTATATTGTGCAAAGCAACATTTGTTACAGGGCGTCTTTTTAACAGATTTTCAGGATGTAATGAATGAGTTCCCATACAGACCAAACTCCTTCTGTCAATTACAGTATTGAGAAATTGACAATCACAGGATCATCTGAGGGAGTTTGTAGAGTTTCCACCATGGAGAAAGCAGATACATGAAGAGGTGGTAAATCTGACATTATGGAACATTGAGTTGGTCACAAGGAAAAGGAAGCTGACAAGAAGGCCAACATGTATCAGTATTGCATTGGTCAGAAGGTCATTATGAAGTCCCACTTGCTCTCAAACAAGCAGAAGGCATTGTGCCACAAATTCTTTCAGTGTCCAATGAGTTACTGCAAATTTCGTGGATTGCACATGTGAGTGCAATTGAACCAGAAGCTATCAAGGAAATCATATGATGTACATCATGTCAGCAGTAGTACACCATGTTAGCAGTATGAAATCCTTCCTCAAATAGAAACATTGTAGAGACAGAGGGGTAGCGTAGATTTTTTTTTAAAAAAGATGTGATTCCAGTTTAATACATGGAGTGCTATTGTTTTTTCCAAAATTGGATTGTGTAGATTGACTCTGTGTGATTATCAGTTGTAGCATGAGTCAGAGTTGTGTGTGTTGGTTAGATTCAGTGAAACAATGGATATTGTGTGACTGTAATTCTGACATGTATACACTGGAAGTGTTTTTCTCCTGTAGGTAGATGTTTCATATCACAAAATATTACAGGATGGGATCTTTAAGTGTGTTCTCTATGGATATTTTTATGAAATTAATTAACAGTAGCAATAGAAAGAGGAATAAATGATGTGTGTAATGTTGTTCTGGCAAAATGAGTATATTGTATTAGGGATTTCACAAGTTAAGTGAAGATCCATGAATAAGTGTGGTGAAGGGATAGTTAATGGGAAAGTAAAATGCACTCTTTTAGCTGAATTGTTGGAAGTGTGGGGAAGGCTCTTCTGAGTTCAATATAGTGAGAGTTGTCTGAATTTTTTTGGTTGTTTAATTGCCCTTAGGTGGAGGAAAGAATTGTAGTGAACTAATGAGTATTTATGTCCATGCCGAGGAGCATCAGGACCGTGTGATTAATGTATACACCACAGGAATGTTTGGACTAAGTTAAAAAGAGAGACTAGAAGTATTGGGAGTATTATTCCAATGTGATATGTACATGTGGCCAATGTCATGAGATAGTTGGGGACCTTCTTTTATATTTTTGTTTGGGAGCATGAAGGTGCTGGAATAGTAGTTTCCAGATACAAGTATCTTGTTTTATAGAGTTTAGAAAGGACAATTTGAAATTGAGATACTGCAGTACTCCATAACAAGAATTCAGATGAATAACAGTCAGTGAATGAATGTAATATAGGGTGTGTGTTCTTAGTGGGCACTGATTGAAATCAATGGGTGAAGTTGAAAATGTGTGCTGGACTGTAATTCAAACCCTAGTTTCCTACTTACCAGGCAGGTGCTCTCACCACAATGCCATCTGGACACAGTGATCATTGCAACTGCATGGACTGCAGTAGCATGTCTCCTGTCAGACCCAAATTCTCAGCTTATCCATACACTAATAATATAGTGACCGTTTTGTATTACCCTCACTACTCACAGCATTTCACCAGTTCACAAAAGAGTTTGAGCCCGATGTGCATTTGCAGTGAAGAGATCATTGAGTGTCTCGTCTTAATTACATGTAGTGCCTGCTCACAGTCAATGTCTGCAATTCGTTTGTATCTTAAGGGGTCCACACTGTAGTTCAGGCCAAAAAATATCAATTTTCGGTTTTCATCATTTCATTTAAAGAGCATTTTCCTACCACGTGTATTTATGTGCCACGCCCACATTTCTATCACCCACTTTTCTGCATATGTTTTAGATCTTTATGTCCCCTACATTGCACGTTAGGGATATTTCTTTTTTTCAAGTGTGTTGGCTATCTGGAATGCAACGGTTGGTATTCTTTTGTTGCTGCTGTTTGTAAACAACACGCTTTCAAACAACCAGTTAGTTTTGTTCAAGTGTGATTGTGAGTAACTGTTATGCTTACATTTGAAGTGCTTGTTTACGTGTGTTTTTTTGTGTTTATTGAAGATGATGAAACGTAAAGTCATTTTCAAGAAACGACAATTTAGAGGAAACAAGTTTAGAAAGCTTTCTGTACAAGAGGTTTCTAATTGTAATTCTTCAACAAGTACATCACCAAAGAAGGTCAAGAGAGTTACAACGAATTTACTGTAAGTGGCAAGGGGTGCAGTAACATTATTATAAATTTGGGAATATTATCAGATGTAATTTCTAAATTTGTACAATGTACACAATGTGGTGAGTCACAGCGTGTGAAATTTTGTGAGAGTGCCCGTGGGGAAAAAGAGGCCTAGCAATTGATTTGGATTTAATTTGCACTAAATGCTCAACTGTGATTTCATTTATGAGTTCTTCAAAACCAGATTCAAGTGGCCCTTATGAAATCAATACTAGATGAGTTTATGCCTCACAATCCATTGGCAAGGGCATGGCTGCAAGGAGTACATTTTGTTCAGTGATGAACTGACATCAACCACAAAATAAATTTAAAAAAACTGACTGCAATATTAGAGAAAGCTGCATGTGAGGTCAGTGAGGAAAGCATGAAATTGGCTGCTAGGGAAGCAGTGGAAGAAAATAATGGATGTTCGGATATTGCAGTTGCACTTGATGGAAGTTGGCAGAGAAGAGGACATACTTCTCTGAATGGAGTAGTGACTGCCATGAGTGTAGACACCGGTAAAGTGTTAGATGTGGAGGTAATGACTAAATATTGCAAATGTTGTAAAGTCAATGAACATAAAGAACACATCTGTGTGGCTAATTTTAGAGGAAAAAGTGCTGGTATGGAAGTTCATGGAGTACAACAAATATTTCATCGCTCCATAGAAACAAGAGACGTACGGTACACCAAATATTTGGGCAATACAACATTGTGGTGAACTCTAAGCCATATGGAGATGCCATTATTAGCAAAACAGAATGTGTAAGCCATGTTCAAAAACATTTGGGAATAAGGCTGAGAAAACTAACTATTGATGTGAGAGGAAAAACTTACAAGATGGAAAATTGTTGACTGGACAGGGTTGGTTAACTAAACAGAAATAGAAAACTTGCAGGTATAATATGGGCAGGCAATCAGGAGAAATAAAGAAAATCTGGAGGCAATGAAGAGAAATGTTTGAGCCATATTTTTCCATAAGTCCTCTACTGATGATAAACCATGTCATGGATTGTGTCCATCAGGAGAAAATTCATGGTGAAAATACAATAGGGCTCAGGCAAGTGGAGAATCTTGTTCTCACCAATATTCTCTTCCTGGTGCTGTTATTACATAAGTTAAACCTATTTTCAGAGACTTGGCTCATCCTGACCTCCTAAGGAAATGTCTGCTTAGGCAGACACAGAACCCAAATGACTGTATCAACAGCATAATTTGGAAGTGCCTTCCTGAAACTGTATTTGTAGGTATGCATGCAATGAAACTAGGAGTTCATGATGCTGTTATTACATTCAATTGTGGTATTATTGGAAAGTATTGGGTACTGAAAAAGCAGGGAATTAATCCTGGTGAAAATATGATCAAACATCCAGGAACATGAAAAAGAAGCTGGAAGACCTGATAGAGGCCAAAGAAGGGCTATCATAGGCAGTAGAATAGTTGTAATTAACTGTAAGTAACAAATTTCAAAAGTTATTTCTTTAAAGTCAATTTCCCGCAAACTACAATTTTCAGTACATATGCCCCTTTATATCAGAAACTATTGTAGATAAAGGAATGAAATTTTCAGAGACTGCGTAACATAAAAAGCCACCTCTGGCTTTCTGCAGAAAAAACTTAATATTATTTGTTAATAAATTAAAAAAAGTATTTCTTAAAAACTATAAAATGGATAAAGTAGATTTGAGTACAGTTGACTCTATTAGCATCATGTAACATACAGTAAAAATATTAAGGTCCTGCATCAAATAGTTTTTTTTAGAAATGGGTCAAATACTTGTGTAAATTAACATGGGTTACATAGGCAGGGTGTGATCCACTTAATTCATTGGCTACTGAATGCAAATGGTGTCTGTTCTTTTAGAGCTTAAAAGCAACAATGCAGCTTAAAGAAAAATGATGTCAGTGTCAAGGAAGTTCATAAATGATGCCTTAGACTGCTATATGCTACTATGGACATTATAAAGATATCTCCAGTGCAGATGCACACCAGGCTCAAATTTTTATGGGTATCAGGAAAATGCCACGAGTAATGAGGATAATGGGCAAGTTGAGAATTTGGGTCTGTTAGGTGACATGTTAGAGTAGTGTACAGTTGCAATGACTACTGTGTCTGGATGGCTTAGAGGTCAAAGCATCTGCCTAGTAAGCAGGAGATCCAGGCTTAAATCCTGGTCTGGCATAAATTTTCAACTTTTCCCGCTGATTTCAGTCAATGCCCACCTACAATCAATGTCTGTAATTTCTTTGTGCCTAATAAATAATAATGAAACATTGACTTGAGTGGAAAGTTGTTTGTTTTTGTTTAAATAGTCGAAATGAATCCAATGAAAATCAGGAACTTAGAAGAATGGAAGAATCATGGGTATATCAAGAAATGTTAGGAGAAAATATTGGTAATAAAATGGAAGTCTTTGGAAATGGTGTACAAATGAAACCTTTACTATTAACATTACCACACATGTACAAGCAAAAGGAGGAAGTAACACAGCAAGGATACGAATATATAATGAGTTTTTCATTAGTTCATTGTCCCATGCATCTACGCAGGAAGAAGATGTGGTAGTGTAAGTTTTTTGTGAAGTTATTGTTCTGGATTTGGTGTATGCTATGTGTTCTGTGTCAATTAAAAATGAGAGGCAAAATAGTAATGCTGATTAGCTACAGTACTATGGAAGATGTACGACCATGAAGAAATATGAAAGACAAGTTGGAAACTTACTACAATGTATAAAGGAGAACAGAGAATGGCTGGCCATTTAATTGAGAGTGGGTGCAGAATGATAATGGTTTCCTTTCCTTCTGTACATTGTTTATTTGTATTAGTTGGTATTGGCAACAAGAAATTTGATACTATCATTTTTGTGGGCATGTACATAAGCTAGTTGACTGCATAAATAGACAAGGGATATTATGCATTTTTTAACTTGTTATTACCTTGTCTAACAAACTAACTTAACAGTGTATGTTGTGACAGTCATGGTTATTATCTGAATGTAATGTTGTAGTGGGATGAGAAGTTTTTCAGTTGGTAAAGATGTACTACCTGAGCGGTTAATAGGTTATGACTAATGAGGATCATGGTAAATTTAATCTTTTAAATGGATTTCTTGCAAACCATAGGTAAATTGCATAGTGTAATTACATGCATAATTCACACAATAATTTCTAAAGATGCAGTCTCATTGTGAATGATTGGTCCAGTAAATGAAAGTTTAATTAAAGTATCATGTTCTGAAAATACTGTATTAATACCTAGCTGGGATAAGGTTGTATCTTGTAGAATTTGAGAGTTGTGCAGATGGGATGCATAGGAGAGCTGCAGCCACTGTTTGAATGACGGCAGGTCAAAGGACACCGCCACACAATGATGCTACCTTGCAGGAAGATCATCTGTTAGCAGCTTGCTTCCAGGCTGAGAGGTAACAATGCAGGAGGAAAGAGAGAGAAAGGAGAACACTGGGTGAATGGTGGTAACTTTCCCTGTCACTTAGGGGCTGGCAGAGATGACTCGATGCCAGGCAATCTGGAGGGACAACTCTGGATGGAGGCTGGCAGCTTACCTGACAGCAAGGGTAAGTCACTTTCTCATCCAAACTGGGTGTGTCAAGAAGATAGCTGCTGTCATGCCTGTGTTGTCAACACTTGTAAACACATGCCCCAAGACACAGCAGCGACACATTATCTGGTTTGCATTTGCTCTCCACAACAGCGGAGAAAAGACATGTAGATACAGCTCTACATACATTGATGGTTTATACAATGCACAATCAAACAACATACACATTCTTTTTTTGATGGGAATGAAGTTGACCAGCCTGCCATCTGTAGCACAAGAGAAATTCATCATGTTGTCACCCAAGCACAAGCAGCACTTTTAATTTAATCATCACCAGTGGATAGCAATAATATGTCTGGTAATGATACTCCAGGAACAATTCTTTCTCTTGTTCTCTATTGAGTGAGTTTAGCATTTTTCTTTCATCAATACAGTCAAGAATTACACCTTGATATATCAGTTGCTGTGTTCTTGCTGCTACACCATGTAGAATTGATACAAATGAAAATTTCCTTTCTTCCTGAGTAATGACAAGACCCAAATGTATTATAGTGATGTTGGGAGAAGAAGCTTTTATCTTGTCATCACCTTGATATTAGCCACCACATCTTATAGAAGTACATCAATGACAACTGTGTTTGGACAACTCTTCCCCTGAAAGAAGGCCTGCTCAATGGGAGGACATGCTGATGAGCTTGTCTACAGCCATGCCTGCAGCTGCCACTAATCAACAACCACAGTCAACTTCCCTTGAACTGAACTATGCCTTTTGGTGATACTCTTTTGCTGTGCGTAGATGTGTTACAGTTAGTGAATTTTTTTTTTTATTTTTTTTTAATTTTTTTTTTTTAGTAATAGAGTGTATCAAATAGTTTTCAATGGGTCTGTCCATGAGGAACAAATATGGACATATTTTCTATGATCACTTCTGATAAATCTTTGGATGTATTTGTGTAGTTGTAACTTTTTATGTCACACTCATAAGCTGCACTATTTCAGTAACAACCATTTCTTAAACTTGTATTATTATTTCGGCATAGGTGTCACCAGAGACACTTTTATGTGCATATATTAACAAATATCACATACAGAAATATGTCTTTTCTTCCATAAAGTCAAATAACAATTTTGTCATATTTTTCTGTCATTTAATGCATTTTTTTGATTTTTTAAAAAAATAGTGAATCTGACCTTCACTTATGCTTTAGTGAGGCACCTCATCACATTGGTGCCCATGTTTTTTTTCTTTTTGTTTTAATTATTCTGTAATTATTAGTTTTTCATTTCAATATAATTTTTTATTAATGTGTTTATTACTACAGTTGCCAAAATAAAATGTGTATTATTGTGTCTTATGTTAGAAATGAATGTATGTATTTACTCAAAGGTGACTACATGTGTGGCTGTTTGAGTGTGCTCAGCAGTGTACAAGTGGATTTTACCTTTTATTATTGACAAGTGGAATGAATGACTAAACCTGAGTGAGGGAGGAATTTAGATCAAAAGAATTGTAAATGCTTGAGAGAATATTAATAGAGATTAAACTAACCTATGTTGTAAACCTTGGAATGAATGGATTTTGGAAATTTGATATATTCATGAAAGAAATTTGTTTATCAGTAACAATATGAAGAAAAACAACATACAGAATAAAAGCCTTCAGAAACATTACCAGCAAAGAGAATGAATGAGTTTGGGTGGTTCCCACAACTGTGAGTGACAGTTTTTTTTATGTTTTTTAGGCTTCATAGGTTGGCTAAGTAACCCTGTTTCCATATCTTGGTAGGTCCTATTTCAACTGATGGTATGTGGCACCAACCTGCCAAACAAAACAAAAATAGATGAAGGAAAGAGAAAAACATAGACTGTTGATGTCACACCATAATTCTTAGCATAACAGCACTCACACAAATTTTTCTTTCTGGGTTTGGTATGATGAGAAGCATCAAGCCATTCCTGATGTGACACTTCTCATTGTTAATAAGAAAATCCAGTTAGCCAATTAAAGTCTTGTTTATACTGATCAACTTATTTTTGATTTGCGTTATGAGAATAACATAGTGATTGTTAAGGTCAAACCATATTTTCATCTTCTTCTCTATACTGTAATTGGATTCCTGTGCATGTTATGGTAGATTTCTAACCTCTGATAGTTAGGATTTTGGAAATGGGCAGTTAGACAGACTGGAGAACTCAAGAACTCACTGATGGGGGAAGGAGAGGGGTGGGTGTGATTGTTGATTTCAGACAGACATGGTAGGTCCTTGCTGGCCCATACAGTTTCACCCCGGCGTCACTGTGGTGCCTGTAGCAAACTATTTCCTGGCACTTTAGAAAACAGTGCACAGTGTGTGAGTCCAGCACAAAAAAAATAAAAAATAAAGAAAGATGACCTGTGGAGACTTGCCCAAGCAAATAAATGGCTGTTTTACAGCTAGGCCCTTCTATCAAAGTGCTTTCTACTTAGGGCATTGCACCTTGCTCAGTGAGTTCTCAGAAGACAGGTTAAAGGATGCCCATTATGCCTCTCCCAAATGCAGCTAAACCATACAGACCCATTTTCTGTGTTTTTTACCTCTAGGTGAAAGTGCATTGTGACAAACAGATGTCAAGACCTAGTGGAATGAGAGATGTTTTTTCCGACCATAGATAAGAAAGAAATGTGTTGGGTTTTCGTAAAACAGCCAGAGTGTGAGGCTAGGATCTGTCTTCAGAATTTTTGTATGTGAAAAGACTGTGTGTTGGTGGAATAAAGAAGCAAGACGATAATGTAGGCTCACAAGTCTGAAAATCTCAGAACAGTATACATGGAAAGCTAGCCAATTGGAGAATGATTTTTACATAATATTTTCGGGGAAAAAATATGTAACAGAACAATAATGCCATTGGTCAGAGCTCGGTGAACTTTTTCTTATTGGTGGGCAGTTATTAGGTGCAAACTATAAGCAGAACAGGCACAGGAGATGCATTGTAACTTGAGTGAGCAGTAGAGAGATTTGAAGATGATACTTGCACTCAGACCTCTTGCTGCTGGTAGGGCAGCCTCGATTGATAAACAAGTTCTATTAGCATCTATCTGCACCATTTGCAGTCTACTTGTCAACACACAAAAATTATGGTAAGAATATCTAGTAGCAGTGGCTGGTTAGGATAGAATGAAGTTAGGGATTTTCCATACTTCAGTAAATTCATGTAGGTTTATCCATGACCAGGCAGACGGGCATAGATATATATTTAATTTTATTTATCTTTCTGGTATGAGTAGACAATCAGTGTTATCCACCCATGACTTGTTATACTGAATTGATATTTGGAAGCTGATTACCACCAACCCATTTCCTTGTCAGATAACACTGCCAAACATATGAGTGTTTATTATAATTAAATTTAATGTTTGAACTAGGTAGTCTTTATCATGTGGTTGACTAAATTCTGTGTAATGTGCCTATTAAAAATAGGCCAAGTTTGCGATTTCAAATCCATTTCTTGTGCAGTGCATTAATATTGAATTATGGGCTGTCAATACTCAAGACTCAGTGCTAGCATCACACCTTTTTTAAATAGATTAAGTAAAATTTGTTGCGTAACATTTCAATTGAGTATCTGAGGTTTTTTTTTGGAGCATGATCTACCTCTCAGCAGCCAAATTTATGCAGATCATTAGATCATTCCAGAATGAAGGTTCAGCTCAATTGGAATTTTCAGCACAATTTGAACATTATAAGCATAGAAGAGAAGTTGTATATCTAGGAGACTGTGAACTTTATTTGTAAAGGTCTATCTTTATCACTTAAATTGTGTGATTCACAATTACCAGATTCAACCATTGCCATCTACACATCTGCTACAACTAGCAAAACAGTGATGTCACAAAATAAGTTCACTTAAAGGATGCAAAATTTACACTAGCATTAGTGAAACATAAGAAGAATAAAAAATATTAACATTATTACCAGCCATGCATATAAGCAACACATACTGTAAAAAGTATTCTGATGTGAGTATCAATGTCAATATGTATATATCTAGGCACATAGTGAATGCTGGTGATTGCCTGGGTGCATCCTGTATTTATATAAATAACTGAGGCTAGTAGAGTGTACTAGCGCTAGGGTATATGACTAAGCAGCATCATAAATTCAATAAGTAAAATGCAATAAGTGTGGTCATTAGTTAAAATTATATCACATGGCAAAATGTGCATCTGACAATAAAACATGAAGATGTGTTAATAAAATCCATACTTAAAATCCACATAAAAAGTATAAAAAGTATAAAAAGTAATAATAGAAAGCTCCTAACCTGGCAACATAATTGTGTACAAATCAGAATACAAAGTTAAAAAGTAACATCACATCTATAAACCGAAACCTTTAAGCATGACAAAACACCTAAACATAATTGTAAGTGTAAGATAATAAACAAGACAAGGACTATTTAATTAAAATCTTTGTAGTTGGTTACACATCTGGAGTGGAATTTAAGTGACACTGCTTTGTGGCTTCTCTGTAAGAAACTTTTGTTTTCCTGTGGTGGAGCTATTAGCTTGCACAGTGCCTTGTTAACAGCTTGGGGCCATGGCTTCATGGGGTCTGCACCACACTCAAACCCTACTATCTATTAATTCCTAACTGCAAGCCAGTAATTCTGTTTAATGCCCAATATCAAAATTTGAAAATTAGATGTTTTGGATAAAATTTCTCTTTCTCCACTTTTGTATTTTCCAATGAAATCTCTTTCATTTTATGTTTGTATAATTTTGTGTCTGTCAACTGAAATCAGGATTCATCTGAACAGGCCACAGTTTTGAAGATGTCTAGGGTCCAACTATACGGTCAAGCATAGGAGAGGCACTGCAGGTGAAGTTGAGCTGTTAGCAAACGCACTCACACCAGTTGTATGCTGCCATATCCCATTAATACCAAATTTCGCCACAGTGTCCTAACAGATACATTCATCATACATTCCACATTAATTTCTGCAGTTATTTCATGTATTGTTGCTTGTCTGTTAGCACTGCCAACTCTATGCAAGCACTGCTGCTCTCAGTTGTTAAGTGAAGGATGTTAGCCACTGCATTGTCCATGGTGAGAAGTAATGCCTGAAATTTGGTATTGTCATGGCACTTGTGATACTGTCGATGTCGGAAACTGAATTCCCTAATGATTTCTGAAATAGGATGTCTCTGGCTCCAACTATCATTGTGCATTCAAAGGCTTGCATGTGGCTATAATCACGTCGGAAACCTTTTCACATGAATCACAAAAGTACCAGTGACAGATCCGCCAATGCTCTGCCCTTTTATACCTCATGTATTTTATATTACTGCCATCTGTATATGTGCATATCACTATCCCATGACTTTTATCACCTCAGCATATGTGACAGACAGACAGACAGACACATAACTGATGTTATACAATAACTTGATAAAATTACAATGTTTTGCATAGTTACATAAAAGGGTACATTGCCTGCACTCACAAGAAAATGTAGGACTGCCACATTATACAAACCCTGTAGTTTCATCTATGCAAGTTATGCTTGGGATTCTGACAGTATAGGGATGTAACAGACCATGTCTAAAAGAATAAATAAATTTGTGTAAATGCTGACAAAACTGAACCAGTGTGGATCTGTATTTGATACAGGTGCCCCTGCAAAGAGTGTTGTTTTTGGAGAAGTTAACTGCAACAGTAACTCTAGTGTATGACACTTATCAATAAAATTAAAAGTCGTTAATTATAATGTCATTAGTTTGATCTCCATCTTCTTTCGGGTTTCTTGTTTTTTATTTCTAGGAACTTCTATCTTCATTTCATTGATGTGAGTTTTTAATATGCTCCACTTCAGAGGTCTCTTTCTTCTTCCATGAATCATTCAGCAGAATTAGTGTTAAATCAAATTCAGGGCATGCAAGAAAGGCCTGACCTTATGTGCAGTGTAAGTATAGAGACGGGAACTAGTGATCATGATGTCATCACAGTGACAATGGTTACTAAAGTTAATTTGGAGAGTATAAAGACTGAAGCAGTGAGTGAAAATTTGTACCAAGGCTGGGAATCGAGCCCAGGGCTCTGGCTAACTAGGGTAGGTGCATTAGCCAGTAAGCCACCTTAACATGGCAGTTCACACAACTGAAGGGATTACCCTGGCACACCTCCATCCCCAATCCAAATTCTCACTGCTGCACCAGTCTACTTCAAATTCCCTCCTTGCACCTGAACAGATTTGTTGAGGCTCTCCATGTTCTGGAATAGCACCTCAGCATTGTACATAAATGGGGGATCCTGTCTGCTGAACTGCTATTCCAGAATATTGAGAGCCTTAGCAATTCTGTTCATGTGTAAGGAGGAATTTAATGTAGACTGGGGCGCCAATGAAAAGGAAGGAGGCATGCCAGGATAACCTGTGCAGATGTATGAATTGCTGTGCCAAGGTGGCTTAGTGGCTCATGCAACTGCCTAGTAAGCAAGAGATCCGGGTTTGATTCCCAGTCTTGGTGCAAATTTTCACTCACTGTTTCACTCTATATACATAAAATTGTGTAAAGTATCTGATATGGTGTCATTTCATTTGTATAGGCACCTACACCTGGGTCTCAGGCTGGATTCCTCACGTTCAATGCTGAGGTGCTATTTCAGAATATGTTTGTGTGTAAGGGGGAATTTAAAATAGAATGGGGTGACATTGAGAATTTGAAATGAGGGGGCAGGCAATGCAGGTTAAAGTCCCTGAAATAGTGTCATTTAACCTGGAGAGGTTGAAAAAATTGGCCAACCAGTTACAAAGAAAGGTTTTTAGAACCCTTGACATAGGTTTCAATATTTATAAAATTCTCTTCTTCAGAAGGTGTAATGGACCCTAAAAATTATATTACTGGTTACAAAAATATTTTAGCAAAACAAAGAAGTAACAACTGTAGACAAAAATTATATGATAAGTGCACTCACTTGTTACATCACTTACTGATAAAGTACACTCAATAAAGCTAAACGGATTGTTATATGAGGTATCCTTTTTAAGAACAAAAAATCACAAGCCACGCTTAATACTGTATCAGCAGAACATGCCAGGTGTAAAGATTAAATGTTGTAGCAGTGTAGTAGCAGCCCATTGACATAAGTAAAAGTTGACTTGCATACAGTGAAACACAATTATGGAATCTAGGTTGTGAATGTATGCATGTGACAAATAGCAAATGCCATCTGGCCAAATGTATAGGTTCTAGCACTAAGGAAAGTGACAAGCAGAAGGTTGCTAAGTGTATGAATATAAGAAATATGCTTTGACTGCATTGAGTAGTTTACATAAATTAACAACCTTAAAATCATGTCAGCATCATTGAGGAAGAAACTCCGAAAAGAAAAGACCTGGAGATCATCAATAAAGGTGCTCGGTGAATATCAGATTGATCATGTTGCCATCTCATATCCCCTACAGAAGGAAGTTCATGACATACAAATCTGTAGAGGTGCAAACACAGATTCAGACTGCTATCTAACATGGACAAAAATGAAATTTACGCCAAAGAGTGTCCACTACAAGAAAGAGCACCAGCAGAAATTTGGCATCAGAAGAATCAAAGAAACTAAGCTTGGAGAAGAACTAGAAAAAATACTGGCAGATGCTTGGAAAAAATGTCACTGTAAAATAATCCAGAAGACTAAAGAAAAGACTGCTGAAGAAAAACACAAAACATCCATGGTGGGATACAGAGTGTCACAAAGCTTTCAAGAAATGACAAAAGGATTTTCTTAGCTATAACAGAAAGAAAACACCAGAAAACCTTCAACATTTTTAAGAAAATAGGAAACAAGTGGCGAAAATTATTAGGCAGACCAAAAGAAAATTCTGATAAACCAACTCAACTTACTCGAAGAAAACTTCCCCAACTACAATACACAAGATTTTTACACAACTCCTGCAGAAAAATTCATGGATACAGACCACAAAATTTATCTTTAAAGAAATCTGACAGAAAACTCACTAGCCAGGAAAATTGTAAGGAACTGGCACATTATTTTTCAACACTCCTTAATTGTTTGGAACCACCTTTGATATTCTCTAAAGAATGACCTACTTACACGCACCCTGAATCATCCCCAACAACACAAGAAGAAATTCACATACACATTATTAAGTTAAAAAAAAAGAATATCTGGTGAACATGGGATTATTGCTGAGCTACTGAAAACTCCAGGACTAAATTCTCTCAGAGAGATAACCCAAATCATTGCAGATATTTGGGAGCAGAAAAATTACCCCAGGAATGGAAATGTGCCTGTGTTGATCCATTACACAAAAAAGGAGAAAAATCTGATGTAAATAAGTATTGAGACATATGCCTACTTCAGGCTGTGTACAAAGTTCTATCAGCCCATCTTCTTCAAGAGCACAAGGGCAAATGGAAAACAAAATTGGTGAATACCAAGGTGGCACAGAACAAATTTTCAATCTAAAGACCATGCTAAAATGCAAAGCAGTTAGAAACAGCCCAATAATTTGCATGTTTGTTGACTTTAAAAAGGCATACGACTCACTTGACTGCCAAGCACTTTTTGATATCCTTGAAGAACAAGGGTTTGCCCTTAACATCATCAAAGAAACATTGACTGATACTACCTACAAGGTGAAACTCAAGAATGAAATACCTGAGACCTTCTCAATCAAAACACGTCCGACAAGGTGATGGTCTGTCTCCTCTCCTATTCAACCTTGTGCTGGACAAGGTCATCTGCAAATGGGAAAAGAAATTGAAGAATAAAAACTACTGGAAACCTATACAGATGGGGCAAGTCAAGGTTGACTTAAGAATTTCATGTTTATCTTTAGATGACAACTAAGCCTTACCAGCAAATGATGAGATAACAGCAAGCAAACAAGTTGAAACCTTTAAAGAATGTGCAGAGAAAGTTGGCCTGTAAATATCTTTCCAAAAGTTTGAGTTACTCACCACAAAACCCGACACCCAAAACTTCACTACAAAATGTGGTCATATCAATAGAGTCCCATATTTTAAATACTTAGGTGAAGTCCTTGAACCTATGGGACGAGAGAAAATAGCACAAAACATTCGCTTCCAAAACCTAATGAGAGCCTATAGAAAAATCTAGAAAGTGTTCAATAAAAAATGCTTGTCCAAATAGACTAAAATTAGACACTATAATGCAGTATTAAAACCTGAAGTCCTATATGCCAGTGAAACCCTGATAGTCCACATAAAAGGTGACCTAGATAATATATTAAAGGAAGAATGTCAAATAATCATAAAGATACTGGGGCCAAGGAAAACAGAAGAGGGCTGTAGACTACAATCTTGTCAAACAACTGAGAAATTGTCCAACCTTGTAGCAGACATTAGCAAAAGGCAATTAAAATTTTATGTCCACATCTCTAGGCTTCTCATAACAAGACTTACACATAAAATTCTTAAATATATAAAAGGACTTAAAACTATATCCTGAATACAAGAGGTTAAAAAGGACCTACAAAAAGCTCAGATAAATTATTAAGATATTTTGAACAGAAAAATATTTAAGCAGAAATCTGACAGATGGGAAGTTAAGTCTGAGAATGAAGCTCTGAAGAAAGCAGTAACAAAATTGACAGAGGAAAGAAAGAGAGCCCACGCAGAAAAAATGAGATCAGTGTAGAAAGAAAGGGAAAATAATAAAGAAGCTTTGCATGATCCAACAGGGCCTAATCACACATAATAATAATAATAATAATAATAATAATAATAATAATAATAATACAGTAAAATAAAGAATAATAATAAAATAGTAAAATAAGAAATGTAGTAGGGAAGATGAATCATCAACTTCTGTTTATTGAGAGAATTTTAGGAATGTGCAGGTCATCTACAAATGAAATCACATCAATGCGACCCATTCTCAAGTACTACTCATATGTTGAGATCCACACTAGATCAGATTAAAGGAAGACATTGAAGCAATTTAGAGGTGTGCTGCTAGATTTGTTAGTGGTAGGTACAATTAACATGTAAGTGTTACAAACATACTTCATGGACTCAAATGATAATCCCAGGAGGGAAGATGTAATCTAGAAACTGCTTCACAGTAAGGGTGGAATTGATAGATCTGAATGTGCTTCATGCCAGCTTTTTCACTGCAGAATAAAAGTAGCACACACAGCTCTGTCATGTCAAACTGTGGTTTCATGTTTGTGAAGTCAAAGAAATATAGGATGAGGAAAAACTTTATAGAAGTCCATGAGATGTATTTTGTCACATCATTGCGATTCACATAAAAAGAGAAAATAGTCACTGCCGTCACAGTGCTTTGCTTGCAGTCAGTGCTACAACGAAATTAACGTCTGGTTATGCACACAGTTTGCACTACATTCTGCCGTCAGTGCACCCCTTTTTATTACGACGCCCATGCTCGCTAAGCCATCTCCTGATCACGCCTGATCTAAATGATCCTGCCAGTTCATTGTTCATACTCATTGGCAGGTTTCTCTGACACGGTCACTTTGTGGCAGAATGTTCCACCCTGCCACGTAAAGATTCATGTCACAGTCAACTGCTGCGAAGAATTGAATTTTTTTGCGTTAATCAGTGGTCTCCAAACTACTGCCCGTGTACGAACAGTGGCCCACGGACACCATGAATTCGGCTGCGGTAACGGGCCAGACATGCATAGATTCGGCCCGCCGTAATGTTTTCTTTTCTTTTTCTTCTTAAGAATCTAAACCTCCTTATCGAGCACCTCCCATAGCCTGTGATTCGCACGAGTAGAACAAAATATAAGAAACTGACTAGCTTAACTTTCAACGTTTAGCACAAAGTCTGTTTCGTGATTTTTTTTTTTCGGTCTTTAACAACCGTTTCAAAAACCATCTACAGGCCTGGATCGGTCGCTTTGGTCACTATAAATGAAGACAAATCGCTCTGTAAAGTAGAAGCTCCGGTAACGCTGTATTACGTCAACTGTACTGATCGAAACGTTGCAATTATTGTCACTCCCAGTGCTCGGGTTTCTTCGCCGGCGCATGGTAACCCTTCCCCTTGCAGTATCTTTTTACGAATTTAAATTCTGACTTCTCGTCATTAATTACCAGAATTCATTAAAAATGCCTATAAGGCAGCAGCTGTGCACGCTATGAATTTAATTAACGATAATGCTGTGACTCTTTTTCGACAAATTTTGAAGTAAAGGATAAACAAGTATCTTTAGATAACTTCTAAAATTGGATATAGTGTACTATAAATAAAAAGAATCAGTACTGTATCATAAATCTGTTTGTTGGATCGCATTGACCTATTCTGCATGGATTCCTACGGATAACAGTGGTCCATTTAACGAGTATTGATTACGTGTGAATTTCAGGAACGAATCATGCTCATAAAGCGAAGTAAAAATTCACATCTCAGAATATAAAATGCGGATAAATCATAAAAAAATACTTACAAAAACCAGTTGTTTTTATTTTACGACCAATTAAAATACAAAGTAAACGACATATATGACTGAACATTTTAACTGTAATTAATTACATTAGATTTCTTGGAGATTTACTATAACTAAGTAATGTACATAGACAATTCACAAATGAAATTAAGCATTGTAATTAAGATAAATGCGATTTATAATTGTTTGCAGTCGCGGATCAAGTTAACTAGTGGAAATTATCAGCAGCGACTTCAAATGGTCATCAGTATAGATCTGTCATTTTCTTTATATTTCATTTCGCTGAATGTTTTTTCACAGAGATAATTAATGCAGAAATCGGCAAATATCGACGGCAAACTTACGCAATTGATCAAACTAAGTGAACAAAAGACTGTTATAAAATTCCAGCCGCGCGGGATTAGCCGAGCGGTCTTAGGCGCTGCAGTCATGGATTGTGCGGCTGGTCCCGGCGGAGGTTCGAATCCTCCCTCGGGCATGGGTGAGTGTGTTTTTTATGTTAAGTAATGTGTAAGTCCCATAAGATTTCACACACATTTGAACATTTTTTTGAACAAAGTTCCAACAATGACGAATTGAAATATTTATCTTTATAAAAATCGCTACCCTGCAAATCAACCATTCCTATTTGAAGTTATGGGGCAAGAGTGTCTATATCAGCGTTAAAAGGATTTTGAAAAATCTTGATATCGTTTGCAACTGCATCAAAATCTGAAAAATTGAAACTCAAAATTTATTTTGGAAGCAGTCCAAGTTTCAATTGTGGAATCTATCGGGAATGGAGTCTCTGATTGCTGACTGAATGTTTGGCATGTATTTAAATGCCTGAAACATTTTTTGTTCAATTGAGACTGAAACAAAACACCTTTTTGACGAAAGGACTTAATATGAGTGTACAAATTAGGTACGAGCTGGTTTTCTTCTTGTAATTTTCGATTCCTGTTGTTCATCTGTGTAAAATGATAACCCTCACAGCCACTCGCTGTTTTGTAACTCCGGCAGAAGATGATTCCTTTAATTCAAAAATTCGCGTCAGAGTTTCTCCACAGTTAACAACCATACTGCTATATAATATGGTAAGTATTTTTTATTCAGTCTCTTCAATAAACCCCTGGAATTGACGATAATTAGGAGCATGCGATCTTATACAGGATGTAGCGAAATTCGCGCACTCGGGCTTCGCAGCGCGACTCCTCACATGCCAGCGATAAAAAAAATCTTTCACAAAATTTCGTCTGGCGAGTATATCTGGCCGAAAAAGGACGTTAAACAGTGGCAATCTGGCAACACTGTACCACGTGTATGGTATGTCGGCCTTCGGTTTTGGTGCGGGGCACACGCCTTGTTTGCGTCTCGCCTGTTGTGCTGCTTGAGAGCGAGCCCGCGTTTACTTCCGCGTAGCGACTGTCTCCGAGTCCTACTTCACTGACCATCAGAGCGTTTCCTTACCGCCACGCCACAATTAAATTAACTTTTCCATTATATCACGAACGATCAAAGGCGTTTGAAGTTGAACGTTTTCTACAGGATGAAATGCGTCTTCCATCGCAAGACGTTCTTGGAATACATTTTTCAATCCTTTGTACTACTGTGTACATAAAACTCGCGAATGACGAGCAATGCGCCGACGTAGTGCAGCGCCATGCTAACGATCTTAAGTTTCGATATTCTGACGGACATATAGGGACTGTAGTGGTTGATCACGCTGGTTTTGGCCTCACAACGTTGCCGGTTTCCGAACTTCCGTTTGAAGTACCATCGGACACTGTGGTGGCCGCTTTTAAAACTTATGGCAACGTCGTCAGTCATGTGGCTGAAACGTGGGAAACATTCGAAATGTACTATGTCCTCAATGGCGTCCGTCAGATAGAAGCTGAACTATGGAAACACGTGCCTTCCTACTTGGTAAGTGCCACCTGCAGAGCTGTCATCACGTGTAATGGCCAGCCGCACACTTGTTCAGGTTGTGGCCAGGAAGGCCATGTCCGTTCTGAATGCCTCCGACGTAGACTGGTTCAGACACCGGTCGGAGATGTCTATCCTCCTGCGGCGCCCACTGTGTTACATCTGTCTTACACATCTGTGGCGGTGCATCCTGCTACGCCCCTACCTAATCAATCGGTACTCATGTCGGTTCCTCTTTCTGACATGATGGACATTTCGCCTGTCGCTTCTACAGCCCTGCCGGAGGCAGTACAAATGAACGACAGCCGTCAGCAGGCATAAGCTACCTGTCCCGGCCCCGTGGTTGTTGATTAAGGAGCTGTACCTACCTCTGCCTTTCTGCCATCTGCCACATGTCGGACGATGGCCGCCCGCCATCAGACACGGAACTACATGTTAGGAAGCAACGGCCGCCGAGGAAATGGAAGAGACAACGCCGTACCCCTTTTGATGACTGCATCCATCTGATGTGTGCGCAGGATGAAGACCCTGCTACTGGTTGTATGCTGTTCTCTGATGCCCTGACACCAGACGATGCAATGTCCTTCCCTGCCTCCATCTCTAGTCAGCATCCACTCCGGACATTGACCTTCCCCCAAGTGCATCTGATGCGGTAGCCTCCCTTTCTGTGTCTGACGCTACCTGCGAGCACACCTCTGATAATGTTCCACTGAACGGCCCGGTGACATGTCAGTCTCCTAGGCAGACGACATCGATGCTGAGGATGTACATTCTGGAGGTGTGCTGGATGATGGACCCCCTTGGTGGGGTCACAGTGATGTGCCCTTCCATGGGGGCCTAACAGGGAGTGCCCTGTGCCCCTCCCATATCTGAATCGCCTGTCGTCCTGGCGATGGCAGCTTTCCAGACTTATCACATAGCCATGTTCAATGTCTACACTATTCACATGTGCCACAAACTGGAGTTACTCCATGACATGGTGTATGCTACGGACCATGACGTAGCTCTCCTTCAGGAGGTGCATGTTGCAACTTTCTGTGCTCCCTGTAATGTTTTCAGGGCTTTTATGTTGTTCAGAGTACAGTGTACCATAATATGCAAGGATGACATGCCAGATTGCTGTGGGGTATCAAAACGCTGCCCATCATCAGTCGTAAGAACATTAATCAAATTCCTCTGAAGGGGGCATCATTCTGCTATGACACAATACATAGATGGGCGCTCTTGCACTAACCCATCGTCTGTGTGCACCCTGACCAAAGCTCCTTCAAGGTGGTGGCGAGAGAGGGACATGAGCCGTGCCTTGGCACAATTCGCCATCGCCTGGGTACTGGCGAATACGGCACCAAGTACATTCCCGGTGAAATAGAATTCCATCGCTACCTCGCCGCAACCTTCCTCCAGTAAGAAATCGAGACCTTGCGGAGAACGGGCTTTGCACAGAGCACCCACAATGACACGGCAGACTGTTGGGCGGCATGGTATTGACGACAAGCTGCCCATGTGGTTCCGATGAGCTGCAGGCAATAGGGTGAAATAACGTGGATCGTGTTCAGTTTCCATGGTCCATGGCCGCACCACACCCTTTGGCAACAGAGATTGATGGCGCAGATGTTTGTGTCATGGTCACAGAATACAGTGGCCAGACTTCAGCAGTCTGCATCCCACTGACAATATCGCAGGAGATGTGAACATCATTGAGTCGGCTTGCCAGCTAAGAAATATTACACTGATACGGTCAGTTATGAGCATTCGCTGTCAGTTTGTTTTGATCGAAAAGTCAACGAAAAATGCAGAAGTAACTTAAGATACGTTCCAGCGTGTTGTGTTGGAACTGTCAACTCTAGCACATGATGCAGTTGTCTATATTGAGACACGATATGAAAAAAACGTGCACAGATGTTAAGTTAGATCTTCAAAAGGTTTCACGCTGTGCAAAGATTGAAATGTTTAAAAAGTGTACAATTGTGTATTTCTCACAAAATACACAAATCTACCCTTCGGCCACAATAGCAGTGAACCACAACTGGAAACGATCAGCTCATATAAATACCTCGGTGTAACACCCATGGATACATTAAACAGAGTGCTTACGTAGACTCAATGGTAGGTAAAGTAGGGATGGGAAAAACTGACTTGCTAAAACCGATAAGGGTATTTTAGTTCTGAATAACTTGTATTTTTCGGTATTTGTTTGTTCTGGATTATAATAGGCTTCTTAAATATTTTTTACTAATAACAAGGTAAAGAAACTGGAATAACAATTTGCCATACCAGTCGTGCAAAAAGATTTAGTTTTTGTACAACACTTCTTGTAAAACCGAGAAATGTTTACTTGTAAAATTTCCACTGCTTTGAAATATTGGGCTGTTACAGAAACTGCGGAAACCAATCTGTACTATTTTAATATCATCTAACGTGTGAGACTGGTACTGGTCTATCTTCCTACCACAGTTACGCAAAGACGCCCTGTGAGTTTTTTAGGAATTTGGTGTTGAACCTACGGCCTGCAACGCAGGAAGATAGCATATCACACATGCAGAGTGCAGCAGTATGGACAGTGATGTAATCAGACAATGAACTCAATGTCATTTCCACTACACTCCCTGTAAAGGAAACGTTACCGCTAACAGAAATTATTATTTTTACGGTAAGTATGACTTCATGACAAAGAAATGTTAGCAATATTACGTACAGGATGGTAAAATATTGATACAGGGTGTGAAGCGAAATTCCTAACTATCATAAGGTTCTTTAATGATACGATGCCTGGGGGTTGATAAAAATACAGACGAATCACATACAATTGGGGCCAGAGATGTCAATTCCGCTAAAATGCGCAATGAATATACCCAAAATTCGATGGGGGTCGGTAAAGAGCAGTCAATAAAATTCGTGCAATTTCACATAACTATGTCATGCGGCATATTGGTTCAACCGAAATTGTTTCAGGAATTCAATGTAAGGTGTGTTATTTGTTTGACACCTTAAATGTCACCACCCTTCCGCGATAATTCTTGTGCTGAAGTTAGACAATAGTTGAGGCGTTGTGTAAGTCAGTCAAAAATAATACTTTTTCTCCAGCACTGAACACTGGTCAGCCACTTAATCTATTCCTTAGTCTGTTTAATTGTATTGGTTTGTATACTTTAATTTTTAACATGGTTAACTTTGTTAATGATTTAATAGTCTCCCTTAATTGAAGACCATAATTTTTTTATAAATATTGATATCAGTTCCATTTTCTAATTATTTAAATGTGTTGTGTGTATTTTAGATTTTATATCGAAGGTGAGGAGCCTCTCACATCGATCTTTTAATGCTATTTTCTCAACCACTTGCTATTTAAATCAGATCAAAAGGTGAGGAGCCTCTCACATCGATCTTTTAATGCTATTTTCTGAACCACTTGCTATTTAAATGAGATCAAAAGTTAAATGACTTTATACATAATACAAACATGAAGTGTTTACATTCTGCTGCTTGTTTTACAAAAATTATGATTCTAAGACTAATGTAAGCATTACAATAATTCTTTAGTAAATCCTACTCATGTAAAAAATTTTGTTTTGTCCAAAATTCAAACGTATTATAGTTGCAAAGAATGTTGATACACACATATTATTCTAAAAAAGATTAATCTAACGGAAAATGTGGTGGTTAGTAAGAAATGTTGCATTGATAATTATGCATGAATAAAATTTTAAAATTTTACACTCATAGACAGTAAATTAACTTTACAAGAATGTTACCTTTAAGACACAATATACATGAACGGATTTTGTTTTTATTACTCTAATTAACATTATACAGTCATAAAATATTTCTTTACAAAATGTGATGCAAATTTATAAAATCGATATGAATGCGTCAAAGTCCTATGTTAACTGTTGTGCTTTTTGCACCTTTTTCACTGTCTGACACTAATCTTTACATAATATCGACAACTATTTTCAGATGATGTTTACAACTGTTCTTGCATGAGGTTGGTGACGAATGTCTGAGCACGAAGCTGAAGGACTTGTGCGAGATGTTTGTCAGCGAACCTTTCAGTGGGCAGCGACGTTTTCATCGAATTTTCCCACTGGTTGTTGCCGTAGTTTCGTGTGGCCCTCATAATAAAGTGGACCTTCTAGTGTGGAGTCTCTAGGAGTATTGGCTTTAAAAACGTGTATTTTAGGCTCTGTGCACTATGGGACTTAACATCTGAGGTCATCAGTCCCCTAGAACTTAGAACTACTTAAACCTAACTAACCTAAGGACATCACACACATCCATGCCCGAGGCAGGACTCGAACCTGCGACTGTAGTGGTCGCGCAGGTGTACTTTAGTTCTCAAGATGTCGCTGAAGGTATTTATATTTGTGTAGCACTTCGCTGACAACCAGTATACAATAGGATGTGTATTTGAAAAGGTGTATCCTGAAATATTTTCGTCCATCTTCTCTCTTCAACAGCATTCTTCTGGTCTTCCAAGCATCTTCCTTTCTTCAAACTTGTATATTGTCCCTTCTCTCGGTAGGATATAGGAAATTATTGATTACTAGTTGCTTTGAAATTTGATATTCGTTAGAGTTTCAATAGTTGATTCGGACATGTAGTTCACCATTGATTGACTGGTTTCCTTCAACTGTGTAGCTCAATATAGTATCGCAGTCTGGGGGTGACAGTGTGATTCAACACATAATTCATTTTTTTGTCAAATTCTGCCTCAGCAAAGCTGAGGTTTTGGCGAGGGTTTTTTTTTTACTCCACATGCTGGCTACAGATTCGTATTTTTTGTAACTTTCGTCCATTCTTGCATGATATTGTTGTAATGGAACGCAATGACTTTCTTCCATCAGTTCTGCTCGAGAGTCGGTACGCTCTGTCCTATAACGCCCTTGCATTTCCCTGTCACTTATTGGCTCGGTGTCTTGTCTGACTAATCTTGCCGCTTCATAATGTGCTCAGAGTTGTTCCGAAAAGTATGCTTGCGGTACATGATGTATTCGTGGTGCCGTCTGCTCTTTGTAAGTTTCGAAACGTGCCTGTGGCATCGCAGGAGGTTGGCTATCGCGTAATTTCTTCTCCTCCTGTGATCGGACTTGTATTTGCGTGACATCTTTTTTCGTTCCTTGTGAAACGACTTACCTTTCTGGTAGCGTTATTGACTCGGAAGTTATTATGGATTCAGAGCTTGTCTGATCTTGAGCACTTCACTCTTGTATAGTTCGCAACAGTTCTTCTCTGAATTTTTAGAACTGATTTTTCGTTTTCGCTTCTATTCTCACTATGCGAGTATCATACCTCTTGAGAACCGCTTTCGTCATGCCTTTTTGCTACACACTATCTTCAACCATTTGTCGCGCTGTGCCTGCTGCTTGGCGTATAATTGCATTAACCTGTTTGGTTATCTTTGCAATTTCACCGTGGATATCGTTATGTAACGCTTTGTTGCCATCACGTAATGTTTTGACGTCGTCACGTAATGTTTTAATTTCATCCCGAGTGTCGTCACGCAACGTTATTTCAGTCTGGGTACCATCCCGCAATGTCTGCACGTGCATTTGGACCTTGTCAGTATTTGAGCTTAATTGCGAGTGACCTAGTATTAAATTTTCAATCACATCTCTGGGTTCTTTTGCCTCTTGTTCAATGTGACTTGACTCTTGTGTGATCTCATGCAGTTGTTTTACACTCTGCTCACGTACACTATGTGATCAAAAGTATCCAGACACCCCCAAAAACATACGTTTTTCATTTTAGATGCATTGTGCTCCCAACTACTGCCAGGTTTTCTGTATCAGCGACCTCAGCAGTCATTAGACATCGTGAGAGAGCAGAATTCACGGACTTCGAACGTGGTCAAGTGATTGGGTGTCACTTGTGTCATACGTCTGTACGCGAGATTTCCGCATTCCTAAACATCCCTAGGTCCACTGTTCCCGATGGGATAGTGAAGTGGAAACGTGAAGGGACATGTGCAGCGCAAAATCGTATAGGCCGACCTCATCTGTTGACTGACTGAGACCGCAGACAGTTGAAGCGGGTCGTAATTGTAATAGGAAGACGTCTACCTAGTCCATCACATAGAAATTCCAAACTGACCTCTGAGCACTAGAGGACTTAACTTATGAGGTCATCAGTCCCTTAGAACTTAGAACAACTTTAACCTAACTAACCTAAGGACATCACACACATCCATGCCCGAGGCAGGATTCGAAACTGCGCCCGTAGCGGTCGCGCGGTTCCAGACTGTGGCGCCTAGAACCGCTCGGCCACCTCTGCCGGCAATTCCAAACTGCATCAGGATACACTACAAATACTATGACAGTTAGTCGGGAGGTGAGCACTTGGATTTCATGGTCGAGCGGCTGGTCATAAGCCACACATCACGTTGGTAAATCCCAAACAACGCCTCGCTTGGTGTAAGAAGCATAAACATTGGACGATTGAACGGTAGAAAAACATTGTGTGGAGTGACGAATCACGATACACAATGTGGCGATCAGATGACAGAGTGTGAGTATGGCGAATACCCGGTGAACGTCATCTGCCAGGGTGTGTAGTGCACACAGTAAAATTCGGAGGCGGTGGTGTTATGACCTGGTCGTGTTTTTCACGGAGAGGTCTAGCACCCCTTGTTGTTTTGCGTGGCACTATCACAGCACAGGCCTACATTGATGTTTTAAGCACCTTATTGCTTTCCACTGTTGAAGAGCAACTGGGGGATGGCGATTGCATCTTTCAAATGGTTCAAATGTCTCTGAGCACTATGGGACTTAACTTCTGAGGACATCAGTTCCCTAGAACTTAAAACTACTTAAACCTAACTAACCTAAGGACAGCACACACATCCATGGCCGAGGCAGGATTCGAACCTGCGACCGTATCGGTCGCGCGGTTCCAGACTGTGGCGTCTAGAACCGCTCGACCACCACGGCCGGCTGCATCTTTCAACACGATCGAGCACCTGTTCATAATGAACGGCCTGTGGCGGAGTGGTTACACGACAATAACATCCCTGTAGGACTGGCCTGCACAGAGTCCTGACCTGAATCCTATAGAACACCTTTGGGATGTTTTGGAACGCCGACTTCGTGCCGGGCCTCGCTGATCGACATCAGCACCTCTCCTTAGTGCAACACTCCGTGAGGAATGGGCTGCCATTCCCCAAGAAACCTTCCAGCACCTGACTGAACGTATGCCTGCGAGAGAGGAAGCTGTTATAAAGGCTAAGGGTGGGCCAACATCATATTGAATTCCTGCATTACCAATGGTGGGCGCCACGAACTTGTAAGTTATTTTCAGCCAGGTGTCCGGATACTTTTGATCAGACAGTGTATCTGTTGTTGCAGTTGTTTTGCTGTTTCTGCATTCTGCTCAACAAAAAAAAAAAAGGTTCTAATGGCTCTGAGCACTATGGGACTTAACTTCTGTGATCATCATTCCGCTAGAACTTAGAACTACTTAAACCTAACTAACCTAAGGACATCATACACATCCATGCCCGAGGCAGGATTCGAACCTGCGACCGTAGCGGTCACGCGGTTCCAGACTGAAGCGCCTAGAACCGCAAGGCCACCCCGGATGGCCATTCTGCTCACTCTGCTGTTTCATCCCTCAGTTTCGTATCGTTATGGTGCGCGTTATTTTCTGGAGAATATCCGACAAAGTAATTGGTCCTACTACCTCTTCTTCCAAAGCTCTTAATTCTGCACTTACATTCTCGTGTCTGTCCGCAAATAACTGCAGTGAGCTATGCGGTGTCACATTTCGACTTGTGTTGCATGTACTTGGTTGTGAGGGAGGTCTTATTATGTGTACTATGGTTTCTACGTATTTAAGACGTTGCCCATCTTCTTGCATCTGTGCATTATGTTGATCGTCGCTTATGGCGCCTTGTTGCTCGGTATCTACGTCTTGTTGCACCCCCTGTTGTTCAAAAAATGGTTCAAATGGCTCTGAGCACTATGGGACTTAACATCTTAGGTCATCAGTCCCCTAGAACTTAGAACTACTTAAACCTAACTAACCTAAGGACATCACACAACACCCAGCCATCACGAGGCAGAGAAAATCCCTGACCCCGCCGGGAATCGAACCCGGGAACCCGGGAACCCGGGCGTGGGAAGCGAGAACGCTACCGCACGACCACGAGAAGCGGCCCCCCCTGCTGTATTCGCGGAATTGTGTCGTTTGTTGTCCTGTCCTGAAGTTCCTGTATGTTACCTTGCTGGCGTCAGTTCGGTGAAGGTCTCAATGTGCCACTTCCAATCTCTCTGTTTGCCGTCTCTGAAATTTTAACGGACACGCCCTACTTCGTGTAATCATACGACCATACGACCTTGTTGCCCCCACTGCCTCCCTCCCCCCCTTTCCCCTTCTCCGCCCCTCCTCTGCGGGCACCCCTGTATATCATCATACAAGGAAGTAGCCACTGCTAGGCAATTAACTGTGGTTTGCAGAGTATGAATTCAGGTGTACATATAAAAGCGATCTTCAACGTACTTGCTATCTTACACGGGCGTTTGCTAACGTGTATCGTGAACGGAAGTGTACATCGTGCGGTGTCAGTCCATGCTACCTGCCTCAGACGAGCAGCGCCTTTAGGCTCGTAAGGGGAGGTCACGACGTTCGGATCACGGGTTTACTTCAAACTTTGTACAATTTCAGTAGTCCATTAGGATAACATAATATGCAAGTAGTGAGGTGTACTACGTGGATAATTTCGAGAAAACCGCAAGAAAAGGTTCACGCGTCGACAGTGTATCAGTGTTTGAAAGGTAATATAATGACCGAGCGAGGTGGCGCAGTGATTAGCACACTGGACTCGCATTCGGGAGGACGACGGTTCAATCCCGTCTCCGGCCATCCTGATTTAGGTTTTCCGTGATTTCCCTAAATCGTTTAAGGCAAATTCCGGGATGGTTCCTTTGAAAGGTCATGGCCGATTTCCTTCCCAATCCTTCCCTAAACCGAGCTTGCGCTCCGTCTCTAATGAACTCGTTGTCGACGGGACGTTAAACACTAACCACCACCACCAGGTAATATAATGAAGAAACTTGTGTATTTGCATGAACCTTTATTGAATTTCCAATGTTGTTTACCTGTTTACTAATTTTAATTCTTATAACAAGTATTATTTTTTTAGTGACCGACAGGTAAACGAGTAAGAGCGTAAAATTTTAGCTAACAACAATAAACTTACAGCAGCGCGCTTTTGGTTGCCGCAGAGGAAACTGAGTCGGAGGATTTGATCTTTATCGTCATTTTCATTGGTTTAAACTTCAGACAATGGCACAGAATTCGGCAGAGAAAGATCACGACGTATGTAACAGGGAATCTGTGGCTTGGGAAGACCCACTAGCGGCCGCAAAAAAGTGTCAACTGCACACGAAGGCTATTATCACAAATTATGACAAAAATTGTGATTAATACATATCAGACAGATTGCCAATACCAGTCAGCTTATGAGAGAACTCTCGCTGGAAAAAGATAAAAACCGTCGATGTTAAAAGGCGCGATATGAACAAGGTTGATGTGATAGAAGAAGAAACAGGAGTCGATTTAGAAGAGATAGGGGATCCAGTATTAGAATCGGAATTTAAAAGAGCTTTGGAGTACTTACGGTCAAATAAGGCAGAAGGGATAGGTAACATTCCATCAGAATTTCTAAAATCATTAGGGGAAGTGGCAACAAAACGACTATTCACGTTGGTGTGTAAAATATATGAGTCTGGCGACATACCATCTGACTTTCGGAAAAGCATCATCCACACAATTCCGAAGACGGCAAGAGCTGACAAGTGCGAGAATTATCGCACAATCAGCTTAACAGCTCATGCATCGAAGCTGCTTACATGAATAATATACAGAAGAATGGAAAAGAAAATTGAGAATGCGCTAGGTGACGATCAGTTTGGCTTTAGGAAAAGTAAAGGCACGAGAGAGGCAATTCTGACGTTACGGCTAATAATGGAAGCAAGGCTAAAGAAAAATCAAGACACTTTCATAGGATTTGTCGACCTGGAAAAAGCGTTCGACAATATAAAATGGTGCAAGCTGTTCGAGATTCTGAAAAAAGTAGGGATAAGCTATAGGGAGAGACGGGTCATATACAATATGTACAACAACCAAGAGGGAATAATAAGAATGGACGATCAAGAACGCTCGTATTAAGAAGGGTGTAAGACAAAGCTGTAGCCTTTCGCCCCTACTCTTCAATCTGTACATCGAGGAAGCAATGATGGAAATAAAAGAAAGGTTCAGGAGTGGAATTAAAATACAAGGTGAAAGGATATCAATGATATGATGCGGTGATGACATTGCTATCCTGAGTGAAAGTGAAGAAGAATTAAATGATCTGCTGAACGGAATGAACAGTCTAATGAGTACACAGTATGGTTTGCGAGTAAATCGGAGAAAGACGAAGATACTGAGAAGTAGTAGAAATGAGAACAGCGAGAAACTTAACATCAGGATTGATGGTCACGAAGTCAATGAAGTTAAGGAATTCTGCTACCTAGGCAGTAAAATAACCAATGACGGACGGAGCAAGGAAGACATGAAAAGCAGACTCGCTATGGCAAAAAAGGCATGTCTGGCCAAGAGAAGCCCACTAATATCAAATACCGGCCTTAATTTGTGGAAGAAATCTCTGAGGATGTACGTCTGGAGTACAGCATTGTATGGTAGTGAAACATGGACTGTGGGAAAACCGGAACAGAAGAGAATCGAAGCATTTGAGATGTGGTGCTATAGACGAATGTTGAAAATTAGGTGGACTGATAAGGTAAGGAATGAGGTAGTTCTACGCAGAATCGGAGAGGAAAGGAATATGTGGAAAACACTGATAAGGAGAAGGGACAGGATGATAGGACATCTGCTAAGACATGAGGGAATGACTTCCATGGTACTAGAGGGAGTTGTAGAGGGCAAAAACTGTAGAGGAAGACAGAGATTGGAATACGTCAAGCAAATAATTGAGGACATAGGTTGCAAGTGCTACTCTGAGATGAAGAGGTTAGCACACGAAAGGAATTCGTGGCGGGCAGCATGACTGATGACAAACAAAAAAAAAGAGAACAAGGTAACACACTCATACACAGCACTATAATCGATGGCAGTGTCTGGTGAATTACTACCGCATGTGTTTATCTGTTTTCAAGAAGCCGCAGGAAAGTCTTGTTCAAGGATTCGAAAAACTTTTGAAAAGTTAACCAAAGACTTTCCAAATGTCATTGAAACAAGTTTGAAATCTGAGAAACTTGCCACATAGCTCTATAATTCGTTTTTACCAGCGTCATGCTTCCTTACGTGGGAAAAGAAAAATTCTTGCTAACAATAGAGTTTTGAATGCGCGGCAGGGCGGGGGGGAGAGGAGGGTCAAACAAATTCTGGTTTGTACCATGACATTTGTACCGATGAAGCAGTTCTTGGAACATGCACGATTAAAGTCATACTGTCCCCCACCCACTCGAAAGTATTCCGATTTGTCAACATTGCGACATTTATTTCTGCATGGAAGTTAAAAACTTCATCAAGCCTCAAAATTGCTCATATTTATGACAACGAACGAGAAATTGCTTCTCGTGGAGATGTTTTTAAAATACATTTTATCGTGCATCATCAATTATTGGCACCGACATTTACGAAAATATTTTGTTACGCATGGTTTAGCATCCAAATTGTCGAAAGCAAGAAATTTTTCAAAAGTCAATGAGGTTTTGCTTTTCCTTAGAAGTTTTGAAAATTTATTGTGCATTCTGGAAAACTATGGCCATTCGATGTAGTACAGGCCATTTTAATTGACGTTTTCCGTATCTACAGGGTGTTTCAAAAATGACCGGTATGTTTGAAATGGCAATAAAAACTAAACGAGCAGCGATAGAAATAGACCGTTTGTTGCATTATGCTTGGGACAACAGTACATTTTCAGGCGGACAAACTTTCGAAATTACAGTAGTTACAATTTTCAACAACAGATGGCGCTGCAAGTGATGTGAAAGATATAGAAGACAACGCAGTCTGTGGGTGCGCCATTCTGTACGTCGTCTTTCTGCTGTAAGCGTGTGCTGTTCACAACGTGCAAGTGTGCTGTGGACAACATGGTTTATTCCTTAGAACAGAGGATTTTTCTGGTGTTGGAATTCCACCGCCTAGAACACAGTGTTGTTGCAACAAGACGAAGTTTTCAACGGAGGTTTAATGTAACCAAAGGACCGAAAAGCGATACAATAAAGGATCTGTTTGAAAAATTTCAACAGACTGGGTACGTGACGGATGAACGTGCTGGAAAGGTAGGGCGACCGCGTACGGCAACCACAGAGGGCAACGCGCAGCTAGTGCAGAAGGTGATCCAACAGCGGCCTCGGGTTTCCGTTCGCCGTGTTGCAGCTGCGGTCCAAATGTCGCCAACGTCCACATATTGTCTCATGCGCCAGAGTTTACACCTCTATCCATACAAAATTCAAACGCGGCAACCCCTCAGCGCCACTACCATTGCTGCACGAGAGACATTCGCTAACGATATAGTGCGCAGGTTGATGACGGCTATATGCCTGTGGGCAGCATTTGGTTTACTAACGAAGCTTTTTTTTACCTGGACGGCTTCGTCAATAAACAGAACTGGCGCATATGGGGAACCGAAAAGCCCCATGTTGCAGTCCCATCGTCCCTGCATCCTCAAAAAGTACTGGTCTGGGCCGCCATTTCTTCCAAAGGAATCATTGGCCCATTTTTCATATCCGAAACGATTACTGCATCACGCTATCTGGACATTATTCGTGAATTTGTGGCGGTACAAACTGCCTTAGACGACACTGTGAAGACCTCGTGGTTTATGCAAGATGGTGCCCGGCCACATCGCATGGCCGACGTCTTTAATTTCCTGAATGAATATTTCGATGATCGTGTGATTGCTTTGGGCTATCCGAAACATACAGGAGGCGGCGTAGATTGACCTCCCTATTTGTCAGACATGAACCCCTGTGACTTCTTTCTGTGGGGACACTTGAAAGACCAGGTGTACCGCCAGAATCCAGAAACAATTGAACAGCTGAAGCAGTACATCTCATCTACATGTGAAGCCATTCCGCCAGACACGTTGTCAAAGGTTTCGGGTAATTTCATTCAGAGACTACGCCATATTATTGCTACGCATGGTGGATATGTGGAAAATATCGTACTATAGAGTTTCCCAGACCGCAGCGCCATCTGTTGTTGACAGTTGTAACTACTGTAATTTCGAAAGTTTGTCTGCCTGAAAATGTACTGTTGTCCCAAGCATATTGCAACAAACGGTGTATTTCTATTGCTGCTCGTTTAGTTTGTATTGCCGTTTCAAATATACCGGTCAATTTTGAAACACCCTGTATATGAAAATATCATCCTGCAACTTGTAATGTCGAAAGCACATCCGGCGATTAATTGTACATTATCCTTATACTCTAGCACATTTCAAATCATTGTACTATTGAATAAAGCTATTTACACCTGTATTTATCGCTGCCTGACTTGGGCTTCAGAGTCTGTCTGTTGTTCTTGAAACCTGCAGGTCGAAGCTTCCAGTTCGGCTATCTCTCCCGCGTGCAGGTATAAGGCATTTCGCAAACCACGACAGGCATACAATTTCACGAAAACCTTATGCATTTGGTCGTTTACTTATCGATGGCTATAAATATGATACTTACTGCAACAATAATGTTTTAGTAAACAGCAAAATAACTTGGAAATTCAATAAAATTTTATGCAAATACGAGGTGTGTCTATAAAATAACAAGACTATTGCTGCTAAACATTTTATTTAAAAAGTATACATGTTTAGTTATTATCACCCTCAATATACTCCCCTCCACAGTTCTTTCTTTCACTGTTTCAGTGGATTGAACTCGTGTTCCTTTTAATGCAGAATTGACCTTGGGGAATGCGTAAGTCACACGGCGCTAGGGCAGGTGACTAAGGTGCGTGGTCTAAAGCTGGGATGCTGCACTACGCTAGAAACCTCTCAACAGAGAATGCACTATGAGCCGGTTCGTTGTCTTGCTGCAGAACCCATGACTTGTTCTTCCACAATTCTGGTGGTTTTTGTCTCAAGGAGCCGAAAAAGAACCTCGTAGTAATGTTGAATAATAGTTTGATCTTCCGGAACCAATGAAGACATACAATTCCATGAACATCGAAAAAACAATCACCATCACTTTGAATTTTGATTTGCTCATTCGAGCTTTTTTTCGTTCTCTGTCAAGTTGCGCCCTTCCAGTGTGTGGACTGGCGCTTAGTTTCTGCATCATAACTGACAAACCAAGGTTCGCCACATGTCATCACTCATTCCACGAAATAAGGATCATTTCCAGTGTTATACAAAGTGTCGGTACAAACATTTTCACGAGCTTCTTTTAGTTCGATTGTGAGAATTTTCGGCACCAGTTTTGATACATTTTTATCATGTTACATTAGTTTCCTAAAATTGCCATATGCATACTTTGTCAATTCCTGCAGCTTCAACAACGATTGAATATCCGACCGAAGGTCAGATCGAATCAGACTACGTACTTTTTCGATATTTTTTCATCTGATTTTGATATCAAAGGGCGTCCAGGGCATGAATCACCATCAGCGTCTTCTCGGCCGTCTTGGAAACCCTTGAACCACCCAAAAACACACGTAAGTGATAAAAAGCCTTCGTTATACACATCTTTTAGTAAAATATAGGTTTCAGAAGTAGTTTTCCAAATTTCGCGTGAAACTTCACAATAAGTCACTGCTCTATTATTCACTTATCATTTAGGCGGCAAAACAAAAGAACAGCTCTTACACAGACGAAAGCCATGACCACAGCAATTTGTCTACAGACACCAGAGATGCCGCATTCGACTGAGGATGCTTCACGCTTCACAGCTACTGGTCATTCATCTTGGGCGCATGCGCTCTGTCAGTATGAGTCCAGTTATTTTATAGCCACACATCACACATGTGTTTGTTCATTATATTACCTTTCAAAGTAATATACAGGGTGATTCAAAAAGAATACCACAACTTTAAAAATGTGTATTTAATGAAAGAAACATAATATAACCTTCTGTTATACATCATTACAAAGAGTATCTAAAAAGTTTTTTTTCACTCAAAAACAAGTTCAGAGATGTTCAATATGGCCCCCTCCAGACACTTGAGCAATATCAACCTGATACTCCAACTCATTCCACACTCTCTGTAGCATATCAGGTGTAACAGTTTGGATAGCTGCTGTTATTTCTCGTTTCAAATCAGCAATGGTGGCTGGGAGAGGTGGCCGAAACACCATATCCTTAACATACCCCCATAAGAAAAAATCGCAGGGGGTAAGATCAGGGCTTCTTGGAGGCCAGTGATGAAGTGCTCTGTCACGGGCTGCCTGGCGGCCGATCCATCGCCTCGGGTAGTTGACGTTCAGGTAGTTACGGACAGATAAGTGCCAATGTGGTGGCGCTCCATCCTGCTGAAATATGAATTGTTGTGCTTCTTGTTCGAGCTGAGGGAACAGCCAATTCTCTAACATCTCCAGATACTGTAGTCCAGTTACAGTAGCACCTACGAAGAAAAAGGGACCAAAAGCTTTATTGGCTGAAATGGCACAGAAAACGTTCACCTTAGGCGAATCACGTTCATACTGAGTTGTTTCCCGTGGATTCTCAGTGATCCATATACAGACATTGTGACGGTTGACTTTCCCGTTAGTGTGGAAAGTTGCTTCATCACTAAACACAATCTTTGAAACGAAAGATTCATCTGTTTCCATTTGAGCGAGGATAAAATCACAGAAATCGATTCTTTTAATCTTATCAGCTGCAGACAGTGCTTGAACCAATTTCAGACGACAAGGTTACATAACTAACCTTTTTCGTAGGACTCTCCATACAGTTGATTGTGGAATTTGCAGCTCTCTGCTAGCTCCGCGAGTCGATTTTCCTGGGCTGCGAACAAATGCTTGCTGGATGCGTGCTACATTTTCATCACTCGTTCTCGGCCGTCCAGAACTTTCCCCTTTGCACAAACACCCATTCTCTGTAAACTGCTTATACCAACGTTTAATACACCACCTATCAGGAGGTTTAACACCATACTTCGTTCGAAATGCACGCTGAACAACTGTCGTCGATTCACTTCTGCCGTACTCAATAACACAAAAAGCTTTCTGTTGAGCGGTCGCCATCTTAGCATCAACTGACGCTGACGCCTAGTCAACAGCGCCTCAAGCGAACTATTGTGCAACTAAATGAAACTTTATAGCTCCCTTAATTCGCCGACAGATAGTGCTTAGCTCTGCCTTTTGTCGTTGCAGAGTCTTGAATTCCTAAAGTTGTGGTATTCTTTATGAATCACCCTGTATATGAAAGAATATGACCAGTGTTGGAAAAATAGAAGGCTAACGATGAGCAGAACTTGTTTCAGCAATACACCGATTACAGACGCCGCCATGTCGTGCTCGGGGTCGTAACTGGGGATGGCGGATATCTCTAAAACAACGGGTTTGCGGTTATATCGTTTTCTTCCACGCCAGTTTAACATGACTGTTAAAATCGCACCAAATAAACGGTTTATGAAATAACCGATTTTCGGTTTTTTCATATTATTTCCTGTAATAAACGCCGAAAGCGAACAAAGACTGAAAAATTTCGATTCTCAGTTTCACGATACATGGAATCAAAATATTAATTAAAATAGGCAAATAAAAGAAAAATTAGTTCATCCCCTTCCCTATTTTTCCCGAAAAGTGATGAGTGGTTTAAAACTACAAAAAGTCGCCAATATTCTCCTATTGATTCAAATTTTTTGACCTCCTGCTCAAAAATCATGTCGTAATCGGGGGGGGTCAACCAATATTTGAATATTACAAATGGTCAGTGATAAAGGGTGAAAACTGAAGTTGAAGAACTTTATTTTTAGTACTAATTTGTCTTTTCCCAAGAGCTACAAACAGATAGAGGCGTATTGTGGAGGCACAGGCAACATATTAGCTACATTCTATTTTTATTGAATACTATGAATGAGTTATTAGATTTTTAATTTATTACTGTTGCCATAATTTCCTACTTCTTACTATTTCATAGAAATGGCAGACAAATTTTTAATCTTTCGAAGCAAATGAAGCGCTGTACTTCATAACTACGTCACGGTGTAAAAATATTTCCAGACTAAGGGTGGGGTCATGCTGCAATACAATGTATGCCCGGCGACGACAGCGAAAAAGTCCTGGTTTTGTACACTGTACGTACATGCATAGCTTACGCCAAGAAACAGGGCAATAGGGATTTATTACGTCGGCACTGCTGCACCAATTTTCACACCACGTGTTTGTTGGTCGTTCTTTCGGCATTGTTATTAAAACAACACTGATCGCTTTCCCCATGTTCTATAATAACGCAATATTTCAAACTAATGCAAATTTTATGGATAAAAATAACTTTTTTTAAAAAATATATAAAAGTAACAATTTTAGCACTGCTCAAACGGTAACTCAGTTATAAGTAAAAAATAAAAATAGTTACAACCGAGACCAAACAAATGGTGAAAAATACCGGTTCTTCAGAACTAAAATACCAGTATCGGTTTTAACCGACTGGTTTTTCTCACCCATACTCGCAACTCATCGGCACAAAAGTTTGAAGAAAACATATGATCCGAACGTCATGGCCTCCCCTTATCTGTGTGGTCCATTGTCACCGGGACCCACTCTTTTCGAGTTACCCCGGCGCGCTCTGCTCTATCCGAGGAAGAGATGCCGGCCGCTTCTTCGCAAGCTGAAGAAGAGGAAACCGAGGAAAAGATGCCGACCGCTTCTTCGCAAGCTGAAGAAGAGGAAACCGTCGAAGAACTGCCCCTTCCGCTTCCGGACGAGCGGAGCGTGCAGCCCTTCCTGAAGAAGATAGTGGCGTCGCTGAAGGACGGGACGTACTCTCATGGGGACGACCCATACCCCTTCACGCCGGCGCACGCGAAACCACCACCGACTCACCAACCGTGCGACCTTCGGGACACGCGTTGCATGTTGCGTGAGGCGGTAAGAGGAAGGAGCTAATACTGCTCAACAGCCGCCCCATCTTCACCCCTTCCGACTGGGAACACATCTGCCAGGTCACAGAGAAGTGGCTGAAGGAGGAGTGGCGCTCCGGCAGGCGTCAGCCTGCCCCAGAGGACATACCAGCCATCAACTACTCCGCTAGTTTAAACACAGCGGGGTAGCCAGAGGCCCATTCCAACGAGAGGCCACCCATACGACAACATAGAGGATAAAGGAGGAATAGCAGCACTGCTGCTTAGCCTCCACCATCTCCGGACAGAGGATGTCCGTGATTTAAGCGAGACGAGACGAGAGAAGCTCTGCTCTACTACGCTAGCCCGTCGACCGCCTGGGCTATCAACAACTCACGTACCGGCCCAGCCTAAATTTGCCGAGAGAATCGATAGCCTACAGAGTCAATTCCATCTGTCATCTCGATATGGGGTGATCCCTAATTAATGTCTGTTCTGGGTGGCAGTGTCACTGACTTGGACAAAATTAAAAAAAAAAATACAAATTAATCACCATCGAAAATTTCTTGGAATGTTGTGGATTTAACTGAAATCATTATACGCTCAAGATCGCAACGTAGAAAACGGTAATTACTTGTTTTAACAGCTTAAACGGGCATATTCAGATCTGGGAATCGTCATAAAAGATCACAAGTCAGATGTACAACATTTAGGAATACAATAGCATTAACAAGAATAATAACACAAAAGCTGTTAGGAGTACATATCAGAACACAAATATGCGATCTCGAAATCAAGAGAATAAGTAAGAAACTTAATCATTGTAGTATTAACATCGTTAAGGAAATTTTAACTGTAGAACAAAGTAAAATAAAATTACAATGATATTACCCTGAAGCAATAGCACAAAGCTGAATGCAACAAATGGTTCAAATGGATCTGAGCACTATGGGACTCAACTGCTGTGGTCATTACTCCCCTAGAACTTAGAACTACTTAAACCTAACTAACCTAAGGACATCACACACATCCATGCCCGAGGCAGGATTCGAACCTGCGACCGTAGCAGTCGCACGGTTCCGGACTGCGCGCCTAGAACCGCGAGACCACCGCGGCCGGCTGAATGCAACATAATTCCCGTAAAGACATACCTTATAGTCGTATTTTCAACATAAATATGTAAAGCACATTGTACAAACATCGCTGTATTAAATGAAGGCTACGGAGGGAAAAACAACAGAATCCAAAAAGTGAAGTTTTTCAGAAGTATAGTAAACTTTCCAACGCTAAAACTCAGTTACATTTTGGTGTCTATCCTGTACGACGTGAGTGATGAGTTTCATTTTCTTGTTGTTCTTATGATGACTATAGAATAGAAAAAGAACAGCAAAAAATGTGAGGAACATAGAACTGTGAGCCTGATATTGCTTGCAGCCAAAGTCTTGCTGAGGACGCTCAACAGAAGGCTATGGGGAAAGTTGAATTGCGTAATAGGAGATGAGCAATTTGGTTTCAGGCGAGGTGTGGGCACTAGAGACGCCATTGAGCTACTGAGAGTAATAGGGGAGAGGTACATGGGGAAGAAAAGGAAGGTGTATGTTTTGTTCATTGATCTTGGGAAGGTGTATGTTTTGTTCATTGATCTTGAGAAGGTCTTTGACTGTGTCAGATGGGACAAACTGATGGAAATCCTAAGGAAACATGGAGCTGACTGGAGGGACAGACGGTTAATTAGAAATTTATATTTGAACCAGAGAGCAAGAATAAGAATAGGAGGTGTGATGAGTGAAGAAATTGAACTGGGAAAAGGTGTAAGAGAAGGTTGTTGTTTATCACCAACACTGTTCAGTATCTATCTGGAAGAAACTATTAATGAAAGTTTTGATGGAAGGAGAGGAGTTTCTATAGGGAGTCAGAGGGTGGAGTGTATAAGATCTGCAGACGACATGGTCCTCATGGCAGAGAGTGCAAGAGAGATGGAACAAATCTTAGATGAGCTAAACACAAAATTAGAAGAGTATGGAATGAAGATTAACAAGAAGAATACGAAAAGCATGATAATTGAAGGAAAGGGGAGGAAATGCCGTACGAAAATAGGGTGAGAGGAAATAGAGCAAGTAAATAACTTCAATTACTTGGGAAGTGTAATAATGGAGGATATGTATTGCTCAACAGATATTAGGAAAAGAGTTGCAATGGCAAAAGAAGGATTCTTGAGGAAACAGAAATTACTTTGCGGGCCACTAAACAAAGATCTGAGGAAAAGACTTGCCAAGTGTTACATCTGGAGCGTTGCAATGTGTGGTGCGGATGGGTGCAGAGACCTGAACATTGAGGAAGGAAGACGAAAGAAGACAGGAGGCACTAGAGATATGGATATGGAGAAGAATGGAAAAAGTGAAACGGGAAGAGCGAGTAAGGAATGAAAAGTATTAAGAAGAGTTGGAGAAGAACGAAACATGCTGAAAGTCATTAGAAACGGAACTGGATTGGACAATGTTTGAGGAGGGGCTGTTTATTGAAGGAAGGAATAGAAGGAATGGTGTAGGGAAAAGAGGGGAAGAGGAAAAAGAAGATATCAAATGCTGTACAATATCCAAGGAGACAAAAGAATTAAAAAGACTGACTATGGTCAGACAAAAGTGGAAGAGGCTTAACCCATGGCAAGACCTGCCGTAAGGCAGAATAGCTACTACCACTACTACTACTACTACTACTACTTATATTGATTGCCAAGAAATACTTTCGTTGTTCACCATAGTAATTGTCGTGACTGATAACATGCAACGTACACGTCTGAATGTAAATGAGGTATATTCCGTGAAAAACGAGTGAGGACCGTGACGTTCATTTGTCTTTTTCTATATCGGCAGTATTCATACGTATTCAAAAGAGTCGGAGAAAATATTGAAATACTGAGGTCTAATCGATGAATGGATATTTGTATTGACTTGTCTCGCAGCAAGAACGTATTATAATTTCCGCAGACGAAGTCTGATATGACGGAGAAAGAACTGCAGATAAAAGAAGACTCCTACGTAACGAAGACCGCAGGTGTTCACAAGAAGTTTTGGTGGTAAATGTGATAAAAATTATGTACAGGCCTGCTCTATCTTGCAAATGTACGTCTACCTTCACAAAATGAAAAACAACATCTATTACGAATACCTAGGGAACTTCCCAACAGCCATCGATTTTGGTGTCCTTCGGAAGTGGCAATCATTACAAAACTTCCCTTTTCCCACGCTCTTATACCAGAATACTACACTAAAAACGGCGATCGTTGACGTAACGAATGTGAAGATTAATTTTATTGTGTTCTGTCATGTTTAAAATTTGCGAAATGATAAAATTTCGTGTATAATAATGACTGTTCTTTCTTTCTGTGTATGAGTGAAAATTACTTATTTACCTGTATGATAACATAGAAACAAAACTTAACGAAAGAACATTTTTTGAAAGAACAATAATAAGAAAAAAGTCGAAATGCGAGAATAGCTACACACCCCCAATGAGGTAAGGTAACTGTCAATTAATTATTCCACTTCTCTTGTCGCATAACTGCAAAAAAGGAATTTCTGACTCTTTCTAACAGCCGTTGACGCTTCACACGTGTAGTCAATTTCAGTAAAAGTTTTCTGATATTTCTGTTGCATTCCATAATGGCCGAGCATTTCATTACTCGAACGCTCTACAACGTATTTGCATGAGCTTATATTGTTGTGAGCTTGGTGTTTCATTGCTTAGTAATTATCTTGCCGTATACGATCTATCGAAAAATTGTAAAATTTTGAGTTTGTGTAATTTATTGCTGATACTATTTAAAATGGCTGCGATTAACACCATGTCTGACATAGAACAAACAATGAAAGAATCTGTTTATGCAGACATGCCGATTAAACAAAGAAAAGTCGCGAGCAGCGTAACCATACAGAGAAGTGAAAGTGAATCCACACTTAAGCAGCGTGATAATGTTTCACAGTCGATAGTCTAAATTTGGCACAAAATCCGCTTGAAACACACGTTGTAGAGGAAATGCCCATTCACGTAGCAGGTGATTTATCGTCACAGTTACTGGATGAAACTTCTTGTTCTCCGAACAGTATTTACAAAGAAGTAACTCCGGGATCGGATGTCAGCCCGATAATCGGGAAACGAGTAACATCTAAGAGAAAATACCCGTCACCAATGCTGGGTGAAGCAGCCTTGAATGAGATAGGTAGCGTAAATTTGCTACTCTGGTATATGCAGACTATGTTAAGCCGACAAGACATTGTATGAGTTTGGTCAGCAGTTCAAGAAAATTCTTGAGGGATAGCAAAAGGTTACCAGCAGGTTAGAAGATCTGACAGAGAAGCAAAATACTTTACATATCACTCAAGAGGAATTAGCTACAAGTATGAGCGCATCGGGGAAGATCAACTTGGATTCCGTAGAAATATTGGAACACGTGAGGCAATACTGACCTCACGACATATCTTAGAAGAAAGATTAAGGAAAGGCAAACCTACGTTTCTAGCATTTGTAGACTTAGAGAAAGCTTTTGACAATGTTGACTGGAATATTCTCTTTCAAATTCTAAAGGTGGCAGGGGTAAAATACAGGGAGCGAAAGGCTTTTTACAATTTGTACAGACAGGAGATGGTAGTTATAACAGTCGAGGGGCATGAAAGGGAAGCAGTGGTTGGGAAAGGAGTGAGACAGGGTTGTAGCCTCTCCCCGATGTTATTCAATCTGTATATTGAGCAAGCAGTAAAGGAAACAAAAGAAAAATTTGGAGTAGGTATTAAAATCCACGGAGAAGAAATAAAAACTTCGAGGTTTGCCGATGACATTGTAATTCTGTCACAGACAGCAAAGGACTTGGAAGAGCAGTTGAACGGAATAGACATTGTCTTGAAAGGAGGACATAAGACGAACATCAACAAAAGCAAAACGAGGATAATGGAATGTAGTCGAATTAAGTCGGGTGATGCTGAGGGAATTAGATTAGGAAATGAGAAACTTAACGTAGTAAAGGAGTTTTGCTATTTGGGGAGCAAAATAACTGATGATGGTCGCCGTAGAGAAGATATATAATGTAGACTGGCAATCGAGTATAGATTTAAGTGTCAGGAAGTCGTTTTTGAAAATATTTGTGTGGAGTGTAGCCTTGTATGGAAGTGAAACATGGACGATAAATAGTTTGGACAAGAAGAGAATAGAAGCTTTCGAAATGTGGAGCTACAGAAGACTGCTGAAGATTATATGGGTAGATCACATAACTAATGAGGAGGTATTGAATAGAATTGTCGAGAAGAGGAGTTCGTGGCACAACTTGACAAGAAGAAGGGACCGGTTGGTAGGACATGTTCTGAGGCATCAAGGGATCACAAATTTAGCATTGGAGGGCAGCGTGGAGGGTAAAAATCGTAGAGGGAGACCAAGAGATGAATACACTAAGCAGATTCAGGAGGATGTAGGTTGCAGTAAGTACTGGGAGATGAAGAAGCTTACACAGGATAGGGTAGCATGGAGAGCTGCATCAAACCAGTCTCGGGACTGAAGACCACAACAACAACAATGTCTGCTGTTCAAACAGAGGTATCTGACCTGTAGTCCGTCTGTAGCGAACTTCCCAAATAAAACACTACAATTTGTACCTTTTGGTACAACAATATTTTTAAATGTGCTGTCTGAGACTTTCCCGAACTAATAACTGCTTCATTGGTGCACGGTTATCGCCTCGAGTAATGCTGCGGAAGAACTCCACGAGGATGGTTTTTCTACCCTGTGTTGGTGGCACGTTCTTTAAATCGGCAGGCTGTTCAAGAATATAAAATAAAATGGGTCTTCCGCCCTCCAGCGCGAGTGCAAATGATGCTGGGTTCTGCTAAAGACAGCCTAGATCTAAGGAGACAAGGGATGTATAAAGTCCCGAGCCAGTGTGAGAAATCATACATTGGCCAGATGCGTCACACTGTTGAACATAGGCGTCACACCAGGCTGGGTCAGCCAGAAAAGTCTGCTGTGGTGGAACACTGTGACGTAGTACGAACTGCGGAGAGACAAAAATCCTTTCGTCCGTCTCCACGTGCAAGGACTCCATCATTACAGCAGCAGTCGAAATACATATAAGTAATGACCTGATTAATAGAGATACGGGATTTCAGCTCAGCAAAACATGGGAACCAACACTGACGGCACTAAGGCATCGTCGGTCGCAGGCGAACGATCCGAGTCAACACAGACGGGGAATCGGGGTGCGATTATTTAAACTGGGCGCCAACATCCTGCCGGCGCTTTTGCCGCGTCGCTCAGGCCAAGACCGTGATCCATTTCTGCAGCAGGGACACTGGATGTCGCCATGCTCTATGATTCCTCTTTTTTTTTTGTCATCAGTCTACTGACTGGTTTGATGCGGCCCGCCACGAATTCCTTTCCTGTGCTAACCTCTTCATCTCAGAGTAGCACTTGCAACCTACGTCCTCAATTATTTGCTTGACGTATTCCAATCTCTGTCTTCCTCTACAGTTTTTGCCCTCTACAGTTCCCTCTAGTACCATGGAAGTCATTCCCTCATGTCTTAGCAGATGTCCTATCATCCTGTCCCTTCTCCTTATCAGTGTTTTCCACATATTCCTATCCTCTCCGATTCTGCGTAGAACCTCCTCATTCCTTACCTTATCAGTCCACCTAATTTTCAACATTCGTCTATAGCACCACATCTCAAATGCTTCGATTCTCTTGTGTTCCGGTTTTCCCACAGTCCATATTTCACTACCATACAATGCTGTACTCCAGACGTACATACTCAGAAATTTCTTCCACAAATTAAGGCCGGTATTTGATATTAGTGGGCTTCTCTTGGCCAGACATGCCTTTTTTGCCATAGCGAGTCTGCTTTTCATGTCTTCCTTGCTCCGTCCGTCATTGGTTATTTTACTGCCTAGGTAGCAAAATTCCTTAACTTCATTGACTTCGTGACTATCAATCCTGATGTTAAGTTTCTCGCTGTTCTCATTTCTACTACTTCTCAGTATCTTCGTCTTTCTTCGATTTACTCGCAAACCATACTGTGTACTCATTAGACTGTTCATTCCGTTCAGCAGATCATTTAATCCTTCTTCACTTTCACTCAGGATAGCAATGTCATCAGCGAATCATATCATTGATATCCTTTCACCTTGTATTTTAATTCCACTCCTGAACCTTTCTTTTATTTCCATCATTGCTTCCTCGATGTACAGATTGAAGAGTAGGGGCGAAAGGCTACAGCCTTGTCTTACACCCTTCTTAATACGAGCACTTCGTTCTTGATCGTCCATTCTTATTATTCCCTCTTGGTTGTTGTACATATTGTACATGACCCGTCTCTCCCTATAGCTTACCCCTACTTTTTTCAGAATCTCGAACAGCTTGCACCATTTTATATTGTCGAACGCTTTTTCCAGGTCGACAAATCCTATGAAAGTGTCTTGATTTTTCTTTAGCCTTGCTTCCATTATTAGCCGTAACGTCAGAATTGCCTCTCTCGTGCCTTTACTTTTCCTAAAGCCTAACTGATCGTCACCTAGCGCATTCTCAATTTTCTTTTCCATTCTTCTGTATATTATTCTTGTAAGCAGCTTCGATGCATGTGCTGTTAAATTGATTGTGCGATAATTCTCGCACTTGTCAGCTCTTGCCGTCTTCGAAATTGTGTGGATGATGCTTTTCCGAAAGTCAGATGGTATGTCGCCAGACTCATATATTCTACACACCAACGTGAATAGTCGTTTTGTTGCCACTTCCCCTAATGATTTTAGAAATTCTGATGGAATGTTATCTATCCCTTCTGCCTTATTTGGCCGTAAGTCCTCCAAAGCTCTTTTAAATTCCGATTCCTCTACGATGACGTTTATGCTCCACCCCCTGGCACCTGCCACTTTCTAACGACACGTCAGTAAGCACCTGAAGATGAGGAACAGCTGTTTCGTTGAAATATTGTGCGGCTTCCACAACATTATCCGACGCGACGCCCGTGAACCAATGAAGCAATATTTTTAAACTTTATTTGAATTCTTGATTGTTTACCCCTGAAACTGAAAAGCATTAAGTTTGATTTTACCACCAAAATTAATTAAATAAATGAGTAATCACTTGACTTGTGTAGGTTTTCCCTTGCAGTTTTCAATTACGAAATCGTAATTTCTTATAACATTGTTTAAGAACACGGTATCTTGTGTTGACAATGAATATTATTTGGATCTATAAAGATTTTGACGTATTACAATCAAAGTTCAGAAAATAATTCAAGTTCAGCAGATGTGTGTATTAAATTACGTTCCCTTTAAAAAAATCACTTTCATCGTCGTACATATCTTGTTTTCAGATGGGAGTCCGAGCTGATGGCCAGCAAGAAGTTGCTATAGTGCTCACTGGAACCCTCATAATCACAGAATTTCATCAGTATCTTCAAGTCCTTGCACTTGTCTTTCGGCAGAAGAACAGGTGCGTGGTAGAGCTGTTAGACATTGTTGTTTCGTCTGCTTTTTTCGTTGGTCCTTTGTCAGTGCTATGAAGAATGGGTGGTGGCAAGAGGGACGGCTATGGGGGATGTAGCCCCCCCCCCCCTCAAAAGGAGTATCATATTACATTGGATAAAATTACTTCAGAAATCAGCGAATAGATTACTCCAACAGATTCAATCATTTTTATTATTATGTAGCAATATATATTACAATGTATTTCAAACACACTTTAACAAAAGAATATGAGTGGCAAATAGCTTACTATCTAAACCAATAAGAATCATTTAACTTAAAATGGGCATCTTACTATTTATTAATACAATTTTTTACCCTGAACTCCAAAACAGTTACCAAAAACTACCTTTAAGCAAAACTCAATTTTCCAAATTTATCGGTGGAAGACCCCCAACTCTCCTTTTGTTAAACGATATCCCATTCCCCCCTTCACCCATTAGCCCCCCCCCCCCTCCTTTTCCTTAACCGACTTTTAGGATCGCTACTGCTGGTTTTCGATTTTGCTTAAAGGAATCTTAACTGCATCACTGGGCAAACAGCGAAAGAAAGCTGTTTCTTGTACGAATTAGAAGAAAGAAATTTACTCCAGCTGTCAAACATGCTGTGTTCGCACGAGACAACAGTAAGTGGACTTGCTTTGACACTGACCCTGCGATCACTTCGCTCCGGCTATCAGACGTCTCGCCTTGGCACACTTGGGGATCAATGCCATATTTTTATCTAGCTGCATGAAAGAATGGCCACGCGCTGGGTATGCAAAAGGCACCTTCTTCTCTTATTGCGTTACATATTTTCTGTCGAAATCAGTTATTTTAGCTTTACTGTCCATCTCATCAACAGCGCGTCCAAAACCGAGGATACTCGAAAGCGTTGTTAAACTTTGAGCCAAAAATGTGTCTGAATGTTTTATAAGAAAGATGAACGTCTGGATTAAGGAAGGAACATTGGGTTTAACGTCCCATCGACATCGAGGTAATTAGAGATGGAGAACAGGCTCGGACTGTGTCAAGGATGGGGAAGGGAATCGGCCGTCGCCTTTCAAAGGAAACATCCCAGAATTCGTCCGAATGTCTGGATAACTGGCCAAAAAATTTGAAAGAAGTTTCTTGACATTTAAGTCTCCTGGAAGGCACATTTTTTGTGAGCCTTTTAAACGTAATGTACTCTTCTTACTGCGTTACTACTTCACGAGACTGTTGGACGAACTTTGCGTTCGATTAGTGTGTTTTCCTCGGCTATCTAGCAGTGACTAGTCAGTTTTATTTAAAGATGTTTTAACAGTGTGTAAACGGAAAGATTTAATCCAAAAGTATGAATGATATGCTTTAAAACATCTGGTATCTCTACTGCTTCATCATCCCTTATTGCCCTAACGTTTTAGCTTTAGGAACTGTCACTTAACCTAGTATTTGATTCATTCTGCCTCGGTCTGTGTCGTGCTACAGGATGCGCTGCTATAAGGCCTGATAAATAACAGTTTTGTGCATCACAAATATTTCTGAGGCAACCGTATGTCTCACGATTTCTCGTTGATTTTTCATCTCTAGCACGGACGTGTTCGTCACTTTCTTCACTGAAAGGCAGTTGAAATTCAAGATTATCATTATTGCAACAAAAAGTCAAGCTATGATGTAAGAAAACCTATTAACCAAGAAACACGATACATTCATTGTATGTGAATCAAATGAATCAGGAGCTATAACCTCAAACGCAGAATCACCTGATGTGGGTCAGTGCGCACAGTGAGTGCGTCGATTGTAGCTTAACTGGACTGTGTTGTTTATTACCGTGATCCAGATGGACTCGGTTGCTTTGTTCATAGTACACGATTTCTTTAACCGTCTGTAACCAGTGTTGTGGTTTCCTTTACACTATTTAGCATGTTGTGATAGCTGACCAAGAAGCAAGCAGTTGTACCAATATCTCTTTCATAAATGTTTTGTACACTTGTTTTTTCCCCTGCATCCTTATGTTTGAATATGAACTAAGATAAGTCATAATATCTGGTCGCAGCGTCAGTCAAAGTTAGCCAGATCAAGGTAGCAAACAAAGTGACTGGAACTGCGTACATGGGCTCACAAATCAGCGAAGATACCACCAGGTGGCAGTATTAAAATGTATGTAGCCAAACTAGAGCTGCACAGATAGAAGACGTCTACAGATGGTGGATTATTATGAAAAACTAATAATATCACAGAGAGACAATTAATAATATTTTATTCCTTACCGTATTCACTAGACAACAGTAACTGTTATATACCCAGACGCTAAATGAAGTTAAACTGCACCTCACTGTGCTAGTCAGTTGGTTTGCTACTTTGATCTGGTTAACTCTGACTGACACTCTGACTAGGTACTGTGACTTGTCTTACGCCACATTCAGATTACTACAGCGATGTTTATACGATATGGTTTACATACACTACTGGCCATTAAAATTGCTACACCAAGAAGAGATGCAGATGATAAACTGGTAATCATTGGACAAATATATTATACTAGAACTGACATATGATTGCATTTTCACGCAGTTTGGGTGCATAGATCCTGAGAAATCAGTACCCAGAACAACCACTTCTGGCCGTAATAACGGCCTTGATACACCTAGGCATTAAGTCAAACAGAGCTTGGATGGCGTGTACAGGTACAGCTGCCCATGCAGCTTCAATACGGTACTACAGTTCATCAAGAGTAGTGACTGGCGTATTGTGACGAGCCCGTTGCTCGGCCACCATTGACCAGACGTTTTCAATTGGTCAGAGATCTGGAGAATTTGCTGGCCAGAGCAGTAGTCGAACAGTTTCTGTATCCAGAAAGGCTCGTTAAGGACCTGCAACATGCGGTTGTGCATTATCCTGCTGAAATGTAGGGTTTCGCAGGGATCGAATGAAGGGTAGAGCCACGGGTCGTAACACATCTCAAATGTAACGTCCACCGTTCAAGGTGCCCTCAATGCGAACAAGAGGTGAGCGAGACGTGTAACCAATGGCACCCCATACCATCACGACGGATGATACGCCAGTATGGCGATGACGAATACACGCTCCCAATGTGCGTTCACCTCGATGTCGCCAAACACGGATGCGACCATCATGCTGCTGTAAACAGAACCTGGATTCATCCGAAAAAATGATGTTTTACCCTTCGTGCACCCAGATTCGTCATTGAGTACACCATCGCAAGCGCTCCTGTCTGTGATGCAGGGTCAAGGGTAACCGCAGCCATGATCCCTGAGCTGATAGCCCATGCTGCTGCAAACGTCGTCGAACTGTTCGTACAGATGGTTGTTGTTATGCAAACGTCCCCATCTGTTGACTCAGGGATCGAGACGTGGCTGCACGATCCGTTACAGCGATGCGATTAAGATGCCTGTCATCTCGACTGCTAGTGGTACGAGGCTGTTGGGATCCAGCACGACCTTCCGTATTACCCTCCTGAACCCACCGATTCCATATTTTGCTAACAGTCATTGGATCTCGACCAACGCGAGCAGCAATGTCGCGATACGATAAACCGCAAACGCGATAAGCTATAATCCGACGCCGGCGGCGGTGGTCTAGCGGTTCTAGGCGCTCAGTCCGGAACCGCGTGACCGCTGCAGTCACAGGTTCGAATCCTGCCTCGGGCACGGATGTGTGTGACGTCCTTAGGTTAGTTAGGTGTAAGTAGTTCTAAGTTCTAGGGGACTGATGACCACAGATGTTAAGTCCTATAGTGCTCAGAGCCATTTTTTTATAATCCGACCTTGACCAAAGTCGGAAACGTGATGGTACGCATTTCTCCTCCTTACACGAGGCATCACAACAACGTTTCCCCAGGCAACGCGAGTCAACTGCTGTTTGTATGTGAGAAATTGGTTGGAAACTTTCCTCGTTTCAGCACGTTGTAGGTGTCGCCACCGGCGCCAACCTTATGTGATTGCTTTGAAAAGCTAATCATTTGCATATCACAGCATTTTCTTCCTGTCGGTTAAATTTCGCGTCTGTAACACTTCATCTTCGTGCTGTAGCAATTTTAATGGCCAGTAGTCTACATATATTGTAGATACGATTGTAAGATATGATTTCACTGAAATTTTGTTGCACATAGCTTTGTGCTACTGTCTTTGGATAACATAAATGTAATTTTATTCCATTTTGTTTTACAGTTAACATTCCCTTAAGAGTGTTAGCACTGTAATGAGTAACTGTCTGACTTATTCTCTTGATTTAGACACCACAAGTTTATATTGTGGCATGTACTCCTCACAGCTTTTGCATAATTATTCTTGTTAAAGCTATTGTATTCCAAAATATTCCTGACTTGTGACCTTTTAAGCGACGGAAACTAGTAATCACTGCTTTCTACATTGCTACCTTGACCAAATATAGATTTTCGTAAAATCGACAACATTCAAGTTTAGAGATCGCTGTCTCCGTGCTGACTACGTCAGGTAATTAGAAAATCGTTTTCTATAGTTTTCTTGTAATTAACTTTTATCACTCACTTTTAAGTAATTCCATTTGATGAAAAAAGTTGTGGCGATCCAGTAACTTTTCCATTCTATATGTTGTCACTGTGTGAACTATTTTCATCTTGAACAAGATGCAATGATCTGGTAAACATAGTTGCGTATTCAAATTAACTATTTGAAAAATAAACTAAAACTGTTTTAAATAGATTTAGATTAGTACAGTAAATGCATTCGCAATTGCGAATATGGACAACCGCCAGCTGTAGAATGGAATGACAACAATGATAATTTGGGCCGCACTGGGATTCGAACGCGGATTTCCCGCTTATCGCGAGCTGTCGTCTTACGTTTTGGCTATCCGTCCACGACTCACGGCTAGACCCAAATTTCCATATGTCGTTAGCCATGCGTCTACGACCTGTATTCGTACATCCATTATGTGTATTCCCATACAGGTGAGACAGTTTACTTGAAAGTAGCTTGCCCAGTGTCGGGGGATAAATACGACAGTGGAATGTCTGTGTTATTCTGTATTACGATGCAAAGTTCCTTCAGACAGGCATGCATGTCCAAAGGAACTTTGTGTCGTAATTCAGAGAAACACAGGCACTAAAATATCCTGTTTCGATTGGTGTGAAAGACAGTATGATTTTTGGTGGCTGAAACGACAGGGAGAACATCTTCCACCTATGAAGTGAAACTTGTACTTGATACAGCACGGCCACAGGGTCCTCTAATAGTTAGTCCAGGAAACTGGAGAAAATGGTATGTTCTCAGCCACGGAAAATAGAGCCCGTGCACAGAGTATTTATCCGTGCCAGATGCAGCATATGCTCGATAAGCAAAAGGATAGTTTCCGTTACCCATTGTATATTTAATATCATTGGATGAAGGGAACTGATGTCATTGCGTACTTGGCATAATTAGCGGTATACTGGATTGAGGTGGACGTGATCTTGCGAAAGCTAATGGAATCGCCTAGTGGTAATGGGTGTGAACACGTTTCTGTCTGAAATAAAGTAATGGCGAACTACTGAGTCTATCTGACTGTGTGAAGGAAGGGATTATCCCCAGGGGTTCTTAACCCTCTTAGGTTAAGGACTTGTCAACCAAAAGAGAACGAAAGCTTTGCCCCTGAATGTGTACGTGCCCCTGTTGTAAGCAATCCGTAATGTGAGCTGATACTGCCATTGCCCTACTACTGATGGTAATTGGTAGCTGTCTCTATAATGGACCCACATAGTCGAGTCACTTTTATGTGAACACCTGTCAAAAGCCTGAAAACCATCTTTTGCAGGGCGAGACATGCAGGAAGAGAGTCAGGTATGTCCTAGAAGGTACTGACAGGGATGTGGAGTCAATGCTGATTCCAGGGCCATGGCCAGCTCCACTAGGTTTCTCGGCTAAAGAACCATGGCATGAAGACTCCGATCGGGGTGGTCCCGCAGATACCCAACTAGGTTTAAATGCTGGGGGTTTGTTGCCCAAGCGAATACAGTAAACTCATTCTGGTGCTCTTCGAACTACACTTAAAGTAGTAAAGGAGTTTTGCTATTTGGGGAGCAAAATAACTGATGATGGCCGAAGTAGAGAAGATATGAAATGTAGACTGGCAATGGCAAGGAAAGCGTTTCTGAAAAAGAGAAATTTGTTAACATCGAGTATAGATTTAAGTGTCAGGAAGTCGTTTCTGAAAGTATTTGTATGGCGTGTAGCCATGTATGGAAGTGAAACATGGACGATAAATAGTTTGGACAAGAAGAGAATAGAAGCTTTCGAAATTTGGTGCTACAGAAGAATGTTGAAGATTAGGTGGGTAGATGACGTAACTAATGGGGAGGTATTGAATACAGTTGGGGAGAAGAGGAGTTTGTGGCACAACGTGACAAGAAGAAGGAACCGGTGGCTAGGACATGTTCTGAGGCATCAAGGGATCACAGATTTAGCATTGGAGGGCAGCGTGGAGGGTAAAAATCGTAGAGGGAGACCAAGAGATGAATACACTAAGCAGATTCAGAAGGATGTGGGATGCAGTAAGAGCCGGAGCAGTGGCCATGCGGTTCTAGGCGCTTCAGTCTGGAACCGCGCGACCGCTTTGGTCGCAGGTTCGAATCCTGCCTCGGGCATGGATGTGTCTGGTGTCCTTAGGTTAGTTTTAATTAGTTCTAAGTTCTAGGGGACTGATGACCTCCGATGTAAAGTCCCTTAGTGCTCAGAGCCATTTGAGCCATTTTTTGATTGAGTAAGTACTGGGAAATGAAGAAGCTTGCACAGGATAGGGTAGCATGGAGAGCTGCATCAAACCGGTCTCAGGACTGAAGACCACAACAACACCAACATCTGTGGCCCGAGATGTACCACAGTTGCTTGGGCGACGGATTTGGATAGCGCCATTTTGCCGAGCACAGTATACCTGAATGATGGCGGCACGCCGACAGTTTACAAATTCTGCCATCGCGGAAATGCTTCTACCCCTTGCCCGAAAGCCACTGATCATGCCCCTTTCGACGTCAGATAAATCGCTCTGTTTCCGCTTTATGACAATGACTGCACTGTTTTCGCGTCTTCCCCCACACACGTTATTTATCTTCCACAGTTAGTGCCGCACATGAGTGGTTATAGCACGTTGACGTCGGAGGTAGGCGGTGGTCACATTAATGTGACAGGATCATTCACATCAACCATGGTTAGGATTGCCACCTTTTTAGAGACAAATAACATGACTTATATCAAGGAGCGGTGAATAAAAAGTACGTTTCCAAAAATGAAATAGTTTCAAAATGTATGTGTTTATTTTCTTAAATACAAATTGTTCGTAATTCTGGTACTGGATACAGATTTCTGGTTGGGTTTAAAAGGTTAGTAACTGATGCCACATTATACATTCATGAATAAACAAACGAGCATTACTTTTTTTATTGGAATTTATTGAAGCTCGGTTTCTGTCTCTCTGCTGGCTTGCACTCATCGCCGATAATTTTCTTTCGATAAGTGCTGAGGAGACGTAAACAGAATTTTTTAGCTGTTTGGTAGCTTGATTTTTAAGCGTATACAGTCACATGCTGGAAGTATTTATTTCGCGCGAAATATTTGCCATCATCGGTTAATTTTTTTGAATTTATTTAATTAATATAATTTCAGCCAACATGCAAAACTACAATGGACTGTGTCGTCTGCCTTCATTCGATTGCCCCCACAGACTAGTTTGACTCGAAAGAAATGAATAAATAGTAATCGAACCGCTACGCAAAACTGCAATCTAGTGAGTCGAATGCTTTCTGTCCGTTGCTACCACAAACTGGTTCCACTCAAAAGAATGAATCGTAATTCAGCCGAATCAACCGGATTATTGTTTCCATTCGATTGCACCCCCAAATTGGTCCCACTCAAAAGAATGAAACAGTACTTCAAACGATAGAACCAAATGAGTTGGCTGTTTTCCAACAAACGACTGAACCGACTGTTTTCCTTCGATTGTTGCTAGTGCTGCTCCGTCGCTGTCAAGTACGATAACATTGGTTCGGTGGTACCTAAATATAGTAAATGGTAAGATTAACGCGAGCATTGGGGCAGACGAGGTGTTACGCAGTGTTACCGTGGTGTCCTGTGGGGTGACTAATTTTTTCCGTGGTGTACTTATATGTAGATGCAGAAGGGACGAGCGTCGGTAACTCAAGAGAGGTGGCAGAATGTCAGGAAAGTACTTGAGGTAAATGCGAGCGGCGCGACCTTCGCAGGCTGTGTACCCCCGGCGGCGCTGCGTGGGAGCGCGCGCCGCCGCACTGCGCATGCGCTCCTCTGCCGCTGCCGGTGCCGGCGGCCAGCCTTGACCCGCTGCTGCGCTATATCGAGACTCCAGCGGTCGGCCGGGCACCGCGTGACGTCACGGCCGTTGCTCCCGCTGCCGAGCGCTCGATGTCCTGACAGCGTGACGACTCCGCAAATCCCTCGTTTTTTTATATGCAACCTGGACAGACGTACAGACGAAGGGTCAGTTCTGACCTCGGTTCCACTCTTAAGTTTCGTCTGACGCTTCTGTTGGAATGTCAGCAACCAGTATCTAGTGTTGGATGAACATTGTTTCTTGAAACTGTAACGAAAGGGTCACTATCTTATTCATCTTCAAATCCCATTTTTTATTCTTTGAACGTATTACGTAACAATCGTTGCATGCCTTTTCGATGAAATGATCGTATGGCGTTGTTGGCCGGGAGACTCCACTGGGGTGTTCGGCAGTCGAAATTGCAAGTCCTTTTTAGCTGACGCCAGTTCGGCGACTTGCGAGTCAGTGATGATGAGATGATGATGACACACAACACCCAGTCATCACGAGGCAGAGAAAATCCCGACCCCGCCGGGAATCAAACCAGGGACCCCTGAAAGCGAGAACTCTACCGCAAGACCACGAGCTGCGGTCGCCTTTTCGATATACCTCCAGTAGACAGAGTGTTCCATAGAATTCTGGCGTGTGCAAAACTATGTTATTTTTCACGTGACAAGGCAATGTGTCGGACAGTTTTTTAAAAATACAGCAGTCACACTAGTTTTGTATCGTCGTATTTTTGATCAAATGTTTGAACGGAGCGGAAACGAAACTGCCTAGAAATTACTCTATGAATTTTTCTGTATTTTCATAGACAAACGAAGAGAAGGAACGAGACAAATGTGGTGTTACACAAACCATCGTGTATTGCAAATATTTGTTTGAAAGTAATCAGAGTAATTATAGAAAACTTTATTTGTGGTCTGAGGAAAATTTGAATGGAGACAATAAGAAAAAAATGACTCAACATGAAGGAACTATCCAAATAGGGACGGGAATCGGTAGATGTGACGTACGAACAAATGATTTATCCAAGAGAAAGAGATTCACAAATTGAGCAATTAAGTAGCGCATTGGTGCACCTCTGGCCTTTCTGCAAACAGTTATTCGGCTTGGTATTGGTTGATAGAGTTGTTTGATGTCCTCCTTAGGGATGTCTACCAAATTCTGTCCAAATGGCGCGTTACATCGTCAAAATGCCAAATTGTTTGGAGGCCCCTTCCTCTAAACTTTCTCAACTGGGGGGAGATTCGGTGACCTTGCTGGCCAAGGCAGGGTTTGGGAAGCACGAAGGCAAGCAGTAGAAACTCTGACCGTGAGCGGGCGGGCATTATTTTGCTGAAATGTAAGCCCAGGACAGCTTGCCACGAAGGGCAACAAAACGGGACGTAGAATATGGTCGATGCACCGCTGTGCTGTTAGAGTGCCGCGGATGGCAACCAAAAGGGCACTGCCCTGAAATTAACCGGCACCCCAGTCCATCACTGCTAGTTGTCGGTCAGTACGGCGGCCGACACTCCGACTGGTACCCACCGCAGTCTGTGTCGTCTCCAGACGCGTCTTCACAGATCAAAGGGTCTCAGTTAGAAGCGGAACTCATCACTGAAGACAATTCTTCTCCAGTTCAAATGTTCAAATGTGTGTGAATTCCTAACGGGCCAAACTGTTGAGGTCATCGGTCCCTAGACTTACACACGGCTTAAACTAACTTAAACTAATGCTAAGAACAACACTCACACCCATGCCCGAGGGAGGACTCGAAACTCCGGCGGGAGAGGCCGCGCAGTCCGTGACATGGCGCCTCAAACCGAGCGGCCATTCCGCGCGGCTCTTCTCCAGTCAGTTAGATTCCAGGCCAAAGACATGGCTGGAGACGCCCCAGACAGCAGTGGGATATCAGCAGCGCTTTATTTCATCCCGTGTGCTGTATTTCGTCGCAATGACTTTATCCACAAGGTTTCACTAGCGCTGTCCTTCGTGAGTGCACGTATTTTAAACATAAAAGCCAATGAGGGGAAACATCGCGACGAATAGTTCGTACTAAACGGAAGGTATTATTTTAGATACAGCATTTAACTACAGAAAGTAACAGGAGACTTTTAACTTGCGTTCGAGCATTCGTAGGTAACATAAGTAACCATTTTTACACAAATTTAGGTTTACATCTGGTTGAGTAAGATTAAAATACTCACACACGTTATACTCAACGTTTCGGTCTCTAACACATGGCGATGTGCTTAAAGTGCTGTCTTCAAGTTTAAGGCGTCAGGGCGTCTCCATAGATTCCAACATCGCTGAATGAGCCAGAGACACGGCTCACTCTGCCACGTGACGCGATGCTGTGGTTTCTAGAGCTCCCCACACAGTGACAAGAAGCCAGTGTCGTATTCAGTCTGGTTGCTTGCAACATAGATGTCCTGTTATTGACGACCTATGCTGTGAGCTCAGACTATAGAGTTTGACTCTGGCCGGATTTGTCATGGGCCGTTATTCAAGAGCTGGCAGTATTTCGCAGTGTTCATTCTTTCGTCTACATCTACATCTACATTTATACTCCGCAAGCCACCCAACGGTGTGTGGCGGAGTGTACTTTACGTGCCACTGTCGTTACCTTTCTTTCCTGTTTCAGTTGCGTATGGTTCGCGGGAAGAACGACTGCCGGAAAGCCTCCGTGCGCGCTCGAATCTCTCTAATTTTACGTTCCTGATCTCCTCGGGAGGTATAAATAGGGGGAAGCAATATATTCGATACCTCATGCAGAAACGCACCCTCTCGAAACCTGGCCAGCAAGCTACACCACGAAGCAGAGCGCCTCTCTTGCAGAGTCTGCCACTTGAGTTTGCTAAACATCTCCGTAACGCTATCACGCTCACCAAATAACCCTGTGACGAAACGCGCCGCTCTTCTTTGGACCTTCTCTGTCTCCTCTGTCAACCCGACCTGGTACGGGTCCCACACTGATGAGCAATACTCAAGTGTAGGTCGCACGAGTGTTTTGTAAGCCACCTCCTCTGTTGATGGACTACATTTTCTAAGGACTCTCCCAATGAATCTCAACCTGGCACCCGCCTTACCAAGAATTAATTTTATATGATCATTCCACTTCAAATCGTTCTGTACGCATACTCCCAGATAGTTTACAGAAGTAACTGCTACCAGTGTTTGTTCCGCTATCATATAATCATACAATAAAGGATCCTTCTTTCTATGTATTCGCAATACATTACATTTGTTTATGTTAAGGGTCAGTTGCCACTCCCTGCACCAAATGCCTATCTGATGCAGATCTTCCTGCATTTTGTTGCAATTTTCTAATGCTGCGACTTCTCTGTATACTACGGTATCATCCGCGAAAAGCCGCATGGAACTTCCGACACTCTACTAGGTCATTTATACAGGGTGTTACAAAAAGGTACGGCCAAACTTTCAGGAAACATTCCTCACACACAAAGAAAGAAAATATTTTATGTGGACATGTGTGCGGAAACGCTCACTTTCCATGTTAGAGCTCATTTTATTACTTCTCTTCAAATCACATTTATCATGGAATGGAAACACACAGCAACAGAACGTACCAGCGTGACTTCAAACACTTTGTTACAGGAAATGTTCAAAATGTCCTCCGTTAGCGAGGATACATGCATCCACCCTCCGTAGCATGGAATCTCTGATGCGCTGATGCAGCCCTGGAGAATGGCGTATCGTTTCACAGCCGTCCACAATACGAGCACGAAGAGTCTCTACATTTGGTACGGGGATTGCGTAGACAAGAGCTTTCAAATGCCCCCATAAATGAAAGTCAAGAGGGTTGAGGTCAGGAGAGCGTGGAGGCCATGGAATTAGTCCGCCTCTACCAATCCATCGGTCGCCGAATCTGTTGTTGAGAAGCGTACGAACACTTCGACTGAAATGTGCAGGAGCTCCATGGTGCATGAACCTCATGTTGTGTCGTACATGTAAAGGCACATGTTCTAGCAGCACAGGCAGAATATCCCGTATGAAATCATGATAACGTGCTCCATTGAGCGTAGGTGGAAGAACATGGGGCCCAATCAAGACATCACCAACAATGCCTGCCCAAACGTTCACAGAAAATCTGTGTTGATGGTGTGATTGCACAATTGCATGCGGGTTCTCGTCAACCCACACATGTTAATTGTGAAAATTTACAATTTGATCACGTTGGAATGAAGGCTCATCCGTAAAGAGAACATTTGCACTGAAATGAGGATTGACACATTGTTGGATGAACCATTCGCAGAAGTGTACCCGTGGAGGCCAATCAGCTGCTGATAGTGCCTGCACAGGCTGTACATGGTACGGAAACAACTGGTTCTCCTGTAGCACTCTCCGTACAGCGACGTGGTCAACGTTACCTTGTACAGCAACAACTTCTCTGACGCTGACATTAGGGTTATCGTCAACTGCACGAAGAATTGCCTCGTCCCCTGCAGGTGTCCTCGTCGTTCTAGGTCTTCCCCAGTCGCGAGGCATAGACTGGAATGTTCCGTGCTCCCTAAGACGCCGATCAATTGCTTCGAACGTCTTCCTGTCGGGACACCTTCGTTCTGGAAATCTGTCTCGATACAAACGTACCGCGCCACGGCTATTGCCCCGTTCTAATCCATACATCAAATGGGTTAAATGGGCATCTGCCAACTCCGCATTTGTAATCATTGCACTGACTGTAAAACCACGTTCGTGATGAACACTATCCTGTTGATGCTACGTACTGATGTGCTTGATGCTGGTACTGTAGAGCAATGAGTCACATGTCAACACAAGCACCGAAGTCAACATTACCTACCTTCAATTGGGCCAACTGGTGGTGAATCGAGGAAGTACAGTACATATTGACGAAACTAAAATGAGCTCTAACATGGAAATTAAGCGTTTCTGGACATATGTACACATAAAATCTTTTCTTTATTTATGTGCGAGGAATGTTTCCTGAAAGTTTGGCCGTACCTTTTTGTAACACCCTGTATATATTGTGAAAAGCAATGGTCCCATAATACTCCCCTGTGGCACGCCAGAGGTTACTTTAATGTCTGTAGATGGCTCTCCATTGAGAACAATATGCTGTGTTCTATATTCTAAAAACTCTTCAATCCAGCCATACAGCTGGTCTGATATTCCATAGGTTCTTACTTTGTTTATCAGGCGACGGTGCAGAACTGTATCGAACGCCTTCCGGAAGTCAAGGAAAATGGCATCATCCGTGGCAGCGTGACAGCACAGCGGTAAGTCGATATTATACGCCCCGTTTTATTGCCCTTCATAACAAGCCACTCTGGGCTTACATTTCAGCAAGATAATGCCCGTCCGCACCCTGCGAGAGTTTCTACTGCTTGTCTTTGTGCTTGCCAAACCCTACCTTGGCCAACGATGTTGTCGGGTTTCTTTCCAATTTAGAACGTTTGGATCATTAAGGGCAGGGGCCTCCAACCAGTTCGGGATTTTGACGATCTAACACTGCACTTGGACAGAATTTGGTAAATGCGAGCATGTGGCATAGAAGTTCGATCAAACTGAGCTCCGCGGAAACGTAAGTGAACATACTGTGCTTTATTTGATCCTATGTGCTATATTTCGTCGCAATGCCTTTACTCACAAGCTTTCACTTGAGCTGTCCTTCGTGTGAAATCTTATGGGGTGTAAGGTGTCGGGCAAATCCAACACCTTCCATGAAAACCCTGACATGATAAGCAAATCCAGTAGTATGTCACACAGCTCGGAATAAATCGCGACATTAAATTAACCAAAGTAATACGAGTAACGAGTGAGCAAATGGAATACCACAGACTCACACAAGAATGCCTAAATGCATGTCACACCTTCCCACCGTGAGACAGACGCAGTTCTGAGGGGAGAAACGAGAACAGAAACCGAGAGCAGAACAGTTTTAAGCTAGAAGGCCCTAGGATAAGGGACGGACTGGACACCCACGTCGCCATCTAACCACTGGGACAACGCCAGCTGCAAGTTTTAGTGTGAGACTTTTTCGCGTCTCTGTTACGTTAGGACCACCCCCCATCCCATGTTAAAAGATAGAGCCCTCCAGAAGAACAGTATAGATCTTACGATAACGCTAAAAGGATCACACCAGCTGCAAGTTTAGCGTGAGACTTTTCGCGTCTCTGTTACGTTGGAAACTTTAAAAGCATTGCCCCACCACGAAACGTATAACGTTTCTCATTGGATAGACAGAATTTTTGTAGGCGGAGCTTAAGGTTAACATTGAGACCCTGATTGGTTAGATGAAAAAACAGCCAGATAGTTTTTTTTTCAACCAACTTCGGTAAATGGTAGTAAGGAGAAGTTAGGAGAGAGAGTTGCTTCCGAGATGGCGAGGTGAGGGGAGCTGCGCTGCCCGCCGCCGCCCTGACGCTGCCTAAACACCGACAAGGTAATGAACGCACGCGATGCCGCATATTTGAGCGCATAAGGCTTCACTCAGAACTGCAGAAGTCTCATCTGTTACACCCCCTTTTTGCGTAATACTAGTGTCGATCGTAAATTAAAGCTCATGGTGTTCACATTTGCCACTTGAAGTAAAAAACTGAAACGCGATGATTTTTCTGTTATATAGTTATTGAGAAGCTACATCAGCCACTGTAATTTACGACAAGTTAGATAAGTTATTAAAGATAATTGAGGGTCACTGTAGACCATTTTGATAGTTTTTCTCTTTTGTGAAACTTAATTTAAACCTAGATTATAGATGTGATAGGGCATAGGTCATCCTTCGATCCATTGTAGAACTTGGAAACCCATTCAGGGAATATTCGTTCACATTTTTGTTGAACGCAGTTGGTTTTTACCATCCTGTATTAAAACATTTCCTTTTATCAATAGTGTAATTTATAAACGATGTTTTGTGAGTAGAATAAAATTTCCAATGGTAAACTTAACTGCTTTTTCGACGTTATTTTACCAGCTAACTAAAAATAGGAAAGCATTGAACCCCTTCCACTAAATTTAGTTAGTATTAAGATTCTTTTACAGGGAGTGCAGTGGAGCCCGCTGAGATCATTAAGTATTTGGTTATATCATTGCTAGTCTCACTGAACTCTTCTGAATTCTACATGTCATGTGTGGTCTGGGTCTCCTTACCAGCAACAGGTCCCAGGTTCAAACTAGTCAATTCCCTAAAAAACACGCTCAGAGCGTCGTTGCGCGAAAGTAGTAGGGAGACACGATATAGAACAAACAGACACCACCATGAATGTTAGAGGGGCTCAACTGCTAAGCTTACGAACTACTTAAACTGAACTATCCTAAAGACAAAAACACACATATCTGCCCGAGGGAGGACTCGAACCTCCGCCGGAACCAGCCGCACAGTCCATGACGGCACGCTTCAGACCGCTCGCCTAATCCCGCGCGGCTGTCCTTCGTGACTGCAGACGTTATAAACATAAAAGCCAATGAGGGGTAACATCGCAACGAATAGTTCATAATAAATGGAAACTATTATTTTAGATACAGCATTTCAAGAATGGTTCAAATGGCTCTCAGCACTATGGGACCTAACATCTGAGGTCATCAGTCCTCTAGAATTTAAACTACTTAAACCTAACTAACCTAAGGACACCACACACCTCAATGCCCGAGGCAGGATTCGAACCTGCGACCGTAGCGGTTGCGCGGTTCCAGACTGAAGCGCCTAGAACCCCTCGGCCACACCGGCCGGTAGGTACAGTATTTAATTACAGAACTAACAGGAGACTTTTCATTTCTATTCGAGCCTCCTTAGGTAACATAAGTAACCATTTTTGCATAAATTTAGGTTTGTATCTGGACGAGCAACATTAAAATACACACACACATGTTATTCACAAAGTTTTGGTCTATAACATATGGCGATGTGCTTAAGTTGCGTCAGGGCGTCTCCATAGATTCCAACATCGCCAAATGAGCCAGAGACACGGCTCACTCTGCCACGTGACGCGATCCTATGATCTCTAGAGCTCCCCACACAGCGACAAGAAGCCAGTGTCGTATTCAGTCTGGTTGCTTGCAACATACATGTCCTCTTGTTGACGACCTATGCTGTGAGCTCAGACTATAGTGTTTGACTCTGGCCGGATTTGTCGTGCCATATGGCGGACTTGGGCGTTATTCACGAACTGGCCGTATTTCGCAGTGTTCATTCTTTGCAACACCGCAGTCAGGTAGACATTGGTGTTACGCATCGAACTCTCAACTTGTATTAAATTTATAATGAGTGGTTTTATTGAATTATAGAGAACACAAGCACAGTTCCTAAAAATGCAAAGTTTGTCAAATTGTGGCAGCTGATACTGCAACGACAAAAACTACAAGAAAACGACCATCAGAAGCAAATTCAGAGACCGCTAGCGTCTTGTTGTTGAAGCCTGAATACGCCGATACGCTAATACCGCTATTAACCCACTTGCTGGAAGTGAACTTTCAGTTTGGGGTTCTGATATTTGTGTGCTGTTATCGCGATTTTGCCTTGTTCTTAGGTACTAATTTCACATTATTTCAGTGCTAACGTTGGCTGACTACCGACGTGATTGGCAACAGTGATCCGTCTAGGGATTACAACCACAGTGTATACTCTATCAATATAATCAACATATAGTGTTCCACCCCCCTCCCCCTACATGTTCATCAACATTTACATCTTCCAGCATAAGAAATCACCTTCATTCTGACAACGGTCTCGTAAAAGAGGGTGGAGGAGCGGACGGAAGTTCAGTGCACTCTCTTGTCTCGGGGTTAGAAACTGCCCCTAAAGGCGGAAGAATCAGCAATGATCAACGATAGGAGAATGCAGAAGACACCGGAAACCACTGCATTAAAGTCACATAACGTGCATCCACAGGACATGTGGCCAGTAGCTCAAAAACTGTCACGATGATCTCTCGATTGGGAAAAGATCTGAACGTGGTAGAGAAGCTAGAAAATCTAAAAAGGGACATACAAAGGTTCAATAAAGATGTAGCTTGGCTCAGTGAAGTGAAATGGGAAGAAGACAACGATTTCTGGTCAGATGACTACAGGGTAATATCAACAACAGCAGGAGATGGTATAACGGTATTCGTTATGAATAGGAAGGTAGGTCAGAAAATGTGTTACTGTGAACAGTTCAGTGATAGGGTTGTTCTTATCAGAATCGACAGCAAGCCAACGCGCACAACGATAGTTCAGGTATACATGCCGACGTCGCAAGCTGAAGATGAAGAGATGGAGAAAACGTATGAGGATATTGAAAGGGTAATACAGTATGTAAGGGGAAATAGTCATGGGGGACTGGAATGCAGTTGTAGGGGAAAGAGTAGAAGAAAAGGTTACAGGAAAATATAGGATCTGGACAAGGAATGAGAGAGGAGAAAGACGAATTGAGTTCTGCAATAAATTTCAGCTAGTAATAGTGAATATTCTGTTCAAGAATCACAACAGTAGGAGTTATACTTGGGAAAGGCTGGGTGATACGGAATATTTCAGTTAGATTACGTCATGGTCAAATATTCCGAAACGAGACACTGGATTGTAAGACGTACCCAGGAGCAGATATAGATTATATCACAGTGTAGTAATGATGAAGAGTAGGTCGAGGGTTAAGAGATTAGTCAGGAAAAATCAGTAAGCAAAGAAGTGGGATACGGTGGAAGTGCTAAGGAATGACGAGGTACGCTTGAAGTTCTCTAAGGCTATAAATACTGCAACAAGGAATATCTCAGTAGGAGTACAGTTGAAGAGGATGGACATCTCTAAAAAGGGCAATCACGGAAGTTGGACGAAAACACATACGACTACGAAGAAATCATGGGTAACAGAAGAAAAACTTCAGCTGATCCATGAAAGACGGAAGTACAAAAATGTTCAGGGAAATTAAGGAATACAGAAGTACAAGCCGCTGAGGAATGAAATAAATGGGAAGTGCGACGTGGCTAAGGCGAAACAGCGGCATGAAACATGTGAAGAAGTCGAGAAAGAAATGATTGTTGGAAGAAACAACTCAGCATATAGCAAAGTAAAAACAGCCTTCGGTGAAATTAAAAGAACGGATGGTAACATTAAGAGTGCAACGGGAATTTCACTGTTAAATGTACAGGAGAGAAAGGATACGTGGGAAGATTATACTGAAGGCCTCTGTGTGGTGGGGGGGGGGGGGGGGGGGAGATTTGTCTGATATGATAGATGAAGAAACAGTAGTAGACTTAGAAGAGGTAGGGGACCCAGTTGACAAGTGCGAAAATTATCGTACAGTCAGCATAACAGCACATGCATCCAAGTTGCTGACAGGAATAATACACAGAAGTACGGAAAATAAAACTGAGGATGTGTTAGACGAAGATCAGTTTGGCTTCAGGGAAGGCAATTCTGACGTTGCGATTGATAATGGAAGCAAGACTAAAGAAAAATCAAGACACGTTCATAGGGTTTGTCGACTTGGAAAAAGCGTTCGACAATGTAAAATGGTGTAAAAAGTTCGAAATTCTGAGGAAAGATGGGGTAAGATAGCGAGAGACGAGCAATATACAATTTGTACAAGAGCCAAGAGGGAATAATAAGAGTGGATGACAAAGAAGGAAGTGCTCAGATAAAAAAGGGTGTAAGACAGGGATGTAGTCTTTCGCCCCTACTGTTCAATCTGTACATCGACCATGAAGCAGACGAAGTTCAGGAATTCTGCTACCTTGGAAGCGAAATAAACGACGACGGACGGAGAAAATAGGACATCAAAACCAAAAGGGCACTCCTGGCCAAGAGAGGTCTCCTCGTATCAAACATAGACCTTATTTTGAGGAAGAAATTTCTGAGAATGTACGTTTGGAGCTCAACATTGTATGTCAGTGAAACATGGACTGTGGGAAAACTGGAACAGAAAAGAATCGAGTCAGTTGAGATGTTGTGCTACAGACGAATGTTGAAAATTAGGTGGATTCATAAGGTAAGGAATGAGGGGGTTCTGCGCAGAATCGGAGAGGAAAGGAATATGTGGAAAACAATGAAAAGGAGAAGGGACAGGGTGATAGGACATCTATTAAGACTTCAGGGAATGACCTCCATGGTACTAGAGAGAGCTGTAGAGGGCAAAAACTGTAGAGGAAGACCAAGTAATTGAGGACATAGGTTGCAAGAGCTACTCTGAGATGAAGAGGTTGGCACAGGTGAGGAATTTGTGGCGGACCGCATCAAGTCAGTCTGATGACTCAATACACGTACTCCGCAAACCACTGCACGGTGCATACCACAACTAGTCATTTCCTTTCTTGTTCCACTCGCAAATAGATCGAAGGGGAAATGACCGTCAGTACGCCTCCGTATCAGCCCTAATATTTCGTGTCAGTAGAATCGTTCTGCAGTCAGCTTCAATTGCCAGCTGTCTAAATGTTCTTAATAGTGTTACTCCAAAACAAAGTCGCTTTCCATCCTGGGATACCCATTGGAAGCATCTTCATAATACTTACGTGTTGTTCTAACCTACCCTTAACAAATCTAGCAGCCCGCCTCTGAATTGCTTCTATGCCTTCCTTTAATACGAACTGGCGCGGATCCCAGACACTCGAGCAGTACTCAAGAAGAGGTCGCACTAGTGTCCTGTACACGGTCTGCTTTACAGATGAACCATACGTTCCCAAAATTCTCGCAAAAAACCAAAGTCTATCATTCAACTTCCCTACCACAATCCTCACATGGTCGTTCCGTTTCATGTCGCTTTGCAACTATTTTTTTTGGGTCATCAGTCTTCTAACTGTTTTGATGCAGCCCACCACGAATTCCTATCCTGTGCCAATCTTTTCAATGTAAATTCGCACAATTTTCTTCCTCAAATTAAGACCTATGTTTGATACTAACAGGCTTCTCTTGGCCAGGAACACCCTTTTTGCCAGTGCTAGTCTGATTTTTACGTCCTCCTTTCTCCGCCCGACATGAGTTATATTGTCGCCTGGGTAGCAGAATTCCTTAACTTCAGCAACTTCGTGATCACCAATTGTGATGTTAAGTATCTCGCTACTCTCATTCCTGCTACTTTTCAATACTTTTGTCTTTCTTCGATTTACTCTCAATCCATACTCTGTACTCATTAGTCTGTTCATTCCATTCTATACATCCTGCAATTATTATTCACTTTCACTGAGGAAAGAAATGTAATCAGCGCATCTTATCATTGATATCCTTTTAGCACGAATTCTAATCCCACTCTTCAACATATCTTTCATTTGCGTCAGTGCTTCTTCGGTGTAAAGATCGAACATCAGGAGCGAAAAACTACATTCCCGCCTTGCATCCTTTTCAATTCGAGCACTTCGTTCTAGACCTTCCAGTCTTATTGGAAGAATAAGAGGGAAGCTCTTGATTCTTGTACATACTGTATATTACCCGTCTTTCCCTATGGCTTACCTCTACTCTTCTCGGTCTTTCCAACATCTTGCACCATTTTCCATTGCCGAAGGCTTTTTCAGGTCGATAGATCCTACGAACGGTCTTGGCCTTTCTTCAGTCTTGTTTCTATTATCAACAGCAAGGTAAGAATTGCCTCTCTCGTCCCTTTACCTTTCCTAAAGCCAATATGATCGTTATCCAACAGATCCTCAATTTTCTTTTCCATTCTTCTGTATATTATTCATGCCAGCAACTTGGATGCATGAGGTGCTAAGCTGACTGTGCGGTAATTCTCGCATCTGTCGGCTCTTGAAACCTTGGGAACTGTATGGATGATGTTTTTCCGAAAATCTGATGATATATAACCAGTTTCATACATTATACATACCAAAGTGAATAATCGTTTTGTTCCACTTCCATCAGGGACTTTTAGTAATTCCGATGAAATGTTTTTTTATCGATCCCTTCTACGTTTATCTTTCAAAGATCTTCTAAATTCTGATTCTATTACTGGATCCACTTTCTTATCGACATTTGTTTCTTATTATATCACGTCATCAGGTAAGTTATCTCCATAACAGAGGCCTCTGGTATACTATTTACACCTATCAGCTTTCTACTCTGCATCTACCAGTGGAATTCCCGTTCCACTCTTAATGTTACCACCCTTTCTTTTAATTTCAATGAAGCTTGTTTTGACTTTCCTATATGCTGAGTCAGTTCTTCCAACAATCATTTATTTCTCGATTTCTTCACATTTTTTCATGCAGCCATTTCGTTTTAGCTTCCCTGCACTTCCTGTTTATTTCATTCCTAAGTGACTTGTATTTCTGTATTCCCTAATCTCCCTGTTCACTTTTGTACTTCCTTTTTTCGTCGGTCAGCTGAAGTATTTCTTCTATTACCCTCAGTTTCTTCGCAGTTACCTTTCTTGAACCTGTGTTTTTCTCTCCAGCTTCTGTAATGGCTCTTTTTAGAGATGTCCGTTCCTCGTCAACTGTACTGCCCACTGAGCTATTAATTATGGCAGAGTCGCCCTCAGAGAACTTCAAGGAAAATATATAAAATGGTGTTTCTGAAAAGTCCAACAAACTTAGCATTGCAAAATTTCAAAAAAATGACAATTCTACCGCAGCAGAAATGGACCCTGCAATAGTTCAATGTTTTATATTCGTCCCGATTACCTCTGTAGATGTTCAGAGGTCATTTTCTCGTGTGGAGAATGTATTATATGACAGGAGATAATAATAATCGATTGAATTTAAAAAAAAAAGTTTGGTTGTTATGTGCAGTCAACAAGGCGATAAGACATTGTAAGGCACGGGCTTTCAATAAACGTTTGCATTTGTGTGTCAACTACAATTAACACCAGCGGATAAATGCTCCTATCGAAGCCCAAATAACGCGACTACGCTCCCGTTTATTAAAAGAGTCTGAGCGGAAAGTAAGGTACCCGCTGCGTCATTCTACACTACTGGCCATTAAAATTGCTACACCACGAAGATGACGTGCTACAGACGCGAAATTTAACCGACAGGAAGAAGATGCTGTGACATGCAAATCATTAGCTTTTCAGAGCATTCACACAAGGTTGGCGCCGGTGGCGATACCTACAACGTGCTGGTATGTGGAAAGTTTCCAACCGATTTCTCATACACAAACAGCAGTTGACCGGCGTTGCCTGGTGAAACGTTGTTGTGATGCCTCGTGAAAGGAGGAGAAATGCGTACCATCACGTTTCCGACTTTGATAAAGGTCGGATTGCAGCCTATCGCGATTCCTGTTTATCGTATCACGACATTGCTCCTCGCGTTGGTCGAGATCCAATGACTGTTAGCAGAATATGGAATCTGTGGGTTCAGGAGGGTAATACGTAACGCCGTGCTGGATCCCAACGGCCTAGTACCACTAGCAGTCGAAATAACAGGCATCTTATCCACATGGCTGTAACGGATCGTGCAGCCACGTCTCGATCCCTGAGTCAACAGATGGGGACGTTTAAAAGACAACAACCATATGCACGAACAGTTCGACGACGTTTGCAGCAGCATGGACTATCAGCTCGGAGACCATGGCTGTGGTTACCCTTGACGCTGCGTCACAGACAGCAGCGCCCGCGATGGTGTACTCAACGAAGAACCTGGGTGCACGAATGGCAAAACGTCATTTTTTCGGATGAATCCAGGTTTTGTTTACAGCATCATGATGGCCGCATCCATGTTTGGCGACATCGCTGTGATCGCACATTGGAAGCGTGTATTCGTCATCACCATACTGGCGTATCACCCGGCGTGATGGTATGGGGTGCTATTGGTTACACGTCTCGGTCACCTCTTGTTCGCATGACGGCACTTTGAACAGTGGACGTTACATTTGAGATGTGTTATGACCCGTGGCTCTACCCTTCATTCGATACCTGCGAAACCGTACATTTCAGCAGGATAATGCACGTCCGCATGTTGCAGGTCCTGTACGGGCTGGAGTGCTGCTCTGGCCAGCACATTCTCCAGATCTCTCACCAATTGAAAACGTCTGGTCAATGGTGGACGAGCAACTTGCTCGTCACAATACGCCAGTCACTACTCTTGATGAACTGTGGTATCGTGTTGAAGCTGCATGGGGAACTATACTTGTACACGCCATCCAAGCTCTGTTTGACTCGATGCCCAGGCTTATCAAGGCCGTTATTACGGCCAGAGGTGGTTGTTCTGGGCACTGATTTCTCAGGATCTATGCACCCAAATTGAGTGAAAATGTAGCACATGTCAGTTCTAGTATAATATATTTGTCCAATCAATAGCCGTTTATCATGTACATTTCTTCTTGGTGTAGCAATTTTAATGGCCAATATTTTACCTTCCACAGCGACGTTAAATATTTTCCCAAATGTTGGTATGCGAACATATTCGCTCTCTCTTTAAAAAGCAGCTGACCTAACTGTAGTTCTCTCACCCCTATTCTCACTCATATCTTCAGCGTAACTAATGGTGTTATCTCTTTGTGCCTCTCTGTCACTGCCCCCTGTCTCACAGCCGGAGTCTTCCTCTTTCTTTCCTGCTAATTGTGTCTCCTCTCATTGCCACTGTCTCTCTCTCTCTTGCTGTCGCATACTGCTACTATCTAAACTGTTCCTTCCCACTGCTACTGTCTCTTCCCACACTCACTCCCCCTGTCTTCCTCGTTGTCGTTGTCATAGACTCTGTCTCTCATTGTAACTTACACTTTCTCCTTCTCTTTATTCCCTTCCCACTGTCAAAGGTCCTTTACTTTTTTCCTTGCACAGTTCTGTTACTGTCAACTACGTTACACCGCCTCTGTGTTCCTCTCTTTCTGTCACACTGCCATTGTCTCCCTCGCTCTTCCTACCACAATCACTGTCTACTATCTTCCAGTATTTGTTACTTTTCTACTTCTTCCCACTGCCACTGTCTCTTTCTCCCAGAGCATAAAAAAAGCTCGAGCAATTTTTGGGACGTTTTAAAAAGTGCTGAGGAAGGTAGAATGAGGTAGCTGGTACTCCACATTTCAGTCACAGGCGTTTAATTAATAGGAGCATATTTGCAGTTTTGTTCTCCTACAGGAACATTTTTCCGCTGGTCGCCTTCTTTTCCTTGCTATAGCAGGGCATGTCACTCATATGAAAAGAACTTTATGGGTCAGCAAAATTTTATATGAAATTCAAATAACGCAAAACTAATTTTACACTTCAGGCCAGATTATACGTGCAAAACAATTTTGCATTTGCTTCAGTACTACAACAAGGGGTTGCGATATCCCTTCTGACGTTAACAGAGGCACTTTACAGTATATTTGTCTGTGCAAAATCAGTGTATAACACAGTAAAAACTACGTATTCGCCTCACGCCGGATTTTGATTGCTTATTTTACTACTACAATTAGGGTAACTTTGAACCTCTATATCTCGGAAACGGTTGAAGATGCCAAGAAAATTTTTCAAGGTTGTACGAGATCGGGATCTCTTAGGAATGTATCGCAAAAAATTATAATCTTCACTGTGCATAGCCGTCTTGGAATCTACGGCTCGGTTTTGTTACCCAGTTGCCAGGTTTTTCGTATTTTCTCGGGAACGGCCCATGAACTAAAAGGTGGTTCCATAAGCCGTTTATGGCTCACCTTAGACCACATCTAACGCAAAAAGGAGCAGTTTATATGCTCCATTTGCCTGAGCTGGAGGAAGTGTGTAATATTCAAAGTATGATACTGTACTGTAGGATGATTACAGTAAGACGATCCTTCTCTTGGGTATAAAAATGATCCCTAGCCCGAAGGCTGTCCAAGATACTTGACCCCTACCTTCCCATCACTAATAGAATTGGAGGTACGAGCACCTTAAAAATCTCGTCATTTTTGGACATTTAATGTAGCGCATTCTGTCGTATGAGTACCAATGTTGTTAAAAATTTTAAAGATATTTTAAAATTATGACAAAAAATGGCTCAAATGGCTCTGAGCACTATGGGTCTTAGCATCTGTGGTCATCAGTCTCCTAGAACTTAGAACTACTTAAACCTAACTAACCTAAGGACATCACACACATCCATGCCCGAGGCAGGATTCGAACCTGCGACCGTAGCAGTCGCGCGTTTCCGGACTGCGCGCCTAGAACCGCTAGACCACCACGGCCGGCAAAATTATGACACAACATGCTATTAATATAAACATGCCATTGTGTGACTGAATAGTGTAATCTAGGAAATAGACATAATGAATAGTTTTTCTATGTAACGACTTATTGCCTATATTAGCTGTTAGTAATGTCTTTTTGCCTACCTTTTTTGATGATTTTGATCTCTAGTTGTGACCATACTGGACGGTCTCATTCTGGCGGAAACCCCAAATCATTTTCCAGTATCTTAGGGCATGAGAAAATATATCAATAATCACTATCTGCCCGATAAATGAAAACTTCAACCCACTTCTTGAGAGGGTTGGCTGGTTTCAGATATTGTTTCACCTTCCCATTCTCTCGTTGAGTGTTCACAGCATAACGTACGAGGGGGAGGCTTAAAGTTTTATATATCACCTCGAAAAATAAAGTTACGTAGTTAATTGTTTGTTTGTTAGGAGGCACATGCCTGTAATCCTGACACACATTGAAATCCCAGCGCCGTATTACTACAGCACGCTGCTAGAGGAGCCAAAACAATATGGCGCAACTCATTAACGCAGTATAGTATTCTGAGATAATTCGCTTTCTACATTTGATGGAGAACAACACTGCAAAAACCCATGCTATGTTGGTGGAAGTGCACTTCAACAACGCACCATCATATGACGGCGTGGTAACGTGGCGCTGATACTTCCGTTGCAGTCAAACAAACCTGAATGACAAAGAACGAAGTAGCAGGCCATCTCTCGATGAATAATCAGGGAATCACGAGAAGTGGAGGCCCTGGTGTTCCAATATAGGAGTATCACAATCGAGGCGATAGTGGAAAAATGAATCAGTTTTCAATTTGTTGCAGGAAATTCTGAATGTGACGCCTAATTAAACAGCCAGTCGAACTGAGGTAGCACCCGGAATGTTGCGACTGTGTCAGGTCAGTCCAGTGGACGTCTTTAGCCGCCTAATTACCACGAATGAGTGATGGATGTGAAACTATGAGCACGATTCAAAGAAGCAAAGCAAGCAGTGGAAACATGTGGAGCCAAAATTCAAGCGTCATCGGGTAATGTGATGCTGAGACTTTTTGGGAATGACATGTGGCGCCTACAGATTATACTAGTAAGGCGCAACCCTTCACAGGATTATAGTAACAAAATCTCCTGACGAGGTTGCGGGAGGCTGTCAAGACGAAGAAGCGTTGCAAGGACCTGTACAAGGGGGCGTTCTTGAGCCATTCTCTACATGACGTGCTCACATGTGCTGCTTCTTTGGTCTACGAAATTTTCCACAGTCCCATATTCTTCTGACATGGCAACCAGTGACTTCTTCCTCTTTCCTCGGATGAAGACAGGCATTTCCAGAAGGAGAAGGATGCCGCAAACAGAGATTTTGCGAAACTCATGTTGCTGTGTTCCTCCGTGAAATCCATTGCGCTGTAGACAACAGCACTCATGTTGACGCCGTGTCCCTTTTTGTTAGAGTCAGGAACGTATCTGATACCGTCCCGCACTGCCGTTTCGAGAAAAAAATACGAGCTTACCGAGTATTCGGATCACATTTGCGTCTGGATTCAAGACTTCCTTGCAAATGCAACTGAAGACGTCTCTCTTAGTGGAACAAAGTCAGGAGATGTAAACGAAATTTACGGAGTATCCGATGGAGATATGAAGGGACGGTTACTGTTTACCACGTAGATGAATGATACGGTAGGAAGTTTCGGAAACTCTTTAAGACTGTTCGCGGATGATGCGATTGTCTATAAGAAAGCAGCATCGCAGAAGACAGTATCGCTTTGCAAAGTAACCTACAGAGTATTAACGAATGGTGCAGGCTCTGGAAGTTGACGCCGAATGTAAAAAAAAAAAAAAATGTACGAGGGCTATTCGGAAAGTAAGGAACGTTAGGTCGCGAAATGGAAACCACAGAGAAGATCCGATGCAGTTTTGCACAGGTGTGTTGGGCAGTGTCTCTAGTACGCCCGCCGATCGCGTTACGTCGTTCTTTTTAGTTCTCAGCACACAGGGAGCACATAAAGGTACCTAGAACAGTAGTGTCTCCCGCCAAGTACGAGGGCTTGGTGAGAAATTTCCCCTGAATGTTTGCAGCCAACATTACATAACTGTCGTACGTTTTCTTCTTCAACACAATTCTCAGCCGCATTCTTTGGGGGCAATGAAGATGCTCCTTCATCGTTTACAGTTGGATATGTTTGATTACCCATAATACAGCCCGTAATTGTCTCCCTCTTCTCACATGACCCACTGACTATGAAGACAGCATTTGCAACAGACAGCGAGCGCAGAGAATTGGCGGAAAGCACTGGCGGCTGCCTTTTATAACGAGAGTATTGGAAAGTTGGTACAACGATACGACAAACTTCTAAGTCGGATCGGTGACTATGGAGATAAGTAGCTGGAGGTTGTAGCTAATTGTTGCAAATAAAAGTTTTGATGTTTACTGTGGTTTCCATTTCGCGACCTATCGTTCCTTAATTTCCGAATATCCCTTCTAATATATTGCTCATGCACAGAAAATTAAACCCAATGTTGTACAATTACACTATTGATGACAAGTTGCTGCAAACAGCATCTACCGTAAAATATTAGGAGTAACTATCCAGAGCCACCTTAAGTGGACTGATCACGTAAAATGAATAGTCAGTTGTTTGGCTGATTTGGGGGGAGGGGACCAAACAGCGGGGTCATTGGTTAAACTGGATTAGGGAAGGATGGGAAGGAAGTCGGCCGTGCTCTTTCAAAGGATCCACAATGGCATTTACCTGAATCGATTCAGGAAAATCACGGAAAACCTATACCAAGATGGCTGTACGCGGGTGCGAACTGTCGTCCTCCCGAATGCGAGTTCAGTGTATTAACAACCGCACCGCCACGCTCGGCTAAACAAATAGCAGGAAAAGCAGAAAGTAGTCCGAGATTCGTAGGAAAAACCTTAAGGAAATGAACTCATCCACTAAAGAACTGGCCTCCAAGGCGCTTGTTCTGCCGATTCTTGGGTACCGTTCATCAGTCTGGGATCCTTACCAGAAACGATCGATAGAAGAAATAAAAGTGATCCAACGAAGAGCGGCGCGTTTCGTCACGAGATACTTTAGTTGGCGCGTAAGCTTTACGGAGATTCTCAACAGACTCCAGCGAGAGACTCTAGAGTAGAGGCGTTGTGGATAATGCAGAGGTTTACTACTGAAATTTCGAGAGAGTATTTTCCAGGAGGAGTAGGACAACAAATTATTTCCTCCCACGTACATACGTGAAATTAACACGATGAGAAAATTCTAAAAATTAGAGGTAATACAGAGGTTTACCGACAATCGTTCTTCCCGCGCTCCATTGGCAAGTGGAACAGGCAAGGAGGATCAGTTAAATGGTACCATAAGTACCCTCCGCTTGCAGAGTATTGATGCAGATATAGATGTAGATATAGCTGTAGATGTAAATTGACGAAGAGATTGTTTTCGAGATGCATCGTTAGTTTGAGAGCCAAAATGTGGATTTCTACAACCAAGTTCTCTGGCGAATTATTCATTGTCGAAAAAAATTCTTCCACATTAGAGAGTGAATGTGATGAGGACTAATGCACTCGCCATGTTTCGTGGGCACAACTTGATTTATTTCGAGATGATAATTACAATTTTATGCTGACCCCTCGTATGACTACGTGTAAGCATTCGTTACAGCCATCAGCCACCTCGTCCGAACTGTGTTGTGGTGGAGGGGGGTGGCTGTGTGGTGATGAAATGAGCACAGTGCTCAGAGACGAAACAGCTCTATCTCTCCTTTCAGCCCACTACACTGTGCAAGAATTAATTTGATTTTCAGTAGCCTTGTAGTGTCCCTTTTGCAATATTCGACCTTATCGAGCTGAAACATAAATAAAAATGACTGTATGTGACTCAAAATGAGCTGCAAACATCGATTTATCTGCGAAAGGTAATACCACTAACTGTAAAAATATACAATATCGATCGATAGAGGCGGAAAAGACATTATTTTTAAAGTATGAGATTATAATGTGTAGGTAATTAAAAGAAGTATTATTATCTTTGTAAGAGTACAAAACACAATGCAATGCTCATTCTTCTGTCTAGTCTGTTTTGTTCTGTTCGTTCTGGTGTTAGCTGGAATAAGTAAGGTACGGAAGCTATTGTGCTGCGCTAGCATTTGTTCCTGTCGTAACGTAATTGCAAATATTTAATGGTGTAAACTGTGTCCTAGTAAGAATATATTAGTATAAAGTGATCTCCGGGTGTTATTTCAAGAACCTACGCCACATTTATCTTATGAAAAGGATATTTAATGAAAATTATTTAGCATGTTTCCAGCTGCTGCGGAGCGAGTAACAGTGATCTCTGACTGTTAACAACTACCCGCCATAAGGCGGTACATTTAAAAATATTTTTTCTCAGCACAATGTCTGATAGCCGGAGCGGAAGAAATTATGTAAAAATATTGAGTGAAATTGAAGGAATCCAGTGAAATAATTTTATTAAAACTTGTCTATTTTCTGTGATAGTGAACTGGAGCTGAGTAATACTAAGCTATTGCATTTACAGTAATTTGTAGGGAGCCTGGCGCTCGAAAAAACCATATATAATACGTAATTGGCAACCTACGAAATTCCAATTTTGCTAATTATATCTCTCTTGTATTTTTTTGAAAGCTAAACGTAAAAACTAACTTCACTAAAAATCAGTAACATATCACGAGAAATCCAAGGACAAACAAATTTACTAGGAGAGTGTTTCCTCTAAATAAATAGTCACATTATTTTTTTAAGAGATATAATAGCCTCATAAAACAGATGTAAATCTTTTTCTTGCGTTTGTGCTCACAGGAAATTTGTGTAAATGTTATTATGTTAACCACTGCACCCTGAGGTTGGGCGATTTTGGAGTTAAGTCAGGCTGCGGCCCGCTTTGCCGATGTGTGTACTGAATAGGTGTGTTCCAAAGGAAATGGATTAATAATTGCTTGAATAATTTGAAAAATTGATTCGAAAGAATAGTTGAAAATAAATTTTGAAGGTAATTTATGACTCTGTGCACGATCTTGCGTAAAATTTAACTGATACCAATATCAACAGACCTTTAATATCATTACATTCAAGGTCAATAAACATAATTTGTATTATGTACTGGTGCTTCCAGTAGCGTGGGGTACAAAATAATCACCGCAACCATTGAAATTGTCAATCTTTACATTAATTCCATTGTGTTTAGTCTTGACTGTGACAATGTCGATGCAGGAACGCTCCTCCGGAGACCGCGTAATTTATTCTTGTCTCCACCGAACCTCTTGATGCAAGATCTCGGCGGCGAGTGAAATGATAAACAGACAGGGGTTGACCTTATAATAACCGTGCGTATAAATATTCCCTTTCTAATAAATTATCATAATACTTTTAATGAATGGTTAAAATACACATTTCAACAATGCTGTTACGACAGACTCAAGCATATGTCCGTACGCTACCATTTTCCGATATAAAAGGGTGAAGCTACATGAATTAATTAACTGAAGAGCGTATTTCTTACTTTATTTCATACAGATATTTAACGATGTTCAAATGGTTCTGAGCACTATGGGACTCAAATTCTGAGGTCATCAGTCCCCTAGAACTTAGAACTACCTAAACGTAACTAACCTAGGGACATCACACACATCCATGTCCGAGGCAGGATTCGAACCTGCGACCATAGTGGTCGCGCGGTTCTAGACTGTACCGCCTACAACCGTGCGGCCACGCCGACCGGCTTTAACGATGTATCAAAACAATATCCTTGCCACAACACAACTCGTTAATTTACCTTTGGTTGTGTCTATAACCCATTCATTTTATATATAACTTATATATATAAGGAAAGCACGAAAAAATAGTACGACAATACAGTAAGCAGCCTGCTTCGCGCTGCGTGACGGACGGCGAACGCCGCGTCCATCTTGTCACATCTCGAAATCAAGTACGCTAGTTTTGCCCTTCTGGCCTTGACACCGCGGCTTCACGCAGATAGCGTGGGAACGTCGTCTTCGTTTTCACTCCAAAATTCTGATTTATCCAATGCGATTACATTGTGCTGCCTAACGCCGGGCGCGGACCGGCCGACCAAGTAAAGTACGAGGCGTGTTTTTTAAGTAAGTACCGTATTGACATTAAAAGAAGACGTGCTAAGATATCTCAATAATTTTATTTTTACATGAAAGCCCGTACCTTAATCTACGCCCTGACGCCATTACAGTCTGATTCTTCCTTGTTTACGTTGTGTACTGCGTGTTTAAGATGCCTCCGATAATCGTGAGTCCCGCCGACTGTGAAGTACGGGCTGTTATAAGATTTCTTAGTGCTAAAGGCCTAAAAGCGATCGATATTCATCGTGTGATCTGTGCAGTTTACGTAGAAAACATTATGAGTGCTGGAATGGTAAGAAAGTGGGTGAGAGCATTTAAAGAAGGCCGCACAAATGTGCATGACGAACAACGAAGTGGGCGTCCTTCGGTCGTTAATGAAAGTTTGCTGCAGGAAGTGGACAATAAGGTGAGAGAAAACAGACGCTTTACATTTCTCCCTTGCAGGATGACTTTCATAACGTTTCTGGTAGTGTTTTGTATGGCATTGTGACCGAGCACTTGAATTACCGAAAATTGTGTGCACCTTGGGTACCGAAAATGTTGATGGATGTGCACAAAACCAAACGTTTAGACAGTGCATTGACTTTCCTTGAGCGGTACCAAAACGACGGTGATGATTTCTTAAGCCTAATTGTTGCGAACGATGAAACATGGGTGGCCTACGTCACCCCAGAATCAAAGCAACATTCCATGGAAGTTGAGCAAGGGCATCGTATTGCTGCAAGACAATGCCCGTCCGCATGTGGCGAATCAGACCAAAAATCTCATCATATGTTTTTGATGGGAAACTCTAGATCATCCTCCGTACAGCCCCGATCTTGCACCCAGTGACTACCATCTGTTCCTGCACTTGAAGAAACACTTGGGCGGTCAGCGTCTTCAAAACGATGACGAAGTCAAAACAGTGGCGATGCAGTGGTTAACAAGTCAGGCAGCAGACTTCTATGACGAGAGTATTCAAAAACTGGTAGAACGTTATGACAAGTGCCTCAATATTGACGGAAAGTATGTAGAAAAGTAGATTAAGGTACAGGCTTTCACGTAAAAATAAAATTATTGAGATATCTTAACACGTCTTTTTTAAATTTCAAAAAAGCACTTATTTAAAAAAACACGCCTCGTAACACTGTTCCTGTCCAGTGCCAACCTCCTGACGGGAAAATATGTATCCTATACGCAAAGAGGGAGAAGTTTGGTGTCCTTTTCCCGTTCCCTCGCCGGTGTTGTGACATTTCTCGTCTGTCACGTTGACAGCATGGAGTTGTCCCCCCACCCACCACGTTGCATTTGTGATTGGTTAGAAGTTAGGCAAGACGAAGCAACGAGAAATGGGGTGTTGGAGGAGACAGGAGCCGACTGCCGCCTGTTTGGCGCACTGTGCTGTTTTGAGCCATCCACGTTAGTGCATTCCGAAATCTGAGCATCTGGCTTCTCGCGTGTTATGGGGGTGAGCAACTTGAACTGCTTACTTAATTCCAATTTGTATTTCATAGCTTTAATCTTGTATCAGCGAACTGCACTGATAATGATATTCTGTTTCTTCGGCCTCCATGCAGTCTTCCTACTACATGATTCCGCCCACAGTGTTAGTCTTACTTTATGTTACTCTAATTTGCAGTTGAATTAATTTATTCATTCATAACTTCTGATTAACCTTTGTGCAACGTAAGAGTAGATAAAATTCTGTTGAAGGAGTACTTGACTTCCATTACAAGATCCTTAACTTACACTAAAAATTACCTGTTTAGAAGACACACAAAAGTGTAAATGTAACCTCATAGTCCACCAAGTTGTGCTTTGCTGTGACGGTGGTGTCGGTGTTGACCTTAGCGTACAATCTCCAGATTAGACGATAGGCTATTCATGTTTCATATTCTGCAATAGCAAGCAGATTGAGCACACACGCTAAACATAGCTAAAACCGAACCTCTTTTATCCTTTTGTCACAACATACAACCTCTCACCCTAACCCTTCTTCTTTTCAGTGTTTTCCACATATCGTCACCGTCTCTGTGGAGAACCACCTCATTTCCTACCTTGAGACCACACATAATCTTCATCATCATTCTGGACCACTAAGTCTCAAAAGCTCTGGTTGCCCTCTTCTTCAGTTTTCTCGCTTTCCATCGCGTGGTGCTGAGTTCCGGGCGTAGGTAATCAGGTATTTCTTTCTCAAGGTAAGTTCTGTGTTTAATGCTAGAAAACTTCTCTTAACGAGGAATGCCCTCTCCACCTGTGCTTTGTCCGTCATGCATTATTTAGATTTCAATCCAACAGAAAGCAATGTTATCAGAGCATCTTATCACTGAAACTTAATTATCTTTACCGCCCTTGTAATTCCGCGGTTGCTTTTTCAGTATACAGATTGAACAGTAGATGAGAAGGACCGCATTCCAGCCCTATAACCTACTTAATATTCTTACTTTTTCTAGGTCTTCCATTTTTATTGACGACTATTTTTTGCTGCACATATTGTGTATTTCCGTCGTTCCCTACAGCATTCACCTATTGTATGCGAGTTTTGCACAACTTTACATGTCCTACACTTTTTTTAACGTTAACAAATACTACGAAAGCATCTTGATTCATCAAAGCGTCTTTTTTTTTCTCAACTATTCTTTCTATTACAGAGTTAACTGTCAGAGCTGCCTCATTGGTGCCTTTACATTTTCTAAACCCATACTGTCCGTTATCTAACACACTATCATTTTTTTTCTTTTGCCTACAGCTTGGACACATGAGCTTTCGAGCTGGTTGTACAATAGTTATCACAGACTATCGGTTCGTATACATAGACTTAGAAGCTGAAAAAACAGTTCCATCATCATTCTTTATTTACCGCCTCTCGTTACTGCCTCTCCCATCAGGCTTCGCCAGGCTGTGTCAAACGGGACAGCGTACATTCAGGCGAATGCCATTCGCCCGTCGACTGGCTCGCAGACAGTTCTTTGAATCCTTTCCTCTCCTGTTTTCTCTCAAACTGCCAGCTGCTATTTATTTTGAATCGTAAATTCGGTTAGTGGAGACCTGTAGAAAAAACAAAACAAAAAACAAACTAGCACAGAGACGAGAGATAATGTACTTGACTAATGGGGTACGGTAGGTGGAGTATTCGGTAAAACAGTTCCCTAATTTCATTTTCTAAATAGGAGGCATTTGCAATATAACGTCAAGAAATGCCTTTATTTCCACGAGCGTATTTTTAGTGGAGCCACCTTCTGGATTTCCTCCTCTGCATACACATTTGCTGTGGGCGCAGTTTCTCAGCCGGCCGGAGTGGCCCTGCGGTTCTAGGCGCTACAATCTGGAGCCGAGCGACCGCTACGGTCGCAGGTTCGAATCCTGCTTCGGGCATCGACGTGTGTGATGTCCTTAGGTTAGTTAGGTTTAATTAGTTCTAAGTTCTAGGAGACTGATGACCTCAGAAGTTAAGTTGCATAGTGCTCATAGCCATTTGAGCAGTTTCTCAAATAAGTTTGGCACTAACAAAGAGCTGGAAATATTCAAGTTCCATTGTTGGCCGTGCACTTTGAGGACCAGGTCGGACAGACAGTATGGGAACTTGGTAAAATCACTATCACAGTTAACATGGATTGACTACACACTGTCATCACTTTCTTATTCACTGCTATCTTCAGATCCATTGTTACTTATATCACTGGTTACAGATATAGTTTTTGGTTACTCACCCTCATCGTAACCTCTCCTTTATCCTCAGTAGTCTCAACAATCCAGTTAGCAATATAATCATCACTTGTATGCGTTATGCATACGAACCGAACTCCCGAGAATATGATACGGTCGCTTGTATATGTCTCAGCACGTAGCCTGATAGTATATGAATCAGGCAGCTTTATCTGTCTGAGCCGTTACTAAATGATGAAACACGCTGGACTTCCTCCGACAACAGACCAGGCGGGAGAAGTAACAAAAGAGAATGTCAGATGTCATCCTATACTGGAGCCAAAGACAAAAACCATTATAGTAGGAGAGGTCTCGCACTGGAGCAGAAAGGCTTCAGGCATCTACTTCACAGCCGGCCGCGGTGGTCTAGCGGTTCTAGGCGCTCAGTCGGAAACCGCGCGACTGCTACGGTCGCAGGTTCGAATCCTGCCTCGGGCATGGATGTGTGTGATGTCCTTAGGTTAGTTAGGTTTAAGTAGTTCTAAGTTCTAGGGGACTGATGACCACAGGTGTTAAGACCCATAGTACTCAGAGCCATTTGAACCATCTACTTCACAACAGTCGCAACAACAGCAAAAGCAGGACTCATGTTCCTATCATTGCGAAAAAGAACGCTATTTACACTTACTGATCACGTTTTCCATGCTTTCATACACACAAAGGAGATCTGAGAAACACAGAACACTTCTCCAAAGGACTTTGACAAGCAGAACGAAATGCTCTCTATTTTTCACACTTATAAACGATATTGGGGGCACTCCTTGAACGTAGTCCATTATATGTGAAAGTCGAGCTTCTCCAGGTATAGTGAATCTTAAAGTGACGTAGGTGAATGCAGCCGGATATTGGCTTTAACAACCGACGATAGTTCGGCTGGTGAACACCCCGTCATTTTCGGTGTATAAATTATAGTACTGAGTGTGGTAATTTAAGCCCTCGTTAGGTGGAACAGAGCCGACCAGGAAACCATGTGTACCATAAATAAATATACTTGTTTTGGTGTTATCTATCTCCTGTTTTAATGTCAACGAAGTTTTGGAATACCTTCAGATATGTTGGAATATGAGAGGCAGACTCAATACACATGTTCTCAAAATCTGTTACATCTTCTTCCCTTATAATGGTTCTGGATCCATCACAGTGTATTCAACTTCATAATGATCTCTGTAATAAATTTTTATTTTTGAACATTTTGTTATACATTATGTTTATAAATAAATTATATCATAGGTAGTCAGAGATATTTTTTCCAGAGACATTTTGCATTATGTAGATGTGCGACCTTATAAGCACACAAATAGGCATCCGAATAAAGTCCTAAAGAAACAAATGGATCTTAGACTTAAAAATTATGTGTTAAATTTTATCAAACTAATAGAAAATGAAAAGAGATGAACACAACAGGATAAACAAAAAACAATAGACAACATTAAGATCGCACATCTACATAATGCTAAATACATCTGGCAAAAAATATCTCTGACTACCTAACATATAATTTACTCGTAAACATATTGCAGCCATAGAACGATCTGTCATTTGACAACTGTCAAAAAATAACACAAAATTTCTATAGAATACAAACACGTGATTTATATTACCAACTTATTGAATAAAAGAAATTACGTTGCAAGATGTTTTATGCACGTCAGTCCATATGGAAATAAGTATAAAATAAAATTAAAATTTCATAGTATTCAGAATGTGATTTTCATTCTGCAGCGGAGTTTGCGCTGATGTGAAACTTCCTGGCAGGTTAAAACTGTGTGCCGGGCGGAGACACGAACTCGGGACCTTTGCCTTTCACGGGCAATTGCTCTACCAACTGAGCTACCCAAGCACGACTCACGCCCCGTCCTCAGAGCTTTACTTCTGCCAGTACCTCGTCTCCTACCTTCCAAACTTTACAGAAGGTTCGCAGGAGAGCTTCTGTAAAGTTTGGAAGGTAGGAGACGAGGTACTGGCAGAAGTAAAGCTGTGAGGACGGGGCGTGAGTCGTGCTTGGGTAGCTCAGTTGGTAGAGTAAATGCTCGCGAAAGGCAAAGGTCCCGAGTTCGAGTCTCAGTCCGTCACACAGTTTTAATCTGCCAGAAAGTTTCATAGTATTGTTACATAGACGCAGAAGAAAATGGTATATAAATATAATGTGAAGAGGAACACTTGAAAATGCCACAAACGCCGAAACACGCTTGTCGTGAGCCAATGTAAAAACAACAAGAAATAAATATTTGCAGCTAGTTTTGTAAAGGTATACAAGTGATTGTTTACAGAAAATATAGAGACCTATAACTTGTGTGTATTTCAGACTTTTCACGTGATTTTTGCAGGAGGCAGAGGCTTTAAACGACTTCCTGTGGACGCGGTGAGTGGATCGCTGTGGAAAGCGCCTACAAACAGTATTCGTCATGACAAACTCGCGCGTTGGAGGAGCTCGTGCGTCGGCATGGCCACGCCAACAGCGCTAACCCAGAAGGGATGCGTGTCAAGGTCGGCGGCGCCCGGGGCATCGATCGCGGCCCTCCGGGTCGACGCCCCGCCTGCGGCCGCTGCCGCTGCTGCTCGCGCATGCGCAGTGCAATCCCGGGCCGCCCACGCTCTGTCGACTCACATTTTGCCATCTTCCGCGCTGGTGCTCCGGACATGCTGCGAGTTTCAGCACGGACACCTGTTTCCTGAGTGAGCGCCGTGCCTCGGGAATTAAATTCTGGTGGCCTTCGCGAAATACTCTGCGACTCCATGAGCCACTTACCTAGCTCTGGAGGTGCTCTCCTACAAATTACACAGATAGCATAACCTCCACCAACTCCCCCTAATTGAAGTGGCTGGAGGGTATATATATTCCTGGAAATTGAAATATGAACACCGCGAATTCATTGTCCCAGGAAGGGGAAACTTTATTGACACATTCCTGGGGTCAGATACATCACATGATCAAGCTCACAGAACCACAGGCACATAGACACAGGCAACAGAGCATGCACAATGTCGGCACTAGTACAGTGTATATCCACCTTTCGCAGCAATGCAGGCTGCTATTCTCCCATGGAGACGATCGTAGAGATGCTGGATGTAGTCCTGTGGAACGGCTTGCCATGCCATTTCCACCTGGCGCCTCAGTTGGACCAGCGTTCCTGCTCGACGTGCAGACCGCGAGAGACAACGCTTCATCCAGTCCCAAACATGCTCAATGGGGGACAGATCCGGAGATCTTGCTGGCTAGGGTAGTTGACTTACACCTTCTAGAGCATGTTGGGTGGCACGGGATACATGCGGACGTGCATTGTCCTGTTGGAACAGCAAGTTCCCTTGCCGGTCTAGGAATGGTAGAACGATGGGTTCGATGACGGTTTGGATGTACCGTGCACTATTCAGTGTCCCCTCGACGGTCACCAGAGGTGTACGGCGCTCACCTGCACAGCGCCAAACACGCATACGACCATCATTGGCACCAAGGCAGAAGCGACTCTCATCGCTGAAGACGATACGTCTCCATTCGTCCCTCCGTTCACGCCTGTCGCGACACCACTGGATGCGGGCTGCACGATGTTGGGGCGTGAGCGGAAGACGGCCTAACGGTGTGCGGGACCGTAGCCCAGCTTCATGGAGACGGTTGCGAATGGTCCTCGCCGATACCCCAGGAGCAACAGTGTCCGTAATTTGCTGCGAAGTGGCGGTGCGGTCCCCTACGGCACTGCGTAGGATCCTACAGTCTTGGCGTGCATCCGTGCGTCGCTGCGGTCCGGTCCCAGGTCGACGGGCACGTGCACCTTCCGCCGACCACTGGCGACAACATCGACGTACTGTGGAGACCTCACGCCCCACGTGTTGAGCAATTCGGCGGTACGTCCACCCGGCCTCCCGCATGCCCACTATACGCCCTCTCTCAAAGTCCGTCAACTGCACATACGGCTCACGTCCACGCTGTCGCGGCATGCTACCAGTGTTAAAGACTGCGATGGAGCTCCGTTTGCCACGGCAAACTGGTTGACACTGACGGTGGCGGTGCACAAATGCTGCGCAGCTAGCGCCATTCGACGGCCAACACCGCGGTTCCTGGTGTGTCCGCTGTGCGTGCGTGTGATCATTGCCTGTACAGCCCTCTCGCAGTCTCCGGAGCAAGTATGGTGGGTCTGACACACCGGTGTCAATGTGTTCTTTTTTCCATTTCCAGGAGTGTATATATATATGTGTGTGTGGTGCTAGAAAAAGGTACGGCCAAACTTTCAGGAAACATTCCTCACACACAAATAAAGAAAATATGTTATGTGGACACGTGTCCGGAAACGCTTAATTTCCATGTTAGAGGTTGTGTTGACATGCGACTCATTGCTCTACAGTACGTTTGGGCATTGTTGGTGATGCCTCGATTGGGCCCCATGTTCTTCCACCTAAGCTCAATGGAGCACATTATTATGATTTTATACGGGATACTCTACCTGTGCTGCTAGAACATGTGCCTTTACAAGTACGACACAACATGTGGTTCATGCACGATGGAGCTCCTGCACATTTCAGTCGAAGTGTTCGTACGCTTCTCAACAACAGATTCGGCGACAGATAGATTGGTAGAGGAGGACTAATTCCATGGCCTCCACGCTCTCCTGACCTCAACCCTCTTGACTACGCAATCCCGGTACCAAATGTAGAGATTCTTCGTGCTCGTATTGTGGACGGCTGTGATACAATACGCCATTCTCCAGGGCTGTATCAAGGCATCAGGGATTCCATGTTACGGAGGGTGGATGCGTGTATCCTCGCGAACGGAGGACATTTTGAACATTTACTGTAACAAAGTGTTTGAAGTCACGCTGGTACGTTCTGTTGCTGTGTGTTTCCATTCCATGATTAATGTGATTTGAAGAGAAGTAATAAAATGAGTTTTAGCACGGAAAGTAAGCGTTTCCGGGCACATGTCCACATAACATATTTTCTTTCTTTGTGTGTAAGGAATGTTTCCTGAAAGTTTGGTCGTACCTATATATATATATATGTGGGACTGCTTAAATATATATATGTGGGACTGCTTAAATTCGGGTGGCTATTTGTCTCTTGCATGTCAGCAAGTTCTCCCTTGTTCATCACAAAGTAGCTTTAACTCCTACTATAGATTGCTTACACAGACAGGAAGTTGTTAATTCTCACGAAAATGCTACGAAATGTAAAATCTTAATATCCTTTGAGTAACGTATCAGTGAGTCATAAGTGGAATAATTCAAGTGATGCAGTTACCTGGATGTAAAAATTTGTGGGGGTTATGAAACTGAACGATTATGCTGGCTCAATCGTAGGTTAAGCTTGTGGCAGACCTGAGTTCATTGGTCGAATTCTGGGAAGATGAAATCAGTTTACAAATGGAAATTGCTTACAAACATTTGTGCAACCAATTCTAGTATGTTGTAAATCCGGCCGCAGGTGGCCGAGTGGTTCTAGGCGCTTCAGTCTGGAACCGCGTGACCGCTACTGTCGCAGGTTCGAATCCTGTCTCGGGCATGGATGTGTGAGATGTTCTTAGGTTAGTTAGGTTTCAGTAGTTCTACGTTCTAGGGGACTGATGGTCTCAGATGTTAAGTCCCATAGTGCTCAGAACCATTTGAACCATGTTGCAAAAGTATATGCAACTCATACGGAGTAGGACTAAGAAGGGATATTGAGTATGTACAAATAAGGGTAGTACAAATCGTCATAGATTTGTCTGACTCGAGAGAGAGCTCACCACAGTGACGCAAATCCTGAACTGATAGAAACGTGAAGGCAGAGAGCAGTTACGTAGCGAAAGACTACAGGCAACCTTCTAAGAAGCAGTTATAGTGCTGAATCTGGACATACACTGCAGTACCCCAAGTATCTTTCCCGTAGGCACCACAAAAACGTTTTTAGACTAACAAACTGCTCCCAGAGACGAATGTAAGCAGTCATTCCCACGCGAATGAAATGGGAAGAAATTCGAACATATCGTAGAGCGGGAAATACTCTTCTCCTTGCTCTTCATTGTGGTTTGCACACTATCGCTGTACATGTGGAATGCAATGATTTCAGCATATATTTCTTTAGTATTTTAGCTGCTGAAATTGTAATCCTTCCTCATTGTCATTGAGTTTAGCAATGTCACTAGCGAATCTTATACCCGATATCCTTTCATCCAGCATGTTAATCCCAATCCCGAAACTTTTCTTTTACGTCTGGCTACGCTTCTTTCATGTAGTGATGAACAGTAGGGTAGCAGAATTGCATCTTTGTGTGACATCCTTTTTAATGCAAGCACTTTGATCTTGGTCCTCCATTCTTATTGTTTCTTCTTCGTTCTTATAAATATAGTATACCATCTGATCATAAGTATACCGATACTCTCATTTAATGCCGAATTCAAGACTACTTGTCACGAGAGATGGCCCCGTCAGAATAAAAATACGCGGGGAGTGCTGTGTAGTCAGTAGAGAAGCAGTAACAGCTAAAGCAACTAGGAACATATGCGCTCATGTTAGAACAGTAGAACACAAAGGAAAAAAGGAGTTAAAAATGAGTACACTCTAAGCCTAATCGACGGAAGGAAAGGGAGCTGGTTCTAGGCGCTTCAGTCCGGAACCGCGCGACTGCTACTGTCGCAGGTTCGAATCCTGCCTCGGGCATGGATGTGTGTGATGTCCTTAGGTTTAGTTAGGGTTAAGTAGTTCTAAGTTCTAGCGGACTGAAGACCTCCTATGTTAAGTCCCATAGTGCTCAGAGCCATTTGAACCATTGTTGAAAGAGAGCTAAAAACAGGGCCTTGGAGAAATGTCGATAAAATTCGCCATAGAGAAACCGAGGTCCTGAACTAAAGATTAAAAGTGCTTCACTATATCATTACGACTGATAAAAAGTAAAATGCCTCAGATAGCCTGCGCGGCGTTCGCTAAAACGTCCGATAATTCAGACGGCAAACACAAATGAGAACGTAAGTGATTAAGAAAGGGGCATTTCATCAGGAAATGGCGAACCGTCAGAGGTTGGGGACAATGAACATAGTGATGGGACAACACCACTTAACAAATGGCGATGGCTAAAAAGGCAGCGTCCAATACGCAACCTAGCTAAAGTGATCTCCTCACGGCGAGAGAGCCGAGAGGAGGTCGTCGAAGCCGATGGGAGACGCTTAATTCTCCGGAGCTTGTTCGTATGAAGGGAGCACCAGTGGTGATGCCAAAGTCACACCACCTGCTGACAGACGTCAACACAGACATCATCGTAGGGAATGGAAGATCTAGCGGGCCGAGGTACGAGGACTGTTGTCGTGGCAACAACGTCAGCAGCCTTGTTTGCCGTTAGAACAACGTGACCAGGAATGGTCATAAAAATCATAATGACTCCATCAAGAATGAGTTTAACATCTTTCCTGGGCCCGTTGCACTAAGGAATGGACGGTGTACAGCATACTGAGGTTCTGAAGGGCAATGAGAGAGGGCAGATGATGCAATTTAAAAGCCTGTTTCGCCGGATGTAGTGTATGGCCTGATAGAGGGCGGAGAGCTATGCCATAAATATTGAGCAGTGCTCCCTAAGCCGATACTGGAAATCGTCGGCGCCAATGGCGAAGGCACACCCGACGCCATGGGCAGCCCGAGAGCCATCAGTGTAGACAAAGATACTATTGAGAAGATCGTGAAACTGAAGGTGATAGGGCGAGGCTGGAGTAGTGTCTTTAGGAAGCGAATGAAGACCAAGGTGAACACGTGCCGCCACACGAAGCCAAGATAGTGAATTGTTCACACCCATCGGGATAGTGGCAGGTAGCGTGAAGTTAAGCTGCCGGAGAAAAAGTCGAAAGCTAACTCCAGGAGGTAACAGAGATGAGGGACGCAACCCACTGGCGATCAAAGGAGTCATGAAAGAAGGAATAGTTAGATGGGTGGCCAGGCATGACAGACAAACGGCATGCGTGTCAGCCGAGAAGAAAGTCACGCCATTATGGCAGCAATTGTACGGTAGCTTCGGCATACAAACTCTCAGCTGGGCCAGTGTAAAAGGCGCCAGTGGCCAAATGGATGCCACGATGGTGGATACTATTGAGACAGCGTAAGACAGGCTGACGTGCAGATGCATAAACGAAACACTCTTAGTCTAGTGGCGAAGAGGTTTCGAACGGGCAAGGGACTAATACAAACTGAGGAAGATGGTCCGATCCGCTCCCAGGAAGTAACGCTGAGGTTCAAAATGGTTCAAATGGCTCTGAGCACTACGGGACTTAACATCTGAGGTCAGCAGTCCCCTAGAACTTTAAACTACTTAAACCTAACTAACCTAATGGCAACACACACATCCATTCTCGAGGCAGCATTCGGAACTGCGACAGTAGCGGCCGCCCGGTTCCACACTGAAGCGGCTACAACCGCTCGCCCACAACGGCCGGCGAAGTACCGCTGAGGACACGGAGGACATTGAGGGATCGCATACAGCAGGCGGCCAGATAATACAAGTAGGCGGACCAAGAAAGTTTCCTATCCAGCATGAGCCCCAGGAGCAACAGGCTCAAGATGTAAAGACGGTGCAAGAAACTAATTGCGCTGCCATAAATTCATACAACGGTTTCGTCGATGGAAAAACGAAAGCCAGTGTCGATGCTCCACAAGTAAAGACGATCGAGACATCGCTGAAGACGCCGCTTAAGGAGAAAAGTCCGTAGAGAACAGCAATAGATCGCAACATCGTCAACGAAAAGAGAGCCGGAGATGCACTACGGGAGACAGGTCATAATAGGGTTAATGGCTGTAGCGAAAAGGACGATGCTCAAGACGGAACCCTGAGACACACCATTTTCCTGGACAAGGAAAAATCCACACATACCTTGAAAATTCGGTCTTTTCAGAATTCCTAAACGAAACGGTGCTTGCGGCCATAGAAGCCCAACGTGTAGAGAGTACAGAGGATACCAGTTCTCCAGCAGGTGCCGCAAGCTTTCTCCAAATCGAAAAACACGGCCATAGTCTGATATTCCCACTGAAAACCATTCATGACATAGATTTACAAAAGTGACGAGATGGTCAACCGCAGAACGGCGCGCAAGAAACCACACTGTACAGTGGTTAGTAAATTGCGAGACTCGAGCCACCATACTAGCTGTGAAAGAATCGTATGTTCCATCACCTTGCAAACACAGCTGGTGGGAGAAATGGGGCGATAACTAGAAGGGAGGTGTTGGTCCTTGCCAGGCTTAGGTATCGATATGAGTGTGGCTTCAAGCCAGCGTTTGGGAAACGTTCCCTATGGCCAGATGCGATACATATGAAGTGCTTGTCTGCAAGAGAAATGTTCTGCAAGACGTGACTGTGAACATTGTCCAGACCTGGGGCGGAGGATCGGGATGAAGTAAGAGTATGATCTAGCTCCCTCATAGTAAAGGTGGCGTTATAGCACTCACTATTCTGAGAAGAGAAGAGAATCGTCCGAGCCTCCTCCACTCGTTTCTGATGGAGGAAGGTAGGGTGATAGTGGGTGGAGCTCGACATCTCCGAAAAATAGCGGCCCAGGGTGTTGGAGATATCACGAATGAGCAGCATGACTCCCCAATGAGATGGAATGCCATCCTCGCTGGGCAAGGTCAAAACAGACCGGGAAGAAATGCGAGAGCCCAAAGCGGTCGTGAGGACGAACTTTTGTTTTCTGGAGGGAAAGAACAAGCGGACGCTGCGATGCTAAGAGCAGCTGTAAGTCATCTTTGTTGGATCGAAGGCTGCTAACATTCCGTTGGAGGAGAGTCATGACGAGGAAAAAATGTAGGGGTTCGGCGGCTGCCGAGTGTCAGCCTTCGAAGACTCGCTGCTACAGGGCACAGAGGCGGGAGGACCCTGCTCCATGTAGTCCACAGAGGCGTCGGTATTCTCCTTCCGTCGGTCTGCAGAGTCCAGGGCAGAGAAACGGTTGGTGGTGCTCACCAACGACATGGAAGACGGCTAGGCGAGGGAATCACGCTGCGACACCGGCGAAGACGGTTTCCCACTGAGCGAAAGCGAAGACTGTTTTCCTCTGTTTGACTTCTTGGAACGTCTCCGATTGGCAAAGGCAGGCTCAAATATTTGTTGGCTGAAAGGACGTAAAACGTCTTTGCAGGAGTATTCCTTCTCTCCTTTCCAGCCTGCCGGTTCTGTAACAGGTGGCTTCGCCCCTTGAGGCAAAAGTTTGGTGGCTTGTTGCACAGCTAGAGGAGGAGACGGAGATGCTGCCATAACACTGGGCGATTTAACAACCGCGGTGATGAATTTGAGGTCGCATGTCTGCGTGGTCATGTCCTTCATGGAGTGAGATGTAACAAGAACAGTACTCTAAGGGCTGGATGGTAGAACGCAGGATTTGCGACTAGCCAATAACTTGCAAGCGACTGGGTAAGATGTTTTTTCCTTTACTCGGATCTCCCGGGCAGCCCACTCATCGAGATTCATGGGACAATCTCGAGAGGATGCGGCATGACCGCCACTGCAGTTGATACAGCGGGGAGAAGGAGGGGGACAATCACCATATTGCTCATACCTACCACAGCTTACACATTTGGCCAGGTATATAGTTGAAACGACGACACTGGTAGTAGCACATCAGGTTCGGAATGTACGGTACGGTCTGACAGTGGTGACTTCATAGTCTCCTTTGATATTGGACTGAAGCACCACTCTATCAAAGGTTAGATAAAGAGTGTGTGAGGGCACTAAGGATGCATCTACCTATTTCATCACCTGATGGATGGCAATAACACCCTCATCAGATAACACCCTCATTAGATTTCTGCTTCAGCCAGACCATCGAGCAGCCTCGCGTAAATAACACCACGGGAAGAATTCGGAGTTCTATGGGCCTCGACACAAAATGGATAGCCTTGTACAAGCGAGGTGCCAAGCAATTGTTGTGCTTGAGAAGTCGTCACCAAAGGCAAAGTGCCATTGCGTAAACGAGAACAGGATTTCGCAAGGCTGGCAACTGCATCAACACCTTTCTGAATAATAAAAGGATTTACTGTAGCAAAGGACTGATGGTATACAGAATGTGAAACCATGCGGAGCTGTGGAGCAGCTACGATAGTATTTGGATCGTTAGCCCCATTCCGTTTACGTTTGGTAGATGTTGACTGTGAAGAAGATGATTGGCTTATTGCGAGAAAACCCCAATGATTCCCAGCGTCTTCGATGGCGTGCTCCTTCCAACTGCCGCCCCCCCCCCCCCCCCCCACCTTTTCAGGAGCGTGTGATTGATCACACTTCAGGTTACACCTCCTGAACACCTGACAGAAGGACCAGTTGGAAATTTGGGAAGGTAGCAGCTCAGGCAATCACCCCTCTCAGCCTGGCCTGTACCAGGGGTAAGTGCAAACCCTACCTGTTAACTCAGGGCTGTGAATTACGCATTACCCAGTCACCTGTTACGCGTCAGACGCTTGGGCCGGCCTTCAAGAGTGCACAGAGAGGAAGAAGAAAACAGGAGCCTCAAACGCCTAAGCGGAGGAAGTATAGGAGAAGGTGAACGAAGAAAGAAAAAAAGGAAGAAAAACAGTGGTGAGACTGTTCTTATGTCAGCTACTGAAAATGTGGGACACAGTCCCAAAAACACTCCAGGCTTTTCCCAAGAGAGGCGAAATGAATATCAAGAGGATAGACATGCAGCACGGAAGGGAAAAGATGCTGCAGAGGCTGGGGCCCCGTGCTAGCGAAGCACGAACCCGCCAAAGAGCGGCGACCCCCCTGGGGGAGTAGAATGTGTCGGTCAGGATAGCTCAGCGACGTCGGGCGTGGACTGGTCGTTAGATGTCACCCGAGTAAGACATTCATCTGGGAGTTATTAACCCTTCTAAAGATGCCCAGGTCGACTGTTAGTGATGTGACTGAAAAGTGGAATCGCGAAGAGACAACTGCAGCTAAATCAAGACAAAGCAGACCTCACGTACAAACGGGCAGGGAACGATGAACATTGCGGTGGGTGGATATAAAAAAATCGATTGAAATCAACTAAAGGAATCACTCATGCGCTTAAAAGTGCTTCGAACAGTTCAGCTAGCTCAATGACTGTGCGAAGTGAGTTAAAAAGAACTGGATACAATGGTCGAGCAGCTCCTCGTATGCCACAAGTTTCTGCAATCGAGACTAACCGACGCTAGAGGTGGTGTATAGAGCGACGTCACTGCACAGTGAATAACTGGAAACGAACCGTTTATCGTGGTTAATCACGACATACCCTGTGATAATCTGATGGAAGCGATTGGTTTTGGCGAATACCTGTAGAACGTCACCACCATCATGTGCAGTACTAAGAGTGAAGTACGGTGAAGGTGGTGTTACGGTGTGGATCTGTTTAGGATGCGGTCCACATATTGCCCTTAAGAAACCGCTAAATTCGGAAAGATAAGAACACATTTTACAGCACAGTGTACTGCTTACAGTAGAGGAACAGTTGGGAGAGGATGTATCAACATGATAATGTACCTGTCATAAAGCTGCGTCTCTGAGGCATGGGTTTGTGGACAAGAACATTACTGAAAGACTGGTCTGCTCGAAGTCCCGACCTAAACCCAATGGAACACCTTTGGGATAGGTTAGAACGTCTACTTCGCTCCAGACTACAGCGTCTAACATAACTACCTTCTCTGGTTGCGTCACTTGAGGAAGAATAGTCTGCCATTCCCCCACAGGCATTCAGACACCTCACTGAAAGCGTCCCCAGAATAGTTCAAAACGTTGTAAAGACGAAGGGTTGGCACATTCCATATTAATGTCCACTAATAGACGTCCCGATATTTTTGGTCAGATAATGAGTATTACCCGTCTTTCTCTACAGTTTACACTAATTTTATGAGAACTTCGATCATCTTGCACTATTTTATATAGTGGGACGCTTTTTATTGGTCGCCATATCCTAGGAATGTGTCTTAATTTTTCTTAATCTTTCTGCCACTTTCAGGCGAAAAGCCAGAACTGTCTCTAGCGATTAACCTTTTCTCAAGCCAACTGATCGTTACATAACAGTGCCTAAATTTTATTTTCCATTCTTCTGCACAGTTCTCTTCTCAGCAACTTGGATACATGAGCTATTAAGTAGATTGTGCGATAGTAGTCTCATCTGCCGTTGCTATCTTCTTGTTGGTGCGGATGATATTTTTCCGAAAGTCTCATGATTCATCTCCAGACTCACATATTCTACAAACCAACTTGAATAATAGTTTGGTCACCACTTTCCGCAATGATTTTAGAAATTCTGTAGCAATGTTATATTTGCCTTCCCGCTTATTTGATCAGAATTCTTCCTAAGCTCCATTAAAAAAAATTGTAGCCCCTATGTGTTCCATATTGACCCCCATTTCATTTCATTTTCAGGTCAATAGACATAGAAGCCTTCTATGTACTCTTTCTGCCTATCTGCTCCCTCTTCTGCTTAACACTGCACTCTTAATGTGACATCACACTTTTAATTCATCTCATTTCATTTATTGCATATTTTAAGACCTGCTGCCTGATATTTCAAAAGACAGCTATTATACAGGTTGTTTCCGGATGAGCGCGCAAAAATCGAACAGGTCATAAAGAATACTCCACAGAATAATTTGAGTAGAGAACCCGGGGTCGGAGAAACCAGCTTAAGGAGGTAATAGAAATAAAATCACTTTACTGTGCATTTTTTATTTTCATTAGTTAACTGAAAATACCATCATTGACACAATGAATGTACCATTTGGACAGTATCTTATAAAATGTGGTGAAACTGTTAGGCTTCAACCTCAATGGCATCGGCGAACAAGATTATGACGCACCATGACAATTATCCCTTGTGTGTTTCCTATCACATCACAGGCAGCTAAAATTCTGACAAATAATTTCATCTCCTTATCCACTGGGGTTTTCATATTCAAGTGACTTTAGATATCGCCATAGGAAATAATCAAGAGGATTCAGGTCAGGCCATGGAATAGGAAATCCCCTTGCAATTCAGCGATCGGTACTGCTCCATCGTACTATACTATACGTCTCTGAGTAGCACAGAGTAATGAATGGTTCTGTCGTTCATTCATAGCACGTTCTGTCATGAGTCAATGTAAATACGATACAATAGAGCCACATTATGGATAAGTAAACAGATCCTGCATCATGGCTTCCTGGTAATGAGGCTCGTCGTCCTCTTTTCCTTGCACGAAATAAAGAACGTGCATGTAAATAAACAGCACAGTACGTGTAAACTTGTATGTATGTTAGTTGTAAATAAGCTAGAAAACAGTATTGTTAGACAAAGCGGTAGACAAGTTTACTTCCATATCTCCCTAAGTTGGCTTCTCCGATCTCTGGTTCCCTATCTCAAATTGTTCAGTGCAGCATTCTCTATGACCTATTACATTTTTGCAGCTGTTACGGAAATACCTTGTATACTACAGTTTTTCATGTAAAAGTACTTTGTTCTACATAACTAGTAAACTTTGTTTTGAGCAATAAAACAAGGGTAATAACACTGAGTTACAAAGAAAATTAAATTAGTTACAGGAAATGGGGTGAAAAATAATAAATGTTAGTAATTTAGACGAAAACATTAAAATATAGGTAAGGGACAGTTAGCAATTTTTTCTTTTACTGTGGAAAGAAAGAACAACACATAAATTGTGGTTTGTATTGTTGCTATTCTAGGTGGGAGAGCCTCGGCAGAAACATCGAGCCTCTCCAACCTGAAGTAGCGTACAAAATTGTCTCCTTACATTACTAAATGAAATACATCATGAGAGACTCATTACAATATTTGTCTTACTATAACTACTTGTAGTTCCTCATGTTGTATGTTTGCGTTTATGTTGTATGATTGTGTGCATGACCAGTACCATAGACGAGAGGGAAGCCTCGAAATTAAACTTCGAGCCTCGCCTCACTGCATGGCGTATTCCCTAGTTGTAATGATCGTCTCGTTGCTTATAATACTCATTTTCCTTTGCATTATTTAGTTATATTTAAAATGCAGTTTGATAATTTACTAATCAAGTGTTATGTCTGCTTTTCTTATCTATTTTAGGTGCTATACTTCTTGTGTTATGAGTCTGTGTCTAATGTTGTTATTGTGTTTGTGTCATTTTCTTTGTCTGCATCCATATCAGTGTCTGTTGCTGTGCCTGAGTTTATGTCCTGTGTCGTGTTTGTTGTGAGTCTGTTCGAAATCTACCGTATGGATTTTCTTGTCTATAGGCGTCATGCAGTGTTCTTGAAGCCTTCTCAGCGATGTTACTTAGAGCACACCATTTGTCCGGGTCGCGTAACATTTCTTTCATGTCATTACATTCCGTTACGGATATTACATGTGCGGGATTGCAGTCTCGTAATGCCACGTGTTCAGGAGAACCATATGCCGCGCTTGTGCGGCTAGCTTTCTGACTGAGGCCCACATGGTTCAAATATACTGGATACGGGCCGTCGCCGGTCAAAAAGTGTACCATGCCGCGACTTTGATGCGCATGCTTCAGCTTCAGCCGTTCAGGTGTATTGGGGAAGAAGGAGAAAATGCGACGATCTTTATCGGTCAGCTCCCACTCCCATTCCATATGTCAAGGTGCTAGCTGTTCAATTGACGCATGTCATACGATCTTTGTTATTTCTAGAACCTTGTCGTGTCTTCCCCTTTTTGGTCAGTATGCCGCTGATCTGTGCCGAATATTGATGTTAGTAGAGCACGTTCCCATAACTACACACAAGGCTTCTATTGATGTGGTGCCAAAGGCATTCGACATTCTGAGTGGTATGTTCCTTTATTCCCGCCTCACTATGTTTCTACAGGCCATTAGACACAGACGATGCGCGCATGGGCTTGCTGCAAAGCATACCATGGCTTCCAAGAGAACTGTGTGATACGTTCTTTGCGTCTTCAGAGGTAGTCGGTATTGTGTTCGATTTAGCTTTGCAAATTTGTGCATCAGTTTCGTCGCTTTGTTAATGAACAGTCTTGTGTGTACACTGAAAGTAAGACGTTCGCCAATATGTATTCCTAAATATCGAATTACTTGTTTCCTCTTTATGTTAACGTTATTTTAATGATTGAGCTCCGTGTCAGTGTCCTTTTGAGTGACAGATATACTGCTTTGTTTGCAGCTATTTTGAGTTTATTCTGGCCATATCAATTACAAGGGTTGCCCAGAAAGAAATGCACCGTATCTTTTTTCAACAATTCTTTATTGAACATAATGAGAGTTACACACGCGAAAGAATGGGGTTTTATCTACAAACTCTATTTTTCCACGTAATTTCCTCCCCTTTCTGTGGCCTTCCTCCAGCGCGAGTGAGTCGTGCTTCGGTAGCTCAGATGGTAGAGCACTTGCACGCGAAAGGCAAAGGTCCCGAGTTCGAGTCTCGGTCGGGCACACAGTTTTAGTCTGCCAGGAAGTTTCATATCAGCGCACACTCCGCTGCAGAGTGAAAATCTCATTCTGGAAACATCCCCCAGGCTGTGGCTAAGCCATGTCTCCGCTATATCCTTTCTTTCAGGAGTGCTAGTCCTGCAAGGTTCGCAGGAGAGCTTCTGTAAAGTTTGGAAGGTAGGAGACGAGATACTGGCAGAAGGAAAGCTGTGAGTACCGGGCGTGAGTCGTTCTTCGGTAGCTCAGATGGTAAAGGACTTGCCCGCGAAAGGCAAAGGTCCCGAGATCGAGTCTCGGTCGGGCACACATTTTTGATCTGCCAGGAAGTTTCAGTATTTTAGGAGTTTGAGAAAGTATTCCTTCTGGGCAGGGAGCCTTTCTATTTTCAAGTATAGCTATTGCTAGCGCCACCTTTTCACGGGCGAAAGGAAATATTGCTCGTTTGGTGACTTAAGGCCGTATCGTGTTGTCGGTAGAGTGTTTCTTCGTCATCAGGGAGGAGCTTACTCAGCAGAAATTCTGCCATGCATTTCAGCGCTGTGTCGTCGTACTGTCTGCCCATCTTAATTTTTACAGAACAGTTGAGGTCTTAATTCGTTCTGTCTGTAATTTAAACGGTTTTTCCTATGTGTTATTCTGTAGTTGTGTCTTAACGAAGTTGTCCCATTGGTTTTGTCTTGTTTCGTTTAGTTCTTTCTTGTATTTTTGCTTCGCGTTACGGTAGACTTCAAGCCTGAGTTGTCGTTCTTGTGCTGTATTGGCTCTTTGATACTATCTTCTTTTATCACGTGAGTCTTGCCAACTATATGGACAGTGGTAGTTTGTTTCTGTCCGGCATCTCTTATGGAACAGCTGGTGAGTAAGACTGTTAGAACATACATTTTGTAGTCCATGGTATCTTGGATAGTGTGTAGTGGAAAATCTTCTACTGTGTCTCTACCTTTATGCCAGTTTTCCCTGTCTAGAAGTAATCACTGATTTTTTGTGGTGGTGATGTGCATGTGCTCAAGTGTCTGTGTGAATGATTATGGGATTGTAGTCCCTGTGTGTTGCTTTGTCCAGTACTTCCTATTTTGTTTCATATGGTAATGAGTTTTTGTTTGCTACTGATATGTCGCTATTAAATGGTTCAAATGGCTCTAAGCACTATGGGAGTTAACATATGAGGTCATCAGTCCCATAGACTTAGAACTACTTAAACTTAACTAACCTAAGGACTTCTCACACATCCATGCCCGATGCAGGATTCGAACCTGCGGCCGTAGCAGCAACGCGGTTCCGGACTGAAGCACCTAGAACCGCTCGACCACAGCGGCCGGCTGTCTACATTACTGACTACTCCAGTGTTACCACAATATGTTGGTGCTTGTGCTCCCTCGTTTAATACAAAGAAGTTGCTCTCATTTATGACGTCAACTATCATATGTCCTCTTGTATCTGTTGTATCAGCATACTAGAGCGTTGATTGGGCGTTAATTTCTATGGGTATAAATAGTCTTCTATGTCTGGAAAATTGTGCAACTTCTCTGATTAGGTCTGAAAAAGGTCCAATGTACTGCGAATACTGAGCTTACAGTGATGTGATTATACATGTGTCGCGACCTTGAGTGATTTCAGCTGTGGCTATGTGCTGCGGACAGAGCTGTGTAATCTTTGTTACTGTGAAGGTCATACTTGTTACTGCTATTGAAGCGCTTGCGTTTTTTGCCACTGTGACTGTCGCGTAATGTTTTGGAAGTCCTGGAATTTATCCACCACGCATATATTGTTCCTGGAGACAGAGTACATCCATTCCCACTTCGTCCAGTAGCCTTCGAAGTTCGATGGCTAGTAATGTACTCCTCGTACGGTTTAACTGTATAATCTTCAGAATGGGTATTTGGTATAAGCGGAACACTGAGGTGTAGTCTCCTTGGCATTGAAATAGACGCGTCCATGTGCTCTTACAACGTCTTTGTAGACTTTTTCTAGGTTGAAGGCCTCTCCCCTCCGTGTACATGCTGCTCCTGAGAGGTTGCAGAGCTCACATTTGTCGGTTGGGAGGTTTACAGTTCGGAGGATCATACGATCTTTTGCTCAGCGGTCGGTTAGCATGATTTATGTACGTTTGGATGAGTAAGACGTATAACTAAGCTCAGTGCCGTTTGAAATATATCTTTATTTTCGAGCCTGCTGACACGTAGATTTGTCTCAATGTCATCATAATCGATTACATTTGTCATGTCACGTCCATGTTTCTGGTCTGCGTCTGTGATATGTCGGGACGGTTTTCTTTATTTTTTAGGAAGTGGTCTGTGGAATCTCTCTCTGTTTCTGGTATTGGCTTGGGATATTCTGCGTCTGCTGATAATACGCTTTTAATGTCATCTAAGGTTGTTTAGATTTTCCTATACGCAGACTCAGTCCTTCTGACAACAATGTTCTTCTTCACATTTTTTCTATAGCCATTTCACCTTGAATTCCCTGCACTTCCTATTTAAGAAGTGTGGTGGTTAGGAGGAGAGAAAGCAATTCTATTGCTGGAGGAGGGGGGGGGGGGGGGGGGGGGAGGAAGTAGCTCTATTCTCTGATTTCGCCTAACGGGAGTGAGAATTATATCATTCAGCATATTTCTTGCGAACAGTTTCGTGCTTTTAATTTTGAAAAACGCACTCATAGGTGGAAAGAATTTAGTTATACTTCTCTCTGGACCACTTACAAACAGAAATTCCGACGTACTGTAGATCGCAATAACTATCGGCCACTAATTAACTTATTATTATTATTATTATTATTACTAGCGTATTGATTCGTTGGATCACGCAATGCTTACGGATTCATTTTCCTGATCTTCCACATGGCTGTCATTCTCTCTCAGTGGACTATTTCTCATTCTTTTGAACGTCATTCTGTGGCGGACTGGACCGATTTCTATCTACTACTACCACTGATTCCATCTGGCCTATTCTCGAGGATCTTTTTAACTTGTTGGATCCATGATATATTCTTTAATTTTCCCATAATGTCAATGTTGTGTGTAAGCCTCACTTTTGGGTTACTTTGAACATGTCCAGGAAATTTTGTCTTCGTTTTTAAATGTTTGCTGCCAGGTTTGGTAATTTCTCTGCTGCATTACAGGACTTTAGTATGAATCCATCCTTCGTTTTCTCTGGACTAAGTATTTTCTTTGTAATCCTTCTTTCCTCAGGACGTTTTACAGCTCGCCTGTTCTAGTGACAAGTATTAAGTCTCTCTCACGTGCAGAACGTCAGTTTTGAACACCGTGATGTAATTTCTAAATTTTGCGTGTGTAAATATGCATCTATTCTTGTAGATGCCGTGCGTTCTCCCATGCGCTCACCTGAGTTTCTGTAATCGATCACACTATGCTTCATTTTCTAGTCCATCTGGTCCTATGATCTTGATTCTTGAAAATTTTGAACCTTTGTTATAGTATTACTTATTGTTTAATTTTCAAATGTTAAACTTAATGCAGATGAGACCAATTTTTCAACAGAGATTTGTAGGTCGCCTTTTCGTCGTATTGTCTGAAAAATATCTGTTTGATAGCTGTGAGTTAACTGTTAACTAGTGTCACTAAATCATCTGCGAAAGCTAAGCAACAGATCTTAATGTCATTTTTTGTTCGTCCAGTTTGAGTAGGCTTCCAGAGAATTTGGATTTTGAATTAATAGTCCCATTCCCTAATGACAGTCTCTAAGATGAAATTGAAGAGGAGTAGTGACAGTCCATCGCCTTGGTGAACATCACTTTTAAACTGAAAAGGGTTCTGCTATTTCCCCTCATATATTTTACTACTTTGGAGTTATTGTCGGCGCGAGTTCGCTTGATGAGGCTTACTGTATTTGGATATAATCCCTGCCCTTCTAGAATGTGAAAAAGGCCCGGTCGATGAACTGAGTCATATGCCTTCTTGAGGTCTACAGAAATGCAGATGATTGGATGATTGGGGTGTTGCGGATTGCCTTTCAATTCAGTGTTGTTTATAGTTTGAAGATCTGTTCTACACATGGGCGCCTTGATCAAAGGCCCCACTGGAACTCGTTCTAGCTGTGTTAAACGTGATCAGTCCATCTTATGTGTGACCTGAAAGACAGTGATCCCTCTTTACACATGCACAACAAGAAAAGGTTTGCATCACCCCAGTTTCCTGAAGATAGACATTGACTGTCGATATCGTATCACAGTCCCTTTGACTGTTCAGAGATGCCACTAAACCAGCCCAAAGATGTAAATGACCATGCATGAGTAGGACCTATTAGACGGAGGGCGGGAGGACGACGGTTCAATCCCGTCTCCGGCCATCCAGATTTAGGTTTTACGTGATTTCCCTAAATCGTTTCAGGCAATTGCCGGGATGGTTCCTTTGAAAGGGCACGGCCGATTTCCTTCCCAATCCTTCCCTAACCCGAGCTTGCGCCCCGTCTCTAATGACCTCGTTGTCGACGGGACGTTAAACACTAACCACCACCACCACCACCAGACGGAGGGGGGCCGACAGCCGATCAGTTCCAGTCATTGCAGAAGGAAGGAGGTACACGGCTGGTGTTATCTGTAGTTCTGCCATGCCTAGACGGTCAATACCGCGCTTCGGTCGCGTCCGCTTTGTTACTCTGTACCATGGCTGTTAACAAGGGGAGTGTCCAGGCGTCTCGGAGTGAACCAAAGCTATGTTGTTCGGACGTGGAGGAGATACAGAGAGACAGGAACTGTCGATGACATGTCTCGCTCAGGCCGCTCAAGGGCTACTACTGCAGTGCATGACCGCTAGCTACGGATTATGGCTCGGAGGAAACCTGACAGCAACGCCACCATATTGAATAATGCTTTTCGTGCAGCCACAGGACTTTGTGTTACGATTAAAACTGTGCACAATAGGCTGCATGATGCGCAACTTCACTCCCGACGTCCATGGCGAAGTTCGTCTTTGTAACCACGACACCATACAGCGCGGTACAGATGGGTCTAACACCATGCCGAATGGACCGCTCAAGATTGGAATCACATTCTCTTCACCGATGAGTGTCACATATGCCTTCAACCAGACTAACCAGATGTGTTTGCAGGCATCTCAGTCAGGCTGAACGCCTTAGACAGACTGTCCCGCGAGTGCAGCAAGGTGGAGATTCCCTGCTATTTTGAGGTGCGGCCGACGTACGCCGCTGGAGGTCATGCAAGGCGCCGTAACGGCTGTACGATACGTGAATGCCATCCTCCGACCGATAGTACAACCATATCGGCAACATATTGGCGAGGCATTCGTTTTCATGGACGACAATTCGCTCCCCCACCGTGCACATCTTGTGAATTATCTCCTTCAGGAAAACGACATCGCTCGAAGAGAGTGGCCAACATGTTCTCCAGACAGTAACCCTATCGAATATGCCTGAGATAGACTGAAAAGGGCTGTTTATGGACCACGCAACAAACTACCTACTCTGAGCGATCTAAGTCGAATTGCCTTTGAGGAGTGAGGCAATCTGGACTAACAGTTCCTTGATGAAGTTGTGGACAGTATGCTACGAAGAATACAGGTATGCATCAATGCAAGAGGACGTGCTACTGGGTATTATAGGTACCTGTGTGTACAGCAATCTGGACCACTATCTCTGAAGGTCTCGTTGTATGGTATTACAACGTGCAATGTGTGGTTTTCATGAGGAATAAAAAGGGCGGAAATGATGTTTACGTTGATCTCTATTCCAATTTTCTGTAGAGGTTCCGGAACTCTCGCAACCGAGGTGATACAAAACTTTTTTTTGATGTGTGTATTTACATCTATCCTAACACTTTTATTATCGTAATTACTATTTTTAGGAACATTGTTCATCTCATCTGAATGGAAAAAAGAATACCTCAATTTCTTTGTAAAAGAAGGAGGTATTTTTATTTTTGTAGACCCTAAAATTTTTATATTTGTTTTCTGAACGTAGCTTTGCTTTCAACAGTCAGGGAAAGAAATTTTTTCACGACCTCCATAAGATTAATATTCCAAGTTTTGCATTGATAAACGTGAAAGAAGAGTATATTGAAGTTTCAGTATCTCATTGTTGAACGGAGGCAGGCTTTAAGCAAGTTTCAGCAAGGAGCATAATTACCTCTCAGAGGATACTGACAGTACAGAAACTTCATAATCATTATTATACAGTCGAGTAGCTTTCTGAATCAATTCTTTAAATCTAACTGTTTCGGCTCTAAGTTGTCTTCCAATAAAGGGTGCATTATATGGTTGTACACCAGTCATAATGATTCGCAACATTTAGAGCTATACATGAAGCCTGTCCATCTTAAAGTGTGCTGTGTGTACTCCAAGCAACGTTCCCAAACATTGTGGGGATGGAGGATTTGCTTGGGAGGATGTAACAACTCTCTCTTTAAGATGAGGGAGTTGTATTAAATGCTCCTGGTTGAACCTTCGGCCAGTCTAATGCAGAAAGAGAACAAGAATTTCAACGCACCTTTCTTGAATCTTCATTCATTATACATTTCCTCGGGAATAGGTGATATTTTCGTATGTATCAACGGTGATGATATTTTTCTTCGTCATTAGGTAGTTGGATCTTTCAGATTTAGGTTATTAGAGCAACCCTTGGCGTTCTCTAAGAGCATACCAAATGCTTACTCCGTCCTAAGATTTGGAAGAGCTGCATTTAGAAAGTCAGTCCACAGTACGTTTCACAACCGTTGCATTAAGATTTGGATTCTGTAGAGATCTCACCAGTTCTGTGCATAGTTCAAACACTTCAGTACCAACTATCATTTGAAACAGTCTTAAAGTTTTAGAGTCGCTTCTCGTAAACCCAATGGACTGATGGTTTTTCATCTCTAATTGAACTGTGTGCATTCAGTACTTTGTTCACTGGACCTGTAGTTCTCTCAAATGTTCGGTAACACAACATGGCTCGTTCGCGTTCTGCTTTTAGCGGATTCCAGAGTTATATTTGAGATGTTTCTCACGCTTCTCAAGACACCTCATAATGCATCACAGTTTCTTTAAACTTATTTTCGTGCAACATACAAACAATGATTACTGCAGTACATTTAACAGCTCGTTGGTTAGTCTCGAAGGATTTCCTTCACGTCTTTGTTCCACCCACACTTATTAGTTGCGCCGTAGAAACAATGGGACATCCTTGCTCTACCCAGACATTTTAGCTGCACAATCGAAACAATGGGAGCGTAGAAACTCCACCTAGTGGGAGTCTTCGTTAGAGGGATGAACTTAATGGAAGTTGTAGCATTTGCGTGGTAGAGTTCGATGCATTGAATAAAAAACCGAGTTATTGTACTTGGAGCGTCGCAGCGTCGACATGGCGTTGCCAAAGAGTGAACTGCTCCTGGCCATCTACGTCCTTCGTTGAATCTGCCATAATTCCGAAAAATGTAGAATTTTTTATTGGATACACAATGTCTCGTTGGATTATGTGAGCTATTATTTCCAGTACTTCGTATTTTATCTCTGGCGCCAATCAAGTTTCGCGGCGCTTCAGCTACACCTTCAGTTCTGACAGATCGTTCTTACTCTTATCGTGAAGTGTGTGAGGTTCCCAGCGACAGTCTCTTGACTTCCATTACGTTTCCTCTTCAATCCAGGACCAGAGTGAACTGAAATGTCCAGTAAAACAGTTCAAGCATTTTCCTGACTGGCCAGCAGATGTAGCGCAAGTTGCCCGTTCACCGGTGTACTATTTTCACGTTGTTGAATAATAGTGACAGACTCTTGATAAAATGGCTGTACGCGCGTATCTTTTTCTTTCTCCAGGTATAGAAATCTTTGAGGAAAGCCTTTTTTTCTGTGCTCTTCTACTGCTCACCATATGGATACATCTAATACAGTCGTAGCAAAAACCAATGCCATTCTTTTCTTTGTAACGTAGCTACGGATAACACACAAGCCATTCCACTTTACAAAAGGCAGGACAGAATGTAGTTGGAGTTATAAGAGTCACAGATAGTAGCTTCGAAGATGCGACAGTCTGGTTCAGTTATTATAAGTAAAAGGTGCTGTCAGCCAAAATATTATTCCCATATTTGCCGACTTTTATCGATACCCCTCCCTCTGCCCAGCCAGAGGAGGCGGGGCCAGAAATCTCTCTACTGCCGCGTCCCACCTGTCGTTGGTTGGCACACAGTTGATTTAATTCCTAATTGAACCATACTGTCGTTTTATTTTCTTTTTTACCTATATACAGGGGTTCCACAGAAATATGGAAACTTCAAAAGAAGTGGATGATACAACATGCAAATGCTAACCGAGCCTGGAGGTTGCGAAAAATGCACGCCGGCAGGTTGCGCTGTTGTATTTGACTACTAACGGCACCCACGCCAAGTCGTCAGTATGGGGCAAATGTCAGTCGTGGTCAGAACATTGTTTTGTGTCGATTTGAATGCACTATTTCGCTGCTAAGTAAATTCGAAAGTAGGCAAATTGTTGGTGCTCGCGTGGCGGGTTCTTCTGTAACCAAGTTTGCGAAGTCAGGAAGCACCGTAAGGAAGATTTATACCACATGCAGGAAAACTGGAGAAATATCGTCCACTAAGTCACAATGAGCACCAAAATGTGTATTGAGAGGATTTTGACGAAAAATAAGTGGACGACGGCTGCAATACTCGCTGCAGAACTGAATATCGCACTCGCGAACGCCGTGAGCATCAAAACAACATGAAGCATGCAGGGAATTGCAAGGCAAGCTGAAATTCCAAAACCACTTATAAGTGATGCAAATATCCGTAACAGGAAAATTTGGTGCCCTAGCCATAAGATTTGGGCTATGGCTCAATGGAAGAAAGTAGTTTGGTCGGATGAGTCATGTTGCACACTGTTAGGCACTTCTGTCCGAGTTTACGTCCCAAGAGTGAAACGTGGCGAAGGTTCCATGAGGGTTTGGGCAGCCATATCGTCTTGGTCCATAGGCCCCATGAAGTTGTTAAAGAAAGAGCAACATTTTGTCGTCGAGAATCTTTAAATAGACACCCTAGTTCACGTTAAAGGTAACACGAATGGGTGAGCTCAAGTTATGGCATGAAAAATAGCCCTGAAACATCACAAAATCATCCATTCGTGAACTACTGCCTCCTTTTTCTCTGATCAGGTCCATCCCATGGTACAATGTTTGTTCCCGAACTGTGATGCTACGAGGGCCACTCCAAATGAAATGCACACTATTTTTTAAAAAATCAGTCTTTTATTTTACATTTTTAAAAGTTTCACAGTGTGTGTATACATCCTTTAGGAACAATATTTTCATTTCTCCACATAATTTCCATCCCTCTCAAGTGCCTTACGCCATCTTAGAACCAGCGCCTGTATACCCGCACGGTAAAATTCTGGACCAACCTGTTGGAGCCACTGTTTGGCAGCGTGCACAAGGGAGCTATCATCTTCAAACCTTGTTCCACTTAGAGAGTCTTTCCATTTCCCAAAGAGATGATAGTCACATGGAGCCAGGTCAGGACTGTAAGGCGGGTGTTTCAGTGTTGCCGGCCGCGGTGGACCCGCGGTTCTAGACGCTCAGTCCGGAGCCACGCGACTGCTACGGTCGCAGGTTCGAATCCTGCCTCGGGTATGAATGTGTGTGATGTCCTTAGGTTAGTTAGGTTTAAGTAGTTCTAAGTTCTAGGGGACTGATGACCACAGATGTTAAGTCCCATAGCGCGCAGAGCCATTTGAACCATTTGTTTCAGTGTTGTCCATCCGAGTTTTGTGATCGCTTTCATGGTTTTTTGACGGACATGTGGCCCTGCATTGTCGCGCAACAGCAAAACATCCTCATTTTGCCGGTGTGGTCGAACACGACTCAGTCGAGCTTGAAGTTTCTTCATTGTCGTCACATATGCACAAGAATTTATGGTGGTTCCACTAGGCATGATGTCCACAAGCAAGAGTCCTTCGGAATAGAATAACATCGTAGCTATAACTTTTACAGCAGAAGGTGTGGTTTTGAATTTTTTTCCTTGTGTTAATTTTCATGACGCCACTCCACTGATAGCCTCTTCGTATCTGGTGAAAAACGATGGAGCCATTTTTCATCACCTGTCACAGTTATTCCAAGAAATTCATCTCCACCATTCTCGTAATGTTCCAAAAGTTCGCTGCATACCGTTTTTCTTGTTTCTTTGTGAGCCACTCTCAACATCCTGGGAACCTACCTGGCACAAACCTTTTTTAACGCTAACACTTTCAGTATTCTGCAAACATTTCCTTCCCCTATCCCAACGTAGCGTGACAATTCGTTCACTGTGATGCGTCTGTCCAGTCACCAATTCGTTAACTCTCTGCACATTGTCTGGAGTGTGTGCAGTACGAGGTCTGCCGCTGCGAGGACAATCCTCAATATTGCCGTGCCCGCTTTTATCACGTAACCTGCTTGCCCACTGACTAACTGTACTGCGATCGTCAGCAGTATCTCCATACACCTTTTTCGACCTCTTGTGCATGTTTCCCACTGTCTCGTTTTCACAGTACAGGAATTCTACGACAGCACGTTGCTTCTGACGAACGTGAGGTGTAGCAGCCATCTTGAAGGCATGCTGTGACGGCGCCACTCACGGTAACAGGTTGAACTAAGTTTGAAAAAAAGCGGAGAGGATGTGTCTATACACTGTAAAACATTCACGCATGCAGAATGAAAACTATATTTTTACAAAAATAGTGTGCATTTCTTTTGGAGTGACCGTCGTATGTTGCAAGAAGACAGAACCCTTGTCAACACAGCTCGCATCGTCCAGAATTGGTTTTGTGAGCACCAGGATGAACTTTCGCATCTCCCTTGGCCACCACTGCCACCAGATCTCAATGTTATTGAGCCTTTGTGGTCGTCGTCGTCTATTTTGATGCAATACCTGTCCTCCTCCATCATCGTTGCCTGAAGTTGCCACGATTTTACAGGAAGAATGTTGCAAGACTGCCTTTAAAACTATACAGAACCTGCATTTATCTGTTCCGAGACACCTGAAATACGTTTTGAGTGCCGACGATTTTCCTACGCAATATTAGGCACGGTAATGTGCAGTGTTTGTAGTGTTTCCACACCCTACATATGTGTCCAGCTCCTGTGATGCACCTTTTTAAAGACGTTAGTTCCACTTCAACTGTACAGGCTATTGTGGTATTCATTACCACTGTATCTACAGACCTCGACAACATCAAACGTACCTCATCATTCCCCAGTACTACAGTATCTCACCCCTTTTCTACTTGATTCTTCCAGATGATTCTTTTAAGCTTCAGTCTACTCTTCGTCATTATTAAAAGGTGATCCGAGTCTATATCCGCTCCTGGATGCGCTTGAAGTCCAATACATGATTTCGTAATCTCAGTATGACTATGGTGCAATTAAAGTGGAATCCTCAGTATTTCTGGACCCTTTCCAAGTGTACCTCTTTCTCTTGCTGTTTCTGAACAGTGTATTCACTATTATTAGTTAAAATTAATTGCACAACGCTATTACCCTACTGGCTATTAAAACTGCTACACCAAGAAGAAATGCAGATGATAAACGGGTATTCATTGGACAAATATATTATACTGGAACTGACATGTGATTACATTTTCAAAAATAGATCCTGAGAAATCAGTACCCAGAACCACCACATCTGGCTGTAATAACGGCCTTGATAGGTCTCTGGCATTGAGTCAAACAGAGCTTGGATGGCGTGTACAGGTTCGTGCTGTAGCAATTTTAATGGCCAGTAGTGTAATATTTCTGCCCTCTCCTTCCTACTATCGAGCCTACCATAGTTCTGCAAGAGTAGTGACTGGCATATTGTGACGAGCCAGTTGCTCGGTCACCATTGACGAATGTGCTGACCAGGGCAGCAGTCGAACATTTTCTGTATCCAGAAAGCCCCGTACAGGGCCTGCAACGTGCGATCGTGCATTATCCTGCTGAAATGTACGGTTTCGCAGGGATCGAATGAAGGGTAGTGCCACAAGTCGTAACACATCTGAAATGCAACGTCCACTGTTCAAAGTGCCGTCAATGCGAACAAGAAGTGACCGAGACGTGTAACCAATGGCGCCCCATACCATCACGCCGGGTGATACGCCAGTATGGCGATGACGAATACACGCTTCCAATGTGCGTGCACCGCGATGTCGCCCAACACGGATGCGACGATCATGATGTTCTAAACAGAACCTGGATTCATCCGAAAAAATGACGTTTTGCCATTCGTGCACCCAGGTTCGTCGCTGAATACACCATCGCAGGCGCTCCTGTCTGTGACGTAGCGTCAAGGGTAACCACAGCCATGGTCTCCGAGCTGATAGTCCATGCTGCTGCAAACGTCGTCGAACAGTTGGTGCAGATGGTTGTTGTCTTGCAAACCTCCCCATCTGTTGACTCAGGGATCGAGACGTGGCTGCACGATCCGTTACAGCCATGCGGATAAGATGCCTGTCATCTCGACTGCTAGAGTAACGAGGCCGTTGGGATCCAGCACGGCGTTCCGTATTACCCTCCAGAACCCACAGATTCCATATTCTGCTAACAGTCATTGGATCTCGACCAACGCGAGCAGCAATGTCACGATGCGATAAACCGCAATCGCGATAGCTACAATCCGAACTTTATCAAAGTCGGAAACGTGATGGTACGCATTTCTCCTCCTTACACGAGGCATCACAACAACGTTTCGCCGGACAACGCCGGTCAACTGCTGTTTGTGTACGAGAAATCGGATGGAAACTTTCCTCGTGCCAGCACGTTGTAGGTGTCACCACCGGTGCCAACATTGTGTGAATGCTCTGAAAAGCTAATCATTTGCATATCACAGCATCTTTTTCCTGTCGGTTAAATTTCGCGTCTGTAGCACGCCATCTTCATGGTGCAGCAATTTTAATGGCCAGTAGTGTAATATTTCTGCCCTCTCCTTCCTGTTACCGAGCCTATTTTGTCTCCTTACTCTGTCTTGTATTCCTTCCCGTACTACAGCGTTCAAGCCACGCGTGATTATTAGCTTTTCGTCTGTCCCTACGTACTGAATTACCTGTTCAATATTATTATATACTTTCTCTATCTCTTCGTCTTCTGCTTGTGCCGTACGCAAATATATTTGAACTATTGAAGCTGGTTTTCTGTCGATTCTGTTGAGAATAATTCTATTACTGAACTGTTCACCATTTTCTGGTGCTGTTAATATTACCTTATATGCGTCTGACCAGAAATCCTTGTCTTCTTTCCACTTCTTTCATTGGTCATCCACAGCATCTAGGTTGAACTTTTGCATCTCCATCTTCAAAGTTTCTAGCTTCCTTATTACATTCTTACTTTCGACATTTCACCCTCCGACTTTAGAATTTTATCCTTTCACTGGTTACTCCTCGCCTTTTTTTTCTTTTTTCATGGTTACCTCCTCTTTGGCAGTTTCCTCCCGAAGATCTGAAATGGGGGCTAATCCGGAATCTTTTGTCAAGGAAGAGACCACCATGACACTTTCCTAATTACAAGACTCATCTCCTGTGGATACACATCAAGTCTCTTTAATGCAGTGGTTTTCATTCCCTTCTGCATTCTCATACCGTTGATTACTGCTGAATCTTTCGCCTTTTGGGGGCATTTTCCCCTCCCAAGGGCAAAAGAGTGCCTCAATCATCTGTCTGGAGCTCTCCCTCTTAGACGAGGCCTTTGCCAGGAGTGAATGCTTCTGAGCAGTCACCCCTTCGGCCACCATTGTTGATGATCTTGTAATCAAATTTAATTTAAGAGCAGCAGGGGAGCCTGTTGAAGAAGAAAACTCAGCTGCAGACGCAAACAACAACGAAACAAGAACAAGTGCAATAAGGGAAATAGTTTTCCTTTCACCAAAGGAAAGAAGAAACCCACAGACTTAACATCACCCTCAGAAGAAGAGGAAGAAGAAGAAGCAAGAACGGAAGCCTCATCAAATGGTCGTTAACTTAGTAACTGGAAAACATCAGTGCCATCCCGCACCATTGATTTTTTAGTTCAGAGCAACAGAACGACAACAGAAAGATAAGTACAAGGGAAATAAAAGCCTCGCCAAATGCGTCTGCAGCTAGCATAACCATTGGCACCAATTTACATCATAGCATAACAAAAAGCAAATTGATACTTGAGTCAATCACTTAGTGGCTAGGAACCAATGGGCTCACTCTTAGCAAAGAGAAAACTGAAACTATACTATTTAGGAACGACAACAGAAGGAGAATAGAGTAATTGCCTGAAGCACAAGAATTGGATATGAATTTGGTTCCTCCCGCACAGGCCATGAAGGCCCAAAGTTACCGATCGGCCGCCGTGTCATCCTCAGGCCACAGGCATCCCTGGATGCGGATATGGAGGGGCAAGTGGTCAGCACACCGCTCTCCCGGCCATAGGTAGGTTACCGAGACCGGAGCTGCTACTTCATAAACAGGTAGCTCCTCAGTTTGCCTCACAAGGGCTGAGTGCACCTCGCTGGACAACAGCGCTCGGCAGACTGGATGGTCATCCATCCAAGTGCTAGCCCAGCCCGACGGGAACCGGTGTTACCACTGCGACAAGAGCGTTGGCATGAATTTACTTTAAGTCACAACATTCTTACGGCTGACGATAGATAACTGTTTTCTGTGGAAAGACCACATTGCTACTTTAACAAGAAGATTCAGTCAGCTACGTTTGTTCTCAGAAACACTATACAACTAGTAACAGATGATGCTATGCGAATGATGTATTTATCATATTTTAAAGCCATCGTGACCTGTGGGATAGAAATATGGGGACGAAAAAAAAAATTTCAACCTGCAAAAAGTCACCATCAGACTAATGGGTAATGGCTGAAGAACAGATGGATTTCTATTCAGTCAATGAATACATACAAAAAGCGAAACGTTTGGGAATAGGCGTTCAGTGTAATGGAACTAAACTCTGAAAGACGTGTATATTTCTATTGTCTATTGTCAAATCACAATTTATGAAAGATGTTTATATTTTATTAATAGGATTAAGTAGGAATAATTAATATTTGTCATGTTGGAAATAATTGTGGTAGCAGGGAATGTCTGAACCAAAGTATTGTTGAGAAGAGAGACCGCAAATTGATGTAATTTTAAAAAGGGCGGGAGAGACAGCGTATGGATACATTTTAAGAAAAGAGCGAGAAAGACCGCGCATTGATACATTTTGTAATGGTAGCAGGGATTGTCTGCACCAGAAAGCATTGTTGGCAGGAGAGACCGCACTTTAGCGTTCGTAGGAGTCAGTAGTAAGCGAGATGTGAAGCGAGTTGGTAGCAGGTCTGAAGCGAGAGGCTGAGAGGAGCGGTGTGCCTGCCGGCCACCAGCTATGATTTACAAGAGATTATAACCAGATGTACAGAGACATCAGCTAACTATTATAATAAAAGGAACTAATATTATTGAATTATTTTCTTTGCGAGTGTAAAAAGTAAGACCCATTTGAACGTTTGTAAAATCATTTCACTACCAACAGTAAATATTTGAAGCGTTTTCAGAATATAATTAATTTTTGCCAGCAATGTTGCGTTACTGATTATAATCCATCCCCAAAACCATCAACATAAAACTTTACAAAAATTTTATTGTTGTCAAGAAAAAGTGTAACTATGAATTACGTAACTTCAGTCAAATTAATTAAAGAATAACGTCAGCTTTGCTAATGAAGAATAACGTCTGCTTTGGTAATAAATACAGCCACTTATTATGACAGCCCACCAGCAGTTTATAGAGTATAGTAAACCAGAGTAAGTATATTCATGTCGCAGTTCGATGTAGCAGTCAGATCGCGATCCAGTAACAGTAAAAAAAGGTAAGGAACAGTTTTGGGTTATTGCAGATAACGACTAAGGGCCACGACGACGACACATTCTATGTTTCGTCGAAATAATCAGAAAATCACTTTTAATAAGGAGCAATTAAATTTGTATGCGAAAATAGAGAAAGAATAAATTTCAAAGGGAAGATTTCATTTGTTATTATTAAGCAAGAGATAGAAATCCTAAGGAAAGGTTTCATAGTTTATTGTAAAAGGGAAGGTTACGTAACAAAAGAGGTATAGAGGAGACGGAAAGGTTTCAACTGTACATAGGCACATACGTAGTAAATTCAAGATGCTTTCCGATATACGATAGAATAGAAATAAAATGTGTGTAGATATACTGTGAAGTAGATAACAAAATGTATAATTATGTATGATGCTATTGTCTTTAAAAATAATATACCTTGATAATCGAGAGGTTATATGGCCATTATTGTGTTAAGCTGACAGTGCAGATATGTACTTAGATCTGAGCCATATACGTACAGCCAAAGCTAATAAATACATAAATATATAAATATGCAGTGTCTGGTTTAGAACCGGGATCCAGGACGTTTTGAATACTAGACGCTTACACTAGCCTCAGTTCGGTGAGAAAATAAGTTTCTTTACGTATAACATCTCTAGCTGAAGCTACCCACTTGTGAGTAGGTCTCGTAAAGGTACCAAATTGCGGGGACGTTGTCTGTCAAGTTTCACTCGCTTTCCAAATGGCCCCAGACATTGAATCTTGGATTAAGATTGGATCAGTCGAGATACGACACGGTGATTGAGTGTTTGCCAAACCAGGAAAGTATGCACTCAGCGCTGTGAGCACTGCTGTTATCATCGTGGAAGATAATTGTGTCCACAGACTACTCACCATGAAGTTGTTAGAGAAAGAACAACATTTTGTCTTCGAGAATCTTTAAACAGACACCCTAGTTCACGTTCAAGGTAACTCGAATGAGTGAGCCCAAGTTATGGCATGAAAAATAGGCCTGAAACATCATAAAATCATCCATTTGTGAATTACTGCTTCCGCATACTGCAGGTTAAAAGCCTCATTGGGCCCTAGATGCACTGGATGCCTCACATTAATTGAAAAGAGGCAAAATCTCAACGCCTCGACCACGCTTTCAGCAAATGTCCGGTTTCTGCATTCTTTTGCCCAATGAAGACGTTCACCTTCATGTATTGCTGTGAGCGATGGCCTCACTCCAGGTGCGCATCGCATGTAGTCCCCTCTGCTGTGTTCTTTCAGAGACTGGTTGAGATGGAGCTGCATTTGCCGACAGCAGCAGGTTTTATCGGATTTGGAACCGTTTGTCATTGACAAGGTGTGACATTCCTCTCCTGTACAAGTCTGTTAGTTCCTTCCTACAACCATTGCTTTACGTCGGTGCGGCGTGGCTGCAGTAGAACACGATTCCCTGTGGACACGTTGGACAGTCGACGTTGATACACTATCAAACTGTGAAACTTCTGACGTGTTGTGGCCACGGGGAAGGCAAAAACACGATAGTTGATTTCTGCCATTCCGTCACGTCTCCAAGTCGACCAACCTTCGTGCGTTTATTACATACAGACAACGGGTACGAACCGAGTGGCTATAATTAAAGAACAGCTGGGCACGGAGGTCCAATGTGCGCTGTATTTATTGTAAATTTGGTACACTTTCTGGTGCGTTAATGCGGAACCTATTTATGTTGGAAAACATTTTCTCCAATTTTGTTTACTATGTGCAATTCTGGCGCTGTGCGGCATTTCGTCGATGTCTCCGGTCCTCGTACTGAAAAAATGTGTAAGCGGTGATTAACAATAAAATCAATATTATGTTTTCTCATTTGTTTGACCTTTTCAGCTCATATCCTGTTCCTAATCCATTTCATATGGAAAATTTTGTATGCGTCTTTCATGCATTCACTGCACCAGATTTGCCGCTGGTGGCCACAAGATACACACCGCTCCCCTGCCATTGCTTGCATCAACAGTGGAGAGTTACGTGTCCTCCAAAGCGACCAATGCCGTCTTTTCAGAGGGTGACTAATACTGAATCAAGTTATACGGCTGAAGAGCAGCACTCTTGCTGCTGCAATCCTACCCTCTTCTGTGGATACCGAATTAACAGTAAAGAGGGAAACGGCTGAGGACGACATTTGCAGTGCTTTATCTACTAGTTACCATAAATACCTAGTTTTTCTTTTTAGATCAGCAGATGATTTAAATATGACTCCTGCCTCCAACAACCAGACAGGAGAAGCTGTGTCAAACAACATCGTTCAATATTTTAAAAAATCAAACACTGAACCGACAGAGACACGAAACTGTGCTGTGCTAGGCAGCGTAACTGTGAACTTCGTAAAGGCAACGCGTGCGCAACCGATTCATTGTAGTGGCAGCGTGTGTAGTCTGCGGTACGCACACTTGGCGGGATTCGCACAGGGTTCTACGAATTCCCCACTGCAGACCCTCAGCGTCGCCTTGAGGTCTCACGTTATGGATTAGGGTCGTGTTACAGGGAGTCTTGAACTTCGATTGTGTCGAGCTATGGGTGAGGGGCTGGCTTGCTGCTAACGTCCACAGCCAGTTCTTCACTCAAGTCGCATTTGGTTTATTATAACAAAATAACTTCCTCTGAATTCTGCAATAGGACGGAAGTTATGCAAGGGATGTATCAAACTTTAGTGTAGGGTTCTGTGGTTGCTCGCATACGCGTGTGAAAATTAGTAGTGTGAGATGTGAATTGAAAGTATAGATGGAGTTCAGACCTGTTTTTGGCAATCAGAACAGACTGTGTGCCGCAAGACGCACATCAAGTGGCAGTCTTCATTGACCTATGCGAGCCTGTGAATTCCAGCGGACGAAAAAGTTCGCTCAAACATTCAAAGTACTTCCAAAACTAGGCCAGCGAATCCCAGTCCCATATTTAACTTGTGAATGACCTATTCGTAATATGAGGAACGTCTGGAGATATCATCAGAGTTACAGAAGTGTTCGGTACACGTGAGGAAAGTTTCACAGGTTGAAGTTCCGCGAATGAATGACTCGAACAGATTTCCTATTATTTGTGTAAGCGCATCTAACTGATACTGACTTATTGAATTAACAAGCACATCTAACTAGTAGTGAACATACAAATGTAACATACCGATAAAGAACTATGCTGATACTGAAAACAAAATCACAGCTGATTAATAACTTACATTGCTTCTGACTAATACCGAAAACCTAAGCGCAATGAAACTAATTTACTGTTATATAACAAAAAACGCATAGCGTAACGGTTCTGACTGCACAAAGAAAACTATAGCATCTGCCCTGTTGTTCTGTATCCAGTTACACTTTAAACATCCTCACAGCCCTGTGGCGTTAGAGGACAACTGGCAATTACCTGTAATCTTGTTTGCAACCTGCTCCACATTGGCACGTAAAGCTGAAAAAAGTGATTTTCTACCCTACCTTGCAGCCAGTAAACGTGCAACGGACTGGCTTGTTCCTGACTAAGGGTTTATAAAAACTTTCACGTCTTTAATCTGAATATTTTACCAATTCTGTTGCTAGAATAGATGTCAGACAGAAGATCCTCTTTAGCAAAAAGAATCTTAGCTGTCGCCTTGATAGCGTTTAATGAACAAGCACCAAATAAATCTTCAATACCAATTGATAAGATACTGTAAGTAGGCTGTTTAAGTTTTTATGTTGGTAACGTTGGTAATGCTCTGTATGAAAATCACTAATTGTGCTGTGTGCAGTCTGTGGCTGGTTGACATTGTTGAAATATTCGCTATTGTAGTGTTGGGCAGTTGGATGCGAGCAGAGTGTAGCGTTGCGCAGTTGGAGGTGAGCCACCAGCAGTGGTGGATGTGGGGAGAGAGATGGCGGAGTTTTGAGAGCGGATGATATGGACGTGTGTCCATCAGAGAGAGTAAATTTGTGAGACTGGATGTCGTGAACTAGTATACATATTATGACTTTTAAACACTATTAAGGTAAATACATTGTTTGTTCTCTGTCAAAATCTTTCATTTGCTAACTATGCCTGTCAGTAGTTAGTGCCTTCAGTACCTAGAATCTTTTATTTAGCTGGCAGTATTGGCGCTCGCTGTATTGCAGTAGCTCGAGTAACGAAGATTTTTGTGAGGTAAGTGATTCATGACAGGTATAGGTTATTGTTAGCCAGGGCCATTCTTTTGTAGGGATTATTGAACGTCAGTTTGCGTTGCGCTAAAAATATTGTGAGTCAGTTTAGTGATGATCAGAATAAGTAAAGAGAGAAATGTCTGAGTACGTTCAGTTTTGCGCGTCTGTTCGAAAATCAATTGACGTAAGGGGTTTACCAGCACAGTAATCACTAAATTTTCCAAAGGGGACTTTTCAATACAAGTACAAGAATGTACGAGTGCATTATTAGCGTGCAATAAATGTATACTTGAACTGGTTTCAGCTGAACGTGCACATTATCATAATACATTAGATATAGTTTGTCCCTGGAGAAAGCACCCGTGAACAATGTGCATGTCATTTTAGGAAGCAGCTCACGAGGTGCCTTTTTTCTCAGAAGGAATATTGCCCTGCTGCTTTTCAGTTAACAATGCCCAAGTGCTTCCGGACACAAGCCAGTACGTGTAGAGGGAGTCGTTAGTCGCGTTTCGCTCGGTACAGTCTCCAAAAATTATTCGAATTTTTCACTAAGGTGATGAATTACGAGTTTGGAAGTATTATGTCGATAGGTAGAGTAATCATGAGTTATGATACGGCTTATTCTGGGAAAGCGGTCATAACCACATATGAAATCAGTTGACGAGAAAGTATCGGCCTTGTTCATCAGAAGCTTCCATTGGAGGATTGTACTACTATTTCGACAATTATAAAAACTCTGCCGTGCACAGCTGCAACCTGAAAGGTTAATTCAGAAAGGGAATATTGCAACGGCAAACTTCAGTGCGAAACTGGAATACATTTAACTGCTAATAAGAGCATGGTCAGTTCTAGGCAATGTTAGTACAAAAAGTCGACAGACGAAATAAAACGATCTGTGCTGTTGTCCTTTCTAAGAAAAATTTTTCCATTTAAATATGAAGAATATTAACATTCGAAAAGTAAAGAGACATCTTTTCATATTAGGCAACATACGTTTTTTAGTAGCGAAGCATGTTCTCTCTGTTAACCATTCCGTACCCATGTCCGGTTGTCACAAAAATAAACAATAAATTATAAGGGAAGTGAGATCACTGCTGGCGACGGTGACAGGACTTGCTTTTCTGTGAAGAACAGTTGAAACATTTACGAACAATAGAGTGACGTGTTAGTGTGCCAGTGACGAAAAATCTGTGTGTGAGACGGCAGAGCATCTTGGATTACAGCAGTGTGAGACCACCAGTGGAGGGGGAGCAGCGCAGCTTCAGCACCACATCATGGCACAGGAAACAACCGTAGCAGTGTGTGGCAAAAATGGCAATTGGGCATAGTTTGACTTTCGAAACTTTTGGCATGAGACAAAATCTGTCTGGAAGAAAATAGTTAGGCTAGTGTTTTATACTTTTGATTTCCAAAAGAAAAATGTCGTATGTAAAGTACCAGCGAAAAGTGTCGTGAGAGCTCGGCTTGGTAAAGCGAAGGAACACGATATATTAGCTTTCAAAGATTTCAGTTTCGAGGACATGACTACGGTGCTGCTAAATGCCATAAAAGAATTAAGAGAATATCAGGAAAAATTCACAAAGGAGATAAGCGCAGATCGAACGGACACTGCTAAGATATTTAAGAACAGTTAAGAAAAGAACCGCACAGGCGTATTTAATAAGACACAAAACACACTTATCCTTCTTCCCAGATTTTTATACCAATGGAGCCATATTTGAAACCAAGATCAGACACGGGATTGTTAACTGAAACACCTAGTTCCAACCCATGCACGTTAAGTATACTGCCCGCTACTGCAATCTCGTATGACGAGACGAAAGCATCTGCACATGTGGTAATGATTGTGAATACGATGCAACATCTTAGTACAGTTTCGGATGTGTTACCGGTGGACGAAAATCATACTTCTAAGTGGAAGATTCTAACAAACCACATGAAGATTATTCTTACGGAGAAACTGAAGCAGATTGTTAAGAACTGAAAAAAATTAGAAGAAAAGAGTCAGAATTCGTTATATCGTTAGAAGGCATGTTGTGTTAGTCCATAAGCTCTTAGCCTTCTTAAATAACCGCGCGGGATATCCGCATGGTCTGAGGCGCTTTGTTACGGTCCGTGCAGCTCCCCCCGTCGGCGGGAAGTTAATTTAAGTTAGATTAAGTAGTGTGTAGGCTTAGGGACCGATGAGCTCAGTAGCTTGGTCTCGTAAGACCTTACGACAAATTTCCACAATTCCCGTTCTTCCAGAACAGATGCAGATAATAGAGACTTTATTCATCAATAACACATCATCCTTCACTATTTACAACAGTCTGTCAACGCTAGGCTTTTCGATCCTGCTGAAGGAGAAATCACGTGGTTCTGAGGCGGAGAACTCGTCCGGGCGTGTTTGGAGCCCATTTTCATCCGGAGAGGAAGTTCCTTGAAGGATGCAGATAATAGAGACTTTATTCATCAATAACACATCATCCTTCACTATTTACAACAGTCTGTCAACGCTAGGCTTTTCGATCCTGCTGAAGTAGAAATCACGTGGTTCTGAGGCGGAGAACTCGTCGGGGCGTGTTTGGAGCCCATTTTCATCCGGAGAGGAAGTTCCTTGAAGGTTCTTCGATAGAGCGGAAAAGGTGAAAATCTAACGGCGCAAGGTCAGGTCGGTGGGGAATGACTCCCCAAAACAGCTCCTGTGTAGTGTTTCATGTGAGGCTGGCAGAATGTGGGCGGGCGTTATCGCGGAGTAGTATCACTTCACGCAGTCTTCCTGGTCGTTGTTTTTGGACCGCAAGACGTCTCAGTTGATGACAGTAAATGTCAGCAATGATGATTTCACCGCGGGGAAGAAATTCGTAGTGTACCACACCTTCGATGCTCCACCAAATGCATAAATTTATCTTTTGTTAATGCGCGCAGGTCTTTGTTTGGACTGTTGCCGCTTTGTTTGGGCTCAACCATTCCTTCCTTTTCCTTATGTTACATAAAGACACCATATCGCGTCACCAGTAACGACACACGGTAGGAATGGTTGGCGTTGTCCACGAGGCAATTCATGACGAGCAAGCAGACACGCACTTATGGCTAACCGCTGTTTTGTTGTGATTTTTGGCTTAGAGCATGCGGTACCCGTACAGCTCATTTTTTAACCTTCTCCATTGCGTGCGAATGTCGCATGATCACAGTTTATCATATTTTTCAGTTCTAGAGTACACTGACGTGGATCATTGTTGAGTAATGCGTTTAAACGATCTACATCAACCCTCGAAGGTCTTTCTGAAAGTGGACAGGCGCTAATTTCAAAACGATCCTCAAAAAGAGAAAACCATATTACTGGCGGGCTGTGTCCAATACCATTATCCCTATACACGGCGCAAATGTTTCTAGCTGCCTCTGCTGCTGTCACCGTCTACTCAACTCAGACAGAAGACTATGGCGGAAATGTTTCGGCTTCTCCCCTTAGCACTGCATTTCTTAGCGTCTACAGATCCATTCACTGTCTCCAAATGACAAAATGGCAATATGTAAATTTAAATATCAGCAGTGAACTGCAAATAAAGAATGACATCATGTAAATAAACCCATAGCAACTGGAATACCATAAAAGCAAAACCAAAAACGTTACGGAGTTATGTAGCAACCTAATACTATCTTTGAAGCAACAAATAGAATGTTTGTCGCACGCATAGTTTGAGACGAAGTACTTGCGAAGGTATGATTCTAAAAACAAGCGAGACTATGTTTTAAATTCAGTTTTGGAGTGTAACTGTTGTTGGCTTGCTCTCCAATTACGATTTATCACTCCATTGCATGTGTAAACTTTACCTTCCAAGTAAATCCCGGTGGCCGCTCCTGAATTTAATTGCTCTGCAGTGCCACTAAACCGTGCTGTGTGCTCCTTCTCCTTTGCAGTTATGGCAGGAGGTGAAAGAGAACTGTGTTATATACAAGCTACAGAAATCATGTAACCATGTTTGCGATAGTTCTTTTGTTTTGTAAGAGCAACAGTTATATTTACAACTGCAGGTGACGCAGATGGCTCATAACTTGCAGCTCACCATAGATCGTAAGATATATGTATAACGATTTAACTGAGACCTAATAACGGTATCATCACGATTTTTCAGTTGTTTCACGGTTTAGTTTCTTGCCAACGCCTCTTTTCTCCTGGATTTCCTAGGCACGGTCAAGCCGGGACGCCGAAGCATAAACGGGCCTCCACTCAAGGAGGAGACGCATATTCGTCGTCGCACGTTGCCAATATACTGAGATGACTTCTTTTTCAGTCCATCTGCACACACATCAGACGATGACACACAGAGTACGATGTTCCACATTTAACTACCTAAACTACGTTTTCAGTCTCGGCACACATCTTTCGTCAGCCTAAGAGGATAAAAGTGGAACATTTTATTCCGTTGGAAAAACATGTTACACTAAAATTTGAAACTGTACTTGAAACCAGAGATATCACGCAATGTACTTCGAATTTTTGAAAAAAGAGAGAGAAATCAGTATCTGGGAGTGCCATATGAAGAACGCCCCACTGTATCCTAGCTGGTGCTATACCTGCCGCGCGATGTTCGTAGTTAACAGATTAGCATGATAATTGAAACTGAAGAGCAGGCACGTCAAATATTTGCATAAATCGAAGGAGAAGCGAAGCAACGGCAGACAAGAGAAAACATGAGCGGAGGAAACGAGAGAAGGCAAAATTATCACACGTCATAATAATTACACACAAGGACATATAACAACGTGAAAAGACAGCCGAGAATGCAGCCGCGAAGGGTAACAGGCAGAGCCGAAGGGGTACATCCCCGTCCGAACCTTTACGAAGACATAAATATTATAGATGTAAGTTTGAGAGTATCGTCTGGAAGAAACAGTGGGGAAAGGAGAGGGATACTGAAATACTGAGGAATGGCGGGAAGCGTTTGAATTTCGCTAAGGATGTGAATACTGCAGTAAGAAATACCACAGTATGCAATTCAACTGGGGAACAGTGGACGTCCTTAAACAGGGCAGTCACAGTTGTTGGACTCCGAAGAAACCTTGGGAAACAGAAAAAAATATTTCAGTTGTTCGACGAATGAGAGAAGTACCAAAATGTTCAGGGAAAGATAGGAATACAGAAATATAAATCTGTTAGCAATCAAATAAATGGGAAGTTCAGTGCAGCCAAGGCGAAAATGTTGCATGATAGATGTACAGAAATGGAAAAGGAATGATCGTCGGAAGGACAGACCCAGCGTATGGAAAAGCCAAAACAGCTTTCGGTGAAATTAAAATCAAGGGCGGTAACATTAAAGAGTGCAATGGGAGCTCCACTGTTAAACGCAGAGGAGAGAGCGAGTAGGTGGAATTAATGCTTTGAAGGGCGCTTGAACAGGGAGGACATGTTTGTGACATGATGGAAAAAGAAACTGGAGTGCATATAGAAGACATAGAAGACCCAGCAATAGTGTCAGAATGAGGGAGAACGGATACATAACATTCCGTGGGAATTTGGCAGTAGTGGCAATCAAATGACTATTCAAATTGGTGTGCAGCATCTATGAGATTGATGACGTACCATCATAGCTTTGAAAAACACATCATTCCGAAAATAGCAAAGGCAGATAAGTGCGAGGACCATGGGACAATCAGCTTAAAAGCTTATGCATGCAGGCTGGTGACAAAAATAATACACAGAAGAACGGAAGGACAATTGAGGAGCTCTTAGATAACGATCAGTATGGCTTTAGGAAAGATAAAGGCAACAGAGAGGCGCTTGATAAAGGAGGTAAGACCGAAGAAAAATCAAGCGCTCGTACTATTTGTCGATTTAGGAAAAGCGTTCGACAATGTAAATAACAACTGCCTTGCCGCAGTGGTAACACCGGTTCCCGTCAGATCACCGAAGTTAAGCGCTGTAGGGCTGGGCGAGCACTTGGATGGACGACCATCCGGTCTGCCGAGCGCTGTTGGCAAGCGCGGTGCACTCAGCCCTTTGAGGCAAACTGAGGAGCTACTTGACAGAGAAGTAGCGGCTCCGGTCTCGGAAACTGACTTAAGAACGGTGTGCTGACCACATGCGCCACCGCATCCGCATCCGATGACGCCTGTGGGCTGAGGATGACACGGCGGCCGGTCGGTACCGCTGGGTCCGTCAAGTCCCGTGGATGGAGTTAACCTTTCTACGTTTACGTTCGACAATGTAAAATCATGCAGTATGTTCGAAATTCTGAGAAAAAAAAGGAGTAAGCTATAAGAGAAGCCGGGTAATACACAATATACAGGATGTTACAAAAAGATACGGCCAAACTATCAGGAAACATTCCTCACATACAAATAAAGAAAAGGTATTATGTGGACATGTGTCCGGAAACGCTTAATTTCCATGTTAGAGCTCATTTTAGTTTCGTCGGTATGTACGCTCAATAGAGCTCGTTATCGTGATTTCATACGTGATACTCTACCTGTGCTGCTAGAACATGTGCCTTTACAAGTACGACACAACATGTGGTTCATGCACGATGGAGCTCCTGCACATTTCAGTCGAAGTGGTCGTACGCTTCTCAACAACAGATTCAGTGACCGATGGATTGGTAGAGGCGGACCAATTCCATGGCCTCCACGCTCTCCTGACCTCAACCTTCTTTATTTATGGGGCATTTGAAAGCTCTTGTCTACGCAACCCCGGTTCCAAATGTAGAGACTCTTCGTGCTCGTATTGTGGACGGCTGTGATACAATATGACATTCTTCAGGGCTGCATCAGCGCATCAGGGATTCCATGTGACGGAGGGTGGATGCATGTATCCTCGCTAACGGAGGACATTTTGAACATTTCCTGTAACAAAGTGTTTGAAGTCACGCTGGTACGTTCTGTTGCTGTGTGTTTCCATTCAATGATTAATGTGATTTGAAGAGAAGTAATAAAACGAGCTCTAACATGGAAAGTAAGCGTTTCCGGACACATGTCCACATAACATATTTTCTTTCTTTGTGTGTGAGGAATGTTTCCTGAAAGTTTGGCCGTACCTTTTTGTAACACTCTGTATACAACAACTAACTGGGAATAATAAGACTGAAAGACTAAGAACAAAGTGCTCGGATTAAAAATGGTATTAAGACAGCGATGTACTCTCTCGCTCCTGATGTTCATTCTATACATCGAAGAAGAAATATCGAAATAAAAGAAAGATTCAAGAGCGTTAACGAAATTCAGGGCATCAATGATAAGATTCGCTGATGCTACATCCAGTGAAAGTGAAGAAGATTTACAGGATATGGATTGTGAGTAAAGCGGGAAAAGCCAAAAGTAAAGAGAAGTAAAAGAAATCAGAAAAGCCAAAAACTTAACATCGAAAATAGTGATTAGGTAGTAGATGAAGTTAAGGAATTATTATATCCTGGAAGCAAAAAAACCGTTTACGGACGAAACAAGGACGACCTAAAAAGCAAATTAGGAAAGGTAAAGAGGGATTTCCTGGACAAGAGAAATCTACTATTATCACACATTGACTTCTATATGAGGACAAATTTCCTGAGAATGGAACGTTTGCAGGACAGCATTGTATGATAGTGAATCATGGGCAGTGAGAAAACTGGAACAGTAGCGAATCGAAGCGGTTGATATGAGGTGGTGCAAAAGAATGTTGAAAATTAGGTGGACTAATAAGATAAGGAATGAGGAAATTCTACGCAAAATCGCCAAAGAAAGGAACATAGGCAAACAATTACAATAAGAAGAGACACCATGATAAGACATGTGTGAAGACATCAAGGAATAACCTCCATTTGGCTAGTGGGAGCTGTAGAGGGTAAAAACTGTAGAGGAAGACACGTAACCAATAACTGAGGACACTGGATGCAAATTCTGCTCTGAGATTAGTGGAGGAGAGGATTTTGTGACGGGTTGCATCAAACCAGTCACAAGATTGAACAAACCAAAGAAAAAAAAGAGAAAAAAAATCCTTGGAGGATGAGGTGGAAGAAGATGGTGAGGATGTCGGTAACGATGCGATTGAGCGTGATGTCGGTCGGCAAGGAGGCTGAGCGGTATTTAAAAGAAAAAGCCGTCAGTTTTTCAAAATGGCTCTAAGCACTATGGGTCTTAACATCTGAGGTCATCAGTCCTCTAGACCTAGAACTGCTTAAACCTAACTAACCTAAGGACATCGCACACATCCATGCACGAGGCAGGATTCGAACCTGCGACCGTAGCACCAGCGCGGTTCCAAACTGAAGCGGCTAGAACCGCTCGGCCACAGCGTCCGGTCCCGTCACTTTTAATGCTCAGTCTTTTATATAGTGTTTTTTCTGTTTGGGTTATTGTATTGAACTTGTAGTACTAGTAGCAATGTACATTGTCGTTACTACGAACAGCGGAAGTGTTTTCTTCCTTTCTTTTAGTATTTGGCATTGTGTCACACGGGTAGTGGGAGAGAATGTAGCAATATTACCACGCTGCGCTATATTTGATGTTTGTCATGTGTATGGACGCTAAGTCACTCTGTTGGTTTGTTTAGTCCCCCTTAAACATCCCAACCAACCAACTCTGTTGGTTAAATGTCCGCCAAGCTGCTGACGCAGCAGTGGAATGCGTCTCTCACATGACACAGTACTCTGTACCTTTCTGCAGAAGGCCTAGACAAACGGGGCTGAAGCCACACTTCTGCGCGTCCCGCCCGTGATGCCAGCACGGAGAATCGGCGTGCAGAAGGGCTGCACACTCAGTCGTCCTGTTCACTTTCTGTTTACTTCTACACACTCCCATTGGCGCTCAGAGCACGAACGCTAGCCCAAGCGACCTCAGCTAGCAGTGGATGTCAAAATCAGCAGTTACACACAACCAAGTGTGAATGTTGTCTAAAGAGTTGTGTACCACAGAAAAATGACAATTAAGATTATGCTAGAGGAGGGTTTTCTTACAGCAAATAACTTGTGATAACAACTTGTGTTATAAATTTTTGATTGTTTCTCAACTATTAGTACCATTTTTTCTGTTTTTTTGTTACTTATACGAAAAAGTTGTCTATTCCTTAATGTCATACAGTCAATAAACACAGTTGGACATAAAGTCGCACACCAACTGATATCTGCACACAGCCGTGCCGCAGTGGATACACGGTTCCTGACACTTCAATGAGGTTAAATACCGTTGGGTATGGACAGTACTTGGATGGGTGACCATCCGGGTTTTCCGCTCGCTGTTGGCAATTTCCCCTTTACCATCACGCCAGAGGGGAGCAGAGGGGCTATGACGTCAAGTCTCTGATCACCAGTCTGGCGTCAATGTCGTGGATTAAATTCCAAACCCATCTGCAGTGTTTCATGAAGTGAAGGCCTGCGACACTGTGTATGGTGATCTGTCCGTTGGCTGGGGAAAGCTTTGCGGGTTCACTGAGGCTATTAGAGAGGAGCAGACTATGTGCTGGCATCGGGTTTCATCATCCAGCATTTATGTGACACCACACTACACATACACCCGTTAGAGTCACTTTAACTTAACAGCTACTCTTACACACAACGCTCACACTTTGCAAAGGAAAGGTGCTTACGGGTGTGAAGAATAGAAAAAATCTTTACAATTCAGGCAGTGAAACTGCCCTTCGAGATCTCCCAGCGATTCAAGCCACACAACTTTACTTATCCACATGTGAAGTCGCACCACCGCCTAGCACGAGACAGCGCTGTGTTACGTATGGACTTACAACGAGCTATGAAGTCAGTGAACATAAAAGAAAGGAACAGATAACCTCTTCCTTATGTTCGCTTAACTCACGTACAGGCTTCACGACCACATAGGCAAGGCTCTGCATGATGGAGAAAGTAAACCAATGTTCCAGAGCGGCATCAAGCCCCGAGATCTGTTGACGCCCACGGAGGATTCCGTAGATGCTCTCCTCACTGTAGGTGTCTGCGAACGTTGATGTGAATGTGGCGACGTCTTGATCGGTGGGACCGGGAGACTAATGGGCATTCGCTTGTCGGAGCTACGTACATCTGGAGCAAGCCAACAAATCAGCTTTAGGTGAACTTTTAATTTTCAAGAACCACGGCAGCCTCGGGTACAGGGGCGAAAAAAATATTTAAAGAAAAAATACATTTTTAAAACACTATGCTTTTAAATCAGAGTAAAATAAAAATGTCGTGTGACTAGCGCCTCCCGTCGGGTAGAGCATTTGCCGGGTGCAAGTCTTTCGATTTGACCCCACTTCGGCGACTTGAGCGTCGATGGGGTAAAAAATATAAAATAATTTCTCCTAGTTTCACACAGATTCTTAACCGCATAAAAATAGTCGTGAAAATTTGTGATCGTGAGTTTTTAATAGCTATGAAAATAATTTTAAGATTTAAAACGAAAACCGGGGCACATGCAACAGATAATAACAAAGGTGTAAAATTTTAATGCGTAAATTATGTATAACATGTGCCCCTGGATGTTCATTTTAAGTCTTTCGTAGCTATCAAAAATTCAGAATCACAAATTTTCAGTGCTATCTGTATGCGGCTAAGAAACTGTATGGGTCTAGGAGAAATTATGTTATACTTTTGAGTCTGGTATAAAAATGTGGTATGTTAATTTTTTTTACTTAAATACATATTTTCTGCTTTTTAGTCCTGTGTGTGTCTGTCTGTGAAACTTTTCAGTGTATTTTAAACATATCAGTGAGAGATTATAAGAGATACCTGTTAAATTTAAGGCTTGTTTCATTGTCTTTCAGCTTGATAGTATTTGAAATAGAATAAACTTGTACCTATTTACTATAATGTATCAGTCTATTTAATAAGAAATAAAATAATAAAGCATGCGAAATTAATGCTATAAGATTTCTTATACATTTTTATTTCAGTATCAACCGCATAATTGCAGCTTTACCGTTTTCTACACATGTGTCCCATGTACAAAAATGTAATACGACACAGAGGACGCTTTACTGAACAATTTGAGGCAGGGAACCTGGTCTCGGAGAGACCAGCTTAAGGAGATATGGAAATAAACTTGTCTAGTATTACTACTTTCTAGCTTATTTACAACTAAGACGCGCACATGTTTACTCGTACTGTGCTGTTTATTTACGTGTACATTCTTTATTTCCTGCAAGGAAACAAGGTGGACGAGCCTGATTATCAGGAAGTCATGATGCAAGTTTTGTCTACTTAACTCCTCCGTAAGGTGGTTCTGTTGTACCGTATTCACATTGACCCATGACAAAATGTGCTATGAATCAACGGCAAACCCATCGACTACTCAGTGCTGTTCAGAGACGTACAGTATAATATGATGCAGCGGTACTGGTACAGTTTCGCAGAACTCACTGACGTGCAATTTGTGTGTGGGGAAGTACGTTGCAATGCTCTCGTTGTTGAAAGGCTGTACAGGGAACGGATTCCTAACAGGCATCATCGGTCACGACGAGTGTTTATTACTCTCGGTCGGCGAATGCGGGGATTGGTTCGTTGAAAAGAAGAAACGAGGGCCCTGACAACATGAGAACAACTCACACACACCATTTTGAAGAGGAGGTGACGGAACGCGTTGCAACGGACCTCAATAAAAGCACTCGTCGTATTACACGTGAAATTGGCGCTGCACATACTGGCGTGTGGATTCATTACCTATCGAAGTGAATCAGTTATATGAACGCATGGAGACTGTCCTTTCGGACAGAACAGACACCAGACATCAAGCGCTCATATAGCTGATTGGGCTTGATGGGCAATGAATCCGTAGCCTTCAGTGCGGATGCACATTTTGTTCGACCTCCAACGGGGATCTAAAACTTAGCAAGCATGGAGGACGAGGCTAGAGACTGTGGATAGGTGGCAATAGTTGGGGGTGAGAGTCGGCTGTGGGGCGTGCCGAGGTAGTCTGCGCAGTTGCGATAAACACCGCGTTCGCTTGGCGCAGCGATTAATGCAACTGCCTACTAAGCAGGAGATCCTGGGTTCGAGTCCTTGTCCAGCACACATTTTTCACTTGACGCAGCTGGTCCCGCATAAAGTCCCGATGCAGCTGCTATCATTAGTTCCTTCCCTTTCCTTTCCTCCTCCTCCCCCCCCCCTCCCCCCTGCACCTTCAATTCATCAACTTACATATTCATAGCTGCCAATAAAAATCATTAGCATTGATTCGACGCTGCTGTGAAATTGGTGCGCTTTATCGGGCCTCAGGCAGGAGGGCATCTTCCACTGTTAAGACTGCTATTTTCTATCACGGTCATAACTGTACATCAATAATTAAATGGTAGTTATGAGCCTATACAGAAAATTCCTATCAGCTCGAAAATTTTATTTGCAACTCGCTGTACACCTGAACCAACAGGTCTCGTTGGTTATCGTTCAAAAAACGAGCACTGAACTTCTTTGCATTTCACCTCAACTAGAATGCGTTCACATATTCCATATTAAATTGCAATGATTTGACAAACGTCATGGATTGACTGGCTTCTGTCCTTGTGCATTACTTCACGCACATTCGTGGTAGTTTGTGGAGTTACGCGTGATGACGGTCATACCGAGATTTTCTGGTTGTCCGCAGACTGACAGCCATCTTCAAACCACTCATATGTCCTTGCTAATCTCAACCCTTGTCACAAAAAGCCTCCCTTAGCAAGCAATGAAAGTTCTGCGGAGCTTATAGTAAAACTCAGTACAAATCCTTTGTTCCTTCAAGTCGACCAGTTCGGAATTCGCAGACACATTGGAACAGTGTGAAAAGAAATCACCAATAATGTTCACACAGATTTACTCACAATGACGCCACGTGTCAGACTCGCAGTTTAAAGACAACTGGAGGCTTCTAGCGGTGGAAATTTGTGCAGCTGATTGGCTGACTGCAATATTAATACTCTCCGAAATTTTGGGTAGCACTTCGTTTATATCTTGATCTCAGAAGGGTTGCCAGTACAAGTTTCATGAATGAACACTCCGGAGCACAGCGAAACCTCAGCAATGAGATACTACAAGGCTAAATAAGATAAGAAAGAGACTGTATACAAGATTCTCGGGTGTCCAGCAGATCGTCGAAGTTTCACGATATTTCGGCGAATAACGTTACCGCCATCATCAGGTGGTGCTGATGGAATGATCTGTCTGCGCTGTTTCCGTGGTATTTATGTCCGCGGGATCCCGAGTCGTACCCTGGCGCGGACGGCCAGCGGAGCACCGCGTGGTGGCAGGGGGGGGGGGGGGGGGGGGTGGCGGGGGGCGGGGGGCAGGGGGCGGTAGCTGCAGCCACGCCCGGTGGTAGGCGCAGTTCATCGCCGTGGGATCTCCTGTCCACTCGCGCGGTTGCTCTTTGATGGTGTTTAATAAAGGTTTCCAGGCCTTGCTAAGTTGAAACCCGGTGTCCCTGTTGATGGGGGTTATCTGTTACGCGAATTTCTAAGGCCTCCTTGTAGATACTGTCCCAGTAGGCACTTGTGGCCGTCAAGATTTTTGTGTCTTCGAATTTCGCTGTGTGTCCGGTTTCAGTGCAGTGTTCTGCTAGGGCCGAATGGCTGGGTTGGCGTACGCAGGTGTAACGTTCGTGTTCCTTGCATCGGCCCTCGACCGTGTGAACTGTTTGGCCGATGTAGGATTTGCCACAGCCGCACGGGATTTTGTATACACCCGCTTGCTTAAGGCCTACGTCATCTTTTGCCGTTGAGAGGTGGCATGAGCCCCCTCTCATATTTCTATCTTACTCTAATTCGATTTTCCTCTCTAATTGCATGCGGTGAAAAGTTGCTATTCCTTCACACGCCCACTTCCCACGCAGCGTCTCTCGTCACCCAGGTGGTCCGGTGACAGGCGAGGTCTGCTGAGCTTGAAAGGGTTAAGCCGACGGGTGTGAGGGAGTAGAGTGGATGCTTTCCAGACGCAGACATTGTCATAAGAGCGGGAGCGATACGCCCAGAGGGGCCAGAAGGGGCGACTGGGCTAGAGATTCCGTTACTTCGCAGAAACTTAGTGAAAACACTTTCTGGCTGGCTACCAGCGAGGCGTGGGAATGACTTGTGTTCCCAGGCAGTCTTGGCGGGCAAATCCCCCGTTTTCTGCAAAATCTTAACTGTGATTGGCTTACAGGGGGGATAACTCCGTGACGTAGCAAAATCGACGCAGAAATTGGTGCCAAGTACCTCCATTGGTGGAATAGTAGTGTGTCGGCAATAGAGTGGAATTTTCCGCCGGTCTTAGAGTTGCTGATTGGAACGTTTACCCACGGCCACTGTCGTGGGGGCGGGAATGTTCTGTGTTCGGTTTGTATGGGTGCTCTTGAGAGAGTCGGTTCTCGCTTTTCGGTCGGAGTAGGTTACAAGGCTGAGCTTTCGCTGCTCTGGACAGCCTGCCTTCCGTTGGCTGTCTAACATACATTTATTTATTGTAACTGTTTGACGAAGTTGTTGAAGTTTCGACTTCAACTTAACTTCCCGAGTGCAGTTGGCAATTTGGCGTCCTGCGTACAAGCGGCATATTTTGTCGGTCTTGAGCAGTATTGACTAAAGTTGACTGTATCGGAGTTATTGTGTGACTTCGCTTGTTAAAATCAATCACTGTACCGTCGGTGATTGTGTGGTGGGCCTTCTTCATCTCCCTCAGAGGTGCATTTGTATTGCTAGGAAGTCTTTAGTCTGGAACAACCAGACCAGGATAATTTGTTTTGGGCTATACTCGGGACATTATCATCACCACGACGGGACGTCGAACCAACCAGCCATCGCCTCCGGTACGCCAGATCGTGTTCTTGCAGTTAAAAAGACAGCTTGGTAATGTATGTCCGCAGCACCGGCAGATTAGGGATTTTGCTAGGTGATAATCAGAGCTCAGTACAGAGCGCCTGTTCGTCTTTTCTAACTTTGTTCTGTCTTGGGTGTTCATTGTCTGAGTTCTCACTACTGTAGCAGCAATTAATGTTGGGTTGGCTATGTGTTTCTCTTAAGATTTGAGTTGCAAGAAATTGGCTCCACATACCACTTCGTCATAAATGTCACAATCTAGTTTAGGGACAACTTCACCTTCACAGCATTTATTTGAATATCCAATTTGATGTATTGTAAATGTTTCATGTGTTTTGTTTATTATTTTGACTTTAGTCATAATAAATCAAATTGTTATTTTGGACAGAACTTTCATTCTGTTAATCGGTAGAGCAACCCTTCCATTTCTCACTACGGTAACGAAACTTTCCTTTATTTAATTAATTTCTGTCAAATTAAATTACTGCTGGTGCCAAACTCTATTCTACTCCACTTGCAGGGTCGATTACAGTCAGTTCGCATTTCTTCTTAATTGATGTGCAACAGCAGAAGTCGGAGTTAGAACGAGGGGGGGCGGGGCTTAGAGCATCATTTGCATATGAAGATTCTAGGAGAATTTAGTGTTAAATACACTGCTAGCCCCAGCACCTCTCACCGTTCCTAGTAGGTCACGAATCTTTGCTGGTGGTCGGAAGACTGTGTCAATCTTGTGTCACCTTAACATTCTCCCTGTTTTTGACAACACGTTGCCAGCAAACGGAAAAATGGCCAGAGCTTGCTTCTCTTCTTCGGGTTGTTCTTCATCTCGGTTCTAGCTGCACTTCTGTTGTCGGAAGGCCCTTTGGATTTGGCGGTTGCCATACCCATTCTTGCGGAACACGTCTCCAGGTGTTTGAGTTCCGTTGGCAAGTTTTGCTCATCAGAGATCGAGTGTGATCTATGTACCAGGGTGTTGAGCATTCCATTAAGCTGCACCGGATGGTGGCAGCTGGAGGCATGTAGGTACAAGTCAGTGTGTGTAAGCTTGCGGTACACACTGTGACCCAGTGAGTTATCAGACCTACGTTCCACTAGGACATCAAGAAAGGGTAGTTTTCCATCTTTCTCGGTCTCCATGGTAAACCGAATGTTACTGTGGACCGAATTTAGATGTTGTAGAAGAATTTGTAGCTGTTCCTGTCCCTGTAGGCAGATGACGAGCTTGTCATCTACGTAGGGAAAGAAGCATACAGGTTTCAGTTCGGCGGCTTCCAGAGCTTCTTCTTCGAAACTCTCCATGAAAAGGTTGGCCACCACTGGGGAGATCGGGCTCCCCATGACTACTCCTTCGGTCTGCTCGTAGTATTGACCATTGAAGACAAATTACGTAGATGTTAACACGTGCCTGAACAGTTGTGTCAGTTCAGGCACTTTGTCTTCCATGGCGAATACTACGAGCAGACCGAAGGAGTAGTCATGGGGAGCCCGATCTCCCCATTGGTGGCCAACCTTTTCATGGAGAGTTTCGAAGACGATGCTCTGGAAGCCGCCGAATTGAAACCTGTATACTTCTTTCCCTACGTGGATGACAAGCTCATCATCTGCCCACATGGACAGGAACAGCTACAGATTTTTCTACAACATCTAAATTCGGTCCACAGTAACATCCGGTTTACCATGGAGACCGAGAAAGACGGAAAACTACCCTTTCTTAATGTCCTAGTGGAACGTAGGTCTGGTGGCTCACTGGGTCACAGTGTGTACCGCAAGCCTACTTAAATTTACCTGTGCCTATATGCCTCCAGCTGCCACCATACGGTGCAGCTTAATGGAATGCTCAACACCATGGTACATAGAGCACGCTCGATCTCTGATGAACAGAACTTCCCAACGGAACTCAAACACCTGGAGACCGTGTTCCGCAAGAATGGGTATGGCAACCGCCAAATCCAAAGGGCCTTCCGACAACAGAAGTGCAGCTAGAACCAAGATGTAGAACAACCGTAAGAAGAGAAGCAAGCTCTGGCCTTTCTGCCGTTTGCTGGCAACGTTTCGTCAAAAACAGGAAGAATGTTAAGGCGACATCAAGGACAGAATACTAGGACTATGCAAGTATGGGGATTGACACAGTCTTCCGACCACCAGCAAAGATTCGTGACTTACTAGGAACGGCAAAAGATGGCGTAGGCCTTAAGAAAACGGTTGTATACAAAATCCCGTGGGGCTGTGGCAAATTCTACATCGACCAAAGAGTTCGTACTGTCGAGGACCGATGCAAGGAACACGAACGTCACACTCGCTTACGCCAACCCAGCCATTCGGCCCTAGCAGAACAGTGCATTGAAACAGGACACACAGCGAAATTTGAAGAGACAAAAATCCTGACGGCCAAAAGTGCCTACTGGGACAGTATCTACAAGGAGGCCATAGAAATTCGCGTAACAGATAGCCTCATCAACAGGGACACCGAGTTTCAACTTAGCAAGGTCTGGAAACCATTATTAAACATCATCAAAGAGCAACGGTGCCAGCGGACGGGAGATCCTGCGGAGATGAACTGCGCCTACCACCGGGCGTGGCTGCAGCTACCGCCCCCCCCCCCCTCCTACCACCCCGCTTCGCTCCGCCGGCCGTCCGTGACGGGGTACGACTCGGGACCCAGCGGACATAAATACCACGGACGCAGCGCACGCAGATTATTGCATCAGCAACACCTGATTATAGGGGAACGGTTATTCTCCGAAATATCGTGGAACTTCGACGATCGTATCCGGCTGGGCACCCGAGAACCTTCGATACAGCACATTCGTCGGGAAAGCATCAGATCACAAGAAAGAGACTATTTCTGACAATATGAATGTAGATACCACGTGTACCTAATACCAGAATAGAAAGTATCTGAACAACCCTCGAAATTTTCGCAGTGGAGTTCAGGTTCATTCTGTTTAGAGCAATTTTTCGACCAGTATGCAAATGGTCTTTATAGTGTTGAGGTATTTACGACTGGATTAGTGCCACGTTTAGATATTAAAGTAACGTTATTTCGCCCTGCATCTCGTGCAGATTTGTGGAAAACGTGACTAAAACTTGATTTTTGATTTCCCGTTCCCATCATTGATACATTCAAAAACGATAGCAGTATCTGCCTCCCTCATTTATGCTACCCAGTCCAAATTCGTGTGACTTTTTGTCAAGCTGACACTAGGAGCAGAGGCAAGCAACAATATGATTATAAGGTTTGGTCGTGTTACTGGCCCAATAGTAAAAAAAGATCCTAAAGAAGGTCATCTGCAACAATGACCGAAACCTTGGTCTCTAAATCAAAATGACGCTAAGTTCACATAACCAGTGAACAGCCGGGTATGGTTTGGTCCTTGATGATGAGGAGTCATATTGAACAATAGCGGAAAGCCATTGCTGTCTGTTTATCCCAATTTAGTTTTTCCATCCCTTTAATAAACCTCGTAGTTCCTCAGACAAGACCCGTACAGTTTTATCCCCATACTTGCATAATCCTGGTATTCTGTCCTTGATGTCCTCGTCGTCGAAGGAACTTTCAACTTACTTCACTTCAGCTGCCCCATCGAATATCCGTTATTTCACCCTAGAAGGCGTGATTCACAGCTGACTGATTCGAGTCGAACCTAAGATCCTTCGATATAACTGTTTCACTCTACAGCTATGGTTAACTCGCCGCTTTGGGATCCTTACCAGATAGGATTATTGGAGGAGAGACACAGAAGCTCTAAATATCAAGCAGACTACTGACTTTTTATATTTGTTGAAATGTTCTGCAGCTGCTGAACTACGGTTAGTAATAAAATCATGAACTCGCTGCCTAGTCAGGTGATAAAAGCTGTTGCCACCTAAAGGAAAGTAAGCTTAAAAACCTTAAAATTATCAAAGATATTTCCTATAATAAACGGCGTCTTTAACTAAATCTGATTCCGAAATATGTATCTGCTTATGTGAAAATTACCAAAAACTGTGCTCCTTTTACACATTATGAGGACATGCGTGTCCTACTTAATTACCAATAAAATAATTATACTTTATGGCATCAAAGACTTTCTCAACTATAAAGCTTATGTTTTGCATTTAGAACTTAGAAGTTTTTATGTATATCTCGCAATTTGACATTATTATAAGTTCAGTTCATGGTTGGTTAATTATGGAGGGAAATTTGAGCATTAAGCAACACCACAAAAAACTTTCAGCTCTTAAATATGTTAAAAAAACCCAGTGTCAGAATCATGCACAAAGTATCATCCCAAATTTTTCTTTTTGTGAGAGAGTCGTTAATGAAACTAATAAATCATTTAAGGAAGCTGAACTTAACATTTTAAACAAAGTTCTTGAGCATGAAGATGACACCGCCCTAGATCAGTATACAATTGTTAAACTTGTTGATGACTTGAAAGATGTGAACAATTTACGGTAGAGTGCAGGATTAATGAGATTATCACTAAAGAAATTAATAACGCTATTCACAAAAGGAAAGAGAAATCTCTTGACACACTTAGGGGTATCAGTAAGAAACTCAGGGAAGAAAATGCATTAATCATCAAGGTAGATAACTTCTCTGTCATCTTATGTAAAGACAACTATGATATGTGATAGGACCGCTGTTGTTATTTATATAGGTAATGATTTGTTGGACAAGGTGAGCAGCAATCTGAGGTTATTTGCTGATGATGCTGTGGTGCACTGTCGGAGTTGAGTGACTGTAGAAAGATACAAGATGGTTTAGACAAAATTTGTAGTTGGTGTGATGAATGGAAGCTAGCTCTAAATGTGGAAAAATGTAAGTTAATGAGGATGAGTAGGAAGAAGAAACCTATTAATGTTCGGATATAATATTACTAGTGTCCTGCTTGACACAGTAAAGCAGTTTAAATATCTGGGCGTAACGTTGCAAAGCGATGTGAAATGGCGAGCGCGTGAGAACTGTGGCAGGGAAGGCGAATGGTCGACCTCTGTTTATTGGGAGAATTTTAGGAAAGAGTGGCTCACCTGTAAAGGAGACCGCTTCTACGACGCTGGTGCGACCTGTTCTTGAGTAATGCTCGAGTTTTTGGGATTTGTACAAGGTCGGATTGAAGGGAGACATCGAAGCAGTTCAGAGGCGAGCTGCTAGATTTGTTACCTGTAGGTTCGAGCAACACATACGAGTTACGGAGATGCTTCGGGAACTCAAATGGGTGTCCCTGGAGGGAAGGCGACATTCTTTTCGAGAAACACTATTGAGAAAATTTAGGGAACCCGAATTTGAAGCTGACTGCTGAACGATTCTACTGCCACCAATATATATTGCGCATAAGGACCACGAAGATAAGATACGAGAAATTAGGGCTCATACGAAGACATATAGACGGTCGTTTTTCCTCGCTCTGTTTGCGAGTGGAGTAGGCTTGGAAATGACTGGGAATGGTATAGGGTACCCTCCGCCACGCACCGTACCGTGGCCTGCGCAGTATCTACGGAATGTTGATTTAGACGTAAACAAAACACTGGAGTTTTTTCTCAAAATACTATTCACACCATCAGGAGGAACCCAACTACTAGTTACATTAAAGAGCTAAAAGTAGCTTTTGATTCTTGTAATTTCCTCTAGATTGTGGACCGTGAATCCCAAGACGCCAGCTTTGCGATCGCAAGCGAAGATACGTAAAATTAGTTGACCTATATGTTCGATTGTTAGTGGGATTGGTAGTCCTGGGTATTCCTTATCCACAGGTGTCAGCACTCTAACCATCAACTGCCAACTCAGTTGAAAGTGATGACGCTTAAGTTTTGATATAATTTGCGTAACTGGTTATTCTGGCCAGTGACGCGGTATATATAGGGATCGTGTCAACACCTTCCGCATCGTCTACAGCCCTAAGATAGCGCATCGAACCGCCGAACCTGGTTGCAACAAAATAAATAAAATCATAAGGACGGCTGTAGGTGTTTTATTTTCTCACGTAAGTACATTGGTGTCTACAGCGTTTATCTGGCCAGTATTGTATAAAAACTATATTAGGCTAAAATCAGTAAGCGCATTAATTCTTCTTTATTTGACGAAGTTGTGTCACTGGGAATAATATTTTACAATACCTTTCTTAGCTAATACATCGTATCGGATTGCCAAGTTGTTAAGAAAATATGACCTTAATGTGGCGTTTTCTACTAATAATGAGACTAAGTTAGTTTTTATACATAACGAGATACCTTCAATCGACAAATAACTCAAACCTGGGATATATAAAATTCAATGCAATGTGTACCCGAGCTTTTATACAGGGCAAACAAGGAGGGCTTTTAAAACACGTTTTCGCGAGTACTTACTCAACAAAGGTGGTGAGAATCCTTACAAATGAACTTTCTCAGAACATCTTAAAACTGAATAAACCACTTATCAACCGCCATATTTACTCGATATGGAAATTTTACATATAGTCGATGAGGGGTGCAAAATGAATCTTTTTAAAAAAGTTGAAATTTATGAATATTTCCGCCTTAACTCTAAGGATTTTCTGAATGATCAAATTGCACTGAAAAACAGTTTGTTCTTCCAATTGTATAGTTTCTCTGTTAAATGATTTACAGTGACCTACTTCATGTCCAGCTCTTGTTTTATCTGATTACACACTAGTAGCTGGCTTGCTCCCAACCAATAAAGCAATTTTATTTTGTCGTTTCTATCCAATATGAACTAACAGTTTCTATGTAACCGATTTTTTATAATCTGACGACCTCTTATTGGTACAACCACGAACTACTACTTATTTTTAATGTTTAACTTTCACACACTGATTTTCTAAAATGGCTACCAAGGTTTATTAGCTCCCACACTAAATTTTACTTAGCATCTGCATTTGCTGCAGGTAGGTTTTGCCGCGCGGTCTCGGCGCCTTATCACGGTTCGCTCGTCTCCCCCCGTCATAGGTTCGAGTCCTCCCTCGGGCATGAGTGCGTGTATTGTCCTTAGCGCAAGTTAGTTTGAGTTACATTAAGTAGTGGGTAGGCCTAGGGACCGATGAACTCAGTAGTTTGGTCCCATTTTTCTGCAGGCAGGTGTCCACGCAGCAAGCCAACTTGTCAACACGCACTGGGGTCCCTCGCACCCTTCGACTCCGCGGCATCCACTCCCCGTTGTCGCCGGGCTGCAGCTCACTTGCTTGTGTTTCCTGATGACGCGTGTGGCTGCAGCGGCGGCCTCGTCTCCAGTATACTGAGAAGTTCAACGTATCGCCGCTGATCCACTGGCACATGGCGCTACCATAAACTGATAATAAAATCTGTGCTGGTTACTTTCCTTCGTTTATCTCCTTTTGCATGGTAACGATGTTATTTTTGTATGTCTGTTTGCTTAACACTGAGTCCAAGGTTTACTGTAATCAGTTAATCATTTTATATGGTTTTATAAGGTTTACTGCAATATTTGGGCTTCAACTATTATAAAATTTGTTACAGTTTATATGCACATTAGCGCTCCCACTTTGTGTTTAGGTGTGTTCATTATCCTTCAAGCCATTAGTATGTTGGTTGACTTTCGTCAGTTCTAGGCAGTATAGTTTGGAACCGCGCGACCGCTACGGTCGCAGGTTCGAATCATGCCTTCGGCATGGATGTGTGTGATGTCCTTAGGGTAGTTAGGTTTAAGTAGTTCTAAGTCTAGGGGACTGATGACCTCAGCAGTTAGTTCCATAGTGCTCAGAGCCATTTGAACCATTTGACTTTCGTCGCATGTACGGCGTGCGATGTGAAATTTGACAGTAAATTGTTTGCGTCTTATCGCACATATCACATATTTTTAGCAATGTCACTCTGTTTTATTGATTCTGTAGGGAATGTGTGTTGTGGTTCGTAAGCTTCTGTATTTAACATAAATTTTAAAAACTTCTGCTGTTCGATCTTGTACATTTGTTTTTAACAGACTTGTTTCATGTATGTGCTTTATGCCAATCTTTTGTAGGGCACTACTGTCCATTTATTATTTTGATATGAGCTTACCAATAATTTTACCATATTTTACTTCTGAAGATGACTCTTTAAACTGTTGAACCCGTAAAGGGAACCAAATAAATGTTTCTTTGTGCAGTTGATTACTGACTTTTTACCTGCGTTCAGAGATCCAAACAACATCTTCGCGGTTTCCGTATCTTCATCTACATAAACACTCATAGAGCCGATGTACAGTGCATGGCGGGGCATTATCATGCTAAATTATCGGTTTTTATTTCCTATTGTATTCGCGTATTAAGGGAGTCGAGAACGAAAATTTATTTCTCTTCACGTTTCCTACCCTGCCTCATTCTCATTATGCCTAGGCGAAATATTCGATAGAGACAGTATGATGGTCGCACACTCATTTTCAGGTGGAAGTTCTCTAAATTTATTCCTCAGGGTTTCATCCTGGAACTATGTCGTCTTTCTTCCGAGAAATCCTCTTCGTGTTCCGCGAGCATTTCTACTCCACTTTTATGTTGGGTGTACCAACCTGTTACGGTCCTAGCAACGCATCTGTGTATTAGTTCTATGCTTGTCGTCACGCCTACCTGATAAGGACTCCAAACATTAGAATAGTGCTCTAGAATTGGTCGCACTTGCGTCCTGCATCTGATATCCTTTACAAATGCACTGATTCTGCCCAGAAAGCTTCCAACAAATCTGAATTTACCGTTCACGTCTCGCACACCGAATTTATGTGGTCGTTCCATTTACTACCGCTTTTTAGTTTGACCCTTCATACTTACACGATATGATATGCTCGAAATATTTATCATTATCTTGTAATTAGACACTATCTTTCTTTTTGTTATAGGTATTATCCCACGTTTATCCATATTTAAAGACAGTTTCTATTTAGCCCCTCAGTCCAAAAAGTTTCAAGAGTGGCAAATTAAAAAAAAGAGGGAAGTTGAGGTGATTTTAATGCTTCAGGTGTTTTACTTATATTGATGTGACGAAAGTCATGAGATACCTCCCGCTATCGTGCCTTGTTGACAGTTTGGGTCAATGGCTCCATGAGGCCTGCAACACGCTCGAACACTGCTGAGATAGTTACTCATCTGACCAGTTCACGGTTTTGCTGCCGTCTATGGTCCAAACGATAAGGTCACGAGTGCAAGATAGCCGCTGCAGGCGATATCAGCAAAGACACTTGCGTCGGACTTCTGCTGCCGTAGCCCATTAACGCCAAATTTCGCCGCACTGTTCTAAGGGATACGTTCGTCGTACGTCCTACATCGGTTTCTAGGGATGTTTCCAGCAATGTTACTTGTCTCTTAGCAGAAACAACTCTACGCAGACGCCACTGCATTCAGTCGTTAAATTAAGGCCGCCGGCCACTGCGTTGTCCGTGGTGAGAGGTAATGCCTGAAATGTGATATTCTTTGCACACTTCTGACACTCTGGATCTCGAAATATCGAATTTCCTAACAATTTCCGAAATGGAATGTTCTGTGCGTGTAGCTCCGACTACCATTCCACGTTCAAAGTGTGTTAATTACCCTCGTGCGTCGATAAACGCTCAGGAAGCTTTTCTCATGAATCACTTGACTCCAAATGACTGCCTTGCCAGTACCCTATTCTTTTATACCTTGAGTACGCAATACTACCGCCATCTGTATATACGCATATCACTATCCCATGACTCAAAAAATTAATGAAATGGCTCTAAACACTATGGAACTGAGATCATCAGTCCCCTAGACTTAGAACTACTTAAACCGAACTAATCTAAGGACACCACACACATCCATGCTCGAGGCAGGATTCGAACCTGCGACCGTAGCAGCCACGCGGTTCCGGACTGAAGCGCCTAGAACCGCTCGGCCCATGACTCATCACCTCAGGGTAGTCTGCCCCCACCTTGAGTAGAACAAGCATAACGTTCAAGTGACCATGTAAAAGTGTCAGAGAAGTCCTTCTTTGGAATGTTACTCAACTTTCGCGTCGTACTTTGAATGTCAGTTATATCATCGAAGCATCGACCTTTCATGTGAATTTCTGCACTTTGTCATTTTGTTGGGGGTTGGTGCTGATAATACCGAGTCTCGTCACACGTGATAATTTTTTCCAGACAAGAAATGTCCGCGTTTTGCATTTCAATGAAGTCGCGGGAGGCGTGCACGCGCCTTTTTCGTTAGGGAGCCAAGATGTGCGGGACGAACGATGCACTAACTTTTCTCTTCTTCAAAAATTCTGGAGAATGACTTGATCACTTTATTTACAGATGTTGCTCCATTGCTATTTGCGTCAGAACAACACTGACATGAATTTGGACAAGATAGTCTATGGATAACAGCGACCTGATGCTGTATTTAAGTTAAAATGGAACCGCGCGTCCGCTACGGTAGCAGGTTCGTATCCTGCCTCGGGCACGGATGTATGTCATGTCCTTAGATTAGTTAGGTTTAAGTAGTTCTAAGTTCTAGGGATTGATGACCTCAGATGTTAAGTTCCATAGTGCTCAGAGCCACTTGAACGATTTAAGTTGAAATGAACAGTTCAAAATGGCTCTGAGCACTATGGGACTCAACTTACGAGGTCATCAGTCCCCGAACTTAGAACTACTTACTAACTAACCTAAGGACATCACACACATCCATGCCCGAGGCAGGATTCGAACCTGCGACCGTAGCAGTCTCGCGGTTTCAGACTGAAGCGCCTAGAACCGCTCGGCAAAATAAACAGTCAAGATCGGAATAATATTTGTTTATTTACCGGTTTTGGCTTATGTAAAAGCCATCTTCAGAATTTTTTGGTCCTGCAAGGGTAAGAGCAGCACAGTTAAGGAGAGTACTATTACATATGACTTTAAAATAAGATACAGAAAAGCTGTAGTAGAAATTAGAACCTGTATTATTGCATATGGCGTTAACAAATAGGTAAGAGTTATACCGTTTACCCTACGGATAATGCTGGAGGCTCCTCGGTTTTCTCGTGATACCACGGTCGTACACTGACTGATGGCTGTGGAGCCACGGGTTAAATAGTGTGCAATTTGCGCGCCGACTATGGCTTACATCATCAACCAGGCAATAGCAAACGTTTCACAAGAGCTGTAGGAAATTTGCACAGTACGTTCTCGTAGCACACGTACAAGTAAATAACATGTCAAAACATTACCAAGCATAAGGTATGTAGTCATTTACGTTAAAATAAATAAACAAACTTACAAAACATCAAAAGAAGCTGTGTAATCTATTGACACTGTTGTGAAAGACAATTACTTCGTATTTACTAATGTTTTGTCCATAAATAAATAAACAAGAGAGTGGTAATTATGTGCACATAGATATTACATAAAGAGATAATGAGAGGTAAAATTACATTAAAAGATATATAGCCATTAAAACATATACACGCCGTTGTATATTTACTAGGCAGTGCCCTCTGGTGAGAATTTAAAACGACGCCGTTGACTAGACAATGTGAAGGTTAAGATGGCCGCCGTGATATCATATAAGTGTGCACTGTAAAGGACCCGTGGTCATGGTAACCGCTGAAGTGGCAGTCAAGAAACCAAAGAAGTACGCCAGGGGACTCCGAATACGATAAAGGTGTCGATTCAGGTCGATATCATCAAAGACACTCATGCCTACGACTCATAAATAAACGCTGTAGGAAAGTTACTTAGTATTTGACAGCGTCATTATTGAGACCAGATGTGGTGACACATCAACCACGAGAACAGCTGCTGTTGTCAAGGTGACATAGTGATAGTTTAGATTAGATTAGATTCAGTTTTCGTTCCATATACCCAAAAAATGAGATGATTCTCGTGGGCGAGGAGCATGTCAGAAAGTATAACATAAAAACGTAAAACATTTGAATGAAATACTTTCTACCCTGATCATTTGTCAGGAGATTGTCGAAATAGGTGATTACAACCCAGTAAACTGGAACAGCTAATATTTACAGAATTAACACCCTGTCAGAATGAAACATTCTGATGCACTATTAATAAATTTATATACGCAAAATACCTAATCTTGATTGTCAAAACTGAAATCTAACAGACAGTTTTACTTAAGCTGGCTTAAGAGTCTCTGTTAAGATGTTCATCTATACAGTAGAATGAGTTGCCTATCAAAAAGCCTTTCAAACTCTGCTTAAACTGTGCTTTATTTGAAATAAAGTTTTTAATGGTTGCTGGAAATTTATTGAAAATGTGTGTTCCTGAATATTTGACCCCTTTTTGGACCAAGGCAAATGATTTTAGGGCTTTATGTAGATTGTTCGTATTCCTAGTATTGATACTATGTATTGAGCTATTGGCTGGAAATACAGATATATTACTTGAACAAATTTCATTAAGGAATAAATATACTGAGAAGCAGTGGTTAGAATACAAAGTTCCTTGAACAGGTTTCTACATAATGTTCTTGAATTTACACCACAAATGATTCTTATCACACGCTTTTGCACCCAAAAATATTTTTCTCGGTTTAATGAGTTACCCCAGATTATGATCCCATATGACATAATAAATGACGTTTCCATGTCATGGGCTTCTAGAAATTTAAATACATATACATCATGTCATTGGTAATATGATGATGGAAGGCTATACAGGTCTTAATAGCATTAGGATACATTAATGCTAATCTACTAATTAACAGCCCTGGAAATATAAGACATCAAAAGGATAGATATGCGCCAGTATATTTTGACTTAGTTGGTCCCAAGGTACACTACAGAATGAGTATTATGTTAAATAAGAATCCTGTTAATAACAAAGTGGCACCGTCATACATGTGAGACGTGAATAAAAAGAGGTATAATAATTAATTTTCATAAAAATAAGATAGGCAGGATATATGCCATAAGTCGTAAATTACTCTACTGGCCATTAAAATTGCTACACCAAGAAGAAATGCAGATGATGAACGGGTATTCGCTGGACAAATATATTATAATAGAACTGACATGTTATTACATTTTCACGCAATTTGGGTGCTTAGATCCTGAGAAATCAGTACCCAGAACAACCACCTCTGGCCGCAATAACGGCCTTGATACGCCTGGGCATTGCGTCAAACAGAGCTTGGATGGCGTGTACAGGTACAGCTGCCCATGCAGCTTCAACACGATACCACAGTTCATCAAGAGTAGTGACTGGCGTATTGAGACGAGCCAGTTGCTAGGCCACCATTGACCAGACGTTTTCAATTGGTGAGAGATCTGGAGTATGTGCTGGCCAGGATAGCAGTCGAACATTTTCAGTATCCAGAAACATGCGGTCGTGCATTATCCTGCTGAAATGTAGGGTTTCGCAGGGATCGAATGAAGGGTTAGAGCCTCGGGTCGTAACACATCTGAAATGTAACGTCTACTGTTCAAAGTGCCGTCAATGCGAACAAGAGGTGACCGAGACATGTAACCAATGGCACGCCATACCATCACGCCGGGTGATACGCCAGTATAGCGTGACGAATACACGCTTCCAATTTGCGTTCACCGCGATGTCGCCAAACACGGATCCGACCATCATGATGCTGTAAACAGAACCTGGATTCATCCGAAAAAACGACGTTTCGACATTCGTGCACCCAGGTTCGACGTTGAGTACACCATCGAAGGCGCTCCTCAGGTTCTTCCAAAATATCTAACAGAAAGCCTTTTTGAACAATATGCAGGATTTGCATGATGTGTTGTGTATCACATTCTGAACGGTTAGTACACGTCAGATGTCCAAATGCAAATTTCCATATGCTCTTTGAACCTTGTTTGAAAACTCCCATCAGTCTATCCTATATATACCTTATGGCAATCCCTGCATGTTAATTTATATACCCCAGATCTTGAGAATCTATATTTTGGATTTCCGATAGTGTGCTTTAGTTTATCTGCAAGAACGTTTGTGGTAGAGAGAGCTAGAGTTATGTCAGTATTTTTAAATAACCTGTTCGTTCTATCAGACGCAGTTCCCAAATAGACCATTTGCGATAAATACTTTTTTTTGGAGTTGCCTGCAGTTGTTGCAACTGTATCTTCTGAAAAATAATGTCAACGATTTTAGTGTCATAAGCATTAGCTGCTGGAATTTGTTTGAGAACAGAAACTTCTCTTTGTTTTTGAGCGTACGATCATGGTATCACGAGAAAACCGAGGAGCCGCCAACACCAGCCATAGGGGGCAAAAAATTCTGAAGATCGCTTTATATAAGCCGAAACCGATAAATAAACAAATATTATTACGATCTTGACTGTTAATTTTAACTTAAATGTGAACGGTATACTACAACACGATACGAACTCCTCTCTTGCAGAGTCTGCCACTGGAGATGTCTGGGAGGCTCAGTGACGCTTACTAAAAGTACCTGTAACGAAACGTGCTGTTATTCTTTGTATCTTTTCCATTTTTTTGTGTCAGTCCTATCTGGTACAACTCCACGCTGACGGGCAATATTCAAGTACTGATTGAACGAGAATTCTGCAAATTGCATCTTTTATGGGTAGACTACTCTTTTCCAGAATTTCTCCTGTGAATCTTGTGATACCACATATTTATAAACTGGAAAACTAATCGCTCCACATATGAAACAATGCAACTTGTGTAAAAACAATCTCCGAAATAAGTGACTCTGGCTTCTTTAGCCAGGGATCTTGTCTCCCTTGTTTTTTTGTCTTTCTTTTCTGTCTTAGCCTCCGGCATAGACGCATGCTATGAGACGAGGTGCAGTATTTTCACAAGTGTATATCTTTATCAGAATATATACGTTAAACTTGAAACTGTTTTTAATTTAAAAAGGTTATTCTGTCTACCTTGTCCTAATCCTCCTCTCTCTCTTTCAGAGTTTGAGAGACAAGGCATCTTGAAAGTTTTGGCAGGGTGACACAGTTGATTGGCCGCTGTCGTAGCATCCTACTTGTTGCATGATCAATCATAGAACCTACCTTTATTGTCTTATCATGATTCTCGAAACCGATTACAATTTGTTGCACGCATTTTTCTGCACTCCAGCACTGGCGACACAAATCTCTATTACCGATGGACACCCTCATCCTGTTAACGACTGACAACGAAAACCATCACCGCCGATCATCTCATTTTCTTTGTCAGAACGTCTCGTCTTCCGTATAATTATAATAATAATAATGATAATAGCACCAGGTGTAGCGTCTCTGATTAGTAATCAAAACGTCCTCGGTCCCGGGTTCGAAACCCGCCACCGCTTAAATGTAATGATCAGCTTTGGTGGCCGAACACTTCCGGCATAAGAAGCCACCCTTATTCTGCCAACTTCCTTGCCAAAGGGGGTAGAGTAGCGGACAGGGGTTCAGGGAACTCTCTTGTCTTTGGGGTAGGAAACTGCCCCTAAAGGCAGAAGAGTGAGCAATGATCAACGGTATGAGGATGTAGAAGACAATGGAAACCACTGGGTTAAAGACACATAACGTATATCCACAGGGCATGTGTCTGTAATTGAAAAAGTGTGACATTGATATCTCCATTCGTTAAAGATTCCGGTGTAGTCCCCCATTCGGATCTCCGGCAGGGGACTGCCAAGGGGGAGGTGACCATGAGAAAAAGACTGAATAAAAGAAAGGATAACATTTTACAGGTCGGGGCGTTGAATGTCAGGAACTTGAATGTGGTAGGGAAGCTAGAAAGTCTGAAAAGGGAAATGCAGAGGCTCACTCTAGATATAGTAGAGGTCAGTGAAGTCAAATGGAAAGAAGACAAGGATTTCTGGTCAGATGAGTATAGCGTAATATCAGCTGCAGCAGAAAATGGTATAACGGGAGTAGGATGAATAGAAAGGTAGCTCAAAGAGTGTTTTACAGTGAACAGTTCAATGATAGGGTTGTTTTTGTCAGAATCGATAGCAAACCAACACCAACAACCGTAGTTAAGGCATACATGCCCCCGTTGGAAGTTGAAGATGAAGAGATAAAGAAAGTATATGAGGATATTGAAAGGGTAATACAGTACATAAAAGCAGGTGAATATCTAATAGTCATGCGGCTACTGGAATGCAATTCTAGGAGAAGGAGTAGCAGAAAAGGTTATGGAAGAATATGGGTTTTGGACAAGGAATGAGAGAGGAGAAAGACTAATTGATTTTTATAACAAATTTCTGCAAGTAATAGTGAATACTTTGTTGAAGAATCACAAGAGGAGGATGTATACTTGGAAGAGACTGGGAATTTCAGTTATATTACATCATGGGCGGACCCAAATTCCGAAATCAGATACTGCATTGTAAGGCATATTCATGAGCAGGTATAAGAGCAGACTCAGTTCACAATGTAGTAGTGATGAAGAGTAGGTTAATGGTTAAGAGATTAGTTAGAAAGAATCAATATGCAAAGAAGTGGGAAGTACTAAGGGGTAATGAGATACTCTTGAAGTTCTCGAAGACTACAGACATAGCAATATGGAATAGCTCACCAGGCAGCACAGTTAAAGAGGAATTGACGTCTCTAAAAAGGGCAATCATAGAAGTTGGAAAGAAAAACATAGGTACAAAGATGGTAACTGCGAAGAAACCAGGGGTAACAGAAGAAATACTTCACTTGATTGATGAAAGAAGGAAGTACAAAAATTTTCTAGGAAATACAGAAATACAAGTCGCTGAGGAATGAAACAAACAGGATGTGTGGGGAAGCTAAAACGAAATGGTTACATGAAAAATGTGAAGGAATACAAAATGAAATGTTTTTCGGAAATACTGACTGAGCATACAGGGAAGTTAAAACAACCTCCGGTGATATTGAAAGCAGGGGTGGTAACATTAAGAGTACAACGAGGATTCCACTGTTAAATGCAGAGGAGAGAGCGGAGAGATGGAAAGAGTAAATTAAAGGCCTCTATGAGGGGTAAGATTTGTCTGATGTGATAGAAGAAGGAACACGAGTCGAATTAGAAGAGACAGGTGATCCAGTATTAGAATCAGTATTTAAGAGAGTTTTGGAGAACTTATCATCAAATAACGCAAAAGGGATGGATAACATTCATGAAGAATTTCTAAAACGATTGATGGCAGTGCCACAAAACGACTGTTCAGGTTGGTGTCTAGAATGTATGAATCAAACGAAATACCATCTGACTTCCGGAAAAATATCATCCACACAATTCCGAAGACTGCAAGATCTGACAAGTGCGATAATTGTCGCACAATCAGTTTAGTACCTCATGCATCCGGGTTACTAACGAGAATAATATACAGAAGAACTGAAAAGAAAATCGAGGACGCCCTAGATGACGATCAGTTTGGCTTTAGGAAAGGTAAAACCACAAGAGAGCCAATTTATGACGTTGAGGTTGATAATGAAAGCAAGATAAGAAAAATCAAGACAAGTTTACAGGCTGTGTCGATATGGAAAAGCGTTCGACAATGTAAAATTGTGCAAGGTGTTTTAAATTCTGAGAAATATAGGGGTAAGCTATAGGGAGAGACGGGTAATATACAATCTGTACAAGAGCCAAGATGGAATAATAAGAGTGGATGACTAAGAACAAAGTGTTTGGATTAAAAAGGGTGTAAGACAGGGATATAGTCTTACACCCCTATTGTTCACTCTGTACATCGAAGAAGCAATAATGTAAATAAAAGAAAGTGCCAGGAGTGGATTTAAAATTCAAGGTGAAAGGATATCAATGACACGATTCGCTAATGACAAATTAGTTCAAATGGCTCTGAGCACTATGGGACTTAACATCTGAGGTCATCAGCCCCCTAGAACTTAGAACTATTTAAACCTAACAAACCTAAGGACATCACACACATCCATGCCCCAGGCGGGATTCGAACCTACGACCGTAGCAGCAACTCGGTTCCAGAGGGCAGTGCCTAGAACCACACGGACACACTGACCGGCCCGCAGATGACATTGCTGTCCTGAGTGGAACAGCGTAATGAGTACAGAATATGGATTGAGAGCAAATCAAAGAATGACTAATGTAATGAGGAGTAGGAGAAATGAGAACAGCGGGAAACTTAACATCAGGATTGCTGATCACGAAGTAGATGAAGTTAAGGAATTCTGCTGGCTAGGCAGCATGACGGACGGAGCAAGGAGGACATAAAAAGCAGACTAGCACTGCAAAAAAGGCGCGTCTGGCCAAGAGAAGTCTATTAGTATCAAACATAGGCCTTAATTTGAGGAAGACATTTTTGAGAATGTGCGCCTGGAGCACAGAATTGTATGATAATGAAACATGAACTGTGGGAAAACAGGAACAGAAGAGAATCGAAACATTTGAGATGTGTGCTTCAGGAAAATATTGAAAATTAGGTGAACTGATAAGGTAAGGAATGAGGAAGCTCTGCGCAGAATAGGAGAGGAAAGGAATATGTGGAAAACACTGACAAGGAGAAGGGACAGGTTGATAGGACATCTGTTAAGACATCAGGGAATGACTTTCATGGTACTAGAGGGAGCTGTAGAGGGCAAAAATTGCAGACGAATACAGAGAGTCGAATACATTTAGCAAATTACTGAGGACATAGGTTGCAAGTGCTACTCTGAGGTGAAACGGGTGGCATAGGAGGGGAATTCGTGGCGAGCCGCACCAACCGGTCAGAAGACTGAGACTCAACAACAATAATAATAATAATACACTCCTGGAAATGGAAAAAAGAACACATTGACACCGGTGTGTCAGACCCACCATACTTGCTCCGACAATGCGAGAGGGCTGTACAAGCAATGATCACACGCACGGCACAGCGGACACACCAGGAACCGCGGTGTTGGCCGTCGAATGGCGCTAGCTGCGCAGCATTTGTGCACCGCCGCCGTCAGTGTCAGCCAGTTTGCCGTGGCATACGGAGTTCCATCGCAGTCTGTAACACTGGTAGCATGCCGCGACAGCGTGGACGCGAACCGTATGTGCAGTTGACGGACTTTGAGCGAGGGCGTATAGTGGGCATGAGGGAGGCCGGGTGGACGTACCGCCGAATTGCTCAACACGTGAGGCGTGAGGTCTCCACAGTACATCGATGTTGTCGCCAGTGGTCGGCGGAAGGTGCACGTGCCCGTCGACCTGGGACCGGACCGCAGCGACGCACGGATGCACGCCAAGACCGTAGGATCCTACGCAGTGCCGTAGGGGACCGCACCGCCACTTCTCAGCAAATTAGGGACACTGTTGCTCCTGGGGTATCGGCGAGGACCATTCGCAACCGTCTCCATGAAGCTGGGCTACGGTCCCGCACACCGTTAGGCCGTCTTCCGCTCACGCCCCAACATCGTGCAGCCCGCCTCCAATGGTGTCGCGACAGGCGTGAATGGAGGGACGAATGGAGACGTGTCGTCTTCAGCGATGAGAGTCGCTTCTGCCTTGGTGCCAATGATGGTCGTATGCGTGTTTGGCGCCGTGCAGGTGAGCGCCACAATCAGGACTGCATACGACCGAGGCACACAGTGCCAACACCCAGCATCATGGTGTGGGGAGCGATCTCCTACACTGGCCGTACACCTCTGGTGATCGTCGAGGGGACACTGAATAGTGCACGGTACATCCAAACCGTCATCGAACCCATCGTTCTACCATTCCTAGACCGACAAGGGAACTTGCTGTTCCAACAGGACAATGCACGTCCGCATGTATCCCGCGCCACCCAACGTGCTCTAGAAGGTGTAAGTCAACTACCCTGGCCAGCAAGATCTCCGGGTCTGTCCCCCATTGAGCATGTTTGGGACTGGATGAAGCGTCGTGTCACGCGGTCTGCACGTCCAGCACGAACGCTGGTCCAACTGAGGCGTCAAGTGGAAATGGCATGGCAAGCTGTTCCACAGGACTACATCCAGCATCTCTACGATCGTCTCCATGGGAGAATAGCAGCCTGCATTGCTGCGAAAGGTGGATATACACTGTACCAGTGCCGACATTGTGCATGCTCTGTTGCCTGTGTCTATGTGCCTGTGGTTCTGTCAGTGTGATCATGTGATGTATCTGACCCCAGGAATGTGTCAATAAAGTTTCCCCTTCCTGGGGCAATGAATTCACGGTGTTCTTATTTCAATTTCCAGGAGTGTAATAATAAAATCCGTGGAGGCCCGGGAAAAGAATAGGCCGATATGTTCTGCCAGTCGTAAAAGTCGACGAAAAGAACAAATCCCCTTTTGAGTGTGATTAGTTGGTTCAGGACAGAACTAATGAAGTTTCAGACAAGCGCTGTCATGGTAGGGGACGACACTTGAACCCTATACCCGTCCACAATGGTTAACGACACTGCTAGTCACACGGAAAATGATTTAAGTTCAAATAGAGGTGTTTTGCAGGATATGCTTCCTGCAACCACTGTAGAAGGAAAACAAAGACAGAGGATGATATGGTCAGATGAAGTTAACCGACGCCTCATGTTCTGTTATTACCAGGCAACAAACTTAGGAACCAACACAACTGGATGCAGATCACAAGTATACACAACATTTATTACCAGATACCCAGAATTAAAATTTTTAACAGAACAACAACTAGCTGATAAGATCCGTGTAATAATAAAAAATAACAGGATACCCCAGTCAGAATTAGAAAACGTCAAACAACAAGTACAACAAATACTGGAACAAAATAATATGCAGCCAGAAGAAGAAGAAAATATAGTAATGGACTCAAACATCCCAGAGCAAACAAACAAAGAACGACACGCATCAATTAAACAATCAGAGGAAAACGAAATCCTTAAGACAACCATCAGAACAAGCACAAATAGAACACGAAGTGGCACACATGTTAGATATAGAATAAACATTTCAGCTGACATATATAGAGTACAAAGACACAACTACAGACATTAGACCATTCTTGCATAGACCGCTAAATAATCTACAAGTCGAAACAACAATAACAACTATCAACACAATCATACACAACAAAATAAATGGAAATACAAAAATGGAAGAGTTACAACTACTTGTTCATATAGGAGCACTCACTACACTAAATACACACACTAGGCAGAGATCAAAACCAACCAACACCCAGAAGAAACCCACAAAACCAGTATGGAAACACAGACTACAGATCAGAATAGAAAAACTGGCAAAAGACATTGGACAGTTAACACAATTTATAAGAAATGAAATATCTGACAAAAAACGAAAAAGGTTTGGTAAAATCTCACAACAAGAAGCGATAGAGCAATTAAATGAAAAGAAGCAGAAATTACAAGCATTGGCCAAACGACTTAGGAGATACAAAAAAAGTGAAAATAGAAGGAAACAAAACCAAACATTCAACACAAACCAAAAGAAATTTTACCAGACAATAGATAACATACACATTAAAATAGACAATCCACCAAACATAACAGACATGGAACACTTCTGGAGCACAGTGGATACAGCAGAAACAGACACATACAAGATGATACCACAAATGCCTGAAGTGATAATTTTGCAACATGAAGTCACCCCAGCAATTAATTCTATACACAATTGGAAAGCCCCTGGAAAAGATAAAATAGCAAATTTCTGGCTAAAGTAGTTCACCTCAACACGTTCACATCTAACTAAATTATTTAACAGTTACATTGCAGACCCATACACAGTCCCTGATACACTTACACAAGGAATAACTTACCTGAAACCTAACGATCACGCAGACACAGCAATCCCAGCAAAATATCTCCCCATAACATGCCTACCAACAATATACAAAATATTAACTTCAGTCATTACACAGAAATTAATGACACATACCACACAGAAAAAAATTATAAACGAAGAACAAAAAGGCTGCTGCAAAGGAGCACGAGGATGTAAAGAGTAACTGTAAATAGATGCAGAGGTGACATATAAAGCTAAAACTAAACAAAGGTCGCTACACTACCCATACACTGATTACCAAAAAGCTTTTGATAGTTACCCCACCCTTTGTTACTACAGATATTGGAAATATACAAAGTAGATCCTAAATTGATACAGTTCCTAAACATAGTAATGAAAAATTGGAAAACCACACCTAATATCCAAACAAATTCAAATAATATCACATCACAGTAAATACAGATTAAGCGTGGAATATACCAAGGAGACTCATTAAGTCCTTTCTGGTTCTGCCTTGCTCTGAACCCACTATCCAACATGCTAAATAATACAAATTATGGATGTAACATTACTGGAACATACCAACACAAAATCACACATTTGCTATACATGGGTGATCTAAAACTACTGGCAGCAACTAATCAGCAGCTCAACCAGTTACTAAAGATAACAGAAGTATTCAGCAATGATATAAATATGGCTTTTGGGACAGACAAATGTAAGAAAAATAGTATAGTCAAGGGAAAACACACTAAACAAGAAGATTACGTATTGGATAACCACAGCGACTGCATAGAAGCGCTGGAAAAAACAGATGCCTATAAATATCTAGGATACAGACAAAAAATAGGAATAGATAATACAAATATTAAAGAAGAACTAAAAGATAGACAAAGACTAACAAAAATACTGAAAACAGAATTGACTGCAAGAAACAAGACGAAAGCTATGAATACTTATGCTATACCAATATACTACTCATTTGGAGTAGTGAAATGGAGTAACACAGACCTAGAAGCACTCAATACACTTACACGATCACAATACCACTAATATAGAATACATCACATACATTCAGCAACAGAAAGATTCACATTAAGCAGAAAGGAAGGAGGAAGGGGATTTACAGACATAAAAGAAACCTACATTATGGACAGATAGACAATTTAAGAAAATTCGTTATAGAACGAGCAGAAACTAGCAAAATACACAAAGCAATCACTCATATAAATACATCGGCTACAACATTGCAATTTCATAACCACATCTACCACCCTTTAGATCACATAACATCAACAGATATGAAGAAAGTAAATTGGAAAAAGAAAACACTACATGCAAGCGGAAGGATTCATGATTGCAATACAGGATCAAACAATAAACACCAGATATTACAGCAAGCATATTATTAAAGATCCCAATACCAAAACAAATAAATGCAGACTTTGCAAATAACAAATAGAAACAGTAGATCACATCACAAGCGGATGTACAATACTAGCAAATACAGAATACACCAGAAGACATGACCATGTAGCAAAAATAATACATCAACAACTTGCCATACAACATAAACTAATGAAACAACACGTTCCACATACAAGTATGCACCACAAAATGTACTGGAGAATGATGAATAAAAATTATACTGGAACAGAACCATTATAACAGATAAAACAACACCACATGACAAACCTGACATCATACTCACCAATAAAAAGAAGAAGTTAACACAACTAATCGAAATATCGATACCCAATACAAAAAATATACAGAAGATAACTGGAGAAGAAATTGAAAAATACATCCAACTGGCTGAGGAAGTCAAGGACATGTGGTATCAGGATAAAGTTGACATTATACCAATTATATTATCAACTACATGAGTTATACCACACAATATCCACCAGTACATCAACGTAATACAGTTACATCCAAACGAATATATACAACTACAGAAATCTGTAATTATTGATACATGTTCAATTACCCGAAAGATCCTAAATGCAATGTAACATATACCATACAGTTAAAAGGAATTCACGCTTGATCAAGGTCCACGTCACTTTCCATTTTTAAGCAGACATAACGTCTGAGAAAGGAAAGAAATAATAATAATAACAATAATAACACTTCTACTGTTATTAATTCTGTTTTAAGAGAGGCTGACATCCACCTTACCTGTGGTTTGTTTTAAGTGAACGTATAACTTTAAATCGTTTTGTACGGAAACTCCCAGATATTTTATGGATTTAATTGATTCCATTGTACGTTCTGCTGGAGTATCATACAGTAATGAGTTCTTCTGCTTATTTGTGGATAATAAGTTACATTTGTGTATGCTGAGGGAGACTGCCAATCCCTGCACCAAATGCAGATCCTCTGCAGGTCTTCCTACATTTCGCTGCAATTTTCTAGCAATGTCTTATCGTCTGAGTAAGGGCAAGTGTTTGATAAAGTGACATAATAGCAATAATCCTACCTGACAAAGGTAACACTGTACCACACATTTAAAATTTTGTGAAGTGCCTACCTAAAATGTTAGGGAGAGGATTTCTGTGAGCTACGAGAGGAATGCTCGGCCCATGTTTCTTTTTTTTCTTTTTCTTTTTTATTGAGTGGTTAGCCGTCCAGATATAACTGACATTATGGCATAAGGACGGGTGGTTTTTAATTATTGATAAGGTAACTGCTAAACTGATTTTATCAATGACGAGCCTCGTATTTGTGGCGACGTTGCCAGTCGTTTTGAACAAATCTGTCAAAATGTAATGTTTTCCTGGAGAGCCGTCACAGCAGTTTTCGTGGTGAGAACAGACGTCGTTCAAACCACCACGTAAATATGTTGATATCCAGTGAAAGAACTGCTCTGTTGAGCGTCCTAAGTCCAAATTAACCTCCCTAGGAAGGCGCCTCACAGTTTCAATCCGTCAGCGTTTCCTCTCTTCTAAGTACGCAAAGTCTATGAAGCCTAAAAGAATTGCTCACGAAACACCAAGGCGCACGTTCGAGTTACATTTCGGTACACACTTCTAAAACACCAGGAAATCGTCATGAAAAGACTAATTTCGGTGGAGAGGTCACTGCTAAACATACGATTTCAGCATGAAACTGCTGATGTGCAGCTTGCAAACTGGACGATTTATGATTTTGTAGAGCTGAAGACGAACAACGTCGAGAAACTGCTATCTACCAAGACGGTATCTGATCTGGATGAGAATGAAGGAAGCAGGAAGGAAGAGCAGGGTTAAATGTCTCGTCGACATCGAGGTCATTAGAGACGGAGCACAAGCTCGGAATACATAAGACAGAGAAGGAAATCGGACTTGTGCTTGCAGAGGAATCGTCCCGGAATTTACCTGGAGCGATTTAGGGAAATCACGGAAACTTTAAATCCGAATGGCAGGACGCGGGTTTCAATCGTCGCCCTCAGGAATACGAGTCTAGTGGGCTCACCGCTGCCCCACCGCGCTCTGTTGCGCAGACAGCAAATAGTTCGTGCGACAGAGAGGGGGTGCAAGTAATGTCTCTGCGATTCGTGCTGAATGTCACTGCTGCGAGGAAAATACGAGCAATTTAACCCGACCGTTCCGTGCGCTCGCTTAAATAGCTCGTTTCTAGACCGGATGTAATTACTCTCCCACAGTTCTCAGAATGAAATCTGACACGGTACACTGGCTGTCACCTAGCAACGACCTGAAAGCCAGTCAGACAAGGTTCCTAGTAAGGCTAATTTCGCTCCGCGCAGTTACAAAATTGTAGAAAACTTCATAACGAATTTTGAAATAACCGCTCACAATGCACTGCTGGCTTTTAAAAATTCAGCAGCAACAAGAGGAGCAAATAACGAAATTTTACTTATTGCGCACGCACTGAATAGTAGGGAGAATGAATGATTAAATTCGTAAACGGTTTCGGGGCACTGTGTGCGAAATTTAGTAGATAGAACTACCAGCTCTGGACGCAACAGAAGATCCAGGCCGGCTGGTCACCGATCGAAGTGAGCTAGGATGACAGATAGAGGTACGTCATTCCATGCTGCTGAAACTCTGTGCCAGGGGTCACGAATCACAGCTTGTTCGGCACGTTTTGTGGTACCTGTCTCTAGGAAACCAATGATCAAACGTTCTCAGTGGATAAGAGACCTGGTCAGGACAACAGTCGAACATCCTTTGTATCGATACATGCAACATATGCTTTTACACTGAGGGAACGCCGGCCGAGGTAGCCGAGCGGTTCTAGGCGCTACAGTCTGGAACCGCGCGGATCGCTATTGTCGCAGGTTCGAATCCTGCCTTGGGCATGGATCTGTGTTAGGTTTAAGTAGTTCTAAGTTCTCCTAATATCGTGTCGGACCTCCTTTTGTCCAGCTTAGTGCCGCAGCTCCACCTGCCATGGACTCAAGTCGTTGGTACTGTCCTGCACAAATATTGAGCCATGCTGCCTCTATAGCCGTCCATAACTGGGAAATTTTTGCCGGTGCCAGATTTTGTGCACGAACTGACCTATTGATGGCCTCTCATAGACGTTATATGGAATTGATATCGGGCGATCTGGTTGGCCAAGCCATTCTCTCGAATTGTCCAGAACGTTCTTCGAACTAATCGCAAATAATTGTGGCCCGCTGATAGGGCACATTGTCATCCATAAAAACCATGGAACTTGCCGTTGGTGGGGAGGCTTGCGTGCCTCAGCGGATACAGATAGCCGTACAGTAGGTGCAACCACAACGGAGGGGTATCTGTTGAGAGGCCAGACAAACGTGTGGTTCCTGAAGAGGGGCAGCAGCCTTTTCAGTAGTTGCAGGGGCAACAGTCTGGATGATTGACCCATCAGGCCTTGTAACTCTAACCAAAACTGCCTTGCTGTGCTGGTACTGCGAACGGCTGAAAGCAAGGGGAAACTACAGCTGTAATTTTTCCCGAGGGCATCCAGCTTTACTGTGAGATCTGCATCAAACCAGTCTATGGACTGAAGACTACAACAACTACAAAAATTACATCGTTGTGTGCGAACATGAAGTGCATGTATGACTGCAAATGCTCTCCAAGTAGCGGAACATGATCATTCCTAGTCAATTAATGGTTCAGCTGGACCAGAGGACCAGTCCACTCCATATAAACACAGACCGCGCCATTACGGAGGCACCGCCAACTTGCACAGTGCCTTGTTCACAGCATAGGTTCATGGCTTTGTGGGGTCTGCGCCATACCCGAACCCTACCATCAGCTCTTACCAACTGAAGCTGCGACGCATCTGATCAGGTCACGGTTTTTCAGTCGCTTCGAATGCTACCGATATTACTATGTCGCGCTGGTATCAAAGGCACTGGCGTCGGTCGTCTGCTGCCATAGCCCATTATCGCCAGATTTCGCAGCACTGTCTTAACAGATACGTTCGTCGTACGTCCCACATTGATTTCTGCGGCTATTTCACGCAGCGTTGCTTGTCTGTTAGCAATGACAACTCTACACAAACGCCGCTGCTCTCGGCCGTTAAGTGAAGGCCGTTGGCCATTGAATTGTCTGTGGTGAGAGGTAATACCTGAAATTTGGTACCCTCACGGCACTCTTGACACTGTTAATCGCAGAATATTGAAGTCCGAAATGGAATGTCGCTCGCATCTAACTCCAACTACCACTCCACCTTATCAATTTGTTAATTAAACCTTCTCACATGACTTACCTCAGTACAAATGACAGGTCCGCCAATACACTGCCCTTTCATATCTTGTGTACTCGATACTACGTCCATCTGTATATGTGCATATCGCCATCCCATGGCTTTTGGCACCTCAGTGTACGTTGTTGAAAGATAACGACATGGAGCGCACAGCCAATGGCCCAGGCACATCAGAAATGGAACGCCTATTTCCATATTATTGGATATGCGAACCAAACGCTCATCGAGTTGTGTGCCCAAGGACATTTCGTATCATCACCTCGTTTTTTGGGCCACAAGTTTATAAAGGGAATCTGGCTACATTCTTTCTCTTCGTAGTCCCTAAGCAAATATATGGCCATCGCATTGCTGTATAGAGGACCACAACTCGTCTGAAGGACTACGTGGTGACACCCCTGTGTTCAGTGACGCTGCTGGGCGCACTATAGGGTCAACGAAATGTGCAGTCCCTACAACGAATTAGTGACGTTACACTAGCTGCCTTCTCCGCCACACTTCGCGATCGCGAGACTCCGTGTAGGGCTCACGGGAAATCAATATGTACACTACTGGCCATTAAAATTGCTACACCACGAAGATGACGTGCCACAGACGCGAATTTTAACCGACAGGAAGAAGATGCTGTGATATGCAAATGATTAGCTTTTCATTCACACAAGGTTGGCGCCGGTGGCGACACCTACAACGTGCTGAAATGAGGAAAGTTTCCAATCGATTTATCATACACAAACAACAGTGCCTGGTGAAAAGTTGTTGTGATGCCTCGTGTAAGGAGGAGAAATGGGTACCGTCACGTTTCCGACTTCGATAAAGGTCGGATTGTAGCCTATCGCGATTGCGGTTTATCGTATTGCGACATTACTGCTCGCGTTGGTCGAGATCCAATGACTGTTAGCAGAATATGGAATCGGTGGGTTCACGAGAGTAATACGGAACGCCGTGCTGGATCCCAACGGCCTCGTATCACTAGCAGTCGAGATGACAGGCAACTTATCCGCACGCCTGTAATCGATCGTGCAGCCACGTCTCGATCCCTGAGTCAACAGATGGGGACGTTTGCAAGAGAACAACCATCTGCGCGAACAGTTCGACGACGTTTGCCGCAGCATGGACTATTAGCTCGGAGATCATGACTGCGGTTACCCTTGAGGCTGCATCACAGACAGGAGAGTCAGCGATGGAGTACTCAACGACGAACCTGGATGCACGAATGTCGAAACGTCATTTTTTCGGATGAATCCAGATTCTGTTTACAGCATCATGATGGTCGCATCCGTGTTTGGCGACATCGCGGTGAACGCACATTGGAATAGTGTATTCGTCATCGCCATACTGGCGTATCACCCGGCTTGATGGTATGGGGTGCCATTGGTTACAAGTCTCGGTCACCTCTTGTTCTTATTGACGGCACTTTGAGCAGTGGACGTTACATTTCAGATATGTTAGTACCTGTGGCTGTGCCCATCATTCGATCTCTGCGAAACCCTAAATTTTCAGCAGGATAATGCACGACCGCATGTTTCAGGTCCTGTACGCGCCTTTCTGGATATAGAAAGTGTTCGACTGCTGCCCTGACCAGCACTTTCTCCAGATCTCTCACTAACTGAAAACGTCTGGTCAATGATGGCCGAGAAACTGGCTCGTCTCAATACGCCAGTCACTACTCTTGATGAACTATGGTATCGTGTTGAAGCTGCATGGGCAGCTGTACCTGTACACGCCATCCAAGCTCTGTTTGACGCAATGCCCAGGTGGTTGTTCTAGTTACTGATTTCTCAGGATCTATACACCCAAACTGCGTGAAAATGTAATCACATATCAGTTGTAGTATAATATATTTGTCCAATGAATACCAGTTTATCATCTGCATTTCTTCTTGGTATAGCAATGTTAATGGGCAATAGTGTATTTGGAAAGGTGGCCACGAATGGTCTTAATTTTGCCGCATGCTGTCGAAAACTTGCATGCATTTAAGCACGCAGTCAAGAATTATTAAACTCGTGTGAAGTAGTTACTCGCCCCCTGCCGGAGGTGGCTGCTGGCGCTCCTACGACCTGCAGTGTCACGTGCTGTGACGTAGGCCCCGCGGCCTGTCTTTCTAGTGGGCTTCAGCACACCACTGTCGACACGCCGCTCTCAGCTACCGCGTCAAAAATTGCAACGATGATCGCCGTGCTGGCAGTCCGTGGTGCTCCTGACGTCGTCGCACTCCTCGCATGGATACTTGTCTCGCAGCAGGCAATTTTTGCCTACAGTAAACTCATTCAATAACTACCTTTCGCTAATTTCATTTCGAATTTATCTGAAAAATATATATGTTTTGGGACTTTCAGATGCTTACATGTGTTGCAAGTAATGTATCTCGTAGTAAATTGAGAGACAGAGTTGTAAGTTTGTGAACTTTGTAAGAAGTACTGTTATCTTTGATGCTTTAGTGCCATCGTACTCCTTACTCATCGCTGAGCGCTCGTTTTCTCTGGAGAGGGCACTGTCTCGCTATTTATCGTCAACAATGCCCAAGCGCTACTGGTTACGCGCTGAGTTAGTGAGTACTGCGTGGAGAGAGTCATCGTTGGGATTACATACGGGGTCGTCACTCGCTGCTGCTTCGCGTGTAAATTGTTTGAAGAATTTTCTAGAAGGTATGATTATAAGTTGAAAACATCGCGTCTGTTCATAGGGTAAAAGCGTTTAAGTTCTTCCGTTTATTCACGGAAATATTAATAAAACTTGTGTAGTAGCCAGAATCGTGTTTGTTAATACGTAACTTCTATGTCATAACATACTGCTATTGCTAAACGACTGAAGAAGGCTCCAGTGATCAGAGATTTCCTGTTAAATTAATTGTTACTTCAGCATAAATAGGAAACGAGTCTACTGTTAATGCTAGGGTCATAAGCCTAACAGTTCATTGTTTTAAAGTTGAGACTTTAACATTTGGAAAGTACAAGAGACAGATGTTCAAATTCTGGTACATGGTCAGGTTTACTTCATAGCGATGCGCGTTCTCCATGTAAGGCTCCCATACTCGAGTTCGATAGCAGCAAAATAACTAAGGCAGTGCTGTAGTTGGAAAGAAATTTATGTGGTACTCACCAAAAATCACTTACGGGGGTTCCAGATGATTTAGTAGTGGACTTCGTTGAGCGCGTCACATTTGCGGCACACAGTTTCTTCAGCTAATCTTCTTCCTGATCTGAGTCAAGAGTGCACGTAAATTTGTGGATTAAATTTTCCCATTGTCAGCCCAACACTTCTTAGGAAAATTAATTTTTCGGTTCGTTCTACCAATAAACTGTACTTTTTTTTAGGGTGTCATTCATAGCACTAAATCTTCATCCGCATTCAGATGAGGAAATTGGAACTGAATCAATTATTTGTAGTACTTGTTCAAGGTCTTTAGGTTTCATGTTCATGTCCATATATTCTCAGCTACAGCATTGAACTAAAATAACGAATAAGGAGTTATACATTTGCCACCGTGATAGAGGGAGAAATATTACAACTTCAGGCTCAACATCTTCTTAGAAATTTACTAAATCCTCATTGCCATCCAGGCACTTACATGATTAGTGCAACACTTCCAGTTTTTATGCATACTGACTCGTTTTTTCTAAGTCTGTGTTTGAAATTTCACGATCGCGACGAAAAAACGAATCTCTTACGAATTCAACAATTCTGTGTTGCAATATTTTGTTCTGTGTCTGTTACAGTTGTGAATCGTGTCGCAGTTTGGTTCCCACTTGAACAGTAATTAATATTGTCGGTATTTGTCTTGTGTTAACATTGTTTTTGAGATTTTTACACTTGTCTAGAACGTAACCTCGCAAAAAGTTTGGGAACAAAGTTATCCTCAACAAATGTTTAAATATTATAGCAGGTTTTTCTTTCGTTATTTACACGTACCACTTCGTTGGGCGTTGTAGCTTCAGATCTTAAAGGGAGCTTGCAATACTTGCAACGCGACAGATCCTGTAATTAAAACAATATCAGCGAGGTTAATTGTAAGTTAATTATTTATCATTCTGAGAAACATCACACCAATGAGAATGCTGACCTGCTGTCACGAAGGGAATCCAGCCAGCAACATTGTCAAAATCCAAATCAAAAGCCGACACCGTAGAGAAACGGGATAAAAGCGAAGAAGAAGAAGAATGCATCTCCACCGTGCATGGTGTTCTCGGGTAAGATATGATTTAGTTGCTCAACATAAGCAACTGGGAGTCTCTTCGACTGCCTTGAAACGATCTGAAGTTGCTTCGTGTGGGTGTGTTGAGTGAAATGGCAAGATGCATATACCACAAGTACCATCCTTTCCAGTGGGTACTGTCTCCTCTGCACGAAGCACATGAACTATTACCGCTCGTACACTCTGAGTGGAGTTTTATAGTGGTAAGTCGAGGGGGAGAAAAAACCACCCCCCTAGCCAAAATGTCTTAGTGCTGTTCCCCATTGCAACTGAACCTGAGGCGGTGGGGCACTTCACCTGACAAAGTTGTGTCCTCGTGGCCAGCGGAGTGGTAATCGTCGGCAGGTCAGTAGGAGATGTGAATGATCATCATGGGCACTGTGTGTATGCCTGAAGGCCTCATTCAACATACTGAAGAGGTGACTCTAGCAGCCAGCGGGCAATAGGGAGAATCCAGCCGCAAACTGCAACTCAACTTACGACGAACGATGCCTGTCGCCTGGGGTTTGAAGTCCTACTTCGACCATTCCAGCGAATTGCGGAAATGATTGAGAAAACTACGCTTCCTCCAGGAGTTTTAAGGAAGCCCACAATATGCAACATTATCTCCTGAACTGAATGAGGTATTCTGGTTCTGATCCAAGTAGAAAGTTTGAACTCGAGTTTTTGTGACAAGCTAGGCTGTGACTTTGTGGACTTGCGTCATAAGGTCGAGAGTTATAGGAGCCTCCTAAATGGGTCAGGGGTGCACTACACATCGGAAGTTGCAACCTAGATGGCTAACTGTGGGTTCAAGAATTTTTAGCTTAGACGGCTCTCCATGCAGGTGTAGCACGTGATCTTGCACGGAGATAGATTGACAGAAGTAAAAGGCATAACCTAGGTAAGAAGTATTTTGGAACCCTTGTTCATGTTATATCAGATTTTCAAGATTTTTAAGTTAAACAAATTATGATGGAGTCATACAATTAATCTGTCTAGATCAACTTGTAATTATCAAAGTACACCTAAAACCAGAAATATTTTGACGTATGAAATTGGGTTTGCTTTCGTATGGAACTACTTTTCAGTTGTGAACTCTAAAATGTCTACTAAGCTGGAGAAAAAAGTTTTGACCAGCTTTTATTTCCAGTAATAACTTGGAGCTGTGAGACAGGGACATTAAATGAGTTGATTGTTGGAAAACTAATAGTAAACTAAACATGAATGGAAAGATCAATGTCTGAGCTACACAAACAAGGTGTACAAATTTGCTTCCGCCGTTTCTTCTCAAACATTTGAGGCTTTAATGAAACAAATTGTTTACACATGTATCATTCACAATATTTTCCATCGCTGGCCTCTACTTTCTCCCATCTTTCGGGCAGTGTACGAATCCCGCGTCAAAAAAATTGTTCATCTTTTGAAGCGATCCACGAATCTATCCAATTTGTGACTTCTTCATGAGATCGGAAGTGTTGGTCAGCCAGGCAATCCTCCATTGATCTAAACAGGTGACAGTCAGAGGTAGCAATGTCTGGAGAATAAGGCAGGTGGGGTAGGACTTCCCATTTTAACGTTTCCAAGTACGTTTTGACCTCTTTTTCAACGTGGGGGTCGAGCGTCGTCTTGCTGGAAAATCACTTTTTCGTGCCTCTCGCTGTATTGCGGCCGTTTGTCTTTTAATGCTCCGCTCAGACGCATTAATTGCGTTCGATAACGAGCACTTGTGATTGTTTCACTTGGTTTTAACACCTCATAGTACACGACACCGAGCTGGTCCCAACAAATGCAGATCTTGGAGCTGTGAATATGCGGTTTGGCCGTCAATGTAGAAGCGTGGCCGGGATATCCCCATGGTTTTTTGCGTTTAGGGTTATCGTAATGAACCCATTTTTCGTCCCCGGTCACAATGCGCTGCAGAAACCCCTTCTGTTTTTGCGTCTGAAACAACTGTTCGCAAACATACAAACGCCGTTCAACGTCTCTTGGTTTCAGCTCACACGGGACCCAGGTTCATTCTTTTTGAATACATGCCCATAGCCTTGAGACATTTTTAAATGGCTTGCTGTGTCACTCTCACTAATCATGCCAATTCTTCTTGAGTTTGTCGCGAGTGTTCACTCAGCATTGTCTCCAATTCCACATCTTCGAAAACATTCTCTCTTCCACCACAATGGCGGTCTACGACGTTAAAATCAACGTTCTTGAAGCGTTGAAACCACTCGGGAGACGTTCTTTCACTAATAGCGTCCTTACCATTCGTACTTGAGACCATTCGATGAGACTCAGCCACAGTTTTCTTCATATTTAAACCAAACAGTAACACCTCCCGCAAATAATGAGAATTAGGCACGTAAACTGACATTTTCAAACAGGAACAACTGTATGATGCAGACGCAAATCGACTAATGTTTGAATGAGGTTACTTGACCGAGGTTCAAGCTAAGTGCCTGACGTCTGCGGTCTGTTTCTTTCGACCGCTACTTACCGCTGTCGCCACCTATCGACAAACGGTGGAAGCAAAGTTGTACATCTTGTAAAAAGATGGAAAAAGAAAGCAGTTGATGCCAGTTGTACGATAAAGGTCAATGACAAAGGAAAGAGTGGAAACCTTGAAATGGATGTGATCTGGTCATGTCGCTCGAAGAAAAGATGGTAGGTGGTCAAAGCAGGTACTAGCCTGGAGCCCAATTTACCAAAAACTACCGAGGGAAAGACCACCGGGCAGATGAGACAGGGACTTATGACAGACAGCTCGACTGAAATGGCAACTATAAGCTCAAGGTCAGCAGAAATGAAAGAACCTGCTGGGATCCTATGTTGTATTTCTACTGAAAGACGCCACATCACCAAGTGGTCGAACTGGCTCATGATGATGAGGATTTCAATTCATAGAACTGTAAAGTTAGGCACTTCGCTAAACGAAAGCACATGATATCTGAAGACTGTAATATCGGTAATTCACGCATGAACCAATCCATAGAAATGCCTGGATGTAATAGTTTGGAGAAATGTAAATTAGATTAATGATCACATGGGTTCAGGTGAAAGGTAAAGGTAAAGCACATGGCACACTTCGGTTCCATGACAGAATGCTGGGAAAATGCGCCAAATCTACAAATAAGCTGTGCGCCTCACCTTAGAATATCAATTGTGTAGCACGCCTACGAAATAGGAGCAACAGGAAATCTTAAACGTATGCAAAGAAGGGCGGAATGAATGGTCACAAATTTGTTGGACACACAGGAGAGCGTCACGGAAATGTTGAAAAACCTAAATTAGGAGATCATGAAGACAAAGCTAAGGAATTACAGCTCTCACGGAGGCATACTGCGGACTATGGATGAAGGGCAACAGGCAGATTTCGTATTTCTAGATTTCCTCACTGTAGACTGTTAACGGAATAGGTTCCTAGATATGAGAGAGGCTCGAAGACTTTTTAAGTAATAGAGCTCAATATGTTGGCCTCGATGGCGAGTGTTCATCAGAGACAAGGGTATCATCAGGAATTTTTATTTATTTATTTATTTATTGTTCCGTGGGACCAAATTAGGGAGAAGTCTCCATGGTCATGGAACAAGTCAATGCATGAAATAATAACACGATATTAGAAACAGATAAAATGAAATATAAAAAACATACTCAGGTGACAAGTAAGTTTGAATAAAGAAAATCAACAATGTAACAAAGGAATTTGCTTAATTTTTTAGATATTCCAGGAGCTACTCGACAGAATAGTAGGAGTGAGCCATGAGGAAATCTTCAGTTTAGACTGAAAAGAGTTTGAGCTACTGCTAAGATTTTTGAGTTCTTGTGGTAGCTTATTGAAAATGGATGCATCAGAATACTGCATTCCTTTCTGCACAAGAGTCAAGGAAGTGCATTCCACATGCAGATTGGATTTCTGCCTAGTATTAACTGAGTGAAAGCTGCAAACTCTTGGGAATAGGCTAATATTGCAAACAACAAGCAACATTAAAGAAAATATATACTGTGAGGGCAATGTCAGAAATCCCAGACTATTGAATAGGGGTCGACAAAAGGTTCTTGAACTTACATCTCATATAGCTCGAACAGCCCGTTTTTGAGCCAAAAATACCCTTTTTGAATCAGAAGAATTACCCCAAAAAATAATACCATACGACATAAGCGTATGAAAATATGCGAAGTAGACTACTTTTCGTGTTGAAGTGTCACTTATTTCAGATACTGTTCTAATGGTAAATAAAGCAGCATTTCGTTTCTGAATAAGATCCTGGACATGGGCTTTCCAAACAGCTTACTATCTATCCAAACGCCTAGGAACTTTAACTGTTCCGTCTCGAATATAATATGCCCATTCTGTCTGATCAAAATATCGGTTCTTGTTGAATTGTGAGTTAGAAACTGTAAAAACTGAGTCTTACTGTGATTTAACATCAAATTATTTTCCACAAGCCACGAACTTATTTCATGAACTACATTAGTTGATACTGTTTCAATATTACACACAAGATCTTTCACTACCTAGCTGGTGTCATCACCAAACAGAAATATTTTTGAATCACCTGTAATACTAGAAGGCATATCATTCATATAAATAAGAAACAGCAGTGGCCCCAGCACCGACCCTTGGGGAACGCCCCACTTAACAGTGCCCCATTGGGACTGAACATCACTACCACTGTCAATATTGCGGAGAATTACCTTCTGCTTTCTGCTCTTAAAGTAAGAGGCGAACCAATTGTAAGCTACTCCCCTTACTCCATAATGGTCCAACTTCTGCAGTAATATTTTGTGGTCAACACAGTCAAAAGCCTTCGTTAAATCAAAGAAAACTCCTAGCGTTCGCAACCTTTGATTTAATCCGTCCAAAATCTCACAGAGAAAAGAGAATATAGCATTTTCAGTTGTTAAACCATTTCTAAAACCAAACTGAACATTTGACAGCAAATTATGTGAATTTAAATGCCCCAGTAACCTTGTATATACAACTTGAGCAAACTCCGATGGCATAGAAATAGGTCTATAATTTCAATATTATCCTTGTCTGCCTTTTTATAAAGTGGCTTCACTACCGAGTACTTTAATCGGTCAGGAAACCAACACCTCCTAAAGGAAAAGTTACAGATATGGCTAAGTACTGGGCTAACATACATAGAACAATACTTTAGTATTCTGCTAGATACCCCGTCATATCCATGAGAGTTCGTGGTCGTTAGTGATTTAATTATTAACTCAATCTCCCTCTTATCAGTATCATGGAGGAGCATTTCAGGGAACAATCTCGGAACACTTTTTTCTAAGAGCGCTATATGATTCCCTGTTGGGACCAGGTTTCTATTTAGTTCACCTGCTATATTCAGAAAGTGATTATTAAATACTGTACATATATGCGACTTATCAAAAAATGGCTCTGAGCACTATGGGACTCAACATCTTAGGTCATAAGTCCCCTAGAACTTAGAACTACTTAAACCTAACTAACCTAAGAACATCACACATACCCATGCCCGAGGCAGGATTCGAACCTGCGACCGTAGCAGCCCCGCGGTTCCGGACTGCAGTGCCAGAACCGCACGGCCACCGCGGCCGGCGCGACTTATCAGTAACACGTACATTCCCACTACGCACTGATTCTATATCCTCGACCTGTCTCTTCAGACCAGCCACTTCCTTTGCGACTAACCATATGATTTTAATTTTATCCTGAGACTTAGTTATTCTCTCTGCATACCACATACTTTTTGCCTTCCTAATAACATTTTTAAGCACCTTACAATACCGTTTGTAATGGGCTGCTGCATTTAGATTCTGACTGTTTCTAACGTACTGGTATAATTGCCACTTTGTTCTACAAGATATTCTTATCCCTCTAGTCAGCCACCCAGGCTGCCTGTTAGTGCTAGTACCCTGTTTTGAACGTTCTAAAGGAAAGCAACTTTCAAAGAGAACGAGAAAAGTCTTGAGAAAAGCATTATATTTATCGTCTACTGTATCAGCGCTATAAACATCTTGCCACTCTCGTTCCTTCATAAGGTTTACAAAGGACTCTACAGCAACTGGATCAGCTTTCCTAAACAGCTGATGACTATATTTAACACGTGTTGCAGCACAAAAATCTTTTAGAGTTAAAATTTGTGCATCATGATCTGAAAGGCCATTCACCTTTTTGCTAACAGAGTGCCCTTCTAGTAATGAGGAATGAACAAAAATGTTGTCTATGGTTGTTCTACTGTTCCCTTGCACTCTCGTTGGAATGAATACGGGTTGCATAAGATTATATGAATTAAGGAGGTCTACCAGCATCCTCTTCCTTGCACAATCACTTATACAATTAATATTGAAGTCACCACATATAACTAACTTGTTGTGTTTCCTATAAAGTGAACCAAGAACCTCCTCTAGCTTTAGCAAAAATGTTGTGAAATCAGAGTCTGGGGATCTATAAATAACAACAGTTAGAAGTTTAGCTCCATTAAATTTAAGCACACCTGCACGACATTCAAACACCTTTTCAGTGCAGTACTTTGAAATATCAATTGACTCAAATGGGATGCCGTTTTTCACGTACATGGCTACTCCCCCACACCGCAAAGAGCTCCTCGAAAAGCTGCCAGCCAACCTGTATCCTGGTAAAGGAAGCCTCTGAATTATCTCCTTATTTAAGAAGTGTTCGGATACACCAATAATTTCAGAGTCAACATCTATAAGCAATTCACTAATTTTATCTCTAATGCCTTGTGTATTTTGATGAAATATACTAATTCCCTCAGTACTCGGATACCTAAGCTTTGTCAAAAGTGGTTCCTTTGTTAGAGAGACTTCCCTTAAGCAGGAATACCTATCAGCTGACTTCAATCTAAAAAAGGTGCAGCTCTAACACCCACTACTGCAGGAATTTTCCCATGAGTGATCCCACCAACCCCACCTTTGCTGTCACCTATAAGCTTTGCTAACCTTCCCTTCTCATACCTGTTGAGGTGCAGGCCATGTCTAGTGTAACCCGTCCTGCTGATAGACTCCACGGACCCCACTGAAATGTGACCCATGCTTTCTGTCATCAGCGCACCCCCAAGTCTCATGCTATTACGCCTGACGGCTGTGTTAAGATGTGGCCAATCGTGACGCTGAAACAGTTTCACGAAATGCACATTCGTGTTGCCAGTGTGAGTGGCTATCTTTTCCAGGTCACCATCTATGTCATACTCCCCATCCCTATCAATACTATTACCAGCCCCACCCACAATCACCACCTGATCCTCTTTAGTAAAATCCCTACATAACCCACCTATGTTAACAGTCACCTGAGCCAATCCTGCATTAGGCTTTACAATGCTGGTGACCTGGTACTCACTCCCCAGCACTCCCTGCAACTGCTGGCCTACACCTCTGCCATGAGAACTACCTAACAGCAGAACCTTCTTCTGCCTCTTCGACTTTGCAACTGTTCTAGTCACCGTAACTACTGAGGTCTGCTGCATACTTCCTACATCTACAGCTACTAGAGATTCCTCTCCACTAGACTCTGACAGTTGGTCATATCTATTGCAAACACCAATAGTAAAACTATTTGAAAATCTCCTTCTCCTAGCAGATCTCTTACCAACAGCCAGCTCCCATTCCCCGACCCCCTTCTCCGTCCTCATCCTATCTAGCTCCTCCTGTGCGTTTTTCAACTGCACCTGAAGGGCACAGATCTTACGCTCCTGCCCCTCTATCAACTTACTCTTGCTACATAACCTACAGCTCCAGGAGAGGATCTCACCAGAATGCCCACTGGCTTCTCCACTGCACCCCCCCCCCCCCCCCAGTGAAAATACCTCGAACAAGTCTCACACCGCAATCCACTACTCACGAACCTATGGCAAAGCCCACACTTCTCACTCATGGTAAAATTTTACTTCTTTTAAGTTCCGCTACTACAATAAGATGTTAAAACCTGACTACAATAATCACAAACTTACTCTACAAGGGAAGTAACTACTATTATTAACAGTATTAATAAACAACAAATGTGAATATAACAAAAGACTAATACAGAAAGAGAATCAAACGTCTAATGACACAGTAACGAAGCAGAAAACAGTTCCCGAAAGGTTCTTCTGAAATTATTTCACCAGAAAACACAAAAAACACCGGTTGAAGAATACTAAAGTTCCTAAATAAACCACTATACACAAACAATTAATCAGTACTTAACTTTCGATGCGCCGCTACAGCTGCAACTGGTCAGCGCGAAATGTAAACACAGCTAAGAGGTTACGTTGCTCGATACCAAACACTCACAAATATCACGTCACAACACAAGAAAGGCAGAGGCGAACGAAGAAACTACTAATATGTCACTTATATAGTCAAAACCGTTAAAATATGTAGCTGAAACGTAAAAATATATAAAAACTTAGAGAGCGATCTCACACGCAGTCACTCACTTATGACATTACACCAAAGACTGGTCACTGGTCACTGGGGAATACCCCAGGGAAGTGTGATAGGACCGTTATTACTTTCTGCATATATAAATGATCTGGTAGAATGGGTGGACAACAACCTGCAGTTGTTTGCTGATGACGCTGTTGTGTGCGGGAAAGTGTCGAAACGAGAGACTGCAGGATGATGCAAGATGTCTTAGACAAACTTTCTAGTTTCTGTGATGAATAGCAGCTGGCTCTAAATGCAGTAAAACGTAAGTTAATGCGGATAGTAGGAAAAACAAACTCGTAATGTTTGGTTATAGCATTAGTAGTGTCCTGCTTGACACGTCGTTTAAGTATCTGGGCGTGACGTTGCAAAGCGGTATGAAATAGAACAAGCATGTGAGGATTGTGGTAGGGAAAACGAAAGATAGACTTAGATTTATTGAAAGAATTTTAGGTAAGTGTGGTTCATCTCTAAAGGAGATCGCATATAGGACGCCAGTGCCACCTATTCTAGAGTACTGTTTAATTGTTTGGGATCAGCAGCGGTTGGATTAAAGGAAGACATCGAAGCATTCAGAGTCCGGCTGCTAGATTTATTACCAGTAGGTTCGAACAACACGCAAGTATTACAGAGATGCTTCGGGAACTCTAATGGGAATCCCTGAAGGGAATCCGACGTTATTTTCGCGGAAAACCATTGAGAAAATTTAGAGAACCAACATTTAAAACTGACTGTAGAACGATTCTCCTGTCGTCAACATACATTTCACGTGAGGACCACGAAGGTAAGAAAAGAGAAATTAGGACTCATGCGGAGGCATATAGACATTTGTTCCTCTCTCACTCGTATCTTCGAGTGGAACAGGAAAATAAATGACTAGTACGATGACTTTCCGAGTATGTATGTAGATGTAGATTTAAGCACTCATGCCTCTCGCGCCCTGTACTAGACTTTAACTGCAAGTAACCCTAACATATGTTCCATGCTAAGTACCCTTTGCCTCAGTTGGATGCAAAATCTGTATGTGGATGTAGATGGAATGCTAACTAAGCAGAACATGTTAACTGTCTCCATTTTGACTTTCGGAGGGGGTTCTGTACGGAATAAGCAATACAAGACCGTGGTCCTGGCAAAAATAAATACGAAAAGTTATCCTGTTGATGTATTTTAGGACCTTATCAAAGTTTTGATTGTGCAGGTCACAAAATTCAGCTTGACATACTAAACTGTTATGGCATTCTAGCATACCCCTTTCAGGGGTGTTGTCTTATCTCCATTACAGAAAACAGAGTGACACGGACAGACCATGTCACATGAATGAAGAACAGAATGAGGAAACATAGGATGTGGTGTCCCACAAAGCTGGTATTGGACCCGATCTTGTTAATCTACGTAAATGGTCTTCAAGGGACTCTAAAAGGCTCTTCAAAAGCTGGTTTGCTAATAAAAAAGAGTACTAATCATGTGTCCAAACTCAACCTTACCAGACACAACCCAAGTGATAATTGGACAGGCACACGAGTCATTCACAGCTAACATTTTACATTTTAATCCCATAAAGACTCATATTAAGGGAAATAAATCAAGAGAAATTGTCAGGTAACACCAAAAGTAGACACTGATGATCATACATCAAATAAAACTCCCCGTGTAAAGTTCCATGGGATAACTGAATAACAAGTTAAAATGGCATCAGTACATTTGTAAACTAATCAAGAAGCACACTTTACTGTGTTTTGTCCGTAGATAAAATCGAATTGAAAAACTACATTTAAATCAATTAACTAAATGAAAATGATGATCAAAGTCATTTCCATAAAGGTTTAGAAATAAAACGAGAACTTACTGCACCTGTTGAGGTTCGCCCAACCCACCACGTTCTGCCTGGGAAGCTGTTATCCTATCCGTCCTATCCGTCATACCACGCTACCAGACTAGATTTTGCAACTTTTTAACGCTATTATCACACAAAATCCTGAATTTCTTTTTCGTCAGTTACTCCCAAACCAGGACCTTCCAGGGTGAATGGCTGCAGTGTGTGATACGGATCTTAAGCTACATCACCTCTGGGGACCTCTCCTTGTGAGCGGAACACAGCTGCTCTAAAATAAAACTGAAGCTTAATCTGCGTGGGCAATTTAGCTGGTTGACTGCAGCGTCGTATTTTAATGTTCATCGCTTTCGAGCAATATCGTGTTTCCGTTGCCACAGGTAAGCCATGAAAATTTATTGGGGCCGGTTCAAATAACTTAGGAAACAATAAAGTGATTCACAGTTAGGCACTACATTTAAAAATTATTATCAGGTTCGGTTTAGGTAAAGTTCAATGTAGATCTTATTTCTTAGGCAGACATTCTCATCCTCACAGAGCAGTGTTACGTTCGCGTGTGTGTCGCTTAATGTTTAGAATTTTATTTAATAGGTTTGCATACGTAAATTTACGGGGCGTTTTCGCAAAAGCATTTGATACAGTTACTCTTTCAAAATTGGATTTGTAATAGTGTTTAGAATTTCTATTTTGTTAGCTTTATTTAGTGGAACTGTAAGTCACGAATTGTGACGTCACGAATTATAGCACTGTTGCGCTGCACAATATAGAATTTCACAGGAAATTTTCCTCAGTACACAGTTTTAGGTTTTCTGATTATTTTGGTAGAAGTTAAATTGTAATACAGTCATACAATATTAGGCAGATTGTGCCGTTTCATTTTATCAGTTAGCCTTTACGTAATTACATCACTTGCATTGTTCAAGATTACAATTCAAACACACACGAGGTTAATGAGTAGGAAACCATTTAAGTTCAGTTTACTACAACAAAAACAACAACAACACCAACAAGTTACTATACCTCGTGGTTTGACGACCACTGAGGCAGCCTGTCGCATCCCGACCAGCTCGCGAAATCACTCGATCTTGATTCCGTAGAAATCGTCAGGGATTATTTCCAACAGGGAGTGAAACGTATCAGTTAATATCCAAGCTATTTGATAGATCTAAGGGATCTAACCATCGATTGGGCTCAGCTGTACGTGGCATACCTCGTCGAACTGACGCCATTAACAATATTAGAGGCAATATTACACACTATTATTGCGAGGTCTCCTGCGGGTAATTGATATTTTGTCCTCTGTGTTCATGTTCGGAAATTTTTATGACGTTCAGAGGCACTGTCAGTTGTTTGGCACTGATACACGAACAGACAGCTGATGTAAATAATGGCAATGTGCTGCATGTAAATAGATGAAAAGGTCTCATATTGTTTGACTACGAAATGGGTGATCAGATTCTACCGTCAAATCTCTATGAGTGTCTGTCCAGAGCGCTTTAAAGTGGCGTGAGAGCTAAATTTAGAAGAAGATTTATTGGAAGATTTTGAAGCGTAATTCTCCTACGAAATGAGCCGTTTACAAAATGAGATGCGCGTTAGTTTACAAGCATGGAACTAACATTAGAGTTTGGTGATATTATTCTCAGGTATGTAGCCGCATAAAGTAGTCATCTTGACACAATATTTCAACAGACCAACTCTTCGCCACTTTCAGGTGAGTACGCTGATGCACAATCTCTCCAGAACTGAGTTTCCGAGAGTTACATACTGCGAGCGTATTACCGCGTGAGCTCCAGCAGCAGCGCTGCTGCTCTCAAGGGCAAATGAACTAGCAGTGCACTGCTGGAAGAACTACGTAATAAACTGAAGAGTCAAAGAAACTGGTACACCTGCCTAATATCGTGTAGGGCCCCTGCGAGCACACAGAAGTGCCATAACACGACGTGGCATGTACTCGACTAATGCCTGAAGTACTGCCTTCTGAACAGAGCGTCGCAAGGTATCCCAGATATGCTCAATAATGTTCATGTCGGGGAGATTGGTGGCCAACGGAAGTGTTTAAACTCAGAAGAGTGTTCGTGGAGCCACTCTGTAGCAATTCTGGACGTGTGGGGTGTCGTATTGTCGTGCTGGAATTGTCCAAGTCCGTCGAAAGACACAGCAGACATGAATGGATGCAGGTGATCAGACAGGATGCTTACGTATGTGTCACCTGTTAGAGTCATATCTAGACGTATCAGGGGTCTCACATCTCTCCAACTACACACGCAACACACCATTACAGAGCCTCCACCAGTTTGAATAATCCCCTGCTGACATGCAGGGTCCATGTATTTGTGAGGTTGTCTCCATACCCGTACACCCCCATCCGTTCCAAACAATTTGAAGAGGGACTCGTCCGACCGGGTAACATGTTTCCAGTCATCAGCAGTCCAATGTCAGTGATGACGGGCCCAGGCGAGGCGCAGAGCTTTGTGTCGTGCAGTCATCAAGGGTACACGAGTGGGCCTTCGGCTCCGAAAGCCAATGTCGATGACGTTTCGTTAAATGGTTCGCATGCTGACACTTGTTGACGCCCACATTTGAAATCTGCAGCAGTTTACGGAAGGGTTCAACTTCTGTCATGTTGAACATTTCTCTTCAGTCGTAGTTGGTCCTGTTCTTTCAGGATCTTTTTCAGGCCGCAGCGATGTCGGAGATTTGACGTTTTACCGGATTCCTGATACTCACAGCACACTCGTGAAATGGTCGTACGGGAAAATTCGCACCTCATCGCTTCCTCGGAGATGCTGTGTCCAAATTGCTCGTGCGCCGACTATAACACCACGTTCAAACTCACTTAAATCTTGATAATCTGCCATTGTAGCAGCAGTAACTAATCTAACAACTGCGGCAGACACTTGTCTTATACGGGCGTTGCCTATCCCAGCGCCGTATTGTGCCTGTTTAAATATCCCTGTATTTGTTACGAGTGCCTATACCAGTTTCTCTGGCCCTTCAGTGTATATCAGCAGAACTCAAATTAATAGAATGTACTGACAGAATGAACACAGTTGTTGTTTAATAACAGATAAAATTGGATTCCATTTCTTACTTAAAGGGGAATCCTTATACCTATCACTAGTATTATCAGATAATCGAATTTCGATATATTCCTTTAGAACACATTCCCAGTAGCGGGTAGTGGGGGCCACCATTTGCGCCTAATTTAACCATATCTTATGCCCCTCATTAACAGTTTTCTGCCACTGCCGATTTGTCTGGCCAAAGCAAACAAGTGTGACGATTATCTTCCACGCATTGCCCCACAAATCTCAAAATCAAACGATATAAACTTTTTCGTTTATTTACATCCACTAAAGTACAGTTATTTCTTTTGGTGTCAGCTAATTCTTGCACCAGGCGCCGATTACCTGCCAGTGTCGCTGTATGTAAAAAAAATAATTCATTGCATGTCGCATCACACTTATACTGTGCAGCACCACCTTTAGCCTTGTTTGTCGAAAGGGCTGATTTAGTAAACAGGAAAGTCAAAACAACCTCCGTTGAAGTTAGAAGCAAGGACGTCAACACAATGACTGTAACGGGAATTCCACTCTTAACTGCAGATGAGGGAGTGGATACGTGGAAGGAGTACACTGAAGGCCTCTACAAAGGGGGAGGACTTATCTGAGGACGTGGTTAAGGAAGAAAAGTTAATTCCAAATAACCAATGAAGGACAGGGAAAGGGGACTCAAAAGCAGCTTAATCAGGCAGAGAGGACATTCCTGGCCGAGAAAAGCCTGCTAGTATCAAACATTAGCCTTAATCTGAGGAATAAATTTGTGAGAATGTACATTTGGAGCACACCATGGATTGTGGAAAAACAGGAGAAGAAGAGAGTGGAGGCGTTTGAGAGGTTAAGAATGAAATTGACAATTAGTTTAGAAGTTCTCGCTAGAATCGATGAGGAATGGAACACATGGAAAACGCTGAAAAGAAGAAGGGTCAGAATGATAAGATATGTATTGAGACAAAAGGATATAACTTCCATGATAGTAGAGGGAGCTGTGGAAGGGTAACAACTGTAGTGGAAGAAATAACTCACGATGTAGGCTTCAAGTGCTAGTCTGAGAGAAAGAGATTGGCACAAAAGAGGAACACGAGGTGGGCCGCATCAAACAGGTCAGATGATTGTTGAGGTGGATAGAAAAACAGACTCTTTTCGGTGGGAAAGTATGCCATGTCCTACTAAACCCACTCGATGGCTAGATCCTGTACAGCAATCATATTTCATTGACATTAACTGATATGTTTTGCTCAGTTACGTGGCCGGTCTTCTCTGAAACTGACCCTCAACACATTTTAGCATATTTTCTATTTTCTTTGATGAAGTAATCGATTACTGGCGTTGCATAATAATTGCAATCGAGATCCAGTTCTTCCAGCGACTGTTCTCCCCACTTATCTAAAAATCGTTCAAATGGCTCTGAGCACTATGGGACTTAACTTCTGAGGCCATCAGTCCCCTAGAACTTAGAACTAATTTAACGTAACTAACCTAAGGACACCACACACATCCGTGCCCGAGGGAGGATTCGAACCTGCGACCGTAGCGGTCGCGCGGTTCCAGACTGTAGCGCCTAGAACCACTCGGCCGCTCCGGCCGGCCCTCACTTATCTTTTTTTGTACGGGGTAGGCACAGTGCAGCTGAAAAACTATGGGCTTGCTAGCGACAGGTAAGAAGACTTTTAAGAGTAATTGGCTACTATAAAGTTTTTCTGAAGGAAGTAATTTTGGGCTTAACGTCCGGCCGACATTGAGGTCTTTAGAGGCGGTGCGCAAGGTCGGTTGGTGTCACGGACAGGGAATGATATCTGCCGTGCTCTTTCAAAGGAGCCATCGCAGTATTTGCCTGGAGCGATTTAGAATAATTATGGAAAAACTAAATCTGAATGTCCGGATGTGGGTTTGACCCATCGTCCTCCCGGATACGAGTCCAGTGTGCTAACCACTGCGTCACGCCGCTCGGTAAGCTGTTCCGAATCCGAGTCGAAGTCGCAGCCACAGGTGGTCGAACGAGCATTCCGTTCCAGCACACTCAGCTCTCTACAGGCAGGTCTTGAGACGGCCGCTTTCTGTCGAAAAAATATAATATTCTTCGCAGGAACCTTTCAGCAAGACAAGAGCTCTGTAGCCGGGCGTCGCTTCCCAGGGGCCAAATGGCTCTGAGCACTATGCGACTTAACTTTTTAGGTCATCAGTCGCCTAGAACTTAGAACTAATTAAACCTAACTAACGTAAGGACATCACACACATCCATGCCCGAGGCAGGATTCGAACCTGCGACCGGAGCGGTCGCTCGTCTCTAGACTGTAGCGCCTAGAACCGCACTGCCAGTCCGGCCAGCCTGGGGCCAGTGTGTGAGTTTTCGTTACGATGCCTCCAAATAACATTCAGTTTTAACTTCCAGAATCCATCATTCTGGTTGATTCTTACTGTTATTTTTTTTAGAGCACGCGCTTTCTCTGCTGTACATTCGTGTCAGGCTTCCCACACTTCCGTTTGAAAATTGTGCTATAAGTGGGAGGGATTATCTGGTTTCCTTCCCCACCTCAGTGCACTATTGGTTGAAAACAACATAAATCCGCAAGAGCAGGAGATTGTCCAGCATATTTACTTGAGTCTGATAGGACGTAACTCGCAATCTTTGCCATTATTGGCCAGCGAGTTCCTGCTCTGGTGAAAGACAGCCAAATTCACAAAGACAACAATTCGCGCTAGGCGACGAAAGAGTGAGGCTAGGTCCGCAGCTTTTTTTTTAATTTTACATTTGCCATACACTTTTTTTTAAATACATTCTTAACGTGGTTTTACTTTATACCACAACAAAAATAAATGTATCTAGCACCGCATCGTGCTCTGAGAAAAAGAAAACAATATCTCGGCACGTTCCTACACCGAGGTAATGTATATGGGAAAAAAAGTGCTTCATACAGGATGCAGAAGGGTGTGTCGCTACTCTCCTTATGCTTCGTCATCCAGGTACGTCTTCACGTATATCATGTTATTCCACCGAGAATCGAACTTAGTCATATTAGCTCACTCAGTGGGTCTCTTCTCCTACCTGTTGATGATCAAGCTGCGTGGAGGGTCGCGTAGGGCACTCCCTAAGTAATTAGAAAAATACTGTCTGTATTTTGGGTTCCGTACGATCTTGCAATGACGTTCTTGTAGGTAGTTCCAAAAGTCGAATACATCTTTAGGTCCATCGTGAAATAAGTAGTGTACCGCATGCGCACGGATCCACGTGATAGCGTTGGTCTTGGCGCGCGGGAAATACTGTTGATCCGGAATAGTAGAAACCGAGGTGTAATGTGTTCCGGAGTCACTCGTAGAAAATATGACAAAATTTGTCTCACCAAGCGCCATACGTCTTCTGCCGCGCCACATGTGAGACGGTGTTCGTCCGTGTCTGGCATCCCGCAGTCTACGCAGAGAGGCGATTCCGCCATGTTTATCTTGTGGAGGCGCGATCGGGTGATCTGTTTACCATTGACTGTGATGTACCATGTGGATCGGACGGCTGTGCCCAGTGGAACCGCGTGAATCGTCTTCCACACCAGCTTCCAATTAACCTGAGGGCTTTTGTTCTCCACGATGTTTGGTGGGCGCCTCTACTGTAGGACATGATGTATATCCCGCGCAGACGCCTGTTTCGTCGCTGGTGCTGCGATACGGACATAGCTGTGTTCAATGTAAAAGTTCCCGAAGTAGTAGAAGGGTGGGGGTATGTCTTGCGTCGTCAGTGGGGGCATAAGGGAGGGCGGAGCTGGGGGACTCCAACAGCAAGCCTGTCAAACTTTCCGGGTGGTGGCGCCACAGCTTGATGTGTGAGCTGACATAGAGGGCCACAGCTCTGTCGTGGACATGGACTAGACCAAGACCTCCCCTTTCTGGGGGAAGGGTCAGTGACTCATAACTGACTTTGAAGAGCATGCCTGTACTGACGTAGGCTCCGAATGCCGCTAATAGACGTCGAGCCATCAGTAACGGCATTGGGAGAACAAGCGCTATGTGTGGAAGGCGCGATGCGAGGTAAACATTGACGAAGTGTGTCCTTTGGAGAATGTCGAACGTTGAAGATCTGGACCCGAATTTGTTGTAATAAGCGGCGGTGGTTAAGAGCCTCAGTGTGCTCTATGTCGTCGTGGAACTCTATTCCGAGACAATTGATAGTGCCACGAAGCTATAGGGGTTCGACACACGCTGGGCTCAACCCGTCTCCTATGGCCATGGCGACCGATTTGGCGACGTTGAGACAGCTGCCGAAAGCCACACCGTACGTGGTAATCCATTCTAGTGCTCTGTTGACATCGTCGCGAATGCGTAACGCGAGAACCAGGTCGTCTGCATATGCTGTACAGCGAAATATGACGTCACGTAGGGTAAGACCGGTGAGGCGTTGACGGAGGCCACAGAGGAGCGGTTCCAGTGCAAGAGCATATAGTAACGTCGACAAGGGGCAGCCTTGACGCACGGAGCGGAAAATCGGGAGGGACTGCGAGAGACGCCCGTCAACGAGCACTTTGGAAGTCGCCCCTCGGAGGAGGCGCATCACGACGTCTGTGGATTGCTGTGGGTACTGCATGTGCTGGAGAACGAACGTTAGGTACGCGTGATCCACTCGATCAAAAACTTGGCTAACATCTAGCGATACCAGCGCTCCCGGGATGCGGCGTGCCCTGGCTAGGGCTATAAAGTCACGGTATCGCCACAGTGCTGTGTGGATGGTGTTGATAGCCCCTAGGGAAGTGTGATCTGGCGAGATGTCGTAAGGTAGGGTCGGTCGTAGACGGTTTGCTAATAGTCTGGTGAATATCTTCATGTCGCGGTTGACGAGTGTTAGCGGGCGGTAATCTTGTATTCGAGCCCCACTTTAGGTTTGTGAACCGGTATAATTATTCCTTCTACGAAGGTCGCAGGGAGCGGCACCGCCGGGACATAAGCTCCCGGCAGATGTCTGTTAACTTGGGAGCCAGTAAATACTAGAAAGTTCTATAAAACTCCACAGGGAGCCCGTCGGGGCCAGGAGACTTATTCGCCGCTCCTTTACAGATAGCGTCGATAACTCCGTCTTCCGTAACGTCGTTCAATAATTCAGTTTGTAAATCCTGTGGGACAATGCCGTAAACCAGTTGTGAGACTGCTATCACCGTCGTCGGGTCGGAACATCGAGCACAATAAAGTCGTGCGTAATGGTCGAAGAAGGCTGCAGCAATATCGCGTTGTGTGGTGTGATGACGGCCGTCCTCAGTGGTGATGGCATGTATCAGCGCCCGTCTTCGCAGTGTACGTTCTCGGATAACGTGGTACATGGTTGGTCCTTCCGTTGCGAGTCTGTCTTGTATTCGCGCTCCGACGATCGTCCCTTCGAGGTGTCGGCGCACATGGGCTACGATCAGTACTTTCGCACGCTGAACGGTCAACAGTCGTTCCGGTGTGGGTGGCAAGGAGGCGCATTCGCGAAGGACGGTGAAATAAAAATCAAGGGTCTGCCGCCTCCAAGCAGCAGTCTCACGACCATACGTAGTAAAGGTTCGCCGTAGGGCCGGCTTGGCGCAGGTTAACCACCAAGTAATCGACGTAGGATACGTTGGGAGGCACCGGACGCACAGCTCCACGTGTCTTCGATGGCGCGTGGATAATTCGGAGAAGCGAGATGAGCAAGGTTTAATTTCCAGGGATGTCGGCTGCGCCACACCCGTTGGCGACGAACGGTGACGGCACATATGTAGGCCTCGTGATCAGAAAAGGCTTCTGACCACGCTTCCGCGTCACTCACCGTTGCCACGAGAGAACGGGAGACGTAAATCCTATCGATGCGACTAGACGAGTGAGTCGTGACATGGGTGTATCCCGGTCTATTTCTTCGAACATGTTCCCATGTATCTACCAGCAGGAGATCGCCGATGAGTGTCCCAAGTTCGGGGCACGGTGACTGGCGTGGCAGCTGATCTTTAAGTGCTTGCGTGCAATTGAAATCGCTCCCTAATATCAAGTCATCGTGCCTGCCCTGAAAAAGCGGTGCTATTCCTTCTGCGAAGAAGAGCGATCGGTCACGACGGCGATTCGTTCCGGAAGGGGCGTACACATTGATAAACCGGACGCCTTGCACCATTACGGCCATTGCTCTAGCGTCGGGGAGATATCGGACTTCGTCCGCCTCGAGGCGCTGTCTGAGGAGAATTGCGACTCCACTGTTAGTTAGCGAGGCGTGTGACACATGAGCCGTATAACCATACATACCCGGGAAATCGGCGACGAAGACTTCTTGGAGAAAGACAATGTCAACGTCTGCTGCATTGAGCATGTCTTGGAGCAGCGACAACTTCGTACGTGTCCGAATGGTGTTAATGTTGATGGTCGTTAAGCGATAGGTCTGTAGATCGTCTCCTGCGGTGGGGGCCGCCGTCAGTGTCGCCGTAAAAGGTGGGGCCTGTGATCTGCTGGCCGCGTCCGCTCCGTCATCTGTTGCTACTCGGGAGGGGCCGAGGTGTGGGAGGAGAGACCCCTCTCCTCATCCACCACAGCGGCCGTAGAATCGTCTTCAATGTCATCCGCCCAAGGCCCGTAAATTAACGGTGGCTGCGGTAGAACACTTGTGGGCTGAGTGACTAAGGGTGAATCCGCAGTTGTTTCCGGTTGTGTACCAACGGCGGGCGCTGTGCTGACCATCCGTTTGTCCGAGAGAGCGGAATCGGGTTTGTCAAAATCAGACAAAGTGACAGGTGAGGGCGGTCTCATGTCATCAATATTTCTCGTCGTTTCGTCGGCCGTCCGGTCGTCAACTGGAGAAGACGTCCGCTGGAGGCAATCGTCTGAGGGTGTGCGACGTCGCTTTTTATGTTTTCTCGGTGACCTTTGTTTGCGGACGTGGGTTTCTGTGTCCGAAAGAGTTTGTGGTTCCCGTATAGCATCCCCCTCAGGTAGAAAGGAAGAGGTCGGTACAACCCTAGCGTCGAGTTCCATTCTCTCGTCCGAATCTTCATGTGGAGTCGATGGGCGGCGTTCTTCAACCTCTGCAGACACCGTAATGGTGTTGGTCAATCCATGACCGGCGACAGGTGCTCATTCTAACGCTTCCTGTCTTCCGGGGGTTTGTCGTCTGTCATGACGGTCGATCGTGTCACCTCTGCGTAATTGAGGGAGAGGGCCGTGAGCGTAGGAGGTGGTGTCGTGTCATGCAATGGAAGTTGTGTAACCCGACGTTGAATACACGCCGAGCGCACATGACCCCCTGGCCGCAACCAGAACAAGTACGAGGTTGGCCGTCGTACGTTACTATTGCTCGACAGCCACCTATTTTCGGGCGTATTATAGTATTTGAGGGTTGTAGCATCGCGCCTTAGTACCTGAATAGTGCAAATTCGCGTAGTCGTCTGTCTTCTGTTTTTGTTGTGAACGGCCAGTGTCGGTTGGCCAGTCAGTGTGCTCCCTGCCGCCGTTGGATAAGCAGCTGCAGCAGCAAGTCGTATAACCCTAGCTTACTTATTTGTTACATAGTTTAATTAATTTCTTTGCGTGTTTTTGGGTACTTGCATTGTTTAATTCATATATTTCGGGCGTATTATAGTATTTGACAGTTGTAGCATCGCGCTTTAGTGTTTACTTCGTAGATTCTTATTCAAATTGCGTGTGAGTTTCGTATAGGAGGTGCAATTTCGAGTTTTAGTTACTGTAATCGTAAATTCAGCAGATTGTAGCGCAGTCGTTAGGCATTTGTACAGGTTAGTTGATACATTCTTTGCGTGTTCCGCTTGCGTTATCTAGGCACCGACTCGTGTTTCAGTAACTGTTGTTAAACATCGATTAGAATGGACAGGGACTGCGATTGCTGTGTTCGGATGAGGGCTGACTTGGCATCCCTTCGCTCACAGCTGCAATCGGCGCTGACTTCGGTCGCGCAGCTTGAGGCTGTTGCCAATGGGCACCACTGTGGGGAGCCGGACTCGGGTATCACAGGGATGTCAACCTCATCCCGTCTGTCCCCAGATCGGTCTGCCGCTGTGGTTGCCCCGGTTGCTGCCCGCAGTGGGGCTGAGCCCTCGCCTGTGGTTGATTGGGAGGTCGTTCCAAGGCGTGGCAGGCAGCGAAAGGCGTCCCCGGAAGCTGACCAGAAAGCCTCCCCGGTGCGTCTGACAAACCGGTTTCAGGCACTGTCTCTGGCTGAGCCAGATGCAGCTGCCTGCCCTGTTTCAGAGGATCATTCTCAGCCTTCAAGGTCCGGGCAATCGCAGAGGTTGGGCTTACTGGTAGTTGGGAGCTCCAATGTTAGGCGCGTAATGGGGCCCCTTAGGGATATGGCGGCTAAGGAGGGGAAGAAATCCAGTGTGCACTCCGTGTGCATTCCGGGAGGAGTCATTCCTGATGTCGAAAGGGTCCTTCCGGATGCCATGAAGAGCACAGGGTGCAGCCAGCTGCAGGTGGTGGCACATGTCGGCACTAATGACGTGTGTCGCTTTGGATCTGAGGAAATTCTCTCTGGATTCCAGCGGCTATCTGATTTGGTGAAGGCTGCCGGTCTTGCTTACGAGATGAAGGCAGAGCTCACCATCTGCAGCATCGTTGACAGAACCGACTGCGGACCTTTGGTGCAGAGCCGGGTGGAGGGTCTGAATCAGAGGCTCAGACGGTTTTGCGACCGTATTGGCTGCAGATTCCTTGACTTGCGCCATAGGGTGGTGGGGTTTCGGGTTCCGCTGAATAGGTCAGGAGTTCACTACACTCAGCTGGCGGCTACACGGGTAGCGGAGGCTGTGTGGCGTGGACTGGGCGGTTTTTTAGGTTAGAAGGCCTCGGGAAAGTGCGGGATGGGCTGCAATGTCAAAGGGTGCTTGGCAATTACAGGACGTGCTTGGATCAAGGAACAGTCGGAATTATAGTTGTAAATTGTTGTAGTTGCGCTGGAAAAGTCCCTGAGCTTCAAGCGCTAATAGAAAGCACAGAAGCTGATATCGTTATAGGTACAGAAAGCTGGCTAAAGCCTGAAATAAGTTCTGCAGAAATTTTTACGAAGTCTCAGACGGTGTTCAGGAAAGATAGATTAGGCAGAATTGGTGGTGGAGTGTTGGTGTCTGTCAATAGTGGTTTATCTTGTAGTGAAGTCGAAGTAGATACTCTGTGCGAATTGGTGTGGGTGGAGGTTATACTTAACAGCCGAATTAAGTTAATAATTGGCTCCTTCTACCGACCCCCAGACTCCGATGATACAGTTGCGGAACAGTTCAGAGAAAGTTTGAGTCTCGTAACAAATAAATACCCCACTCATACGGTTATAGTTGGTGGGGACTTCAACCTACCCTCGGTATGTTGGCAAAAATACTTGTTCAAAACCGGTGGTAGGCACAAAACGTCTTCCGAGATTGTCCTAAATGCATTCTCCGAAAATTATTTAGAGCAGTTAGTCCACGAACCCACGCGAATTGTAAATGGTTGCGAAAACACACTTGACCTCTTGGCCACAAACAATCCAGAGCTGATAGAGAGCATCATGACTGATACAGGGATTAGTGATCACAAGGTCATTGTAGCTAGGCTCAATACCATTTCTTCCAAATCCATCAGAAACAAACGCAAAATAATTTTATTTAAAAAAGCGGATAAAGTACCACTAGAAGCCTTCCTAAAAGACAATTTCCATTCCTTCCGAACTGACTATGCGAATGTAGACGAGATGTAGCTCAAATTCAAAGATATAGTAGCAACAGCAATTGAGATATTCATACCTCATAAATTGGTAAGAGATGGAACGGATCCCCCGTGGTACACAAAAAAGGTCCGAACGCTGTTGCAGAGGCAACGGAAAAAGCATGCGAAGTTCAGAAGAACGCGAAATCCTGAAGATGGGATAAAATTTACAGACGCGCGAAATTTGGCACGTACTTCGATGCGAGATGCCTTTAATAGGTTCCACAACGAAACATTGTCTCGAAATTTGGTAGAAAATCCGAAGAAATTCTGGTCGTATGTAAAGTACACAAGCGGCAAGACGCAGTCAATACCTTCGCTGCGCAGTGCCGATGGTACTGTTATCGACGACTGCGCCGCTAAAGCGGAGTTATTGAACGCAGTTTTCCGAAATTCCTTCACCAGGGAAGACGAATGGAATATTCCAGAATTTGAAACACGAACATCTGCTAGCATGAGTTTCTTAGAAGTAGATACCTTAGGGGTTGCGAAGCAACTCAAATCGCTTGATACGGGCAAGTCTTCAGGTCCAGATTGTATACCGATTAGGTTCCTTTCAGATTACGCTGATACTATAGCTCCCTACTTAGCACTCATATACAACCGCTCGCTCACCGATAGATCTGTACCTACAGATTGGAAAATTGCGCAGGTCGCACCAGTGTTCAAGAAGGGTAGTAGGAGTAATCCATTTAACTACAGACCTATATCATTGACGTCGGTTTGCAGTAGGGTTTTGGAGCATATACTGTATTCAAACATTATGAATCACCTCGAAGGGAACGATCTATTGACACGTAATCAGCATGGCTTCAGAAAACATCGCTCTTGTGCAACGCAGCTAGCTCTTTATTCGCACGAAGTAATGGCCGCTATCGACAGGGGATCTCAAGTTGATTCCGTATTTCTAGATTTCCGGAAAGCTTTTGACACCGTTCCTCACAAGCGACTTCTAATCAAGCTGCGGAGCTATGGGGTATCGTCTCAGTTGTGCGACTGGATTCGTGATTTCCTGTCAGGAAGGTCGCAGTTCGTAGTAATAGACGGCAAATCATCGAGTAAAACTGAAGTGATATCAGGTGTTCCCCAGGGAAGCGTCCTGGGACCTCTACTGTTCCTGATCTATATAAATGACCTGGGTGACAATCTGAGCAGTTCTCTTAGGTTGTTCGCAGATGATGCTGTAATTTACCGTCTAGTAAGGTCATCCGAAGACCAGTATCAGCTGCAAAGCGATTTAGAAAAGATTGCTGTATGGTGTGTCAGGTGGCAGTTGACGCTAAATAACGAAAAGTGTGAGATGATCCACATGAGTTCCAAAAGAAATCCGTTGGAATTCGATTACTCGATAAATAGTACAATTCTCAAGGCTGTCAATTCAACTAAGTACCTGGGTGTTAAAATTACAAACAACTTCAGTTGGAAGGACCACATAGATAATATTGTCGGGAAGGCGAGCCAAAGGTTGCGTTTCATTGGCAGGACACTTAGAAGATGCAACAAGTCCACTAAAGAGACAGCTTACACTACACTCGTTCGTCCTCTGTTAGAATATTGCTGCGCGGTGTGGGATCCTTACCAGGTGGGATTGACGGAGGACATCGAGAGGGTGCAAAGAAGGGCAGCTCGTTTTGTATTATCGCGTTATAGGGGAGAGAGTGTGGCAGATATGATACACGAGTTGGGATGGAAGTCATTACAGCATAGACGTTTTTCGTCGCGGCGAGACCTTTTTACGAAATTTCAGTCACCAACTTTCTCTTCCGAATGCGAAAATATTTTGTTGAGCCCAACCTACATAGGTAGGAATGATCATCAAAATAAAATAAGAGAAATCAGAGCTCGAACAGAAAGGTTTAGGTGTTCGTTTTTCCCGCTCGCTGTTCGGGAGTGGAATAGTAGAGAGATAGTAGGAATGTGGTTCGATGAACCCTCTGCCAAGCACTTAAATGTGAATTGCAGAGTAGTCATGTAGACCTATGACTAAGTAGGATGGCACATGTTTCTTTAATTCAATTTTCACTTGTCGGTCGCCATTGAGGACCTGGTACGACTCGAAGGTATTCCATTTTTCTGCCACGTGGCTAATTACCGTCCCATAAGGGCGAAAAGCTGAGGTAACGACGTCCGGTGGTACTTCGAAAGTGAGTTCGAAGACTCTTAGTGTGCGTGATCCTAGTCCAGCAAGGTCAACAGTACCTCTCGGACGTGACCATCGGAGTGTTTGAACTTCAGAGTGTTCGCGCATCTGTTCACAACTGCTTGACATAACTCGGCATCGACCATCTTGACGTAAACGACGCTACTTGTGATGGATAGGTCGATACCCATGATGTTCTGTGTTGGTATTAGAACTTCGTCACGGATGAATCGTTCGACTTCAAAGACTCATGGTCGTGCGTAGTCGGGCTGGAAGCTGATCCTGATGGTAGCTTTTCTGTGCGAATGAGCCATGGCGACTCAGTGTCAACGGACGCGAGTATTAGCTGCGGCGAGGAAGTAAACAAACTACGCGCGCTCGCGACTCTGCGGATGGGACGTAAACAAGACGTCCTCGCCGCTCACCGGCCGAAAGCAGACTGCAGCTCGTGGTCGTGCGGTAGCGTTCCCGCTTCCCACACTCGGGTTCCCGGGTTTGATTCCCGGCGGGGTCAGGGATTTTCTCTGCCTCGTGATGACTGGGTGTTGTGTGACGTCCTTAGGTTAGTTAGGTTTAAGTAATTCTAAGTTCTAGGGGACTGATGGCCATAGATGTTAAGTCCCATAGTGCTCAGAGCCATTTGAACTTGAGGCTAGGCTACGCAAGAGTAGTGGCAGAGGTTGCTGGGCGCCTCATGAGCAGAGCCTTGCGGTCGTACGTAAAGATGTTTTCACTTGAGTACCATGGACAGAGAGAGAGAAAGAGAGAGAGTTGAACTCAGGGTCCCCAGCAGCTACTACTGCTGCCATTACCTTTTGCTTTACGCTACGAGTGTGATAAGATGTTCCATCGCTGCACTCGGCAGTTATGTAGGGACGCGATATTAGTTCGACCCCATCTGTAGCCAGTTATTCCATTTTAATGGCTCGCAACCTGCCAGTTTGCTTTCAATAAGCGCTTTGGTGTTTGATCCTACTTTTCTGTGTTCTTCCAGTAATGTACTAACAGTACTAGCAGTCACTGGTCGTATTCGTGTATTACCTGCATAACTTTGAGTTTGTCGTGTCCACCCACCTGTGCCAAGGCTATAGTTCACCGGTAGAACATCTTACTTTACTATAAGAAATCTAATTGTTATAATGACCACTTGTTTCTGTTAGCCGAGCGGGTCTAGGCGCTGCCGTCTGGAACCGCGCGACCGCTACGGTCGCAGGTTCGAATCCTGTCTCGGGCATGGATTTGTGTGATGTCTTTAGGTTAGTTAGGTTTAAGTAGTTCTAAGTTTTAGGGGACTGATGACCTCAGATGTTAAGTCCCATAGTGCTCAGAGCCATTTGAACCATTCTTTTGTTTTTGTTATAGGTAATATGATCACTCCGCTCATTAATATGTCTCTGTGGGTGGTGTGCTACCAATACTGTGATGTTTATTGGGCCAATCCTATTAATTTCCATTCAGTAAGACGTTTCCATTGCGTGATGTTAATATTTGCTTTAATTAATTTCCATTTTCATATGTTGTGCTTAACTTCTCTGTAGGTCAGCAAGGATAGAATATTAGCACAATAGCGGTATGCAAGACACTGCAACCAACACCCCACAGCTCGTTGATAGAAATAATTGTAGGCAATTTCTGTAAGATTAAGATCGAGTGACTTCGCGGGTGAGATTAAAGCCATCGGCACACAGGATGAGTTAATTAACGTTGATGTGACGCTCGCGAATTTTGCGATGTCGCTTCCTGACATTTGCTGTTAAGGAGCCATTACGTAACGTGAGACACAAAATGGACGCCATAGTGTAGTCGTCGTGTTCATGTTCTGCGATATTTTAGCAACGTGCCACACAATGCAAGACGCTATACTGTAGTTGTTGTGTTCAGCAGAAGCCCATATTCAGTGGGTTTTATATTCTGCAATATTTCAGCAACTTGCCACATAAATCAGAACCAATAGAAAGCAAAGAGGGTGAGGCGCCACGACCCAGAACCGAGGCTGAAATGGAGGGTTCACTTCCCGCTGTACCCAATTTTTTTCCCGTCTTCACGTTTGTTAAAATGCTGGGGGAGTTTCCTACGAAATTAATAGAAATAATTTCTGTAACATATGGTGTTATGTAAATTCAAGTGCGCTCTGTGTCAGAAGAGAGTTTGTTCAATTTGGTGAACTACTACAACGTGATGTGATTCCTGAGTGGACATGTATCTTTCATTTTTGTCTTATTACACGTTCACGATACTGAAGTTTTTATGTATGCATACCGCAGACAGAACAACATGACTAGCATGTGGTCAAGAAAGTAAATGCACGTTTTAAAAGAACTGACGTAGGACTTCTACGCTTGTCCGTTTTCGTGAACAAAACTGTATTTTTTGCGAGCCAGATAAAGCCGACAACTGGAGCTGGAGAGCGCCAAGAACGCAAAATCACGTTATCTAACTTGTGCCATGTGCCGACAGAGCTGTGCCTCGTTACATGGGATATCCCGCACGTCAACGTTAGCTCCCTCGTCCCGTGTGCCAACGGTTTTAGCCTGGGCTTGGTCGTCGGTCAGAGCAGGATAGTATGGATGCAGTGTCCACGGTATACTCATCACGAAAATGTAAGATAAACGGCAGAGCTTGGACAATGAGCATGGCGAGTCATTAGACGAGGCGTCTCTTATAATCACGTCCGCAGCTCGTGGTCTCGCTTTCGCGTTTTCAGTTCCGAGCGTGGGGTCCCGGGTTCGATTCCCGGCGAGGTAAGGGATTTTCACCTGCCTCGAGATGACTGGATGTTTGTGCTGTCCTCATCAAACTGGCGAGAGTGGACTGAACAAAGGTTGGTATTTTTTACGGGCGCTGATAACTGCGCAGTTGAGTATCCCACAAACCAAACATCATGATCATCATCATCATCATCTTATAATCCCAACAAAGTCCCTTAAACCTTTTCTGTCCGCCGCATGCCAGCTAGCCGCACACACCTGTGATTCCTGCAATATCGGGACGTGCAGACACTGTCCGTTCGAGGTGATCGACAGCTCACATTCGAACACCTCGCTGCTCGCCTGGACGTCTCTATTGGTAGTACTGACACACTCGTCCACCAGTTGGGGTGCTCGAAGGGGTATGTCAACTGAATTCCTCACTGCCTAACAACAGACCATACAGAGCAACGAATTATTTTGCGTTATGAGGCCGATCGTGATAATTTTTTGCCGAACATCGTCACAGACGATGAAACATGGGATCATCTCTTCGAACCGGAAACAAAACGATAATCCATGGACTGGCGCCACACCGCCTCTCCTCCGATAAAAACGTTCAAAGCAACACCCTTAACGGGTAACGTCATGGCGACGGTCTTTTGGGACTCTGAAGCGGTTTATCTGTTTCATGTCCTTCCCCATGATGCAACGATCAAAACTGAAGTGTGTTGTGCTACCCTCAGGAAAGCGCGTCCGCCGCCACAATAATGCAAACAAACATCTCCTTCTCCATGACAACGAAAGGCCTCACACAAGTCTGCGCAGTATAAAAAAGCTCACAAAACTTCATTGAACCGTTCTTCCTGATCCACCCTACATCCCAGATCTCGCCCCTTCCGACTTCCTTTGGCCTAATAAAGGGTGGACTCCGCGGGAAGCAGTACGTGGATGATGGGGAGGTTATTGATGCAGCAAGACATTGGCTCTGACGTCGACCGCTGGAGTGGTACCATGCTGGCATACAGGGCCTCCCAGTATGGTGGAGCAAGGCTGTAGCATTAAAAGAAGATAATGTTAATGAAAAAAGACAAGTTTTGTAGCCAAAAGAGTGGAGAATAATATGGTGTATTGAGAACCTGAATACAAACAACGTGCTTTCAGAAAACAATATGTTTCATATCTTACCGAATGTCCCTCGTAATTAAGAACTGGTGCAACTACACTCAAAGCGGATACCGATGGAAATAGATTTATGTCTTAAATTCAGTGCTTACAACTTGGTCTCATTTCCGGTGGCACTGAGCTACCTTGGTAGAGCAACGTATCTATGTACAGATTTCAAAACCTATCGTGGAATATCTAGTGGTCTTCAAAAAGAATTAGAAAATATAATTTTATTCGATACTACAACCATTACAGTTATGAATTGCATACTTGCTATTTATTCAACAGTGTTTTCCTAGGCCTGGTAATAATGCCAATGGGACGGAGATTATCTGCACTAGCTATTCATTAGGGCAACACAGTGTTGATTCACTAATTTCTCAGTAGAAAACCTTATAAAATTGTGGAAACAATACTAAAAGTCGTAGTAAATGGAATTAATGGTATATATAACAGATCGCTCACGCCATACCTAGTAGGAAGAAAGCAGAAAGTTGTGTTTCATAGTTTGAGGTAGTTTTCTAATCGGGGAAAAATATTTTGTGGAATTTCACATGTTTCACTATTGGGTCCTCTGATTGTTATACATATTAATGATCTTCCTTACACAGAATGTACAAGTAACTCTTTTTACAGTTGATAAGTACTATAATTAATACCAACATACGTATAGTAACAGAGAAAATGTAAATAATGTGTTCAAAAAGATTATTGGCTAGTTTTCTGCAAATGGTTCGTCTGTAATGTTTAAGAATATTCAGGATATTCAATTTACCGCGTCAAATACTATGACACAGTAGACAAGTTTAAAGCATAAGCTGGAGTTTCTAAACAAGGGAAACCTTAAAAACTTTTTTTGAGTGTACATAATGATGAGAATTTAAACAAAAACATTTCGTGTTTCTTAAACAGCTCGGTTCGTTCACTTCGTTTTATTGCAAGCCTTGGAGGGAGACAAATAGGGAACGTTAAAAATTGTGTTATTAAATAAATATCCCCTGTGCCATTATCTTTTATTGAAGACAGTTGGTTCTGGACGAACATCAAACCATTTAGGTACGATTGCTATTTCAACAGCAAGAATCCATAGCTCAGTTGCATTTGAGACCCTAACATGATCTGTTGACTTAAATAAAAAATAGTGATACAGCTGTGTATTTAATAATGCAGTTTTTAACCTTCCTAAAAGGTGTTCAACACCGCCTAAACAAAATGTCTCTTACGAAACAGAAATTTAATATACTTAGCTTACTTAAATCAATAATATTATAGGGAATTCCTTGCTGGAATAATTTATCTTTGGAAAATAAAGTCTTCATGCACAAAAGTTGCCACAAGACTAATAGTTCGTAATCATCCTTGATCATGGACACCTCTTCAAAGAATTAGGTATTTTAACTGCAGCATTGCAGTATAAATCAGTATAAATTTTTCCTCATGAAATTTGTTGTAAATAATCCACTTGCTTTCAGAATGAACAATAACGTATATGGTTACAATACATGAATACAATATCAATCTTCATTAAAACTGACTCAAGTTCAGAAAGCGGTAAGTAAATCTGCTACCAAAATCTTCGATCACTTGGTAAGTGTAACTGCCTACTCACAAACAGCAAATCTAAGTTCGAAAGTAAACTGAAAAACTTATTTCTGTCCTCCTGCTTCTATTCTATGGATGGATATCAACTTAGAAATTTTTTTACACTTCTGACCATCAGTTAGTTTCCTTCTGTGAGGCTTCCCAGTAAGATTCATCCCTCATATAATTTTTAGCATCCGAGTGTGAAACTGCACAGTACATTAATGTCTCTCACATGACAACACACAGTGTAACCATTCTCCTATGACTGCAAATTCAGTATGGGTGCTAATGACACAGATGTAACGCGCACTAAACCAAAATTAAGCCATTCAGACATCCAGAATGAATAGCTGAATAACTGATCGTTTGCTGCCTGCGTGCATCAGCACGGGAAAAAATTTGTGGCAACAGTGACAATCCATGTGGAAATGTGTTTTTAATAAGTACTCTGTGGCATTAAAAGTTTTGATAAGAACGTATGGTTACATTTTCGTGTGGGTCCTGAACTGCTAACGCTAAAAAAATGAGAATTTTTTACTATCGTATCTCATTTAATAATAATTTCAGTATAATAATTCAATAGTTAAGAGCACTCGACGCGTTAACACTTTACAGTGGTCGCACTTCACAAGAAAAAAACCTACCATGAATTCCGCATGGAACTGATTTTTTTATATTGCAACTATTCTATACCCACAAAATGCGTATAGATTTTTCATATTAATCAAATGTGGAACAATAAATGTGTTACAAAAACATTCGCGTTATATTTGTTTAAACCTATTTTCTGAGTGTGGTTTCTTGGGAATGAGTGTAATATCCAGATGGAACTACACGTTCACCTTTATTGACAAAAAATTCTCTTCTGTAGCTGAGATGTTCAACTAACAATCTTTGTAGCCCAAGAAATTTTTATCACAAGTATTAGTCTGGGTTGCGGAGGAGCATGAATTCCTACTATCAGGGAGCGCCAGTACTCTGGGTTACATCATACACCTGTGCTTCGTATGATAGAGATATATTGTTGATGTTGTACCGCCCGTGCAATAAAGATGTGGAAACGTGGCGGGTTCCTGGGTCCATCTCAAAGGAACAGATAGTTTTGATCCGGTATAAAATTTAGACCCGTCTGTACAATTATGCTTGGATGAACCATCGCTTTTGAGCCTGACTAAAATTCCTCTGGGAACAAATAATTTTTGCCTGCTCTAAATAAGTTACTGGGACTCTAAATAACCTTCTAACTGCATGGTATTAATATTCCTCTGCTTAAATAAATGACCAAAAACATCGAAATTCTAAAGAATAAGACATGTCCTGGTTCGTCAGCTCCTATTATGACTTTAAGTACTAACCTTGATGTCACTTTAGACAAAGTATATCTGCAGCAAATACACAATTCTTATCAGTTCGCCTAAACTTCATAAAATACAAAAAAGTGGGGATTTGAACGTCTGATATATTGTCCTTTAAACATTCAAACACTGCGCTTCGTTGTTTTATCGAACCCTGCGGTTACAAAGCCCTAAATCTGATACCTTTGGCCTGGCGGAACCGAAAGTTGTCAGTCCAGTTCGAGTATAGAGTAATAACTGGTATTATTACAATACGATGTTAGTTTTCCGGTTTTCCGGTTACTAGGTACACCAGCATGCGATGGTGGGAGGGGGTTCAGATGTTATTTGTTAGCCAATAATATGGAACATATTTTCAACACATAGATCAATAAAAGGAATTTTTCCGCTTGTTCCTTTTTATCTGTCTCTCATAAAGGATCCATTTCTCATCTATTCTATTTCGCTTTAAATTAATATCTCGGAGCAAATAAAAAAGTGAACGTAACTGGACCATTACGGAGATTTCGTATGGTGGCGCCTTCGCTGTTTTCGTTTATATGTGTCAGTTCATTTTTCGATTACGAGTGTTGCACGGTATTGGAATTCCTGTCCTGAGCAAGGTATTAGAGGAAGTGGTCACCGCTGTCTTCCACTTACTTGTTTTAATGTATGCAGTGTGTTTCTGTATCACGTACATTACTGTGACACGTATCTGTTCAGTATAGTATTATGTTCGTATTATTGTGGGTGAGTACGAAATAACTGAAAGAGACTGAACCTCATACTGGCACAAAGCATTCTTCTTAGGAAAAAGAAGCTGCTGACCTATCCTTAAGCTCATACTTGATGCTATCTTTGTGTTCATTATTAGTTTATCTGTCTGTGTTTATATGTTTAGGCTTAATCAATAGATCCTTAACACTTATTGGGTTTTGATTTGTTCCTGGGTCCTGGTACACGGCTTCATTTGACATACGAGTTGATATTGATCGAAAACCGAACAAAAACTTTGAGTAATACTTGTTTGTTACCATTCAGAGCAAAGTAAACACATATTGCTCCACCTCAATATGGTAATCACCTGTGTTGCCACCACACCACTTATCTGAATCAGAGGCGCACTATGTCGTGTGAAGCTCTAGCTCCCAGATGCCGCACCTTAGTGAGGAACTCTGCCAGAACTTCTAATCTCCTTCCTACGTTTTGAGAGTCGTTAAAGTCAATGACTCAAGTTCGTTAGCAGGCATCAGCGGAATGCATTGGCGTAATCTGCATATGACAGAAAAGAAGGGCGTTAAAAATTATTTAAGTGCGGCGAAAAAGCATTATTTGAATAGCAATAAATTCCTTGACTCGTTTCTTCTATGTAGTCTTCTCGAAGTTTCTTGTAGTTGGCTCAGCGTCTGTTTGGTTGGTTCCTACCGTAAGAGGAGGGATCCAGTTTTTTTCCAGTTCATGTATTAATTTTTAGAAATGAAGTATTGCAAAGCTTTATTGATCTTCATTATTTATTTGATTTATTGCTTCCACAACACATCACACAATTACTGAGTTCCACACTTTCTCGGACAAGTATCTGTCTTCCTACACTTTGGCAACCAACAGTTCCCAACAGAGAACAGCTCAGAACTGCTGACATAAAACGAAACTTCTCGAACACAACTCCATTAACATACACCAAAAAATTAGATAAACACGACCAGCGGTAGAAATCTCGCAGCACGAAGGCACTGCAACATATCGATCGATACGTCCAAAGGAAGTCACGTATGATTGATACATTATATAATTTATTTTACAAATGATTTCAGATTATTGACTAAAAACATTATAGAAGTACCAAGAGTAATAAAAACTTATAAGGTCTTTTTCAAACTTAGAAAATTATTTACCACAACTTTTTAGTGTTTTTCTTTTCAGGTTGAAATAATCAATTATTGACTTTTTGTAGAGGAACATAAATAAAGCAATCTATTATTGTTCATTTAATCTCATAAACAAATCAAACCTTTGCGATCTGCAAAAAATGAAAGTGGATCTGATAGAATGTTCACGTGAATGTATCGACAAGTGTATTAGAAAGTGTGACACTGACCAGCTCCATTACAAACTGCCCTTATCTAGCTTAGGCAGTTTCTTTTACAACAGTGGCTTGTGACGTCATTCTTACATGCGTGCGTCTCCGAAGGAACATTCCGTCAAACTTTACAGATATTGTCAAATACAGACACTACACTAAAGCAGTTCATGACAAAGCCAAGATTGAACATATATAAGTATTGCATAGCACATATTTAAGTACTGCATAGCACATTAATGGTTTTTGAGGAAATTATTAAGTCTTCATCTAGAGAGTCTTATGGTGGATAAAACTCTATATAATTTTACAACTACACTCCTGGAAATTGAAATAAGAACACCGTGAATTCATTGTCCCAGGAAGGGGAAACTTTATTGACACATTCCTGGGGTCAGATACATCACATGATCACACTGACAGAACCACAGGCACATAGACACAGGCAACAGAGCATGCATAATGTCGGCACTGGTACAGTGTATATCCACCTTTCGCAGCAATGCAGGCTGCTATTCTCCCATGGAGACGATCGTAGAGATGCTGGATGTAGTCCTGTGGAACGGCTTGCCTTGCCATTTCCACCTGGCGCCTCAGTTGGACCAGCGTTCGTGCTGGACGTGCAGACCGCGTGAGACGACGCTTCATCCAGTCCCAAACATGCTCAATGGGGGACAGATCCGGAGATCTTGCTGGCCAGGGTAGTTGACTTACACCTTCTAGAGCACGTTGGGTGGCACGGGATACATGCGGACGTGCATTGTCCTGTTGGAACAGCAAGTTCCCTTGCCGGTCTAGGAATGGTAGAACGATGGGTTCGATGACGGTTTGAATGTACCGTGCACTATTCAGTGTCCCCTCGACGATCACCAGAGGTGTACGGCCAGTGTAGGAGTTCGCTCCCCACACCATGATGCCGGGTGTTGGCCCTCTGTGCATCGGTCGTATGCAGTCCTGATTGTGGCGCTCACCTGCACGGCGCCAAACACGCATACGACCATCATTGGCACCAAGGCAGAAGCGACTCTCATCGCTGAAGACGACACGTCTCCATCCGTCCCTCCATTCACTCCTGTCGCGACACCACTGGAGGCGGGCTGCACGATGTTGGGGCGTGAGCGGAAGACGTCCTAACGGTGTGCGGGACCGTAGCCCAGCTTCATGGAGACGGTTGCGAATGGTCCTCGCCGACACCCCAGGAGTAACAGTGTCCCTAATTTGCTGGGAAGTGGCGGCGCGGTCCCCTACGGCACTGCGTAGGATCCTACGGTCTTGGCGTGCATCCGTGCGTCGCTGCGGTCCGGTCACAGGTCGACGGGCACGTGCACCTTCCGCCGACCACTGGCGACAACATCGATGTACTGTGGAGACCTCACGCCCCACGTGTTGAGCAATTCGGCGGTACGTTCACCCGGCCACCCGCATGCCCACTATACGCCCTCGCTCAAAGTCCGTCAACTGCACATACGGTTCACGTCCACGCTGTCGCGGCATGCTACCAGTGTTAAAGACTGCGATGGAGCTCCGTATGCCACGGCAAACTGGCTGACACTGACGGCGGCGGTGCACAAATGCTGCGCAGCTAGCGCCATTCGACGGCCAACACCGCGGTTCCTGGTGTGTCCGATGTGCCGTGCGTGTGATCATTGCTTGTACAGCCCTCTCGCAGTGTCCGGAGCAAGTGTGGTGGGTCTGACACACCGGTGTCAATGTGTTCTTTTTTCCATTTCCAGGAGTGTAGTTACATAACACGTTGACGGTTAAGCCATAATTCGTCAGTCGTGCACCAAGTTGTATCTTGAAACGGAAGGTCTTTTTAGCGTGAAACATGTGACACTTGCAAATGAAATTACATTCTTTTATGTTTCAACAATTTTCCCCATCCCGAAACTGAAATTTATGTTAACTGCCAACAACTTCTATTTCAAAATGAATGCAACTTAGAACTGGGTTTTGATAATACCTCTTCTTAAACTGATTGCACTTACTGATTATTGGTTTGTACCAGAGTAATAATGTAACACATAAACTGTATTTATATTGTACTGACAAGATTTTCTGGATTGCTATACTTTTTAATGCGAACAGAAGTTTTGATCCTAGGTATATGGGGATGTCTTTCCTAGGTACAACTTTTCACATTTGAAAGCCCTTTCTTCCCTGGAGTTACTTTGTAATTTCACAAAGTGATGCAGCACACATAATGGCAATGATATCATTTCAAAATTGAATAAGAAAATTGTTGAAACATGGGCCATTTTAATCGTGTCGACAATAGTCGGTACTCAGTGGTTGGGGCTATATTCCTGTTGATACTCATTTTTCATTTCTTATTTGTTCTGTCTGTGCCTGTACTCAATCTTTTAACTGTGTTGTTGTTATCAGAGGCAGCACTTACATCTGTCACTTACATCATCCATTACGTATGTATAGTTTTGAACTTTTACTGGCACCAGAACAACTTTAGTGATTCAGTGAAGTGTGAGAAAACGTAAACATTGGAGTCTTATTACTGCAAGCGGGAAATGATAAACATGGTACTTAATCGACAGGGTCATGTCGTGTGTGCTGAACGACATCCTCAGCGCAACACTGCATATAAAAAAGATGTACATCGGTTGTTACGACGACTTTGGGCTTGTAGGCTAGGCGTCATTTCCAAGCAGAAGAAAGGATTGCGGCGGAACTACCGTGGATCAAACTTCTGATATGTAGGAGAGGGTATTGCGATGTATAGAAGAAGATCTTGAAACAAGTTTAAGAAAAACTCAAGTTGCTAATGGCATAACAACTCTCTTGCCATTCTACACGATAAGTTACTTTATTTGTACCGCTTACGGTGTGTTGCGAGGTGCCGTGCTACAAGACCACGATGCCAGATTACAGTTCTGCCAAAGGACGTCTATGGTCGTGCTCTCAGTCTTGTCCTCCAAACAATGCATATTAAGTCAGAGCGAAAAATTCACAGTTCACAGTTGCATTGTATTTACGGATAAGACTGGATTCGCATTATCTACTTGTGGACAAATGCAAGTATTTGATAATTGAGGAGATGATCAGGTTTGCTTTCGTAATTTATTTAACGAACTAGGAGGAATATTCACAGCACCTTCAGGATACATATATTCACTCACGAAATTTGTTATTAATAACCCATCCCAGAGCAAAAATAATAGCAATGTGCATAGCTACAACACCAAGAGAAAGGATGATCGTCATTATTCTAAGTTAAATCTGATTTTGGCACAGAAAGTAGTGAATTATACTACCACAAAAGTCTTTGGTCATTCACAAAATATCGTTAAAAGTCTGACAGATAGCCAACCAGCATTTAAAAACAAATTAAAAGAATTTCTGAGTGACAGCTCCTTCTACCCAATAGATGACTTTTTAGATATGAAGGAGTAGCTGTAAAAAAAATCGTGTAAAGAAACCTTACGTTAAACTGACACGTTCCACGTTATGAAGTGTCGTCTTCACGATATATGGAACAAGTATTGAAGTAATGTAAGGTAATATCAATGTAAGGACAGGAGCAGTTGCTGACAGACTGATAGGGCTGCTGTATACGCACCGTTTCTATGCGACATATTACCAGCGTCGTTTGAGAATCTTATCTTTGTAGAATGACAATGGACGTGGTTTATGTATGACGGGATGTCATCCCGATTTCTACGGGTCGTAGGACAGTATGCAACACAAAAGTTTAATGAGCCATTGATTCGTCAAACAGATCCAGTAGCATGGCCTCCCCGATCACCTGACGACATCCGTTAGCTTGCTGGTCGTGAAGACGTGTGTTCCTCATCCGTTGGTAACATGTACACGTTACACAACCGTGTGTTTCACAAATTTGCCAAATCTGAAGGTGGTAAGGTGTTGAAATCCAGCTGCTGCATGTCAGATTTTAATCTTACTGCACAGCAGTCATGACTCCCGTGTTAATGCCCTTCTGGTACCACGCGCTGCGGAATTTAAATCCCCGCCAGGCGTCATGGACGTCGAAGACCACTAGGTGTCTCTGCACAATCGCCCCGTTAGCTGTGGCGGCGTGCGCCCCCTGGCCTGCATTTAGTGTGAGGGCGCCACAGTGGAACACGTGGCCAATAGCGGCGCCCCCGATAACATACTTCAACGCCTGCCTCTCACTCAGCTAGTCACCGTCTGGTTGCTCCTCTCCTCTCCCATCCCCGCCCCCTGCCACGTCTGCACTGTTATGTCCCCCCTACCCTACATCTCTACACCCTTCGTCTCCTTTCCCAAGGCTGCTTCCATCAACTACCCCTTCCCAGATGATGTCCTCTCTCCCTCCATTTATCCCTCCTATCAACTCTGATCCTCCCTCCCCCTCCTTTCCTCTGTCCTTTTCCCGAGCTCCCTCTACCCCCCCTTCCATCCTCTTTTTTTCCCACCTCCCCTCTCTCTGCCCCCCTTCTCTTCACCGAGTCCTTTGCATTTCCCTCCTCTGCCTTTTCCCATTCCCTCTCGCGTCTGCCCTGCCCCTCTCCCCCCTTATGAGTCCTCTCCCTCCTTTGGTTCCCCCCTTTTCGTTTTTTTCCTCTCCTCCCTCTTTGTTTTCCCCCCTCCTCCAGGTCCCCCTCCCCATCTGCCCTTGGCTAGGGAGTGTCATCTTTGTGCCGACATTTTCGTGCAGTGTTTTACAATGAGTGTTGTACAGTGAGTGTTCCGTGTTGAGAGTCTTTTGGGAAGTGTTACGAACGGCCATCATACTGTCGCTGGGTGTGATTTTTTTTAGCTCTTGCGAACAGAAACCATACTGTCGCCATGTTTTTTTAAATTGTGTGTCTACTATGTTAATTGTCTGATTCCTGTGTATTTTATTAACATTGCCAACCCCTTTGCTTACTGTTTTAACTTTCTACAATCTTCCGCCATTTTGCACTTTAAGTCACCGTTTTATCGCCAGTTTTTCTTGTTTCTTTTCTTCTTCCGCTTTTAAAACAGTCTGTAGGCTGTAGAGCAGCGTACTAAGCTGCTGTCAGCCCGCCCCCTTCGGGGGGAATTGAAATTCAATAAAGGAAAAAAAAGACTCAGCCAGTGTCTAATCGTTGCGTGAGGCTTGACATATCGCCTCGACAACAGACAGCATGTTTACCGTTCTTTGTTTTCACTACCAGTGGACGTCTTGAATTCGTTTGGTTGTCTATGTCACTCCGTTGCTTCTTGCGTGTTGTCGTCTTAAGGTCTCTCTCCATCGTCCGTCGTTGTTTCGTGTCCGTCATTTCCGTTCGTTTGTTTGTTCGCGGGCCGCTCTCCGTTGGGTCCCGCCGCGCTTTCTCGGCCACCCCACTACCGTTCCGGTCACGGTTACATCAGGTTCCAACAGCCCTAAACATAAAGTTTGACACGTCAATGAACATCAACACAAACTACTCTTAATGAAATATTATTAGTAGTTCCCTAGTGCAATGGAATGTGAAACAGGGGCCTGTCATATGAATTAAAAGGGAACCAACTCACAAACAAGGTTCTGAACCTTCTCAGGCAACCCATAAAATCAGATGCTCCTTTTCTTGCAGAAAAGACGCATAAGATGCAGATGTGATAGCATATACTATTGCCGTGTTAAGCTGAAAAAGTGCAAATAAAGAAAACACGTTATCTGCTGAAGGTGGCTTATAGTAATATTAATTCTGCTGAAGGTAGATCATCTGCAATAAGCTGCGGTCTCACCGGTTGCCAATATGAGAAAGGGATCGATGAGAACATGTGGATTGAACATATGAGTCATAAGGTCCACAGATGAATTCATGTGAAAATAATTCATGCGACATTTGAAATTACTTTCACTAATCAGTCAACAAATAGGCATGAAATTTTACAAACAGTAAATAGAAACATCCTCCAAGGGACCAAATGGATGCGTATACTACACATTCATAAAAACGGAAAATTTTCCCATATACTTCCGCGTTCCTGTAATACTATTTAGTGAGTGTGAAAGTAAAATGAAAAGCGACAGATATACGCAGATGGCTCAAGCAAAAATAAATACTAATCCTCGCTAAATTAAGCAAAGGAGTGAACAGAACAAAAGCCCGACTTCGCTTACCTCATTGTCAGTGCACATCCTGAACATTGAAAATCATGTAATATATAATTATGCCAATGCAACGGCAATATGCAACGCTCTCATCATGAGCCCTGAGAACTAAACCTTATAAATGCCTCATCTCAGTAATGTCTGAACTTAACAAATCGACAGCAAATAGAACAATGTTAGGTACACCAGGTGGCAACCACAGGAAGGGTGTGTGCATCCACATGGACCTAATAGAACTTGAAAATCTTTGCCAAGTAACATGATTGGCTGACAAGTCTCTGCTCGAAGTACAGGTTGCAGACATGCTTCTCACTATACAACTAAACATACGACATCTCTAGCAGATGAGTGCGTGGACATCAAAAAACGTTTTTCATCACACCGGGTTCTAGACAGACGTTGACTGTTGATATTGTACCAAAGACACAGTCCATTTGACTGTTCAGAGACTTCAGTCCGGTACCGCGCGACTGCTATGGTCGCAGGTTCGAATCCTGCCTTGGGCATGGATGTGTGTGATGTCCTTAGGTTAGTTAGGTTTAAGTAGTTCTACGTTCCAGGGGACTGATGACCTCAGATGTTAAGTCCCATAGTGATCAGAGCCATTTGAACCATTTTTGAACTTTTCAGAGATGTCACTAAACCTGCCCAAGGATGTAAACAATCATGCATGAGCAGCGCCTATTAGACGGATAGGATCCGGCAGCCGATCAGTTCCGGTCTTTCCACCAGGAAGGAGGTACACGGCTCGTGTTGTCTGTAGTTCAACTATGCCTAGACGACTAATATCGCGGTTCGACCGCGCCCGCATTGTTACTTCGTGCCAGGAAGTGCACTCAACAACGGAAGTGTCCAGGCATCTCGGAGTGAACCAAAGCGATGCTATTGGGACGTGGAGGAGATACAGAGAGACAGGAACAGTCGATGACTTTCCTCGCTCAGGTCGATCAAGGGCTATTACTGCAGTGGGTGGCGGATACCTACGAATTATGTCTCGGAAGAACCCTGACAACAACGCCACCATGTTGAATAGTGCTTTTCGTGCAGCCGCAGGATGTCGTGTTACGACTCGAACTGTGCGCAATATGCTGCATTATGCGCAACTTCACTCCCGACGTCCATGGTGAGATCCAGATTTGCAACCACGACACCATGCACCGCGGTACAGATGTGGCCAACAACATTCCGAATGGACCGATCAGGATTGACATTAGGTTCTCTTCACCGATGAATGTCGCATATGGCTTCAATCAGAGAAGCGTCGGAGACGTGTTTGGGGGCAACCCGGTGAGGCTGAATGCCTTAGAAACACGCTGTCCAGAGAGTGCAGCAAGGTGGAGGTTCCCTGCTGTTTTGGGATAGCATTATGTGGGGTCAACGTACGCCGCTGGTGGTCATGGAAGGCGCCGTAACGGCTATAGTATATGTGAATGCCCTCCTCTGACCGATAGTGCATCCATATCGGCAGCATATTGGTGAGGCATTCGTCTTCATGGACGACATTTCGCGCCCCCATCGCGCACATCTTGTGAGTGATTTACATCAGTATAACGAAATTGCTCGACTAGAGTGGCCAGCATGTTCTCCAGACATGAATCCTACCAAACATGCCTGACCGAGCGAGGTGGCGCAGTGGTTAGCACACTGGACTCGCAATCGGGAGGACGACGGTTCAATCCCGTCTCCGGCCATCCTGATTTAGGTTTTCCGTGATTTCCCTAAATCGCTTCAGGCAAATGCCGGGATGGTTCCTTTGAAAGGGCACGGCCGATTTCCTTCCCCATCCTTCCCTCACCCGAGCTTGCACTCCGTCTCTAATGACCTCGTTGTCGACGGGACGTTAAACACTAAGATCCTCCTCCTCCTCCTCAAACATGCCTGGGATGGATTAAAAAGGGCTGTTTACGGACGACGTTCAAATGCAAATTGCTCTAAACACTAAGAGACTTAACATCTGAGGTCATCAGTCCCCTAGACTTAGAACTGCTTAAACCTAACTAACCTAAGGACATCACACACATCCATGCCCGAGGAAGGATTCGAGCCTGCGACCGTAGCAGCTGCGCGGTTCCGGACTGAAGCGCCTAGAGCCGCTCGGCCACAGCTGCCTACCCGGACGACGTGACACACCAACCACTCTGAGGGAACGTAGAATCGCCGTTGAGGAGTGAGACAATCTGGACCAACAGTGCCTTGATGTACTTGTGGATAGTATGGCACGACGATTACAGACATGCATAAATGCAAGAGGTCGTTCCACTCGGTATTAGAGGTACCGATGTGTAGAGGAATCTGGACCACCCGCTCCGAAGGTCTCGCTGTATGGCGGTACAAGAAGCAAAGTGTGGTATTCATGAGCAATAAAAAAGGGCGGAAATGATGTTTATGTTGATCTCTATTCCAATCTTTTGTGCAGGTTCCAGAACTCTCGGAACTGAGGTGAAGCAAAACTTTTTTTGATGTGTACAATTTTCCAGCCATACGAATGACTCGCAGCTCGAGTGAAAATACATAATATGAAAGACGCATCTGGCAGACTGCTTTCAGTGTTCTCATATGAGTTTGTGATTCGTTGGGAAGCAAGGCTGAAGGATACAACTTTAATACTTTTAAAACTATAGGGTAGATATTAACAAATGGTTTTCAACATGTGATAAGATAACTCGTAAAGTTTTGTTTCCTCATTCATACTCATCAGCGGGTGCACACTTACTGGCACGGATAATGTCTAGTCGGAATTCTATTTCTCCCCACGTACGATTCAAAATGTTCACGGTGACATGTTAAAATACATTGAGAATGCATGTCTTCAAATCCTGTAGGTCTCTATCCTCGGTTCGGGACACCAGATCCTTTAGAAAACCCAACAGAAAGAAGTCTCGTGGTGGAAGGTCCGTAGATCGTAGCGGCTATAGAAGCAGGCCATACACTGAGCTTTCTCCTGCAGCGTCCACATTTTATCGGGATTTCAAGTTCAGTTTTGTGTCACCTGGAAAAAATTTTGATTTATCTTACCACATTTTGAAAACCTCTTGTTAATATAGTTTAAAAGTTATTAAAGTCTTGAGCTGTGAAGATAATTTATGGGCACCCCGTATGAAAATGAGTGGTAGCAATGTCGAGTGCTCAGGTAGCACCAACAGACAGGTAGCTATTTTATTACATTATAGCCTATATATCAACAAGTATTTGCTTCTGGGCGTATGACTGTAAAATGTTTCGGTCATTTTGATACAAGCTCCTTTAAGAATAAGAAATACTTTTATTAAAAAATGGAGAAAGAGTCGAATGGTAACATTGAAAACTGTGTTTAGCAAACAATATGGTGCTTCCAGAAGATGTGAAATGTTAGTTCTGATACTGTCATTGTGTACAGGTACCGCATTTTATCCTAGATTTAACTTGTCTTTTGTTTCTGCATCCACATGCTACACCTCTCGTCACATCATTCTAAAATGGGAAGCGGAGTCGTGTTCGTCAACTGTCAGCGAAAAGTGGAGAAAATGTTTTCTTCCTTTATCTGTTTATATGTTGCATTTCCAAGACACAGGTGAGGAACTAACCAATCACTGGGAAAAATCGGTGTGGGAACCCGGTCTAAATCCGCACTCTGACTGGCAGATGTACCGGTCGATCAGTCATGAAACAATGGAGCTGATTCGATGCGGCAGCGTTTCGATTGCGTTCCACGCAAGCGCGTTCAACAACACGAATAGGTCACCAGACACATTTCAGTAACGGTCTTGTTTCGTGGCAAGTTAATGATATTTTGTTCCTTTAAAATGAAACTGGAGAGACAGGTGATACTACTCATCGAGTTCTATGGATCCTCAGCCATGCGTTGTACGGCCGAGCTGTGGTCATCAATTAGAGTTACAGATTTCGTTACTAACGTGTAATTTCTGACTAGTTCCGATCTAAAGCGATCAGGAATGGAAGAGCGCTGCCGAACGTTCCCACATCTTCAACGGACAATCGAGAAACAGCGAACGGCTCATTACTGCCAGTGGTAAAAAATAAAAGACGTTCTTTTAAGTACGGTTGCACTTGGCCGCTCAAGAAGAGCGCGGCTTTCTTCTCCAATAAATGGCCGGAGACTAGGTGCAAGACTGGAACAGCAGAATGGCAGCGTTTTCTGCAATTTGCTATTGTCTCAAATACCTCAGTAGCTTGAAACTTCTTACAGATTAATCCAGGCACTTTATGAGCAACAGATTACTCCAGACACTCTTTGAGCAAACAGAAGAAAGACCTTAGTACTTTCATCTATTTTTATAAATATTGTAGCTGCCATGTCCCTATCTACGAAATTAATATATTTTTAGAAATCTTCCTTCTGTGCACAAAAAATGCAATTATATAAGTTCCTAGGCTTCCACGACCAGTGTCATTTTGAATAAAATAATTCTTGGTGTTAGGTTCTCAGTATATCGTAACCCCTTCACACCTGAACCTCCCATCTGAGAACAAGTAATAGACTTCCTGCAATATTCTATGTTATCCAGCACCAGGGATCGCAGCAGCGCGTCATAAAGAAAGAAAGCACGTCCACGTAGTGCATGACGTCACAACATGGCGTCGTATGTAGGCAAGAGAGGAACATCGACACTGCACGCTATGTACCGTAATTGAGCTTGCTCGTGAGTGTAATTACTACGTGGTTGAACATGAATTGTTTTTATTTAATTTGTGTGCACTAGACTGGATGATTTGTGTGTGTTCGATCAACCTATGATCTTTTTCTGCCAAAACTCCATTTCGTGGGTCTGCGCCGAATTTCTAGAGGACGAATCAATGAGGAAGATATTGTTATCAAGAATTCACAGAAAGACCTTTACTCCTTATTCAGATCGTTTAAGTTCTTAAAAAAAAGTTAGTTTTAATGACGAAGAGTGCAAATTTCCGTGACTGTAATTCAGTATTAACGCAGGTGGGCTATGTGTGGCGTCTTTAACCACTAATCATAAAGTCTTCTCTCCCGGGTTCGAGCCCAGTCATTGCTCAAATTTTTAATAAAAATCTTGAGCAATGCCGGCCGAAGACTTCCGGCATAATAATTCATCCTACTTCAGCAAAGGACCTTGTCAAAGACGTGGAGGAACGGACAGAGGTGCAGGGTACATTCTTGCCCTAGGGGAGGGATGCTGATCCTAAAGGTGGAGGAATCAGCAATGATCAACGACATGAGGATACAGAGGGCGATGTAAACCGCTGCATTGAAGATATACTGTGTGTGTCCACTGGACGTGTGGCCTTTAACTGAAAAAAGTGTCACGACGACTCTTCCACTGGTAAAATGGTTCAAATGGCTCTGAGCACTATGGGACTTAACTTCTGAGGTCATCAATCCCCTAGAACTTAGAACTACTTAAACCTAACTAACCTACGGACATCACGCACATCAATGCCCGAGGCAGGATTCGAACCTCCGACCGTAGCAGTCGCGGGGTTCCAGACTGAAGCGCCTAGAACCGCTCGGCCACTCCGGCCGGCCCACTGGCAAAATATACGAACTAGTCCTCCATCGGGACCTCCGGGAAGGGACTTCCAAGGGGACCGTAGCAGTCGCGCAGTTCTGGACTGAAGCGCCCAGAACCGCTCGGCCACCGCGGCTGGACAATCGACAGAAAAATAACACCAACAATAATAGTACACGTATACATGTCGACGTTTGAAGCACAGGATGAAGAGATTGAGTTCTACAATAAATTGCAGATGGTAATAGCAAAGGCTCTATTCAAGAATCACAAGTGGAGGAGGTATACTTGGAGAAGGCTAGGAGATACGGGAAGATTCCAATAAGATAACATCTTTGTCAGGCAGACATTCCTAAAACAGATATTAGATTGTGACATGTGCCTAAGAGGGGAAACCGACTCAGATGACAATTTAGTAATAATGAAGAATAGGCTGAAGTTTAAGAGAATAGTCAGGAAGAATCTGTGCACAAAGAAATAGGAAAAGGAATGAAGAGATACGCTTGAAGTTCTCTGCGGCTATAGGCCATAGATACTGCGATAACGAATAGTTGAGTAGGCTCTTCAGTTGAAGAGAGATGGACGTCTCTAAACAGGGCAGTCACAGAAGTTGGAGAGAAAACCGTAGGTATAAGGAAGTTAACTGCGAAGAAATCATGGGTGACAGGAGAAATACCTCAGTTGATCGACGAAAGAAGGACGTAAAAAATGTTCAGCAAAATTCTCGAACATATAATTACAAGTCACTTAGGAATGAAATAAATAGGAATGACAGGGAAGCTAAGGTGAAATGGCTACATGAAAAATGTGAAGAAATCGAAAGAGAAATGATTGTCGGAAAGACTGACTCTGCATATTGAAAAGCCTAAACAGCCTTCGGTGAAATTAAAAGCAATGGCGGTAACATTAAGAGTGCAATGGGAATTCGACTGTTAAATGCAGATAAGAGAGCGGATGGGTGGAAAGAGTACACTGAATGGGGAAGACTTATCTGATGATTTGAGAGAAGGAGAAACAGGAGTCAATTTAGAAAAGTAAGGGGATCTAGTATCAGAATAAGAATTTAAAAGAAATTTGGAAGACTTAAACTAGAATAAGGCCGAAGGGGTGGATAACATTCCATAAGAATTTCTAAAATCATTGGGGAAGTGGCCAAAAAACGAATATTCACTTTGGTGTCTACAATGTATGAGGCTGGCAATATACCATCAGAGTTTCGGAAAAACATCATCCACACTATTTCAAAGATTATAAGAGCCTGCAAGTGCGAGAATTATCGCACAGTCATCTTAACAACCCATGCATCCGCTGACAAGAGTAATATACAGAAGAAAGTAAAAGAAGAAGATACGTTAGATGACGATCAGTTTGGCTTTAGGAAAGGTAAAGGCACCAGAGAGGCTGTTCTGAAGGTGCGGTTGATAATGGAAACAAGGCTGAAGAAAAATCAAGACAATGATTTGTCGAATTGGGAAAGCGCTCGACAGCGTAAAATAGTGCAAAATGTTTGAAATCCTGAGAACAATAGGGGTAAGTTACAGGGAAACAGGGGTAATATAGAAAGACGGATAATATACACTCCTGGAAATTGAAATAAGAACACCGTGAATTCATTGTCCCAGGAAGGGGAAACTTTATTGACACATACCTGGGGTCAGATACATCACATGATCACACTGACAGAACCACAGGCACATAGACACAGGCAACAGAGCATGCACAATGTCGGCACTAGTACAGTGTATATCCACCTTTCGCAGCAATGCAGGCTGCTATTCTCCCATGGAGACGATCGTAGAGATGCTGGATGTAGTCCTGTGGAACGGCTTGCCATGTCATTTCCACCTGGCGCCTCAGTTGGACCAGCGTTCGTGCTGGACGTGCAGACCGCGTGAGACGACGCTTCACACAGTCCCAAACATGCTCAATGGGGTACAGATCCGGAGAGCTTGCTGGCCAGGGTAGTTGACTTACACCTTCTAGAGCACGTTGGGTGGCACGGGATACATGCGGACGTGCATTGTCCTGTTGGAACAGCAAGTTCCCTTGCCGGTCTAGGAATGGTAGAACGATGGGTTCGATGACGGTTTGAATGTACCGTGCACTATTCAGTGTCCCCTCGACGATCACCAGAGGTGTACGGCCAGTGTAGGAGATCGCTCCCCACACCATGATGCCGGGTGTTGGCCCTGTGTGCCTCGGTCGTATGCAGTCCTGATTGTGGCGCTCACCTGCACGGCGCCAAACACGCATACGACCATCATTGGCACCAAGGCAGAAGCGACTCTCATTGCTGAAGACGACACGTCTCCATTCGTCCCTCCATTCACGCCTGTCGCGACACCACTGGAGGCGGGCTGAACGATGTTGGGGCGTGAGCGGAAGACGGCCTAACGGAGTGCGGGACCGTATCCCAGCTTCATGGAGACGGTTGCGAATGGTCCTCGCCGATACCCCAGGAGCAACAGTGTCCCTAATTTGCTGGGAAGTGGCGGTGCAGTCACCTACGGCACTGCGTAGGATCCTGCGGTGTTGGCGTGCGTACGTGCGTCGCTGCGGTCCGGTCCCAGGTCAACGGCCACGTGCACCATCCGCCGACCACTGGCGACAACATCGATGTACTGTGGAGACCTCACGCCCCACGTGTTGAGCAATTCGGCGGTACGTCCACCCGGCCTCCCGCATGCTTACTATACACCCTCGCTCAAAGTCCGTCAGCTGCACATACGGTTCACGTCCACGCTGTCGCGGCATGCTACCAGTGTTAAAGACTGCGATGGAGCCACGGCAAACTGGCTGACACTGACGGCGGCGGTGCACAAATGCTGCGCAGCTAGCGCCATTCGACGGCCAACACCGCGGTTCCTGGTGTGTCCGCTGTGCCGTGCGTGTGATCGTTGCTTGTACAGCCCTCTCGCAGTGTCCGGAGCAAGTATGGTGGGTCTGACACACCGGTGTCAATGTGTTCTTTTTTCCATTTCCAGGAGTGTATAATATGTACAAGAACTAACAAGGGAGGCCACGACGTCAGGATCACGAATTTACTTCACAGTTTGTACACCCTTAGTGCAGCATTCAAAGAACATAACGTGCAAGTAGTAAGGTGCTCCACTCTGATAATTAGTAGAAAATCGCAAGATAAGTGTTACGCGTCTATTATGCAACAGATGTATTTGTGCGAAGGTGCCGTGGGCAAGTCGTCGTGGTCAAGCGAATAGCGTTCATGATTTGTAGGATGGTCGTGGACGAGGCAACGATTCGAATACAGCCCGGCACGGTAGCTCAGCGTGTTCGGTCAAAGGGATAGTTCACATCTGTAACAAAAATCTGAGTGAATGGATTGACAAAGAACTTGAACGGGTATCATTGGTCGTCCACCCCGAACAAATTGAACGAACGATATAGGACAAAATGTTATTAAAGAAAATCCCGGTAGCACTGATTTTCTTAATTTAGATTTTTTTCATCACTGGTCACATTATTTAATTCATATGACAATAGAGAGGTAATATAATGGAAAAAAAACCCACGTGCATTTTCATGAAGTTGTAGTTTCATATGTTATTTGATCATTTACTTTCATATGTTATTTGATCATTTACTATTTCTTAATAAATTTTCAAGAACGAGGATCAGACTGGGAAAGCCCAAACCAAACGTCAATAAGTAATGATGCGTTGACGTTATTTACAATCAGTAATATTGTAAGTCACAACGTGCCAGAACACAAAAGTAATGTACAATTACTCGTCGGATGTGCTCTCGACATCGCACGTTGCAGGATGGTATTTTTCATACAGACATGGAAAACATTAATTGAAACTTCATGGAGATACACGTGCTTTTTTTCATTATATTACCTCTCAAATGTCACATAAATTAAATAATATGACCAGTCATGAAACAAAAGATTTATAATTAAGTTTGAGCGGGAAACGAACCGTCGTCTTATGCCTGTTTGTTTTACGTAGCTAGAACGCTAATCACTTTTTTAAAATTTTTCTTTCCTTACCTCTATTCCAATACCACATTGTGATTTGTAAACACTTTTAAAAGTTACCTGTCCCTCGTGGGGATCGAACCCACGACCTTTGGAATTATTTTTACATGTTTACATTTAGGATGTGGGTACAAATGATAATTCTAGAAACACAACAAAGGTAGCATTGAAAGAGTAAACAAAAAAAATGTGAATCTCTGATGCAATTTCAGCTAAAAAATTCTTCAATAAACGTAGCTGGTTCCACTTGGTGCTTCGCCGTCGTTATCTGATATCTCCAACAGCGCCTTCGAAGGGTAGCTGCAACGGAGGCATTCTGCTTTACTAGTGCCTCAAGGAAAACAGCAATCCTTGCAGCAACTTGTCTCTTTCTTCTCTCATGGCTGACAAGGCAGGACGTTCACCCTAAGTGTGACGCCGCACAGAACATTAACCGCAGCTTGGCACTCCCCAACTGAGTGAGGGTTTAACGAAAACACTGCGAAAATAATTTGTGAAGAGCGTACGACGGCATTGTGAGCATTTTGTACTAACCACCAGTAATCAAGCTGCCCTTTCTCTCAGTCGCTAAAGATGTAGTCGACGGTAAGTCCTTTGAACCATGTAAGCGCATGATATTTTGCGGCGGGACAGTAAGATTCATTTGGACAGGGGAAGGTCTGAGGATCAATCATATAAGGCGTGACCCGGAGGTAACAAGCTAATATCTTCTGTATTAGTCTCCAAAGTCCGGACGAAGACACGCATGTAAAACGAAGTTTATCGGTGTCCAAGAGGTGACAATCTGCGCAATAAGGGGAGTCTGTTAGTCCAATAGCGTGAAGCCATTGTCGTGTCGCATATTTTTGGTTGGCGTTCTGATACCACGTCGATCACACTGTGGTCGACAAAAAGTTGTGGTGTATCGTTTTCCACACTCTTGACCAATGAACCGTAGGATACTTGGTTTCCACCACGTTATGTGGAACAGCCTGCAGAAGATTGGCATAAAAAACTTTCGCCTTTGATGGACCTGTGGCGGGGAGGTCGGGCTTCCATAGCTGTATTCAAGAATGAAGGTCGACACATGAGAGAGCTGTGGGCCGACGTGCGCAACCAACACTGGCGGGACGCGGGAGACTGGCATCAGAACCTGTAGTAAACGACCCGTGAGAACGATGTTGACTTTTCCATCGTCTCCACATGTTGCTCATGTAAAGGGCAGCTGTCCTTGCCCTGACGTTGGCCAATCCCAGTCCCCCCCCCCTGTGCACTGGGAGGGTAAGAGTGTCGTATCGTACTTTAAATATATGAACCGCGGAAATGTAGTAACTGAAGGCCGCCTACCTATCTGCATCGGTAGTGGGAGGACTTGTGGCACGTGGTTGAGTTTGAGTTTTGATGCCACGTAGAGGTTCAAGTATTCAACACGTTGTAGTTGATTCAAGTCCCGGAGCAGGTTCTGGCGTACCAAAGGGTGTACAATCTGCAGTAACCGCCGGTAGTTTGGTGCTACATCCTACGTGAACGTGATTCCCAAATATCGCAGATCAGCAACTGGTGGGAGGGGAGCGAGGACTTTCGGTCCGAGACCACGTCCAGTATCCAACGCCGGTGACTTGTTGATGTTCAGAAGACTGCCTGCGGCCTGTCCGTATCGCTCGATCCGGGTTAGTACGCTTTGAACTTCATCATTGGAACGAAGCAGCAGTAGCAGGTCATCAGCGTATGCCCTACAGCGAAAGGTGACGTCCCGTAGCGTGATGCCTGATAGCCTGTGGTTAAGGCCCCCGAGGAATGGCTCTAGTGCGATTGTATAAAGGTAGGTAGAAAGTGGACAACCTTGTCATAGAGACCTCTTAATGGGTACTGGCCGTACCGTCCTTCCATTGACCTGGACGGGTGAGTTGGCTGCGGTCCAAAGTCGCCGGAGGATTCAGTGAGGGTCGGGGGAAATCCCATACAGTCCATCACTCGTAGAAGGTGGCTATGGTGCACTCTATCAAAGACACGACTGAAATCGATAGAGACGATCGCCGCTCTCAGACGGCATACAGAGGCGATCACTAGTAAGTCTCTGCATTCACCGTTGGCCATGTGTATGTTGGCTTCTCCCCCCTGCGACGTCTGACGCGAGAATCGTAGGCAAAGTCGTCTTAATACGGCCTGCCATAAGCCTGGTGAAAATCTTGTAGTCGGCGCTCAGCATTGTGAGTGGCAGATAGTCGTTAGTTGATCGCCCTCCATCCGGCTTGTGTACCGGTATGAGAAGTCCTTCTACAAACGTTGGCGGCACAACACAGTCTGGGGACATAAGTTCAGGGAACATTATAACCCAGCGAGGCATTATGATGGCATGGAAGGTCCGGTAGAATTCGATGGGCAGTCCATCAGGCCCAGGAGACTTATTGGCATCACCTTTGTCCAGGGCGTCTTCGGCTTCTTCGAGTGAGACTTCCTCCATTAGTGCATTCACTGTAGCCTCATCGATAGTACGTGTTACCTCTGTAACACTTCTGTAGTGGCCTCGTCATCTACGGTTCTTTCCTGGTAAAGGCTACAGCGTCATCGTACTATTTTCCACCACTGGCCAGGCCGATTGATCCTCCAGGTTTCTGTCCGTGAAAGGTGATTCCTGTACCGCTAAATCGGTCGGCTGTGTCTGTGTTGTTGAGAACGTCGTGAGCGCCGCCGCGTAAGTCACGGGTAGAATAGTCTTCGTCGGTGGAGGTGCAACGTCCGTCGGTGGGAGTTGTGTGATCCGACGTTGGAGGCACTGGGAACGAAGGTGACCTTCCTTGCCGCATCCGAAACACGTTTTCGGCTGACCGTCATAAATAACTATGGCCCGGCACCCTCCTATCTGTAAATAGGACGGTACATGTCGTTGGAAGTCAATGGGCACTTGACATACTCCATTGAGCACTGGGTTTGTCTCAACTGCGTCCATTTTTCAGCAACGTGTTCGTGTGCCGTGCCGTAGGGGCGGAGGACCGCCACAACGTCTGCCGCAGGGAGTTCAAATGGTACGAGGGTCACTTCAAAAGAAATGCACACTATATTTTTAAATCCACCTTTTACTCTACATGTCTGGAAGTTTTACAGTGTGTAGATACATCCTTTAGAAACAATATTTTCAATTCTCCACATAATTTCCATCTCTCTCAACTGCCTTACGCCACCTTGGCTCAGCGCCTGTATACCCACACGGTAAAATTCTGAACCAACCTGTTGGAATCACTGTTTGGCAGCGTGTATTTGCATGATAACACTCCATTGATTGCCTCTTCGTCTCTGGTGAAAAATTATGGAGCCATGTTTCATCATGTGTCACAATTCTTCCAAGACATTCATCTCCACCATTCTCGTACTGTTCCAAAAGTTCGCTGCATACCGTTTTTCTTGTTTCATTGTGAGCCACTGTCAACATCCTGGGAACCCAGCTGGCACAAACCTTTTTTAACGCCAACACTTTCGGTATTCTGCACACACTTCCTTTCCCTATCCCACCGTAGTATGACAATTCGTTCACTGTGATGCATCTGTCAGCAGTCCACCAATTCGTTAACTCTCTGCACATTGTTTGGAGTGTGTGCAGTACGAGGCCTGCCGCTGCGAGGACAGTTCTCAATATTGCCGTCCACGCTTTCATCACGTAACCTGCTTGCCCTCCGGCTAACTATACTGCGATCGACAGGAGCATCTCCATACACCTTTTTCAACCTCTTGTGGATGTTTCCCACTGTCTGGTTTTCACAGCACAGGAATTCTACGACAGCACGTTGCTTCTCACGAACGCCAAGTCTAGCAGCCATCTTGAACACATGCTGTGACGAGGCCACTCACGGGAACAGGTTGAACTAAGTTTGAAAACAAGCGGGAAGGATGTATCTACACATTGTAAAACTTTCACACATGCAGAATGAAAACTGTATTTTTACAAAAATAGTGTGTATTTCTTTTGGAGTGACCCTCGTACAATGCGCCAGACGGAGGGTTGGGGGAAACCAGTGGTGCGGGATGCACATTTCCCCTCATCCGTTTCACTTTTACTTCTTTCATGATTTGTTAGGCTTGACTCTTACATTTCATTAGTTGCACTTTTTTTTAAAAACCAAGTTTAACAAAAGAGTCACCTTCATACAAGGTGTTTGTCAGACAGATATCTGAAATTCGGCTTTATAATTATAGCAGCCTAAGGTGTCGTTTATGAACTTCCTTGAAATCGATATGCTTTTTCTGCAAGCTGTATTGTTATTTTTATGCTCCATTTGCCAAAACGAATCTGCAATAAAAATTCCGTGCCTGTGCACCTAGCCACTTCGAATAAAAACATCTTCAGTTTGTCCAGCGTCATATTTTGACAGTGACACGGTCAACAGTCACAATTCGCATTTAATTTTTTTTTTAAAGCAACTCATTTCAAGTCTTCTATGCTACTCTTCAGCTCTTCAGGTGTTACATTGCGTATGTTTACATCTAGGATGAATTTTTGGGCACTGCAGTCCAAATAAGGTACCAAATGTAGGTACGTTTCCTCATTGGCATTGCGTTAAGCCTTCGTTACCGTGCTGGGGTATCACACACACCAGTCTATGTTCTTCTCAATGTGGTCATGAGACTGTGCAATATTTGTTCTTGGAACACTTCAACAGCTTACTTGTACAAGCCGTAGATGGTATTATTGTATTTAACATCAGTTTAGTTTTCTTTGCGTGGGAAGATAGACGCGCTTTCTGTCTGTCCATTATGCAATAAACGTTTACTGAATTTGCCTAGCAATTTCAGTTCTTGTGGTGTAAAGTGTGTTTACGTATGACACGAACATAAATACACTCCTGGAAATTGAAATAAGAACACCGTGAATTCATTGTCCCAGGAAGGGGAAACTTTATTGACACATTCCTGGGGTCAGATACATCACATGATCACACTGACAGAACCACAGGCACATAGACACAGGAAACAGAGCATGCACAATGTCGGCACTAGTACAGTGTATATCCACCTTTCGCAGCAATGCAGGCTGCTATTCTCCCATGGAGACGATCGTAGAGATGCTGGATGTAGTCCTGTGGAACGGCTTGCCATGCCATTTCCACCTGGCGCCTCAGTTGGACCAGCGTTCGTGCTGGACGTGCAGACCACGTGAGACGACGCTTCATCCAGTCCCAAACATGCTCAATGGGGGACAGATCCGGAGATCTTGCTGGCCAGGGTAGTTTACTTACACCTTCTAGAGCACGTTGGGTGGCACGGGATACATGCGGACGTGCATTGTCCTGTTGGAACAGCAAGTTCCCTTGTCGGTCTAGGAATGGTAGAACGATGGGTTCGATGACGGTTTGGATGTACCGTGCACTATTCAGTGTCCCCTCGACGATCACCAGAGGTGTACGGCCAGTGTAGGAGATCGCTCCCCACACCATGATGCCGGGTGTTGGCCCTGTGTGCCTCGGTCGTATGCAGTCCTGATTGTGGCGCTCACCTGCACGGCGCCAAACACGCATACGACCATCATTGGCACCAAGGCAGAAGCGACTCTCATCGCTGAAGACGACACGTCTCCATTCGTCCCTCCATTCACGCCTGTCGCGACACCACTGGAGGCGGGCTGCACGATGTTGGGGCGTGAGCGGAAGACGGCCTAACGGTGTGCGGGAGCGAAGCTCAGCTTCATGGAGACGGTTGCGAATGGTCCTCGCCGATACCCCAGGAGCAACAGTGTCCCTAATTTGCTGGGAATTGGCGGTGCGGTCCCCTACGGTCTTGGCGTGCATCCGTGCGTCGCTACGGTCCGGTCCCAGGTCGACGGGCACGTGCACCTTCCGCCGACCACTGGCGACAACATCGATGTACTGTGGAGACCTCACGCCCCACGTGTTGAGCAATTCGGCGGTACGTCCACCCGGCCTCCCGCATGCCCACTATACGCCCTCGCTAAAAAGTCCGTCAACTGCACATACGGTTCACGTCCACGCTGTCGCGGCATGCTACCAGTGTTAAAGACTGCGATGGAGCTCCGTATGCCACGGCAAACTGGCTGACACTGACGGCGGCGGTGCACAAATGGTGCGCAGCTAGCGCCATTCGACGGCCAACACCGCGGTTCCTGGTGTGTCCGCTGTGCCGTGCGTGTGATCATTGCTTGTACAGCCCTCTCGCAGTGTCCGGAGCAAGTATGGTGGGTCTGACACACCGGTGTCAATGTGTTCTTTTTTCCATTTCCAGGAGTGTATTAAACTACGCTACAGGTCAGTCTGTGACCACAACCTTTATGTTGGCACTCACATTCGTCGGCTTCACCAACTCTCTACCGAATTATCACATTTCAACCCAATATAGGCCTCGATTTCCGGGGGTGGGGGGAGGGAGATAGGTGTCCAGTATCATACTTCACACTGTAGCCGAACATATCAGACCTGCTTCTAGGTAAAACACGTGTAAAACTGTTCTCAGAACAAACGAGGAACTTGTTTCATTTCTTCGACCATAGGTACGTTATACATTCGTAGCGTGAGACACGAAAATTCTTAACATGAAGTACTTACGTCAACAGATAGTACATGGTATTAAATATTATAATGTTTAAATGGTACTTCGAGTAGTTACCTTTGACCTAGGTGTGACTGAAATCGCACTCAGATACTGTAAAGTTCTTATTGTGTAAAACTGCAACTTCTCAATCAGTGATTTGTAACAAATATATGAGTTCTACCCACCGCTAGTGAGGAAGATGTTCCGGTAATGAAGAAGATATTGAATGATGAGTGCTTGTTCCAAATATTGCACGTAAGGAAACTATACATTACAACTAAAACTAGGACGATAAAATCTACTCATTATTTCTCTCATTTTTCACATGTGGGCGTTAAGAAAAAGAACACATTCAGTCATCCTAACAAGAAGAGCTAGAGTAATCAAAATTTGGTCCGAGAAGCAATTTAAGATATTGACTGAAGTACACTTAGCTTACAGACAAAAGTGAATTCCAAGAAATTTACGAAGTAAGCAATAACGGACATACTCATCTTGAATAAGTAGGACAACTGAATGGAGAGGCTATACGAACTGTGAAAAACGATCACTTCATCATTTGTGCCATGAGGTTAGAGGCGCAATGTCACGGGTTGCGCGGCCCCTCCCACCGGATATTATAGTCCTCCCTCGGGCATGGGTGTGTTTGTTGTCTCTTAGCATAACATAGTTTAATTTAGTTTAAGTATTGTGTAAGTCTAGGGACCGATGACCTCATCAGTACGGTCCCTTAGGAATTCACACACATTTGAACATTTTTTTTCATCATTTGCAATTGTTATTGTGTTTTTCTGTCTCGCTCTTATGCAATTTAAAAGGCGTTTTTCCACCAGATTCGTTTCACTTACATTTAGAAAGCATATTATTCATTCACCGGTGTCTCTTCCTCTTGTGTACATAATGGAGTCGAAAAACTTATGTTTGCCCATTTACCAATCATGAGTCTTAGAAACTCGGTTCTTCTTTTATGGGATTTTAGAATTTTTGCACCGTGCTTCACTTTTGTAAACTTCACAAATGTTCCTTTCATAGGAATCAAACTGTAGTTGCACCTGTTGCACACTCGGCACTTGTGAAATCGTGTTTTTGGTTCAAATGGTTCAACTGGCACTAAGCACTATGGGACCTAACATCTGAGGTCATCAGTCCCCTAGAACTTAGAACTACTTAAACCTAACTAACCTAAGGACATCACACACATCCATGCCCGAGACAGGATTCCAACCTGCGACCGTAGCAGCAGCGCGGTTCCAGACTGAAGCGCCTAGAACCGCTCGGCCGCAATCTCCGGCAAACATAATTTTGTCCGACTCCAACCTCCGCTAACAACGAAGAGAAAAATAATGACATTAAAACATGTAAACAAGAGGAAAGGCGCCAGTGACCAGAAAAGACAATTTACAAATATATGAGAAACGCTTCTGGTGGAAAACTCCTTGAAACTACATTACACGTAAGATAAAAAAACAACAATATATTTAAATTCGTAAGTAACAGCATAACGCTTCTGGTGAAAACCTTGTTCTTAAATTGCTGGCGGCCGCAGTGGCCGAGCGGGTCTAGGCGCTTCAGTCCGGAACCGCGCGACTGCGGTAGCAGGTTCGAATCCTGCCTCGGGCTTGGATGTGTGTGATGTCCTTAGGTTAGTTAGGTTTAAGTAGTTCTACGTTCTAGGGGACTGATGACCTCAGATGTTAAGTCCCATAGTACACAGAGCCATTTGAACCATTTTAAATTGCTGTAAGCTTAAGACGGAGAAGACTGCGAGAGATGGATATGCAAATAAACATACATTATTTTGTTTCGAGCCCGTTTAAAAGTAAACAGCAATAAGTTACAAATAAAACAATTGTGTTATTTCAAATAGCGAATGCTGCCGTTCCGTAGAGAATCATGGAGTTATGATAGAGTTCTTGACTAATTCTTGACTTCCAGGTTCCTGCGCTGTGAACGGCTGTGCGTACCGCTGACTTCACAGACTAGTGCACAGGCTGACAAGGGAATTGCTGCCCGACGCTTTGGCTGCCGTTAACACCGCAAGTCAAACGGCTGCGTTTGGAGGGGTGCCGTGAGAGATAAGCGTAGATTGCTAATATATGGCGTTGGATTGTGTTCAACGATGAATCGTGGTTCTGCAATACCCCGCCTGACCATCGTCATCTAGTATGGCGGCGAGTTGGGGAGAGGTCCTATTCTTCCATTGTTTTGGAGAAGCACAGAGGTGTAAAGTGTTAGTGCCATGGTGCGGGGAGCCATCGGTATGGTAGCTATTGAGGCTTAACGAGACGTCGTGGACATACTGCGTCCTCTTCTGTTACCTCAGATGCGACAGTATCGTGGAGCCATTTTTCGACAGGACAGCGCTCGTCCACACATGGGTGATGTTGAGGCACTCCTGCGACCAGTGAGATCCCCTGATCTGGCCCCGACAGAACATGTGTGGGATCATTTCGGACGTAAACTCCGTCCTAGTGACAGTATGCAGGATTCAGGATATCAAGGACTAGTTACAACAGTTGTGGGCTAGCTTGCCACAGGACTACGGTCGCAGGTTCGAATCCTGCCTCGGGCATGGATGTGTGTGATGTCCTTAGTTAGATTTAAGTAGTTCTAAGTTCTAGGGGACTGATGACCACAGATGTTAAGTCCCATAGTGCTCAGAGCCATTTGAACCATTTTTTTTTTGCCACAGGAGAGGATACAACAGATCAGTCGATGCATCCAGGCTAGAGAGGGTGCAACGTATACTGTTAAGTGGGCTCATACAACCAAGTTCTTTGTAAATTTCACTCTATTTTGTAATCACGTACTCTCTCCACCTATGAAGTATCATTTCGTTTCGTCCTCTTCCTCTTGTGGATACTTCTCTTTTTTGCCACGCGGCGGATGATCATCGAATGATACGTATACTTATCAAGCGATAAGTCAAAAAGTCAAGAGGTGTGCTACATAAACGACGAGTGTACTCAAATGCACCACTTGCGATTCAAAGCTATAACACGAGCGGCTAGTTTTCAAAAAGGCACAGATATTTACTCTTACTACATTTACCGGCATAAATACTTGGGCGAGCGAATGAATAGAATTTGAAAACAAGAAGACACATTGGAATACGTAAGCAAACAGGATGCATTTATAAGATGCGTGATGGTTGTCAAGTCGATTGAGCACCACGAATCACTCACTACTAGAAACCACAGGTTGCAGGAAAGAGACTAGAATGAAACAAGAGACGACGTCATCCTTCATACGTGGCAACGGGGCAAAAGATTGCAAATGGTTCAAATGGCTCTGAGCACTATGGGAGTTAACATCTGAGGTCTTCAGTCCCCTAGTACTCAGAACTGTGTTTGTGTGTGTGTGTGTGTGTGTGTGTGTGAAATCTTATGGGACTTAACTGCTAAGGTCACCAGTCCCATAATCTTACACACTACTTAACCTAAATTAACCTAAGGACAAACACACACACCCATGCCCGAGGGAGGACTCGAACCTCCGCCTGGAGCAGCCTTACAGTCCATGACTGCAGTACCCTAGACCGCTCGGCTAATCCCGCGCGGCAGAACTCAGAACTATTTAAACCTAACTAACCTAAGGACATCACACACATCCATGCCCGAGGTAGGATTCGATCCTGCGACCGTAGCGCACACGCAGTTCCAGACTGAAGCGCCTAGAACCGCTCGGCCACACCGGCCGGCCCAAAGATTACATTGCCACTGTATAACTTTCTGTTGCTACAGAGGTCTCGGCAAGGCATGGTTGTGATCGATACCAGACATAACTGAGAAAGGGAGACAACAATCAAAACTATAATTTACTTGACAACGACGCAAAGAAAAGAAAAATATTCATTGCATTAACTATACGGTGAATGCTCTCATCCTACCAAGCTCATTATCTGTCACACAATGCAGCAGATGTAACACATAGCCATCACAAGAATGTCTAAAGCGTTAAAAAATAACAAAATGGTTCAAATCGCTGTCAGCACTATGGGACTCAACATCTTTTCATTAGTCCCGTTGGACTTAGAACGACTTAAACCTAACTAACCTAACGACATCACACACAGCCATGCCCCAGGCAGGATTCGAACCTGCGACCGTAGCAGCAGCGTGGTTCTGGACTGAAGCGCCTAGAACCGCTCGTCCACCGTGGCAAAAAAAAGTAAAACTGGTGAGACAGACTTATCGAAAGATAAACAAATTCCTACATGAATTGGATACCTGTCTAGTTGCAGATAGCACATCCTTTCACCCAAATGAAAGCGCTGACCTGTTATAGAATGACCTTCAAGAGATGCCTATAACATTGGGGAAACACCTTCATCCATGAACTAATTTACTCTCAACCGCGACCACAACTCGCAGATTCAAAACTGCCTGGGTGAACGATCGAACGTCTCAGTTGCTTGAGTCTCAGATGCCATCAGTATGAATACTCTCATTCTAAGAAGCTCATTATATGTTCCACAATGCAGTAAATGTGACACACAGCTATCACAATAATGTGTAAAACATCAAGAAATAACAGTAAGTAAACCTGGTGAGACAGACTTACGGGAGCAAATGAATTAGATATCTGACTAGCTGCATATAGCACACCCTTTCGCCTACAGGAGAACATTGATCTGTTATGAAGTGAACTTCACGAGACACCTAAAGCACTGGGGAAACACCTTCATCCATGAAATTTCAATCGCAACTCACAGTTCACATAGATTCAAAGCTGCTTGGATGAAGATTCAGACTTCGCACCTGCTTGAGTCTCAGATGTCAGAGTGATAAAACTGTAGAGAAAGACAAAGACTGGAGTACACCCAGGAAATAATTGAGGGCTATGGGTTGCAAGTGATACTCTGAAATGAGAACGTTGTCACAGGAGATCAATTTATAGCGGTCCGCATCAAACCAGTCAGAAGACTGATGACTACTCAAATAGGATCATCAATGCGACTGAGGTCAGGTGAGAATCAGTGATGACCTCATATTCATGAGGAGATCTCTAAACCATTCTGACTTAATTCGGCAGCACGAAACGGTCCATTGTCTTTCCAAAGCTGGGACAGGTAATCATAAAGTGTTAGACATACTTCGAAAAAATATATTCACATAATCATTTTTCTGTTTATTTACAGTTACATGTCTGCAATCATTGCAGACATTAAAATCCCAGCCCTATAGTACCGTAACACGCCACTAGAGCCAAAACAAAATTTCCCAGCTAATCATTAAAGTGGAGTATCATGTGGTACTTCATTTTCTGATGTTGAAGAAGGACCTCGCTGCAACAGTTCATGCCCAGCTGGTGGAAGAATGCGCCAACAATCTACTATCATATGAAACGGTGGTTCGGTGCTTACAGTGTGGTCAACGAAGTCTGAATGACGAAGAACGAAGTGGCAAGCCATCTCCCTATGACGGATTGGGAACTGCAAGACTAATGGAGACTGTCACTCGAAGACCGGGGTAACAAGATCGAGGAGACAGTGGAAAATGTTAAAAGCAGTCATGAATCAGTTTTCAATATCTTGCACGATAGTTTGATCAGGACGAAGGTCGACGGCCGCTGGATTCTGTGACAGCTCACACCCTTTCAAAAACATGGCAGACCGAGGCAGCAGAGGGAATGTTGTAGCTGTGTCAGACCAATCCAAATGATTTCTTTAACCACCTTATCACCACGGACAGAAGCTGGTGTGTGACTATAACGCAGACATAAAGGAACAAAAGAAGCATTGGAAACATGTAGATTCATCATGGCGAGAACGGTCACGGCCCAGCCATCTGGGAAAGGTGATGCTGAGTGTTATTTTGGGACTGTCAAGGTGTACCACTAACAGATCATGTTCTTGAGAAGCAAACTGTCACAGCAAGATACTACTGAAATTCCCGGCAGAGATCATGGTAGCTACCAGGAAGAAGCATCGTGGGAAGCTAACCATAAGACTGTTTCTGCTCCAAGCTGAGGCCTCAGTTCACTGTACATGGGACACAGTCACACACACTGCTTCTTTGGGCTTTTCAGATTTTGCTAAGCCCCGTATTCTCCAGACACGACTCATAGCTAGTTCTTCCTCTTTTCTCAGAAAAGAAACTGTCGTTTGTCAGAGTGACAATATGGTAATTTTCGAGGTAACACGTGTCTTGAACAGCCAAAACATAGGCACTAATCCATTTTTACGAAAAATGTTCCCACTGAAGTGTAAATATGCATGGTGTTAGGAGTGTAAGTATAGATATTTTTAATGGTAGTTGAGGTCACTGTACTGAACAATATTTCAACAGTATTTACCTAATTTGCAGACTAATATATATAGATATTATAAGTAGTACGTTTTTAGGTATGGTAGTACCTCCAAGTACACTCCTGGAAATGGAAAAAAGAACACATTGACACCGGTGTGTCAGACCCACCATACTTGCTCCGGACACTGCGAGAGGGCTGTACAAGCAATGATCACACGCACGGCACAGCGGACACACCAGGAACCGCGGTGTTGACCGTCGAATGGCGCTAGCTGCGCAACATTTGTGCACCGCCGCCGTCAGTGTCAGCCAGTTTGCCGTGGCATACGGAGCTCCATCGCAGTCTTTACCACTCGTAGCATGCCGCGACAGCGTGGACGTGAACCGTATGTGCAGTTGACGGACTTTGAGCGAGGGCGTATAGTGGGCATGCGGGAGGCCGGGTGGACGTACCGCCGAATTGCTCAACACGTGGGGCGTGAGGTCTCCACAGTACATCTTGTTGTCGCCAGTGGTCGGCGGAAGGTGCACGTGCCCGTCGACCTGGGACCGGACCGCAGCGACGCACGGATGCACGCCAAGACCGTAGGATCCTACACAGTGCCATAGGGGACCGCACCGCCAATTCCCAGCAAATTAGGGACACTGTTGCTCCTGGGGTATCGGCGAGGACCATTCGCAACCGTCTCCATGACCCTGGGCTACGGTCCCGCACACCGTTAGGCCGTCTTCCGCTCACGCCCCAACATCGTGCAGCCCGCCTCCAGTGGTGTCGCGACAGGCGTGAATGGAGGGACGAATGGAGACGTGTCGTCTTCAGCGATGAGAGTCGCTTCTGCCTTGGTGCCAATGATGGTCGTATGCGTGTTTGGCGCCGTGCAGGTGAGCGCCACAATCAGGACTGCATACGACCGAGGCACACAGGGCCAACACCCGGCATCATGGTGTGGGGAGCGATCTCCTACACTGGCCATACACCTCTGGTGATCGTCGAGGGGACACTGAATAGTGCACGCTACATCCAAACCGTCATCGAACCCATCGTTCTACCATTCCTAGACCGACAAGGGAACTTGCTGTTCCAACAGGACAATGCACGTCCGCATGTATCCCGTGTCACCCAACGTGCTCTAGAAGGTGTAAGTCAACTACTCTGGCCAGCAAGATCTCCGGATCTGTACCCCATTGAGCATGTTTGGGACTGGATGAAGCGTCGTCTCACGCGGTCTGCACGTCCAGCACGGACTCTGGTCCAACTGAGGCGCCAGGTGGAAATGGCATGGCAAGCCGTTCCACAGGACTACATCCAGCATCTCTACGATCGGGAGAATAGCAGCCTGCATTGCGGCGAAAGGTGGATATACACTGTACTAGTGCCGACATTGTGCATGCTCTGTTGCCTGTGTCTATGTGCCTGTGGTTCTGTCAGTGTGATCATGTGATGTATCTGACCCCAGGAATGTGTCAATAAAGTTTCCCCTTCCTGGGACAATGAATTCACGGTGTTTTTATTTCAATTTCCAGGAGTGTATGTGTGGCAAGGGCAAGTCGTTGCTAGTTATTTTCTTCTGTGCACCAGGTCAGATGTTGACGAGTGGACACATGGTCACAAAACGGTAAGCGTATAAGTAGTAAGGAGAGACGGCGGTATCAGCGCAATTTTTATAACAAACTGATAGGCAAATTAATTAAATTGATCTATTAATCACCCCGCCCCAACCGCGCCCACCTCCACTCCCCGATGACATAATTCCTTTTTGTCAGCCCACACTTGAGTCCGCGCACCCTCTCCCCTCCCCATCTCTCCCTCTCCCTCTTCTCTTTCTACACTATCATTGGGAAATTCTAAATTTGGTGGGAATGTCGAATTTTGGAGGTAATTACGAATTTTGGTGGGAATTACGAATTTTGGTGAAAATTTCTTTGTCCTAGGGCTGTGCTGAGGTGTCTCAACCCCCCCCCCCCCCGTCCCCCCACGCAGGAATTGACGGGAAATTAAAAACGGCGGTGCCCTTTTCAGGACTCGAACCCTGGTCCTTCTGGACGTAAAGCCCAAGTGCATCCTGCAACATATGGAAACTGGCTGTGCTGAACTAACGAACCTACTTCCACGTGTGTTTACTTCCACTTACTTTTTATTCAGTGACCAGTACTACCAGCAGACAGATGGTATAGCGACTGGAACTCCGTTGTCACCTATTATTGCCAATTTACTTATGGAAGATGTCAAGGAATGTGTCTTGAAATCTGCGGCTTTGAAACCTGCGTGCCTTGTTTATTTATTTTAGATATGTAGCAGATTCTTTCTCTGTCTGGTCTCATGGCAGTGAGAATTTGACGACGTTTTAGAACACCTGAATTCAAACCACCCGAAAATTAGTTTCACGATGGTGGTCTAAAAGTTTGGCTGTTTACCCTTTTTTGACGTGTTGGTCAGGAGGAAGGTGGATGGTACGAGTACGTTGGGACACGTCGTTTATAGGAAGCGTGCTCCACTAACTTGTATCTGTACGCTGATGGTTGTCACCATCCCGCTCAATGTGAAGGGGTACTAACCACTTTGGTTCACAAGACCAATGTCATCTCGGACGCTGGGAGTTCGTCAGCTGAGTTAGCCCATCTCGAAGTCACCTTTCGTCAGAATGGTTAGAATGAAAGATAGATTAGACGTTCGTTGAACTACCGACTAACTATGCACCGCGTGAGTGATGATTAGAGCGAAGTACGAGGACCAAACGGGCCTTTTTGCCTTACGCTGGGAGCATTTCGAACAAGATTGCCCGTTATTTTCGGAAATATTATGTAAATTGTGTTTCTCGACCACCATCTGAGATCAGGATCCTTTTAGGTGCCGTAAAGAATGATGACGATTTGCGTAAGGCGGATGTATACCGTGTTCCTTGCAGTTGTGGCATGTCATATTTTGGCCAGACTATCAGAACTGTGGAGGATCGGCGTACTGAGCATAAACGGCACACAAGCTTACAACAGCTGAACAAATCCGCCAATGCAGAACACTGAGTTGGCACCGGTCATCCTACGGAATGTAACAACACGGAAATTTTGACATGCAGTTCCAGCTATTGGGACAGTGTCGTCATTAACGAAGCTGTCGACATTAAATTAGCAAGTAACATTATAAATAGAACTGTTGGTTTTTGTTTGAATTCTGTATGGAATTCTGCCATCTTACTTGTCAAGACAGAGGGACAGAGTTTATGCTATTCACTATCGATAACTTCTAACGTCGGACATCTTTGCACAGATCTTACTTGCTGCAGTTTTGCCTTGTAGATGGCAGGATATGTTCCTGTCGAAATATCGGCGGTTGTCGACGACGTCACCATGATGCACTCCCGTAAAATATTTGAATAAAAATTATTTCATCATTCTCACTTTTAGTTAAAGCATAATGTCATTCTTACCTGGTCAGTGTTCCTTTTCACTTGCAGCATCCTTACAACATGTGAAATTAGAAACTTGAAACAAGAAGCCGCTAAATTGCAAAATATCTTACTGCAAGTTAGGCAAACTGTCTTGTAGATAAAGTCAACCGAATAAACTCACTCCTCAGAAATACACCACTTAAATTTACATTATTATTTACATTATTAATTTACCTCAGTACTCATTACGCTAGACCGGCCGTAAAAGGTACTTTGCACCTTTCCTTTGTTCGTAGATACAGTGAGGTGAAAAAAGTTGTGGGATACCCCCTAATGTCGTGTCGGACCTCCTTGTGCCTGACGTCATGGAGTAACTCGTCGTGGCATGGACTCAACAAAGTCCTGAAAGTCCAGTGTAGACACATTGACCATGCTGCTTCCATAGCCGTCCATAATCGCCAAAGTGTTGCCGGTGCAGGAACTCACCTCTTGATTATGTCCCACAAATGTTCGATGTGATTCATGTCGGGCGATCTGAGTTGCCGAATCATTCACTCGAACTGTCCAGAATAAAACCAATCGCGAACAGTTGTGGCCCGGTGACATGACGAAATGCCATCGATAAAAATTTCGTTGTTGTTTGGAAACGTGAAGTCCATGAATGGCTGCAAATAGTCTTCAAGTAGTCGAACATAATCATCTTCAATCAGTGATCCATGCAAACACAGTCCGTACCACTATGGAGGCACAACCAGCTTGCACACTGCCTTGTTGACAAATTAGGTACATGGTTCCGTGGGGCTTGCACCACACTCTAACCCTATCGCCTACTCTTTCCAACTGATATCGGCTCTCATCTGACCAGGCTACGGTTTTCCAGTCCTCTAGGGTCCACGCGAGGTGCTGCTGACGATGTCGTACTATTAGGAAAGGCATTTATGTCAGTCGTCTTCTGCCACAGCTCATTAACGCCAAATTTCGCCCCACTGTCCTAACGGATAAATTCGTCGCACGCCACACATCGATTTATAACGTTGTTTCACGCGGTATTGCTCGCCTGTTACCACTAATAACTCTACGAAAACGTTGCTGCACTCGGTCGTTGAGTGAAGGCGGTCGGCTACTGGGGTGTCCGTGGTGAGAGGTAATGCCTAAAGTCTGGTATTTCAGCAGACTCTTGACTTTGTGGATCTCGGAATAATGAATTCCCTAATGCTTTCCGAAATGGAATGTCCCATGCCTTTAGCTCCAACTACCATTCTGCTGTCAGTCTGTTAACTGCTATCGTGTGGTCATAATCACCTCGAAAACCTTTTCAAATGAATGACTTGAATACAAATGACACTGCCCCTTTTATACCTTGCGTACGTAGTACAACTCTAATGTGTGTACGTGCACATCTCTATTCCATGACAACTGTCACCTCAGTGCAACTTTCTTCCTCCGTTTAGGTAGGTCAGACGATTTGTGTCATTTCAACTTGCCCCTGAGAATGGTTGTAAGGCGTAAACCATGACTTCGTGAAATAAATGAACATTACTTTACAGTCTAACGGCGGAAATTTCTTCAAAACGGTTGCCTATGTGGCATGAACGCTCTGAGTCCGCGGTTTACAGATGAGCCAAGAAGGACTTTTGTAACTTTGGAACAATACAGAAATTTATTGAGATAACTTACGGAATCGGTAGATGTGTCATTTTGAAGCAGACAACCTCAGATTTCACATAAAAGTGTCAAGTGCCATTTTGGTTCGATGTGACTACTATTTGTGCTGCGGCAAACATTCCACCGGTAATCAGTTTCTTTCCACACTCGTTGCAGCAAATCAGGCGTAACTTGTGCAACGGCAAGGTGGATTAGATTTTCCGGGTCAGCTAAACTGTTTTGTATGGGAGGAACACACACACGGTCTTTAATGAAACCCCAGAGAAAGAAATCCTGTGGCGTGAAATCTAGGGAGTGAGGTGGCCATGCGACTGGCCCTTCACGGCCAATCCACCGACCTGGGAAGCGGTTATTGAGGAAGCCTCCAGCTTCTGTGAGGAAATGAGATGGCGCACCGTCCTTCTGGTAGTACACTATCCTAGCTCGGTCTTCTTCATCAATCTGTGGAATTGAAAAGCTTGCAAGCATACCTAGATACATAATATCAGTGACAGTTTTCTCCATGAAGAAGAAAGGGCCGTACACCTTCAGTTTGCTAAGGGCACAAAACACTTTAACTTTGAGGCGGTTACGAACTCGTTCTAGGTTTGCATGTGGATTTTCACTGCCCCATATTTTACAGCTGTGGGTGTTCACCATACCACTGATACGAAGTGTTGACTTATCGCTGAAGATCATTATGTTCAGGGATATCTCGTCGATGGAACATTTCTACACAGAATTCCCCGCGAGCAACCATATTTGGATCAGTAATGTGCTGTGCCATTGTGGACCTGTATGGTTTTAAGTTAAACGTATACGCAGTACTCGCCAAAGAGTCTTTTATGGAATGCCAGTGTTATCGATTTTTGTGGACTGTGGGCAATGTTCTCCTTAACGTATTCGACATAATCATCAACACGCGGGCGACCTGGTGGTTTATCATGTAACAGTGGACAAGCCGCCTCGACAAAATACTTTTGCCAAGAGTAAACCTGCTTATTCGAAGCGAAATTTACCCCGGACAGCTGTAGCAAAGTCCGTTTCATGAAACCAAAACACATAGCGAGCACATTCCGCACCATTTCAACTGCACAGTACACTGACGCTCTTACTGGCCGAGTCGGATACTGGTGCACTACGTGAATTACGATTTGACACATCTACCGATTCTCTAAGTTAATGAATTTCTATATCATTCCAAAGCTGTAAAGTCCTTTTCGACTCACCCTCTGCTTGTGAATTCGTGTAATCGCTCTCCCTTTCTGAGCGAATCGAGTCCTCTTGTACCCGGCAACAGCCTCAGGCGCCGAGAGAGCGGAGACTCACTTGTCGGATCTGCGGGCGCACGGAGACGGCGAGTTCAGAGATGGCATTATAGGGTCTGACGACTTTAAAGCAGCGTTCGGTGCTCATTTCTGATCTCCAGCTGTCAGTTCCTCTTGCTGCTGCAGACCGACTCCCGCCATCCGTGTACTATCCTAGCTGCGCAAAGCCGGTGCTGAGGGTGGTCAGATGTCGCTCTGAGGCCGTGTCCTACGTAAGCGTCTGGATACGCGACACTCCAGCAAGAAGCAGCAGCATCGGGCGAAAAGCTTGGGTGTCCTGCGTGCGAACGACCATCTCCTTCTACGAGTTGGCTGCTTAGAGCCGACCAACTGTTTCTGTAAAACGGTATTCCTAAACTGTAGAATATTGTAGCTGGAGAGTAAGGGTGCAAAAATAGCTTTACTTAGGAAAATAAAGCCAAAATGAATGATGTGCATGAAATTTACAAAGGGAGGAATCTTGATGCAGAATTTTATAATTTATGTCATCAACTGAGAAGATCACCAGACAAATTCTTCGAACGCAAGTGAGTGAGCAGAGAAGTATTCGAATATCTCGTCAATAAATTAAAGACGAATATTTTGTACATGATCAAGAACTTTCAACAGTCGATAAACGCAGAGGAATGACTCGCTATCTTAAATGGAAAAGAATGAGCGGAGCACTCGAGAACCAGCTGTGGTATAACGGCACCGTTCCCGGTAGCAAATAGCGATAAACAAAATGAGTTCCGGCCCGTATAATTCTTACATTTTAACTGACTCAGCTACAATTTCGTATACGAAGTTGTATGAACACCGTTTACAGTACATCGCTAAATATATTTTTAAGATCTTTCTGAAGTCCTTGATCTTTGAGCGTATACACGCCTATCCCAGTATATCGAACATGTTAAATCCATAATAAAGTCAATGTTAAGGCCAAGCGTTTCAGTTAATCTAAATAGTCTATAAAAGTAAAACATACAAAATTTTGGAAAAGAAAATCAACAGTCTTGTGAAATGATTTGTCTAAAAGTATGAAATAAAAAATACTAGAGAAACGTTTGTTGCACCTCAGTTTTTGATTTCGACCATCATTCAATGGCACGTAGAATCTTTCAATGATCGCCGGCCGGTGTGACCGAGCGGTTCTAGGCGCTTCAATCTGGAACCGCACAGCCGCTACGGTCGCAGGTTCGAATCCTGCCTCGGGCATGGATGTGTGTGATGTCCTTAGGTTAGTCATGGTTAAGTAGTTCAAAGTTCTAGGGGACTGATGACCTCAGAAGTTAAGTCCCATTTCAGTGATCTATTTATTTCATTTACTCAAATGATTTCACAAAATATTTGACTGATTTTTTTCATTCTTTATTTTCAAGTTTTATTAAGAAAGCATGATCATACTGCACCTCATTTGCCTTCCTAACTTAGTCTCGGAAATCCTATTTTGGTACTTGATTCGAAAGAAGCCTTTTTGACTTTTAAATACCGCACAAATACATCTTTTTATATGCAAAATAGCTAGGCCCTGAACAGATGAACTTTTTGACACTTCATTTACATAGCTTTGCACCAGATTTTCGTGAAATATTTAAATTTTTCCTCAACAGTTTTCCTTAATTACCCTGATTACTTTCAAGCAATTAAATATTTTCATGCAAAACTAGACCTCATTCTGGTCATTTTGATACCCCGTTTGCCCGTTTATCTCTCTTTGTTTGGCTATGAAAATTCAGATGAAACCTCTTGGTGTAATTTATAGGGAGCCTTGCTTTCGCTCTGCTCACACGTTTGACAAAGACGCATCGAGTGTTATCATACGATAAATTAGTCCTTTCTGCGTGCCAACATGAGTAACGTAGAAGTAAATATTATCGGAGTGGTGAAGAAACTTAAATCACTTAATAAAAGCAAGTCATCTGGTCCAGACTATATACCAATTAGGTTCCTTTCAGAGTATGCTGATGCACTAGCTCCATACTTAACAATAATATACAACCGTTCGCTTGACGGAAGATCCATACCCAAAGACTGGAAAGTTGCACAGGTCACATCAATATTCAAGAAAGGTATTTGGATTAATCCACTTAATACAGACCCAAATCATTAACGTCGATATGCAGCGGGATTCTGGAACATATTTTGTGTTCGAGCCTTATGAATTACGTCGAAGAAAACGGTCTATTGACACACAGTCAACAGGGGTTTAGAAAAGGTCGTTCTTGTGAAACACAACTAGCTCTTTATTGGCATGAAGTGTTGAGTCCATTGAAAAGGGATTTCAGATCGATTCCTTATTTCTGGATTTCCGGATGGCTTTTGGCACTGTACTATACAAGCTGCTTGTAGCGAAATTGCGTGCTTATGGAATATCGTCTGAGTTATGTGACTGGATTTGTGAATTCCTGTGAGAGAGGCACAGTTCGTAGTAACTGACGGAAAGTCATCGAGTAAAACAGAAGTGATTTCTGGCGTTCCCCAACGTAGTGTTGTAGGCCCTTTTCTGTTCCTTATCTATGTAAACGATTTGGGAGACAATCTGAGCAGCCGTCTTAGGTTGGTTGCAGATGACGCTGTCGTTTATCGACTAATAAAGTCATCAGAAGATCAAATCAAATTGCAAAACGGTTTAGAAAAGATATCTATATGGTGCGAAAATTGGGAGTTGACCCTAAATAACGAAAAGTGTGTGGATATCTACAAGAGTGTAAAAGGAATTCGTTAAACTTAGGTTACACGATATATCAGTCAAATCTAAGGATCGTAAATTCAACTAAATACCTAGGAATTAAAATTACGAACAACGTAAATTCTAAGGAACACATAGAAAATCTTGTGGGGAGGGCTAACCAAAGACTGCGTTTCATTGGCAGCACACTTAGAAAATGTAACAGATCTAGTAAGGAGACTACGCTTGTCCGTCCTCTTTTAGAATACTGCAGCGCGGTGTGGGGTCCTTACCAGATAGGACTGACGGACTACATCGAACAAGTTCAAAGAAGGGCAGCACGTTTTGTATTACCGCGAAATATGGGAGAGAGTGTCAATGAAATGATGCAGTATTTGGGCTGGACGTAATTAAAAGGAAGGCGTTTTTCGTTGCGATGGAATCTTCTTACGAAATTCCAATCACCGACTCTCTCCTCCGAATGCGAAAATATTTTGTTGACACCGACCTACATATGGAGAAACAATCACCACGATAAAATAAGGGAAATCAGAGCTCGTACGGAAAGGTATAGGTGTTATTTCCTTACGAGTGCTATACGCGATTGGAATAATAGAAAATGGCGAAGGCGGTTCGATGAACCCTCTGCCAGGCACATAAGTGTGATTTGCAAAGTATCCGTGTAGATGTAGATGTAGATGCTGTCATTTCAAAAAAGAAAAAAGCGTCTTGTTGATATTTTGAACCGTTATTGAGATACGAAATTTTTACGACCACTTGATTCCCGAAGCGCACGAAAGGATTCGGTCGCGCCGCGAGCGACCCGTCCGCGGATATAGTAACGAATATCTCAAGAATGAAGCGAGATATCATTCCGCTCTCAAGTTAAAACACAATTTAGATATGTTGGTTATATTTCATACGCAATAATGTATGGCCTAAAATGAACTATACCGAAAGTCTACGCAATGTGATTTTACCTCCGCAAACTCTTAAAAATTTAGTCCAGCCATATAATAATTTTCGTGCAGTACAGTAAATGTGACAAAAAACGAAAATAAATTAAGACCTTTGTTAAGCAAAAATATCAAATTGCAAGATGCGGAAAAATCAAATTTTTTCACTGAATAGTTTTCTTCAAAGCGGATGATAAGTTTTTTATAACTGCCGGCACGTCCGCTCCACTGCTTTGTCGAGAACTTTTTGACACTTCATTTACATAGCTTTGCAACAGCTTATCGTCAAATATTTCAATTTTTCCTGTAGCAACAAAATTCAAACACGTTTGAATTCAAACGTCGCTAGTTGTAGCAGAGGACAGGCAGCTCCACGGACGTCGCTCACATACGACACTTACGTAGGAGCTGTCGCTCGTTGTCAGTCGCTTATGTAGAACGCGCCCGAAGCCGTGCTCTGGCGGCACAGTGCGATCTACCAAAGAACATGATCGCTGGCGCCAAGGAAAAGCAGTGCCGTCCGACTCCGTACATTATTTTCTTCTTCTTCGTACCACAATTAGTTTCGTCTTTGTAAGCCATTATCGAGTGTCTGACTGTATAAAAAAAAAAAAAAAAAAAAAAGAAGCACGCTGCCAAACGGGAATACACCGGCGTGAATGTAAATTAACGTAATGACCTATGAAAGTGCAGAGTATTCATATGATATGCTTCCTTAGTTTACTGACGGAGCTACTGGCTCGATTCGCGTCTAGAAGCTGACTGAAACTGTGGCTTGCTGCAGAGCAAACTGTCGGTTATCTTCGGTAATCGTTCAGCTATGTCCAGTAGACAACAAAATAGTGAATAGTTTTATATATTGTTAATACTTGATCCACGAATTCTTTCATAACTCTTAGTGGGCGACCATCAGGTTTGGCCCAAATTGCAATTATGGAAGAGTCATGATCATGCAGTTCTTATTTAAATATTAGGCGTTTCGAAAAATCATCGACAGATATCTGCTATGGGACAATGAACAGAAATTATTAAAAGTAGATAAGTTAATTTACTTTTTTGACAGTTTGATATGCTATAGCCAGTTTGACATTTGTATTCATTGAACTGACAGCTGTACTACAATAGTCTTGCTTTATGAAATAAGGATTGCATGTGTTTCTATATGCAGTTCACATGCTCAGTTTGTTGAGCCTAAAACTAGATCTACAAGTCAGTAATGAAATAACTGTTCATACACCGTTTGTCGTGGTCATGCACTATACTTATAAGTGTTGACTACTTTTAATAATTTCTGAAATTGTCCCCATAGTTTATGTCTGACGTTCATCTTTCGAAAGGAGTAACATTTAATAAAGAACTGCGATCAAGACTTTTCCATATTGCAATTTGTGTCATATGTTGTTATGTTTACTATACTTACTAATTATCAGAACACTTGTCCTTTACATAAAGATATTGTCTTGTTCCTTCAAGTAGTCCTGCATTATACATAATTAACAAATTTGCTACGATCTTTTGCGCCATTTATTCTTGTCACGTGCAATGCTTTTCCCTACCTCTGGCGCTTTTTACCACGTCAAACCTTATACACACTAGCTGCACGCTTCCTAGCTTGGGAATGGTAGTGCAGTGCTTTGGACATCCATCTGTGCCCATCTACGGTGAAGGAATATCTCACTGTGGCATGAATTTGAAAAAAAAAAGTTCCCATTTAATAAAATATGGATGATGACAACGATACATCAGAACACGTGTAGAATCTTGCTCAGTGTTGCTGATAACGGCAATGTCCTTCCGCTTTTCATACTGATTTCTGGGTTCTCCATAGGATAGTTTCTCACATTTTCTTACAGATTTCATCGTCACTAATAAGCGGTTCTCAGCGTATACCTACCTGGGAAACAAGATGCAACCGCTATCACAAAATTTATCCTAACATCTTCGCATCAATGTGACAGTGCGAAAGTGACCCCCATATTGGCCATCAAACAGTAACACTTTTTCTCCGCAAATATTAGGACACACGTCAGCTGCGGTCGTCCGGTAGCACTGCCGCTTTCTGAAAGAACAAAATACACCTGTCTGAGGTTTTTAAGCCACCTTGTCTCGAATACCAGTGTGGACTCTCATTCAGTGATCTGGTGAGTACGCATTCACACTGTTCCTTACATGTTTACGGTTGGCGATTAGCGGGAGGAACGTACAATGGGGCCATTCCCTTCAGTATATGAAGCGTGGTAAGCATTCTGTAATTGTTTGGGCTATCGTGGCCGTGGTGTTATCATCATCAAATTTTTTGACACGCCTTATCAGTTCTTCCCTCACTCAAAACGCAAATGATTCAACGCTATAAATAATTCATGTTAGTGTTTCTCAACCATGACTTGCTAAACTCATGGTTTGGTACGAAGGAACCATGAAAAGAAAGTAAGACGTTATTTTGGGAGGCCAAATAACTTTTATTGAACGCTGCACTACATCTGTAGTTCCTCGGCGGTAGCAATCCTTTCCTTGGTGACGTAGCCACTCGAGAACCGCCGTGTGAACGTCTTCATAGTTGGAAAATTTGCTGTTGTTGCGAATCAGTTTCTTTGTATCCTGGGTATTGTCACCTGTGGTCGATGTCGATGGTCTTACTTCCCGATCAGCGTCATTCACGTCTGTACGGCCTTGGTCAAACCGTTGAAACAACTTCACTACCACTGGACGTGACAGTGCGTTTGGTCAATACACCACCAGATTTTCACTGTGAATCTGTGTGCAGTTTAGACTTTTTGTCCGTAATAACCGCAATGTTCCTTGTACTGCAACTTCGGAGCACGGTTCTAGTTGACACTGAGTTTCAATCCCACACTGAGAAGAAGCTGTTAACTGTATGACAGCAGAATTGCGTCTGCAGTAAATCCAGAACAAATATCGTTTTCTGACAATTCGCAACTGTTGTTGCGCAATGATCTGAGCGTGTGACGAAATGTGTAACTTACTTCTTGAAGTCCCCATTACATATTGGTTGAAGTGTGAGAGTATTTCACCTGTGTCATATATCATGCAGACGAGGTGAATAATTTTTCTATGGCTAGTTTTCCAAAATTTTCAATATTTTTGAGAGAATGTCGTCGACTCCAGTACCTTGTTTCGATCTATAGCTTTACGAGGTGCTCCGTCAAATTCTTCTCATAATATCGTATCTCCCATCTCATCGTTATCTACTTCCTCTTCTCTTTCTTTAATAATACTTTCATTTTCTTTGTGCAGCCCTGTTATAAATTTCTTCCGCCTTTCAGTTTTCTCCTCTGCATGATTATTTGTTTACGTTGCCTTGATCGGAAAGTTTTCTTAATTTTGTTTTGTTTTACACAGAACTACCGATTTCGGCTGTACAGTAGCCATCTTCAGTATTCTTCATTCTGATTCACTGCAACAACTATTATTTTACGCTGTTTTGACGTGTTGCAGTGTAGCAGAATGAGGGATTCTGAAGATGGCTGTGTATAGCCGAAATTGGTAGTTCTGTCCAAAAAACTTTTGCGTTAAAGACAATTAAATGAAACATCCCGTACATCATGTGATAGTCCTCTAAATTGTATTTTATGTCAGTTTTGCATTCTTCGCTTGTTACTGCCTTGCCATCTGAGCTCTTGATATTTGTACAGCTGCTTTTCTTTCCCGCAAATGTCTTTTGAATTTCTCTATAGGCGACATCTACCTTTCCCCCAGTCATGCTGCTACTACAGCATTGCATTTTTCTTGTAGTTATTTATGCTTAGACATTTTCCGTTTTCTGTCTGTTTCATTTTATATACGTATGCAGTTCCTTTCTACTAGACCTTGTCTTTTCGCCTATTTAATACTCTGCGGTTCAGTAATTTACCTCTGAAAACTGACTTTCTTCTTTTGTTTTATTCCTACCTCCTATTTCAATCAATCGTTCATTTATGTACACATAAATGCTCCACAAGTCACCATACGGTGAACGACGGAAGTCACTTTGTACCACAATTAGTAATTTCCTTTCATATCCCACTCGCAGGTGGGGCGAAGGAAGAACAGCTGTCTATATGCCTCCATACAAGCCCTAATTTCACTTACAACGTCTTCGTGACACTTAAGGGAAGGGTATGTAGGCAGCAGTGGAATCTTTTCACATTCAGTAGCAAATGCCGATTCTCTAAATTTACTCGATAGTGTTGTGCGAAAAGGCCGTCGTCTTCCCTCGAGGAATTCCCATTTGAGTCCACGGACCATTTCCGTAACACTCGCAAGCTGGTTGAACCTACCGGTCACAAATCTAGCTTTCCGCCTGTATGCTGTTTCGATGTTCTCATTTTATCAGACCCGGCGGGAACGCGAAACACTCGAGCGATACTCAAGAATCGGTCTCACTAATATTCTAAAAGAGGTCTTCTTTATACAGGGCGACTCAACAAAACGTTCATAAAGTGACATGGCACATCGGGCATAACACAGGGATCAGTAATTACATAGGAACTGGAGGTCGCAACGGCCATCCGGGGTTACTAAACGGCATTGTAGTTATTTAGTCTCATGGTACAGATGGACGCCTACTACCGGAGATGCTCGAAGTGTTGTCCAGATGGATCGAGACACGCCTGACATCTACGCTGTGTTGGACGGCGCACTCTCACAAAGATATCTGTGTATCTAGAAGACAGCCTGCTGCCGCAACAATCCTACTCACTAGGTCCTCCGGCGATGTAACAACTGTTTCATACACAAGGCCCTTCAGGCATACCACAGGGAAAAAAAGCGGTTGGAGACAGATGGGGTGATCGTGGTGGCCAAGTGACGGGCTCACTGCGACCAATCCAGCGACCGTGAAAGGTTGCTTGCAGATGTGCCCTCAGTTGTCTGTTGAAATACACTGGGGCTCCGCCGTGCTGAAATCGAAAGCGGCGACGAAGAGGCATCGCTATATCATTCACCACGTCCGGCAGAACCTCTCACAGGAATACGAGATAAATTCGACTACGTAGACGGTCCGGTAGAATGTACAGTCTAATTAAACAGTCTCCGACGATACAAGCCCATGTGATAAGGGTAAATTTGGGTTGTGAGGCATCCATGCATGTGGCATGTGGACTCACATCAGCCCAAATATGCATGTTGTGAACGTTCATCACACCCTCGAGTAAGCACACAGCCTCATCGGTGTAGAGGACAATCGCTGCGATAAGGATTTCTGCAGAAACCACAGCGCAAATCCCGTGCGCTTATTGAGTTCCCCGCTTGCAATGCCTGGACGTGTTGGAAATGAAACCGATGATGATCTTCATATTGTACGAAGGCCACTCCAAAAGAAATGCACACTATTTTTTTAAAATACATATTCTAGATGTTTGAAAGTTTTACACTGCGTAGATACATCCTTTTCGAACAATATTTTCATTTCTCCACATAATTTCCATCCCTCTCAACTGCCTTACGCCATCTTGGAACCAGCGCCTGTATAACCGCACGGTAAAATTGTGGACCCACCTGTTGGAGTCACTGTTTGGCAGCGCGCACAAGGGAGACATCATCTTCAAACTATGTTCCACGAAGAGGGTCTTTCAATTTCCCAAAGAGATGATAGTCACATGGAGCCAGGTCAGGACTGTAAGGCAGGTGTTTCAGTGTTATCCATCCGAGTTTTGTGATCGCTTCCGCGGTTTTTTGACTGACATGTGACCGTGCATTGTCTTGCAACAGCAAAACATCCTGTTTTTGCCGATGTGGTCGAACACGACTCAGTCGAGCTTGAAGTTTCTTCATTGTCGTCATATATGCATCAGAATTTATAGTGGTTCCACTTGGCATGATGTCCACAAGCAAGAGTCCTTTGGAATCGAAAAACACTGTAGCCATAACTTCTCCAGCAGAAAGAGTGGTTTTGATTTTTTTTTTCTTAGATGAATTTGCATGATGCCACTCCATCGATTGCCTCTTCGTCTCTGGTGAAAAATGATGGAGCCATGTTTCATCACCTGTCACAGTTCTTTCGAGAAATTCATCTCCACCATTCTCGTACTGTTCCAAAAGTTCGCTGCATACCGTTTTTCTTGTTTCTTTGTAAGCCACTGTCAACATCCTTGGAACCCACCTGGCACAAACCTTTTTTAACGCCAACACTTTCCGTATTTTGCAAACACTTCCTTCCTCTATCCCAACGTAGCGTGACAATTCGTTCACTGTGATGCGTCTGTCAGCAGTCACCAATTCGTTAACTCTCTTCACATTGTTTGGAGTGTGTGCAGTACGAGACCTGCCGCTGCGAGGACAATCCTCAATATTGGCGTGCCCGCTTTCATCAAGTAACCTGCTTGCCCACCGACTAACTTTACTGCGATCGACAGGAGAACCTCCACACACCTTTTTCAACCTCTTGTGGATGTTTCCCACTGTCTCCTTTTCACAGCACAGGAATTCTATGACAGCACGTTGCTTCTGACGAACGCCAAGTCTAGCAGCCATCTTGAACACATGCTGTGACGAGGCCACTCACGGGAACAGGTTGAACTAAGTTTGAAAACAAGCGGGAAGGATGTATCTACACACTGTAAAACATTCACACATGCAGAATGAAAACTGTATGTTTACAAAAATAGTGTGTATTTCTTTTGGAGTGACGCTCATACAATACGCCAGACGGAGGGTTGGGGGATATTAGTGGCGTGGGATGCACAGCGCGTACTTGTTGACAGCGTGCGCTGCACCCTTCGTAGAACGCTTTCTTCCGCCGCAGCTATCCGTGTTGTTAGTTGGCGACCAACATTAGGCTTGCACACATGGGACGAGTCGGTTTCGCACAGTCGAGGATGCAAGGTGGCGAATAATGAGTGGCACGACACCTTTCTATCGGGATATTTCGCATCGTGTAATCGCATGGTTTCTAGTCAGTTGGCCGCGCCATAAATCGAATACATCCCAGCCATTTTGTCGTACATGTAGTCGTACATGTAGTTAGCAACGCTTCCAAGGCGTGAAACCGAGCGAGGTGGCGCAGTGGTTAGACACTGGACTCGCATTCGGGAGGACGTCGGTCCAATCCCGCGTCCGGCCATCCTGATTTAGGTTTTCCGTGATTTCCCTAAATCACTCCAGGCAAATGCCGGGATGGTTCCTCTGAAAGGGCACGGCCGACTTCCTTCCCCATCTTTCCCTAATCCGATGAGACCGATGACCACGCTGTCTGGTCTCCTTCCCCAAGCAAGCAAGCAAGGCGTAAACGGCGACGATCTGCCCGTGATTGTGTAATACGTCTTCTCATGACCGTAGTGCCCTCTCATGGTGTCTACGACCCCCGTTTCCTATGTGAGTAACGATCCTTGTTGTATGCCCGATATGCCAGTCAGTTTGTAAGCGTTTCTTTTTTCTTTCTTTTTTTTTTGAATCATCCTGTAGACGAACTACACTTTCCTAAAATTCTCCCAATAAACCGTAGTCTATCAATCACTTCCGCTATTACCAACATTAGGTGTTCCTTCCACTTCATATCGCTTTTCAATGTTACGCCTAGGTATTTAATCGACGTGACGATGTCAAGCAGCACACCACCATTAATATATACAAAAACTACATCATGGCTAGTTAGTCAGTTCCTTTCATGTTCCATGGATCATTTTGCGCGATAAATCATCATGATATGTAATGAGTCATTTTACATTCATCCTGCAAATTAATTTGTACATCTATCTATACTCTTAACATCACCACATAATTTTTTTCCCGAAATGAAAACAAAACATACAGACTGAGTAAGCAACTCCTACCCACCACCTTTTACACACTACAAACATAGAAATTCTTCTACGGAATAGAAGGAGTTCTCAAGGAGAACCTTTATCTTTTTTTTTTTTTCAAATACTACGTTGCTGTCTGTTAGACATTTTATCTCACTGGATAAGTGGTCAAAAATTTTTGTTGCAGCGTTGTGAACCCCTTTTGTGCTTAAGACAACCTTAATGTTGAGTAATGAATGTCACTTTTCTCTTCTAGTATTTTGAACTGTAGTGGATTGCCGGCACCTGTGGCCGCGCGGTTCTAGGTGCTTCAGTCTGGAACCGCGCGACCGCTACGGTCGCAGGTTCGAATCCTGCCCCAGGCATGGACGTGTTTGAAGTCCTTAGGTTAGTTTGGTTTAGGTAGTTCTAAGTTCTAGGAGACTGATGACCTCAGGTGTTCAGTCCCATAGTGCTCAGAGCCATTTCAACTGTAGTGGATTATTTGCAACATACCTCCTGAGGGAATAAATATACTGTCAGTAGTCAGAATGCCCAACTCCTTAAAAAATGATACAAGATGACCGCGGGTGAGCACCATATATTATGCTTAAAGCACGTTCTTGGGCAATGAAGACCTTCTTTCTTAAAGATTAGTTACCCAGAACATTATTCCATGTGACGTTACTGAATGAAAATAAGCAAAACATGTCAACTTACTGATCTCTCTCTTCCTAAAATTTGCTATGATTCGAAGTGCAAGTGTGGGTGAACTAAGTTGTTTAGGAGTTTCAAAATGTGTTTTTTTTCCAATTTAAATTATCATCAATATCGACATCTAAGAATTTTGAAGCTTCCACTCTATGTATTATTTCATCACCTTGTGTTACACTTATCACTGGTGCAGTACCCATAGAGGTGCAGAACTGAAAATGATGTGTCTTTGTAAAATTCAGGGTGAGACCATTCGCAGAATGATACTTTTGAGAAATTTGTTCACCACTTCTTCCATTTCTGTGTGTATACTTGGAGTGATTACAATACTGGTGTCATCTGAAAAAAGAACTAATCCTGGTTGTTGTACATTAGACGGTAGATCATTTACATACATGAGAAACAGTAGTGGACCTAAAACTGAGTCTTGGGGTATCCCATACGTGATTTCTCCTAGTCAGAATTATGTCCCTGGATTCTGTTGGTTGAATTACTACTAAGTACGATTTTGTGAATTCTTTTGATTAGATATGACAAGATCCATTGGTTGGCTATACCATAAATCCCACAGAACTTCAATTTATCTAGGAGTATATAGGGTGTTTCAAAATGAACGTTCTGATTTTAATTCGTTGTAACATTTATTATGTTCAACTCAAAATTTTAAATAATACACCAAATGAAAGAGCAACTCAAACAGTTTTCTTTGTATACCTGTGCGCAATGGGAAGAGTGTGGAATGACAAAGAGTGACTGAAAAACGTGTTGAACGAGTGCGACTCTTTCACGCTTAACTCCAAGAAATATCCCCGTGGAAAGTTTATGGGCCTTTCTTTTTCGGTGAATCAACGGTAACTGATATTTCTTATCTTGATGTGCTACAGCTATGGCCCGTGCTTCAATGGGAAGAAGTTGAACAACACATCTTTATTTGGGAGCAAGATGGTGCGCCGCCTCACTGATAAAGCTCAGTACGCGACTGGTTAAACGGCGTTGTATCCGAGCGGTGGATTGGGCGCAAGGGGCCAGTTGACACAGCATTTTATGCATGACTTATGCGTTCACACACGATCTGACATGATCATGTACATGTGCCTATGATGCCAGCAGATCTACCTGACTTTAGAAACAGCTTTACTGCAACAGTTACTTCTGACTCATTGATCAAGGTTTCGGAAGAAGTCGCTTATTGACTGGATGTGTGACCGGTGTTCACACTGAATAATATAAGAAAAACTATGTTTCTCCTTCGTTTCGTGTATTATTTGTAATTGTAAGGTGAATATAATATGTGTTACAAAGTCTGAAAACCCGCATATTCATTTTGAAACTACCTGTACTACGATTCATACAGTCAATTGCCTAGGATAGGCCACAGAAAATACCTAGCGGTGCTAATGCTTGTAATAACTTGTGTGTGAAGATGTAAATGGCATTATCGGTAGAGCAACCCTTCTGAAACCCAAACTGTGATTTGCTGAGGATATTATTGTTCCCAAGGTGAGATATTATTCTAGAATACGTCACCTTCTAAAAAATTTTGGAAAATGATGTCAGCAGTGAAATAGGTCGGTAATTACTGACAGCTATCTTATTCTCTTTCTTAAAGAGGGGTTTAAGAACGTCATATTTTAGTCTCTCTGGAAAAATGCTTTGAGTTGGTGATGCATTGCATATTTCAGACAATGCCGGACTTAATATATGGGAACAATTCTTTAGTACTCTATTGGAAACACCATCAAAACCAGAAAAGCTTTTATTCTTGAGAGAATGTATGACTCTCTTAATTTCAGGAGTTGAAGCTGGTGGTACATTCATATGATGTAATTTTATGAGAGTTACTTCTTCAACTTATTTCTGTGCTCTTCCTCTTGAACTGTTGGTCCCTATGATTTCTACAATGTTTAAGAAATGATCATTAAATACATTTGTTACCTGTGACTTGTTATTTATAACCCTTCCATTTAATTCAATATTAATGTTGTCCTCTTCTGTGGTTGGTTGTCCTGTCTCCTGCTTCACTATATTTCATATTGCCTTAACTCTGTTGACAGACATACTGATTTCAGACATTAAAGCATGTTTCTTTATTTTTTAATAACCTTTCTTAGTAATTTTGGGTAGTTTTTGTAGTGCTCAACTACAGCAGGGTCTCTACTTGTTCTTGTGAAAAAATATATTTCCCTTTACTTTCACAAGATACTTTAATCCCCGTAGTGATTCGTGGCTTTTTACATGGCTGTTTAATGTCCCTTCTGATTAGCTTAAGTGGAAAGCTATTTTCAAATACTAATATGAATTTATCATGGAATAGATTAAATTTTATATTTGCCTTTGATTCTTTATAAATTTCATCCCAGGTTGTTTCTTGTAAACTACTCTTAAAAACATTTGTTCTGTAGTTATGAATGATTCTAACTGACTTCCACTGAGGTGTGTCCACACTGTAAGGCACTGAGTCATTTATCCTGACTGACTGTGCATCATGATCAGAGAGAGCATTTGTTACTGGGAAAACAGTTATTTTATTTCTTTGTGCCTCATCAAAGAAAACATTATCAGTTAGGTACGTCGTGTCTTTATCGATCTGTGTTCGAAAGTTAACTACTGAGAGCAAATTGTAGGATCCAAATAGGGTTTCCAGATCATTTTTCCTATCAGAATCCCTTAGAAAATCTACACTGAAGTCACCACAGACTATTAACTGTTTGCTGAAGTCTGACAGGAACCACAGTAAGAAATTTAGGTTCCTCATAAATAATTCAAAATTTCCCAGTGGGGATGTATGTACTGTTACAATTGAAAGTGAACTGTTTTTCAGCATTAATTCACAAGCACACACTTCTATGTGCTGATCACTACAAAATCTACTTGTGTCCATGCTTTTGAACTTGTGTTCTATCTTATATATGCAACAACTCCTCCTTTTCCCATATTAGTTCTGCATGAGTAAGCTGCTAGACTGTAATCTTTTACATGTAACTTATCTAACCCTGTGGTTATGTGGTGTCAGACAGGCTCAGGATGTCTATCTTTTCCTCCACATTTTACAAGCCGGCTAGAAGCTCTTCTACTTATTACCCAACCCTCTAATATTTTCGTGGAATAAGCTAACCTTACTTTTCTGTGCATTCTTGTCGAGCTCTACTGTTACAGTGACTTCTTTCAAAACAGGGTGCCTGAAACTTGATTCTAACCTAAAAAAGTTGCCCCTTTGACACCAGTAACCACAGGGATCTTGCATATGTGATGTTGGCCCCTCTTACATTTCCTGCAAGAAGTTCAGCCAACCTATCTTCCCTCTCCTATTCAGTTGCAACGGCTACTGCACTTATATGAGAATTCATTTCAGTTAGCAGTAACCTGCTCAACTTAGAGTTAACACGGCTCACAGCATTATTAACCCATGACTGGTCGTGGCGCTGCAGTACCTCCATGAAACTCACATCTCTGTGTGTAGCTGCTACTCCTATTTTAGTCAGGTCACCCCTAATGCTGTAATTAGTGTTCTTATCCAGGCAATTTCTTACTCCAACACCTATAATAACATGATCTTCTTTGCCAAAACCTTTGCACAATTTTCCTATGTCCTGAGTCACCTGGCTAAGGCTAGCACTTGGCTTCACAATACTTGTGATGTGGTACCCTGCTCCTAACGTTTCCTGCGCATCTGGCCTACACTCTCCCATGCCTACTACCTATCAGCAAGACTCTTTTCTTCCTATTCTCTTTTGTACCGACCTTGGCTAGTTTCTTGGCTGGAGTTTCTTGGTTAGAAGCCTGCTGGACCCTGTCATAACCTACAGCTGTATGAGGCTTTATTCCTCCTACTTCAGGTAAGAAGCCAAATTTATTCGATCTTGATAGCTAAAATGTAGAAGAAGTTGGTTTTTCCTACTTACCTGCAGTAGCATACATAGTTCTACAGTTAGAGTAAGCTAACATTCATCATAAGTTATGCTGTGCCCTTCTACAGTCACACATGACATTTTCCCGAACACTGCAGTGTCATTAGCAAACTGTTGTAAATTGCTGATTATTTACGTATATAGAGAACAAGAGTGTTCCTATCACTCTCCTGGGTACTCCTGCGATACCCTTGTCTCTGATGAATAGTCGCCGTCGTGAACGACGTTTTTGGTCCTATTGAGAAGTCTCCGAGCCACGCATATATCTATGAAACTATTCCCTATGATAGGACTTTCGTTGCCTAGTGCACCCTTTGTCTCAATTTCTGGTTATTTCAATGTATGCAGAGATCATCCGTTAATTTCTACTTTCATATACACTCCTGGAAATTGAAATAAGAACACCGTGAATTCATTGTCCCAGGAAGGGGAAACTTTATTGACACATTCCTGGGGTCAGATACATCACATGATAACACTGACAGAACCACAGGCACATAGACACAGGCAACAGAGCATGCACAATGTCGGCACTAGTACAGTGTATATCCACCTTTCGCAGCAATGCAGGCTGCTATTCTCCCATGGAGACGATCGTAAAGATGCTGGATGTAGTCCTGTGGAACGGCTTGCCATGCCATTTCCACCTGGCGCCTCAGTTGGACCAGCGTTCATGCTGGACGTGCAGACCGCGTGAGACGACGCTTCATCCAGTCCCAAACATGCTCAATGGGGGACAGATCCGGAGATCTTGCTGGCCAGGGTAGTTGACTTACACCTTCTAGAGCACGTTGGGTGGCACGGGATACATGCGGACGTGCATTGTCCTATTGGAACAGCAAGTTCCCTTGTCGGTCTAGGAATGGTAGAACGATGGGTTCGATGACGGTTTGGATGTACCGTGCACTATTCAGTGTCCCCTCGACGATCACCAGAGGTGTACGGCCAGTGTAGGAGATCGCTCCCCACACCATAATGCCGGGTGTTGGCCCTGTGTGCCTCGGTCGTATGCAGTCCTGATTGTGGCGCTCACCTGCACGGCGCCAAACACGCATACGACCATCATTGGCACCAAGGCAGAAGCGACTCTCATCGCTGAAGACGACACGTCTCCATTCGTCCCTCCATTCACGCCTGTCGCGACACCACTGGAGGCGGGCTGCACGATGTTGGGGCGTGAGCGGAAGACGGCCTAACGGTGTGCGGGACCGTAGCCCCGTTTCATGGAGACGGTTGCGAATGGTCCTCGCCGATACCCCAGGAGCAACAGTGTCCCTAATTTGCTGGGAAGTAGCGGTGCGGTCCCCTACGGCACTGCGAAGGTCCTACGGTCTTGGCGTGCATCCGTGCGTCGCTGCGGTCCGGTCCCAGGTCGACGGGCACGTGCACCTTCCGCCGACCACTGGGGACAACATCGATGTACTGTGGAGACCTCACGCCCCACGTGTTGAGCAATTCGGCGGTACGTCCACCCGGCCTCCCGCATGCCCACTATACGCCCTCGCTCAAAGTCCGTCAACTGCACATACGGTTCACGTCCACGCTGTCGCGGCATGCTACCAGTGTTAAAGACTGCGATGGAGCTCCGTATGCCACGGCAAACTGGCTGACACTGACGGCGGCGGTGCACAAATGCTGCGCAGCTAGCGCCATTCGACGGCCAACACTGCGGTTCCTGGTGTGTCCGCTGTGCCGTGCGTGTGATCATTACTTGTACAGCCCTCTCGTAGTGTCCGGAGCAAGTATGGTGGGTCTGACACACCGGTGTCAATGTGTTCTTTTTCCATTTCCAGGAGTGAAATTTCTTCAGTTGTAATCTGAAATTAATAACCAGTACATTTCGGTCAGAGTCCATATCTGTTCCTGGAAGTGTTTTGCAATATTATTGGGTAGGCATTCACCCGTACCAGTAGCCAGGCGTGTTGAAGCACCATGTCGGAATAGGGGCCGGCCGCTGTGGGCGAGCGGTTCTAGGCGGTTCAGTCCGGAACAGCGTGACTGCTACGGTCGCAGGTTCGATCCCTGCCACGGACATGGATGTGTGTGATGTTCTTAGATTAGTTAGGTTTAAGTAGTTCTAAGTTCTAGGGGACTGATGACTTCAGATGTTTAAGTGCCATAGTGCTCAGAGCCATTTGAACCATTTCGGAATGGGGAGGTGTGCCGACCCCAAATAGAATCTGCCCAATGGATTAATGACAAGGGTCGGTGTGCTGACGAGCCTGGATGTGGTATTTAGGCAGTTTCCCACATCCCATTAAGTGAATACTGGGCTGGTACCCAAGTCCTGCCTAAGTTACATGATTCGCAAACATTCAAAAAAACTTTCACTCACTTTCAACTACACGCAGACAGCTGGGGTATACATATGCGGTCCCGGTAGAGGTAGGGGTGCAGGGAAATGGAATGGCAACATAAGGGCACCTGGCCACCCCTTAACAGTGTCAAATCCGTCAATATCCGTGCCGAACCTGCGCCAGTGCGGGACAAAGGCACAAGAAAAACAAAAAGACTGGATGGACTGTCATGCACAGTATGACCCACGAGTCCTTCAACATTTGAAAAGTGAATACTTCACGGAGAATGTACATAGAGCGATAAAAATTGACACACATTTTTGAAATGACATGGGGTTGTATTGAAACCAAAAAAGTGCACAAAATGACTAACAGATGGCGCTTCATATGTTTCAAAACCAATAATTAGCATAACAAATGATTTTTAGCAAAGATGATGTTCTTTACATCAAATGATCAACTTGTCAGTCGTCATTAATCAATAATACGTGTAGTCGAGGGACAATGTTGTGAACATCACTTTATAACGTATCAGTATGTATGGTGTGAGGAATTGCCGTCGGATGTTGTTTTTTAGCATCCCCAATAGGATCAGACGATCGCGGTACGACGTCAGGTAACCCCACAACTAGTAATCACATGAAGTGAGGTCTGGAGACCTGGGAGGCGAACCATGAGAAATATAACGACTCACCACGCAATCCTCACCAAACGATATGCGTAAGAGATCTTTTACACATGTAACAGCATCGGGTGGAGCGGCATCTAGCAGAAGAGTCGTTTCTTCCAGCAGGCGTTAATCACCCAGGCTAGGGATGATCTGACTCCCTCTCTAACTGCAGCTCCTTTTTAAAATGGTTCAAATGGCTCTGAGCACTATGGGACTCAACATCTGGGGTCATCAGTTCCCTAGAACTTAGAACTACTTAAACGTAAATAACCTAAGGACATCACACACATGCATCCCCGAGGCAGGATTCGAACTTGCGAGCGTAGCGGTCGCGCGGTTCTAGACTGAGGCGCCTAGAACCGCTCGGCCACACCGGCCTGCCAGCTCCTTTTTAAGCTCCGACGCAAACAAAAGGCTGTTATAAGTTTAACGTGTGCGTTTGTGTATCTATCTTTAACATTATAGCACCCAAACGAAAGGTTCGATTTTAATGCAGCTTTTTTGTTTGAAAGTTGGTTTAATCGGGATGGTTCTTAGCTATGGTCCATGAAAGTCCGTTCAGCCGATTAAATTTCATTAGCTAAATTAATTAAAATGTTTTCCGTCAGGACGGTCTCTTGATGAACGCTACGTAGTACGTAAGAGCTACATGAAAGCACCAGACTGTAGAGCTCAAAAAGATCTAAATGAAACTCCATGAGAGATGTCTATCTTTTACTGTTGATCACCAATGATGATTACTGTCTTTTGAATTTGTCCGTTTCAGCACCTACAAGGCAGGAATGGGTGATTGCGACCTAACTGTAATACATAAACGTATGCCCCCGCAGAATTTTTCTAGTTCTTTTTGAGGTCTACAATTCAGTACTAGATCAAATGATTTCTCCTAATAGTTTAAGTAGGAGAACGCAATAGGAGATCACATTCTTCAGACCTGATTTGGTATTATCGCCGCTGCTTATTACTTATGTTACCTAAATTAGCTAAATAAAACACTGCTGGCCATTAAAATTGCTACACCACGAAGATGACGTGATACTGACACTAAATTTAACCGACAGGAAGAAGATGCTGGGATATGCAAATGATTAGCTTTTCAGAGCATTCACACAAGGTTGGCGCCAGTGGCGACACCTACAACGTGCTGACATGAGGAAAGTTTCCAACCACAAACAGCAGTTGACCGACGTTGCTTTGTGAAACGTTGTTATGATGCCTCGTGTAAGGAGGAGAAATGCGTCCCATCACGTTTCCGACTTTAATAAAGGTCGGATTGTAGTCTATCGCGATTGCGGTTTATCGTATCGCGCCATTGCTGCTCGCGTTGGTCGAGATCCAATGACTGTTAGCAGAATATGGAATCGGTGGGTGCAGGAGGGTAATACGGAACGCCGTGCTGGATCCCAACGGCCTCGTATCACTAGCAGTCGAGATGACAGGCAGGTTATCCGCATCGCTGTAACGGATCGTGCAGCCACGTCTAGATCCCTGAGTCAACAGATGGGCACATTTGCAAGACAACAACCATCTGCACGAACAGTTCGACGACGTTTGCAGCAGCATGGACTATCAGCTCGGAGACCACGGCTGCGGTTACCCTTGACGCTGCATCACAGACAGGAGCTCCTGCGATGATGTACTCAACGATGAACCTGGGTGCGCGAATGGCGAAACGTCATTTTTTTTTTGATGAATCCAGATTCTGTTTACAGCATCATGATGGTCGCATCCGTGTTTGGCGACATCGAGGTGAACGCACATTGGAAGCGTGTATTCGTCATCGCCATACTGGCGTATCACCCGTCGTGATGGTATGGGGTGCCATTGGTTACACGTCTCGGTCACCTCTTATTCGCATTGACGGCACTCTGAACAGCGGAGGTTACATTTCATATTTGCTTCATTCGATCCCTGAGAAACCCTACATTTCAGCAGGATAATGCACGACCGCATGTTGCAGGCCGTTTACGGGCCTTTCTGGATACAGAAAATGTTCGACTGCTGCCATGGGCAGCACATTCTCCAGATCTCTCACTGTTGTGGTTGGCAGGAGTGCCAACCGTGTTAATAAAGGAGGCCGGAATGCACGCGTTTTAGCTCACACAGGCTGGCGTGAGGTCTGGAACATGACAAGGGAATTAGAATTGAGAAAAATAGACGTAGCTGGTGGAATACTTAACTTTAATCCATTAATGACGAACGTCGCTCTTGACGGTAGATGATATACAATATCAATAGAAACTGATCATGGCGCCTTGCTAGGTCGTAACAAATAACGTAGCTGAAGGCTATGCTAACTATCGTCTCGGCAAATGAGAGTGTAGAAGTCAGTGAACCATCGCTAGCAAAGTCGGCTGTACAACTGGGATAGTGCTAGGAAGTCTTTATAGACCTGCTGTGTGGCGGCGCTCGGTCTGCAATTACTGATAGTGGCGACACGCGGCTCCGACATATACTACCGGACCGCGGCCGATTTAAAGGCTATCACCAAGCAAGTGTGGTGTCTGGCGGTGACACCACACTCACCAATTGGAAACGTCTGGTCAATGGTGGCCGAGGAACTGCCTCGTCACAATACGCCAGTCACTACTCTTGATGAACTGTGGTATCGTGTTGAAGCTGCATGGGCTGCTGTACTTGTACACGCCATCCAAGCTCTGTTTGACTCAATGCCCAGACGTATCAAGGCCGTTATTACGGCCGGAGGTCGTTGTTCTGGGTATTGATTTCTTAGGATCTATGCATTCAAGTTGAGTGAAAATGTAATCACATGTCAGTTCTAGTATAATATATTTGTGCAATGAATGCCCGTTTATCATCTGCATTTCTTCTTGGTGCAGCAGTTTTAATGGCCAGTAGTGTATGCAATAAAATGTAGACAGTGAGTATACATGTTAATTTAAAAAAGAAGCACGTTAGTTGCATAAATGAACAAAATATCAAAGAAAAGAAAAAAATCGAAATGATCATTTCAGGCTGAAAATCAAAACTGCAAGAGCAATACCGCATTAGCAAAATCTTGCAACTATAGTAATATTTATGAAAATACATCTATTGTCAGAATATGCAGATTTCGGTGAGGCAGGACCTCGCGTCGCAATTTCTTGCTTCGTCCTGGAAAGCATTTGTGTTGAGTCTGTCTTAATTTACTCTGAAAAATTCGCAGTATAGACACAACTGTCAATGACGCCTGCTCTCACGCGACTGTCCGTTCTGGTCGCCGCACCTGGTCACGCACTGCTCACCGCGTACTCTGCACTGCACGACTCGCGGTTTACTGCAGCGGGGGGTAGTACGCTGTCATCAGACCACTGTAGGACACAGGCCTCGTAAAGCAGATTAGTGCATGAAACTATATTCGTATATACTTATGTAAAAATATGAAATAAAATAAATAGGTAACTCTATTCCTTAGCAATGTTACATCAATTAAAGACGGACTGGTTGATAATTTTATATAATAAGTTATAACTTACTTTGAGGTGTGGATGTGGGATGCGCAGGTATGGAACAGATGACGCCAAACAAAAGAGGCTTATATCCATCAATAATTAAAGTATGATGTTCCACTATGTCTACAGCTTTGCTTTGCAACAGACGGCAGTACGGGCAAGTGGGGTTCAAGTCTTGGTCACAGGTATAATGCAATAAGATTAGGCATCTGTAAATATAATGCCATAAAAATATTAGTCGATTTATGATTGCATCATAAGGTTATTTCGATACGTACGTCAGCTTACGTACCCATTTCTCGCCATTTGCAGGAAGTTTTAATTTTCTGCTTTAACATGAAGAAATCTGCGGCTGTGGCTCTTAAAATACTGGGTAAGACCAATTGTGAGGGAACTATTAGTGGAAGAACGTGTACAGAATATTTCCAACGCCTTAAGAACGGTGATTTTGATGTCGAAGACCGGCATGGCGGTGGAAGACAGCGTTTTCGTAGCTACTGAAACAGACGAAGACAGTCACAGAGCCGGCCGATGTGGCTGAGCGGTTCTAGGCGCTACAGTTTGGAACGTGCGACCGATACGTTCGCAGGTTCGGATCCTGCCTCGGGCATGGATGTGTGTGATATCCTTAGGTTAGTTAGCTTTAAGTAGTTCTAAGTTATAGGAGACTGCTGACCTCAGTAGCTACGTCCCATGGTGCTCAGAGCCATTATAACCATTTGAACAGTCACAGGACATCATACCGAAAGCAACTGATGAGTTCGAGCTCAGCACTGAAACACAAACGGCCACATTACAGCGATAGATACGCAAATGTAATTTTGCGTCAGTTCAGTGCTCGACTCCATGTCGAAAAACCCGTCAAAATATACATGGAAACATTGAAGTAAGAAGTCCTATCCCTCCCGCTGTATTTTCCATACGTTTCCCTCTCTGACTACCACCTTTTTCGATCAGTGGCATACAGTCTGGCTGACCAACACTTCCGATCATACGAACAAGCGCAAAATTGACTCGATTCATGGGTCTCCACAAAAGACGCCCAGTTCTTCCGCCACGGGATTCGTAAGCTATCCGAAGGATGGGAGAATGTGGTGGCCAGCGATGGACAATACTATGAATCATAATTTTTTTTGTAAGTTTTTCACAATAAAACCCCAAACTTCGAGAAAAAGCGGTGGAAGCAAAGTTGTAGACCTAGAAGCAATGAAATAAGCACTTAACTTATTTTTTTTATTTACTTGGCGATTTGCCGACACGACGACGCGTGGATCAAAACATTACTACTTATGTTAAAATTATTTTTTTACTTTTTAGAGGTTTTTTTTTACTTTTTAGACGTATTTTTTTGTCGGGGCGTCACTGGCGTGATGCTCTCGAGCACCATCTGCTGGCCGGTTTTTGCATTAGATTTTGGTTTTACTAAAGAAGAATATAATAATCTCAATATGCGAAACTTACCGAACTATCAGTTTAATAAGTCACAGCTGCAAAATACTAACACGAATTCTTTACAGACGAATGGAAAAACTGGTAGAAGCCGACCTCGGGGAAGATCAGTTTCGATTCCGTAGAAATGTTGGAACACGTGAGGCAACACTGACCCTACGACTTATCTTAGAAGAAAGATTAAGGAAAGGCAAACGTACGTTTCTAGCATTTGTAGACTTAGAGAAAGCGTTTGACAATGTTGATTGGAATACTCTCTTTCAAATTCTGAAGATGGCAGGGGTAAAATACAGAGAGCGAAAGGCTGTTTACAATTTGTACAGAAAGCAGATGGCAGTTATTAGAATCGAGCGGTATGAAAGGGAAGCAGTGGTTGGGAAGGGAGTGAGACAGGGTTGTAGCCTCTCCCCGACGTTATTCAATCTGTATATTGAGCAAGCAATAAAGGAAACAAAAGAAGAGTTCGGAGTAGGTATTAAAATTCATGGAGAAGAAATAAAAACTTTGAGGTTCGCCCATGACATTGTAATTCTGTCAGAGACAACAAAGGACTTGGAAGAGGAGTTGAACGGAATGGACAGTGTCTTGAAAGGAGGGTATAAGATGAACATCAACAAAAGCAAAACGAGGATAATGGAATGTAGTCGAATTAAATCGGGTAATGCCGAGGGAATTAGATTAGGGAATGAGACACTTAAAGTAGTAAAGGAGTTTTGCTATTTGGGGAGCAAACTAACTGACGATGGTCGAAGTAGAGAGGATATAAAATGTAGACTGGCAATGGGAAGGAAACCGTTTCTGAAGAAGAGAAATTTGTTAACATCGAGTATTGATTTAAGTGTCAGGAAGTCGTTTCTGAAAGTATTTGTATGGAGTGTAGCCATGTATGGAAGTGAAACGTGGACAATAACTAGTTTGGACAAGAAGAGAATAGAAGCTTTCGAAATGTGTTGCTACAGAAGAATGCTGAAGATTAGATGGATAGATCACATAACTAATGAGGAGGTATTGAATAGAATTGGGGAGAAGAGGAGTTTGTGGCACAACTTGACAAAAAGAAGGGATCAGTTGGTAGGACATGTTCTGAGACATCGAGGGATCGCCAATTTAGTATTGGAAGGCAGCGTGGAGGGTAAAAATCCTAGAGGGAGACCTAGAGATGAATACGCTAAACAGATTCAGAAGGATGTAGGCTGCAGTAGGTACTGGGAGATGAAGAAGGTTGCCCAGGATAGTATAGCATCAAACCAGTCTCAGGACTGAAGACCACAACAACAAAACCCCATGTCATTTCATGAATGTGTATCCAGTTTTACCTCCCCACCTAGATTATTCCGTGAATCAGTGCATTTTCACATGTTAACGGACTTTAGGGGGAAGCTGTATATTTTTTAGCAACCCCCATGTTGGCACCTGCAGACGCCCCCTGTTGCGGCAGTCGGCTGCCTCGGCCTGACGACGCAGTGCGTGGCGGCGAGCGGCCGGCCCCCGGCACGGGGTCACGGGAGCGCAGCGCCTGGGGCATCGCTTCGGCCCGCGACGCCTCGGCAGCGCCTGGCGGCGCGCATGCGCACAGCCGCAGCCGCAGCCCGGCGCTCCGGTCACTCACCTGCCGCAGAAGGTCGAGGTCGCGTTGCCGGGCAACCATCTGGAGCGCGCCCGCCGAATGCGGCCCGCTGTTATTGGCTTTGCAATCCAATTAGCGACGCCGAGCGAGAAGGCGCCAATTGCTCGCTCCTTTTACTTTAGTTCAGTGCATCGGCGGCGAGCCTTCCGAACGAAGGCACGGCCTCTGCTCACACAGCCCACGTTTCTGGGTCACCGCGCGTTCTGAAGATACGCACACAAGTGGTCTGTTCTACTCTGTGAGACATGTCGCAGACCAGCAACAGTACAATACCTGATCAAAAGTATCCGGACACGTCTCCGTAATGCGGAATGGTCCACTATATGTCACGAGCAGAATGGATTGGTCAGGTGAGCTGAGTGGCTTCGAATGTCGGCTAGTCATTGGGTGTCAACTGACAAGGGAACCTCCCCACCGCACCCCCCTCAGATTTAGTTGTAAGTTGGCACAGTGGATAGGCCTTGAAAAGCTGAATATAGATCAATCGAGAAAACAGGAAGAAGTTGTGTGGAACTATGAAAAAATAAGCAAAATATACAAACTGAGTAGTCCATGCGTAAGATATGCAACATCAAGGATGATCTGAGCTCAGAAGCGCCGTGGTTATCGTGAGCAGCTGCGGAATGAGAGGTCCGTGGTTCAAGTCTTCCCTCGAGTGAAAATTTTACTTTCTTTATTTTTCGCAAAGTTATGATCTGTCCGTTCGTTCTTTGACGTCTCTGTTCACTGCAATAAGTTTAGTGTCTGTGTTTTGCGACCGCACCGCAAAACAGTGCGATTAGTAGACGTGTCTCTCCAATGGGAACCGAAAACATTTGATCGCAAGGTCATAGGTCAACCGATTCCTCACAGGAAAACACGTCTGATATATTCTATACGACACTGGTGACGGCATGTGCGTCACATGACAGGAATATGTTGTCGACCCACCTAACTTGTACACTTGGCGAATGGGTAAAAAGGTTCTTCTACCTTGCCCGATTTAGGTTTTCTTATGAATGTGATAATCACTCCCAAAAAAGGGACGAAAACATAAACAAAATAAAAATTAAACTTTTCACTTGATGGGAGACTTGAACCACGGACCTCTCATTCCGCAGCTGCTCACGGCAACGACCGGACCAAGGCACTCCTGAGCTAACAATTTCCTTTATGTTGCCTATCTTACGCATGGACTACACAGTTTGCATATTTTTCTTATTTTTTCATAGTTCCACACAACTTCTTCCTGTTTTCTCGATTGATCTGTGTTCAGTTTACAAGGCCTATCCACTGTGCCAACTTATAACTAAATCTGAGGGGGGTGGGATGGGGAGGTTCCCTTGTGAGTGACAGATCCACCAGAGACATTTCAGCGCTTCTGAAATTGTCCAAGTCGGCCGTTGGTGATGTGATTGTGAAGCGGAAACACGAAGGAGCACCCACGGCTGAAGCAAGATCAGGCAAAAGCACACTGACTGACAAGGACCATCAAAATCAGCGGAAAGCATCAGCCATGACTCTAGAAATGCTAGCAGCAACTCAACTGGCCCAGTGACTGTGGCTAGAGAGTCAAAAAGAATGGCGTACAGTGGTCGACTATCTCCTCATAAGCCACTCTTTTCTACACCCAGTGCTAAGTGACGCTTGAGGCAGTGTAAAGCGATGCCACTGGACAGTGAATGACAGAAAATGAGTGACTTGGAGTGATGAATCATGCTACATCTTGGGACAATCTGATCGAGGTGATGGGTTTTGGGAACGCTAACGTAGAACTTTACCTGCCAGCCGTTGTGACCGAGCGGTTCTAGACGCTTCAGTCTGGAACCGCGCGATCGCTACGGTTGCAGGTTCGAATCCTGCCTAGGGCAGTTAGTTAGGTTTAAGTAGTTCTAAGTTCTAGGGGACTGATGACAGCAGACGTTAAGTCCCATAGTGCTCAGAGCCATTTGAATCCATTTTTGAACATTACCTGCTTTTCGTGGTTTGTGTGATCCTGTCATTTTGCTTAAGAAAGCTTTAATTGCGAAAGGGTATGAACACATTTTGCAGCATTGGGGACCGTGTACAGCAGAGATACAGTTCTTGGACTATATTTGTAACAGCACTACACTCCATCCTACACCAGCATCCGTGTGGTAATGGTTTTTCGACACTAACATTCCTGAAATGGACTGAACTGCGCAGGGTCCCGAATTTAGCCTGATGTCAAACCTTTTGGACGAGTTAGTACCTCGACTTCGCTACCTTGTTTCGACTTTTGGGGAAGAATAGGTTGCCAAACCTGCGAAGGCATTCAGACATCTCACTGGAAGTGTCCCCAGCGAAGTGGAAACCATCATAAAGACGAAATGTAGGCACAGCCCATATTAATGTCCATAGTAGGGGTCCGGAGACTTTTGATCAGTCAGTGTACGTTGAGTCACGAATGAACAGGCAAGCGAGCTCTTTCCACATGGGAGAGCTCTGCCGGAAACCACATGAACCAGCAGCTTAAAAGTGGCGTCAAGATAAACTTTTAGCTTTGATGCGTAAGTTAAAATTCACTGCAAGTTTCTATCTTCGTTCATTTAGAAGATATAAAACGAAGATGTAGCCTTGTGTAACCGGATGAATCTTTTGCGGACACGCTGTAAAATATCGTCCTAAGTAGCTCTACTTCTCATTGCATTTGCGCTCAACCATCTCCAGTAGTGCAAAAATGGTGTTCGGCATTATAAAATTGCAATTCTGAGAACAGGCTTCCCGAGACTGGATAAGAAACGCATTTGTTCCTTCCTGTTATATTTTGTGTGTGATGATGACAGTAAAATTAGTCCAGTTATTGAGCTCACCGACGATATTTTTCCTGTTCATGATCCGCCAATGGAACAGGAAGGTACGAAACTGATAAATGCATCACTGCATATTCTCTGCAAGCCATCGTACGCAGGTTTGTGGAATTCTCTTGCTGAAGACGCGAATTCTGAAGAAACATGAGGCCAACGGGAACTGGTGTATACACCGTCTGGTCAGAAGCATCCAGACGTCTGTCAGTCATCCACAGGACAGTGCGGTCGCTCTCTACACCGCCTGAAGCGTCGCCTAATACTGATTAAAGAAATGTGTGGCTCATGAAGAGCTACTCGATTATTATACCCCATTCATTTTAACTCCGTACACTCCGTTAGTGTTCCAGTACTTTGGAGCCCACAAGTGATTCCTTCCTCTGATTTCTTGAAACATTTTACGGTCACCCTCCGCAACGCTCAAATGTTACAATTTCTAAACAAGCACATGTGGTCTGCCTGGTCTTGGTTTGGCTCTGGTTGTTCCTTCGCGTTTCCACTTTGTTTGTGACGTAATTGCAGTCAGTCGGGCAGCTTCATAAGGGTTGAAATGTCAACGTAGTTGTCAGCGTGACGCATTGCCGTCCTACGGGCCCGGGTTCGATTCCCGGCTGGGTCGGGGATTTTCTCCGCTCAGGGAGTGGCTGTTGAGTTGCCTTCATCATCATTTCATCCCCATCCTGCGCGCAGGTCGCCCAATGTGACGTCGAATGTAATAAGACCTGCACCGCAAGGGGCCTCCCGGCCAATGACGCTAAACGCTTATTTCCATTTCTATAAGGGTTGAAATGTCTCTGATCGGATTTGTTACCTCTTCGCAGTTATATCACTAACAGCCGACTTCAGCAGCTGTAGAAGGGTTGAAACGTCCCAGATGAATTTCTTCCTTAGGTGACATATAGTGTGTAGTCCAGGTCCCAAGCCACTGCGCTCTCCTGCCGATTTTGTCGTTACTTCTACTCTACTGACAACACAATACTCATCGCCTCCTTTTTACTGGCCTTTCGCAACATCTAGTGGTCATTTCCACATTACACACAGTGTCCGGATATTTTTGATCATTTAGCGTACATGGAGTAGAGGCGTCGGTCACAAAGCAACAAAAGTCATTTGCGTTATCAAATTCAACAAGTGACATTTACAGCTGTCTTATGTGATTTTGGTCACTGCAACGCCTACAGCGAAAGCAGGAAGCAGATCACGCATAGCACCATTAGCTTCCAAGATAGATTGTTTTTTTTCTGATAAGGCATCTTTTTTTACTTTTATGAATGACTAAGCAATTTATTTAAAACTCGAGGAAAGGTGAAAGCGAACAGTAGTAGCTGGAAAGGAGCGCTCACTATAACATAATGTAACGCAAGGAAAATACGCTGGCGTGCAAAACTTAAGAACGAAAGTTACTATCACATGATGTGCCACTGCAAAGCACACTACTGGCCATTAAAATGGCTACACCAAGAAGATATGCAGATGATAAACGGGTATTCATTAGACAAACATATTACACTAGAACTGAGATGTGATTACATTTTCACGCAATTTGGGTGCATAGATCCTGAGAAATCAGTACCCAGAACAACCACTTCTGGCCGTAATAACGGTCTTGATACACCTGGGCATTGAGTCAAAGACAGCTTGGATGGCGTGTACAGGTACAGCTGCCAATGCAGCTTCAACACGATACCACAGTTCATCAAGAGACCGAGACGTGTAACCAATGGCACCCCATACCATCACGACGGGTGATACGCCAGTGTGGCGATGACGAATACATGCTTCCAATGTGCGTTCACCACGATGTCACAAAACACGGATGCGACCATAATAATGCTGAAAACAGAACCTGGATTCATCCGAAAAAATGACGTTTCGCCATTCGTACACCCAGGTTCGTCGTTGAGCACACCATCGCAGGCGTATCTGTCTGTGATGCAACGTCAAGGGTAACCGCAGCCATGGTCTCCGAGCTGACAGTTCATGCTACTGAAATGTCGTCGAACTGTTCGTTTAGATGGTTGTTGTCTTGTAAGCGTCCCCATCTGTCGACTCACTAATCGAGACGTGGCTGCACGATACGTTACAGCCGTGCGGATAAGATGCCTGTCATCTCGACATCTCTTGGGATCCAGAACCGCGTTCCCTATTACGCTCCTGAACCCACCGATTCCATATTCTGCTAACAGTCATTGGATATCGACCAACGCGAGTAGCAATGTCGCGATAGGCTACCATCTTCGGAAACCTGATGGTACGCATTTCTCCTCTTTACACGAGGCATCACAACAACGTTTCACCAGGCAACGCCGGTCAACTGCTGTTTGTGTACGAGAAATGGGTTGAAAACTTTCCTCAAGTCAGCACGTTGTAGGTGTCGCCACCGGCGCCAACCTTGTGTGAATGCTCTGAAAAGCTAAATATTTGGGTATCACAGCATCTTCTTCCTGTCGGTTAAATTTCGCGTCTGTAGCACGTCATCTTCGTGGTGTAGCAATTTTAATGAGCAGTAGTGTAGCATAGCTCGATGAAACCTGGGCCTCAGATAGTACTGCTATAGTACAGTGAGAACTATAGTACAGTGAGACGAACAGAATTCAAAAACAATAATTACAGTGAAGCCACCGCGATTCATGATGGTCCCCTGGACTTAACAAAAGGCAGGACATAGTTTTTGATAGAGTGTGTGATAACCGCGGCCGCAATGTGCTCCCATGATGGCCACAAGGTTAGTAAGGAGTTCCTCTGGTAGGGCGTTCCATTCCCCCACCAGCGTGGTTTACAAGTGGATGGCCGTTGGTGAAGGCAGACGTGCTCCAGTACGTCTCCCCAATGATGCATCCCACAACTGCTCGATCGGATTTAGGTCAGGGGATCTGGCACGCCACTCCATCCTCCGAATATCTTCTCATTCCAATAGCTCCTCCACCTGCGCTGTCGGATGCGGTTGTACTTTGTGAGCCATAACAGTGAAGTGAGGGCCGAATCCAGCACCAAAAAGACACACATAGAGTGTGTCAACAAGGTTGACCAATGAGCGTACCGTGTTCAAAAATTTGTAGGTCAGTACGCGAATGCAACATTATGCCTCTACACACTATAACATCTCAACGACTAAAACGTTCATGGTCGACAACCTTGCTGGGTGTATAACATGTTCCCACCTCTCGCGAAATAAGGGTACGTCCATAATTGTCTCAGACTGAATCTAGTCTCATCCGAGGGGATCAAGCAATCCAAATCCTCTTTGTTCCGGGCCCTATGCTCGTGGTGCCATCTCAAACGGCATCGCCAGTATTAAGATGTCAACCGAACACAACGTGCTGGTGGTCTGGCAAAGTGACTACCCCCAAGCAGTCACGTTGCCACTGAGAAGTATGAGACTGCGTGCCTTGTAGGCCTGTTAAATGTGGTTGCAATTGAACCCGCTATTCGACTTGAGCCCCTTGGCCACCACCGAGTGAGGTGACGCAGTGATAAGCTCACTGGACTCGCATTCAGGAGGACGACGGTTCAAACCCGTCTCTGCCCATCCTGATTTAGGTTTTCCGTGATTTCCCCAAATCGTTTCAGGCAAAAGGGGGGATGGCTGCTTTGAAAGGGCACGGGCGGTTTCCTTCCCAATCATTCTCTAATCCGAGATTGTGCTCCGTCTCCAATGATCTCGTTGTTCTGACGTGTTCCATACCCACGAGAATCATCTCACTTTTTGGGTCTATGGAACGAAAACGGAATCTAATCTAATCTAACCGACGGAATGTTAAACACTAATCTCCTCCTCCTTGGCCATCCTATAATAAAGAACACCACCAGAGAGCACCGTAATGACACACACTGTCCTTTCCCTTTCCTTCAAGTGCCTCGTATTTTGGGACTTAACATCTGAGGTCATCAGTCCCCTAGACTTTTTTTGTTATTAAAAAAATACGTTATTGATACAACACAACATATTAACACAATTGAAAACAAATGTTATGATAAATGTGATTCATAAACAACAACATTGTATTATACACACTAACCCCTTCACCTTACTTAATTAGTGGGTCCTATTATTATACATAACAAGCAGCTTATACTAATTGGTTAATGGCACTTGCTATGGACAGGGTAAACCTAACTATTTGACTACACTGTTGATTCTAAGACTAACTACCCAGCAGCGTTACAGGTGTGCCAGATGATGTACAAACCTACTCTTAAGGCCTGCTCACTGAGCTAATCCCAGCGAGCGTGCCCCTGGCACTGGACTGGCCTTCTACTTTAAAATCGCTGCAGTCCCTACCTATGTTAGTAATGTTAGTGTTCGAATTGTACATTATTCTAGCGTAAGTACTTTCTACGGAATCTATTGCATCAAGTCAAGTCCGGGAATGGTACACCTGCCCTCCTACTCCTGCAGCGCGGCGGATTCCGGTCGTGAAGCAGCCGGTCAGTACCGCGCTCGGCGGCAATTGCCGGTGTACCTGTGTCTTCATCGGTTTAGTTTTAGTCCCTAACCATGTTGGTTTCTAATAAAATCCGCAAGACCTTTTGGGATATTTCGTTTGCTAAACTGTTTAGGACATTAAAGGTCTCGGCACATCGTAGTAGTGTATATGTGTCTCTGTTCTGTAATTGGTTCCTGAGTTCGAGGGCCACATCGTTATATAATGTGCAGTCATAGACTACATGTTCGGGTGTTCCGTCCGGAGCACCACAGTCGAACGCTGGTGTTGCCCGTTTTCCAAATCGACATAGATATGTTGGATATGGCCCATGTCCTGTAAGAAAGTGCAGCAGACCCCTGCTCGGCTCAAAGTTGCTCATCTGAAGCCTTTTCCCAAATGTTTGGTAATAGCTGGAAAACCCTTCTTCCCGTTTCCTCAATTTCCCACTGCTGTTGTCACAACTCTTCACCCCTTCTCTTTATTGCACATTTATCCCCAACTTGTACCCCCATGATTTCCTTGTTCTTGTCTATTTTCCCTTTGGAGACCCAATACCACGCTCCCTGTTCTCCAATTTTTATGTCCAGCGGACATAGCCCAATTATTATCAGTAAGGCCCCCCATAGGTGTTGTTTGGTATGCCGCAACAGAACGCAACAGCATGTTCCGCTGCACCCTTCTCACAGTCATGGCGAGCACCACCCTCGTCAGGCTGTGTGCCCAGACCCCGCTCGCATATCCTACTAAGGACGTCAGGATACTATTATGGTGTAGTTTAATCAAGTAGGTAGGTAGGTGGAATCTTCTATGGCCTATATTCATGACGTTGTTCATAGCTTCTAGTGCTCGCTGCGTTATGTTGTCTATATGTTTTGTCTATATGTTTTTAATGATTTGAGTTGTGCAGCTACTTCTTCTTCTGAAAAGGGATACACCATGGTGTTGTTGGTGTATTCATTCTGATCCTCCCTGCGGATTTGTTGTTGGAGTTCACTCTCCTCATTTTCCTCGTCATCCGGCAGCAGAGTGCGCAGGAGAACTTCAGCAGTTTCCTGCCACGAGTCTGTCATTCTGTCTCGGTCTCTGATTGCTAAGAGGACGGCGGGGGACCAATTTATACGGTATTCCCAAAGGATCAGTGGTTAACTGGCTCAGCACATATCTCTCCCAACTTTTCACCCCTACTTCCTTTAATTCCTTTTGGAATATTTCTTTTTCCTCTCTGTACTGCTGCAACCAATACTGCTTTTCTTGCCAGACGGCACTTCGCTGGTGGTACCTCCTCGCCCGTCTCACAGACTGACGCATACGTTCAAGGTCGGCACGCCATGGCGATGGGGAAGCCGCCACTGCTCTCCTCCTAGTTGGCCCAGCGGCCTTGACCGCGCTAACTATTGACCCTACCAGCTCTTCGGCGTACCTATCTATGTCCGGGTCACCCTCCAGCAATGGCGGAATGCCACACTCCCGAGCCAGGCAGTCTCAATCAGTTTTGTTATAGTTAAGTTGGGTTTCACATCCCAGGTCCCAGCGACACGCTTCCTCACTGAGGCAGAAAGTAATCAAATTGTGATCACTTGTAGTGGCGTGATCGATAACCTTCCAACCTTCAATGATGCTGATGGCATTAGCGGTTGCCAGGGTGACATCTATTTTTGTCCCCTGTCCTCCGCCTCCTCTGTAGGTGGGAGGGTTTCCAGGTTTATTTGCCACTACAAGTTGAGAAGCCATGATCAGTTGTTCAGCCTTCTCACCATTCGCATCCCTTGTGCCGCTGTACCACGTGGGGGACTGGGCAGTAATGTCAGCCGTGACAATAACCCTACGCTCGCACAGCGCCGTGATGACTCTCGCAAGGTGGTCCGAAAAGTCCTCAAAGTTTCCTCCATATTGGAAATACATGTTTACAAGATGTATTATTCCTACTGGTGTTTGCATTTCTACTACATTACAGTGACTATTGGATAGCTGCATTAGTGTAGTGGCCCGTAGGGCCTTGTTTGCCACTATTAGGACTGCCTTCGGCTCTTCTCCGATGGAAATTGTTTGCCAGGTGGTAGACATGAAGGAAATCTGTCCTGCCCGGGAGTATGGCTCCTGCAGACAGACTGCATCCAGTCCCCTCTCCTCCACTACCTTTCGAAGCTCCTGCATGACCAGCCGACTGTTATGAATGTTTATTTGTCCAATTAAGATTTCAGGCGTTATGGGAAGTAAGTGTGGAAACTGCAATCAGGCCATGGTTTGTTGTAATCTGAAGCGATTCGGCCATTTGCAAGGACAGATTGTACGTAGATCTCTTGCATGTTGAATTCCTCTCCTCTTATCTCGAAAACCTTTCTCAGCAGGTCACTCAGGGCTCCGAAATCTGTGGGAAGATTCATTGACTTTAGCTGCATCCTGTCCACAACCTCCTTTGTTGAGAAGGTGACCTTCCTGCCATATTTGTGCCCTATACGTGCGACGTGCTTGAGCGCCGTAGTGAGGACAGCCGGCTGCCACAAACGTGAAAGTTGCATTGCAAGCTCCAAGTTCGGGTAGATCCTTCTAGGATCAGGGTCCGGAGCTCTCGGTATTACTTGCAACTGCATTGTGCTCGTGATTGTGTTGTCTTGTAAGACAGGTTGGAGAGAGCCTTTTTGAACCGGAGCGATGCTGTTACTCTCTTTTGGTTGGAAGCTGTCTTCAGTTTCCTCTTCTGGCTCCGTCTGTATGCATAGATCAACCATGATTGTCTGTTGCGGGCTTGTTTTTTCTTGCTTTGTGACGAAGCTTTCAGTCTCCGGGTTGAGTGTTGAGTTGACACTCAGGAGAACCGGAGTCTTGGGCTCCGTCAAATTGCTGGATCAGCCTTGTTCTCTGCTATTTCCTGTACTTCTATTTTTCTCTTGCTCTTTCTTTGTCGCCTGGAGAGATTTCAAGAATTGTTTGAATTTGTCTGCTCTTTCAGCATCCCTTCTCTTCTTGCTAAGATACTTTCTTTTCTTGGTTGCTCTGATTTCGTTGTTAGCTTCCGCCATAGTCTGTTCTGGATATCAGGCGTTGTTCAAGTAATTTGTAGGTTGGGCAGTTCCTACCAGTTGTGCCACAGGTCATTTTGCCCCTTCGTGCACATGGTATGCATACAGCGGGTTTCCTATAGTAGTTTCTTACGTGCTCTTCCTCTCCGAACTTGGAGCAAGCCAGCTTCCTACTGCAGTATTTATGAATGTGGCCAATGTCCCCATAGTTGTGGCATCGGGGTACGATCAGGTAATCTTTGACGTTTATAGCGTGAAAACCTATGTACACCCTGCCCATAGCTGTCAGTTTCCTCCATAATGCCCCTGTTACTTCAGCAACATGATGGACTACGTCCCTGTCCCTAGGTCCCGCCTTAAATCTTTTAGAAATGTTTCCACACTTATGTCCGAATCTTCAAGGTTTTATTGGTATAGGGTCCGTCATTGATTTAGATACGTCATACAGGATGACAAGTGGATTTCGCTTACGAGGGGGTTCACATTTGACGAACTTGCACAATTTTTGGTTTCCTAAGAGCTTGTTTTTGTCGTCTTCCGAAGCTACATCTACAATAACTACGTTCTTATTTACTTTAACTTTGTTGATCTTAATCTTTTCTCTTACGGGGTTCACGATAGTGGCAAACACTTCTTGGACCTTTTTAGTATCCTGGCCTGGCAAAGGTCTTAAGAAGACTGCGGTGTCCGATCGTTTAGAGACCTTTGCGATAGTTTCTTTTGTGGTTTGGGCCTTTGGTGCAGCCTGTGCTGCAACGCCGGCCCATGTCTTTACTGGTTGTTTCCTAAGCCGTTAGTTTTCTTTCTCCAGTTCTTCGATCCTCCCTCCTAGCTTAGCATTGGCGATCGCCCATGCCGCAAGCTCATTTTTAATGGCCTGCACTACCGTTTTGGTCTAAGAACTGAATAATTCTCATGTGTCTTTCTAAATTGCTTTCCTCCGTCGCCTGACCCAGGCCATCCTGTGGCGAGGAATCAGCTAGCATCGAAGCCCTTATGGGCGCACTCAGATCGGTTGTCTCCTCAGTAGCCATCAGTTTTAGACAAGCGAAAAAAAAGGGGTTGGGAGCCCGTCTCTAACCCCGGACCGGCTCCTCTGGCATGAGGATGGGGGGGAACAGAAGACTAGAAAACTGCAGCTCGCCCACCAAACTCACTCCTAGGTCGAGAGCAATCCTGAGCTGCGGGGTTCAGCACACCGTTGCCAGTGTACTGGTCCCCTTCAGTGGCCTCGTCACCTACGATTTCTCCCAGCGCTCACTGGCAAGTGCACCCCACACTCTGGAGAAGCGGATGCACTCCTCGCCCTTCGCCGCCTACTTGCCCGAGCTCCCACCAAAAGGCCTAGGACCCCCTCCTACTCAGGTAACGGGTCGGTCACCCAGTCGTTCGGCGGTCTGGACCCAGCTAACCTGTTCCAGGTGATGTCACCACCTCCTGGGTTTGGCAGAACACGCCCCAGTTACCCGCGGGCGCTGAGAAGCACCCTTGCCGACTCACGCCGAGGTCCCAGGCCGACAAACGAGGTCGCCGGCATGCAGAGCACCTGCTGCTCTCTGCCCTGCGGAGAAAAGAGAAAGAGGGACAGGTGTTCGGTCCCTCAGACACAGCTCCCCATGTGCCACGCACCCTTCGCTTTCGTCTTGGGTTGGGGGCGTTTAACGTCCTACCTTGATGGTAGTTTAACGTCCTTCCTTGACACAACGACAACCCTCACCGTTCCACAGCCTGGAGGTGTTATGAATTTGATGATGTGATGACAATGATGGTATGGCCCGGGTCTTATGTTGTGGAGTTTGACATATTCGAGACGGTGCGGCACTCAAACCCGAGTTACGTTCCTCGTAGGGCCTCCACACGTACTGGGGGATCATTTCGACCATGTCTCAGCCACCGCTTTTGATAATTCACGGCGGGCCAGTGCTATTCAGCGAGGACTGGACCCAGTTAAGGGTTAGCCTTTTAACGTCATGCATGGACGGCCCTTCCGTATTAGCTTCACTCCCACGTCGAGGCCACGGGATAGGAAGTTACCGTCCCCGCCCCACTCAGGTTCCTCTGAGCCTCAGAAGCATTCAGAAAAATCTGAAGATTTCAGGGAATCAGAGGATCTCCTGGAGGTTTTAATCCAGTTTCGAAAGGCAACACACCTCCCCCAGGTGGCGCCACGCAGACTGCTTTTCCCTAGACTTGGGACTACTTAAACCTAACTAACCTAAGGACACCACAGACATCCACGCCCGAGGCAGGATTCGAACCTGCGACCGTAGCAGCAGCGCGGTTCCGGACTGAAGCGCCTAGAACCGCTCGGCCACATCGGCCGGCTCGTGTTGTGGGGCCAGCCCCATTTGGAGCTATAGTCACCTGACACCATGTGGCGTCCAACTTTCTGTGCACTACTCTGGCAACATAACCCAGCACTGGCATCCGTTTCCACCGAGTAGTGAATAAATTATGTTGCTTTAGCCAGGTCGTCCTTAAGTTTTGCACAGTAGGGCTCTATTTCCTTAAAACAATCTAGATTAATTACATAATAAATCAACAGTTTTATATGTATGTCGTAATTTCCCAAGCTTTCTGTTATTCACTGCTATTTTTATGCTCTGCAGTTTACAGCACACGCATTATTTTGGCGATTTTCTTCCACCGATGGAAAGAGCCTATAGTTGATTTACGGTGTTCGCCATCCTTGTTTGCTACGAATTTCCCGTATTTTAACTACTCTCCTTTATTTCCTAATTAGTGATTACGTTCTTGTAGTTCTTCTTAAGATTGACTGAGCACTTTCTTACGTCAGCTACGCCTTGGGCTCTATGTTAATTTGTGCGATATTTGTTTCTGCAACATACATTGAGGATCCTTATTCGATATAATTGTTCAGATTCCTGGATACCAATTTACACTTAAGGAACCTTCCACCTTAATTGCTTGTTTTTGATTCAGTTATCTGCTCTTTAATTACAGTAGGAACAATTTGCCAGTTACATTTGGTGCATGGAAAATACTACGATCTATCTTCTTGTCGTTACTAGATATGTTTCTTCATGCAGTTACGGGTTTTGTGGCTAAAATTAGCAGAGTGGTTTCGAGGAATAGGATCAAGAATGTATGTTCTCTGTTTCTTGTGTTTCTGTGTCTTGTCGTCTATGCTAATCGCTAGTATCTTCCTTTTTTCCTCCCTGACGCAAGCATGAAGTCCTGATCAGTATGTCAAACTATCACTAAGGTGAGGTATCGTCTCTGCTAGGTGGACTCTTTCTTGAATTTGCTGTCTGAAAACGCTTCTCTTGCAAGCGACTTGAAACCTCTAATATATAGAAGTGCATTTCTAGTAGCAAAGAAAATACACTCACGCCATCTATTTTAACTGATGTCAGCACGAAAACTTGCTGAAATACTGACCGATCCGCTTCGGCGAGAAGAGGAAGACAAGAGAGAGTAAGAAGTTTGAACTAAGGAATAGAGAGAATAAAATTGTCTAAAACAGTTGCAATAATCTATCTTTTCAAACTTTTTTGAAAAAAAAAATAAAGCAGATGTTACCTTTGAACCAAAACTTCCTGGAACTGCCCATAAATTGTTGCACGATCGAAATTTTTACATCCTTGAAAGGTGATAATTTATCTATTGATTAACATGTAATTCTTTTATGAAGCAAATACAATACGGTTTAACGATTGGCACACGAGAAAATGTAGTCGTCCGTACAACGCTGTAGCATCTACTGGGTCAACACGACGCGAGGAGTAGTCAGTAGGAGTTAAGGCTTCCACGTTCAGTGAATGGTCGAGCTGTGAGTCGTATTTCCGTGTTATTTCCCACGCAGTACTGTGCAGGAAGCCATGCACGTGTAACTGATAGAGTCCACATGAAAGACTCCTCTTCGACTCTAGAATCTATGGCTTCTATCAAGCCACGAGACCGTACTGTTCGTTTTCTCACTGCGCCGTTTTATTGAGGAACCACTTGCCCTCTTTCCTTAGTTGATGCTTTGCGTGATACAACCTGTCACTTCCCTAGAGTTTCCATTGGCTTGTCCGTGGACGAAAATTGTGTTGTCTGTTTCGGCAACTGGATACAACTCAATTTCACTGGGTCTGATCGTCTGTAGAATCGAAGTTGTCAAGTAAGACTATAGTCTTGTTGAGCTTTACATCAGGATTGACCATGTAGGTGTACAGATCGTGCCATCTGTGTCAATGAAGAGTCCTGTTCCCATGCTAACAACGTTGGTTGGAATTCCCTGGCCTACATTGGTTTCTTATTCCACTCAGCAAAATATGATTCGAAGAGTTTCGTATTGCACTGTAAGCGTTAACCTACAACTCGTAACGGTCGCCTCACGATTCCGTATGTGAAACTCGACATTTTCCTATTTCAATCATCACGAAATGCTGTGTACCATTTTTCGTCTTGCACTGAATTTTTAGATGCTTTTTTGCTTCGCTGTGCTGTATTTCGAAATTTTCAGAAAATATTCCATTTTCCGAAACAGCTTATCCTTGATCCATATACAGCGAGGGTAAACAGAAAAGGATTGGTGACTGTGAAGGAATGAAGTGATATATGACCCTCTTAACAATGTTTTTAGCGTCCCTAAATAAAAACTTTAAGATGCTTTCGAAGAACCAGCTTACGGTCCTGTTTAAACACTCCTAAAATTACACGTTACGGGATATTGTGTCATACAGCACCACGTCTTTTGATCCTTGTTTAATCTGATTGTACACGTATTTCCCACATCCAGGGGTGATGGTACTTTTTTAAGTACATGTGTATGTTTGGTTGTAAACACTTCACTGCCTTCTAGATCTCGTTTGCTAGTCAGACAATATGTCTGTATAATCTTTTGTGACAGCTGAAGGTTTGCTTTTGTGAGACAATGTTTGTTTTGTTTTGTTTTGTTTTCTTAAAAAAGAATTAAAAATATTAAGTGTCATGTAATAATTTTGTGTAATGTAATATCTTGTACAGACACCTTTTATTAACTTGACACGTTCCACATTATTACGAAGTGTCGCATTCATGATCTATGGAACAAGTACTAATCTAATATAATCTAATCTAGTGTCATACAGTTGCTAACAGTTTTTGTGATGCATAGATGTGATGAAGGTTGGGTCCTTTTTTCTTCTTTTGTTAAATATGTAGTTTTTATTTATGAAATAAGCCGAAAACGGTGTAGTTTGTCGCCATCTTTGATATACTGTATATCGCTGTATTTTATTAGCTTTGTCGTGTTAGCTGAATAACGGTAGACTCCTTTCACCCTTAGCACCGTTCTCTTTATTGTAAATTTTGTTTCACAGAGAAGTACCACTTTTTTGGCACTGGCAATACTAACGTCGTTGCAGCCTTTTTAAAACATTTGCCAGATGCAAATGGTGCTAATAAATCTGCAGGTTTAGGTTTTGACGAAAAATTTGAAAAAAGCTGTAGATTTTGATGCAATTTTTGAAAGAGTTTGATAGAATGTATACCAGTCCATGACGAAGTCAGTTTAATTGAAATTGTAGAGAAATGTGAAAAACAAGGGATAAACGACTGCCTGGATGAAAGTCCTTTCAAAAGTAGAAAGATATCTGAGACTAAAATTGACAGGAGGTGGAGGAAACGTAGATAACTCAATTATTTTCTTTAAAGGTAGAAACTCGCTGAAACAATACAACGCAATGAAGCCTGTGCAACAGGATTACGAACTGTGGCATACGGCACACCTGAAAGGCTACATTCTTTCCTGTAATTTTAACAAATGAGAAATGAAGCTTGGGAGAAGGAATTTGAGGATTGTGAGTTGGGAATTTTTAGGTTTTTGAGATAAGTTTTGGGACAAAAACGGGACACGGCAATTTGAAAAACTTTTTATTTATCTGATTTGTCTGTAAGGTAAAAGTAGGGTAAATTTGAGTTTGTGTCATAATGGGGATAAACAAGAAAAGTTTCCCAACAGGCCTTTCACCTTCTAAAGAAATGAAAAGAGGTGAGTTTCGTTATAGGACGACATCCTGGAACTGAGATACTTTGTTGAAGAATAACTGAATGGTTTGCCTCGCTTCCAATTTCCAGGGATCAGAAGTAATGCTTGTCTTCAGAAAGCAGGAGGACGGCATTGAAATCGACATTCGGTGCTCTTCCGCGGTAAAGGGCTGCAGTTGTAATATGGCGTCTGTGAGCCATGCCGACAGACTTAGATCTGGTTATGGGTTTTGAAGAAGATCGAAAACGAACTTTCAACTGCTTATGAATTGTACTGTGAACCTCATAGAGAGATTCCACTTCTAGGATTAGCTAATTTCTGACAGAAAGCAATGCATGCAACAAAAGGAAGAATTGTCACAAAGGATGTAAAATTAGGAAAGAAGATATTAATTTTGTCTCATTTTTAGTAAACAGAGGAAGATTTGACGTATGTATTTTAAATGAAGGTTCAATCTGAACGATAATCGAAATGTTTATTTTATGGAATATTTCCCCGCAGCAATGAAAATAAAGATAGTTTTGCTGAACTCCATTTGGTAACTGTATAATTGCGTTCCTAATGTTCACTGATTTTAAGACTTAGTTCATTCCTGCACATATGGATTTGTTTCTTAAATGCAATTAAAATTCTGAAAAATTAAAAAAGTTTAATTATTTTTAATGCTTTTTTCCATGAAAATACTGGGAAATTTGTGTGTTTTTAATAGTTCAGGCAAAAAAGGTTAACTGCAAAGGGTATTAAAACGCTATGTTGATCTATAGTAACATGAATTTTACGTCACAAGGAATGCACTATTTCATTTAACAGCAAGTCACTGCGTCAAATGATGTATGTAATTACGAACAGTGACGCATGCTGGCATTTGTGTGGATAGGGCACTGACCTGAACAGGGGTGCCTCGCTCACAGGTCTGACTACGCAATAAACGAGTAGGTGGCACTGCACAGCTCATCACCGTCACAAGCAATTATTTCTGTTGCAGCTCCCGGCTGATCAAAGAGAGCGCAGTTACACTCTATGAACGACACTGCTTTCTGGCGGCTCGTGCAATGGTGGTTATTAGCATTGTGGTGTCTTATGCCAGCAATTGCAGTAATTAACGAAATTTATTGAACTGCTGAAGAAAATTACAACAACATGTAGTTGGTACAGAGCAGCTAAGCAGATAGGAGTCATAATCTACGATAAGTATTTAACGCAACAGAAGCAACAAAGACTGCGGTTAATAAATTTATCTCACCTCCTCTGAATTCATTCTCATTCCTCACGTGTATTTCACATTCCCCGTTTTATCCACCAAACATCAGGTGGTCGCTTAGTACTTGGTTCTGCAACTACATCTTCATGACTGAAATCTCGCTTAAGTGTTTTGCTGAGGATTTATAGAACCACTTTCAGACTATTTTCTCTACAGTTCCAGTCTCGAATGGCACATGGGAAAAATGAACATCTCAATCTCCTGAGATAACTCTGGTTTCTCTTATTTTATTACGATGGTTATTTCCCATCGTGTAAGAGGCAGTCAACAAAATATTTTCGCAATCGGATGAGAAAGTTGGTGATAGAAATTTCGGGAAGATCTAGCCGCAACAAAAAACGCCTTTGCTTTAATGATTGCTATCCCAATTACCTTATCATACTCGTAATGCTCTCTTCCTTACTTCCCGACATTACGAAACGAGCTCTCTTTCATTGAAGTATTTCGACGTTCTCCGTCAATCCTATCTGGTTAGTACGTCATACCTCATAGCAGTATTGCAGAATGGGGTGGACAAGCGCAGTGTTTAGTAGATCTGTGGCTTTAGTGTACCTTCTAAGTGTCCCGCCTGGTGAACAGAGCCTTTGGTTCACTGTTTTTCTATTTGATGATTCCAATATAAGTGGTATATAATTACAATCCCTAGGTGTTTAGCTGAATCGATCGAAAACCTGTAAATTTCTGCTACTCGAAATTTAATGCAGTTTTTTGTTTGTACTCATTTGGAGGACCTCATACCTTTAATCGATTACTGTCAGTTGTGGATTTTTCACCGTAGAGACATCTCGGCTAAACGCTTTTTGGTAGCATCGTTGACAGACAATGTGTCCGTTAGCGCAAAGGTGTTGGGATGGGTTGCTGAGAAGGTCAAGCCACGAAACCGTCATGGTGTAATACGCATCGACTTTTTGTCTTCTAATCGTCTATGTCCTCTGTAATAAGGATATGGAAGACGGAGAACACCTGTAGAAGCAGCCGCACACATCGAAAGTGTACCAACAACTTAAGTGTTGTTATGAGACTCTAGGAACTCATTGGCGTGAGTATTGTAGATTAGCTGTAGTCTGCCTTTGAAGCGCAGGAACTATAACGTTATGACATTAAGCGAAAGCGAAACCGAGATATTAATATCCAATTTTGAAAAAAAAAATAAATGTCACATATAGTAATACACTCCTGGAAATTGAAATAAGAACACCGTGAATTCATTGTCCCAGGAAGGGGAAACTTTATTGACACATTCCTGGGGTCAGATACATCACATGATCACACTGACAGAACCACAGGCACATAGACACAGGCAACAGAGCATGCACAATGTCGGCACTAGTACAGTGTATATCCACCTGTCGCAGCAATGGAGGCTGCTATTCTCCCATGGAGACGATCGTAGAGATGCTGGATGTAGTCCTGTGGAACGGCTTGCCATGCCATTTCCACCTGGCGCGTTCGTGCTGGACGTGCAGACCGCGTGAGACGACGCTTCATCCAGTCCCAAACATGCTCAATGGGGGACAGATCCGGAGATCTTGCTGGCCAGGGTAGTTGTTTTACACCTTCTAGAGCACGTTGGGTGGCACGGGATACATGTGGACGTGCATTGTCCTGTTGGAACAGCAAGTTCCCTTGCTGGTCTAGGAAAGGTAGAACGATGGGTTCGATGACGGTTTGGATGTACCGTGCACTATTCAGTGTCCCCTCGACGATCACCAGAGGTGTACGGCCAGTGTAGGAGATCGCTCCCCACACCACGATGCCGGGTGTTGGCCCTTTGTGCCTCGGTCGTATGCAGTCCTGATTGTGGCGCTCACCTGCACGGCGCCAAACACGCATACGACCATCATTGGCACCAAGGCAGAAGCGACTCTCATCGCTGAAGACGACACGTCTCCATTCGTGCCTCCATTCACGCCTGTCGCGACACCACTGGAGGCGGGCTGCACGATGTTGGGGCGTGAGCGGAAGACGGCCTAACGGTGTGCGGGACCGTAGCCCAGCTTCATGGAGACGGTTGCGAATGGTCCTTGCCGATACCCCAGGAGCAACAGTCTCCCTAATTTGCTGGGAAGTGGCGGTGCGGGGCCCTACGGCACTACGTAGGATCCTACGGTCTTGGCGTGCATCCGTGCGTCGCTGCGGACCGGTCCCAGGCCGACGGGCACGTGCACCTTCCGCCGACCACTGGCGACAACATCGATGTACTGTGGAGACCTCACGCCCCACGTGTTGAGCAATTCGGCGGTACGTTCACCCGGCCTCCCGCATGCCCACTATACGCTCTCGCTCAAAGTCTGTCAACTGCACATACGGTATACGTCCACGCTGTCGCGGCATGCTATCAGTGTTAAAGACTGCGATGGAGCTCCGTATGCCACGGCAAACTGGCTGACACTGACGGCGGCGGTGCACAAATGCTGCGCAGCTAGCGCCATTCGACGGCCAACACCGCGGTTCCTGGTGGGTCCGCTGTGCCGTGCGTGTGATCATTGCTTGTACAGCCCTCTCGCAGTGTCCGGAGCAAGTATGGTGGGTCTGACACACCGGTGTCAATGTGTTCTTTTTTCCATCTCCAGGAGTGTATTTTTTTGAACGTAAATGTGATGTATGGTAATACAAAAAAAATTAAGGAACGAACGTAGTAGATACCACTGTCATAAAGAAATAATGGCAATGAAATAATTAATTTTGATGTGGTAAATCTATATATACAGGGTGTTTCAGAAAGAATATACGTATTTTGGAAGCATGTACAGTATTTACACTACTGGCCATTAAAATTGCTAGACCAAGAAGAAATGCAGATGATAAACGGGTATTCATTGGACAAATATATTATACTAGAACTGACATGTGATTACATTTTCACGCAATTTGGGTGCATAGATCCTGAGAAATAAGTACCCAGAACAACCTCTGGCCGTAATAACGGCCTTGATACGCCTGGGCATTGAGTCAAACAGAGCTTGGATGGCGTGTACAGGTACAGCTGCCCATGCAGCTTCAACACGGTACCACAGTTCATCAAGAGTAATGACTGGCGTATTGTGACGAGTCAGTTGCACGGGCACCATTGACCAGACGTTTTCAGTTGGTGAGAGACCTGCAGAATGTGCTGGCCAGGACAGCTGTTGAACATTTTCTGTATCCAGAAAGGCCCTTACAGGACCTGCAAAATGCGGTCGTGCATTACCCTGCTGAAATGTAAGGTTTCGCAGGGATCGAATGAACGGTAAAGCCACGGGTCGTAACACATCTGAAATGTAAAGTCCACTGTTCAAAGTGCCGTCAATGAGAACAATAGGTGACCGAGACGTGTAACCAATGGCACCCCATATCATCACGCCGGGTGATACGCCAGTATGGCGATGACGAATACACGTTTCCAACGAGCGTTCACCGCGATGTCGCCAAACACGGATGCGACCATCATGATGCTGTAAGCAGAACTTGGATTCTTCAGAAAAAATGACGTTTTGCCATTCGTGCACCAGGTTCGTCGTTGAGTACACCATCGCAGGCGCTCCTGTCTGTGTTGCAGCGTCAAGGGTAAACGCAGTCATGGTCTCCGAGCTGATAGTCCATGCTACTGCAAACGTCGTCGAACTGTTCGTGCAGATGGTTGGTGTCTTGCAAACGTTCCCATCTGTTGACTCAGGGATAGAGACGTAGCTGCACGATCCGTTACAGCCATGCGGATAAGACGCCTGTCATCTCGATTGCTAGTGATACGAGGCCGATGGGATCTAGCACGGCGTTCCGTATTACCCTACTGAACCCACCGATTGCATATTCTGCTAAATGTCATTGAATCTCGACCGACGCGAGCAGCAATGTAGGGATACGATGAACCGCAATTGCGATAGGCTACAATCCTACCTTTATCAAAGTGGGAAACGTGATGGTACGCATTTCTCCTCCTTACAGGAGGCATCACAACAACGTTTCACCAGGCAACGACGGTCAACTGTTGTTTGTGTATGAGAAATCGGTTGGAAACTTTCCTCATGTCAGCACGTTGTAGGTGTCGCCACCGGCACCAACCTTGTGTGAATGCTTTGAAAAGCTAATCATTTGCATATCACAGCATCTTCATCCTGTTGGTTAAATTTCGCGTCTGCTGCACGTCATCTTCGTGGTGTAGCAATTTTCATGGCCAGTAGTGTATTAAACTTGAAGACATACGTGTATGAAACTTTACACAAGTATTTACGAACCTCTCAAGATCAGATTACAGATGTTCAATATGTCCTCCATCAGCGGCACGAAGAATATCACATCGATACTCAAATTCCGCCCGTACTCGGGCAAGCATGTCCTTCGTCACTGATGTTATGGCAGTACGGATCCGGTTCTTGAACTCTTCCAGGATCGGTGGAAGTGGTGGCACATAACCGTTGTCTTCAACGAAATCCAACAGGAAGAAGCAGAGGGTGTCAAATTTGGTGACTGTCGAGCCCAGCCCCTTGACGACTAATCCAACGGTTCGGTAGAGTTTCATTCAGATATTCACGCACTTGGAGACTCCAATGAGGGGATGCCCCGTCTTGTTGAAAAATGAAGTTGTCTTCGTGCAGCCTCGGAAACAAACAGTTCTGTAACACAGCGAGATACTGATGACCGTTAACAGTGTTTCCATCAAAGAAGAATGGGCCGTAAACAGATGATCGGGATATCGCACAAAATACATTGACTTTGCGCGAATCTCGTTCATGTTCATGACTGCATGTGGGTTCTGTTGGTCCAAAATTCGAACATTGTTTTTGTTTACCTGACCACTAACATGGAAAGTTGCTTCATTACTCAACACGATGCGTTGTTCGAAAGTGTTATCATTGTCAATACCATCAACAATCTCTTTACAAAATGCCACACGCTTGCGTTTGTCGTCAGGACCCAGAGCTTGTAACAGCTGTAACTTCTACGGTTTCATAACTAACAGACGTCCAAACACGCCAAATTGTTGTAGTAGGCAGTTGTAACTCCAGACTGGCACGACGAGTTGTTTTTGAAGGACTGCTTTGGGAAGCAGTTTGGATTCGTGCAACATTTTCTTCAGGGACACGAGGGCGGCCAGGTATCTTTCATTTACATACACATCCTGTATCTAGATACTGTCGATACCATCTGCGAATGATCCACCCATTCGGAACATCAATTTGGTACCTCAACCTGAAACGTCTTTGCACTGTAATCGCGGACTTGAACTTCACAAACTCGAGAGCACAAAATCATTTCTGATGCGGAGTAGCCATTTTAAACATATGACAGTTACCAAGCAAAACAGCAGACAACGGACGTCTAGCGGCTATTAATATAAACTGGACTATGTATTCGTTTCTCCAATAGCTGACCCGAGGTGCAGCAATCGTTAGTTTTGACAAAATAAAACTTAATACATGTATTTTTTTGAAACACCCTGTATGTACGAACACACTCCGCAAGCCACCATACGGTGCATGGCAGAGAGTGCATTTTACTGCATCTAGTGAACCCCTTTCTAGTTCCACTTGCAATGGACCGAGGAAAATGAGACTGACTATGTCGGGGTGTCCAAACCGCGTCCCAAAACACGTATGAACGCTGCCCAAGAATTGAGCATCTGTCAGACAAGCTGTTTACGTCAAGTTGCGATAAACTGAATATTCTCACTTTCAAACTTCCGCCACAGATGCTATTCTCGTATTGGTCCATCCCGTTTCTTTTTTTAGTATTAGTTACTTTTATTATGTGCGGACCGAAAACAGTCTTCCTCTTCCAATGTGACCCAAGAAAGCTAAAATGTTGGACACCTCTGGTCTATATGCTTCCGTACGAGCCCTAATATCGCGTGTCTTCGTTGTTTTTAGGCGACATGTATGTCGTTCTGCAGTATGTCGTAAATGCCGGTTACCTAAACTTTCTCAATAGTTTCACGAAAGAACACCGTCTCTCCTACAGAGAATCCCATTTGACTTCACGCAGCATTTCAGTACTACTCGCATGTTTATCTAACTTACCAATAACGAATCTAACAGCATACCTCTGGATGGTGTCTTCCTTTATTCGGGCTGGTGTGGCTCACAAGCGCTCGAGCAGTGCTCATGGATGCGTCGCACAAGTGTTTTGTGTGGAGTCTCCTTTACAGATGAGATACACGTTCTAAAGATTCTCCCAATAAACCGAAGTCGACCTTTCACGTTCCCTGCAACCGACCTTGCGGGACCGCTCCATTTCATGTCACTTGGTAACATTACGTTTAGGTATTTACTTGAAGTGACTGTTTCTGGCAACACACCAATAAGACTATACCAATTACGGAATTCTTTCCCCTACACATGTGCAATAACGTAATGTTCCACTTTAGAGCAAGCTGGCTAACTGGATCGGTGTGAGAAATCAGATCCAAAGATTCGAGGTTCGATCTTGAGTCAGTTCTTGGTTCTTTTCAGTGACGTACCGCTTTTTTTTATATCTGGCTATGACGTATTAGCAGAAAATTGCCAACTTGCCCCAAGAATCAGAGACTGACTCGACAGTGTATGTCTTGACAATGCTATTCAATGTGTCGTGTCCTGACATAGGTGGGAGAGGGCGAAAAGGGGTTACTGGTCACTCTGCGCTCCCGAGCGGTACAGAGCACAAGGCAGAAGGACAATTCACAGTGAAGGCATTTGATTGTTATCTTCTATCTGAGCCAACACTGGTACAGGCATTTACTAGCAATGCAGGTGGTGAGACTAGGTAAGGAACTCGTTGTGGAGACTCTTGGGCAAACAGGGTTTTGAAATAGTTGTTTATTCCAGACAGAACTAACTAATACATTGCAGGCTAGTTCTAGTTGCAACAGAAGCCAGTGCAGAAGTCCCAGGAGTGGGCGCTAACCACAGTAGCAAACACTAGCAGCATCTTAAGGCAACAACTTAGTTGCAAAACAAAACAGACTGAATGTGACACTGTTCACTGAGGCACTCCGAGTGAGGGAGCAGACCGAGGCTGGAGTCGACAGACGCGGATTCGGCGCCCAGATCGTCTGACTGATAACTCCGCCAAAATGCGGAATCTAGGGGTTTTAAACAGTCGCATGGAGGTACTGTTTTTCTCACTCAAAGCCACCCAGCCAATCTCTCAGGTCTCTTGCAGGCGCCTGCCAATCACGGTTTAGTTAGGTCCCCTCTACTGCTCCTAATGCAGGGATGTTAATTCAGTTGCACTAACTAAGCCCGTATTTGGTATCAAATTGGTTCAGCTGAAAGCTAAACGTAACTGCTCTGCCAAATAAGGCTTGCAACATTATTGTTATACGTCATTAAGCGCCGTCCCTCGGGCTCCCTAGGGTAGGCACTGCTAGGTCAACAATTTTTTGGCGTTGTCGCTCTCTTTGTAACCCTTGTGAGCCTACTAACGTTGCTGTTCACAGGGCTGGTATCAAGCTGGCTTTATCCGCTAGTACGTGCCTGTTGGTTACAAAGTTCTACGGTGGCAACTTATCACAGCGTCTAGACGACATATGAAGTTACATGTTAATTCTTTAAAGAGTAACAGACGCCCTGGAACCGGGTCTGGGGGCGTCTGAATTTTCCGAAGTCTCTCCCCTCACGGTTTGCTTCATGTAACAATATCTCCCCTAGTTTCGTCTGCGCTCAGCATCGTCCCTGCTTCCGCACCTTTGAGCGCCCGTCCTCCTTTCTCATAGCTTCAAGATAACACTACATTAGCAAGGAATAATCAATATATTACATATCCAGAGATTGGGAACCCAGTAATAGGGCGGGCTTTTAACAAAGCTTTGGAAGACTTGCGAGAAAATAAGGGGATAACAACATTTATTATGAATTTCTAAAGTGAATGAAGGAGAACAATCAGACGGCTATTCGAGTTGATGTGTAAATCTATGAGACTGTAGCCACACCATTAAAGTTATGGAAAAATCTCATCCACGCAACCGAAGAGACAGTGAGAGTAGATTAATGCGAAAACTATTGCTCAATCAGCTTAACAGCTCATGTGGCGTAGTTTCTGACAAAAATAAAGTACAGGAGAACGAAAAATAAAATTGTAGATCTGATACATGACGATCACTTTGGCTCTCGGAAAGATAAACGCACCGGAGGGACAGTTCTGCCATTGAGCTGGAAAATGAATGCGAGACTGACGAAAAGACATCTTCATACAATTTTCCAGCCTACAAAAATCGTTACACAGTACAAGATGGTGCAGTATATTCGAAAGTCTGAGAAAAATAGGACTAAGATGTAGGGAAAAGCGAGTAATATGCAGAAGCAAGAGAAAATAGAAGTAGCGAACAGTTCGGATTAAAAGAGATGAAGGGGATGCAGTCTTTCGTCTCAACTCTTCAATTTACAGACTGAAGAAGCAATGATGGAAATAAAAGGAATGTTCAAAAATGGAACTGAAATTAAGGGTAAGAAGACATCAATGATGCGATTCACTGATGATATTGTTATCTTCAGTGAGAATGAAGAAGAGATCAGGACATTCTGTAGTAAATCAACAGTGTGATGCGTACAGAATATTGATTGAGAGTAAAAGGTTGGAAGACGACAGAGACGAGGAATAAAAGAAATGAGATTAGCTGTAAACTTCACATAAAAAACAACGACTATGAATTACATGTTGTTAAGGAATTCTGCTACGTTGGAAGCAAAATAACACACGGCGAAGAAAGCAACGAGGACATTAAATAGTCTAGCATAGGCAAAGAGGGTCAAAAGGTGTCTACTAGTATCAAACATAGACTTTTGAATTTGAGGTAGAAATTTACAGAATCGTATGGTAGTGATTTACGGACTGTGGTAAAGCTGGAAAAGAAGAGAATCGAGGCGCTTGAAATGTGGTGCTTTAAAAGGATGTTGAAAATTATACAGACTGATAAGGATAAAAAACGAGGAGGTCCTCCGTAGAATCTGCAGAGGAAGGAAGATATGTAAAAGGTTAAGAAAAAGAAGGGAGAGAATGTTAGGACATAAAGGAAGGAGTTATATGGTACTAGAGAGAGCTGTAAAGGGTAAAGCTGTAGAGAATGGCAGATCGGAATTTGTCCTACAAATAATCGCAGGTGGTACTCTGAGGGTTGCACAGGAAAAGGAATTGTGGTCGACCACATCAGACCAGTCGGTAGTTTGGTGACGGAAAAAAAATGCTATTGATTGCATTTGACCAATGACCTTACGTATCCTTGGAGGCTGTGTTACTCCAAACAGAGAATACTATTAAAATCTCGTACACGTGTTAAAACTAATTAAAAGTTGTAAATGAATCCAAAATACAGATTACCACTGTCAAAAAGTGAAACATGTTACATGATATACTAAAGTGAGAAAATGAAACCAGCAACATACACTGAATGATTAAGGTATGCAATTATTACAAGAACATATCTTCCTGAATACTTCCTCTTAGCTATTATACCGCTCATGACTTAGAATACCTCTTAATCCCTTGTTCAACCATTTGGACACAGGAAACATCATTTCCTGGAGAAGACTGCGGCACGGTGGAACAACTTGGCGAATGATGCCGCTCAAAAATAACGAATCGATGAGAACGTGGCCGTTGTAGGATGATATTTCCCATGACCGGAAGCACCTGGCAGGCAAACATGGAAAACCATTTGGCAGCGTGTTTCTGGGGGAATCTGACGGATGAACAAAGTTCCACCCAGACTTCATGAAAGCCACGAGTTTGTAACGCTGCACTCCATTGCTGGAACATGTACAACAGATGAACAAATGAAAACCCCACCCTGTGTATTTAAAGTACAGCTGTCATAAATCCGAAGGTCGATATGAACGCCCCAGTGCTTTAATACACTACTGGCCGTTAAAATTGCTACACCACGCAGAAATGCAGATGATAAACGGGTATTCATTGGACAAACATATTATACTAGAACTGACATGTGATTACATTTTCACGCAGTTTGGATGCATAAATCCTGAGAAATCAGAACCCAGAGCAACCACCTCTGGCCGTAATAACGGCCTTGATACGCCTGGGCATTGAGTCAAACAGACCTTGGATGGCGTGTACAGGTACAGCTGCCCATGCAGCTTCAACACGATACCACCGTCCATCAAGAGTAGTGACTGGCGTATTGTGACGAGCCAGTTGCTCGGCCACCATTGACCAGACGTTTTCTGTTGGTGTGAGATCTGGAGAATGTGCTGCCCAGGGCAGCAGTCGAACATTTTTTGTATCCAGAAAGGCCCGTACAGGACCTGCAACATGCGGTCGTGCATTATCCTGCTGAAATGTAGGGTTCTGCAGGGATCGAATGAAGGGTAGAGCCACGGGTCCTAACACCTCTCAAATGTAACGTTCACTGTTCAAAATGCAGTCAATGCGAACAAGAGGTGACCAATGGTAATGACGAATACACGCTCCCAATGTGCGTGCACCGCGATGTCACCAAACACGGATGTGACCATCATGATGCTGTAAACAGAACCTGGATTAGCCCGAAAAAATGACGTTTTGCCATTCGTGCACCCAGGATCGTCATTGAGTACACGATCGGAGGTGTCTGTGACGTAGCGTCAAGGGTAACTGCAGCCATGGTCTCCGAGCTGATATTCCATGCTGCTGCAAACGTCGTCGAACTGTTCGTGCAAATGGTTGTTGTCTTGCAAACGTCTCCATTTGTTGACTCAGGGATCGAGACGTGGCTGCACGATCCGTTACAGCCATGCGGATAAGATGCCTGTCATCTCGACTGGGGATCCAGCACGGTGTTCCGTATGACCCTCCTGAACCCACCGATTCCATATTCTGCTAACAGTTATTGGATCTCGACCAACGCGAGCAGCAATGTGGCGATACGATAAACTGCAATCGTGATAGACTACAATCCGACCTTTATCAAAGTGGGAAACGTGATGGTAAGCATTTTTCCTCCTTACACGAGGCATTATAACAACGTTTCACCAGGCAAAGTCGGTCAACTGCTGTTTTTGTATGAGAAATCGGTTGGAAACTTTGCTCATCTCAGCACCTTGTACGTGTCGCCAACGGCGGCAACCTTGTGTGGTTGCTCTGAAAAGCTAATCATTTGCATATCACAGCGTCTTCTTCCTGTCGGTTAAATTTCGCGTCTGTAGCACATCATCTTCGTGGTGTAGCAATTTTAATGACCAGTAGTGTAATTGTTTTCATATTTGCGGTGGTAAGTGTGTACCGTTCTCCTATATCAAACTTACCCATCCAGTTATATGGGACGGAAAAGAAGAAAGAAAAAGAACAGGCGCAGGAGAAATATTTGCGGGATAACTTCGTTCCTTGACAATATCTGCTGCTATCGTCTATGCAGAATGCCATGGCCGGTAGATGTGCAGAGGCGGACACTGGGGAGAGCGGTAGTGTTTGGGGTTACAGTTAGGCATTCTAGGGGAAATGCCGAACGCTGGAGGGGAAGTGCTGTTCTAAACGGAAACTTACGCTCACATTATTTGTAATATTAAGTGCGGCCCTTCCACACCCACACTTACCTTGTGACCATTCAAAAAGACCTGCTGTCACCTCAGCTTTTGTTAGATCTAAAAAGAATTCCGCTGCAATTGCAGGGATTTATTTTCCTCTGGCTTGTTAACCATTTGTAACTTTTAGAGAAGAGTCATGAGAGGCGAATTTTGACTAAAACCTACACATTTCTCTGGTTACCATGTTAAATTTTCTTCTTTTGCCAAAACTCAGCGGAATTTACCGTGTCTCACCTCAGTAACGTGTTGTGCAGAGACAATTGCGAGAGAATTCTGAAACAGGGGTTTATTAAGTCTATTAAATGAGGAACTGAGGAAAAGTAAGGTCAGTAGCTTACGAAAAACAATATCCTCAGAACGAAAATAACGCGTAATGTCTTCATTTATGTTGTTTCAAAACCCATAGCATTTCTCGTTTCACCAGCTATTAATGGGCCTTAAAAATTACATTCTTTCAACGAAAAAGTTATAGTTAGTGTGACAGCAAGGTAGATAATGAAGTTTTACATAATAACGATACGGAAAAATACTCTCCTCTTTACGTGCTATCATTTGCCAAAAACTCATTTTGATATCTTAAACTGTTTATAAAATATAGGGAATGTTGTGGATATTTCACTCTGGCTTTATCGCTGGCGCGGCGCGATTGCAAATAAGTATTCTACGTCAGATCAATTTTCTCGAGGTTGGTGATAGATAGATACCTCTAACAAAGCCTACAGAAAAATTCAATATGTTAGCTAAATTTCATATGCAATATGCACCTAACGGAAAATCGTAGCGACCTCTGATCTTCGTAAAACCGACATGTAAAGCTATGAGTAAAACAAAAATGATTTTGTTTACATAATAGCTTGTGTAAAATCGTTTCAGAAAGACTGTGGGGCGTGCGCCTCGATTCTGTCGTCGCTGACCGGCCGAAAGATAGAAAATACTTGGCGGCCTCCCATTCCGAACAAACAAATGAACTCGCCCAGCGTTTTGCACGCAAATTGGTCTCTGCACATCGTCCACCACATACTGCGTGGGCTATACCACCCGGTTCACACATTGGCACCGATAGCGTCGCGAGCGTGCCCACCCTCATTATCGACATTTGCACCTTCTGGCTGATAATACGAGGCTATCGGCCGGGGACATCAAATTGAGTCTGTACTTGCGGATTTACAGAAGGCTTTTGACACTGTTCCTCACAAGCGACTTCTAACTAAATTGCGTGCCTATGCAGTATAGTCACAGTTGTATGACTGAATTTGTGGTTTCCTGTCAGAAAGGTCACAGTTCGTAATAACTGACGGAAAGTCATAGAGTAAAACAGAAGTAATATCTGCCATTCCACAATGAAGTGGTATAGGCCCTTTGTTGTTCCTGATCTACTTAGATTGTTTGGGGATGATTCTGTCATTTACCGTCATGTAAAGTCACCAGATGATCATAACGGATTGAAAAAGATTTAGACAAGATATCTGTATGATGTAAAAAGTGGCAATTGACTCCAAAGTGTGAAGTCATCCACATGACCACGTACTAAAAAAAATCCTTCAAATTTAAGTAACGCAATAAATTACACAACTCTAAAGGCTGTAAACTCAACTAAATACTCAGGGACTACAATTACGAATAACAGCGAACAGTCGTCCTTTTTAAATTTTATTTTGCAGATCTAGGTTTCGACTAGAAGCTAGCCATTGTCAACCCACTATTATTTTCGCTCAATGCGTGTAATTCCCTGTTCGTCGGGCTTCATCCACAGTTTATTGAATACTACCTTTTTAATTTCTTTTATTGTGCAGATCTAGATTTCACGTAGAAGCTAACCATTCACACTGCACTATTATTTTCGCTCAATGCATGTAATTACCTGTTAGTCGTGCTACATCCACAGTTTGTTGAATATTCAATGAACTGTGGACCAACAGGGAATTACATGCATTGAGCGAAAATAATAGTACACTGAGAATCTAAATTTGCACAATAAAATTTAAAAAGGACAACTGATGGCTGCAATATACAGGATGAGTCACCTAACGTTACCGCTGGATATATTTCGTAAACCACATCAAATACTGACGAATCGATTCCACAGACCGAACGTGAGGAGAGGGGATAGTGTAAATGGTTAATATAAACCATACAAAAATGCACGAAAGTATGTTTTTTAACACAAACCTACGTTTTTTTAGATGGAACCCCGTTGTTTTGTTAGCACATCTGAACATATAAACAAATACGTCATCAGTGCCGTTTGTTGCGTTGTAAAATGTTAATTACATCCGGAGATATTGTAATCTAAAGTTGACGCTTGAGTACCACTCCTCCTCTGTTCGATCGTGTGTATCGGAGAGCACCGAATTACGTAGGGATCCAAAGGGAACGGTGATGGACCTTAGGTACAGAAGAGACTGGAACAGCACATTACGTCCACATGCAAACACCTTTTTATTGGTCTTCATCACCGACGCACATGTACAGTACCATGAGGGGTGAGGTACACGTACACACTTGGTTTCCGTTTTCAATTACGGAGTGGAATAGAATGTGTCCCGACATGTCAGGCCAATAGATGTTCAATGTGGTGGCCATCATTTACTGCACACAATTGGAATCTCTGCCGTAATGAATGTCGTACACGCCGCAGTACATCTGGTGTAATGTCGCCGCAGGCTGCCACAATACGTTGTTTCATATCCTCAGGGGTTGTAGGCACATCACGGTACACATTCTCATTTAACGTACCCCGCACAAAGAAGTCCAACATCCTGTCAAGGGTCAGCCTAGTGTTAATTGCGGAATGTGCAGGTGCACCATCATGCTGATACCACATACGTCGACGCGTTTGCAGTGGGACATTTTCGAGCAAGGTTGGCAGATCATTCTGTAGAAACGCGATGTATGTTGCAGCTGTTTGGGCCCTGCAATGAAGGGAGGACCAATGAGGTGGTCGCCAATGATTCATTTACAGTCCACGGTCGCTGTCGCTCTACCTGTCTGAGCCAGCGAGGACTGTCCACAGACCAGTAATGCATGTTCCGTAGATTCACTGCCCCGTGGTTTGTGAAACTCGCTTCGTCGGTAAACAGGTAGAGCTGCAACGCATTCTCTGTTAATGCCCATTGACAGAGTTGCACTCGATGATTAAAGTCATCACCATGTAATTGCTGATGTAGCGGCACATGAAACGTGTGAAAGCGGCGACGATGCAGTATGCGCATGACACTACTTTGACTCAGTCTACCGGCTCTCGAAATGTCCCGTGTATTCATGTGTGGGTTCATGGCGCCGGCCGTTGTGGTCGAGCGGTTCTAGGCGCTTCAATCTGGAACCGCGCGACCGCTACGGTCGCAGGTTCGAATCCTGCCTCGGGCATGGATGTGTGTTATATCCTTAGGTTAGTTAGGTTTAAGTAGTTCTAAGTTCTAGGGGACTGATGACCTCAGATGTTAAGTCCCATAGTGCTCAGAGCCATTTGAACCATTTTTTTGGGTTCATGGCAACAGCAGCTAACACACCAAATGCACCCGCTTCTCCTGTGACGGGCCTGTTACGGACCCGTTTGCATGCTACGACCATACCTGTTGCATACAGTTGTCGGTAGATGTTTTGCAATGTGCAGCACGTTGCATGCTCTCTGTCCGGGTACCGTTCTGCATACACCCTGCAGGCTTCAGCCGCATTTCGTCGACACTCGCCATAGATGAGTATCATCTCCGCCTTCTCAGAGTTCGAATACACCATGGTCACAGTTCCTACAACACTACACTATCACAGATGTCTGGTATCACGGTGTACTAGAGTTGGTCTGCGTGCGGAGACGAATGCAGAATAACAGTAGCATCAAGCGCTACATGCGGACACTGCGACAGCTAGGCCAAACCACAACAGTGCACTACAGCCACACTCGTAAACACGGTCGTCATCGTAAACATGTCCCTGCAGATGCTGCTCGCCGACCGTGGCCCGTGTTTGTTACAACACGCAACTGAACGTCTGAGGTCTCAAGTCTCAACTTTAGGTTACAATATCTCCGGATGTAATTAACATTTTACAACGCAACAAACGGCACTGATGACGTATTTGTTTATATGTTCAGATGTGCTACCAAAACTAACGTGGTTCCATTTTTTAAAAAACGTAGGTTTGTGTTAAAAAAACCTACTTCCGTGCATTTTTGTATGGTTTGTATTAAACAATTACACTATCCCCTCTTTTCAAGTTCGGTCTTTGGAATCGGTTCGTCAGTATTTGATGTGGTTTACGAAATATATCCAGCGGTAACGTTAGGTGACTCACCCTGTATAATTTACAAGTCAATATAACAGTCGCTGAGTGCAACAGCTTTCTGAATGGAAGGTGACCTGAATTACGGATAACTTGAGTTGTAATGATCACATAGATAATGTTGTTGGGAAAGCAAACCAAAGACTGCCGTTTACTGGCAGAACACTTAGAAAATGTAACAGGTCTATTAAAAAGATTGCTTACACTACACTTGTCCGCCCTTTTCTGGAGTATTGCCTTGCGATGTGGCATCCACATAAGGTAGGATTGGCAAAGGGCATCGAAAAAGTTAGAGTGGTAGGTCGTTTTGCACCATCGCAAAATAAGGGAGAGTGTGGTAGTTGTTTAAACAAGGGAATTTTTCGCTGCGGCACGACCTTTTCTTTCAATCTCCAACTTTCTCCTCAGAGTGTGAAAATATTTTGTTGACGCCCACAAACATCGGGAGACACGATCATCATAGTATAACAATGTATATCAGAGCTCGCACGGAAACTGTTCGTTTTTCCCGTGCACTGTTCGAGAATGAAATGGTACAGAAGTAGCTTAAAGGTGGTTCGATTAGCTCTCTCTCAGGCCCCTAACTGTGAACTACAGAGTAATAGTTTAGGCAGATATATGGATGTAGATATGTGCAGCACCTGCCACGCAGTAAGTTCTAGCCACTACCTACAGGGGCCAGTACTGGAAGACGATAATTCGTGCCCTTTTTCTCAGCCACGTCCTTCAGCAGAGAAGCATGTGTGTCAAATGTTATCCAGGAAATACATCCAGGGTGAGTTTTTCTACCTGAGCAGCCTATAAATGTTTTCCACAGTTATTCAATTGATAAAATTTCGGCACTTGTTTACTATCATATCGAACGTTTCATACATATAACCGGCGACGTTGATGTTACATTGTTGTCATCATCATCATCTCATCATCATTTAAGACTGATTATGCCTTTCGGCGTTCAGTCTGGAGCATAGCCACCTTATAAAATTCCTCCATGTTCCCCTATTCAGTACTAACATTGGTGCCTCTTCTGATATTAAAATTATTACTTCAAAATCATTCTTAACCGATTCCAGGTACCTTCTCCTTGGTCTGCCCCGACTCCTCCTACCGTCTACTGGTGAGCCCATGAGTCTCTTGGGTAACCTTGCTTCTCCCATGCGTGTAACATGACCCCACCATCTAAGCCTGTTCGCCCTGACTGCTATATCTATAGAGTTCATTCCCAGTTTTTCTTTGATTTCCTCGTTGTGGACACCCACCTGCCATTGTTCCCATCTACTAGTACCTGCAATCATCCTAGCTACTTTCATATCCGTAACCTCAACCTTGTTGATAAGGTAATCTGAATCCACCCAGCTTTCGCTCCCATACAACAAAGTTGGTCGAAAGATTGAACGGTGCACAGATAACTTAGTCTTGGTACTGACTTCCTTCTTGCAGAAGAGAGTAGATCGTAGCTGAGCGCTCACTGCATTAGCTTTGCTACACCTTGCTTCCAGTTCTTTCACTGTGTTGCCATCCTGTGAGAATATGCATCCTAAGTTCTTGAAACCGTCCACTTGTTCTAACTTTGTTTCCCCTATTTGGCACTCAATCCGTTTATATTTCTTTCCCACTGACATTACTTTCGTTTTGGAGATGCTAATCTTCATACCACAGTCCTTACATTTCTGATCTAACTCTGAAATATTACTTTGCAAATTTCCAATCGAATCTGCCATTACAACTAAGCCATCCGCATATGCAAGACTGCTTATTTTGTGTTCACATATCTTAATCTCACCCAGCCAGTCTATTGTTTTCAACATATGATCCATAAATAATATGAATAACAGTGGAGACAGGTTGCAGCCTTCTCTTACCCCTTAAACTACTCTGAACCATGAACTCAATTTACCGGCAACTCTAACTGCTGCCTGACTATCCATGTAAAGACCTTTAATTGCTTGCAAAAGTTTGCCTCCTATTCCATAATCTCGTAGAACAGACAATAACTTCCTCCTAGGAACCCGGTCATATGCCTTTTCTAGATCTATAAAGCATAGATACAAAATTCCCTGTTCCACTCATAACACTTCTCCATTATTTGCCGTAAGCTAAAGATCTGGTCCTGACAACCTCTAAGAGGCCTAAACCCACACTGATATTCATCCAATTGGTTCTCAACTAATACTCGCACTTTCCTTTTAACAATACCTGAGGAGATTTTACCCACAACGCTGGTTAAAGAAATACCTCTGTAGTTGTTACAATCTTTTCTGTTCCCATGTTTAAAGATTGGTGTGATTACTGCTTTTGTCGAGTCTGATGGAACCTGTCCAGACTCCCACGCCATTTCATTTATCCTGTGTAGCCATTTAAGACCTGCCATTCCACTGTATTTGATGAGTTCTGACTTAATTTCATCCACCCCAGCTGTTTTATTGCCTTGCAGTCTATTCACCATTTTCGCCACTTCCTCAAATGTGATCCTATTTCCATCATCATTCCTATCCCATTCTACCTCGAAATCTGAAACATTACTGATCGTTACATTGTTGTTGCCTTAAATTTCCTAATCGCATTTCTGCTATCTCTTTTTCTCAGGGTAAAGTTCTATACTGTGGATTCAGAGGGGTCCCGGGTTCGACCTTGGGTCAATAGAAGGACTTCTCTCACTTGTCACATATTTCACCTCTGGCAATGTTTCTTAGTTTGACAAATGCAGAGTTGCACGATGTGGATCCACATATAGTCGTCCGGGTAATCCAGTTCAAAGAGTGAAGAAGCGAGCCACTTATCACCTCCATTAGGACTATGTCTATTACAGCAGCGGTATTCAGAACAACCGTCAGGTTAACGACATCTGTATATTTAATGTAGGTGTTAAGAAATTCAGTGCCCAGACTGACATATGCGATGGCGTAAGGAACAACAGATATATTTTTTAAGTAACTTGTTGTCAGAAACATACATCGAGTGATCGCTGAACATGAGTAAGTACTCCCATGACGAAGAACGTAAGCAAAAAGTAACATCACACATCGTTAAAATGTTGATTTGATGTACGTAGAAAAGTGTCGTCTCTAACGTTCACATTGAGCCGGTGAACAGTAAGTATCGCTGTAGTGCCAACTTCATGACTTTATGGTCGTAGTGTGTAACATGCAGCACTATATTTAGCGTGCAAGATCCCTAGCCCTTACCCCATTAGCTTTCTTTCCCTGGAACTACATGAAAACTGTGGACCTCTACGCCTGTGGACTCTGTATTAGTTGCAAAAATTATTACAACGGCCATACACGCACAGAATACGCCACACAATTTACCCAACATTGGCTGCCCTGCTATGTGAGTACCGGTTATGAGTTCGAATTAAGGGTTCTCGCTTTGAACGTTTATTGTAACGTTTATCACAATAAACGAACGAAAAAATTTAACACTGTTTTATTCTCTGCCAAGCCCAATGACACCTGGCTACTGTGTACTAACCCATCACGCATTTCTAACTGGTTGCTCATCGAAATATATTTGTTGTTTCCAGAATGAGATTTTCACACTCCGCTGCAGAGTGAAAATCTCATTCTGGAAACATCCCCCAGGCTGTGGCTAAGCCATGTCTCCACAGTATCCTTTCTTTCAGGAGTGCTAGTTCTGTATGTTTCGCAGAAGAGCTTCTGTAAAGTTTGGAAGGCAGGAGACGGATACTGGCAGAAGTAAAGCTGAGAGTACCGCGCGTGAGTTGTGCTTCGGTAGCTCAGTTGGTAGAGCACTTGCCCGCGAAAGGCAAAGGTCCCGAGTTCGAGTCTCGGTCGGGCACACAGTTTTAATCTGCCAGGAAGTTTCATATTTGTTGTTGTTTGGGTCATACCATCCATCGGTTTGAGCATTGAATTTTCGAGCACAGACAGACGTAAAATAATTCATTGCTCATTTAATTAAATCTAAACGCATTTCCGAAAAGTTATTCATTTCTGAAAATTTCCAGAATCATTTATAGAGGTTTATTCGCTATATCTGGTTGAACGTGGACATCAGAACGGTCACCAATCATCCTTGTGATGTGGAAGACTGTGGAACTGACACAAACATAGTTTTCACAATTTTTTTATACACCACTGTTTTTCCTCTACCATCTCCAGCTGAAGGTTATTACGCGTTTCTTTCTACCGAGCCATCGCCCAGTTTTTTTCTTTTTCCTGAAATAAGTCGTATGTCTAATAAATTTATTTCAACCTTATTCCAGTGGGTCCAGAGTTATGCTTTTTTCTACATGTTATTCCCTCCCATCCTCAAACAGAAACATGCCGCAAATCTATCTTTAGACAGATTTAATAACTATTTAGTGATTATTACAGGTCGCAACATTCATGTTTTGAATAGATTCCAAAATTATATACGGACGCTGTCTATTTTTAGGAGTTATATAAGCCTATTCCACTACTCAAATAAAACCTACTTTTTGTGTAATGACAAATAATCCGCTAATGATACCAAGAAACGTTTTCTCCAACAGTCTGTTTATTTTGGTTCTTTTGGCGAGAAACAGAGTTTTCCTTGAAACCACATCTTTTGTTCTCTTCCCGCCCTTCACTCTCGTTCCAATATATTAAAAGTACGTTAGTTCCGTAAAGAATATTTTTATGGAGATTAGTGAGTTGTACTGGGTGGTTATAATTAAACAACAGCTACTCAAGGTGGTCCATTGTGAGCTGTAATTGTCATATGGTAGCGAAACCGGGTAGATATGATACTGCGTTAATGCGGAATGGAGATATGCTGAAAAAAATTAGTTTCAATTTCGGACAGCACGTGCAAATTTGGCGCTGTACAGAACCTCGTCATCTCCAGTGCTCATATTGAACAATTTGTGTAAGTGGTGGTTAATAGAAAAATCAACTTTATGCCTTTATCAGTTGTTTGACATTCTCTGCCCACTTCCCGTTCCTAATCCGTTACATATGGAAATATTTCTATAAGTCTTTCTTGTATTCACGGCGCCAGATTTCCACCTGCTGGCAAAACTGGAGCTAATTTCTTCCAGCGTATATCTGTTCCGCATTAAATCATTACAGTATTTACCAAGTTTCACTGCCATACGATAATTACAGCTCACACTAGACATTTGTTAGTAGCTGCACTTTAATTAGAACCACCTATAGTTATAACTGATATTTTAAACTACATCATCGACTTCCATTAATTGAAATTGTCTGCTAGTGTCCAACTTTAACCACATTTGCTCGTCCTACGGTGGCTACATTAAAAACATTTCAGCTTCGGTTTTATTCTAATGCAATCATGACGCAGGGTGGGCAAAATAATACTGACCCCGAAAATGTGTCATTTATCTTAAGATAGGCGACCTAGCTTACATAATGTGCATTGTGGTATAAGAAGTTGGATTGCCTATCTTAAAGTGCATTAAATATTTTCCAGGTTAGTTATATTTTGTCCATCCTGTACGCAGAAAGGCATTACCGTGATTGTGTCTGAGTGTATGCAGTATTCTTCTGTTAGAAAAAGAAACAACAGCGCCTAATTTCATCAGTACGCAAAATTCTTTCGTTAGCGGTAACCATTTACAAGTACGTAACCAGTCACTTCATGGCTGACTGATTGTGAGACTACGTAACCAGCAGTCTGGGGTTCGGTCTCCAGTCGGTCCTAAATTTTAAATCTTTCACTTTTCACTTCTTTCACCTTTGCCAGTATTCGTTACTATGAAAAATACGAAATTACATGATGGTTTAATGGCTTAATGTGAATCGTTATGTTGTTTCTTGGAAGTGGCGACAATTTATAGAGACGGAAACAGTATCCCGAAGACGTGGGCGTGGACGACCACGTGTGACATCAAAAGGGGAATATCGTTATTTGGTTGTAACGGCTCATCGGTACCGCCATAGTACTGCACGGTAACTGTCATCTGACCTCGCAGTATCCACTAAACGCGTTGTATCGAGACAAACGGTGTACAGAAGCCTTCAGTAGAGTAGCCTTTGTTGTCAGAGACCTTCTGTATTTGTACCTCTGATGCGTCTTTACAGAAGGGAACGTCTAGAGTGGAATCGCAACATTCCACCTGGACGGTCGAACAGGGGGCCAATCTTCTTTACGCAGGTAAGTCCCGATCTGGTCCGGAGAGTGATTCTCGACGCACACGCATCTGGAGGGAACACGGAACACGATTTCGAATCCAAACATTGTGGAAAGACACCGATATCGATGAGGATTCCTAATGGTGTGGCAGGGATTATGTTGATCACTCGAACACCTCTCCATGAAATTGTACAGGTGAATCGGCAAAGTTTGACTGCTGTCATGTTTGTGACGAGATCTTGGGACCATACTGCGGTTTCTTCGAGTTGTGATCCCGGACTTCCTGCTGACGAACGATAATGCTCGACCTCAAAGCATGGGTTTCTTGGAAACGGAAGATACTGCATGTGATGTGTGGCGTGCTCGCTCTCCCAATTTCAATCCTATAGAGCATGTTTTGGATGCGCTAGGGAGACAGGTTGCATCACGGTAGCATCCACCAACCACTCTCCAAGACTTGCGAGCATCTGTGCAGGAAGAATGGGCGTCATTGCCTTAACATGAGATTGATGACTTTTCTCGCAGCTGCCCCGTTGTTGTTAGCTCTTTATGGCTGCCGTAGGTGATAAGACTCCATGCTGAGCACATTAACCAGTTGTCGGAATGTGTGAGAAAATAAGTTAAGCTGGAAAACATGAAGAACATTTTTTTCTACCGTTATGCATGTTGCAGTGTTTACATTCTGTGTTCATTACGTTGTTTCTAATTTACTAGCCATCCGCTGTGGCCGAGCGGTTCTAGGTGCTTCAGTCCGGAACTGCGCTCCTGCTATGGTCGCAGGTTCGAATCCTGCCTCGGGCATGGATGTGTGTGATGTCCTTAGGTTAGTTAGGTTTAAGTAGTTCTAAGCCTAGGGGACTGTTAAGTCCCATAGTGCTTAGAGCCATTTGAACAATTTCTACTTTACTGTCACCTGTTTACCATGTTTTGTGGCTAAATGAACGCAACCTTGGGAAAATTCCATTTGTTGCTTTAATTTGGACACCTATCTAGGTAAGTCATTTCAAAAGTTGCTTATCACTCACAATAGCACCATGACTAGGAAAACGCTGCGGTGTTCTAGCCAACCTTCAGACTCATGACAGATTAATCTTTAATTTTTACGACATTTGTAGGTCGCTCGGTGGCTACGATAAAAAAGTTTCCTTTTTTCGTATTATCTAGCGCAACGGTTTCAGACATAAGGCAACCTCAAGAAAGTGTGTCTCTATAACTGTATCCATTTCCCATTCACGAGTCTTAAGCTAAGTGCATGAATCAATACTGTAGCTCCTGGATGCTAGATGCACCGCGAGACATCTCGGTTGTGCAGGCAGCCTATTCGCAAAATGCAGGCGCTCCTCGGCCGCAGCCAGCTGGCGTTACGTAAGTGTTATTGACGGCGTCCTTCCGACCTCATTCCGCGAGTGTCGTTCACCTACTTGTTTGTCCGTGAGGAGCAGCGGCACACGCACTCCAACCACGCAATCGCCCTGCGTGGGGCGGCTGTTCCATGGAACGTCAACACATCAATGTCGCGTCTAATTTGGACGCTTGCCCGCGAAACACTTGTGTATCAAGTGAACAATGTCCACAGTACGAAGTGCATCCAGATCAACAAGCATAGATATTTTTTCAATTTTCATCACTCATTTATTGTGGCACATTAAAAAAAATTGATGGTACTGTTCGAATACGAGAATATATTTATCTTGTCACGCCATGATTCAACAACTCCTAGTGTTTCTTTTCGATATGCATTTCATTAAAAGAACGACTGAAGAACGGGACAAGTGGACACTTTCACTGAAAGGTAACAAGGTGATAATATCTTGAATACTGCCAAAATATCAGAACTGATGCGAAAAATATTTAATGTCCAGGCCTCGTCGGTATCAATATCATTAGGGACGGTGTACGACATCAAATCGGACAAGAATAGAAGATAAAATCGACAATAGCCTTTTCCTAAGGGACTCTCTTGTCATTCGCGGTAAGATATTCAGAGAAAACACCGGGAAATCTAAACCAGCATGGCTCGACAAGGATTCGAACTCCTTTCTCCTTCAAATGAGTTCACTCTTTAAGCAACTATTCCACCTCACTGAGAGGGGAAAAATATAATTTACAATCCTAATTTAATGCGCCCGAGTGAAAGTTTCTTGCGGTCGGAAAGATAATGAACAAATATTCAGGAGGCGAAAGAGTGAAGCAACTTTAAAAATGTAACACGGATTCCGTAAGAAATGTGGCATTATTTGGAGTATTGCTGTAAGGCTTGAGAATCCCTCAGACTTTTTAGTGAATGTGATTTAGACACCATGGTTGTAAACGATCAACGTTTGTAAGTAAGCTGTTAGATAAGGAGTTTAAAAAGAAAGTATGTTCTGTAGATGAAGAGTGCATTTAGAGCTTCCCTGAAGCAACATCCCACAGTTCATTTTCGCCCGAGTTAGGAAAAAAGTATTGGCTTAGTTGGGAAAATCAAGATTCTACCATAGGAAGATCACGAGCAACCACGACGACATCTTCAACACCATGTCGATAGTCACATCAGCACTGGAAATCTTGATGCACAGAGGATGGGTGCTGGTAAACCTAAGTGGAGCTTTTGACACCAAACCATTTAGTTGCTACGATACAAGTTATTCTAGGGGTATAACCTAAGGCAACATCTGCGAGATACTATCTCGAGCTGGCTAAAAGAGGATGACCTGGAAGAAGTAAAAACAATGTCTAGTAGTATTACTGGAGAGGAATCAAGCTGTAAGTTCAAGGTGGATGCTTAGAAGTCGGTCCAGGGTTAAATTTAACAGCCGTCGACTCTATGAACCCTTTCAGAGTATCAGGGAAAGATAAAAGGTGAATCATGTCCTTCACAGTTGGCCCATTATTCACCTTCTGCATGGTGATGATCCGTGTAACTTTCTCATAACATCCGGTGTACGCTGTTATTGACTGTAATATTGTGTACCTAAGGTACCGGAGGGGCCTCAGTTTCGAAGAAAATACGAAATCGACATGGTGTGGGAAAGTGTACAACTAATGATTTATAAGACGAGTACATACACTACCCCAATAAAGAATGATTGCAAAAGTACGTAAACAAAAAAACTGCTATTTAATAAATTTTAATTACCAGCCTATATAGAAATAAGACAGGCGTCAATCGTAAAGTAGAGAATTTATTCTTCAAACCAGTTGGACTGGAGTGAATCTAAGCTTACGTAACAATCAGTAACAGGCGTACGGAAGACAACAGCTATTACTCACGCAGAAGCTGATTTGTATACGCGAGTAATCACAAAATTAATCGTATGAACTCAAAACTTTAGAGTTCTCTAAAGAACTTATAAAAAAATGGAACAACTGCTTTACTCACCGCGGTAATAATTATGTAGCGCAACCTTACCGTATCTTTTCTGTCATTAATTTTGATTAACTAGCCCTACCAAATACATATAATTCACTCTCAAGAATGTAATAATTAAATGGAAATATGTACTTACGGCATTTCTGGCTGGGGGTTCCCTTCTAGGGAGTTGTACCACTTGGTACAAGTCTTCTTATTTAAGGCCACATCGACCATTTGCGCAACGATGATGATGCAAAACTGATGAGGGTAACACACACACACACACACACACACACACACACACACACACACACACACACACACACACACACAGTCTCAAGCGAAGATAATCACCGACCGGACCAGGAGTCGAGCTCGGTGCCCCAGGGTCGAGAGACGACAACGATAACCGCGAGACGAAGAGTTGCTAGCATCAAACAAAAATGACTTCCATAATAACAAGAAAGCACCAAGATAGCGCTGAAATACGATAGCCAAGACATCGATAAACAAAATTATCAATACACATAGAAGTAATCAGTATAGTCGATGAAACTTAAAACTCACAACCTCTCGCCAGGTTGAATAACGCAATAGTTATCAATTGTTACATTCCAAATTTTGTTAATGTCGTTGGAGTATTACAATTTCGTAATTGCTTTAATTAAAGAAATGAATTTTCAATTTAAGTAAAAATTATCTTCCTTTTCTGTATCCTTTCATTCATTGTATGAGTCTCGGTACTTAGAATAGCAGGATATGGATTCTGTTTATGATGACAATGACTTGGGTTGATAATTACTGAAAAATTTTGATTAAAGTTGACAGAAATAAGGTATTGTCCAAAGATTATTATAAAACACTGGTAAGTCTTTTACAGGGCTGTATGTTTGAAACGGTTCAGTCTTATTTCCTTCGAAACAGCTGGAGGGAACAATTACAATCATTACGTCCCATCTTCCATTTCCAGATATGTTTTATGCATTCTTTCGCCAAACACTACTAGACTTTTACAATCTTCTTCAAACCTCCTCATAGATTATCATTCTACTGTGGCCCACAGAAATTGAATTACCTCCTTACAGACAGAGGGCGCCGCTGCACAAATAGTCACTATGCCGCAGCCGCATACCCTCTTACGTCCTCTTTCGCTGGCCGCTAAATCACGTCCATTATCTTTCTGTGCTCACTACTGATTCGCTACTCCCTTTTGCCATTCGGGCAATATCATAGACTTTATACGAAACTACATCTCTCATGCTGCCAGTGTCTCTACAAAAGTTACGAAAATTAGTTTTAATTTCTTACAACTAACTCATTTCACAATACTGAATTTGACGATATACAACAAAGAAACAACGAAATAAATTTACATCCATGAAAAGGAAAAAATAATAATATAAAATAATTCTGCATCACAGTGTGACATACTATGCTGTAGTGTGACATCCGTATCAGTAACACATGCATCGAATGCAGAAATGCCTCACATTCGGGAGGACAGAGACTCAGATCTCTGTTGCATCATCCCGATTCATGTATTCCGCAGTTTTTTCTGAATAACGTAAGGCAAACTTCCGTATGGTTGCTTTGAAAAGTCTGTGTGAGGCTTGCAAATACTAATTTGTTATCAGGCAATGTTCAGAAACACGCGTAAACAATTTTAGTAGTTTATGACATAAGCGGGTAACAAGTGAAAAACCACAGGGAATTGAAGATACAATGCGATGGACAACAGTATGGAAAATAAAAGTGGGCAAGATGCTTCGTGCGCAGCGACATCATCAGTGGAAAGAAAGAAAAATAATACTGATAAATAAACTTTTTGTTTGTCACTGGATGAATATGTTCTTATTTAACTGGCTTTCTATTTCATTTACCATTGTGAATGAATCTCAGTTACGAGTAACACTTTGATCTGACATGGAAATGAAGTTCCAAGCTTCTTGAGAGAGTGTAGGGGAACGATACGGGAGAGCCACACCGCCGTACTAGGCAAGGCCCTAATGGATATGGTTTGCCGTTGCCTTCCTCCGACGGGAATGGGGATGAATGATGATGATGAAGACGACACAACAACACCTAGTCATCTCGAAGCAGCTGAAAATCCCAGACCCGGTCGGTAATCGAACCGAGACCCCGTTCTCGGATAGCGAGAATGCTACCGCGTGACCACAAGCTGCTGTCCTTGATCAGACACAAAGGTGACAAAAGCCATGAGGCACCTCCTAATATCGTGTCGGATGTTCTTTTGCCCGGGGTAGTGCAGAAATTCGACATGATATGGAATAAAGTTGTTGGAAGCCCCCTGCAGAAATACTGATCCATGCCGCCTCTATAGCCTTCCATAATTGTGGAAGTGTTGCACGAACTGACCTTTCGATTAAGTCCCATAAACTTTCGACGGGATTCATGTTGGGCGATCTGGGTGATCGAACTGTTCGCTCGAATGTCCAATATGTACACTCCTGGAAATTGAAATAAGAACACCGTGAATTCATTGTCCCAGGATGGGGAAACTTTATTGACACATTCCTGGGGTCAGATACATCACATGATCACACTGACAGAACCACAGGCACATAGACACAGGCAACAGAGCATGCACAATGTCGGCACTAGTACAGTGTATATCCACCTTTCGCAGCAATGCAGGCTGATATTCTCCCATGGAGACGATCGTAGAGGTGCTGGATGTAGTCCTGTGGAACGGCTTGCCATGCCATTTCCACCTGGCACCTCAGTTGGACCAGCGTTCGTGTTGGATGTGCAGACCGCGTGAGACGACGCTTCATCCAGTCTCAAACATGCTCAATGGGGGACAGATCCGGAGGTCTTGCTGGCCAGGGTAGTTGACTTACACCTTCTAGAGCACGTTGGGTGGCACGGGATACATGCGGACGTGCATTGTTCTGTTGGAACAGCAAGTTCCCTTGCCGGTCTAGGAATGGTAGAACGATGGGTTCGATGACGGTTTGGATGTACCGTGCACTATTCAGTGTCCCCTCGACGATCACCAGAGGTGTACGGCCAGTGTAGGAGATCGCTCCCCACACCATGATGCCGGGTGTTGGCCCTGTGTGCCTCGGTCGTATGCAGTCCTGATTGTGGCGCTCACCTGCACGGCGCCAAACACGCATACGACCATCATTGGCACCAAGGCAGAAGCGACTCTCATCGCTGAAGACGACACGTCTCCATTCGTCCCTCCATTCACGCCTGTCGCGACACCACTGGAGGCGGGCTGCACGATGTTGGGGCATGAGCGGAAGACGGCCTAACAGTGTGCGGGACCGTATCCCAGCTTCATGGAGACGGTTGCGAATGGTCCTCGCCGATACCCCAGGAGCAACAGTGTCCCTAATTTGCTGGGAAGTGGCGGTGCGGTCCCCTACGGCACTGCGTAGGATCCTACGGTCTTGGCGTGCATCCGTGCGTCGCTGCGGTCCGGTCCCAGGTCGACGGGCACGTGCACCTTCCGCCGACCACTGGCGACAACATCGATGTACTGTGGAGACCTCACGCCCCACGTGTTGAGCAATTCGGCGGTACGTCCACCCGGCCTCCCGCATGCCCACTATACGCCCTCGCTCAAAGTCCGTCTGCTGCACATACGGTTCACGTCCACGCTGTCGCGACATGCTACCAGTGTTAAAGACTGCGATGGAGCTCCGTATGCCACGGCAAACTGGCTGACACTGACGGCGGCGGTGCACAAATGCTGCGCAGCTAGCGCAATTCGACGGCCAACACCGCGGTTCCTGGTGTGTCCGCTGTGCCGTGCGTGTGATCATTGCTTGTACAGCCCTTTCGCAGTGTCCGGAGCAAGTATGGTGGGTCTGTCACACCGGTGTCAATGTGTTCTTTTTTCCATTTCCAGGAGTGTACTTTAAACTATTTGCGAAAATCTGTGGCCTGGTGACATGGAGCATTGACACTCGTATAAATTTCATCGTTGTTTCGAAACATAAAGTACATAAATAACTATTCCCAGTCAATGATCGGCTCTGTTGAACCATAGAACACAGTCCGCTCCTTGGAAAAACAGTCCACAGCATTAAGGAGCCGCCACCGGCTTGCACTGTGCCTTGTTGACAACTTGCGTCTGCGCCACATGCGGAACACACCATCGGCTGTGACCAACTGAAATTGGGACTCATCTGACCGGACCAGAGTTTTCTCCAGTCGTCTGTGATACAACCGATATGGTTACGAGACACTGCACTGCGGGATGTATCACGCTGTCAGCAAAGGCAACGCGTCGGTCTTCTGCCATAGCCCATTAATGCCAAATTTAAATGCTCTGTCTTAACGGATACGTTCGTCGAACTTCCCACATTGATTTCTGCGGCTATATCGGGCAGTGACGCTCGTCTGTTACCACTGACAACTCTACGCAAAAGCCGCTGATCTCGGTCGTTAAGTGAAGGTCGTCGGCTACTGCGTTGTCCTAGGTGAAATTTGAAATTCTTGGCACACTGTTGACACCGTGAATCTCGGAATATTGAATTTCCTAACTATTTTCGAAATGGAATTTCCATGCGTCTAGCTCCACAACCATTCCGCCTTCAAAGTACGTTTATTCCCGCCGTGCGCCATAATCACGGTGGAAGCCTTTCACATGAATCAAATGAATACAAATAACAGCTCCGCCACAGCACTGTCTGTTGATACCTTGTGTACGCGATACTACTGCCATCTGTGCATGTACGTATCGCCATCCCATGAGTTTCGTTGCTCAGTGTATTCTCAAAGCAGTCGTCACATTCTAAATTTGACTCTGCATAACACGAGACGGTACAGTAAACACAGATTAGTAGTAGAAAATACTCTTTGTTTGTCACGGTATGCGCGTGCGACTTTGGCCTGCAACACAGATAATATTTAAAAATATACCAAAGGTATTAGTTTTAGAGACTAAATCTTTGATTTCAAAGTGATTCTTTTCTATAGGTATACAACACGGAAAAGTGCTTGATCGATGTTTCGTTTGTTTGTCATTTAAAATGAGTATTTCAACGGAGAAAAACAACAGTCACAGTGTAAAAATTTATCGCAGTGTATTTAGTTTTCTGACTTGTACTTAAGACATAATAATGACAAACCTCATTATTGTGATTTGAATATGCAGAATTCAGGAAAACTTATAATATAAATAGAATCATTTTTTCTACTTCCTACACAGCTTTCTTAACTAAACATAATATTTTTCTTTCCAATAGAATACAGCTTATGGATATCTCAGATTAAACACTAGTTCTGCGAATTATAATCGTCGGTAACTTAAAATATTTTGTGTTTTACTTATAATTTTATTCAAAACGTAGCATCAACGTGGCTATTTTTTTGTCGTTCTAGGTATGACATTTCTAGTTCAAATGTAACTTTAAATATAGGCACAAGGAGACATACACATATCTAACTCACTCCCTCTTGTAAACGGTACAAAAAGCAATCCTTCAAACAACTAGCAGATGTAATTACAATATCATATTACCGCCCACACATTGTCTGCTTCGACATACCAAACGAAGCAACCGCGAGAAAGTGAATGTTTTAAATATCAAATTTATATTTTCCAACACTAAAAGATACATTCTCTTTACTTTTTACATTTATGGACTTCTCTTTTTCTTGGCAGACATATAGCAATTAAATTGTAAGTTATTCTTTGAACATTTAGGTAACACCTTTTCCTTTCTTCGCTGGTTTACATCCCATAACATGCTGCCATGCATTGCACTATGATGGTACCCAGTCCTCTCATTTTACATCGTGAATTCCGACTGTTGCCGACATTAACTCACCAGCCCTTTACTTCAGAGTTAGCTTACCAGAGATAGGTTATGTAGCGTCCCTGGAAACAAATTTTACACATACGAGAGCTTAGTCTAAACTTTATTCCATTCATAAGTCAAGGGAACACCTATAACAAAAAACAGCTTTTTTATTTAATTCGTATTTCGTCGGAAGAAGCATAGCTCGTTAGCACAGAAACGTCCTCGCCAACGTTCGAGACATTGCAAGGAAAAGCAAAAACTTGAGAGAGTAATAGTGGTCCCTCACATGTTTAACTCTTAAAATTCCACTGAAGCAAAGAGATCAAGAGAAAGAGCGGAGGGAACTGCTGCGGAAACCACTCACGGGGAGAATCATTACCAGGAGCAGCTAAAATCAGTGCAATGGTTCCACTGCAAGTCTGACACCGCCGACTGCACTTCCATCTTCCAGAGAATCAAAGAAAGAATGGGATACATGTCTGGACCCACAGCAATAATATCTTACGGCATTTCAGGCATCGGACGACACTTTGAGTAGTGTCTGTTACCCCGCTTTTATCTTCTATAACTAAGATAGTATGTTTCTTCTCACTCTGAACCACATCGACTGGCATAACTATCGATTATAGTCAATCGGGAATCTCTGGCTGGACGGTAGCCACGCTGTGGCAAGGCTGTATTCGGTGCTTTTTCGCCAGCGATGCGGACACATGCAGGGTTAGCTCTGTGTCTAATACGGCCAGTCGAAGAGTACGGGCGAAAGGGTGGTGTCGTCAAGAATTGACAAACATCCGGTGCAGTATCATTTTACTTATTTCTGAGAGTTCAAGTCTTTCTATAACATTTGCTGAAATTGTGAATTGTGTATTAATGTAGGACAGTTGACAGAATTTTGGTACTATCGGTAAAGAATTTCTTGATGATATGGCTCAAAAGTAGCAGATGATGTGTCTGATGACAGTTTGAGGTAGAAATCACAAAATGTTTGTATCTCTTTTGATGTGTATGCTTGTGGTTTATAGATCACAGAGCTTGACTGGGTTTCCTCTTTATTTACGGGGGATTACTATGTTAGAAATGTTCGATCCTACACGTGGTTCCCCCTGAAAGTGAGAGCGAAAGAGAGAGAGAGAGAGTGAAAGAAAGAGGGACAAGAAGGAAATACAGAAAGAGAAAGAGAGTAAGTGAGAGAGGGAAGGAGTATTTGGATACTACCTTTAGTCTCAACGTACATGTAACTTTGAATCTAAGTAGACGCTGTGTATGGAATGTAAAGGTATAATTTTCACCGGTTGGTAAATCATGTTGAGAGTGTTTGTTTCGAAGTGCTAATGAACCGCATGACTCGTGGTAGGGATTAGCCATCTCTCAGTTCTTGTATTGCATAGCAGTTACTATAATTTGTACTAGTCCTTCTGGAAGCTTCATCCTTTTCTTTTTAAACAGTCCGACTGCAGATCATATTGCGTAGTTTTTGATGCTGCCTGTTCCACGTTCCGATTACGAAGCTCAATCGTGGATAACAGACATCAGAATATACAGGGTGATCAATAAAACCGAAAAACAGCAGGGACGGATTCCTGAGTGGAAATTGATGAAAAAATGGTATGAACGTGTGTCCGCAAATGCATCATTGCCACTTTACATGCCGCTGAAGAATGGAAGTTCCTTCCTCGTGTGTTGCAGGCTATGTGATTAACGCAGCGTGCTACAAGCAGCAGAAAGGTCCGGTATTCATGTCAGGAACAAGTCGAGATGATGGTGTTTGTGTGCGCCCAAGTAGATGGACCTGGACCTACCTGTGAACATTGTCTTAGCAGATCATCAGTAGGAAACCTACTGTACTTCGACGTGAACCAGGCTGCAATTAAAGTCACTAATCTACGTTTCGGGAGAAAGTTTTCATATGAAATGAAAGGTTGGAAATTTTGTCCTCAGTTAATGTATTCTGACACAGGTGAATAAGTATCACTGCGAAGTATCTTCACAGACACCAACCACGCAATACATTTGAAGCCCTTTCAGGGCGTTTGTGTGATGATTGGTTCTTCAGACAAACGAACGTGCAAGGAGGCGGCTCACTGTGCGTACATCAGATTTGGAGATCCGGATTTTAGGTCTGTGACGCTATTCGGAGAGAGGTCGGAACTTGCGAAAGAGTTCGGTAATCCACGATACGACGTGTGAACGCATGCAATGCATCCCATGGAGGCCACTTTGAACATCTGTTGTGACGTAGATGCGATGCAGCTCTGTACTGTATTCCGGGACGATTTGTTGTTGCACGCACATCGTCCATTTCCGTACCCATGTTCAGAGGATGTCTTTCCCTCAGTTTCCAGTCAGCTATCCATACCTGCAGACTGTCGATTTTGTTAATGTCACACTGTATATAAAGAGATATTTTTCTGTATTGTGGAAGTAAGGGCATTCTTTGCTCTTCAAGAAGTAAATTTTGGAAATTTGTGGTAAAGACTATATACCAAACTGCTGAGGGCATCGGTTCCTAAGCTTACACACTACTTACTCTAACTTACGCTAAGGACAACACACACCCATGCCCAAGGGAGGACTCGAACCTCCGGTGGGGCAGCGCCGCGCGAACCGTGACACGACGCCGCAGACTACACAGCTACCCCGTGCGGTTGTTCAGTAGTCCCACCACCTTTTCACGGAAGTAAAAGTATCAAATTTACGATTGTGTACCGGCAACTTTTTTCCCTTTATACAAATGCACGTGCGATCGTGTCATGTGAATGGGCAGGTGTGTTCTCTTGGAATAAGATATTCTCCTGGACAGTTTTGGGCAACATCCTGTGAACTCGAGATTTCGGTAGTACACTCCTATGATTATTTGCCTCTGACGCGCATAATTTAACAAAACGTCTAAATAAGCCCAGTATCCCTCCATGGTCGTTAGGAATCTAAGGAAGGCCGGCCGCTTTGGGCGAGCGGTTCTAGGCGCTTCAGTCGGGAATCGCGCTGCTGCTACGGCCGCAGGTTCGAATCCAGCCTCGGGCACGGATGTGTGTGCTGTCCTTAGGTTACTTAGGTTTAAGTAGTTCTAAGTCTAGGGGACTGACGACCTCAGATGTTTAGTCCCATAGTGCTCAGAACCATTTTTTGAATCTAAAGAAGTGTATTGGTCTGTCACTGTTGCAATATTTCCTCTACTGCCTTAGTTCAACGAGCATTTCTCATGTTCTATATAGTGATGGGAAAAAACAACCGTTTAAGCCTATACCGTTATTTTAGTTCTGGAAAACCGGCTCTTTCCGGTATTCGTTTGCCTTTCGTTATAACAGATGTCTTCTATTTTCTACTAATAACCGGATAAAAGAACCTAAATATCAATTATTGTCTAGTGTTGCTGGGACAATACTGTACGTGTTACCATATGGTGTAGCATGTTAGTGGTACGCGCATACATGCAATGTGCAAGACTTGCCCCATCTGGTCTATATGGCAGTTTCTCGCTGTCGTTATCGGACATCAGTTGTATTACAGAATAGTCTAAAAGTATTTTACAAAGTGCGGTTACAGTGAAATACAGTGCTCCATTTGCTGTAAAAGAGTAAAAACAGGAGCCGCCACATACTTGTGAATTCATACGAGGAGACAACTTAAAACTTAACTATTCATTTATAGTTTACGATAAAAATAGAAATTAGCTCTTCTGCTCCCTATATCTACATAATACGCCTTTGTCTGCTTGTAGTGCTTGAAAACGGACAAATTAACCCGAAAAAAGAGTTCAGAGTTCTTCAACCTCAGTTTTCACCTTTTAACACTGACTATTCGTAATGCCCAAATGTGACTTGCTTACAACATGACTCTCGAGCAGAGTTTCAAAAAACTACATGAATAGGGAGGACAATACAGGTAACGTTTCTGTAGTATTCGAACACTTATCACTTTTCGAGAAAAGTTTTAAAATGTCAAATCGGAACACGTTCAGGCGTCTAAATTTCCAGTTTTATTTTTCTTCTGCTACCAGTTGCTGGGTTACAATACGCCATCTTTAGGGCGCCTGACCGACGTGTAGGAAACGATCGCTTTCTTGATAAGAAGTCTACGGATACCAGTCTACATCTACATCTACATGGATACTCTGCAAATCACATTCAAGTGCCTGGCAGAGGATTCATCGAACCACCTTCACAATAATTCTGTATTATACCAACCTCGTACAGCGGGCGGAAAGAACGAACAACTGTATGTTTCTGTGCGGGCTCGATTTCCCGTATTTTATTGTGATGATCGTTTCTCCCTTTGTAGGCGCCGATAAAATATTTTTGCATTCGGAGGAGAAAATTGGTGACTGAAATTTTTTGAGTAGACTCTGCCGCAACGAAAAACCCCTGTTTTAATGATGACCGCCCCAAACCCTGTATCGTTTCAGTGACTGTCTCTCCCCTATTTCGCAATAATGCAATATGTGCTGCCCTTCTTTGAACTTTCCCGATGTACCAGTGACTGTATACTGGTCAGAGGGCCTGAAGATGGCATAGTGTAATGCTGAAACTGGTAGCAAAAATAAAATACAACTGGAAATTTAGATGGCTGAATGTGTTTTGACTTGACATTTTATATTGGATAGCCGATAGCCCACGACTATCCTGTGCAAACTTTGACTCGCAGGGGCTAAGTTTTCTTTTATTTGTCTACTTAATTTAATATTTTGATTATATGTGTTGAAACTAAGGAGCCAAAATTTTTCAGTCTTTGTTGGAGTTCTACGTTTATTACAGGAAATAACAGGAATAAATAAAACGAAAACCGGTTATTCCAGAAAGCGGCTATTTTGAGCCTTTTTAACAGTTACTTTAAACTGGCGTTGAAGCAAAAACTATATTACCGAAAACCGGCTATTTCAGCGATGACCGCCATCCCTAGTTCTTCTGTATGTCATGTACAATTAGTGATTTTTACTTTTTGCACCATCGCCTTGATTGTGATACGCTGGCCTTCGAGTACCAGGGACTCCAATTCTCTTTGAAATTATGAAATGTATTCTGTAACTGTGAATACGATATGATTTACTAGTAACACACAAAAATTTGTGTCGGACTGGGACTCGAAACCCGAGTTTTCCACTTTACGTGAGTGGTCGCGTTAACCGCTTTTGACCATCCACTCATGACTCATGGCCAGACCCAAAGTTCCATAAATTCTAGCATCTATGGCCCATGGTACTCGCGTACGAATCTTATGATTCCCGAACACTGAGAGAGATTGTCTTTGCTCGTAAGATTGCCTTGCCTTGGTATGAAATACACTAGCGCAGTGTCTGTGTTTTACATGTCCAAAGGGATACTGGATAGGACTATACAGACACTGTAAAATACAGGCGTTGTAACCGCGACAGTTCCTGTCGCGGGGTTGCCGCTAACGAAAACGCGTCGGGACCGAAAGGGTGCGGCCCGCGAACGAACAAGGCAGACGAACAGGAATGGAAGGACAAGCACGACGGCAGACAACCAGCAACGCATCAAGATCATCAAGAAAGTATTAAGCTGCGGGGTCAGAAGAGACAATCTCACGAAACCAAAACAACGGCCACTCATAAACGGGAAGTAAGCACACACAACTTAAACACGATGTCTGTAAGCGAGATGTCAACTGAATCAACGCGAATACAAGACTGCCTCGTAGAGTTTTTCTTTTATTGTGATTTCATTCCCTTGCCTCATATGGGCAGGGGAAGGCTGTCAGCGGCATTATCCGCCGCTCTTCAGGCGAGTGATGGTGGTTGTTGGGATGTTTAAGGCGGACTAAACAGATAAGGTCATCAGCCCCCCCAGGCGAGTGACATGACAACTAATATAAGAATAAAGTATTATATATAAGGCGATAAAAAAGGGGGACATAAAACAGAGTAAAGGGTGATAATGGAGGTAAAAATACATTGACGTGGAGACGTTCATGGAGGGACAATAAAAAAAGCGACATAAAGCCAAAAAAAAAACACAGTTGTCGATTCGTAGAACACAAAAAAGGCACAGAAGTTACACGCACATGTTAAAAGTTGGCCACAGTATTAAAAACGCTCAGAACAACACACTGTAAACCCACTTGTAGTACACACGATGAAGAATAAAACTGCCAGATGGGACCTGCCGAGGGAATGGACGGAGGGGATGAAAAAGGAGGAGAGAGCAAGGTGCAGCAGGGGAGGGGGCGGGATGAAAAAAGTAGGGGCATCAGCGGGTGCAGCAAGAGGCAGGAGACAGGTGCGGCCCTCGCTGAGTTTTTTTTTCTTTATTGATTTTCAATTTCCCCCCCCCCCCCCCCAGAAGGGGGTGGGTTGGCAGCAGCTTAGTACGCTGCTCTACAGCCTACAGAGTTTTTCAAAAACGGAAGAAGAAAAGAAACAAGAAAAACAGGCGATAAAACGGCGACTTAAAGTGTAAAATGGCGGAAAAATGCGGAAAGTTAAAACAGAAAGCAAAAGGGTTGGCAAAGTTAATAAAATACACAGGAATCAGACAACTAACATAGTAACACACAACTAAAAAACATGGCGACAGTCTGGTTTCTGTTCGCAAGAGATAAAAAAAAATCACACCCAGCGACAGTATGATGGCCGTTCGCAACACTTCCCAAAAGAGACAACACGGAACACTCACTGTAAAACACTGCACAATCTCGATTGTTCTTTCAAGGAAATTTTGCAAACCCCAAAGCTGAAAGGAAAAAACTAAACACCACGGAAGAAGGCATTAAATTACAATGCGCAAGTCTTATGTAAGGCATTGTTCACGCAGAATCAAAATGGTACCAAGGAAAGCACTTGGCCCAAGGAAGATACGCGTCAGTGAAGAATATTCAGAGGAAAAAATGCACAAAAGAAACTCCGTTGAAGCAAGCAGCAGCTCTGCCTTTAAGAAAGTGTTGCAAAAGGTGGGCTGGTTTTATCACATGTGCTCTGAAGACAGGATATTCGACATGAGACTTTGCAAAAAATGTATGAAATATGTACATGATGACTGTGTAGGGTTGACACCCAGAGACAAAGTGCAAAATTTCCTGTGCTGAACCTGTAAAAAATTATTTAAATGAGCCAAACCAGTTTCACGAACTATTATTCATGTGGTCATTGAAAATGTAATCGGAACCGTGCGACTGCTACGGTCGCAGGTTCGAATCCTGTGTGTGATGTCCTTAGGTTAGTTAGGTTTAAGTAGTTCTAAGTTCTAGGGGACTAATGACCACAGCAGTTGAGTCCCATAGTGCTCAGAGCCATTTGAACCATTTTTTTGAAAATGTAATGATTAAAATTATTGTTCCTGTTACGATAAGGAAACTTACTGCTGTCAGACGTATTTTGATTGATGATTAAATTTAATAATCTGAAGCTATAAGTACCAACAGTTCTGTATGAAGCATTAGTAAAAACAAGTAATTATAAAAGGCTACGTATCATCTAATTCCACTTATTTCTAAAATAAAATTACATTACTACTCTTGCAGTGTATTCAGACAGTTTTTCTGCCATTTACATGTCCCAGAATGGTAATGTGAACAAGATGTGGTTACAGGCCGTATTAGGAACAAGGCCTCCTAACAATGCCCACTTGCAAGAGTTAAACATTTTCTTTAAAGTGATGTTATTAATTAAATAAACTTTCGATGGTAATTTATTTTTGAATATAATTGTAGGATGTTGCACGTACCATCTCGGAATCTTACCACTTAGACATACTGAATACGAAATACCTAAACGTTAGGTGGGCCTTATTTGGTACACGCACCTTATATACAGTGAAACGTTATCGTAATTATTTTCGTTAGAGTCATTAACTGCAAACAGAGATTTGCCTCATCTGTATCTACATACATACTCCGGAAGCCATTGTAAGTGCGTGGCGGAGAGTGCAATATACCACTGTTAGTCATATCCTTTCCTGTTCCACTCGCAAACAGAGCGAGGGAAAAACAATTGTGTATATGCTGTCGTTGTTGTTGTTGTTGTTATCTTCAGTCCTGAGACTGGTTTGATGCAGCTCTCCATGCTACTCTATCCTGTGCAAGCTTCTTCATCTCCCAGTACCTACTGCAACCTACATCCTTCTGAATGTGCTTAGTGTAGTCATCTCTTGGTCTCCCTCTACGATTTTTACCCTCCACGCTGCCTTCCAATTTCTGATCCCTTGATGCCTCAAAACATGTCCTACCAACCGATCCCTTCTTTTAGTCAAGTAGTGCCACAAACTTCTCTTCTCCCCAAACCTATTCAGTACTTCCTCATTAGTTATGTCATCTACCCATCTAATCTTCAGCATTCTTTTGTAGCACCACATTTCGAAAGCTTCTATTCTCTTCTTGTCCAAACTATTTACCTTCCATGTTTCACTTCTATACATGGCTACACTCCATACAAATACTTTCAGAAATGACTTCCTGACGCTTAAGTCTATACTCGATGTTAACAAATTTCTCTTCTTCAGAAACGCTTTCCTTGCCATTGCCAGTCTACATTTTATATTCTCTCTACTTCGACCATCATCAGTTATTTTGCTCCCCAAATACCAAAACGTCTTTACTACTTTAAGTGTCTCATTTCCTAATCTAATTCCCTCAGCCACACCCGAATTAATTAGACTACATTCCATTATCCTCGTTTTGCTTTTGTTGATGTTCATGTTATATCCTTCTTTCAAGACACTGTCCATTTCATTCAACTGCTCTTACAAGTCCTTTGCTCTCTCTGACAGAATTACAATGTCATCGGTGAACCTGAAAGTTTTTATTTCTTCTCCATGGATTTTAATACCTACTCCGAATTTCTCTTTTGTTTTCTTTACTGCTTGCTCAATATATAGATTGAATAACATCGGGGAGAGGCTACAACCCTGTCTTAATCCCTTCCCAACCACTGCTTCCCTTTCATGCTCCTCAACTCTTACAACTGCCATCTGGTTTCTGTACAAATTGTAAATAGCCTTTCGCTCCCTGTATGTTACCCCTGCCACCTTTAGAATTTGAAAGAGAGTATTCCAGTCAACATTGTTAAAAGCTTTCTCTAAGTCTACGAATGCTAGAAACGTAGGTTTGCCTTTCTTTAATCTTTCTTCTAAGATAAGTCGTAAGGTCAGTATTGCCTCACGTGTTCCAACATTTCTACGGAATCCAAACTGATCTTCCCCGAGGTCGGCTTCTACTAGTTTTTCCATTCGTCTGTAAAGAATTCGTGTTAGTATTTTGCAGGTGTGGCTTATTAAACTGATTGTTCGGTAATTTTCACAACTGTCAACACCCGCTTTCTTTGGGATTGGAATTATTATATTCTTCTTGAAGTCTGAGGGTATTTCGCCTGTTTCATACATCTTGTTCACCAGATGGTAGAGTTTTGTCAGGACTGGCTCTCCCAACGCCGTCAGTAGTTCTAATGGAATGTTGTCTACTCCGGGGGCCTTGTTTCGACTCAGGTCTTTCAGTGCTCTGTCAAACTCTTCACGCAGTATCTTATCTCCCATTTCGTCTTCATCTACATCCTCTTCCATTTCCATAATATTGTATAGACCCTCTACATACTCCTTCCACCTTTCTGCTTTCCCTTCTTTGGTTAGAACTGGGTTTCCATCTGAGCTCTTAATATTCATACAAGTGGTCCTCTTTTCTCCAAAGGTCTCTTTAATTTTCCTGTAGGCAGTATCTATCTTACCCCTAGTGAGATAAGCTTCTACATCCTTACATTTGTCCTCTAGCCATCCCTGCTTAGCCATTTTGCACTTCCTGTCGATCTCATTCTTAAGACGTTTGTATTCCTTTTTGCCTGCTTCATTTACTGCATTTTTATATTTTCTCCATTCATCAATTAAATTCAATATTTCTTCTGTTACCCAAGGATTTCTAGCAGCCCTCGTCTTTTTACGCAGTTGATCCTCTGCTGCCTTCACTGCTTCATCCCTCAGAGCTACCCATTCTTCTTCTACTGTGTTTCTTTCCCCCATTCCTGTCAATTGTTCGCTTATGCTCTCCTTGAAACTCTGTACAACCTCTGGCTCTTTCAGCTTATCCAGATCCCATGTCCTTAAATTCCCACCTTTTTGCGGTTTCTTCAGTTTTAACCTACAGGTCATAACCAATAGATTGTGGTCAGAGTCCACATCTTCCCCTGGAAATGTCCTACAATTTAAAACCTGATTCCTAAATCTCTGTCTTACCATTATATAATCCATCTGATACGTTTTAGTATCTCCAGGATTCCTTCATGTATACAACCGACTTTTATGATTCTTGAACCAAGTGTTAGCTATGATTAAGTTATGCTCTGTGCAAAATTCTACCAGACGGCTTCCTCTTTCATTTCTTAGCCCTAATCCATAATCACCTACTATGTTTCCTTCTCTCCCTTTTCCTACTGACGAATTCCAGTCACCCATGACTATTAAATTTTCGTCTCCCTTCACTATCTGAATAATTTCTTTTATCTCATCATACATTTCATCAATTTTTTCATCATCTGCGGAGCTAGTTGGCATATAAACTTCTACTACTGTAGTAGGCATGGGCTTTGTGTCTATCTTTGCCACAATAATGCGTTCACTATGTTGTTTGTAGTAGCTTACCCGCACTCTTATTTTTTTATCATTATTAAACCTACTCCTGCATTACCCCTATTTGATTTTGTATTTATAACCCTGTATTCACCTGACCAAAAGTCTTGTTCCTCCTGCCACCGAAATTCACTAATTCTCACTATATCTAACTTTAACCTATCCATTTCCCTTTTTAAATTTTCTGACCTACCTGCCCGATTAAGGGATCTGACATTCCACGCTTCGATCCGTAGAACGCGTTTTCTTTCTCCTGATAACGACGTCCTCCTGAGTAGTCCCCGCCCGGGGATCCGAATGGGGGACTATTTTACCCCCGGAATATTTTACCCAAGAGGACGCCGTCATCATTTAATCACACAGTAAAGCTGCATGTCCTCGGGAAAAATTACAGCTGTAGTTTCCCCTTGCTTTCAGCCGTTCGCAGTACCAGCACAGCCAGGCCGTTTTGGTTAATGTTGCAAGTCCAGATCAGTCAATCATCCAGACTATTGCCCCTGCATCTACTGAAAAGGCTGATGCCCCTCTTCAGGAACCACATGTTTGTCTGGCCTCTCAACAGATACCCCTCCGTTGTGGTTGCATCTACGGTACGGCCATCTGTATCGCTAAGGCACGCAAGCCTCCCCACCAACGGCAAGGTCCATGGTTCATGCTGTCGTATGAAACCTAATTTTTTTATCTTATCCGTAACGCTTGCATACTGATCGAAGCCACAGGTATCATAGCTACCAGCTCGCCTCTAAAATGCTTCGATGTCTTCGTTGAATCCGACCTTGTGCGGATCCCAAACACTCGAGCAGTACTCAAGAACAGGTCGCACCAGCGTCCTGTTTGCGGTCCCCTTCACAGATGAACCACACCTTCCCAAAATTCTCCCAATAAACCGGGCTCGACCATTCGCCTTCACTACTACAGTCCTCACATTCTCGTACCATTTCATATCACTTTGCAACGTCACGCGTTGATATTTGAATGACGTGATTGTGTCAAGCAGGACACTACTAATGTTGTATCCGTAAATTATGGGTTTGCTTTTTCTACCCATCTGCAGTAGCTTACATTTTTGTTCATTTGGAGCCAGCTACCATTCATCATACCAACTAGAAATTTTGTCCAAGTCATCTTGTACGAGTATCATTCTACAGGCCCTCATCTTCGACACGTTCCCATGGAGTACAGCATCATCAGAAAACAACTGAGGATTACGCCTCGCCCTGTACACCAGATCATTTATACAGAAAATAATAGTAGTCCTATAACATTTCTCTGGGGTACCCCTGACGATACCCTTGTCTCTGATGAGTATCGCCGTCGAGGACAACATATTGGGTTCTGTGTGAGTGCAGTAGAGTGGCTCTAGCAAACTGGATAGATAGATAGATATATTCAGCGATCACAGGTCCTGAGGACCACGCGCTGCTTCTACAAACTGTCTCCATTCCTTACTGTTTTGTGCCCGGTTCCCCCAGGTGTCTTCAGTTCCCAGGGCTGGTGGGTCCGCCGCCAGGTCGTCCATCAAGCGCTGCCTTCGTCGTCCAATGGAGCGTTTGGTGTTTGGTTTCCTCTCTAGTGCCATCTTCGCCTGTATTCCATCTGGCATACGGGCTACGTGGCCCACCCATTGTTTTCTTTTGCTCTTTATCTTCTGTAGGATAGTTGGTTGTCGCTCAGAAGGTAGATTTCCTAGTTTTTCCTTCTCCTTCATTCTCCGTTATCTAAAACTGGTCCCATATCTTCCTCATTACCCTTTCTCGCTAAGTCATGCTCCATGTTTCTGAACCGTACATTACTGCTCGGCATCTCACTGTGTTGTAGATTTTCATCTTAGTGTTCACTGAGATCGATTTAGAGCCGAGCGTCACACTGGGGGAATGCATGCATTTCGTTCCCACTGCTATTCTTTCCTTGATGTCCATTTTTATGTTGTTGTCCGTGGTAAACCAAGATCCCAAGTATTTGAACTGTTGTACTCTCTTGAACCTGTTGCCATTTATCTCAAGAAATTTTTCCTACTCTTGTCTTCTCCCTAATTGCATGAACTCTGTTTTGTTTCGATTCACATTGAATCCTACCTTCTGTGCATAATTGTCCATTTTCTGGTACATTTCTTTCAACTAGTGCTTTGATTCACTTAGTAGTACTGTGTCATCTGCATACGCGAGACAACTGAAGTTACCGTCCATCTCTACTCCAGACCACTCCTGTTGCCTACACTCTTTTATACTTTCTCTAACATGACATTTAACAGAAGACATGAGAGAGCTTCCCCTTGTCTGAGGCCTGTCTCAATATCGAATGTTTCTGATGTGGCTCCTCGGAAACGTACTGCTGCCTTTGACCCTTCCATACAAGCTTGCACGATCTCACTACTTTCTCAGGGATTTTGAAGTCACGCATTGAATTGTATAGGCTATTCCTGTGGATGCTGTCGTATGCATGTTGAAAATCGACGAACGGACTGTAGATATCTTTATCATATTCCCACTGTTTTTCAAACAATTGTCTTAGTGTAAAAATGTAATCTATTGTCGATCGGTTTGGTCCAAAGGCAGCTTGGTACTCCTGTATGTTGTTCTCTATGAATGGTTGCAATGTTATGTGGATAATGATGGACAGCACCTTATACGTTACACTCAACGAGCTGATTCCTCTGTAGGTACCGCATTCCAATTTGCTTCCCTTCTTGTATATTGGGCATATTATATCCAATTTCCATTCTTCTGGCAGTGTCTCCCTTTCCCATATCGACTGGATCACTTTATATATCTCTAAGTGTAAGCTCTTTCCTCCCTCCTTAATTAATTCTGATGTTATTCTGTCGTCCCCTGGGGCTTTGTTGTTTCTGCGTCCTTTGATTGCGATCTTCACGTCTTCTTCACTAACTTTCCATTCTTTTTCATCTTTCCTATCCTCCGTAGTGTTTGCAGGTAATATGTCATCTTGGTCTGGGCGATTCAACAGTTCTGAGAACTATTCTTTCTATCTTTCTACAATTCTTTCCCTGCCATTTATCAAGATGCCGTTCTTATCTCTAATGAAAAAAGGTGGGCTCCGAAATCCACGTTTCCTATTTTTTATGTGTTGGAAGAATTGCCTTGAGTTCTTGTTTTGGCTCTCTGCCTCAACTTGTTCTAGTAAACTGGTTAGCTATCTATCATCTATATCTATGAGCGCAACAGGCAATGAGCAACATCACTGCATCGCCCTGAACCTTCTTATTTTAAAATCTTCTGGCAAAATCTGTCTTGTACAGCCATGCTATCTTATCTGAAGATTTTAAAATATTGTTATAAATGTTTTATTTTGTGAACTCACCGGGTAAGAAGTGACGAGAGGTATCCGACTGATTGATAATTCACGATTGCTAATTCCAGAAGTGTATTCCTTGGCTGTGTAAGCTAGAGTCACCCCGGGTGAAGGTTGTATGCACCAGGTCCAATTCAGCCCTAAGTTTACAGTGGTTTCCCGAAACCAGGTAAAGTACCGGGAAGTCTCTGTCAACTAAGACACAGCCGAATACTTCTTCCACGCTCGTTCAGTCCAGACAGAGCCCCGCCTCTTAATGTATCGACGAGGTAGTAGACTCTAACGTTTGTTTCCTGGAGGCCGTGGAGCTGGAACTGAAGAGGCAGCGAGGCGACGCGACCTGCGGCGTTAATGAGGGCTGCTCGGCAGGTGCGGCTGGGGTGGCTGACCCCGCGCGGGCCAAGGCCGCCGCCCACCGCCGCCGCCCACGCGGAACCCACTGGCCGAGAGCAGCCAACTTTGGCAGTGTGCCGCCGCCCCCGACGGATTCCTCTCTTTCCCCCCTGCTCTCTCTCTTACTGGAATCTCTAAACACTCAGCACTTCGTAGCGCAGATAGTTGCTTTCAACACGCATGCGATTAAAATTACGAGAGCTCTCCAGCGAGTAACAACCGTTTTAGTCTATCGGATGGTGGGTGGGGCTACAGTCTTCGTACCATAACGTTCCTACACTCAGTACGCATCCAGCGCTGGTGGCGTGTGGTCTGTCTCCCTGCTGCTTTGCTTTGTGGGACGTGTTGAAATGTGCGCTGCGAAAGAACATAGTGCGTTCTGTGGTTAGATTTCTGTTGGAAAAAAGATGCAGAACAATTGAAATTTATCGGAACTTTTGTGATGTGTACAGAAAAGGAATTATAAGTGAAAGCAGAGTGAGGCAGTGTTGCACCTACTTTAAGAACGGGCGTACCAACATTCATAATGAGGATACAGTGACACGCAAAGCATTTTGACCGGCGAATTGGTGATGAAATTCAACAGAATTCCTGAAAATCGTCGTTTTTATCGCATCATTTGCCTCTTTTACCAATTTAACTATTCTTTGATGTCTACTTGCTGTCGTGCTAAGACGTCCTGGGTGGCCGTGCGGTTCTAGGCGCTGCAGTCTGGAACCACGCTACCGCTACGGTCACAGGTTCGAATCCTACCTCGGGCGTGGATGTGTGTGATGTCCTTAGGTTAGTTGTATTTAAGTAGTTCTTAGATCTAGGGGACTGATGACCTTAGAAGTTAAGTCCCATAGTGCTCAGAGCCATTTGAACCATTTGAACTTACTTAATTTCCTTGTTTATCAGGTTCTGTGTAACCATGCTTTCCAAAGCTATGATCGTTTAGATAGTTTTAGAAGCCACTTCCAAAAGTAAATTTGTGTATTATTTTACTCATGACTATACTTCTTAGCAACTATACTATCATTTCTTCAGGATAAATTTTAAATCATAAGTTGCAAATAAATTTTTTGTGCTTTATCGCTATCGACAAATTAATTTGTCATCTTCAGAAGCTTACAAAATTACCGATATTATAAATCTTTAGACCTTGGTTACACATTTATGTTAAGTATAAAAGTTTATTATAGAAACTTTCTTAGTTTTGCAGACAGTCATTATGTTCTTCATAGAAGGATAATGCCATGGTATGTTCAGGAATTTATATATTCTGTATGATTATTGTAGACACTGTTTGACAATTTACAATAACTGAATCACATCTATGTATTTGTTGTGCTAGCAGCAAGCAACATATGAAAATATATATATATAAAAAATAACTAAGGCATATAAAGAAGTTATGTATAATGCATTTGAAAAAACATCACACATAACTTAAATATATGAAAGGGGTGGACTAATTTTAACATTTTATATGAGATGATATGCAATCAAAATAGTGTCTGTTTTTTAATGCAAGTTGATCATTCAACAAATCTTTTGAATTTAGGTGAGAATGTTTATATATTTCAAATTCTTCTAAAAGGTTCATTTTTTAGCGCTTGTGAATTATATTTGCAGAACACCTCAAAACAGAGGCACACACCCTTCCTTCCCCAACCTTGCTTAAAATGGAAATTTTACATATAACAGAAGAGAGGTACTCAAATATAGGTGGAACACTTAATGGTATCATATCTTACCACTGCTAGAAATACTTGAACTGCTCTGTTCCTAATGTGGGATTTGCAGAAGAAGACTAAAAAGCAGGCAGGAAGTGAAATTTTAGGTGACAGCCGATCTACATGTGTGGGGTCTTTGGACTCCAGTTACCTATACTAGAGCCAGGTCACGGCCTACACACAATGCAAAATGTTACCGTAGTTAACTAGTTAGTTGTTGTGTGCAGAGACGGATTAAAATAGCCCCTGCATCTTTCATTATCTGAAAGATAATGACCGATCATACGCTAGAAACGTTTTTCTTTTGAAAAAAAAAATAATTTCATCTTCACCTAATAATAAAAAGGCGACCGTATTCTAAAATTAACTGAGAGCAAGTACTTCACTAGGACAGGCACTCTACTTTCATTCCTTAATTACTGACAAGGAAACAAGAAAGCTTATTTCATTATTGATGACGTTGCAATTAATTGCACCCGTGGCCAAGGGGTAGCGTCTTTGATTAGTAACCAAAACATTCGAAACTTGTAACCGCTTAAATTTTGATTAATAATCGGCTTTGGCTGCCAAAGACTTATTGCATAAAGCGCCAGCTTCATTCTTACAACGGCCTTGTCAAAGAGGACGGAGGAGTAGACAGAGGTTCGGGGCACTCTCTTGTCCTTGGGCTGGTCAACAGCCCCCAAAGGCCGAAGAATCAGCAGTGATCAACGGCATGAGGATGCAGAAGGCAATGGAAACCACTGCATTTAAGACACATCGTCATGTGTCTTTAATGCAGTGGTTTCCATTGCCTTCTGCATCCTCATCTATCCACAGAACATGTGGCCTGTAAATGATAAACCGTCATGATGATCTCTCCAATTGCAAAGGATTCCGCAATAGCCCTCCATTCTGATCTCCGGAAGGGGACTGCCAAAGGAGAGGTGACCATGAGAAAAAATTGAATAACCAACGGAAGGACAGCTTTCTACGAGTCGGGGCGTTGAGTATTAGAAGCTTGAAAATGGTGGGGGATCTAGAAAATCTGAAACTGAAATGCAAAAACTCACTATATATACACTAGGGGTCAGGGAAGTGAAATGGAAAGAAGACAAGGATTTCTGGTCAGATGAGTATAGGGTAATATCAATAGCAGCAGGTGTTGGTATAACAGGAGTAGCGTTCGTTTTGAGTAGGAAGGTAGGGCAGAGAGCGTGTTAGTGTGGACAGTTCAGTGATAGTGTTGTTTTTACCAGGATAGACAGCAAACCAACTACGACAACGAGAGTTCAGGTATATATTCTGATGTCCCAAGCTGAAGAGACAGAGAAAGTATATGAGCATATTGAAAGGGTAATAAAGTACTTAAAGAGAGATTAAAATCTAATAGTCATGGGGAACTGGAATGCAGCTGCAGGAGAAGGAGTAGAAGAAAAGCTTGCACGAGGATATGGGGTTGGGACAAGGAATGATGGAGGAGAAAGAGCCCCTTCAACTGCCGGCGGTCCCTGTCAGTTAACAGACGAGATCGGCCTGTACGCTTTTGTGCTTTACGTGTCCCTTCAAGTTTCAACTTCGCTATCACATCGAAAACAATGGACCTAGGGATGTTTATGAGTGTGGAAATCTCACGTACAGACGTATGACACAAGTGATACCCATCACCTGACCACGTTCTAAGTCCGTGAGTTCCGCGAAGCGCCCCATTCTCCTCTCTCACAATGTCTAATGACTACTGAGGTCTCTGATATGGAGTACCTGGCAGTAGGTGGCAGCACAATGCACGTAATATGAAAAACGTATGTTTGTTTGGGGGTGCACGGATACTTTTGATCACATAGCGTAAGTATTAGTCAAATAATACACGAGGTAATGTATAGAACAGTATTTCTCCGGAGAGAAAATTACGAAGTAGGGGTTACCATAGCTACTAAGATTATTTCCCAAGCGTTTGTGAAACAAGATTGTATCTCGATAATCTACTAAGTGAAGAAGATCTTACTGTGGTGGTATTGGCTACACTAACGACAGGTGTACAGCAAAAATTGATAGGACATACTGTCAAACTTTAGGAGGAACATCATCCACACAGTTCCGACTAACAGTTCACACTAACGACAGGTGTACAGCAAAAATTGATAGGACATACTGTCAAACTTTAGGAGGAACATCATCCACACAGTTCCGAAAATATCAAGAATCGACAAGTGCAAGAATTATCGCACAGTCAGCTTAACAGCTCTTGCATCCAAGTTGCAGATCAGAATAATGGACAGAAAAATAGAAAAGAATTGAGGATGCGTTAGATGACGACCAGTTTGGCTGTAGGAAAGCTATGGTTCCCAGATAGGCATTGCCGACGTTGCGGTTCTTAATGGAAGCATGACTGAAGAAAAATCAAGAGATGTTCAAAGGACTTGTCGGTTAGAAAAAAGCGTCCGAAGATGTAAAATGGTGCAAAATGTTCAAAGTTGTGAGAAAAATATGGGTAAACTGCAGTTAAAGACAGGATAATGTACAATACGTATAAGAAGGAAGGGAAATAATAAGAGTGGAACACAAAGAACTAAGTTTTCTGATTAAAACTGGTGTAAAATAGGGGTGTAGTCTTTCACTCCTACTGTTCAATATGTACATCGAAGAAGCAATGAAGGAAGTAAAGGAAAGGTTCGACAGTGAGATAAAAATTCAGGGTGGAAGATTATCAGTGATAAATTCGCTGATGACATTGCTATCCCCAGTGAAAGTGAAGGAGAATTACAGGATGTGTTGAATGGAACGAACGATCTAATGAGTAGAGAATACGGGTCGAGGGTGAACAGAAGAAAGACGAAAGAAATGAGAAGTAGCAGAAATGAGAACAGCGAGAAACTTAACATCAGAATCTGGTATCACGAAACAGACAAAACTGAGCAATTCTGGTACTTGGGCAGCAAAATAACTCACGATGGAAGAAGCAAGTATGACATAAAGTACAGACTAGCACTGAGAAAAAGGACATTACTGGCCAAGAGCAATCTACTAGTATCAAACACAGTTCTTAATCTGATGTAGAAATTCTTGAGAATGTACATTTTGAGCACATCATTGTAGTGTAACATGGACTGTGGGAAAACCAGAAAAAAAGAGAGTGGTGGTATAGAACTATGTCGAAAATCAGTTGGACTGGTAAGGTAAGGAATGAGTTAGTCTCTGCAGAATCGGCGAGGAAAGAAATATATGGAAAGCGCTGACAAGAAGAAGGGTCAGGATGATAGAACACTGAAAGCCGTCGCTTACTGTAATGATAAAGGTCTGAGTGATGCTAATGTTATTTTTAAGTAAAGACAAGTATAAACTTCTCAGTAACCTTCAAATCGTGAGCTACACCCGTAATTTTTATATATAAATTAGTGAACTTACTCATGACACTTTTGCTGCCAACGTCTGTGGTCACTTACAGAACTCAAATTAATTAATTTAATAAGATTGAATCTTAAATTACTTGTGTACCCATGTACCACCACAATACAATAAAAACAGTGAATAATTACGGGAGTATGAATGAAAACATTGGCGTATTTATGCTTAAAAATAATGACAAGTTTTGTTGATCCTTTTCTAACTACAATTGGCTGATAATCTTACACAAAAATAACACTCACCAGAACGGAAATGGTGTTTGATTGGCAAAGCACACATTGGGGTGGAAGCTATACAAATTCTCCCCTGAATTAGTCATTTTTACAAGGTAATCTGACTTTGTTTTCATGAATGCACTGTGAGGGCCACCTCTGTTCAAATGGAAGCAACTGCGACCTAACTATGGTTCACCTGAGAACAGGAACCTGAGAATATCATTTAACAACCCTTCGCCGGTACAGTTGTACACTCCTGGAAATGGAAAACAGAACACGTTGAGACCGGTGTGTCAGACCCACCATACTTGCTCCGGACACTGCGAGAGGGCTGTACAAGCAATGATCACACGCACGGCACAGCGGACACACCAGGCACCGCGATGCTGGCCGTCGAATGGCGCTAGCTGCGCAGCATTTGTGCACCGCCGCCGTCAGTGTCAGCCAGTTTACCGTGGCATACGGAGCTCCATCGCATCCTTTAACACTGGTAGCATGCCGCGACAGCGTGGACGTGAACCGTATGTGCAGTTGACGGACTATGAGCGAGGGCGTATAGTGGGATGCGGGAGGCCGGGTGGACGTACCGCCGAATTGCTCAACACGTGGGGCGTGAGGTCTCCACAGTACATCGATGTTGTCGCCGGTGGTCGGCGGAAGGTGCACGTGCCCGTCGACCTGGGACCGGACCGCAGCGACGCACAGATGCACGCCAAGACCGTAGAATCCTACGCAGTGCCGTAGGGGACCGCACCGCCACTTCCAGCAAATTAGGGACACTGTTGCTCCTGGGGTATCGGCGACGACCATTCGCAACCGTCTCCATGAAGTTGGGCTACGGTCCCGCACACCGTTAGGCCGTCTTCCGCTCACGCCCCAACATCGTGCAGCCCGCCTCCATTGGTGTCGCGACAGGCGTGAATGGAGGGACGAATGGAAACGTGTCGTCTTCAGCGATGAGAGTCGCTTCTGCCTTGGTGCCAATGATGGTCGTATGCGTGTTTGGCGCCGTGCAGGTGAGCGCCACAATCAGAACTGCATACGACCGAGGCACACAGGGCCAACACCCGGCATCATGGTGTGGGGAGCGATCTCCTACACTGGCCGAACACCTCTGGTGATCGTCGAGGGGACACTGAATAGTGCACGGTACATCCAAACCCTCATGGAACCCATCGTTCTACCATTCCTAGACCGGCAAGGGAACTTGCTGTTCCAACAGGACAATGCACGTCCGCATGTATCCCGTGCCACCCAACGTGTTCTAGAAAGTGTAAGTCAACTACCCTGGCCAGCAAGATCTCCGGATCTGTCCCCCATTGAGCATGTTTGGGACTGGATGAAGCGTCGTCTCACGCGGTCTACACGTCCAGCACGAACGCTGGTCCAACTGAGGCGCCAGGTGGAAATGGCATGGCAAGCCGTTCCACAGGACTACATCCAGCATCTGTACGATCGTCTCCATGGGAGAATAGCAGCCTGCATTGCTGCGAAAGGTGGATATGCACTGTACTAGTGCCGACATTGTGCATGCTCCGTTGCCTGTGACTATGTGCCTGTGGTTCTGTCAGTGTGATCATGTGATGTATTTGTCCCCAGGAATGTGTCAATAAAGTTTCCCCTTCCTGGGACAATGAATTCACGGTGTTCTTATTTCAATTTCCAGGAGTGTATTATACCCTTTCACCTTGATTCAGGCGGCAGCAGAAAACGGCGTGCTGTGTGCGAGGAGAGGCTCGCTGCGGCAGCTGTAACGTTCTGAAGCATTCACGAAAATGTGCAAATTACGTGGTCTGGCGTTCTGATTATTGGAACGCGGGAACTTCCCTACCAGAGCCCTGAAATCCCGGCGGATTTCAGTGTGAGGTGCACCAGTTCTCTCTTCTGACAAGACCAATTTGACTCACAGGCATGATGGCGCATGCTGGAATTGTCAGACGTCAGACGTCCGACTCAGGACGAATAAGTTCACCCTCATGACACACAATATGTCCGAGATGATATACAGTTCCACTGTCAGTACAGTTGGAAACTGCCACTGGCTCTCAGTCCACCACAAGATATAGACCACAAGTCCTACTTAACAAGGAAAGACCTGAAGTTCTCCACCAGGGGAGGGCCAAAAGACGAAGAAGGCAAAGACTCAAAACCACTTTCCATCAATCTCGGTACAGGAGTCTAATTAGCAAAAACGCCCCCCCCCCCCCTAAACTCCCCACGTTGCACAAGCCAATAGAAATATCCTCTAGTCACTGAATCTCACCTCTGTTGACTGTTCTTTTGGCCTGGTAGCCAATCCAGACACAGTATCGGTGTTACCACGCTGGGAGAAAGCCTCCTTTGAGAAGCCAGTCAGCGATTCCAAATCTCCCCTGTCTGAAAAAAGATTTTAGACTAGAGAGGCGTCGTTCTCGCAGTTTAAGTGTGGCCATGTTTTGGCAAAAAGCATCTACCTGGACAGAACCACGGTCCCTCATTGATGGAGAGATCTAATCCTTCCAGGCCGACCATTTCTGAAAGAAGACTGTCAAGCTTCCCAGATAGCTATGCCCATGAAATATATGTTTGCTGAAAGAACCTGGAGACTTCCTGCTGTCAGGGGAGTGATAGTCATGCCTCTACGTAACATGTGTACCAGCTACTCAGTCTGTATCGCCCAGTTTCCAACATGAGAATGCCCTGAATTTTATGAACTTCCCTCCGTCTGCACCAAAGCTCAATTTACAAGAGTCTCTATTAAATGGTTTCCTCCACACGCTTTCCGCCAACTGGCCACCTTTTGTGGCAGACTGCCGCCTGTCCCAGGTAAAACGTCTTGTAAACCGGCGCCCTTCCGTCTGACCCTAAGTGAAAGGAGAGTGCTTCAGTCAGAAGTCCCTCTACAGGCTCGATGGACTGTGCGCTGCTTCCCAGAATCATTTACTCAGCCCGGTCGCTGCACTCAGCGAAAAATTTTGTTCACACCCACCTACGTACGGAGAAATAATCATCATTATAAAATAAGAGAAATCTGAGCTTGAACGGAAAGATTCAGGTGTTTCTTTTTCCCACGTGCCATTCGAGAGTGGACCCCAATTCAGCTCTCTCCCTGTTCTCCATCACCACTACAGTGCCTCAAGTACAAGTACTCCACAGGTTACGCATGCAGTTATTAAAACATTCTGCCCACAATTTCTCCACTTATAAAAAGTCATAAACAACACATACCAAATATATTACTGGGGAACACCAAGATCATGACCTAAAATATAAATGTTAATATGGCTGACAATGCTGTTAAAGTGAGAGAGTGGCGTGCCACCTCTCAATCTCTGTTAACACATCAGAGAAAAACTTCCATAGTACTAAAAGATGAAAATTTTAAAGGAAGATAGAGACTGGAATACACCCAGTAAATAAGTGAGCATTTATGTTGCAATTGCACACTGAGGTGAAAAGATTGGCACAGGAGTGGAATTTGTGGTGGGCTGTAACAAACCAGTCACGATACTGATAACTCATTAACAGTGTGTTTTGTGGAAATAGTAGGTTAGTAAAGAATCAAGTGTTACTGGACGTGAGAATTCAAAGAATGTGTTAGAGGTTAGTGCCATAGTGATGCCAAATCTTTTTATTTGCCTTATAGTAACTGATCTGTTGGTAGACCATGCAGTTATTGTAGACTGGTATGAAAAATACGATCTACATCTACATCTACATGGTTACTCAATTCACACTTAAGTTGCTGGCAGAGGGTTCATCGAACCATTTTCATACCACTTCTCTACCATTCCAATCTTGAATGGCGCGTGGGAAAAATGAACACATAAATCTTTCCGTCCGAGTTCTGATTTATCTTATTTTATTATGATAATCATTTCTCCCTACGTAGGTGGGTGTCAACAAAATATTTTCGCATTCGAAAGAGAAAGTTGGTGATTAAAATTTCATAAATAAATCTCTCCGCAACGAAAACCGCCTTTGTTTCAGTGACTGCCACGCCAACTCGCGTATGATATCAGTGACACTCTCACCCCTATTGCACGATAGTACGAAAGGAGCTGCCCTTCTTTGCACTTTTTCGATGTCCTCCGTCAATCTTACCTGATAAGGATCCCACACCGCGCAGTAATATTTCATCAGAGGACAGACAACTGTAATTTAGGCTGTCTCTTTAGTGGGTTTGTAAGGTTTGGTAATAAGGTTACTCCTCTTGAAAAGGCACAGGGAATAAGCTATTGGAAGATGAGGCTTGTGAGTGTTCTGGGAGAAATAGATGTTGATGATAATACACCAGAAGAGGGGATGAATAATCAAAACCGGGTTGCAATAGAAGTGTCGCACAAAGAGATAAGGGCTGAAGTTGGTAACATTAATGTGATGGACCAATTTTACTTATAAATAATGAGAGAAGAGCTTTATTAATTTAAGATCAGGCCCCATGAAAAATTTGAGACCCCACCTAATACTGTCAGTGAAAACGGATGCTATAGTGAAGGAAATAAAGAGAATGTTAAAAAAACTCCGTCCCACCAGGCCATGATGTTCTGTCTGCAAATTATCGTGACGTCGACGAGTCAGTACTGTAGGTATTTGGTGTATGTAACGAAAAAGGATGGACCAGATTAGACGATAGCCTATTAAACAGAATAATTAAACCTTAGAGTCACAGACCAAAAACTCTGGAAGAATTACTACAGAAGTTTGAAGAAGCTAGTAAACCATTCAGCCTTGACTTGACGACGAGCTACTGACCAATTTAGCTATTAGAATTTGCTCTCTTTATGTAGAGAGACAGATGTTACCAGTTCAAAGTATTGGCATTCGGTCTAAATATATCTGTGGCGGGATTCATACGAGCTGTTGGCCAAGGTTACTGTTACATGGTGACTTCTTAATCGCTGCAGGTATTTAGCAACAGTATAATAAGATTTTGGAAGAAACGTTGAAAGCTTTCCGAAAGGGTTATTTCACGATCAAGAAGCTCGAATTTAGGACGGATGAGATGCAGGTTGTAGGACATATTATCTTAGCAAAGGATATTAATCCAGGTCCTGAGAAGCTCGAGGCCATAAATGGTTTTCCAAAATCAAGAAATAGAAAGCAAATTAAATCATTTTTGGAAATATGTAGTTTTGTACAGAAAATTTCTAAATGGACAGGTGCTGAATACTGCTGCCTTGCTTAATCTAACTAAGAAGAATTCCCCATGGGTCTGGTTGGAACAGTGTCTAGAAACTATAAGGTATCAAGAAAGCTCTACATAAAGGGGAAATTATGTTCCACCCCAGACTAGATTAGGAATTTCGCCTGTCTGATGACAGTTCAGAATTTGCAATTGAGAGAGAAGATGGGACAGAGCAGTGGACGATTAGTTTCATGAGTAGAAGCTGAAAAAGTGGAAACACAGCTATACCATCTACACCTACATCTACATTGATACTCTGCAAATCACACTTAAGTGCCTGGCAGAAGGTTCATCGAACCACCTTCACAATAATGTTCTATTATTCCACTCTCAAACAGCGCGCGGAAAAGACGAGCATCTGTATCTTTCCGAGCGTGCTCTGATTTCCCTTCTTATACTGATCGTTTCTCCCTTTGTAGGTCGGCGCCTCCTTAGTCAGCCTGCTGCATCTTCTAATGTTCTGCCAAAAAACCGCATTCTTTGGTTCGCCTTCCACATAACATTTTATATGTGTACTTTCACATTTAAGTTGTTTGTAATTGTAATTCCTACGTATTTAGTTGAATTTGCGGCATTTTGATTTGACTGATTTATCGTGTAACCGAAGTTTAACGGATCCTTGCAGCACTCATGTAGATGATCTCACATTTTCCATTATATAACCCCAAGCTCCAATTTTCGAATCATTTAGATATATTTTCTAAATTGTTTTGCAATTTGTTTTTATCTTCTGATGACTTTACTATAATGATAAACAACAGCATCATCTGCAAACAACCTAAGACGGGTGTTCAGATTGTCTCCTAATTATGGAGAAGGAAGCACTACCTATTCTAAGGACTTCCAGAAAATTTCGCTACTACTTGTTGGGTGGAAAAGTAATGTACATATCGCTCATAAAATCTTATCTTTTATTAAAAGCTCCAAATTGACCCACAGCGGACTCACTAGGTGGGCCATAATTCTTCACGAATATCAGTTTGATACAAACTATAGTCCGGGTAAAGATAACTTTCCACCAGATACATTATCACGGCTACTACACTCCTGGAAATGGAAAAAAGAACATATTGACGCCGGTGTGTCAGACCCACCATACATGCTCCGGACACTGCGAGAGGGCTGTGCAAGCAATGATCACACGCACGGCACAGCGGACACACCAGGAACCGCGGTGTTGGCCGTCGAATGGCGCTAGCTGCGCAGCATTTGTGCACCGCCGCCGTCAGTGTCAACCAGTTTGCCGTGGCATACGGAGCTCCATCGCATCCTTTAACACTGGTAGCATGCCGTGACAGCGTGGACGTGAACCGTATGTGCAGTTGACGGACTTTGAGCGAGAGCGTATAGTGGGCATGCGGGAGGCCGGGTGGACGTACGGCCGAATTGCTCAACACGTGGGGCGTGAGGTCTCCACAGTACATCGATGTTGTCGCCAGTGGTCGGCGGAAGGTGCACGTGCCCGTCGACCTGGGACCGGACCACAGCGACGCACGGATGCACGCCAAGACCGTAGGATCCTACGCAGTGCCGTAGGGGACCGCACCGCCACTTCCCAGCAAATTAGGGACACTGTTGCTCCTGGGGTATCGGCGAGGACCATTCGCAACCGTCTCCATGAAGTTGGGCTACGGTCCCACACACCGTTAGGCCGGCTTCCGCTCACGCCCCAACATCGTGCAGCCCGCCTCCAGTGGTGTCGCGACAGGCGTGAATGGAGGGACGAATGGAGACGTGTCGTCTTCAGCGATGAGAGTCGCTTCTGCCTTGGTGCCAATGATGGTCGTATGCGTGTTTGGCGCCGTGCAGGTGAGCGCCACAATCAGAACTGCATACGACCGAGGCACACAGGGCCAACACCCGGCATCATGGTGTGGGGAGCGATCTCCTACACTGGCCGTACACCTCTGGTGATCGTCGAGGGGACACTGAATAGTGCACAGTACATCCAAACCGTCATCGAACCCATCGTTCTACCATTCCTAGACCAGCAAGGGAACTTGCTGTTCCAACAGGACAATGCACGTCCGCATGTATCCCGTGCCACCCAACGTGCTCTAGAAGGTGTAAGTCAACTACCCTGGCCAGCAAGATCTCCGGATCTGTCCCCCATTGAGCATGTTTGGGCATGGATGAAGCGTCGTCTCACGCGGTCTGCACGTCCAGCACGAACGCTGGTCCAACTGAGGCGCCAGGTGAAAATGGCATGGCAAGCCGTTCCACAGGACTACATCCAGCATCTCTACGATCGTCTCCATGGGAGAATAGCAGCCTGCATTGCTGCGAAAGGTGGATATACACTGTACTAGTGCCGACATTGTGCATGCTCCGTTGCCTGTGTCTATGTGCCTGTGGTTCTGTCAGTGTGATCATGTGATGTATCTGACTCCAGGAATGTGTCAATAAACTTTCCCCTTCCTGGGACAATGAATTCACGGTGTTCTTATTTCAATTTCCAGGAGTGTATTAGGAATGAATCAAGGAGATCAAATGGCACCTGAATCGAGAGTGCTCCATTAGTTCTATGTGGAGATGGTAGAGCATAAGGATGAGGTTAAAAATGCAGAAAAACTGATGGAAACATGAACTTTTAATAATATAGTAAAGATGGCTAGGAAAGAGTTAAATTTGGGAAGTGTCACAGAGCGAAAACACCTACGACCAGTAAAAGACCTAATGTATTGTATTTTATCCGACGGAGTAGGTGTACTGGCTGCAGCCGATGTATTTGAACTCCTCTCAACAATCAGGGACGGTTTCAAATACATTTTGTTAATGATGGATGTATTTAAAAAAATTTGAGATTGATACGAAATCAGTTAACAAACGACGGTGCTGATCCTCCACGGTATAGAAAACAGGTCAGAACATTGTTACAGAAACAACGAAAAAAGTGTGCCAATTTTAAAGCTTTTATAGAAGCTCGAAATTTAGCGTGGACTTCAATGCGAGATGCTTTCCCCAACGAAACTGTCTCGGAAACCGTCAGAAAATCAAAAGAGATTCTGCTCTTACGTGAAGTATGCTAGCAGCAAGGCACCAATGTCTTCTCTTCACGACAGCAATAGAAATACTATTGACTGCAGCGCTGCTGAAGTAGCGTTGCTTAACACAGCTTTTCGAAATTCCTTCATCAAAAAAGACGGAGTAAATATTCCAGAATTCGAATATGGACAGCTGCCAACGTAAGTAACTTAGAAGTAGATATCATCAGAGCAGAAAAGCAACTTAAACCACGTAATAAAAGCAAGTCTTCGTGTCCAGACTATATATTAATTAAACTCCTTTTAGAGTATGCTGATACAATAGATCCATACTTAACAATCATGTGGAACCGCTCGCTTGACGAAAGATCCGTACTCAAAGAATGGAAAGTTGCACTGATCACACCAATATTCAAGAACGGCAGTAGGATTAATCTACCAAATTACAGGCACGTATCATTAAAGTCGATATGCAAAAGGACTCCGGAATATATATTGTGTTTGAACATTATGAATTACCTCGAACAGAACGGTCTACTGACACATAGTCAACACGAATTTGGGAAACATCTTCTTGAGAAACTCAACTATCTCTTTACTCACTCGAGGTTTAGTATTGTGTTGTGGACAAAGAATTTCAAATTGATTCCGTATCTCTATATTTCCAGAAGGCTTTTGACACCATACACCACAAGCGGGTTGTAATCAAACTGCGTGCTTATGGAATATTGTCTCATTTATAGGACTGGATTCGTGATTTTCCGTCACAATTCGTAGTAACTGACTTAAAGGCATTGAAGTAGAACCATAAGCCCCTTGTTATTCCTTACCGTATAAACTGTTTGAGAGACAAGTTGAGTAGCCGCCTTAGGTTGTTTGCAGATCTTGCTGTCTTTTATCGTCTAATAAAATCATTAGAGGATAAAAGCCAATTGCAAAACGATTTAAACAAGATATCTGTATGGTGCGAAAACTGGGAACATACCCTAAATACCCTAAATACTGAAAAGTGTGAGGTCATCCACGTGAGTACTAAAAGGAATCCCTTAAACTTCGGTTACGCGATAAATCAATCAAATGTAAAGACTGCAAATTTAACTGAATATCTAGGAATTACAATAACGAACATCTTAAATTTGTAAGAACGCAGAGAAAATATGGGGAAGTCGAATCAAAGACTGGGTTTTATTTGCAGAACACTTAGAAGATGCAGCAGATCCACTAAGGAGACTGCCTGCACTATGGGGGTGGATGTAATTGAAACAAAGGCGTTGTTAGTTGCGGCGGAATCTTCTCACGAAATTTAAATCACCAGCTGACTCCTCGGAGTGCCGACCTACATAGGGAGAAACTATCGTCATAATAAGAGAAATCAGATCTCGCACTGGAAGATATAAGTGTTTGATTTTTCCGCGCGCTGTTCGAGAGTGGAATTACAGAGAAGTATTGTGAAGGTGGTTCGATGAACCCTCTGTCAGGCACTTAAGTGTGATTTGCAGAGCAGCCATGTAGATGTAGATGCAGATGCAGATATCGTTTGCAGAAAGGCGCTGGGAAAATGGTACCGAAGAAGCTGAGCAAGGATTATATATCCACAGTAGGGCAACCGAAGAAAGTTATTGAGCAACCGCAGGGCACGGATTTAGGGAAGTGGAGCATACTGTGGGTTTACTGTGTGTCAAGAGAAACTTTTAAAAACATTTATTTGACATCAGTAGCCCAAGCAAGAATGAAATATTGCTTCACAATATGTTCTATGGTATTACCTAATTCTTGTAAAAAAGATTAATACTTGAAAGTGTTGACTACAAAAGTAAGTTCTCTTTCTGTTTATGCAGAACAATTAATAAAAATTATAACTTCAAAAATTAAAAACTAATAATTAAAAGTACTGCTGCTCCGTTGAATGGTCTATTTCTCCAAACGTCAGAGTTACTCTTTCTCTCTGACATTACGTGAACAAGACAACAATTCTGAACATACTTCATGATATTACCAATCATTAGCTACAGTAAGGCAAGAGTTCTACTTCTGCCTGTACTTAACAGAACTGTAAGTCACTTTAATTATGTTCGGGAGCACAGTCATGGCAGAAACGTCGCTTCACTGGTTATTAAAACTGCCCATTTACTTACCACGTAGACGAATATCAGCTGCCCGTTTCTCTGTCCTCGCTGATGGCTTGCCAATACACGCACGTTAAGAGAGGATAGTCGAGCAGCAATTAACAGATTCAGCTTCCATCCCCGCGCTGTCCGCCTCTCCACCAAGTGCACAGTCCTCTGCTCTCCTTACTGCAAGCGCCAGTGCCCTGCGCTGCCGTACCGCTTTGCTCGGTGCACCCTCTCTTGGTGACCAGTTACCTGCTGACAGCCACGCCATGCTCGTACTCGACGCTCTGTCCGCAACTCCGCTCTCCAACTCAGCTCCCTGTGCTCGATCTCTACAGCACTCAGGAATCCATTATATAGAACAACTGCTCACCTTGTTTCTCAGCCGAAAAACTACCGCTCGACTCCCATCTAGCAAGGTCAATACTTTTGACGAGGGTGAGTTGTCGCTGATACGGTTTCCAGTTTTTGTCGAAGCCACGGAAGAACACAATGGAATGGTTAGGTATGAAGGCCATACATCGTATCCAGGATGACACCCATCTTCAGATCCCGTGGAGAGGTTGATGAGGGAACCGGGGCGACTAGGAAGCGCTTTCTGTCATGACCGACGTACTGCTTGCGAGCTGCATGTTAATGTTTTCAAAGAGATACTTAACCACATGCAACGCCTGGAATATCACCATATGAGGTGCTGACTGGTACAAAGCCTAAAAATATGACTGAGCACATGTTGAAATTCCCAAACAGCATTACGAGATTTGAAGAGAACTAGAAGTTGGCTGCCGGCCGCTGTGGCCGAGCGGTTTCAGTCCGGAACAGCACGACTGCTACGGTCGCAGGTTCGAATCCTGCCTCGGGCATGGATGTGTGCGATGACCTTAGGTTAGTTAGATTTAAGTAGTTCTAAGTCTAGGGGACTGATGACCTCAGATGTTAAGTCCCATAGTGCTTAGAGCCATTTGAACCATTTTTTTAGAAGTTGGCTCTAAAGAAATTGGTAGAGCAGAGAAAATAATGAAAGGTTAGGTACAATAAGAAAGTCGTTCCAATAGAACATGTCGTGGGAAATGTGTTGCTGATTAGGCCCCCCTTGGGAAATAACCTAAAGTTATTGCTGAAATCAAGAAATTTTACGAAATTTTTGAAGGACCACGTGTAAAAGAAGGATGTCCCATCCAAATGCAGTAGAAGTAAGACACCCTCAGCACGAATCGGCGAAAGGGATCTACACTACAGGCCATTAAAATTGCTACACCAAGAAGAAATGCAGATGATAAACGGGTATTCATTGGACAAATATATTATACTAGAACTGACATATGATTACATTTTTATGCAATTTAGGTGCATAGATCCTGAGAAATCAGTACCCACAACAACCACCTCTGGCCGTAATAACGGCCTTGATACGCCTGGGCATTGAGTCATTGAGTC